>NC_060189.1:31470559-34138059 GCF_021184085.1 Oncorhynchus gorbuscha
TCACCTATAATTGAGGCGAACAGCTCTGGTGCTGAGCTGCCAGCAGCCATGAAAGTAGCTCCTGCCACATCTTCACTTAGGTCCAGTTTCTGACAGACACACCGAGAGAGGAAGCACAATCTCACACTGAAGCCTCATGCATCAAATATCGACACACAAACACATCACATCGACACGTCAATAATGTAGGGAGAGGAAGGAGGTTGATGGCCTAGAGGAGATTGCTATTGGGAGCTCAATTCACCCACCTCACAGATCTTCTCCAATGACGTCACAAAATAGTCATCACAGACGATGGCCAAGGCCAGAAACATGTAGAGGGCCTGAGAGAGAGAGAGAGAGAGAGAGAGAGAGAGAGAGAGAGAGAGAGAGAGAGAGAGAGAGAGAGAGAGAGAGAGAGAGAGAGAGAGAGAGAGGGGGGGTAGAAAAGGGAGAGAGATAGACAGAGAGGTAGAACAAGAAAAAAATAGAGATGAGAGAAGAGTGGAGAGGGTTAAAGAGGAAATTGTGCTGTGCACAGTGAACACTACTATACAACATCACTGAGTTAGAATAGACACAATTAAATCAGCAACTGTACACACATCCTGCTATTCTCTATCCTGCCCTCAGAAAGTTGTCTTCCCCCCCCCCCCCAAAGAAAAAGAAGAGTCAGCTGAGGCTGCATGTGTGATGTGCCTTTTGTTGTGTAAGGAAGCGACAACAGGCTCTGCCCAGAGGGCGCTGGGGCTGGGTACAAACCAACCCATGTTGTTCACAGCACTTCCCAGGACATCACCAGACAGGAAGATAACAGGTCACAAACAATGACACAGACCATTAAAAAAAAATGTCCATCACAGAGCCGCACCACTTCTATCCCAGATGAAGACGACAGGACTGAAGATAACATACTGCCTAGTAGTGCCTACGGACCAGTACATCCCAGCAGGGTCCTCTTTTTGTAAAGATATGTGCGCACGGATGGACACATATGTAAGCTAGAAACATGCACGCATATATGCACATACACACACAGTCAAGAACACACGCCTGATTTACTGAACCACATGGTGTTAAACACACACACACACACACATCAATCTCCTACCGCAAATATGTGCAGCAGGACAGCTCCTCTGGTGCGCTGGTAGGTGGTGAAGACATCCTCAGGGAACTCATTGATGGCTGAAAGAAAACAAAGACATCTCCAAAGTCATGGGTTGGTCTTACAACACCACAAATAGCGAAACAATAAATAAATACTGAATAAATAACTTGGGCATAAAATGGATCTGAAAAACAACAACAACAAGCAATCAACTTAATGTACAATTTTTTAGGGCTATTTTGTCTCCAACAGTTCTGAGTCAGGCATTTTGAGACTTTCTAGAGTTATCCAACCATATTTGTGCTTTGATCACACTCAATGTCCTGTCAAAGAGCGAGAAGAGTCTGAAGGTCCTGCCTCTTTGAATCACACATTAGGAATGTGACCAAAATAGCTTTTTACCACCTGAGGAACATTGCCACGGTGCGGCCATTTCTCTCTCAGGCTGATACAGAGAGACACATCAATGCTTTTATTACAAGCAGGCTTGACTACTGTAATTCTCTCCTGTCTGACCCACCCAAGGAAGCCATTGGTCAAACATACAGAATGCTGCAGTACGGGTATTGACCAAGACCAGACGGAGAGAACACATTACACCGGTTTTAAGTGTCTGCACTGGCTTGCCTGTGAGTTTTAGAATACTTTTTAAGATTATTTTATTGTTTTTTAAATCAATCCATGTTTATGCACCCCAATACATGTCAGACATGCTTTTTAGTTACGTAACCAGTAGGTCCCTCAGGTCCTCTGGCACAGGCCTTTTAACTATCCCAACGTTTAGGACCAAGGAGAGAGAGACAGCCTTTACTTACTATGCCCCCATCCTCTGGAATAGCCTGCCAGAGAACCTAACGGGCATGATACGCTAGCACATGATGCCGTTTTATGAAAATTGCGATTTAGCAAGCTAGCTTTATGCTTTATGGGTGTTGCGGCATGAGTCTGAAATTGTAATTCTGGTTGTTTAATGTTTTAGGGACTCCTGAAACAACCAGCAAACCAGGGTGTCGTCTTTTGAAACAGTGGATGTAAAGAATCTAGCTAAAACATTTACTGCAAATTGAATGTACAATTTTGTAAGCTTGCCTTGCTGATATTTGCCATGCAATGGTGATAGATGAAATAACGTACCTAGCTATGCTCTTGCTTATTGTGCAGTGGATGATTAAAATCCCTGTATGCCCATGGACGTGTAGCTAGCTGTCTAGCAGATCTGTGTATGGACCCAAACGTTTAGTATACATATTAGTTCACAACATAGCTATGAACCTCAGCTATCATAGCCAGTTGTATCAACTTCAAAACAGTCTGAATGACATTAATGGCCATGGATTGAGTAGAATATAATATAACTTTGTGCCAAGGAAGTCGTAACCATGTAGTTATTACCATGCATGAGATCCACCACATTGTAGCATGTACATTTGATATATGCACTGATCATGTACTCTACCTTGGCAAATAAAGGTGCAGTTCAGGTATGAATGTCTTGGAGATTATTTTTCAGTCATATCCAGTACCAGGAGTATCACATTCCAGTCTGTGTATGATGCTGTGTCTGCATGTGAACTCAGCAAAAAAAGAAACGTCCTCTCACTGTCAACTACGTTTATTTTCAGCAAACTTAACATGTGTAAATATTTGTATGAACATAACCACATACAACAACTGAGACATAAACTGAACAAGTTCCACAGACATGTGTCCCTGAACAAAGGGGTGGGGGGGGGTCAAAAATCAAAAGTAACAGTCAGTATCCGGTGTGGCCACCAGCTCCATTAAGTTTGCAGTGCATCTCCTCCTCATGGACTGCACCAGATTTGCCAGTTCTTGCTGTGAGATGTTACCCCTCTCTTCCACCAAGGCACCGGCAAGTTCTCTAACCCTCACCCTCCGATCCAACAGGTCCCAGACGTGCTCAATGGGTTTGAGATCTGGGCTCTGTGCTGGTCATGGCAGAACGCCTACATTCCTGTCCTGCATGAAATCACGCAGAGAATGAGCAGTATGGCCGGTGGCATTGTCATTAGAGGTCGACCGATTAATCGGAATGGCCGATTAATTAGGGCCGATTTCAAGTTTTCATAACAATCGGAAATCGGTATTTTTGACCACAGATTTGGCAGTTTTTTTTTTACACCTATATTTTTCCTTTATTTAACTAGGCAAGTCAGTTAAGAACACATTCTTATTTTCAATGACGGCCTAGGAACGGTGGGTTAACTGCCTTGTTCAAGGGCAGAACGACAGATTTTTACCTTGTCAGCTCGGGGGGATTCAATCTTGCAACCTTACAGTTAAGCCAAGGTAAGTTGCTAACTAGCATTAAACTTATCTTATAAAAAACAATCAATCATAATCACAAGTTAACTACACATGGTTGATGATATTACTAGTTTATCTAGCGTTTCCTGCGTTGCATATAATCGATGCGGTGAGTCTTCCTGAAAAAGGACTGTCTTGCTCCAATGTGTACCTAACCATAAACATCAATGCTTTCCTTAAAATCAATACACATGTTTATATTTTTAAACCTGCATATTTAGTTAATATTGCCTGCTAACCTGGCTCGTTGCGAACTCTGTTAAGACTATTTCTTCCTAACAAAGACAGCCAACTTCGCCAAACGGGCAATGATTTAACAAAAGCACATTTGCGAAAAAAGCACAATCGTTGGACGACTGTACCCAACCATAAACATCAATGTCTTTCTTAAAATCAAGACACAGAAGTATATATTTTTAAACCTGCATAATTTGCTAAATGAAATCCAGGTTAGCAGGCAATATTAAAAAGGTGAAATTGTGACTTCTCTTGCGTTCATTGCACGCAGAGTCAGTGTATATGCAACAGTTTGGGATGCCTAATTTTATGTAATTATGACATAACATTGAAGGTTGTGCAATGTAACAGGAATATTTAAAATACGGAGCGGTTCCGTATTTCACTGAAAGAATAAACGTCTTGTTTTCGAGATGATAGTTTCCGGATTCGACCATATTAATGACCTACGGCTCGTATTTCTGTGTGTTATTATGTTATAATTAAGTCTATGCTTTGATAGAGCAGTATGACTGAGCGATGGTGAGCATTCATTCAAACAGCACTTTCGTGTGTTTTGCCAGCAGCTCGTCCCTGTGCTTCAAGCATTGAGCTGTTTTTGACTTCAAGCCTATCAACTCCCGAGATTAGGCTGGTGTAACCGATGTGAAATGGCTAGCTAGGTAGCGGGGTGCGCGCTAATAGCGTTTCAAACGTCACTCGCTCTGAGACTTGGAGTAGTTGTTCCCCTTGCTCTGCAAGGGCCGCAGCTGTTGTGGAGAGATGGGTAAATGCTGCTTCGAGGGTGGCTGTTGTCGATGTGATCCTGGTTCGAGCCCAGGTAGGGGCAAGGAGAGGGACGGAAGCTATACTGTTACACTGGCAATACTAAAGTGCCTATAAGAAAATACAATAGTCAAAGGTATATGAAATACAAATCGTATAGAGAGAAATTGTCCTATAATTCCTATAATAACTACAACCTAAAACTTCTTACCTGGGAATATTGAAGACTCAGGTTAAAAGGAACCACCAGCATTCATATGTTCTCATGTTCTGAGCAAGGAACTTAAACGTTAGCTTTTTTACATGCACTTATTTTACATGGCACATATTGCATTTTTACTTTCTTCTCCGACACTTTGTTTTTGCATTATTTAAACCAAATTGAACATGTTTGATTTTGAAATTGATTTTATTGATGTATTCTATTCAGTTAAAATAAGTGTTCATTCAGTATTGTTGTAATTGTCATTGTTACACTTTAAAAAAAATGTTTTTTATTAAACGGCCGTTTAATCGGTACCAAATTTCTTTGGTCCTCCAACAATCGGTATCTGTATCGGCGTTAAAAAAATCATAATCGGTCGACCTCTAATTGTCATGCTGGACGGTCATGTCAGGATGAGCCTGCAGAAAGGGTAGCACATGAAGGAGGAGGATGTCTTCCCTGTAATGCACAGCGTTGAGATTGCCTGCAATGACAACAAGCTCAGTCTGATGATGCTGTGACACACCACCCCAGACCATGACGGACCCTCCACCTCCAAATCGATCCCGCTTCAGAGTACAAGCCTCGGTGTAACACTCATTGCTTCGACGATAAACGTGAATCCGACCATCCCCCCCTGGTGAGACAAAATCCCAACTCGTCAGTGAAGAGCACTTTTTGCTGGTCCTGTCTGGTCCAGTGACGGTGGGTTTGTGCCGATAGGCAACGTTGTTGCTGGTGATGTCTGGTGAGGACCTGCCTTTACAACATGGCCTACAAGCCCTCAGTCCAGCCTCTCTCAGCCTATTGCGGACAGTCTGAGCACTGATGGAGGGATTGTGCATTCCTGGTGTAACTCGGGCAGTTGTTGTTGCCATCCTGAACTTGTCCACAAGGTGTGATGGTCGGATGTACCGAACCTGTGCAGGTGTTGTTACACATGGTCTGCCACTGCGAGGATGATCAGCTGTCCATCCTGACTCCCTTAGTGCTGTATTAGGCGTCTCACAGTACAGACATTGCAATTTATTGCCCTGGCCACATCTGCAGTCCTCATGCCTCCTTGCAGCATGCCTAAGGCACGTTCACGCAGATGAGCAGGGACCCTGGGCATGTCTTTTGGTGTTTTTAAGAGTCAGTAGAAAGGCCTCTTTAGTGCCCAAACTTTTCATAACTGTGACCTTAATTGCCTACTGGCTGTAAGCTGTTAGTGTCTTAACGACCGTTCGACAGGTGAATGTTCATTAATTGTTTATGGTTCATTGAACAAGCATGGGAAACAGTGTTTAAACCCTTTACAATGGAGATCTGTGAAGTTATTTGGATTTTTACGAATTATCTTTGAAAGACAAGGTCCCGAAAAAGGGACGTTTCTTTTTTTGCTGAGTTTATGTATTACAATTATACACTTCAACAGTGTTTACCAATCTTGGTCCTGGGACATCAATGGTTAAACATTGTAACTAATAGACTAGAAACAGGATTTAACTAGTTAAAGGCTGATTTGTAATTCATATATACAGAAATATAATTTTAAAAAACAGTACACAACATTTCCTACGCATCTGTCATGTCCTGACTTTAGTTCCTTTTGTATGTTTCTATTTTAGGTTGGTCAGGGCGTGAGTTGGGGTGGGCATTCTATGTTTGGTATTTCTATGTGTTTGGCCTGGTGTGGTTCCCAATCAGAGGCAGCTGTCAATCGTTGTCTCTGATTGAGAACCATACTTAGGTAGCCTGTTTTCACACTCTTGTTTGTGGGTGGTTAATTTCTGTTTAGTGTCTGTTCACCTGGCAGAACCTTTTCGTTTTCGTTGTTATTTTGTGTAGTATTCAGTTTTTCAATTAAAATATGATGAACACTTACCACGCTGCATATTGGTCCGAGCCTTCTTACTCTTCCTCAGACGAAGAGGAGATTCGTTACAGCATCATGTAAAAACTCTAACATCGGTTAATCTCAAGACTGCTTCGATCACGTGGATTCCACATTGCGTCCAACAACAACATTGACGAATACGCTGATTCGGTGAGCGAGTTCATTAGAAAGTGCATCGGCGATGTCGTACCCACAGCAACTATTAAAACATTCCCAAACCAGAAACCGTGGATTGATGGCAGCATTCGCGCAAAACTGAAAGCGCGAACCACTGCTTTTAACCAGGGCAAGGTGACCGGAAACATGACCGAATACAAACAGTGTAGCTATTCCCTCCGCAAGGCAATCAAACAAGCTAAGCGTCAGTATAGAGACAAAGTAGAGTTGCAATTCAACTGCTCAGACACATGAGGTATGTGGCAGGGTCTACAGTCAATCACAGACCAGCATGTCTTCTTCCCAGACAGACTAAATAATGTCTTTGCTCGCTTTGAGGACAATACATTGCCACTGACATGGCCCACTACTAAAACCTGCGTACTCTCCTTCAATGCAGCCAACGTGAGTAAAACATTTAAACGTGTTAACCCTCGCAAGGCTGCAGGCCCAGACGGCATCCCCAGCCGCGCCCTCAATAGCATGCGCAGACCAGCTGGCTGGTGTGTTTATGGACATATTCAATCAATCCTTTTCCCAGTCTGCTGTTCCCACATGCTTCAAGAAGGCCAACATCTCCACCCTGCTGATCCTCAACACTGGGGACCCACAAGGGTGCGTTCTGAGCCCTCTCCAGTACTCCCTGTTCACCCACTACTGCGTGGCCATGCACGCCTCCAACTCAATCACCAAGTTTGCGGACGACACTACAGTGGTAGTGAGGCCCCTCGGAGTGTGGTGTCAGGAAAATAACTTCACACTTAACGTCAACAATACAAAGGAGATGATCGTGGAATTCAGGAAACAGTAGAGGGAGCACCCCCTATCCACATCGACGGGACAGTAGTGGAGAGGGTAGTAAGTTAAGTTCCTCGGCATACACATCACGGACAAACTGAATTGGTCCACCCACACATACAGCGTTGTGAAGAAGGTGCAGCAGCGCCTCTTCAACCTCAGGAGGCTGAAGAAATTTGGCTTGTCACCAAAAGCACTCACAAACTTCTACAGATGCACAATCGAGAGCATCCTGTCAAGCTGTACCACCGCCTGGTACGACAACTGCTCCGCCCACAACTGTAAGGCTCCGTAAGGTAGTGAGGTCTGCACAACGCATCACCGGGGGCAAACTACCTGCCCTCCAGGACACCTACACCACCCGATGTCACAGGAAGGCCATAAAGATCATCAAGGACAACAACCACCCGAGCCACTGCCTGTTCACCCCGCTATCATCCAGAAGGCGAGGTCAGTACAGATGCATCAAAGCAGGTACCGAGAGACTGAAAAACATCTTCTATCTCAAGGCCATCAGACTGTTAAACAGCCACCACTAACATTGAGTGGCTGCTGCCAACATACTGACTCAACTCCAGCTCACTTTAATAATGGAAATTGATGGGAAAAAATGTATCACTTTAAACAATGCCACTTAATATAATGTTTACATACCCTACATTACTCATCTTATATGAATATACTGTACTCTATATCATCTACTGCATATTGCCATCATTATGTAATATATTTATCACCAGCCACTTAAACTATGCCCACTTATGTTTACATACCCTACATTACTCATCTCATATGTATATACCGTACTCGATACCATCTACTGCATCTTGCCTATGCCGTTCTGTACCATCACTCATTCATATATCTTTATGTACATATTCTTTATCCCTTTACACTTGTCTGTATAAGGTAGTAGATGTGGAATTGTTAGGTTAGATTACTCGTTGGTTATTTACTGCATTGTCGGAACTAGAAGCACAAGCATTTCGCTACACTTGCATTAACATCTGTTAACCATGTGTATGTGACAAATCAAATTTGATATCTAATGCCCTTCATCTGCATTGATCTGATAAGCAGGATAGGTGTAGTATTTTATCAAATGAGAGACTTCATTTCATCCAGTAGAGAATGTGAAACACTTTATTGAAAGCAGTTCATTATCCAAGTGTTATAAAATACAAGCATTATAAATACTATAATTGTAACATTATAAATACAAGTTCAATCTGTACTTCAATGCACATATGTTGTGCATTGTAAAAACAGAGGAAGAAAGAGGTGGCGAGAGAGGTGTAAAAGACAAAGGGAAAGAGGTAAGAATATAGGAGCAGGGAAGGCACCATATGATTAATGAATCACAGTGCAACCCAAATATTCTCTCAGTTCATCACAATTACATAATAGTGTCTCTAGTCGCCCCGAAGGTTATCTTAAAAGTGGGTGAGGTGGCAATGATGGAACTGGGGGTTGGCATCCACATCAAAACATATCCGCAGACGAGAGACAGATGGCGAGAGATATAGCATGTTTATGCCTTGTGTTTGAATTTTTTATTCTAACATTGTTAGTCAGCATAATAATCAGGAGGTGAAATGCAAAACTGACCTTGGATCATTAACTCTGGGATTACTGCATATCTATCTGTATTTCAATGTAAAGCATCTCTTTAATAATACTTCGTGTTGACCTGACCAAGTGACCTTTCACCTCTGATCATCCTGTGGCCTCTATGTAGCCAGTTCAGATGCGGGAGGGGTTCACCGACACTGCTGATATAACCTCGAGGATTTCGAGAGAAGAGGAGAGAGGGATGAAGTGAAGGAGAGAGACTTGTTGAGAAAATAAGGTAGTTAAAGGGACAGTGTTCAACAGGAATCTGTGTGTGTGGCCTCATCTGGTGTCCATGCCACACTAAGTGGCTGCAGAGCACTTTATGCTGAAAAACATCAACGGACACACAAGGACAAACAATATAACAATATAACAATATAGCGTAGTTATAGTGTCTTACTATTCTTAATAATGAAGTGTCTTACTATTCTCCATGGTTGGCCCTCGTGCCTAAGGTGGAAGGAGCCAGTTATACACCTGAGCCTGTTTACTGCACAACACAATCAATCAATCAATCAATCAATCAGATTGATATATGAGTGTGTAGGTGTGGGTTATAGGGTGTCTAATTGTTCTACATTTTTTCAATATGGGTGATTTAAAATGGCCCGTTTTTTTACAGACATCACACCCTTACCCGAGAAGCAGAAATAAAAGGGAGAGAAACTGGGAATTGAATAACTGCAGTTGACATAGCTAAGTAAATGGAAGAATACTCTTATTGCAATGTGAATGGCTCTTAAAATAGCCTTTGGTTGTGCATAGTGTAGTCTATCTATGGTGTTGCCAGGGAACAGCGCCCTCTTCGAAGAAGTAGGAGGTGAAGATCTCCAGCACACGTATTGCCTCTCTTGCTGCGTTGTGCTCCTCGTGGCGGCGAGCTGCAGATCCACTCCCGGTCCTCTTGTCCATCCTCATGAAGTTGTGCAGGACACAGGTAGCCTTCACACACACACCTGAATTCTTCCAGGAGGCAGTCCCAGATGGCCCTGGTCACCCAACCTTGCAGTGCTCTACATGTTAATTGTAGGCAATCGCTTTGAAGGAATCTCCAGTTACAAGGTATCTGTAGGAATATGGAAGATAACATTGGATTGATAGATGCATGTGCACACATGTGCATATGTAGGATCATATCAACAGCAGGATCATATCAAGGATAGCATAAATAATGAACACATAAACAACGCTTGAAGCTTGATAATGAGTTGATCATTTGAATCAGTTGTGTAATGTAAAGGCAAAAACAAAAATGTGCACCTCTTTAAGTCCCCAGGACCAGGACTGAGATCCACTGCTCTTCATTGGGATCTCTTCATATGTAGACAGGCTTTCAGAGCTCACTTTATCTGAGGACAGAACCTCAAGGAACAGACTTTATTGTAGTCAAATTACACCGCACTGAATATTATGTTACTATTACCTCCATCCTCACTTCTAGGGACAGGGACTACACAAAAGTACCTGCCCTATCCAGAATAGCCTACTCTCTCACTGACAGTTGGGGCTGCTATCCTTTCACCCTCCTCCATGGCTGTTAGCTAGCTACCTACAAATACATTTGGAGTTCGTTTTTTACAGTGATAAATACACCAAGATAGCTAGCTAATATGAAGTTAGGTAGATGGTGATATTTCATTCACTTAGCTAGCTATCTATACAGTATGTGAAGTTGGCTAGATAGCTAGCTGGCCAACTAGCTAGCTCATTTAGCAGCTCATTTGAGTTAGCTAATAATACATAGGTTTTTTTACATTTTCAAAATGTATCTACTTACTTGAATAGGTTCACCCAGCCATGTGGACAATTGGAAACAGGGCATCACAGTTTGTTTGTCACCAGAACGTTTTAGAGGATATTACTATTGAACTATGTACCCATTTAATAACCAGACCTTCATACAAACTTGCTATGCTGAATTCTTGACGAACAATCGAGCGTGCTGCCATATGCTGCCAGCACGCGCACACCAACAAGCGAGTCACAATGGGCAGCCTAAGTGGCACGTGGAAATTTCCTGCATCTAGTGTACATTCACCATAAAGGGGGGCCGAAACTGTGGACATATTTAAAAGGGATCTTAAAACACACCTTTTTTGCTCTGCTATTCCTTAGCGTGCTTCTTAATATTTAAGTTTTTATTGTTATTCTTTTGTTTTTTATCCTCTAATGTTTGTTGTGTAGTAAATATTTCAGTTTTTATTTGTATTGTTTTTATGCATGTAAAGCTTGATTGTATTTGAGTCTTAACCTGCATCAAATAGTTTAGGGGAGTCTCAGTATTCCAGCCCCCAGAGAAGGCTGGAATAGCTCGAGCTTTGTGGGTGAGTCCGACTCCTGCCTCTCGAGCTGTGTGGGTGAGTCTGACTCCTGCCTTTACAGCTGTGTAGGTGAGACTGACTCCTGCCTCTAGAGCTGTGTGGGTGAGTCTCAGTCCTGCCTCTCGAGCTGTGTGGGTGACTCTGACTCCTGCCTCTAGAGCTGTGTGGGCGAGTCAGGCTCCTGCCTCTAGAGCTGTGTGGGTGAGTCTGACTCCTGCCTGTAAATCTGTGTGGATGAGTCTGACTCCTGCCTGTAGATCTGTGTGGGTGAGAGCCATGCTACACCACAGGGTGATCTCCCTCAGGAGCGGTGAGCTGTACTAGGTTAGGCTCTGTTGCCCAAACGGCCCATCTGTTCCTTGATCGGATCAGTGGCCTCTTCGGCCCCCAGTCTCCTGAGACACAGAGGCCCAGCGAGGTCCATGTGTGTCTCTGCAACCTCTCCAACCAATGACGTCATTACCTTTGTCACCATTCTCTCTCTCTCTCTCTCTCTCTCTCTCTCTCTCTCTCTCTCTCTCTCTCTCTCTCTCTCTCTCTCTCTCTCTCTCTCTCTCTCTCTCTCTCTCTCCACATCATCCATAACTGGCATCTCTCTCTCTTCATCTCTCTCTCCCTCTCCATATCATCCATAACTGGCATCTCTTTCTGGTGGGTTGGACAGAAGCCCACTAGACACAAGATGCCCACCAGGGATACAGAAGGGATACATACAGTATGTGTGTACTCCTAACTCCAATCAAACCACACACACAATGTACAAATACACAGCTAATGGACAGACCTCGTCCTCAAAATAATCTAGGCTGATCAAAATAGTAGCAAATGAATATATCTGTAATTAGCAAGTCATAGATAACACTTCAAATCGAATGCTATAATTCAAAATATTATACTGTACTGACTGAAAATACACTACAGTATATGTATTACAGTATATTAATTGTTCATTCTTGACTAATGTACATTATTATCAACAGTACAGTAGTATACTCTAGCATCAGATTCCATTGCAGCCATAGCGGCAGCAGTAGCAGCCTCCCTCCCAGAGGCATATATCAAATGGTGGGGACACTGTAGCCTTGATCACATTTCCAGCAGTCCCTCAGCAGCCGATACCTTCCCCCACCCTCCACCATAACAGAGGACAGGCCTCAAGGTCACAGAGAGGAAGGGAAGAGAAGAAGGGAAGAGAGGAAGGGAAGGAGAGCATCTCTGTGAGCTAGAAGCTAGCTATCGTACAGCGTAGCATCATCAGCAGCACACTGCTCCAGTCCACAGAGCGCTCACACAGCATTTTACTGTCACACCACTAGCACTGTCTGCTAGCCTCACTGTGATTCAACCTGACAACCTATGCCATTTGGAGTCTTCTTTTTTATAGTGTGTTCATAATTGTTATACAAGCTAGAGAGAGTTTAGCCGTTTGGATTTCCCATATCGACTACAGCGTATAAATAAACAGATTCAGGTTGATAAATGTATTGAGAGTAGTTAGTAAATTAAGTGTTTGTATAATAGCCTAATGCTTTGCGATCTGCCTTGTTTTTTAAAAGTAAAAAAAAAAAAAAAAACTTTTCTCACCAATTTCGTAGTATCCAATTGTTAGTAGTTACTATTTTGTCTCATCGCTACAACTCCCGTACGGGCTCGGGAGAGACGAAGGTCAAAAGACATGCGTCCTCCGAAACACAACCCAACCAAGCACAGCACGCATCCAACCCGGAAGCCAGCTGCACCAATGTGTCAGAGGAAACACTGTGCACCTGGCAAACTGGTTGGCGTGCCACAGGTGTCGCTAGTGCGCCATGAGACAAGGTTATCCCCACCGGCCAAAACCTCCCTAACCCGGACGACGCTGGGCCAATTGTGCATCGCCCCATGGACCTCCCGGTCGCGGCCGGCTGCGACAGAGCCTGGGTGCGAACCCAGAGTCTCTGGTGGCACAGCTAGACCACTGCGCTACCCGGGGGGCCCCTGCATTGGTTTTTTAACCTAAACATACAGTAGCAGTCAAAAGTTTGGACAATGTCATGTGCTCATGACATTGCTGCTCATTCTGTTCACCAGCTCCGGAGGTCTACATCACCGGCCTTCTAGGTGTCACTGAACTGGATCATCACCACCAAACCACCAAACCACCACATTTTAAAAACCTCTTACGTATTCCTGCGCCGGTCTCCCATCCTTATACAATGTGACAAACACAACTACTCATTCAAGGGTTTTTCTTTATTCTTACTATTTTCTACATTGTAGAATAATAGTGAAGACATCAAAACTATGAAATAACACATATGGAATCATGTAGTAACCAAAAAAGTGTTAAACATATCAAAATATATTTTATACTTTAGATTCTTCAAAATAGCCACCCTTTGCCTTGATGACAGCTTTTTACACTCTTTTCATTCTCTCAACCAGCTTCATGAGGTAGTCACCTCCCAGCTGAAAAAATGTGAAAACCACTGCCCTAATTATGGAGGTGCCTAACGGTGTGCTTTGTGGGACAACTATGCTACCAGCTACTGTTTCTGTGTGTGTGACTGTTCTGAAGGAGGCCTTGGGGATGCATCTCCCACATGTCCATTGGCCTGCTGTGTGCGTACAGAACGAAAATAAGGACTCGGGGTTCTGTGACTTTAACAACGCTGTCACCAAGCAGTTCACCCTGAAGGACAGACGAATGGACTAAGGTAGCCCTAAATGCATTTTCCTTTGCAATTTGCAGGTTAGGCTTCTGTTGAATGAACATGGGAATAGACAACATCCCTTTAATGCATTTGATTTTTCAAGCTGGAATACATTTTTTTTAACATTTTGAACTGCATTTTTCAGTCATTTCAATTGTTGATATCAACATTTTGTTAGAAGCTTTTTTATCATATACTGTATGTGTGTGTAATAATGTCACATAATAATATTATTTTGGGTGTGTTTGCTTGTGCCACGTACGGTGCATTGGAAGAATTCTAAATCCATTGTGAAAGACTATGGAGTTTTCTTTGCAAACTATTTGGATCAAATGTGCCCATATTGGTCTTTTAGTGCCACCTATTGGTTGTTACTGTGGATGCTACATCATGTGTCATTTTGTCAGATGATATGAAATATGCCACCATTGTAGCCTATCGCTTGTGTATCTTGGCTACATTGGTATTTACATTTGGTGAAAATTAGTTTTCAATTTCAGTTAATAGCCTATGCCACTCTCGTTGTTGAAGCTATCCGTTGTATGGTGAACTTAGGCTTCATAAAGGTTTATTTGTGAGTAAATCTGGCTTCGATAATTGCCAGTGCCTACCCAGCTACTGACCTCACTGCACGTCACTGGCCCTGACCTCCAGGGTGACCCCATTGATTTTGTTAGTCACTCTAATTCAGATATCATATGAACATGACATAGGTCATAGCAAAATGTGTAGAACGGTAGGAAATTAGCTTTAAAACAGCACATTTGTCTCTTCACACCACTGGCAAGAAGGGGTGCACTAACATATTTTGTCTGTGAGGTGGGGGTGCCCCCAAACCAAATCTTGCTTAAAGCCCCAAAAGGCTAGAGGCTCTTCTGCCTCTCTTTAGCACTCCCATTACCAGGATCCTCCAGGATCCTCCAGGATGCTCCTGCCTCCATCTGACAGGTGCTCCATTAAAAGAAACCCAACCAGCAGTGATCAATAATTGAAAACAACACCATTACTCTCTCTGTTGTACACAACAGCCAGCCAGCACATTCAGCTAGTTAGTGTCTTACAACAACAGATGTAAAAAGACAAACATACAATCAAGAAGTTAGGTTAGGACACAGTCGTGTGTGTGTGTGTGTGTGTGTGTGTGTGTGTGTGTGTGTGTGTGTGTGTGTGTGTGTGTGTGTGTGTGTGTGTGTGTGTGTGTGTGTGTGTGTGTGTGTGTGTGTGTGTGTGTGTGTGTGTGTGTGTGTGTGTGTGTGTGTGTGTGTGTGTGTGTGTGTGTGTGAGAGAGAGAGCACATGTGCAGATACAGTCACATCCAAAAGTATTGGCACCCTTGATAAAGGTTAGCAAAAAATACTTCTTAAAATAAATGAGACCATAGCACCCGGTTCCAATCCAAGTATCAATGCCTTTTAGCAAACTCCAGGCATTTACATTTGTTGGTTACTCTCAATCAAGGCTCTTTTATAGTAACATTTACAAACAACCTATTGGCATGGAGGTGGCGTCTAATTGTAGATATGGACCCTTGGTGACCCCAATATACGACCAAGTTCTGTAATTCTCCAACTGTGGCCCTTGGACTTTTCTTGGCCTTTCAAACCACCTTTCTGATTGTAGGTGTTGACAAAATACATTTGCATCCTTTACCAGGCAAGTTTGTCACTGTTCCAGTGGGTTTAACCCCTTTAGGTGACAGAGCTGGAGCGGTGTTTGTCAGACCATAACACATCCCTAAATCGGTCTTCTCACAACATCATCTGTAGCATCCGAACAGTTTATTATGATCCCTCTATTGAAGGATGAGCCTCTCACAAACAGTGGTGTTGTCCGTTTTGATCTACAACCCCAACAAGCATCTTGAGACTTGCCTGAAGTCTGTACAGCCAATCTGCCAACTTCTGTCTGTAGCGTCCGAACAGTTTGGGCTACACACTAATATAAAGTGAGACTCTCACGAACATGTACAGAACCAGTCAAAAGTTTGGACACACCTACACGTTCAAGGGTTTTTCTTTATTTTAATATTTTCTACAATGTAGAATAATAGTGAATACATAAAAACTATTAAATAACACATATGCAATTATGTAGTAACCAAAAAGGTGTTCAACAAATCAAAATATATTTTATAATTGAGATTCTTCAAAATAGCCACCCTTTGCCTTTATGACAGCTTTGCATATTCTTGTCATTCTCTCAACCAGCTTCATGAGGTAGTCACCTGAAATGCATTTCAATTAACAGGTGTGCCTTGTTAAAAGTTCATTTGTGGAATTTCTTCCCCTTATGTGTTTGAGCCAATCAATTATGTTGTAACAAGGTAGGGTTGGTATACAGAAGATAGCCCTATTTGGTAAACGTCCAAGTCCATTTTATGGCAAGAGCAGCACAAATAAGCGAAGCGAAATGACAGTCAATCATTACTTTAAGACATGAAAGTCAGCCAATCTGGAAAATTTCAAGAACTTTCAAAGTTTCTTCAACTGCAGTCACAAAAAAACATGAAGCGCTATGATGAAACTGGCTCTCATGACGACTGCCACAGGAATGGAAGCCCCAGAGTTACTTCTGCTGCAAAGGATAAGTTCATTCGAGTTAACTGCACCTCAGATTACAGCCCAAATAAATGCTTCACAGAGTTAAAGTAACAGACACTTCTCAACATCAACTGTTCAGAGGCCAGGCCTTCAGGCCTTCACGGTTGAATTGCTGCAAAGAAACCACTACTAAAAAGGACACCAATAATAAGAAGAGACTTGCTTGGGCCAAGAAACACGAGCGGTGGACCAGTGGAAATCTGCCCTTTGGTCTGGTGAGTCCAAATGTGAGATTTTTGTTTACAACTGCTTTCTTTGTGAGATGCAGAGTAGGTGAACGGATGATCTCTGCATGTGTGGTTCCCACCATGAAGCATGGAGGAGGTGTGATGGTGTAAAGGTGCTGTGCTGGTGAAATTCAAGGCACAGTTAACCAGGATGGCTACCACAGCATTCTGCAGCAATACGCCATCCAATCTGGTTTGAGCTTAGAGCGGCTATCATTTGTTTTTCAACAGGACAATGACCCAACACCTCCAGGCTGTGTAAGAGCTATTTGACCAAGAGGGAGAGTGATGGAGTGCTGCATCAGATGACCTGTCTCCACAATCACTTGACCTCAACCCAATTGAGATGGTTTGGGATGAGGGAAGGAAAAGCAAACAACCAGTGCTCAGCATATTTGGAAACTCTTTCAAGATTGTTGGAAAAGCATTCTAGGTGAAGCTGGATGAGAGGATGTCAAGAGTGTGCAAAGTTGTCATCAAGGCAAAGGGTGACTTGTTCCGGAGTTCTAAATTGAGCAGCTGCTGAAAAATGAGCTCCTGTATATATTGAGATTTAAATGTTTTTTTTAGAGTGAAGTACATCAAAAAAATCAAGAGAAAACTGCAAGACTCAATAGAAGACAAAACAAGGAACAAACCAAAAAGACAGGCTTTTGAAAAATTAACTATTTTTCATAAAATTGTACAGTTATCTTAGCTAGCTGAATTGCTAGCAGAATTGTTTACTTGTTGCTAAGCAGTTGCTAGGGACTCTCCTGGAAGAAGCTAGCTAGCTTACAAAGAATAACAACAAAAAATATCTAGTTAACAGAAGAAAGGAAGACAAAAGAAGGACAGAAGAAAAAGGAAAAGAAAGAGGACAACATAGTGAAACAGTCAGCACTTCTATTGCAACTTGTATTTCGTCGTCCTAACGTAGTCTACACTGCTATCTGCCCAGCAGCTAGCCAGCTAGCATACGTCCACCGTCTACCGAATAGCAGCACTGTAGAAACTATTACACTCAACTGAACGACTTGATTAGTGTAGTGTTAGCTAGCTACATAGTTGTCTTTGCTGTCTTCGTATCCAAGATAATTGTGTAGTTTAGAGCGTGTAGTCTTAGAGTGATTATCTTAATTTACTGAGGTTAGCTAGCCAGCTATTTGTCGTCCTTAACGTAGGAGACACTGCTAGCTAGCCAACAGCTAGCCAACGTCTACTGAATAGAACTTCCGCACTCAACAACCGGTCGCATTCCGCTTCGCTCCACAGGTAGTATCACATTTTTCATTTCATTTCATTACAGCACAACGGTTTGATTTGTTTGATCGTAGCTAGCTACATAGCTAGCTACATAGCCGTCTGTGTATCAAAGATAATTGTTGTCGTTCTTTTAACGCAACGTAACGTAATCAACACTGCTAGCTAGCCAGCTAGCCCCGAATAGCAGCACTGTAGAAACTATTACACTCAACGGAACAACTTGATTAGTGTAGTGTCAACAACGCAGCCACTGCCAGCTAGCCTACAAAGTCAACAACGCAGCCACTGCCAGCTAGCCTACTTCAGCAGTACTGTATCATTTTAATCATTTTAGTCAATAAGATTCTTGCTACGTAAGCTTAACTTTCTGAACATTTGAGACGTGTAGTCCACTTGTCATTCCAATCTCCTTGCATTAGCGTAGCCTCTTCTGTAGCCTGTCAACTATGTGTCTGTCTATCCCTGTTCTCTCCTCTCTGCACAGACCATACAAACGCTCCACACCGCGTGGCCGCTGCCACTCTAATCTGGTGATCCCAGCGCGCACGACCCACGTGGAGTTCCAGGTCTCCGGTAGCCTCTGGAACTGCCGATCTGCAGCCAACAAGGCAGAGTTCATCTCAGCCTATGCCTCCCTCCAGTCCCTCGACTTCTTGGCACTGACAGAAACATGGATCACCACAGATAACACTGCTACTCCTACTGCTCTCTCTTCGTCCGCCCACGTGTTCTCGCACACCCCGAGAGCTTCTGGTCAGCGGGGTGGTGGCATCGGGATCCTTATCTCTCCCAAGTGGTCATTCTCTCTTTCTCCCCTTACCCATCTGTCTATCGCCTCCTTTGAATTTCATGCTGTCACAGTTACCAGCCCTTTCAAGCTTAACATCCTTATCATTTATCGCCCTCCAGGTCCCCTCGGAGAGTTCATCAATGAGCTTGATGCCTTGATAAGCTCCTTTCCTGAGGATGGCTCACCTCTCACAGTTCTGGGCGACTTTAACCTCCCCACGTCTACCTTTGACTCATTCCTCTCTGCCTCCTTCTTTCCACTCCTCTCCTCTTTTGACCTCACCCTCTCACCTTCCCCCTACTCACAAGGCAGGCAATACGCTCGACCTCATCTTTACTAGATGCTGTTTTTCCACTAACCTCATTGCAACTCCCCTCCAAGTCTCCGACCACTACCTTGTATCCTTTTCCCTCTCGCTCTCATCCAACACTTCCCACACTGCCCCTACTCGGATGGTATCGCGCCATCCCAACCTTCGCTCTCTCTCCCCCGCTACTCTCTCCTCTTCCATCCTATCATCTCTTCCCTCTGCTCAAACCTTCTCCAACCTATCTCCTGATTCTGCCTCCTCAACCCTCCTCTCCTCCCTTTCTGCATCCTTTGACTCTCTATGTCCCCTATCTTCCAGGCCGGCTCGGTCCTCCCCTCCCGCTCCGTGGCTTGACGACTCATTGCGAGCTCACAGAACAGGGCTCCGGGCAGCCGAGCGGAAATGGAGGAAAACTCGCCTCCCTGCGGACCTGGCATCCTTTCACTCCCTCCTCTCTACATTTTCCTCCTCTGTCTCTGCTGCTAAAGCCACTTTCTACCACTCTAAATTCCAAGCATCTGCCTCTAACCCTAGGAAGCTCTTTGCCACCTTCTCCTCCCTCCTGAATCCTCCTCCCCCTCCCCCTCCTCCCTCTCTGCAGATGACTTCGTCAACCATTTTGAAAAGAAGGTCGACGACATCCGATCCTCGTTTGCTAAGTCAAACGACACCGCTGGTTCTGCTCACAGTGCCCTACCCTGTGCTCTGACCTCTTTCTCCCCTCTCTCTCCAGATGAAATCTCGCGTCTTGTGACGGCCGGCCGCCCAACAACCTGCCCGCTTGACCCTATCCCCTCCTCTCTTCTCCAGACCATTTCCGGAGACCTTCTCCCTTACCTCACCTCGCTCATCAACTTATCCCTGACCGCTGGCTACGTCCCTTCCGTCTTCAAGAGAGCGAGAGTTGCACCCCTTCTGAAAAAACCTACACTCGATCCCTCCGATGTCAACAACTACAGACCAGTATCCCTTCTTTCTTTTCTCTCCAAAACTCTTGAACGTGCCGTCCTTGGTCAGCTCTCCCGCTATCTCTCTCAGAATGACCTTCTTGATCCAAATCAGTCAGGTTTCAAGACTAGTCATTCAACTGAGACTGCTCTTCTCTGTATCACGGAGGCGCTCCGCACCGCTAAAGCTAACTCTCTCTCCTCTGCTCTCATCCTTCTAGACCTATCGGCTGCCTTCGATACTGTGAACCATCAGATCCTCCTCTCCACCCTCTCCGAGTTGGGCATCTCCGGCGTGGCCCACGCTTGGATTGCGTCCTACCTGACAGGTCGCTCCTACCAGGTGGCGTGGCGAGAATCTGTCTCCTCACCATGCGCTCTCACCACTGGTGTCCCCCAGGGCTCTGTTCTAGGCCCTCTCCTATTCTCGCTATACACCAAGTCACTTGGCTCTGTCATAACCTCACATGGTCTCTCCTATCATTGCTATGCAGACGACACACAATTAATCTTCTCCTTTCCCCCTTCTGATGACCAGGTGGCGAATCGCATCTCTGCATGTCTGGCAGACATATCAGTGTGGATGACGGATCACCACCTCAAGCTGAACTTCGGCAAGACGGAGCTGCTCTTCCTCCCGGGGAAGGACTGCCCGTTCCATGATCTCGCCATCACGGTTGACAACTCCATTGTGTCCTCCTCCCAGAGCGCTAAGAACCTTGGCGTGATCCTGGACAACACCCTGTCGTTCTCAACTAACATCAAGGCGGTGGCCCGTTCCTGTAGGTTCATGCTCTACAACACAACATCTAAATGACTTAAATGTAAATGCAGAGTACGACCCTGCCTCACACAGGAAGCGGCACAGGTCCTAATCCAGGCACTTGTCATCTCCCGTCTGGATTACTGCATCTCGCTGTTGGCTGGGCTCCCTGCCTGTGCCATTAAACCCCTACAACTCATCCAGAACGCCGCAGCCCGTCTGGTGTTCAACCTTCCCAAGTTCTCTCACGTCACCCCGCTCCTCCACTCTCTCCACTGGCTTCCAGTTGAAGCTCGCATCCGCTACAAGACCATGGTGCTTGCCTACGGAGCTGTGAGGGGAACGGCACCTCAGTACCTCCAGGCTCTGATCAGGCCCTACACCCAAATAAGGGCACTGCGTTCATCCACCTCTGGCCTGCTCGCCTCCCTACCACTGAGGAAGTACAGTTCCCGCTCAGCCCAGTCAAAACTGTTCGCTGCTCTGGCTCCCCAATGGTGGAACAAACTCCCTCACGACGCCAGGACAGCGGAATCAATCACCACCTTCCGGAGACACCTGAAACCCCACCTCTTTAAGGAATACCTAGGATAGGATAAAGTAATCCTTCTCACCCCCCTTAAAATATGTAGATGCACTATTGTAAAGTGGCTGTTCCACTGGATGTCATAAGGTGAATGCACCAATTTGTAAGTCGCTCTGGATAAGAGCGTCTAATTTGACTTAAAAAAAAATAATATTTTCCTTTATTTAACCAGGAAGGGATCATTGAGATTTAAAATCTATTTTTCAAGAGGGTCCTGGCCAAGATTGGCAACACCAAGTCATGACAAAAATTACAGACAAACAACATAAAAAACTACAAGTAATCTAGTAAAAACCATAGAATTCACAAGAGTATAACAAAAACAGCAAATTAAAAACATTGACAGGTCAGGGAATCAGTCTCAAAATCATTCATCAGTGATTTAAAAATACCAATCGGACAAGTTCTTCCAGTTTAAAAGTATTTTGTAAGGTGTTCTAAGGTGATTGGAACAGAGTACAAGTCCTTTTACCAAATTCAGTTCAGATATTTGGAACAGTTAGCAGGATAAAGTCCAGCAAACAAAGAGAGTACCCACAACATTTCTGAACAATAAAAATGCCCAAATAAAAAGGTAGTAAACCCAAAATGGCTTTGAAAATAAAAGTATACCAGTGACTGAGCCTACGAGTGACTAGAGAAGGCCAGCCAACCCTCGTATACAAATTGCAGTGGTACGTAAGGGTTTTGCAGTTTAAACTAAATCTCAATGTGCCATGGTAAAGGGTGTCAATTGATCTCAAACACTGAGCAGAAGCATTCATATATAAAATATCCCCATAGTATAGTAAAGGTACAAATGTATCTGATACTAGCCTCCTTCTGGTTTCAAAAGAAAAACCGGTCTTATTCCTAAAATAAAATCCCAATTTCAGCTTCAATTTTTTCGTAAATTGTTGAATATGCAGTTTAAAAGAGAGGCCATCATCAATTAAAATTCTGAGATAGTTATATGAGGTTACAGTCTCAATCTCATTGCTCTGAAAGGTAATAATAGGTGAAAAGTTCAGAGGTCTATTTCTTACTTTAGAAAACACCATTAGTTTAGTTTTGTCAGTATTGAGGATAAGCTTCAATTGACACAAGGTATGTTGAACAGTATAAAAAGCAGTTTGCAAGTTCTGGAAAGCTTTTGTAAGACACGAGGCACAACAGTAAATAACAGTATCATCAGCATAAAAATGAAGTTGCGCATTTTGGACATTTTTGTCTAAATTATTTATGTATATAGTGAATAAGAGAGGACCAAGTACAGAGCCTTGAGGCACACCATTACAGACAGACAATTTAACAGACATGAGCCCAATCAAATTGAGTGCACTGAGTTTTATCAGACAGATAGTTAGCAAACCATGCAACTGCATGCTCAGAAAATGCCTACACTCGACAATCTCTGCCTTAGTATAGCATGATCAACTGTATCAAAAGCCTTAGAGAGATCAATAAATAGTGAGACACGGTGCTGTTTATTGACAAGGGCTTTAGACATGGCTGCTGTAATTGTGCTATGCTTCTTCCTGAAGCCCGATTGGTACATTGATAAAATAGAGTTTGTGTATAAAAACTCTTTCAGCTGTTCACTCAAGGGTTTCAAGTATTTTCACCAGGGGTGACAGCTTTGAGATTGGCCTATAATTGTTTAATACAGTTGGATCTCCCCCTTTTAAAAGTGGTAGAACAAATGCTGATTTCCAGATCTTTGGAATTTCATTATATTCCAGGGTTAGATTGAACAAATATGTAAGTGGTTCAGCTATCAAATCAGCTGCCAGATTTAAAAAGCAGGGATCCAGAAGATCAGAACCTGATCTAAGGATTTCAGGGCTTTATGTACCACCTGCACTGAGAATGGCAAAAAGCTAAAGGTTTGACCAGCTCTCACTGGTTCAACCACACAGGGTTGTACAAAGACAGAGGACACTGAATCAAACAGCCTACCAGATGATACAAAGTGCTCATAGAAACAATTCAGCATTTCAGTTTTGTCATATACAGCAACAAAGTCCTTCAATACACATGACGGTAAATCATTAACATCACTGTTTCCAGACATAGACTTAATAACCTTCCACAACTTTCTCGGGTCATTCAGGTTATCAGTGGTAACAGACATAAAATATTCAGACTTGGCCTTCCTGAGAAGAAAAGAACACTTGTTTCGTAACTGCCTAAAATAAGCCAATCAGCATCAGAACATGATTTCCTTGCTTTAGCCCAGACTAGATTACGTTCTTGAATAATACAAGACAGCTCAGAAGAAAATCATGGATTATCCCGCCCTTTAACCCTAAACCTGTGGAATGGGGCATGTTTGTTTACTATTTGGAAAAAAACAACATAAAATCATTTCCAGGCAATTTCCACATCAGGGATAAGATCAATCTTGCTCCAGTCAAAATAAAACAAATCATGAAAGAAAGAAAGCCTGCTCATTAAAACACTTCAAATTTATCTTACGAATACAACGTGGGTTTGTCTTAGGAACCTTAGTATTTCTAACAGCAACAACAGCATAATGGTCACTTAAATCATTACAAAAAACACCAACCGCAGAATATTTATGTGGAACATTTGTCAATATCAAATCAATCAGGGTAGATTTATCTGGTCATTTGAGATTTGGGTGAGTGGGTGAGTTAATCAACTGGGTAAGATTCATAGAATTACAAAACATTTTTAAATCATCAGAAACTGGCTTTAACCAACACCAGTTGAGATCACCAATCAAGATTATTTCACTGTAAAGAAGTTTAGACATAAGGTGCGTCGGAGAAGAAAATGCATCACCGAGAGCAGAGGGGGGGTCTATAACAGCTAATCACAGTTATAGAGAGCAGAGGGGTGTCTATAACAGCCAATCGCAGTTATAGAGAGGCCCTTTGAAACCTCAATATTCAAAGCAAGAAATGCCAACTGTTTACAAATAGTTTCAGACTTTGCCAGACTTTTTTTTTTTTTTTTACATATATAGCCACACCCCCACCTTTCTTAACTCGATCAGTTCGATAAACATTGTAACCACTTATACAAATATCTTTATCAAAAACAGACTTGCTGGTTTCAGAAAACAGCCAGGTTTCAGAAAACACAATTACATCAGCATCAGTTAACTTTGCCCAAATCCTACATTGAATACATTGAAATGAAAAATACCAAAACCAGATAGATAGATTTAAAATAGATGTAAAATCAGAGGGGGTTTGGAGACATTGCATATCGGGGCCAGAGTTAGGTTGCATGTTACCTGATATCAACAAAAGAAGAATAACTAGGCACCTCTGTTCAATAACTTTGCACGGCTTCTCTTTTTTAAGAGACCTACTGCAAGAAAATTATACAAGTGAGTTTCCCAGACAATACAAAACAGTAATTTAAAACCATTATACTTTGGTAGTGACAGAAATTCGTACTGTTCACATCATTCCACAAATGCATCGGCACTTGGCCGAGTGGACAGAGTGAGAAAGAGCGAGTTCCTGCAGACAAAATGTCTAATGGACGGGAGAGCACATTGTCAGATGTACTCACCCAGCGACAATGTTCGTTTTCTCCAGAGTTCAGTAAAGTCAGTGCACAAAGCAATACCACGAAAACCGTCATTTTCTCTGAGAAATGTAAGAAATAGAGGCCAAGGAAAGGTAAGGGGAGAGAGGGACAGCGTGTATGTATGAGTCTGTATGTGAGTGTTTCGCGTGTGAGTAGATTGGGTGTTGAGGTCGATTGAGAGAACGGGTTGGGGATTGTTGAGCTGCCACTGACAGCCAGGCGAAAAGCAAAAAGGAGCAGCTTGGACGAGACACTCCGCGGACGAAGAAGGAACTCAGGCCAGCCAGAGATGGGGTTACTTTGGTTAACTTCAAGTAATGAAGTGCCGAGTTGAGGAGGACCCGTGATCTTTACACCAGCAAAAACAAAATAGTTTGCACAAACACAACAAGGAAATTACTCAACCATAAATAAATAGGTTATTAGTAGGTTAAAATGTACTTGTCACAGACAAACGACTTGACATGCTGCCATCTTGGATAGATTTACTTTGAAGAATCTAAAATCTAAAATATATTTTGATTTGTTTAAAACCTTTTTTTGTTTTGTTCTATGACCACAGGCCTCACAAGACCCGTTTGAAGGTTCCCTGGTACCAGTTGAAAAAAATCATGTAAGTATATAAGGAGACTGTTTAGTACCCAAAATATTATTGCCTTAATAGTGGTAAGTGGTATATATATTTACAGCTACTGTAGCTACTGTATGTTTTTGCACCCATTGGCTGATTTATGAAGGTCAAAGGACCTTTATCTCTTTTTGTTTGTGAATTCTGAATGACAATGGATTTTACATGTTGGTCTCATTTTTATACCCCAGTGAAACAGGAAGCCATGGAAAGTCACAATACAGTTCTTTATGCTGAGAGAGAAAGTCGATTTTGTAATGTAGATTTAACTTTGTTTTGAGTTTGCCAATAATTTGAGTTTGCCAATAATTTTGACACCTATCTTAGTGACATTTCTTTTTATTACTCATCTTTATGGGTGGCAATCATTTTGGAGGTTACTGTACGTGTGTGTCTCTGAGTGCTATGTGTCTGTGTGTTTGGAAGATGAGTAATCAGACATTATCTCTGTCCATAAGGAGTGTACTGAATCAACTTCCCCCAATAGCCCTGGACATAATCATTTTTTCATTTAAGCAAACAGCTGTCGCTAGCCACCAGCGGAGTCATGGAAATAACCCTGAGGGTAAAGTTGATTGTAGCTAAATGTCCCTCTCATTTCTATAACAAATAACTAGGCAGAGAGGGAGAGAGAGAGGACTGAAGCCTGACAGCAAAAGCAAGCGTAATTACTGTCCCAATTCAGCATGCACACCCAAAATGATGAGAATATCACATGATAATATCATGGCCGCACTGACTGTGAAATCATGAGTCAGTGAGCGACACCCAGTGAGCGACAGCCATGGCTGGCACACATGCACACAGGCAGGCATGCACACACACACGCAAATATCTTTGTATTTACATTTTACTCGTTGTTGTACATATTTTAGTCTATTTGCTATCGTATTGTTGGCATTTATCTTTATTATTCAGGTTGTTTGTTATATTCCAATTATAGGTTTTTGTAATGAAGTTATAGTCTTTTCTAATAGGATTTACGTTATAGTTAGCAAGCTTGCATATTTTTGGTCACACCTTATTTGGATAATCCGATAGTCCATCTGTAGATGCTCTACAGATGGTTATACAATCAGCAAACTATCTGTTGATAAGCAACTGCTTGCTAAGGTTACGGTTAGGGTTAGGTTTAGAGTTAGGGTAAGGGTTTAGGTTAGGGCTAGAGTACGGTTTAGGGTTAGGAGAAGGGTTAAGGGTAGGGTTTTTAGCTAAACAAGTTAGTCAGCTTTCTGCTTCCCAGCTCGAGGGATGGTACAAGGTTTTGCTCCAGGCTACAACTATATCTCTTCAGCGGGAAGGTGCTTGTTTTATTGGTTCCCAAACTATGTTGTCCATGAGGAATTTTTAGGTCCGTCTGATAAGGTGAGCTATGTTAGTTAGGTTTGCTAGCTAGCTAGCATGGCATCTCCCTCCTCCTTGTCCCCTTTACAACTAACCAAACAATTTGGGGAAGCCAAAGATATAACTTACTAACTCACTGGTAGATCATCTCAGCCAGTCCCTGGCTGTCAATTTCCCGTAGCTTTGGTTATGTCAAAGCCATGTGACCTGAGGTGCAGTTTTATTTTCTACATGTCAGAACATCGTTAGCGTTTTACTTATTTTGATTACATAAATGCTTCAAAGTTCACAAAAAGTGATGTTAACTAAGATGAGGTCATAGAACAAAACGTGTCAGATCTCCTAAGCCTGTGTTTACCACATACCACTCCACAACCCCCAGTAATTTCCCCATAGGTTTTGGCCAACAAGCCATGGTGGAGTTAGGCTTGGTTAGTGCCTACAAAAATACTCTATTACTATTGCTCTCTAAAGGACTGCTACTACTTTGTGTATAGGCCTAGTAGGTAGAGTACAGTGGTAGATTTAGGACAACAACCAAATGGCTTACAACCATTTCCTCCTTGTCCCCCCCTACTGTCATGTTTGTTGGTTTTGTAGTGTTCTCAGGTAGCACTCCCTCATCTCAGCTAGATAAGCTAGATAAAATAACTCCCTGGCTGACTCTGCTAGGGCACCTGACTGCAATGCTTATGCAAGAAACTACTACTAACAACGTGTCTTGTTTTTCTCGTCCTCCCTCCTCTCTCTCTCCCCTCCATCCATCTTTCTTTCTTTCGCATTCACTCACTCACTCACTCACTCACTCACTCACTCACTCACTCACTCACTCACTCACTCACTCACTCACTCACTCACTCACTCCCTCCCCCCTTCCTCGCTCTCCCTCTAAATCAGAGGTATAATGACTAAATCCAGAGCGCTCTCTTCCTTAAGGAAGCTAGAGGTATTTCAGAGGCGTATTCTACTCTGTCTGAACACTACAAACACAAAGAGGAGAAGAAAGGAAAGTGGATTGTTATGATTGCACTATGAGCTACAGTGTCTGAACTAAACAATTCTAATGAGAGAACCATATTTTGCGACATACTTTCATTTTGAAGACCAAGATAAACGTTTGTTTGGAATATCAAAGCCTGTTGAAATACATTGCGTTTATTATTTCCAAAAATGTAAATTTGTCTAAATATGACTCCTGGTGCGTAATGATGGTTGGAAATTCAAGCTGAAGGATGAAAGTGATGTTGGTGCTTTACTGAAAAGGATGATGCTGTTTTTGTATTGAGAATGCATCGTATTTATATAACTGCTTTGTATCTTTTTAATGGCATAGTAAATCATTAATGAAAATACATCTAATTATCTCAGATGAGAAGCTCATAATTAACTCAAAGCTCATAATTAGTTGCGTTGTACCTCGGATATGGTTTTGTCTTGAAGATAGCCTACACTACAGCTACTAGCGTGGAGATAGTGTACATTGTTGACAGTCTAAGAACACTAGTACTTTGTTAGGCTCTCCACCCTTCTTTCATATTGTTTGGGTTTATTGAAAGGAAATTAAATGAAGGCAAGACAGATTGAGTGGATATCGGGTGTAGAATGGGGTGGTGGGAATGAGACCAATCACAGACACACAGCACATTTAACATTTTAACCAACAACCATGCAACATCTCCTTTTGGCCTTTTGCTCCAGACAGACCAGCTTTGCACAGTACCACTGGGCACTTCTCAACACCACTCCAGAAGTGACATCACAGTGATAATTAATTACCAGTGTTATTTCGACGGGGTCAAAGTCCATTACATTCACCTTTGAACTCACACCCCAAGAACAGCCGGTAGGTACATTATGGCACAGCTACTGTACTTTATGAGGTTTATTTGACAGTTCATGTGCAGTCACTGGGTCATCTTAAGCCACTCTAATCAAAACAACAAAAAACTGGCCATGGTAAAACCCAGAGCCATAGGTGACTCATTTCAGGAAACTAGGCGTATGTCGTGCGTCACTACTTCACAGGAGCACCGTTTGAACTTGCATATTTGGGCAGAAATGCCTTTTGGAACATATGAACTTTCATGTGCCTTAATAACAAACTTGTATGCCATCCATCTGTAAATACGAGTAAAATTGTTAAATTACGAGCCTAGTTGGTTTAGGCATGAGAAAATACAGGAATCTTCCCGCTAGCCATGATTGGCTGAGATAATATGAGCTGCTCAGTATGCACAATCCTTTATAACTCTGCTTTTTTGAAAGATATCACATAGTAGAACTGCATAAGTGTTGCTCTCAACTTTGTGGAGGGCCGAGTTTTGAAATCAGTGGAATTAGAGTTTGATAGCTAAGGAGATGGAGAAAACAGACTGAGTCGAGAAGAGAACACACAGAAGGCTGTGGTATAAAACACCTGTCTCCGGATTACATCTTCAAACTAAGGGCAACCATGGCATCCGTGACAGAGAAGGAGAAGCGTCCATCCATGTATACGGGTAAGAGAGTCTAGCTAGCTACATTTTCAGATATTAGACGTCTCTAATTTTGTCAGAAAGTTGTTTTCATTTCAAGTTAAAGTGTACTGTTAGCTAGCTAGCTAGCTAACATAACATGTATGATCTGTGAGGTAATATTATTCATATCTCAGAGCCATTTGGATTGCTTGTTATTGAACCAGTTTGGTTAGCTACCTACAGATACATTCAGGGTAGTAACATTATGAATTGGGATTATGGTTCATTGGTTAGCTAGCTAACATTACATGTCTAAACAACTATTTCAATAGAATGTTTATGATGTCACTGCGACAACTGTTGATAGCCGTAGTTGGTAAATTCACTCTGGCTATCTACTCCGATTTCAGAGCACTCTCGTCTGTGCCAGAGTGCAGAATATCTGACGAATCTACGAACACTCAACACCGATTGAATATGGCCCGTGTCAGTAAAGATTGGCAAAAAAAATGTAACTAAATTGTTGCTAGCAGCATAGTTGCAGTCACCAACGCTCTGGATAACATAAAAACAGCCTAACCAGCACTGCTAGGGCGAGTAAAATGGTCAGATTGAGCTGTTCTCTCATGTGTGTCTGGAAGTAGCTAGCAGGCTATGTAACATTAGCCAGTTGGCTTGGGTGCTTGACTGCTTTTAGGTCAGAATGCTCGGATCAACCCTACTATTCGGCCAGAGCGTCCAGTGTGCTCTCTGAACTCTCCGAGAGCGAAACGCTTTGAATTTACGAACACTCTGGCACTCCAGATTCAATTCGTTGTAACGGCGTTCGTCTGTTGAAGGAGAGTCGGACCAAAATGCAGCGTGGTGGTTACTCATGTTCTTTAATGAAGAATAGTGATACATTAAATAACTAAATATATACAAAAACAACAAATGAAACGCGAAAACCTATTACAGCCTATCTGGTGAACACTACACAGAGACAGGAACAATCACCCACAAAATACACAGTGAAACCCAGGCTACCTAAATATGGTTCCCAATCAGAGACAACGAGAATCACCTGACTCTGATTGAGAACCGCCTCAGGCAGCCAAGCCTATGCTAGACACACCCCTAATCAGCCACAATCCCAATGCCTACAAAAAAACAATACGACAACACAATAAACCCATGTCACACCCTGGCCTGAACAAATAATTAAAGAAAACACAAAATACTAAGACCAAGGTGTGACATTCGTAGTTTAAACCAGCCTTTAGTCTTGAAATCTTTGGTTGTTTAGTACATATCCTCACATGTGAATCCTTAAAGAGATGGGTGGGGCTAAGGTTTAAAAGGGTGTAAACAATGCTGAATGGGTGTAGACAAAGAAGAGCTCTCCAGTAGGCACCAAAGCATTGAAGGGCCATTTTCTCAAAAGTGAGGTTACAAGTTTGTCAACTTTCAAAGCAGAATTACTTTCCCATTGTTCCTCAACTGTAGTGAATAATACACCATTTTCTAGCTCTGAGTCTCTACTTTTATTCAATGTAAAAAACACACAAAAAATTGCAACCTGAGACCGAATCGAGTCAGTCGGTCTCATATACTGTATTCGTGCCCAGTGCCATCACCGAGTTGTGGCAGCGAAAGATTCAGTAGGTTGTTGGCACTACATGACAGGCTACGAGTCTACTGTAGCTCTGTTGGAGTAACTTTTGTGGATAACTTTGACACGTTCTGGAAACAGAAGATGCTGTAGAGAGAGGATGGGGTCCATCCAAATATTGTTGGTGCTTGGACCCTGTCCTAATATTTCAAGGCTGCGCTGAGACTAGGGCTGGGCGATATGACCAAAATCTCATATCCCGATATAGGTCATTTCATATCCCGATAACGATACATATCACAATATAGCACAATTTCTGTAAATTCAATGAATAAATAGTTTATATAAAATGACCACATATAAAGGTCTATTTCTTATTACATTTTGAATTATACAAAACAAATAAAAAGGTACTTACTCATATTTGATTATTTCTCCTTTTATTTAGAACCTTGGTGCAAATTATCAATTTAACATGTAACAAAATATTAATATATAAATCTAAAAAGGTAAATATAAAACAGAGCTTCAACTAGAGCTGCAAACAAAATAAATATAGGCCTAAAATATATATATACAGTGTGGCAAAAAAGTATTTAGTCAGCCACCAATTGTGCAAGTTCTCCCACTTAAAAAGATGAGAGAGGCCTATAATTTTCATCATATGTACACTTCAACTATGACAGACAAAATGAGAAAAAAATCCAGAAAATCACATTGTAGGATTTTTAATGAACTTATTTGCAAATTATGGTGGAAAATAAGTATTTGGTCACCTACAAACAAGCAAGATTCCTGGCTCTCACAGACCTGTAACTTCTTCTTTAAGAGGCTCCTCTGTCCTCCACTCGTTACCTGTAATAATGGCACCGGTTTGAACTTGTTATCAGTATAAAAGACACCTGTCCACAACCTCAAACAGTCACACTCCAAACTCCACTATGGCCGAGACCAAAGAGCTGTCAAAGGACACCAGAAACAAAATTACAGACCTGCACCAGGCTGGGAAGACTGAATCTGCAATAGGTAAGCAGCTTGGTTTGAAGAAATCAACGGTGGGAGCAAATATTAGGAAATGGAAGACATACAAGACCACTGATAATCTCCCTCGATCTGGGGCTCCACGCAAGATCTCACCCCGTGGGGTCAAAATGATCACAAGAACGGTGAGCAAAAATCTCAGAACCACACGGGGGGACCTAGTGAATGACCTGCAGAGAGCTGGGACCAAAGTAACAAAGCCTACCATCAGTAACACACTACGCTGTCAGGGACTCAAATCCTGCAGTGCCAGACGTGTCCCCCTGCTTAAGCCAGTACATGTCCAGGCCTTTGCTAGAGAGCATTTGGATGATCCAGAAGAAGATTGGGAGAATGTCATATGGTCAGATTAAACCAAAATATAACTTTTTGGTAAAAACTCAAATCGTCGTGTTTGGAGGACAATGATTTCTGAGTTGCATCCAATGAACACCATACCTACTGTGAAGCATGGGGGTGGAAACATCATGCTTTGGGGCTGTTTTTCTGCAAAGAGACCAGGACGACTGATCCGTGTAAAAGAAAGAATGAATGGGGCCATGTATCATGAGATTTTGAGTGAAAACCTCCTTCCATCAGCAAGGGCATTTAAGATGAAACATGGCTGGGTCTTTCAGCATGACAATGATCCCAAACACACCATCCGGGTAACGAAGGAGTGGCTTCGTAAGAACCATTTCAAGGTCCTGGAGTGGCCTAGCCAGTCTCCAGATCTCAACCCCATAGAAAATCTTTGGAGGGAGTTGAAAGTCCGTGTTGCCCAGCAACAGCCCCAAATCATCACTGCTCTAGAGGAGATCTGCATGGAGGAATGTGCCAAAATACCAGCAACAGTGTGTGAAAACCTTGTGAAGACTTACAGAAAACGTTTAACCTCTGTCATTGCCAACAAAGGGTATATAACAAAGTATTGAGAAACTTTTGTTATTGACCAAATACTTATTTTCCACCATAATTTGCAAATAAATTCATTAGAAATCCTACAATGTGATTTTCTGGATTTTTTCTCTCTCATTTACTCTGTCATAGTTGAAGTGTACCTATGATGAACATGCAGGCCTCTCATCTTTTTAAGTGGGAGAACTTGCACAATTGGTGGCTGACTAAATACTTATTATATATATATATATTTTTTCAGGGCTTGCCTGTTTTGCATTTTATTTTGGCATTAATATGTGTCACATATCAATTTGCATTTGGTACCATGGGTCGAGTGTTAGTACCAACTCATGAAACCCTAATTTCTGGACCGTGTAAATTGGGTCCATGTCTTTGCAGATGTAAATTGTAACGGCAGCTGTTATCTTCCTCCATCTTCGTGATTCTGCACCATATGGTGTGCCACGGGCAAAAGCCTCTTGCAACGTCTGAGTCCGGTTTGTTTTGAGCACTCGACTGTACTTTCTTGGGTCTCATCTGTAGACTCTCTCCGTACCGTTTCACATGATTCTTGCGTAGGTGGTAAAAGAGGTTAGTGGTGTTAGAGCCTGTTGTCGGGACCAGCCTGCGGCATGTTTTGCAGAGGATGTTTTTCTGGTCCGTGTCAGACTTTTCATACCGAAACCCCGTCCATGCGACCGAAGTAGCCCCTCTTTTAGGTACACACTCCATGTCTCCGTGCTCTGTGTCATGTTCACTCTACTCCATGTTTGTTTGTGTTGCAAATTTCCTTCCACACGGAACGCAAAGCGTCGTCCAATTGACAAAAAAATATTGCCGTAAAGAGTGTGATTTGCGACAACGAAATAAACAATAGAGCATAATATGAAACGATAAGACGTTTTCTATCGTCACACGATACATATCGTCGTATCGCCCAGCCCTAGCTGAGACATTGACTTATCAACACCCCATGTCCCACTCAGGTAATACCCAACCATACATTATCAGCATTATAATCATACTGCAGCCCCACAACAAGTAACCATCATTGACTCTTGTTTTAACCAACTTCCTCACTCGAGGCACTGGCCCAATGGTACAGTTGTAGACAATCTTGTATCTATATCAATTCAGTTCATCCCTATGGTATTTCCAGTATGCTTGTATTAGATACTCAGTCTAATCTGAAATCCATCAGCTGCGGCACTGGACTGATTGATGTTAATGCCAGATTTTTGATTTAGAAAATGTACATGTATATTATTGAAATTGTTCTCAAACCTATTAACATTCTAGCAATATCTGAAACTTGGTTAAATAAGACTGTGACGATACTGATGTGCCTCTGACTGGGTATAATGTTTATAAATCTGATAGAGTTGACAGAGGTAGGGGTGTCACCTTCCCCATGTGCTCTTGATAAGGTGTCTGACTTGCTATCTAAGTATGCTAAATCTGAACTATTAATAATGGCCGATTTGAATCTGAATTGGATGACACCAGTGTCAGACAGGCTGAAATATATTTGTACTGAGCTAAATTTGACCCAGCTGATAACCAAGCCCACATGGCCAAATCCAAAAGATCCAGTGAAATCAACCCTAATTGATATTATTCTGATTAGTACACCAGAGAAATATGCTGCCAGTAGTTTTCTCTGAATATTAGTGACCAGTGCCCAATTTTCTGTATTAGAGATGTGAACTTGCATAAATCTAATCCCTGTGTCATCACTAAGAGGGAATGATCTTCATTTGAGTGACCATGAACATATCTTAGCTATTCCAGATACCAAATTACATTTCAGCTATTTTGCAAATGTCTTCAATACTATCACAGATAAACATGCCCCCCTTCAAAACAACAGAGTTAAAAATAGATCTAACGCTTGGTTCACTCCTGATTTATCTGAAGTTATACACACGAGCGATGTTGCTTGGGGCCAGCAAAACAGACTTAGGCCCAGATTGGCAGTCTTTTAGGCAATACTGATTAGAAAGGCCATGGCTGAGTACTATGTAAACACTGTCTAATTATAAGGGGAATCCAGCTATGTTCTGGAAAACTGTCAAATCTCTGATTGGTAGTACCTCCCCTTCTCTGCCCCCACAAATTGACTTAGCATTGTTGTCCTTAATGAGGCCAGAGTCTATCATTGGTGCATTTAATTGCCATTTTATTTCAGCTGGCTATATCTTTGAAATAATTAATATGCCTACTCTCTGAGATTGGGATTAATGAGCATAGGGAAAATTTGCATAATGATTTGGAGAATGGTAGTTGAGGATTTTCTTTTCTGCATTTTACAGAAAAATAAGTCCTTGATGCCTTGCAACTGTAGCTATAGACATTAGAAGTCCACAGGGGCCAGAAAGCTGGATCTGGCTCTGCTTACATTTACATTTACATTTAAGTCATTTAGCAGACGCTCTTATCCAGAGCGACTTACAAATTGGTGCATTCACCTTATGACATCCAGTGGAACAACCACTTTACAATAGTGCATCTAAATATTTTAAGGGGGGTGAGAAGGATTACTTTATCCTATCCTAGGTATTCCTTAAAGAGGTGGGGTTTCAGGTGTCTCCGGAAGGTGGTGATTGACTCCGCTGTCCTGGCGTCGTGAGGGAGTTTGTTCCACCATTGGGGAGCCAGAGCAGCGAACAGTTTTGACTGAGCTGAGCGGGAACTGTACTTCCTCAGTGGTAGGGAGGCGAGCAGGCCAGAGGTGGATGAACGCAGTGCCCTTATTTGGGTGTAGGGCCTGATCAGAGCCTGGAGGTACTGAGGTGCCGTTCCCCTCACAGCTCCGTAGGCAAGCACCATGGTCTTGTAGCGGATGCGAGCTTCAACTGGAAGCCAGTGGAGAGAGCGGAGGAGCTTAAATGCGCAGCGCACCTCATCGCTGGCTCAATATTCCAAAAGTACAGTATGGAAGGCTGCTTATGTGCTGTGCTCCATAAGGGTGGGGACACTAGTGTTCTTGATAATTATCTTGTCGAGCTAAGATTCTTGAATCTTTGGTAAATGTATAACTTTGTTCCTTTTTATCTGAGAATTGTATTTTGAACGTATTCGGTGTTTAGACCAGGGCACAGTAATATTACTGCAACAACATTATTTCTAAATAATATTGTGAATGCTTTTGATGCTAAAATAAATTGTGCTGCCTTGCTTGTAGACTTGTCAATGGCTTTTGACAAAGTTGGTCATTCTATTTTATTGAGTAAGTTGTCCTCAAAAGGCCTGGTCACTGACGCCAGTATGTGGTTTCAGAACTATCGCAATAATAGAACTCGGGCTACTGTGTGTCACGTCTACTCCCGCTCCCCATCACTACCATGATTACTTCCCCTTTATCTAGCACTCCCTAGCATCACTCTTCAGGCAGTATTGGTTCTGTTTTCATCTCCAGACGCTTCTCGTTTTGTAACGCACCATGTTTGTAATTATTAAACTCAACACCTGCTTCCTGACTCCCTGCTTCTTAGTTACAGACTACTGCTTCAGAAATGATTGAAGCAGCAGATGATTACACCATCTTCCAGATGGTCGAGGAACAGGGTCATCTACTCCAAAAACACCACAACCAGCTAACGGAGGGCCTCCTACCATGGGTCGTGAGCCAGTCCCCCAGCTAGTCCCCCATGAGCCAGTCCCCCATGGGTTGTGAGCCAGTCACAGTGAGCCAGTCCCCCAGCCGTCCGCCCAGGTCAGCGATGCCCGACTTTCCCTTCCGGAGAAGTATGACAGGACTCCATTGAAATGCCATGGCTTTCTACTCCAGTGCTGCCTCTATTTCACCTATCAGAAGGGAGAGCCCCCCCACCGAAAGGTTCAAGGTTGCCACAGTCATTTTCCTGATGACCGGACGGGCGTTGGAGTGGGCTACGGCCATCTGGGAGAGAGGAGAGGATGAGTTGGGTTCCTATGAGAGGTTTATGGCTCTGTTCAGCGCCGGCTTCTACCATCCTCCAAAGGACAGAGAGGGGGGTGAGTGACTTTTTCAACTCCAGCAGGGTGGCCAGACCACTGCAGTGTATGCTCTCACCTTTCGGGCTGTGGCAGCATCCAGCGGATGGAATGAGCTGGCGCTCTGCACTCTATCCCGCAGTGGACTGCGCAAAGCGGTCTAGACGAAGTTGGCATGTTGAGATGACAACCTATTCTTGGACGCTCTCATCTCGATGGCCATCAATCTGGATAACCTTATCCGGGAGAGTCGGTGTCCACCTCGCCACTCGCCTCCCTCCTTTGGCTGTCCTGAGGCAGAGCCTGAACTAATGGAGGTGGGGGCCACGCACCTCTCCGTGGCTGAGCGCCGTCGCTGGAGACAGCCGGCATTCACTGAACTGTGGTTTACTGTATATTCCTGAGAGTTTCTACCCAGTCCTCATCTGAGATTTCTGACCCAAGTTCTTGTTCCCAAGCCCTTTTAATGGTGTCTGTGGATACCTCTATGTGGGCCTGTAGCACATCATCCAGTCTAGAGACCGACCCTTTTGAATGGGGTTTGACAAGTATCAAGCTATCTAATGTAGGATTATTTGGCTTCATGCCATACTGTGGGATATGTGTCCTTAAGAAATTCCTGATTTGGAGGTATCTGAAAAAATGTGTTGTTGGCATGTTGAACTTTCCCTTGTAATTGTTGAAATGCAGCTAACTGACCATATATGTATAGATGACCAATTGTTGTGAGCCCCTTCTCCCTCCACTGTGAAAACACCACATCATCCAATGCGGGGTGGAAAGCATGATTCAGGCAAATCGGGCTGTCAATGTATTCAGTGGGTATGTTAAGAAAATCCCTAATCTGTTTCCAGATCCTAAGCGTATGACAAATGACTGGGTTAGAGTCATAAGTGGATTTTTTCACATATGATGGGTTATTAACAAGTGCAGGGAGTGAGGGACGTTGACAGGAGGCCTGCTCAATCAAAAGCCATGCAGGCATATCCTTTCCCTCCAGAAAGACACAATGTTCAGATTAGCAGTCCAATAATACAGTTTAAAGTGAGGAAGGCCAAAGCCTCCCTCTATTTTGTCCTTGCATAAATGCTTCTTTGAAATTCTGGCTGCCATAAAAATGGAGTTACTATTGAATCCAGTTTCATAAAATAGCTTTATGGGATGAAATTGGGTAGACATTGGAAGAGGTAAAGAAACCTGGGTAGGACAACCATTTTAATAGCGTTTATACGACCAACCAAGCAGAGTTTTCCAAAAATCTATATTTTGTTTAAGATGATATATTTTCATGTCCCAATTCGCTTTCAATAGCTGATCAAGGTCTCTTGTCACTACAATGCCAAGGCTTGTGAACTTGTCCATCACTGTTCCAAACGGGGTAGATTGCAGAAATTGCATATTGTGGCAAAGAAGGGGGTCGAGTGATAAGTGGCAGATATGTGAGAGCAGAACTAATAAACGGGCTCTGCCCGATCACTAAAATGGCCACCCCTGTCAGAACTACAGATCACAAAATGGCCGACCGCCAAAACTACAAGTCCCAGAAGCAAGGGGAACCCTCAAAAGGTGGAGCCGACTCACAGATAAAGGGTCAAGAAAAACCAGGAAGAGGAAGAGAGAGTGCTGGAAGGAGCTTTGAACAATGGAGAAAGAGACAATAGAGATTGGCTGGATTTACCGTGTATGAGCTGGATTGATTTGGACCTACCTGTTGGCGTTTGGACCTGGACCTACCGAGAACCCGATTTTGTGTACCGAACCCTGCTATCCTTGACCTCGCCTACGGCCTGGGTGGACCAGGACGGAGAAACAAACACACAGGTACTGTCCTGTTCGAAAGAACTCTCATTCTTGGGTGATTTGGTGACAGTTTACCACTTAGTTTGTGACAAACGCTCCAAACCTTGAAGAGGTTTGCCACACGTGGTGGAGGATGCAGGCATGGACTAACATACCACTGGTTAGGTAGAAGGAAAAAATAAATAAATGTTCAGTTAGCACTCCAAAGGGGAGTCAGGTTTTTTTTGTTTTGGCTTTGTTTGGTTAGGACAGTTTTTCAGGAAAATTAGTATGGAGGGAGCCATACAGGCCCTGTTACAAGCGGCTGCCGCCCAACAAGAGGCAACTAGAGCTCAACAAATAGTTCATCAGGATGCAATGCGAATGTATCAGGACATGTTACAGATCCACCAACCAGCTGCTCACAGAAGAGCAAGAGAGAAACACCCAGGAGTTAAGAGAAGGCCTAAAGGGGCTAGCGGACCAAATTGGGGCTCAATTACCAGCTGCAAATACCCAGAGGAGGGCCAATCATTTTCTTCAAAAAATGACAGCGCAGGATGATGTGGAAGCATATCTTACCACCTTCGAAAGGACGGCAGAGAGGGAGAAGTGGCCGAAAGAAGAATGGGCAGGGCTTCTGGCACCATACCTGGCAGGGGACGCTCATAAAGCGTATTTCGACCTGGAGTTGAAAGATGCACAGGATTACGATAAACTAAAGGGGGAGATCCTGACAAGACTGGGAGTGACCAATACCGCGAGGGCACACCGCTTCCACCAGTGGTCCTAACGACCGGGACAACCCCCACGAACACAGATGTTCGACTTGATTCACCTGGCACGGAAATGGTTGCGACCAGAGACCCGGTCATCCGCCGAGATTGTCGAGACCATCGTACTCAACCAGTTTCAGTGAGGTCTACCCCAAGAAGTGAGACGATGGGTTGGCCAGAACGAGGTACTTTCCGCCGACCATATCGTGGGCTTGGTTGAACGGTATTGTACGGCAAGAACAGCTGAGCAGGCACAGGAGGAAAGATTCCCGTTCCCCAGGCATGGGCGAACCAGCGGACAGGGTAAGGCTGTCCCAACATATAGAGGGGGAAGAGAGCAGCGTGTGGCCATGAGGAAAGAATCAGAATCAGGCCGAGACACTAAGGGAAAAAACGGAAACCGGGACTGGGTGTCGAGGGGGTCCCCCCCGAACCCCTATTATCTGTTACAATTGTAATCAACCAGGACGTATTGCAGCCTACTGCCCTATTAAAGAAGAGCCAATGCAATGTAACCTTGGTGAAAATGAAGATGATATACGGTATGCATGTCCTGTTGTAACCACTGTACTTGAAAGATCAAGAAACAAACATATGTGCAGGGTGAAGGTTGAAGGGAAAGAGGTTGAAGCACTGCTGGATTCCGGCAGTATGCTAACCCTGGTCGTTGCAGGCCTAGTGCCGACTCATAAACTGGATACAAGACAGGATATCAGTGTTACATGCATTCATGGGGATACCCGTCTGTACCCCACGGCCTTAGTGAGCATATAAACAGAGGACGGTCTGCTGGATTATGAGGTCGGCGTGGTCCCAAAGATGCCATATGATGTAATATTGGGTAGAGACTTTCCTAACTTTGCGAAGTTAGGCCACAAGAATGGCATATTTGAGAAGCCAACAACCCTGACCAAGCAGGAAGAGGCATGGGGCCTTCAACCAAAGCCAAGAAAAGAGGTCTCCCAGGGGACAACATCACAGGTGCTAGTAGGGGAGGAGGAGGATGAAGTGGCAAACCTCACTGATAACGAACAGCCCAGTACTAGTGGGGCTGGGGTCGCTCTGAATCCAGAGGATCACGATCTAGAACCGGCAGACCTGGCAGAGTCCTTGACTAATTTTGGGACGGCCCAAAACCAGGATCCAACCCTGCAACAAGCCAGAGCAGATGTGCAGGTCGTAGATGGTACTCCCATAAATGGTGGGATGATGCCTAATAGTTTTCCCCACTTCATCATGAAAAAGGGTTTGGTGTACAGAATCTCGAAAATAGGGGTTGATGTGGTGGAACAGTTGTTGGTTCCCACTCGGTACCGGAGGACAGTACTAGCTCATGGGCACATTCTGGGTGGACACCTTGGTATCGATAAAACCCGAGACCGGATTGTAAAGGAGGTTTTACTGGCCAGGAATTCAAGCTGAAGTGGCTCGGCATTGTGGAGAGTGCCCGGAGTGCCAGTTAACAGCTCCCTGACCAGCTTTTAGAAGCCCATTAGTGCCACTCCCCATAATCGAAACGCCATTTGAGAGGATAGCGATGGATTTAGTGGGCCCACTACCCAAATCCGCCAGAGGGCACCAATACATTCTGGTCATTCTAGATTATGCCACTCGTTACCCAGAAGCCATTCCCCTTCGGACGATGACTTCCAAAAATATCGCAAAGGAATTAGTGCTCTTGTTCACCAGGGTAGGGGTTCCAAAGGAGATCCTTACCAACCAGGGGATCCCCTTTATGTCCCGCCTTATGGCGGACCTTTGTAAACTGTGGCAGGTGAAACAGTTGAGGACATCGGTTTACCATCCTCAGACGGACGGGCTGGTTGAGAGATTCAACCAAACCCTGAAGTCAATGCTCAGGAAGGTAATCGAAAAGGATGGGAAAAACTGGGATTGCATGTTGCCGTATCTGATGTTTGCCATTAGAGAGGGTCCTCAAGCCTCACTGGGGTTTTCTCCCTTTGAGCTGGTATATGGGAGGCATCCCCGGGGAATCTTAGACATCGCCCGGGAAACCTGGGAGCACCAATCCACCCCGTATACTAGTGTCATAGAGCACGTCACGGCAATGCAAGACAGGATAGCCACAGTCATGCCCATCGTCAGAGAGCACATGAGACAAACACAAGAACACCAGCGGCACACTTATAACCGGCAGGCTACCCTGAGGGAATTTCAACCGGGAGATAAGGTGTTAGTGCTGATCCCCACGGTAGAGTGTAAACTACTAGCCACATGGAAAGGACCATATGAAGTACTGGAGACAATAAGAGAAGTCAGTTATCGGATCCGACAGCCAGGTCGACGGCCCCAGGAACAGATTTATCACATAAACCTGTTAAAAGCATGGAGAGAGAGAGAAACACTAATGGTCACATACCCCACACACATTCAGGAGACAGCCGAAGTAAATATTTCACCCACTCTGTCCCCAGCGCAAGTACAGGAAGTAAAGACCCTGATCCAGAAAAACAGAGACGTGTTTTCAGAGGTACCTGGCCGAACTGAGGTTATGGCTCATGATATCGTTTCCCTACCAGGGAGAAAAGTGAGTATGAGGCCATATCGTGTACCCGAGGCTCGACGGGCCGCGATTAGAGCAGAGACTGAGAAAATGTTGACAGCTGGAGTGGTCGAAGAGTCACATAGTGAGTGGTCTAGCCCAATTGTGATGGTCTCCAAGCCCGATGGGTCTTTGCGGTTCTGTAACGACTTTCGGAAGGTAAATGAAATCTCGAAGTTTGATGCCTACCCCATGTCCCGAGTAGATGAACTACTGGAGAAAATTGGTCATGCTTGGTACATTACGACCCTTGATCTGACAAAAGGGTACTGGCAAATTCCTCTGACCCCCAGGGCCAAAGAAAAGACAGTCTTTGCAACACCTGACGGTTTGTTTCAATACACCGTCATGCCATTCGGCTTACACGGGGCCCCAGCCACCTTTCAACAGTTCATGGACAAAGTCCTAAAACTGCACAAAGCATACGCCGCAGCTTATTTAGATGACGTGGGGATCTACAGCCCAGATTGGGAATCCCACTTACCCCGGGTACAGGCAGTGTTAGATGCCCTTAGAAAGGCAGGGCTCACGGCAAACCCTGCCAAGTGTTATGTGGGGTTAGAGGAAGCAGAGTATCTGGGATACACTGTGGGAAGAGGGTTAATCAAACCCCAACATAAGAAGATGAAGGCAATTAGAGAATGGCCGAAACCAGTAAATAAGAAGCAGGTCCGAGCCTTCCTAGGGCTGACCGGTTACTACCAGAAGTTCATCCCAAGTTATGCCACAGTGGCCGCCCCACTTACCGACATGACTAGAGCCAGAGGGCCAAACATGGTCAAATGGGATGAAAGGGCCACCAAAGCATTTAGAACATTACTGGAGGCTCTCTGCTGTAACCCAGTGCTGGTGGTACCAGACTTTGAGAAAGAGTTTGTGGTTCAGACGGATGCCTCAGAGGTCGGCTTGGGAGCAGTGCTATCCCAAGAGGTAGAAGGGTTGGAACACCCCATCCTGTTTTTAAGCAGGAAGCTGGAACCACGGGAAACCAACTACTCAGTCGTTGAGAAAGAGGCGCTGGCAGTAAAGTGGGCTCTAGAAAGCCTGAAGTACTACCTGCCGGGGCGCCACTTCACCCTCATCAGTGACCATGCCCCACTCATCTGGATGCATAGGGCTAAAGAGAAGAACGCTCGGGTGATGCAGTGGTTTTTGAGTCTCCAACCGTTTCATTTTGTCTTGAAACACAGAACAGGGAAGGAAATGGGAAACGTGGATGGGTTATCCCGCATGCATGCATATTTTGCTGCGGTAGCCTGACCTAGGGGGTCGGATCTAGGGGGAGAGATATGTGGCAAAGAAGGGGGTCGAGTGATAAGTGGCAGATATGTGAGAGCAGAACTAATAAACGGGCTCTGCACGATCACTAAAACGGCCACCCCTGTCAGAACTACAGATCACAAAATGTCCGACCGCCAAAACTACAAGTCCCAGAAGCAAGGGGAACCCTCAGAAGGTGGAGCCGACTCACAGATAAAGGGTCAAGAAAAACCAGGAAGAGGAAGAGAGAGTGCTGGAAGGAGCTATGAACAATAGAGAAGGAGACTATAGAGATTGGCTGGATTTACCGTGTATGAGCTGGATTGTTTTGGACTTACCTGTTGGCGTTTGGACCTGGACCTACCGAGAACCCGATTTGTGTACCGAACCCTGCTATCCTTGACCTCGCCTACGGCCTGGGTGGACCAGGATGGAGAAACAAACACACAGGTACTGTCCTGTTCGAAAGAACTCTCATTCTTGGGTGATTTGGTAACAGTTTACCACTTAGTTTGTGACAAACGCTCCAAACCTTGAAGAGGTTTGCCACAATATCCACAGGCCGTGATATTGGCATCAACTCACTTTTTTGCCAGTTTATCTTGTAGCCAGAGAAGGAGCCAAATGTGTTTATCAAGTTAAGTAAGGGTGGAATAGAAGTTTTAGGCTTGGACAAAAACAAAAGAACATCGTCTGCATATAGGGAAATTTTGTGCTGTGTGTCCTTTATTTTAACAGAAGCTATATCGGCACATGCCCGACTGCGAGTAGCAAGGGGTTCCATGGCTATAGCGAAGAGAGCAGGCGAAATAGGGCACCCCTGTCGGCACCCCTTGAACAATGACTGCAACATTTCTTGATTGGTTACCACGGACGCCATTGGGTGTGCATAAATAATTCTTATCCAATTAATACATTCCTTTCTGAACCCGAAGTGCTCCAGAACCGACATCATATACTTCCACTCAATCCGATCAAACACCTTCTCTGCATCGAGCTATTACCACTGCCTCAACCTTATGATCGTGATACATTACGTTGAAAAGGCGTCTCAATTTGTAGTATATATGTCGGCCCGGGACAAAACCTGTCTGGTCAGGGTGTATGATGTTGGAAAATATGTTTTCAATCGGTTTGCCAATATCTTTGTCAACACCTTGTTTTCTATGGGGAGTAACGACACGGGGGGGGGGTGAGTGGCGCTAAAACATGATGTACCAAACAATGATATATTAGCCACAACATCTCACCAATCATAAGTCCCAAATTCTGATCTTCTAATCGAAAAGACATAGGCCGGAAATCCAGCCGTTCTGTATCCTCAGCCAGGGAGCTTGCTTGTCAAGAACAGATCGGCCTCTTTTGGGTTGTCAAACGTACGTGTTGATCCTTCGACTGTCACCTTCAACCGGGCTGGGATGAGGAATCCATATTGGATGTTGGCCGCCCTGCATTTGTTGCGTACCTCATCATACTCTTTCCGTTGGTTCCTCACCTCCAAGGTAAGATCTGGGTAGAAAGCCACCCTGGCTCCGTTGAAGTTAAGGGGAACCTTTTGACTAGCCAGCTTGAGGATGAGATCCCTGGTCTGGGGATAGTGCAGCCGTACAATGAATGGCCTTGGTGGCCCGCCCTTGGCCGGCTTCGTTGCCTGAGATCTGTGTGCGAGGTCGATCAGGATGGCCGTTTTGAAGTTTTCACTCCCCAGCAATGCCTGTATCAGCTCCGAGACAAATTCAGTGGGTTTCACTTTCTCAGTGTCCTCCTGGATGCCACATATTCGGATGTTCTGGCATCTTGAATGCGACTCGAGCATTTCCAGTTGGGCTTTCAGGGTTTTGTTGTCATTTTTGAACGCTGCGCACTGTTTCTCTATGTCCTGTAGCCTGGCCTCGTGATCGACTGTCGTCTGCTCAACCTCATGCACCCTTCTCTTGAGTTGCCTTCACAGTTTCGGCCAAAGTCCCAATACTCTTTGAGATATCAGCCAACCTTGTGTCCACCTTCTTGCTTAGTGAGTTTATGGCAGCCAGTATGTCACTTAGCGTGGGCTCTGTGGGGAACTCTTGGAAGCTCGCCTCTTCAGCTAACTGCTCGTGGGTTGGCGACGTTGAAATTGGTTCGTTGTCTATCTCATTCAAATTATCTTGTTTAGCGCACCCTTTATTGGTGCCTTTTCCCTTTGTTATATTTGTTTGAAGTTATAGGTTGTGAGAGGTTAAGATAAATAGTAATTTGTTTCAAAATGGAGCGGAGCGCTGGCAAAGCACGTCTACTCCATAGCACGCTCTCTAGCGCCCCATGTTTATTATTATTAAACTAACAATATGCACCTGCTTCCTGACTCCCTGCATCTTCGTTACATTGTGACAGAGGGGGTACCCCAGGGTTAGATGTGAAATTGTAATATACAGAAAATGCGGATGATACAGTATTGTACTCTGTTGCACCACCTGTAAACCAAGCCTTTTCACATTTGCAGTCTGATTTCCAAGTATGACTGAAGTCCCTCTTGGATCATAAGTTAGTACTTAATGCAAACAAAACAAAACACATGCTTTTTTTAGGTCCCATAACTTAGATTTAAGTGGCCTTGAAATTACTAGCCTGAACGGAACACAAATTGAACGAGTTGCCTCTTAGAAATATCTTGGTATCTGGCTAGATGATAAATTGGCATTTAAAACACACGTTACTGAGCTGGTTAAGAAATTGAAGATCAAAATGTGATTAGTTACAGAAATAGAGCATATCTTTTGACAATAGAAAATAAATTGTCCAGGCTACTTTTAGGTATTTTTCAGATTATGGGGATATAATCTACATGCATGCAGCAGCTTCCACACCTAGATCATTTTTGAACTCACCATTGTATCAAAAGGTGAGTATTTATTTACAAAGCACTCCTGCAGAAACTTCAGATGTATTTACTATATATGTATAGTCACTTTAACACTTTAACTCTACCTACATGTACATACTACCTCAATTAACTACCTCCCTCACTAGCTTTAAGCACCAGCTGTCAGAGCAGCTCAGAGATTACTGCACCTGTACATAGCCCATCTATAATTTAGCCCAAACAACTACCTCTCCCCCTACTGTATTTATTTATTTTGCTCGTTTACACCCCATTATTTCTATCTCTACTTTGCACTTTCTTCCACTGCAAATCTACCATTCCAGTGTTTTACTTGCTATGGGGCGGCAGCGTAGCCTAGTGGTTAGAGCGTTGGACTAGTAACCGGAAGGTTGTGAGTTCAAACCCCCGAGCTGACAAGGTAATTAACCCACTGTTCCCAGGCCGTCATTGAAAATATGTTCTTCACTGACTTGCTTGGTTAAATAAAGGTTAAAAAATATATATATTGTATTTACTTCGCCACCATGGACTTTTATTTTGCCTTTACCTCCCTTATCTCACCTCATTTGCTCACATTGTATATAGACTTATTTTTCTACTGTATTATTGACTGTATGTTTGTTTAACTTCATGTGTTAACTCTGTGTTGTTGTATGTGTCGAACTGCTTTGCTTTATCTTGGCCAGGTCGCAATTGTAAATGATAACTTATTCTCAACATGCCTACCTGGTTAAATAAAGGTGAAATAAATAAATAACGTTTAAAAAATGACCTTGATTAACCGGTGCCCCTGCACCTTGACTCTGTACCAGTACCCCCCTGTACATAGCCTCGCTATTGTTATTTTACTGCTGCTATTTAATTATTTGTTACTTTTAGATTTTTTTACTTAACACTTATTTTTCTTAAAGCTGAATTGTTGGTTAAGGGCTTGTAAGTAAGCATTTCACTGTAAGGTCTACACCAAATTTTGAAATGAGTATTTTTACATATATTGACACGTTTTAATCAAATCAGCTATATTCACTGAGCTTGTCTGATGCTTTAAGGACACTGTTTGACTAGATAATTAGGACACACAAATGACTAGAGGGAGTCCTACCATAATTGATTTGATTGTTCTAGGCCGGGCTCAGACTTGCCGCTCTATGTTAAACAAAAGAAAGACAGCGATTGACTGTGACTAGCACCCGTTGTCTGTCTCTCCTCCCTGCTGCATCGACACCACAGAACATCAAACATCATTTCTGCCTGGATTTCTGCCTGAAATCCCTCATTTTTGTTTCGGGACAACATTCACTATTCCCTCAACCCTTGCTCTCTTTACGTGACACGTGCATGCATTGCATAAACGTGACCAAAGACCTATTTGCACGGGACTAGTATTATTACAGAACGTTGGTTATGTAATTATTACTCCAGAATGGCCATTATTCGGAGGGGATTTTCAAACGGCCCCCTGTAATTCTCTCCTTTTTCCCAATAAATTGACAGTTATGACAAAAGCCTGATGTTTTCTATTCTATGTGTGAAGACACAGTATTTCAACATGTCCACGTGATAGGGCCACACTGATAACTCAAGCTTGGTTCCAAAGTTTCTAAACCATACCAAACCATATTTCCTATAGTGTCGCCATAATATTTGAACTGAGGAAGTGTGATCGTAAATCATTAGGATATTTTTGCGATCCGCATTGCGTCCTAAATGCCACCCAGCCTTCAGATATGAGCTAAACAGTGCAATTGCAGTTGATATGCATTTTAAGGCTACGGATGAGAAAGTTAACTTAGAATTTCCAAACGTTTAGGTAAGTTGTATGCTGCTGCTATCGCTCTGTACTTTGCTCCGTCCATCTTTGCCTCGATCCTAACTAGTCTCCCAGAGAACCTTGTTTCTCATGGTCTGAGAGTCTTTATGTGCCTTTTGACAAACTCAAAGCGGGCTGTCATGTGCCTTTTACTGAGGAGTGGCTTCCGTCTGGTCACTCTACCATTAAGACCTAATTGGTGGAGTGCTTGCTGCTGAGATGGTTGACCTTCTGGAAGGTTCTCCCATCTAGAGAGGTACTCAAGAGTTCCGTTAATGACTATTGGTTTCTTAGTCACTTCTCTGTCCAAGGCCATTCTCTCCCGATTGCTCAGTTTGGCTGAGGAAGAGGAAGAGTCTTGGTGGTTCCAAACTTCTTCCATTTAAGAATGATGGAGGCCACTGTGTTATTGGGGACCTTCAATGATACAGACATTTTTTTGGTACCCTTCCCCAGATCTGTGCCTCGACACAATACTGTCTCAGAGGTCTACGGACAATTTCTTCGACCTCATGACTTGGTCTTTGCTCTGACATGACCTGTCAACTGTGGGACCTTATATAGTCAGGTGTGTGCCTTTCCAAATCATGTCCAATCAATTGAAATGACCACAGGTGGACTCAAATCAAATTCCCTCCGCAAGGCAATCAAACAAGCTAAGCGTCAGTATAGAGACAAAGTAGAATCTCAAATCAACGGCTCAGACACGAGGTATGTGGCAGGGTCTACAGTCAATCACGGATTACAAAAAGAAAACCAGCCCAGTCACGGACAAGGATGTCTTGCTCCCAGGCAGACTAAATAACTTTTTTGCCCGCTTTGAGGACAATACAGTGCCACTGACACGGCCCGCAACTAAAACATGCGGACTCTCCTTCACTGCAGCCGACGTGAGGAAAACATTTAAACGTGTCAACCCTCGCAAGGCTGCAGGCCCAGACGGCATCCCCAGCCGCGCCCTCAGAGCATGCGCAGACCAGCTGGCTGGTGTGTTTACGGACATATTCAATCAATCCCTATCCCAGGCTGTTGTTCCCACATGCTTCAAGAGGGCCACCATTGTTCCTGTTCCCAAGAAAGCTAAGGTAACTGAGCTAAACGACTACCGCCCCGTAGCACACACTTCCGTCATCATGAAGTGCTTTGAGGGACGAGTCAAGGACCATATCACCTCCACCCTACCTGACACCCTAGACCCACTCCAATTTGCGTACCGCCCAAATAGGTCCACAGACGATGCAATCTCAACCACACTGCACACTGCCCTAACTCACCTGGACAAGAGGAATACCTATGTGAGAATGCTGTACATTGACTACAGCTTGGCATTTAACACCATAGAGACCCTGGGTCTCGACCCCACCCTGTGCAACTGGGTACTGGACTTCCTGACGGGCCGCCCCCAGGTGGTGAGGGTAGGCAACAACATTTCCACCCCGCTGATCCTCAACACTGGGGCCCCACAAGTGTGCATTCTGAGCCCTCTCCTGTACTCCCTGTTCACCCATGACTGAGTGGCCACGCACGCCTCCAACTCAATCATCAAGTTTGCGGACGACACAACAGTGGTAGGCTTGATTACCAACAACGACGAGACTGCATACAGGGAGGAGGTGAGGGCCCTCGGAGTGTGGTGTCAGGAAAATAACCTCACACTCAACGTCAACAAAACTAAGGAGATTGTGGACTTCAGGAAACAGCAGAGGGAACACCCCCTATCCACATCGATGGAACAGTAGTGGAGAGGGTAGTAAGTTTTAAGTTCCTCGGCGTACACATCACAGACAAACTGAATTGGTCCACCCACACAGACAGCATCGTGAAGAAGGCGCAGCAGCGCCTCTTCAACCTCAGGAGGCTGAAGAAATCCGGCTTGTCACCAAAAGCACTCACAAACTTCTACAGATGCACAATCGAGAGCATCCTGTCGGGCTGTATCACCGCCTGGTACGGCAACTGCTCCACCCACAACCGTAAGGCTCTCCAGAGGGTAGTGAGGTCTGCACAACGCATCACCGGAGGCAAACTACCTGCCCTCCAGGACACCTACACCACCCGATGTCACAAGAAGGCCATAAAGATCATCAAGGACAACAACCACCCGAGCCAAAGCCTGTTCACCCCGCTATCATCCAGAAGGCGAGGTCAGTACAGGTGCATCAAAGCTGGGACCGAGAGACTGAAAAACATCTTCTATCTCAAGGCCATCAGACTGTTAAACAGCCACCACTAACATTGAGTGGCTGCTGCCAACATACTGACTCAACTCCAGCTCACTTTAATAATGGAAATTGATGGGGGAAAAAAAGTAAAATATATCACTAGCCACTTTAAGCTACCTTATATAATGTTCACATACCCTACATTATTCATCTCATATGTATATACTGTACTCTATATCATCTACTGCATATTTATGTAATACATGTATCACTAGCCACTTTAACTATGCCACTTTGTTAAATGTAAATGTAAATGTTTACATACTCATCTCATATGTATATACTGCACTCAATACCATCTACTGTATCTTGCCTATGCCGTTCTGTACCATCACTCATTCATATATCTTTATGTACATATTCTTTATCCCTTTACACTCGTTTGTATAAGGTAGTAGTTTTGGAATTGTTAGCTAGATTACTTGTTGGTTATTACTGCATTGTCGGAACTAGAAGCACAAGCATTTCGCTACACTCGCATTAACATCTGCTAACCATGTGTATGTGACAAATACAATTTGATTTGAAATTGTAGAAATATCTCAAGGATGATCAATGGAATGGAGCTCAATTTCGAGTCTCATAGCAAAGGGTCTGAATACTTATGTAAATTTGGAAAACCTGGTTTCACTTTGTCATTATTGTATGATTTAAAAAAAAACAACATTTAATCCATTTTAGAATAAGGCTGTAACGTCAAGGGATCTGAATACTTTCCGAAGGCACTGTAAAGATGAGTAAAGCAGTATATAAACATTATTAGAGTGACTAGTGCTCCATTACTAAAGTGGCCAGTGATTCCATGTCTATGTATATAGGGCAGCAGCCTCTAAGGTGCAGGTTTGAGTCACCGAGTGGTAGCTGCCTAGTGATGGCTGTTTACCAGTCTGATGGCCTTGAGATAGAAGCTGTTTTTCAGTCTCTTGTCCCAACTTTGATGCACTTGTACTGACCTCGCTTTCTGCCTGATAACGGGGTGAACAGACCGTGGCTTGGGTGGTTGTCTTTGATAATATTTTAGGCCTTACTGTGACATTTGGGTGCTGAAGATTTCCTGGGGGGCAGGCAATGTGCCCCCGGTGATGCTTGGGGAGCCCTGCGGTTGCGGGTGGTGCCGTTACCATACCAGGCGGTGATACAGCCCGACAGGATGCTCTCATTAGTGCATCTGTAAAAGTTTGTAAGGGTCTTAGGGGCAAAGCGGAATTTCTTCAGCCTCCTGAGGTTGAAGAAGCACTGTTGCGCATTCTTCACCACACTGTCTGTGTGAGTGGACCATTTTCAGATTGTCAGTGATGTGTACGCCGAGGAAATTGAATCTTTTTCCTTCTCCACTTTGGTCCTGTATACATGGATAGGGGCATGCTCCCTCTGCTGTTTCCTGAAGTCCACGATCAGCTCCTTCGGTTTGTTGATGGAGAGGCTCTGGCTCTAACCAGAACAGAAAGAGGAGTGGGAGACCCTGGTGCACAACTGAGCAAGAGGACAAGTACATTAGTGTCTAGTTTGAGAAACAGACCTTGCCTAGTTAAATAAAGGTTACACTAAGAGCATAACATTTCTGCACCCTAATTTTCGAATTCTTGTCTAACCACTACCCAAATGAAGATTAAGTGAAATATAAACTTGTGCATTTGAATGTCCTTTTTTCTCATTATTTTATTTTATTAACCTCACTAGGGTAGGAGGCATTCTTTTCACCTGTGCAGACTTCTTTTCTTTAAATTATTGTTTTATGTAGGATGCTACATTTTTAACCAGTTGCAACTGTAAGTAGGCCTAATTTAAATAAAAAAAATCATACTTCTATTAGGTTGTTAAGCCTTATAGCCTACCTCAGCCAGTTAAGTTATGTGAAGGCTTCGAAGAAATAGACTCCAATTAAGCCTTCTTGTTGTTTGTAAAGTCAAATTCAAAAAGGCCCTTGCTGTCACGTTGGTATGAAGAGATTCGGGAGACAGGCGCAGGAATGTGTAATAGTTTTTTAAATTCAGCCCAAATTACGGCATGCTGTGTAAAGGCACGGGGACAAAGACCAAACAAACACGTAACAAAAACACAGGGTTGAAACCCAAACAAAAGAGCGAGGAGTACCTTGAATAAATAACACACGCGCACAATGATTATCACACGGGACGAGACCCGTAATCATCTGTGCAATCCACAAGGGCACGGAAGCCCACAACACACAGCACAGGTACTCACACACACCAACTGACACTGTAACAATAATCGACAAGACCATGGAAACCAAAGGGCACATAAATACTATCAGTGGGAATAGGGGACAGGTGTGCTTGATGAGGGATCTGTGACACTCGCACATCTATCTTTGCAGGTGCATGGCAACACCTGGGTAAGATGAGAAAAAAAGAAGAAGGAATCCGCACACTGCTCTTGATCGTATCACTGACCTTTAATAAGCTTTACGTATCGGCCTCACGGCCTTCCTCAGAGCTTTTGGGAGTTTTGCTAACCCTTATGTAGACCTAGCCACACCCACATCCGTTCCACGCATCGAAAAGGGTTGGAGGCGAAGGAAAAACAAATAAGTGCTACCAAATATAATAATATGCATTTCATAAATATTCCAATAGTGGGTACATAAAACATATTAAACACGTCTGTAAAACCACAATGAGGACATCGACCTACCAAGCAAGTTTTCATAAATCATTGGGTACAGTGTAAAAAAAACGTCAGAGTAATCTGAAATAGGAGTATAATTCATGTTCAAATTTACAACATAAGGCCTTTAGGAAATCATGTCTGGAGGGTGAAAATCCCCAAACATTGCCTTTTACTCAGGGTATTATTAATATCACCTCCCCTGTCTGATATCTTAACTTTCTCTATTCCACAAAATCTAAAGGTAGAAATGTCATGTTTTAGATCATTAAAATGTACTGCGACTGGATAATCCCTGTCCTTTCTCCTAATTGAACGTTAAGTTCACTGATTCTCTGTTTGAGATAATGAGAGGTTTTACCCACATAGCACAGCCCACATGGACATTTAATAATGTAGATAACATGGGTAGTGGAGCACGTAATAATGTCATTTATTTGGAACCGTTTTCCTGCATGTGGGTGGCAGAAATATTCAAACACATCATATTGTTGCACTGTGCGCAGCCTCTGCATTTATAGCTACCATTTGGAAGAGGACGTAAAAGAGCCTGGCTGATTTTCTTTTGTGGCTGGCAGTTGCCATGGACATATTTTATTGCGTAAATAAAACATGCCAGTGTTTCTTGACCACATCTCCCACTTTCCGAGAGTTCAAAGTATATGTGGTGAACATATACATAATGTTCTTTAGCTTTAGTGGGTATGAATTGTCCACGTACAAGGCGTGTCCCTTGCTGAGATGAGGAGCCAGCATGGTCATCACCCAGACCTGGACACCCCAAGCCCCTCATAATGTTGCATGTCAGTGGTGGACCCTGTGTAAACTATAATGTCCTGGACAAATCCTGTCTTCACGTCGCACATGACAAAGAACCAACCTTTCCATAACATCAGGGACTCATCAACGCATAATTCCTTGTATGGCACAAAGACCCGACCAAATGCTGATGTAAGGCTGGTAAGAACATTTCTTATTTTGTATAACGGGTCATTTAGGTTGCAGTTGCATTGTTGACAAAATGCATCACAGCAGAACTAGGAAGCGATCTTAGGAAAAGAGGTTGGCAAAGAAGGGAGTTGCAAACATAGGATCTGTGCTCCAGTATTCTCTTTGGGAGGTCTTCTTTACTATTCCCATAAGAAGGACATTCACCAGGAAGGTATACATTTCACTAATTGTGGTTATCACCCATTTAGCGAGTTTCCCCCCCACTCCTGGCTCTCTCTTCTCCTGTAGCTCCAAGGCATAGTGATTGATCTCCTACTATGTCTCCCACCAGCTCCTCTGTCAGAAACAACTTGAAGCACTCTGCCTCAGATGGAAATGGCAAGGGGATTTGCACTCCAGACTGGGACTCATCAAAGCAAACAGCAGGGCCAGGAGGGGTGGCAGCCTTCCACTGTCGGTCTGCCTCCTTCACCACCAGCATCTTCAAAGGGACCTCCAGTGGACAAGGGATCCTCAGATTCAGGGTTCTCAATGGCTATAAGGTTAGGGGGCAGCTACTCACTGTCACTTTCAGAATCCTATTCCTGACTTTCATACTCAGACTCATAGTCAGAATGTAAAAGAAATCTCCAGAATTTCCACATTTGTGAGTTGTTTCCTTTTGAAAGACATTGCTAATGCTACAGCTTATCTCACTAGTGTCACGCCTTGGTCATTGTATTTTGTGTTTTTGTTATATGTTTGGGTAGGCCAGGGTGTGACATGGGTTTATATGTTGTGTTTCATATTGGGGTTTGTATTATTTGGGATAGCGGCTGATTAGGGGTGTGGTATAGGCTTGGCTGCCTGAGGCGATTCTCAATTAGAGTCAGGTGCTTATCGTTGTCTCTGATTGGGAACCGTATTTAGGTAGCCTGAGTTCGCTTTGTATTTTGTGGGTGTTTGTTCCTGTCTCTGTGTAGTTTCACCAGATAGGCTGTAATTAGTTTCACGTTCCGTTCTGTTGTTTTTGTATTTCAGTTATTTCATGTACCGCTATTCTGTTCATTAAAGTCATGAGTAACCTACACGCTGCATTTCGGTCCGACTTTCTTCATTCAACAGACGAACGCCGATACAACTAACTACATACATAAACAACAACACTGAATGGCTCAGAGTGAGAGGTTACGTAATTCACTGCCAGCACGCGCCTCTTGTATCAATAAATCCCTATTAGAAAATGTTTTGTGTGGTAATTATTTATATATTTACTGCTTTATTCACATGTTTTTAAGTACTGGTGACAAAACATGCATTCCGATTCTTGCATAGACTTTAATGGGCACATATTATGTGTGTAAAATAATTTTTGAATGTGTACTGATTATGATGCGCTAAGCTAATTTCAACTATGTGTGGAGTCATGTTTGCTGACATACAATGTATACCAGGTTTCATGTAATCGTCTGTCAGACCAAAGATGTTATATCAAAATGAGGTGAGTAAGGGTTCACCCATTTTTCAGGAACTTCTGGAAGTGAATGGTGGGATGTGAGACGACACACCCCCTTCAACATGCATACTATAAACTAGTCGACCGATTATGATTTTTCTATACCAATGCCGATTTATTGGAGGACCAAAAAAAAGACGATTCCGATTAATCGGCCAATTTATACATATATATTTGTAATAATGACTGAATGAACATTGTAACTTAATATATAATACATCAATAAAATCTATTTAGTCTCAAATAAATAATGAAACATGTTCAATTTGGTTTAAATAATGCAAAAACAAAGTGTTGGAGAAGAAAGTAAAAGTGCAATATGTGCCATGTAAAAAAGCTAACGTTTAAGTTAGAACATATGAAAGCTGGTGGTTCCTTGTAACAAGAGTCTTCAATATTGCCAGGTAAGAAGTTTTATTTCTCTCTATACCATTTGTATTTCATATACCTTTTGACTATTGGATGTTCTAACAGGTACATTAGTATTGTCAACCTACATTACATTACATTTACATTTAAGTCATTTAGCAGACGCTCTTATCCAGAGCGACTTACAAATTGGTGCATTCACCTTATGACATCCAGTGGAACAACCACTTTACAATAGTGCATCTAAATATTTTAAGGGGGGAGGGGGTGAGAAGGATTACTTTATCCTATCCTAGGTATTCCTTAAAGAGGTGGGGTTTCAGGTGTCTCCGGAAGGTGGTGATTGACTCCGCTGTCCTGGCGTCGTGAGGGAGTTTGTTCCACCATTGGGGAGCCAGAGCAGCGAACAGTTTTGACTGAGCTGAGCGGGAACTGTACTTCCTCAGTGGTAGGGAGGCGAGCAGGCCAGAGGTGGATGAACGCAGTGCCCTTATTTGGGTGTAGGGCCTGATCAGAGCCTGGAGGTACTGAGGTGCCGTTCCCCTCACAGCTCCGTAGGCAAGCACCATGGTCTTGTAGCGGATGCGAGCTTCAACTGGAAGCCAGTGGAGAGAGCGGAGGAGCGGGGTGACGTGAGAGAACTTGGGAAGGTTGAACACTAGACGGGCTGCGGCGTTCTGGATGAGTTGTAGGGGTTTAATGGCACAGGCAGGGAGCCCAGCCAACAGCGAGTTGCAGTAATCCAGACGGGAGATGACAAGTGCCTGGATTAGGACCTTCGCCGCTTCCTGTGTGAGGCAGGGTCGTACTCTGCGGATGTTGTAGAGCATGAACCTACAGGAACGGGCCACCGCCTTGATGTTAGTTGAGAACGACAGTTTGTTGTCCAGGATCACGCCAAGGTTCTTAGCGCTCTGGGAGGAGGACACAATGGAGTTGTCAACCGTGATGGCGAGATCATGGAACGGGCAGTCCTTCCCCGGGAGGAAGAGCAGCTCCGTCTTGCCGAAGTTCAGCTTGAGGTGGTGATCCGTCATCCACACTGATATGTCTGCCAGACATGCAGAGATGCGATTCGCCACCTGGTCATCAGAAGGGGGAAAGGAGAAGATTAATTGTGTGTCGTCTGCATAGCAATGATAGGAGAGACCATGTGAGGTTATGACAGAGCCAAGTGACTTGGTGTATAGTGAGAATAGGAGAGGGCCTAGAACAGAGCCCTGGGGGACACCAGTGGTGAGAGCGCGTGGTGAGGAGACAGATTCTCGCCACGCCACCTGGTAGGAGCGACCTGTCAGGTAGGACGCAATCCAAGCGTGGGCCGCGCCGGAGATGCCCAACTCGGAGAGGGTGGAGAGGAGAATCTGATGGTTCACAGTATCGAAGGCAGCCGATAGGTCTAGAAGGATGAGAGCAGAGGAGAGAGAGTTAGCTTTAGCGGTGCGGAGCGCCTCCGTGATACAGAGAAGAGCAGTCTCAGTTGAATGACTAGTCTTGAAACCTGACTGATTTGGATCAAGAAGGTCATTCTGAGAGAGATAGCGGGAGAGCTGACCAAGGACGGCACGTTCAAGAGTTTTGGAGAGAAAAGAAAGAAGGGATACTGGTCTGTAGTTGTTGACATCGGAGGGATCGAGTGTAGGTTTTTTCAGAAGGGGTGCAACTCTCGCTCTCTTGAAGACGGAAGGGACGTAGCCAGCGGTCAGGGATAAGTTGATGAGCGAGGTGAGGTAAGGGAGAAGGTCTCCGGAAATGGTCTGGAGAAGAGAGGAGGGGATAGGGTCGAGCGGGCAGGTTGTTGGGCGGCCGGCCGTCACAAGACGCGAGATTTCATCTGGAGAGAGAGGGGAGAAAGAGGTCAGAGCACAGGGTAGGGCAGTGTGAGCAGAACCAGCGGTGTTGTTTGACTTAGCAAACGAGGATCGGATGTCGTCGATCTTCTTTTCAAAATGGTTGACGAAGTCATCTGCAGAGAGGGAGGAGGGGGAGGGGGAGGAGGATTCAGGAGGGAGGAGAATGTGGCAAAGAGCTTCCTAGGGTTAGAGGCAGATGCTTGGAATTTAGAGTGGTAGAAAGTGGCTTTAGCAGCAGAGACAGAGGAGGAAAATGTAGAGAGGAGGGAGTGAAAGGATGCCAGGTCCGCAGGGAGGCGAGTTTTCCTCCATTTCCGCTCGACCTTCCGGAGCCCTGTTCTGTGAGCTCGCATTGAGTCGTCAAGCCACGGAGCGGGAGGGGAGGACCGAGCCGGCCTGGAAGATAGGGGACATAGAGAGTCAAAGGATGCAGAAAGGGAGGAGAGGAGGGTTGAGGAGGCAGAATCAGGAGATAGGTTGGAGAAGGTTTGAGCAGAGGGAAGAGATGATAGGATGGAAGAGGAGAGAGTAGCGGGGGAGAGAGAGCGAAGGTTGGGACGGCGCGATACCATCCGAGTAGGGGCAGTGTGGGAAGTGTTGGATGAGAGCGAGAGGGAAAAGGATACAAGGTAGTGGTCGGAGACTTGGAGGGAGTTGCAATGAGGTTAGTGGAAGAACAGCATCTAGTAAAGATGAGGTCGAGCGTATTGCCTGCCTTGTGAGTAGGGGGAAGGTGAGAGGGTGAGGTCAAAAGAGGAGAGGAGTGGAAAGAAGGAGGCAGAGAGGAATGAGTCAAAGGTAGACGTGGGGAGGTTAAAGTCGCCCAGAACTGTGAGAGGTGAGCCGTCCTCAGGAAAGGAGCTTATCAAGGCATCAAGCTCATTGATGAACTCTCCGAGGGGACCTGGAGGGCGATAAATGATAAGGATGTTAAGCTTGAAAGGGCTGGTAACTGTGACAGCATGAAATTCAAAGGAGGCGATAGACAGATGGGTAAGGGGAGAAAGAGAGAATGACCACATGGGAGAGATAAGGATCCCTATGCCACCACCCCGCTGACCAGAAGCTCTCGGGGTGTGCGAGAACACGTGGGCGGACGAAGAGAGAGCAGTAGGAGTAGCAGTGTTATCTGTGGTGATCCATGTTTCTGTCAGTGCCAAGAAGTCGAGGGACTGGAGGGAGGCATAGGCTGAGATGAACTCTGCCTTGTTGGCTGCAGATCGGCAGTTCCAGAGGCTACCGGAGACCTGGAACTCCACGTGGGTCGTGCGCGCTGGGACCACCAGATTAGGGTGGCAGCGGCCACGCGGTGTGGAGCGTTTGTATGGTCTGTGCAGAGAGGAGAGAACAGGGATAGACAGACACATAGTTGACAGGCTACAGAAGAGGCTACGCTAATGCAAGGAGATTGGAATGACAAGTGGACTACACGTCTCGAATGTTCAGAAAGTTAAGCTTACGCTTAACTTACGCTTACGCTTAAGCTTAAGCTTAAGTTAAGTTAACCTAATCTCGGGAGTTGATACGCTTGAAGTTATAACAGCGCAATGCTTGAAGCACATTGAAGAGCTGCTGGCAAAAGCACAAAAGTGCTGTTTGAATGAATGCTTACGAGCCTACTGCTGCCTACCACCGCTCAGTCAGACTGCTCTATCAAATCATAGACTTAATTATAATGTAATAACACACAGAAATACGAGACTAAGGTCATTAATATGGTCAAATCCGGAAACTATCATGTGATAGTGATCGTACGCTACAGGGACCACTGTAGAATGATCACACCGATGTGTTGGTATGTGTGAAAACGTTAAAGTCCCAAGCTACAATAAATGCTCCATCAGGATATGCTGTTACTAGTTTGCACAAAGTCCAGTGTAGTTCCTTGAGAGCCGTCGGCTTGAGGGGGAAAATACACGGCCATGACGATAACATGACGATAACCTGACGATAACCGATGACCGAAGAGAACTATTTATCTTATTTGGGTTTACAGTATATGATAGTCAGTGATACTTCCCCTCCTTCTAAGTGTAGCAAGGGAATTCTTTGATGTTGATTCGAAATTAGGACAATTAATGTTTAGTAGTTCCCTCAAGATTCATACTGCACATTATGACCACCTAGTTATTGTAATTACATATTTACTAAGTGTGGCATTTTAATTACATTAAGAAGGTTGAAGAAGATATTTTTATATCTACTAGAGTCATCACAGTATGTACAGTAGACTACAATAGTAGAAGAATAACGTATTGGACAGAGACGCTATCAGTCAAAACCACTCAAAAACCCAAGAGGGATTTCACACACTTCTAACCGTCTCCAAACTAGCCCTGTGATAGCTACTATGACCTCTAGTTGACCTTCAGCTCAGTCAGCTGCCTTCAGCTCCCTCTCTCTTTCTCCCTCTATCTGTCTCTCCCTTCCTCTTTCTCCCTTCCACACTCGCTATCTCCCACTTTCTCTCTCTCTCTCCATCTCTCCCTTTTTTCTTTCTTTCTCTTCTCTCTTTGCCTCCCCGCCCTCATGCTGTACGGTACACTACAGATCTCACCACCACACTGGCACATACCATAGACATACACACCAGTCCGTGTGTCACACACACTCAGATTTGCTGAGAGCTATCAGTGGAGAAGCTCTTTGCTGGGTCCTGACAAGGCCACACAGTTCACTGCTGATCCAGACTGTCTGACAGCTGCGTGTGTGTGCGTGTGAGCGTGCGCGTGTGCGTGCGTGTGTGCGTGCGTTACTCTCACAAAGACTCTGCTTGTCAGCACTAAAGTCGAGAGGAGTTGGGGCCAACTCTGAGTGAGGCAAGGTTGAACTATGGGATGGGGGAAAACTATGGACATAAGAGGGAAAGCTAGGTGGGAGGGCACACTGTGACAGCAGTGCAAACTACTGCAGTATAAGGCATTCTGAATGTATCTGCTTCATCAACTGAACTGGCCAGATGTGTTTTACTCTATTCCTAATCCATCCACTATTTCCAATGAGTTCACTCAGCAGTCAGGGCTTAGGTGCTCTGCCTTGATGTTTGCAATTCCTCTGCTGCATAACCATATGGGCGGCAGGTAGCCTAGTGGTTAGAGCGTTGGGCAAGTAACCAAAAGGTTGCTAGATCAAATCCTCAAGCAGGTAAAAATCTGTCATTCTTCCCCTGAACAAGGCAGTTAACCCACTGTTCCTAGGCTGTCATTGTATATAAGAATTTGTTCTTAATTTAGTGGCATGCCTAGTTAAATAAAGGTAAAGTTAAAAAGAATGTGTTCCCTGCTGTTCAAAACACAAAGGATGACAATGTGTATGTCAACAGGCTAAGCAGTGGGAACAGATTTGAGCAGCTAAAATACAACTTGCTTTTTCGGTTAATGATGACTGGAAGGATTAAGAAGCATGTTATCCCATTTGAACATCAGCCTTTCAAATAAACAGAGAAATACAATGTATGTGTTGTCTGTGGATTTCGGGGGTCCTCTAAGGTGTGTGGTTGTCCCTGCTATTGTGAGAAGCAGTCGGTCAGTCGATACTGTACATCAGTTCACCACTGTATCATGGTGTAAAAATAGCACATCCACTTCTATTAATAGACAGCACATCCAAGGTCCTATCAGGAAACTGACTATCAGCACCATTCTGGGGGCTGTACTGATGCTGAAGGTTGTGTATAGAATCAATATCAACACATAAGTGTGTCAACAACAAAAAACTATGATAAATCAATACCCCCCCCCAAAGAAACCATCAGTAGAACCCTCTTCACTCTTCATTGAAAATAGGAAAGATTTCATGATGCCACAGTCAGTGCTGCCATGATATTATTATTTGTTATGCTCATAATTTTGGGTTTGCATGCTGTCAGGTTTCAGTTCTCTGCTCTCTCTCTTTCTTTCTTTCTTTCTTTCTTTCTCTCTTTCTCTCTTTCTCTCTTTCTCTCTTTTTCTCTTTCTCTTTCTCTTTCTCTCTCTCGCTCTCGCTCGCTCTCTCTCGCCCACATAGTGGACCTTTACAGTTCGTTCCTGTGCCTCCAACACCAACTCATCTCATTCGTCATCTAGCTGGAGGCTGCACCCACCCACCTGGACACCAAGGTTGCCCTCATTTGCAAATCTCATCTGCAGAAATTACAGTAGGAAAAACTGCTGCTCTTATAAAGAACAAAGATAATAACTAGAGAGCTAGTAGATATAGTGAAACATCCAAGGCAACCAATCCCTTCCCATCTCACCCCAGCTGTTCTGTCTCTGACTGACTCAGAGCATGTGTAGGCTGTAGGAAGCATGTAGGCTGTGCCATTGTATAACAAACTGTGAACAGCTTTCCTATTACGTCTTCCCAAGCTGCAGGAGCTGGCTGACTGGACAGGTTCAGGGAAAAGTACTGTATAATGGGTACAACATGTCTCTAGGCCTGATTAGGGTACAATACAACCCTACCTGGCTCTGTGCAGGTTTAGAGTGGAGGGTTAGGTTACAGGTTTAAGGTACCGGTTATAGGGTACACTACCTACAGTACCTAGCTATGTGTAGGTTTAAGGTTGGGTTAGGGTATAGGTTTAGGGTACATGTTTAGGATTCACTACCTACCTGGCTCTGTGCAGTTCTTATCCAGTGTGTCATTGTCTCCGTCCACGGCCATCAGCCTGCGTCCCAGACGGTTTGTTGTGTCAACCAGCCCCTGCTCCAGGACCAGACCATGTCCTATGTTCGAGTTAGAAAAGAGTTAGGAACATTTATTTAAGTGTCACTCCACAATGATAAAATAATACAAAATACAGATTTTCTTTCAACCACATTGTGGACGACTCAAATGGAGTTTTAAGGCACTAAAAACAATAATGGTCAAACACAGAGTAGTCCCCCCCCCCCCCCCATCGTGGCATGGACTCCGCAAGGTGTCAAAAGCGTTCCACAGGGACACTTACATCTGTAGTCTTGCCCATTTACTCTCTGAATGGCACGCATACACAATCCATGTTTCAATTGTCTCAAGGCTAAAAAAACAAACATCTTTCTTCAACCTGTCTCCTCTGCTTCATCTTCACTGATTTGAAGTGGATTTAACAAGTGACCTCAATAAGGGTTCATAGCTTTCACCTGGATTCACCTGGTCAACCTATGTCACGGAAAGAGCAGGTGTTCCTGATGTTTTGTACGCTCAGTGTATAACACATGACATCATCTGTACACATGTACGTATAAACAAAAATGTTAAAAAAGCACAGTGGATAAAAGGACAATTAGACACTTAAATAGAAACGTCTCAGTTGGAGGATAAGATGGCAGGCTTTGGCGGAGGCATTTACATGTTTGTTACCTGATAGAATTCCACATCATTTATTATTTTCATCAGACCATTAACATTTTGATTTTGGTTGGACAGCTGACAAAAAAGATCATCCCTAATTTAGTTGTAAGAACCCACCTGTAAAGCACTGCATTGAGCTTCAGTTTCAACGGAACCATCTTTACAAAATGTACATACACATTTATCTAGGGAAATGTTTGTGTATCGTCTCAATAGCAAGAGGGACCACTCCTGGGCTGTTGCTGTGACTGTATTGCCGCCACTCCGGCATTCACTCCACATCAAAATGTATATTGCTTGGATAAAACAGTACATCAGGAAAGAAACAGGCAGTGAACATGCATTGAAACACTGGGCTTTGCATCTCAAATCCTTATATAGCGAACTACTTTTGACCAGGGCTGATAGTGCACTACTTTTGACCAGAGCCATATCGGATATAGCTGCCATTTGTCTTTGCATGTGGTGACTCTGTCACAGAAATACAAGGTCCAATGTTGATTAAACCAACAAGCTGTAAAAGCGGCGGCCGGATATTCAGCACCATTGAAGCAAGACAGTGATGGAATCTAAATTTGGAAGTTCAGCACCACATGAGAGTGGACAGCGACAGTCTCAGGTGCAGCCACTCTCCACTGGGAGAAGCCTTGGAAATTAATCTAGGTCTGACCAGGAAGTCAAAAGCCTGGAATGTAGTTAGGACTAACCAATGCTATATGGGTGGCAGTCTATAATATTTATTTTATTGTGGTGTATCAGACCTATCAACATGTATATAGACGGATGTGACTGAATATAATGCGACTCATTTGTAAGTAAAAAAAGCCTGATTATAACAGACCAGACAGTGCTATCTCCAGCCCTAACAGTTGCTCGTCTGTGGTGACGTATTTTACATCCGTTTACGTGTGATATCATGTTTGTTATAAACCCTTAAGCTCCTTGTTATTCTAATACAATTAGGGAACTCTGCGACATGTTTTATCCAAAGAGATGATGTTTAAATTGATAATGCCCTGTTAAACGTTTTTTTTCAAAAGCTTTGGTGCCATTTTCACAAGTATATGGTGAGTTTTCACAAGGCAGTTGTTTCAAATCTCTTAAGTACATTTTCAATTGACTATAAGTATAACACACAATTCACTTTTTCACCACACTTATTAGTGTTTTATCTAAAAAGACATGTTTCACATTGCAATACATGTTCATATAAAGTAATTGCTTTTCACAATCCAATACTCACATGACTTTTGATACGATTGTCTTCTCATTTGTTAAAATACATTTTACTATTCTGTAATCCGACTGCTGTTATTCGATAATCACTTAACCGTTTGGTAAAGCTGTAGATTTGAAACGGGTTTTTGTCTACAACAGATTTTGAGAACTAGGCCCTAATGTATGTTTGTAAAGTATAAACATATAAAGTATGACATATACTGTAATGTACTATTATGACGATAACTATTTAGATTTTACTTCACAGTATTTTTGAAAGAATTGGAAAAGAGATGTACTGTGTGCAACATGCGTCCCCTACACAGTAAACATGTATCCAAAATGATGTTCCTTTTTGATGGGGGAGGGTCACACTGCTTTACTAAAATTACATTTGCCAATGCAGTACTGTAATATATCCAAAGTGACAGTGTGTGTATGGACAGTGTGTCCATACATCTTGGTATGTGACCCCAGTGCGAATCAAACCCTCAACTCTGGTGTTGCTTGTGCCATGCTCTTACTACCTGAGCCACACAGGACCACGGCAATACAATACTGTCGAATACAATACATGACTACAATACAGGTCCAAGGTGTACCATTGCCATCGCCATGAGCATGGCACCTTCCTTCAGGCCATGAATGAGGCATGTAAGGACATCAATCCAGACCTACTTTACGTCAGGCTTGAAATTCACTGTTCCAAAATGTTTTTCACTAGGTGCATGAACAATGAGGATATTTACTGCGATGTTAATGAGAACCAATGGTCAAATGTTCAAGACAGGCTTGATGCAAACTTGTGCCTGCTAAACGTCATTTTTCTTTAATTAATTGAATGTTTCATTTGATTACAGTACACCTATGTTGTAATGATACCTAGTTAATACATTTCTGTTTTTGCATCAATGATTGTGAAAGATGACTTCAATGATTACACCTTTGATCACACATGGGGTAGAAATGATGGAAATGACATTTTCTGTAAATGTTGCTGAGACTTGTAAGGGTATTGCCTCATGTGAAAACAGTGTAATGTGCTGTAATTTACAGTAATGTAACATATTACATTCAAAGGACAATTTTGAAACATGTATCTTGCGTTGCTATTGGATGAACTGGTTGTTCAAATATCATTCTGTTTAAAAAAAATCTATGTTCTCATGGTATTTCACAGTAAACGTATATTTGTGATCGATGATTGTGTGGCGAGAGATGTCTCCAAACAACATGAATGCACAACAAAAGGTTTTGAATGTCAGCCTTGCTGCATTACAAGTGTTAGCGGTTTGGAGTTTGGAGAATTCCCCAGATACTTGTGAAAATAGCACCAAAGCGATTGAAAAAAAAGAGTGGTATGTTCAAACAGGGACAACAGACTACATAGGCATCTTTAATGGCATGATATATAAACAGGTCTTATGATACAGAGAGCTGAGGACAAAGGCAAGTGGGTAAACTGAAATGGTAGCCTAGGGGAGAATTTACCAAACAGTCCTGGGACTTAGTGTGTGTGTGTGTGTGTGTGTGTGTGTGTGTGTGTGTGTGTGTGTGTGTGTGTGTGTGTGTGTGTGTGTGTGTGTGTGTGTGTGTGTGTGTGTGTGTGTGTGTGTGTGTGTGTGTGTGTGTGTGTGTGTGTGTGTGTGTGTGAGAAAGTTACAGAGATTAACATATTTCAGGACTCAGAAGTCCAGTGTATGTGTGTGTAGAGAAAATTACAGAGATTAATATATTTCAGTCCACTGTATGTGTGTGGTTCATTAAAGATCCACATACCAGTTGTGAACTAATCTGGTCTGGAGTAGTGAGGGATAATTCATAACAAAGGCAAGCCAGCATCAAATATGAACAGTTTCAGAAATACAAGCCCTCATATGTTTTGTGCAGTCCGGAGTTGCCAGGTGCTAATTGCCAGTTTACATGTGATTCCTCCATATTGGAGGTAGAAAACTATTTATTTGGCTTGTCCTGTAATAAATTGCTGATTCAAACCCCAGTCTTGACCGTTCCCCTCTCCCCCTATCTTTCAATTGTTTACGTAATTTTGCAACATTGATGTAACAACTTCCTCAGGGATCAAGACCAACAGAGTAACACTTTGACAGCTGAGTGACCTCCTGAAACAATAATTCAATGACTGGTCATAGTTCATATGTCCTGGTGCATAAATGTATAGATTTAGGTTTAATGGGTCATTTTTGTTCAGCTCTTACACATAATCTATGGCACCAAATTGGTAAACGTACAGGTTTTGTGATATTGACGTATGCTGTTGTTATCTGTCTCTTCAGTCTTCAGAGAGCGATGTAGTACAGATCAATTAATACAGCGAGGTCATTTTTTGGCTGTACTGGTTGAAATCGAAGTGGTTGTCTACAAACCCAAGCTGCGGTACTGGTTGAAACCGACGTGGTTGTCCACAAATCCACGCAGCCGGCGCGCAACACTGTCTACCTCCAGCGCCCCCCAACAACTCCCCTAGGCCACCGCGACAGAGACAGCAACATGTCCAAGAAATCAATAGAAAACGAAAACTAACATGTTTTGGGCGTCTTAAAGAAGTGGATATTTGGTGTAAATCATGAGTGATTGAGAATGACCTGTGACTCACATTATATTCCAGAACATATTGCCTATGTTTTGCATAGGCCTATACTGCGGCACATACCGTAAACTTCATGCACGAACATACGAAACACTCACACACACACGCGCATACACGCATACATACCCTGCGATTACCTATCCACGTGAGTCAGCCAAGTCATATATAGGCTATAGCATATACGTCCCTTATTTGTCTGCCTATATCTGAGTTTCCCAGATGCAGGTGGAGTAAACAAATTATCCAAACAGAATAGACATGTGTACTGCCTGGCCAGTTGGAATCCTGAGCGCTGTAATCTCGTTCCGCCTACATCTTTTTTTTTTTTTTTTGAGAATGTAAGAAAACACGCACGCCACAAATACCAATCTCCATCTCGAACCATGTGTATTATTACAGCGTCCCACTATGCCGAGTTTCTAGTGGATTGATCAGAGGCGGGCAAGAAGACCTTCACATACATCATTTTAAACAGCAGAGTCATATATGTATTAGTTACGAGATATTTGTTGTACACCAACGAGGTGCATGTCAAATGTGCACAATCACAACATTGAATTCATTTTTAGTTCCACATAATCCCGTAATTATATACGCGTTCCTCCCCGGGCAACCCTGGGATGCCTCGGCTCTCCGTCTCTTCTCGTAGCCTACTCACCTGTTTTTGTGAGCAGGGCGGACATGCACCACGTCAAAGATAAAATACTGCAGATAAAACAGACTTGAACGAAAAGCATCTGTCTCCTCTTGCGAACTTTGAAGATTTGAGCTATGACGCTCTTTTTCGACATGGTGCAGTTCTGCTCAGGTAACGGCTCCATGGCTGTACAGTATGCGGGGAAAGCGGGCAACGTGCTCGTCCTCCTCCCTCTCCCTGCAGATAGTGACCCACTCAGCGCCGTGCCGCAGATTGTTCGGACAGCAGGAATCGCCCGAGTATCGTTTCACACAACGAAGGGTCAGGATGCCGTCCCTGTTTGAAATGACGGAAGGGCAGATCCTCGACAGAGGCAGCAGAACGAACAGCTCGCATGTGTCTCTGAAAGCCGCTTGTGAGAATTGTGTCCTGGCGAAAATGCTGTTGTAGTTTTTTTTTTTATAAATGAGGCTACACAATCTGCAAATGTTCCATTATTATAGAATGTAGGCCTAAGGAGGCTAAAGCATATCTGTTTATTATCAAAATAACACAATATGTCAAGCAGCCTAAAGCTCTGTGCCAGTTGGCATCTTCAAAAGCCACCGAAAGCACCTTTATGTGTCCAGTGTGTCACAATAAGGTAGATTTAGTGGCGTTGAAAATAGGTCATTCTCCGATATTGTTCCATTTGCTTGATATTGTCTCCCACTCCCAAAAATACTCGGGGGCGAAAACATTTTCTGCAAAAATATTAGCTAATCTCACACTTTCATCCCACCACAGAGCGCACTCCCCCACATGCAGCTGCAACTTCTACATGTGAGTGATGCTTGACACGTGACACACGGCAGCGAACGACCTCTCTCCCCCATGGTACCACCATGCTGGCTGCCTGCCTGTACGGTGCATTCGGCAAGTATTCAGACCCCTTCCCCATTTCCACATTTTGTTACGTTACAGCCTTATTCTAAAAACGATTTTTTAAATGTTATTTCATGAGTCTACACACAATACTCCATGACAAAGCGACAACAGGTTTTTGTAAATGTATTATAAAAATAACAATAATACCTTATTTACATAAGCATTCAGACCCTTTGCTATGAGAATCCAAATTGAGCTCAGGTGCATCCTGTTTCCATTGATCATCCTTGAGATGTTTCTAAAACTTGATTGGAGTCCACCTGTGGTAAATTCAATTGATTGAACATGATTTGGAAAGGCACACACCTGTCCATATAATGTTCCACAGTTGACAGTGCATGTCAGAGCAAAAACCAAGCCTTGAGGTCAAAGGAATTGTCTGTAGAGCTCCGAGACAGGATTGTGTCGAGGCACAGATCTGGGGAAGGGTACCAAAGCATTTCTGCAGCATTGAAGGTCCCCAAGAACACGGTGGCCCCCATCATTCTAAAATGGAAGAAGTTTGAAACCACCAAGACTCTTCATAGAGCTGGACGCCCGGCCAAACTGAGCAATCAGGGGAGAAGGGCCTTGGTCAGAGGGGTGACCAGGAACCTGATGATCACTCTGACAGAGCTTCCAGAAGGACAACCATCTCTGCAGCACTTCACCAATCAGGCCTTTATGGTAGAGTAGCCAGATGGAAGCCACTCCTCAGTAAAAGGCACATGACAGCCAGCTTGGAGTTTCCCAAAAGGCAAACAAGAACAAGAAACAAGATTCTCTGGTCTGATGAAACCAAAATGTAACTCTTGACCTGAATGCCAAGTGTCATGTCTGGAGAAAACCTGGCACCATCCCTACAGGGAAGCATGGTGGTGGCAGCATCATGCTGTGGGGATGTTTTGTCAGGGACTGGGAGAATAGTCAGGATCGAGGGGAAGAGGAACGGAGCAAAGTACAGAGAGTTCCCTGATGAAAATCTGCTCCATAGCGCTCAGGACCTCAGACTTGCGCAAAGGTTCACCTTCCAACAGGGTAACGACCCTAAGCACACAGCCAAGACCTGGAGTGGCTTACGGACAAGTCTCTGAATATCCTTGAGTGGCCCAGCCAGAGCCCGGACTTGAACCCGATCCAACATCTCTGGAGAGACCTGAAAATAGTTGTGCGGCAACGCTACCCATCCAACCTGACAGAGCTTGAGAGGATCTGCAGAAAAGAATGGGAGAAACTCTCCAAATACAGGTGTGCCAAGCTTGTAGCGTCATACCCAAGATGTCTGGAAAGCTGTAATCGCTGCCAAAGGTGCTTCAAGAGTACTGAGGAAAAGTTCCGAATACTTTTGTAAATGTGATATTGAAGTATTTTTAATTGGACAAAAATGATTAAAAAAACGTTTTTGCTTTGTCATTATGAGGTATTGTGTGTAGATTGATGAGTGGAACATTTAAAAAAAAATACATTTTAGAATATGGCTGTAACGTAATAAAAGTAGTTTCTGAATGCACTGTATCTACTAGTCTACTCCATCCATCCTACCTGGTGCGGAACATAATTGCAGAGAGGCGCGTAAATTAGTAGGCTGACAAATTAGTAGGCCGACATGCAAGTGACTAGGCCAACATTAATTCATGTTCAATTAATCACGTTTGTGTTTCCCAGTGTTATATCTTAATTGAGTCACATTATTTTGGGCTATTGTAACACGGGTTAAGCAACTTTTTCCTTCTTTTGTGACAATTGCAAATATTTGAAGAACATTGTTTAAAAATCATATTTCACCTTTATTTAACCAGGTAGGCCAGTTGAGAACACCTTTATTTAACCAGGTAGGCCAGTTGAGAACACCTTTATTTAACCAGGTTGTAATGATCTTCGTCTGCTGTTTGAAGAGAGTCAGACCGAAATGCAGCGTGTAGGTTACTCATGACATTTAATGAAGAAAATGCTGTACATGAAATAACTGAGAATACAAAACAACAAACGAGTGAAACTAATTACAGCCTATCTGGTGACTAACACAAAGACAGGTACAATCACCCACGAAATACAACGCGCACTCAGGCTACCTAAATATGGTTCCCAATCCGAGACAACTAGAATCAGCTGACTCCAATTAGGAATCGCCTCAGGCAGCCAAGCCTAACTAGACACACCCCTAATAATACACACTCCCAATTAATCCAAACCCTAATACGAAATACAACATATAAACCCATGTCACACCCTGGCCTACCCAAACATATAACAAAAACACAAGATACAATGACCAAGGCGTGACACAGGTAAGCCAGTTGAGAACACCTTTATTTAACCAGGTAGGCCAGTTGAGAGCACCTTTATTTAACCAGGTAGGCCAGTTGAGAACACCTTTATTTAACCAGGTAGGCCAGTTGAGAACACCTTTATTTAACCAGGTAGGCCAGTTGAGAACCAGTTCTCATTTACAACTGCGACCTGGTCAAGATAAAGCAAAGCAGTGCGACAAAAACAACAACACAGAGCTACACATGGGATAAACAAACATACAGTCAATAACACAATAGAAAAATCTATGTACAGTGTGTGCAAAAGTAGTAAGATTAGGTAGGTAAGGCAATAAAAAGGCCATAGTGGAGAAATAATTACAATTTAGCATTAACATTGGAGTGATAGATTTGCAGATGATGATGTGCAAGTAGATATACTGGGGTGCAATAGAGCAAAATAATGAATAACAATAAGGGGATGAGGTAGTTGGGTGTGCTATTTACAAATGGGCTGTGTACAGGTACAGTGATCGGTAAGCTGCTCTGACAGCTGATGCTTGAAGTTAGTGAGGGAGATATGTCTCCAGCTTCAGTGGTTTACTGTATCATAATACAAGTAATTTATGTATTATGATTACAGAAATTATTTACACTTTACATTATTTGTGGTCCTCAATAAACATTTACAGAATCCTGTAACAAATATCAATAACCATCGACATTACCAATAACCATAGACAGAAGAAACCCTAACAATGAGTACTAAATCGAATACTTGATACACTGTAGGCTACATAATAAATACAATGAAATAGGCTACACAGTAATAACAAAACTCTGGTCTAAATGTAAACATGGCGGCATTAAATCTTGCTTATCAAGAGTACTATCATGCCAGATGCCTTACCTAAATACATCTCACCTACACCCAAGGCTAGCCTTGTTTTAAAGATATTACAAAGATATTTAAATTATTTAACTCCCCATGCACCCTAGCAAGCATTCTACTATGCATCCTTTATAAGTAATTTATGTTCTGTGTTCCATGTTTTATGAAGGAGTGGGCTGCTAATGAGGCATATGAGTGCTCTAAAATGGTAATATAGGCCAATATTCCACCGAGCAGGCACATAAATTACAGTGAGCAAGTCAATTTAAGTATATGTAAGAGATCCCTACGGGAATTAAACCCACAACCTTGGTGCTACCCTTATACCAACTGAGCCACACAGACTGGTGCAGTAGGGTGGGTCAGTTCTACACTGCCAGCCAGTGTTGTTACTGCCAGACGACAGAAACACAAAGGAGTAAGTGTGTTTTCTCTCTCTCTCTCTCTCTCTCTCTCTCTCTCTCTCTCTCTCTCTCTCTCTCTCTCTCTCTCTCTCTCTCTCTCTCTCTCTCTCTCTCTCTCTCTCTCTCTCTCTCTCTCTCTCAGACTCTCTCCCTCTCCCTCTCCCTCTCTCCCTCTCTCCTTCTCTCCCTCCCTCCCTCCCTCTTCCTCTCTCTCTCTCTCTCTCTGGGTAGCACATCACATGATGTCAGAGAGCTAGGGCTTTGTCTGGCCCAGACTCGGATGACTGGCCTCCTGATTGTGGTCACCACTGAGAGGCACATGTGCGTACCGATAGGACACATGGGGAGTGAGTACCTCCGTTTTGTACAGACAGAAATGTGGTCGAATGCAGAAACCAGACAACAAAGTTTAAATCAAGCCTCTGAACTTCAACATATCCCCAAGCAACTGGGAGAGTGTGAGTGATTAGAACCAATCCGTTTTTAAAACAGTGCAGCGACACAAATCCAAAAGACCATGGCCCCTACAAAGGAAAGGTCCTGTCCTTACCAGAAGACGAGGATAAAGAAGACCTCTCCAGATGGTGGTCAAACTGACATCAGAGGAACTTGACGTGGGTATATCACCAGAGGATCTGGAAGGATGCCATAGGGTCGGAGTGTAACAGAAGAACGCTAAATACCCACACATAGTAATCTTCAAATTATGGAACGATTAGGCCACAGTCAACATTCTGAAGGTAGAAGGGGGAAAGAAGATACAAATTCAAGGCCAGACCATTTGATTCATCCAGGACCCGTCTGCTAAACTGAGAAAGAAACATAAGGAATCAAACATTCACTGGATGAAAATGGGATCTAATCTCAACTGCGCTTCCCGGCAGTGCTGTGGGTCTGGAAGGGAATGCAAAGGATGGAATTCACAAGTGCCGATGAAGCCTTAATCAAGCTGCAAGAAACCTTTCCAGTCGAAGGCCTACGAACATTATGCATAATGGAGACCTCCGCGGACAGAGGGAAGTCCCCTGCTCTGAGAAGAAGACAGAATGGGAAAAACCAATGAATGCACTGTATGCTGAATGCCTACATACCTTATCTAAGTTGTGACAATATTATTTCCCCTCCCCCCAATACAATCGAAATTCTACTTTCCCCAAGTAACTGTTGTTTTCTATGAAGTAACCATAGAAGTAGCCGATGCCAATGGGCTACATGGACACTGACAAGCCAATTCAAAGGGGGAAATATAGCATATGTCAATAACGATTCTACGGATTGGTATGTGTGTAAGAGTGTGTATGTGTGGGTGTGGGTGTGGGTGTGGGTGTGGGGATTTTTAAATGTTCTATTTATTTCACCTTTATTTAACCAGGTAGGCAAGTTGAGAACAAGTTCTCATTTACAATTGCGACCTGGCCAAGATAAAGCAAAGCAGTTCGACACATACAACGACACAGAGTTACACACAAAACAAACATACAGTCAATAATACAGTATAAACAAGTCTATAGACGATGTGAGCAAATGAGGTGAGATAAGGGAGGTAAAGGCAAAAAAAAGGCCATGGAGGCAAAGTAAATACAATATAGCAAGTAAAACACTGGAATGGTAGATTTGCAATGGAAGAATGTGCAAAGTAGAAATAAAAATAATGGGGTGCAAAGGAGCAAAATAAATAAATAAATTAAATACAGTAGGGAAAGAGGTAGTTGTTTGGGCTAAATTATAGGTGGGCTATGCACAGGTGCAGTAATCTGTGAGCTGCTCTGACAGTTGGTGCTTAAAGCTAGTGAGGGAGATAAGTGTTTCCAGTTTCAGAGATTTTTGTAGTTCGTTCCAGTCATTGGCAGCAGAGAACTGGAAGGAGAGGCGGCCAAAGAAAGAATTGGTTTTGGGGGTGACTAGAGAGATATACCTGCTGGAGCGTGTGCTACAGGTGGGAGATGCTATGGTGACCAGCGAGCTGAGATAAGGAGGGACTTTACCTAGCAGGGTCTTGTATATGACATGGAGCCAGTGGGTTTGGCAACGAGTATGAAGCGAGGGCCAGCCAACGAGAGCATGCAGGTTGCAATGGTGGGTAGTATATTGGGCTTTGGTGACAAAACGGATTGCACTGTGATAGACTGCGTCCAATTTGTTGAGTAGGCTATTGGAGGCCATTTTGTAAATGACATCGCCAAAGTCAAGGATTGGTAGGATGGTCAGTTTTACAAGGGTATGTTTGGCAGCATGAGTGAAGGATGCTTTGTTGCGAAATAGGAAGCCAATTCTAGATTTAACTTTGGATTGGAGATGTTTGATATGGGTCTGGAAGGAGAGTTTACAGTCTAACCAGACACCTAAGTATTTGTAGTTGTCCACGTATTCTAAGTCAGAGCCGTCCAGAGTAGTGATGTTGGACAGGCGGGCAGGTGCAGGTAGCGATCGGTTGAAGAGCATGCATTTAGTTTTACTTGTATTTAAGAGCAATTGGAGGCCACGGAAGGAGAGTTGTATGGCATTGAAGCTTGCCTGGAGGGTTGTTAACACAGTGTCCAAAGAAGGGCCAGAAGTATACAGAATGGTGTCGTCTGCGTAGAGGTGGATCAGAGACTCACCAGCAGCAAGAGCGACCTCATTGATGTATACAGAGAAGAGAGTTGGTCCAAGAATTGAACCCTGTGGCACACCCATAGAGACTGCCAGAGGTCCGGACAGCATGGGATGTGTGTGTATATGAATGGATATGTGAGGGAGGGTGAATATGAATACGGGTAGGAGGGCGGGCGGGCGGGAGACAATGGGTGTGTGGATGCATAAGGTATTTGTCATATGTTGAATCAATACAAATCGGCGAGCAAGTCAATGTATGGATGCGTGTAAATGAGTCGAAGAAGAGGGGAGTGTGGGAAAAGAGAGGAGATTGGGACAAGCCGGGAGGGTATCAGACACTTCCCTGAAGTGTGTGTGGTGGCTCCACTCATCTCACTTCGGTCTTTCAGTGGGCCCACTCTCCCCAAGTAGAGCCCCACACGCCACTACAATTTTATTCACAATATCTTACAAACTGACCACAGTGTTTTAGCAGCAGTCCTTCTCCAATGTATTGACAATGACATAACCCACATACCTTTGGTACATTAGGAGAGGAGTTGGAGCTTAAAAGCCCTAAGAAGGCACAGCGCCTCAAATTACAAAGAAGAACTTGCATTATGTTGTTTTTGTGCTCTCTGTTAAATGTTTGCTCAGCCTACATGTTCACAAGTTCTATATATGTAATGTTATATATATATAATGTCTACAGTAGCTATGTATTCATATGAGGACATCCATATCCATGGAATGTCCCCCACCCTCATATGACATGTCGGCTAACAATATTTTATCTGGTTATTCAATGAAAGACCGAATAGACAAAGTTAACTTTGATTCTACGCAAGTAAAGGCTAACAAAATCCAACTTATTATATGGAATGTGCACAAACATCATGATTGCAAAAAAAGAATTAGGTTCTTGAACATTTAAAGAGATTGTTAGCAGATTTCTGTTTTCCGGCAATAGTTTTTTTTAACACTTTTACACTTACACTTGGAGAGGCCTTTGCTGCCACCTACTGTAGTAACAGCAGAGGTGTAGGCATCCTGATAAATAAGAATACACCCTTTTCCCCTATATCCAAGCACACAGACCAAGAAGGAAGTTGTCAAATTTTGAATTGTACATTACATGGTGAAACATACACATTTAGTTAATTGTATATATCCCAGGGGCAAATCTGATGTTTTAGATACAATTCAAGCTATATTAGATTTAACATAGACAGGAACTATTATTATAGCAGGGGACCTAAATCACACATTCGACAAGTTAGACAGACATAGCAATAAAAAAGGCAAATTCATGAAGTTTCCAGAGAGGCTGAAAAATGTTATCTCTAGAAATATTTTGCATACTACTGCTTTTTTAGTAAGATAATCTATTCAAGAATTGACAAAAATGTTATTTCCCAAAATGACCTCAACAATACGCTGGGTTCTAAAATAGTTATTCTGTATCATGCTTAATTACACTAAATTTAGCTACAGAATATGGAGAATGAACAGAGTGAATCTTCAAGAACCAAAATTGATGAAATACATAAACCAAAAAATAAATACCTTTACCTTACAAATGTAGACAGAGAAGGACAGAGAAAAGCCGACGCCGACATCATTTGGAATGTTTTTAAGGCATAGATTAGGGGAATTATAATCTCATACTCAACGAAAGTTACATTTAAATGAAATAAAAATAAATCACTATTTTAGAAAAAGCTCATAAAAAATCTTTACAATGTAAAGAACAAAATATATTTTCTGAATTTAACCAGGAATAGGAATATTGTATTTTACTTTTCAAGAGAGCCAGCATCTGCAGGTTAAACTCAAATAAAGCATACTATATAATGACAAATAAACCTGGAAAACACCTCAGAGCCCTCACAAAACCAATACACACCCATTTTAAAAGCTTCTATGAAAATCTATTTGAATCAGAATTAAATAACAGCTGGACTGATCCTACAGACTTCCTAGACTCAATAACCCTGAAGCAACTATCAGCAGGCTAAGTAGAGTCACTAAAAATAGAAATCCCCCAATTCGCATGGAGAAAAATATGGATGGCTTCCCCATCGAATTTCATTAGATATTGTTGGAAAAGATAGTGCCCCTATTTACTCAAATGACAACACACGTCACTCAATTCAGTGCTTCCACTTTCCATCTATCAAACAGTTATTCAGTTATATTAAGTTTAGTAAATTGTGACAATAAAATAATAACGAAACTCATAAGCAACAGAATGGCAAAGGTCTTACCAGACTTGATACATATGAATTAAACCGGGTTTATTAAAAATAGACACTTACAAACAAATACAAGAACATGTTTCAGTATAATACAATATGCAAAAAAACGAGTAGATTTATCGATAATGGCTGTTGATGCTGAAAAGGCTTTTCAAAACTTTGGAAGCCTTCAACTTTCCAGCTAAAATAATACATTTCATAGTAAAATAATACATTTAAAGATCCTTATGCAAAAATATACACGCATAGTACATTATCTGATAAAATGGCTTTAGAAAGGTTCACAAGACAGGGATATCCTCGCTCCCCTCTCCTGTTTGTGCTGGCAATTGAACCGCTCACAGAAATAATTAGACAGGACCCCAACATAACAGATGCCATTATTGGTAAACATTAATATAAACTAAACTTATTTGGCAATGGTCTCTTGATATACTGTACCTGACTAATATTGAAAACTCAATGCCAAAGTCAACATTCTGAAGGTACAAGGAGGAAAGGAGATCAAAATTGTTAAGACATTGGATTTATCAAACGCATTATTATCGAAATATTGAAAAAATGTGGGATACAGAGTGAAACAAAATAGTACCAATTGAAGCCATATGGCATAAAGTATTACAAGCTCTGGAAACATCCAAAGGATGAGAAATGAGAGAAAATTGTATTGTGAGACAGGCAGGATAGGTGTGGACAAGATATGGAACATGTGGGTCTGAGCAAATGTATGTATGTAAATAATAAGTTGTCTATTGTTTTTGTCTATGTATGTTTTTGGGTTGTCAAATAAGTTAAATAAAATACTAACACAAATGAGTCTCTCTCTCTCTCTCTCTCTCTCTCTCTCTCTCTCTCTCTCTCTCTGGGTAGCACATCATGTGATGTCAGAGAGCAAGGGCTTTGTCTGGCCCATGCCTGACCTGGACTCGGATGACTGGTCTCCTGATTGTATTCACCACTGATTCTTTCAACTGAATAAAATGCCACCACTGGTACTGCTTATTATAAAGCAGATAGAATCAGTCAGTGTGTTGTGTGAATGTCTGCATAACCCTCCAAACCCTGTGGTTCATTCAGGTCCTCCTACCCAGCAGAGTAACATTGTTTTTAGGTTCTTAACTGGTTTACAGGTTGTGGAAACATCATATATACACTACTAATCAAAAGTTTGGGGTCACGTAGAAATGTCATTGTTTTTGAAAGAAAAGCACATTTTTTTGTCCATCAAATTGATCAGAAATACAGTGTAGATATTGTTAATGTTGTAAATGACTATTGTAACTGGAAACGGCTGATTCTTTATGGAATATCTACATAGGCGTACAGAGGCCCATTATCAGCAACCATCATTCCTGGTTTCCAATGGCACATTGTGTTAGCTAATAATATAATAATAATAATAATAATAATAATAATAATATATGCCATTTAGCAGACGCTTTTATCCAAAGCGACTTACAGTCATGTGTGCATACATTCTACGATAACAACATTAGACCATTAGACCATAACAACATTAGAGCATAACAACATTAGACCATTAGACCATAACAGCATTAGACCATAATCCAAGTTTATCATTTTAAAAGGCTAATTGATCATTAGAAAACCCTTTGCAATTATGTTAGCATAGCTGAAAACTCTTGTTCTGATTAAATAAGCAATACAACTTTCTTTAGACTAGTTGTGTATCTGGAGCATCAGCATTTGTGGGTTCGGTTACAGGCTCAAAATGGCCAGAAACAAAGACCTTTCTTCTGAAACTATTCAGTCTATTCTGGTTCTGAGAAATGACGGCTATTCCATGTGACAAATTGCCAAGAAACTGAAGATCTCATACAATGTTGTGTACTACTCCCTTCACAGTACAGCGCAAACTGGCACTAACCAGAATAGAAAGAGGAGTGTGAGGCCCAACTGAGCAAGAGGACAAGTACATTAGTGTCTAGTTTGAGAAAAGACTCCTCACAAGTCCTCAACTGGCAGCATCATTAAATAGTTTCCGCAAAACACCAGTCTCAACGTCAACAGTGGAGAGGCGACTCCAGGATGCTGGCTTTCTAGGCAGAGTTCCTCTGTCCAGTGTCTGTGTTCTTTTGCCCATCTTAATATATTTATTTTTATTGGCCAGTCTGAGATATGTTTTTTTCTATGCAACTTGTGAGGCGTCTGTTTCTCAAACTAGACACGCTAATGTTGTTACGGCTTTCATGTGGTGAAGGAGAGTCGGACCAAAATGCAGCGTGTAGATTGCGATCCATGTTTAATCAAACAAACGTAACACGAATCAATACAAAACACTACAAAACAATAAACGTAACGAAAACCGAAAACAGCCTATACTTGTGTCAACTAACACAGAACAAGGACATCAGGACACTAAGGACACAAAGGACAATCACCCACAACACAACCAAAGAATATGGCTGCCTAAATATGGTTCCCAATCATAGACAACGATAAACACCTGCCTCTGATTGAAAACCACTTCAGACAGCCATAGACTTACCTAGAACACCCCACTAAGCTACAATCCCACTACATACACACCACATACAAAAACCCATATCACACCCTGGCCTGACCAAATAAAAGAAGATAAACACAAAATACTTCGACCAGGGCGTGACAGACTCCCGAACGCACCTCAAAACCATAGGGAGGGTCCGGGTGGGCTTCTGTCCATGGTGGCGACTCCGGCGCGGGACGTGGACTCCACTCAACCACTGTCTTAGTCCCTCCTCGCGTCCTTGAATAGTCCACCCTCGCCGCCGGCCATGGCCTAGTAGTCCTCACCCAGAACCCCACTAGACTGAGGAGCAGATCGGGACTGAGGGGCAGCTCGGGACTGAGGCAGCTCGGGACTGAGGAAGCTCAGGAGTGAAAGGAAGCTCAAGAGTGAGAGGAAGCTCAGGAGTGAGAGGAAGCTCAGGAGTGAGAGGAAGCTCAGGAGTGAGAGGAAGCTCAGGCAGGTTGATGGATCCTGGCTGACTGGCAGATCCTGGCTGACTGGAAGATCCTGGCCGACTGGAAGTTCTGGCGGATCCTGGCAGACTGGCGGATCCTGGCTGACTGGCGGATCCTGGCCGACTGGCGGATCCTGGCCGACTGTCGGATCCTGGCCGACTGGCACCTCTGGCGGATCCTGGCTGACTGGCACTTCTGGTGGATCCTGGCTGACTAGCACTTCTGGTGGATCCTGGCAGACTGGTGGATCCTGGCAGACTGGCGGATCCTTGTAGACTGGCAGCTCTTTGTAGACTGGCAGCTCTTTGCAGACTGGCAGCTCTGGCTGCTCCGTGCAGACTGACAGCTCTGGCTGCTCCATGCAGACTGACAGCTCTGGCTGCTCCATGCAGGCTGGCAACACTTTGCAGACTGGCAGCTCTTTGCAGACTGGCAGCTCTGGCTGCTTCATGCAGACTGACAGCTCTGACTGCTCCATGCAGACTGACAGCTCTGGCTGCTCCATGCAGGCTGGCAGCACCTTGCAGACTGACAGCTCCTTGCAGACTGACAGCTCCTTGCAGACTGACATCTCTGGCTGCTTAATGCAGACTGACAGCTCTGGCTGCTTCATGCAGACTGACAGCTCTGGCTGCTTCATGCGGACTGACAGCTCTGACTGCTCCATGCAGGCTGACAGCTCTGGCTGCGCTGAACAGACAGGAGACTCCAGCAGCGCTGTAGAGGAAGAAGGCTCTAGATGCACTGAACAGACAGGAGACTCCAGCAGTGCTGTAGAGGAGGAAGGCTCTAGATGCGCTGAACAGACAGGAGACTCCAGCAGCGCTGTAGAGGAGGAAGGCTCTGATAGCGCTGAACAGGCGGGAGGCTCCGGCAGCGCAGGAGAGGCGAGGCGCACTGTAGGCCTGATGCGTGGTGCTGGCACTGGTGGTACTGGGCCGTGGACACACACAGGAAGCCTGGTGCGGGGAGCTGCTACCGGAGGGCTGGTGTGTGGAGGTGGCACAGGATGGGCTAGACAGTGAAGGCGTACTGTAGATCTTGAGAGCAGTGTTGGCACAGGACGTGCAAGGCTAGGGATGTGCACAGGAGGCCTGGTGCGTGAGACTGGCACCAACTTCACCAGCCGACTAACACGCACCTCAGGACGAGTATGGAGCGCTGACCCAGGTGCCATCAAATCCCTGACACGTTCCGTCGGGCAAATTCCATGCAAAAAGCACCAACATAGCAACTCCCTCATTTCTCTCTCCTCCAATTTCCCCATTAACTCCTTCACAGTCTCTGCTTCGCTCACCTCCAAAACCGGTTCTGGTCTCCTCCTTGGCTCCGAACGATAAACAGGGAGAGTTGGCTCAGGTCTGACTCATGACTCTGCCACACTCTCCCTGAGCCCCCTCCCAATAGATTTTTGGGGCTGACTCTCAGGCTTCCTTGCCAACAGTGTTCCCTCATATTGCCGGCTCCTCTCTCCGGCTGACTCTGCTCTCCTCGCTGCCTCCACCTGTTCCACCTTTGGGCGGCTCCACTCCCCTGGTTTAGCCCAGGGTCCTCTCCCATCGAGGATTTCCTCCCATGTCCAGAAATCCTTATTAGGTATCTCCTCTTTGGGCTGCTCCTGCCTGTTGACACGCTGCTTGGTCCGTTTACGGTGGGTGATTCTGTAACTGTTTTCATGTGGTGAAGGAGAGTCGGACCAAACTGCAGCGTGTAGATTGCGATCCATGTTTAATAAAACAAACGTAACATGAATCAAAACACAAACTCAACAAAACAATAAACGTAATGAAAACCGAAACAGCCTAAACTGGTGCAAACTAACACAGAACAAGGACAATCACCCACAACACAACCAAAGAATATGGCTGCCTAAATATGGTTCCCAATCAGAGACAACGATAAACACCTGCCTCTGATTGAAAACCACTTCAGACAGCCATAGACTTACCTAGAACACCCCACTAAGCTACAATCCCACTACATACACACCACATACAAAAACCCATGTCACACCCTGGCCTGACCAAATAAAAGAAGATAAACACAAAATACTTCGACCAGGGCGTGACCATGTACTTGTCCCCTTGCTCAGTTGTCCTCTTGCTTACTTAAAAAAAAACGTTTTAGTAAGTGTAATGTTGGGACGCAAACTCAAAATGGAATACATTTCAACTGTATATCTGACATGGTACAAGTGTCTTTAAAAAAAAAAACATGTGTGTGAGGTGTATACCTTTCTTTCAAAGTAGATTCCCTTGGTTTCGATTACCCTGTAGGGAGAAATGCAAATATAACCATCCACCTCTTTTGTCTTGTCCAGCTCATTTAGCTATCTATGAGGCAAGGAGAATGTTTTTAATATATTCCTCTTATCTAAAGACAAGATGTCTGGAAAAATAAGAGTTGAGAAAAGGTCAGTGTACAACCTTAGAAGGACATTGCCACAAGATAGGGAAAATGACATGATGCAGTATACTCTCTATCAAACACATTTACCATTGTTGGTTATCTGAACGATTCCGTGATTAGCGACAGACTGTACAAACAAGCACATTGAAATGGTTTGATTAAACTTCAGATTTGGTTAATTGTAGTATTTCAATCAAACATGATCATCGATAAATGTTTTCCCATTGTCAAAAATACATTTCTGAATGGTTATTTCAGGATCTGTAAAATAATCTGATTCATGCTACTCTTCTCAAAGTAGATGCTTTTAAAATAAGACAAGGCACTACATAATCAGACACAGGAGTGGGCAGTTACTGTATTGTTGTGTAAATAGAAACACTGCCTAAACATTTCTACGCCAGGTTAGACTGAATCCGACCTTTTAGGCTTGAAAGGCATCCTGATCACATATCATACAGTATTCAATACTCTCTGTGCACCTCCATGCCTACGTGACTAGAAAGTTTGGCAGTCCAATGCTTTCCAGGGACCATCATCGAATGTGCGATCTGCAATATTTACTGTGGCTCATTGGTCATTTCAATTGAAGTGATCACGTTGACCTCACTGTCAGTCCTTGTAACCATAGTTCCATCTATGAATTTGAGAGTGAGTACATTTTCTCCAATCCCCGTCCCTCATCTTGATGGTTTCTTGCTTAAGAAGGATTCTACGAATGCAGGATTGTGGCTTTCAAGGGAACTTCAGGTAACCTACGCTGCTGGTCACACTGCCATGCATGTAGAATGTGTTGAGAAGCATTTCTAATTAGGATTTGCCACCTCTGAATGGCTGCGGTCTAAAGGTAAGTACAGCAGGTTATTTATGCCCTCCCTGGTCGCCTTCATCATGCCTAGTTATATGTGTCATAGGATGTGTCAATGGGCCAAGGTCAGAGGAGTCGGGAGTCAGAGGTCAGAGACCTTGTTTGAAACCCCGGTTCTCATCCACCTTCCGTTTTGCCATTTTTTCTGACAACTGCTGTGTTGAAGCAGCCTATTTTCACCGTTGCATTGTGAAATAGTCATAGACTGTGTCCCAAATGGCAACCTATCCCCTAAATGACCTACTTTTGACCAGGGCCCATAGGGTCCACATAGGACGCAGCATGGAGTCTTGTGGTTGGAGGGGATGTAATTATTCTTTAGACAGTAGCTAGCAGCACAGTGGCTGGTGGTTTTCAAGCTGACTGAGGGTGAGTGGCAGATTGAATACCCTTGGGTACTGACTGACTCCCAACCTTAATTCTGTGTCATCATCGTCATATGTCACAGCCATGGTCACATGACAGGTTCATAAATGATTAGGGTTCAAATGTTATTATAAAGACAAGAAGGGACAAAATTACACATTTGAATTACAAAACCCCTGTCAAAAATACCTGATGGCATTCAATGCAGTTTTGAGATTCAATGCAAATTTCCATTCCTTGAAAAAAAGTATATATAGTTAGCTATCTATAACATCTTTATAAGACTCTTATGAAGCAAAACAGCGGACGCTAGACAGGAGTGTTTTCAATCTATAACATCTTTATAAGACTCTTATGAAGCAAAACAGCGGACGCTAGACAGGAGTGTTTTCAAGCTTGCCCCAGTGCACCATGGAATGCCTTTCATCCCTCACGTGGACCCAAGGTATGGCAGCAGCTCATGTGAGTAGCGTGAGTTCTCCATGTATGTGAGAGTGTATGAGAGTGGGCGAGGGGAGTGGGTAACTACTGTGTGAGTAACAGCGTGGTATGTCAGCTGATGAGGATTTGGGGGAAGGAGGCACCAGTCAGAGCTTTTGCTGAGGACTTCACCAGAATCAACACTGTATGATGCTGTGGAGATGAATTAACATTTTGTGTGTGTATGTGTGTATGTGTGTGTGTGTATGTGTGTGCATGTGTGTGTATCTGTGTGTGTAAAGTGTGTATGGTATTGTATGTGTGTGGTGGTTTATGTTGACGACAGCTAGCACTTCCCGATAATCCATGACTAGCATTGTAAAACTGCTTAACGTGATTTCAAAGAAGCTTCTCTTGAACTCACGAGGCTGGGAAAGGCAATCCATTGACCGCTTGGACTGATCCTTAACCACAGCCACTGAAAATCACAAGATGCAATTTCCAATAATCTCTCTCCGCAAAGGTCACAGATACAGTATTATCATCAGACAGAACAACACTTGCCGAGTGCATACTGGAGGGAGAGCATTGCTGACACACACACACACACACACACACACACACACACACACACACACACACACACACACACACACACACACACACACACACACACACACACACACACACACACACACACACACACACACACACACACACACACACACACACACACACACACACACACACACACACACACACACACACACACACACACAGCCAGACTGAGCTGCTTGTTACATTGACATAGGGCAGGTTTCCCCAACTGGTGGCCCAATTTTGTGCAGAGTTTTTGTCGTTGGACATAAAAGACTGTAAAAACACCAGGAAATCAACTCCAAGTGATTCTTATTGAAGAGATCTTTTTCCAAGTATTCCCACGCACAACAGAGAGACACGAGATCACATATACATGTAGCAAGGTTTGAAATGATTATGTTTTAGTCAAGCCTTATATCTGTTTTGGCTTCTTGTGGTCAATTTACTGTCTACAAATGATTTGTAATGATGCTATGACCCCACCAACCATCCGCTCAAGAAAAATCTAGTTTATAATCCCTGACATAGGGGCTTCTGTGACAGAGTCAGCATTAGGGACAAAGTAAGAGGATTAGTTGATGGACATTTCTGGCATGCCTGGTCAATTAGAAAAATGAAAATAGTAAAAAAGGTAGCGCTGCCATGCTGTCACTGTCACACCCTGACCATAGTTTGCTTTGTATGTTTCTATGTTTTGGTTGGTCAGGGTGTGAGCTGAGTGGGCATTCTATGTTACATGTCTAGTTTGTCTAGTTCTATGTTTGGTTCTCAATCAGAGGCAGGTGTTCGTCAATGTCTTTGATTGGGAACCATATTTAGGTAGCCTGTTTGGTGTTGGGTTTTGTGGGTGATTGTCCTTGTTACTGTCTCTGTGTTACTTTGCACCAGTATTAGGCTGTTTCGGTTTTCGTGGCACATTTATTGTTTTGTATTTGATTCGTGTTTACTTAGTTTTATTAAAAATGGATCGCAATAGCCACTCCGCATTTTGGTCTGACTCTCCTTCACATACAGAAAACCGTTACAGTCACAGACACCCCGCCCCCTCTACACTCTCCCTCTCCCTCCCTACACATCTCCCTTACTCACACATACGCAGACAGATATATATATATATATATACTGTATATATATATATATACACAAAGGCACACACACAGATGTGCACACACAGTGAATACTCACTGAAAATATTGGGCATATTTACAGAGAAGATTGTAGTTGTTTTTTGTAGTGGATTATCTAAAACATTCAAATAAAATAATAAGAATAGAATTATATATCAGCTAAAAACATTCCAGCATGACTGGCAGCTATATGCCACGCGGCAACATCTGTTAATCTAACTATACCACGTCATCATCACTGAATGGATGTTAATCTACCTATACCACGTCATCATCACTGAATGGATGTTAATCTACCTATATCACGTCATCATCACTGAATGGATGTTAATCTACCTATACCACGTCATCATCACTGAATGGATGTTAATCTACCTATACCACGTCATCATCACTGAATGGATGTTAATCTACCTATACCACGTCATCATCACTGAATGGATGTTAATCTACCTATACCACGTCATCATCACTGAATGGATGTTAATCTACCTATACCACGTCATCATCACTGAATGGATGTTAATCTACCTATACCACGTCATCATCACTGAATGGATGTTAATCTACCTATACCACGTCATCATCACTGAATGGATGTTAATCTACCTATACCACGTCATCATCACTGAATGGATGTTAATCTACCTATACGTCATCATCACTGAATGGATGTTAATCTACCTATACCACGTCATCATCACTGAATGGATGTTAATCTACCTATACCACGTCATCATCACTGAATGGATGTTAATCTACCTATACCACGTCATCATCACTGAATGGATGTTAATCTACCTATACCACGTCATCATCACTGAATGGATGTTAATCTACCTATACCACGTCATCATCACTGAATGGATGTTAATCTACCTATACCACGTCATCATCACTGAATGGATGTTAATCTACCTATACCACGTCATCATCACTGAATGGATGTTAATCTACCTATACCACGTCATCATCACTGAATGGATGTGACTGAGGTTATGAATTAGTTTTACTGTCAACAGCCTAATCAGTCAAATATGGCATACGTGAACATTTATTTAGTAAAAAGATAATGAATGATATAAATCAAACTAATCCTATAGGGATAACTGCAGACATGTATTACGTGAATGTAGTGCAGAAGATGGAAGGAACTGGAAAGTGGCTATCAGCTAAATTTGACGTGACATTGTAGTTTTCTAAAAGATCTCTGTCTCCTCCCAGTGGCTTGTACTGGTCATTTGCGCATGTGCTGCACAGTACCAGATAACGTGACAGTAATTGAACCTTGTTGTCCAGTCCCTTATTCACCCACCTCCAGACATACTGCCATTGACTTTGGTCCATTACTGAGAAGCTACATGACCAGTTACTGTTAAAAATGAGAGATGGAATCTAATTTATTCACTCAGTGTTATTTTTAGATGTAGCAGCTAAGAAACAATTCCTATGAAGAGGAAAGTCTACATAGAGTATTATAGCTACAGTTTACTTTTCCCTGAGGGAGTTGAACCCTCAACCTTGCACTCCTCTTACTTACTGAGCCATACCGGGCCAGGTACTGTATCACTTAGCAGACAACTGGAAGTGGGTCGCACATTATTTATCTGCCTCAGCTGGCTGGCTGGGGCTGATAAAAGGTTTTGGTGCCGTAGCATTCATCCCATTTACTGAGTCAGTGCTCGCTAAATGGCTTGACCTATAGGTGTCTTTTCAAAGTGCTGCATTTGGAATCATGCTTTTGTACCCCTTGAAAACATGTATTTGATTGAATCTATCCTCTAGTCTTCATCTGAACCCACGGAGATTTCTGCCTCAAGCAGAAAATAAGAGAAAGGCGCAGCTTTTCGACATTTTCTGCTCGAGGCAGAAATCACTGAGGCAGAAATCACTGTGGGCAGAGAGGAGGTGGACAGGTGGAGGTCAAATTCCCTAAGAGGTAAGAATGACAACACCAGTACTTTTAATACTAATAATGATTGTACTGAACAGCCACACGTCTGTTTTCAAATGATTTATTGTGCTGCAAAGAAAGAAACAAAAACAATACAGGAACCTGCAAAAGAATCCGCTGTTGCTACGGGAAATTCAGAACCACGTCTTTATCTATCACTCTTTATGGATCTTGTTTTTGCAATATCATCATTATCAATATCAACATGTTAATTTTTTACATAAGCATAAAACAACGGTACTATACAGCCTATAAAGGGGATTGGCAGTTGTGTAAATTAAAAGAGTAAAGGGAAAGAATGGGAACAAAGAGATATCCCTCCCATCTCAAAGGGCTATCTTTATTGGGACAGAGGAACAGGCTCATCAGGGCGTCAGGCTTTTGTGCGTGGACAAGACAGATCTAGCCTGATCCCAGATCTGCTCGTGTTGTCTAGCTAGCCAACTCATATGGTCGTTATCACACTGCGTGACAATCAAAGTGCAATGACAATGACCATGGAAGTTGGCAAGACAGCACAAAGCAGACCTGGGATCAGGCAGGTCCATAGGTGTCCAAAAACCCTGATTAAAGATGAGGAAGCTTGTGATCCTCCAACTTCTCCACCTGCCTAAAGTACAAACTTATTTAAAACGCTCTTTGAGACCAACACAACACCAAAACAGTTTCACAATTTCAGCTGCATTATCATTTCATCTCCTATTATGTTCATGTTCAATTATCTTACTCGTTAATAAATTATTTCGGTCATTTAACACAATAAATTAAATTGTATTTTTTTCTCTCTCTTTCTTTCCAACCATGTTTTTTGTGTGTTTATTTTTGATTTGGCAAGTGATGCTCAAGTATTTACAACAATACTTGGAGGATGCACTGAAAAATACAAAGATTTCACCCTGTAAGACCCATTGTGAATAAGATGCTTATCTTGTAGTAGCACTTTACTCAACCAAGAGTTGTAGAGCCATGTCCTGCAACCTACAGCCAAGTCATATAAGAACTCAGCCAGTCAAGGTGACGTGTGTGTACAATAGAACATAATCAAATCAATCACTATTATTCATCACTTCAACGATCTGAATTTCTGTGGATTTTAAGTGGGGTTTGAATAACGTGGTTTGTGTCCAGATGATAGAGCTGCATAATAGGTTGGAGAATTGAACCAATCAACTGTTCTTTGAAAACATACAGTAGCTGTTGGTTATACAGTATATTTGAGTATGTTTGTCCTATGTTTGGAGAAAACTTAGAACAAGAGCAAGCTTCAGTTGCAATAACTGTTTTGAAAGTTAAATATTTCTCCCTCTCATCAGAAATCAGGGGCGCAACTTTGGTTTTAGAAGAGGGGGGGTATAATTTTTTTTGTATTTTTTAATCCAGTCGGATAAACACTCCAAACAGCCTACCCGACCGCTCGGTGGTATCCGCATGGTCCTAAAGCACACAGTTGCCTCGTCTTGTATCACATTCCAATTTTACAGTTCTACATTAAACAAACTATTATGCAGAGTTTTAAGTTGTGGTTTTGCAGATAAAATTTTCAGAAGCAACTGGAACCTAATTTGTAACACTGGATCTCACAGGGCTCAGAAAAAAACGAAGGGCACCTATTTCAAAGAAAAGTATTTGTAAAAACAAAAATAAAATTAAAAAAACACCAAGAGGTTATTTTCTATATAAAAGTGCCAAGATGTATGATTCTACGTACATTTTTGTCAGACAGATTAAGATACACCCAAGACAAACTATCACAAGTCGACAACTACCCCTCCCTTCCTCCATCCCTCCATCCCACCCTCTCTCTCTCCCAGAGCTTATGTCCACCCACTTTCCAGTAGTTTTGACATCAGAAGCAAATGAAAGAGAAGAATAAAAGATTGAGAGAGCCTGGTACTGCTCAGCCCAGAACTCACTTGTCATTATACGGTTGGCATTTTGGACATTGCTTCATTCAGGGAAGCATATTGACACAAATAGATAGGGAACTCACAGACCAATCAAACAAAGCCCTCATGGACATACAATGGGTTTTTAAAAAAATGACATCAAATAAATGAGAAAAAAAAGATTGACGTTCGTCTTTTTTCCGTCCTGTCTCTATCACTCCTCTTTTTGACTTTTTTCAAACAAGCAAGGCAAATGGAATGCTAGTTCTCATCAGGTGTGCCATTATTACATCACATCTCTTTTCTCAATCATAAATACATTCAATAGGAAATGAATGGAGAAATGTATATGTGAAGAAAACAAACCTTGTATGTATGAATGTGTGTTGACACACGTACATACATGCATACACAACATACATACATATATAGTCACACAATATTTTCATCTGTTGCAGTAATATGTACACAAGTGTTCCTATAATGTTTGAAACCATTTTTTGTTTGTTTGTTGCAAAGACTAAAATAACAAAGGTGCTTGGGTAAAACGAGGTGATGCAACAGCCTCCAGAAGAGGAGACTTGTTAGTCGCACAGCCAGTAAAACAAAACAAAAGGAAGGAGGAAAAATATCAAAGAGCTACTTTTACCGTAGTTCGTCTTCAGAGACCCCAAGAGAAAAGACATTTGAACATATTCGATGACACTATGTTTCCTTGTATTCTCAGTGTTTCCTAAAGGAGCCAAAGAGTATCTCTATGTGTGTGTGACTCAGTGGAAAACAGACTTACAGAAGCAAAGCAGCACTTATAAAGCATATGCGCAAGTCCTCGAGAAATACACTCGCTTCATCCTGCCTTTATCAACCGGAACCCCTTTATTCTTTATCCAAAATAAAAGACACCATTGTTTGGAGTGAGTGAAAGTCAACTTGTCCTTTGATGTTAAATACATTTAGCCAAATTATGACGGAGATTTGAAAATGACGAGGAAAATGAGAACATCCAAGGAAAATAAACAGATATTAGAAATCCAAACGACTGACCAGGAAGAACAACCGCCTGGTGACGGAGCGAGTGGCGCTTCTTTCTTTCTGTCCACTTCCTTTCCAACAGGTGATGTTCCACAGGAAAAGAAAAGACAACGAGCCAATTTTGACGTTTTCAAAGGAGGGGAGGAAAAGAGGAAGGAAAGAAGGGAGGAATAGTCCAGCTTGAACAGACCTGAGAGAGGTGTCTGTCTGTGATGTGGTCTACGGTGTCTGACCTCTCTTTCTTTCCTTCGTTCACTCTCTTTCGTCTGAGTCGCCACATGAAGTCCGGCAGTCGTCAGTCCGTCCTGCCATGGCTTAGCTCAGCTCAGACAGGCCACAGCGTTCCTCTAGCCTCGCTCTCACAGGGTGTGATTTTTTATTTGACAGTCAGAGGAGCTTTGGTTCTAAAAGTTCAGTGTTCAACAGAAAACAATAGCTTGGATTATTCGGTTTATCTCTTCAAAGGCCTTTTTCAAGGAAGCAGGAATGCAGGAAAATACCATAGCTTGAAAAATACCCAGTTTGTCCTAATCCCAAAGCTTCATATCTAACTTTACACACACACACACACACACACACACACACACACACACACACACACACACACACACACACACACACACACACACACACACACACACACACACACACACACACACACACACACACACACACACACACACACACACACACACACACACACACACACACACACACACACACACACACACACACACACACACGTAACACTCCCTCACAATCATTTTTTATAATAATAATCTAGGGAAAGTCTAGATTCTGGTTCTCCCATTGTGTCATCATAATCCTAATTCTATTCTATTTTGTTTGGTTTGTTATTAATCTTGAGGACATTGTCAATTGTCTGTCTGTTCTTTTTTTGTTTGGAGTGACCTTTGCTAGTTTGCTAGTGATCTTGTCATCTTATAGGTTTGGTGACATGTCTTTGTCTGTCTGTGGTAAGTCATAGTTGTTCTGAAGGTACTGTAGGTAAGGTGCTCTCTCATTCTCTCTCTCTCTCTCTGGTTTTGGCTGCTTGCTGACTGCTGAGTAGAGGACGCGAGGCGAGGCCAGTCTGTCTCACTGAGTCTGGTAGAAGTTGTCAGCCTGCAGGTTGTTGAAGTTGTTTTGTTTCTGCATGCTGTAGTAACCGCTGTACCTAGAATCAGGGTCGGCGATCCGGAGCATGCGCTGCGAACTGTCCACCTGCACCGTGGTACCTTTCTGGCAGTCCACATACACCAGCTGGTTGTTGAGGCAGGTGGGCTATAGAGGACACACACACATTTAGTTACCTCCACAGATAACAATCTAGTTAGGCTCAGAGCCTTAGATATGGATTTTATTTGTATTTTCATACTATTTTATATTTCTCAGTAAGGCTCTGCTCAGGCTGTATTACATAGAGGATTTACTATGTCATTACTATATAGCTAGACAATGTAATCATTCTAGGTAAATAAGTCATATTCAATTAGTTCTATATTCAAAAGTAAAGACATTGATCATGTATCCTTCTCCATAAGCTGCTGATATGATATTCCCTGGCGTTTTATACCGTCAACTATATTACAACCCACAGGCTGCAGTAAAGCAGGACAGAAACCAACCAGGCATACAGTGCATTCGGAAAGTATTCAGACCCCTTGACTTAAAAAAAAAAACATTGTGTTGTGTTACAGCTTCTGAAATTGATTAAATTGTCACGTTCTGACCTTTATTTCCTTTGTTTTGTCGTTATTTAGTATGGTCAGGGTGCGAGTTGGGGTGGGCAGTCTATGTTTGTTTTTCTATGATTTGGGGATTTCTATGTTTCGGCCTAGTATGGTTCTCAATCAGAGTCAGGTGTCATTAGTTGTCTCTGATTGAGAATCATACTTAGGTTTCACTGTTTGTTGGTGGGTGATTGTCTATGTTAGTTGCTTGTGTCAGCACAGTTCTCATCATAGCTTCGTTATTCGCGGTCGTTATTCGTTTATTGTTTTGTATAGTTTTTCATTCAGTGTTCAGTGCTTTCTGTTATTAAAAAATCATCATGAACACATACCACGCTGCATTTTGGTCTGCTTCATATGACGATCGTGACATAAATAAAACAAATCCTCATCAATCTACACACAATACCCCATAATGACAAAGCAAAAACAGGTTTTTAGAAATGTTGGCACATTTCTTTCAAAATAAAAAACAGAAACACCTTATTTACATAAGCATTAAGACCCTTTGCTATGAGACTCAAAATTGTGCTCAGGTGCATCCTGTTTCCCTTGATCATCCTTGAGATGTTTTTCAACTTGATTATAGTCCACCTGTGGTAAATTAAATTGATTGGACATAATTTGGAAAGCCACACATCTGTTTATATAAGGTCCCACAGCTGACAGTGCATCTCAGAGCAAAAAAACAATCCATGTGTCATGTATTGTCATATATTGTCATGTACCCCTTCTTCTGTCCCCTCTTCACAGGAGGAACCTGGTGATTTGACAGGGGTGCCGGAGGAATATCATGATCTGCGCACGGTCTTCAGTCGGTCCAGGGCCACCTCCCTTCCTCCTCACCGGTCGTATGATTGTAGTATTGATCTCCTTCCGGGGACCACTCCCCCCCGGGGTAGACTATACTCTCTGTCGGCTCCCGAACGTAAGGCTCTCGAATATTATCTGTCTGTTGCTCTCGACGCCGGTACCGTTGTGCCTTCTTCTCCCGCCGGAGTGGGGGTTTTTTTGTTAAGAAAAAGGACGGTACCCTGCGCCCCTGCGTGGATTATCGAGGGCTGAATGACATAACGGTTAAGAATCGTTATCCGCTTCCCCTTATGTCGTCAGCCTTCGAGATTCTGCAGGGAGCCAGGTTCTTTACTAAGTTGGACCTTCGTAACGCTTACCATCTCGTGCGCATCAGGGAGGGGGACGAGTGGAAAACGGCGTTTAACACTCCGTTAGGGCATTTTGAATACCGGGTTCTGCCGTTCGGTCTCGCTAATGCTCCAGCTGTCTTTCAGGCATTAGTGAATGATGTACTGAGAGACATGCTGAACATCTTTGTTTTCGTTTACCTTGACGATATCCTGATTTTTTCACCGTCACTCCAGATTCATGTTCAGCACGTTCGACGTGTTCTCCAGCGCCTTTTAGAGAATTGTCTTTATGTGAAGGCTGAGAAGTGCGCTTTTCATGTCTCCGTCACATTTCTCGGTTCTGTTATTTCCGCTGAAGGCATTCAGATGGATCCCGCTAAGGTCCATGCTGTCAGCGATTGGCCCGTCCCTAAGTCACGTGTCGAGTTGCAGCGCTTTCTCGGTTTCGCGAATTTCTAGCGGCGTTTCATTCGTAATTTCGGTCAAGTGGCAGCTTCTCTCACAGCCCTTACTTCTGTCAAGACGTGCTTTAAGTGGTCCGTTTCCGCCCAGGGAGCTTTTGATCTCCTCAAGAAGCGTTTTACATCTGCTCCTATCCTTGTTACTCCTGACGTCACTAAACAATTCATTGTCGAGGTTGACGCGTCAGAGGTGGGCGTGGGAGCCATTCTGTCCCAGCGCTCCCATTCTGACGATAAGGTCCCTCCTTGCGCGTATTTTTCTCATCGCCTGTCGCCGTCGGAACGTAACTATGATGTGGGAAACCGCGAACTGCTCGCCATCCGCTTAGCCCTAGGCGAATGGCGACAGTGGTTGGAGGGGGCGACCGTTCCTTTTGTCGTTTGGACTGACCATAAGAACCTTGAGTACATCCGTTCTGCCAAACGACTCAATGCGCGTCAGGCTCGTTGGGCGTTGTTTTTCGCTCGTTTCGAGTTTGTGATTTCTTATCGTCCGGGCACTAAGAACACCAAGCATGATGCTTTATCCCGTCTCTTCAGTTCTTCTGTAGCCTCTACCGACCCCGAGGGGATTCTCCCTGAGGGGCGTGTTGTCGGGTTGACTGTCTGGGGAATTGAGAGACAGGTAAAGCAAGCACTCACTCACACTCCGTCGCCGCGCGCTTGTCCTAGTAACCTTCTTTTCGTTCCCGTTTCTACTCGTCTGGCCGTTCTTCAGTGGGCTCACTCTGCCAAGTTAGCTGGCCACCCCGGCGTTCGGGGTACGCTTGCTTCTATTCGCCAGCGGTTTTGGTGGCCTACTCAGGAGCGTGACACGCGCCGTTTCGTGGCTGCTTGTTCGGACTGCGCGCAGACTAAGTCAGGTAACTCTCCTCCTGCCGGTCGTCTCAGACCGCTTTCCATTCCCTCTCGACCATGGTCTCACATCGCCTTAGACTTTATTACCGGTCTGCCTTCGTCAGCGGGGAAGACTGTTATTCTAACGGTTGTCGATAGGTTCTCTAAGGCGGCTCATTTTATTCCCCTCGCTAAGCTTCCTTCCGCTAAAGAGACGGCACAAATCATCATTGAGAATGTGTTCAGAATTCATGGCCTTCCGTTAGACGCCGTTTCGGACAGAGGTCCGCAATTCACGTCTCAGTTTTGGAGGGAGTTTTGTCGTTTGATTGGGGCTTCCGTCAGTCTCTCTTCCGGTTTTCATTCCCAGTCTAACGGTCAAGCAGAACGGGCCAATCAGACTATTGGTCGCATCTTACGCAGTCTTTCCTTTCAAAACCCTGCGTCTTGGGCAGAACAGCTCCCCTGGGCAGAATACGCTCACAACTCGCTTCCTTCGTCTGCGACCGGGCTATCTCCTTTTCAGAGTAGCCTTGGGTACCAGCCCCCTCTGTTCTCGTCCCAGCTCGCCGAGTCCAGCGTTCCCTCCGCTCAGGCTTTTGTCCAACGTTGTGAGCGCACCTGGAAGAGGGTCAGGTCTGCACTTTGCCGTTATAGGGCGCACACTGTGAGAGCCGCCAATAAGCGTAGGACTAAGAGTCCTAGGTATTGTCGCGGTCAGAGAGTATGGCTCTCCACTCGTAACCTTCCCCTTACGACAGCTTCTCGCAAATTGACTCCGCGGTTCATTGGTCCGTTCCGTATTTCTCAGGTCGTTAATCCTGTCGCAGTGCGACTTCTTCTTCCGCGACATCTTCGTCGCGTCCACCCAGTCTTCCATGTCTCCTGTGTCAAGCCTTTTCTTCGCGCCCCCGTTCGTCCCCCCGTCCTTGTCGAGGGCGCACCTATCTACAGGGTCCGGAAGATTATGGACATGCGTTCTCGGGGACGTGGTCACCAGTACTTAGTGGATTGGGAGGGGTACGGTCCTGAGGAGAGGAGTTTGGTTCCATCTCGGGACGTGCTGGACCGTTCGTTGATCGATGATTTCCTCCGTTGCCGCCAGGGTTCCTCCTCGAGTGCGCCAGGAGGCGCTCGGTGAGTGGGGGTACTGTCATGTATTGTCATATATTGTCATGTCTTGTCCCTGTGCTTTCTCTTCTATTCGTTTCCCCCTGCTGGTCTTATTAGGTTTCTTTCCCTCTCTCTATCCCTCTCTCTCTCTATCGTTCCGTTCCTGCTCCCAGCTGTTCCTCATTCTCCTAACGACCTCGTTTACTCTTTCACACCTGTCCCCTATTTTGCCCTCTGATTAAGTCTCTATTTCTCTCTCTGTTTCTGCTTCTGTCCTTGTCGGATTCTTGTTTGCTGTTTGCTGTTTGCTGTTTGCTGTGTTCTTGTTCCGTCCTGTCGTGTTTTGCCTTATCATCAGATGCTGCGTGTGAGCAGGTGTCTCTGTCAGCTACGGCCCGCGCCTACCCGAAGGGACCTGCAGTCTGTTGCCGCTTATCCTGCAATTCCCCTCTACAACTAGAGGATTTCTGTTTTCCCCGTTTGGACATTTCCTGTAAAGGATTGAGGATTATGTTATTTCTGTTTGGACTTAAATAAACTCAGTTTCTGTTAAGTCGTTTTTGGGTCCTCACTCACCTGCATAACACCATGAGGTCGAAGGAATTAGAGCTCAGAGACAGGATTGTGTTGAGGCACAGATGTGGGGAAGGGTACCAAAACATTTCTACAGCATTGAAGGTCCCCAAGAACACAGAACATAATTCTTAAATGGAAGAAGTTTGGAACCACCAAGACTCTTCCTAGAGCTGGCTGCCCGGTCAAACTGTGCAATCGGGGGAGAAGGGCCTTGCTCAGTGAGGTGACCAAGAACCCAATGGCCACTCTGACAGAGCTCCAGAGTTCCTCTGTGGAGATGGGAGAACTTTCCAGAAGGACAAACCATCTCTGCAGCACTCCAACAATCAGACCTTTGATAGAGTGGCCAGACGGAAGCCACTCCTCAGTAAAAAGCACATGACATCCCACTTGGAGTTTTCCAAAAGGCAACTAAAGGACACTCAGACCATGAGAAACAAGGTCTGATGAAACCAAGATTGAAATCTTTGGCCTGATTGCAAAGCGTCACATCTGGAAGAAACCTGGCACCATCCCTACAGTGAAGCATGTTAGTGGCATGCTGTTGGGATGTTTTTCAGTGGCAGGGACTGGGAGAATAGTCACAATAGAAAAGTCTATATACAGTATGTGCAAATGTAGTACGATTAGGGATGTAAGGCAATAAATAGGCCGTAGTTGTCATGTTTTGTCATTTATTATCTTGTCTTGTCCCTGTGCTTCCCATTCTATTCGTTTCCCTCTGCTGGTCTTATTAGGTTCTTTCCCTCTTCCTATCCCTCTCTCTCCCCCTCCCTCTCTCACTCTCTCGCTCTCTCTTCTCTCTATCGTTCCGTTCCTGCTCCCAGCTGTTCCTATTCCCCTAATCAATCATTTAGTCTTCCCACACCTGTTCCCGATCCTTTCCCCTGATTAGAGTCCCTATTTCTTCCTTTGTGTTCCGTTCCTGTCCTGTCGGTTCCTTGTCTAGAATTCACCGTGCTGTGTTTGTGTATCGCCCTGTCGTGTCGTGTTTTCCTCAGATGCTGCGTGGTGAGCAGGTGTCTGAGTCTGTCTGGTTCAAGTGCCTTCCCGAGGCAACCTGCTGTTCACCTGCTGTTCAAGATCGAGTCTCCAGTTTGTCCTCGTCATTTCGAGTGAAAGTTGTGTTTTTTGTTGGTATTAACTTTACTGGATTAAAGACTCTGTTTTCGCCAAGTCGCTTTTGGGTCCTCTTTCACCTGCATGACAGAAGGAACCGACCAAGGAATGGACCCAGCGACTTCAGACGCTCGTTACACTGCCGTCGAGATCCAAGGAGCCATGCTCGGCAGACACGAGCAGGAATTGTCTGCTGCTCGCCATGCCGTGGAGAACCTGGCCGCTCAGGTTTCCGACCTCTCTGGACAGTTCCAGAGTCTACGTCTCGTGCCACCTGTTACTTCCTGGCCTGCCGAGCCTCCAGAACCTAGGGTTAATAACCCACCTTGCTACTCCGGGCAGCCCACTGAGTGCCGCTCCTTTCTCACGCAGTGTGAGATTGTGTTCTCTCTCCAACCCAACACATACTCTAGAGAGAGAGCTCGGGTTGCTTACGTCATTTCACTCCTTACTGGCCGGGCTCGAGAATGGGGCACAGCTATCTGGGAGGCAAGGGCTGATTGCTCTAACAAGTTCCAGAACTTTAAAGAGGAGATGATTCGGGTTTTTGACCGTTCAGTTTTTGGTAGGGAGGCTTCTAGGGCCCTGGCTTCCCTATGCCAAGGTGAACGGTCCATAACGGATTATTCTATTGAGTTTCGCACTCTTGCTGCCTCTAGTGAGTGGAACGAGCCGGCGCTGCTCGCTCGTTTTCTGGAGGGACTCCACGCAGTGGTTAAGGATGAGATTCTCTCCCGGGAGGTTCCTTCAGATGTGGACTCTTTGATTGCTCTCGCCATCCGCATAGAACGACGGGTAGATCTTCGTCACCGGGCTCGTGGAAGAGAGCTCGCATCAACGGTGTTTCCCTGCTCCGCATCGCAACCATCTCTCTCCTCTGGCTCAGAGACTGAGCCCATGCAGCTGGGAGGGATTCGCATCTCGACTAAGGAGAGGGAACGGAGGATCACCAACCGCCTGTGCCTCTATTGCGGAGTTGCTGGACATTTTGTTAATTCATGTCCAGTAAAAGCCAGAGCTCATCTGTAAGCGGAGGGCTACAGGTGAGCGCAACTACTCAAGTCTCTCCATCAAAATCCTGTACTACTTTGTCGGTCCATCTACGCTGGACCGGTTCGGGTGCTACATGTAGTGCCTTGATAGACTCTGGGGCTGAGGGTTGTTTCATGGACGAAGCATGGGTTCGGAAACATGACATTCCTTTCAGAGAGTTAGAGAAGCCTACGCCCATGTTCGCCTTAGATGGTAGTCATCTTCCCAGTATCAGATTTGAGACACTACCTTTAACCCTCACAGTATCTGGTAACCACAGTGAGACTATTTCTTTTTTGATTTTTCGTTCACCGTTTACACCTGTTGTTTTGGGTCATCCCTGGCTAGTATGTCATAATCCTTCTATTAATTGGTCTAGTAATTCTATCCTATCCTGGAACGTTTCTTGTCATGTGAAGTGTTTAATGTCTGCCATCCCTCCCGTTTCTTCTGTCCCTACTTCTCAGGAGGAACCTGGCGATTTGACAGGAGTGCCGGAGGAATATCATGATCTGCGCACGGTCTTCAGTCGGTCCCGAGCCAACTCCCTTCCTCCTCACCGGTCGTATGATTGTAGTATTGATCTCCTCCCGGGGACCACTCCTCCTCGGGGTAGACTATACTCTCTGTCGGCTCCCGAACGTAAGGCTCTCGAGGATTATTTGTCTGTGTCTCTTGACGCCGGTACCATAGTGCCTTCTTCCTCTCCGGCCGGGCGGGGTTCTTTTTGTTAAGAAGAAGGACGGTACTCTGCGCCCCTGCGTGGATTATCGAGGGCTGAATGACATAACGGTTAAGAATCGTTATCCGCTTCCCCTTATGTCATCAGCCTTCGAGATTCTGCAGGGAGCCAGGTGCTTTACTAAGTTGGACCTTCGTAACGCTTACCATCTCGTGCGCATCAGAGAGGGGGACGAGTGGAAAACGGCGTTTAACACTCCGTTAGGGCATTTTGAGTACCGGGTTCTGCCGTTTGGTCTCGCCAATGCGCCAGCTGTTTTTCAGGCATTAGTTAATGATGTTCTGAGAGACATGCTGAACATCTTTGTTTTTGTCTATCTTGACGATATCCTGATTTTTTCTCCGTCACTCGAGATTCATGTTCAGCACGTTCGACGTGTTCTACAGCGCCTTTTAGAGAATTGTCTCTACGTAAAGTCTGAGAAGTGCTCTTTTCATGTCTCCTCCGTTACTTTTCTCGGTTCCGTTATTTCCGCTGAAGGCATTCAGATGGATTCCGCTAAGGTCCAAGCTGTTAGTGATTGGCCCGTTCCAAGGTCACGTGTCGAGTTGCAGCGCTTTTTAGGTTTCGCTAATTTCTATCGGCGTTTCATTCGTAATTTCGGTCAAGTTGCTGCCCCTCTCACAGCTCTTACTTCTGTCAAGACGTGTTTTAAGTGGTCCGGTTCCGCCCAGGGAGCTTTTGATCTTCTAAAAGAACGTTTTACGTCCGCTCCTATCCTCGTTACTCCTGACGTCACTAGACAATTCATTGTCGAGGTTGACGCTTCAGAGGTAGGCGTGGGAGCCATTCTATCCCAGCGCTTCCAGTCTGACGATAAGGTTCATCCTTGCGCTTATTTTTCTCATCGCCTGTCGCCATCTGAGCGCAACTATGATGTGGGTAACCGTGAACTGCTCGCCATCCGCTTAGCCCTAGGCGAATGGCGACAGTGGTTGGAGGGGGCGACCGTTCCTTTTGTCGTTTGGACAGACCATAAGAACCTTGAGTACATCCGTTCTGCCAAACGACTTAATGCCCGTCAAGCTCGTTGGGCGTTGTTTTTCGCTCGTTTCGAGTTTGTGATTTCTTACCGTCCGGGTAGCAAGAACACCAAGCCTGATGCCTTATCCCGTCTGTTTAGTTCTTCTGTGGCTTCTACTGATCCCGAGGGATTCTTCCTTATGGGCGTGTTGTCGGGTTAACAGTCTGGGGAATTGAAAGACAGGTTAAGCAAGCACTCACGCACACTGCGTCGCCGCGCGCTTGTCCTAGTAACCTCCTTTTCGTTCCTGTTTCCACTCGTCTGGCTGTTCTTCAGTGGGCTCACTCTGCCAAGTTAGCTGGTCATCCCGGTGTTCGAGGCACTCTTGCGTCTATTCGCCAGCGCTTTTGGTGGCCGACTCAGGAGCGTGACACGCGCCGTTTCGTGGCTGCTTGTTCGGACTGCGCGCAGACTAAGTCGGGTAACTCTCCTCCTGCCGGTCGTCTCAGACCGCTCCCCATTCCTTCTCGACCATGGTCTCACATCGCCCTAGACTTCATTACCGATCTGCCTTTGTCTGCGGGGAAGACTGTGATTCTTACAGTTGTCGATAGGTTCTCTAAGGCGGCACATTTCATTCCCCTCGCTAAACTTCCTTCCGCTAAGGAGACGGCACAAATCATTATCGAGAATGTATTCAGAATTCATGGCCTCCCGTTAGACGCCGTTTCAGACAGAGGCCCGCAATTCACGTCACAGTTTTGGAGGGAGTTCTGTCGTTTGATTGGTGCGTCCGTCAGTCTCTCTTCCGGGTTTCATCCCCAGTCTAACGGTCAAGCAGAGAGGGCCAATCAGACGATTGGTCGCATACTACGCAGCCTTTCTTTCAGAAACCCTGCGTCTTGGGCAGAACAGCTCCCCTGGGCAGAATACGCTCACAATTCGCTTCCTTCGTCTGCTACCGGGTTATCTCAGTTTCAGAGTAGTCTGGGTTACCAGCCTCCTCTGTTCTCATCCCAGCTTGCCGAGTCCAGCGTTCCCTCCGCTCAGGCTTTTGTCCAACGTTGTGAGCGCACCTGGAAGAGGGTCAGGTCTGCACTTTGCCATTATAGGGCGCACACTGTGAGAGCCGCCAATAAGCGTAGGACTAAGAGTCCTAGGTATTGTCGCGGTCAGAGAGTATGGCTCTCCACTCGTAACCTTCCCCTTACGACAGCTTCTCGCAAATTGACTCCGCGGTTCATTGGTCCGTTCCGTATTTCTCAGGTCGTTAATCCTGTCGCAGTGCGACTTCTTCTTCCGCGACATCTTCGTCGCGTCCACCCAGTCTTCCATGTCTCCTGTGTCAAGCCTTTTCTTCGCGCCCCCGTTCGTCCCCCCCCCCCGTCCTTGTCGAGGGCGCACCTATCTACAGGGTCCGGAAGATTATGGACATGCGTTCTCGGGGACGTGGTCACCAGTACTTAGTGGATTGGGAGGGGTACGGTCCTGAGGAGAGGAGTTTGGTTCCATCTCGGGACGTGCTGGACCGTTCGTTGATCGATGATTTCCTCCGTTGCCGCCAGGGTTCCTCCTCGAGTGCGCCAGGAGGCGCTCGGTGAGTGGGGGGGTACTGTCATGTATTGTCATATATTGTCATGTCTTGTCCCTGTGCTTTCTCTTCTATTCGTTTCCCCCTGCTGGTCTTATTAGGTTTCTTTCCCTCTCTCTATCCCTCTCTCTCTCTATCGTTCCGTTCCTGCTCCCAGCTGTTCCTCATTCTCCTAACGACCTCGTTTACTCTTTCACACCTGTCCCCTATTTTGCCCTCTGATTAAGTCTCTATTTCTCTCTCTGTTTCTGCTTCTGTCCTTGTCGGATTCTTGTTTGCTGTTTGCTGTTTGCTGTTTGCTGTGTTCTTGTTCCGTCCTGTCGTGTTTTGCCTTATCATCAGATGCTGCGTGTGAGCAGGTGTCTCTGTCAGCTACGGCCCGCGCCTACCCGAAGGGACCTGCAGTCTGTTGCCGCTTATCCTGCAATTCCCTCTACAACTAGAGGATTTCTGTTTTCCCCGTTTGGACATTTCCTGTAAAGGATTGAGGATTATGTTATTTCTGTTTGGACTTAAATAAACTCAGTTTCTGTTAAGTCGTTTTTGGGTCCTCACTCACCTGCATAACACCATGAGGTCGAAGGAATTAGAGCTCAGAGACAGGATTGTGTTGAGGCACAGATGTGGGGAAGGGTACCAAAACATTTCTACAGCATTGAAGGTCCCCAAGAACACAGAACATAATTCTTAAATGGAAGAAGTTTGGAACCACCAAGACTCTTCCTAGAGCTGGCTGCCCGGTCAAACTGTGCAATCGGGGAGAAGGGCCTTGCTCAGTGAGGTGACCAAGAACCCAATGGCCACTCTGACAGAGCTCCAGAGTTCCTCTGTGGAGATGGGAGAACTTTCCAGAAGGACAAACCATCTCTGCAGCACTCCAACAATCAGACCTTTGATAGAGTGGCCAGACGGAAGCCACTCCTCAGTAAAAAGCACATGACATCCCACTTGGAGTTTTCCAAAAGGCAACTAAAGGACACTCAGACCATGAGAAACAAGGTCTGATGAAACCAAGATTGAAATCTTTGGCCTGATTGCAAAGCGTCACATCTGGAAGAAACCTGGCACCATCCCTACAGTGAAGCATGTTAGTGGCATGCTGTTGGGATGTTTTTCAGTGGCAGGGACTGGGAGAATAGTCACAATAGAAAAGTCTATATACAGTATGTGCAAATGTAGTACGATTAGGGATGTAAGGCAATAAATAGGCCGTAGTGGCGAAATAATTACAAGTTAGCAATTAAACACTGGAGTGATTGATGTGCAGAAGATGAATGTGCAAGTAGAAATACTGGGGTGCAAAGGAGCAAAACAATAACAATATGGGGATGAGGTAGTTTGGTGGGGTATTTACAGATGGACTATGTACAGGTGCAATGATCGGTAAGCTGCTCTGACAGCTGATGCTTAAAGTTAGTGAGGGAGATAAGTCTCCAACTTCAGTGATTTTTGCAATTCGTTCCAGTCACTGGCAGCAGAGAACTGGAAGGAAAGGTGGCCAAACAAGTAGTTGGCTTTGGGGGTGACCAGTGAAATATACCTGCTGGAGCATGTGCGACGGGTAGGTGCTGCTATGGTGACCAGTGAGCTGAGATAAGGCAGGACTTTACCAGCAAAGACTTATAGATGATCTGGAGATAGTTGGTTTGGCAACGAATATGAAGCGAAGGCCAGTCAACGAGAGCATACAGGTTGCAGTGGTGGGTAGTATATGGGGCTTTGGTGACAAAATGAATGGCACTGTGATAGACTACATCCAATTTGCTGAGTAGAGGGTTGGAGGCTATTTTGTAAATGACATCGCCAAAGTCAAGGATCGGTAGGATAGTCAGTTTTACGAGGGAATATTTGGCAGCATGAGTGAAGGATGCTTTGTTGCGAAATAGGATGACGATTTTAGATTTAATTTTGGATTGGAGATGCTTAATGTGAGCCTGGAAGGAGAGTTTACAGTCAAACCAGATACCTAGGTATTTGTAGTTCCACATATTCTAAGTCAGAACAGTCCAGAGCAGTGATGCTAGACGGGTGGGCGGGTGCAGGCAGCGATCGGTTGAAGAGCATGCATTTAGTTTTGCTTGCATTTAAGAGCAGTTGGAGGCCACAGAAGGAGTGTTGTATGGCATTGAAGCTCATCTGGAGGTTTGTTAATGCAGTGCCAAAGAAGGGACAGAAGTATACAGAATGGTGTCGTCTGCATAGAGGTGGATCAGAGCATCACCAGCAGCAAAAGCGACATCATTTATGTATAAGGAGAAAAGAGTTGGCCCGAGAATTGAACCCTGTGGCACCCCCATAGAGACTGCCAGAGGTCCGGACAACAGGCCCTTCGATTTGACACACTGAACTCTATCTGAGAAGTAGTTGGTGAACCAGGCGAGGCAGTCATTTGAGAACCCAAGGCTGTTGAGTCTGCCGATAAGAATGCGGTGATTGACAGAGTCGAAAGCCTTGGCCAGGTTGATGAATATGGCTGCACAGTATTGTCTTTTATCAATGGCGGTATTGTCTTTTATCAATACCTTCTCCGCTATTGTTTAGGACCTTGAGCGTGGCTGAGGTGCACCCATGACCAGCTCGGAAACTAGATTGCATAGCGGAGAAGGTACGGTGACAAACGAAATGTTCGGTGATCTGTTTGTTCAGTTTGCTTTCGAAGACTTTAGAAATGCAGGGTAGGATAGATATCGGTCTGTAACAGTTTGGGTCTAGAGCTTTCCAATCTTTAGGGATCTCAGATGATAAGAAAGAGAGGTTGAACAGGCTAGTAATAGGGGTTGCAACAATTGCGGCGGATAATTTTAGAAAGAGAGGGTCCAGATTGTCTGCCCAGCTAAAATGTCTAAAAACCTGTTTTTGCTTTGTCATTATGGGGTATTATGTGTAGATTGATGAGGGAAAAAAATATATTTATATTTAATCCATTTTAGAATAAGGCTGCAAGTTAAAAAATAAACTTTCCGAATGTACTGTAAATATGGGTAATGTCTCCCCTTACCTTAGTGGGGGTGCGATAGCAGAGCCCAGGGATCCACTGCTTCTTCTGGTTGACGTAAAGCAGAGCTGTGATGGTGAAGAGCATCATGACGATGGGCAGTGCCACCCAAGCCACAGAGTGCAGTTTGGTGTCCTCACTGGGAACTGGGGTCTTCCCATCCAGATAGGGCATTTGGAGACTACCAAAGTCCCCTGTGACAAAGGGAACACACAAACATTACGGGTCTCAAACCTTTCTTTATCATGAGATGTTGGCATGTTTATATATAATCCTCATACCGTTGGTAGGTGCAGTGTAGGATTTCAGAAAATACCTTTTTATGTCTTAAAAAACGGCTGTTGTAACCTCAAGTGGTATGTGTATCAATTCATAACGTAAGTGTTCTAGAAACTAAACAATAGTGTGGTATCCTCCCAGCAACACTCCAACAACACTAGACATGCTTTGGCATAGCAGAGTTGTGGAGAATTGAATCAGTCCCTAGATTGCAGTTAAAAGGAAAGAGCAGACTCTGCTCCTGGATGAAGAGTTTCATATGGCCGCCTGCAAAAACATTTAGCAGCTACAGCAGCACCAAGGAGACAGACACTCTAGATTCCTCTCCCCCACTTTACCTGCTAATGATGGGGATGTGTCAAGTATATGTGTGTGTGTGTGTGTGTGTGTGTGTGTGTGTGTGTGTGTGTGTGTGTGTGTGTGTGTGTGTGTGTGTGTGTGTGTGTGTGTGTGTGTGTGTGTGTGTGTGTGTGTGTGTGTGTGTGTGTGTGTGTGTGTGTGTGTGTGTGTGTTTGGGTTTACTATCCTTGTGTGGAACAAAAATCCTCATATTTGGACAAGTGGGACATTTCGCCGGTCCCCACAAGGAAAAGGGCTATTTTAGGCTTAGGAGTTAGGTTTAGAGTTAGGGTTACAATTAGATTTAGGATCACAGGTTAGGTTTAGGGTTAGGTGTTAGGGTTAATGTTTGGGTTAAGTTAAGGGTTAGGGAAAATACCATTTTGAATGGGAATCAATTGTTTGGTGTGTGAGTTGGGGAGTAGGGGAGCTTTATTTAGCAGCATGACAGACCAGGAAGTGTTTGATTTGAACTCTGACCTCTGAACTGGGGCATGATGTCATTTTCACTGCGTGTGGGCCAGGCAGGCTGGTTCCTGTCTCCATGCTGGTCTGTCTTCTCGATGGGCACGTTGGTGGGTGCTGGTGCGTACATCTCTATGAGGTAACATAATATGGAAACACGTGGTTAGGTAAAGACGAGAGAGAGAGAGAGAGAGAGAGAGAGAGAGAGAGAGAGAGCGAAAGAGAGAGAGAGAGGGGAATAATAACGAGAAGAGGTATTGAACAGTGAGTGGTCAGTGAGCTGCGGTGAGTGAGGGACCTTTGGCTTTTTATTAATTGAGCCTGATTCTGAGAAAAGACGGGATGTTATGCATTTCATCTCCACCCAATCACATCTTATGTCCCCACGTGTCACTACTCTATTGGTTCCATTTAAGTCAGCCAAGCTCAATCAAGATTAGATAAATCATTTGAAATGATTTATAATAGCATTTGAACCCAGCTGGTGTGAATTACGGGCAGTGGCGTTCTCCTCAGAGCTCTGCTGTGAGTTTTATAATTACACTACTGCTGCATCTCATCGATCCAGGGCCGAGCAGTGACATAGAGAACAGAGAGGGAGCTATGATCAATGCTATTATCTAGCCATGGCAATGCATGTTAATTCACCACACAGCCCAGTAAAACCCTAATCCCTCCATTCAACTATTAATATCAATGAAGGTGTGTTTGCTGTGGTTGTCCTCCTCAATTACTCAACTCATTACTTAACAGTCAACCAAATAAATATTTGAGGAACATGGTGTGAATACATAGCAACATCAATGGGAGGACATCTGCACTCTTTTATAGTCCTTCTTTCAAAGTAGTGAAGGAAATATGCATAAGGGAAAATCAACGAGGTGCAATGGCTTCTAGCAGAGTGGATCTAACCTTCCACAGAGTTGTATTATTTTCATTTGCAGGTAGAAATGTGTTCAACATCCACTGAAGTAGCTAGCAAGTTTACTAGATAGCGACAGTGGGTGCCGTGGTAACCAATCAGACGTTGCTCGTTTAGCTCACCGAATCTTCAGTCCTAGCTTGCTATTATCTAACAATGCCAATAATGCTTTCACTTAAGACTTTTGCTTTCAAAAGCAGCTCAAATATAGAACATGTAAGAATGAACTATAGCCTTTGAATTCTGCTGTGCTGATACCGTGTGTTGTAGGGAAATAATGCATGCTCTAGAATGCCTTTCAAGCCAATCAGAAATGAGTATTCAACAATGCTATGATATTAATAGCATTATAAACGGTGTGGTTCGAGCCCTGAATGCTGATTGTCTGAAAGCTGTGGTATATCAGACCGTATACCACAGGCATGACGAAACATTTATTTTTACTGCTCTAATTACGTTGGTAACCAATTTACAATAACAATAAGGCACCTTGGGGGTTTGTGGTATATGGCCAATATACCACACCCCCTCGTGCCTTATTGCTTCAGTAATATTGATGACCAGACAATTCATAATTTTGCAAGGGAGTGTGAACACGTGTGTGTGTGTGTGTGTGTGTGTGTGTGTGTGTGTGTGTGTGTGTGTTGTGTGTGTGTGTGTGTGTGTGTGTGTACTGTATGTTTGAGGGGGAAGGAATTCATTAGAGGCAATGAGAGTGAATGGCAACACACACACACACACACACACACACACACACACACACACACACACACACACACACACACACACACACACACACACACACACACACACACACACACACACACACACACACACACACACACACACACACACACACACACACACACCTGAACACATGGGGCAGCAGCTGCCCTCCACTATGGTGGGTTGGTGGCAAGGCAGGGCGGGGCAGCTGACAGTAGAGCAGAGGGTCTGTCCCTGAAGGCAGTAGCAGTGTGTACAGCTGTCTATGTCCCAGCGCTCCTCGTCTGCATATGTCTTCCCATTGAAGTGGCACACGGCTCGCGGTGTGGCATCTGTCAGGAGACACGGGAAAAGATCAAATAGGATCAACCTTGGGGACAGGTAAACATATGGAAGATACTCATTCAGTAAACACACAGACACAGACACACATACACACACAGACATGCACACATACATGCACGCCAGCACACACGTTCATTTTACCATCCTTGTGGGGGCCAAACAATTTGTTCCCATTTAAAATCCAATTAAAACCCTAACCTTTAACCTTAACGCCTAACCCTAACTCCTAACTCTAATTGTAACCCTAACCCTAATTGTAACCATAACCCTAAACCTAACCACTAAGCCTAAAATAGCCTTTTCCCTTGTGGGTACCTGCGAAATGCCCCACTTTTCAGACTTTTCCTTGTGATGACTTCTGGTCCCCACAAGGATAGTAAAATCTGCTTACTCTGCTTATCTCCCCACATTGTCTATAGTACAGGTAGGACCAATTATCTGTGTGTGTGTCCCTGCATGTCTGTCTGCAGCATACCGAGGCAATAGGGGCAGCACTGTCCTTTGCGTAGCACGGGCCTGGCACAGCCAACAGGTGGGCAGGACTCTGAGAAGCAGCTGATCTGACCGTCCAGACACACACAGCTGGAGCAGGTGTTGGGCTTCCAGGACTCTGCGGCCAGGAAGATGTCTCCCTCCTCGTTCCTGCAGTAGCTGGGCATGCTGTCATTACTGGGAGATTGGGGAGTGATGGGCTCGTCTATAGAGGAGAGAGGGAGAAACACACAGTCAGGATCAACTGACTGCACTCAGTCAGGTATACTTTCAAAGATGTGTTCTTTAGATATGACTGTAGCTCTTGGAAGCCAACAGAACTGGTTCATCTGACAAGAATACATGGGTTGGATTCCAGGGCTTAAAATATTGATGACATTCAAATGGTAGAATCTTTGCGTCTTTGGTATATTCAGCTAAAACATCTCAAACAAACAGCTTAAAGATGCAATATGTAACTTTTTGGGCGACCCGACCAAATTCACATAGAAATGTGAGTTATAGATCTGTCAGTCTCTATAGATCTGTTCTATGTGCACTATTTCTATACTAGAATATTTGTGGTTATGGAAATATAATTCCCAGCGGTTTAGATGGTACAATGATTCTCTACACTATACTTGCTTGTTTTGTCGCAAACTGAAATTAGGTGAAGTATTAGAATTTTAGCAACCAGATAATACGGAGCGATTTCTGCATGGTACATCTTTAAGAGATGGAAACAAACAAAAATATCCATGTGAGAGTTGAGTTGGTGGCCTTCCAGGCATCTCTGTGCTGTTACACTGTTTTACTCTGACAGAGGCCCAAAGCACCCCTGTCTGTTTCATGTTTGGTTTGCTAAGTCTCCATTTTCTCATGCACTATTCATGTCTCGAGCTCCATAACTTATGCATTATGCACATTCTTTTCATTCGCTCTCTCTACAGTTTGATTCTGGACTATTTTCTCCCTCCCTCCCTCCCTCCCTCCCTCCCTCCCTCCCTCCCTCCCTCCCTCCCTCCCTCCCTCCCTCCCTCCCTCCCTCCCTCCCTCCCTCCCTCCCTCCCTCCCTCCCTCCCTCCCTCTCTCTCTCTCTCCCTCTCTCTCTCCCCTCTCTCTCTCTCCCCTCTGTGTCCCCCTCAACAAGCCATATTGTTGTATTGGAAATAGAGCCAAGGCAAATAGTAAACATTACAATAGCATCTCTCTCAATGCCAGGTCTTTGCAGCTATAATTTACTTTAGGACCTCAGCTCAGTTAAGACTATCTTGAGACACTATCATATTCATCTCTACCTTATATATATATATATATATACGGCTTAGGTCTTAGGCTGCGTTTAAGCATTAAGATAAGGCTGCCATTATAACATAATATTATAGTTGCCCCACAGACTCAGATACTGTATATAGAAAGACCCAAAGTGTTTAGAAGCCAACTTGAATAACCAACGGCTACTCAAATTCACCTGGGCAGTGAGGGCAGCAGGAGTCTTGTGTTCTGATTGGGCTCTGGCAGAGCAAGGGCGGGCACACCTCTGTCTCACACAGGACACGCCCACTGTGACAGGTGCACTGGGTGCAGGCGTCGATGTTCCACGTCTCCCCCTCCACAAAGTACTCTCCCCCCGGGGCCAGGCACACTGACGAGTCCCCCAGGTCTGGCTTGTGGGAGCTGGGCTCCTCTGAGGGAGGAGAACGGAAGAGTGAGCACATGGTAAAAGGTGAAACAGCCTTTTCATTAGTAATGTACTGTATTATCAACTGTATCACCATGAAACAATGAAGAAGATGGGAAAATCGGCAATATTTTTTGTGCACAGTTGTTTCCTTATTTCATTAGGTTGTTTTCGGTTTCCTTACCTGGGCAGGATGGGCAGCACTGTCCAGTCCGTATGGCAGGGCTGTCGCAGGCTGGCACGGGGCACGAGATGAGGGTACACATCTCCCTGCCACTGTGGCAGTAACAGTCCCGGCAGCCATCGTGCCAGTTCTCCCCATTCTCGTGCCGTCTTCCATCCATGGACAGACATGAGCCCTTTTTCACTGATGGGGCGACTGATGAGGAGCTCTGGTCTGGAAGAGGACACGTTTTAGAGATACAACTACCAGCACAACCCTAACCCTAACACTGTAAAGTACATTCTTAGAAAAAAAGGTGCTATCTAGAACCTGTCCCCATGGGAGAACCCTTTGAAGAACCTTTTATGATTCCCTTTTTTCTAAGAGTGTACAGTGTTACGGCGGACCAATCACTGACTGGTTTACAGGATCAGTCGCCAACCAGGGACAAATCATTATCAGGGAGAGAAAAAAAACACCTTGATTAAAATCCTGTCTTGAGATTCTGAGCCATACAGGGACGGATGGCTCAAAAGAAAGACAGATCTAAATGTTTTTCTCATTAAAAGAGATATGTTTTGAACCCTCATTCATTAATATTTGACAGGGAGTTCATTATTTAGTGCAAATCACAGCAGAACACAAGAGAAGTATCAATAATAGATCTGTGTGGAGGAGATGACCCCCAGCCTGCCATCTGGTCACGCCAAAGATGTAACAATACTGTATGTCTCAAATGGCACCCTATTCCCTATAGAGCGTATTACTTTTGACCAGAGCCCATCAAAAGTAGTATACTATTAAGGGAATAGGGTGCCTTTCATGACACATCCTTAGTCATATTCTAAACATCCATCACAACAAAAGTTTGGTTGGTGAAGGTGCGGACTATGATGCAAACAAAAATAATAACCAGATGGCCTGACTGGCAGCAGGAGACTTACTCCAGACAACTCTCTATGGGCGTAATATGTGAAAGAAGAAAACACTGACAGCAGAATAGTTATAAAGTTTCGGTACTGGTAGTGGTTCTCCAAGTCTGACAGGGGAGAGAGAGGAGAGAGTTTGGAGAACTTTTTGTATTTTATTAGCAGCATCTAAATGACGAACGCAAAAGTATCAGAGGTTATCAATAGATGGCACTCACCTCTGCACTGGCACTTCAGGCAGCCCATCTCGTCCTGCTGGAAGCCCATTGGACAGGGTTTGTCACAAGGTAACTCTGGACACTTCTTACAGCGGCAGATGTCACAACCATGCTTGTTCTTTCTGATGGGAGTAGAGGAGAGAGAGGTTAACATCACTTATTCACAAGGTTGGAAAATATAGGTCCTAATTTATAATAGTATATTCTACAGTATCTGAAACGGAGAGCCTATAAAAATCCACCTTTGCTGAGTGGGACGGCCCATATCCACTAGGGATGATGTCAGGTGATAGAACAACAAAGGCCATTCATTTTCACTGGAAGAAAAGCGATGAGAAGCGAAGTGTCCGGGGAAACGTTGGACGATGCGAAAACAGGGCTAAAAGCTGAATTTTATGCAAATACTCAGCGATATCGCGGCGCAATACACCGATCGAAGCTCGCTATGGCTTCTAAGCCCCTGCTAGATTGGCTGTTGATACCTAGCACTGCCTAGCATGCTGTTGGCTTGCGAGCAACCACATGACGAGCCACTCTGGATGAAGCTAGCATGGCTATGCGAAGCATCACTGGTTATAGATCACAACCGTGAGGGTGGCCAAAATGGCCATCACGGTGGGTGTTGCAGTGAGGAGGAAGAAAGGACATCAGTTTTTCGGCCAAAGGTTTGGGTTTTTATAGGCAATGTTGACAATAAATAGGCGCCAAAAGTGCTTAACATACGTACAAAGAGCAACAATGGGCAGAAGAGCAACATAAGTCACTGCACTGACCTAACCCAAGCCTCAATAATGCCTGAGAGCAATTTGCATGAGCTGCGGCAAGTAGGCCTACAGTATAGTCTGACTCCCTCCAACACAGGATATGAAAGGTTGAAGAATACATTGTACCCACAATGCATTTCATCACGGAACATATTGTACCATTTCACACTTCACTCCTCCCCCGGGAAAATCAACATGTTTGCATGAACCACAACACAGTTGAGCTCTTGAACACCCTTCCGTTTGCCTGTCACAATCTCCGACCAGGAAACACGAAAGTCCCCTGTACAATTAGCCTACGAGGACAAATTAAAGTAAGCATTTACATTTCTTCAGTTTAACTTTATTGTTAATGATCATTAGTGATCACTTTGTAGTTATACTTTTAGTCAACAAACGGCAGCTCAGTATTCCAACACCATTTTCCCCTCCAAGCTCATCACCAAGCGTAGGAGCCTGGGACTAAACACCTCCCTCTGCAACCTGATCCTGGCCTTCCTGACGGGCTGCCCCAGGCGTAGGCAACAAGTAGGCAACAACACATCCGTCATGCTGACCATCAACAGGACCCTGAACAGTTTCTACCCCCTCAAGGGTAGAAACTGGGGTGGCAGGTAGCCTAGTGGTTGGAGCGTTGGACCGGTAACCAAAAGGTTACAAGTTTGAATCCCCGAGCTGACAAGGTGCAAATCTGTCATTCTGCCCCTGAACAGGCAGTTAACCCACTGTTCCTAGGCCGTCAATAAGAATTTGTTCTTAACTGACTTGCCTCGTTAAATAAAGGTAAAATATATATATATATTTTTTAAAGGGTGTCCCCTCCTGTACTCCCTGTTTTCCAGGACTGCATGGCCACGCACGACTCCAACACTATCATCAAGTTTGCTGACGACACAACAGTGGTAGGACTGATCAACGACGACAATGAGACAGCCTATAGGGAGGAGGTCAGAGACCAGGGCAACAACCTCTCCCTCAATGCTAGCAATGCAAATGAGCTGGAAGTGGACTACAGGAAACAGAGGGCCCCCTTCCACATCGATGGGGCTGTAGAGGAGAAGGTCGAGATCTTCAAGTTCCTCGGTGTCCACATCACTAACGAATTAACATGGTCCACACACACCCACCCACACACTTCTGAAGAGGATACGTCAGAGCCTCTTCCCCCTCAGGAGGCTGAAAAAAAGTTACACAGCTGCACCATTGAGAGCATCTTGACTGGCTGCATCACTGCTTGGTACGGCAACTACAAAGGCACCCGACCGCAAGGCGCTACAGAGGATGGTGAGTATGGCCCAGTACATCACTGGGGCCGAGCTCCCTGCCATCCAAGTCCTCTGCTCCAGGCGGAGTAAGGCCCCCCAAAAATTCCCTGTGTATATATTCCTCGTGTCACTATTTCTCTTTTCGATTGCATTTTTAAAATCTTTATCTTAACTTTGCATTGTTGGAAAAGGAGAATTTCACTGTTAGTCTGCAGCTGTTGTTTACCATGCATGTGACAAATACAATTTGATTTGAGCCGCAAACAAAATGTTTGGTGCCAAAACCAAACTAACTGGCAAACCCTCATCATATTTTACATGTATTTTACGCAGCAGCTTACAACATTGCTTGTATTTCAGCTTATGGAAAAACAATATACCAAATCACACTGTAGAACTGTAATCACACATCAATTCCAGTTGAATAAATAGCCAAAATACTGTGCCATTAAATTTACATTAAAAAAACACGAATGACAGAAAACTGTGCTAAAATAAGACTGTGCACGCTACAGTAGTCTATAGTGAACGTGAGAATATTAAGCTGTGATGGTTTCAACCCTCACCTCAATAAAACAACAACACCGATTACAGATGACGCCCGGCAACTTTTAGTTTGCCATTGTGTTTGTTTGTGTGACATGCTTTAATTTACAGCAGAAAAGGTTGGTTTGCCGTGGTATCTGTGTCATTAGTGTGACATGGTTTAATTTACAGCAGAAAAGGTTGGTTTGCTGTGGTATCTGTGTCATTAGTGTGACATGGTTTAATTTACAGCAGAAAAGGTTGGTTTGCTGTGGTATCTGTGTCATTAGTGTGACATGGTTTAATTTACAGCAGAAAAGGTTGGTTTGCTGTGGTATCTGTGTCATTAGTGTGACATGGTTTAATTTACAGCAGAAAAGGTTGGTTTGCTGTGGTATCTGTGTCATTAGTGTGACATGCTTTAATTTACAGCAGAAAAGGTTGGTTTGCCGTGGTATCTGTGTCATTAGTGTGACATGGTTTTTGTCATTGCATGGAGAGGTAAACACATAGCAAACAGTCACACAAACATTTGCATATCAGAGACAGGCAGTGTGTACGTTCCAGCTAGGTGCCAATGACAAGCAGCACCAATGTCATCAGTTAAAACAAGGACAGAGATAAGAGAGAGAGTGTGTGTGTGTGTGTGTGTGTGTGTGTGTGTGTGTGTGTGTGTGTGTGTGTGTGTGTGTGTGTGTGTGTGTGTGTGTGTGTGTGTGTGTGTGTGTGTGTGTGTGTGTGTGTGTGTGTGTGTGTGTGTGTGTGTGTGTGTGTGTGTGAGAGAGAAAGAGGCATTGTGTGTGTTGACACGCGTGTCAACAGATGGCACAAATGACTGACCATGGGGACGTATCAAACAAACGCTTCGCTCTGTGGCTCGCTGCTCTGACCAGACAGAGCAGAGCACCTTTCCTTTCCTAAATCAAAATTCACGTTTCAAATCCCCCCCCCGTCCCATCCAGGCCCTCCTCTATCCCTCCATCCTCCCCCTCTTCATCCCTCCCGCCCCTCCTTCTATCCTCCCTTTTCTCCCTCTCCTGCCCACTCTCTTATCTCATGAATAATAAGATTGAGGAGGAACAGCCATGTACAATCCACATTTGGTTTGGTGATAAGGAGCTATCAAGGGCCATTTCAGTTGTGGGGAATATCAATAGAGTCTGTACGGAGAGGAGACGGCGGCCCGTTGAATTATTCAAACGAAACACTTTGCTGCTCGAACATAGGGTGTAAGCTATAACTTTGACGGCGCATAAATAGATATCTAAAATTAGAATCTTAGATGCAAGCATTCACGCCGTGCACACTCATTCATGAGAAAGGAATGAGAGAGCGAAAGATAGGGGAGAGAGAAGAAGGGAGCGAGAGGGGGAGAGAGGAAGAGAGGAAGGGAGATGAGAGACAGAGAACGAGAGAGCGAGAGAGAGCGAGAGAGAGAGCGAAAGAGAGCGAGAGAGAGAGCGAGAGAGAGCGCGAGAGAGAGCGCGAGAGAGAGCGCGAGAGAGAGAGAGAGAGAGAGAGAGAGAGAGAGAGAGAGAGAGAGAGAGAGAGAGAGAGAGAGAGAGAGAGAGAGAGAGAGAGAGAAACGATTGGTTCAATGCAGGCACAGACCAGTCGAGTAACACCTTTGCTGTATGTGACAGACCATTGTTGAGGGAGAGTTTAGTTTATGATAGGAAGGTAAATGTGTGGACAGGACACTGCCTGCCACCTAAGCATTTTACTCTCTGTCATATCCATAACTATTCTGTCATAATGATTCCTAGCAGGCCAGCTGGCTGGTTGGTCCACAGGTAGACAGGTGCAGGTGGACCGGCCTCCCCGGGGCATTATAGAAAAGCTGCTAGCTGCCCACTAGAAAATATGTTATGAAAGAGGAGGTGTACTACTATTACTACAAGGGAGAAGCGGTCTTTAAACGAGCAATCTGCAGTTGAAACAAAGAAGTCATCCGGTCATACAATTTACTTTGTTTCCAAACATTGGAATAAAGAAATCTTATGGGGGTTTTGATGGGGTATGACAGTCTTATCTAAGCTCATGAAGTTATACTCTTCAAGAATCAAATGGGTATGTATCATTATTCTTTTGTCCAAAAATAGACCGTATTAACTGCAGATTGTCCTTTTAAAGCCACAAACGGTCATTTATAGCCCCGCTATAAATCTATTCCGGGAAACAACTTAATATTTTAGCTTCTGATGGAGTAAGACAGTTGTGAGGCAATTATAAGTTACATTCTTCAATAGTCAATACGTCATTCATTAAAATGATCATTTAACATCGGTAACTATTGCAGATTGTACTTTTTAACTTGGCTAGGAGTGAAGGAGCTGTAGGTGTCCAGTAGTGAGTGAGACATATATCCAGAACCATTCTGAACCGCTGACACACATAATCTGCTTCTCTAACTATGGTAATGTGATAAATCAGTAGAGCTGATGTGGGGGGGGGGGGGTTTATCTATTAACAAGCTCATCAAATGGAGACTGAAATTGAGTCATATTGTAATATTTGAGTTATTTTCAAACTAATTTAAATCAGAAGGTGGTATGGCTGTTGGGCATGGGCTGTAGCTGTCCATTTTTACACAGTGCTGTATATGAAAGCTTCTGTTTTATAGCTCTACACGTGAGTTTTATGCACAGCAAGCATAGGGGGTATGAGCGCGTGTGTGTGTGTGTGTGTGTGTGTGTGTGTGTGTGTGTGTGTGTGTGTGTGTGTGTGTGTGTGTGTGTGTGTGTGTGTGTGTGTGTGTGTGTGTGTGTGTGTGTGTGTGTGTGTGTGTGTGTGTGTGTGTGTGTGTGTGTGTGTGTGTGTGTGTGTGTGTGTGCGTACCTTCTTAACCTGCAGACAAGATTCCTTAGTGAAAGCTGTAATAAATGATTTACTACTGATGTACCTCTGAGTAAATGGAAATCTGTGTATGAGCCTACATGCACGGTACTAGGGGCCAGGTGCATTTGGAGAAGCTAAAAGAACATCCTGTTTCGAAGATTAGCCCTTCAGTTTCACTATCAGAGGCTATCCTTTAACGGTGTGCAACAGCAACACGGAAAACCCAATCAGTAACCTGGGTGAAGCTGTCAACTCCACACGCGATGCCGGTTTAGCCAAAATGAGTTGTGGAGAGGGAAAAAGTTATCATTTTGTCCGTTTAGGAGTACAACTCACTTAAGCATAACAGGCAAAGCATGTAACCAGGGTCATTTGTGACGTGTGAAGGAGCCGCGGTTTCAATTACAATTGACCATCTGTCAGTCTGTCTAGCTCTGTGAAGATCTACTGCTTTATAACGGCTGAAAGTGACTGGCAAAAGTAGGCATAATTTACTCTGAAACGACGCCAATTTTGAACCGCTTCATATTTCAAAGCGTGGGGGTGCTGGAATGAAAACTATATGATAATTGTGTGAGAGCGGGGAATCAGCATGTTTGTTATTAAGTGTGTCTGAGTGGGTAGAGTGTCGGTAAAGACAGCGGGAGAGGAAGAGGGACGGAGGTAGAGAGAGGGAGGGAAGGAAGGGAGAGAAGGAGGGAATGAGGGGGATGAAGGGGTACGGATGGATGGATGAATGGAGGGAGGGAGGGAAGGGAGAGAAGGAGGGAATGAGGGGGATGAAGGGGTACGGATGGATGGATGAATGGAGGGAGGGAGGGAAGGGAGAGAAGGAGGGAGCGAGAGATGTGCTGTCTTACATGAATCCGAAGGGGCAGGCCTTGTCACAAACCACAGCCTTACACTTCTTGGGTCTGGGGCGACACTGACATACGTCACAGCCATGGGCGTCTGTCTGCAGGCCGAATGGACACTTCAGGGTACAGTCAGAGGTCAGGGCACTGCACAGCTCTTCTCCTGTAGGGAAAACACAGACGGAAACACATCAGACATCAGTTTATAGCCAAACACCTAACAGTCATTTAATAGTTCTAAAAGTCAATATGTCTTCAATGAGAGATACTCAAAATGAGGAATTGTTACCGAAACTGAAAAGTCATGACTTATGATAATGCTCTTTTCTGACAGGCAGGGATACAAAACATTGTGCATCTTTGTTTTTAAAAGCCCTTTCAAGATGTCTGAGTCTGCCCTCAGTGTTCCTTTAGTCCATGTCTGATAATGTCCCAGACAGGTATAGTCATAGAAACAGTCAGACAGTCAGGAAGGAGAGAGAGAGCACCAGAGAACAATGTCTCAATGTCATTGGCCCAGGGCGAGTTCTGTCCTCTGTGTAAACCAATCCGGTGAGAGGAAATAATAGACATATTGCAAAACAGGCTTCACTGACCGAGACGTCAGACCAAACCACGTCGTGAACCAAAAGGAAGGAAATGGACTGAAACAAGGACACACCCTGGATTTGTGTCATAAGAAACGCACATTTTCGTTTTACATTGGAAAACGTTTAAAAAAGTATTCCGCTGTGTACCCTAATGAATATGGCCCAGTACTCACGTGTCTTGCAGTGGCAGGTGCGACAGCTGTTCAGGTTCTGTCGGAATCCGTATAAGCAGTCCTTCTCTGACAGGGAGCAGTTCTCCAATGACTGACAGGTAGGGGGCGCCATCGTGATGTAGGTGGGCTCTGAAGGAACCAACAAAAATCACACACAACACTTTGGAGGCAAGTCAACTGAGTAACACACACACACACAAACACACACACACACAAACAGCTTTGTTCTGGCATTATGACTAATAGGAGCCATCAGAGTCAAAAGCAATTTCTCCACAAACCCACACCTACCTTCCATTAAAGTGGGTAAATATCAGAGAACAACAGTTGAAAAAACCTGACAGCTACAATAATATTCTATACAAAGGCACGACCAACTGCCCTCTGTGCCCCGACTCCTCCCCTCCTCCATCTAATGCATATCTCTTCACACTGAGGTGTCTGCATTCCAGTTCAGCTTGTTTGAATCCATTAAAAGATTATACAGCACTTAATCATATCGGAGGGCGTTGGCCGGCCATATTTCACAGTCATGGACACCAGCACACGGTTTAGTTATGACAGCTTTTGAAAAATTCCTCCCTGATGCCTGTCACCCTGGCTGGCTGCTATCTGCTGTATGTGGCTCCTCCCTGATGGGGAGGGGCCAGGACTAGTGCTGTTCTGTGATGACAAATATGAGGAGGGTTGTACCAGGGTTGAAGAGGGGACCAGACCAGGAGGTCAAAGAAGGAGTGGGGAGGAAGAGGAGGACAGGGGAGGGAGGAAGATATGAGGAGGACAGGAGAAAGAAGATGGGGAGTAGGACAAGAGAAGGACAGGAGGAGGTAGAGAGGAGGAAGAGGTGGGAAGGATGACATGTGGCGGTGGGGAGGAGGACAGAAGGAAAAGGAGTTGGCCAGGAGGATTTAGGGGGAGGACAGGACAGTCAAGGTCAGAGGAGACACCAGTGAGTAACTGCGGCTTCTCTCTGAAGTAGACTACACTATCGTGAATGCAAATCACGTGTACGCTGGCCAGTCTAGTCTGTCACAAGAGACTATGAATGTAAAGATGCACAAGATAAACATAGCAGTAGAAAGAAAACATTCTGACAATGCTAATAATGTATAGACAATGCTAATAATGTATAGACAATGCCAATAATGTATAGACAATGCTAATAATGTATAGTCAATGCTAAATCTACTGGAAACCAAATCAAAACCAAATGAATAGAAGCCTATGAGGACATTTAATTAAACAAAGGCAAACAAATGTGTTGCTGAAAGGTTGGGGTCACTTTGTGATGAATTAATTCCTGGTTAACACAAAATGGCCAGGTAGGGAGGGAGAGGTCTGTCTGAAAACAGTGCAGTGCCAATTATTCTGGAGGTGCAAATTTAATTAAGTCCCATCAGATAAAAGTAACAAAATGACACAATGCTCTTTTCCCCATCTGCTTTCCCCTCAAGGTTATTTGTCTCTGATGAACGCCTCCATGCTTTTATTTCAGGACTTATAGTTATTATGAATTAAGAATGAGCTCTCTCGCTCTGATTTCATTAACTTGCTACGACTTAGGGCTAAAACAAGGTGTCCCTGTTAACAAACAACTGGTGGGCAGGCTGAAAGCAGCCTGGTAGGTACAGTAGCAGGGGCATGGCAATTCAAGGCATGAAACGAATACCATTGACAAATAGACCACACAAAAAACAGTACACATATGACCACAAAGCAACCCCCCCCCCTCTCTATCCCCGTGTGTAGGTGAGTTATGTAGCATTAAATGGTACGCATGGCAGAGGACTCCAGAGGGCTTCATTCCAATGTGACAGCCTTGATTTGCTTAATTACACACTGTGTGTCTGGCACAATAACCACCCTGACAGAGAGGGGGTGTCACCTTGAGGAAACCAGCTCTCCTAACAAATAATAATTAGGAAATAAAAATGCATAAAGCACTGGCCTGGCTGTGGGGGAGCTAAATGAAGCTGCCGGGAGCAGAGGGCCGTGTGCCCTGGGGCCGCTGGGACAAGGGCAGGGTGTGTGTGTGTGTGTTTGTGTGCGTGTGTGGACTGCCTGGGAGGGACAAGGGCAGGGGTGACAGTGGCAGGACCTGGCTTCTGTTTACCTGGTGTCCCCAGAGGCCAAGTACATACAGAAGACCAGACCCAGTACACACAGAGGACCAGACCCAGTACACACAGAGGACCAGACCCAGTACAGACAGAGGACCAGACCCAGTACACACAGAGGACCAGACCCAGTACACACAGAAGACCAGACCCAGTACACACAGAAGACCAGACCCATTACACACAGAGGACCAGACCCAGTACACACAGAGGACCAGACCCAGTACACACAGAGGACCAGACCCAGTACACACAGAGGACCAGACCCAGTACAGACAGAGGACCAGACCCAGTACACACAGAGGACCAGACCCAGTACACACAGAGGACCAGACCCAGTACACACAGAGGACCAGACCCAGTACACACAGAGGACCAGACCCAGTACACACGGAGGACCAGACCCAGTACAGACGGAGGACCAGACCCAGTACAGACGGAGGACCAGACCCAGTACACACGGATGACCAGACCCAGTACACACGGAGGACCAGACCCAGTACAGACGGAGGACCAGACCCAGTACACACGGATGACCAGACCCAGTACACACAGAGGACCAGACCCAGTACACACAGAGGACCAGACCCAGTACAGACAGAGGACCAGACCCAGTACACACAGAGGACCAGACCCAGTACAGACAGAGGACCAGACCCAGTACACACAGAGGACCAGACCCAGTACACACAGAGGACCATACCCAGTACACACAGAGGACCAGACCCAGTACACACAGAGGACCAGACCCAGTACACATAGAAGACCAGGCCCAGTACACACAGAAGACCAGATCCATTACACACAGAGGACCAGACCCAGTACACACAGAGGACCAGACCCAGTACACACAGAGGACCAGACCCAGTACACACAGAGGACCAGACCCAGTACACACAGAGGACCAGACCCAGTACACACAGAAGACCAGATCCATTACACACAGAGGACCAGACCCAGTACACACAGAGGACCAGACCCAGTACACACAGAGGACCAGACCCAGTACACACAGAGGACCAGACCCAGTACACACAGAGGACCAGACCCAGTACACACAGAGGACCAGACCCAGTACACACGGAGGACCAGACCCAGTACACACGGAGGACCAGACCCAGTACACACGGAGGACCAGACCCAGTACACACGGAGGACCAGACCCAGTACAGACGGAGGACCAGACCCAGTACACACGGAGGACCAGACCCAGTACACACGGATGACCAGACCCAGTACACACAGAGGACCAGACCCAGTACACACAGAGGACCAGACCCAGTACACACAGAGGACCAGACCCAGTACACACAGAGGACCAGACCCAGTACAGACAGAGGACCAGACCCAGTACACACAGAGGACCAGACCCAGTACACACAGAGGACCAGACCCAGTACAGACAGAGGACCAGACCCAGTACACACAGAGGACCATACCCAGTACACACAGAGGACCAGACCCAGTACACACTGAGGACCAGACCCAGTACACACAGAAGACCAGATCCATTACACACAGAAGACCAGATCCATTACACACAGAGGACCAGACCCAGTACACACAGAGGACCAGACCCAGTACACACAGAGGACCAGACCCAGTACACACAGAGGACCAGACCCAGTACAGACAGAGGACCAGTCCCAGTACACACAGAGGACCAGACCCAGTACACACAGAGGACCAGACCCAGTACACACAGAGGACCAGACCCGGTACACACAGAGGACCAGACCCAGTACACACAGAGGACCAGACCCAGTACAGACAGAGGACCAGTCCCAGTACACACAGAGGACCAGACCCAGTACACACAGAGGACCAGACCCAGTACACACAGAGGACCAGACCCAGTACACACAGAGGACCAGACCCAGTACACACAGAGGACCAGACCCAGAACACACAGAGGACTAGACCCAGTACACACAGACGACCAGACCCAGTACACACAGAGGACCAGACCCAGTACACACAGAGGACCAGACCCAGTACACACAGAGGACCAGACCCAGTACACACAGAGGACCAGACCCAGTACACACAGAGGACCAGACCCAGTACACACAGAGGACCAGACCCAGTACACACAGAGGACCAGACCCAGTACACACAGAGGACCAGACCCAGTACACACAGAGGACCAGACCCAGTACACACAGAGGACCAGACCCAGAACACACAGAAGACCAGACCCAGTACACACAGAGGACCAGACCCAGGACACACAGAAGACCAGACCCAGTACACACAGAGGACCAGACCCAGTACACACAGAGGACCAGACCCAGTACACACAGAGGACCAGACCCAGTACACACAGAGGACCAGACCCAGTACACACAGAGGACCAGACCCAGTACACACAGAGGACCAGACCCAGTACACACGCAATACATGGCAATGACAACACAGCTCACACTGACTGACCTCCCCTCAGGTAGAAAGCTGACGGCCTCCAACAGGCAACGTATTGTACTACTGCAACTGCCACACTGTCGGTGACTATCGTCGTGTAAATCAATCTAAACAACCATTGTAATTGTGTTCGAGTAATATTTGACGTTCCTCATGCTGTAGACGAGACAATCCCATTGGTTGTTCCCCAGATGATTCTACATGGCAGGGAAATCAGGCTGAGGTCCTAACCGGTGAGCTGCGGGGGTTCGCTATGAAGGGTAGCCAGCTACACATCTCCAATGTCAGGAGTCTTTGTTAAGGAGGCAGAGCAAGATCATTAAAGGGATAACGATGTGAGGGCATTAAACTGTGCTGCTCACTCGTCTTATCTCTCTCTCAGACTATCTCTCATCCCCCACCCAAGACACAATGGTCAATACCTCCGATAGTGACATTGTAAAACCCATCTCACAGTATCATACAAAAACTCATCCCATCCATGAATGGAATACAAATATGAATTAGGTGTTGGGGAGGAATCACATGTTGCAATCCGTTCCAATCTGTTCCCGTCTCTCTCTCTCCAGCCACTGTTGAAATTGAAGTCAATCAAAGTCAAGCCTGGTGACTTAAAACATGATGCTCCATAGAGATTCAATCCCCCTATCAGTACATGTAATTGCTGTACATGTGTGAGAGCGCGAGCATATCAAAGAAGGGAATGATATCTATATCTATCTCCGCTTTGATCTGAAAAAAAAAAAAACCCAGGAAACATATTGCTCAAAAAAACCCAGACGAGGAGGACAGAACACACACAAAATCACAATCAGCAACACAAATATCCTACTGTGTAGAACAGCAGTGAGTGAACAATGTTGTGCTTATTGTACCTATATGACTTAATACTGATGCTCCAGTTATAAAGGTCTATGAACTAAATACACATGATCTGTTTTGATGAATATCACCGTTCAGGGTGCATGGCCAGGCGTGTGATCGGTTGGGTTAGTGCGGGAGGACTGAGGGATGCATCCGACCTCCACACCCTACCTGCCTCTCTCTCCCTTGGTTTGAGGCTCGGTCACTCAAACACGCATAATTGCTTCAGAGGCAGATAGGCGCATAAAAGATTCATGGAAGGAGGTGGGGGTGGGGGTGGGGGTGAGCGTGAGTGGTTCTGCCCACCATGGGGCAGAGGTAAAGGGGCCTGCAGGCATTGAGACATGGCATGGCCCACTGCCCTCTACTCTCCCTGTCCTTCCTGTGCTCATGCATCCGTCCTCCATCCCTCCCTCCCTCACTCCCTCATGCTCCATCAATCCATCCATCTAACCTCCCCCTACCTCCCCTGTTCCCTCCCTCCCTCCCTCCATCCCGTTCCTACCCACCCCAGGTCCTCATTAGAGAAGACTCAGGGGTGAAAATGACCCCAGGCCAGTGGAACTAGCTACCTAATTTGAGATCTTTGCATCCTGATTAGAAAACAAAACTCACCACTAATCCACTGGGTCGAGCTTGTAACGTATAATGTTGTTGACTCGTTATTCATCGATTGTGTTTTGAAACGATTTGATAGTCCGATCGTGTACTGTTTAATTGGAGGGAGAAGAACCCATGAGGGGAAGTATGAATTTGAAGTGATATGAGGATAATTTACCAAGTCCCCTGGTTTGTCCCTGTTGGATCATCCATCCACTGACTCCTCTAAATACAAACACTACTCATTACCCCAGATATATCAATATCTGCTAGGTCAAGCATGCTAGGCTACAGTAGCGCATGCTAACGCTAAAAGGGGTCTTACAACTCATCGTTTTGCAGCTAACAATGCTAAGCTGTAACTAAATATCCATACAGTATCTTGCATCACTGATTTTGGCAATTACTCACTCGTGAAGCTTTGTTTCATCGGGACTTCCACCTACCAAGGTTTGACTGGTTATGATTAACGCCTATACACGCTTGGTAACAGGCCATTTGACGCAGTGCTAAGTCCATAGATAGTGTTCCTGGTATCCATGAGATAAGGATATACTGTACCACAATATACTGTACCATAATATACTGTACCACAACCATGCTACCGAGCTACCAAGGTAAAAGAGATTATAATCAACCGTGATCTTCACCTTCAGTACCATCGATCCAATATCTCCTCTTTTGTGTGTGTGTGTGTGTGTGTGTGTGTGTGTGTGTGTGTGTGTGTGTGTGTGTGTGTGTGTGTGTGTGTGTGTGTGTGTGTGTGTGTGTGTGTGTGTGTGTGTGTGTGTGTGTGTGTGTGTGTGTGTGTGTGTGTGTGTGTGTGTGTGTGTGTGTGTGTGAGATACAGAAACCGGCAGCATACTAGACTGGACTAGTCCCTTGTACCCTAGATGTAATCTCATCAGTGATAGTAAGCCAGAGAGAGCCTCACGATACACACACAGCAACATCCCCAGATAGCTTTGCAAAAATCCATACTACAGACTTGCCTAATAAAAGATTATGATTCCGTAAGCCTCTAAGCTCACTGCTTCCACTAACCAGACAAACGAGCAACAAGATGCAGCCCTCGTCCCCAGTGTGGACCGAGCAGGTCTTTCCAAACCAATATGAAAAACACATTGGAGGATAGAGGAGACAGTCATGTGGTATTCTGAGCAGGGCATTATAGATAACGCAATAACGCAGTGGATAATGTTAGGGAAAAAGAACACCAGGAAGGTTTGAGGATTGTGGATGTGTGTGTGTGTGTGTGTGTTGTCACTGTTTGTATGCAGATTGCTGCTGCGTGACACCGGCGGTAGTGAAGCCGAGCCACACACCTGCTAACTGAATGGATGTGATTCTGCTCAGCCTCAGAGGCAGATTTCCCTAGCCGGGCTGATTTGGAGCTGCTGATAGACTACTGTACGGTTCAACTGCTACTATCTGACTACTGACTCGGATGTTGGGATTTTACCAGGGACTAAACAAAGACGTTAACATTGGAATCAGCACAGACCCTATCTGTCCACAGAGACACACTGCACTGCCAAGTACATCAAACATAGAGTCAAACAAATACACAGGTCCACAGATGGATACAAAGAAACATGAAGCACAGCTGTACACAACGGCAGCGAAAGAGAAAGAGAGAGAGAGAAGCAGACAAAGGGAGAGACTTCAGCTGAGAGGAAGAGGAAAGACATAGAGACAGAGAGAAAGTAAGACAGAGAAACAGAGATTGAAACCGACACAGCTAGCAAGAGAGATAGAAATAGACAACAACAGATGGAGATGCAACCAGACAGTGGCAATGATACGGACACAAACAGAGACAGACAGGGTGAGGTGAGAGGGCACGTCGGGTGGAGGTGTGTGTGGCGCTCCTTATCCACACCACACACACACACACACACACACACACACACACACACACACACACACACACACACACACACACACACACACACACACACACACACACACACACACACACACACACACACACACACACACACACACACACACACACACACACACACACACACACTTACCCTCACACACTGGGCAGCACTCTCCTGGTACAGTCACAGGGTTGAGGCAGCTGTGCCCGCAGGCGGCAGCCACACACCGGGCATTGCCGCTCACACACTGGCAGAACGTACAGTCGTCTTCACGCCAGTGGTCTCCGTGTGCGAGGATCTCCCCGCTCACGTAGCAACCGGCAAAGTTCAGCACTGGGTAGATGGGGTCTGGAAAAGAGACGGAGAACATATTGATGGAGATAAAAGACCAAATAGGTTACCGTTTAGAGTTTAAACTGGAGATGAAAGTTGTGCGAACTTGAGAATGGCTTTTGAAAGCATTCACATCTTCCCTCGCCAACCTTGAAAAAAGCAGCAATTTGAAAATCTTTTATGTGGTGCTCGGAAAATGTACTGCATTGTCTGATGGATTCCAAGGTCACACTGCAAAACATGTGATACCATCATGAATATATGTTTTATATTCAGTCATGTATTCTTAAATACAGAGCTAATGCCAAACTGTCTTTAGCTTGAGATGGAGCTTTCTTACATGTCTGTCAGTGTCTTTTCACAGCTGTGTGTATGAGAGTATGCATGTGCACTCTCTCTCTCTCTGTGTGTGTGTGTGTGTGTGTGTGTGTGTGTGTGTGTGTGTGTGTGTGTGTGTGTGTGTGTGTGTGTGTGTGTGTGTGTGTGTGTGTGTGTGTGTGTGTGTGTGTGTGTGTGTGTGTGTGTGTGTGTGTGTGTGTGTGTGTGTGTGTGTGTGTGTGTGAACCGAAGATAGTCAGTCAAAGAGGGGCTGAGTGATGAGCATAAGGGAGGACAACTGACTGAGTGACTGTTTAAGCCCTCTCATCATTCTGACTTTGATTGCGTGCAGCTGCATATTGTCACGGCGGTGTAGGCGTTTGGCGTTCGCCTCGGCTCATCTCTCCCCTGATGTTTATTGATGCTCTGCACTCGCCCTTTACCAAAGGCACTCATTTGAGATGATTTGAAATGCTTTGGTCTCAGCAGACTGTCCTTTCCGTTGCCACGTCTCTCTGCACGTTAGAAAACTAGGTAACCTTGGTCATCGGCTTGATCACCATCCGAATACATACAATAGTGAGTCATGCAAGGATGAGGTTTGGCTTGGTGATTCCCTTTAAAGGGAAAGTTCAGGACACAGACTCCCCCTCTATTCACAAAGAGTTGTGTCAGAGTAGGAGTGCTGATATAGGATCAGTTTTGCCTTTCAGATCATGATGAATAGGATGCTATAGACATCGGCGACCTGATTCTAGATTCTGATTCCAGCATCCTACACTGAGATTTTAAAATACAGAACCAGATCAGCATTAACGAGAAATCCCATAATAGTCACTGTTTAGGAACGGAATCAGTCAGGGATTAGTCAGGGGCCAAGTCATTTGGTGAGGAAGTCGTACCTTCACAGACAGGGCAGCACTCCCTCTCAGGGACGTAGTAGCGTTCACAGTGCAGGATGCCACACTGGGCGGTGAAGCACACCGACACCCCTCCCTGACACCGACAGAAGCGGCAGGCGTCCATTCGGAACATGTCTCCGTCGTGGTACTCCGACCCGTTGAAGCTGCACGCTGGTTTGGTCTCTGGAGAGGAGAGGGAATATACGATGAGACAAATGAATCAATCAAATATCCTTCTTTTTTTTTAAACATCAGCAGTCGTCACTAAGTAGTTTTGCAATATTTCCACCTTCACCTCAAAGAGCAAGCAGAAGCAGAGGCACAATGTTGGCGAAACACTTCCTCTCAGGATCATTTAGTATGCCCACTGACTGAGCGAAAGCTAAGAACCCCCAAAAGATTAAAAGTAGGAACAAAGGAGGAGAACACTTTATAACGATGACAAAAGTGGTCCGACACTCCCATCCGACAGCGAGCATGGCGATGATGTACAGTATTTGTCTGAGAGAAATGCTGTTGTAAAGATTCAGCAGGGTTTCAGACGGCTATGGAATTGGTCTCGCCTGGTCTCCATGGCAACGCAAAGTGCAAAATTCACCTTTTAGCCCGGTGCTTGATATAATGCCATACGGTGTAGAGTGTGTGTCAAATAAGGCCATGCATGAGCGACAAGATCATTAACTACAGTACCTTCAGATGTAGGGAACTGTAGGTACACCTCAACCCCATGAGAAGACATTCGACGCAAGACCGCCAGACACACACATGCACACACCAAACACAAAGTTCTTAACAATTCATAACTCTCAACTCATTTGATCGCTCTCCAACGCAACTCCTCTATCACTATTCCCTCTCAGGAGGAGTCTGTTCTCTCCATGAGCAACGGGTCATTTCCCCGTCCTCTTCGGCTATTAAAAGTCCAAGGCTTTGGGCCGTTTAGCGCTTTTCGGGTCCAAAAAGATTTTTAAAAACCCAGAAGCATTTAATCTAGTGCAGCTGTATCAGAGAACAGTTAATTCCCAGGAATCAATGGGACAGGAAAATTGGTTTCTCCATGTTTACAATTACAGTGCCTGCCAATATGGCATGTGGGGTCTTTCATTTTCTGCTACTAATTTTGTCAATTAGTTGTGGTTCAATGAATAACAACGTGAGGGGGCGATACTGCATGCATGGTTGTCGCACTAGTGAGGGCTGTGAATTCACTCAACAATTTTCTAATCAGGCCCACTTCTGTTCATATATTCTCAGCTGCTGTTCCGTGTGTGTGTGAGCACCTCCCTCCTCGTATTGACTGCTACTGTATGGTGTGTATAAAGCACTGGGCGGTGTGTGTGTGTGTGTGTGTGTGTGTGTGTGTGTGTGTGTGTGTGTGTGTGTGTGTGTGTGTGTGTGTGTGTGTGTGTGTGTGTGTGTGTGTGTGTGTGTGTGTGTGTGTGTGTGTGTGTGTGTGTGTGTGTGTGTGTGTGTGTGTCTGGCGTCGGATTGAATAAATAGGAGGACGGTGTAACAGATTCCTAATGGTTTACTGTCGATTGTGATGGCATCAGTGTGTAGGTGTCATGCAAGGACATCTCTGTACAAGGCGTACAATACATACAATTCATGTATTTCAGGAGCAGTGTTCCAAGGTTTCTGTTTGTGATTCATACCTGTATTTGTAGTATTAGTGTTTTCCTTCAAATATATTGAGCATTTGATGAGCCAACCTGGAGTGCAGGTGATGGAGATTTTGCCGGGTGTGCACTTTTGGGACAATTCCATTGGATCAGGTAAACTCAATCAAGAGCAGGTCAAAGTACTTGGAAGAAAATGAATACTATCTGAACCCATAGTTTATTCCATCCATGGTACAGTATGTGATCTGTGCTCTAGTTACAGTAGTGGGTTCTGTAAGACAGAGCAGGTCATGTTCAGTATCAGTGCTGGGGGCTCCAGGGCTGCAGGCTGTAGTGGAACAGAGCTGACTGGAAGAGCCGGAGGAGAGCTGTGGGCCGGTCCTGGCTAATTAAGAGGAACATGATGGATGGCAATGCCGGATTCGCACAACTTCCTTCCCAGATGTTCACTGAGTGCCTGACTCTTGGGTATTATTCCCTTTATAAATGAAACAGTTAACCGCTGGCACATGAATACCACAGGCCAGCAACTCTATAGGCTAGCACAGCAAAACACTGTACTGTGTTAGGTGGCTGGGTGGCAACAAGGACACAGGAGATTCTGATGTTGTTCTTGTTGGGGGTTTTCTGCCAAATAGGAAACAACACATCCATACTATAGGTGTGTGATTGGACAGGGCTAGAGCAGGTCCCCTGGGACTATAATTTCTCAATATACATCTTGATTTAAAGCACTGTGACCATCCTGTTCACAGCTGTGCTTCAGCGTGTTATTGGTCCACTGCAGTTATGACTAAACCAATCAGAAGTTAGGGTTAGAGAGAGTTCCTTCCTGTTCACAGCTGTGATTCACCGTGTCATTGGTCCGTTGCTGCAGTGATGATGCATTTGAAGCGCATGATTATTCTCCACATGGTTATTTTAACCATGAGAATGAATGGGTCTTGGAGACTGACTGACTGTGTGTGCAGTTCGATTGGGTAGAAACCAAGCTGAATCCATAGTCTGATTCTCCACAGAGCTTATCTCCTTCTCTCCACACATAAGCAGGATGAGGTTTGCAGACAAAGACGATAATTTTGCAAGTTGTGGATTTTGATTGTTGCTGAGTGTTTTGGGACCTTCCTCTCTCAATAGACTTATCATTTGGCATTTGAACTGCATCCATGACTGGGATATTTATAGTATTACATTGTTATTTATTACTGCATTGTTGGGTTCAGAGCTGGCAACAAAGGCATTTCACTGTACTTGTGCATGTGACATTAAAACTAGAAATGTGATAATCATAATACCAGTATGTTTCTGCATTGTTTGGTGGGAATAGCTTTCCGACATGGAATGAATGGGTTTCCAGATTTTGGAGCCATTTGGGCTTTTCGGTTTTTGGTTGAATGGAACGACCATTTAGCTGCCAGACTAAAACAGTAAAACCTTATTTTTCTGGCAATATCAATCCAAAAATGCCATCCAAGGTGTCTGTCTCGTGGTGATTTCATTTTCATGAGCCTTCACAGAAGGGAATTCTTAAGGGGCGAACAGGCATCCAAAAGCATTTTCATATTTCATATTTCCATTTGGAACACACATCAGGGTCGCCCGTCTGGCCTGACGAAAATGATGTCATCAGTTCTAGTGGCTCTAGTGTGCGGGTATGCAAGCGAGGAGGCGTGCGTGTGTCTGTCTGATGGACAGCTTCCTGCCTGGATATATGCCTGCTGCAAGGATACAGAGCACTGACGGTGAACGTTTGACAGAAATGTGTTGGTTTTTAATCATAAAGAAATCACTGTTATTGACTGCATTTTCACCCCGTAGACATGGTTGAATATATTAAGCATATAGCTAGATCCAGCAAGCTACAGCCATATAAATATTCTCACCTCAGCAGAAAAATATCCTTTTTCAGGATAATTCATACAAATCCCAATAACTTCACAGACCTTCACTGTAAAGGGTTTAAACACTGTTTCCCATGCTTGTTCAATGAACCATAAACAATTAATGAACATGCACCTGTGGAACGGTCGTTAAGACACTAACAGCTTACAGACGGTAGGCAATTAAGGTCACAGTTATGAAAACGTAGGACACTAAAGAGGCCTTTCTACTGACTCTGAAAAACGCCAAAAGAAAGATGCCCAGGGTCCCTGCGCATCTGCGTGAATGTGCCTTAGGCATGCTGCAAGGAGGCATGAGGACTGCAGATGTGGCCAGGGCAATAAATTGCAATGTCCGTACTGTAAAACAGCTCTACAGGGAGACAGGATGGACAGCTGATCGTCCTTTCAGTGGCAGACCAGCGAAAAGCCCAGATCTCAATCATATTGAGCACATCTAGGACCTGTTGGATTGGAGGATGAGGGCTAGGGCCATTCCCCCCATAAATGTCCTGGAATTTGCAGGTGCCTTGGTGGAAGAGTGGGGTAACATCTCACAGCAATAACTGGCAAATCTGGTGCAGTCCATGAGGATGAGATGCACTGCAGTACTTAATGCAGCTGATGGCCACATCAGATACTGACTGTTACTTCTGATTATGACCCCCCCTTTGTTCAGGAATACATTATTCCATTTCTGTTAGTCACATGTCTGTGGAACTTGTTCAACTTATGTCTCAGTAGTTGAATCTTGTTATGTTCATACAAATATTTACACGTTACATTTGCTGAAAATAAACGCAGTTGACAGTGAGACAACGGTTCTTTTTTTTCTGAGTTTATATCCCCATAGTATTGCTGCCATAGCTCTGTTGATCCACAATCCACCTCCATAAAACCAAGCCAAACAACCGTTCAAACGGTAAACACTAAAGCAGGATCAGGCCTTTGAATCCTGGATCCCTCAGATGGAACTCACCATTATGTGACTGAAAAGTTAGAGTTTGGCAGGCAGCATATTACAGACAGCAAGGGCTATGAAACATCGATACTTTCTTCCATGGCCAAAGTGTTCATTCCCATTGGACATGCTCAAAGAAAGTCCTGCTCTCAGGTAGAGAAAAATATCCTCTTATTGGTAACTTTTAACAGGACTTTATATCTCATTACCCGGAGGACAATTTCCTTTTATCACGGTGATGGATGATACTAAGTCCACTGTCTCTTAAGGGTTCAGGTAAACTCCTACAAAAAAAAAACTATAAAGCAAAGGCAGGAAACCAACACGGTTTGGTAAGATGTAAAAAAAAAAGTGTAATTATTTTATTTTGTTGAAGGTTTCATGACGCTTGTATCTAAACTAAAGTAGATTGCTTGAAGATTGTTTTATACATCAGTTGGGGTCTCTATAAACTATAATATGAGGTCATAAGCCAAGCATCAAAGTAGCTGTGTGGACTAATATAGTCAAAATGTTTGCCTTGAACCAATGGCCACCATATCCCAAACAAATAAGGATTACATTTGGTCAGTTTTATGCATAATATGCATAGATTGTTTTGCAATGTGTCATGCAGTGAGAGAACAGCCAGGGAAGTGAGAGAACAGCCAGGGAAGTGAGAGAACAGCCAGGGAAGTGAGAGAACAGCCAAGGAAGTGAGAGAACAGCCAAGGAAGTGAGAGAACAGCCAAGGCAGTGAGAGAACAGCCAGGGAAGTGAGAGAACAGCCAAGGAAGTGAGAGAACAGCCAAGGAAGTGAGAGAACAGCCAAGGAAGTGAGAGAACAGCCAAGGAAGTGAGAGAACAGCCAAGGAAGTGAGAGAACAGCCAAGGAAGTGAGAGAACAGCCAAGGAAGTGAGAGAACAGCCAAGGAAGTGAGAGAACAGCCAAGGAAGTGAGAGAACAGCCAAGGAAGTCAGAGAAGGGAAAAAGTCCATTTGAGCAGCAGCAAGGGAGGAAAAAAATAGACTGAATGACACTGAAGAGGTACAATGTCAAAACATATAACAAACATACACCTGTGCGAAAGAGAGGCTATGACAGAGTAGCAGAGTCACGCAAGGTCTTATCTGATGACATGGAGTCTGAGCTTGCTTAACATATCAAGAATTTTGCAGGCCAGGTTCATGGGCTTGTAGCCTGAAATGCAGAGAACTTGACACATCGAAACAACCACCCTGTCCCAGACAACTGGTCAAGAAATGGAAGGGTAAGTGATATTGAACAGAGACATCTATATCTGAATGTAGGCATATATTTAAGATATACAATATACCACAACCCCATTCCATGAATGAAACTTTGACCTACCAGCACCATTACCCACTGTCACAGGACACCCTCACCCATTTACCCCAAGGCGGCTCAACTTACCCTGTCCCTATGCTCAACTTACCCCATACCCGGGTTGTGTTAAGTTGTGCCATGAGACCACTTTTTTTCAGACAAGCTATGTTTTCAAAACTGTTATGTTTCCCTGAATTCTGATTATTTCCAGAATACACAACACCCTAAAATATACAGTATGTAGATATCTTTGTTAGAAAGAATACTATATTTCCCTTGCTGTGGTGAGGCTGAATGTAAAAAGTGTCTCAACATACCCCACTCTCCCCTACATTCAGGAAGTGAACACTTCAGATTGTTAAATGGCTGAACCATGCATGCCATGTCAGATACTCCACATTTCCACCTTCATTCACCTTCTTTACCCTAAACTCTCTTTCCATATTCTCGTAGGGGTGTGCTGCAGACATTTTCTGACTTAGCATTCCCATGATGTTAAAAAACGTAACATTTCCAAAAGCAACAAATGGCTGCCTGTCAAATAGAAATATTGAAAGACACTAGTTACCATGGTGACAATAATCAAACAGTGCTCCAGTCCGTTCCGCAGCCTCATTTTCATCGCTGCATGCCCTCAGGGCAATAAAGAGTGATCCAACACGCAACACACACACACAGATACAAACACACAGACACAGCGTAACGTATGCTATGTCAACTGGATTACTGTTCAATCTATCAGTCAGTCTAATGGGTGCTGAGGTCAGTCACGGATAAGGCTGTTACGTTGACCGTATTACCGCCACACCAACAGTCACGAGTCATGACCGCAGTCCAAAGTTCGTATTAGCCATGGCTGATATCAGTTTCGGAGAATATTCAGCACAGCTTGCTGACTCTACATACAAGCATGCATTTTCCTTAAAAGTGCAATATGCAGAAATCGCTCCGTCATTTACTGGTTGCAAAAAAAATTGAATAATTCGCCTAATTTCAGTTTATATGATAAAACATTGTATTGTCTAAACCACTCAGAATTGTTTTTCTCCATAGCCCAAAATATTGTATTTTCAGCTGTTTGAAGTTGGTATACAAAACCGAAAGTCAAAGACGCAAAAACTAAACAGAAGACCGGGAAGCATAGAAATAACAATTGCTCTATAATGTGCATTTCTATGTCAATTTGGTCAGGTCACCCAAAAAGTTACATATTGCAGAGAGAGAAAGAGAGAGAAAGAGAGAGATGATCCAATGCAGGTTATGTTAAACTTGACAAAAAGAAGAATAAATCAATAAAACACAGATTAGTTTGACACATTTGATATTGAATACTCATGTTTTTTATGTTGCGTTTGTGTCTAATTGATGTCTTTCAGGCTGGTGTATTGGGGCGGCCTGTTCTGTCTGCATTTCAGACCAAAGCAAGACCATGTTTAAAGCTATGGATCTACTTAGTATCACGTTCTGATCTTAGTTCCTTTGTTTTAGTATGGTCAGGGTGTGAGTTGGGGTGGGCAGTCTATGTTTGTTTTTCTATGTGGGTTTTTGAGTTCGGCCTAGTATGGTTCTCAATCAGAGGCAGCTGTCAATTGTTGTCCCTGGTTGAGAATCATACTTAGGTAGCCTGGGTTTCACTTTTGGTTTGTGGGTGTTTGTTTTCTGTGTGAGTGTTTGGTCCACACGGTACTGTTTCGGTTTTCGTTCGTTAACTTTATTGTTTTTATTTCAGTGTTCAGTTCGTTTCATTAAATATTACATCATGAACCCTTACCACGCTGCACTTTGGTCCGATCCTTCCTCCACCTCTGAATGCCGTTACACTTAGCCTCTATAAAGTATTTGAATGTGTTTGCATTGTTGGTCTAGTGTGTTCTGTGTTATTTCTTTTTCTTTTCCAGTGCTAACGGAATGATAAATGAATGTATTTACAGTGTGATTACTGTGCGTTCTGTTCCTCCTGTCTCTATCCTCCATACTCTCCCTCTCCATACGGTCTTGTCATAATCACTGCAGCTCAACTTTTACTTAAGCAATAAGGCTTCAGGGGGTGTGGTATATGGCCAATATACCACGGCTGAGAGCTGTTCTTGTGCACAATACACGACGTGCCTGGACACAGCCTTTAGCCGTGGTATATTGGCCATACATCACAAACCCCCGAGGTGCCTTATTGCTATTATAAACTATTTACCAACATAATTAGTGCAGTACAAATAAATGTTTTGTCATACCTGTGGTATAAGGTCTGATATACCATGGCTATCAGCCAATCAGCATTCAGGGCGCGAACAATCCAGTTTATAATTGATGATAATCAACAGCCTCAATCAATGTAATTTGTTAGTCTAAATGTCATCTTGTATGTTTCTTATGTTTTAGGTACCCTACTACATGGCAATACACGGATGTGTGCACAGGGCTCATTCACAAGTACTCCTCGTTGAGAGACCAGACAGAGGAGGGATATGTAAGAACTCTTAAATGTTCCTACTTACATTAGTTCACACACGAATAAGCGTTTTACACCATTGTGCCTACCCAGACCACAATGTGCTGGATTATTTATTCTCACATTTGGTTATTCCATCACAATACCAGCAGCAAAACAAGACCATCTCTAGTTATGTAATTGACTGTCTGCTCCTCTGACCTCAGTCCCAATAATCCATCATGACATTTCTCATGTACCCTTTACAGTATGCAGCCATTCATATCCCATTTATTCTAATCCAGCCTTTATATTACACACCCTCCTATTTAAGGTCTCAAGTTCACTGCAGACATTTCGTTCCTCCCCTACCTCCTCACAGACAGGCTATGGATTTCCCATCAGACAAAATAATATATTTGTTAAACTTATTACAGTGTGTAAAGCTCCTATCCCCTACCATAAGAATAGAGGGGAATCCCTTTGCGGATGAGAGCCACATCCAACTCTTCATGGGTGGAGAGGATCTACTCGAGCAACTCCATGGGATTGGGAGTGGCCATGGGGGTCCATTTCATTTTTAATATTGAGTATGCGGCATCATTGAAAAGCACTATGCTGTTCAATCACAAATGTGTGCTGGGAATTGATGAGTGGGGTAAATTGCCAGCAAATGTTGAATGGCAAACTTTTTGCCGAAGAGCGGGATAGGGGAGACCAGAGCACAAAGTATCGCGAGGTCAGATGTAACAGCCAAATTACTCAAATTAGAAACCACTTAGAAAGCTGTTTATCGATGTGCTAATGCTTTGTTAGTATCTCTACATACCATTTTTTTATTTTATTATTGACCTCTGAAACATTCGCCATGTATCTTAAATATATCATTTTTATCACTAAGATGGGGTCTTTTGATTGGCATCGTTGATGACAATAATTATTATACTATTTTTAGTATAGGTTCCTATCTTGTTGTCGATACACATCAAATATGAAGGTTGGTCAACGGTTGACTATTTATTGATTGTATATTTGGATTTCTGTGAATTTCAAAGACAGTCAAATTAATTTGTGACTTTACAAGTTTGCCACTCAATAATATATGTATTATTATTATTAATAGTTTATTGTTATTATTATTATTTGTAGTAGAATTAGTACAGTAGTAGTAGTAATAGTATTGCTATTATTCATAATTATAATACATGGGACATAAAATGTTTCTACAGGAATCTTAAATCAAATCAAAGTTTATTTGTCACATGCGCCAAATACAACAGGTAGACCTTACAATGAAATGCCTACTCAATTAGAATTTGATAGCATTTCCTTTAAATTGTTAAACTTGGGTCAAACGTTTCGGGTAGCCTTCCACAAGCTTCCCACAATAAGTTGGGTGAATTTTGGCCCTATCCTCCTGACAGAGCTGGTGTAACTGAGTCAGGTTTGTAGGCCTCCTTGCTCGCACACGCTTTTCAGTTCTGCCTATAGGATTGAGGTCAGGGCTTTGTGATGGCCACTCCAATACCTTGACTTTGTTGTCCTTAAGCCATTTTGCCACAACTTGGAAGTATGCTTGGGGTCATTGTCCATTTGGAAGACCCATTATGCATTCAGGGGAGAAGGGCCTTGGTCACGGAGATGATTGGTCACTCGGACAGAGCTCTAAAGTTGCTCTGTGGAGATGGGAGAACCTTCCAGAAGGACAACCATCTCTGCAGCACTCCACAAATCAGGCCTTTATGGTAGAGTGGCCAGACGGAAGCCACTCCCCAGTAAAAGGCACATGACAGCCTGCTTGGAGTTTGCCAAAAGGCATCTAGAGGACTCTCAGACCATGAGCAAGAAGATTAACTGGTCTGATGAAACCAAGATTGAACTCTTTAGCCTGAGAGTCTGCCAAGAGTCTGGAGGAAACCTGGCACCATCCCTACAGTGAAGCAAGGTGGTGGCAGCATCATGTTGTGTGGATGTTTTTCAGTGGCAGGGACTGGGAGAATAGTCAGGATTGAGGGAAAGATGAATGGAGCAAAGTACAGAGAGATCCTTAGTGAAAACCTGCTCCAGAGCACTTAGGACCTCAGACTGGTGCGAAGGTTCATCTTCCAACAAGCCAATAACTCTCAGCACACAGCCAAGACAACGCAAGAGCGGCTTTTAATGTCCTTGAGTGGCCCAGCCAGAGCCCAGACTTGAACCCAATCGAACATCTCTGGAGAGGACTGAAAATAGTACAGCGATGCTCCCCACCCAACCTGACAGAGCTTGAGAGGATCTCCACAGAAGAATGGGACAAACTCCAAAAATACAAGTGTGCAAAGGTTGTGGCGTCATACCCAGGAAGACTTGAGGCTGTAAAAACTGCCAAAGGTGCTTCAACAAAGTACTGAGTAAATGGTCTGAATACTTATGAAAATGCGATATTTGCAAAAAATGTCTTAAAACCTGTTTTTGCTTTGTCATTATGGGGTATTGTGTAGATTGATGAGGCTTTAACGTAAATTTCTTTCAAAAACGTCAAGGGGTCTGAATACTTTCCGAACGCACTGTACTTCCATTCATTTTCTCAACTGGTACCAGGGGACCAGGGGACCTTTAGACGACTCTTATGCCTGATGCGTACATGTTCACCTCTGCACAAATGGGTCATATTAGTGTGTTTCCCAAACTGTTCAGACGCTAGTCAGAAGTCGGCAGATTGGCTTTACCGAATTCAGACGAGTCCCAAGACGCTTGTGGGGGGGGGGGGGGTCGTAGAGCAAAACGGAGAACACCATAGAGTATGTGAGTTTGTAGGCCAAACCGTTTGGACGCTTCAGACGATTTCGTGAGAAGACCGATTTTCGGGATGTCTCATGGTCTGACCATCACCACTCTAGCACTGTCACCTTTCACCGCAGATTCGGAAGTGCGACATACTGTAGGCAGAGAAGGTTGATTGAGACGCATCCAATGCAAAAAAAATAGATATCTCTAAAACTGACAGGTTTTATAGGGATTTTTGTATTATGCTAATTGTATTTCCACAGGCGTGGACATTGACCTTAAGGGGTTAAAAGGTTCCTTGAGGCACCTTTAGGGGTTCCACCGGTGTTCCAATCTAAGGAACCTTTTCTTTTTAGAATATAAGGCAAGGAACAGTGGATGCATTTTTAAAATAAAATACTATAAAAAATAATGCCACAGGAATTATAAGCAAATCTTATCTGCTCAAAAAACTAGTGTAGCCCACAGCCATATGGCATAGCCAGATCAGGGCCTAATATAAGGATGACTCAGAATATGCTATTCTGTTCTTCTGAAATAGGCTAACATTTCTTCATATCATAATGTTTCTTCAGACCTGCCTAAAATAAAGAATGGATTTATATGAGGCTATATATTACATGGATTTATTATACTTTTTTAATGTAGATCTTGCAAAAAGGTCTGGATCAGTGGCTTGTGGACTGGAAGCCAGAGATGCTAAACACGTGTGTGTTAATTAACAGTCAATTGCCGTGGGACCAGCAGTTATTTGCATGAAAGTTACCGGTCAGTCACGGATTTAAAAACCAAAAATACTAGGTGTTAGGCTACACATTTCCCCACGCTGTTAAGAGCAACACTCAAACCACTTAGTTAACCAACTCTTACTCGTACACCGTATGAGTGTCTTTGACTGCTAACAAAATTCGCAATAAGCTAAGGCCTACAGTTCCATGCAACGGCAAGCAAGCATGCATGAACAACTACAAACTTCACACCTATATAATTTAACCCCAAACTCCTACAGAAAGCCTGTATTCGGTGAACCAATTTTGGTTTAGTCCGCAGCTCTTTGTAAGGAGAGCGTGTGAGTGTGTGAGGAGGGAGAACAAGGAGAGAGCAAGTACTCCTGAGCTAGTACTCCACACAGACACATACACACATACATATACACTCTGTAGGAGCCTCCTAGCACATAAGCTGTGAGTTCCTGGGGAGAAGAAGGGCAGAAGCAAGAATAAAACACTCATAACCTGCTGGTGTACGAGAGGAGTGGAGGATTTAAATAATATACTGTACCATCTAAACTTCTTCAAATGGTATACTTCATCCCAGGACCACTGTGACTACTATAGCTACGTTTTAGAACTGATATCCGTAAAAATATGTGTCTGCACATAATTACAAGCTGATTGAAGTGGTCTTTTAAGTTTAAAACGAAAAGGTTTCACCCGCCAATGGGCTTCATTTGTTACGTATACATGAAAATTTACATTTACATTTAAGTCATTTGGCATTAATAGCAGTCCAATCCTATGGTACTTGTGTGCAAATCAAATCAAATGTATTTATATAGCCCTTCGTACATCAGCTGATATCTCAAAGTGCTGTACAGAAACCCAGCCTAAAACCCCAAACAGCAAGCAATGCAGGTGTTGAAGCACGTTGGCTAGGAAAAACTCCCTAGAAAGGCCAAAACCTAGGAAGAAACCTAGAGAGGAACCAGGCTATGAGGGGTGGCCAGTCCTCTTCTGGCTGTGCCGAGTGGAGATTATAACAGAACATGGCCAAGATGTTCAAATGTTCATAAATGACCAGCATGGTCTCATAATAGATCTGGGACAGGTGGCACGTCCGGTGCACGTCCGGTGCATAGATATATAATCTATTATAGATTATACTAGTCATATACTAGTCATGTACTTTCCCATGGTAGAAAACAACAGTCAGTTGTTGAATTGAGGTTTGATAAACACACAGAAGGTTGTTTGCAGCAGACAATGTTCTCCAGGGTTATTATCAACATCATGTATATAGAAAACAGAGGTCTCCACCTGTTCCTCTGTACTAAACCTCCCATGTAATGTCCTATCTCTTAGTTATCAGGAACAAGTGAGAAGCATGCACTCCTGTTGCACTCTTCTCCAACCCTTCTGTCTGTCTGTGTGTCTGTGTGTCTGTCTCTCTGTTATTCTCTGTTCTTGTCCAGTTCTCTCCTCCTTTCCCCTCCCATGCCATTCCCCCACCCACGCTCCTCTTTGTCTGGACCATACCAACCACCTCCCCCTCCCTCCAAGCTAGCTAGCCAGATCCCTTCATTCCCCCATGCCGCCGCACCCTCATGTTTTGGCTGTGCTGCTGAGACAGAGACTAAATAATGTGATAACATGCAGCACTCGACAGGTGTGCCTCCCTCCTCTCCCTCAGCTCTGTGGATGGACAGAATAACCCACCGAAGGCACCACCAGACAGGCAGGCAACAACATGATGTTGCAAATCAAGGCTGCATCACACAAACACCTTCAGAGTTTAGAATAATGTGAATGTATTGAGTGATAGTGCTTACTGCTTACAGCGATGCAATGAAATGTAAACAACATCTGATCTCACAATGGCTCCCAGGCCGGGTCAATTGTTGTTCTCCTCCAAATACTTCACAGGTTATGTTGCTGTGCCTACTCAGTCACTGTGTTCCAATGTCTATTTTCATTTTTTAAATTGAACCTTTATTTAACTAGGCAAGTCAATCAAGAACAAGTTCTTATTTACAATGGTGGCCTACCCGGAAAACGCTGGGCAAGTCCTATGGGACTCCAAATCACAGCCAGATGTGATACAGCCTGGATTCGAACCAGGGACTGTGGTGACACCTCTTGCACTGAGATGCAGTGCCTTAGACCGCTGCGTCACCCTGGAACCCTCAGCACAATACTACCATACTATACTGAACACAAATATAAATGCAACAATTTCAAAGATTTGACTGAGTTACAGTTCAAATAAGGAAATCAGTCAATTGAAATAAATTCATTAGGCCCTAATCTATGGATTTCACAAAAAGGTAGTGGCGTGGATCAGAAAACCAGTCAGTATCTGGTGAACACCATTTGCCTCATGCAGCTTATGTCTGCCAATACCATGTAGAATGCATGCCCAATATTTTGCTTCACTCTAAGTGGTATGCTAGCCTAGAGTTGTCAGACCTGGGTTCAAATAAATGTGTATTTGTTATTTAAAGATGCACTATGCAGAAATCGCTCCGTCATTCCCTGGTTGCTACTGTAATTTTAATAGTTTGCCTAATTTCAGTTTATGTGACAAAACAAGCAAGTATAGTGTAGAGAATCATTGTACCGCCTAAACCTGCTGTGAAATATAGATTTCATAACCAGATTGTATATTCAGTTATTTGAAGCTGGTGTACAAAACAAAAGTTGAGAAAGGGAACCATAGAAATAGCGCACACAGAACAGATCTACCGCTTCTTAGACTTGCTTTCAATAAGAATGACAGATCTATAAACACACATTTTTATGTGAATTAGGAAGGTTCGCCTAAAAGGTTACATATTGCAGCTTTAAATACTTATTTGCTATTAATTTGAGTACTTTAAAAAAATGTGTCCCGAACCAACTATTGGAAGTATTTGGAAGTATCCTATTCCCTACTATTTGAAAGTATTTTCAAATACTTATTTCAAATACTATTTTCAAATACCTGGGTTAAATGCATTGGAGTGTATTTGAGTCAGTATATTTTCGTATTTTTATTTCCAAATACATTCCAATATTGAACAACCTGTTTTTTCAAGTAAAAAATATCAAAATACTTACTTCCAAATGTCTCTGAAAGTAATTGAAATACCCTCAATAGCATTTGAATTCAGGTCTGAGACTAGTATGGATATTGGAACAGAGTCCGTGTTTCTGAGTGGATTACCTTTAGTCAACTTCCTGTTTCTAAAGCCAATAACAGCACCAGGTTCTCCTCTGACTGAGCGGTCCAGGAATGTGTTGTTTACTCTAACCGCTGTCTGTGAACTGACAACATTAGTCACTGATCAAGCCAGAGTGGGGTTTAAGGTACCGGTAAGTAGCAATCTCTCAAAATAGCGGACTGCCTCTGTCGAACATTCCGAGGCTCCTTCGTAACTTGATGTGTGTTAATCTGGCCATGGCTGTAAAATAGAGCACATTGTTCTGTCTGGCTTACTCCACGTCATCCCTGAGCAACCCGGCCCTATACACAGCCAGGGATAATCCCTGGGCTAATTTCTTAAGGTTGGGTACACGCACTGCTTTTGGAAAGCTGAGACCGGGGCTGGCATAGCAAAGTTATTACTCAAAAAGGGAAAAGGAGCCTATGAAGAACCGACAACGTGAGATCAAGACGTTTAAGGTGGTTTCCCGTCTCTCTCTCTCAGACCATGTGTTGAGCAGATTACATAAACTGTCAATCGCCTGCCTCACTATGACAACCACTAGTCTGGTTTCAACCACCAGCCTGCCCTTTTCTTTTCTCTTCTCTCTCAGCCCTAAAATGGGCAGTCTGAATAAACCTGAATCCTAAGCATGAATGATCTGAAAGTCAATAGGGTGTGTTCTGCTTTCATCAGAGAGAATCATGTCTGATTCATAGAGACAGATAAATAAGTAATCATATAGTCTGTCAGTCTGTGTGCATGCGTTACACATATGATATATGTTTATGCAAAGACTGATGGGAAAATTGAACGATGTCAATGTAGTCGGATCAGTCTGCAGAAAAGTAATGGCTGTCTAAATGCTGTTAGATAGCAACAGCTTGACTGGGAATAACATCAGCCTGCTTCTGTCTCGATTCGTTGCAGGGCATGAATAGGCACTTACAGTATGTCATCTCTGAAGATGGCCGACCCCAGGTGGTGAGGGTAGGCAACATCACCTCTGCCACGCTGACCCTCAACACGGGAGGGCCCCACAATTACACACTCGATCCAAAAGCCACAAACATTCAATAGAAATGCTATCGTAAAGTCTATCTGCCCTAACTGCCAGAAGAGATTGCCAGCTTTTCCAGCTCCTTTGTCACCAACAAGACAAAAGGCTTCACTTTCCATTTCCTCTGAGCATCTCCAGCACAGACAACATCACAGAGTATCAAAGGAACATACATAAGAACTGACACATTGACTAGAAAGCAGATGAATTGTGTGTGTAAGAGCTACAGTATATACCTCTCTCAGTTGCCTCCATGATAGGAGCAGAGACTGAGCCCACAAACTTGACAAAGACCTACGATGGTTCAACCAGAAAGGCTCGTCCGAATGGCTAGTTCACTTTAACTTCATTCAGTAAGTGTTTCCAAATGTAACCATCAGCATGTTGTCATGTCTCTCCTCCTCTTTTAACATGAGGCACAAGCAGAATGTCATTCACCTATTACCTTATAGCCTACCTGTATCAGCAAGACACAATAATGGAGCTTCACCACTTGCTCAATAACCTATGGGCACATTCGTGCAATAATCACCTTTCTCTTCACCAATGAGCATAAATCTTGGGACATGTTTATTTGTCAATTTACCCCTTGTTCTCTCACTTGTTGGGGGGGGGGGGGTACAGTCTTAACTCAATTCAGTTAAGACTGTATTTGATTGAACTATTGACAAGAACCTCGATTATCTGGCTAGAGGAGAGATCCCGGTCACGCACGCATAGAGCACACGCACACTTGTACACACACACGCGTACACACACGTGCACATACACACACAACCTGATGGAATGCATATCTCCAATGCAGGAGGGTGAGATTACAGTCTGAGGAGGAGGCTACCTGGTCCCTAAGTGTGTGTGTGTGTGTGTGTGTGTGTGTGTGTGTGTGTGTGTGTGTGTGTGTGTGTGTGTGTGTGTGTGTGTGTGTGTGTGTGTGTGTGTGTGTGTGTGTGTGTGTGTGTGTGTGTGTGTGTGTGTGTGTGTGTGTGTGTGTGTGTGTGTGTGTGTGTGTGTGTGTGTGTGTGTGTGTCTCAGCAGCAGGCTCCAAGGCCATTCCATTCCAAGCATGCTCTGTGGAGTGCCTCAGCTGTCTCATGTCTCGTCTGCTGCTGCTAACATTTGCTGTCAGAGTGGGACAACAGAAGCCTGCAGACACCACTGTTTGCTGATGGCTTCCACAGTTCATCCAGTCAAACCTTCCTTCTTATGTCCTGGCCATGTTCTGTTTGTGTTCCCTGAATAGGGTTTCCAACACAGATGGTTGTGAGGAGGTACAGTTGGAAGACAGACATGACATCCAATAGTCCTTTGATAGTTCTGCTTGCTGACTCTGGACATCTTTTATGTCCATTCAACTGCCTTTCATTGAAAGAGTGGGCACACATCGGAGAGAAAAGCAACGGTGGAATCTGGTTTAACAGCTAAATCAAGGAGTCTGGGTCAATACTTGTCTGTGAAGTATAGATTGTCCAATGAACACCACAATACAGCTGTTGAGCGTTTCAGTTCCCCTGTAGCAAAACACACTGAAAAACTCTTGTCAGTCGTCATTGATTGAGAACAGTATGTTCCAAAACACACACACACACACCACACACTTTATCTTGGCCAGGTCGCAGTTGCAAATGAGAACTTGTTCTCAACTAGCTTACCTGGTTAAATAAAGGTGAAATAAAAATGTTAAAACTCACAAACACACACGCTCAAAAATGGTGTATGTGTCAGCCATACTGAGCAGCCAGCCACATGTGCTTATCAAATATGATATCTGTGTAAACAGTATCTATAGCCCTCCTACTAAGCTGTGGTTGTGTATGTCTTAAGCATCACCCTCAGGGTTTATCATGTTGTCTTTGTGTGTTTGTTAATTAATGGGAATCACGGCAAGCCTTGAAGAGGTCAGGTAGGATTACAGCAGAGATGCAGTGTTGCAGTGTGTGTGTATGTTTATGTGTGTGTGTTGTGGGGGTGACGTGTGCTCAACAGCTGTTGTTATATTGATCCCCAGATCAGTTTCCACCCTTTAGGGATGAGTTCATCTCCACTCCCCATTTCCTTTCCACCCTCCACCCCCTTCAGCCACAGAATATTCATTCATCTCCTCCCTCCCTAATTTCCTGCTTCCCTCTCTCCTTCCCCACTATTCCCTTCATCCAGGCAGATAAAGCCACCATAGAACCAGATGTTCAATCAGGTTATATTTCTGTTTTGTTTTTTGCTGTTCCCAGGACAGATCTCTGAATGCATTGCTCTTTGTTCTGAAATCACCAAATAAACAAAGCAGGGTGTAGGGATGACACAGACCCCTGGCTGCACATCGCCAACAGATGCTTGTTCTAGCTAGTAGGGCTAAGAGGGGATGGGAAGTGCAGTGCTGCCTGTCACACCCTCTCCCCTGTCGCCCCAACGTCAACCAACAGAAAAATCTCCTCCTTGCTACAGTAGATTCGCTTTTCACGCGTCATTTGCAACATATGTCACGGCTCAGACCTCCTGTCAGAGCCAAGGACCAATCTTTTCAAATGTATTCGTTTTTTTTTTGAAGATACTAAAGATTTCCATTTTTTTAAAAGCAAGGTCTTTAAATTATTCTTTAAAGGCTGGCTCACCCTTTAAAGTTGACCGCCACCCATAATGTGGGCTCCATAAATCATTGAGAATTTGCTTTCATTTGAAAAGTATCATCTGCCCATTCAACCACCTCTCTCTTACTCCTCGCTAATTTGCACTCTTTTTCAACCTGCAGAATCTAAGGCAGAAAAGCTGCTGGGGTTGATGAAACGCAGCACATTGAGGGGAAATTGTCTTCTTCTGCTTACAATCCCACATGAATAAACACGACTATGTACTATAGAATACTACAGTACTTACTATAGAATTACGTAGTAAACTGTAGTATACTTTAGAATGCCATACTACAGTGGAGAGGGGAGATTAGCATTTTATATCATTCCCTCAAGACATGCTAACCTCTCACCATTACAATAACAGGGGAGATTAGCATTTTATATCATACCCCCAAAACATGCTAATCTCTCACCATTACAATAACAGGGGAGATTAGCATTTTATATCATACCCCCAATACATGCTAACCTCTCGCCATTACAATAACAGGGGAGGTTAGCATTTTATATCACCCTCAAGACATTGTTTTTGTGGGGGTGGGGGTGGGTGGGTGGGGGGTGATATTTGATGATATTTGTGCATCTATAACGTTCTCACACATCATTATTCATGATTCATTCAGAATTATCCATAACCATGGTAGCATCCACATGAATGTAGAAGTGTTTAGAAATGTATTCTATTCTTATTTACAATAAAATAAAAGTGACTCCAAAATGACACAATACATGATTTACCATTCATTTCTATTGGGCACAAAATATTCTGAAACAACCAAAACAAAAGCAAACACTGAGTCACATGCTTGTGTGCTATGAATATGGGACCAGGTACTTTCTACTTCTTTATTTGAATTTGTCCCAATACCTTTGGTCCTTAAAATGGGGTGGGGGGGGGTTCTGTCATTTCATTTCTAAGCGGTTCACACGATATGGATGAAAATACCCTCAAATTAAAGCTGACAATCTGCACTTTAACCTCATGGTCATTGTAACAAAGTGCTGGAGTACAGAAGCCAAAACAACCAAAAATGGCCCAATACTTTTGGAGCTCACAGTAAATATTTTCACGTCATCTTAGTGATATCTCCTAACCTCCCCCGTTAGCTGGCCTGGCACGGTAAAATATGATTTTTAAAATTACCGGAGCAGAAAGCAGGAAAACAAGGCTTTGCCATCCATCCTGTATCACTCATTCCTTAATAACAGCTCAGAAACAGTGAGATGGGAGCTGTGTGGTTCAGGCCAGAACCAAGCGGAGTAAAGCAAGCAAACTCACCGTTGATGCACTCGTACACATCACAGCATTGCCCGGGGTTACCGTTGCCGTGGAAGACCACCTCGGGGGAGCTCCCGGCAGTGCATTGTGGGAACCTACACAGGCCGGGCAAACACTCACACCTAGAGATGGGATGGAGAAAGGGGGAGTTAGTACACATCAGATGGACACACCCTCACACCTGACTGTCCTTGACTACTTTTTAGGACTGCCAAAGAGGGTGTGATGATTGTTGCATTCAGAGGGAGGTTGAGGCTCACCTGGTGGGAAGGGTGCAGCAGCCGTCTGCGGTGAGACGCACCTGGGTCTCATAGCTGTCAGGTGGACACTGAATCTGCTGGACACGAGGGCACTCCACTGTGCTGCAGTCCACACTAAACACTAGGTAGGGTACAACACAAAGACAATCATTATAGAGGTAGCAGTAGGGCTCAAATTGGATCAAGAAAACAACTGTAAACTATCAAGTATGTGGTTTTATATAACTAATATTCCTCTTTCTGTGTTCGCTATGAAGCTATGATCCTCCTTGCGCGTGTTTGTGGCAATTACCCTGACTTGTAAAAACCCTTGTAGAGGAGTGTGTGGTGTTTGTTAAGAAAACCGACGTGAACAGGGAGGTCACGGAACTGGCACATTCCTATCCTAGCTGGACACCTCCTCTATTACATCTTGCCTATGCCACTCGGTCATTGCTCATCCATATATTTCTATGTTTATATTCCATTCCTTTACTCAGATTTGTGTGTAGTAGGTAGTTGTTGTGAAATTGTTAGATTACTTGTTAGATATTGCTGCACTGTCGGAACTAGAAGCACAAGCATTTCGCTACACTTGCAATAACATCTGCTAACCGTGTGTATGTGACCAATAAAATTGGATTGAGCAACCATTCCATCTGTTGGCTACGGCCTACGTTACGCCATTCCACAGCTCAGAGGTGATAAACCGCTGGTATACAGATACAGCTGCCATTCATGAGTGTAAACACATTCATATGTAGCCTACAATTTGGCCATTGAGTTTGGGAAATTCTACAAATTCAATATTATTAGTATTATTACTACTACAATGATCTAAGTATCATAATATGAAACAATTATTGCCATGTCACATAGAGTTGCTGGGAATTGTTATTGGTAGCCACCTGGTTTGCACTCGTATAGATCGCAGCATTCTCCAGGCTTCCCAGAGCCCTTGGACACCAGGATGTTGAGGTATCCAGGCTGGCACACCTTCCTCAGGCACCCTGCAGGGCTGCAGACACAGCGGCTGGGCAGGGGACAGCACTCTCCAGGGGGTGCGTAACCTTCGATTAGCACCGAGTCCTCAGGGCAGCGGGGTGAGAACTGCACCTCACACCGCGCCTTGGAACAGTCAGGCCGCTCCTCTGCAAAAGAGAGAGATCAAATTGTCCATTGTAGCGTTAAACCAATATTTGTACAGTTATAGATTAAATAATCTGCCCTGTCTGTTATTTTCAGTGTAATGGGTTAAAAACATTTCAAGGAATTTCAAACTGAAACTTTAAAACATGACTGTTTTTCTCACGGAATGTTTCTCAAAGGATCACACTTGCAACACCCTAACTTAACATAGCAGGCGCAAAAGAAAAGAATGGCATTTCTTTCTTTCTGGTCCTGATGAGAAAAAAATGTTGGGGGAGGTTTTCTTCTGCACTGTTCAACCAATCCAGTAAATATGGAGGAGGAGTTAAGATGGAGTGTCGACTTGTTAACGTCCGAAAGCGGAAGTCGTTTCACAGGCTCTCTTTCCATTTCCCCTGAAAACCGAATGCATCTGGTTATTACCGACCACGTAGAGGGTGGGGACACCAAGAAAACTGGGCAAGGCGTTAGAGGAATCAGGAATGTTATTGCTAACCTTTAAGAAAGAACATTCAAGGAACTAAAAAGTGCCAACTGGGCAGTCAATCAAATTGACTACTGACCATGCAGGTCAAAGTCCAAGATTTTATACACATAATCAGTACGACTCTGACCTTTACAGCAACAGAGAGCGAGATTAAGGAAGTATAAAGTGCACCAGAGGGGCAGGTAAAACAAGCATTGAGCATTGATGTGAATGTGAATGAAGTGTAAATGTCAACTGATGGAATGATGAGTAGAGCACACAAACAGGAACTGAGAGAAGTGAGAAGTGCTAACCCCCTCTCTTTCAGGATAACACACAGACGCAGGAGGCCAACTGGCCGACAGTTTAACACACGCACGCACACACACATGCACACACACGCACACGTCAAACACTGCAAAATTAAAAGCTAATCCACTTTATAACAGCCTCCAAGTCTGGCATGGCATGGCAGCAAGGTACAAGGCTGGGCTGAAGCTCTAGAGGTACCTCTAGAAGGTTAGATCTTTCTGAGTGAAGCCGGGCCTACTTGCCGCTGAGTTACGACTGGCTTTTAAGTGTTGTTCTTATTATTTTTGCTGGACTTGAAGAGGAAAGAGTTTCACCATAGGGTTGGACAAAAGCTTCTGTAGTATAATGATTTTCTGTGACGGGTAAAGTTGAACTAGCACGCTGTGAAGTTAGGCTCCAACTACCTCAGCAAAGGGCCTGTTTGGTAAGGCCAATCTAGAATTCTATAATGACTGCAGACTAGCGAAAACACTACTGAAGACAAGTTAGACAACAGTGTTGGGGAAGCTACTCTGAAAATACTGTTTACAAAGCTACCAATTACTTTACACTGGAAGAGGTTAAGCGACATTAAAACTACCCTTGAGAAAAATATAGTTTATTTCAATAAAGTTACTTTGAAAAAGTAGTTCACTATATCTAAACTAGTTTGTGAAAAATTATCATATGTAAATCTTGAAATGTCATAGATTACAAATTGCAAGAATAGATCACTTTGGGCCATATGTTAATAGAATGTGTAATTCTGCTTTTTAAACACAAAAACGATGTTTCAAGTGAGAATTAGGTAGGTCTGATGCCGAAAAAGAAAGGAAATGATTACTTACTTTACACATGTTTTTTCAAAAAGAGCAGTGTGTAGTTCCAGTAATTAGCTATACCACCACATGTCAAAAAAGCAATTAACTACTGAAAACAATACCTACATTTGAATTTAGTTCAACGACCATCAAGCTACTGCAAAATGTAGTTAAATTACTAGTTAAACTACATGTAGTTCACTACTCCCCAACACTGAAAGACAAGGATAGCTTTCTGTTTCTCTTTTTCACGTCATATCAGGATCTCATGCAAAGCAACAAAGAAGGAAAAAGCAGAAATGGTTTAATCTAATGAGATAATGATTCTGGTCTCTTTAATTAAAAGTTTTAGCCGAGCTCAGAGCTGTATAGAAAATACTGGAAAAAGTATTATAGAATCCGCCTTTGTACTAACTTGACATTGGCTCTTAAAAAACACATTCGCCGTATTAAATGCATGTATTCTGTCTTTCTACTGGAAGTTACTGTGTCTGTGTGATGTCGGACAGAGAAAGAGAGAAAAAAGAGAGAAAGAGGACCCTAAAAGAGAGCAGTGATACTCTGAGAGGAGGATAATTAGGCTCTATTAGATGGAGGAGAGTGTTTGGGAACATAATGAAAGGAACTACAAAAGAGGAGCTGCGGAGGATATAAGAAAATGACACCTTTTTGTCTAATTAGAAAGCTGTTCATATTTAACAACTGTGTTGCTGTGATTATACAGCCGCATTTCAGCGTTCACAATGGGCCGCTCACTAAAAGGACTGCGGAAACGTATTTCTGATGAATGTAAAAGAAAGTACGCGCGAAATGGATATCAAGTGGAATGGTTTACCCATGGAACTTATGGGAAGTAGACAACAACTTTGAAAGTAAACAATCTTTCGAAGAAATTGACCAATTGATGTTGGCACGGTGACAACATCCTCCTACTCCTTTCACTCTGACCCTATGACACGTTTAGGTCTGTTAGACCCTCTGGTTAAGGGCATCTGTGAATGTGGAACTCTTCTGGACACAGCAAACAATCCAGCGGACACAACTGTAACGGTGTAATGACGTATTTTCAACCAGTTTTGCCAGGCTAGCTGGGAAAGATCCAACATAACGGTGCTTGGCAAGGAAATAGATGGTAACAATTGACTTACATTTGATTCATTGACTCCATATGAGTATGTCTACATGCAAATATAGCATGTTTTTAATGTGTGTAATGTAACAGGCTGTCAGCAGTGTGCGTGTGTGTGCTGAAGAGACTTACACAACATGTTAACATACGTAGCTAGGAAATGGTCAATTAAATGTTGCCAATTTCACAACCACTTCCTCCCCTCTCTATGTTCAGTGTAGCAGCGCATGTCAACGTCAGAGTACATGTTTTTCACCTGCAAAAAGCAGAGAACATTTTGCAGCTGCATTCTCTCCTGTGGATTCTGTAAGCTCGCAAAATGCATTTCCTGACCCAGATGCGGATTTCTATTTCAATGGGATGAATATTTCCTTAAAAGCAAAAGGCGTGACTTGACCTGTCTCTCGCTACCGCTGGCCAATCAGGTAGCTCAGATCACCGTGTCTGCACAATTTCCTCAAGCCATAGACTGTTAAAAAAAACACACAAAAAAAACTTGAAGGTACCGCAAAGTTGATACAGTGAGAATTCCACATTTCTAAAGCCATTACTAGAGGGCGAGACTCAACAAATAGAGCAAAGAGCTGCTGTTCATGTTGTTATTCAGCACTGTTAACACTTTTATAAGCCATCGAATGTGCATGCTCACTCTACAACCAGTAACGCAGCTGCAATGAATGAGTACAGCAGAGTGTTTCCGACAAGCTTGGGTTGTTATTATTAGCGGCTTGTCTTTTTTAATATCGAGAAATATTGAACTTTCTCTGGTCATAGGAGTAAGCTGATGAATTGGTGCACGAGGCAGAAATAATTTAGTGCACGTGAGATTTGCCATCAGCTGGTCTGTGTCCTCTCTCAGCGGAGGGAAGGTGAGTCGGATGAGAGGCAACCTCACCGCTGATCTCTCCCTCAGACTGACCATCAGATGCAGGCCATCAGTCCAGTAGTAATAAAAAAAAGCTAATTATTATGCTCACTCAGCTGTGCCTAAAAGTAATACAACAAATGATCTATTACCAGTGTGATCATATACCAATTTGTTTAAAATTCAATTTCTAAATGGTCTGAGTAGAACAACATTGGCAGGGAAATTCAAGCATAGCCAATATGCAGTGATAATTTATTGCGCATTTAGCCTACTGCACAAACCTCCTTGCTACAGAACTGTTTTAATTGGGTAATTTAGCAAAAGCTTACATTTTTAAGTCTTTAAACATTTTTTTTTATCTGAGCGGTAGATCTCAGCTTGCATTTTGACTGTGACTCAGAAAAGGTTGGTGACCACTGCTTTACTGTTCTGATTTATATCCATTATGTTCCTGTTTCTTCCTCAGTGTAAAAACTATTGTGGGATGCATTGGTTCAAACTTTACAATAAATATTTTTTTTGTTCCAAATAGCAATGGTCCTCAATCTTACATCTAGTGCAGTGGTGGGCCCCTCCAGTCCTCGAGGGCCTGTTTGTGTCACACTTTTTCTCCATCCCTAGCAAACACAGCTGATTAATCAAATTGCATTCTAAACTGAAGATCATGATTAGGTGATTATTGGAGTCAGGTGTGTTAGCGTGTAATGTCATCACAGGAGGTCGGTAGCACCTTAATTGCGGAGGATGGGCTCGTGGTAATGGCTGGACCGGAATAAATGGAATGGTAAGGCCATTCCATTAACTCCGTTCACGCCATTATTATGAGCCGTTCCTCCCCTCAGCAGCCTCCACTGAATGACATGGAGGGAGCTGGGGTAATGTGCTGAGAGATTTTATATTGATCTGCTTTGTGTACAGAAGACAAGTTTATTCAAGAAAACAGAAAAAAAGAAACCTGTACACCACACACTTTCCCAAAAAGCATGAGCCAGAGGAACCTGAATGAGAGGCTTGATAGTTTATAGTGGCAGTAGTCTCTTGCCTAGCGAGAGTGAAACAGTGGCTGTCTGTAATGTAGTCGTGATTTAAATCCCTTCCTTCTCCTCCTCCCTCTGATTTGTGTTTTGACAATGGCATCTGGTGGGGATTGATCACATCGGAGTGGTGTGTGTGTTTGTGTGTGTGTGTGTGTGTGTGTGTGTGTGTGTGTGTGTGTGTGTGTGTGTGTGTGTGTGTGTGTGTGTGTGTGTGTGTGTGTGTGTGTGTGTGTGTGTGTGTGTGTGTGTGTGTGTGTGTGTGTGTGTGTGTGTGTGTGTGTGTGTGTGTGTTGTCAAGCATCTGGAGAGGCACATGAAACCCATTGTTAAGTGTGTACAATCAAACTGATTAGCCACACAATGCCTTCTTTTAGATCTTGATGACAAATACATCTGCCTATTAGAAGAAAGAAATACAGTGCTGTCACTACATCTAATATACAGTGTAATAAAATGGTTACAATTAAACTGATTGGGCCACTTTTGATGATACACACACACACACACACACACATTACACAGTATACTGAACACCAGGTAAAGCAAATTCAAGTAAGTTTATTTTTAATATACAACCCGCTGATTATATCAACGCCCGACTGAGCGGATAATTGTCCAATCTGTAAGTCAAAACCATACACAAGGCTCTGCTCTTTAAAGAGAGACTCCAATGCAATGCTTAAGGATTATAAACTGAAGCAATTATTTGATATTCCCCAGAGAGCCAGTAAGAAAGAAAGGGTGAGAAATCATCATACCTTATCGAGTCAAAGAACAAAGTCACACCGCTTCAATAGAAAACAAACGTCTAAAATACAGAATGCAAAATATGTGGCACCACAAACTCCTTAAAGCTTTTCGCAGGAGGAAATAGGAGGACATAAAAACAAGCCGTTGGGTTCCGTGTTCAGTTGACGCCAGCATTTTAACTGCCAAATTAGTCGGCTGGTTGAATCCCTTAATGGTGACCGAACCAAATTGTTTATTCATCTTTTCTGTCCAAGCAGGTATCTTGTTCACCTTTCACAGGAAGTCTTATAGTTTCTGTCATTCTGTAGGCATCCCAAATATCTCGCCAGGTCCCAGATCTGTTTGTGCTGTATATGTGCTTTTATGCGACTATAGGAGTTGACTATACAGCACACACAGACCCTGTAGCAGGCTACCAAATATCCATACATGCACATTACATTTACACCAAGAGAAATATGGGGTCCAGTGGACAAAATATTACAGAGCAACGAGTAATGGTTGTAAAATAGCCCAAATTATGCAATGGTCTTGTGTTAGAAGGAAATCTATGCTGTAATATTTGCTCTACTGTACACGTCTCTTTTCATTTGGTTCTTCATCCATCCATGGAGCTGGGGTGTGGATGGCTGCTGGATGGCTAGGCTGCTGGAAGCGGGGGCAGCGAAGGGTATCCATGGAAAGGAATGAGATGAATATGAGATGCCTTTCCATCCACTCATTAATGACTCTCCTTAATCTAGTCAGTCACACACGGCACCGCACAAAAACTCTCTTTCTCTCGTTCTACCTATCTCTGTTTTGATCTACCTCTCGCTCTCACCTCTTTCTTTATCTCTACCTCTGTTTCCACCTTTACTCTCTCTAGCCGTACCTCTCTCTTACCCCTCTCTCTTTCCTTCCATCTACCTCTCTCCACCCCTCTGTCTTTTTCCTCGTTCTACCTTCCACAGTCACCATCCCCACACTCTCTTTTGTTTCAGATAACGTATGGCGAACAGCTGGCACGTCATTCTACGGGAATCAACATCTGCTGTGACATTAAAATACAGTATGGCTCACAAGAGGCATGACGCAAGCGCTCGCGCACACACACACTGCTGTGCTGCTACTCCCATGCCACACTCAGCAACGTGGTTGTGTGTCGTGTCCCCTAAGGTAGTGTCATGGTTGTGGTTCAATTTTGACCTCTTATCACTACGGCAACCAGTTTTATCCCCCCCTCTATTGTTTCTCTAGCAACCAATGTTCCTGCATTTTGTCACACTTTCTCTCTGGAGTACAACACATCAGTGTCTTTCTCGACCAGGTTCAACTGGAGGAACACTGTCATACTCCTCCAAGTGTGACACACAAATCCATGCTTCATAAAATACAAACTACTTCAGAGATTATGAAATATCTTTGTGATTGGGGTTGGTAGTAAATTCCCAGTAGCAACGCAACTTGTGCTCCTTGATGTCCTCATTTGCATAGCCAAATTAAAAACCCGAAGAAAATGATTATGCTATAGGTTGTAAGCCTCTAACCTGCTAACCCACTAGACATCCACATGTATTTGATCGGATACTGTTACTGACATGGAGGTGTACTATACCGATGAACGTTTATTGAGCGATACCCTATGCTATAAACACTGAACACAAAAAAAAACACAATTAGTGGCTTTACAACCAGTTGTGGAATATATATCATCAAAAGGCTTGAAGGGGTACAATTAATCGCTATCATTATTCGACTGATGATGTGTCTTCATTCGCATCATCACTCTTATAATCATGATCATCAACATGAATGGTTCTGAGCAACAGTTACCAGTCAGTCAATCAACATGTCAGTCATCACACCTCTCACAGCACAAGCTCCCTGATGCATGAAGAGAGAGAGAGAGAGAGAGAGACAAACAGCTTCCAGGGGAGAAAGAGAGATCACAGCTAAGCACCTCAGCCTGGCTGATCTCACACCTGTTCCTGACCTCACCTTGTTGTTTTTATATTGTTTTTGTCCCTTTGAAATAACTTTCACCGGCTATGGAGTTCGCAATGGACATGCAAACTTTCTAATTACGAAAACGTCTTGAGAAAAGGATGAACTAGGAGCCTAAGCAGAGATCCCCGAGTCCCAATTCCATTCCATTTCTGACCTTGCATTCAATTTGAGTTCAACTCCAAATCGTGATCTCAATGATAATCCCGGTTCAACCCCACAAATCATCGCTGTAATTGCTGCTGCATTTCATCTGACTCCAACCAGAGGCAAACACAGTCTGATGCACTGTCAACATGACTCACACATATAGAGAAAACTCGTTGGTCCCTCAGCATGGTGCCTGCATCAAAGTGTTAGTTGCTTTGCTCATAGGATATATATCTTAGAAGTAGCATGGGGATAGATAGTCCAGCTGACATATTACTTGGGAACCCAGATAACACCATGCGTCAACATGCATCATTCTGCCTCACTGTTTCAGATTGATGCCCGTAGGCATAGTCCAATGATCAATACTAGTTGTGTTGACGTCCTTTTATCCAGCTTTGCCCGCTGGGAAGGCTTTGCAGGAAATATATCTACATCTACAGAACGTTTTGTTGGTGACTTAGTGGGGCTCTTAATGTACTGCTATGTATAGCTCTTGGAAGGCCACTTTAGAGGACTACAGAAATCTGACAACAGCAACCGAGTTGATGGAGACATCTTGCTCAAGTCCCAACACAACAAATAAGCATTTTAACAGTGGAATCCCTTCTGTGGGGATAAAGGCATAATAGTTTTCTGAAGGAAATGTAAAGCATTTCTAAGCCCACTGTAGCTTCACAAAACATATCTTTCTGCTCACTCACTGTCTATTATCTGCGTGATGCTCTGAGAATGAATGTTTTGGCCATCGCTATGAAGACTCGTAAAGGACGTTGCGAGAATTCTTCCAAATTCTGCGTCATAAAGGCCTTAGACCATCTGCTGCAGGCACTTCATTGTCCAGACCAGGACTGATTCTGCGTTTAAAACCACAAAAACGACAACATGTACAGAGGGCTACGGTGACATGGAAGAATTGAGCCAACATGCTTGAGAGTAAACTCAAAGTCGTTTTGTGAACGTCAAGACAGCGCAAGAACTGCTGCCACAGCATCTCAAACAGCAACGGAAGGCAGGCCTCATTAGCGCGTCACACTCCACTTTGCAATGACCTGGAGGCGGTAGGCTATACATTTGGAAAAAATATACCTAATTGTTTGAAACCTGAAAGTTTTAATACATATTATGAGGCATGTCTTACCTTGCTTCAAAGTAGCCTATTAGATCTCCTCTCTTTTTACATTTCTAACCGATATTTTCATCTCTGTCACATGAAACCGCGGTGCCCTTCTGACATTGGCGTTTTCCAGCTAATTGCAGTATGGAACGGAAATGTGTGCCGAGCCTCCTGCCTTGAGTGCATTGCTGCACTTTATAATGTGAAGAAATAATAGTTGATCAACATTTACGCGAAACGTTCTGATCGGTTGCATCCGACTCGTTGCTTTTTGAACTTATCCTTATGTAGCCTACTGGTTGTATGCATTTGGGATCTATCGTGCTTCAACTGTCCCAGAGTCTGTTTGGAATAGGCCATTTCTTTCTCGGCAAGCAATAGAACAATAGAATAGGTCTTTTCTACTACGGGGATAGTAGATAAACAGGCTAGTGATTTTGTTATTTGTTACCTGTCTTGCTGGCTGAGGGAAAGTACATTTGGACAGTTATTCTAGCATCTTCAAAGTGCACATCAGAATTCAGTAAGAAGGACACACGCGGTTGCATCCTCGATTTGCATGTTCTGCTAATATTAATTCCCATAATATAAATGTGATTTCTGTAATTATCAGCACCGTGGGTGGAAACCCTGACCCTGAAGTAAGAAAATTGAGCCAATGTAACGCACTAAACTGGAATCAACACAAAGTGAACTTGAGGCACTTTAAAAAGGCTTGTGTCAGTGGTATTAGTATACAGGGTGGCTTTCCCTCTCTCTCTCCTTCGCTCTCTCTTTCTTCACACTCGCCGACCAAACTCAACTCCGCCATTTACGATGGAGTTGAGCGGCGACTAGCGTGGGCAGACTGGAGCTTTTCTCTAAAATACATAGCACGGAATTACACAGGACACGTGCTATTCTTTGGGTGGTGAAATCCCATCAGTTGCACAACTGAAGGCTGAAATGTGAAATGTGTGAACTGAAATGTGCGGGGAGATGCCTTAATCAACATCCTTGCTCGGGGGCAGAACGACAGAGTTTTTACCTTGTCAGCTCGGGGATTCGATCCAGCAACCTTTTGGTTACTGGCCTAATGCTCCATGGTAAATCATGGAGTTTAGCTAGCTTCACACCTGCTTTCTGACACGTTCACGTCTGGATTAGTATTTACTGTGTGTTTGGCCTTCAGGTCTACATCGTGCCTCTGCCTCTCTGTGTCAACCTCAGGTAGTGTGTGTGTGTGTGTGTGTGTGTGTGTGTGTGTGTGTGTGTGTGTGTGTGTGTGTGTGTGTGTGTGTGTGTGTGTGTGTGTGTGTGTGTGTGTGTGTGTGTGTGTGTGTGTGTGTGTGTGTGTGTGTGTGTGTCTCAGGTGAGGGTCTGGCTCTGCACTCGTCCTTCTCAAGATAACTGACACCCTTGTGATAGCTGGGCTGCTGTCGGCTTGGCACGCCAGTGAGCGAGAGGGATGGAGGGAGGGATGGACAGAGTGAAAGAGGGCGAGAGAGTGGGGGATGAGGACGGAGAATAAAGAAAAAGTGTGATCAGCAGCTTCCTGGCCCGTAGCCAGCAAAGGCAGAGGATCAATCTGTCCCTCGCTCCACCACAGTCACACAAGTTTGCATGAATAATGTAATGCGGCCTCATCCCCTCATCCCTCCATCCCCTCATCCCTCAATCCCCTCATCCCTCCATCCCCTTATTCCTCATCCCCTTATCTCCTCTATCCCCTCATCTCCTCCATCCCCTCATCTCCTCCATCCCCCCCATCTCCACTCTTGGCTCTGCCTTCAATCTGCAGACCGTTCACATCCCATCCGCTGGGTTGCACACAAACATACTTATCTTTAGTTGTGGAGTTGAACAGCTGAATATGAATCTACGAAACGTTACTTCCTTTACATTCTGCACAGTGCACCTTCTCTTTTTCTCTCATATAACAATGTGTGCTAATGAATCAAAGGACTGTGGTAGTGAGAGCAGAGGGATGTTCCACACGGCTGAGGAAGAAAGAAAGATCCATAAGGCTTTGCAATATGTTCCCTGCTGTCTCTCTCTCTCTCTCTCTCTCTCTCTCTCTCTCTCTCTCTCTCTCTCTCTCTCTCTCTCTCTCTCTCTCTCTCTCTCTCTCTCTCTCGCTCTCTCTGTTTCCCTCTCTCTCTCATTCTCTCTCTCTCTCTCTCTCCCTCTCTCTCTCTCTCTCTCTCTCTGTTTCTCTCTCTCTCTGTTTCTCTCTCTCATTCTCTCTTTCTCTCTCTCTCTCTCTCTTTGTTTCTCTCTCTCTCTCTCTCTCTCTGTTTCTCTCTCTTTCTCTCTCTCATTCTCTCTCTCGCGCCCTTTCCCCACAGTCAGTTTGAAAATCATTAACATCTACCACAGTAATATAACCTTTAAATATAACCATTCAATCATTACACAGGCCAACGGAATCACTTCCAACATGGCTAATGGGTGGATTGGTTGTTACCACTCAACACTTGGTTTCAATTAGGAAAAGGATTACTCACTTACTTATCATCTTCAGAGACAAGAAGACTACAGTGTTTTTGACTATATATTGCAATCTCCAATAGTTGCACTGATCGAAGAGGGCTACGCATGACGAGGAATTGAGATGACAATGTTTGATCTATCTTCAGGCTGATCAATAGTCAGATGTGTCTTCGATGTACCCAAACAAACGCTGAAGTATGAACAGAGCAGTTGTCCGTTAATACCAGACATCAGCTCTCTCCGTACTAAAGCCATGCTAGAAGGAGACCGTGTTACACCTCGGAACGCAGTCCTGTCATTCCCATAAACCATACTCGTTTTAAATGGGTTTCAAGGTGTGTGTGTGTGTGTGTGTGTGTGTGTGTGTGTGTGTGTGTGTGTGTGTGTGTGTGTGTGTGTGTGTGTGTGTGTGTGTGTGTGTGTGTGTGTGTGTGTGTGTGTGTGTGTGTGTGTGTGTAAAGGGGGGTACCTAGTCAGTTGAACTGAATGCCTTCAACTGAAATGTGTCTTCCGCATTTAACCCAACCCCTCTGAATCGGAGCGTTGCGGGGGGCTGCCTTAATCAAGATCCTTGATCCTTGTTCAGGGGCAGAACGACAGGTTTTTACTTTGTCAGCTCGGGGATTCGATCCAGCAACCTTTCGGTTACTGGCCTAACGCTCCTAGCCACCAGGCTACCTGCTTCCTGTGTGTGTGTGTGTGTGTGTGTGTGTGTGTGTGTGTGTGTGTGTGTGTGTGTGTGTGTGTGTGTGTGTGTGTGTGTGTGTGTGTGTGTGTGTGTGTGTGTGTGTGTGTGTGTGTGTGTGTGTGTGTGTGTGTGTGTGTGTGTGTGTGTGTGTGTGTGTGTGTTTGCGTGTGTGCGTGCGTGCATGCGTGTGTGTGCGTGCGTATGTGTAAACCCGTTAGGAACCAAATAGACTAGTGTTTTGGACTCTTCTAAAGTCAGCTTTCTGAGAGACAAAACATCTGTAGTTTTCTATTGAAATGCATATAATGTGTGAGCATTAACCTAAAAATGTATGCAACATAAAAACAGGCCTGATGACATACTGTATATGGTACCCAACAGTTCACACAAAATGCCCATTTATTCCTCAAAGCTAAACCTGCACAATGTCAATAATGGTTGCCTGCTATTCAAATTAAATAAGAGAACAATTTACAGTTGTATTTCATTGGCTAGCTCCTTGGAAGTGTTAGCTCTCACAGCCCCTGCATGCCTCAATCTTTGTTATTTCCTCAAAATGTGAAAAAAAGAGTAACAAAACTAAATTCCATGGGGGCTTAGCTGTCCCAGAAAAAGCAGGAAGGAAAGCTGGACTGCAATAAAACACCACAGCAGCAGCCATTTTAAGTCCGTTTGTAAAGTCTAGTGCTCTGACTTCCAAATCCTATACATGACCAATACAATTACACACAAACACAAGGTTTCACAACTCAAACTCTTTTTACAGGTAGCCAGGCACACTTGCATTACTATGCTATTTCATGAAAGCTTGGCACCTTCACACTAACTTAAACCAGTTACTTCCAAAAATAGCACTTTTATTGTATTACAGATGATTGGACATGATTGTGATTGCTCATACTGTACTGTACTGTACCATTCTTTTTCAATCATTCTCATATGCGATTTAAAAAAAAAATGTGGAATCTTGTAATCCTGAGGTAAAGTATACACCTTTGGTTTGGTAGTGTTCTTTTCCACCAGTGCTAGGGACAGAGGCCAGAGGAGGCCAGAGGCCCCAGGGGTCATTAGCTGGATTAGGATTAAGATGCTCACAGTGTGAAAGGACAATAATTGGGAGCCTGTTTGGGCGGTGCTCTCCATGGGGATGAAGCATGGGAAACTCGGGCCTCTCTCGCTCCTTCTGCCTTTATCTCTCTCTCTCTCTCTTTCTGCCTCTCTCTCTCTCTCTCTCTCTCTCTCTCTCTCTCTCTCTCTCTCTCTCTCTCTCTCTCTCTCTCTCTCTCTCTCTCTCTCTCTCTCTCTCTTTCACACACACCCTGTGTAAAGGAGGTAGGTCTACTACACCACAAATTGTTTCAGAGTGACGCCTGTGAGTCAAATGGTACTCTCCCCAGGGAGCAGGGGATTACGGAACCCCCCCTAGATCAATCACGCGGAGCCATTGACCAGTATCCCTAGGTCTTGACCAATCACACGGAGCCCTAGCCTATCCCGTCTTCTTCCTGTCCGTTAGCAGTGTCTAGGATCTTACTGCAACCTGGCTGAATCATGGGTTACATTACAGCATAGATGTCATCTGAACTGTGGCTGTTAATATGAAGTGAAGGGTATATAAGAAGAGAAGGTGGGTGACAGAGGAGGAGACGCCAGACTATAACCAAATAAGAAAATGGGAAAATGAAATGACATTATTTGGGGATATGACTTGATATGGGCAAATGACATTATCCAGCTCTTCTTATAAATGAGTCTTCGATGTTGCTTTGCTGGGGCTGGGAGAAGTTGAAGAAGTCTCGATAATAAGAACCTAATCTCCAAGCACCAGTTGCGTATTGCTGCAATCCCACTAGAATAGTTGAGATATGAATATAACATATGAATCCTGAAAATCACATTAATTGGCTGTGTAGTGAAGCTAGCCTTCTTCAAATTGCCACGAAGCAATCTTCTCTGAAGTTGTCATAAAGACGAGTCCAGGACATCAGAGTCTAGTGGGAGATTTCTGTGACTGATTTTGATTGCATTTACAAGAATGTTACCAACACAGAGGAACGGGAAAAACATTCAAACGAAGCCATCTCAGTGCTGCCATACCAGGGACACATCTGACACGTGCATCATTGTAACTAATTATAGAAGTGACAAAAACCAGCAACACAGAAGGAGAGAGAGAGAGCAAGAGCAAGTTCCTGACAGACCTCTTGTTTTCAGATCATTAAAAGCTGATAAGAAAGGGTTTCTATGTGCCGACTTTAGTAGCAGTGCAATTATGAGGAGCGTCCAGGAAAATTAGGTTGGCAGGCTGTGACTGCAGTACATACAGGTGGGCACGCTGACAGTCACATGACATTTAGCATTGAGACTTCTATCTCCCTTTTTGCTTTCTCCATCTGAATGCCAGCTTAAACCTCACCCCCCTCCCTTCCCTTATTCTCTATAACACCCTTGGCTTTAACACATTAAAAAAAATGTCACCGTGCCCGACGTCATAATATAAAAACATACATAATAATAGAACTGTCTGACTGTCATCATCACATCTGTCCTTGATCTCTCTCTCGCTCTCTCTCTCTCTTCCTTCTCTTCTCTCTATCTCCCTTCCGCTCTGTCTTCCTCAACCTCAGTTCCTAGCTCGTCCTTGTCGCCCTCGACATCCCTCCTACTACCTGCTGCCGTGCCAAACTTCCTGCATTCCTCCCGTAGCTCTGGGCCGGTCATGTGGAACGCCTCCACAAATGATTTCCCAACATGTGTTCAGAAGAGTTATTAATAAACGACATGGCACAAACTGCAGGCCACTGCTTTTCAGGGGGGGGGGGGAGATGTTGTTAAAAGGTTCACAAAGTAAAGAAATGTGCGGGAAATAGATTAGAGTGGAGCTGTGCAAGAAAATGTCTGACAGCTGAGACAGAAGCTGAGGCAGATGCAGGGTGGTAGGTCATCAGGTGTGTGTGTGTGTGTGTGTGTGTGTGTGTGTGTGTGTGTGTGTGTGTGTGTGTGTGTGTGTGTGTGTGTGTGTGTGTGTGTGTGTGTGTGTGTGTGTGTGTGTGTGTGTGTGTGTGTGTGTTCGCGCACACGTGTTTGTGTGTGTGTTCGCGCGCACGTGTTTGTGTGTGTGTTCGCGCGCACGTGTTTGTGTGTGACAGATGCAGGGCGCAGACAGGTCATTAGGTAATGATGCTGGGCTGTGATGGCTGTCTCTTCTGTCAACAGCTTTACTATGCAGGGCTGTGCCCTTTAGAAACATCTATTTTGCTTACAAGAACATCCACAATACACTGATCCAATTACACCATTAAACACATTTACATGTTCTTGTACTGTAGACATGGACAACCATTTGGACAGTTGTTGAATCTGAAACAATATCTGGCTCCATTTAGGTTATGATCTGTGTTTTTAAAATGTATTATTCTATTGAAATGCTGAAAGAAAGTTCCTTCTATGTTTTTTACTAGGAAATGTGCTCAATGTTCACAGTGAACTCTTTGTCTTGTCATAGCATGGTAAGAAATGTAATTGCCTTTCCTCTACTACTGACATTAAATCAGCAAAAAGGAGAAAAGAGGAGTGTCTGCTTTCAGAGCACACTTCAACATTCCTCACTGTGTTCATTCACATGCCAGCAAATTCCCATCTTCAGAAGAGCAACCTGAATATTCATCACTCACAATGTTGAAATATATCTATTGCTATTGCAGTCCATTTACAGCAGAACAAACCCAAACTTTAAGTGCCGGCGTTATTAAAATTTTGATCTATGTAAAGCTGGAATGGCTGCCACGTTCATCCATTTATCAATCCCTTTTCATTGGGGCTTGTCAGCCAGGAGTGCGACTCGGCACGCAGAGCGGCATGGAAACAAATCCCCTTCAGAATCATTTCTCAACATAACTGCTCTGGTTCCTCACTGCTCTCACAGGGAAGTGTGTATGTACGCCTGCTTTGCTGTGAGCCCTCGCTGGATGCCATAAAAAAAACATATAATAAATAAATAAAAACATCTTACCTTGTGAATTAATCATATCAATAAAACCCAGCAGAGATAGATCAGCTGCCAGCTTACAATGTGTTGCTCTCCTGGTCCTCTCTCTCCCTCCATCTTTCTCACTCCTTACCCCCCCCCCTAATTTAAATGTATTTGTATTTAACCTTTATTTAACTAGATATAAGGCTTGTCTAAGTTCCTAAATCATATTTACAGTGGAGCTATCGACCGAGAGGTGGACTTTTAGACATATCTCTTTGACCTGTGCCTGCCTGCCTGCCTGCCTGCCTGCCTGCCTGCCTGCCTGCCTGCCTGCCTGCCTGCCTGCCTGCCTGCCTGCCTGCCTGCCTGCCTGCCTGCCTGCCTGCCTGCCTGCCTGCCTGCCTGCCTGCCTGCCTGCCTGCCTGCCTGCCTGCCTACCTACCTGCCTGCCTGCCTGAGTGTATCCACTTTATGTAGAACCCACTCACTTGACCAGAGCCATTTCAAAATAATTTATCTTTCACCTTCCTGCACATTGACACACTAGCAAACCCAGGAAAGAGATGTCGTTAAATATGAATGACATTTTTCAAAACTATTAAATAAAATACACCGAATTGGAAAGATATGTTAACTCTCTGTTCGACGCCGATTTCAGTAATGTTAGCATGACCATAGACTTAAAATGGATAGTTAGTTGGCTAGCGTAGTTACACTGTATCTAATGGTCATTATTCACACAGGAGGTTTCCCTTTTTAATCAAAGAGCAATACTTGAAAGGAAATTGTTGTTAAGACACAGAATACAATTGACAAAGGACAGAAACAATGCCAATATGTTTTTTTTATGTAGATAACATTTACATAATTGCAATCTGTTGTGCCACATACAGTTGAAGTTGGAAGTTTACATACACTTAGGTTGGAGTCATTAAAACTATTTTTTCAACCACTCCACAAATGTCTTGTTTACAAACTATAGTTTTGGCAAGTCGGTTAGGACATCTACTTTGTGAGTGACACAAGTCATTATTCCAACAATTGTTTACAGACAGATTATTTCACTTGTAATTCACTGTATCACAATTCCAGTGGGTCATAAGTTTACATAAACAATGTTGACTGTGCCTTTAAACAGCTTGGAAAATTCCAGAAAGTAATGTCATGGCTTTAGAAGCTTCTGATAGGCTAATTGACATAATTTGAGTCAATTGGAGGTATACCTGTGGATGTATTTCAAGGCCTACCTTCAAACTCAGTGCCTCTTTCCTTGACATCATGGGAAAATCAAAAGAATTCAGCCAAGACCTCAGAAAAAAATGGTAGACCTCCACAAGTCTGGTTCATCCTTGTGAGCAATTTCCAAACGCCTGAAGGTACCACGTTCATCTGTACAAACAATAGTATGCAAGTATAAACACCATGGGACCACGCAGCCATCATACCGCTCAGGAAGGAGACATGTTCTGTCTCCTACAGATGAACGTACTTTGGTGCGAAAAGTACAAATCAATCCCAGAACAAAAGTAAAGGACCTTGTGAAGATGCTGGAGGAAACAGGTACAACAGTATCCATATCCACAGTAAAACAAGTCCTATATCGACATAACCTGAAAGGCAGCTCAATAAGGAAGAAGCCACGGCTCCAAAACCGCCATAAAAATGCCAGACTTCTGGAGATATGTCTGGTGCACTTCACAAAATAGATGGCATCATGAGGACGGACAAATATGTGAATATATCTCAAGACATTTGTCAGGAAGTTAAAGCTTGGTTGCAAATGGGTCTTCCAAATGGACAATGACCCCAAGCATACTTCCAAAGTTGTGTCAAAATGGCTTAAGGACAACAAAGTCAAGGTATTGGAGTGGCCATCACAAAGCCTTGACCAATCAATCCTATAGATTTGTGGGCAGAACTGAAAAAGTGTGTGTGAGTAGTGAGGCCTAAAAACCTGACTCAGTTACACCAGCTCTGTCAGGAGGAATGTGCCAAAATTCACCCAACTTATTGTGGGAAACTTGTGGAAAGCTACCCAAAACGTTTGACCCAAGTTAACAATTTAAAGGCAATGCTACCAAATACTAATTGAGTGTATGTACATTTCTGATCCACTGGGAATGTGATGAAAGAAATAAAAGCTGAAATATATCATTCTCTCTACTATTATTCTGACATGTCACATTCTTAAAATAAAGTGGTGATCTTAACTGACCGAAGACAGGGACTTTTTACTAGGATTAAACGTCAGGAATTGTGAAAACCTGAGTTTAAATGTATTTGGCTAAGGTGTATGTAAACTTCAGACTTCAACTGTAGCTAAATAGCTAACTGGCCATGTTAAGTCTACGGGAACGCTAACTAACGTTAAACTTCTACGTTATAGTACGCGTAAACAAAGTTTAAATGTGTTCAATAATTTTCCTCAACAAAGAATTTACGTTGACTTTAAAATTATGTGCATGTTATTTAATAGTTTTGACAAAAGTAATTTATATTTAAACATCTGTGTGTGAATGTGCCGGATGACAACCTCAACAAATTGGCTGTGCACTTGATGCCGGGCTAGACAAGGTGGATAGACAGTTACTGTTATTAATTTGACTTTTCTTTTCTCTATATACTTCTATCTAGGGAATGAAAGGTCATACTGTGTAGTAAGGATTTCAATAGATGTCTCTGTGTTAAGAGGAATTTCAGGCCAACACTCAACTTGAGCTGGGAGAGATCACTCATCTGGGGGCTTGCGATTACACCTTCTCCACAGAATATAAGCACAAAACTGTACGTTTTATTCCTTTAAATGACTGGTGAACATTATCCTTACCTGTCACGAATAAAACAAATCAAATCAAATCCAACCAACTGCATTACTCTCTCTTTCTCACTCACACAAACACACACACACTGGAAAGTGTTCTGTTCTACTCTGTAATGTTGACCACTGTAGTGTTCCCCATTAAAAATGGCCACAGCTTTCAGCTCTCTCTTGTCACAAACTCCTTGTCGTCAAGTGCAAATTGGTCACACACGACGACAGAGCCTTCCACCATGGGAATTCTGTCAGTCTGCCTCTGGCCATGGTCACATTCCACCTTTATGCATTTGAATACAGCGTTGCCTTACTGGTTCAACATATGGTTTAGAAAGGAAGAACAATGTGTATGCTTTGTTGGAACAAAACACAGTTTAATGAATTATCTTGTGTCAAAATGGAGAGATGATAATGTTATTTTTATATGATAGGCAATCCTACAAATAGTCCCCTAGTTAAATTTATATTTCATATTTCAATTTGCCATTTTGTATCATGGTTATGCTAATGTTCCAGGCCCAGTGCCCGATGGCTGTGATGCTGCTGAGGAATAAGAACCCTTATTCCCCCATGGCCTGGATCCCATGACATCTCTGACTCCTTGGTGTGACTGTAAATGTTATATCTACCCAGCCTGGGATCGCACATCACTCACTCCTCTGTGTTAATGTAGGTGTAATCGGACACTACAGTCTCTAGCCTAATTCAGGCCTTTAAACCTGTGATCTGTGCCCCACCATAGTACAGCCTCAGCCTGACATGCTGCATTCATCCAAGCTGCTGCACCCACCAAAGTCAGCTTTTACAAATGAAGGACACGCGGCCAAGAGTGGAGACTGGGAATCTCTCTCTTTTTCTCTCTATCCCTTCTTTATTTTGCATTGAGAGCAAAAATCCTGAGCCTGATCTGTGAGAAGCGTGGGCTGGTGGGAGACGATTGGAGACACGACAGAGGGAGGTCAGGGAGAGATGGAGGGAGCTAGCACCACGCAGCGTCACACCGCCTCTCTGCCGCTCCGCTCTGCCACACCTTGTCGCCAAGTGCAAATTGGTCACACATGACGACAGAGCCTTCCACCATGGGAATTCTGTCAGTCTGCCTCTGGCCATGGTCACATTCCACCTTTATGCATTTGAATACAGCGTTGCCTTACTGGTTCAACATATGGTTTAGAAAGGAAGAACAATGTGTACGCTTTGTTGGAACAAAACACAGTTTAATGAATTATCTTGTGTCAAAATGGAGAGATGATCATGTTATTTTTATATGATAGGCAATCCTACAAATAGTCCCCTAGTGGAATTTATATTTCATATTTCAATTTGGCATTTTGTATCATGGTTATGCTAATGTCCCAATCCCAGTGTCCCATGGCTCTGATGCTGCTGAGGTAAAGGGGGGTTTGGTTGATGCCAAGGGCTGTACATCAAAACCCTATGCCGTGTGATGACGACTCGGAATACAGGGACAGAAATGGAAACCCTCCCAATGACCTCGTGCCATGGGGCTGAGGTACCTAACTGTCACGCCCTGATCTGTTTCACCTGTTCCTGTTATTGTCTCCACCCCCTCCAGAAGTCACATATTTTCCCCTGTGTATCCTGTCTCTCTATGCCAGTTTGTCTTGTATGTTTCCAAGTCAACCAGCATTTTTCCCGTTCTTCTGCTTTTTGCATTTCCCTTTTTCTAGTCCTCCCGGTTTTGACCCTTGCCTGTTTCTGGACATTGTACCCGCCTGCCTGTCCATTCTGCCTGCCTTGACCACGAGCCTGTCTGCCACTCTGTACCTCCTAGACTCTGATCTGGTTTTGACCTTTTGCCTCTCCATGGCCATTCTCTTGCCTACCCCTTTGGATTAATAAACATTGTAAGACTCCAACCATCTGCCTCTTGCATATGCATTTGGGTCTCGTCTTGTGCCTTGATAGTACAAACTGGCCATGACAGACCCAGCAGACACGGACCAGCTCACCAACTCTGTCTCCCTGCTCATCAGGAGTTGCTACATGGCCTTTTGGAAGGGCTCAGTTCCTTAATGGAACGCCACAACCATGGGTTAAAGGCTATTATGGTGCAAATCAAGGAGTTAGCTCAGAGACTGTCTGCCACCTCTGAAAAACCCCAATCAGCTAGTAATTTTTTCCCTACCTGTGGTGAGTTTGTACAGCCTATCCTGACTCCCTGTGAACCCCTCTTACCTCCTCTAGAGCGATATTCGGGGAATCCTGGTGCCTGCCGGGGTTTTCTTTCTCAGTGCTTGCTTATTTTTGAACTACAGCCATCTTCGTTTTCTTCAGACCGATCGAAGATAGCGTATATAATTACGCTAATGTTGTGAAGGGCGCTCTCCTGGGCTACGGCAGTTTGGGAACAACAATCTACCATTTGCCATCTACCATCTACCATTATGGCAGAGGTGAGAAGTTTTTGGGTATCCGGGATAAAGGTGGCCAGCAAAACTGTTTGACTTACACTCGGACATTCAGAAAGGGGGTATATTATTGTGGCCCTGGTGGCACAAAATCAAAAGTTTGACTGCATGGAGATGCTTGGGAATATGGTCAATACGAGGGACCGTGTTTCAGGGTAAAGGGGTACATTTGACCTCCATCATCTAGGATGTGACAATGCTTAATAAAATCTCCCCATTTCTGGACATCTTTTTTTTGCACTGTCTTGCAGGCCTTATAAGGCTGTAACTGTATAAGCATTCATAAATCAATACCTTTCTTGAGTTGGGCTCTGGGATGGTGCAACTGTTGAGAATGTGAGCCTATGATTGTGTGGGGGAAAAGGGTTGAGTGTGTATGAGTGTGTGGGTGTATGTGCGTCTCCCACAACTGTTGTGAAGGAGTAAAAGATGTTAGAGACAATATAGGATGATTCACAACAATTGTTTGCTAATATAATAATTGCTTGCAATAATGTAATTTTGGTAATGGCGAGACTGGTGAGAGGTAAAATACTTTGCATAAATTTCCTACATTACTACAAATATGAATAGATAATTATGGAAAATAAGAAACAGGATTTTAAAAATATATATATATTTTGTCGCTATATATAATACAAATCGAGGTTATGGTGTTGGAAATGCAATTGGCGGTTGATCTACTTCTGTTCTGTAAATGGCACTGTGTGCTCTTTTCGAAGGATGGATCCCAGTCTCTTCAGGGCTATGGAATACGGGGGTCGGGGGTGGTCTGCCGGGCATTGGGATGACAACCCAACTCGGGATGAGTTCCACCCTTTTAACGGGTGGAATAGTGGGGACTAATTGGAGGTTTAATTAGTAGCAATGCAAATATCATGGTACAGCTATATAGACACTCAATCATCATGTTACTTTTTTATGGTAAGTTTACAAACATATATTTTGATAAATAGAATTGAAAGTTGTGTCTCATTATGGTAAGTGGTGAAATAAGTATAGCTAGTTACAATTGTAATGGCTTAGCAGATAATAAGAAAAGACGATCAGTATTTACCTGGCTAAAAGAGAAGGAATATAATATCTATTGTTTACAGGAAACTATTTCAACAATTTTAGATTAAGTTTTGTGGAAAAAGGACTGGGGGGCGAAATATATTTCTCCCATATGGGCAAAGAAATGGGCGAAAGGGGTGATGTTATTCATTAACAGGAATTTTGATCCAAATGTGCAAATTGTCCAAACAGATCATCAAGGTAGATGGATTAAGTTAAATATGTTATTGGACAATAAACAGATATGGCTTATTAACATATACGGTCCAAATAATGATGATCCAAACTTCTTTGAAAATATATATAAGAATTGATCAATTCTACAAGCAACACTATTATTATGGTGGGAGATATTAATACGGTCTTAAATACCTCTATGGACCGGAAAGGAAATCACACTACAAACTATCACCCTCAGGCACTTAAGGAAATCATGAATGTCATGGATATATTGGAATTAGTGGATATGTGGAGGCTTAAATACCCTGACCTAGTGAGGCTTAATCAAGCTAGTCGTCTTGACTACTTTCTTATGCCATTCTCTCTGGCTTCAAAAGTTTTAAAAGATTTGACAGGGGACAGAATGCGGTCAGATCATCACATAATTGGCATATATATTAATCTTACAGAATTTCCATGTGGGCGAGGATATTGGAAATTTAATCAAAGCCTACTAGATGATAAATTGTTTAGAACTAGGACAGAATCATTTATAACGGACTTTTTCAGACATAACATAGGTACATCGTGTCCCCTTATTGTATGGGACACTTTTAAATGTGCCTTTAGAGGCCATGCAATGCAATTCAGTACTAATCTATAAAACAAAAGCAATTTAGATCAAAAAAGTCAATATTACCAAAGGAAATTGAAGGACTAACGGTACAGTTAGATAGCAATAAAAACTGTACCATAGAGGCACAACACAAGTTAGAGGAAAAACAAAAATAAATGGAGGAACTTATTCAAGGAAGATCCAGTGTAATATATTATAAAAATAAAGCGAACTGGATAGAATATGGGGAAAAATGCACCTAATTATATTTCAATCTTCAATATAGAAAACATGTGTTTGAACTTGTTACAAATGATGGAGTCATGCATGATTCACCAAATGATATTTTGAAAGAGGAAGTAAAGTACTTTAAGAATATGCTTTCGTTTCAGTCTCCTCCATCTCCACTAACCGAAACTAATTGTATGGATTTCTTTCCTAATAATAATGTAAAATTAACATCTGTACAGAAATACTCATGTGAAGGCCAAATTACAGAGGAGGTACTTCTTGATGCAAATAAAGCCTTTAAAGGCTGGGAAAACTCCAGGGCTGGATGGGATACCAGTGGAAGTGTACCAAACCTTTTGTGATATACTCAGAGGACCATATTTAGCATGTTTTAACCACTCCTATGTAAATGGTAGATTATTGGACACACAACAAGAAGGTCTGATATCATTATTACTGAAACAGGACCCAAGTGGTATATATAAAGATCCAGTCCATTTAAAAAAGTACACTTCTTACACTTCAGTGTTGTGATGCAAAAAAACCTAGCAAAATGCTTGGCGCATAGAATTTAAAAAGTATTGTCAGATCTTATTCATCCTAATCAGACAGGTTTTTTACATGGACGATACATTGGAGATGATATAAGACAAGTACTGGAAACAATAGAATACTATGAAATATCGGAGACACCTAGCCTGGTTTTCATAGCTGATTTTGAAAAGGCTTTTGATAAACTATGACGGAAGTTTAGATATAAATGCCTAGAATATTTACATTTTGGGGAATCTCTTATGAGTGGGTTTAAATTATGTATAGTAACCCTAGGCGTAAAATAGTAAATAATGGCTAAACTATCTAGAAGAGTAAAACAAGGTTGTCCACTATCGGCATATCTATTTATATCTATTTATTTCCATCGAAATGTTAGCTGTTAAAATTAGATCCAACAATAATATTAAGCGATTAGAAATCCATGGCTTAAAAACGAAGGTGTCATTGTTCGCTGATGACTCATGTTTTCTTTTAAAACCACAATTAGAATCTCTCCACGGCCTCATAGTCCTCTAGATACGTTTGCTATCCTCTCTGGATTAAAGCCAAATTATGATAAGTGTACTATATTACGTATTGGATCACAAAAAACACAAACTATGCATTATCGTGTAGTTTACCAATTAAATAGTCTGACGGTGTCACAGAGCCTGGAGTGGTGGGTGCGGAATCCAGCGCAGAGAACAGAGGATAATGGGGGAAACCAGACTTTATTGCGGCATCCAACACTAACGCCCAAAACAACAGGCGAATATCTAAAAATGTCCTACCCAACACAGGGCACAAACAGACAGGAACACAACACGCAACAACCTCGACTAACAGAAAACAAGCCCGCACAAAAACAGGCGGGCCTAACAGGCTTAAATAGTCCAGAATCAAAACTAAAACAAGGTGCAGGTGCAACCAATAAGACATAACAAACAGAAAAGGAAAAGGGGATTGGTGGCAGCTAGTAGACCGGGGACGACGACTGCCGAGCGCCGCCCGAACAGGCAGGGGAGCCGCCTTCGGTGGGATTCGTGACAGACGGAGATGTGGACATACTCGGTATACAAATCCCAAAAGAAAGAAATGATCTCACTCCAATAAATATTTATAGAAAGTTAGCAAAAATGATAAGATCTTGCTACCATGGAAAGGAAAATACCTGTCTATTTGTGGAAAATTCACCCGGATTAATTATTTAGTCACATCACAGTTTACCTATTTGCTTATGGCTTTGCCTGCACCTAGTGACCTGCTTTTCAAATTATATGAACAAAAAATACTCAATTTCACTTGGAACGACAAGCCAGACAAAATTAAAAGGGCCTATTTATATAAGGAATACAAATTCAGAGGGCAGAAATTATTAAATATTAAAGCCTTAGACCTCTCACTAATTTTGCACGCCCAATTTTTCAATTTTTGAAATTGTTAAAAAAGTTTGAAATACCCAATAAATGTCGTTCCACTTCATGATTATGTCCCACTTGTTGTTGTTTCTTCACAAAAAAATACAGTTTTATATCTTTATGTTTGAAGCCTGAAATGTGGCAAAAGGTCGCAAAGTTCAAGGGGGCCGAATACTTTCGAAAGGCACTGTATATCTATATAGGTATGTGTGTGTATATATGTGTATGTACGTGTACGTATATGGATATATATTTACCAAAAATAACAACATGGGGGATTGGAAATTAAGCAGATAATCACATTGATGGAAGCAACAATCTTTCTGCAATTGTAAGCTGATCCACCACTAAAGGATAGGGAAAAAAACACACAAAAAAAACTGCTTGACTTACGTTAAAACTCCCATCGTGTGGCAGACTACGCAGTGGACTTTTGCACGTTGGCTGCAGAGAGCGCCTGGAATCCGGAGTCTCATTTCAATACTTTTCTGCACAGATTATCTGAAGAGGTAAAGGATGAGCTAGTTGCTCGGGAACTGCCAGTGGACCTCGATTCTCTTATCGCCCTAACCATTCAAATTGATAGATGTCTAAGGGAACACAAGAGTGAGAGGAGGTCTGGTCTCGGGCACACTCGTGCACCCGATATGGCGCGTTCACCTCCTATGGAATCCGGAAGTTTCTGAAGGCAGCTCTTCCGAGAGGAGTCGAAGTCACCCGAGCTCTCTCGTGAATCTACAACGGGTGAGTTGGATACTCCTGAGCCAATGCAGTTGGGAAGAACTAGGCTATCAGGTTGGGAGTACTCACAGATGATGAATAATAACTGTTGTCTGTACTGGGGAGGGGCAGGACATTTTATAGCCACCTGTCCTATTAGGAAACCCTTGTCTCTAGTGGGTACCAGTACTATGGTGAGTCAGACTGGGAGTTCCCATCACCCACACACCCCTTTTTGCTCTTGTACTGTGGGGAGACCAGTCTAAGTCTCACCGAGTGCTCATTGACTCTGGGGCTGATGAATGTCTTATGGATGCCAGGATAGCTTCGGAGCTTGGTATTCCCACTCAGCCTCTCTCTGTGCCCATGGATTCTAAGGGCATTGGACAGTTTCTCTTCATTGCATCTCCCCATGTTCCGGTTGTGTTGGGATTTTCCTGGCTACAAAAACACAATCCTGTGATTGACTGGACCGCAAGCTCCATCCTAGTTTGGAGGGCAAACTACCTGCCCTCCAGGACCTCTACTCCACCTGATGTCACAGGAAGGCCATAAAGATCATCAAGGACAACAACCACCCGAGCCAGTGCCTGTTCACCCCGCTATCATGCAGAAGGCGAGGTCAGTACAGGTGCATCAAAGCAGAGATCGAGAGACTGAAAAACATCTTCTATCTCAAGGACATCAGATTGTTAAACAGCCACCACTAACATTGAATGTCTGCTGCCACATGTAACAGTATAGCTTCCGTCCCTCTCCTCTCCCCAACCTGGGCTTGAACCAGGGACCCTCTGCACACATCAACCACAGTCACTCACAAGGCATCGTTACCCATCACACCACAAAGGCCGTGTGGGGAACAACTACTTCTAGGTCTCAGAGCGAGTGACGTCACCAACTGAAACACTCTTTGCGCGCACCACCGCTAACTAGCTAGCCATTTCACATCGGCAACACATACATATAAAGAATTTATCACTAGCCACTTTAAACATTGCCACTTAATATAATGTTTACATACCCTACATTATTCATCGCATATGTATATACTGTACAATACACCACCTACTGCATCTTGCCATATTTATGTAATACATGTATCACTAGCCACTTTAAACAATGCCACTTAATATAATGTTTACATACCCTACATTACTCATCTCATATGTATATACTGTACTCAATACCATCTATTGCATCTTGCCTATACCGTTCTGTACCATCACTCTTTCATATATCTTTATGTACATATTCTTCATGCCTTTACACTTGTGTGTATAAGATAGCTGTTGTGAAATTGTTAGGTTAGATTACTCGGTGGTTATTACTGCATTGTCGGAACTAGAAGCACAAGCATTTCGCTACACTCGCACTAACATCTGCTAACCATGTGTATGTGACAAATACATTTTGATTTGATTTGATTTGATTTTGAGTCATTTTTGCTATTCTCACTGCCTTCAAGCAGCACAGCCTTCCCCAAGTCGTCCTCCTCAGGATGTTAGCAAGACTGTGGATGTCTCTGCTAATTCCTACTGAATACCGTGACCTCCTGGAAGTGTTCAGAAAGGCACGTGCTACTTCCCTTCCCCACGCACCATCCTTATGATTGTGCCCCTGACCTTCTCCCAGGCACTACACCACATTGGGGTCGGTTGTATTCTCTGTCCGGACCAGAGACCAAAGCTATGGAGAAGTACATAGAGGAGTCTCTGGCCACTGGGGCCGTTCGCCCTTCTGCATCTCCTGCCAGCGCAGGGTTTCTTAGTGGAGAAGAAGAACAAGACCCTGCGCCCGTACATTGACTACCGGGGATATCACTGTCAAAAATCATAACCCCCTACCTCTCCTCTCCTCGGCATTTGATCCTCTCCAGGGGGATACCATGTTTTCCAAGTTGGACCTTCGGAATGCCTACCACCTGGTTCGGATATGTGAGGGGGATGAGTGGAAAACAGGATTTAGTCATGGACATGCTAAACCGGTTTGTGTTTGTCTACCTGGACGACATCCTGTTTTTTTCCTGATCCGCCCAAGAACATGTACTCCATGTCAGACATGTCCTTCAGCGCCTCCTGGAGAACCAATTGTTCGTGAAACCTGAGAATTGTGAGTTCTACCGTTCTTCTATCACCTTTCTGGGATATGTCATTGCTGGAAAGGTGAAAGCAGTGGTGGATTGGCCTCAACCAACGTCCATTGTGCATTTGCAACGGTTTCTTGGGTATGCAAACTTCTACCACTGTTTCATTCGGGATTACAGCACCTTGGAGGCCCCCCTCTCGGCACTCACCTACCCCAAGGTACCGTTCAAATGGTCTCCAGCTGTCAACAAAGCCTTTGTTGACCTGACGCATCGGTTTATAACAGCAACCATCCTCATCTATCTGGACCCCTTGCATCAATTTGTGGTGGAAGTGGATGCTTTGGATGTTGGAGTGGGGGCCATCCCAGGACCAGAAGCTTCATCCCTGTGCCTTCCTGTCCTAATATAATATATATAATAATATCATCTCAATCCTGCTGAGAGGAACTAGGATGTTGGCAACCGAGAACTCCTGGCGGTGAAGATGGCGTTAGAAGAATGGAGGCACTGGCTGGAAGGAGCAGAGCAGCCATTCCTGGTCTGGACCGACCATAAAAACATGGAATATCTCTGTTCAGCCAAGTGCCTAACCCAAGGCAGGCCCGGTGGGCCCTCCTGTTTACCAGGTTCAACTTTACCACTGTCACGCCCTGATCTGTTTAACCTGTGCCTGTTATTTTCTCCACCCCCTCCAGGTGTCGCTTATTTTCCCCTGTGTATGTATCCTTGTGTTTCCTGTCTCTCTATGCCAGTTTGTCTTGTATGTTTCCAAGTCAACCAGCATTTTTCCCGTTCTCCTGCTTTTTGCATTTTCTTTTTTCTAGTCTTCCCGGTTATGACTCCTGCCTGTGTCTGGACTTTGTACCCGCCTGCCTGACCATTCTGCCTGCCTTGACCACGAGCGTGTCTGCCACTCTGTACCTCCTAGACTCGGATCTGGTTTGGACCTTTTTGCCTGTCCACGACCCTTCTCTTGCCTATCCCTTTGGATGAATAAACATTGTAAGACTCCAACCATCTGCCTCCTGTGTCTTCATTTGGGTCTCACCTTGTGCCTTGATACCTAACCACCCACCCAATTTGGGGGAAACACTGAGGGATCCAAGAGTTATTATAAACCTGGTGGTAAGAGTCTTGAATGCTAATTGGGTGACAACTGTGCTATATTAGACCGTATACCACGGGTATGACAAAACATTTATTCTTACGGCTCTAATTACATTAGTAATCCGTTTGTAATAGCAATAAGGCACCTCAGGAGTTTGTGGTATATGGCCAATATACCACTGCTAGATCTGTATCTGTATCCAGGCACTCGTGCTAAGAAAAGCCCTTAGTCGTGGTATATTGGCCATATTCCACACCCCCTCGGGCCTGTGGCGGAGTAACTCATGCTTAAGTAACCCACAACTTCCTGATAAACTGATGCTTTATGTGGAAAAACACATGAACAGCAATGGAAAATCCCTACTAATGTAATTTGGAGGGATTTCAGTATGGTACCGTACAGTTGAACTCGGAGGTTTACATACACCTTAGCCAAATACATTCAAACAATTCCTGACATTTAGTCCTAGTAAAAATGCCCTGTCTTAGGTCAGGTAGGATCACCACTTTATGTTAAGAATGTGAAATGTCAGAATAATAGTAGAGAGAATTATTTATTTCAGCTTTTATTTCTTTCATCACAGTCCCAGTGGGTCAGAAGTTTACATACACTCAATTCGTATTTGGTAGCATTGCCTTTAAAATGTTTCACTTGGGTCAAACGTTTCGGGTAGCTTTCCACAAGCTTCCCACAATAAGTTGGGCAAATTTTGGCCCATTCTACCTGACAGAGCGGGTGTAACTGAGTCAGGTTTGTAGGCCTCCTTGCTCACACACGCTTTTTCATTTCTGCCTACATTTTTCTATAGGTGTCACGCCCTGACCTTAGAGATCCTTTTTATGTCTCTATTTTGGTTTGGTCAGGGCGTGAATTGGGGTGGGAATTCCATGTTGTTTTTCTATGTTTTCTTTTCTATGCGTTTGGCCTGGTATGGTTCCCATTCAGAGGCAGCTGTCTATCAGTGTCTCTGATTGAGAACCATACTTATATAGCCTTTTCCCACCTGGTATATGTGGGTAGTTGTTTCCTGTTTTGTGTTTTCACCTTTCAGGACTGTTTCGATTTTCATTTCTTACATTCACTTTGTTCATTTGTATTTTCGTGTTCTGTGAGAATAAATAATCATGGACACTTACCACGCTGCGTTTTGGTCCGATCCTTCCTACTTCTCAGCCGATGAAGACGAAGATCGTTACAATATGATTGAGGTCAGGGCTTTGTGATGGCCCCTCCAATACCTTGACGTTGTTGTCCTTAAGCCATTTTGCCATAACTTTGGAAGTATGCTTGGTGTCATTGTCCATCTGGAAGACCCATTTGCGACCAAGCTTTAACTTCCTGACTGATGTCTTGAGATGTTGCTTCAATATATCCATATAATTTTCCGTCCTCATGATGTCATTTATTTTGTGAAGTGCACCAGTCCCTCCTGCAGCAAAGCACCCCCACAACATGATGTTGCCACCCCCGTGCTTCACGGTTGGGATGGTGTAAGTCGCTCTGGATAAGAGCGTCTGCTAAATGACTTAAATGTAAATGTAAATGTGTTCTTTGACTTGCAAGCATCCCCCTTTTTCCTCCAAACATAACAATGGTCATTATGGCCAAACAGTTCTATTTTTGTTTCATCAGACCAGAGGACATTTCTCCAAAAAGTATGATCTTTGTCCCCATGTGCAGTTGCAAACCGTAGTCTGGCTTTTTTATGGTGATTTTGGAACAGTGGTTTCTTCCTTGCTGAGCGGCCTTTCAGGTTATGTCGATATAGGACTCGTTGTACTGTGGATATAGATACTTTTGTACCTGTTTCCTCCAGCATCTTCACAAGGTCCTTTGCTGTTGTTTTGGGATTGATTTGCACTTTTCACACCAAAGTACGTTCATCCTCTAGGAGAAAGAACACGTCTCCTTCCTGAGCGGTATGATGGCTGCGTGGTCCCATAGTGTTTATACTTGTGTACTATTGTTTGTACAGATGAACATTGTACCTTCAGGCATTTGGAAATTGCTCCCAATGATGAACCAGACTTGTAGAGGTCTACACTTTATTTCTGATGTCTTGGCTGATTTCTTTTCATTTCTGCATGATGTCAAGCAAAGAGGCACTGAGTTTGAAGGTCGGCCTTGAAATACATCCACAGGTACACCTCCAATTGACTCAAATGATGTCAATTGGGTCAGAAGTGGGTCAGAAGCTTCTAAAGCCATGGCATAATATTATAAGCTGTTTAAAGGCACAGTCAACTTAGTGCATGTAAACTTCTGACCAACTGGAATTATCATACAGAGAATTGTACGTGAAATAATCTGTCTGTAAACAATTGTTGGAAAAATTCCTTGTGTCATGCACAAAGTAGATTTGTGGAGTGGTTGAAAAACAGGTTTTAATGACTCCAACTGAAGTGTATGTAAACTTCCAACTTCAACTGTATATTCTAAGAAAGAGCACTACTTACTTTTCAAGTGCATGAACATTCTATTTTAGTGTGCAAGGTGGAATGTAGCCTAGCGGTTAAGAGTATTGGGCCAGTAACTGAAAGGTCACTGGTTTGAAAAAATCTGCCATTCTTTTTATATTAATTTTTTTATTTGACCTTTATTTAACTAGGCAAGTCAGTTAAGAACAAATTCTTATTTCCAATGACGGCCTAGGAACAGTGGGTTAACTGCCTGTTCAGGGGCAGAACGACAGATTTGTACCTTGTCAGCTCAGGGGTTTGAACTTGCAACCTTCCGGTTACTAGTCCAACGCTCTAACCATTCTGCCCTTGAACAAGGCAGTTAACCCCCAAAAATGGCTCACCAGGCAACGTAGATGTCGGTTAAGGCAGCCCCTCGCAACTCTCTGATTCAGAGGAGTTGGGTTAAATGCGGAAGACACATTTCGGGTGAATGCGTTCAGTTTTGTAACTCACTAGGTGTCCCCTTTCCCTAATCAACAGGGGACCATCATGCTCTCTCAGAAGTTTGGTTGGTGGGTAAAACTTGTCAAATGCAGATAAGCAAAAGGGTGTGATGGGTCCACACTCAAAAAGATGTGTAATGTGTCATGTATTTACCATGAAGTCATTTCAAGAAAAAGGGCACTGTAAAAGGAATCCGTACCACGAAAACAATTACACTGTTTCTTGAGTTAAATAAGAAGTTAAAGTTCTACCACAGTATGTTATTTTCTACCTCTGAATCTCCAGAACCCTTATTCCCCCATGGCATGGATCCCATGACATCTCTCACTCCTTGGTGTGACTGTAAATGTTATATCTACCCAGCCTGGCGATCGCACATCACTCACTCCTCGGTGTTAATGTAAGTGTAATCGGACACTACAGTCTCCTAGCCTAATTCAGGCCTTTAAACCTGTGATCTGTGCCCCACCATAGTACAGCCTCAGCCTGACATGCTGCATTCATCCAAGCTGCTGCACCCAACAAAGTCAGCTTTTACAAATGAAGGACACCCGGCCAAGAGTGGAGACTGGGAATCTCTCTCTTTTTCTCTCTATCCCGTCTTTATTTTGCATTGAGAGCAAAAATCCTGAGCCTGATCTGTGTGAAGCGTGGGCTGGTGGGAGACGATTGGAGACGCGACAGAGGGAGGTTAGGGAGGGAGAGATGGAGGGAGCTAGGGAGCTAGCACCACGCAGCGTCACACCGCCTCTCTGCCGCTCTGCTCTGCCACATCAAACCAGTGGCTTTCGACACACATAGATCAATGAGAGCTGACAAGAAGATAAGCACAGCTCAGACAAGTTCATCTATGTCATGTTGTTATCCCTGATGTTAAAGCTTTTTTTAAGGAGGCCTGGTAACCTATTACCCTTGTAGCCTATTCTAAAAAATATATATACTTGACTCTTATCATGGGTATGCACTAACTTTACTATACCATGACAACAATATGTTTGTTGCAACTTCTTGGAACTGCAGTGGTGACAATGTCCAACCTTGTCGAGTTTAAACTGTAGAAAGTATTTGTAGAGAAATGTAATCCCACTGGCCATCTAACAACTGGACTGTTATTCCCAGGAGACGTAGCATCACATGTACATTGTCTAACAACAACTGGTTGGTGATGGTGAAGAGATATTAAGACAAGAACGCTCCAATTAAATTTTAAAAAGAAAAAAAATACCCTACTGATCTCATCTCCAGAGCTTGAATTCATCTTAATAAAAAATGAAAAAACACCTTCAAAAGAGCTGCATTAAGTCTCTTGAGTAATTACAAAGCACATTATTTATTGTGTCTTATCTCAGTATAAGTGGTGGTTATTTTCTATACCCTGTGGAGACCAATGGAAGACGAAGTCAAGATGAAGTCTATTTTATCTTGTACATTTTTCATAGATGTGTTGAAGTTGTAAAGCAGCACGTACAGTCGAGTTCAGCAATCCCCTTGGCTTCACAGTGAACTGTCTTTGAAATGGAACATAGGTGTTCCATTATCCACAAGTGCTTTCACTTCATTTGACACGGGTTGACATGGGTTTTAAGATATATATATTGTTTTAATACAAAATACAAAACATAAACATACAAAAGACGTACACAAACATCAACGACGTCACTCCTTCCCAGACGCACCTGTTCTCACCGCTATCTCCAGTGACAGGCTGACAAGCTGCACTACTCACCGCTATCTCCAGTGACAGGCTGACAAGCTGCACTACTCACCGCTATCTCCAGTGACAGGCTGACAAGCTGCACTACTCACCGCTATCTCCAGTGACAGGCTGACAAGCTGCACTACTCACCGCTATCTCCAGTGACAGGCTGACATGCTGCACTACTCACCGCTATCTCCAGTGACAGGCTGACAAGCTGCACTACTCACCGCTATCTCCAGTGACAGGCTGACAAGCTGCACTACTCACCGCTATCTCCAGTGACAGGCTGACATGCTGCACTACTCACCGCTATCTCTAGTGACAGGCTGACAAGCTGCACTACTCACCGCTCTCTCCAGTGACAGGCTGACAAGCTGCACTTTTCACCGCTATCTCCAGTGACAGGCTGACATGCTGCACTACTCACCGCTATCTCCAGTGACAGGCTGACATGCTGCACTACTCACCGCTATCTCCAGTGACAGGCTGACAAGCTGCACTACTCACCGCTATCTCCAGTGACAGGCTGACAAGCTGCACTACTCACCGCTATCTCCAGTGACAGGCTGACATGCTGCACTACTCACCGCTATCTCCAGTGACAGGCTGACAAGCTGCACTACTCACCGCTATCTCCAGTGACAGGCTGACAAGCTGCACTACTCACCGCTATCTCCAGTGACAGGCTGACATGCTGCACTACTCACCGCTATCTCCAGTGACAGGCTGACAAGCTGCACTACTCACCGCTATCTCCAGTGACAGGCTGACAAGCTGCACTACTCACCGCTATCTCCAGTGACAGGCTGACAAGCTGCACTACTCACCGCTATCTCCAGTGACAGGCTGACATGCTGCACTACTCACCGCTATCTCCAGTGACAGGCTGACAAGCTGCACTACTCACCGCTATCTCCAGTGACAGGCTGACATGCTGCACTACTCACCACTATCTCCAGTGACAGGCTGACATGCTGCACTACTCACCGCTATCTCCAGTGACAGGCTGACAAGCTGCACTACTCACCGCTATCTCCAGTGACAGGCTGACAAGCTGCACTACTCACCGCCACATGTCCTCACATTGCATCATTTTGTTCCTCTCTGTTGCCAACACTCTTTCAATATGTTGATGATGATTGCTTTTAAAAAAAACAAATGTTCCCTTAGTTCAAGAGTTTTGAGTTCAATAACTTGTGTGCTTCATGCCTTTGATGACCTGTCTGTCTCCGTGTGTTTTTTGTTAGTGGTGTTATGATGTGCTTTGGTGCATTAGTATCTGTCCGCCAATTTTGAAGAATCAATACTGTTGACCTCTGCTGATAACAGCCACAGCCAGCTCTGCTTGAAAACATCACAGCTCCTGACACTGATGTATCGGAGTCACCCAGCCCATGGACTGGTGATGTTCCCTCCAGGCATGATGGGTAGCAGAAAGCCAAGCTGAGCATCATCACAGGGACTTTGGGAGGGGAAACAAACAATGGCTTATTTCCCACCAGTCAGGAAGTGGATCTGGAATTCAATACGGCAGTCAATTACACCCCTGCACAATTCTATAGGCAATAGAATGAATTGAGCGCACAGCGTTGTGGTGATAATGGGATGGGATGGGATAGGCTTCTGGTACCAGTCTGTATCTTACCTACCCCAGCAACACCCACCCCTGTAAGCAGCCCTTTATCACAATGAGGCACACCATCACACCCCCATACTGAGATCAGCTATTTCCAGCAGGAGAAAGCATCCCTCTGTGAAGGTTCTCAAAGGCGCAGTGTGTGTGTGTGTGTGTGTGTGTGTGCGTGCGTGCGGTGCGTGCGTCCATGTGTGTGTGTGTGCGTGTGTGTTGGGATAAAGGAACGCATATTTCTAACAAAGAGAGAAAAGGGACGATAAGAGAAGCTGTCTGCCTTTTACATTCCAGGCAAAGTCTAAACATGTCCTGAAATCCAAAGCAATCCTTGACTTGAGATAACACATGGAACCATTAGGCCTGTAAATGGTCATAATTTGTTATGGGAAATTCATGAACAAAGACTTTGATGGCATTTTTGAGGAATTATTAACAGAGTTTATATATATATATATATATCTCTATATATATATATATGGAGCCTTCTATTAGCTTGTCTCAAGGACAGGCCTTGGGCAAATCCAGTGGGACAGAGAGAAAGAGAAAATGAGACAGAAAAAGAAAAAAAGAAACAGAGTGAGAGAGGGAGGGAAAGAGCAAGAGAGAGAGAGAGAGAGAATGACAGAGGGAGGCACAGGTAGACAGGGCAAGTAGAGGAGGTATATTGAAGCTTTGATTAAATCTTTATGGACCTTTCATTTGTTTGAAAAATTGATTTCCCTTTGATTTTGTGTACCTCACATCTATTGTGGAACAACATAATCAATCATTTAATACCCTACTGTACCTGTCAGGTTTAAGAGCATCAATAGTACGTTTATCAGAGTTGAGAGCTTGAGGAAAAAGGTGCTTGGGATTCTTTTTTTCATTTGTATTTTAAAATATAATCTCAAACTATACCGCATAGAAGTACCATAATAGTACCTAAAGTACCTTAACAGATAGGCTTACATTTCTCACATTTCCAAATTGAGAGTTGAAGTTGTTTTCCAATAGATTTTCCTTATCCTAGAAGCTCATACAAAGCCATAGTAAACTGTATGGTGGAATACTACGCTGTTAAAAATGCACTGTCGACTCAACTTGAAACACGTTTCCCTTTCTGTGTCTGCCTGCATCAGAGGCCTAGTGTATTCCTTCCTGATTTCTAGCATGAGCACATTCAGAAATAGACAAACATAATCACAAAAACATTTGGTTTCATAGAAAGAAACAAGTGTCCAGTCAAAACAACACATGACCCTTCTGAGGCTGTCGGCAGCCTGAAAACAATACTCTTCTTGTTGAGCTTGTTTCCCATTCTCTCCAACCGTTGCTCAACGCTTTCAGGTAAGGTTCAAATCAAGGCCCCCTTCAACATAAATTGGCTTTCTAACGAAATGTTAGTCTCTCAAACATGCATACTTCCAGTGCCTCTTTTAACATGCATTCATGAAGAGAGAGGGACAATCACTAGACGTTACACACAGGGCCTCACAGCACACACTTGCAAACAGAAACAGACATATACACAGGGATCACAGGAGGTTGGTGGCACCTTAATTGGGGAGAACGGGCTCGCAGTATTGGCTGTTGACTGGAGCGAAATAGCTGGAATGGTATCAAATACATCAAACACATGGTTTCCAGGTGTTTGATGCAATTCCACTTGCTCCGTTCCGGACATTATTACGAGCTGTTATCCCCTCAACAGCCTCCGGTGACAGGGAAAGTAGCACGTCACACTCCTTCAAATATACGCTGAGTGGACAAAACATTAGGAACACATGTTCTTTCCATGACATAGACTGACCAGGTAAATCCAGGTGATCCCTTATTGATGTCAATTGTTAAATCCACTCCAATCAGTGTAGATCATGGGGAGGAGACAGGTTATAGAAGGATTTTTAAGCCTTGAGACAATTGAGACATGGATTGTGTATGTGTGCCATTCAGAGGGTGAATGGGACAAAATATTTAAGTGCCTTTGAACGGGGTATGTAGTAGGCGATAGGTGCACCGGTTTGTGTGTGTCAAGAACTGCACTGCTGCTGGGTTTATCAAGCTCAACAGTTTCCCTTGTGTATCAAGAATGGTCCACCACCCAATGGACATCCAGCCAACGTGGCACAACTGGAAAGCATTGGAGTCAACATGGGCCAGCATCCCTGTGGAACGCTTTCAACAACTTGTGGAATCCACGGCTGACAAATTGAGGCTGTTCTGAGGGCAAAAGGGGGGTGCAACTCAATATTATGAAGGTGTTCCTAATGTTTTCAAACCTCAGTGTACACAGGGCTAGCATAGCGGCACACACTCAAACATACACACACAGCAGTATTTACTCAGTAAACAGGGACAAGTGACCTCTCCAGACCTGTTGTGAGTTGACAGAGATCACATATTACGAGCACTTCACAGTTATTTTGCAGTCCAGCTGTCACACCATTGCCTTTGAGGGGGTCATTTAAAATCAGAAAGAAACACTCAATAGTTTTGGACATGTCTGGTAAACAATGAATCTAGCTGCTAACATTCACTTGAAAAATAACTGACTCTGGCAACACTGAATGGGATAAACACAGCCATTCAGATGAATGCCAGGGACCTCAGTCTGGAAATAGATCCAATATTACCTCCTGCGGTAAAATGAAGTGTCTCCTCTGGTTTGACATTCATTTCCATTCCAGGGCTGTGTGTGACTGTACTTGTCAGATGCTGATGGCCTAGTCCCCTCTGATACCGCCATAACACAGTCGCCCACATGTATTTCACCTCGGTAATTTCCTGAGTCTGTTGAGTGCGCGCTCATGTATATGGTACCTGATGAATGGGGTGACAAATGGTGACTATTTGCAATGCCCTTTCCCTTCTATGGTTGCATTTGCACTGGACCGTAGGTCACTGTGAATTTGATGGGCCAAGCCATTTCTGACCCGGGGAAAGCACATATTTGCATACAAAGAGTTTTGCTGGAACAACTGAACGGAGCGTAATTCAACTGCAAAGCCAGAGCAGCAAAAAACTCTGCTGACAGCCCATGCTGTCATCCTCAGGGACAAGGTAATAAACTAGAGCTGTTTCTCCAGATTGCAACACCTCTGACGCTTTTTTCAACAAATAAATAAACAATAATAATCAGGTAGCGAGTGAGCAGGAAATAAGGCTCCCACAAACTATTTACAAAAATCAAAAATACAAGATCAGACTATGCACGGCCAATCACATTAGAAAGGAGCGACAACACATTTTTCCGTGAAAGGGGTTTTGTTATCGTTAGGACCGGTGGGACAAATGAGAGGCACGCATGAAAGAAGCTGTGTCTGATGCATCTTTATCAGCCCAGCCTGGCTGGCTGCACCACACACGCGCGCGTGTACACGCACACACACGGCTCCATCATGCACCAGCACCACCTCACCCCATATAAACAGTAGGCTCCGCTCTGCTGGAATCCAATACAACACAAAGAGAACATAATGTCATACCTCAGGTGACCAAACCAAACATACGCAGGGAATTCAATAAGAAAACAACTCACGGTCTGTTAGTCTGTTCGAGTCTGCCACTGCTACAGTAGCTCTCTTATTTGACCAGAACAGAACTACAGGTGAGGCGGAAGACAAGCTTATCACAAACAGCCCAGTGATGTTGGTTTAACGACAGGAGACGATGTACTGCTATCTCTGGCAGAGGGCAATTATCCGCCTAAATGTCAAGCTTTTAAAACCCAATTGAAGGTGAAGGGGAAAACTTGTGTATGTCTTGCCAGAATAAACATGTTTCATAGAATATTTAAAGAGGTTTGATCTTTTATTCATTTTCATTTCCATTTATTTATCCAGGATAGTTCACTCAGTAACAAGTGCCACTGTTTACATGGAGTCCCAGGAGTCATATTATTATTATTTCTACAGTACTGCCTGATCCACTGGAGTGGTTAGATATAGACTCATTGGTTTATAAGACAGGACACGGTTCATTGGCTCATTGGTCGGTGTCTCAGACGGTTCACAGAGGACAGCCACTGGGCCGTCATGATACTATCCCCAAACACCTCTGAGAGAATGGAGGAAAATGTCAGGGAACATTCGTCATAAAGTTAAGCCACACTTACGGTCACCACCCAATCGCCCCACATTTTTCCAAGAGGAGCCGTTTGCTCTAAAGAGAGTCGAGCTTGGGGACTTGGGGAAACACACAATAGTGCTTGTGGGACTTTGAATGGGGGAAAAGGTTAGAGCCCCATGCTCCCTTAGCTCTGCTAATCTGATGGTTTCCTGCATGTGCCCGCTGCTGTGGCCTCAAAACCTCCACCGGAGAGGACCTGTCAATAACATGAGGCCGGCCTGCAGAGTGATGTCCGCGGGGGACCCATGGTGTTTGTGTGTGGGGCTGCTAATTATCGAACAGAGGCCCCACCCCCACCACCACCACCATTGGCGACTTTAGATAATTTGATTTGATTTCCCTTTGTCCCCAACACAAAGGACACAATGGCCCTTTCTGGTCCCCAGTGTGTCATACTGTATGTAGATCATTGGGTTTACACTGGATTCCTAGCTGGGTCACTTCAAGGTGGTAGAGACTACATAGGACGAGAGTCCCCACACGTGGTATTGCTAGTTTGGTTGACATGTGGTTTCTGGTTGAGAGTGACAGTGTGGTGAGCGGTATCTATTTTTTCTATTATAGTATACAATTAAAGCTGCAATATTCGACTTTTTGGGTGACTTGACCAAATTCGCATAGAAATGTGAGTTACAGATCTGTCATTCTCATTGAAAGTAAATCTAAGAAGTGGTAGATGCTTCCTGTTCTTAAGTTTAGTTTTTGTGTGTTTTACTTTCGGCTTTGTACACCTGCTTCAAACAGCTAAAAATATAATATTAAACTATAACAAGTCAGGAAATGGCGGAACGATATCTGCACCTTTAACTTCTTATGGCTGCAGGGGCAGTATTGAGTAGCTTGGATGAAAAGGTAAATGCATGCTTGGATGTAGAGTTAGCAAGCGGTCCTGAATATTCTCAGAAATTTATCAGCCATGAATAATCTGGGGGGGGGAACTGTGGAAAACATCAAAAACTTGATTCTTCGATCATTCAGAATAACTGTTCTTCTATTTCTGATTTCAACAACATGAAAACCAACTAAACATTCTAAGAAGAGTCTTGACAGAGAAGGCGACAGTGTGTCTCTCCCTCTGTCTAGTGCTCGCAGTATGCGGTGGCCATATTAGCCTCGTTGCCCTATAAATGTGACACAGCCACAGCCTATTAACGCATGTCTCTGTGGCTATATCGTTACAGCCCTGGCCAGACTTAGTGTCCACTGGCCCGACAGATTGATGTGAATGAGTTTAGGAAGCCCCAGACACAGTGGCTCTAAATCTTGCCTGAGGTCAGGTGGTGGAACAGAACATGTCACAAGGCCACACTGGATAGAGGCAACGCTGAATAGAGGCAGCGCTAAATAGAGGCAGCGCTAAATAGAGGCAGCACTAAATAGAGGCAGCACTGAATAGAAGCTGCGCTGAATAGAGGCAGCGCTGGATAGATGCAGCGCTGAATAGAGGCAGCGCTGAATAGAGGCAGCGCTGGATACAGGAAGCGCTGGATAGAGGCAGCGCTGAATAGAGGCAGCGCTGGATAGAGGCAGCGCTGAATAGAGGCAGCGCTGAATAGAGGCAGCGCTGAATAGAGGCAGCGCTGAATAGAGGCAGCGCTGGATAGACAGATGTCCCGTCGGTGAAAACTCACTGCAGGGAGGAATGCATGAAATGGATCTGTTTACAGACCTCTAAAACGGCCCACACCCCACGCTCACAGAAATGAATTACTCTCCCTTTGTCCTTCCACATAATCAGTTAATGTGCACATACAGACACACACACACTGACAAGTAAGGCATGCAAAATAAATCAGATGTTTAGATAACATAGCATAACCTTGCCCTTGCCTGGTATTTAGTATGCACATTCTTTGACTGCTCCCTCTGAATCGGAGTTACATATTCTGTTCTGAAAGTAAAGCCCCTTTCCCAAACAGCACCATGTTAAATAGTGAAGTCACATTGAATCAGGAAGCTCTGCCTGCCTGTACAGAAACATGTTGCATTTGGCATGAGGCAGCCCCCCCCCCCACACACACACACATTTTTCTCTCTCTGTCTCTCCCTCTCCCTCTCTCTGTACACAACAAGGTCTGCTGCAATTAGCATGGCCGTCTCCCCAGTCTAAATATCCAGGCAGCAGTACTGTAACCCTGCCAGAACAGAGCAACAGAGAGAGAGAGAGAGAAAGAGAGAGAGAGGGAGAGAGAAAGAGAGAGAGAGAGAGAGACACAACTCCTCTGCAGTCTCAAGGAATGTGAGGCATTTCCTTTAATGTGCTTTGGCCTTGCTGGGTCAGAGGAACTAACCAAAGCTCCCCTTGCCTCGCCTCGCCTGCCTCACACGAGCAGAGCAGAGTAATTCAGAACAAAACTTCCTGTTTAACTGTTCCCAAAATAAATATGGCTTAACTGAAATCCCTACTTTTCATTCTTTCTATCTCTCTTTCTCTCTCTTTCACCCTCTTTCTCTTTCTCTCTCTCTCGTTCTTCCATTCGTAAGTTCAAATTCACACTTTTCTTACTGTGCCTCTCTAGTGCTGGTTTCTGAAATAACACAGCCATAGGAGTTGGCAAGACCGCACAAACAGATGTGGGACCCATCTACCCATCTAGCTCCTCCCTGCCTACCTGGCTGTCTGGCTGTAGGTTGGGTCACACAGCTCTGCTTGCTCCTCTCCCCAGAACGTTCCAACAGAGTGCTTCTGCTGAAAGCTGAGAGTCTGTAACGATAGTTCTGTCATCAGATCCTCAGGCGAGTACATCATTAAACTTGATCAGGACACAGCCACGTAACAGCCCCGTTCAGAGGCCAGAGATCACTGATGCTGGTCAAAGACATACTGTAGCAAGTAGCCAGTCTGCCAGTTACAGATAAGAATAGGCACGCTGAACGATCGTTAGAGAGAAATATTCTCCTCTTGATCATCCCCTTTTTCACGTTCCCAACACAACCAAGTCTAATGGTTATATAACTTACATGTACTGTAAGCAGTCTTCAAAATGCCAAAAATACTGTGGTCTCATTACGCAAATACCTGTGACGAAGAATGTGATAGCTGTCAGTTTGTTCTGTTACTACATACATTTTGGTCAGATATTTGTGCAGCAATAAACCCACAATGGTCTTTAAAGATCAGTTAAACGTCAACTTGTCAAGCAACTGGTGCCTGGCTTTGAGCAACTCCAACTTAGGACCTTGATTGGTGTCTCTCAACACAAAAGCCACTTGGGATTCAATCATTTCCTTTAACACTGAGTGAGAAAAGTCACTTTAAGCCAGCACTACCAACGTGTTGGAGGAAACACTGTTCAACAGATGGCCGAGTCAGCTTGCCCGTCCCGACACAAGGAGTCACTAAAGCACGATGAGCCAAGGAAAGCCCCCCCAGCCAACTGTGACACACTGTGGGATCAAACCCCAGGCTGTATTAGTGCCTCAGCACCGCGATGCAATGCCTTAGACCGCTGCGCCACTCGGGAGGCTACCTCAAGCCTCCTTAACAGGTTACGATGTGACCAAGAAATACAGTTTTTTAAGCTAAAAATATCTCTAAAGGCTTGAAAGGTCAACATGCCTTTCCACTTTTATTGAAGATTGATTTTCTGTAGTAGGTGCAGGCGTGGACAGAGCGAGAGCATTATCAATCTCCTGTTGACCTTTCAGGAGACCTTTGTCTCTGTGTTTATTAAAGGCTGTTTGAGCAGAATTCGTCATCAGCGGTCATTCGGCCAATCGGAATGCACTATTAGGGGTCATTTAGCCTATCAGAAGACACCGTGAGGGCTCATTCAACCTATTAGAACACACCAGCTATACAGGTCAACCTATCAGAAAACACTGTCCGTATGGGTCCAAACTATCAGAGCACACCGACCGGGCATACAGATCCAGTTAATCACAACCCACCTTCAGAGGTCATCAGACCTATCACAACACATCTTCAGAGGTCACCAGACCTATCACAACACACCTTCAGAGGTCATCAGACCTATCACAACACACCTTCAGAGGTCACCAGACCTATCACAACACACCTTCAGAGGTCACCAGACCTATCACAACACACCTTCAGAGGCCACCAGACCTATCACAACACACCTTCAGAGGTCACCAGACCTATCACAACACACCTTCAGAGGACATCAGACCTATCACACCACACCTTCAGAGGTCACCAGACCTATCACAACACACCTTCAGAGGTCATCAGATCTATCACATTCCACCTTCAGAGGTCATCAGACCTATCACAACACACCTTCAGAGGACATCAGACCTATCACACCACACCTTCAGAGGTCATCAGACCTATCACAACCCACCATCAAAGGTCATTAGACCTATCACAACCCACCTTCAGAGGACATCAGACCTATCACAACCCACTTTCAGAGGTCATCAGACCTATCACAACCCACCGGGAGTGGAGATATAGAGCACAGATTATTTTTTATTTATCTGTTCAACGAACACAGGACAGCTTGCATACTTTACATTCCTGACATATTATACATTTGTGCAGAGATACTTATATTTTTTTACATCAGTCAGATTGGTTATCTTTTACAAGGACTTAGCTGTCATGCAGGTGAATGAGGACCCAAAAGCGACTTGGCGAAAACAGAGTTTTTAATCCAGTAATAAACTTTACAAAACAAAAAGCATAATACTACTCGTAAAGACGAGAACAGACTGGAGACTTGATCGAGAACTGCAGGTTGCCTCGGGAAGGCACTTGAACCTAGCAGACTCAGACACCTGCTCACCACGCAGCATCTGAGGGAAACACGACACGACAGGGCAAAACATAGACACAGCACGGTGAATTATAGATGAGGATCCGACGGGGCAGGAACGGAAAAACAAGGAGAGAAATAGGGACTCTAATCAGGGAAAAGGATCGGGAACAGGTGTGGGAAGACTAAATGATTGATTAGGGGAATAGGAACAGCTGGGAGCAGGAACGGAACGATAGAGAGAAGAGAGAGCGAGAGAGTGAGAGAGGGAGGGGGAGAGAGAGGGATAGAAAGAGGGAAAGAACCTAATAAGACCAGCAGAGGGAAACGAATAGAAGGGGAAGCACAGGGACAAGACATGATAATAAATGACAAAACATGACATTAGCTGCTATTGTGTGCACCCGGAAGGCTTTGATCGTATTCGAGGCAGACTACATTGCATCGGATTGCGAAATCTTAGGGTTAGCTGATATGTTAAACACCTAACTAGGACTTCTGAGATCAGGCAGGTAACTGTAATGTATTCCGCATAGAACGCAGCCATTGTATATTCAAGCATCATGGTAATAGTACACTATACAGTGCATTTGGAAAGTATTCAGACCCATTCTCCTTTTCCACATTTTGTTACAACCATAACCTAAATTAGACTATATATTTTTCAATCTACACACAATACACCATAATGACATAGCAAAAATAGTTTTTTAGCATTTTTTGCAAACTTTGAATAGTTTATTTACATAAGTATTCAAACCCTTTGCTATGAGACTCAAAAATGAGCTCAGGTCCATCCTGTTTCCATTGATCATCCTTGAGATGTTTCTACAACTTGATTGGAGTTCACCTGTGGTAAACTAAATTGATTGGACATGATTTGGAAAGGCACACACCTGTCTATATAAGGTCCCACAGTTGACAGTGCATGTCAGAGCAAAAACCAAGGCATGAGGTCGAAGAAATTGTCCGTAGAGCTCCGAGACAGGATTGTGTCGAGGCACAGATCTGGGGAAAGGTAATAAAACATTTCTGAAGCATTAAAGGTTCCCAAGAACACAGTGGCCTCCATCATTTTTAAATATAAGAAGTTGGAAACCACCAAAACTCTTCTTAGAGCTGGCCACACAGCCAAACTGAGCAATCGGGGGAGAACGGCCTTGGTCAGGGAGGTGACCAAGAACCCGATGGTAACTCTGTGGAGATGGGAGAACCTTCCAGAAGGGCAACCATCTTTGCAGCACTTCACCTATCAGGCATTTATGGTAGAGTGGCCAGACGGAAGCTATTCCTCAGTAAAAGGCACGAGAGCCTGCTTGGAGTTTGCCAACGGGCACCTAAAGGATTCTTAGACCATGAGAAACAAGATTCTCTGGTCTGATGAAACCAAGATTGAACTCTTTGGCCTGAATGCCAAGCATCACGTCTGGAAGAAACCTGGCACCGTCCCTACGGTGAAGCATGGTGGTGGCAACATCATGCTGTGGGGATGTTTTCAGCGGCAGGGACTGGGAGACCAGTTGAGGGAAAGATGAACAGAGCAAAGTACAGAGAGATCCTTGATGAAAACCTGCTCCAGAGCACTTAGCACCTCAGACTGGGGCAAAGGTTCACCTTCCAACAGGACAACAATTCTAAGCACACAGCCAAGACAACGCAGGCGTGGCTTCAGGACAAGTCTCTGAATGTCCTTGAGTGGCCCAGCCACAGCCCGGACTTGAACCCGATCTAACATCTATGGAGAGGCCTGAAAATAGCTGTGCAGCCAACCTGACAGAGCTTGAGAGGATATGCAGAGAAGAACAGGAGAACATCCCCAAATACAGGTGTGCCAAGCTTGTAGCATCACATCCAAGAAGACTCGAGGCTGTAATAGCTGCCAACGCTGCTTCAACAAAATACTGAGTAAAGGGGCCGAATACTTCTGTAAATGTGATATTTCCGTGGGTTTTAATATACATTTGCAAAAATGTCAAAAAAGCGTTTTTTGCTTTGTCATTATGGGGTATTGTTTGTAGATTGAAAAGTGAAAAACACTATTTAATCAATTTTAGAAACAAAATATGGAAAAAGTCAAGGGGTCTGAGTACATGTGTGGATTCGGCTATTTCAGCCACAATTGATTGAAGACAGGTATATAAATCGAGCATAAATCGAGCACACAGCCATGCAATCTTCATACACAAACAATAGCAGTAGAATGGCCTTACTGAAGAGCACAGTGACTTTCAACGTGGCACCGTCATAGGATACCGCCTTTCCAACAAGTCACTTCGTCAAATTTCGGCCCTGCTAGAGCTGCACCGGTCAACTGTAAGTGCGGTGGAAAGTAGTGGAAACGTCTAAAAGACACAACGGCTCAGCCGCGAAGTTGTAGGCCACACAACCTCACAGAACGGGACAGCTGAAGCACATAGCGCGTAAACATCTTTTGTCTTCAGTTGCAACACTCACTACCAAGTTACAAACTGCCTCTGGAAGCAATGTCAGCACAAGAACGGCTCGTCAGGAGCTTCATGAAATGGGTTTCCATGGCTGACAAGCCTAAGATAACCATGAGCAATGCCAAGCATCGGCCTGAGCGGAGTAAAACATATTTCCTGGAGTGATGAATCACGATTTACCATCTGTCAGTCCGATGGACGAATCAGAGTTTGGTGGATGCCAGGAGAACACTACCTGTCCCAATGCATAATGCCAACTGTAAAGTTTGGTGGAGGAGGAATAATGGTCTGGGGCTGTTTTCCATGGTTCGGGCTAGGCCCCTTAGTTCCAGTAAAGGGAAATCTTAATGCTACTGCCTACAAAGACATTCTAGATGATTCTGTGCTTCCAACTTTGTGGCAACAGTTTGGGGAAAGCCCTTTCCTGTTTCAGCATGAAAATGCCTCCGTACACAAAGGGAGATCCATAGAGAAATGTTTTGTTGAGATCTGTGTAGAAGAACATGACTTGCCTGTACAGAGCCCTGACCTCAACCCCATTGACCACCTTTGTAATGAATTGGAACGCCAACTGCGAGCCAGGCTTAATCACACAACATCAGTGCCCAACCTCACTAATGCTCTTGTGGCTAAATGGAAGCAAGTCCCCGCAGCAATGTTCCATCTCGTGGAAAGCCTTCCCAGAAGAGTGGAGGCTGTTATAGCAGCAAAGGGGGGACCAACTCCATATTAATGCCCTTGATTTTGGAATAAGATGTTTGACCAGCAGCTGTCCACATACAGTGGGGCAAAAAAGTATTTAGTCAGCCACCAATTGTGCAAGTTCTCCCACTTATTTTCATCATAGGTACACTACAAATATGACAGACAAAATGAGAAAAAAATATCCAGAAAATCACATTGTAGGACTTTTAAGGAATTTATTTGTAAATTATGGTGGTAAATAAGTATTTGGTCACCTACAAACAAACAAGATTTCTGTCTCTCACAGACTTCTTCTTTAAGAGGCTCCTCTGTCCTCCACTCGGTACCTGTATTAATGGCACCTGTTTGAACTTGTTATCGGTATAAAAGACACCTGTCCACAACCTCAAACAGTCACTCTCCAAACTCCACTATGGCTAAGACCAAAGAGCTGTCAAAGGACACCAGAAACAAAATTGTAGACCTGCACCAGGCTGGGAAGACTGAATCTCCAATAGGTAAGCAGCTTGGTTTGAAGAAATCAACTGTGGGAGTAATTATTGGAAATTGAAGACATACAAGACCACTGATAATATCCCTCGATCTGGGGCTCCATGCAAGATCTCACCCCGTGGTGTCAAAATGATCACAAGAACGGTGAGCAAAAATCCCAGAACCACACGGGGGGACCTAGTGAATGACCTGCAGAGAGCTGGGACCAAAGTAACAAAGCCTACCATCAGTAACACACTACGCCGCCAGGGACTCAAATCCTGCAGTGACGTGTCCCCCTGCTTAAGCCAGTACATGTCCAGGCCCGTCTGAAGTTTGCTAGAGAGCATTTGGATGATCCAGAAGAAGATTGGGAGAATGTCATATGGTCAGATGAAAACAAAATATAACTTTTTGGTAAAAACTCAACTCGTTGTATTTGGAGGACAAAGAATGCTGAGTTGCATCCAAAGAACACCATACCTACTGTGAAGCATGGGGGTGGAAACATCATGCTTTGGGGCTGTTTTTCTGCAAAGGGACCAGGACGACTGATCCGTGTAAAGGAAAGAATGAATGGGGCCATGTATCGTGAGATTTTGAGTGAAAACCTCCTTCCATCAGCAAGGGCATTGAAGATGAAATGTGGCTGGGTCTTTCAGCATGACAATGATCCCAAACACACCGCCCGGGCAATGAAGGAGTGGCTTCGTAAGAAGCATTTCAAGGTCCTGGAGTGGCCTAGCCAATCTCCAGATCTCAACCGCATAGAAAATCTTTGGAGGGAGTTGAAAGTCTGTGTTGCCCAGCAACAGCCCCAAAACATCACTGCTCTATAGGAGATCTGCATGGAGGAATGGGCCAAAATACCAGCAACAGTGTGTGAAAACCTTGTGAAAACGTTTGACCTCTGTCATTGCCAACAAAGGGTATATAACAAAGTATTGAGATAAACTTTTGTTATTGACCAAATACTTATTTTCCACCATAATTTGCAAATAAATTCATTACAAATCCTACAATGTGATTTTCTGGATTTCTTTTCCTCATCTTGTCTGTCATAGTTGAAGTGTACCTATGATGAAAATTACAGGCCTCTCTCATCTTTTTAAGTGGAAGAACTTGCACAATTGGTGGCTGACTAAATACTTTTTTGCCCCACTGTACATTTGGTCATGTGGTGTATGATTTTCAGAAAAAGAGGATATGGCATGATGAAATAGGAGCCTCATCTTTCTCACCCAAATGACACTGCCTTCCCTATATAGTACACAACTTTTTTTTTTACCAGAGCCCAATTGGCACTGGTCAAAAGTAGTGCTCTATAAAGGGAATAGGGTGCCACTTGGGTCAAAAACGATGTCTGCCTTCATTGCACAAAAAATAAAACCAGGCTCATTGGTATGCTGAGAAATATCAGTAATACCTGTGATGTTGTCGAGTATGATAATCCCAGTCTTTACTCATGGTAATCTCTCAGTCTGTGGTTACGGCAGCAAAAAGCCCAGTCTACACACACACCAAGGATCTCCTGGGCCAAGACAGAGAGCAAGACACACACATAGGCAGGACCCAGACCGCCAATGTTAAAAACACCTTCCACCAGCCATAACAAATAACTGAACCAGCCAGACAGGACACAACAACTACACAAAGCCACAGTTAGTTACACAGTAAAGTCAGTGACAGATAACACCACAGCTAAACAGTGACAGGTTATATGACAGGCCGGCCTTAAAACAGAACACAGCACAACAACAGCTCCTCCATGTACAAAAGTTATACTCCATAGATCTTCACGTGGAGAGGGATCCTGTACTTTTCAAAGGGAGAGCCACCACGGCACAGCAGCCGTAGACTGAAGGTACACCTGCCACAACAAAACAACAAGGGCCATCGTCCCCGTTGCTAGGACTGTTGGTTGCCATAACAAGCCTATATTTTGGTGCTTTAATTGGCCATCTGCTGCCAGAGAACTGTAAACACACCGGCAGACACAAAGATACAGCCTGGGTATCCATGGGGGACTGCAGTCCGATTTCCGCTACATTTGCATTCTGATAGGCCTATTAGAATCCTGTGTTTATTTGTTTGTTTTTTTGAATATCACAGAAGAGAACCTGTCACAGAAACACATCCGACTAAACAAACAGGACACCTCACTCAAAAAAAGAAAAGGATGGAAAGAAAGAGGCAGCAAAAGAGCAGGTAAATATATGACAAAATTGTGTGGCGCCAGGGATTTCCGTGTTGTTATTCAAAGTGCAGTACTCTGTAAAATCATTTTAAATATGCTGGGGGAACAACAGAAACGGATGAATCTGAAAACAAAGCATGGGAACATGACAAAGAACGAGTGGCATTTGCTCACTGCATAATGACTCAGTGACAGAAATTCAATCAGTTTGGAGGCTGCTTTTACCACCCTCAAAAACGAAGCTGGGAATTGATCATTTAGCTTGATTTATGTCTGAGTATTTATGAATAACAACGAAGCACACAACAATTAGCTGAGTTAATTTCTGCTAATAATAAATCCTATAAGCCTGGCAGAGACATGCGGGATCTATACATAATATCCAGAAAACCACTACACAAAAGATGCTAAAAGGGTTCTTCAGATGGCCCCACAGGAGAACCCTTTGAAGAAGGGTGCTACCTGGAACCAAAAAGGGTTCTACCTGGAACCAAAAAGTGTTGTCCTATGGGGACAACCGAAGAACCCTTTTGGAACCCTTTTTTTTCTAAGAGTGTATGAAAACTGTACAGTACGAGTCCGATCACAATTCTAAGTACCCATTCACTTGGATCTATTCAAAGCCATAGCATCTAACAAAGTGTCCATCCAGGTGGTAGCTAACAGTAGACAACATGCATAAATAAGACCGCATGAAAAACACCTTGTGTACATGTGGCTTGATACCTAAGACATGACCATGCATGCCCTACTCTCCCCAGTCTTTTGAACAGCGTCATGCAAGCGAGAGAGAATGAAGTGTTGTGTCGAGATGTGTTCCCCGCTGGGAATAATGTTCCACCATTCATTTGAAGAGGTATCATCAGCAAAACAGCATTGATGATGGCTCACTGACACGTCACCATACCAAGTGTTTTCATTCATTTCTAGGCACATTTTAACACAGCATATAGGCCATTTAGTGATTGCATATAGTTCCACATGGGTGGCCCCAGCAAGAATTGAATCCATGACTCTGGCGTTGCCAGCACCATGCTCCACCAACTGAGCCATACAGGACCAAGAAGACCACCATTAATATTTAATTGTAAACATTCATTGATATGCATAATACCTTCAATCTTCCTCAGAGCGGTCTGGCATGCGTCCTGGCTGGGGAACTCAAAGGGGTTGTTGCAGGTCCGTATGCTGTCACACTCACACTTCCCGTCAATGATGTTGCAGCCCGTGATCAGGTTCTCGTTGCACGGCTCAAATCCCAACAACTGGTCGTCGTCCCAGTTTTCATCTGATCAGGATGAAAGGTATATTGAGGGCAATGTCAACGTAAGATTACATCAAATCAAGGACATCAACTTTTTTGTTTTGTTATCTATGTTTGCCAGCATACCTCATACTGTACGTAATCCATGATCGAGTAAACAATATAACATTTCATAAATGTTTTCCAATTCAAGATTTGTTTTCATAACAATCATTAACTGAACATTGTTACCAGTACTCACACTATACCCCAAGAATGTATTGCAAATAAGAAACTATAAAGGTAATTTACTGTATTTTGTCAACTCCTCGGCTGAAATATTGATCATTATGGTGTATGACATTGGGAACATCGCAAATGGCACCCTACCCTTACAGATGTAGGATCTTAATTTGATCACCATGTGGCAGGAGAACTTTCCTGCAATTGAAAAAATGTAAGACGTGTAGTGTTTTTGAGGTTTAAAAAGGCTTCTGAAGTTTGTGATTTCCACTTTGAAATTTCAGACATTATTTTCCCTTATGAACAATTTTTCAGCCCCCTTAATTAGAATCCACGGTAATTCACATTCCCTGTTTCTGCAGGATTATTTTCCTGCTGTATCAAACTGGCTCAAATGAATATCCTACATCTGTATACAGTGCACTACATTTGACCAGAGTCATAACGGCCCTGGTCAAAAGTAGTGCACTATATACAGTTCCAGTCAAAAGTTTGGACACACCTACTCATTCCAGGGCTTTTCTTTATTTTTACTTTTTTCTACATTGTAAAATAATAGTGAAGACATCAAAACTATGAAATAACACATATGGAATCTTGTAGTAACCAAAAAAGTGTTAAACAAATCAAAATATATATTCTATTTGAGATTCTTCAAAATAGCCACCCTTTGCCTTGATGACAGCTTTGCACACTCTTGGCATTCTCTCAACCAGCTTCACGAGGTAGTCACCTTGAACGCAATTGTTAAAAGTTCATTGTGGAATTTCTTTCCTTCTTAATGTGTTTGAGCCAATCAGTTGTGTTGTGACAAGGTAGGCATGGTATACAGAAGATAGCCCTATTTGGTAAAAGACCAAGTCCATATTATTGCAAGAACAGCTCAAAAAAGCAAAGAGAAACGACAGTCCATCATTACTTTAAGACATGATTGTCACTCAATGCAGAACATTTTCAAGAACTTTGAAAGTTTCTTCAAGTGCAGTCGCAAAAACGATCAAGCGCTATGATGAAACTGGCTCTCATGAGGACCACCACAGGAAAGAAAGACCCAGAGTTACCTCTGCTGCAGAGGATAACTTCATTTGAGTTACAAGCCTCAGAAATTGCAGCCCAAATAAATACTTCATAGAGTTCAAGGAACAAGACACATCTCAACATCAACTGTTCAGATGAGACTGCGTGAATCAGGCCTTCATGGTTGAATTGCTACAAAGAAACCACTACTAAAGAACACCAATAATAAGAAGAGACTTGCTTGGGCCTGATGGGTCCAAATTTGAGATTTTGGGTTCCAACCCCTGTGTCTTTGTGAGATGCCGAGTAGGTGAACGACATGATCTCCGCATGTGTGGTTCCCACCGTGAAGCATGGAGGAGGAGGTGTGATGGTGTTGGGGTGCTTTGCTGTTGACACTGTCAGTGATTTATTTAGAATTCAAGGCACACTTAACCAGCATGGCGTTTCACAGCATACTGCAGCGATATGCCATCCCATCTGGAATGTGCTTTGTGGGACTATCATTTGTTTTTCAACAGGACAGTGACCCAACACACCTACAGGCAAAGGATGGTGTCACGCCCTGGCAATGGAGAAGCTTTTTATTCTCTATTTTGGTTAGGCCAGGGTGTGAATAGGGTGGGTGTTCTATGTTCTTTTTTCTATGTTTTTGTTCTATGCGTTTGGCCTGGTATGGTTCCCAATCAGAGGCAGCTGTCAATCGTTGTCTCTGATTGAGAACCATACTTAGGCAGCCTGTTTTCCCACTCTGGTTTGTGGGTAGTTGTTTTCTGTCTCTGTGTCTGCACCAGACAGAACAGTTTCGTTTTCGTTCTCTTGTTATTTTGTTTTGTGTTCAGTTTAAATAAATATTAACATGGACACGTACTACGCTGCATTTTGGTCCGATCTTGACTACTCTTCCTCAGATGACGAGGGATACCGTTACAGGTGGCTACTTTGAAGAATCTAAAATCTAAAATATATTTAGATTTGTTTAACACTTTTTTGGTTATAACATGATGTGGTATTTCATAGTTTGACATCTTCACTATTATTCTACAATGTAGAAAATAGTAAAAATAAATAAAAACCCTTGAATGAGTACAGTAGGTGTGTCCAACCTCTTGACTAGCTAGTACTGCAGGTAATAGGGTGCAATTCAGGTGTACTGTTTGAGGCTAGCTAGCTCACCACATTATGAAGTTATATTTGCAGTGCAAACATGCAGTACATGAGAAAGGGCACTGCTTTTGTGTGTGTGTGTGTGTGTGTGTGTGTGTGTGTGTGTGTGTGTGTGTGTGTGTGTGTGTGTGTGTGTGTGTGTGTGTGTGTGTGTGTGTGTGTGTGTGTGTGTGTGTGTGTGTGTGTGTGTGTGTGTGTGTGTGTGTGTGTGTGTTTGCTCTCACACTCGAGCATGTGTTGGCATACAGTATGTTTTGCACTTCCATCTTTGGGCATAAAAGTGACATTGAGAGTGTGTGTAGAAATTTTTGAGTGTGTGTGTATACAGTCGTGGCCAAAGGTTTTGAGAGTGACACAAATATTAATTTTCACAAAGTTTAATTTAATATTTAATATTAATTTTCACTCAGTTTGTATGATGGCAATTTGTATATACTCCAGAATGTTATGAAGAGTGATCAGATGAATTGCAATCATTTGCAAGTCCCTCTTTGCCATGCAAATGAACTGAATCGCCAAAAACATTTCCACTGCATTTCAGCCCTGCCACAAAAGGACCAGCTGACATCATGTCAGTGATTCTGTCGTTAACACAGGTGAGAGAGTTGATGAGGACAAGGATAGAGATCACTCTGTCATGCTGATTGAGTTCGAATAACAAACTGGAAGCTTCAAAGGGAGGGTGGTTGTTGGAATCATTGTTCTTCCTCTGTCAAACATGGTTACCTGCAAGGAAACACGTGCCGTCATCATTGCTTTGCACAAAAAGGGCTTCACAGGCAAGGATATTGCTGCCAGTAAGTTTGCACCTAAATCAACCATTTATCGGATCATCAAGAACTTCAAGGAGAGCGGTTCAATTGTTGTGAAGAAGGCTTCAAGGCACCCAAGAAAGTCCAGCAAGAGTTAGAATTGTCTCCTAAAGTTGATTCAGCTGTGGGATCGGGGCACCACCAGTACAGAGCTTGCTCAGGAATGGCAGCAGGCAGGTGTGAGTGCATCTGCACGCACAGTGAGACGAAGACTTTTGGAGGATGGCCTGGTGTCAAGAATGCCAGCAAATATGCCACTTCACTACAGGAAAAACATCAGGGACAGACTGATATTCTGTAAAAGGTACAGGGTTTGGACTGCTGAGGACTGGGGTAAAGTCATTTTCTCTGATGAATCCCCTTTCCGATTGTTTGGGGCATCCAGAAAAAAGCTTGCCTGGATAAGTCAATTTGAGCACTACCATCAGTCCTGTGTCATGCCAACAGTAAAGCATCCTGAGACCATTCATTTTGTGAGGTTGCTTCTCAGCCAAGGGAGTGGGCTCACTCACAATTTTGCCTAAGAACACAGCCATGAATAAAGAATGGTACCATTACATCCTCCGAGAGCAACTTCTCCCAACCATCCAGGAACAGTTTGGTGACGAACAATGCCTTTTCCAGCATGATGGAGCACCTTGCCATAAGGCAAAAGTGATAACTAAGTGGCTCGAGGAACAAAACATCGATATTTTGGGTCCATGGCCAGAAAACTCCCCAGACCTTAATCCCATTGAGAACTTGTAGTCAATCCTTAAGAGGCGGGTGGACAAACAAAAACCCACAAATTCTGACAAACTCCAAGCATTGATTATGCAAGAATGGGCTGCCGTCAATCAGGATGTGGCCCAGAAGTTAATTGACAGCATACCAGGGTGGATTGCAGAGGTCTTGAATAAGAAGGGTCAACGCTGCAAATATTGACTCTTTGCATCAACATCATGTAATTGTCAATAAAAAACTAATACAATGCTTGTAATTATACTTCAGTATTCCATAGTAACATCTGACAAAAATATCTAAAGACACTGAAGCAACAAACTTTTTCTAAATTAATATTTGTCATTCTCAAAACTTTTGGCCACGACTGTAGACAGACAGATACAGTAAAATATGTGTATATTATTGTCAAAAAATATGTGTCGGCTTTGCTGTGCCTTGCTTGACAATGTGATGTGTCGGATGCCCACTTATCAAGTCCTTGTACAGCATGAGAACTTCAAGGTCACTGACTACAGTTATTGAAAAGAGCTCTGTGTTGTCTGTGAAATGCATATGGTTCGAGGTCTGAGAACACAATGTACATGTGACTCATCACTATCTAAACATCTAGCACTAAACATACAGCAGGAAATACATTCATTCATTCATCACAACACTGCATGTGTAGATAAAAGATTTGGCCATGAACGCACAGGAGAGAATCAAAGAAAAGATTTGGTGCTTTTGCCATTTGTCTGTTATCGTCATATACACCACTGAATTATTTTTTAAATGGAAGATGTAGAATCATAACTTCTCTTCCAAAAATTCTGTAATAATTCATAAGGGGCATTGCCTAGCTCAAGCGTTCTTGGAAACCTATTGACATGATTTATGTGAAAATTTGAGTTATGAAGCATTGCACACATTCTGTACCTCAAATTTGAATTTGGCCTCATGAGAGTTGTAAAAGTTGGCTGAAACACCAAACCCAACACCAAAGCAATGCTAAAAGGAAACTGTTGAAGTTACAGCCCCCTAGCATCTGAAGACCCTGTGATTTTGTATGAGGATAGCTCTGGTTCCCTGTGGTGGCACCTGATAGTTATTTTAGCAGGGGGCCCTGCCTGCATATAGGAGGAGGCAGCATTAGCTGGCACTGAAGGTACCTACACTGAACAAAAATATAAACTCAACATGCAACAATTTCAAAGATTGTACTGAGTGACAGTTCACATAAGGAAGTCAGTCAATTGAAATACATTCATTAGGCCCTAATCTATGGATTTCACATGACTGGGAATACAGATATACATATGTTGGTCACAGATACCTTTAAAAAATCATCTGAAAACCAGTCAGTATCTGGTGTGACTACCACTTGCCTCATGCAGCGCGACACATTTCCTTCACGTAGAGTTAATAAGGATGTTGATTGTGGACTGTGGAATGTTGTCCCACTCCTCTTCAATGGCTTTGTGAAGTTGCTGGATATTGGCGGGAACTGGAACACACTGCCGACACGTCGATCCAGTGCATCCCAAACATGCTCAATGGGTGACATGTCTGGTAAATATATAGGCCATGTACGAACTGGGACATTTTTAGGGCCGTGCATTATCATGCTGAAACGGCGACGGTTGAATGCCACGACAAGGGGCCTCAGGATCTCGTCACAGTATCTCTGTGCATTAAAATTGCCATTGATAAAATGCAATTGTGTTTGTTGTCCGTAGGTTATGCCTGCCCTTACCATAACCCCACCACCACCATTGGGCACTCTGTGCACAACATTGACGTCAGCAAACCGCATGCCCACAGGACACCATTCACGCTGTCTGCCAAAGGCCAACTACAGTTGAAACAGAGATTCATCCGTGAAGAATACACTTCTCCAGCGAGCCAGTGGCCATCGAAGCTGAGCATTTGCCCACAGAAGTCGATTACGACACCAAACTGCAGTCAGGTCAAGACTCTGGTGAGGATGACGAGCATGCAGATGAGCTTCCCTGAGACGGTTCCATCTGTTGTGCAAACCCACAGCTGTCCGGGTGGCTGGTGTCAGACGATCCCGACAGGTGAAGAAGCCGGATGTTGGAAGTGGATTATGGTAGAAAGGCAGTTTATGGCCGCTTGTGTAACAGCTCTGGTGGACATTACTGCAGTCAACATACCAAATCCACGCTCCTTCAAAACTGTTGCATTGTGTTGTGTGACAAAACTGCACACTTAATTGTCCCCAGCACAACGTGCACATGTGTAATGATCATGCTGTTTAAAGATGCACTATGCAGAAATCCCTCTGTCATATTCTGGTTGCTAAAACTCAAATAGTTCGCCTAATTTTAGATTATGTGACAAAATAAGCGAGTATAATGTAGAGAATCATTGTACTATCTAAACCACTGTGAAATATATTTTCCATAACCAAAAATATTGTTGTTTCGGCTTGAAGCTGGTGTACAAAACCGAAAGTAAAACATGTAGAAACAAAACTGAAGAACGGGAATCACACTTCTTAGACTTGCTTTCAAGTAGAATGATAGATCTATAACTCACATTTCTAGGTGAATTTGGTCGGGTCGCCCAAAAAGTTACATATTGGATAGATTATTGGATAGATTATTTTGGCAATGGAGAAATGCTCACTAACAGGGATGTAAACACATTTGCTCAAAACGTTTTTATAGAAATAAGCTTGTTGTGCATATGGCCAATTTCTGGGATGTTTTATTTCAGCTCATGAAACAACACTACATGTTGCGTTTATCTTTTGGTTCAGTGTTTTAATTACTCAAGAGGAAAGATAATTCAAACACTTAAAGGCCCAATGCAGCCATTTTTATCTCAATTTCAAATCATTTCTGGGTAAAAAGTAAGTACCTTACTGTAATAGTTTTCAATTAAAATTGTAAAAAAGAAACACAAATAGCTTCTTAGCAATGAGCAATTTCTCAAGCAAAAGTTTTGTTATGACTGTCTGAGAGTGGTCTGAGGGGAAAACTAGCTCTTATTGGCAAAGAGGTTAAGAACTCTGTTTCTACTTGGTCTATCAACTAAATTACCACCTGGTGATTTCTCCAGGTAGGCCAAAACTCCATCCCACCTTAACAGGCTAAAATTGCAGGCGGTCTTTTCAAACAGCTCGTCCACTAAAAGGGCATTACCATAATTTTTACAATTTCCCAGTATTATTCCAACCTCATTGTGTGGAAATATATATATAAAAACAGGAAAATCACATTTTTGACTACACTGGGTAACACTTTTAAATGTACAGTATGTTGAGTAGGAGAGGGGAATTAAATAACTGTCTTCGTGAGACAAAATGATGCAACATTAAAGCAAAAATAAAAATGTTTTTTTGCCTTTAGGAAAATAATATGTAATTTTCATGGATTTAGCTACAGAAGCTGCTGTGCTCTTCCTGTCCTGAGGCTTTGTGTGTGATTCGCTCGCTTGGGTTTCTAACCTAACTTTTATATCTTCTTTAGTCCTGCCAGACAACCCTAACCCTTTCATCTCTACTTCTGGCCCTAAACGATATCCACTATCCAGGCTTGGAAGTTATATGGCAGTCTGTCCCTTGAGGACAGACTGCCAGTTGATGGCAGACCTGGGTTCAAATACTATTTGAAATTGTTCCAATACTTTTAGCATTTTCTCTAGTCTGCCTGGAGTGCCAGGTGGTTGCCATTTTGTGACTATTCTATTGGTTCCATTTATGCCAGGCAATCTCAATAAAGCCCAGATAAAGTATTTGAAATTATTTTTAATAGTATTTGAACCCACGTCTGTTCGAGGGACTTCAGGGACAAAGAGGAGGAACGTGATAAGGAGGAGGCAGTGGTGGAAAAGGTACAAATTTCCACTTGTCTTCACTCACTACAGACAATAATCTGTGTTCTCAACAAATTGAATCCAGCCTTCACTGGCCCTATTTGTGGGAGCATCAGAGAGACACTGGGGCACAAAATCCGCCTTGGCGGCTGTCACATCCATCTTTGGGCAAAGGTGTTAAAGGGTTGTCTCACCATTGAGTGTCGGGATCTTATTTGAGCTGGTGAGCATGTCATGGCCTGTGGCGTCACTCAATTAAGTGTCTTCATTTCTCTCTAAGTGTTATCGCACAGTGTTATTCCCAAAATCACATTATAGTGATTGGAATGTAGAAACAATATTTTATTGCATTGAAATCTACTCATAAATCAGTCAAGTGAATGACTGGAGGGTGTAAGAGAAAATGAGGCATCTGGGATTGATTTAGGTTGGGTGGTTCACGTCCCCTCTGTGCCTACAGATATAGAATCTTAATTTGATCACCATGTTGCAGGAGACCTTTTCTGCAATGCAAGAAAGTAAATGCTTGTAGTGTATTTGATGTTTAAAAAGACTTCTGAAGTTTGTAATTTCCACTTTAAATTGTCAGACTTAATATTCCCTTACAAAAATGTCCATTAATTCTAATCCACATAATAATTCACATTTCCTGTTGCTGCAGGATTATCAATCTGAGATGGTGGAGAATTTGAGAGTGGTTTAATTTCCACAGCCCCATCCCTCATCTTACCAAACAAAGTAGCAGGGTCAGGCTATTAAAATGACAGATTGTGTCTGAGTTTTAGATGGATTTTTAGATGGATGGATGTCATTGCCAGTGGTTGAAAGAGAGAACATTTGAGACATATAGAACAGAGAAAAGTCGTTTAGTTCCACTATCAATAGATGCCTGCAAATGTGAAGTGACACCTATGTTCTGAGCACAACACTAATGAGGAGAGTCATTGTTACAGTACATGCTCCAGGTGCACTCTGGGTACGGTAGTGTTTATCATGTGCTAATAATGTTTGACAAATAACCCTGATGGAAATCTTTATCACTGAAAATACTGAAATGTCAGTTTCAGTAATGGTGGTTATTGTCTTCCCTTTTTTAATAGGCATTGGTAGCACTATGGTATACCATTTATGTGAAGTGCACCTTTAAACACTGTCAGGAAGTCCCAAGTGGATGCCTGTCCAACAGGAAGCCCTTGAGAATGGACCTCCGTGGAACTGCAGCTCATCTCATTCTGTAAATATCCAGCTGCAGAAATGGCTAACATCACTAAGTAAAAATGTAAACTATGCACGTCGCCTTAGACGAGGGTGTGAGCTAAGGAAATATATTATTTTTCATTATTCCTCCCCAGCCCTCATGCTAGTGTATAGCATGCATGTAGCTTGTGTAGATAGGCTAGAGGGGAATGCTGAACAGCAACAGAACACACCAAAAATATAGAACATTCTATCCTCTTGTTAGGATCTCTGTTGTATGGACTTCCTGTTTTTTTTGTCACTCAGAATGATGTAATGTTGTTTTTAACGCATTAAATTATTTGGCATACGTCTGACAAGCAGGCAGCTTCACTAACATTCAGATCTGCTTCTGTGAGCCAAGCGAAAAGAGGAAGAGGATGTGTCCTAGTTCCTCTCAAGTTTTTAACCTTCTTCTTGACAGAAGACAGAAGACATTTCTATGTAGAAAGAAACCAATTTCATTTGGCCACATTACCATTTGAGAAACAAGGGAGCCAGCCAGAGCCAGCCATATTGCACGGCACACATTGAAATGTGTTTTTCTAGCATTGTAACACGGCTCTGGTCTTATCTCAGTGACATTTAATTTCACATCAACATTTGATCAACACCGCTGTTGGGCATCAATGGAGGGACTTTAATTTAGATTTGAAAAGCACTGATGCAATGAATCTTGTGTTGACCGCAGTCCAATTTTGATTAATAATCTTTAGATGAGTTCATAACCAAGATCAACCAGTAATTTTGCCATACAGCCTCATTCGGTTATGATCATTACTTAACCATTCCTATAATTGCACTCATTGTCTTCTGGTTAATTTGGACTATTACTCCTTGAGAGCCACTCAAACAATGTGACAATGGTGTACTGTGACACCATGGTGTGCGAGGAACTCCATGCTTGGGATTCATGGCGTACTTTTTAAGAACAGTGTCACTTCAAAGTCATTCACAGCTATAGCTTTGCCATTTGGGGCCAGATGATGGCTTCGTGTTCAGTGACAGACACCCCAAGAAGACCCTATTGTGTAAGCCCACTGAGGGTAGGGGTAGGTCGTGCTAGAAACGCCAGGGTCATGGGTTCGATTCCCCCTGGGGACACATACACTAAAATGTTATGCACTCATTATATTTATTTGTATAAAAGTGTTTTCTAAATACTATATTATGTTAGCATTACACAATTTGTAGCCTTATATTTGCATAATGGTAGACCTGGGAGCCTGGGAGCTATTCCTATGAGACAGACCATTCAGACTCTAAACAACTAGTGCACGTAATCAATTACTTCCAATATGGTTAACATCATGGATAAGGTAGAACCTATTGTTTACCTCAATTTCCTCTTTAATCGGCCCAAGTGAATAGGAAGCTCTCCTTCCTCCCTCTAATCATTCTGTGAATGATGTATAAAGTAATTCATTGAGACATACATACGTACATACATATGCATGAGCGATTATTATTCCATCTACATACTTCAAAAACCTTGTAAACTACTGACTACAAACACTTGTGTCTGGTAGTGTGATACTGTTCAAAATCAGATAATAATTATCACTGCGGTTGTTTATCTCTCACATGGCTGTCAAACTATACAACAGCAAAATGATGTAGAAATAGAAATGACAGATTGGATGTCAGACAGTCAGTGTGTTGTAAAGGATGAGAGCCTTGAGGCGGTATTTGGCCTGAAACTTGGAGCTGCCTGCCTGCCTGAGCAGTAATGTAACTTCTGTGTCAGAGAGCTCCTGAGTGCAGCTAATGTCCCCTGAAACCCAGACCATCCAACAGCACTAACTGGGGAACTGGAACAGAAAAATACATAGCATCCACAGCAGGGCCATCATCCCCACTAGGACGACCCTGAAGCCCCAGAGCCTTCAGTCTCCTGGCGCTCTTTGTTCCACGTTATCCCATTAGCCAGGCACCGTTCTGAGGATCTGATGGAGGTGAGCTTGGGGTAAGCCACTTATACCCAGTGTGATTGTCCGAAGTGAGAGTGATCAGTGAGAATTCCTGGCTCTGGCTGATATGACCTGTTGGTTTTGAAATGTGATCGGATTCGTTTGAACACCTGCCCAGGACTGCCTGGATATAAGTTTAGGGGCTAAAAGGCATTCATTTCATCTGACCCTTTGTGTAAAGGGAGAAGCTCTCTGACAGTAACAGTATCTGACTGAAGTGCCTCTGAGGTATGGTGGAGCAGAGGCCCTTTTGCTACACCAACAAAGGCCCGCACTCTGCCTGTGTCGTTGTGACACTCATCATCATTCATCATGAGTCATTACAGCCGACATTAGCTGTCATGAGGCATGACCCATTGTGTGCTCTGCCTCTGTGACACTATGAACAGCAGCAGGCATGTCAGCGCATGGTGATTACTAGGGCTCTGATGAGCCAGGTGAATATTAAGGTCTCTGGGGACAGCTAAGGGAACATTGGGGTTTGGAGGTGGGGGTGACTATAGCTCTAATATGTTGGGGAAAGGCCCTGTGGGGAACGGGGAACATCGAAGGTTGGACGTGGGGAGTGTGCGGGTGGGGCGAAGGTCATGCTCTGTAGTGGTGGTGTAACTGGCGTTCCATGCTTTGATCTGGTTCAACCCTTCAGGAGACCTTTGCTTTTTTTTTGTTCCACAGGCCTTGCATTAGACATTACCCACCTGAGAGACTACTTACTGGCCAAACATATCAGACTCTCATCAACATGTTTCCATTAATGGACACCCCTGTTGAAACCTGACTCCTTGTGTCTCTCTCTGTGGCGTCCTCTAAGGCTCTGTTTGTGTCTACAGTAAGGCTGTATATAGGGTAAATAATGTCAGGGGTTGTCTTTCTCCACACAGATATTGTCATATATTGGAAAAGCTTTCATATCTTTGAGCAGTAGGCTATGAATCTCATTTGATTCATTTGGTTAAATAAAGCCTGAGTAGCCCTTTACACTAACAACCTGTATATGAGTTGAAAATGGCAGATTTGGTGACTGATAAGCACCTAAATTGGAATGTAGTGGCTGTACAGTTACATGCTATACGTGACGTTAGACCTCATGGTTTCCGCTTTACAGCTTTGTATGGGATTTGTATGTGCACTTCACATTTCCATATTATAAAACTCATGTCATTTATAGTGTCAACGTTTATGATCACTAAGTTTGATGTACAGTTAAAAGAATGACATAACTTCCTACCCTGGGTTGTTCTGAACAAAAATAGCCTGTTTGTCATATTGTGAAGAAAATTTGCAGCGGAACACACACCTCAATGCCCTCATGAATCCATACTTTGCCTACCAAAATGATGATGATCTGTTTCTCTGAAGTGACTTACCGCAAGATCATGTTTTAAAACTTTAAACTTTAAAACTCACGTTGGCAGTAAAAGCTTTAAAATTATACCACCTGACCCAGATTGCGATTAAAGAGGATTCTCCGGTACTATTGCATACTTTTTAGCCAGTAGATCTGAAAGTAGTGCTCATGAGCCAAATGTGGTCCTCGAAAATTGCGTACTAGGTCAAATATGTACAGATATGTGCACCACGTCATTGCTCTCTTTATTTCTGCTGCGTGTTTGCTATCTGTCACTCAAATGACAAGGGGCTGAAACTCAAATTGCTAGGGGGCTGGCCCACATGGGGAAAATGTAGGGGAAAATGGCGCTGCAAAGGTACCAGAAAACAATCACTTTCAAACTAGGGATTTAGTGGTTAGTTGAGGTAAGATAGTAATTCTGCCTAAAGAATACGCATGTATGAACTACAAAATGATACATCCAGCTCCAAAGCGGGAGGTTTAGAAAATACTTACTAAACGACAAAGTTCCAGTGGATGTCTTTAATAATGGACAGTTTTTAGATTGAGTAAACATGTCACGCCCTGACCTTTGAGAGCCGTTTTATTTCTCTATTTGGTTAGGTCAGGGTGTGATGTGAGGTGGGCATTCTATGTTTTGTATTCTATGTTTCTTTATTTCTGCTTTGGCCAGGTATGGTTCTCAATCAGGGACAGCTGTCTATCGTTGTCTCTGATTGAGAATCATACTTAGGTAGCCCTTTTTCCGTCCTTCGGTGTGGGTAGTTGACTTGTGTTTGTGGCACTTAGCCCTCGTAAGCTTCACAGTCGTTTTTGTATTGTTTCTTGTTTTGTTGGCATCATTCCAAAATAAAGGATCATGTACGCTCACCACGCTGAGCTTTGGTCTTCCTTCAACGACGGCCGTGACAAAACAAAAACAGTACTTGTGTGATGGTTGGGATGTAGAGCTGAGTTCCAAACTAACAAATACAAGTGTGCTTGCTTCAGTTCCTTAAAAACCTCTTAAGGATTCGCCCCTTTTTCTCAATTTTCGCCCTAAAGTGACATTCCCAAATCGAAACTGCCTGGGGCTCAGGCCCTGAAGAAAGGATATGCATATTATTGGTACCATTTAAAAGGAAACACTTTGACATGTATGGAAATGTGAAAGTAATGTAGTAGAATATAACATAATATATCTGGTAAAAGATAATACAAAGAAGAAAAAACATTATTTTGTTTTTTTTTGTACCATCATCTTTGAAATGCAAGAAAAAGACCATAATGTATTATTCCATCCCAGATGGAATTTAGATTTTGGCCACCAGGTGGCATCAGTGTGTGTGAAACGTTTAAGACTGATCCAATGAACCATTGCATTTCTGTTCAAAATGTTGTATCAAGACTTTTCATGTTAAAAATTGGACTCTCCTTCACTGCAGCCGAGGTGAGTAAAACATTTAAACTTGTTAACTCTCGCAAGGCTGCAGGCCCAGACGGCATCCCCAGCCGCGCCCTCAGAGCATGCGCAGACCAGCTGGCTGGTGTGTTTACAGACATATTCAATCGATCCCTATCCCAGTGTGCTGTTCCCACATGCTTCAAGAGGGCCATCATTGTTCCTGTTCCCAAGGAAGCTAAGGTAACTGAGCTAAACGACTACCGCCCCGTAGCACTCACCTCCGTCATCATGAAGTGCTTTGAGAGACTAGTCAAGGACCATATCACCTCCACCCTACCTGACACCCCAGACCCACTCCAATTTGCTTACCTCCCAAATAGGTCCACAGACGATGCAATCTCAGGAGGCTGAAGAAATTTGGCTTGTCACCAAAAGCACTCACAAACTTCTACAGATGCACAATCGAGAGCATCCTGTCGGGCTGTATCACCGCCTGGTACGGCAACTGCTCCGCCAACAAACGTAAGGCTCTCCAGAGGGTAGTGAGGTCTGCACAATGCATCACCGGGGGGGCCAACTACCTGCCCTTCAGGACATCTACACCACCCGATGTCACAGGAAGGCCATAAAGATCATCAAGGACAACAACCACCCGAGCCACTGCCTGTTCACCCCGCTATCATCCAGAAGGTGAGGTCAGTACAGGTGCATCAAAGCTGGGACCGAGAGACTGAAAAACAGCTTCTATCTCAAGGCCATCAGACTGTTAAACAGCCACCACTAACATTGAATGGCTGCTGCCAACACACTGACTCAACTCCAGCCACTTTAATAATGGGAATTGATGGGAATTTATGTAAAATATATCACTAGCCACTTTAAACAATGCTACTTAACATAATGTTTACATACCCTACATTATTTATCTCATATGTATACGTATATACTGTCCTCTATATCATCTACTGCATCTTCATGTAATACATGTATCACTAGCCACTTTGAACTATGCCATTTTGTTTACATACTCATCTCATATGTATATACTGTACTCGATACCATCTACTGCATCTTGCCTATGCCGCTCTGTACCATCACTCATTCATATTTCTTTATGTACATATTCTTTATTCCTTTACACTTGTATGTATAAGGTAGTAGTTTTGGAATCGTTAGCTAGATTACTCGTTGTTTATTACTGCATTGTCGGAACTAGAAGCACAAGCATTTCGCTACACTCACATTAACATCTGCTAACCATGTGTATGTGACAAATACAATTTGATTTGATTTGATTTGGCCACTTGGAGACTCCGGTTAGACCGCTTACTCAAACCCTTGTCATTTTTTTGTCTTATGTTGCACCTACCCCACATTTCCCATGAATATTATTATGTTACTGAATGTATACAGATTATTTTCAGATTTCGTTATCGACAAATGCTGCCAAAAGTACAGTAAATGTCAAATGCACATAAAATCCACAGTGTAATGTTTGGATTCAGTCTTGTGTCAGGTGAACTGTTGTGTCCTCAGTTTTGCTCGGATAATTTCCCCATAATCTCCAAATTGTTCCCTTTCAATTGCTACCATGGTTAATGCATATGCTTCTCATATTTCTTCTGTTATAAACATTTCATTTTGGCCCTATCCATATAGGTCACTTCCCACGAGTGTAAAGGGTTCATTTCATTTAAGTATTTAAGCGCTTTTCAGACATCCAGCAGAATATCGTAAAGTACCCGGCCGAGTACACAACTTGTCTCTCTAGTAAAAGCGGCTAGTGCCTTCACATACGAGGACGACAGCCCACAGTCTATGCGACAGCCGCCGGTGAACATAGCAACAGAATAAACAAACTTTATCAAATTGTGAATAAATTAACGCTATAACAACATAAGCATGCATAAAAACATAATTACATGCAACAGAAATTATTAATCCAAAAATGGGTTAGAAAACTATGATTCTAATTGTTAAATGTGACTGGTGTTAGCCGGCTAGCTAGTGGACAAGTTAGCTGGTCCTTCTGTATCACCACTCACGGGCTCCGTTTTTTTTTTTGACAGTGATTGGTCAACAACAAATAATAGAGCAGAATCCCAGATAATCTGTTATATTGACCAGATACTCTAAATCAAATCAAATCACATTTTATTGGTCACATACACATACTTATCAGATGTTTATTGCGGGTGTAGCAAAATGCTTGTGCTTAGGAGCTAAAAGCAGAGCTACGAAGTCTGTTGGCGCCATCTTTGAAAACAATGAAAATAAATGTCTTCGAAAATAGAAGCCAGACGGGAGGAGGCAAGATTAGGTGGGACCATTCTAGCCAATGAGAGGGCAAATACGCATGTGAACAACAGGCACAACGTAATCATTCCTGAAAACTAAAAGTACCTTTTTGTTCTTCATTAAAGGTTAGGCATAATGTCAGTAGTGAGGTTAAGGTTAGGTTTAGAATCATATTTTAAGGAGATAAATTGTAGAAATAAGAGGGGGGTTATTACTTTGTGGCTATGGTAACAAGTGACGACAAGGTACAACTTCAATATAAAGTGTTTTTTTCTCAAAGTTGCCGGGATGTTTTGTGTCTTACTTATATCAGTACACTCTTAACAACCTAATCATTGCGAAACTTCTATTCGGTCAAATAAGTCACACATAGCAAATTATCCATTCAATTTTTTTTTTTTTACCAAATTTGACACTCTCTCATTGACCTCCACACAAAACCTCCTTGCCAAAAAAAAAACGCCACCTGCTGGAAAAGACTAATTTTTGGCCCAGTTATCCCTCTCGCATTGCAGAATCCTATTTTCTCTGCCTCAGCTGAGCGTTTTCCACAAGCAGGAGCACAACTGACCACTCGGGCTGTCCGCCTAGATAGAATTTCGCCCCCCCGCCTAGGCTTCACTGAAAATGAATGGGTAACCCCGTCCACGGCACAGTCTGTCAGCGCCTTTAGAATGAGACATACTGTAACAGATATCACATTGGCTTTAAAAGCATTCATTATATTAATCCGTTTTCCTCTCCACTGGGATTCTATCGGTGGAGACTGCTGAGGTGAGGACGGCCCATAATAATGGCTGGAATGGAGTCAATGGAATGGTATTAAACACATGTAAACCACGTCTTTGATGTGGTTGATACCACTCCATTGACTCCATTCCAGACATTATTATGAGCCCTCCTTCTCTCAGCAGCCTCCACTGGATTCAATGGCTTCGGTTCAAACTTCAGTTCAAACTCAATAAAGACACCGTCGTCCACTTACCCTCCTTATGCCCTTGGGGGAATCCCCATCCCCATCTTGGAGGGCAGTTCAAATGATTAGCCAAGCAAGGGAAGTTTGCAAGGTAAGCCCCTCAGCCCTCGTTTTCAGTCGAATTTGCGAGTGTACAACTATGTTCACTCCGGGCCTGAAACTCCACAGAATTCAATTCGCGATGATTGTTCATCCGCTAAGAAAAGTCAGCCAAAACTTAAAAACAACATCAATGGAGAAGTCAACATACAAGTGTAAGTAAAAACGAATGCACATAAGTTCGAAATTGTGCTACTAATGCACATGACGGCACAAACACGTCTCGTAAAAAGTAAATGTGTTTTTGTTTGGTTATCTTTTGGAAATTGTAGAAATAAAACATTTTTCTTCTTCAGAAGTTCCAGCTAGGCAGGCTAACGTCAGTTAGCCAGCTATCATACAGTAGGCGTATATTACTAATGATATATTTAATATAAGTAGACATGCAATCATAATTGACTGTAGTGCATATAAAGCAGCCACATGGTACCGCTGGCTGAAAACACAATCATCGCAGGATGAACGAGTGACAAATTTCCGGGCATGTCCATTTAAAAATCATTCTTTCCTTCCTCGCCCCTTGCCCTGCAAGTGTATACTCGTCAGACATCAGGATACATCATCAGAAGTGGCCACTTAATTTGATGTGTGTCTTTTAATGGTTTGGACTGCAGCCTATAAAGGTGGAAGGGACTGGGGATTGAAGCTTGAAGAAAATACAAAACAATTATTGAACTATTCTCCCATGTCAAAGGAATTTAATATTAAATCAAAAGCTGTCAGATTGTTTATTTCTGCAATGTTCAAGGACTCCAGCCCCTTCATCAACATTCCACTAATGAAATTACTAAAAAGGTAAATGTAGGCCAGGGATCATCAATTAGATTCAGCCGCAGGCCAATTCGTTATTGAGCGGTTGGTCCGTGGGCCGGAACACAATTTGAAATCATTTGTAGACTGCAAATTGACCGCAAGAAGCCTAAACAGATACAGTATAATGTTAGCATCAAACATAATGATTTCAAACCTTGCTTACATTTGTAGACAGATTTCTTAAATAAAAATCACATGGAGCTGATTTCCTGCTGTTTTTACAGTCTCTTATGTCCAACAATGAAACAAAAAAATGTATTTTATTTCAAACTTGGGGTCTAAATAAAACCACCAACGGGCCAAATTCGGCCCGCGGGCCGTTAGTTGGGTAACCCTGATGTTGGCATTTTACCACGAATTCCGACATGGCCACAAAGGATAAAAGCAGAGTTTCTAAACCGAGGCGAAACATCGCAAGACTTCCGGGAAAGCTTGTGAAACAGACCAAACAGAGCAGGCCGGGGATTGGGGTTTGAGATGTCAATAAGAGAAGTGAAAAGTTATTCCTTAGTTGTACATTTTCACGAAATCTAAAGAACAGCCTACATTCGAGTCAATGTCTTAAGTAGCTGAACATTTTATTACTCCAATCTCGTAAAAGTGACAAACTGTTAGGTTTTCATTTTCGTCTAAAACTACTTTATATCGAAGGAATTACTTTGATTTGACGGCCTGCACACGCGCAGTCAGGCCCGAGACGAACGTTACAAGCGATGACGTTTTTCTGCGCTTGAGCTTAGTTTGCCAACGTCGCCATGGCATTGCCTACAAGTGTGATCGGGGATTTCTATTGGATAATCAGTTTATTCCTATCTTCATATTGCCTACAAGTGTGATCGGGGATTACTATTGGATAATCAGTTTATTCCTATCTTCATATTGCCTACAAGTGTGATCGGGGATTACTATTGGATAATCAGTTTATTCCTATCTTCATACTGTACTGTCTTTGATAATAGGCGACACCTGTGATTCCAGGTATTAGCAGACAGTTAATGTCCTATTCGTTCGGGGCGATGTAAAATAAACGGCGCTGACGCGTAAATTGAGTTGCATAGCAGACATTCCATTGAAAAACCAACCAGCCTCAGCGGAAAGAGGGGCTGGCACCGCGTCCAAAAACAGCACGAAACCCGTTAGCATTACCCGAAAGAAATGGAAAACCGACATCCTGCAAACACATTAACCAGCTCGCTTGCTCAATCAGGCTCTTATTCCAAACCCCCACCACACCGCCAGACCAGCAGCATGGACAGACATGTTTATGCAGCTACAAGTTATGTAGCTCTACTTTGACTGTAGAAATGAAAACAGCGTGAAAGCCACATCATTCACTTTTGAAATAGGAATAACTTCATAGTATGTAGGCTACAGCTACACAATAATAATCTATTCATCATTATTATTAGCCAGTCTAACATTATTAGGCATATTGTATAATAGGTTAACTAGCAGCCTAATAGAGCAAACATTGCCTATTGCTATTATTTTCAACTAATTTTAATTACTTCCATATGATGCATTTTAGACTAGACTATACATGTGATTTTGATGTGATAGCCATGCATAGCCAATGTGGAACATCTTTGTACAATGGACATGTGTTTTGTTTGAACTTTTATGCAGAGCATAAGCCGTATTCGTTATGGTGAAACAGTGTAAATAGAATACAAACCTTCACAGACTCCGACTTCATACTGCGTGATGGATCCACCGTTCAGCGGCGGTCTGATCACGCACCGGAGCCCCCGGTCACAAGTCCCGTACAGACCGTAGACACCACCGCAGCTCTCGTTTTTCTGTTTGGCGCAGACGGAGCAGCAGCCGCAGATACCGAGCACCACGGCGCCAGAGCAATGCTTTGGCTCCTCGCATTTAGATTCATCACACGGCAGACATAAAAGAGCCCGGTTGCTCTTCCAAATCATGGATATTAAAATGCATCTCGTTATAAAGTACATCCTGGCAGAGGCCATGGGAGAAAAAATATATATATATCCACAACCCGTCCGCGGACCCACAAATCACCAGTCCAGCGAGGTAGAAAATACCAGCTAAGCTATGCAATGCGAAGAACACCACAGTTCTTCTAAAATGCTCAACGTTCCGGTAAACAGTCTAGATTTGTGCTGTATGTTGTTATACGTTCCGTTAGATAAACTTTTGTCCTGGTTCTTGTAAACCAGGAAAGAAAACGATCCGTTAAAATGCGCATGAAACGGCAATTACCCCACACTGTATATAGAGTGCATGGTTTCTGTGTTCCGCGCTGTAGTCGTGAGTTTCAGTTTGTTTTAGAAATTTAAACTTTCTTCACTGTTCTTATGTCTCATTGCCTCAGAGTCACTCCTTCTCGCTCTCAGAAAGCAAGGGAATTCTTCCTGTTCAGCTCGTCTGTAACTGCAACAGAACGGCTCTATAATATATGTTCCCTCGCGTAGAAGCGCAATCCTCTGGTCACCTTCCTATCCGAGATTCGCTTTACTAGCCTAATTGAAATAAACTGTTTCTTGCTATCGCATATTCAGTGTGTCTCTCTCTCTCTCTCTCTCTCTCTCTCTCTCTCTCTCTCTCTCTCTCTCTCTCTCTCTCTCTCTCTCTCTCTCTCTCTCTCATGTTTATCATCATCCAGTGCAACTCTCCGCCTGCTGCTGCGCCCCCTGTTCAATCAGACCCTCACGGTGACCTCATAACGGAACCACTCCCATCGTGCATTACTTTGCTCCATTGGATCGTTCATTCCAGATATGGAACGCAGAGCAAATGTTGGCACACAAAGCGCGCAGAGGGTCGTCACTAGTTACCACAGCCACAAACCACGCCTATATATATATATATATATATATATATATATATATATATATATATATTACAATTAATCTTCTTAAAATTTGTCTTTACATCTAACACTAACCTTATACACTGATCTAAAACACACTGCTAACTGTATGCCTAACCATAATTCTGGTTTTGGCAACTAGTGACACCCGCGCAGAGAGAGTCAGTGATACGCGGGCTGGGAATGTAGTTTAGATGCAGGGCAGGTGTAGAATGTATGGCCTCGGAAACACTGCAGTTTACACTGTAAATCAGTCTTGCTTCGCATGGGAAGAGAAGATGTTGGACCAAGAGAGACCGCATGGAAGAGAAGATGTTGGACCAGGAGAGACTAGATGGTGAACATATATCTGCGTATTAGGGCACTGTAACTATACATAACAAGTCGGCACTGACATCTAGTCTAAGTAGTGGACTAGCCTATAAACTATAGTCCGTTTTGGCAAGGCAATGACATGCTTATTACAACTATGTAATAATAGCTGTGCCTAGTCATTTCATATGTAGGCTCTATTCATAATGTAAGCTATTCATAATAACTAAATGTTTAACTTAACTAGGTTATAAGACATTATAAAAGGTTAGTAATACGTTTAGAACACAATGTTAATGATAACTGATATGCCAAACGCAAATATTCATCTTGAAATAAAGAACAAAATCTTGCTTGTACAGAACTAAATCTTGCTTGCATATTTATCCAAATATAGGCTATCCAATAGTTTTTATATTCTCAACATTAATCAATGAAAAGGCACAGGTGTGTTAGATTCTATTCTAAATGCCCATTGAGATGAATTGATAGGGTAATTGTAATAAACTTTAGGGGATGTGGAAAATTAAAAAGTAAAGACTAATTAGCTATGGAGCCAGATCAGTGTATAGCAATGTCATTTTTATTAATAACATGGTTGATAGGCACAATTCACATTATAAAGGCTCAAAGTCATTATTCTGTTAAGGTCTAGGGATGCGTTGGGTTGATTCCCCCGCACTTTAAATAGACATGGCAAGGTCACGTGCACGTGGTCGTTTATCGTTTAACCATTAGGCTTAGGATAATGATGGAATGATGAATGTCTTCTCTAATTATCATTATATACAAAATTAAGTAATTAGAACATGATTTGTTGGAAGACAAAAATCGTCAGATTCACTTTGGTCATTGTGTGGTAAAGAACAAAGCATTTTGTGTTAGCCAGCCACTGTGCACGTTGACGTGTATTAGTATGAATCTTGTACTGGAGGCATCACTAAGCGATTTACACTTAATGGGCCAGCTGCAAAGTCAAAATTAGCTATGTCTCGTAAAAAGGGAGCTTTTAAGTCTAAATGTTAGAGTAGGGTTAGGCATAAAATTAGCAGTGGGGTTAAGGTTAGTGTTAAGGTTAGTTTAAAAACTATGATTTTATGCCTTTGTGGCTGTGCCAGCAAGTGACTACCCTGCAGAGATGCCTCCAGTACACGAGTCATCCTAATAAATGCCAATCTGCTACCACTTACTGAATCGCCATTTGAGCTGAAATCTATCTGCATTGTGTTGTATAGGATCCAAATTGTGCTGTGCATGGAGTCAATACTAGGCCCCCAAACCTCTTTTGTCAGCATTGTTGTCCTTTAGTTGCTTTGTCTAACACAATGATTTAGTTGCAGTCAAGCTGAGGTGTTTTTAGCTGAACTATGCCACTGGGTACAGACGTCAATTCAACATCTATTCCATGTTGGTTCAACGTCATTTTCGGGAGATTGCTTTGTGTTAAAAAAAGCATCTTTGAATTCACAACCAACAAAGCCAGAAGAACCCAATGTTTAAAGCCTGCACCATCAATGCTTGCAGTTTAAAAAACGTCTATCCCAGCCCCAAGGCCTTTTGAGGTCATACATTCCCAGACTACTTATCTACTGATCTTGTCTTGATCTGTTACCTGTGACTTGAGGGAAAAAGTGGTAGAATGGAATCATTATGGAGCCTTGGGGATTCAATTGTATTTGACCATGTATGAGCTGGACATCTATATCCCTGGAGGGCAGTCAGAGTGGACCTCAGCATTGATGGAGTGAAGGACCTTTTTTTTATGGATCAATAAACCACATTCTTTTTTTTTTGCTCGTTTTCAATCCTATTTCTTTCTTTCCTACCCTCCAAAAACTCTCAGATGTCCACGGTTCTGTGGATGGTTGGGCTGAAACCAAATCAAGAGATGACAGGCTTTCATTTCAGGAGACATTTCTAAGACCAATGTCCTCCAGCTTTATACGCTCTCCTTCCTTTTACTGGTCTGCATATCGCTCTCAGGATTTTTTTTATGGTTATGATCAGGAGGACTGTATGTGTCTGATTCTCTTTCTATAGTTTGAAGAGATGTTGAATTTCATCCCTAGCTAGCTGCTACTTGGTCTTCCTTCACCAGTCGGCAGCGGGGCTGCATTTTGGGAAAGACAGAGAACACCTGACATTTAAGTCTGCCAACGAGGATCAGTCTACCCTGCTTTGGGACCGCACAAAATCCTGCTCTGTAGAAAAGAGACAAAAGAACTGTTGAGCCTGGCTGCGAGCAGAGCTGGCCAATAATAGCCTAGCAATTATTGTGGACCAATAATAGCAGGGTCATCAATCGCCACAGCTGAGGGCAAGGGATTTGGGGTCATATGTTTGATGAAAGTATTATTCTGTATTGGTTCGAGAAATTTAACAAAAACCAAAGACCATGTAACAAAAATTCAACACATTCAACATCTTTAATATAGAGAAGGTGTGAAATTGTAAGCCCAATTGTTGAAGGTGTTGTGTATAATTGGGAGAAGAGGCGTCCAAAAGGCTGTGGAGAAAGCAAATTCATATTTAGTTATTTGGTGCCGAAACCTGGGAGCGAACACATCTTTAAACCACATATAAAATGACAGTCCACCTCAACAAGGAAGTTTTAATGTTTCCGTTTTCTTTTGTAATCAGGTTATGTATTGTTAAAAACTAAATCCGCAGTAGGGGGAAACAGCGCCACTGGACACAACACCTCCACTGGTATTGTTTTTGTTGCCAAGCTGAGGAGCATTGCGCAGCATGGTAAAAGAAATTGCAGTATAGATTGTGCTCTTCTAATTCGAGTCCAATTATGTCAGAGGGGAAAACAGTGTTTGTTGTTTGCAGTAACTTATTTGTTGTATTAATATCACAAATAGATGTGGCTGTTTCGGCATTAAGGATTCCAGCTTTAAGTTGAGAACAAACAGTTATGACTGTATTGTTTGTTGTGGTTGTAACCAGGGAGAGTAGGCCTACCACAGGTGCCAATGCACCAGTCCCTATTGAATTACCTTCAAGCCGTGGTCTGTCATTTATGATTTAGAGTACTATAAAGGAAGTGTCCTCAGAATCAAGAATGGTCTGTCATTTAAAAGTACAATTTGTTACACTTACATTGTATTGATATAGAATGAAAATATAAAATATATGACTTTGGATGCGGATAGCTTATTTGACTCTATACTTACTGTTTTTTCAACTGTAGAGAAATGTAGCCAGCCATTCAAGTTCATGACAATATGTGCAAAGGGTTAGGTTCAATGCAATTACAACTGCAGTCTATTTTGTAAAATAGATGTAACATCAGTTTATGGATGGAAAATGATTTACGTTGATGCTTGTTGTGTTCCTTTTTGTTTCAAGGACTTTAAGACATGTACTGTATACAGCAATTTCAGAAACATAATAGGACACCAATATTGTATAGCTCATCTCAGAGGCATTAATTATTATTCTCCACCCGGCACAGCCAGAAGAGGACTGGCCACCCCACATTGCCTGGTTCCTGTCAGGACCCGGTTACGAACCCGGGTCTCCGGAGTGAGAAACAGTCACTTAACCAACTGAGCCACGAATAATCGGCAGAACCCAGAAGATGAGGCAGACACAGCAGTACTTGAGACGGTGTATTTAATGAAGTAAAAAGTGAAGTTCTTCAGGAAAACATGTAACTCCACAACCTCAAAAGGAATCCTACAAGAACAAAGGTAATCCTCCAAGACAAAAAAAGGTAAATCCACAAGGTGGAAGGTAAAGCACAAAAAGCCTCAAAAGATACTAAAAAAACAAAAAAACAAACAAGAACAAAAAACAGAATTCCACAAGAGAGTCCACCGGGATCAACAAGAGTTCTCAAAGTACTAGGGCTGGGTGCTAACATACAAACACAGAGCAAAGAACAGAGGAAAACAAAGGGTTTAAATACAATCAGGGGAAACGAGGCACAGGTGCAAATAATAATGGGGATCAAGGGAAAACAAAAGGTCAAAAGGCACAATGGGGGCATCTAGTGACCAAAAACCGGAATAACCCTGGCCAAATCCTGACAGGTTCCTCTCTAGGTTTCTTCCTAGGTTTTGGCCTTTCTAGGGAGTTTTTCCTAGCCACCGTGCTTCTACACCTGCATTGCTTGCTGTTTGTGGTTTTAGGCTGGGTTTCTGTACAGCACTTTGAGATATCAGCTGATGTACGAAGGACTATATAAAAAAAATGGATTTGATTTGATTAATAATAGCCACTTAGCAATTTTATGAAATTGGCTTTTGCGAGTCCAGATAGGTTCCTAATCTCCCAACCTCATACAATGCCTTCAGAAAGTATTCACACCCCTTGACTTTTTTGACATTTTGTTTTGTTACAGGCTGAACTTGAAACGAACTAAATGTAGATGTTTTTGTCACTGGCCTACTTACACATAATGTGAAAGTGGAATTATGTTTTTAGAAATGTTTACAGATTAATTCAAAAAAGAAAAGCTGAAATGTTTTGAGTCAATAAGTATTCAACACCTTTGTTATGGAAAGCCAAAATAAGTTCAGGACTACAAATGTGCTTAAACAAGTCCCATAATAAGTTGCATGTGCAATAATACTGTTTAACATGATTTTTGAATGACTACCTCATCTCTGTACCCCAAACATACAATTATCTGTAAGGTCCTTTAGTCGAGCAGTGAATTTGAAACACAGATTCAACCACAAAAACCAGGAAGGTTTTCCAATGCCTCTCAAAGGGCACCTACTGGTAGATGGGTAAAAAAAACAGAAATTGAATTTCCCTTTAAGCATGGAGAAGATATCAATTACAATGTGGATGGTGTATCAAAACACGCAGCCTCTACAAAGACACAGGCATCCTTCCTAACTCAGTTGCCGGAGAGGAAGGAAACCGCTCAGGGATTTCACCGTGAGGCTAATAGAGAGAAATAGCAATGCCGTCTTTTTGTAGGCATTAACTCCGCCATGGTTCGTTGGACAAATCCTATGGGGAAATGAATGGCATTTCTGTAGGGATTTTGGATAAATGCCAAAAAAAAGTTGTGGTAAACGCAGGCTTAGGATATCTTCTATGTTTTGTTCTTTGAGATCATATTCATCAGCGAACGTCACTTTTTAATTTATTTTCAAGCATATACACTACCAGTCCAAAGTTTGGACACACCTACTCATTCAAGGGTTTTTCTTTATTTTTTAGTATTTCCTACATTATAGAATAATAGTGAAGAAATCAACACTATGGAATAACACATATGGAATCATGTAGTAACCAAAAAATGTTAAACAAATCAAAATATACTTTAGATTCTTCAAAGTAGCCACCCTTTGCCTTGATGACAGCTTTGAACACTCTTGGCATTCTCTCAACCAGCTTCACCTGGAATGCTTTTCCACAGTTCCCACATATGCTGAGCACTTGTTGGCTGCTTTTCCTTCACTCTGGTTTCAACTCATCCCAAACCATCTCAATTGGATTGAGGTCGGGTGATTGTCGAGGCCAGGTCATCTGATGCAGGACTCCATCACTCTCCTTCTTGGAGCCCACTCTCCTTCAAATATCCCTTACACAGCCATGATGTGTGTTGGGTCATTGTCCTGTCGAAAAAAAAATGATAATCCCACGAAGCGCAAACCAGATTGCATGGCGTATTGTTGCAGAATGCTGTGATAGCCATGCTGGCTAAATGTGCCTTGAATTTTTTTTTTACTGACAGTGTCACCGGCAAAGCACCCCCACACCATCACACCTCCTCCTCAATGTGTCACTGTGGGAACCACACATGCGGAGATCATCCGTTTACCTACTCTGCGTCTCACAAAGACACGGCGGTTGGAACCAAAAATCACAAATTTTGACTCATCAGACCAAAGGACAGATTTAAACTGATCTAATGTCCATTGCTTGTGTTTTTTTCCCAAGCAAGTCTCTTCTTATTATTGGTGTCATTTAGTAGTGGTTTCTTTGCAGTCTCCTCTGAACAGTTGATGTTGACATGTGTCTGTTACTTGAATTCTGTGAAGCATTTATTTGGGCTGCAATTTCTGAGGCTGGTAACTCTAATGAACTTATCCTCTGCAGCAGAGGTAACTCTGGGTCTTCCTTCCCTGTGGCGGTCATGAGAGCCCGTTTCATCATAGTGCTTGATGGTTTTTTGCGACTCCACTTGAAGAAACTTTCAAAGTTCTTGAAATTTTCCACATTGACTGACCTTCATGTCTTAACAGACCTTTATGAAATATGGAGCCTTTATGTACTTTTTGTGCCTTTTAAAATACATACAGTACCAGTCAAAAATTTGGACACACCTACTCATTTAAGGGTTTTCTTCATTTCTACTATTTATTTGTACTATTTTCTACATTGTTGAATAATAGTAAATACATCTAAACTATGAAATAACACATATGGAATCATGAAATAACCCAAAAAGTATTAACAGGTGTGCCTTGTTAAAAAATTTTTTGTGGAATTTCTTTCCTTAATGCGTTTCAGCCAATCAGTTGTGTTGTGACAAGGTAGGGGTGGTATACAAAAGATAGCCCTATTTGGTAAAAGACCAAGTCCATATTATGGTAAGATAAATCTCAAATAAGTGAAGAGAAATGACAGTGCATCATTAGTTTAACTGACTGATATTATCTCATAGAACAAAACGTATAAGATCTCCCAAGCCTGTAACCTCAGACCTTATTTTTTTAGTTTATCCCAAAACCCTATTCTTTCCCCATTAACTTTCCACATAAGGATGGCTCAACGAACCAGAGGTAACTCATTTCCGGTTTGAGGACATTTTAATATGGCAAGCTCTATGGCTGTGATAGGAGAAAACTGAGGATGAATCAACCACATCGTAGTTACTCCAAAATACTAACCTAATTGACAGAGTGAAAAGAAGGAAACCTGTACAGAATTAAAATATTCCAATACATGCATCCTGTTTGAAATAACGCACTGAAGTAAAACTGCAAAAAATGTGGCAAATAAATTAACTTTATATCCTGAATACAAAGAGTTATGTTTGTGGCAAAACCAACTCAACACATCACTGAGTACCACTCTTCATATTTTCAAGCACGGTGGTGGCTGCATCATGTTATGGGTATGCTTGTCATCGGCAAGGACTAGGGAGTTTTTTTTATGATAAAAAGAAACGGAATAGAGCTAAGCACAGGCCAAATCCTATAGAAAAACCTGGTTCAGTCTGCTTTTCAACAGACAAGGGGAGAGAAATTCACCTTTCAGAAGGACAATAACCTAAAAATAAAAAATGGCTAAATATACACTGGAGTTGCTTACCAAGATGCCATTGGATGTTACTGAGTGGCCTAGTTACAGTTTTGACTTACATCAGCTTGAAAATCTTTGGCATGACATGGAAATGGCTGTCTAGCAATGATCGACAACCAACTTGACAGAGCTTGAAGAATTAAACTAATTATGTGAAAATATTGTACAATCCAGGTGTGCAAAGCTTACCTGAAAAAACTCACAGCTGTATTAGCTTTCAAAGGTGATTCTAATGTATTGACTCAGGAGGTTGAATACTTATATAATTAAGACAGGGCATTTGGAAGGTATTCAGACCCCTTAACTTTTTCAAATTGTTTTACATAAAGTTTTTTCCTCATCAATCTACACACAATACTCCATAATGACAAAGCGAAAACAGGTTTTTCAACATTTTTTGCAAATGTATTAAAAATTAAACAGAAATATGTCATTTACATAAGTATTCAGACCATTTTCTATGTGACTCGTAATTGAGCTCAGGTGCATCCTGTTTCCATTGATCATCCTTGAGATGTTTCTACAACTTCATTGGAGTCCACCTGTGGTAAATTCAATTGATTGGACATGATTTGGAAAGACACACAAATCAAATCAAATTGTATTTGTCACATGCGCCGAATACAACAGGTGTCGACCTTACAGTGAAATGCTTACTTACAAGCCCTTAACCAACAATGCAGTTTTAAGAAAAAAAAGAGTTAAGTAAAAAAAAAAGTTTTTAAAAATTTAAAATAAAAGTAACAAATAATTCAACAGTACATTTACATTACATTTAAGTCATTTAGCAGACGCTCTTATCCAGAGCGACTTACAAATTGGTGCAACAGTAGCAGTAAAATAACAATGGTGAGGCTATATACAGGGTGCACCGGTACATAGTCAATGTGCGGGGGCATCGGTTAGTCGAGGTAATTGATGTAATATGTACATGTGCTGTAGGTAGAGTACACACACCTGTCTATATAAGGTCCCACAGTTGACAGTGTGTCAGAGCAAAAACCAAGCCATGAATTCGACGGAATTGTCCGTAGAGCTCCGAGACAGGATTGTGTCGAGGTACAGATCTGGGAAAGAGTACCAAAACATTTCTGCAGCATTGAATGTTCCCAAGAACACAATGGCCTCCATCATTCTTAAAAGGAAGAAGTTTAGGCCCACCAATACTCTTCCTAGAGCTGGCCGTCCGGCCAAACTGAGCAATCGGGGGAGAAGGGCATTGGTCAGGGAGGTGACCAAGAACCCAATGGTCCCTCTGTGGCAATGAACCTTCCAGAAGGACAACCATCTCTGCAGCACTCCACCAATCTGGCCTTTATGGTAGAGTGGCCAGACGGAAGCCACTCCTCAGTAAATGGCACATGACAGCCCACTTGGAGTTTGCCAAAATGCACCTAAAGGACTCTCAGACTATGAGAAATAAGATTATCTGGTCTGATGAAACCAAGATTGAACTCTTTGGCCTGAATGCCAAGCGTCATGTCTGGAGAAAACCTGGCATCATCCCTACGGTGAAGCATGGTGGTGGCAGCATCATGCTGTGGGGATGTTTTTCAGTGGCAGGGAATGGGAGACTAGTCAGGATCGAGGGAAAGATGAATGGAGCAAAGTACAGAGAGATCCTTGATGAAAACATGCTTCAGAGCACTCAGGACCTCAGACTGGGGCAAAGGTTCACCTTCCAGCAGGACAACAACCCTAAGCACACATACAAGACAATGCAGGAGTGGCTTTGGGACAAGTCTCTGAATGTCCTTGAGTGGCCCAGCCAGAGCCCAGACTTGAAGCCGATAGAACAACTCTGGAGAGACCTGAAAATAGCTTGTAGCGTCATACCCAAGAAGACTCGAGGCTGTAATTGCTGCCAAAGGTGCTTCAAGTCAAAGGGGTCTGAATACTTTCCAAATACTTCCGAATGCAAGTGTTTTACAAATGTTAGAATTGTTCTTCCATTTTTACAGTGCAGAGTATTTTGTGAAGATCATTGACACAAAAATGACATTTAAATCCATTTTAATCCCACTTTGTAACACATTAAAATGTGGAAAAAGTAAAGGGGTGTGAATACTTTCTGAAGTCACTGTAACTAGCTACCACGAAGCCATTTCAGGCTTCAATCGAGTAAGTAGCTTGTCTAACTGGTGTTCCTGCTGGCAAGGTTAACTAAATGTACTGATAAAGACTCACATTATTACATTTTAGGGAAGACCCAGATGCAGACAGTGTCAAAGTAACAAAGTCTATTACTAAAACAGGGCAAAACGACAGGTCAAGGGCAGGCAGAGGTCAGTAATCCAGATCAGAGTCAAAAAGGTTCAGGGCAGGCAGAGGTCAATAATCCATGGCGGCTTGACAAGGTGCACAACAGCAGGCAGGCTCAGTGTCAGGGCAGGCAAAATGTTAAAACTGGGAAAACTAGAAAACGGGAACTATGGAGAAAGACAGGTGCAAGGGGAAAAATGATGGTAGGCTTGACGGACAAAAAGAACTGGCAACAGACAAACAGAGAAGACATGTCATGTTTTGTCATTTATTATCACGTCTTGTCCCTGTGCTTCCCATTCTATTCGTTTCCCTCTGCTGGTCTTATTAGGTTCTTTCCCTCTTTCTATCCCTCTCTCTCCCCCTCCCTCTCTCACTCTCTCGCTCTCTCTTCTCTCTATCGTTCCGTTCCTGCTCCCAGCTGTTCCTATTCCCCTAATCAATCATTTAGTCTTCCCACACCTGTTCCCGATCCTTTCCCCTGATTAGAGTCCCTATTTCTTCCTTTGTGTTCCGTTCCTGTCCTGTCGGTTCCTTGTTTAGAATTCACCGTGCTGTGATTGTGTATCGCCCTGTCGTGTCGTGTTTTCCTCAGATGCTGCGTGGTGAGCAGGTGTCTGAGTCTGTCTGGTTCAAGTGCCTTCCCGAGGCAACCTGCTGTTCACCTGCTGTTCAAGATCGAGTCTCCAGTTTGTCCTCGTCATTTCGAGTGAAAGTTGTGTTTTTTGATTGTATTTACTTTACTGGATTAAAGACTCTGTTTTCGCCAAGTCGCTTTTGGGTCCTCTTTCACCTGCATGACAGAAGGAACCGACCAAGGAATGGACCCAGCGACTTCAGACGCTCGTTACACTGCCGTCGAGATCCAAGGAGCCATGCTCGGCAGACACGAGCAGGAATTGTCTGCTGCTCGCCATGCCGTGGAGAACCTGGCCGCTCAGGTTTCCGACCTCTCTGGACAGTTCCAGAGTCTACGTCTCGTGCCACCTGTTACTTCCTGGCCTGCCGAGCCTCCAGAACCTAGGGTTAATAACCCACCTTGCTACTCCGGGCAGCCCACTGAGTGCCGCTCCTTTCTCACGCAGTGTGAGATTGTGTTCTCTCTCCAACCCAACACATACTCTAGAGAGAGAGCTCGGGTTGCTTACGTCATTTCACTCCTTACTGGCCGGGCTCGAGAATGGGGCACAGCTATCTGGGAGGCAAGGGCTGATTGCTCTAACAAGTTCCAGAACTTTAAAGAGGAGATGATTCGGGTTTTTGACCGTTCAGTTTTTGGTAGGGAGGCTTCTAGGGCCCTGGCTTCCTTATGCCAAGGTGAACGGTCCATAACGGATTATTCTATTGAGTTTCGCACTCTTGCTGCCTCTAGTGAGTGGAACGAGCCGGCGCTGCTCGCCCGTTTTCTGGAGGGACTCCACGCAGTGGTTAAGGATGAGATTCTCTCCCGGGAGGTTCCTTCAGATGTGGACTCTTTGATTGCTCTCGCCATCCGCATAGAACGACGGGTAGATCTTCGTCACCGGGCTCGTGGAAGAGAGCTCGCATCAACGGTGTTTCCCTGCTCCGCATCGCACCCATCTCCCTCCTCTGGCTCAGAGACTGAGCCCATGCAGCTGGGAGGGATTCGCATCTCGACTAAGGAGAGGGAACGGAGGATCACCAACCGCCTGTGCCTCTATTGCGGAGTTGCTGGACATTTTGTTAATTCATGTCCAGTAAAAGCCAGAGCTCATCTGTAAGCGGAGGGCTACAGGTGAGCGCAACTACTCAAGTCTCTCCATCAAAATCCTGTACTACTTTGTCGGTCCATCTACGCTGGACCGGTTCGGGTGCTACATGTAGTGCCTTGATAGACTCTGGGGCTGAGGGTTGTTTCATGGACGAAGCATGGGTTCGGAAACATGACATTCCTTTCAGAGAGTTAGAGAAGCCTACGCCCATGTTCGCCTTAGATGGTAGTCATCTTCCCAGTATCAGATTTGAGACACTACCTTTAACCCTCACAGTATCTGGTAACCACAGTGAGACTATTTCTTTTTTGATTTTCCGTTCACCGTTTACACCTGTTGTTTTGGGTCATCCCTGGCTAGTATGTCATAATCCTTCTATTAATTGGTCTAGTAATTCTATCCTATCCTGGAACGTTTCTTGTCATGTGAAGTGTTTAATGTCTGCCATCCCTCCCGTTTCTTCTGTCCCTACTTCTCAGGAGGAACCTGGCGATTTGACAGGAGTGCCGGAGGAATATCATGATCTGCGCACGGTCTTCAGTCGGTCCCGAGCCAACTCCCTTCCTCCTCACCGGTCGTATGATTGTAGTATTGATCTCCTTCCGGGGACCACTCCTCCTCGGGGTAGACTATACTCTCTGTCGGCTCCCGAACGTAAGGCTCTCGAGGATTATTTGTCTGTGTCTCTTGACGCCGGTACCATAGTGCCTTCTTCCTCTCCGGCCGGGGCGGGGTTCTTTTTGTTAAGAAGAAGGAAGGTACTCTGCGCCCCTGCGTGGATTATCGAGGGCTGAATGACATAACGGTTAAGAATCGTTATCCGCTTCCCCTTATGTCATCAGCCTTCGAGATTCTGCAGGGAGCCAGGTGCTTTACTAAGTTGGACCTTCGTAACGCTTACCATCTCGTGCGCATCAGAGAGGGGGACGAGTGGAAAACGGCGTTTAACACTCCGTTAGGGCATTTTGAGTACCGGGTTCTGCCGTTCGGTCTCGCCAATGCGCCAGCTGTTTTTCAGGCATTAGTTAATGATGTTCTGAGAGACATGCTGAACATCTTTGTTTTTGTCTATCTTGACGATATCCTGATTTTTTCTCCGTCACTCGAGATTCATGTTCAGCACGTTCGACGTGTCCTACAGCGCCTTTTAGAGAATTGTCTCTACGTAAAGGCTGAGAAGTGCTCTTTTCATGTCTCCTCCGTTACTTTTCTCGGTTCCGTTATTTCCGCTGAAGGCATTCAGATGGATTCCGCTAAGGTCCAAGCTGTCAGTGATTGGCCCGTTCCAAGGTCACGTGTCGAGTTGCAGCGCTTTTTAGGTTTCGCTAATTTCTATCGGCGTTTCATTCGTAATTTCGGTCAAGTTGCTGCCCCTCTCACAGCTCTTACTTCTGTCAAGACGTGTTTTAAGTGGTCCGGTTCCGCCCAGGGAGCTTTTGATCTTCTAAAAGAACGTTTTACGTCCGCTCCTATCCTCGTTACTCCTGACGTCACTAGACAATTCATTGTCGAGGTTGACGCTTCAGAGGTAGGCGTGGGAGCCATTCTATCCCAGCGCTTCCAGTCTGACGATAAGGTTCATCCTTGCGCTTATTTTTCTCATCGCCTGTCGCCATCTGAGCGCAACTATGATGTGGGTAACCGTGAACTGCTCGCCATCCGCTTAGCCCTAGGCGAATGGCGACAGTGGTTGGAGGGGGCGACCGTTCCTTTTGTCGTTTGGACAGACCATAAGAACCTTGAGTACATCCGTTCTGCCAAACGACTTAATGCCCGTCAAGCTCGTTGGGCGTTGTTTTTCGCTCGTTTCGAGTTTGTGATTTCTTACCGTCCGGGTAGCAAGAACACCAAGCCTGATGCCTTATCCCGTCTGTTTAGTTCTTCTGTGGCTTCTACTGATCCCGAGGGATTCTTCCTTATGGGCGTGTTGTCGGGTTAACAGTCTGGGGAATTGAAGGACAGGTTAAGCAAGCACTCACGCACACTGCGTCGCGCGCGCTTGTCCTAGTAACCTCCTTTTCGTTCCTGTTTCCACTCGTCTGGCTGTTCTTCAGTGGGCTCACTCTGCCAAGTTAGCTGGTCATCCCGGTGTTCGAGGCACTCTTGCGTCTATTCGCCAGCGCTTTTGGTGGCCGACTCAGGAGCGTGACACGCGCCGTTTCGTGGCTGCTTGTTCGGACTGCGCGCAGACTAAGTCGGGTAACTCTCCTCCTGCCGGTCGTCTCAGACCGCTCCCCATTCCTTCTCGACCATGGTCTCACATCGCCCTAGACTTCATTACCGGTCTGCCTTTGTCTGCGGGGAAGACTGTGATTCTTACGGTTGTCGATAGGTTCTCTAAGGCGGCACATTTCATTCCCCTCGCTAAACTTCCTTCCGCTAAGGAGACGGCACAAATCATTATCGAGAATGTATTCAGAATTCATGGCCTTCCGTTAGACGCCGTTTCAGACAGAGGCCCGCAATTCACGTCACAGTTTTGGAGGGAGTTCTGTCGTTTGATTGGTGCGTCCGTCAGTCTCTCTTCCGGGTTTCATCCCCAGTCTAACGGTCAAGCAGAGAGGGCCAATCAGACGATTGGTCGCATACTACGCAGCCTTTCTTTCAGAAACCCTGCGTCTTGGGCAGAACAGCTCCCCTGGGCAGAATACGCTCACAATTCGCTTCCTTCGTCTGCTACCGGGTTATCTCCGTTTCAGAGTAGTCTGGGTTACCAGCCTCCTCTGTTCTCATCCCAGCTTGCCGAGTCCAGCGTTCCCTCCGCTCAAGCGTTTGTCCAACGTTGTGAGCGCACCTGGAGGAGGGTGAGGTCTGCACTTTGCCGTTACAGGGCACAGACTGTGAGAGCCGCCAATAAACGCAGGATTAAGAGTCCAAGGTATTGTTGCGGCCAGAGAGTGTGGCTTTCCACTCGCAACCTTCCTCTTACGACAGCTTCTCGTAAGTTGACTCCGCGGTTCATTGGTCCGTTCCGTGTCTCCCAGGTCGTCAATCCTGTCGCTGTGCGACTGCTTCTTCCGCGACATCTTCGTCGCGTCCATCCTGTCTTCCATGTCTCCTGTGTCAAGCCCTTTCTTCGCACTCCCGTTCGTCTTCCCTCCCCCTCCCGTCCTTGTCGAGAGCGCACCTATTTACAAGGTACATAAGATCATGGACATGCGTTCTCGGGGACGGGGTCACCAATACTTAGTGGATTGGGAGGGTTACGGTCCTGAGGAGAGGAGTTGGGTTCCGTCTCGGGACGTGCTGGACCGTTCACTCATTGATGATTTCCTCCGTTGCCGCCAGGATTCCTCCTCGAGTGCGCCAGGAGGCGCTCGGTGAGTGGGGGGGTACTGTCATGTTTTGTCATTTATTATCACGTCTTGTCCCTGTGCTTCCCATTCTATTCGTTTCCCTCTGCTGGTCTTATTAGGTTCTTTACCTCTTTCTATCCCTCTCTCTCCCCCTCCCTCTCTCACTCTCTCGCTCTCTCTTCTCTCTATCGTTCCGTTCCTGCTCCCAGCTGTTCCTATTCCCCTAATCAATCATTTAGTCTTCCCACACCTGTTCCCGATCCTTTCCCCTGATTAGAGTCCCTATTTCTTCCTTTGTGTTCCGTTCCTGTCCTGTCGGTTCCTTGTTTAGAATTCACCGTGCTGTGATTGTGTATCGCCCTGTCGTGTCGTGTTTTCCTCAGATGCTGCGTGGTGAGCAGGTGTCTGAGTCTGTCTGGTTCAAGTGCCTTCCCGAGGCAACCTGCTGTTCACCTGCTGTTCAAGATCGAGTCTCCAGTTTGTCCTCGTCATTTCGAGTGAAAGTTGTGTTTTTTTGATTGTATTTACTTTACTGGATTAAAGACTCTGTTTTCGCCAAGTCGCTTTTGGGTCCTCTTTCACCTGCATGACAAGACAGGTATGAATACACTGGGGAAAATGGGTGACACTTGGAGGAGGGTGGAGACAACACAAAGACAGGTGTTGACAGACCACCCCCAGCCATCCTCACATACTTTTTGCCCCCTCCCCCTGAGATTGTTGGGGTGCATGACACCCTGGATCCTCTAATAGTTTGGTCCACTCAAGGATTTCAAAATGGTCATTTTTACTGAAATTGGGTTATTTCATTACATGCAGTACCAGTCAAAAGTTTGGACACACCTACTCATTCAAGGGTTTTTCTTTATTTGTACTATTTTGTACATTGTAGAATAATAGTGAAGACATCAAAACTATGAAATAACACATATGGAATCATGTAGTAACAAAAAAAACAATCAAAATATATTTTGTATTTGAGATTCTTCAAAGTAGCCACCCTGAGGTAGTCACCTGGAATGCATTTCAATTAACATGTGTGTCTTGTTAAATTGTGGAATTTATTTTCTTCTTAATGCATTTGACCCTGTCAGTTGTGTTGTGACAAGGTACTGTAGGGGTGGTATACAGAAGATAGCCTTATTTGGTAAAAGACCAAGTCCATATTATGGCAAGAACAGCTCAAATAAGCAAAGAGAAACGACAGTCCATCATTACTTTAAGACATGAAGGTCATTTCAAGAACTTTGAAAGTTTCTTCAAGTGCAGTCGCAAAAACCATCAAGCGCTGTGATGAAACTGGCTCTCATGAGAACCGCGACAGGAAAGGAAGATCCAGAGTTACCTCTGCTACAGAGGATAAGTTCATTAGAGTTACCAGCCTCAGAAATTGCAGCCCAAATAAATGAAAATTTAACAAAACATTGACTTTTCTATATAACATAATATTTGTTAATATTCGGAGAACGTCAGAAAAGTGGAGATAAATTAGAGATGTCACTGGGTGGGTGCACTTGCACACCAAATCATTTACCCATGTCCAAAATGGAACTAAAAAAGTATATACACACTGTACAGTCATACAGTATATTTGATTGGATTATGAGGTCATGTTATTATGTGACAGATTAAATCATTTTAAATGGTGGAAAAAGCTGTTTTCCACTGTGTCATTTGTACATGATGGCTTACCATAGAGAGGGTAGAGATAATATCATGGGGATACAGCTGTGATACAGAATATATTATGGGAGGATGTAGTTGACTATTGTTCAATATAAAATGTATACTGTGGGGACTGAGCCAGGAACTGTTTGCTCAGTTAGCACTCCAATCCCAGAGACATTCAAATAAGCTCTGATAAGACTTACATTACGTGTGTATGATACATTATGCTGTTTACCTTGGCACTCGCTGCACTATTTGCCTGTTGCTCGTCCTCCAGTTACACCCAAAACAATAATCTCTAGATTAATGGTGCATATTAAATTAAATAACAAAACGCCTCAGAATATACATTTTATTCCCCCCCCCCCCCCCGACAACAACAAAAAATGAATAATTCATGTCCTCACAATGAGATGTGGCGGGTTACGATTCATGTAAGCTGTAAAATGTCAGCTTGGCGTTGGCTGGTGTTGGGCACGCTAGAGCTGTGATGACGGGGGCCATAGAGTCATGGGGAGTGGAGCACCTCTGCAGGCACCGACCAGGCTAGCTGCCCCATTAATCATCCACAGAGAGAGAGAGAGAGATGGAGAGAGCGAGTGGGGAGAGAGAGAGAGGGAGAGATAGAGGGGGAACGAGAGAAAGGGGGAGAGAGGGGCAGAGACGAGACAGGGAAGGACAGGGAAGAGAGAGCGGGAGATGGGGGAGAGGCAGAGAGATGGAAACAGAGGGAAAGGGGGAGAGAGAGAGAAAGGGGGAGGGATGGAGAGGATAGAGAGAAAGGGGAGGGATGGAGAGGATAGAGAGAGAGGGAGTAGAGAGGAGAGAGAGAGGGGAGTAGTGAGAGGGTGAACGAGATAAAGAGAGAGATAGAGGGAGAGGAGAGAGAGAGAGAGAGAGAGAGAGAGAGAGAGAGAGAGAGAGAGAGAGAGAGAGAGAGAGAGAGAGAGAGAGGGCAGTAGTGAGAGGGTGAATGAGAAGGAGAGAGAGAGAGAGAGACAGGGGACAAGCACCACTGAGAACACCACCACCACTATAGCACCATGTATTTATTTGAGAGCTCTAGCTACTGAAGGGGCCACATTCAAACATGTCACAGCTGGATGCTTGAACACTTTGTGTGACTAATTCTATTAAAATTGTAATATTTTGGGGTTTGTGGAAATTCAAACGCCATCCTTGGTGGCACATTGTTATTCTAGTAATGTGTTTTACAAATGCATTCTCATAAATAAAACATTGAAACATTAACATTAAAACGAACTCAAACTAAAACAGCACTTCTTTTGTTGTCTAAAAGCAACAAATAGACTTGTCAGAATCATTAGCATTTTCACATTAAATGCAACGTCAAACCCCTTTCACTAGCGGCCTAATCCTGTGGTATTACATCATATTATTCCGACTATAAAAAAGGCAGCCATTATCATAAATTGTGTTTTTTTGTCACTTGTTTTATTCATCCTTGTCTGCGTCTTTGTCTGGGTCTGAAATGGCACCCTACCTATCCCCTATAGTGGTCAAAAGTAGTGCAATAATGGTAATAGGGTGCTATTTGGGACATACCCCTTGCAATAGACAGACAAGCGTTCATGGTTATGAACGCCATCCTGTGGCTGATGCAGAGATGCCTGACTGATGTCAAAACGTCCATTCCTGAGGTTTCGCCTTTGCAAGGGTGAAAAACAAGCACATGGATTATGAGGCAAAGCCACGAGGACTCATTGCATGAAGTTACCCAAACTGTGTTGGAAAGAATTCCTCCATTAAACTTCAGCTATGAACAAATGGTTTTGTCTTGAAAGAGCAGAGGGAGAACAAGAGTTTGAAAAGCATTGTCCAACCATGAAACATGCATAGTAACATATTGTTTTGTTTACCGGACATTCCAAGTAATCATCCAAACATTCCAAGTATGACAAATATCTTCAATTGTATGGGCTTCAATTGTTAGAATGTTCACCAAATTTTTTTATTTTAATAACTGGTATTGATTGATGAAATAACTGAAGGATAACTGTGTCTGATGATGTGCACAAACACAAAGCATATTTGCAGGCAGTGGAGCCCTCTATCTCTCTCTGTCTCGTTCCCTCTATCCCCCCCCTCCCTCCCCACCGCTCTCTCCGTCTCTTTCTCTCTGTCTCGTTCCCTCTATACCTCCCCCCTCTTTCCCGAACAGTAATTTATTACGATGAACTGTCGTTTTTATTCTTTCAAGCAGGTCACTCGTTCCACATGGTCACCTGGTTACAACACAGCCTCACGGGTAGATAATGTACACTAAACATGAACCAAATCCACTATCCACTATTCACTAAGCACTATAAGTATGCAAGGGTTAACTCGTTGCATTTTTCTCTCTGTCTATTCTCTGTCTCCCCTTTTCTCTCTTTTTTTCATGAGCACATGACGAAAGAATGCTGGGAATGCCAGTGAGCACGGCGCCAGCAGCCTTTACAGTAGCACCCGCCTGTGAGAACTGAGAGGCAGGAGGGGGGGAGGAAGGGGAGGGGAGAGTCCTGGAAGTCTGGGCTCTTTACTGTGTTTAGGGAAATTATTGCTTTTTTCCATATTAAGAAGTGCACATACGGCACCACCGCCCCATCCAGTACACTAATTCCCCTACTCGCAGTAGTAAGAGAGAGAGAGAGAGAGAGAGAGAAATTTGCCACAACCCGTTGTGCACTGGAGGAGGGTGTTTCAGTGTCTCTTTCAGCTCCTCTTGCTCAGTGTGACAGCCTGAATGTGAGGTGTTGTCTGGGGCCCTCATACAGTTCCACCTAGGAAGGAAAACCTCAGGGACACAACTTTCGAACACTATGATCAATAATTGTACAGTTGGTGCAATGCCAGCGTCTGATGTTTTGAAAAGTTGATATGTTCTACTAATGGACTTCATTGAGGTTTTCTTTCTCCAAATGCCAGCTTATTAATCATACACAGAACACTATGCGGTCATTTATGCAGCTATTCATACCTTGATTGTAAATACGGATAGTGGTGAATGAACCATATAATTAGTATCAGTTATGCACACCCCTGGTTTGAGACAGGTCTGGCACAAAAACACATGCACACACTCCAACACACATATACACACACACACAAACCCAGCCAAAGTCATTTGTTGAAATATATGGTAATAGCTGGTTTCTGAGCCCTGGGCAGGTTGTGGCACAGTTTGTGATGAACCTGACACAGAATAGAGGGACACACACACAAGAGACCATTTCATAAAAGCAAGAGCAAAGGCAGCCATTGTGTAGGAAGATAATTCATTTAGGATATACACCCCAATGAAACCTCTGGTGCAGTCTGCTGCTCCATTATAGACACAGACATGGGCTTCTTTTAAAAACTCAAACCCTTTATAAGGAAATTCAATTCAAGCCTTCTCCCTACAAAACTATGATTCAGATCTCAATTTCTCGTCATTATCCCAGCTTTTTTTTAAACATGTTGTGTTGGAAATGTGTTTCCTTGAAAGGGGGTAATTTGCTACCTTCGCCTGGGCGATCGCACTGTCTAGCCTTTAAAGCACAAATGTTCTAAAGCTTGTAGATGTCTCTACCTGCTTCAGCTCTGAAGAATGTAAAAGGGTGAGATTTATCTAATCAGATGACCTGGTATGCCCTTATATAGGAATTTATCACAGCTCTCACATACTACAGTTCTGTAGGCCGACCCACATGTACAGTACTTTGAGCTGTTGTGTGTACATACATATGGTGTGTGTGTGTGTGTGTGTGTGTGTGTGTGTGTGTGTGTGTGTGTGTGTGTGTGTGTGTGTGTGTGTGTGTGTGTGTGTGTGTGTGTGTGTGTGTGTGTGTGTGTGTGTGTGTGTGTGTGTGTGTGTGTGCGTGCGTGCGTGCGTGCGTGCGTGCGTGCGTGTGTGTGTGTGAGAACCAGCAGGAGAGAAAGAGGTAATGTACTGTTTGTTTCCTGTCACTTTTATTTTATTTAGCACAATCACTGTGAGTCTGCTGATCTAACAAAAGAGTATGAGAAGATGCCTGAAATATCCGCCCTTATGTTTTTCCTTATTAGCTAATGACAGTTTGTTGTGGTATTTAATGTCATTTGAATGGAGTTGGTATTCCGCAAAATTTTAAACATTTAATTTCTTTACAATTTACGCTGAACCCTGCTGAGTTGCAGTATAAAATAAAATCAGCATCAGCTCCACAAAGTGAGCCTTTTAGATTGCAGAAGCTTTTAACACTTTTATTGCTACCATTAGAAAGCTAGCTCTCGTCAAATGATTGTCCTCACATATCAATTAGCCAGCCACTGCTGTTGAGCCCACTGCAGTCATTGTATTTCTCAGACCTTAATGCCCACTCATAGTATTATATTGGTCTTGGCTCACCAGATGAGCAGCCATAGAGATTTCATTAATTCATTACCATGGTTTTCATTAATTATGAACCACAGAGATGGAGACATTATCACTGGTCTGGCTGGAAGCACAATGTGATGAAGGGATTAACAAAGAAACACCCAGGGAGAGATTTTTTTATATTTGGTCTGCGTACCATTGTGGCATCCTATTCCCTATTTAGTGCTCTACTTTTGTCCAAATGTAATGCACTTATATAGGGAATAGGGTGCCATTTGGGATGCACCCATAGATGAGCATTTCGTGGAGTAGGTCATAAAACACCGGGGCTAACAAAGAATCTCTGTCGTGTCATGGAGTGGAAGGTATACAGTCGCCCCTAGGCTCAAGGGAACCAGCTGGAAGTTTTATCAAGATGAACTTAATAACAATGGAGTTTGATAATGATTATCAATGGCTATGTTATGACAGGGCCTTGGAGTTCAGTGTGGCGCATCCACCCTTTAGAGCTCCAGTATATTAACCTTTGCTAAGTGAATATTACTAAGACGTATTATAATACTTATTTAACATGCAGAGGTGAAATCCATCTTAATATGCCCACTATAATGATATAAAGACATTGTAAGGTGGATGATAATGTCGTAACTTGCATGCATTCATTAGATCAGCACAGCAGCCTAATGTGCTGCAAGGTCAAACATGTTGTTCCCGGGCCTAGTAGCAGCCCCGCATAGCATAGCCATAGTATAACCCTATAGCATAGCCATAGCATAGCCATAGTATAACCCTATAGCATAGCCATAGCTTAGCCATAGTATAACCCTATAGCATAGCCATATCATAGCCATAGTATAACCCTATAGCATAGCCATAGCTTAGCCATAGTATAACCCTATAGCATAGCCATATCATAGCCATAGTATAACCCTATAGCATAGCCATAGCATAGCCATAGTATAACCCTATAGCATAGCCATAGCATAGCCATAGTATAACCCTATAGCATAGCCATAGCATAGCCATAGTATAACCCTATAGCATAGCCATAGCATGCTAGAGCTGGGCAATATGGACATAAATCCATGTTGTTATAAATTGCCTGAATTGATTTGTTAACAATAAATAGAGCAATACGTTTAAAACATTAATGTGCACCACAGTTTTTAAAAATGTATATTATCCTTTAAACTACTACAACTAGTTTGATGGTTGTAGCCATCAATTGTCCCATTACCAATCAGCCACATTAACAAACGTATTTCATTTCAAACTTCACATTTCTATAGTAAGGGTGACCAGGGTTGGTTGTCGCACTCAACTGTACTGTACTCTAATGTACTGTACTCTACTGATTTAAACTCAACTGTGCTGTACTGAATCAAATCAAATCAAATGTTATTTGTCACATACACATGGTTAGCAGATGTTAATGAATTTTTGTGCTTCCAGTTCCGACAATGCAGTAATATCCATCGAGTAATCTAACCTAACAATTTCACAACAATTGCCTTATAGACACAAGTGTAAAGGAATGAATAAGAATAAGTACATTAAACAAATATATAAATGAGTGATGGTATAGAACGGCATAGGCAAGATGCAGTGGATGGTATAGAGTACATTAAATACATATGAGATAAGTAATGTAGGGTATGTAAACATATAAAAGTGGCATTGTTTAAAGTGGCTAGTGATACATTACATCAAGATGGCAAGATGCAGTAGATGGTATAGCATACAGTATATACATATGAGATGAGTAATGTAGGGTATGTAAACATTATATGAAGTGGCAATGTTTAAAGTGGCTAGTGATACATTTCAGTATGTTGGCAGCAGCCACTCAATGTTAGTGGTGGCTGTTTAACAGTCTGATGGCCTTGAGATAGAAGCTGTTTTTCAGTCTCTCGGGCCCTGCTTTGATGCACCTGTACTGACCTCGCCTTCTGGATGATAACGGGGTGAGCAGACAGTGGCTCGGGTGGTTGTTGTCCTTGATGATCTTTTTGCCTTCCTGTAACATCGGGTGGTGTAGGTGTCCTGGAGGGCAGGTAGTTTGCCCCCGGTGATGCGTTGTGCAGACCTCACTACCCTCTGGAGAGCCTTACGGTTATGAGCAGTTGCCGTACCAGGCGGTGATACAGCCCGACAGGATGCTCTCGATTGGGCATCTGCAAAAGAGTGTTTTTTGTGACAAGATGAATTTCTTCAGCCTCCTGAGGTTGAAGAGGTGCTGCTTCGCCTTCTTCACCACGCTGTCTGTGTGGTTGGACCATTTCAGTTTGTCCGTGTCGTGTACGCCGATGAACTACTGTCCCATCGATGTGGATAGGGGCGTGCTCCCTCTGCTGAAGTCCACAATCATCTCCTTTGTTTTTTTGACGTTGAGTGTGAGGTTACCCATTGAGTGTGAGGTTACCCTCACCTCCTCCCTGTAGGCCGTCTTGTCATTGCTGGTAATCAAGCCTACCACTGTAGTGTCGTCTGCAAACTTGATGAATGAGTTGGAGGCGTGCATGGCCACGCAGTCGTGGGTGAACAGGGAGTACAGGAGAGGGCTGAGAGTGTTGAGGATCAGCGGGGTGGAAATGTTGTTACTTACCCTCACCACCTGGGGGCGGCCCGTCAGGAAGTACAGGACCCAGTTACACAGGGCGGGGTCAAGACCCATGCTCTCGAGCTTGATGACAAGTTTGGAGGGTACTATGGTGTTAAATGCTGAGCTGTAGTCAATGAACAGCATTCTTACATAGGTATTCCTCTTGTCCAGATGGGTTAGGGCAGTGTGCAGTGTGATTGCGATTGCGTTGTCAGTGGACCTGTTGGGGCAGTAAGCAAATTGGAGTGGGTCTAGGGTGTCAGGTAGGGTGGAGGTGATATGGTCCTTGACTAGTCTCTCAAAGCACCTCATGATGACGGAAGTGAGTGCTACGGGGCGATAGTCATTTAGCTCAGTTACCTTAGCTTTCTTGGGAACAGGAACAATGGTTAACCTCTTGAAGCATGTGGGGACAGCAGACTGGGATAAGTATTGATTGAATATGTCCGTAATCACACCAGCCAGCTGGTCTGCGCATGCTCTGAGGACGCGGCTGGGGATGCCGTCTGGGCCTGCAGTCTTGCGAGGGGTCATGGGGTTAAATGTTTTGCTCACATAGGCTGCAGTGAAGGTCAGCCCACAGGTTTTGGTAGCGGGCCGTGTCAGTGGCACTGTATTGTCCTCAAAGCGAGCAAAGAAGTTGTTTAGTCCGTCTGGGAGCAAGACATCCTGGTCCGCGACGGGGCTGTTTTTCCTTTTATAGTCCCTGATTGACTGTAGACCCTGCCACATACCTCTCGTGTCTGAGCCGTTGAATTGCTACTCTACTTTGTCTCTATACTGATGCTTAGCTTGTTTGATTGCCTTGCAGAGGGAATAGCTACACTGTTTGTATTCGGGCATATTTCCGGTCACCTTGCACTGATTAAAAGCAGTGGTTCGTGCTTTCAGGTTTGCGCGAATGCTGCCATCAATCCACGGTTTCTGGTTTGCGAATGTTTTAATAGACGCTGTGGGTAAAACATCACTGATGCACTTGCTAATAAACCCGCTCACCGGCTCAGCGTATTCGTCAATATTGTTGTTCGCCGCAATGTGGAACATATCCCAGCCCACGTGATCGAAGCAATCTTGAAGCGTGGAATCCGATTGGTCGGACTAGTGTTGAACAGACCTGAGCGCGGGAGCGCGGGAGCGCCCTGTTTTAGTTTCTGTCTATAGGCTGGAAGCAACAAAATGGAAGTCGTGGTCAGCTTTTCCGAAAGGAGGGCGGGGGAGGGCCTTATATGCATCGCTGTCACGCCCTGGTCGAAGTAATGTATGTTTGTCTTCATTTATTTGGTCAGGCCAGGGTGTGACATGGGTTATTGTGGTGCGTTTTTGTCATAGGGTTTTTGTGGGGTGTCTAGCATAGTCTATGGCTGCCTGAGGCGGTTCTCAATCAGAGTCAGGTGATTATTGTTGTCTCTGAGTGGGAACCATATTTAGGCAGCCATATTCTTTAAGTATTTCGTGGGTGATTGTTCCTGTCTCTGTGTTAGTTGTCACCAGATAGGCTGTATAGGTTTTCACATTCCGTTTGTTGTTTTTGTATTGTTCATGGTTTTTTCTTCATTAAAGTTGTATCGAACTAACCACGCTGCATTTTGGTCCGACTCTCCTTCAACGGAAGAAAAACGTAACAGAATCACCCACCACACCAGGACCAAGCAGCGTGGTGACAGGCAGCGACAGCAGAAGCAGCGAAAGGAGGAATGGACATGGGAAGACGTTTTGGATGGCAAGGGTTGTTACACTTGGGAGGAGATACTGGCTGGAAAAGATCGCCTCCCATGGGAACAGGTGGAGGCACTTAGGAGAGCAGAGGCAGCCGGAGAGAGGAGCCGACGATACGAGGGAACACGGTTGGCAAGGAAGCCCGAAAGTCAGCCCAAAACATGTATTGGGGGGAGCTCAAGGAGAGTGTGGCAGAGTCAGGATTCAGACCTGAGCCAACTCCCCCTGTTTATCATGAGGAGCAGCGGGAGGAGTCCCACAGGACTTCTGGACTTGGGAGGAGATATTGGACGGAAAAGGACCCTGGGGACAGCCTGGTGAATATCGACGCACCAAAGAAGAACTGGAGGCGGGAGAAAGCGGAGAGGCGCTGGTATGAAGAGGCAGCACGGCGACGCGGATGGAAGCCCGAGAGTCAGCCCCAAAAATGTATTGGGGGGGAGGCTCACAGGGAGTATGGCTACGCCAGGTAGGAGACATGCGCAAACTTCCTGTGCTTACCGGGGGGCTAAAGAGACCGGGCAGGCACCGTATTATGCTATGGAGCGCACGGTGTCTCCAGTGCGGGTGCATAGCCTGGTGCGGTACATACCAGCTCTTCGTATTGGCCGGGCTAGAGTGGGCATCGAGCCAGGTAAGTTTGGGCAGGCTCGGTGCTCAAGAGCTCCAGTGCGCCTGCACGGTCCGGTCTATCCAGTGCCACCTCCACACACCAGTCCTCCGGTGGCAGCTCCCCGCACCAGGTTTCCTGTGCGTGTCCTCGGTCCAGTACCACCAGTGCCAGCACCACGCACCTGGCCTTCAGTGCGCCTCGCCTGTCTAGCGCTATCAGAGCCTTCCTCCTCTCCAGCGCTACCGGAGTCTCCCGCCTGTTCAGCGCAGCCAGAGCCTTCCTCCTCTACAGCGCTGCTGGAGTCTCCCGCCTGTTTAGCGCAGCCAGAGCCTTCCTCCTCTAGAGCGCTGCCGGAGCCTCTCGCCCGTTCAGCGCAGCCAGAGCCTTCCTCCTCCTACAGCGCTGCTGGAGTCTCCCGCTTGTTTAGAGCAGCCAGAGCCTTCCTCCTCTCCTGTGCTGCCGGAGTCTCCCGCCTGTCCAGCGCTGCCAGAGCCTTCCTCCTCTACAGCGCTGCTGGAGTCTCCTGCCTGTTCAGCGCAGGCAGAGCTGCCAGCCTGCATGGAGCAGCCTGAGCTGTCAGTCTGCATGGAGCAGCCAGAGCTGCCAGTCTGCATGGAGCAGCCAGAGCTGCCAGTCTGCATGGAGCAGCCAGAGCTGCCAGTCTGCATGGAGCAGCCAGAGCTGCCAGTTTGCATGGAGCAGCCAGAGCTGCCAGTCTGCATAGAGCTGCCAGTCTGTATAGAGCAGCCAGAGCTGCCAGTCTGCATGGAGCTGCCAGTCTGCATGGAGCAGCCAGAGCTGCCAGTCTGCAAGGAGCAGCCAAAGCTGCCAGTCTGCATGGAGCAGCCAGAGCAGCTAGATCCACCAGTCAGCCATGATCTTCCAGATCCGCCAGTCAGCCAGGATCTGCCAGTCAACCAGACTCTTCCAGATCTGCCAGTCAACCAGACACTTCCAGATCCGCCAGAGCTCCAGACTCTCCTTCGACGGAAGAAAACCGTAACAGTCGCGGATGTTAAAATTGCAATGATCTAGGGTTTTGCCAGCCCTGGTAACGCAATTGATATGCTGATAGATTAAAATCCATAGCTACAATAAATGCAGCTTCAGGATATGTGGTTTCCAGTTTACATAGAGTCAAATGAAGTTCGTTCAGGGCCATCGATGTGTCTGCTTGGGATGGTTATATGCTGCTGTCATTATAATTGAAGAGGATTCTCTAGGTAGATAATGTGGTCGGCATTTGATTGTGAGGAATTCTAAGTCAGGTGAACAGAAGGACTTGAGCTCCTGTATGTTGTTATGATCACACCACATCCCGTTAATTATAATGTTGGTGAGTTGACGTTGCTCTTATATCCAAAAGTTCAATGTAAGAAATAACACCTAAAAAATAAGGTACTGCATACTTTCCTAGGAACGCGAAGCGAGGCGGCAATCACTTCCGGCGGAAGTACACTATACTGTACTCTGCTGAATTAAACTTTACTGGACTGTGCTGTGCTTTACTGTGTTGTCCAAACTTGTGAAACATACCCAGGTGGCACACCCTAATCTGTTTTACCTGTCCTTGGGATTGTCTCCACCCCCCTCCAGGTGTTGCCCATCTTCCCCATTATCCTCTGTGTATTTATACCTGTGTTCCCTGTTTGTCCGTTGCCAGTTCGTCTTGTTTGTCAAGTCAACCAGCGTTTTTGTAATCAGCGCCTGCTTTTCTCAGTCTCTCTTTTTCTAGCCCTCCTGGTTTTGACCCTTGTCTGTCCTGACTCTGAGCCCGCCTGCCTGCCTGCCTCTGACCCTGAGCCTGCCTGCCGACCGGTACCGTTGCCCTACCTCTGAATTGTTGACCTCTGCCTACCCTGACCCTGAGCCTGCCTGCCATCCGGTACTGTTGCTCCACCTCTGGTTTACTGACCCCTGCCTGCCTTGACCTGTCTATTTCCTGCCCCTGTTGGAATATTAAACCATTGTCAATTTGACGTGTCTTCATCTGGGTCTTACCTTGATTCCTGATACCAGGAAGCTAAATGACGTTGAACAGACACCTAAAATACTTATTTACTGGAAAATAAGTATTCTAAGTGTCTTTCAATGTCATTTAGCTTACTGGGGACATTGTTACAATGGGTATGGTTGTCAGATTGTGACAAGCATCCCCAACATCAACCACCACCCAATGCTAATAAAGATGCTAGTACTGTACTGTAGTTACCACATGGCTTGACCTAGGAACTCACAAATAGGGTTGAAATAAATCTATTTCCTCATTTCAATAAAAGTAATTGTGTATGGATACTCCCATCATATAACTATTTATTAAATAAATAACAAGCATACAAATATTTATTTTCACCCATGATAAAATCTAATACTCCTCTCATCCTCAATGTTTTGTGATCCTGACCTGAATTGATCACATGGATGACCACTAATTAGACACACATTTTCATTTAGAGATTATTACACAGCCCCCCTTGGATTTTGAGTAATAAGCACTGTGACAACCAACCCATGAGAAAACTAACCCTGATCTCCCCTATAGGCTACTTATCTAATGAATGACATCAGCAAAATGCCTGCGATAAGTGATCGGCATGGTCGGTGTGGATCATTGTAGGTTTATCGTCCCAGCTCTACTGCATACTGTCAAGGTTCGGAGACCCAGTGGAGCATCCCAGATTCTCATTACATAAAATCTAGCTTATCACCAAAACTAATTATCTATCCAACAACCCCGCTCATCATCACCCTTTAGGGTACAAGTATGTGATTGACAAGTACCCTTTTGGAACTAGGAGAAAGGGTGTTCCTTAATAATAATACTGATGACCAAGGAAAATGAACACAGTTTGCTCAACGTTGTGCATGTGGCATGAGGATCCTGTCACTCTAGATCACTCATACACACAGATTCACATACAGATGTAGGATCTTAATTTGAGCCAGTTTGCTACAGCTGGAAAATAACAGCAGTAGCAAATGTGAATTTTTATATAAAAAAATCAAGAATGAAATTTCAGTGTAAATTCCAAACTTCAGAAGCCTTTTTAAACCTCAAATACACTACAAGATAAAAATGTCCTGTATTGCACGAAGGTTCTCCAGCAACCGGGTGATCAAATTAAGATCCTATATTTGTACATGGCCTCCTTGTTTCCTGGTCTGTGTGGGTGCCTGATTGTGCCTGCAAGAGAAAGAAGAGAATAGAGACTTTAATTTCACAAGGTATTTTTTCTAGCAAAATATAGTTTGAATTTTTTTCATCCTACCATGAAGACCAGACAATGCTGTGTTATTATTGTGCCTTTGATGTCAAAATGTGTGCGTGACAGTGGCCATGACCAAGGGAAAAGGTTGCAGCGCTATACTGTACTCACTTGATTGGTCAGGAATCCTATGGTGTAGTGTAGTGGATGATGAAATGGACGGAAGTGGAGTTGGGGTCACTGGTTCCACCAGGATCCTAAGGGAGTAGCTGTCAGCTGATGCCCAGGGGCCATTGACGGCTCGGTAGGCTAGATACGGCTCTCCTCTCTCCCTGGGCCCTCTGCATCAACACACTCAGCCCCAGCAGTGCAACAAACAGCCAGGAAAAGTCCTGCTGGTGATTCAACCAGCACCGGAGGAGGTGACTGTTTGAGGGGAGAGTGTGCTTGCTTACTCTGGATCAAAAGGTCACAGTAGATTGTAGCACAATCCAACCTGGGCTAGGTGGCTAATGCTAACGTTAGCTAGGTGGCTAATGTTAGTTAGGCTAGGGGTTAGGTGTTAACGTTAGGGTTACGGTTAGGTTGAGGGTTAGGAGTTAGGTTAAAGGGTTAAGGTTATCTAATATGCTAAATAGTACAAAGTAGCTAAAAAGTAGATGCATAGTAGCTAATTAGCTAAAATGCTAAAGTTGTCCATGATGAAATTCAAACACGCAACCTTTGGGTTGCTAAACAGTCATGTTATATGCTTACCCACCCACCCTGACCATTAACCCTCTTTTCATTTTTGCTTTAAGTAACCTTCTGTTTTATGTAACCACACTAAACACAACATAGCATACTAGTTCTTGCATGTCAATGGAAACATTTAATTAAGTATAGCCCTAGTCCTCACATGAAGTTACAATACATCCTCCTGCCAAGGCACATCATCAATTAAATTGAACAGATTGGAAGACTATGGCAAAAGTACACTTAACTATGCAGTCTCAAATGTTTGGATAATTTCAGCCTGTAGTTTTGAAAGTGTTGCTCACGAGCCGAAGTGGTCACAGGTTTTTTGTGCTACGTCATTGTTTGCAATTTATATGATATCATGCAAAATGTGAAATTCTTGTGATATGTTACGAATCCAATTATTGCTATATGTTATAAATTGTTTTGCTTAAGATCTTTAAAGGAGTGAAAAATAACAACAACCCCAAAAATTAGAATCTAGCATAATATCATTACCATTGAAAGAAAAATAGTCTCCTGCTTAACTTCTTCCTTTCATGTCATGGTGGCTCTGTCAAAGAGGACGTCATCCAGACCATGGGTTGTCCCCCGAATGGCACCCTATTCCCTTAATAGTACATTACCTTTGACCAGGGCTCCATAGGTCTTTGGTCTAAGGTAGTGGACTATATAGGGAATAGGGTGTCATTTGGGACACAACCATGGATTCACCCAGCCTGATGGAGCCCTCCATCATGACTCCAATCCATTCAGACCTTCATTACCACCATATTCATGAGGTGAAACCACTTATGGTCAAGACTCTTGTTTACCAACAAATACAGTATGTCTGGTTCCTATACATTTTTTTGTGCCAAATTCAATAAGTGAGGTGGCATTTGTAAAACGTCATTCTCCCCTTTACACATACTGTATGTGTTTAATTGTCTGAAAGTACATGAGAAGAATAATAGAACAAGGGGAAAAGTTAAAAGGGCCTGGAGGAATGGAGAAACGTATAGGGTAAGTACAACCTAGTGAATGCATTATTTAAAATAACAGATGTGTTTAATATGCTTTCTCCCTAACGATTATTTGCCAAACATTTGCAAAACTGATGCTCAAAACGATTCCCTCTCTTCTGCCATCACCAGGGAAACTGAAATCACATGTTTTTGTAGAGAACAAACAATGAACAAATCAAAGGCTATAATCTGGAAGAAACAAAGTGGTTGCCAGAGCAACCATAATGATAGATTACCTGTCACAATTATGGGATGTTGAAATTAGATTGAACATGTTACAACAATAAATTCTGTTGAATATTAACACAATAGCATGATATTGTTCAGTGCACTACTTCATGTTTCCATTTCCGGCTTTACTGACTGTCCTTTGTATGGCCCCTGAATAACATAATGCATAATTGACCATGATATTAATCCTATTGAAACATCAAACAGCAAAACAGTATATGTGCACTGCCACTGTACAGCCTTTCTGATATCCCATATAACTTTTTGTTTTACTTTGTTCTACCACTTAAAGGGGCAATCAGCAGTTTCGGTAAAAGGCTGACGGATGCAAGGACGATTGACCACCCATGATATCAAAATTATAGTTTTAACCATGTTTTGAGGCTATATAGTGTTTGTTTACTTCATTTACAAACATTGGAGTAAAACAAGCTTATATTTTGGGATCTGATGGTTTATGACAGTTTAACTAAGTTCATAAAGCATATATACGTTATATTCTTCAAGTATTAATGAGTACATACCATTCATTAATATGAATGGATGTAGCAACAGTAGATTGCCCATTTAAGCCCCCCCCCCCTAGAAAAATACTTTTTATTGAGATGACAAAGCCTGCCTACTGGAGCTTGGTATGAGAAACCAAACACATTACCAGATTATGGCTTTGTACTTCGGTGCCATTGTTCATTAAGTGTCAGAAAAATGATAAACCTGTGTGAGTTTCCTCCATCTCTCTCTCGTAGCCTGCAGCCTGTAAGCCTACTGCAAGTTAGGGCACTTCAGCAGAGACAGAGCTATTGCATTTAGTTTAGTCTCTCACTCTTCTCTCTGTTAAGTCTCTCACTCTACCCCCCCCCCCCCCCCCCCACTCGCTCTCTCTGTCTCCACATCATGTATTTTCTAGGGTAAGCCAGAGAAAAGTTTGCGGTATGCTGTTAACCTATAACACTAGTACTATGAAAGTCAATTGCTGAAAAAGAAGAGGCGTTGAGAAATGTGATCTAGCTAGCTATATCTCAGAAGTACTTGTAAGACACTGCCAAAGTGTAGCTCAGAGGGGGTTCGCAAATATGCTAGTTGTTAGAAGTAATGCAATCACACATACTGAGTGTGGGCAGTTGTTAACATCATTTGCTAGAGGATAGCCTACTGTAAACCAAAAATCACTAGACCTCGAGTACTTGTCACAATGTCATTTCAAGCACATATACACTGAATGTACAAAACATTAAGAATACCTTCCAAATATTGAGTTGTATCAAGTTGGCTGGATGTCATTTGAGTGGTGGACCATTCTTGATACACACAGGAAACTGTTGAGCATGTAAAACCCAGCAGTGCTGCAGTTCTTGACACAAACCGCTGCGCCTGGCACCTACTACCATACCCTGTTTAAAGGCACTTCAATCTTTTGTCTTGCCCATTCACCCACTGAATGGCACACATACACAATCCATGTCTCAATTGTCTCAAGTCTTAAAATCCTTCTTTAGCCTGTGTCCTCCCCTTCATCTAAACTGATTGAATTGGATTTAACAAGTGACATAAATAAGGGATCTTAGCTTTCACCTTGATTCCCCTGGTCAGTCTATATCATGGAAAGAGCAGGTGTTTTTAATGTTTTGTACACTCAGTGTACACACCCACCAACACGTGCACCCACGCCTGCACACACGCACGGAAACACACACAGCCCACATGTGCACCCACGCGTGCACACACGCACGGAAACACACACAGCCCACATGTGCACGCACGCACACACACACTGCCCCAGTTCTCCATGGGAGAGAGCTGAGTGAAGACTATTGAGAGGGCCTTATGCAGACAGGATTAACTCTGATCCCCTGGGAAAGATCACAGGGAATTGTGATAAGATAACGAAAAAAGAAGGGGTACACTAGAGACACACACACACCAGGTAATCACTTTCCACAGACATCAAAAGACATCTCTCTCTTTTCTTCTCCATCTCTTCATCCACCCATGATGGAAAGGGGAAAAACACTTACAGAGCAAAATGTAACCATACAAAGTTCAATGCTTGGAAATGTAGAAGAGCATACATTGCATACAGTAGAGTCTATAGGCCTTGATACTGTTAACTGATAAATAGAATACAATTCTCCTTGATAATGACTGTTTTGGGTTTGCTCTCGAGTTGCTCCACTTGATGTATTTATTCAACATCAGACGTTACCAAATCAACAAATCAAATAAAAACTGTTTTTGGGTCATACCCATGAGTCAGATGTAAAAGCAAATCATAATTGTATCTTGTGATCTCCAACAGTAAGCTACTCTCTTTACGCGACAGCTTGAGGAGAGTTTCATGTAAACACATGCACATTACTTAATGATATTGTTTGCTGGCACAGTAAAAATGAGGGATGCAAAGTATCAAATACTTTATAATGAGAATGCATTTATGTGCAAATAAGGATGATGAGACCCAATGGTCTGTAGAAGAAACGGCCACAGTAGAACATGTGTCGTGAGAAGGCTAAGGCCTTGTCTAATGAAAATCTAGTTTCCTCATACGACACAACTAAGAGCCTCCTTCCTACTCCTTTCTTATTATTGTATCTTGTTGTCTTGTTGTTTACCCCGAGCCACTTGAAGGCTGAAGCGATGTATGAGTCACTACCACCAAGAAAAGGAGCAGTAGACTAACAATAGTGGCTGGCCTACTGGTCACATTCTCATTATAAGATCTGTAGATCTCTACCACCATCAACCCCCGTAAAAATCACTAAATACAAACAGCGTTTCACTGAAGGTCAGATTCATTAGTTAGACTCTCATCCCTAAGCTATAGTAGTTCCTTTTCCCCCATGCACTACACTCTGCATAGAGTTGTCTGATGTGTAGGCTTTCTATCAGAGTGCTGTCAACTCACTATTAATATGAAAAGACAGTCCAATGCAATAAACGCAGACACACTCCTGATTCTCAGCTTGAAGCCCTGCTGTGTAAATATTGAAAAAACAAACAGCAGGTAAGGCCCCCATGGGAACCTCTTGATATAGCCTTGTCAGTGAGGTGAATGTATTCAAAGATGCAGCAGCCAGCCACATCCATCCACCCCCCCGCTCTGCTCCCTTGTCTTTTCTCTGTCAACATCAAAAGTTAAGGTTATGCATATTATTCTGCTGAAACCTGAGAGGAAATTACATTGATTTCAGAAGTGCTCATCGTTAGTAACGTTAAAGGAGATTATTGACGATGCTGAAGAGGGAAAAAGTTCCAGTCATGGTAGATGTGTAACACTGTATTCTCGTTGGGAATCATACTCTCTGGTGTGTTATTAGCAAGTAAGTACCCAAATACAAGTCTCGCTCTCTCTAACGTTTAAACTAAATCACATTACTCTGTTATTTTGAATCTCAGACTCTTGTGATATTTTAGCGGATTTCCATTCACATAGGCCTATATCCTGCACTGATCTGAAAGAGCTTTACATAAAGTGTATGAATAGCTGTCCTCTCCTCCAGCACCTGCACCATATAGAACTCATGTAGCTGACATTGAGTGGCCATTTGACACTTAAACACCCCACATTAGCTAGTGTAGTGAGGAGATTGCTGTGTTGTATGGGGATTTGGCCCTGTCGTATCAGGTTAATCCCTTAACCTCCTTTGTGTTACTGAGTAGTCGTGATAACAGGGAGTCAGGACCTCTGTATATAATCTAATATATTGAGATATACTATAACAATGTAGCAACTTACAGGAGCAATTATGGTTAAGTGCCTTGCTCAAGGGCACATTGCCAGATCTTTCACCTAGTTGGCACATGGATTTGAACCAGCAACCTTTTGGTTACTGGCCCAACACTCTTAACCGCTAGGCTACTCTGCTATCGTTTCCACATAGGAACACTTTATTTGAAGGGCATCTAGGCCAATATAAGGACTTAATATTCATAAGCCGCACATAACACATTACCACCAACTGTATGAGCACGCATCTAGGTTTTCCACATTTGTACCATGGGGAGGAGGCAGGTCCCCTGCCAATAGTTTGCCAAAACACCATCTAAAGACGCCCTGCCACTAGTTTGTCAACACCGTCTAAAGACGCCCTGCCACTAGTTTGTCAACACCGTCTAAAGAAGCCCTGCCACTAGTTCGTCAACACCGTCTAAAGACGCCCTGCCACTAGTTTGTCAACACCGTCTAAAGACGCCCTGCCACTAGTTTATCAACACCGTCTAAAGAAGCCCTGCCACTAGTTCGTCAACACCGTCTAAAGACGCCCTGCCACTAGTTCATCAACACCGTCTAAAGACGCCCTGCTACTAGTTCGTCAACACCGTCTAAAGACGCCCTGCTACTAGTTCGTCAACACAGTCTAAAGATGCCCTGCCACTAGTTTATCAACACCGTCTAAAGAAGCCCTGCCACTAGTTCGTCAACACCGTCTAAAGACGCCCTGCCACTAGTTCATCAACACCGTCTAAAGACGCCCTGCTACTAGTTCGTCAACACCGTCTAAAGACGCCCTGCTACTAGTTCGTCAACACAGTCTAAAGACGCCCTGCTACTAGTTCGTCAACACCGTCTAAAGACGCCCTGCCACTAGTTTGTCAACACTGTCTAAAGACGCCCTGACACTAGTTTGTCAACACCGTCTAAAGAAGCCCTGCCACTAGTTCATCAACACCATCTAAAGACGCCCTGCCACTAGTTTATCAACACCGTCTAAAGACGCCCTGCCACTAGTTTGTCAACACCGTCTAAAGACGCCCTGCCACTAGTTCATCAACACCGTCTAAAGACGCCCTGCTACTAGTTCATCAACACCGTCTAAAGACGCCCTGCCTCTAGTTCATCAACACTGTCTAAAGACGCCCTGCCACTAGTTCATCAACACCGTCTAAAGACGCCCTGCCACTAGTTCATCAACACCGTCTAAAGACGCCCTGCCACTAGTTTATCAACACCATCTGAAGAAGCCACTTGGACCTGGACATCTTTTGCCAATCTTTTGCCAAATCTACCACACCAGAGGGAGGACGGTCATCAACACAACACTATCACCCCCAAGCAGCCATCTCGCATGCAGTCTGCTTTCTCTTCTTTGATCTTGTATAATTCACAAATGACTGTCTGCAACAGACCAGCAGGACGAGCATCTACAGGAGAACTTTCCTGCAATGCCAAACATTTTTTACTTGTAGTGTATTTGATGTTTAAAATCCTGTCAGTCCTGAGACCACAGCAAAATCACAATTACTGTAAGTGTTTAACTTTTCAGGATAACCAGGGCTACAAGTAGAATACAAAACAATTTGACATAAACAGTTGCATTCATGAGTTTTATTGACAAAAACAATTATTAAAAAATAAGGTCTGCCAAAGCAAAAACCTGACAAAAATGAATTTATATGAATGTTGTAAATACAAAAGTGGGAAATGAATATCCAACTCGTTAGTGACAACTGTGTGGAGTTTGGAGTTTGTGACAGAAACTATGTGAGCTTATTATTGCATTATAGACACTATGTCCCAGGTTTTCCTATGATCTTCTATGAAGAAGAACCACCTTCTAACAACTCTTGTGTAGCTCATGAGCATCATTGAGCAAAACATGTTACACGTGTTCTTGAGTGTCTCAGCGAGCTTTTAATAGTTTGTGGCTCAAACCATTCAGACTCTACAGAGGGTTTTGTCTAGCTAGTCAGCTAAAGTTAATTGTACTATGATCCAGCAAAGCCTTAGGCTATATATTTTTGACTCATAGTGGAAAGCTAACCGAGGTAATGAGCTAGCTAGCCAACCTACATTGCTAAGTGCAAATTTTCTATGTAGAGTATGTGGTAAATATGTTTACAAATCTTATCTTCATTGAGTGGTGCACAGTAATTCTGAAGAGGGATAATGATTGTTTTGTCTAAATTACACTTTAGTGGCCTGGAAATATGATGACATTGCTAAAGTAGGAAAATAATTAGTAGGAAACAACCTTGCCGTCATTATGATGTAGTCAAATGTACTTTAGAGATGGCAAAGTTAGTCAAAAATAGCATTAGCTAGCAAAAACCATGTGCTGTCAACTCAATTTTAGCAAGCTAGCTAAAGTTATACTACATCTGCAGTCAATCTGGCGACATCACAATGATGACAAAAAGGTTTTCCCACTAATTATTTACCTTCTTTTTAATAGCCTGCATTAAATAGAACATTAAGTCGGTCATCAGTTTTCAAAAGAACATTCAAGACGAACCGTACAACCATGAATAGCAAGTGTTGATGTGTGAAGAGGTGATCTCTGTAGTAATGTTGAGGGGATTCAATTTTTTTAATCTGTTTTTCATTTATTCCAGAATCACATCCCCATGTTGGCTATGCAAGTAGCAAAGTGTTTGTTTGTGTCAGTAGCGGTGTGTGGGTAACATCATTGGGGTAGCAAAAACAGAAAAAAAGCCATATTACAACAACGTATATTGTGATAATTACATTGCTGGCTCTATAATTATCCCTTTCGCTCATATTCCACCATGATATACAATATGAATGGAATAGCAATCATGCAATATCATATGAATTTGAGGACGTATAGTATCATATGTCTCAACTGGTCGTACAATAGCATATTATTTAAATGTTGTAACTTATTATACATCTTCGAGTACGTATGTCTTTTTCTGAGACCGGTTGCTTGTTGCGCTGTAACAACAACAACAACAAATTATGCGAGAATTTAAGATAGGGGAACTAACAACAAAGGTTAGGGGAACTTGGTAAAAGCAGGTTAGGTGAATTGGGTTAAGTTTAGAAAAGGGGTTAGGGAAAGGGTGAGCTAAAATGCAACAGTTGTCCCCAACGCGACTCAAACTCACAACCTTTGAAATGCTAAACTGTCGCTGATTAACGCCCACCCATCCGTAAAGCATTTATTCTTTGACCCTTGCCACTTTATTATGGTCGTTTAAAGCTATTTGAAGGAAACATTTACTTCAAATATTTATTTACTAAAGTGATATGGTTAATCATTTTGCGTAAGGTTATTTTCCTTCATTTAAATTGAGTAACACCAAGTGACACTTTGGGTTCTAGACACACCGGTAAGAGTTTATTTTAAGGGTTCATGTAAACCAATTATAAGGCATTTATAAATTGTTTTCACCATTTACTAATCATTACTCCCACGTTAATAAACATTTACCTATCATTAATAAAGTAAATTTGCAGTCCATAATCTAGTGAGTGCTTTGTATACTTTATACATGCTTTATAAATCAAATCAAATGCACCGAATTAACCAACATTGCAGTTTTAAGAAAATAGAGTTAAGAAAGTATTTACCAAATAATCTAAAGTAAAAAAAAACAACACAATAAAATAACAATAATGTGGCTATATACAGGGTGTACCTGTAAAACAAAATAAGCACAAGGTGGTTTAAGGAAATATATACATGTGTGAATAACTAGCTTAGTAACATTTTACTGTTGAGCAATTAACCACAATATCAGATATTTTTAGGTTTTTATACAACTAATTGACCAACTTCGGTTAAATTATTTGAATTCCATTTTTTTCTGTGAGATCAATAAATCAGATCCAGCCTGAACTGTGTGAGTTGTAGTTTCCAACAGACCAATATTCTACAAAGTGTAGCGTATAAAACGTGGTAATTAACTACAATGATCATAATGATCATAATCCATTGCGGATCTCCAGTCTGTTTCTTTAACGCCCGCTACGTGGTCGTGATTTAGACGTGGTCGTGACTTAGAGTGATATAGAGGGCAGCTGTTGCTTTGTGAGGTATCTCTACCTGAAATGATCTAAGTGATCAATAGTTTGTATTCAGCATCCATAAACGTATGCCTTGTTTACTCTGAAGAACTACAAAGTAGTGAAATTGTCAGACAGCATAGGCAGCAGCTCTATAGCGATGAGATGATGACTTGGAATGAAATAATAAAGTCGTCAAATAAAACAAATGTAATATACACAACTGAAATATTTTAAATAAGTAATGAGAATACATTATTGTTAATAAGTGATAAAGCAGTAATGGGCAGTCACTACCATCATGGGACTTGTATTAATTTGTATTGTGTGTTGTTACAGCTTTCCACCCACACAGTGGGTAAAAAAAAAAGAAGAAAAAAAGAATATCGAATTCTAAATAAAAAAACGTGATTATTTTGTAAGAATCTAACCGAAACTGAACCAACCTCAAAAAGCAGTAATCGCTCAACACTATAACATTTACAAATGTGGGAGTAATGATTAGTAAATGGTGATCAAATGGTTTGTAAATGCCTTATAAATGCTTTATAATGGACCCTTGACAACATCGCCATAATGCATTTATTACACATCTATAAGCATTTAATTAGTGTGTTATAACAGGTCCAACCACATTATTAAAGGTTAGTAAATATATCCATAGCATATCTACAGTGCATTCATGACATGCTATGCAAGCGCTCATATAAGTATCTTAACATATGCATCATTACAATGACAGCGTAGTGTCATCATTATGGATGTTCTCAAAAGTTTGCTTCTGCCATACTAGTTTTAGTGAATATGTTAATAGGCCAAACCATGTTTTGAAATGTATTCTAATATATAGCCTGTATCCAGACCTATTTCCCCCCACCGGCCAGTGAGCTGATTAGGACAGCTCGTCAGTGGCGCAGCCCACTTCAGAAATTGGAAAAGAACAGAGAAAACAGGTACTCTCTACTGCCAAGCTTATTCCCGATCCCAGGTATAGCCCGCTACTTACCTTCTTCTCACTGAGGTCAATGGTGTATGAAGATCCCCACAGGGATGATTCCTCAGGGTAAAGTTTACTGATCAAATCATGTAGTTGTGGGTCATATAGGGCACCCGAGTGGCGCAGCGATCTAAGGCACTGCATCTCAGTGCAAGAGGCTTCACTACAGTCCTTGGCACGAATACAGGCTGTATCACATCCGGCCGTGATTGGGAGTCCCATAGGGAGGAGCACAATTGGCCCAGCATCGTCCGAGTTCGGCCAGGGTAGGCAGTCATTGTAAATAAGAATTTGTTCTTAACTGACTTGCCTAGTTAAATAAAGGTTAAATCATAATTAGGTTATATCATAATTAGTTCGTAAATTATTAACAGCCCTCCACATCACAATAAAATTGGTCAAACTGGTCTATAACACACACATGAAGGGTCTATGTATGAATTCTATGCAGTCAATGTACTGTCATTTCTATTTTCCCATTCATAAAGCATTTATATGAAAAAAAATCAGTTACACGTAAAATAATACACACACATAATGAAAATATTACCCTTATAGGTCCCGCTTTAAATTACATCAGCTTATAAAGGCTTCATAAAGTCTTCATAATGCCTTCATAAGCACTACATCAATGGGTTTACAAAGCATTTATAACCATATGTCATGCTTTATAAAGGGTTCATAAATGTGGCATAACTGTGTGACATAATCACCCATGTCAAATGTGACATATGTCGAATATGATATAAACATGTGCTTTATAAAGGGTGGCATGTTGTGCTAAAGGATGGCAAACGCTCTGAAGTGACTTCATGTTAGTCACATTACACCTAATCTCATTCCCATACACAAATCCACAGAAGGTCTGGTGGACCAACGCATCAAATCTTGGCCTTCATTAGATAGGGTTAGATTAAAAATCAAGTTTTAAGAAGGTAAATTGTGGAAATGGGCAGGGTTTAGCAATAATTATGACTTTTTAAGTACTGATGATGACAAAGTGTTTACTCAGTAATGTCAATAATGTATAGAACTCTATGGCCACTCCCACTAAGGCAAACTTTGATTGATATCCCAGGCTTATATGTGCTGTGTGTGCAATAGCATAGGGAGGACGTTACACGAAGAAACAAATACCTTGATGAAACCTAAAGAAATTGAAAGTGTCTTTCTTCTGGAACCAAGTTACATGTTCCTCAGTACACAAACACAATAAAAGCTAGCCATAACGCGCAGTGCTGGGCCCAGTCAGGTCTTTGACATATTCACCCACTCCCCCGCTGAAAGATCAGCCACAAAATGTTGGCACCATTGTAACACGTAGTAATCATGCCAGCCTTGGTCTCCAGGTTGGGCTACTCCAAATCATCTTGGTTCTGACTCCCACACACACACAAATGCAAGTAGCAGCGGTGTAAAAGGGGGGTGGGGTGCAAATAGTCTGGGTAGCCATTTGGTAATGTGTTCAGGAGTCTTATGGCTTGGGGGTAGAAGCTGTTAGAATCCTCTTGGACCTAGACTTGGTGCCTAGACTGCCGTGCGATAGCAGAGAGAACAGTCTATGACTAGGGTGGCTGGAGTCTTTCGACTTTTTTAAAGGGCCTTTCTCTGACACCTCCTGGGATAAAGGTCCTGGATGGCAGGAAGCTTGGCCCCGGTGATGTACTGGGCCGTACACACTACCCTCTGTAGTGCCTTGTGGAGGTAGAGCAGTTGCCATACCAGGCAGTGATGCTCTATATGGTGCAGCTAGCTGTAGAACCTTTTGAGGATCTGAGAGCCCATAACAAAGCTTTTCAGTCTCCTATGGAGGAATAGGTTTTGTCGTGCACTCTTCACGACTGTCTTGATGTGCTTGGACCATGTTAGTTTGTTGGTGATGTGGACGCCAAGGAACTTGAAGCGCTCAACCTGCTCCACTGCAGCCGCGTTGATGAAAATGGGGGCGTGCTCGGTCCTGTTTTTTCTGTAGTCCACAATCATCTCCTTTGTCGTGATCATTTTGAGGGAGAGGTTGTGGTCCTGGCACCACATGGCCAGGTCTCTGACCTTCTCCCTATAGGATGTCTTGTCGTTGTCGGTAATCAGGCCTACCGCCTTTGTGTCATCTGCAAACTTAATGATGGTGTTGGAGTGCCTGGCCGTGCAGTCATGAGTGTACAGGGAGTACAGGAGGGGACTGAACATTCACCGCTAAGGGGACCCTGTGTTGAGGATCAGTGTGGAGGGTGTCTTGTTATCAACCCTTACCACCTGGGGGCGGCCTGTCAGGAAGTCCAGGATCCAGTTTAAGAGGGAGGTATTTAGTCCCATGGTACTTAGCATATTGATGAAATTTGAAGGCACTACGGTGTTGAACGCTGAGCTGTAGTCAATCAATAGCATTCTCACATAGGTTTCCTTAGTGTTCTTGGGCACAGACATTATGGTGGTCTGCTTAAAACATGTTGGCATTTCAGACTCGGACAGGGAGAGGTTGAAAATGTCAGTGAAGACACTTACCAGTTGGTCAGCGCATGATCGCAGCACACGTCTTGGTAATCCGTCTGGTCCTGTGAATGTTGACCTGTTTAAAGGTCTTACTCACATTGGCTGCAGAGAGGGTGATCACACAGTTATCTGGAACAGCTGGTGCTCTCATACATGTTTCAGTGTTAATTGCATCGAAGCGAGCATATAAGTATTTTAGCTCGTCTGGTAGGCTCGTGTCACTGGGCAGCTCTTGGCTGTGCTTCCCTTTGTAGTCTGTAATGGTTTGCAACCCCTGCCACATCCGACGAGTGTCAGAGCCTGTGGATTTCTTATAAGCTTCCGAGTTAAGAGTCCCGCTCCCTGAAAGCGGCAGCTCTAGCCTTTAGCTCAGTGCGAATGTTGCCTGTAATCCATGACTTCTGGTTGGGGTATGTACGTACAGTCACTGTGGGGATGACCTCATTGATGCACTTATTGATGAAGCCAATAACTGATGTGCCATCGGAGGAATCCCGGAACATATTCCAGTCTGTGCTAGTAAAACAGTCCTGTAGCTTAGCATCTGCTTCATCTGAACATTTTTTTATTGATCTAGTCACTGGTGCTTCCTGCTTTAATTTTTGCTTGTAAGCAGGAATCATGAGCCAGCTGCGACCGGGATTGGCCCAGCGTCATCCGGGTTCGGGGAGGGTTTGGCCAGCAGGGATGTCCTTGTCCCATCACGCACTAGCGACTCCTCTGGGCGCAGTGCATCTGACACAGTCGCCAGGTGTACGGTGTTTCCTCCGACACATTGGTGCGGCTGGCTTTCGGGTTAAGTGGGCATTGTGTCAAGAAGCTGTGCTGCTTGGTTGGGTTGTGTTTCGGAGGACGCACGGCTTTCGACCTTTGCCTCTCCCGAGTCTGTAGAGGAGTTGTAGCAATGAGACAAGACTGTAACTACCAATTGGATACCACAAAATTGGGGAGAAAAAGGGGTAAAAAAATAATAAAATAATAATTACATAGTCCGCCCCTTGTCTTACCAGACGCCACTATTCTATCCTACCTGTACAGGGTAAACCCAGCCAGCTGTATGTTGATAATGTCGTTGTTCAGCCACAACTTCATGAAGCATAAGATATTACAGTTTTGAATGTCCCGTTGGTAGTTTAGTCTTCCGCGTAGGTCATTGATTTTATTCTCCGAAGATTGCACGTTTGCTATCAGAATTGAAGGAAGTGGGGGTTTATTCGAGCGCCTACAAATTCTCAGAAGGCAGCCCGCACTCTGGCGTCTTTTTCTCCGCCTCCTCTTCACGCATATTACGGGGATCTGGGCCTGTTCCTGAGAAAGCCATATATCGTTTGCGTCCGGCTCGTCAGACTCGTTAAAAGACTAAAATAATTCTGCCAGTCTAAAAAGTATAAATAAGTTAAAAAATTAAGTTACAAACAACGCAAATAAAAATAATAAAAAACACAAACGTCTTCCTTCCTCTCCGGCGCCATTTTACCCTCAGTAACCTGTCGATCATGAGGGAACCTTCATAAATCAGCATAATGTTAATAACCTATTTATTGACACTTTATATTGTGTCCTGTAATACTTAGTTTGAAGTGAGACACCTTCGGTCATTCATAATACATCCATAAACACTCTATATCGCATGACGCTGTACTTAACTCAAAGTCAAACCCCTTTGATAATTTATAACAAATAAATGCCTTCTATCGTATGAAGCTGTATATTCACTATAAGGTCAGACACCTTTGGTAATTCCTAACACATACATAAATGCCTGATATCATATGGTGCTGTACTTATTATAAAGTCAGACACCTCTGGGCATTCATAACACATACATAAAGGCTTAATGATGTAAACATAAATGTATTAACACTTAGAGAATTATCACTAACAATTTGAACAATATAAATACATTATGTTTTAAAAAGTTGAGCAATGCAATTATATTGAACATTACACGGGGCAGTGAATAGTGTAGCTTGTCCATGAGCTGGCGGACGAATGGTGCTTGTCTCTCTTCCTGCTGGAGGTACTACATGTTGGTTCCAACCTTAAAAGTAACAAAGTTTGCAGGTCTGTTAGGAAATGCCTTTGTCACACCATCTGGATAAGGGGCATTTCTGTGCTGTGCCAGAAACTCTAAATGGGAAGATGTGAAACTACATTCAATTCCTATTTGTAACAGCGTTCGTCTGTTGAAGGAGAAGCAGACCAAAATGCAGCGTGGTGGTTACTCATGTTCTTTAATGAAGAATAGCGATACATGAAATAACTATAAATATTCAAAACAACAAACGGAACGTGAAAACCTATACAGCCTGTCTGGTGAACAACTACACCGAGACAGGAACAATCACCCACGAAAACACTCACAGAATATGGCTGCCTAAATATGGTTCCCAATAAGAGACAACGAGAATCACCTCTGATTGAGAACCGCCTCAGGCAGCCATAGACTACGTCGACGCCCCACAAAACCCCAAGACAAAAGCATCACAAGCATGTGATTTGCGACCTCATCACAAGATTAGCGTCTCGTCAGCAACACTAAAAAAAGTACATCCGGGTTGTCAGGATTTGGCCAGGATTGTTCCGGTTTTGGTCACTAGACACCCCCATTGTGCTTTTTGACCCTTTTGTTTTCCCTTGTTCCCAGTTATTACTTGCACCTGTGCCTCGTTTCCCTTGATTGTATTTAAACCCTTAGTTTTCCTCAGTTCTTTGCTCTGTGTTTGAAAGTTGGCACCCAGCCCCAGTGATGCTGTGAACCTTTGTTGCTCCAGTTGGACGCTCTTGTGGTACTCTGTTTTTGTTCTTGTTTATTTATTTTTGATTGATCTTTTGAGGGTTTTTCTGCTGTACCTACCACCTTGTGGATTTATATTTTTGCCTGAAGAACTTTCCTTTTACTTTATTAAATCACCGTCTCAAGTACCGCTGTGTCTGCCTCATCTTCTGGGTTCTGCCGACTATTCGTGGCTCAGTTTGCTAAGGGACTGTTTCTCACACCGGAGATCCGGGTCCTGACACGGGTGACAAACTTTTTGAAATGTTTTAAATTGTCACGCCTTGGTCATTGTATCTTGTGTTTTGTTATATGTTTGGGTAGGCCAGGGTGTGACATGGGTTTATATGTTGTATTTCGTATTGGGGTTTGTATTAATTGGGAGTGTGTATTAGTAGGGGTGTGTCTAGTTAGGCTTGGCTGCCTGAGGCGATTCCTAATTGGAGTCAGCTGATTCTAGTTGTCTCGGATTGGGAACCGTATTTAGGTAGCTTGAGTGCGCGTTGTATTTCGTGGGTGATTGTACCTGTCTTTGTGTTAGTCACCAGATAGGCTGTATTAGTTTCACTCGTTTGTTGTTTTCGTATTTTCAGTTATTTCATGTACCGCTATTTTCTTCATTAAAAGTCATGAGTAACCTACACGCTGCATTTCGGTCTGACTCTCTACAAACAACAGACGAACTACATTACAGAATCAACCACCATTCTCAGACCGAGCAGCGTGTGAACTGGCAGGATCTAAAGGAGGACGTTATGGACAACAGAAGCAAGGAGTATACTACGTGGGAGGAAATCGACAGGTGGGCGGCCGACCCAGAGTGAGTGCAGGAGCCCGCCTGGGATTCCCTACAGCAATGCGAAGAGGGCTATACACGGATGGAATCGAAAAGGAAAGCACGGCTATACAGAGCGAAAACCGTAGGTAACGGGGCAAAGCGCAGAGAGAGAGTGGCAGAGTCAGGAGTCAGGAGTCAGACCTGAGCCTACTCTCCCTGTTAATTGTGAGGAGCAGCAATATGAGGACTTCTGGTCTTGGGAGATGATATTAGACGGAAAAGGACCCTGGGCGCAGCCGGGAGAATATCGCCGTCCCAAGGAGGAAATAGAGGCAGCTAAAGCGGAGAGGTGCATGTATGAGGAGGCAGCACGGCGACGCGGTTGGAAACCGGAAAGTCACCCCCCCAAAAAATATTGGGAGGGGCTAAAAGGGAGAATAGTTATGCCAGGTAGTAAACCTGCGCATACTCCCTGTGCTCACCGTTGGGCTAGAGAGACCGGGCAGGCACCGTGTTATGCTATGGAGCGCACGGTGTTTCCAGTGCGTGTGCAGAGCCAGCTGCGACACATACCAGCCCTTCCTATTGGCCGGGCTAGAGTGGGCATCGAGCCAGGTAAGCTTGGGCAGGCTCGGTGCTCAAGAGCTCCAGTGCGCCTGCACGGTCCGGTCTATCCAGAGCCACCTCTACACACCAGTCCTCCGGTAGCAGCTCCCCGCACCAGGCTTCCTGTGCGTGTCCTCGCACCAGTACCACCAGTTCCAGCACCACGCACCAGGCCTCCAGTGCGCCTCGCCTGTTCAGCGCAGCCAGTGCTTTTCTCCCCTCCTGCGCTGCTGGAGTCTCCCGCCTGTTTAGCGCAGCCAGAGCTTTTCTCCTCTCCTGCACTGTTGGAGTCTCCCGCCTGTTCAGCTCAGCCAGAGCCTTTCTCCTCTCCTGCGCTGCCGGAGTCTCCTGTCTGCCCAGCGCCGCCAGTCGGCCCAGCGTCACCAGTCTGCCAGGATCCACCAGAAGTGCCAGTCTGCCAGGATCCGCCAGAAGTGCCAGTCTGCCAAGATCTTCTAGATCGGCCAGACAACCTTAATCATCCAGGTCCACCAGCCAGCCAGGGTTTACCGGAGCCTACTACCTGCCTGAGCTTCCTCTCAGTACTGAGCTTCCTCTCAGTACTAGGCTCCATCTCTGTACTGGGCTCCCTCTCTGTACTGGGCTCCCTCTCAGTACCGGGCTTCCTCTCAGTACTGAGCTCCCTCTTAGTACTGGGCTCCCTCTCAGTACCGGGCTTCCCCTCAGTACCGGGCTTCCCCTCAGTACCGGGCTTCCCCTCAGTACCTGCGGTCCCGGGCTGCCCCTCTATCCCGGGCTGCCCCTCTGTCCCGGGCTGCCCCTCTGTCCCGGGCTGCCCCTCTGTCCCGAGCTGCCCCTCTGTCCCGAGTTGCCCCTCTGTCCCGAGCTGCCCCTCTGTCCCGAGCTGCCCCTCTGTCCCGAGCTGCCCCTCGGTCCCGAGCTGCCCCTCGGTCCCGAGCTGCCCCTCAGTTATGTGGGGATCAGGGTGAGGACTATTAGGCCATGATCGGCGGAGAAGGTGGATTATCCTAGGACGCGAAGGGGAGGAACTAGGACATTTATGGAGTGGGGTCCACGTCCCGAGCCAGAACCGCCACCATGGACAGACGCCCACCCGGACCCTCCCTATGCTCTTGAGGTGCGTCCCGGAGTCCGCACCTTAGGGGGGGGGTTCTGTCACGCCTTGGTCATTGTATCTTGTGTTTTGTTATATGTTTGGGTAGGCCAGGGTGTGACATGGGTTTATATGTTGTATTTCGTATTGGGGTTTGTATTAATTGGGAGTGTGTATTAGTAGGGGTGTGTCTAGTTAGGCTTGGCTGCCTGAGGCGATTCCTAATTGGAGTCAGCTGATTCTAGTTGTCTCGGATTGGGAACCGTATTTAGGTAGCTTGAGTGCGCGTTGTATTTCGTGGGTGATTGTACCTGTCTTTGTGTTAGTCACCAGATAGGCTGTATTAGTTTCACTCGTTTGTTGTTTTCGTATTTTCAGTTATTTCATGTACCGCTATTTTCTTCATTAAAAGTCATGAGTAACCTACACGCTGCATTTCGGTCTGACTCTCTACAAACAACAGACGAAGTTCATTACATAAATAAAAGTCCCCCACATTAACAGTAGAAAAGCGCCAATAACCATTCATTAAATATGAAAAATAATTGTCTCAACAAGAACAATGATTTATATTTAAGTTACATTTGCATGAAATGTAGGTTTTAAAACATGTTCCAAGGTCAAATAAATGCGAATCCAATGTGAATCCCTGTATATGGAATAGAGATGGGCTTAGAGCAAGAACTATTTTGGGTGCAGCAGCAGGGAATACTCAGTAGGGTCTGTAGAATGTATGTACTGTATGGTGTCATTTCAAGGGCTCTAAATAATACGGAGTGTTGCTGGCCTTCTACTCCACCCATTCCATCGACAGCCGAATCACATCACATGTGCACTTACTGCACTACAGAAAACCAGCTAACCAAACAACAGCGAAGGGCATGCTCACTGAATTAAATGGCAACTACACTCAAATATCTACATTTCTTAGATTTTTCCCAGACCTCAAATGTCATCCCCTGATGTGGTTTAATAAAATGTTGCATATTACAACCCTTGTAAAAACAGGACAGAAACATCATGTTGTTTCCATTTAGGCTGTGCAGGAGAATGTGAGAAGTAAGAGGTCAGTGAAATGTCATTTCCCATTGACATCTTGCTTCTATAAAATTGTCATACAAAAAAACAACTAATGAAACATTTAGCAAGTACATTTTTTGGTTCAGTATTTAATGAAAAATGCTGGGCTCTCACCACTAGGAAGGGATGTCACACTGACCTCTCACCTCTCTCTTTGTCTGCAGCCAAAATGAAAGCAACACGAAATACAAAAGTAACATTTTGTCCTGTTTTAAAAGGTTTGTAATGTGAATAAGTACAATGTAAGACTTCGAATAATAAAATACGATTGTTAATCAATTGTTTCATGATTATATGACCAAGTTGGAAAATGCGTTAACAACAATGTGCGAGGTCCTGTGCTTAGCTTGCTGCTAGTAGCTAGGGAATAATGCTAGCTAGCTTAACCACGCTGTGTTAGTAACATTATGTTTTACCCACTAAAATAGTTATTGCTATGAGTCTGAAATGGGCAGTTGAATTATAATGGTTTGTTATGAATCTTTGCTGAAGTCAAACTGAAAAATGTTAATAGGATTCTTAGGCCACCCCTAGCACTTGTTTTCTTGCTTTCTAGAAAATGTCAAATAAAATGTTCATATTTCCTTAAACATTCTGTGCTGTGTCTGTATTTTAGTTTAAGTGAAGAAAGTTTATAAATGCTTTATAAAATGGGAAAATACAAATTAATTCATACATAACTAATGTTAGATTCTTAATGTTTGTGTTATAGATCAGAGTAGCAAACTGCACAGTTATGACCATGAAGTGCTTAGCTATAAATGTGTTATGAATGGTAAAATAGAAATGACAGTATATTGACTGCATAGAATTCATACATAGACCATTCATACAGTGCATTCAGAAAGTATTCAGACCCATTGACTTTTCCAAATGTTGTTACGTTACAGCCTTATTCTAAAATTGATTAAATAATCTACACACAATACCCATAATCACAAAGCTAAAACAGATTTTCAGAAAAGTGTGCTAATCCCTTACTCAGTACTTTGTTGAAGCACCTTTGGCAGCGATTACAGCATCAAGTCTTATAATAATAATAATAATATTCTTCTTGGCTATGGTATTACAAGCTTGGCACATCTGACTGTCAGGACCCGGTTACGAACCCGGGTCTCCGGAGTGAGAAACAGTCACTTAACCAACTGAGCCACGAATAGTTGGCAGAACCCAGAAGATGAGGCAGACACAGCAGTACTTGAGACGGTGTATTTAATGAAGTAAAAAGTGAAGTTCTTCAGGAAAACATGTAACTCCACAACCTCAAAAGGAATTCCACAAGAACAAAGGAAATCCTCCAAGACAAAAAGGTAAATCCACAAGGTGGAAGGTATAGCACAAAAAGCCTCAAAAGATACTCAAAAACAAACAAACAAGAACAAAAAACAGAATTCCACAAGAGAGTCCACCGGGATCAACAAGAGTTCACAGAGTACTAGGGCTGGGTGCTAACATACAAACACAGAGCAAAGGACTGAGGAAAACAAAGGGTTTAAATACAATCAGGGGAAACGAGGCACAGGTGCAAATAATAATGGGGATCAAGGGAAAACAAAAGGTCAAAAGGCACAATGGGGGCATCTAGTGACCAAAAACCGGAACAACCCTGGCCAAATCCTGACACTGACTTTTAAAAAAAACATTGAAAAAAAAAGATCATTCTTCTCTGCATATCCTCTCAAGCGCTGTCAGGTTGGATGGGGAAAGCTGCTGCACAGACACATGCTGCCCAGTGACATGAGCCTCCCAGACGAGCGAAATGCTTTTTATGCTCGCTTCGAGGCAAGCAACACTGAATCATGCACGAGAGCACCAGCTGTTCTGGATGACTGTGTGATAACTCTCTCGGTAGCCGATGTGAGCAAGACCTTTAAACAGGTCAAGATTCACAAAGCCGCGGGGCCAGACTGATTACCAGGACATGTACTCAAAGCACGTGCGGACCAACTGGCAAGTGTCTTCACTGACTTTTTTAACCTCTCCCAGACTGAATCTGTAATACCTACATGTTTCAAGCAGAACACCATAGTCCCTGTGCCCTGTAGCATTCACGTTGGTAGCCATGAAGTGCTTTGAAAGGCTGGTCATGGCTCACATCAACAGCATCCTCCTGGATACCTTAGACTCACTCCAATTTGCATACCGCCCCAACAGATCCACAGATGACACAATCTCAATCGCACTCCACACTGACATTTCCCACCTGGACAAAAGGAACACCTATGTGAGAATGCTGTTCATTGACTACAGCTCAGCGTGCAACACCATGGTGCCAACGAAGCTCATCACTAAGCTAAGGACCCTGGGACTAAACCCCTCCCTCTGCAACTGGATCCTGGACTTCCTGAAGGGCCGCCCCCAGGTGGTAAGGGTAGGCAACAACACGTCTGCCATGCTGATCCTCAACACTGGGGCCCCTCAGTGGTGTGTACTTAGTCCCCTCCTGTGCTCTCTGTTCACCCATGACTGCGTGGCCAAACACGACTCCAAAAAGATTTGGCATGGGTCCCCACATCCTCAAAAAGTTCTACAGCTGCACCATCGAGAGCAACCTGACTGGTTGCATCAACGCCTTGTATGACAACTGCTCGGCATCTGACCGTAAGGCACTACAGCGGGTAGTGCGTACTGCCCAGTACATCACTGGGGCCAAGCTTCCTGCAATACAGGACCTATAAAATAGGCGGTGTCAGAGGAAAGCACGGCAAGCGGTACCAGAGCGCCAAGTCTAGGACCAAAATGCTCCTTAACAGCTTCTACCCCCAAGCCATAAGACTGCTGAACAATTAATCAAATGGTCATCGGACTATAACATTGACCCCCCTCTATTTGTTTTGTACACTGTTTATTATCTATGCATAGTCACTTCACCCCTACCTACATGTACAAATTACCTCTAACCTGTACCCCCGCACACTGACTTGGTACTGGTACTCCCTGTATATAGCCTCGTTCTTGTTATGTTATTGTGTTACCTTTTATTATTTTTTACTTGAGTTTATTTGGTAAATCTTTTCTTAATTCTTCTTGAACGGTACTGTTGGTTAAGGGCTTGTAAGTAAGCATTTCACGGTAGGGTCTACACCTGTTGTATTGTGACAAATAAAGTTTGATTTGATTTTCAGGTCTCTCCAGAGATGTTCGATCGGGTTCAAGTCTGGAATCTGTCCGGGCCACTCAAGGCCACTCCTGAATTTGTCTTGGCTGTGTGCTTAGGGTTGTTGTCCTGTTGGAAGTTGAACCTTCGCCACAGTCTGAGGTCCTGAGTACTCTGGAGCAGGTTTTGATCAAAGATCTCTCTGTACTTTGCTCCATTCACATTTGCCTCAATCCTGACTAGTCTCCCAGTCTCTACAGCTGAAAAGGTTTGCCCGGGTTGGCCAGTTCAACGAAGAGTCTTGGTGGTTCTAAACTTCTTCAATTTAAATGACGGAGGCCACTGTGTTCTTGTGGACCTTCAATGCTGCAGAAATGTTTTGGTACCCTTCCCCAGAACTGTGCCTCGACACAATTCTGTTTCATATAGAACGCCGTTTGGGTCTTTGTGTGTCAAAAAAAATACACGTCAAATAAGCTTTCAATCTGACACATCAAATAACACAATTATAATATAGAATGTTGTCTGTGCTGAATTTGCACCTGCAAGCCAAGTGCCATTACGATCACTATCACAGCTGTACAATACCGCGTTGGTGATAAGGCATTATTTCTTCGTCTGAATGTGAAAACGTTCGTGTGAGCATTTGAGATTAGATCAGGATCAAAAATGTTTGTAAATATATTTGATACAGATGTTATCAGCAACTTCTGGGGTAATTAGCTAGCTTTAGCTTAGTACCTAGCTAGGACCAATGCAACCAGCCTGAAAACAATGAACAGTAGAAACTGCAGTCATTTTCAATTTTCTTAGCAATTCAGGAATTAGCAATTCAATTTAGGAATTCATGTGAGTAAGTATTAGCAAGGTAGCCCCTTGTTGTTATCCTATTGAAATAACTAGCTGGCCTGCTACTGCTACTGCTACTTAACCCTGTTGCCCAAAACTAACGATATAAGCAGCCAGTTAGATTCATCGAGCTACTATACTATGGCTTGACCAGCCTGGGTTATGTGTTGTGAAACCAGCCACAGTAAGGATTAGCCACAATAGTGGATTTTGTGGTTTGCCTTTAAACTAAAAGTCATTTTTTGAAAGTGATGCAGAAGGTTACAATTGGTGAAATCATGCCATATTTAGACTTGATCATGTTAAACATGGTTGGAGTGTTGGAATGTGAAGCTATGAAATGGTGTATCAATCTACTTGGTGACACCTAGAGAACAGTTTCCAGAAATATTAGCTCTTATTGCTGGACTTTGGCAGTGGGAAATCCCCTCCCCAGTCAGCATATTGTGCGTATTGACATTCATATTGTACTGGACTTGTATGTCTTACTTTACCTAATGATTGGGGATCAATGAAATGGGGTATCATCCTACACAGTACCCAATTGCTTTATTCCCGATGTCCAAGAGTTATCAGACTCCAAAACATCCATGTTGTATTGTTTTTCCTCTGGAATCGTGTTCAATGCGCATTATAGGTTGACTGGTACAATATACATGTGGCTCAATTCACAGTGATTTCAGAGTCCCGCAATAAGAGCTACGACGCTAATGTTCTCTGAGTAGACTGATACCCCATGTGATTGATCCAGAATCCATACTGTAGGTAAGACTGTACAGTGAAATAAGTATGCCCCCAATGCAATTTTAAAGTCTAATACATCCAGTGTGATTGACAGACTTTTGTCAAATTAACAATTGTATTTTGTTCAATTTATATAAGAACATTCCAATCCAACCTCGTTTAGCATGATCTATTCCTTTATGGCATGATTACACTTTTTAATGGATTATTTGAATTACTTTCATTGAGAGACTTTTATTTTGAAGGCAACCCGCAAATTCCACTATTGTGGCTAATCCTTATTGTGGCTAGCTTCACATAGGTGGTCCGGCCACCATTAATCAAGCAAGAACTGTCTTGTAAATTAGGAATATTTTAGATGATGAAACTTATCTAGATAGTTAGCTAGCTAACTATAGGTACAGAAACAGATTATGTAGTTTGCTATGTTTTTGGGAAAGAACATTGTTTGCATCCATCAGCTAACGTTAGCTAGCTTATTTACAGTCAGCACTGTCCAGAACATGGGGAAGTGTTTCTGGGCTAGTGCGACAACGACACGGGCGCCAAGACAAAACTTTACCAGTATCATAGCATACGTATCGGCGAATCGTTGTGACATATGAAATACGAGTGTTAGTATAATAAAAGTTAGTGCCATTTATTTAAACTTGTCCCGTTAACAAGTACAGCGCCATTTTCCATTTTTTTTTGTTTTAGCCTTATTCTAAAATTGATTAAATAAAAATGTTCCTCAGAAATCTACACACAATACCCCATAATGACAAAGCAAAAACAGGCATAATTCTGATATTAAGTTTGTATTTCATAGTTGTCAAAATGCCACTTGCGTCCAATTACAGTACCAGTCAAAAGTTTGGACTCTTTACTATTTTCTAAATCAAATCAAATTTAATTGGTCACATGCACGTGGTTAGCAGATGTTAATGCGAGTGTAGAGAAATGCTTGTGCTTCTAGTTCCGACAGTGCAGTAATATCTATCTAGTAATCTAACAATTCTCTAACAACTACCAAATACACACAAATCTAAAGGGATGGAATAAGAATATGTACATATAAATATATGGATGAGCGGTGGCCCAGCGGCATAGGCAAGGTGCAATAGATGGTAGATAGATGAGTAATGAGATTAATATTGTTAACATATCTTACATTACTCAAGTGGTAATGTTTAAAGTGACAAGTGATCAATTTATTAACCTTGCCAGTGGTATGAGTCTCTATGTAGGCAGCAGAGTTCGTGATTGCTGTTTAGCAGTCTGATGGCCTTGAGATAGAAGCTGTTTTTCAGTCTCTCGGTCCCAGCTTTGATGCACCTGTATTGACCTCGCCTTCTGGATGGTAGCGGGGTGAACAGGCAGTGGCTCAGGTGGTTGTTGTCCTTGATGATCGTTTTGGCCTTCCTGTGACATCGGATGTTGTAGGTGTCCTGGAGGGCAGGTAGTTTGCCCCCAGTGATGCGTTGTGCAGACCACACCACCCTCTGGAGAGTCTTACGGTTGAGGGTGGTGCAGTTGCTGTACAAATTTCTTCAGCCTTCTGAGGTTGAAGAGGCATGCCTTCTTCACCACACTGTCTGTGTGGGTGGATCATTTCAGTTTGTCTGTGATGTGTACGCCAAGGAACTTAAAACTTTCCACCTTCTCCACTACTGTCCCTTCATTGTGGATAGGGGGGTGCTCTCTCTGCTGTTTCCTGAAGTCCACAGTCATCTCCTTTATTTTGTTGAGAGGTTATTTTCCTGACACTACACTCCAAGAGCCCTCACCTCCTCCCTGTAAGCTGTCTCGTCGTTGTTGGTAATCAAGCCAACCACTGTTGTGTCGTCTGCAAATTTGATGATTGAGTTGGAGGCGTGCATGGCCACGCAGTCATGGGTGAACAGGGAGTACAGGAGGGGGCTGAGCACACACCCATGTGGGGCCCTAGTGTTGAGAATCATCCAAGTAGAGATTATGTTTCATGCCTTCACCACCTGGGAGCGGCCCGTCTGAAAGTGCAGGACCCAATTGCACAGGGCGGGGTTGAGACTTAGGGCATCCAGCTTAATGATGAGCTTGGAGGGAACTAAGGTGTTAAATGCTGAGCTGTAGTCAATGAACAGAATTCTTACATAGGTATTCCTCTTGTCCAGATGGGATACGGCAGTGTGCAGGCGATTGCATCGTCTGTGTACCTGGTCGGGCTGTATGCAAACTGAAGTGGGTCTAGGGTGGCAGGTAAGGTGGAGGTAATATGATCATCTCTCTAAGAACTTCATGATGACAGAAGTGAGTTCCATGGTGTGGTAGTCATTTAGATCAGTTATCTTTGCCTTCTTGGGTACAGGAACAATGGTGCCATCTTGAAGCATGTGGGGACAGTAGACTGGGATAGGGAGCGATTTAATATGTCTATAAACACACCAGCCAGCTGGTCTGCACATGCTGTCTGGGGCCAGCAGCCATGCTAGGGTTAACACGTTTAAATATCTCACTAACGTCGGCCACAGAGAAGGAGGGGGGGGGGGTCATTTGCGGGCCGCAACTGTGGCACTGTATTATCCTCAAAGCGAACAAAGAAGGTGTTTACTTTGTCCGGAAGCAAGACGGTGTCCATGACGTGGCTGGTTTTATTTTTGTAGTCCGTGATTTCCTGTAGACCCTGCCACAGACGTCTCGTGTCTGAGCTGTTGAATTGCGACTCCACTTTGTCCCTATACCGACATTTTGCTTGTTTCATTGCCTTGCGGAGAGAACAACTACGCTGTTTATATCCGGCCATATTCCCAGTCCTCTTTACATGGTTTCATTTTTGCGTGAATGCCGTCATCTATCCATGGTTTCTGGTTAATGGAGGTTTTAATAGTCACAGTGGAAACAAAAAAACAAAACAAAAAAGCGGTACTGGAGTGCCAAGTCTAGGACAAAAAGGCTTCTCAACAGTTTTTACCCCCAAGCCATAAGACTCCTGAACAGGTAACCAAATGGTTACCCGGACTATTGCATTGTGTGCCGCCCCCCAACCCCTCTTTTACGCTGCTGCTACTCTCTGTTTATCTTATATGCATAGTCACTTTAACTATACATTTGTCAGGATTTGGCCAGGGTTGTTCCGGTTTTTGGTCACTAGATGCCCCCATTGTGCCTTTTGACCTTTTGTTTTCCCTTGATCCCCATTATTATTTGCACCTGTGCCTCGTTTCCCCTGATTGTATTTAAACCCTTTGTTTTACTCAGTTCTTTGCTCTGTGTTTGTATGTTAGCACCCTGCCCTAGTACTCTGTGAGCTCTTGTTGATCCCGGTGGACTCTCTTGTGGAGTTCTGTTTTTTGTTCTTGTTTGTTTGTTTGTTTTTGAGTATCTTTTGAGGCTTTTTTGTGCTGTGCCTTCCACCTTGTGGATTTGCCTTTTTGTCTTGGAGGATTGCCTTTGTTCTTGTGGAATTCCTTTTGAGGTTGTGGAGTTACATGTTTTCCTGAAGAACTTCACTTTTTACTTCATTAAATACACCGTCTCAAGTACTGCTGTGTCTGCCTCATCTTCTGGGTTCTGCTGACTATTCGTAGCTCAGTTGGTTTAGTGACAGTTTCTCACTCCGGAGACCTGGGTTCGTAACCGGGTCCTGACAACATTCATGTACATACTACCTCAATTGGCCTGACCAACCAGTGCTCCCGCACATTGGCTAACCAAGCTATCTGCATTGTGTCCCGCCAACCCCTCTTTTTACGCTACTCTCTGTTCATTATATATGCAGTCACGTTAACCATACCCACATGTACATACTACCTCAATAAGCCTGACTAACCGGTGTCTGTATATAGCCTTGCTACTCTTATTTTCAAATGTCCTTTTACTGTTGTTTTACTTACCTACACACACACACACACACATTTTTTCTCCGCACTATTGGTTAGAGCCTGTAAGTAAGCATTTCACTGTAATGTCTATAACTGTTGTATTCAGCGCACGTGACAAATAAACTTTGATTTGATTTGACAGATCCTGTCAAGCTTTTGGACAATCTGGTATACCTCTTAATATCAATTTGCAGCAGAGTAGTCAACCCTATGGCAAAAATGTATGTCCCGAAGGATGCCATTGATGGACATCTCAGTCCATCACTATTCCTCGCTGCCCTCTCCTTGCCACACTCAAATGCGGAGGTTGAACGGCTGTTCAGCCAAATGAGTGTGTTCAAGTCAAAGTTAAGAAATAGAATGTCACTGCCCACTCTCAAGTCCATACTCCTGGTGCGGTGTGGACTGAAGCTTGCTGGTGATACCTGTTACCAGCATAAACTACCAAGTGAAGTTCTGCAGCAGTTTGGCACCACAGCAGCATACAGCTTTAAGGCCACTCCATCCTCCACTGCTGGTTCAAGCTCCGTGACAATTCAGTTAGACAGTGAAGATGAAGAGGATTTCCTTGCCAATCTATGATTCATCATATTTACAGTACGTATGCAAGGAGTGGACTTTCTGAAACTGGCGGAGACACACAGCTGATGGTGGCAGTGTGCACTGCAGTGTCAGCGAGAACAGTGGCAATATCTGGAGGAAACCAGTGAGCAGCTAGCCAGCCAAGCAGCACAACAACCTGGAGAGATGCCTAGCACACACATCAGTATTTGAGTTAAGCTGCGTGTTCAATAAGATAGCATATATACCTTGTTATTAGCTTATACCTATAATTGTTGATCAGTTTGGTAGCATGTTAGCTACCAATACACTGCTTAAAACTATAATTGTTCAGAATATGTAGGTTTACTAGTTAAAAATAAAATAAATAAAATGCAATTTTTCAATTATGTGTAATTGTTCAATAATTCAATGTGTTGTGTTTTAAAAAATCAGATAATATAAAATGTGTTGTGTTTATATTATTTATTTATTTTATTTTATTTCACCTTTATTTACCCAGGTAGGCAAGTTGAGAACAAGTTCTCATTTACAATTGCGACCTGGCCAAGATAAAGCAAAGCAGTTCGACACATACAACAACACAGAGTTACACATGGAGTAAAACAAACATACAGTCAATAATACAGTAGAAAAATAAGTCTATATACGATGCAAATGGGGTGAGATAAGGGAGGTAAAGAGGGCCCGGCTGATTTGTAGGGGACCAGATTTTGCAGCTCTTTCAGAACATCAGCTGACTGGATTTGGGAGAAGGAGAAATGGGGAAGGCTTGGGCGAGTTGCTGTGGGGGGTACAATGCAGTTGAGTATAGGTAGGGGTAGGGGTAGCCAGGTGGAAAGCATGGCCAGCCGTAGAAAAATGCTTATTGAAATCCTCAATTACAGTGGATTTATCGGTGTTGACAGAGTTTCCTATCCTCAGTGCAGTGGGCAGCTGGGAGGGGGTGTTCTTATTCTCCATGGACTTTACAGTGTCCCAGAACCTTTTTGAGTTAGTGTTGCAGGAAGCAATTCTCTGCTTGAAAAAGATACCCTTGGCTTTTCTAACTGCCTGTGTATATTGGTTTCTAGCTTCCCTGAAAAGTTGCATATCACGGGGCTGTTCAATGCTAATGCAGAACGCCATAGGATGTTTTTGTGTTGGTTAAGGGCAGGCAGGTCTGGAGAGAACCAAGGGATATATATGTTCCTGGTTCTAAATTTCTTGAATGGGGCATGCTTATTTAAGATGGTGACAAAGGCATTTTTTTAAAATAACCAGGCATCCAATACTGACGGGATGAGGTCAATATCCTTCCAGGATACCCGAGCCAGGTCGATTAGAAAGGCCTGCTCGCTGAAGTGTTTCAGGGAGCGTTTGACAGTGATGAGTGGAGGTCGCTTGACCGCTGACCCATTACGGATGCAGGCAATGAGGCAGTGATCACTGAGATCTTGGTTGAAAACAGCAGAGGTGTATTTAGAGGGCAAGTTGGTTAGGATGATATCTATGAGGGTGCCCGTGTATACGGCTTTGGGGTGGTACCTGGTAGGTTCATTGATAATTTGTGTGAGATTGAGGGCATCAAGCTTAGATTGTACGATGGCTGGGGTGTTAAGCATGTTTCAGTTTAGGTCACCTAGCAGCACAAGCTCTGAAGATAGATGGGGGGCAATCAGTTCACATATGGTGTCCAGAGCACAGCTGGGGGCAGAGGGTGGTCTATAGCAGGCGGCAACGGTGAGAGACTTGTTTTTAGAGAGTTGGATTTTTTAAAGTAGAAGTTCAAATTGTTTGGGTACAGACCTGGATAGCAGGACAGAACTCTGCAGGCTATCTCTGCAGTAGATTGCATCATCGTCCCCTTTGCCCGTTCTATCTTGTCTGAAAATGTTGTAGTTAGGGATGGAGATTTCAGAGTTTTTGGTGGTCTTCCTAAGCCAGGATTCAGACACGGCTAGGACATTCGGGTTGGCAGAGTGTGCTAAAGCAGTGAATAAAACAAACTTAGGGAGGAGGTTTCTAATGTTAACATGCATGAAAACAAGGCTATTATGGTTAGTGAAGTCCTCAAAAAAGAGCGTCTGGTGAATAGGAGTGGAGCAAAGCACTGCAGGGCCTGGATGCACCTCTACATCACCAGAAGAACAGAGGAGGAGTAGGATAAGGGTACGGCTAGATGCTATGAGAATTGGTCATCTAGGACGTCCGGAACAGAGAGTAAAAGGAGGTTTCTGGGGGCGATAAAATAGCTTCAACGTATAATGTACAGACAAAGGTATGGTAGGATGTGAATACAGTGGAGGTAAACCTAGGCATTGAGTGATGATGAGAGAGATATTGTCTCTAGAAACATCATTGAAATCAGGTGATGTCATCGCATGTATGGGTGGTGGAACTTAAAGGTTGGATAAGGTATAATGAGCAGGGCTGAAATAAGCCAAAAATACTAACCAGAATAGCAATGAACAAGGCATATTGCCATTAAGGGAGGCATGCTTAGCCGAGTGATCATAAGGGTCCAGTGAGTAGTGAGGTTGTTTGGGGTCACGGCGATTCAGACAGCTAGCCATGGGTAGCAACCTGGCAGAGGATGGAGGTCTGTTTTTAGCCACCTTGTGAAATCCGGGGATATGGAGAGAAAATAGGTCCGGTATGCTCTGGTCTGAGTCGCGTGGTACAAAACTGTCGATAGCTTTTCGAGCTAAAGGATAGCTGATGACCACCAACCGTGGCTAGCTTCTATTGTGGATTTCAAATTTGAGGTGAATAATACTTTTTTGGGGTTTAAATTGGTGAGGTGGTTTGCAGGAGAGTGTTTTGAAGTTGAGATTTTTAGAAAAAAAAATATAAAAATATATGCGAGGAAAAGATGTAAATATATATATACACACGGGACATGACAAAGGACGTATGCCATCTTGGGTAAACATTTTACAAATAAAAATATGTGACAATAAACAAATCTAAACTAACCAATGTCAAATCATATTTTTCGCTGAGATGGCCAGTCAATTTGAGTAACGTCATTCTATTTACGTGACGACGCGGCAAAAAATCGACCTGCCTCTAGCAACTTCCCCTTAAAATGTGTTGGCAACACTGGCCACGCAGACCAGCGAGCAGTGTGGGTTTAATGTTTGAATAACATGTATGTGAAAATGTATTTTGCAACGCTCGCGCGCGACGTATAAAGGTGAAATAAAAAATAAACGTTTCCGGTCTGGTCAGCATGTCAGTCGCCAAAGTACCCAATTGTCTTACCTCAATAAATGTAATACCTTAATTAAGTATTTCAAGGGCTCAGACGGAGTGACGTCACCAATTGAATCGCTACTAGTGCGCACCACCATTTCACACCGGTTAAAAAGGCAACATATTTTTTTTTATGTCAGGTGGTCGCTGTCATCTCTCTGTAGTGTTCTTTCCAACTCCACTGAAGCAAAACAGAAAGGTGTATCATGGTCTTATTGTTTAGCCTCGTCTGCAAAACCATGGTGGCAAAGGTTTGACCTTTTGCACATTCATTCATCCCAAATGGCAACCTATAGACTAGTCCCTACATAGTACACTACTTTTGAATTGAGCCCTACCCTGGACAAAACTAGCTAGTGCATACTGGGAATTGAGTGTCTTTTGGGAGTGCAACCTTTTACTTTATTGCGGAAGGAGGAGCTGCTGTGACTCATTTTTATAACATGGAACTTGTCATTTTTACTGTAGGGACGAGGTAATGATGCGTTATAGTGACAAACATGTGACTCCTGTAAGACTTCGATATCTTGTTATACCTCCTATAGGCTAATTGTAGCAAGAGTTACCTTGTCTTTTGCATTGCTGTTACGCCAGTCGTGTTTGCACTTGTCTGCTATTGCAAGAGCGACTCAACAACGATATGTCAACATGGGGACAACGGGTCCGAACATTCGTGACCGTGGAGCCGGTCATTTTTTTCTACATGACCAGCACGTTCATCGTGACGCCTGCGTATCAACAGCTGGTCATCGCAAAGGTGCAGTGGGCCAACGATCTGCTCGCGCCATTATCAAACACACCTGTTTACTTACACATGTTCGCGTATTAGGCTATTCATTAAACTATCAGAACTATGGTTGATATTTTCAGTAGCATCGGCTATACTCGATTTGTGTTGCTTATACATGTTCAACTAGACCAATGTTTCCACCAAAATGAGGTGAAACAGTCCTGTCAGTTCCAGTGACATATGAACAGTGAAAGTCTAAATCAATCAACCTGACATTGAGATTCAAATAGTAGGCCTACCATTAGATATGATATCCCGAAATTTATAGTAGAGTGTATACAATTTGGGCACTTTTTTTTTTTCAATGGAACTCAAAGCAAATGTAAAGCTCAGACATAAGACTGAACCGATATAGGCTACTGTATGCTTGTGGGTTACAAATAGCATAGATATGCAAATGTCTGATTCTCACAGCTCCCTGCCTTTTCATTAATATACAGTCTACTCCCTCCTCTCTCTCCTACCTCTGCTGAACTCAATTCAATATCCATGTATAGGTGAGGCAGCACATACATATAATACACTACAGAGTTCAACCGTCAAACAACGTATGTATGTACTGTACATACAACTCTGTAGACAATGTGCCTCTTGCAGCGAGGGCCATAATTTCTCTGTGTCGTTTTTCCTCTGTTTTTCTGGTTTATATTGTCCAGATTTATTTAATAATTTCAGACTGACATCTTATCTGTCTGTTTGGGCTCATTAATGCTGCAGCACTTTCCATGTTGCAATAGCATGCATAGCAGATGAAATGGTTCCCCAATACTAAGTTCAGCTCTGCAGGTTCGATTTTATCCAGTAAAATGTGAATGATGCATGTAGACAGGGAAGCAGAAGTATGGTTTGAATTAAATGTGTTCTTGAGTCTGTGCAATGTGAACTGTGGGATTGACTAAGGTCATTTTACATGCCTCAACACTGCATACGTATGTTGAGCTGAAGCCTAGGCATTAGCTCTGGGAGTCATTATGAAATTATATTATGAAAAAAGTGTATAATAGCAATAGTCCCTAACATGAGTACCTACTAAATTAGGGAACAATTCCTGTGTCCAGATTATGCCTTTTCCTGGACAAAAAAATGTATTAAATAGATTCTCTATTGTGCACACTTTCTATTCCAGGACTAGGCTTAATCTTGATCTGGAAACCTTAAAGTGTCTGTTCCTCTGTCCAGGTGTGCTATGAGCTGTTTCAAGACTCTTACATCTGCAGCAGCCCGGCGCACCTCAAGGATGAGGAGGAGCTGATTGAGGGTCGTTCCTCCTACATCCTCCTGATCTACACATGTGTGACCAGCCTACTGTCCATCCTTCCAGCCATGCTGCTAGGCTCCTGGTCTGACCGCTCCAGCCGCAAGGCTGTCATGCTGCTGCCTTGCCTTATGTCTCTGGTCAGTGGTGGTGTGCTCATAGCAATGTCTCTACTGGAGGACATTAGTGTGTACTGGTCGCTAATCGCCGCAGGGGTAACGGGCCTCTCTGGAGGATACGTCTCAGTATTCCTTAGCTCGTTTAGTTACTTAGCAGATGTCACAGCCGGGTTGGGGAGTAACCGTACTCTGCGTATGGCGGCGGCAGAGTCGATGATCTACCTAGGAGGGATGGTGGGGTTCTTGTTAGTTGGTTTCTTGATACAGGAGTTTGGGCTGATGTCTGCATTTGTGGCATACTGCTCCTGCCATGTTCTCTCAGTGCTCTATATTCTGGTTTGGTTACGGGATCCTGAACGCTCAGTCCCACCTCCACCCTCAGGGGAAGATGGAGACAGACTGCCATGTGAAGCTGGTGACACTGACACTGAACCATCATCCAACCTGTTGTGCCTGTCTGATGTCAAGAGGTCCTTCAAAGCCATGTTCAGGAGGAGGCCAGGACAGCAGAGGCAGAAACTCCACCTTCTTATAGTCTGCACATTCATCAACAACCTGGTAGCTGTCGGTGAGTAAACTCCATCTGTTGTTTGATCATTATTGTCTCAACACAGCTGTTCAACTGAGGGTTTTCAAATGAGCTATTAATGCCATTGTTTTCCTATTTGAAACATACAGTATGATAGACCTTCACAGTATAAGCAATACAGCATCTGTGCACTCAACAATGTTGAATGTGGTTAAAGAGCTCAGAATCCAGATCGAAGAGGTGATGCTTTCCCATTTAGTCTGTGTCGGCTCGCTGCTCCGCACGGTGCCACAAGGGCTCTCAGAACGTTCTGCTGCCTTTTGTTGGGCTGACTCTGAGGCAGGCAGCCGCATCGATTTGGAGGAGGAGGTGTATTAAGTCTGTAGTCTATGGGGGATGTCTGAGTGTTGCTTCTTGCCCTGAGGGTTTTCAATCGAGCTGTCATATTGTTTTCTTATTTGACACACACATTATGGTAGGCCTTTACAGTATTAGCAGTACGCATCTGTGCACTCACTGTCACCAAGAAACCATTTTGAATGTGGTTCAGTGTTTACATTCCCTGTCTCATGTCAGGTAATATTTTATTTTGAATACTGGAAAATGTAAGCCTACTTCCTGCATGTTAGATAATGTTTCTTAAACACCATTGAGTACCTCAATGTCAATGTACAGTTTGTCATCCATACATGACCACATGATTTTTGAATTCATGTACAGTTATGGTACACTTCATAATAAACCCAATCCATTTTTTGAAATGACCAAGACTGTCAGTGATATAGTCACCATTATAGTAATTCATACTTGGTTATGAATACATTACAAATGTACTTCAGAGCTCATGTCTATACATGCAAGACGCCATGTGTTCAGGCAATGTCCTAGAACCCTAAATAGTGAATAAAATGCCAGTATCTCAAATGTCTTATAGAATCATTCCTAGCAATTATTTTATGAAATGGAAAATGAGATGTACCATTTCAGTGACACTTCTGTAAATACAGACTATGTGATTGCCCTGTACACCTACATGTAAAATGACCCATTTAAACACAGTCATGAAAATCTATGGTTCACGTACATTACCCGTCAAAAGTTTGGACACACCTACTCATTCCAGGTTTTTTCTTTATTTTTACTACTTTCTACATTGTAGGATAATAGTGAAGAAATCAAAACTATGAAATAACACATGGAATTATATAGTAACCAAACAAGTGTTAAACAGATCAAAATATATTTTATATTTGAGATACTTCAAGTTGCCATTCTTTGCCTTGATGACAGATTTGCACACTCTGGGCATTCTTTCAACCAGCTTCATGAGATAGTCCCTGGAATGCATTTCAATTAACAGGAATGCATTTCAATTAACAGGTGTGCCTTGTTAAGTGAATTTTCTTAATGTGTTTGAGCCAATCAGTTGTTAAGGTAGGGGTGGTATACAGAAGATAGCCCTATTTGGTAAAAGACAAAGTCCATATTATGGCAAGAACAGCTCAAATAAGCAAAGTAAAATGACAGTCCATGATTACTTTAAGACATGAAGGGCAGTCAATCTGGGAACATTTCAAGAACTTGAAAGTTTCTTCAAGTGCAGTCGCAAAAATCATCAAGCGCTATGATGAAACTGTCTCTCAAGAGGACCGCCACAGGAAAGGAAGACCCAGAGTTACCTCTGCTGCAGAGGATAAGTTCATTAGAGTTACCAGACTCAGAAATTGCAGCCCAAATAAATGCTTCAGAGTAAAAGCAACAGTAACATCTCAACATCAACTGTTCAGAGGAGACTGCGTGAATCAGGCCTTTGTGGTCGAATTGCTGCATAGGAACCACTAAATGACACCAATATGAAGAGACTTGCGTGTGCCAAGAAACATGACCAATGGACATGAGACCGGTGGAAATCTGTCCTTTGGTCTGATGAGTCCAAATTTGAGATATTTGGTTCTAACCACAGTGTCTTTGTGAGACGCAGAGTAGGTGAACAGATGATCTCTGCATGTGTAGTTCCTACCGTGAAGTATGGAGGAGGAGGTGTGGGGGTGCTTTGCTGGTGACACTGTCTGTGATTTACTTAGAATGCAAGGCACATTTAACCAGCATGGCTACCACAGCATTCTGTAGCGATACGCCATCACATCTGGTTTGCGCTTAGTTCCACTGTCATTTTGATTTTCAACATGACAATGACCCAACACACTTCCAAGCTGTGTAAGGGCTATTTGACTAAGAAGGAGAGTGATGGAATGCTGCATCAGATGACCTGGCCTCCACAATCACCCGACCTCAACCCAATTGAGATGGTTTGGGATGAGTTGGACCGCGGAGTGAAGGAAAAGCAGCCAACAAGTGCTCAGCATTTGTGGGAACTTCTTCAAGACTGTTGTAAAAGCATTCCATGTGAAGCTGGTTGAGAAAATGCCAAGAGTGTGCAAATCTGACATCAAGGCAAAGGGTGGCTACTTTGAAGAATCTTAAATATAAAATATACTTTTATTTAACACTTTTTTGGTTACTACATTATTCCATATGTGTTCATAGTTCTGATGTCTTCACTATTTTACAATGCAGAAAATAGTAAATTAAAGAAAAACACTTTGAATGAATTGGTGTCACCTTTTGACTGGTACTGTATATATAACCGACAAGTAATATTCCACCACAATAACTGCATTACAACTCTATATGAACCTTTCCTCTATATCTTAAACTCGCTCTAAACATTTATTACATTTGCAATAATTCTCTGTGTGTGTGTGTGTTTCCTCCCTCCAGGAGAGCAGGCTATCTCCCTGCTCTATTTGAAGTATGAGCCAAGGGAGTTCACAACTGAACTGTATGGCGTGTTCAAATCAGCCCAGATGCTGCTGTTAGTAAGTGGCTCTGCATCATCAGAAAGGTCATGATTATGATTTAGATGCACCAAAAGGCAAACATCAATTGATTTCCCCAGCAACTGAAGACTCAAATCACTGAGAAATGCATTGACAATTATACTGTAATAAGACAGTAATATGTAAAGGTTTGGATGATATGGTGCAAAGTCTGATCCACATAACTAGAGGTCCAGCTCTGTACTGTACATTTCAAATGGAAGCTACATTTGTTTGCATTACCACTTGCACCTATGGGTTTATTTGTTCAGCTGATTCAATCATAAAACTAAATCTAACTGAAAAAATGAATGATCCCATGGCCTTTGGCTTTATATGTTCCTAGAGTACTGCCAATGGTCATTGCGTAATGTTGTGAAAACATTTGCACATGACTCAGATCACATGATTACTGTTCCTCTGTCTGCGTACTGGGGTTAGTTACCCACGTGCGACTTTCCAAACCAAGGTCCACAGGTCTCCACTTGACTGGCCATGGATTGGATGATCGTTAATGGTATGCACTAGCTATGTCCCATGGCTCGGAGCAAGAGTGCATAGTACCATCCGGTCCCCACACATTTACAATAACACATTCTTACCGTTTCACCTTGTTTTAGAAATCCCAAACCACATAACGGCAAAACAGAAACAAAAATAGTTTAAATAAAAATAGCTGAAACCACACAAAAAACACCCAAACAATGTACTTACACAAGACCTTTACCGATCTGAACCAATAGCAACCATAGTTTTAATATGTTCACAGCAGTTACAACTCAGATGCTGTATGTATTTCAAGGGACCCTTTGGGGGTGTGTATGATTGTGTGTGTGTGTGTGGGGGGGGCTGGGGTGCGGGTACTTGAGTGTGTCTCCCTTCGTCCTTCGTGATCTCATGAATGAGTCTGGGTCGATGTCTTGCCTTGATGTGACACTTAAACAAAGACTGCTTGTTAAAGAGCTCAGAATCCAGATCGGAGAGGCGACGCTTTCCCATTTAGTCTGTCGGCTCAACTGCTCCGCACGGTGCCACAAGGGCTCTCAGAACGCTCTGCTGCCTTTTGTTGGGCTGACTCTGAGGCAGGCAGCCGCATCGATTTGGAGGAGGAGGTGTATTATGTCCGTAGTCTATGGGGGATGTCTGAGTGTTGCTTCTTGCCCTCTGCTACAAACACACAAACATACTTTAATTACCAACAGATGAAAGACTTTAGAAGGGGGGGAAACTACAGGGTTTGTTTTTAGCTCTCGGGATTCAAACAGTGAAAGCTCGGGGAATTAGGAGGAGAAAATGAGCAGCTTGTAGCCTCGGCTAAACTAACACAGGTAATCCATCCCCAATATTAATGTTAGTTACATAATAGAATATCAAAGGGTTATGGAATTGTCAATTAAATGTATTACTTCTCCTCCGTAGCAGGTCTGGGAGGGCAGCAGGGGTGGGTTCACGGCTCCTCTCCTTGAGGTAGCTTTTAATAATTGGCTTAAAGGTTGAGAATGAGATTGACTTGTAATTAGGGCAGAGCAGAGTTCCCTAAGAATGATTAAACACCACAAACACCACAAACTCTAATGAGTTGATTGAAGTAAAAACATAGAGAGCTGACCTTCTCAGGGAAACGTTTATGCATTCCTATTATGTTTCCTAGTGTAGATTTGAGACTGCTGGTGAGGGAAGGGGGCATAGGGGGGATGAGGACACTGGCAACTTGTCACCCTGAGCTGGACGGGATAATTAAATCAAATCTGTCAGCTTTTAGACAAAGAGGGCAAATGAGTCACATTACACACAGGCACTCTTGACGGGCATAGACAGACGCGCGCACACACACACACACACACACACACACACACACACACACACACACACACACACACACACACACACACACACACACACACACACACACACACACACACACACACACACACACACACACACACACACACACACACACACACACACACACACACACACACACACACACACACACACACACGCACACACACACACACACACACACACACACACACACACTCGGGCGTGAAGTGTATGCACGCACATATATAGCCTACACACACATACATAAATATCCATGTTTGTTGTTTTGACACAATCTCTAAAGGTTAATTGATGCAGTGTTTTGGCTAACTAAGGAATGCGGTTCCAACATATAATGACTCGTTGTAGAACAAAAGCCAAACAGCAAACTTTCCCAAATTACCCAAAATTGTGTTTTGAGGAGCGACCAGTAAATTGATTGCCCAACTGTAATTGCAGATTGTTAATTGTTAGGAATAATAGACTCTATGATCCCATCACTCAATGTATCCAATTTATTCAACTTCCAATCAAGCATCAAACAATCATTAATATGCAATAAGAAGTAAAGAATGTCTAAAGGTATGTAATGTTTTGTCCTAGGGGTTTACCCTGCTGGGGATCTTCCCACTGCTTTTGAGAGTGGTAGGAGAGATGACTCTGGCCAAAGTGAGTGTTCTCTTCAGGACAGCAGGCTTAGTTCTAATGGCCTTCTCCACTAACACATGGATGGTGTTTCTAGGTGAGGGGACCAATGCACTGATTGATGATGTACTGAACTAATATGAAATTCTGGGCCGCTATTCACAAAGTGTTTTAAGAATACGGATAGATCAGCACTCCTACTCTGAGACACAATGAATAAAATCCCTGACGTTTTCTCAAATATAAAAGTTTTGGTGCCTTTACCGTCCCCCTGTAGAGTTACCATCCTCCTGTAGAGTTACCCTCCTGCAGGCTTTTGCTCCAACCCTAATCTAACACACTTGATTCTAGGAATTGGCTACCCACCAGGACCCTGATTGGCTGTATCAGGTGTGTTACAACAGGGTTGGAGTAAGCATGTAGATGCAGGGCCTCTCCCTCCTTGGGAGGAGGGTGGCCACCCCTGGTATAAAAGAAAAAATATTTGAAAGGTTTCATGCAGAGACCTTCGTAACTGATGAGGTTAAGACTGCAACGTTACAGTACAGGCTGGATTGGATTTTAGCCAGGAGTTGTTGTGATGATGTTGACACACTTAGACACTGCTGTGCTTGAATTAAAAAGAGACACAAATCATTTTGTCTTGGAGTATGTAAAGTTGTCATTTTCCTGACGAGCTGCTTAAACACGGACTCCTTTAGGATAACAGTGCATTGTGCCAGCCTAGTGGTCAGACAAGTTTTTGAGACTGAGGGAGATGTACAGGATGGGTATTGATATCCTTAATTAAATAAATAGTTGTGGAAATTGTTATTCTAATCAACGTGGAGGTGGACTAAAGCATTTTAAGAGGGGAGATGAGTGGTGTGACCACACACACACTTTTAAGCATTATGTGAATAATTAGCTGCAACCTCACCAGATATCTGCATTCTGCTCTCTTCCTTTGTCTGGAATAATGAGGGTTAGCACGCTGGTACAGCTTCAGAGTCATCACCCCAATTTCCATAGCCAGGCAGGAGTTGGTTCGTCTGACTGCATGTTTTAAAGCTGCAATATGTCACTTTTTGGGGGTGCTATTTCTGCTTCCCGTTCTTACGTTTCGTCTTTATCTTTTACTTTCGGTTTTGTACACCAGCTTCTAACAGCTGAAAATACAAATGTTTGGTTATGGTAAATTAGGCCAACTATTTGAATTTTAGCCATCAGGAAATTACGGAGACTTTTCTGCATAGTGCACCTTTTTAAGTAACAAACATAATAAGTACACATACAGCACACCTACATGCACGCACACACACGAACACACACACATCCTCATTTGTGATGATTAGGCTTTAAACTGTATTCTAATAAAGGAGAATGCAATGCCTTACCCTCACCTCCCCTTTAACGAGTCTGAGCTTAATAACATCAACCTTATCTCATAGATAATGCAGTTTATTGGCTAATATGTCTCATAGTTTTTTAATGTAACTTTTGTCTTGTTCTGGTCTATCCTGTCTGTCCTGTCGGTCCTGTCTGTCCTTCTGTTCCGTCTGTCCTCTTCTGGGTTAAATGTCCTCCTTTCCTGTCTGCCCTCATGTCATGTTTGCCCTCTTGACCTGTCTGTCGCCCTGTCCTGTCTGTCCCCTGTCCCATCTGCCCATTTGTCCTGTTCTGTCCTGTCTGTCCTCCCCTGCCATTTCCTGTCTCTCCCTTCCCCCCCAGTGGCTGTGGTGTCTGCCCCTGCTGGCATCACTCAGGCTGTCATCCGCTCTCTGTCCTCCACCATCGTAGAGCCAGACGAACAAGGTGGGTCTTGAGCTCCACCACATTTGCTCCATCACATTTGACTTATGAAGCCCTTTTTACATCAAGTGTTCACAAAGTGCCAGTAACCTGACCGAGCCCCCTAAAGAGCAAGCGGAATAAGTTGCAAGGCATACCTTACATTACACTTCAACATGACTGAAATGAAGAGACAGTTTAACATTGGACTTTTGACCCAGAATGTTCCCTGTTCCTCAAGTCCAACTCCTGAGAGAAATATGCATGTTATTATATTTTGATGAACCTTGAGATCCTCAGCATAGAGAAAAGAGCCAGCAGCCTCGTGGATATTCTGTGTTCTCCGTAAGTCCATCCTGGCCACATCAGAGAATGGTTGGGTGAACAAATGATGCACAGTAACATTTTGTTATTCCTTTCTCTTATTCAGTCATTTTATTGAAACAATACTATGTAGAATGTATACCTGCATTGAAAGATTGGTAACATTTGTATTATTTCTCAAATCATTGCACCACTAGTAATGATACTGTTCTTGCAGGCAAAATAACATTGAATAGCAATCAAGATTTTCAAGAGTTAAATAGCTACCTTGTCTCGATACTTAGCTACTGAAATGCCCCTGTATAATTATGTGAAATGCAAAGCCTGCTGTTGCATTTATGTACAACCTGTACCGTTTGTTCATGTAAGAAACAATGTTTTGTTTTCCCATAGTTTTTATTCTAAAGGCATGTTGCACTGCCACTTTTAAGTTGATATAAAAAAGTGCGTAGCTAGCAGCCAGTCTTTCTCTCTCTCAGATCAAGTTGCTCCATGTTGGAACCATGTTGGAACCACTTAAGATTTCCCTCCCTCTGCTCCATATTCATCTTATGCATCTCTAGTTGGTACTGTAAGTGTAACGGATGTGAAACGGCTAGCTTAGTTAGCTGCGGTGCGCGCTAAATAGCGTTTCAATCGGTGACATCACTTGCTCTGAGACCTTGAAGTAGTGGTTCCCCTTGCTCTGCAAGGGCTGCCGCTTTTGTGGAGCGATGGGAAACGATGCTTCGTGGGTGACTGTTGTTGATGTGTGCAGAGGGTTATACTGTTACATAAGCACAGTCACAACATCGCAGAGCAATACTATGTCATTCATGATAGCGCCGGAGGGTAGGGCTGCCATCTTATCGACTCAATCCAATCATGCTATTTATTTATTTTCGCTCTGTTCTTAACTTGTTTTGTACATAATGTTGCTGCTACCGTCTCTTGTGATCGAAAAGAGGTTCTGGACATCAGAACCCGGGATTATTCACCTCAAATTGGACGAGGAGTTCTTCAATGAGTCGAACGCGAGGGATATACTGCAGACACGCGACCAGGCCACGATCCCCGTGATTCGCTGCAGAAGGTAACTGAGATTTAGAGGCAAAAGATCGGGGTGCCTTGCGAGGATCAGGCGATGAGTGGTTAATCTGCCCTTGCCTTCCGGTCTGCTAGCTAACGTTCAATCGCTGGAAAACAAATGGGACGAACTGAAAGAACTGATATCCTACCAACGGGACATTGAAAACTGTAATATCTTCTGTTTCACTGAGTCGTGGCTGAACGATGACATTAAGAACATATAGCTGGCGGGTTATACACTCTATCGGCAAGACAGAAGAGCAGTCTCTGGTAAAGACACGGGGAGGGGCCTACACATTTATGTAAACAACAGCTGGTGCACAATGTACAAGGAAGTCTCTAGGTTTTGCTAGCCTGAGGTAAAGTATCTCATGATAAGCAGTAGACCACACTATCTACCTAGAGTTTTCATCTGTATTTCTTGTAGCTGTCCACATACCACCACAGAACGAGGTTGGCACTAAAACCGCACAAAATGAGCTGTATTCCGCCATAAGCAAACAGGAAAAAACTCATCCCGAGGCGGCTCTCCTATTGGCTGGTGATTTTAATTCAGGGAAACTGTGCAACCAGAGGGAAAAAAATTCTAGACCACATTTACTCCACACACAGAGACTTGTACAAAGCTCTCCCTCGCCCTCCATTTGACAAATCTGACCATTACTATCCTCCTGGTTCCTGCTTACAAGTCAAATTAAAGCAGGACGCACCAGTGACTCGGTATATAAAAAAGTGGTCAGATGAGCAGATGCTAAACTACAGGACTGTTTTGCTAGCATAGACTGGAATATGTTCCGAGATTCTTCCGATAGCATTGAGGAGTATACCACATGAGTCACTGGCTTTATCAAGAAGTACATAGAGAACGTCGTCCCCAGAGTGACTGTATGTACATACCCCAACCAGAGGCCATGGATTACAGGAAACATTCACACTGAGCCAAAGGGTAGAGCTGCCTCATCATCGATGAGGCTGTCGTGGAGCAGGTTGAGAGCATCAAGTTCCTTGGCATCCACATCATCAACAAACTAACATGGTCTGACCACACCAAGACAGTCATGAAGAAGGCACAACAAAACCTATTCCCCCTCAGGAGACTGAAAAGATTTGGCACGGGTCCTCAGATCCTCAAAAGTTTCTACAGTTGCACCATCCTGACTGGTTGCATTCCTGTCTGGTATGGCAACTGCTCGGCCTCCGATCGCAAGGCACTACAGAGGGTAATGTGTACGGCCCAGTATATCACATCGGGGCCAAACTTCCTGCCATCTAGGACCTCTATACCAGGTGGTGTCAGAGGAAGGCCCTAAAATTGTCTAAGACTCCAGTAGCCCTAATCATAGACTGTTCTCTCTGCTACCGCATGGCAATCGGTACCGGAGCGCCAAGTCTAGGTCCAATAGGCTTCTAAACAGCCTCTTCCCCCAAGCCATAAGACTCTTGAACAGCTAATCAAATGGCTACCCAGACTATTTCCACCCCTCTCTACGCTGCTGCTACTCTGTTATTATCTATGTATAGCCACCTTAATAACCCTACCTGCATGTACATAATTACCTCGACACCGGTGCCCCCGCATATTGACTCTACCGGTACCCCCTGTATATAGCCCTGCTATTGTTATTTACTGCTGCTCTTTAATGAATTAATTATCTTTTTTTGTGGTATTTTCTTAACTGCGTTGTTGGTTAATCTCTTGTAAGTAAGCATTTCACTTTAAGGTCTACCACCTGTTGTATTCAGTGCATGTGACAAATACACAATGATATCAAATCAAATTTTGTCTTCATGTTCAAAGTTATTCAACCTGGACTGTGTGTACTTAAACAATGCTTTCAATGAAAGTACAGACATCTGAAAACATTACATATTTAAACCTCTGTTGGTAGTCTAAACTCTTCTTTTCTAGGGTAGTGAACTATTTTATTTTACAGTCACACCAAAAAAAACTCATTTGTAACACAGAAATCAATGCTTAGAATAATTTGTGTCTTCAAACTTAGAACCGCTGAAAACTCAGAGCCTTCTATTTGGAGAGTTTCAACAACTATTGCAACGTTCATGAGTTCAGTTGATGGAACTCTGTCAACGTAAGGCTCTGCATGAACCCGTGTTTCTTTTGTGACCCTGCAGGTGCGATGTTCTCCTTCTCTGCGTCTGTGGAGACCACATGTATTATGTTTGCAGCGGTGATGTTTAATGGCCTGTTCCCTCTGACCCTGCCCACCTTCCCTGGCATGCCCTTCATCGTCATGGCAGGCTTCACACTCATCATCTTCATCTTAATGCAGTAAGTCACCTGCCTGTTGTCTTTATATAACTTATTGATAACCATTTAACAAAAAAATATTACAATGAAATACCATGGTTTAGCAATGAGAATTCTTCAAACTACTTCAGTTGTCAGAAAGTGTCTATCTTTGACACGTGATGATTCAAGTCTTGGCATGGACGTGCAGTCTATGAGAAGAATAAAGATCGATAAGGAGTCATATGTATAGATGTAGGATCTATATTTAATCACCCTGTTGCAGGAGAACTTTCCTGCAATGCAGGAAATGTAAAGCTTATAGTGCATTTGAGGTTTAAAAAGGCTTTAGAAGTTCGTAATTTCCACTTCAGAAATTTTACTTAATTTTCCCTTGTGAAGAATGTATCAACCCATACAAAACTGCACATGAATTATAATCCACGTAATAATTCACATTTCCTATTGTTGCAGGTTTAAATTGCCTCAAATGAAAATCCTACATGTGTACTGAAAGTTTTCAGACCCCTTGACCTTCTCCACATTTTGTTACGTTACAGACTTATTCTAAAATGTATTAAATCTTTTTATTTTCAATCTAAACAGAATACCACATAATTAAAAAAAATCAAAAACATGTTTAGAAATTTTAGCTAATTCATTAAAAATAAAAAACAATCACATTTTACATAAGTATTCAGACCCTTTACTCAGTACTTTGTTGAAGCACCTTTGACAGCGATTACAGCCTCGAGTCTTCTTGGGTATGACGCTAAAAGTTTGGCACACCTGTATTTGGGGAGTTTCTCTCATTTTTCTTTGCAGATCCTCTCAAGCTCTGTCAGGTTGGATGGGGAGCATTGCTGCTCAGATATTTTCAGATCTCTCCAGAGAGGTTAGATCATGTTCAAGTCCGGGTTCTGGCTGGACCACTCAAGAACATTCAGAGACTTGTCCTGAAGCCACTCCTGTGTTGTCTTGGCTGTGTGCTTAGAGTCGTTGTCCTGCTGGAAGTCGAACCTTCACCCCACTCTGAGTTCCTGGACTCTCTGGAGCAGGTTTTAATCAAGGATCTCTCTACTTTGCTCCATTCATCTTTGCCTCGAACCTGACTAGTCTCCCATTACCTGCCAGTGAAAACCATCCCCACAGCATGATGCTGTCACCACCATGCTTCACCGTAGGGATGGTGCCAGGTTTCTTCCAGACGCGATGCTTGGAATTCAGGCCAAAGAGTTCAATCTTGGTTTCATCAGACCAGAGAATCTTATTTCTCATGGCCAGAGTCCTTTAGGTGCCTTTTGACAAACTCTTAGCGGGCTGGTTGTACTTCTGGAAGGTTCTCCCATTTTGGCCAGCTTCAGCAAGAGTCTTTGCGGTTCCAAAGTTCTTACATTTAAAAATGTTGGAGGCCACTGTGTTTCTAGGGGACTTTCAATGCTTTCAATCCTTCCCGTGATCTGTGCCTTGACACAATCCTGTCTCGGTGCTCTACGGACAATTCCTTCAACCCCATTGCTTGGTTTTTGCACTGACATGCACTATCAACTGTGGAACCATTTACCACAGGTGAACTCAAATCAAGTTGTAGAAGCATCTCAAGGATGATCAATGGAAACGGGATGCACCTGAGCTCAATTTTGAGACTCATAGCAAAGGGTCTGAATACTTATGTAATGAAGGTATTTTGTATATAAAAATTTTTAAAAAGTTGTATATACATTTGCAAAAATGTCTAAACCTGTTTTCGCTTTGTCATTATGGGGTTTGTTTGTATATTTCAGAAAAACGTATATATTTAATCAATTGTAGAATAAGGCTGTATAGTAACAAAATGTGGAACAAGTCAAGGGGTCTGAATACTTTCTGAATGCACTGTACTTCGTAAAAAACTGCAGGTTTAGCTGCAGTCACTTTGGTTGAAGGGGACATAAAGGCAATTAACATTTCAAAAGGGTAATTGTTCAAAGGTTTCTCAAAATTGTATGATTATTACTCCAAATGAAAGTATTTTCAAAAGGGCAATAAGGAATTAAGATTACATTTACTAACATAACATGCCGCTAACCGATAGTTTTGTGGTCAATTTGGTCTTTTAACTTTTTTTCAGACACTTAAGTAATCTTCACTTGAATAGACTTTGATTACTTCAGTAATTCATTTCCTAGAATATGTGTGTGATTTGAATTTACAATGGAGAAAGTAATCATAGTACAATATGGTATAATTGTAGTGAGGGGGATTCATCGCGACTGGATGAATGTAATTTAATTTCTTGGGTGTGGGTTGCTTGCTGATAGGTATTAGGTTTCTATTCATGGGGAGTGAACCGTTTAGTCTGAAGCTGAGATGGGTATCCACTTTTTAAATAGATTTTATTGATTTTGTAATTTAATTGATTAATTCTATTCACTTACTTTTGAGCTGTCACTTGAATGTTGAATACAGTACAGGACCGTCGGTCTCCATGCCTGTACCTTTCTATTCTATGCATGGACATGAAGTCAATGGCTATAAATGAAAGCCTGTAGTTTGTTCAGCTGTTTGTATCTGCCACAATACCAGGGATCAGGGTGGTCCAACATGTATCACTATTTTGCCCTACCATGTTGTTCAACATCAGCAATAGGTTTTGCTTTCGTGTAGCAACACAGTACAGAAACGTAATATAATTTAATGGTGTCAACACAACGTCAAACTCGTGTAAGGAAATGTATGAAACATACAGTAGTATAACAATTACATTTAACATTTGAGTCATTTAGCAGACTCTCTTAGCCAGAGTGACTTATGGGAGAAATGGCCTTGCTCAAGTGCACCTCAACAGATGTTTCACCTAGTCGTCTCGGGGATTTGAACCAGCTGTACCTCAACGCATAATGTAGGCTACAATAAGTGAATTCCAACTGACGCACAGGGATACCATTAAACACTAACCGCTTTAGCTCTGGTCAAAAGATGTGCACTATAGGAATAGTAGGGTGCAATTTGGGATGCGTCCTATAACTGACTGGCTGGAGCCCTGAACAGACACTACCAACTCCATTACCATCCTTTCAATTCATTGTGACAGTCCACATTTGATGTTCTTGCCACTCTATAATTAAGCCATTGTCTTTGGTAATTGAGGTATTAAGTAATGTAGTGGTCCCTGTAATATAAGCAACATGTGGTCAGGTGGTGAGTGCTTATATTTGTCCTATTTCACACATGTAAAAGTGTGTATTAATACACGTGTGATTTGGAAATGTGTTTTTGCATATCCCATCTCCCCCTAAGAGACGCCCTCAGAGAGTGGGGTCATGGCCAGTGTCAGCCATTATCCACGCCAACCCTAGAGAAATGAGGGTTAAGTGCCTTGCTCAAGGGATTCGAACTAACACCCTTTCGGTTACTGGCCTAACACTCTTAACTGGTAGGGTACCTGCCCCCCATTTTGTGTGTGTGTGCACGCGTGCGTGGATGGTGTAGTGAGGAGGGGAGCGGTTACGTTATCGTCCCCAGGCTGTGAGGTTGGGGCTGCTGCCTTGGGGCCATGGTGGCTGCCCCCTCCCAACCATGCTGCTGCTACTAACTCACACACACATTCAGTCATACATACATACAAGTTGAAGTCGGAGGTTTACATACACTTTAGCCAGTTTTTCACAATTCCTGACATTTAATCCTAGAAAAATGTCCTGTCTTAAGTCAGTCAGGATCACCACTTGATTTTGATTATGTGAAATGTCAGAATAAAAGTAGAGTGATTTATTTCAGCTTTTATTACTTTCATCACATTCCGTGGGTCAGAAGTTTACATACACTGAATTAGTATTTGGTAGCATTGCCTTTAAATTGTTTAACTTGGGTCAAACATTTCAGGTAGACTTCCACGAGCTTCCCACAATAAGTTGGGTGAATTTTGTCCCATTCCTCCTGACAGAGCTGGTCTAACTGGCCTCCTTGTTGGCCTCCTTGGTTGCACACGCTTTTTCAGTTCTTACCACTCATTTTCTATAGGATTGAGGTCAGGACTTTGTGATGGCCACTCCAATACCTTGACTTTGTTGTCCTCAAGCCATTTTGCCACAAATAGGGAGGAGTCTTGGAGTCATTGTCCATTTGGAAGACCCATTTGTGACCAAGTTTTAATTTCCTGACTGATGTCTTGAGATGTTGCTTCAATATATCCACATAATTTTCCTCCTCATGCTGCCATCTATTTTGTCAAGTACACCAGTCCCTCCTGCAGCAAAGCACCCCCACGACATGATGCTGCCACCCTCATGCTACACGGTTGGGATGGTGTTCTTCGGCTTGCAAGCCTCAAACATAACGATGGTCATTATGGCCAAACAGTTCTATTTTTGTTTCATCAGACCAGAGGACATTTCTCCAAAAAAGTATTATCTTTGTCCACATGTGCAGTTTGAAACCATAGTCTGGCTTTTTTTATGGTTGTTTTGGAACAGTGGCTTCTTCCTTGCTGAGCGGCCTTTCAGGTTATGTGATATAGGACTCTTTTTACTGTGGATATAGATACTTTTGTTTCCTCCAGCATCTTCACAAGGTCCTTTGCTGTTGTTCTGGGATTGATTTGCACTTTTTGCACCAAAGTACGTTCATCTCTAGGAGACAGAACGCGTCTCCTTCCTGAGCTGTATGACGGCTGCCTGGTCCCATGGTGTTTATACTTGCATACTATTGTTTGTACAGATGAATGTGGTACCTTCAGGCATTTGGAAATTGCTCCCAAGGATGAATCATACTTGTGGAGGTCTACAATTGTTTTTCTGCTGTCTTGGCTGATTTCTTTTGATTTTCCCATGATGTCAAGCAAAGAGGCACAGAGTTTGAAGGTAGGCCTTGAAATACATCCACAGGTACACCTCCAATTGACTCAAATGATGTCAATTAGCCTCAGAAGCTTATCAGAAGCTTCTAAAGCCATGGCATCATTTTCTGGAATTGTCCAAGCTGTTTAAAGGCACAGTCAACTTAGTGTATGTAAACGTCTGACCCACTGGAATTGTGATACAGTGTATTATAAGTGAAATAATCTGTCTGTAAACAATTGTTGGAAAAAGCACTTGTCATGCACAAAGTAGATGTCCTAACTAGTGAACAAATCACAGATGTAGGGTGCTGTGCTGTGGAATTTTCTTTTGTAATTTGATGTTGGCTTGTGTTGGAATTCTAGAAGTAGAAGTAATGACAGGTTATGGATGATCAGCGGTTTCCCTAGGCGCTGACCAAATCGAATCAAACTATTTGTCACATGCGCAGAATACAAGTGTAGACTTTACAGTGAAATGCTTACTTACAAGCCCTTAACCAACAGTGCAGTTCAAGAAGAGTTAAGAAAATGTTTACCAAGTTGACTAAAATAAAAAGTAATAATAAAAAGTAACACAATAAGAATAACAGTAATCGGCAAAACGGCCATTAACAGATCAATTGGCAGTCGGATACTTTCTCCACTTTATAAATTAACTAGGCTTCTTTTCATTTAAAAGTTTCAATTCTCTAGTCAGAAAAGTCCATATAGCCTTCTCCCCCTAGAGTGAATGAAATGATGCATCTTCAAGTGATCTATTGACAGGGCTTAGACAAATGGAGCGATGACAGGGAAACTCTGCTGGTCTGTCAATCTGCTGCCTGTCCCGCCTCTCGGTACCTGTGTTATTTTTGTGCACTGTGGTTGGCTGCAGTCAAATTTATTTTCAGACAGAAGAAAAAGCATGATGCTTCTTCGTCTCCTGTGAGTGAATTTATACGTCCCATGTAATGTAAGTGGTAACGATGAGTTGAAATCCACTTAATTCTCGTTTTGTGGCACATTCATTTATTTTGCGTGTTTAATTTAGCAAGCCACGGAGTTGGGCCGCATAGGCTATTGACTGTGTTTACTGTGCTTTGATTGTGTTGACTAGATTATAAAAGGTGCCGAACTGAATAAAGTCAAACTCCTATATCCCTTTGCTATTCATAAATCATACAACGTAGTTCTATGTCCATGGTATCGCGTTGGGACAAGTAAACTAAAGATCTTGTGTGTATTTTCTTAGGATTCAAGCTCATGTCAAGATTTTCCAGGGACCACTAAAGTGACGTCAGTGTAGCCTAGTGATGGGCTGTTTGTGAACGAACAGCTATTTTTGAATGTCTCTTTTAGGTGAATGTCAGGAACCGAATTGCATAGGTGAGTGGACCGTTAGTTTTGCTCCCTAATTTGAATAATGGCAGGCTATTACTGTTTTTCGGTGATTATCTGCAGATAAATTATGAAAACATTCGAGGAAGATGTTGAATCCTCACTGAAGGAACAATCGGTAGTGGAGAGAGCCTCATTCTGGACCAAAATATGATTAAAAAAACAATCATAACACGGTTATAAAAGATCATGATAATTATATGGTATTATTACAGATATAGGCCTACTGATTTGAATGAAGTGCCGACTATGGAGTTGTCAACTGTTGCTTTCTGTGTAGCAAAGCCCATGTTTAACAACTGCTTATTTATTCATTCATACCTGTAGGTCTATTCATGAAAGCATGACTTTGTATAAAAGTGTGGGTGCACCTATGGTGGGAGTCCGGGGGTCACCCCCTGAAAACCAGTTTCCTGCAATTCTATATTGTTTTGTAAACACGGAATGTATGTTTACTTGATAGAATACAGCCTCATTTCTTAGGTTTTTGCCTCAATAAAGGATTAGAAGATTTTTGGGGGCTATTCCCACCCACAATAACTGACAATAACTAATTGACGGGTCTGAAACCATACCAACTCTGTGACTGACAAACATCCTGCCCCCTCCCCTGACAATCCCAATCACAGTGACTGATTGACAGGCCAAAGAGAGAGTTCACCCAAATAACAAAGAAATGACACATTGGTTTGCTTACCCTTAGTGTCCACAGCCACCGAGCCAATAAAATACAGAATTTGAAAAACAAACATCATTGAGGCAATTCATAACTTGCAATAAAATGGTAGATATGAATATCTTGAATATCAATAGAAGACAGGTTTATTGTTAAAAAGGGTTATCTTACTTAGAAAATAGTACTGATCATACAGTACAGATGTAGGCAATATCCCAAACAACTAACAACTCAATGAATTCATGCATTTTCTGTCATTTAAATGTTTGCTTTTCTACACAATACCACAATTCATTTTACCAAACTGGGAGATTAAGTTGTTCAAGTATTCAATAATTTTGCTGTGTATTTCAGATGGAATCATGGCATTCTAATGTATCAGAGGCCACCAAAATAGGGCTGTATACCTTGTGCAGTGTGCATGCATGGGTGGGTGACTAGCTGGAGACCACATTTTGAGAGACGTGCTGACAAAAGCAGGTTGTAATTTCCTTTGGATTTGCAATACAAATACAGAAATGTTCTTTGTTGAAATCAACATGTTTCATAATCAAAATATTGAATCCCATGGAGAGAGGTTAATTTCTAACAAGGCACAATACACCATTTATAGACAATGCATACAATGAAGCAGCTTGTACTGTAGTATTCTTCCAAGATTTTGTGTTAGTGAGAGAGAGAAAGAAACAGTGAGCGAGGGAGGGAGCAAAATAAAGAGTGCACATGTCTTCCTAGTTTTGACCCCTTGGAATACTGATGAGAAAGAGGAGGACGATGAAAGGGAATCAGTGAAGACGATGACAAATTCAGTGGAGAAGAATGAGAGACCATGCAGTCTGTCTGGTATTGGGTGCACGTAACAACATGCACTGATATGAGAGAGACCGAGAGACAGACCGAGGGAGAGAGAGATTTAATCCAACCATCAAAGACTGTCTTCTATTGACTCTGAATGTATTTTCGGTTTTAGATGGAACCAAATTAGATATTGTAATTCTGAACCAGCTTTTTGAGACCTGTTTTGGTGTCGAGGTTGGTATTGTTGTGAAAGTAAACGGGAGGGATGGAGTTGGTATGAAATGTGTGTTTTTACCTCTCAGAAAAAAGACACCTAACCCGCAGTATACGGTGCATTCGTAAAGTATTCAGACCCCTTGGCTTTTTCCACATTTTGTTACGTTACAGCCCTATTCTAAAATGGATGAAATTGTCCCCCCCCATCAATGTATACACAATACCCCATAATGACAAAGAAAAAAAACTGTTTTTAGACATTTTTGGAAATGTATTAAAAAAAAAAAAGTTTAATCACATTTGCATAAATATTAAGACCCTTTCCTCATTACTTTGTTGAAGCACCTTTGGCAGCGATTACAGCCTCAGGTCTTCTTGGGTATGACTCTACAAGCTTGGTACACCTGTATTTGGAGAGTTTCTTACATTCTTCTCTGCAGATCCTCTCAAGCTCTCCGGTTAGATGGGGAGCATCAATGCACAGCTATTTTCAGGTCTCTCCAGAGATATTAGATTGGGTTCAAGTCCGGGCTCTAGCTGGGCCACTCAAGGACATTCCGAGACTTGTTCTGAAGCCTCTCCTGCGTTGTCTTGGCTGTGTTATCTAGGGTCGTTGTCCTGTTGAAAGGTGAATCTTCACCCTAGTCTGAGGTCCTTAGCGCTCTGGAGCAGGTTTTCATCAATGATTTCTCTGTACTTTTCTCTGATCATCTTTGCCACGATCCTGATTAGTCTCCCAGTCTCTGCCGCTAAAAAACATCCCTACAGCATGGTGCTGCCACCACTATGCTTCTCCGTAGGGATGGTGCCAGGTTTCCTCCAGACGTGACACTTGGCATTCAGGCCAAAGTGTTCAATCTTGGTTTCATCATACCAGAGAACCTTGTTGCAAGATGGCGCCGATAGAGATGGCAGCTTCGCTTCAAGTCCTTAGGAAACTGTGCAGTATTTAATTTGTTATGTATTATTTATTACATTGTTAGCCCAGAAAACTTGAAGTGTTATTATATACAACTGAGAGGAACTATTGGATATCAGAGAGTCGTGAACTTACCAGCACAACCAGCACTACGACCAGGAATACAACTTTCCCAAAGCGGATCATTTGTCTGTATCTCCCAGGGCATTTGAACTAATTCCAGAGGCCGACCCAAAACAACGCCGCCGGATTGTCCCAGAGCGGTCTTCTATTTAGGCTTTGGGATGCGCACAAACCACCTACCGCTCCCAAGTATATTACTCACTAATGTCCAGTCCCTAGTTAACAAAGTTGACGAAATCTGGGTAAGAGTTGCTTTCCAAAGAGATTTCCGGGATTGTAACATACATGCTGTCGGAGTCCATACAGCCAAGTAATTTTAGTGCATCGCACCGACAGAAATGAACATCTCTCCGGTAAGGGGGAGGTGTATGTTTCATGATTAACTACTCATGGTGTAATTGTAACAGCATACAAGAACCCAAGTCCTTTTGTTCACCTGACCTAGAATTCCTCACAATCAAATGCCAACTGTATTATCTCCCACGAGAACTGTTCTCGGTTATTGTCACGGCCATGTTTATCCCCCCGCAAGCGGATACCAAGACGTCCATCAAGGAACTTCACTGGACCTTATGCAAACTGAAAACCATATATAATTGAGGCTGCATTTATTGTAGCTTGGGATTTTAACAACGCTAATTTGAGAACAAGGCTACCTAAATGCTATCAGCATATCGATTGTTGTTCACGAGCAAGTAACACACTCGACTATTGATACTCTTAACTTCTGCAATGCATACAAGGCCCTCCCGGCCCTCCTTTTGGCAAATCTGAAAAATACTCCATCTTGTTGCTCCCCTCCTATAGGCAGAAACTAAAACAGGAAGCGCCCGTACTTAGGTCTATCCAACGCTGGTCTGACCAATCGGATTCCTCACTTCAAGATTGCTTCGATCACGTGGACTGGGATATGTTCCGTGTAGCCTCCGATAATAACATTATGTATACGCTGACTCGGTGAGCGAGTTTATAAGGAAGTGTATAGGAGGTGTTGTACCCACTGTAAGGATGGGTATCGTTAAGATTTGAACGGTATTACTACTCTTACCAATACTGCTTATCGATCCGGTACTTTAACGGTATTCTTATTGGTTTGTTTTCTGTATTTTTTTTACGAAACATTAAGAACAGAATTAACATTGCTTTTTTTCTGAAATGTAAAATAACAGTTATTTACAACTAAAGAAACAGGAATGTTTCGAATAAATCACTATTATAGACTCTAATGTTGTGATGTGTAACGGCAGATTTCCTCCTCTTCAGAAGAGGTGTAGCAGGGATCGGAGGACCAAAACGCAGCGTGGTAAGTGTCCATATCGTTTATTATAAAACATAAACTGAACACTAAGAAATACAAAACAATAAATATGAACATAAACTAAAACCAAACCGAAACAGTCCCGTGTGGTGACAAATACAGACACGGAAACAAACACCCACAAACCAACAGTGAAACCCTGGCTACCTAAGTATGATTCTCAATCAGAGACAACTAACGACACCTGCCTCTGATTGAGAACCATACTAGGCCGAAACAGAAACCTAAACATAGAAACACAAAACATAGACTGCCCACCCCAACTCACGCCCTGACCATACTAAATGAAGACAAAACAAAGGAAAATAAAGGTCAGAACGTGACATGATGATGGAAATGTAAAACCAATTAAATGAACAATATTTTCCTGCGAAATAAAATAGTGGTATAGAGCAACACGGGTGGGGCTTGAAGGTAGGCTGCAAAAGGACTACCAGCTCTTAGCAGTTCTTCTGGAGAAAGATCAACATATTTGCCTTCTCTGGCAGAAGTTGGGACCTCTCCTGGCTTATTGTGTTCCCTACAATCGAAAATACCTTCTCGCTAGTGGTGGAGGAGGCTTGAGCACAGAGGTAGTTTGTTGTGCTGTTTGTGAGGAGGGGCAGAGTGGTGGTGGGAGAAAACCACATCACAGTATCTTCAGCCATGGGGATGTGAGGCAGGCCTTTGTAGAGCTCGACCTCTAGGTCAACACGCTCAGTGAGGGACGAGGTGAGGTAACTGAGGTAACTCATGGAGGGAGGGGTATATTTGGCGTTGAGAGCCTTGTCATCTCCCTACAGTAAAAAAAAATGTTTAATGTGTTGAATGTTCATTATTGATTTATTGTGTTGTTGTGTATTGTGGAGTGATGGGACTAACATACAACCCTTTTATACTACTATAACCTAAAAATGAATACAACTCAATATATACTGACTGACTGTTACCTAAAAGCCTTGGACTCCACTGTGTCAAAGGGGTCTAGGCCTATCACTATGAACTTGGTCACAGTTAGGTGGCACTCATTCATCCTCTCCTCAGTCATCCTCACACTATCTGCCAGCGTGAAGGGGCTTTGGGCTTGTGTTTGGCTTGGACCAGCGGTATTAGAGGGAGGAGTGGGTTGGTTCATTGTAGCTGGAACTTTAACAAAAAAGTAGCAAAATCTTTAAATGGGTGATTGTTTAGCTATGGGTACGTACCTATATTAAATCAGCTGGCTAATGGTTACTTTTGATCATGACCCCATGTTTCTCATAATTGAGTTAACTCTGTGTGTGGGCTCCAGGCTGCTAGCATATATACCGAAAGTAGATCGGGCAACTAGGGATGAACTACGAGCTAGGCAGTCGAAAACTGCATTTCTCTGTCTGTACATGATGCACTTTCCATAGATGTTTGGACAGATTGTTTGTATTTCTGCCCTTACAAGCACAAATCTTGTTGTACTTCTGGCCTTTTGAACGTTTAGATCTCTCCTCCATCTTCGCTAATTAAGGTGTGTGTGTGTGTGTGTGATGTGTGCGAGACACACACAGGCTCTGCACGAGAGAAGTCTCTCTTCTGGATTGGGAATAGCGAATATGCTTCATAGACAAATGTCTTCATCTTATTGCAAATTAGAAACGGTGGGTGAGATAAAATGTGCAAGATAACGTTTATGAAGCAATAATAAATAGGAAAGGTATTTTCTTAATTTACATTTACATTTACATTTAAGTCATTTAGCAGACGCTCTTATCCAGAGCGACTTACAAATTGGTGCATTCACCTTATGACATCCAGTGGAACAGCCACTTTACAATAGTGCATCTAAATATTTTAAGGGGGAGGAGGGGGGGTGAGAAGGATTACTTTATCCTATCCTAAGTATTCCTTAAAGAGGTGGGGTTTCAGGTGTCTCCGGAAGGTGGTGATTGACTCCGCTGTCCTGGCGTCGTGAGGGAGTTTGTTCCACCATTGGGGAGCCAGAGCAGCGAACAGTTTTGACTGGGCTGAGCGGGAACTGTACTTCCTCAGTGGTAGGGAGACGAGCAGGCCAGAGGTGGATGAACGCAGTGCCCTTATTTGGGTGTAGGGCCTGATCAGAGCCTGGAGGTACTGAGGTGCCGTTCCCCTCACAGCTCCGTAGGCAAGCACCATGGTCTTGTAGCGGATGCGAGCTTCAACTGGAAGCCAGTGGAGAGAGCGGAGGAGCGGGGTGACGTGAGAGAACTTGGGAAGGTTGAACACTAGACGGGCTGCGGCGTTCTGGATGAGTTGTAGGGGTTTAATGGCACAGGCAGGGAGCCCAGCCAACAGCGAGTTGCAGTAATCCAGACGGGAGATGACAAGTGCCTGGATTAGGACCTGCGCCGCTTCCTGTGTGAGGCAGGGTCGTACTCTGCGGATGTTGTAGAGCATGAACCTACAGGAACGTGCCACCGTCTTGATGTTAGTTGAGAACGACAGGGTGTTGTCCAGGATCACGCCAAGGTTCTTAGCGCTCTGGGAGGAGGACACAATGGAGTTGTCAACCGTGATGGCGAGATCATGGAACGGGCAGTCCTTCCCCGGGAGGAAGAGCAGCTCCGTCTTGCCGAAGTTCAGCTTGAGGTGGTGATCCGTCATCCACACTGATATGTCTGCCAGACATGCAGAGATGCGATTCGCCACCTGGTCATCAGAAGGGGGAAAGGAGAAGATTAATTGTGTGTCGTCTGCATAGCAATGATAGGAGAGATCATGTGAGGTTATGACAGAGCCAAGTGACTTGGTGTATAGCGAGAATAGGAGAGGGCCTAGAACAGAGCCCTGGGGGACACCAGTGGTGAGAGCGCGTGGTGAGGAGACAGATTCTCGCCACGCCACCTGGTAGGAGCGACCTGTCAGGTAGGACGCAATCCAAGCGTGGGCCGCGCCAGAGATGCCCAACTCGGAGAGGGTGGAGAGGAGGATCTGATGGTTCACAGTATCGAAGGCAGCCGATAGGTCTAGAAGTATGAGAGCAGAGGAGAGAGAGTTAGCTTTAGCGGTGCGGAGCGCCTCCGTGATACAGAGAAGAGCAGTCTCAGTTGAATGACTAGTCTTGAAACCTGACTGATTTGGATCAAGAAGGTCATTCTGAGAGAGATAGCGGGAGAGCTGACCAAGGACGGCATGTTCAAGAGTTTTGGAGAGAAAAGAAAGAAGGGATACTGGTCTGTAGTTGTTAACATCGGAGGGATCGAGTGTAGGTTTTTTCAGAAGGGGTGCAACTCTCGCTCTCTTGAAGACGGAAGGGACGTAGCCAGCGGTCAGGGATAAGTTGATGAGCGAGGTGAGGTAAGGGAGAAGGTCTCTGGAAATGGTCTGGAGAAGAGAGGAGGGGATAGGGTCAAGCGGGCAGGTTGTTGGGCGGCCGGCCGTCACAAGACGCGAGATTTCATCTGGAGAGAGAGGGGAGAAAGAGGTCAGAGCACAGGGTAGGGCAGTGTGAGCAGAACCAGCAGTGTCGTTTGACTTAACAAACGAGGATCGGATGTCGTCGACCTTCTTTTCAATATGGTTGACGAAGTCATCTGCAGAGAGGGAGGAGGGGGGGGGAGGGGGAGGAGGATTCAGGAGGGAGGAGAAGGTGGCAAAGAGCTTCCTAGGGTTAGAGGCAGATGCTTGAAATTTAGCGTGGTAGAAAGTGGTTTTAGCAGCAGAGACAGAGGAGGAAAATGTAGAGAGGAGGGAGCAAAAGGATGCCAGGTCCGCAGGGAGGCGAGTTTTCCTCCATTTCCGCTCGGCTGCCCGGAGCCCTGTTCTGTGAGCTCGCAATGAGTCGTCAAGCCACGGAGCGGGAGGGGAGGACCGAGCCGGCCTGGAAGATAGGGATGCCACCACCCCGCTGACCAGAAGCTCTCGGGGTGTGCGAGAACACGTGGGCGGACGAAGAGAGAGCAGTAATTTCTCCAGTACCGAAAGCAGAACCGATCACATCGGAGCTTATCGTTACTACAGTCTTTCATAATTTAGCTCCGGGGACTGTTTAATACCTGTGACTATTAAAACCTTCCCTAACTAGAAACGGTGGATTGATGGTAGCATTCGCGCAAAGATGAAAGCACGTACCACCACATTCAATCATGGCAAGGCGACTGGAAATATGACTAAATACAAACAGTGTAGTTATTCCCTCCGTAAGGCAATCAAACAAGCAAAGTGTCAGTATAGAGACAAAGTGGAGTTGCAATTCAACGGCTCAAACACGAGACTATTGTGGCAGGGTCTACAGGCAATCACGGATTACAAAAAGAAAACCAGCCCCGTCGTGTACATAGACGTCTTGCTTCCAGACAAATTAAATAACGCTTTGAGGAATATACACTGCCACCGAGGCGGCCCGCTACCGGACACTGTGGGCTCTCCTTCTCTGTGGCCAACGTGAGTAAAACATTTTAAACGTGTTAACCTTCGCAAGGCTGTCGGCCCGGACGGCGTCCCTAGCCGCGTCCTCAGAGCACGCGCAGACCGGCTGGCTGGTGTGTTTACGGACATATTCAATCAATCCCAATCTGCTGTCCCCACATGCTTCAATATGGCCACCATTGTTCCTGTTCCCAAGAAAGCTAAGGTAACAGAACTAAATGACTACCGCCCAGTAGCACTCACGTCTGTCATCATGAAGTGCTTTGAGAGACTAGTCAAAGATCATATCACCTCCACCCTGCCTGTCACCCTAGACCCATTTCAATTTGCTTACCGCCCCAATAGGCCCACAGACGATGCAATCGCCATCACACTGCACACTGCCAAATCCCATCTGGACAAGAGGAATACCTATGTAAGAATGCTGTTCATTGACTACAGCTCAGCATTCAACACCATAGTATCCTCCAAACGTATCATTAAGCTTGAGACCCTGGAACTTGACCCTGCCCTGTGCAACTGGGTCCTGGACTTCCTGATGGGCCGCCCCAGGTGGTGAAGTTAGGAAACAACATCTCCACCGAGCTGATACTCAACACTGGGGCCCCACAAGGATGTCTTCTCAGCCTCCTCCTGTACTCCTTGTTCACCCACGATTGCATGGCCATGCACGCCTCCAACTCAAACATCAAGTTTGCAGACGATACAACAGTGGTAGGCATGATTACCAACAGCGTCGAGACAGCCTACAGGGAGGAGGTTGTGGCGGCCCTGAATTTTTCTGAACCAACTGTGCTTCTTCTTCCAATAGGGCGCTTCCCCTTTAATGGAGACGTGAATGAGTATGTGTTCAACCCTCAGTTCCGAAGCTTCTCTATTCCATTTGTTTTGTTGCCTTTAAAAGTGTGTTTTGTAGCCTAATAGCAAGTTTACCCAGGATCGGATCCACTCTTTGCTCCGTGGACTACACCTCTCCGTTGTTCTTTGTGGCCTTTCTCCGCTGGAGATATATTGGCGGATTGAATTGTCTGACTGACCGACTGACTACAACCTTTTTGTATACAGTATTAAATTTGTTTGTATATGTGACGTATACCGTGATGATTTATGTAGTTAGTTGTAGTTGAGGACTTAAGAGTTGAAACGCTTGATGGTTGTGTGGTAAAATAATTGTTATTTTGATTGTATGATTTGATACTGGGTTTACGCTACACTTTTATGAACGGACAAACATTGCGTGACTAAGGTCACTTGAGTTCCCTGAACTTCTTTACTGGGCTGGACTCTTATTAGGCCTGAGGTACAGGACATTTCTGGAGGAACCAGAGCTCATTGTTTGTTATATTGTTATGTGTATGTGATCATTTATGTTTGTAATAACCCACGCAAAAGAATACAGTTGTTTTTGAAGTTCTTTTCTTTGTTTTAAGGGTTTATGAAAAGTGTATTTCCATCCTGACTTTTCATGAGTCCTTTGTATTGGTGTAGACTCGACGGACCAGATGGGACTCATTCCCTCCCAAACCAAAAGGAGAAACCAATGTTTTCTCTGGTAGGCACAAACTACCTGGCACCCCTATAAATAATAACCTCAAGTCAAAACCGTTACAGGGTGAGGGCCCTCGGAGTGTGGTGTCAGGAAAATAACCTCTCACTGAATGTCAGCAAACCAAAAGAGGTGATTGTGGACTTCAGGAAACAGCAGAGGGAGAACCCCCCTATCCACATCGATGGGACAGCAGTGGAGAAAGTGGAAAGTTTTAAGTTCCTCAGTGTACATATCACCGACAAACTGAAATGGTCCACGGTCACAGACAGTGTAGTGAAGAAGGCACAACAGTGCCTTCAACAGCGCAACAACAACAGCATCCTGTCGGGATGTTTCACCGTCTGGTATGGCAACTGCACCGCCCACAACCGCAAGGCTCTCCAGAGGGTGGTGCGGTCTGCACAACACATCACCGGGGGCAAACTACCTGCCCTCCAGGACACCTACAACACCCAATGTCACAGGAAGGCAAAAAGATCAATAAACCACCCGAACCACTGCCTGTTCACCCCGCTTCCATCCAGAAGGTGAAGTCAGTACAGGTGCGTCAAAGCTGGGACAGAGAGAGAGAAGGCCATCAGATTGTTAAACAGCCACCACTAGCACTGCAAGGCGGCTGCCTACCTACAGACTTGATATCATTGGCCACTTTTTAATAAATGGAACTTTAATATTGCCACTTTAAGAATGTTTACATATCTCACATTACTCATCTCATATGTATATAATATCATTCACTATCTATTCTTTACTATCTATTGCATCTTAACCCCTCTGTCACTGCTCATCCATATATTTTATACTTCTATATTCTTGTCCCATTCCTTTACTGGATTGTGTGGGTTTTGTTGTGGAATTTGTTAGATATTAGGTTTTGTTGTGGAATTGTTAGATATTACCTGTTAGATACTGTCGCATCTAGAAGCATAAGCATTTCGCTACACTTGTAATAACATCCGCTAACCATGTGTATATGACCAATAAGATATGATTTGGGATTTGTTTTTCATGGTCAGAGTCCTTTAGGTGCCTTTTGGAAAACTCCAAGCGGGCTGTCATGTACCTTTTTTACTGAGGAGTGGCTTCCGTCTGACCACTACCATAAAGGCCTGATTTGGTGGAGTGCTGCAGAGATGGTTGTGCTTCTGGAAGGTTCTCCCATCTCCACAGAGGAACTCTGGAGCTCTGTCAGATTGACCATCGGGTTCTTGGTCACCTCCCTGACCAAAGCCCTTCTCCCCCGATTGCTCAATTTGTCCGAGGTGCCAGCTATAGAAAGAGTCTTGGTGGTTCCAAACTTCTTCCATTTAAGAATGATGGAGGCCACTGTGTTCTTAGGGACCATCAATGCTGCATACATTTTTTTGGTACCCTTCCCCATATCTGTGCCTCGACACAATTCTGTTTCGGTGCTCTACAGACAATTATTTCGACCTTATGGCTTGGTTCTTGCTCTGACATGCACTGTCAACTGTGGGACCTTAAGTAGACAGGTGTGTGCCTTTCCAAATCATGTCCAATCAAATTAATTTACCACCGGTGGACTCTAGTTAGAAACATCTGAAGGATGATCAATGGAAACAGGATGCATCTGAGCTCAATTTCGAGTCTCATAGGAAAGGGTCTGAATAATTATGTAAATAAAGTTTTATGTTTTAATACATTTATGTTTAATACAACCTCTTTCCACTTTGTCATTATGGGGTATTGTGTGTAGATTGATGGAAAAAATGTTTAATCAATTTTAGAATAAGGCTGTAACGTAACAAAATGTGGAAAAAGGGAAGGGGACTGAATACTTCCCAAATGCACTGTACATACATTCCCCTCAATAAATCAAAATGGATGAGGTTAAGACAGCCTCCCATGTTGTACAGCCTGGAAATCAAACTCTGTTTATTGGTTGAGCAGGTTGGGAAATTGAATGCAAATGTGGTATATTCCACTAGAGATTTACATTCATCATAAAGTAGTGAGCTTAGATTATAATTAATGACTGTGGAAATGGTACAGAATGCCGTATAATACATGACAAAATATATTATATTCCAATGATATTTTTCACAAACAATCAAAGGGAAGTTGCAGAAAACGGAACTGAAGTGATGACAGACAGTTGTCCAAATGTGTCCAAACTGATGAAAAACATTTGCAAGAGACTGATAATTTGAAGGATTTTTTTGTCATCTGTTAGGATGGTCGTAGTACCGTCTGGTGAAGGCAGATATGAAACAGATTACTGTCTTTTTGGGGTGTCTGTCTGTCTGTTGATGCGTGGGAACAGTCTGTTACTCCTACTGTTGCTGAATGGAGATTTGTTGAAGCGACTGCATTGATTACGATCGTGGATTGATCCAGTTTGATAAAGACACACAAACCAGAAACACACTTGCCAGAAAGATGCTGCTACTGCTCAGATTCAAGGCAAAGTAAGCATGTCTGTTGATTTAATTATTTATTTAGGTATACATTTGCCTTCCTTCTTATGTTCCACTCAATGGCTAAACTGTCTGACTGGTACAATGGTAATAACTGGTGGCTGTAAGACTAGGGTTGTTTCCATAGCTGTCTCTTTCTCTGTCTCTATTTCACTCTCCCTTTTTTCCCCTCCCTTTCTCTTTCTATATTTATTGATTCCCTGGATATTTCTGTGCTAGACATGGACAAAGCAGAGCCAGACTGGCACCCTACTGTAGGTAGATGAGTGACAGTCCACTCTGAATGGGCAAATTGTGCAGGAGATGAAAATACTATTAATGATTTTAACCACGTTTCCATCCACAGTTTTTAGACGAGTAAAGTCATCTTATTAAAAGAAATCACGACAGCTATGATACAATTTTATAAATACTGACAGATCATTTGTTCGTTTGACATGGTCGGATCTTTTTGTCAGTAAAATTAATTATGCGATAAATGTGGGTGGAAATGCCTTTATGCATAAATGTTGATATTAATAACCATCTCGAAGTAAACTTGGAGTCACGCGATACGACTCGGGGAAACCATGTAGTTTATTAGGCCACTTCACAGGGTGGTGAAAGTGCAAAGTGATCTTGATGCTCCTTTCCTATAAATATTTTTTTAATGTTACTTTTTATTTCACCTTTATTTAACCAGGTAGGCCAGTTGAGAACAAGTTCTCATTTACAACTGCGACCTGGCCAAGATGAAGCATAGCAGTGTGAACAGACAACAACACAGAGTTACACGTGGCGTAAACAATAAACAAGTCAATAACACAGTAGAAAAAAATAGTCTATATACATTGTGTGCAAAAGGCATGAGGAGGTAGGCGAATAATTACAATTTTGCAGATTAACACTGGAGTGATAAATGATCAGATGATCATGTGCAGGTAGAAATACTGGTGTGCAAAAGAGCAGAAAAGTAATTACATAAAAACAGTATGGGGATGAGGTAGGTAAATTGGGTGGGCTAATTACCGATGGACTATGTACAGCTGCAGCAATCGGTTAGCTGCTCAGATAGCAGATGTTTAAAGTTGGTGAGGGAGATAAGTCTCCAACTTCAGCAATTTTTGCAATTCGTTCCAGTCACAGGCAGCAGAGAACTGGAAGGAAAGGCGGCCAAATGAGGTGTTGGCTTTAGGGATGATCAGTGAGATACACCTGCTGGAGCGCGTTCTACGGGTGGGTGTTGCCATCGTGACCAGTGAACTGAGATAAGGCGGAGCTTTACCTAGCATGGACTGTAGATGACCTGGAGCCAGTGGGTCTGGCGACGAATATGTAGTGAGGGCCAGCTGACTAGAGCATACAGGTCGCAGTGGTGGGTGGTATAAGGTGCTTTAGTAGCAAAACGGATGGCAGCACTGTGATAAACTGCATCCAGTTTGCTGAGTAGAGTATTGAAAGCTATTTTGTAGATGACATCGCCGAAGTCGGATCAGTAGGATAGTCAGTTTTACTAGGGTAAGTTTGGCGGCGTGAGTGAAGGATGCTTTGTTGCGGAATAGAAAGCCGATTAGATTTGATTTTAGATTGGAGATGTTTGATATGAGTCTGGAAGGAGAGTTTACAGTCTAGCCAGACACCTAGGTACTTATAGATGTCCACATATTCTAGGTCGGAACCATCCAGGGTGGTGATGCTAGTCGGGCGTGCGGGTGCAGGCAGCGAACGGTTGAAAAGCATGCATTTGGTTTTACTAGCATTTAAGAGCAGTTGGAGGCCACGGAAGGAGTGTTCTATGGCATTGGAGCTCGTTTGGAGGTTAGATAGCACAGTGTCCAAGGAAGGGCCAGAAGTATACAGAATGGTGTCATCTGCGTAGAGGTGGATCAGGGAATCACCCGCAGCAAGAGCAACATCATTGATATATACAGAGAAATGAGTCTGCGATGAGAACTGAACCCTGTGGCACCCCCATAGAGACTGCCAGAGGACCGGACAACATGCCATCCGATTTGACACACTGAACTCTGTCTGCAAAGTAGTTGAACCAGGCAAGGCAGTCATTAGGCACCCAAAATTAGTACCAGAAGTCGAGGTCGAGCACTGATGTAGGATAGTGAAAATTCAGTTTGTCTGAGGATGACAGAGAATGTGTTTACGGGTCTCTGACCCTACTATGATATGCCATCTAACTTCATTATCATATGAATGCTATAGGCCCATAATCGTATACAGCGGGAATAGCCAAGGTTGCGAGCCTTATGTCACCGCTCAAAATACTATAAGATGCACGTGTCTAGGTTTACAATGCGATTTTTAAGAGGCTAAGGGACAAGGAGTTAATGTCTTGCAATCAATGTCCTAGCATTAAATGATTGAGTTAACCTTGACTCAGAGATGTATAGTTAGAGACCAAGCATGTATGTGACCGACCGCCTAGATTCGGGCATACACTGCAATTGAGGAACAATGGGAAAGTAATTCTGCCTTGAAATTTGATCAACTTGTAACCCCACCTTTGAGAAAATGGACCTTGAATATTTTGGTACACGTACTGGAGAGCTCTTCTTTGTCTACACCCATTCAGCATCGTTCACACCTTAAGCCTTAGCCCCATCCATCTCTTTAAGGATTCGCATGAGGCCATTTGGTGAACACACGCTATATTAAATGAAAGGTCATTTTATTTGTGACATGCACAGGATACAGAAGGTGTAAACGGTACAGCGAAGTGATTACTTGTATATTAATATCAAAAACCGAAAGTGTCCAGAAAAAAGTATTGTATACATATTTTATCATTATTAGACAACGCTTACCCAACACTCTAAATTGATGGGTCATGTGAAGTAAATGCTATAAGCACCCCCCCAGCCACATCTAGCTAAGTGGATGGATCACTATTGTTTAGACATTGTACACATGTTCATGAAATTCAAATAGATGGCAGTAATCACCCCCAGACACACCTGGCTGATTTGATGGGTCATGTAATAATGCGGCCGAAGTGGCGTCTTTTGTTTAGGCATGTAGCTAGCTAATTATGAACCGGGATAATTCCAACTCGTACTACTACCAATACAAACATTATCATAGCTGTAGTATGAATCTGCATGTAGCTGAAGCTAACAAACTCGGTTCAATGTTAGCTAGCTAACGTTTGGCTGTAACTAGCAACTAGCAAATGGATTTCTGATTTAAATAATATTACTACACAGATCATACACGTAATGTTAGCTAGCAAACCAGCAAGCTAACGTTTGCTAGCTAACAGTACAGTTTATCTTGCAATAAAAACAACTTTCTGACAATATTAGAACATTTTGTTAGACTCTGACTTGCATACATGGATGAACGCTTCACGGCAGACTGGAACCATTTAACTCTGTTTCGTTTGTAGCTACATCTTGTTTGGCCAGCGTGGTGTCAGGTCACTCCGGTTCACACTGACCGTGGCATGTGCAGAAAGTAGCCCATCACTTTTTACCAGCTGATCTGTCGATAGCGCCTGGTAAATTCAGGGTATCAATGTTGTTGAGAAAAGTAGCAAAACTTTTGTAGTTCTCGACGGCTAAAGTTATATCTTTAAACAATGGCGCTGTTGAAAAGATTATCAACACATACGGAACAACTCACTTTACAGACAGAAGCATGCTACATGCACACCAATCCAAACCCATCTCCCGGCATGTCCAGCCCATCGTATCTCAGCCAATCATGGCTAGCGGGAAGGCTTCTGACTTTTTCTCTGGCTAAACCAACTAGGCTCATTTAATTAACAATTTTATTTGGATTTATGGATCAAATACAAGTTTGTTATTAAGGCACATTAACGTTCGCATGTTCCTGAAGGTCTTTCTGCCAAAAAACTCATTTTGATAAAAAGTAAATGTTTATGTTCAAATGCAGTTCCTGTGAAGTAGTGACATGCGACAAAGGCCTAGTTTCCTGAATATGAGCAACATATGCTATATGTATTGTGAATAACATTTACCATTAGACATTTCACCAAATAATAATTAAAGGAATATTACTCAGAAATGTGAGGACTACTGTTTGTATCCATTTGAAAAGTAATCATATTTATTGCAGTTACGCAATAAGAATTCAATAAGCAAATGGTACATACCAGAAATCTTCACGATATAAAGAATACAAAATATCTTAAGTCTTAACAGCATAGAAATTCACCACTATGACATACAAATGTACATCAAGAGATCGGTTTACCATTGACTCCCTGATCTAAATTTGAGCCCAGCTTTTATTCTTCCAAGATCACTAACTCCCAGTATCTCCTATCGTCTAATTACCATCACTTTGCGTGACTCAAAACATTAAAACAGAGGCATGAAAACAACACACACATTCTTGGATCTAATCATCGCAACTCTTATCTAAATTATACGGGTGCACCCCTGTGTCACTCCTCTTTGAACTATCCGCCCTCCGACAATTAGAATAACAGTTCCTCTGTAATGATAAATCCATACCACTTACAGTACAATGTAACATATCAAAATTCTTAGCTCTTTATGAACTCTTGAAACAATCCAAACATGACCATTTTAATTCACCAACATTAATTTAGTCGATTCAAGTTTCATCATTCTTCACATCTCTCCTGGCTTCAGTGATCCTATGACTTCTGTGGGAATGGCTCTTCCTCGAGCTTACCACAGATAAGGTGTGTTTGACCCCTGTGATAGTGCACAGATGACAGGCCACCCAAACAATGCCATAAATCGTGATTGAGTCATCAAGCTGGTCCCCTGCAAGCCGCTAGACGCATCTTCATCACTGGCCTTCATCATCGTTCACATTTATTCACTATCTCTATTTTCAACTACACTAGCGTACCCTCACAGCCGATCCGGACTGTATCTGCAAGCCATTGACTAGAGCACACGTGCCAAGACCAGAGTAGGCACATTTTCTATTTCACGCAACTGTTTTTGTGACAAAACGGTAGAGTTCCAAATGCGATGGAAACCCATTGAACTTTAGATTTTTATTCGTGAACATTAAATTGTAGCAGAAAAAGTGTACAAAATGATTCTTTAATTGAATATATCCACATGAACAGTCACACTAGTATTCAGTATAGTATTAATGGCATGGCCCTAAGGCTGGTTGGACTGTACAAGAGTAAGTGCACCTCTGCAAAGGTCCCCCTTAGACATGTACATTTGCAAGTTAATATTTGTCTGTATCCTTTTCTAAAAAGTCACTTGAAATGTTTTTCAAAAGATACTTTATTTATTTATTTCATTAACATAAGTATTCCCGCCCCTGAGTCAATACATGTTAGAATCACCTTTGGCAGCGATTACAGCTGTGAGTCTTTCTGGGAAAGTCTCTAAGAGCTTTGCAAACATGGATTGCACAAACAATTCTTATTCAAGCTTTGTCAAATTGGTTGTTAATCATTGCTGGACAGCCAGTTTTAAGTCTTACCATAGATCTTCAAGCCGATTTAAGTCAAAACTGTAACTAGGCAACTCGAAACATTCAATGTCGTCTTGGTAAGCAACTACAGTGTATTTTTGGCCTTGTGTTTTAAGTTATTGTCCTGCTGAAAGGTGAATTTTTCTCCCAGTGTCTGTTGGAAAGCAGACTGAACCAGGTTTTCCTCTAGGATTTTTCCTGTGCTTAGCTCTATTCTGTTTCTTTTTATCCCCCCAAAAAACTGCCTAGTCCTTGTCCATGACAAGCATATCCATAACATGCAGTAGCCACCCCCATGCTTGGAAATATGAAGAGTGGTACTCAGTGATGTGTTGTGTTGGATTTGCCCTAAACATAACTCTTTGTATTCAGGACATAACGTTGATTTCTTAGCCACATTTTTTTGCAATTTTACTTTAGTTCCTTATTGCAAACAGGATGCATGTTTTGGAATATTTGTATTATGTACAGGCATCCTTCTTTTTACTCTGCCATTTAGGTTAGTATTGTGGAATAACTACAATGTTGATCCATCCTCACTTTTCTCCCATCACAGCCATTAAACTCTGTTTTAAAGTCACCATTGGCCTCATGGAAAATCCTGGGTTTTCTTCCTCTCTGGCAACTGAGTTAGGAAGGATGCCTACATCTTTATAGTGACTGGGTGTATTGATACGCCAAAGTGTAATTAATAACTTCACCATACAGTACTCAAAGGGATATTCAATGTTTGCTTTTTTTTACTCATCTACCAATAGGTGCCATTCTTTGCGAGGCATTGGAAAACCTCCCTGATCTTTGGTTGAATCTGTGTTTGAAATTCACTGCTTGACTTGAGGGACCTTTACAGATACTTTTATGTGTTGGGTACAGAGATGAGTCATTCAAAAATCCTGTTAAACACTATTGCTGCACATAGAGTGATTGCATGCAACTTATTTTGTGACTTGTTAAGCAAATGTTGACTCCTGAATTTATTCATGCTTGTCATAACAAAAGGGGTTGAATACTTTCGAGACGTTTCAGATTTACATTTTTAATCAAACATAAAAATGTTCTGAAAACATCATTCCACTTTGACATTATGGTGTATTGTGTGTAGGCCAGATACAGTACATTGTAAAAACAACAGTGTTGTAATGCACCTGCAAAAAAACATCCAGGATGTTTCAAAGTCAATGGTATAACCAAGAACTCCAAACCAAGCTGGTAATTGGACCGGTGATGATAAACATGACACTTCCAATTGTCTCACTCTCAATGACAAGGATGGGTATATTGCATAATCCCACTGGACATACCTTCATCAGCACCAACTAGACTCTCTGCAGGGATCAGACTCGGAGCGCATTGTAGCGTGCCGACACATCCGACACAATTATATATTTTTATTTCCCAAAATTACAGGTTTAATTTGGCCTCAGCTGCGCTCGTGTTATTACAGTGAAGGAACGCCAACAGAGAGAAGGCTGTTTGGATTAGTTGTGGCTGCGGCACCCTAAAGCTTTTCTGTTCCGCATGTACACTCTCTCATTAAGACTGAAATGAAGGCACATCGTTGGGGCCTGTCACAGAAATGATCCCGCAAGCAAAGAATGAATGCAAGCAGTCACCGGTGTATACACATCTGACAGCAGCAAGTAGTTATCAATTCAGTCACCCGCGCCAACCTTGGCTCCGACAACAAGCGACTAGTTTATTAGCCAACACTTTTCTACATTTGATTTCATCCAGGTGATTGTCTTTTGTATGAGTAGGTGTGTAATGGTCAAGTGTAATACACACTGTGATATCGTCTAGTGGTTTTACTACACCCATTGTTTGCTGAAAATAAACATGCTTAGAATGAGAATATGACTGTTACATTTCATCTTATACGTACGTATGTTATACTATCAAGTCATCAATGATGCTACATGCTGTTTTTCAACTCAAACATCCCTTATGAAATTAGTTTGTTTCCGAAACGCTATATGTGCATTTTCAGAAATTTTGGTAAATTAGCTTTTGTTTAATTTAAAGATCTTATGAAAGAGAGTGAAGAAACACAATCTAATCATGACATGGGGTTGTTCAATGACAGAGCTGTATTTGTTTAAAATATCATTTTATGGTGTCATTTCAAAACGCTATTCTGTGCATTCTATAAATACTCAGACACCTTGACTTTTTCAAAATGTTGTTAGACAGAATTGAATGAAATCGTTTTTTCCCCTTATCAATCTACACACAATACCCCATAATGACAAAGCAAAAACTTTTTCCCCCAAATGTTTTGCAAATGTATAAAAATAAATAAATAAATGGAAATATGACATCTACATACGTATTCAGACCCTTCACTCAGTACTTCGTAGATGCACCTTGGGCAGTGATTACAGCCTCAAGTCTTCTTGGGTATGACGCTACCAGCTTGGCACACCTGTATTGGCACACCACACTCTTCTCTGCAGATCCTCTCCAGCTCTGTCAGATTGGATGGGGAGAATCGCTGCACCCCAGTCTGATGCCCTGAGTGCTCTAGAGCAGGTTTTCATCAAGGATCTCTCTACTTGCTCCATTCATCTTTCCCTTGATCATAACTATTCTCCCAGTCCCTGCTGCTGAAAAAACACACCCACAGCATGTTGCCACCACCGAACTTCACCGTAGGGATGGTGCCAGGTTTCCTCCAGACATAACTCTTGGCATTTAGGCCAAACAGTTCAATCTGGGTTTCATCAGACCAGAGAATCTTGTTTCTCATGGTCTGATAGTCTTTAGGTGCCTTTTGGAAAACTTTAAGCGGGCTGTCATGTGCCTTTTACTGAGGAGTGGCTTCCGCCTGGAATTTGTATTTTTTTTTAAGATTATAGAATAAGGCTGTAACGTAACAAAATGTGGAAAAAGTCCAGAGGTCTGAATACTCTCCGAGTGCACTGTATGTCTGCAGTATCATTTGGCTTTATGTATTTTTAGATATAGGCCTATTGTAAATGTGTATTGTTTTTGCATCACCATCTTTATTGCAAAAATAAATACAAGTACAAACATAACTTTAAGCCTCACATTCTTTTGACAGAGATAATGAACTGTCCGTTGATCCTCAAAGCAATTGATAAAACAGGGCCATGTTTGAAAGGCAAGTGGCTCTGAGCCTATGTCATTATTACACAGGTGAGCTAACAATTACAGAAATCTGGAATGCATCTATCTGATCTACTGTGTCCAACACACCACCACCGTTTTGTTATGTTGTGCACCTACTGACTAAAAATGTTTCTTATTATGATATATTTGTTTCAATGACATGTTTTGCTAAAATAAAGGTTTAAGGAAATACAGGCATGCACCAACTTACAGTCCTGTAAGTATAAAATCAAAGCTTGCTTTCATTTAATAAAAAAAAGCATGTAAAGATAGTGTAATGGGATAATGTCTTACTGTGGTGTGTGAAGAATCCAAAACTTTATCTTGTATGCGGTACTAATCACATTATTGTGGAAGCACCTTCTGTAAGAGTATGAATTAGTCTATTTGAGAAGGTTTGAACCCTAAGCAACCTGCCTACACATAGTTTGCAGTACAATACCAACATAGCTACTGTAGTAGGTCAAAGCTGTGTGCTGGAAATCCTTGTTAGAGTATTGGTGGAATTGGCATTGTGGTGCTCATGTGAATTTCTTTTTCGGCTTTAGACCAATGCCTATTCTCACTTAAAGCATATTTGTTTTGTTTTTAAGAAAGAACTGTTCAAATGATACATTTGTGACATCAATATTTATTTATTTTTTGTATAATTCAATGCAGTAATATGAGGGCTGTATGTAAAACATGTACATTTGCATTTTAGTCATTAAGCAGATGCTCTTATCCAGAGCGCCTTACAGTTAGTGCATTCATCTTAAGATAGCTCGGTGAGACAACCACATATCAGAGACACATATACAGGATACAAACATTCCATTCCAGCGAAACAAAGGATATTCAACCAAAAACCTATGAATGAAAAATCTGAGAATAGTCATATTTTACACCCAAATGAAGGTACCCATAACAATCATTTCTGATGAAAAAACACAAATGTGAAAAGTCTGTATATATTGTGTTTAAACCCTTCAGATGTAGCCTACTAGCTACAGGGTTATATTCTGTTCATGGTGGACATCATAGATAACATGTTGCTGATATGATATTCCGGGAACTTTCAATAAATTCCATGGTTTTCCCAAAATCCCAGTTGGAGGATTCCTGGAATTGAATGGAAGGAATAAGCAGGAAATCCAGAATCCTCCAACCAGGATTTCTGGAAAACCAGGGAAGTTATTGAAAGTTCCTGGAATGTTGCAACCCTATCCCTGACTCTATTTCAAACTCACTTGGACGACCAAACGTTGCTGTATTGTTTCCAGCAGGATGATGGCTTGGAACAGCTCTAGCAATGCATTATGGTCGATACAACACAGGGTCCCACCTGATGACCGTAGTCTTTAGATTATGTTATCTATAATAGATTACCATATTATAAAGTGTTTATCTGTGGACTTCTCCCTACTGGTATATCCTTTAATAATTCATACACAGTAATCTTATGTCCTGCATTTATATCCATAAAACCCCAATTTGATGAAATTCTGTACGGTATATGAGATTCATAGGGCTAGGTTGGGAGAATAGGGAGATCCCTCAGGAGAAATACAAACTGAAGCGTTTCATTGGTGGATAATTTGGTGTGATGAATAGGTCAGTTTCTCCAGTAAACAATGTATTTCTCTCTCTGTGTCTCTCTCTCTCACTGTCTCTTCAAACAGGTGGATCAGTGAGATGCCAGCCACACAACCTCGCCTGGTCATACAGGACTAAATCCAGTCCTATAGTACACCTAGGATGTGTCTCAAATGGCATCCTACTCCCTATACAGTGCATAATATACGGTAGATCAGGGCTATTCAACTCTTACCCTACCAGGTACGGAGTTTTCTGTTGTACCTGATAATTAATTGCACCCACCTGGTGTCCCAGGTCTAAATCAGTCCCTGATTAGATGGGAACAATGAAAAAATGCAGTGTAATTGGCTTCGATGTCCAGTTGAGTTTGAGTATGATGGTACATTATACAGGAAATCATATAGATTTTTTATTTTTATATATATATATTTATTTTCCGATAAATTAACTGTGAAAATGGGACAACCCCGTTGCATTTGAGTAACCCATAATGCATGTTTTTAAGTTATTCTCATCACACATGTTCTGATTCTGCTGTGCTCTGCAGGAAACGGGTAAAGGTAAATGAATAATATCGCCTCTTCTACCCATTTCTGTTATTTCAATCAACACGTATGTTTCTTCACACCTGTAAAATGATTGCAGCAGAATTGCTTTTATGAATAAAATGGCATTATCATAATAAAAGCCTATGCCGCTTGAGAGAAAGACAAACATCTTAGATCTCCATGGTATCACTATGCATTCCATTATTATTTTAATTTGACATGGGAAAGGGAAAATATGCAGAGAGAAACCCAAAGGCAGAGAGGGGAGAGGGAAAGACCGATTTGAGGGAGAAAGATTGGGAGATGAGTGAGACGAAATGAGGGGAGAGCGAGAAGATGAGAGATTGTTGAAGTTGTTTTACAGAATGGAGAGTTGTGATTGAGCTATTAAAGGAAGTAATAATAACCGTTTAATAAAATTAGAAGAGTAAAAGGTCAGACTCCATATCTGGAGAAGGTCATTGAGAAAAGCTGTATTAAACCTCTCACTAGTCTCACTGATGAGGCTCTTCACACACACACACACACACACACACACACACACACACACACACACACACACACACAGGCTCTCATACGCCACACCACAATTAGAGCTGAGAGCAGGCATTCTGCAGCTTTTTTACATTTTACAGAGACCGAGCCAAATATCATCCTCCAATTAAGGAGATACGATTTAAAAACAACATTCCTCCTATCCAACTGACTGCTGTAACAGTACAGCACATACAGTAGCTCCAGTACACCCTTTACCTTAGATGGTCTACATTACCGAGCAGAGTGCTTTTTGTTGGTTTCAAGTTTTATTGTTGAGTACAGTGAAATGTCTTTATTGCATGCTCTTTCCCAACAATGCAGTAATCAATATCAGTAGTAAAAATATTATACTTAAGCAAGGCAGGAGGGGGTGTGGTATAGTATATGGCCAATATACCACGGCTTAGGGCTGTTCTTATGCACCACGCAATGTACAGTGCCTGGATACAGCCATTAGCTGTGGTATAATGGCCATATACCACAAAACCCTGAGGTGCCTTATCACTATTATAAACTGGTTACCAATGTAATTAAAACAGTAAAATAATGTTTTTGGTCATACACGTGGTATATGGTTTGCTATACCACGGCTTTCAGCCAATCAGCTTTCAGGACTCAAACCACCCATATGATAAACAGAGTAGCAGCAGTGTATATGATGACTGTGTGTGAGTAGAGTCAGTATGAAAGTATGTGCGTGTTATGGGTGTGTGAGCAAAATAAGTGTGAGTGTCTGTGTTGGAGTGTCAGTGTGTATGAGTGAGTGTGTATAGTCCTGTGAGTGTGCATAGAGTCAGTGTGTATGAGTGAGTGTGTATAGTCCTGTGAGTGTGCATAGAGTCAGTGTGTATGAGTGAGTGTGTATAGTCCTGTGAGTGTTCATAGAGTCAGTGTGTATGAGTGAGTGTGTATAGTCCTGTGAGTGTGCATGGAGTCAGTGTGTATAGTCCTGTGAGTGTGCATAGAGTCAGTGTGTATGAGTGAGTGTGTATAGTCCTGTGAGTGTGCATAGAGTCAGTGTGTATGAGTGAGTGTGTATAGTCCTGTGAGTGTGCATAGAGTCAGTGCAAAAATGTAAATAAAATAAAAGGGTCAATGCAGATAGTTTGTGTAGCCATTTTGTTAGCTATTTAGCAGTCTTATGGATTGGGAATAGAAGTTGTTCAGGAGCTTTTTGGTGTCAGACTTGGTGCTCCGGTACTGCTTGCCATGCGTAAGCAGAGAAAATTATGGCTTGTGTGGCTGGAGTCTTTAACAATTTTCCGTGTGTTCCTTCCACACCGCCTGATATAAAGGTCCTGGATGGCAGGGAGCTGGCCACACCACCCCCTGTTGCTCCATGCAATCAAGGGCGGTGCAGTTACCAAACCAAGCGCTGATGCAGCCAGTCAAGATGTTCTCAATGGTGTAGCTATAGAACTTTTTAAGGATTTGAAGGCCCATGCCAAATCTTTTCAGCCTCCTGAGGGAGTCCCAACAGTATGTGTGTGTGGACCATTTTAAGTCCTTACCCACTGGGCACAAACTGGTTGAATCAATGTTGTTTCCACGTCCCGTCATTGAAATGACATTGAACCAAAGTGGAATAGATGTTGAATTGACGTTTGTGCCCAGTGGGTAGTAATTTGGACACCGAGGAACTTGAAGCTCACGACCCGCTCCACTTCGGCCTCGTCGATGTGTTGTCTCTTTATAGCTGTGGTATGACAATGTTTTAATTTCCTGTCACATGCCTTCTAGAGCAGGGAGCCCTTTCATCTCTTGAGAAACTATTTCAAAAAACTATTTCAACTGCAGTATCATATTGCAGTACATATTGAATTACTAAAGGGATTTGGTTGTTAACGCTACAGATGATCTATGCATTTTAACATACATTTGCAGCCGTATCCCTGCACTTGTTTTATTCACAATATAAGTAGATAAGTAGAGTATTATGTAGTTTATCTGTACATCAGCAGGCCCATTCCTCATTTAATTGTCATTCATTGTGTTCTAGGTCTAACCAGACCTTATCACGGAGGTAGTTATGGTACCAGAAAAAATTCAAGGATGTATTTTGAGGACAGAAAATGCTGAGTGTCAGCGCCAGTACATTTAGTTGCTAGGCTCTTAATGCTCTCTTAGTGCTGTTCTTTTGTCAAATTGAGTTTGACAGCAGTCAACAAAGGAATAACTCCTTCCTAAGATGCTTTTTCCCCCATCACTTACTTGAACACAAAAGATCTTCAGCTGGCCCTGTAAAGGCAATGGCCCATGATATTTGGAAACCGAACAACCCTGAGGTTTTTATTTTAACTTCACATTCTTTTTTTGTTGGAAGCATAAAAACATGTCATAATTGACATCTCCTGCTGCTATGCCAGCCAGTCAACATTACTGTGCTTGATGCAGTAAAAAGCAAGCCTAGGGCTACTTGATATTGTCCAATCCTTGCTGAACCAGTGAGGGGTCTTGTTTGGTCTCTGCCCGTTGTTTTCTCCCTCTCCCTCTCCCTCTCACACTGTAATGTTAATGGTCCACACTCTCAGACACACACACACACCACACACAGGGAGCTGTGGCCAAATCCGCACCACTTGGAAGCAGTGTGAATACAGAACAGTGAGACTGCTGCATATGGACACCACGTACAGAACACAGACACTCCAGCCAGGTCGCTCAAGATCCACTGCATAATTTGACGTCTGTTCAGGTAAGCAGGACATCGGAAGATTACTTCAAAACCGGCCCCTACGGGCAACGGTGAGAACTATTACCATCAAGCAGCGAGCTCTGGCACCGAGGGTTGTGTGTTCAATCCTAGTGCTAGAATGAATGCCTAAACTTAACAGTGCAGTTGCTTTGTTTTAACCCAAACCATAACCCCCTAGAGTCAACTGATGCACCAGTGCGTTAATCTAAGGAACATCAAATCCCCATCCAAATCCATCAGTTTCCGCTATCTGTTTTTTTGCTTTGGATGTGTCTCCATCCACCACATCTGCCGATGTCCCGTGGATCAACAGTAACAGAGGAGAGAGCCCCTCAAAGAGATCATAATGCCACAGTGTGTGTGGGTGAGTGTGTGTGTTGAGACCCCCACCCCATTCACAGCTTAGACTTGTATTAACCCTTCATTCAGAATGAAAGCCTAAACTTAATTTAACTTCAAAATTTGACATTTATAGACAAATGTCAGATTCTTCAGTGGTACTGTGAGAACTTGTTGCACACACAGAAATGTGTATGCTCAAATATTTTAAGAGATGACCTTACACTACAGCAACAGTCATGTGGAAGCTTGAAGTCAATTAATAACGGATGTTTACTAAGGGGATTTATTTTTGTTCACCTCAGCTCTCATGTCGTAGCCCTGTTATGAGGGATGCGCCGGTGGCTCAACAGTAATGCCGGAGAGAGAGCCCGTCAGGGAGCTCATAATAACACAGTGTGTGTGTGTGTGTGTGTGTGTGTGTGTGTGTGTGTGTGTGTGTGTGTGTGTGTGTGTGTGTGTGTGTGTGTGTGTGTGTGTGTGTGTGTGTGTGTGTGTGTGTGTGTGTGTGTGTGTGTGTGTGTGTGTGTGGAGACCTCATTACACCTCGGCAGACTAGAAGACTGACTTCAGAATGTTTTCTGGCTCTTGAGCCCCAAGGAACGGATAAACAGATGATAGTCCAAGATAATGAGTAATAGAAGATGTCACTAATGGCCCTATCGTTATAGATCCTCCAGTCTGTGTTTCAAAAAATAATCCAATCTCACAGATTATTTCTCCCAGCAATATCTGCTCATCTGTACAGAAGGAATCGTTATTTCCAATTGGCTCTTCTTATTACCTGCTGAGATCAATACATACCGGTCCAGTAGCATGGTCGAATGGTCAGTGAGTTTCCCTTCACCAGTTACTCCCTGACTCAATGGTGCCGGCCCTAAAGACACCCTACTCCGTAGAGTGCCCACAGGGCTCTGTTCAAAAGTAGTGCTCTATTTAGGGAATAGGGTGTCATTTGGGACACTACCAATGTGTTAATTAATGACTCTGATGCCGCAGCTGACCAATGCAGTTGGAAAGAGTCTTGAGGAAATTTTACTCTTAGCTGGGCTAAAAATGTTTGTTGTGTTGCAGGTTAAGCGTGTGTATAGTGATCATAAAGCACAGCTTTGTCTGAGTAACTGCACCATCATTCCCCTCTTTGTCATTCTAACACTCCAGTGCTAAAGCTATAAAGTGTGGTCCATGAACGGTGCTATTTCACCCAAATATAATCAGATGATATTGAGGTGATATTGTTCACTGTACTGTAACACGTTAGTTAAGTTTGTGTGTGAGTGGGGGTGGGGGGGTATATGCATGTGTGAGAAAGGGAGAGTGAGAGAGAAAGAGATGGACAGATTCCCTCAACATCAACCATCCCATGTGACATGCGATTATTCTTTGGCATGATGTTCCTCAGCCGTCTGTCAGGAAGAAACTTAAATGAGAGTAGACATTGCCTGTTTCTTACTGACGTGTAGTCTGACATGTGTTCTCAAACAGACTGGGGCCCAAAGGCTGCTCTCTACTTTCAAAATCCCAGTCTGATGCCTCCCTTCTCACAGAAGCCAAGTTTAAACCTGGGGCTAACATAAGTCCTTTGTCTGCAGCAAGTTCTCACAGTACCACTGAAGAATCTGATTCTGATTGTGCCCACATTGTAGCTCCCGGGTGGCGCAGTGGTTTAGGGCAGTGCTAGCTGTGGGTTGGATGTGCGCTGTGTTAAGAAGCAGTGCGGCTTCTTGTGTTTCGGGTTGAGTTTCAGAGGACGCATGGCTTTCGACCTTCGTCTCTCCCAAGCCTGTATGGGAGTTGTAGCGATGAGACGAGATAATTCTATTCTATCCTATTCTCGCTATACACCAAGTCACTTGGCTCTGTCATAACCTCACATGGTCTCTCCTATCATTGCTATGCAGACGACACACAATTAATCTTCTCCTTTCCCCCTTCTGATGACCAGGTGGCGAATCGCATCTCTGCATGTCTGGCAGGCATATCAGTGTGGATGACGGATCACCACCTCAAGCTGAACTTCGGCAAGACGGAGCTGCTCTTCCTCCCGGGGAAGGACTGCCCGTTCCATGATCTCGCCATCACGGTTGACAACTCCATTGTGTCCTCCCAGAGCGCTAAGAACCTTGGCGTGATCCTGGACAACACCCTGTCGTTCTCAACTAACATCAAGGCGGTGGCCCGTTCCTGTAGGTTCATGCTCTACAACATCCGCAGAGTACGACCCTGCCTCACACAGGAAGCGGCACAGGTCCTAATCCAGGCACTTGTCATCTCCCGTCTGGATTACTGCAACTCGCTGTTGGCTGGGCTCCCTGCCTGTGCCATTAAACCCCTACAACTCATCCAGAACGCCGCAGCCCGTCTGGTGTTCAACCTTCCCAAGTTCTCTCACGTCACCCCGCTCCTCCGCTCTCTCCACTGGCTTCCAGTTGAAGCTCGCATCCGCTACAAGACCATGGTGCTTGCCTACGGAGCTGTGAGGGGAACGGCACTTCAGTACCTCCAGGCTCTGATCAGGCCCTACACCCAAATAAGGGCACTGCGTTCATCCACCTCTGGCCTGCTCGCCTCCCTACCACTGAGGAAGTACAGTTCCCGCTCAGCCCAGTCAAAACTGTTCACTGCTCTGGCTCCCCAATGGTGGAACAAACTCCCTCACGACGCCAGGACAGCGGAGTCAATCACCACCTTCCGGAGACACCTGAAACACCACCTCTTTAAGGAATACCTAGGATAGGATAAAGTAATCCTTCTCACCCCCCTTAAAATATGTAGATGCACTATTGTAAAGTGGCTGTTCCACTGGATGTCATAAGGTGAATGCACCAATTTGTAAGTCGCTCTGGATAAGAGCGTCTGCTAAATGACTTAAATGTAATGTAAATGTAATAATAACTATTAACAATTGGATACCACAAAATTGGGGAGAAAAGGGGCTCAAATTAAAAAATAAACGTCCTGTGTTTATTTTCAGCAAACTTAACATCTGTAAATATTTGGATGAAAACAACAAGATTAATGGAATAATGAGTTTTTTTCACTGTGGTTGTACACTTCCTGGTGGGTCGCCCCCAGGTGGTAAGGGTAGGTAGGTAACAACACATTCGCCACGCTGCTCCTCAGGGGTGCGTGCTCAGTGCCCTCCTGTACTTCCTGTTCACTTCTGACTGCACGGCCAGGCACGAATTCAAACACCATCATTAAGTTTGTTGATGACACAACAGTGGTAGGCCTGATCACTGACATCGACAAGACAGCCTATAGGGAAGAGGTCAGAGACCTGACCATGTGGTGCAAGGACAATAACCTATCCCTCAACGTGATCAAGACAAAGGAGATGATTGTGGACTACAGGAAAAGGAGGACCGGGATTGCACTCATTCTCATCAACGGGGCTGTGGTGGAGCAGGTTGAGATCTTCAAGTTCTTTGGCGTCCACATCCCCAACAAACTAACATGGTCCAAGCATAACAAGACAGTCGTGAAGAGGGTATGACAAAACCTATTCCTCTCGGGAGACAGAAAATATTTGGAATGGGTCCTTAGATCCTCAAAAGGTTCTACAGCTGCACCATCGAGAGCATCCTGATGGGTTGCATTACTGCCTGATATGGCAACTGCTCGGCCTCCGACCGCAAGGCACTACAGAGGGTAGTGCGTACGGCCCAGTACATCACTGGGGCCAAGCTTCCTTCCATCCAGGACCTCTATACCAGGCGGTGTCAGAGGAAGGCCCTAAAAATTGTCTAGGACTACAGCCAACCATGTCATAGACTGTTCTCTCAGCTACCTCAATGCAAGCGGTACTGGAGCGCCAAGTCTAGGTCCAATAGGCTTCTAAACAGCTTCTACCCCCAAGCCATAAGACTCCTGAACATCTAATCAAATGGCTACCACAGACTATTTGCATTGACTCTGTACCGGTACCCCCTGTATATAGCCTCACTATTGTTATTTTACTGCTGCTCTTGAATGATTTCTTACTTTTATTTCTTAATTTTTTAGGTAATTTTCTTAAAACGTAATTGTTGGTTAAGGGCTTTGTAAGTCAGCATTTCGGCGCATGGACAAATACATTTTATTTGATTAAGCTAGTATTTTGCTGTAAAAGGAGGTACAGAAAAGGGCATTGAAATGGCATTGTATTCCTGGACAAAATATGTTCATGAACAAAATACAAAACATGTAATGCTCATTTATAGATGTAAAAATTAAGCTGACCTGACAACACACATTAGATTAGCAACCATCAAGCTGGTATTGTCCTTTGACTGAACACTCGGAATTATGTAAATCAAATTCATGTCAATGTAACCACAGAAAAGGGCTTTGTGAATGTCCATGGATAAAATACAAAACATGTCATTATCATTTATAGATATGAGAATGAAACATTGCTCTGTGGTCTGGTTTGTTATCTCATGTATGGGGCTAATGCCAATCATAGGACATATCTGAAAGTGGACATCATCCTGTAATCAGTGGTCACATGTAAGGGGCACCATTGTGTGTGAGTGCTCTCACAGTCAGAAGAGGTGAGTGGGCACAATACATATTCACTGTGATGTAATTGCTATATAATTAGGCTTCTTTAATTATTGCACTAGTTCAAATGGTTCTAATAGCACAACCTTGCCGGTATGATAATTATCTGGTTTGTTAATGCGCCAATGTGCCCATCCAACCGGCATACACTCCATACCCCACAGGACATGCCACCAGGGGTCTCTTCACAGTCCTCAACTCCAAAATAGGCAAAGCACAGTATTAAACAGAGCCGTGATCACGCGGAACCTTCAAAAAACGGAACGGAGATGACTGTGAGGGGACACACACAAACACACACACACACAGGCACACTCTAACACAGAAATGTGTTGGGTGGTGTATCGTTTGTTTTCTTTTGTTGTTGTATTTTTCTGTATACCGTTGCACTTCAAATCTGTGTGATGGTCCTTGTCTGTCAGTGTATCAGTGTTTTGTTACTTATCATGTTTTGTGTTTTTTTTTGGTGGACCCAAGGAAGAGGAGCTGCCGCATCCACAAAAGCTAATGGGGAACCTTATAAACACTTATTTTTTCATATATTTTTTTAATCCCACCACATTTTACTCAACCCTTCGCGTCGCATGTTAATTCGGGAGCAGTCACTTCTGCAATCAGAGAAAGCAGATTGGATCATTCATTGGACTATGGTGTCGTTGGTGGGTAAAATAGAACTCTCATTCGAGGAGGGTTCTATCTTCCCATGGTTATTCATGTATTTGATTGAACGAGAACTCACGGCATTTTGACCAAAAATGCCTATTTTGTTAATGATTAATCTTATGTAGATTTGGAGTGCTCAATAATGTAGGCCTAGCAGTCTGATCTGTCAACACTGCTGCAGTTGACACATGTCGAACCACATGGGGCTGATTCAAACTGAAGGGGATGTTAGACTGTGCTGCGAGGCATTAATCATATACAAGTAGCTCATACACCACAGCTCCACAACCCTTTGGCAACGCATGTGTGTTGCATATATATATATATATAGTATATCACATTGACCAGCTATATTTACAGCTACTGCACTATGTAACCATCCATATGTAAATTCCTTGGGCCCTGTTTTCATGATCTTCTGTTCATCAAATGGAAAATGGTAAATAGTTGCATGTGAGCAATGGGCCAGAACAGCACTAAAATAGAGATTTTCCCTCCACAGAAAGTGCACCACACATACTTAGCGAAGTATATGCAAAAAAGGGTAATAATGAATTTGGTGCATAGTTTCAGTAGATTATTTACCAAAAAGAGAAGGTTATGAGGGCAGGCGCAAATGAGGCAAGGAATTTAATTCCCTAGGGTAGTGTATGTAATATCAATGAAACTTATCAAGGCTCACACAAGGTGATGACATTTGCAATATGATACAAGAGCACTTTTTGTGTGACTTGCCATTTGAAAGTTGTATTTTCCCATTAATGTTTTGAAAGTGCTGCCTTTCAGAATCCCTGCATTTAGCAAAGGCCAGCGCTCCGTAGCCGCCGTCTATACATTTCCTATATATTGCCCCTGGAGAATTAAGTTGAGCAGAGCATCTTACGAAGGCTTTATGACTTTCATGAGGATATCGAGATCCATTTTGTTTATACATCAAGTCTTCTGGTGCATGAAATTGCTTTTTTTCTCCTCGTGTTTCCTTTTAACAGTAAAACATCGTCGCGCCGTGGCCGTGCAGTCTGTGAAAATATTGGTCAGGGTGACGAACGAACGTTAGACGAGACCATTATAGATACGTCAGTGACAGAGGGAAATAATAGGAGTGACAATGACATTACTTCAGGCCCAGTGGCATCAAGAGTGTGCTGTATTAACTGTAAAGCAGACCTTTCCATGTTGGCCATCAGTGAACGCATCCAAGACATCACGTCTAATCCATTACGTTTTATACTTCTGCACTTCTCATCTCCTTTCCCACCCTACTCTTTCTTTATGCTGGGTGCACTTGTTCTTCACAGTCAAGTGTGGTGTGTGTTTTTAATAGAACATGCTCAATGAGACATGCTCTCTTTACTAACCTCTTAAGTTATATAAATGACTTTTGGGTGAATTTGGGTGCAGTAGCCAGGAATATCTGTTTCATACGTACAGAGGAAACACAGCGTAAGTGTTTTCAATAAGCCTACGGTGTGTTTAGCTCAAAGTAAAACACTTGAAAGTCATTTAGATTCTTCACTTACATACAGGTGAGACCAATCTGAGTGAAGAAAGAGGTTAAATAATGAGAAGGGTGCTTCAGGGTCATTATATAATGTAACTAACTACAACATCTGCATCTCCTTTGGTTTTCCTGCAAAAACAATACGCCTGGCTGACCAAGGAGAGATGCAGAATCTCCAAAGAAATTATATGTTAATTTCACATCCACATAGAGCTTAGATTGTGTATAAATAGGAATACATATTCTGAAGGAGTAGGTAATACTCTACCACCATTAACTATGTTGATAGTAATATTACTAATTATTTATTTCAATAACAAGGTAGTTTAATTTTTGGATGACCCCCCAAATTAGTTACTTTTTGATAAGGATTTTTAATTATCTTTCTCCCATAACCCAGTGGGGAAAGTTGGTTAAAATGACATCATTACAACTATATTCTAACCAGGTTGTAATGACATAATTTCAAACAGTTTGGCCTGCTGGGAATTAAGCTTGTAGAACTATATGTCATTCGGCTCCCTCTCAGTTCCATCTGCGGATATACCGACCTACATGACCAATACCAAATCCTTCCTCTCACAAGCAGAGAATGAGATATAATATTCATAGTTCTCTTCATCTTTGTCCCAGTTTTCGATAGGAGGGCAGGGTTTCAAAGAACATGTGTGAGTCAGTGAGCAAACCCTATTCAGTGCACCCACATCATCTTTTGTAAAACCATGATGAGCCCATGACTAAATCATTGAACTGGTATTTCTGCAAAATGGAGAACAAATGTTTCATCACCAAGCAGTTAGTGAATACTGGAACACTTTGGAGACTCATCCTTTAGACCAAACAGCTGGGCTATAGACTGGCATTTTCATTTCTATTGGCTTTCATTTAGAACACACACACAGACTTGAACACTCACCCGGCATAGGCCATTCTTGTACCTGTTTGTAATCATGTCTAGTGTCTCCCACAAACACTGTCTGAAAAACTAGTGATTACTGTTTATAGCTTTTACTTTGAAGTCTCATAGTGGCTTTATGTCCTTACATTATTTTGACTCTAATTTGTTCCTGCAGGACTTTTTCCATGGCTCCTCAAATAGATCACCTCTCGAGATTCATTTCTGCTTTGAAGTTTTATATTTTTCTTTTACATGTTGAAGAGCATTTGCTCTTGACTTGATGATTAACTACATGAAAGCTGATAATGCATTGGATCAAAATGAAAAAAGTTATCATCTATTTAACAGGCATAGCATAGACCTGATCTGTTTCACCTGTCCTTGTGCTTGTCTCCACCCCCCTCCAGGTGTCGCCCATCATCCCAATTATCCCCTGTGTATTTATACCTGTGTTCTCTGTCTGTTTGTTACCAGTTCGTCTTGTTCGTTCAAGCTTACCAGCATTTTTCCTGTCAGCACCTATTGTTTCCCAGCCTCTCTTTACTAGTCCTCCCGGGTTTGACCTTTGCCCCTCCTGACCCTGTACTCGCCTGCCTGACCCTGAGCCTGTCTGCCGTCCTGTACCTTTGTTCCACCTCTGGATTACTGAACCCTGACTGTCTCGGACCCTGAGTCCGCCTGCCGTCCTGTACCTTTGTTCCACCTCTGGACTACTGAACCCTGCCTGTCTCGGACCCTGAGTCCGCCTGCCGTCCTGTACCTTTGTTCCACCTCTGGACTACTGAACCCTGACTGTCTCGAACCCTGAGTCCGCCTGCCATCCTGTACCTTTGTTCCACCTCTGGACTACTGAACCCTGCCTGTCTCGGACCCTGAGTCCGCCTGCCGTCCTGTACCTTTGTTCCACCTCTGGACTACTGAACCCTGACAGTCTCGGACCCCGAGTCCGCCTGCCGTCCTGTACCTTTGTTCCACCTCTGGACTACTGAACCCTGACAGTCTCGGACCCCGAGTCCGCCTGCCGTCCTGTACCTTTGTTCCACCTCTGGACTACTGAACCCTGACAGTCTCGGACCCCGAGTCCGCCTGCCGTCCTGTACCTTTGTTCCACCTCTGGATTACTGAACCCTGACAGTTTCGGACCCCGAGTCCGCCTGCCATCCTGTACCTTTGCCTTACCCTGGATTTTTGTCCCCTGCCTGCCTTGACCTGTTTTTGCCTGCCCCTGTTGCCACAATAAACAGTGTTACTTCGACAGTCTGCATCTGGGTCTTACCTTGATCCCTGATAATAGGTATTTACTTCACACACCAACTGAGAGTAACGTTAGTATTAATAAACTAAATTGATTCTGATGACTTGGAAGGATGTTAGCATGATTTGTACCAATTTTCAGAGGAGTGGTCAGGTTAATGCAAGACCTTAGTACATGAGATGAGTGGTATCTTCAGATGAGCGAAGTATTCAAGTGATGTAGATGAATATCAAAAGGTGCTGGGGGACTTGTGCTTTGTGAAGGAACATGAAACAGAACTTCCTGCAAGCGAGGCCCATTATGTCTTTCTCTTTTAACGAGCTCTGCTCTGCTCTGCTCTCCTCTCCTTCGTCTCTCCTTTCCTTTCCTTCCATCGGCCCAGGGAGTGGAGGCTGAGCAGTTTACTGTCTACAACCCTCAGCCTGACTTTAATCTGCTCTGAACAGTGCACTGCGCCAAAGGAGAGACTAAAGCCTATATATACCACCACACTTGAGTTTTACTATCTCCGCTGCTTTAACTGAGTCCCCCACTCATGCACATTGTTAGCAAGGTACTTTACTTATTTAACGCACTGCCTTAAACATACCGCCGTTAACGAAGTAAGTGCTAAAAAATACTAGAGAAACTGTCCTTTGTTATGGATGGTTTTGACTGGACTAGATCATTAGAATATGGTGGTTTAATTTGCCCTCTAAATAGAATATAAACTTTGTAATGTGTATTTGTTATGTATTTTGGTAATGTGAGCCACCAGCCATGGCTAAAATATACATTTGATCATGAACATTTTAGCTGGGTAACCGTAAAAAAAAAAAAAAAAAGTGTTTATATTTATAAATAACATTCTGATAGTTGGAGGAGGGGAGGAGGATCCTTGGTAATGTAGACATGAACATGCTCCCTCCCTCCATCCATCACCGTCGCGGTATCCAACAGGACCGAGGCTGCCTCTGAGGGTGTAAAGTGACACGGTTATGATGTCACTGAGTAATCCCCCTGCTGCTGCTGAAGTCTGTTCCAGTTTAGACGGATGATGATGAAATTAAGTGTGATCCTACAGAGTTGGATCAGGGTTCCTAAATTATTTAGGATTGTGTAGCATCCCTACAACTAGCCCCAGTTGAGTTGAGCCACTCCGTGATCTACTTTCTCATCCCATAGGCCTACTGCGTAGAGTAATGGGGTGAAATGAGGTTGTTGTGACTTTTCCCCCCCTTTAAATGTCATAGAGATTATATAAAACTAGATAGTTTGACAAAGTACTAAGATGTTTGACTTCCCTAAATATGCGCCAAACATATTGTGGAATGAAGCAGCCGTTGCTAAATTCCTAATACTATGTATTATCTACAATAGATAAATGGAAAGCTGTGAATGTGTGCTCAGACATTAAAAGTGTAAAATCAAGTGATTACCATCACAAGCACGAACACATGCATGCACGCACGCACACACACACACACACACACACACACACACACACACACACACACACACACACACACACACACACACACACACACACACACACACACACACACACACACACACACACACACACACACACACACACACACACACACACACACACACGCACACACGCACACACGCACACATGCACACACAGAGTCAGTTCAGAGAGTTGGACGTTTTCTATCCTTGGGTGCTGGATGCCCATACCCTTTGTATTCCTCAGTAAGTGTCCTCTAATCTGTCACGGAAATGTCTGCTACCCTCCGCATGAACTCAGCTTGTCAAAAAGTTAAATCACATAATTAGGCCTCCCTCAGAAGTTCACATCTGAACTGAACATGGAGAGAGGGTGTATGTTCTGTTTTTGTCAACGTATTCTGTTTCTGGGGAGTGTGTGTGGGGGGGGGGTTGTGGGATTGAAGATGGAGGAATTACCTGGTGGGAAGCGTTTGCTTCTGTCCAAAAGAAAAAAGCTAAAAGCCAATCACCCATCCCCACAGATGTGCAGAGAATAATACAGCCATCTTTTATGAGATCACAGCAAACATGGATCAGTGGATCAGCGGCCACCCCCCTCCTGCTGCAAAGTCCCCAGCGCAGTGTTTGCCATACCCCATTACACTGTCCTCCTGGCTCCTGCTGGCCATTCCATGCAGGCTTAGAGCTGGGGTGTAATTTTCCTGGGCCAGCTGCCTTCTGACAGGCCAACCGGCCTGGCCTGCCACCACACAAGCACACACACACACACAAACGCGCGCACACACACACACAGGAATATTTATGAGACCAAACAGAGTCACTCAAGTTCAGTCAACCTCAAAGAAAGTTTTAATGAAGGCTTTAAGTAACAAGAAGTAGATCCCAGGGGGGACAAGCTCTAGATCGTCTGAATGTTAAATATTTTCACAATGATGGCTGCCCTTGGCCCCATGATGAGGCTGGGAAGTTAAAACTCTTGCTGCAACACATTTTTACAACAATGTCTGTTAAAAAACAGACAATGTTGGTAGTATATATCCTCTTTATTGTTATTTTATTGTGTGAAATATATTGAACTGCACTGTTGGTTAAGGGCTTGTAAGTAAGTATTTCACGGTAAGGTCTACAGCTGTTGTGTTCGGCGCGTGTGACAAATAAAGTTTGATTTGATTTGAATACCATCAGAGGGATATGGCATTCTCAAAGAATTCTCCTGACCAATCCAGGCGACAGACAAGTGGGGCATTTATATCATGCCCATACTGTATAATCCACAGGCTCAGGAACATCTCCCCTGCTCTGACAGAGGAGAAGAGAGGATTGTGATGGCCCTAAAGCAGAGATTAGACTGCAAATACTGTCCACGTGGTGAGTCTTGATATGCAGTCGAGCATATGCGATCTGAAGGATGGAGCAGCCACTCCACTCGCCATCCCGGCCATAAAGCCCTATTTAAAGCATTACTGTTTATATTTAATAGGACCTCAGACTCAATTTCACATGCTTGGAACCTTAAGCTATATGTCAAAATACATCCTATGGGTTTACGTACTGTAATGTAATGTTGAGATGATTGCAAGGTGTATGCATGGGAGACTATAGCCAACATACATACATACCATAGACAACATGGTGGGACAAAGTAGTATGGAGTTTGATTACTGGTCATAACATGTCCTTTATGGCCCCAACAGGAAGTGGACCATATCTCCTTCATAATGAATATTCAGATTCACAAAGAATGAAAAATATATATATTTTTTTTAAGTGAACAATTTTGCAAATATTGTTCTCATGTTTATTTTTACAGAGCGTTTTAATATAGTACCTTGTATGTGTTACAGACGTCATGTTGCTTTCTTAGCCAGTACCACTTCCACACGATTCGGCTCATACCTGGCTCGAACTCGGACCTTCGGGTTGAGTCAAACAAAAGGTACCAATTGGATGGCTCCATCTTCAACATTTAACGCTAGCTGTGGAGTGAGCTTATTCGTTGGTAATCAAATGTTTTATTTTAATCAACATTTTAAAACACACCTCTGATGTTTAATGCCATATGTGCTATTTATTTATTTATTAAGGGTTGAATATATATGCAAAAAAGTATGTCTTAAACTTTGGTTATTAAAGGTCCAATGCAGCTGTTTTTATCTCAATATCAAATCATGTCTGATTAACAGTCAAAAAGAAACAAAAATAGCTTTTTGGCAAAAGAGCATTTTCCCAAACAAAAAATTTTGATAGGACTTTCTGGGAAGTTTCTGAGTGGGTAAGGGTAAACTGGCTGAAGTTTCAGACAGTCTTTTCAAACAGCTCTTTCACTAAAAATGCATTATCACAATTTCACAGTGTTTTTCCAACCTGATAGTGTGGAAATATACACTGGTGGTACAAAACATTAAGAACAGCATCCTAATATTGAGTTGCAGCCATGTTTCAATTGTCTAAAGGCTTAAAAATCCTTCTTTAGCCTGTCTCCTCCCCTTCATCTACACTGATTTGAAGTGGATTTAACAAGTGGCATCAATAAGGGTTGATAGACTGACCAGGTGAATCCAGGTGAAAGCTAAGTCAGGTGTTCATAATGTTTGTACACTCAGTGTATACAGCTGAAGTCAGAAGTTTACATACACCTTAGCCAAATACATTTCAACTCAGTTTTTCACAATTCCTAACATTTAATCCTAGTAAAAATTGCCTGTTTTAGGTCAGTTAGGATCACAACTTTATTTTAAGAATGTGAAATAGTGGAGAGAATGAATTATTTCCCAGCGGGTCAGAAGTTTACATACACTTAATTAATATTTGGTAGCATTGCCTTTAAATTGTTGAACTTGGGTCAAACGTTTCGGGTAGCCTTCCACAAGCTTCCCACAATAAGTTGGGGGAATTTTGGCCCATTCCTCCTGACAGAGCTGGTGTAACAGACTCAGGTTTGTAGGCCTCCTTGCTCGCGCATGCTTTTTTTCAGTTTCAATTGTCTATGGGATTGAGATCAGGGCTTTGTGATGGCCACTCCAATACCTTGACTTTGTTGTCCTTAAGCCATTTTGCCACAACTTTAGAAGTATGCTTGGGGTCATTATCCATTTGGAAGACCCATTTGTGACCAAGCTTTAATTCCTGACTGACGTCTTTAGATGTTGCTTCAATATATCCACATCATTTTCCATCCTCATGATGCCAACTATTTTGTGAAGTGCACCAGTCCCTCCTGCATCAAAGCACTCTCACAACATGATGCTGCCACCCATGTGCTTCACGGTTGGGATGATGTTCTTCGGCTTGCAAGCCTCCCCCTTTTCCTCCAAACATAATGATGGTCATTATGGCCAAACAGTTTTGTTTTTGTTTCATCAGACCAGAGGACATTTCTCCAAAAAGTATGATATTTGTCCCCATGTACAGTTGCACACCATAGTCTGGCTGTTTTTATAGCAGTTTTGGAGCAGTGGCTTCTTCCTTGCTGAGCGGCCTTTCAGGTTATGTTGATATCGGACTCGTTTTACTGTGTATATATATACTTTGTACTTTGTTTCCTCCAGCATCTTCACAAGGTCCTTTGCTGATGTTCTGGGATTGATTTGCACTTTTTGCACCAAAGTATGTTCATCTCTAGGAGACAGAACATTCCTCCTTCCTGCGCGGTCCCATGGTGTTTATACTAGCGCACTATTGTTTGTACAGATGAATGTGGTACCTTCAGGCATTTGAAAATTGCTCCCAAGGCTGAACCAAACTTGTGGAGGTCTACAATTTTTTTTTTCTGAGGTCTTGGCTGATTTCTTTTGATTTTCCCATGATGTCAAGCAAAGAGGCACTGAGTTTGAAGGTAGGCCTTGAAATACATCCACAGGTACACCTCCAATTGACTCAAATGATGTCAATTCGCCTATCAGAAGCTTCTAAAACCATGACATTTTCTGGAATTTTCCAAGCTGTTTAAAGGCACAGTCAACGTAGTGTATTTAAACTTCTGACCCACTGGAATTGTGATACAGTGAATAATAAGTGAAATAATTTGTCTGTGAACAATTGTTGGAAAAAAATTACTTCTGTCATGCACACAGTAGATGTCCTAACTGACTTGCCAAAACTATAGTTTGTAAACAAGACATTTGTGGAGTTGTTGAAAAACGAGTTTTAATGACTCCAACCTAAGTGTTTGTAGACTTCCGACTTCAACTGTATAAATACAGTACCAGTCAAAAGTTTGGACACAATTTCTCATTCAAGGGTTTGTCTTTATTTTTACTATGTTCTACATTGTAGAATAATCATGAAGACATCAAAACTATGAAATAACACATACTGGTACTGTATATATATAAAAAAGACAGTAAAAATCAAATTATTAACTGCACTGGGCCTTTAAAGGTGTAACCATATGGTACTTCCTGCTGACACTAGAGAAGCTAGGTGTAGCCTTATCCATGAAGGGCACACGGTGCAATTGTTTGGTGTGTGGATGAGTGAGTCACAGTGATGAGCAGGCATAAACAAGACTGGCATTTAAATACTAGAGTGAGAGACCGTGTGCCACTATCGACCATTATCATTTTTGTGACTCATTAAAATGTGCTTATCGTAAAAACTTTAATTAATTTATTAGGCTGACATAAAGGCCTTTGTATAAATTACTCTCCCCCGCTACACCCAGGAGGGTTATGTCGTGGTTGATATTGTGGTCACACACACACACACACACACACACACACACACACACACACACACACACACACACACACACACACACACACACACACACACACACACACACACACAAACACAAACACAGACACACAGAGAGACAGGGAGGCGTGAAGATTTGTGGTTGGGTGGTTTGGTTTACAGACCCTCCTTAGAGATAGGTATCCGGTCACCATCACTCCAGTCTTCCAGAGCACTTAAACAGCATAGGGGACCTTTAATTGACTGTGACTTTCAACATTGTTACAATTATGTGTTCCAATCCCGATGACGTAATCTTTAGTTGGAAAGTTTGTGTGTTTGTGTGTGTCTGTCGTGTGTTGTGTACCTGTGTGTGTGTGTCTGTCGTGTGTTGTGTGCCTGTGTGTGTGTGTCTGTCGTGTGTTGTGTGCCTGTGTGTGTGTGTCTGTGGAGGCAAACAATGTCATTGTTAAACGTGTGTTGGTCTACTACCCACGACATGTTCAGGGTTGAGGCTCCACTGCTCACGCTCTCTTCCCGTCCTTTCCTGTTTAACATTTAGAAGATATTCTTCCATATCTATTTTGCCTCACGCTCCTCCAACTGTGTTGACTGTGTGTGAATGAGAAATGCGGGGCTGTGTGTGTGTGTGTGTGAGTCAGTGTGTGCATGCTTGTTTTGACAAAGAAAGATGGGGGGGGGGCAAACGGGGATGATTTCACGGATTCAGATATTTCCCCTGTGAAGAATACGCAGGTTGACATTTATTTTCATGAATCTTCTCATTCGTCTATGGTTAGGGTTAGGCATTAGAGTTAGCAGTGTGGTTAAGGTTAGGGTTAGGTGTCAAATCCGGTGTTGTGACTTTGTGGCTGTACTAGCTAGTGACCGCTCTGCAGAGCTGCCTCCAGAACAAGAGTCATGACGAAAGACGCTAACCTGTGAAGAATACTGTACATCATAACAGGTTCAATTCCCCTTTTATATTTTGTCATGGCATAGAGATGCAAAGGCCAATAATATATGTGATGTATGTTGTTTGATATACTGTATATGTAGTATAATCAAACAACATGCTAGGGTGATTGCTCATTACATGGTGGCACCTGCAGCTGACTAAGCAAATCTCTTCACTGTACATCACAAAAATTGAGAACTCTGAACTGCAAAGCACCCAACAGAGTCATCTGTACCCAGAAACCTCAATGTCACCCAACACAATTCAGCTCTTTATTTTTGAAAAGGTCACATCCGTTATTATGTCTCTTCCTCTGTCTATCTGTCACGGTGATCCCAGAATGATCCCGGCCAGTCGGATGTGTAAATGTAACAGCAGACTACAAAACATTCTGAAAAGAAGTTAAACGCCCAAATGAGCTGAAGTTATGTACGTTCCAAGACAGAGCTCCTTCTGGTTTGGAAGTAGGGAAAGCAGTGCTGGTGAACTCAAAAGTAAACTCACTCTGTCATAGTACTGTACGTCTGCCTTCACTGCACTCATTTCACTCCCTCAACAACCAAAAGTAACTGTCTTGGAAGTTAGGCACACAATGCATCTCACTGTGCTTTCATCATTTTAGAGCCTGTAGTGGTTACATTAACTATGTTGTTTTCTTCCTTCTTTATTCTCTCAACAGAAAAGAAAATAAACAAATTAAATTCCTCAGGGAGACAAGCGTCTGTGAGATCAACCAACAAACTGTGTATTCATCACACAGATCCTCCTCACATACAGAAGCTGACTGGTGTTTAGTCTCATGTCTAATATCCTTAATCATGTACACACCCACCCATGCTCACTGTTGTTTAAAAACATGTCTGTTTGTGTGTGTGTGTGTGTGTGTGTGTGTGTGTGTGTGTGTGTGTGTGTGTGTGTGTGTGTGTGCCCACCAGTGTCTATAATCATGTTCCCACCCATGCCCACTGGTGTTTATCAGCAATTGCAGAGCTGCCATTTTTCATCTCTGCACATTGCGCTTCAGGGTGTGTGTGTGTGTGTGTGTGTGTGTGTGTGTGTGTGTGTGTGTGTGTGTGTGTGTGTGTGTGTGTGTGTGTGTGTGTGTGTGTGTGTGTGTGTGTGTGTGTGTGTAGGCGTGCGGTCTTGTTTTGGCAGTTTATCCGTTGTCTCTCATCTAATGGGATTAAACCTCCATGGACAAGCATACAGCAGCAGCATCATTTAACTAATAATTACATGCCAGAGTATGTGAAAGGAAATGTCACACAGACATGTTTAGCCTTCTTGTCATCCCTTTGGGATAAAGGGCTGGATATGAGAATAAAAGCTTTCTCTATTCCTATATGCAAGATGAATACCTATCTGAGAATGCTGTTCATAGACTACAGCTCAGCCTTCAAGACCATGGTGCCCTCCAAGCTCATCACTAAGCTCAGGGCCCTGGGTCTGAACAAATGGTGTATCTTAACCCTAGATTATTGATGCTATGTATTGGCTATTGAGAGGCTTTGATGCCACTGGTCGGCCATATTGGCCCTCCTCAGAAGAAGCAGTTCTCCATAGAAATGAATGCAATTCTACAGTATTTCAATTAAATGTTTCAATGACAAAATTACATGTTGTTGTTGTAGTGTGAACAGTAATATTAGTAATCTCCAAAACTGATCATTTAAGGAAAATGTTTTTTTTTTTTTTTCATGTTTAACTCACATAATGTCATTTAAAAGTCTGTATAATGTCTGTAATAGAATACATGTGGCAAATACAAATGTAGACATTAATAGATGCAATTTATTTCTTCCAAAATATTTTTTTTACACTGCTGAGGGAGTGCAGCAGAGTAGGCATGCCCCAATCCACATCGACGGGGCCACAGTGGAGAGGGTCAAAAGCTTCAAGTTCCTCAGTATGCACATCACTGAGGACCTGAAATAGTCACTCCAAACCGACACCGTGGGTAAGAAGGCCCAACAGCTGAAGAGATTTGACGTGGCCCCGAAGACACTCACAAACTTCTACGTTGAGAGCATTCTGTTGGGCTGTATCACCACCTGGTACGGCAACTGCACCTGCAACCGCGGGGCTCTCCAGAGGTAACATTGAAAGAAAATTGATACTTGTAACTTGTCCATTCATAGCCCTTATGTTTTACATTTCAATGCTGTGACAAGCCAGTAGTTCATATTCAGCAGCATTCACAGATTTTTTATACAGTGGCTTCAGAAACTATTCGCATCCCTTTTCCTCATCACAGCCTGCTTTTAAAATGGATTATATTTAGATTGTGTGTCACTTATCTACGCACAATACCCCATTATGTCAAAGTGGAATTATGTTTTTAGAAATTTGTACAAATTAATGCAAAAATTAAAGCTGAAATGTCTTGAGTCAATATGTATTCAACCCCTAAATAGCCTAAATAACTTCCAGAGTAAAAATGTGCTTAACAAGTCAGATTATGAATTGCATAGACTTACTATGTGTGCAATAATGGTGCTTAACATGATTTTTGTACGACTGCCTCATCTCTGTACCCCACACATACAATTATATGTAATGTCCCTCAGCTGAGCAGTGAATTTCCAGCACAGATTCAACAACAAAGACCAGGGACATTTTCCAATGCCTCAGAAAGAAGGGCACCTATTGGTAGATGGTTAAAAAAAAAGCTGCCATTGAATATCCCTTTGAACATGGCAAAGTTATTAATTACACTTTGGATGGTGTATCAATACACCCCGTCACTATAAAGATAAAGGCGTCCTTCCTATCTCAGTTGACGGAGAGGAAGGAAACCGCTCAGGATTTCACCATGAGGCCAATTGTGATGTAAATGGCTGTGATAGTAGAAAACTGAGGATGGATCAACAACATTGTTACTCCAACTTAAATGACAGGGTAAAAAGAATAAAACCTGTACACAATTCAAAAAAATCTCAAACATGCATCCTATTTGCAATAAGGCACTAAAGTAAAATTGCCTAAAATGTGTCAAGAAATCACATTTTTGTTCTGAATACAAATATTTAAGTTCGCGGCAAATCCAACATGACACATCACTGAGTACCACTTCATATGTTCAAACATGGTGGAGGTTGCATCATGGTATGGGTATGCTTGTCATCTGCAAGGACTAGGGAATTTTGGGGGGATAAAAAGAAAAGGACTAGAGCTAAGCACAGGCAAAATCCTAGAGGAAAACCTAGTTCAGTCTGCTTTCCAACAGACACTGGGATACAAATTAACCTTTCAGCAGGACAATGACTTAAAACACAAGGCCAAAATACAATGTAGTTGCTTACCAAGACGACATTGAATGTTTCTGGGTAGCCTAGTTACAGTTTTGACTATATTCGGCTTGAAAATCTATAGCAAGACATGAAAATAGCCGTCTAGTAATGATCAACAGCCAACTTTTAAAAAGAATAATGGGCAAATATTGTACAATCCAGGTTGTCAAAGCTCTTACCCAGAAAAAGACTTAACCAGAAAACTCACAGCTGTAATCGCTTACAAAGGTGATTCTAACATATATTGCCTACTTTTCAAAATATATTACTGTTGTATTTTCAGAATATTTTGTGTAGACAAAAAAAAGACAATTCAATTTGTTTTAATCCCACTTTGTAACACAACATTTTGAAAGAATAAAGGGGTGCGAATACTTGCTAAACACACTGTACACTGAACCTACAAAGTTCAAGTTTTACGTAATCAAATTATGCAAGTGGCAAAGAAGTGCAATTCACCAGCAGTTAACTGTACTGCAAGTGCAGCAATTGTACCTTTCATTAGCCAGCTAAAGAGCCCTTAGACGTGACAGACTTATCTTGAGTTTCTCTCTCTCACACACACACACACACACACACACATCAATTATCGTGCCTCAACTCTTCAATAGAAATCATGCTTTATTATTTTTTGTGCATTGTAAAGGCAAAATCATTATCTCAAAGGGTCAGTATTGTAATTATTTTCTAATTAACTCCAATAAAACAATTAACGTCTGCACTGGCCTGATATGTGAAGTAAGGGTCGTTATCAACACAGCCACATGGTCTCTCTCTCTCTAACTCTCTCTGTAGACTGAGACCTCCTATGGTGACAGCCCATTTTCCTTCTTTATTTATTTAAAAAAAACTCTGCTGGATAGAAATTGGTGTGGCAAGAAATTCTCTATAGCCCGAGTCTTATTTTCCCAACCACAAAAAGCCTGCATGCGAAATGACTGTTTCATAACCCCCTATTCTAACAGCCGGGGGCTAGGTTTCGACTAAGCTAACATATGGAATTTTAGGACCCCTGTAGGTATCCCCAAAAAAGATTTAAATGTATTTGATGAAACATTGAATTTGGCCTTACTGCTATTAGCCCATAAAAACGCCTTGAATAACAGATTCATACAAGAAAGCTCAGGAATTGTGTTATTATTTTTACTGTGGAATGACGTGGAAATTCCATTGTCACTTTGGCCAGGTACTGGGTTGCCTTCAGACGAGTACTGTCACAGTTGGACGATTTTTAGGATGTCTGCTCGTCTGACAAACACTGCTGTACCTCTGACACCTTCCACCACAGATGCGGAAGCAGTAGGGGTTTGTAACACTGAGGAAGATGTGGACTCACACTAAAGAGCACCTGGACGTCCACCGCCAGAGCAGCCCTCGAGTTGATGTTGAGTAGGATGCCTGATGTTGAGCAGGATGCCTGATGTTCGCTGCTCTGGCTCCCCAATGGTGGAACAAACTCCCTCACGACACCAGGACAGCGGAGTCAATCACCACCTTCCGGAGACACCTGAAACCCCACCTCTTTAAGGAATACCTAGGATAGGATAAAGTAATCCTTCTCACCCCCCCCCCTTAAAATATTTAGATGCACTATTGTAAAGTGGTTGTTCCACTGGATGTCATAAGGTGAATGCACCAATTTGTAAGTCGCTCTGGATAAGAGCGTCTGCTAAATGACTTAAATGTTAAATGTTGAGCCGGACGGACGATCATAGTGACATGGATGTCTTGAGAGAGAGCATTCAGTATCCAGCTCAGAGTTACATCCAGTATCAAGCTCAGCTCAGTGTTACATCCAGACCATGACACTCCCACCACCATGCTTGACTGTAGGCAAGATACACTTGTCTTTGTACTCCTCACCTGGTTGCCGCCACACACGCTTGACACCATCTGAACCAAATAAGTTTATCTTGGTCTCATCAGACCACAGGACATGGTTCCAGTAATCCATGTCCTTAGTCTGCTTGTCTTCAGCAAACTGTTTGCGGGCTTTCTTGTGCATCATCTTTAGAAGAGGCTTCCTTCTGGGACGACAGCCATGCAGACCAATTTAATGTAGTGTACGGCGTATGGTCTGAGCACTGACTGGCTGACCCCCCACCCCTTCAACCTCTGCAGCAATGCTGGCAGCACTCATACGTCTATTTCCCAAAGACAACCTCTGGATATGACGCTGAGCACGTGCACTCAACTTCTTTGGTCGACCATTGTGAGGCCTGTTCTGAGTGGAACCTATCCAGTTAAACCACTGTATGGTCTTGGCCACCATGCTGCAGCTCAGTTTCAGGGTCTTGGCAATCTTCTTATAGCCCAAGCCATCGTTATGTAGAGCAGCAATTATTTTTTTCAGATCCTCAGAGAGTTCTTTGCCATGAGGTGCCATGTTGAACTTCCAGTGACCAGTTATTATGAGCGAGTGTGAGAGCGATGACACCAAATTTAACACACCTGTTCCCCATTCACACCTGAGACCTTGTAACACTAACAAATCACATGACACCGGGGAGGGAAAATGGCTAATTGGGCCCAATTTGGACATTTTCACTTAGGGGTGTACTCACTTTTGTTGCCAGCGGTATAGACATTAATGGCTGTGTGTTCAGTTATTTTTAGGGGACAGCAAATTTACACTGTTATTCAAGCTGTACACTCACTACTTTACATTGTAGCAAAGTGAAGAATTTCCACAGATTTAAATGAATTTTTCAAATTTCATCCACCAGATAATTGACAGAGACTGTGTGGGCATGGATAGGAGGGGCTGCAACAGGATACGTGTGCTAGCTGTTGTCAAATTAAAAGCTGTGACTCTAGCTAACTTTACCTGACCATCACTCCAGATAGCTAGCCATCGACAGGTTAGTAATGAGGGACACCAACAAGTAAGGTTAGTAAGTTAGCTAACTAGCTAGAATCCTTCCTTCAAGGATAAAAAAAAACAGATAAAAATACACCTTATGGAAAAGCAGGGACTGCTGTTTTTTCTTGTATGAATCTGTTATTCAAGGCGTTTTTATGGGCTAATAGCAGTAAGGCCAAGCAACACAAACATAGGAACAGACACATGCATACACACAGACGATAACATACACACATGTACAAATGTATTTTGTGTTGTATATATGTGGTAATGGAGTAGGGGCCTGAGGGCACACAGTTAGTGTGTTGTGAAATATGTTATGAATGTATTTTAATGTTTTTTAAATTGTATAACATCCTTAATGTTGACGGACACCAGGAAGAGTAGCTGATGCCTTGGCAGAAGCTAATGGGGATCCTTAATAAATACAAATACAAATGGTTGGTCGCTTTACTGACAGACAAGACAGGGTGCTTATATTAAGAGACACCAAGCATTGAGCTAAAGGCTAAAGCTAGCTAGCTATCATGGTAAACAGGTATGTGAGCACATGCGCTTGCTTGTCCGTCCGTCCGTCTGTCTGTCCAAGCTACAGTCGGTGCTAATGTGTTTGTGTCTGAGTGTCTGTGAGTTCTGAATGTTTCCGCAGGAGAAGGGTATGGCATCTGAGAGGATCATCATGAACAGCATGTAGTGAACCTCTATGGGACCGGTGTCCCTATACCGGGACAGTTGATGCTAGCGTGCGCTAACGTGCGCTAATGTGACTAGAATGATCATGTAAGTAACAGCAAACTTTCCAGGATATAGACATGTCATATATGGGCAGAAAGGTTCAATTCCAATTTACAGTAGCTATTACATTGAAAAAATACCATGCTATTGTTTAAGGAGAGTGCACAACAACAAACAACTTTTAACATGGCAACTTGTTTGATACATTCACCTCTGAAGGTAAATAATGTACTTACATTCAGTAATCTTGCTCTGATTTGTCATCCTGAGGATCCCAAATCCATTTTTGTTTGATAAATCCATTTTTATATTCAAATGTGGGAACTGAGTTCCAGAGTTTGAACCCCTGCTGTCTCTGCCTCCACAACCACAGCGCCCGGCCATTTAGGGGTGGCAGGGTAGCCTAGTGGTTAGAGTGTTGGGCTAGCAACCGGAAGGTTGCAAGTTCAAATCCCTGAGCTGACAAGGTACAAATCTGTCGTTCTGCCCCTGAACAGGCAGTTAACCCACTGTTCCTAGGTCGTCATTGAAAATAAGAATTTGTTCTTAACTGACTTGCCTAGTTAAATAAAGGTAAAATAAAATAAATAAATCTAGATGTGTATAAGTTAGTGTATAATCTAATGATCCATCATGTATCACATTCCTGGGAAACGTACATTTTGTATTACCATATCATTTTTTGTATGTTCTCAATAGTTATGTACTTAAATTTTTATCAATTGACTAATTCGGCACATTTGGGCAGACTTGATACAAAACACTGTGCAGTATTGCAGTGCTTCACTGGTACACTCTGAAATTTTGCACACACACTGTTGCCATCTAGTGGCCAACATCTAAATTATGCCTAAACTGATATTATATTATTATATTATGGCCTTTCTCTTGCATTTCAAGATGATTCAATTTATTTTTTTAAATACGTGTTTTTTTGGTTGTATTGTCTTTGACCAGATCGAATGTCACATTCTCCTATATTATTTTCACATTTCCACAAACGTCAAAGTGTTTCCTTTCAAATGGTATCAAGAATATGCTTATCCTTGCTTCAGGTCCTGAGCTACAGGCAGTTAGATTTGTGTATGTCATTTTAGGCGAATAAAAAAAAAGGGTCAAATCAATAATTATGCTGTGGTATTTAACCACCCAGACACATCAAAGATGCAATCGTCCTTCTGAACTGAGCTGCAGGACAGGAAGGAAAGTGCTTAGCGATGTCACCATGAGGCTATTGTCAAAGCGCAAGATAAAGAAATAAACCGCATATTATACCTGCAAATGCAAGTTTATCAGTAAATGATCAATTTCAAGCTATTTTTACATACCAAATGAAGAGTAGCTAGACCTATGCTACTATTTTTTTTATTGATACCTCATTGCTGGTGAGCTTGCAAAGTAACCAGTTAATATTAGCACAAAACATTTTTGCAAGATAGTTATTTATGGCAATCTCTCCTTACAATTTGACATTTGCACTACAACCGATCCTATAACTATACACCTGCATTTGTAGCTCAAAGTCACTCATGTTCACAGCCAATATCAACTAGGAATATCATGTCACTTGTCTGCAGTAGCGGTGCGTGGGTAAAATCACTGGGGAAGCCAAGCCAGAAAAAAAGCCATATTGCAACCTATGTGTTGTGATAATTGCATTGTTTGCTCTATAACCTGTTAGGTCATACAGTATGTCTTGTGACCGTGACATATAGGCCTTTGTGCCGACCAGAAGACAAATTCAACCACACCTTTGTTTCATCACAAAACCGGAGAGCAACCTCTGTCTGGTTTAGTCCTCAAAGCATATTGCATGTAACAGACAGTTAGTTCCATGACCTACAGCATGGTCAATCAAGTTAATGCTTCCGAAATTTTCGGACTGCTGAACATCTAAAGTACAACCACCTAGAGTTACCCGAAATCGCAAAGAAAACAGGAGCTGCCTCCAGCACTATTTCAACTTTAACAATTTAACATAATCGAATCACCTATGCTACCTGGTGATTCTATCATCGAATCACCTGATACAGTGACAACTAAAAGATAACAAAAACTCTTTAGTCCAATCCTCGTCAGCTAAATATGATGTGGCTGTCCATGGTTCTGATTTGTGTGTGTGTGCGTGCGTGCGTGCAAGTAGAAAAAACATGTTGACTCACTCTACTTCTAAAGAAACCCCAATGCCATCCTTCTCTCTTTCATGTTGACGAAACAATCTATGACTCAGTCATACAGTACATACTTTTATTTTTTGTTGTCTTGGCTAAAATGCTTGCTCACTAGCCTAACTTTCTTTCATGGGCAACATTATTAACATTAGCGGAGAATTAAGTAAAACCACAAGTCCAAATCCTTATCTCCATCCATGGCTAATTAGGAAAGGGGCAATTTTAGCTAGCTAGCTAGCCACCAGAGGACAACAACACAACGAGCAACAATTCAAGTTGTTTCTGTCAATAGAATGAAGCTAAATCCAAACTGGGTTCCCTTGACACTTTTTGATCCACCAGGACCATTCACAATTGATCTCACTCAGTTTAGCTCAACGCTGATTGGCTATTATTTTCTACTTTTCTTATCAAGGGAGGCTAAATGCTCATTGAATTCCCTTGCATTCAATGCCCCGGGTGACTACAATGGCATACTCTTTTTGACCAGACAGCATCTGATAGATGGTTTACAGGGGCGCTGTTTCTATCGCTCTGTGAAAACACAGAGAGACGAAAGATACATTATTATTATTTTTTTTTGGGGGGCTGGCATCCCTTAGCATCCATGAATACACGCCACTGCTTCTCTGGAGTCCAGAGCAAGCAGACTCATATGGCCTAGGCCAGAGGTTGCAGTATAGGGTGGAAAGCATGGTCTGTGTTCACTGCACGCTATCACTTTGGAGCCCCGCAGAATGTTCATTGCCAACTGGGTAGCCCTTTTCCTCCATTTTTTGTTGTTGTTTGTTGCCAGAATGGTTACATTTTCATCCTATAATATTGAAGGCAGTGCAAAGTTACAGCAATCTTTAGACATGTAGCCTATAGTAGTGGAGGCTGCTGAGGGGAGGACGGCTCAAAAAATGGCTGGAACGGAGCAAATGGAATGGCATGGGAAACCATGTGTGATGTATTTGATACCATTCTATCCATTCCGCTCCAGCCATTACCACAAGCCTGTCCTCCCCAATTAAGGTGCCACCAACCTCCTGTGGCCTGTAGCCTGTAGCCACCCAAACTAGCCTATCTAGGCCTATCTGAAATGTGAAAATGATCAATGAAAGCACCAGGTAGCCAATTATTGTTCTGGCAAAGATGCCTCTGTAGTAGATTTCTAAACTGTATTTATATGTTTAATATAAACGTAGAACTACTCTGTTTTGTTGGACAAAACCGTAGAAAATTGAGCAAGTGCTTTCTGGTCACTAATCACTGGGAATGGGCGCTCGCCCTTTGCACGCCAATGCTGATGACTGGTCAGTGGTCAACAAACAAGACATGCCATGTTTTGGTTCTGATAAACAGAGATTTACATTTACATTTAAGTCATTTAGCAGACGCTCTTATCCAGAGCGACTTACAAATTGGTGCATTCACCTTATGACATCCAGTGGAACAGTCACTTTACAATAGTGCATCTAAAACTTAAGGGGGGGGTGAGAGGGATTACTTATCCTATCCTAGGTATTCCTTAAAGAGGTGGGGTTTCAGGTGTCTCCGGAAGGTGGTGATTGACTCCGCTGTCCTGGCGTCGTGAGGGAGTTTGTTCCACCATTGGGGGCCAGGGCAGCGAACAGTTTTGACTGGGCAGAGCGGGAGCTTTACTTCCTCAGTGGTAGGGAGGCGAGCAGGCCAGAGGTGGATGAACGCAGTGCCCTTGTTTGGGTGTAGGGCCTGATCAGAGCCTGGAGGTACTGAGGTGCCGTTCCCCTCACAGCTCCGTAGGCAAGCACCATGGTCTTGTAGCGGATGCGAGCTTCAACTGGAAGCCAGTGGAGAGAACGGAGGAGCGGGGTGACGTGAGAGAACTTGGGAAGGTTGAACACCAGACGGGCTGCGGCGTTCTGGATGAGTTGAAGGGGTTTAATGGCACAGGCAGGGAGCCCAGCCAACAGCGAGTTGCAGTAATCCAGACGGGAGATGACAAGTGCCTGGATTAGGACCTGCGCCGCTTCCTGTGTGAGGCAGGGTCGTACTCTGCGGATGTTGTAGAGCATGAACCTACAGGAACGGGCCACCGCCTTGATGTTGGTTGAGAACGACAGGGTGTTGTCCAGGATCACGCCAAGGTTCTTGGCGCTCTGGGAAGAGGACACAATGGAGTTGTCAACCGTGATGGCGAGATCATGGAACGGGCAGTCCTTCCCCGGGAGGAAGAGCAGCTCCGTCTTGCCGAGGTTCAGCTTGAGGTGGTGATCCGTCATCCACACTGATATGTCTGCCAGACATGCAGAGATGCGATTCGCCACCTGGTCATCAGAAGGGGGAAAGGAGAAGATTAATTGTGTGTCGTCTGCATAGCAATGATAAGAGAGACCATGTGAGGTTATGACAGAGCCAAGTGACTTGGTGTATAGCGAGAATAGGAGAGGGCCAAGAACAGAGCCCTGGGGGACACCAGTGGTGAGAGCGCGTGGTGAGGAGACAGATTCTCGCCACGCCACCTGGTAGGAGCGACCTGTCAGGTAGGACGCAATCCAAGGGTGGGCCGCGCCGGAGATGCCCAACTCGGAGAGGGTAGAGAGGAGGATCTGATGGTTCACAGTATCGAAGGCAGCCGATAGATCTAGAAGGATGAGAGCAGAGGAGAGAGAGTTAGCTTTAGCAGTGCGGAGCGCCTCCGTGATACAGAGGAGAGCAGTCTCAGTTGAATGACTAGTCTTGAAACCTGACTGATTTGGATCAAGAAGGTCATTCAGAGAGAGATAGCGGGAGAGCTGGCCAAGGACGGCACGTTCAAGAGTTTTGGAGAGAAAAGAAAGAAGGGATACTGGTCTGTAATTGTTGACATCGGAGGGATCGAGTGTAGGTTTTTTCAGAAGGGGTGCAACTCTCGCTCTCTTGAAGACGGAAGGGACGTAGCCAGCGGTCAGGGATGAGTTGATGAGCGAGGTGAGGTAAGGGAGAAGGTCTCCGGAAATGGTCTGGAGAAGAGAGGAGGGGATAGGGTCAAGCGGGCAGGTTGTTGGGCGGCCGGCCGTCACAAGACGCGAGATTTCATCTGAGAGAGAGGGGAGAAAGAGGTCAGAGCACAGGGTAGGGCAGTGTGAGCAGAACCAGCGGTGTCGTTTGACTTAGCAAACGAGGATCGGATGTCGTCGACCTTCTTTTCAAAATGGTTGACGAAGTCATCTGCAGAGAGGGAGGAGGGGGGGGAGGGAGGGGGAGGAGGATTCAGGAGGGAGGAGAAGGTGGCAAAGAGCTTCCTAGGGTTAGAGGCAGATGCTTGGAATTTAGCGTGGTAGAATGTGGCTTTAGCAGCAGAGACAGAGGAGGAAAATGGAGAGGAGGGAGTGAAAGGATGCCAGGTCCGCAGGGAGGCGAGTTTTCCTCCATTTCCGCTCGGCTGCACGGAGCCCTGTTCTGTGAGCTCGCAATGAGTCATCGAGCCACGGAGCGGGAGGGGAGGACCGAGCCGGCCTGGAGGATAGGGGACATAGAGAGTCAAGGGATGCAGAGAGGGAGGAGAGGAGGGTTGAGGAGGCAGAATCAGGAGATAGGTGGGAGAAGGTTTGAGCGGAGGGAAGAGATGATAGGAAGAGGAGAGAGTAGCGGGGGAGAGAGAGCGAAGGTTGGGACGGCGCGATACCATCCGAGTAGGGGCAGTGTGGGAGGTGTTGGATGAGAGCGAGAGGGAAAAGGATACAAGGTAGTGGTCGGAGACTTGGAGGGGAGTTGCAATGAGGTTAGTGGAAGAACAGCATCTAGTAAAGATGAGGTCGAGCGTATTGCCTGCCTTGTGAGTAGGGGGGGGAAGGTGAGAGGGTGAGGTCAAAAGAGGAGAGGAGTGGAAAGAAGGAGGCAGAGAGGAAAGAGTCAAAGGTAGACGTGGGGAGGTTAAAGTCGCCCAGAACTGTGAGAGGTGAGCCGTCCTCAGGAAAGGAGCTTATCAAGGCATCAAGCTCATTGATGAACTCTCCGAGGGAACCTGGAGGGCGATAAATGATAAGGATGTTAAGCTTGAAAGGGCTAGTAACTGTGACAGCATGAAATTCAAAGGAGGCGATAGACAGATGGGTAAGGGGAGAAAGAGAGAATGACCACTTGGGAGAGATGAGGATCCCGGTGCCACCACCCCGCTGACCAGAAGCTCTCGGGGTGTGCGAGAACACGTAGGCGGACGAAGAGAGAGCAGTAGGAGTAGCAGTGTTGTCTGTGGTGATCCATGTTTCCGTCAGTGCCAAGAAGTCAAGGGACTGGAGGGAGGCATAGGCTGAGATGAACTCTGCCTTGTTGACCGCAGATTGGCAGTTCCAGAGGCTACCGGAGACCTGGAACTCCACGTGGGTCGTGCGCGCTGGGACCACCAGAGTAGGGTGGCCGCGGCCACGCGGTGTGGAGCGTTTGTATGGTCTGTGCAGAGAGGAGAGAACAGGGATAAACAGACACATAGTTGACAGGCTACAGAAGAGGCTACGCTAATGCAAAGGAGATTGGAATGACAAGTGGACTACACGTCTCGAATGTTCAGAAAGTTAAGCTACGTAGCAAGAATCTTATTCACTAAAATGATTAAAATGATACAGTACTGCTGAAGTAGGCCAGCTGGCAGTGGGTGCGTTGTTGACACTACACTAATCAAGTCGTTCCGTTGAGTGTAATAGTTTCTGCAGTGTTGCTATTCGGGGGCTAGCTGGCTAGCTAGCAGTGTTGTTTACGTTACGTTGCGTTAAAAGAACGACAATAGCTGGCTAGCGAACCTAGAAAATCGCTCTAGACTACACAATTATCTTTGATACAAAGACGGCTATGTAGCTAGCTATGTAGCTAGCTACGATCAAACAAATCAAACCGTTGTACTGTAATGAAGTGAAAATGTGATACTACCTGTGAATGCGACCGGGTTGTTGAGTGCGGAAGTTCTATTCAGTAGACGTTGGCTAGCGTTGGCTAGCGTTGGCTAGCTAGCAGAGTCACCTACGTTAAGGACGACAAATAGCTGGCTAGCTAACCTCGGTAAATTAAGATAATCACTCTAAGACTACACACTCTAAACCTAAACAACACAATTATCTTGGATACGATGATACGAAGACAGCAAAGACAGCTATGTAGCACGCTAACACTACACTAATCAAGTCGTTCAGTTGAGTGTAATAGTTTCTCCAGTGCAGCTAATCAGTGGACGTTAGCTAGCTGGCTAGTGAAGACTACGTTAGGACGGCGAAATACGATAATTACGCAATTACGCAATTATCTTTGATACAAAGACGGCTATGTAGCTAGCTGAGAAGAAATTGCTAAGATTAGACAAATCAAACCGTTGTGCTATAATGAAATATAATGAAAAAGTTATACTACCCGCGGGAGCGAAGTGCAGATGCGACCACTCGCTCCAACCGATGTGTTTGAGACAATAATTTAGCGCAATACCATAGGCCTATGTTAGAAACCAGACCAAATGTAATTTTAATAGGCAAAGGTATACACGGAGTATACAAAACATTAAGAATACCTTCCTAATATTGAGTTTCACCTTCTTTTGCCCTCAGAACAGACTCAATTTGTCGGGGCATGGATTAAATAAGGTATCAAAAGAGTTTCACAGCGATGCTGGCCCATGTTGACTCCAATGCTTCCCACAGTTGTGTCAAGTTGGCTGGATGTAGTTTGGGTGACGGACCATTCTTGATACACACGGGAAACTGTTGTGCGTGAACAACCCTGCAGCGTTGCAGTTGTTGGCACACGCAAACCGGTGCGCCTGGCACCTACTACGATACTCCATCCAAAGGCACTTAAAACTTTTGTCTTGACCATTCACCCTCTGAATGGCACACATACACAATCCACATCTCAATTGTCTCACGGATTAAACATCCTTTGTTAACCTGTCTCCTCCCCTTCATCTACACTGATTTAAGTGGATTTAACAGGTGACATCAATAAGGGATCATAGCTTTCAGCTGGATTCACCTGGTCTGTCTATGTCATGGAAAGAGCAGGTGTTCCTTATGCTTTGTACACTTAGTGTATATACACAGCGTATACAAATATATGAAACATATGTATTTTACACATTCAGTTTCACACTCGCAACCCCCCAAAACTTTCTCACTTTGAGAACCGCTGCGCTAGCTGACCTGACCTGTGTTAATTGACAGTTTGCTGGTTCAATTAGAGGGCCGAGTGTGCATTTCACTAACAAATCTGTTGCACATTTGTTTTTAAGTCGATGCTGCGGGTACTGTCTCTGGCTGTGTGGAGAGTAATCAACGGAGACTCTGTACCACAAAATGAGTGACAAAACATTACAAAACCTGTCCAGAAAATTATAATTCATCTGTCTCAAATCACAGTCGAGTATCATTTCTTGAGGCTCCAAGTCCAAGTCAGGTCTCAAGTTATTTTATTTTCTATCAAGTCAAGTTTCAAGTCATATAATTTGTGACTCGAGTCCAAGTCATGTGACTCGAGTCCACACCTCTGACTTTGACAGAGTATTTTATGTACATTGTTGACTAAAATTACAATTAAATCCATTCTAATCACACTTTGTAAGACCATTTTTTGGGAATAAATCCAAGGAGGGTGTAGACTTTGTCAGCCAATAGTGTAAGTTAAAATGAGCCTTTTCTTGGTATGGATATACTTCACCAACTGTGAACACTACTTTTGATACGGCAATTGGCCTACTTCTCTGAATATATACATACTGCCTGTCTGGGGGGCTGATGATCAATGATACGGAGCCAGTCTGATACTACTTAATTGCTGACCCTCTCTCTTACTCTCTCCACTCACTCACTCTCTCTCTCTCTAATACTCACTATCTCACTCTTCCATCCTCACAGTTCACTCACTCAGATGGTATGTAGACTGGTTGATGGCACTTGCAGGCCTGTTTGTGGGACAACTGGACAGAAGATATCAGAATGCTTTGACATCAAGAAAGCCCCTTCTTTGCTCTTCCTGTTGGGCATAATGCTCTCAAGGTGTGTCTTTCCATCTCTCTCATGTCGTGTGGCATCACCTATAGATGACCCCTAGATAGGTTCAAATTGTTTGCCTGTGAATGGTTGTCCTCATAAGGTTATTTACTTGTTACCTATATGTTTAAATACTGTGTCCCCGTCACAGAATTGGAATGATCCCTCAACTGCCCCGTGTTCTCTCTCTCCAGGATACATTAGGGGAAATGTTTTGCTGTTGGCATCAGTCCCATGCTGCCAACTAAGACAACATCAACTGCTTTATCCCCCTCATCCTAAACTTACTCATGTTCAACTTCTCTTTGATTAAATCGGTTTAATTCAAAGTTTACATTTGCTTCAATGGTTTCTAATGAATGTTGACAGATGGCACTTGTATGGAGGGATGTGGGCGTGGGTGGAGAGAGTGGATAGATGGGTGTAAATGGGATTGGTTGAAGAAACTCCCTCTCCCCCTACCTCCATCCCTTATGTTGATGAGTAATACAAGTTAATGTAATTGCTGCATTTTACCTGTGATCCAAAATCTTTAAAAGCTGACAAAATTAGATTTCCTGACATTTACTTTGTCTTTCCACATCTACTCAATACTGGCCACATGTAGTCACTTCAGCTAACATGAACTGTTTTTAGGCCTGCTTTTACATTTGAAGGTAAACCACTTGAATTCATAACCGAAATCACATCGCTCATGTTTTTCACCAATAGTTCCATATTTTCTAGTATTGTATATGGTAGTATAGTTTATTTTATATTTCAAAGATGATCTGTATAAAACACTCAAGTGTAGCGGCAAACTATTTGGCAGAGGCGTTGAATATGTAGTCATGTAGTTGTCTGATAGTTCAGTCACATAATTACCTGTTTCCATTTGAATGTGACAATCCTGACCATAATAACCACTGTCTGATTGGCAACGCCCCCCTAATAACTGAGAACAGATTCTAGAAAAAAGACCCACACTGCATACTAAGAACATGTTTCAGTTTCTGCCCTCTTGAAGCTCTTTATTGATCTTTAGAAGCTATGCTCTAATTTTACACATAGTGTATGTCTGTTTTTATTAAGAGGGGATGGGTGCTCAACTTGTTCTTGCAGGTTGCTCTTTGTTTTCATGGCTCTTTTAGGGTTTATGGTTTCTATATGTTCTAGATTTTTCACAGAGTTCATATCTTTCACCACTTTAAGTGGGCCTTTACAGCCCTTGGAGTTTTGTCTTTTCTGAAGATGCATATAATTACATACAACATTTTCACTAAACACAGCATTCTAATTTTCACCTCTTAGGTCCTTCATATTTGATGGTATTTGATTTTATATTTGGTTTATTAGGATACCCAATGGCCGACGCCAATAGCGCCAGCTAGTCTGACACATAACGAAAAATACATTACAAACAAAAGACTTTACAATTGAAATACATTTATTCTGATATAATCTCATCATGGGGCAACAAAAAAAATGAAGTTGCCTTCATAATGACCCAGTGTCACTAATGATGGCTCCTATTGATTGTGCAGCAAACCTTAGGATACCCTTGGATGTAATATGGCTAGACAATGTATGACACGTCGGTCAACTAACGTTAGCTAGCCATGCTGTCTCATGCTAGTTGTGTTAAACCCCAGCTATGTTTTGTTTGACTACCAGTGAACATTGCACCTTGTTGTCTGTGCCGGTACACTACAATTCAGCCATATTTGACACTTGATCCAGAATTAATGATAGTAATTTCAACCCAAGGGAAGCACTTTGAGGCAGAGGAGCTGGTCTGGTTCTACATCCTCCTGAGAAAGAAAGGGCACCATCCCAAGGTGGACAGTCACTGTGGTGTCCCTGCAAGGTCTTAGAGAGGATGGGGGAGGTGGTGTACCGACTCCAGCTGCCTCCCAGCGGGAGAAAGGTGGCACTGCACCGGGACAGGTTAGCCCCATAAAGAGGGGCCGCTTCTCCTCCACAAACCCCAAATTCCTCCCTCTGGCAATGACATTCCCCACACACCCACACCCAGGCCCCGCAGACAGGGATCCAGACGGCCCACTTACCCAGTCTCCCCTATACCACTTCATGGTTCCAAAGACCCACGGACTGTCCCCCCTTGTGTCACTGAATGGTTTGTCTGAAACTAGATCCCCTACAGACTGGTCTTGACGAGAAGAAAAAAAACTGTCTGAGAGGTTTTCTGCGCACCCAGTAAATGTGGAGGAGAAGATGGAGTGTCGCCTTGTAAAGGTCCAAAAATGGAAGCTGTGTCACAGGCTCTTTTTCCATTTCCCCTGAAAACCGAAAACATTTGGTTGTTGGGAGCTTTGTATAATCTACTGTGCCCCAGAGGGACAACCCCTTAACACAGATTGAGCCCCATGTGCCACTTTCCCTGTCATGGCCACACACACACACAAAGGAGACCTCCGGGTCTCTTCGAGACTTTGTGTGTTTCCTCAAGGACGAGGAATTTTGAGGTGCATCCTGACCCGCTTGGACATTTTTGTGTGCCTGTGTTCTGACGTTCTATTGTTGTGTGGTTATCAGGGCACATATCAATTTACTCTAGGTTTCGTGGGGTCCAGGATGCCAGTCCCCCTGCTGTCTGCCAATCAAGGGGATGCCTGGAATGTTTCAGTGCCAGGCGCAGGGGCGCAACTTTCACTCCCCCACGTTCTGAAATAGATTTTTTTTTAAATATATATATATATCATTGCTATGTGATACAAATCAAGGCCCAGGTTTGCTATAGGACCATGTGAATGCCTCAGAGCGGTCGGGTAGGCTGTTTTCCTGTTTCAGCCGGCTGGAAATAGGACCACACGGACATCACAGAGCGTGTGGACAGGCTGTGTGAAGGAAAAGCTTCTGAAAGGCTGGCATATAAGACCAGCATGGGATAGATGAACAGAGGCATCTGCTGTCTGTGTTGCACTTTTTCTCTGAGTTGTAAAAGCAAGCAGAGCATAAACTGGCTACTCTTTAGTTGACTGATCTAGCTGGCAAGGTACTGCTGTTTGACAAAATAAAAATATATATTTTTCCCAGTGCTGAGCTACTAGCAGGGTTGGAGAGTAACGGATATCATAAAAACTGTAACTGTAATCCATTACCAGCTAAAATATTATAATCAGATTACACAGTTTTGAAAAAATAGATGTTTACTTGGAGGATTACTTTTACATTCAGAAAGGATGTGAATGTAAAAAAATCTGACACTTCTGTTTTCTCATTGACATTCAAATCAGCATTGAAAAAAGGCACAGGTTTAAATGAGGTCAACATGAGAGCGTCTTACCATAAGTCAGAGACCACTACGATGACACACCAAATGTGTTTGATGGATCACGAGAAAAGAGCAGGAATAGGCTTTTGTAGGCAACAGCCTATGGAATGAAAGGGAGGCTTCATGCTGATAAAAAAAATATCAATAGGCTTAATGGAAACATGTTCAACTCACACACTTTTGATATACTTAAAGGGGCAATTTGCAGTTGCTACATCCGATTTTGGACTTAATCTGTCTGTAATAATAATAATAATAATCTGCCTGTAAACAATTGTTGGAAAATTACTTGTGTCATGCCGACTTGCAAAAACTATAGTTTGTTAACAAGATATTTGTGGAGTGGTTGAAAAATGAGTTTACTACCAGTCAAAGTTTAGACACACTTACTCCTTTAAAGGGTTTTTACTTTATTTTTACTATTTTCTACATTGTAGAATAATAGTGAAGATATCAAAAACATGAAATAACACATATGGAATCATATAGTAACCAAAAAAGTGTTAAACAATTAAAAAATATAAGTTATATTTCAGATTCTTCAAAGTAGCCACCCTTTGCCTTGATGAAAGCTTTCCACACTCTTGGCATTCTCTCAACCAGCTTCATGAGAAATGCATTTCCAACAGCAATGTAACGTTCTTGATCTGTCAATTTCCCTAGCTAATTCCCTACTTTTCACACTGACACAACACTATGCTCATCAAATCTTAGCAGGATCAGATGGTGACAGGTGTCCCTGCAGGGTCAGACAACCAGGGAATACCATTCTATGGAGCTCAGGTAAATAATATCCTCATACGGCAGGTTCTCCTCGCCTGAGAAGCCTTGATTCACTGCCAAAAATAAAATGAACCCATCTAGTGTTCAGCAAAATAACAACACAATGTCAAATACAGGTAGCCTAGTCAAATAATTAACATCCAATCACATTAACTGTTACTCTCTCGTGGGAATTCCACTAACGTTCCGTATGTAGCCAAACATAGCTGCTGCTCATGTTGGTATCTGTACTGATGGCTCAAAACCCATGACAAGGAGACATAGCGGAGTGGTAAACGCACGGGCAAGCAGTTGTTCCCGACGCCACTTGGGTACACTGCAGCATCCACTGAGAGGCTCTTACTGCCAAGGGAATGCCTGACAGCTTGAAAGACGTTTTGACACTACAGCAATAATGGTTAACTTTATTAAAGCAAGGCCCCTGAACTCTTGTGTATTTTCTGCACTATGCAATGATATGGGAAGCAACCATGTAACGTTTTTACAACATACAGAAGTGCGTTGGTTATCACAGGGCAAAGTGTTGACACATTTTTTTTTAAATTGAGAGACGAGCTTAAATTTTCTTTACTGACCATTTTCACTTGTCTGACCACTTGCATGATGATGACACGACTGGCCTATCTGAGTGATGTTTTTTCTCGCCTGAATGATCGTAATCTAGGATTGCAGGGACTCACCGCAACTATATTTAATGCGCAGGACAAAATTGAGGCTATGATTAAGAAGTTGGAGCTCTTCTCTGTCTGCATTAACAAGAACAACACACAGGTCGTGTGTTACATTGATTGAGCTATGATTTTTAGCTTACAGACAATGTCAAATGTGATATAGCAAAGCACCTGAGTAAGTTGGGTGTGCAATTAAGCAGGTACTTTCCCAAAATGGATGACACAAACTGGATTCGTTATGCCTTTCATGCCCTGCCTCCAGTCCACTTACCCATATCTGAACAAGAGAGTCTCATCGAAATTGCAACAAGCGGTTCTGTGAAAATTTAATTTAATCAGAAGCCACTGCCAGATTTCTGGACTGGGCTGCGCTCAGAGTATCCTGCCTTGGCAAATCACGCTGTTAAGACACTGATACCCTTTGCAACCATGTACCTATGTGAGAGTGGATTCTCAGCCCTCACAAGCGGTTCTGTAAAACACAAAATGAGACATATTTGCATATGTTGCATATGTTATGGTCTTGTGAAGGCTGGCTATAGTGCCTTACGGTCAGATGCCGAGCTGAAACTGGTCAGGATGCTCTTGATGGTGCAGCTGTAGAACATTTTGAGGATCTGGGGAATGGAATTCTTGAGCTCGGTGTTTATGGCCTAGAGACCTCAAACTCAACTCTGGACCTCGAAGCCAGTTCCACTGCATTTTTTAATTGTTCCCATCTAACCAGGGCCTGATTTAGACCTGGGACACCAGGTGGTTGCAATTAATTATCAGGTACAACAGAAAACCAGCAGGCTCCGGACCTCATAGGGTAAGAGTTGAATATCCCTGACCTAGAAAAACATAAACTAATGAAAATGCTGTTATGTATTGTAATGTTACCTAATACTCATAAAAACAACCAAATGATTATTCTTCCAATATCATATATGAAATGTATTTATTAATGTTGACCCATCATTGGCTGGAAGGAGGGGTCCATCAAGGCCATGAGTATGCTAATGTAGCCGCCCTACTATGTTCTCTACCGGATACTTATATGCTGAAAGGCCCGTGCTTCCAGATATCAATTGTAAAAACAATACACAGATCTGATAGGATGTTTATAGTTTAAATATATATAGTAACTTGGATGCTGGCTGTAACTGAGCTGAATGATGGATGCTGGATGTAACTCAGAACTGGATGCTGGATGCTCTCCCCAAGACTTCCAGCTCGCACTGCCTTCCACCTAGCTCGTTTCACTTCCGCATCAAGTTTCACATCCACTCGAAGGATCCTCCTGAAGGGGATGTCCAGGTGAGAGACTCTACCATCCGTCCGCGTCTTCCTGAGTTTTACAGCTTCCTCTCTGCAGAAGGCCGACATCAGCGTATGCAGTGGATTGGGGATTTTTTATTATGCTAATTAGATTTCCATGGATATCGACTCTCAAAACAAAATCTGTGAATGCTAAAATATTGCTACCTAACTTGACGACAGCATAAAATATGTGCAAGTCATGAAGAATTTGTCTACCTGACTCAAAAGAACCAGCTCTGTCTCCCAATGCCACGGGATTCTTCTGTTGAAGGAGAGGCGGACGAAAACGCAGCGTGGTTATTTTGATACATCTTTAATAACGATGAAAATAGAACAATACACAAAAACAAGAAACGTGAAAAACCAAAAACAGCCCTATCTGGTTGTAACAAAGACAGGAACAAAACCCAACACAAAACAGGCTACCTAAATATGGCTCCCAATCAGAGACAATGACTAACACCTGCCTCTGATTGAGAAACATATCAGACCTAAACACAGAAACAGACAAACAAGACATCCAACATAGAATGCCCATTCAGATCACACCCTGACCAAACAAAACATAGAACATACAAAGCAAACTATGGTCAAGGTGTGACACCCAAGAGATGGAACATTGTTTAGTTATTGACGCATCTCTGAGCGATTAAATTATGTTGAACGCATAGGGACTGTTTTTTTTTGTGAAGTGACTTTAAAATGAACAGTCCGCCCTAAAGTTAAACTGTCAGAGGACAAACAGAAAACCACAATCAAGAAGAAGACATTTGGTTCTGATCACCTTAGAGCTCCCAATTTAAAGGACCAATGATGTTTTGCTTACGTTTTACTCTACACACACACAGTCACACATACTACACTGACACTCCAACACACTCACTCACACATGCACGTTGACGCCGAACACACACTCACACATTTACACACCCTTCACGTACGCAGCTTCTACTCTTTATCTATCCTGATTGCCTAGTTACTTTTAACCCTACCTACATGTACATATTACCTCCTACCCCTCCCTGCACATTGACTCTGTACCGGTACTCCTTGTAAAAAGCCTCATTATTGTTATTTCATTGTGTTACTATTTCCTTTTTTATTTTGCAAATGTGTCTAACTCTGCATTGTTTGGAAAGGGCTCATAAGTAAGAATGTCAAGGTATAGTCTACAGCTGTTGTATTCAGTGCATGTGACAAATGAAATTAGATTTTTATACATGCTATGTGCATATGTTCATTGTTTTTATGCAAAGTCAAAGACACATGTCTGTCCTCTTATAAAGACACATTATCAAGCAAAATAACTGGATAATATACTTTTTTCAAAAATGATTTCATGAGAACAGTTCAATCACAGGCATTCAGGTGTGAGAGAGAGACGTGTGGAAAGACCATCACAATAAGATCAAATTTCATATGTGCCTGACAATAACCTTTTGAAATGGGCCAGTTCTTTTATTTTAATCTTTAAGAAAATGTGAAACTCGAAATTCAAAACTCAAACCCCAAAGCGGTTTTCACCGCCACTCTAGTGTGAAATAAGACTGTGTATTACCTTCAGTGAGAAAATCATCTCCAGAATCTTGCTACATGCAAACAACAGTCTGTTCCCCTTAACAATAGGCTGTCTGTTAAAAGGCAGCCATGGAGATGGAGCCATGGAATGTGTCCCAAATGCCAACTTATTCCCTATATAGGGCACTGATTTCGACCAGGGCCAATCTGTGGTCAAAAGTAGTGCACTATTATAGAGAATAGGGTGCCATGTAGGACGCAGATATGGAGATTAATCCTTGGCAGTGAGAGGCGGGATGGGAGCAGAGAGAAGAGAAGAGAAACAGGCTGAGGCGGGGATGTGTTTGTGTGAAGGTGTCGCTTCAGCACATCCTGTATGTTTCAGTAATGACCTCCAGTTTCTGACGATCCCAGCGTTTTAATCAATTTCAGACATGGCTTCTTCTCATCTCAGATACTCACCCTTGTGCTGTTGTTTTTTTTTGCATATTTATTTCTATGCAGAGGAGCTATTCCTCAAAATCATCTGTGCATCGCTTTTTCAATTAGTCACTCGTTTCTCCATGACACCTGTGTGTAACAATGATAACACCAAGTAAAACTGAAATGATAACTTGAAACACAACATATAAATATACATTAACAAACTTCTTATAGTCCTTCAGGGTGGAAGGAACCTGTCTATTTCTGTGTATGTGTGTGTGTGTGACTTCCCGCAGGCGGCACGGAACCACTTCAGAATCTGTAACATCACACCAAGTTCCCATACGGACCCTCTTCCTCATCCTTTTTTGTTCTATGAACATTTGAGTAGGACCCATCTAACATCTAGATGCACAGCTCTCACTTTCATCTATGGCTTATTGAAGAGAATGTAAGGCCCATGGCCAGTATTATATAGGAGATTTTGTAATTTTTTTCACCATGTGGCTGCACTTGTCATCCCGGGACAGTCCCGTAGCTCAGCCCATTTTCAAATGTCCAACCTGGACTCAGGGGTAAACATAACATAGTAAACGTATCAGGGACACTACAATTAGTATATGTTTCGTATGTTATGTATTAATTTGTGGATGTCCATCATCCATGTTATGAATTGCAATACGTAGAATATTTTACGAATTGGAAAAACAAGTATGATATGTTACAAATTACAATTTGTTGTGGCTAACATTAGCTAGATGGCTAGGTGGCTAACGTTAGCTAGCTTAGGGGTTAGAGGTGAAGGTTCAAATTAAATTGTATTTGTCACATGCGCCAAACAATGCAGTTAAAAAAAAGTAAGACAAATTTTAAAAATAATGGTAATACAAAATAATAATGTGGGTGTGTGTGTGTGTGTGTGTGGTTAGAGTCCAGTAAGTATACATCGAGCCTGTGCAAGAATCAGTGCAAAAAATAAGAATAAAACAAATAAGGGGGTTAATGCAAATAGTCCGGGTAGCCATTTGATTAACTGATCAGCATTCTTATGGCTTGGAGGGAGAAGCTGTTAAGGAGAATTTTGGTCCTAGACTAGGCACTCCGATACCGCTTGCCGTAAGGTAGCAACAGTCTATTATGGGTGGCTGGAGTCTTGACAATTTTTAGGGCCTTCTCTGCCACTGCCTGGTATAGAGGTCCTGGATGGCAGGAAGCTCGGCCTCATTGATGTACTGAGCTGTACAATTTATAGCATCTTGCAGTCAGATGCCGAGCAGTTGGCATACCAAGCAGTGATACACCGATCTCGATTGTGCAGCTGTAGAAATGTTTGAGGATCTGAGGCACCATGCCAAATCTTTTCAGCCTCCTGAGAGGGAATAGGCATTGTCGTGCACTCTTCACAACTGTGTTGGTGTGTTTGGACCATGATAGATCCTTAGTGATGTGGTCACCAAGGAACTTGAAGCTCTCGACCCGCTCCACTACAGCCTCATCGATGTGAATGGGAGGGTACTCGGCTCTCCTTTTCCTGTAATCCACGATCAGTTCCTTTGTCTTGCTCACGTTGAGGGAGAGGTTGTTGTCCTTGCACCACACTGCCAGGTCTCTGACCTCCTCCCTAGAGGCTGTCTTATCAGGGTCTGTGATCAGGCCTACCACGTTGTTTCGTCGGGAAACGACTGGTATTGGAGTCATGTGTGGCCACAGAGTTGTGGGACAACAGGGAGTACAGGAGGTGACTAAGCACGCAGCCCTGAGGGGCCTCCGTGTTGAGGGTCAGCATGGCGTATGTTTTGTTGCCTATCCTCACCACCTGGTGCAGGCCCGTCAGAAAGTCCATGATCCAGTTGCAGAGGGAGATGTTCAGTCCCAGGATCCTTAGCTTAGTGATATGCTTGAATGGCCTTGGGGTGTTGCCTTGGGGTGTTGAATACTGAGCTGTGGTCAATGAACAGCATTCTCACGTAGGTGTTCCTTTTGTCCAGTTGGGAAAGGGCAGTGTGGAGTTTAATAGAGATTGTGGATCTGTTGGGGTGGTATCCAAATTGGTTTAGATTAAGGTTAGGAGTTAGGTTAAAGGGCTAAGGTTAGGGGAAGGGTTAGGTAACATGCTAAGTAATTGCCGCTAAAAAGTCGTTAAAATGTAGTAAGTAGTTGCAAAGTTGCTAATTAGCTGAAATGTTAAAAGTGGTCTATGAAGAGATTTGAACACGCAACCTTTGGGTAGCTAGACATTTGCATTATACATCTACCCATCCACCCGACCAGCCACCATACTCTAGTTTTTGCCTTTAGTAACCTTCTGACTCATGTAGCCACACCAAATGCAACATATCATACTAATTTGAATGTCCTGGATATATCTACATATACTATGTTACTTATAGTCTATGAGACCAGGCTGCAATGTCATTAAACTTTGTAGCAGATGTCTCTTTCCATTCATCAAATTGCACTGTATGTATTATTGTATGTAGTATTGTGGAACTGACAATGTACAAATCTGTTGTTCTGCCCTGAACAAGGCAGTTAACCCACAGTTCCTAGGCCGTCATTGAAAATAAGAATTTGTTCTTAACTGACTTGCCTAGTTAAATAAAAAAATAATGCAGCTTCATATGATGCAGTGCTCCGGTCACCTTTGATGTGGGCAGGGCTTTGAGGGAGAGGGTGTGTGTGTGTCTGAGCATTAACACGTAAGCAAACACTTGTCCCCAAGTGGGTCCCCATAGCGATTGTGCGTAAGCTGGGAAATGAGTGTAGGAGGCATGACCTCGTATCCTTGTGAGCACACTCTGGAAATCCTGGGGCCCATAATAAAACTGTCCTTTTTCAATGGCAATGACCTCTCTATTGCTCGATGAAAATAACTCAATATTAATAACTTTATTTGTATAGCGTTTATACAGTGAAGATAGATTATATACCTATAATAGATAGATGATAGAACTATAAAAGAGAACTATGACATTTTACATGGTCTCTATGTTTTGTATTGTATACAGTGGCCCTGTTCGAATACCCATACTTGCATTGTAAATAGTAGTTGTTTCAGGTATGCAAAAATATAACGTTTTACAGTATGTGAAATTTCAAACATTTTGTATGCTTTAAATGCCAGGATGTCATACTTATTTGGACTTTTAATCTAGTAGAATTCACTGCACACTATTGAGGAAGATAATCTTGTGTTTGACAACAGCTGATAAACAGATACAGTGGGGCAAAAAGTATTTAGTCAGCCACCAATTGTGCAAGTTCTCCCACTTACAAAGATGAGAGAAGCCTGTCATTTTCATCATAGGGACACTTCAACTAAAACAGACAAAATTAGAAGAAAAAAAATCCAGAAAATCACATTGTAGGATTTTCTATGAATTTATTTGCAAATTATGGTGGAAAATAAGTATTTGGTCAATAACAAAAGTTTATCTCAATACTTTGTTATATACCCTTTGTTGGCAATGACAGAGGTCAAACGTTTTCTGAAAGTCTTCACAAGGTTTTCAAACACTGTTGCTGGTATTTTGGCCCATTCCTCCATGCTGATCTCTTCTAGAGCAGTGATGTTTCGGGGCTGTTGCTGGGCAACACGGACTTTCAACTCCCTCCAAAGATTTTCTATCGGGTTGAGATCTGGAGACTGGCTAGGCCACTCCAGGACCTTGAAATGCTTCTTACGAAGCCACTCCTTCGTTGCCTGGGTGTTTGGGATCATTGTCATGCTGAAAGACCCAGCCACGTTTCATCTTCAATGCCCTTCCTGATGGAAGGAGGTTTTCACTCAAAATCTCACGATACATGGCCCCATTCATTCTTTCCTTTACACGGATCAGTCGTCCAGGTCCCTTTGCAGAAAAACAGGCCCAAAGCATGATGTTTCCACCCCCATGCTTCACAGTAGGTATGGTGTTCTTTGGATGCAACTCAGCATTCTTTGTCCTCCAAACACGACAAGTTGAGTTTTTACCAAAAAGTTATTTAGGTTTCATCTGACCATATGACATTCTCCCAATCTTGTTTTGGATCATCCAAAATGCTCTCTAGCAAACTTCAGACGGGCCTGGACATGTACTGGCTTAAGCAGGGGGACACGTCTGGCACTGCAGGATTTGAGTCCCTGGTGGCGTAGTGTGTTACTGATGGTAGGCTTTGTTACTTTGGTCCCAGCTCTCTGCAGGTCATTCACTAGGTCCTGCCGTGTGGTTCTGGGATTTTTGCTCACCGTTCTTATGATCATTTTGACCCCACGGGGTGAGATCTTGCATGGAGCACCAGATCAAGGGAGATTATCAGTGGTCTTGTATGTCTTCCATTTCCTAATAATTGCTCCCACAGTTGATTTCTTCAAACCAAGCTGCTTACCTATTGCAGATGCAGTCTTCCCAGCCTGGTGCAGGTCTACAATTTTGTTTCTGATGTCCTTTGACAGCTCTTTGGTCTTGGCCATAATGGAGTTTGGAGTGTGACTGTTTGAGGTTGTGGACAGGTGTCTTTTATACTGATAACAAGTTCAAACAGGTGTCATTAATACAGGTAACGAGTGGAGGACAGATGAGCCTCTTAAAGAAGAAGTTACAGGTCTGTGAGAGCCAGAAATCTTGCTTGTTTGTAGGTGCCCAAATACTTATTTTCCACCATAATTTGCAAATTAATTATTTAAAAATCCAACAATGTGATTTTCTGGATTTTTTTTTCTCTCATTTTGTCTGTCATAGTTGAAGTGTACCTATGATGAAAATGACAGGCCTCATCTTTTTAAGTGGGAGGACTTGCACAATTGGTGGCTAACTAAATACTTTTTTGCCCCACTGTACCTTACCTGTGACTCCAAATGCAGAGTGGGACAGAGGTCAAGGAATTCCTTCGCAGGTGGGCTATTGACAATCTCTTGTCGTGATGCATGTAGAATGGACTGAATGTTAATAAATAAAGGAGGCTAAATTCTTATTTAGCCGAGACAAAAGCTGCACACACACACACACACACACACACACACACAAACCACAGCCACACACACACAAACCACAGCCACTTTAAGAAATAAAGGAGGCTAAATTCTTATTTAGCCTAGACAAAAGCTGCACACAAACACACAAACCACAGCCACACACACACAAACTGCACACACACAAACCACAGCCACTTTACTAATTCATGCACTTAGTTACTAGCTAGCAAACAACTTTGTTGTTACAATCTGAAACTTTAATTGTCTCACTCCTCAGCTAAGTTAGCTAGCTAGTTAACCACCTCGTGCAGCTAACTGGGTGAAATAATTGCCTTCAAACCTCATGGCAAAGAATGATGCCAACAACCAATTTCACTAACATTACTGTGCACTGCAATGGCTAGTGTGACGTTAGATAGCTAGCCAAGCAAATTGATGTGTTTTTGAACCCATGTTTCAGAAAATAATATATATTAATAGGATTGACAACCTCTATGATGTATTCTATAATTATTAAATATTTTTATTTTATTTACCGTGACAAGCCGAACTATCGGGTTCAGATCCTTTCCCTCTTCTTTGAGATTAAACAGGTTCTCTGGTCACTCACAGACAGCCAAGGCAACTAAACCTTTTAGACTCTTGCGCTCAGCTGGCATCTGATTGGTTCACTCGCGCGCGTATAGGCTGCGCAGCAGGGCTAGATGTCCGTGTTGGTGTAGCTATACTTAGTCATGGCGACACAATTTGTTTATTGCCCAAGTAGGCCTACAGCAAGGATTTATTTGAGTCAAATATGCTGCAGACCACAAAAAAAATAACAATCATATTCAAGACAAATAGGCTGCAGTCCAGCAACCATTCCTCCACGCCCAGGGTTTGAGAAAGGCTGGTATAAGCTATGGATCATTTTATTGAGACCACACTAGGCAGACTTGATATTACTCACCCAGCAGAGAATCAGGGATGAGGAGCATCATCGGCATACATGAAATACTATAATGAGCAACTAATTCTCAAACCCTTAGCAATATTTCCTTTAGCTTCTTATGGTATAGGGGATGCTTGCGTCCCACTTGGCCAAAAGCCAAGGAAAATGCAGCGTGGCAAATTCAAATAAAATTATATAAAAATCAAACTTTCATTAAATCACACATGTAAGATACTAAATTAAAGGTAGACTCGTTGTGAAATCAGCCAACATTACAGATTTTACAAAGGCTTTTCGGCAAAAGCATAAGAAGCTATTATCTGATGATAGCACAACAGTAAACAAAGAGTAGCATATTTCAACCTTGCAGGCGCTACACAAAACGCATAAATAAAATATAAAACATGCCTTACCTTTGACAAGCTTCTTTTGTTGGCACACCAATATGTCCCATAAACATCACAATTGGTCCTTTTGTTCGATTAATTCCGTCCATATATATCCAAAATATCAATTCATTTGGCGCGTTTGATCCAGAAAAAAACACCCTCCAAATTGCGCAACGTCAGTACAAAATATCTCAAGTTACCTGTAAACTTTGCCAAAACATTTCAAACTACTTTTGTAATAAAACTTTAGGTATTTTTAAGCGTTAATTATCGATCAAATTGAAGACAGGTCTATCTGTTTTCAATAGAGGATGAGAGGAAACTAACGCTACTTTTCAAGTCTTGCGCAACTCTCAACAGTGTTAACCATTTCCTAGATGGCCGTACTTCTTCATTGCACAAAGGAATAACCTCAACCAAATTCCAAAGACTGGTGACGTCCAGTGGAAGCGGTAGGAACTGAAAACAAGTGCCGAAGAAATATTGTTTAGCAATGAGCACTCAATGAACAGCCAGAGACCTCAAAAAAAATACATCTGAACGGTTAGTCCGCTGGGTTTTGCCGGCTACATTAGTTCTGTTATACTCACAGACATTATTTAAATAGTGTACCTATGATGAAAATTACAGGCCTCTCTCATCTTTTTAAGTGGGAGAACTTGCACAATTGGTGGCTGACTAAATACTTTTTTTGCCCCACTGTATTTATTTTCTACAGATATCATAGAATGGCCTAACATGAGTGTACAATATAGAAACAAATAACTGAAACTAATAATATTTGTTGTCCCTTTTGTCATTTTTGGTTGTAGGTCTATGCAGAGTCCCACAGAGTGCCTATGCAGTGTCTACCCTTACCACCTGGGGGCGGCCCGTCAGGAATTCCAGGATCCAGTTGCAGAGGGAGGTGTTTAGTCTCAGATTTTAAAAAGGCTTTTCGGCAAAAGCATAAGAAGCTATTATCTGATGATAGCACAACAGTAAACAAAGAGTAGCATATTTCAACCCTGCAGGCGCTACACAAAATGCAGAAATAAGTTTAGTGATGAGCTTCGTGGGCACTATGGTGTTGAACGCTGAGCAGTAGTCAATGAACAGTTAATATCATGTCTGTGAGTATAACAGAACTGAAATGGCAGGCGAAACCCCGAGGACGAACCATCCAAAAAAACAATGTTTCATCCTACCACTAGGGCAAAGTCCTGCCCAATTGCAGTTCCTAGGGCTTCCACTAGATGTCAGCAGTCTTTAGAAAGACTTTCAGGCTGGTTTTTGGAAAAATGAGCCAGAAATTGTCATTTTTCTAGGTTGCTCCCATTTTGTCTGTAGTGTTTCCAAGCATGTGAATGAGATCGCATTCTATGGTATTTTTCTCCGGTAAAGACAATAACGATTCTCCGTCTTAAATGTTATATATTTTTGCGTATTAGGGAACCAAAGGTTTGATTATAAAAGTTGAATGACTTGTTTGGATAAGTTTATTGGTCATGTTTGGGATTCATTTTGTATGCATTTTGAAGGAGGGAAACCAAGTGGATTATTGACTGAAGCGTGCCAGCAAAACTGAGTTTTATGGATATAAAGAAGAACATTATTGAACAAAAGGACCATTTGAATTGTAACTGGGACCTTTTGGAGTGCCAACAGAAAAATATCTAAGGTAAGGCATATATCATATCGCTATTTCTGACTTTCGCGTCGCAACTCCCTGGTTGAAAATGATTTGTTATGCATTTGTGTGCTGGGCGCGGTCCTCAGATAATCTCATGGTTTGCTTTCGCCGTAAAGCCTTTTTGAAATCTGACATGGTGGCTGGATTAATAACAAGTTAAGCTTTATTTTGATGTATTGCACTTGTGATTTCATGAAAGTTTAATATTTATAGTAATTTAATTTGAATTTGGCGCTCTGCAATTTCACCGGAAGTCCCACTGATCCGCAAGAAGTTAAAGGTCTTGCTCACATCGGCTACCAAGATTGTTATCACACAGTAATCCAGAACAGCTTGTGCTCTCATGTAAATGAATTACTTAAAAATCATGCAATGTGATTTTCAGGATTTTGTTTTAGATTCCATCTCTCACATAATATGATAAAAATTACAGACATGCTTTGTAAGTAGGAAAACCTGCAAAATTGCCAGTGTATAAAATACTTGTTCTCCCCACTGTACTTTGCTATAAATAGCTGTAACCCAAATCTGCTAATTGGGCTCTCAACAATTACCAATAGGTGGTCGTTGACCAGCTCCATTATTGCAATTCTTAATTGATAATGAAGATCGATTGTTTGAAGAAAGTCTCTCTCACTTGGTTAGAATTTCCACCACAATATTTGGTGACGAGGATGCATTGATAATCTTCATTTTACTGATTGTTCCCAGGGAAATCCAGGTACTCCGTGCATGGGAGTTGCATTAGATGCAGCCGGGGAAGCGATACTCCCCCAGACGGAGCAGATCGGATCCCCGCCTGTGTGAGACTGTCATTTCTTGGAAACAATTATTATTATTGTTTCCGAGTTCCGAGGGAACTGTCATTTAACTTTAGCATCCAGACCTGTGTGGACCGGATGAAAAACTAGAATCTGTGTGAACTAGTTAAGATCATTTATTATGAACATCCAAAGCTGTGTGTACCGGATATATAACTAGAACCTGTGGGCGGATGACATCCAAAGCTGTGTGTGCCAGATGTATAACTAGACCTTTTGAGGACTAGTTAAGGCCTAAAATAGAAAGTCCTGCGTGGACTAGAGAAAGCGCTATAGAAATAAGACATACTGAGTCCTGAAGGTACTGTAATTTTAAGGTTATGAGATCCTGTTGGTATCGTCATAATAAATAGGAAGTCATGATTGTACTGTCCTGAAGTAAGAAATTATTCAGAATCCTACATGGATTTTCTGTGAAACATTGTAATACCATGGGTTAGTATTGTAAGATGTAAATGTATGAGTTGCATTATCCCAGGAACAAACACTGAGATAGAAATGAGAAAATATTCATGCAGGTTATAATTAATGAGTTGTTTTCTGCAATATTTCTTAAGTGTGTTTTGGGAAAAGTACTTTGTGAATTGGGATATGAGAGTTGTGTGAGTGTGCAAATAAGTGTTCATCTGAAATTTGGATAATAAGATATAGAAATGGGTATAATAAGCGGATTTAAATTTGGATAATAATTTTTGATATATAATGTTATCTTGGAGTTCCGTCCATCAGAAGGGTCGTAACCAGGAAGGACTAGGAAACAGGAGCAATAAACAGACAGGAGCAGGGTAACAAATGCTGGTAGGTTTCACGAACAAAACATACTGGCAACAGACAAACAGAGAACACAGGTATAAATACACAAGGGATAATGGGGAAGATGGGTGACACCTGGAGGGGGGTGGAGACAAGCACAAAAACAGGTGAAACAGATCAGGGTATGACAAAGTTAGAAGTTGTTTGATGCCTTCTGTGTTTTTCTACATTTGTATTCATGTCTTTTAGAAACTTGTAATTTTCTATGAAGTTTGAGACACAAGTCTCAAACTTGTGAGATTGTTCTTACCTGCAGAGGGGAGAAGGGATTTGGTGTGGGGGTTTTATGACACCTCACGCCACTCGTAAATTGTATGCAGCAGGTGACTCCTTTCGGTCTCTAGTATTTGTGATTGAAATTCCTTTGTTACAGAAGATTTTGCCGCCCCCAAAAATCTAACATTCAAAAGTGAACACTGGGACAATATTTTCAACATCCAAATGTGGAGAATGAAGAGAGAAGGAATATGGGAAATTAATGTCTGTCATTAAAAATGGTATAAACATGTCATAACATGTCATACACACTGTGTATGTCAGGTTTACATCCTTTATGTTGCGTAGGAAATATCAAGGATGAAGAGAATAATTTAGTTAAAATAGGAATGGGATTTTAGTTTCCCAACGAGATCATAGTTTTTGATGATGTTTTGCCCCGTAACTAGCCACGCCCGAGGGAGCTCAGAGCGTGTCAGTATGACAGAAACGCCCATTTTGACCCAAGTGTACAAAAGATTGAGTAAAGAATTAGCATACCAGACCGGGAGGATGACAAAGTAGCCTCCTTAACAATCGATGTTACCGCTGAGTAACTGTTCTAAATACTGTATCTAAGAAAGTGAATTTACGTAGGATCATCTGGTCCAATCTAGGACCCTTATACCTGGCGTTGTGATTTTTAAAATTTATTTAATCAATCAATAAACATTTCTGTAGTCTTGCATTTCATTTCTAGGCAATTTCTTTGTCAGCATCCAACCAAGGAAAGTGGGCATTCCTCCCTCCTTTGGTTTTACACTGCTGCTACTCGCTGTTTATTATCTATGCATAGTCACTTTACATATTACCTCGACTAACCTCTACCCTCGCACATTGACTCGGTACCGGTTCCCTCTGTATATAGCCTCGTTATTGTTATGTCATTTTCTTGTGTTATTTATTTTAACAATATTTATTTAACTTTAGTTTATTTAGTAAATATTTTCTTAACTATTTCTTGAACTGCATTGTCGGTTAACGGCTTGTAAGTAAGCATTTCAAGGTAAGGTCGTATTCGGAAATGTGACAAATAAAATTTGTCGTTTGCCGCACAATGTTACAGTATATCAGTTTAACAATCATGTGTAACTACAAATAACACATTTTAGAAAAAGGGGCTTATTTTGAGCACAATTCATGACATGAATTGGATATGCAATCTCCTTTCCGCTCACGTTATGAATGTGTCACTGAAACCTTAAAGGTCCTCAATGATGACATCATTGCCCTTGATTCTAAGCAATATTGTGATGCTATTTTCATTGGCTTGCCCAAAGCTTTTGATACGGTACACCATTCCATTGTTGTGGGCCGGCTAAGGAGTATTGGTGTCTCTGAGGGGTCTTTGGCCTGGTTTGCTAACTACCTCTTTCAATGAGTGCAGTGTATAAAGTCAGATAATCTGCTGTCTCAGTCAATGCCTGTCGCCAAGGAAGTACCCCAAGGCTCAATCCTAGGCCTCAAGCTCTTCTCAATTTACATCAAATCAAATAAAATGTATTTATTATAGCCCTTCGTACATCAGCTGATATCTCAAAGTGCTGTACAGAAACCCAGACTAAAACCCCAAACAGTAAGCAATGCAGGTGTAGAAGCACGGTGGCTAGGAAAAACTCCCTAGAAAGGCCAAAACCTAGGAAGAAACCTAGAGAGGAACCAGGCTGTGGGGTGGCCAGTCCTCTTCTGGCTGTGCCGGGTGGAGATTATAAAAGAACATGGCCAAGATGTTCAAATGTTCATAAATGACCAGCATGGTCAAATAATAAAATTCACAGGCAGAACAGTTGAAACTGGAGCAGCAGCACGGCCATGTAGACTGGGGACAGCAAGGAGTCATCATGTCAGGTAGTCCCGAGGCATGGTCCTAGGGCTCAGGTCCTCCGAAAGAGAGAATTAGAGAGAGCTTACTTAAATTCACACAGGACACCAGATAGGACAGGAGAAGTACTCCAGATATAACAAACTGACCCTAGCCCCCCGACACATAAACTACTGCAGCATAAATACTGGAGGCTGAGACAGGAGGGGTCAGGAGACACTGTGGCCCCATCCAATGACACCCCCGGACAGGGCCAAAAAGGAAGGATATAACCCCACCCAATTTGCCAAAGCACAGCCCCCACACCACTAGAGGGATATCTTCAACCACCAACTTACCATCCTGAGACAAGGCCAAGTATATCCCACAAAGAACTTCGCCACGGCACAACACAAGGGGGGGGGGGGGGACGCCAACCCAGACAGAAAGATCACATCAGTGACTCAACCCACTCAAGTGACGCACCCCTCCTAGGGATGGTATGAAAGAGCCTCAGTAAGCCAGTGACTCAGCCCCTGTAATAGGGTATAGGGTTAGAGGCAGAGAATCCCTGTGGAAAGAGGGGAACCGGCCAGGCAGAGACAGCAAGGGCGGTTCCTTGCTCCAGAGCCTTTCCGTTCACCTTCACACTACTGGGCCAGACTACACTCAATCATATGACCCACTGAAGAGATGAGTCTTCAGTAAAGACTTAAAGGTTGAGACCGAGTTTGCGTCTCTCACATGGGTAGTCAGACCATTCAATTTAAATGGAGCTCTATAGGAGAAAGCCCTGCCTCCAGCTTTTTGCTTAGAAATTCTAGGGACAATTAGGAGGCCTGCGTCTTGTGACCGTAGCGTACGTGTAGGTATGTACGGCAGGACCAAATCAGAGAGATAGGTAGGAGCAAGCCCATGTAATGCTTTGTAGGTTAGCAGTAAAACCTTGAAATCAGCCCTTGCCTTAACAGGAAGCCAGTGTAGGGAGGCTAGCACTGGGAGTAATATGATCAGGATTCTAGCAGCCGTATTTAGCACTAACTGAAGTTTATTTAGTGCTTTATCCAGGTACCCGGAAAGTAGAGCATTGCAGTAGTCTAACCTAGAAGCGACGAAAGCATGGATGAATTTTTCTGCATCATTTTGGACAAAGTTTCAGATTTTGGCAATGTTACGTAGATGGAAAAAAAACTGTCCTTGAAACAGTTTTGATATGTTCTTCAAAAGAGAGATCAGGGTCCAGAGTAACGACGAGGTCATTCACAGTTTTATTTGAGACGACTGTACAACCATTAAGATTAATTGTCAGATTAATAATAATAATATATGCCATTTAGCAGACGCTTTTATCCAAAGCCACTTACAGTCATGTGTGCATACATTCTACGTATGGGTGGTCCCAGGGATTGAACCCACTACCCTGGCATTACAAGCACCATGCTCTACCAACTGAGCTACAGAAGCTACAGAGATTCAACAGAAGATCTCTTTGTTTCTTGGGACCTAGAACAAGCATCTCGGTTTTGTCCGAGTTTAAAAGTAGAAAGTTTGCAGCCATCCACTTCCTTATGTCTGAAACACATGCTTCTAGCGAGGGCAATTTTGGGGCTTCACCATGTTTCATTGAAATGTACAGCTGTGTGTCATCCGCATAGCATTGAAAGTTAACATTATGTTTTCAAATGACATCCCCAAGAGGTAAAATATATAGTGAAAACAATAGTGGTCCTAAAACTGAACCTTGAGGAACACCGAAATGTACAGTTGATTTGTCAAAGGACAAACCATTCACAGAGACAAACTGATATCTTTCCGACAGATAAGATCTAAACCAGGCCAGAACTTGTCCGTGTAGACCAATTTGGGTTTCCAATCTCTCCAAAAGAGTGTGGCGATCGATGGTGTCAAAAGCAGCACTAAGGTCTAGGAGCACGAGGACAGATGCAGAGCCTCGATCTGAAGGCATTAAAAGGTAATTTACCACCTTCACAAGTGCAGTCTCAGTGCTATGATGGGGTCTAAAACCAGACTGAAGCATTTCATATACATTGTTTGTCTTCAGGAAGGCAGTGAGTTGCTGCGCAACAGCATTTTCTAAAATTTTTGAGAGGAATGGAAGATTCGATATAGGCCGATAGTTTTTTATATTTTCTGGGTCAAGGTTTGGCTTTTCAAGAGAGGCTTTATTACTGCCACTTTTAGTGAGTTTGGTACACATCCGGTGGATAGAGAGCCGTGTATTATGTTCAACATAGGAGGGCCAAGCACAGGAAGCAGCTCTTTCAGTAGTTTAGTTGGAATAGGGTCCAGTATGCAGCTTGAAGGTTTTAGAGGCCATGATTATTTTCATCATTGTGTCAAGAGATATAGTACTAAAACACTTGAGTGTCTCTCTTGATCCTTTGTCCTGGCAGAGTTGTGCAGACTCAGGACAACTGAGCTTTGAAGGAATACGCAGATTTAAAGAGGAGTCCGTCATTTGCTTTCTAATAATCATGATCTTTTCCTCAAAGAAGTTCATGAATTTATTACTGCTGAAGTGAAAGCCATCCTCTCTTGGGGAATGCTGCTTTTTAGTCAGCTTTGCGGCAGTATCAAAAAGGAATTTCGGATTGTTCTTATTTTCCTCAATTAAGTTGGAAAAATAGAATGATCGAGCAGCAGTAAAGGCTCTTCGGTACTCCATGGTACTGTCTTTCCAAGCTAGTCGGAAGACTTCCAGTTTGGTGTGGTGCCATTTCCGTTCCAATTTTCTGGAAGCTTGCATCAGAGCTTGGGTATTTTCTGTATATCAGGGAGCTAGTTTCTTATGAGAAATGTTTTTAGTTTTTAGGGGTGCAACTGCATCTAGGGTATTGCGCAAGGTTAAATTGAGTTCCTCAGTTAAGTGGTTAACTGATTTTTGTCCTCTGGTGTCCTTGGGTAGACAGAGGGAGTCTGGAACGACATCAAGGAATCTTTGTGTTGTCTGTGAATTTATAGCACGACTTTTGATGTTCCTTGGTTGGGGTCTGAGCAGATTATTTGTTGCAATTGCAAACATAATAAAATGGTGGTCCGATAGTCCAGGATTATGAGGAAAAACATTAAGATCCACAACATTTATTCCATGGGACCAAACTAGGTCCAGAGTATGACTGTGCCAGTGAGTAGGTCCAGAGACCTGTTGGACAAAACCCACTGAGTTTGTAGTGGGTCTGTGGACATTTCTATGTGAATAATAAAGTCACCAAAGATTAGAATATTATCTGCTATGACTACAAGGTCCGATAGGAATTCAGGGAACTCAATGAGGAATGCTGTAAATGGCCCAGGAGGCCTGTAAACAGTAGCTATAAAAAGTGATTGAGTAGGCTGCATAGATTTCACGACTAGAAGCTCAAAAGAGGAAAACGTCATTTATTTTGTGTAAATTTAAATTTGCTATCGTAAATGTTAGTAACACCTCCGCCTTTGCTGGATGCACGGGGGATATGGTCACTAGTGTAGCCAGGAGGTGAGGCCTCATTTAACACAGTAAATTCATCAGGCTTTAGCCATGTTTCAGTCAGGCCAATCACATCAAGATTATGATCAGTGATTCGTTTATTGACTATAATTGCCTTTGAAGTATGTAATGATGATCTCTTTCAATAATGACAGGAATGGAGGAGGTCTTTATCCTAATGAGATTGTTAAGGCGAACATCAACAACATAGCTCAGGCAGTTGGAAGCTCTCTCATCCATTTATATGCAGATGACACAGTCTTATACTCAGCTGGCCCCTCCCCGGATGTTGTGTTAAACGCTCTACAACAAAGCTTTCTCTACCCTTAAGCTTGTTCTGAACACCTCCAAAAACAGAGATCATGTGGCTTGGTAAGAAGAATTCCCCTCTTCCCACAGGTGTTATTACTACCTCTGAGGGTTTAGAGCTTGAGTACAAGAACTTGGGAGTATGGCGAGACAGTGCACTGTCCTTCTCTCAGCACATATCAAAGCTGCAGGCTAAAGATACATCTAGACTTGGTTTCTTCTATTGTAATTGCTCCTCTTTCACACCAGATGTCAAACTAACCCTGATTCAGATGACCATCATACCCATGATAGATTACGAAGACATAAATTATAGATCGGCAGGCAAGGGTTCTCTCGAGCGGCTAGATGTTCTTTACCATTCAGCCATCAGATTTGCCACCAATGCTCCATATAGGACACATCACTGCACTCCATACTCTTCTGTAAACTGGTCATCTCTGTATAAAACCCTCTTAGGCCTCACTCCCCTCTATCTGAGATATCTACTGAAGCCCTTATTCTCCACATACAACACCCATTCTATCAGTCACATTCTGTTAAAGGTCCCCAAAGCCCACACATCCCTGGGTCGCTCCTCTTTTCAGTTCGCTGCAGCTAGCGACTGGAACAAACACTCAAGCTGGACAGTTTTATCTCGATCTCTTCATTCAATGACAATATGGACACTCTTACTGACAGTTGTGGCTGCTATGTATGATGTATCGTTGTCTCTACCTTCTTGACCTTTGTGCTGTTGACTTTGCTCAATAATGTTTGTACCATGTTTTTGTGCTTGCTACCGTGTTGTGATGCTACCATGTTGTGTTGCTACCATGCTGTGTTGTCATGTTTTGCTGTTATGTTGTTGTTTTAGGTCTCTCTTTATGTAGTGTTGTGTCTCTCTTGTTATGATGCGTGTTGTCCTATATTTATATTGTTTTTTAAATATGATTTTTTTTAAATCCCAGGCCCCCATAAATAAGAATTTGTTCCAAACTGATTTGCCTAATTAAATAAAGGTTAAATAAATAAATAAAATTGAGCCATGCACATCTGGCAACATCACAATGTAGGTTTTATGGAATCCACACTTCTAGACTGAGAAGAGGCACATTTAGGCACATTTAGAATCCAAGGCACATGGGAAAGGAGGACAGTTAAAAACAACCATAACATATCTTCTTTTAAGGTCTTTGCGTTTCTTTGTGGAGAAAAATCCAACCAAAACTTCCCTGTTCTTTGATGTGAACTTTGTTTGATCAGCATTACCTTTTGCATGGACTCTGGGGACTGCTCTTAAAAATAAGTGCAGAAATGACCTCACTCATTTGTCCACTGCTTATATTACTTTCCAGCTAGCACATAAAGTTCTGAGAACCATACTGTATGTTTCGTAGAGCTTGGTGAGAAGGTTGCTGTTCTATGGTTATTTGGCATACAACCTTCCCACAACGGTCTTGGAACGGTGCAGGATAGTTGCTTGGCTTTGGAACATTCTCATCACAATTAGGGAACTTGACCCCAAAAAGGAAATCTTCTTGGTATTTCATTAATTTAACAGAATGTTTTTTTTAAGTTCAAATGTGGTCACATTTAATTTTGGTAATGTTCTAGGAATGTTCTTCAACTGGTTTGACATTGGGAATGTTCTCAAATAGTTCAGAGAACGTTAAGATTCTTCTGTGGGATTTTCAGTACTTCAGCATAATGTTTCCTACAGTTTTCCTCATGGTTCTATTTAAAGTCATGTTCTCAAATTGTTCTGAGAACATAAAGAAAACTTTCCATAAAAACTCCCCAAAACTTTAGTAATGTTCAGAGAACGTTCTAAGAATGTTATTAAAAATAATATTCATTCCGTTCTCAGCGTCAACAAAACTCTCTCTTTCCTCTATCTTAATAAAAGTGTGTTGAGGTGTGTTGGCCTCACCCACTAATTGGCCAAGCCTGATCAAGAAAATAAGCTTTTAGTGGGTATATAACATTTCTGGGATCTTTGAATTCAGCTCATAAAACATGGGACCAACACTTTACATTTTGAGTTTATATTTTTCTTCAGTATATTTATTTTGGTAAAAATAAATATTGCATTGTTGACAACACACTATATTAAGCAACAAATGACTCTTTTCTACATTATATAATAATAGTGAAGACATTAAAACTATGAAATAACACATAGAATCACGTAGTAACCAAAAAAGTGTTATACAAATCAAAATATATTTTATATGTGAGAATCTTCAAAGTAGCCACCCTTTGCCTTGATGACAGCTTTGCACACTCTCGGCATTCTCTCAACAAGCTTCATGAGGTAATCACCTGGAATGCAGTTCAATGAACAGGTGTGCCTTCATTTGTGGAATTTCTTTCTTAATGTGTTAGAGCCAATCAAGTTGTGTTGTGACAAGGTAGGGGTGGTATACAGAATAGGGTATTTTACCAAATAGAGCTTAGTCTATATTATGGCAAGAACAGCTCAAATAAGCAAAGCAAAATGAGAGTCCATGATTACTTTAAGACATTTACATTTACATTTATTTAAGACATGAAGGTCAGTCAATGCGTAAAATTTCAAGAACTGCGCAGTCGCAAAAACCATCAAGCACTGTGATGAAAATGGCAGACAAGGACCGCCACAGGAAAGGAAGACCCAGAGATACCTCTGCTGCAGAGGATAAGTTCATTAGAGTTAATTGCACCTCAGAAATTGCAGCCCAAACAAATGCCTCACAGAGTTCAAGTAACAGACACATCTCAACATCAATTGTTCAGAGGAGACTGCGTGAATCAGGCCTTCAGTGTCAAATTGCTGCAAAGAAACCACTACTAAAGGACACCAATAAAAAGAAGAGACTTGCATGGTCCAATGAACATTAGACCGTTGGAAATCTGTCCTTTGGTCTGATGAGTCCAAATTTGAGATTTTTGTTTCCAACCGGCGTGTTTTTATGAGACGCAGAGTAGGTGAACGGATTATCTCTGCATGTGTTGTTCCCACTGTGAAGCATGGAGGAGGTAGTGTGATAGTTCTTTACTGGTGACACTGTTGGTGATTCATTTAGAAATCAAGGCACACTTAACCAGCATGGGGTGGCAGCGTAGCCTAGTGGTTAGAGCGTTGGTCTAGTAACCGGAAGGTTGTGAGTTCAAACCCCCGAGCTGACAAGGTACAAATCTTTCGTTCTGCCCCTGAACAGGCAGTTAACCCACTGTTCCCAGTCATTGAAAATAAGAATATGTTCTTAACTGACTTGCCTGGTTAAATAAAGGTAAAATAAAAAATTTTTTAAAAAAATGTCTACCATAGCATTCTGGTTTGCACTTAGTGGGACTATCATTTGTTTTTCAACAGGACAATGACCCAAAACACACCTCCAGGCTGTGTAAGGGTTATTTGACCAAGAAGGAGAGTGATAGAGTGCTGCATCAGATGACCTGGCCTCCACAATCATCCAACCTCAACCCAATTGAGATGGTTTGGGATGAGTTGGACCCCAGAGTGAAGGAAAAGCAGCCAACAAGTGCTCAGCATATGTGGAAACACCTTCAAGACGGTTGGAAAAGCATTCCTCATGAAGCTGATTGAGAGAATGCGAAGAGTGTGCAAAGCTGTCATCAAGGTGAAGGGTGGTTATTTGAAGAATCTAAAATATAAAATATATTTTGATATGTTTAACACTTTTTTGGTTACTACATGATTCCATATGTGTTATTTCATAGTTGTGATGTCTTCACTATTATTCTACAATGTAGAAAATAGTACAAATAAAGAAAAACCCTTGAATGAGTAGGTGTCCAAACTTTTGACCGGTACTGTATATTTTTTAAATTTACCATCAATCCTAATCTAACAATGCTTACCTACCTATAAAAGCCATTGAATGTTCGTAATATTGTTTAGATTAGTAAAAATCCAGTGCAAATTGCCATTCTATTATGGCATTGTCTGCTAAATGGATGGCATTGCTGCATGACCCTCTTTTTACTTCTCAACCGCCTGGTAGAGCTCTGTTATTCCCTCCCAAATAAATGATTTGAAGTTTAGTAATATGAATTTAACTTAAGGTGCCATACTGTTCTAAACATGATATTCAAGAAAGGACAGTTAAAGGTAGACTCAGCAATATGAAGTAGTTTCAGAAAGTAAATAGCATATTATGTTAATTTCTGCAACAGCTAAAAGCGTTGAGGCATGAGGCTCATCTTCTCTGCTGGGTGCCACCCTGTAACAGCATGAAACAACCTCATGTGCATGCGCAGATACTGTGTGAGTCTTGTATCTCGCTCATCTCAATATTTGCGATGCTGCTCGTGACATTTAAAGTTGGCCATTTTGAGACTTGATAGCATGTATTATTAATCTATTTCATGTTGCGCCATTCCACAAGTAAATTTGCCAATTCAAGATGAGGTTGAGTAGTGGTTGACATTGTACACGCCATTCCACCTTTAAACCTTTAATATTGCAGTGATAATTAATGGCTGGGGACATTTTTTGTTTTTTGTTTTTGCTTTTCTTGAAATAGCATTTATTTTTTATTTTTTTATTTTTTAGAAATGCAGTAAATGAGCTTCAACTTCTCAAAAAGTTTTGGGAATTTTAAATGCCCTAGGTTTAGCTAAACTGACACCATTGACTTAAAGTAAATCCACTTTACCTCTGCTAGATTAACGATAACTTGGGCTGGGTTATAAGAAAAAACAGGGCTCAACTGCTCTTTATGAAGACAGATGACTGAAGGGACTGCCAGATTTGTTGTGTAAAATAACATTAAAGCTATTTTTCCAGCATGATATGATGAATGGGGCTGAAACCCCCTGGCCCTGACCTCTACATATGACCTTGAGATGGGGCCGGAGTTCCAGTGGTGGGGGATAGGGAACCTCCATCACTAGTGGCTCTAGAGCCGCCGTCTCCACCTTTCCACGGCACTAACTGCTTGAAGTGATATAACCTTATATTGTAAGTATTTATACTAAAACCTTATAATGTACAGGTAAGTACACACAGTACATGCTATCATTTCACATTATGCCAAGGCCATCTTCAATGATCAGAGTAAGACCAAACATTTTACTGTAATTTCAAAAATATTTCTTGAATATTTTCAGTTATTATATTTCAACACTCACAGTAAATCTATCATCTATCTATATATTCCTGTTATTACACTATGAAAAAGAGTACAGAAAGACTGATGACAACAAGATCGAATGAGATGTTTTATGGTGTACAGAATACATGTATATAGTTCGTAAATATTTTACCTTTATGATCCAGTGCTGGGGCATTCCACCATTCACACTGACGTCTGTGGTAATAGAAGGAGGCACTTCTGCACTTCAATTCATGTTACAAAACAGAAGACAGCATCATGGAGTCCTAGTAGTCCTAGATTGGAACCCAGCTAGACATGTATATTTAAACACTTGAAAGCCACCATTGATGAATTATAGAGTAAAACTAAAACTAAAATGTTGCTACTTTTCACATTTCACCACATAAAATATAATATCCGTTCCTTTTCAAAGATCTCACATTTCTGCTAATCTGTATTCAAGGGATTCTGGAATCAGTCATTAGATTGCGCGTTGACTGATATTTAGTACTGTGGTAATTATATGATTACTAATTGGCTACATGAGAAGATACATGTCAATAATTTGTCTCAATATAAATCAAAAGAACAGTTTAACATTTAAAAATACACCCACATAAAGATCTAAACTTTCCCTTGCAGTGTGAAATTATCAATACTGCAGTAGTAAAACAAACTTTTTGAAAGAATTGTATTCCTCGCGAAAATATCCTCAATAACATTGCCTTCTGGAATATTTCATGAAGCTATTTGAACATCTGTTCATTTGATTGGTCACATCTGAGGAAATTTATACCTGATTTGTCGCATTTGGAGTGCAATGAGGGGTTATGCCTGCCTGATGTTTATATACATGCTAGTGGTCTTTTAAACATAATGTATAGGAGGAAGAAGGGAAGGAGGGAGGTAAGGAAGCAAAATATGGAGAGATATGTTCTTTGTGGAAGCAGCACTGGGAGAGAGATGTTAGCTCATTAATTAAAATGTTTACTTCACCGTGGAATGATGCATTGTTTATAATAATGCCAGACTAACACATGGCGAACTACAATTACTCTGCATATGTCTTAATAATAATGAAGATGTAATGTTCGTCTTCCTCCTCTTCTGAGGAGGAGTAGTAGGAAGGATCGGAGGACCAATGCACAGCGTGGTAAGTGTCCATCTTTTTAATAAAGTAAATGAACACTGAACAAAGACAACAAAGTGACCGAACGAAACCGAAACAGTTCTGTCTGGTGCAGATACAAACACTCAACAGGAAACAATCACCCCACCACACAGGTGGGAAAAGGCTACCTAAGTATGATTCTCAATCAGAGACAACTAACGACACCTGCCTCTGATTGAGAACCATACCAGGCCAAACACAAAAACACCACATAGAAAAAGGAACATAGACAACCCACCCAATTCAAGCTCTGACCATACTAAAACAATGACATAACTAAAGAACTAAGGTCAGAACGTGACAGAAGCTGAAAAATATATTACACAGATGTCTGTGTAAAGCTTAGAAAAACTACCAACGGGGCCTCCCAAGTGGCACAGTGGTCTAAGGCACTGAATCGCAGTGCTAGAGAAGTCACTACAGATCCGGGTTTGATCCCGGGCTGTGTCGCTGCCAGCCGCGACCGGTAGACCCATGAGATGGTGTACAATTGGCCCAGCGCCGTTAGGGGAGGGTTTGGCCGGCTGGAATATCCTTGTCCTGCCGCACTCTAGTGACTGCTATGTTGTTGTCTTAGGTCTTTCTTTATGTAGTGTTGTGTTGTCTCTCTTGTCGTGATGTGTGTTCTGTCCTATATTTTTATTTACATTTATTTAAATTTTATTCCCAGCCCCCGCCTCCGCAGGAGGCGTTTTGCCTTTTGGTAGACCGCCATTGTAAATAATAGTTTGTTCTTAATTGACTAGTTAAATAAAATAAATAAAACACACCACTGCACAGGGCCGATGGAAAGACAGCAGTCACACAGCATGACACAGCATGATGTTAAAGGATAAGCAGTCCATAAACTTAGACATAATAAGCCAGTAGTTCCCAATCATAAGAATACAAAAACACAAACATTAAGCATTTCCCAATTGAAATGTACAACTATAACTTCCCAATGCAAAAAAAAACATTTTACGTTTAGCACACCAAGTAACCAGTGACCTAAAGTTTAAAGTGGAACTGACAGATTTGAAACTATTTTGCAGATATGAAACAAACAGACCATCATAATATCAGTCAAAGACATACAATTCCCAACATTCTAAGAGGTTTTAAAATAGGTTATATTTGACTCAAAGTTCCATATCGTACACTAAGGCATTGTTGGCACAATAGATAGATGCAGTTCAATGCATGATTAATATAATTCACCAATACATTTCTTGGTAGTCCCAAAAATATTGGTATCAGGTTGTAAATCACAGCTGGCCTGGTACATTGTTTGCTGCCTTCATTCAGGATGCACTGTTTAGGTTTCAATGACTCAGTACTCTGGACAAAAACAGACGAATGTAACAAAGTGGCGGCAGGGTAGCCTAGTGGTTAGAGCGTTGGACTAGAAACCGGAAGTTTGCAAGTTCAAATCCCAGAGCTGACAAGGTACAAATCTGTCATTCTGCCCCTAAACAGGTAGTTAACCCACTGTTCTTATGCTGTCATTGAAAATAAGAATTTGTTCATAACTGACTTGCCTAGTTAAATAAAGATAAAATAATGACTGATCATAATGTGGCTAATAGGCTTATTTATGCATCAAGCTAAAAACATAGAGCCTAGCGTTAGCTGGATAGCTAGGTAGTTGCTAGGAGGATGTCATGTCATTCCATTGGAGGAGTGCATAGGTGACTAACTTTTCCCCCTCATATCATTTTTCAGTGGCTATTCACAGCTAGAGATGCATGTGTAATCTGGTTAGCTAGTAAGAACTTAATTTACTTTTCCAGTTAGCATATATCATGCGTTCACAAATATTCCATTATAATTACTTTTGTAAATCCTTAGCCCCTCTCTGAAGGAGTAGAAGGACCATTGTTCCCCACTCTGTTTGGGTTAGTAATTGTTACATTCCCTAGTTTCTGTGTTGTTGTGGGTTTGTATGTATGTGTATGTATTTCGGGAAATGGCTTCCTGGACTCCCCCAAGCAGCTGATTGGTCGGCCCCATTGCAGATTGGAGCTGAATTTGGAGTCACACTCAAAATTAAAGTGGAAAACCACACTACAGGCTGATCCAACGTTGATGTATTGTCCTTAAAACAAGTCAAAATGAGGCTCAGTAGTGTATGTGGCCTCCACGTGCCTGTATGACCTCCCTACAATGCCTGGGCATGCTCCTGGTGAGGTGGGGGATGGTCTCCTGAGGGATCTCCTCCCAGACCTGGACTAAAGCATCCGCCAACTCCTGGACAGTCTGTGGTGCAACGTGGCGTTGGTGGATGGAGCGAGACATGATGTCCCAGATGTGCTCAATTGGACTCAGGTCTGGGGAACGGGCGGGCCAGTCCATAGCATCAATGCCTTCCTCTTGCAGGAACTGCTGATACACTCCCAGCCACATGAGGTCTAGCATTGTCCACACCATGACTACCCCACCGCCAAACCGGTCATGCTGCAGGCAGCAGAACGTTCTCCACGGCGTCTCCAGACTCTGTCACATCTGTCACATGTGCTCAGTGTGAACCTGCTTTCATCTGTGAAGAGCACAGGGTGCCAGTGGCCACCATCTTGGTGTTCTCTGGCAAATGCCAAATGTCCTGCACGGTGTTGGGCTGTAAGCACAACCCCCACCTGTGGACGTCGGGCCCTCATACCACCCTCATGGAGTCTGTTTCTGACCATTTGAGCAGACACATGCACATTTGTGGCCTGCTGGAGGTCATTTTGCAGGGCTCTGGCAGTGCTCCTACTGCTCCTCCTTGCACAAAGGCGGAGGTAGCGATCCTGCTGCTGGGTTGTTGCCCTCCTACGGCCTCCTCCACGTCTCCTGATGTACTGGCCTGTCTCCTGGTAGCGCCTCCATGCTCTGGACACTACGCTGACAGACACAGCAAACCTTCTTGCCACAGCTTGCATTGATGTGCCATCCTGGATGTGCTGCACTACCTGAGCCACTTGTGTGGGCTGTAGACTCCGCCTCATGCTACCACTAGAGTGAAAGCACCGCCAGCATTCAAAAGTGACCAAAACATCAGCCAGGAAGCATAGGAACTGAGAAATGGTCTGTGGTCACCACCTGCAGAACTACTCCTTTATTGGGGGTGTCTTGCTAATTGCCTATAATTTCCACCTGTTGTCTATTCCATTTGCACAACAGCATGTAAAATTTATTGTCAATCAGTGTTGCTTCCTAAGTGGACAGTTTGATTAAGTTTTTCACAATTCCTGACATTTAATCCTAGTAAATATTTGCTGTCTTAGGTCAGTTAGGATCACTACTGTATTTTAAAAAATTGTAGAGAATGATTTTCAGCTTTTCATCACATTCCCAGTGGATCAGAAGTTTACATGCACTCAATTAGTAGCATCAAACATTTCGGGTAGCCTTCCACAAGCTTCCCACAATAAGTTGGGTGACTTTTGGCCCATCCTCCTGACAGAGCTGGTGTAACTGAATCATGCTTGTAGGCCTCCTTGCTCGCACACGCTGTTATAGTCCTGTCCGCAAATTTTCTATAGGTCAGGGCTTTGATGGCCACTCTAGTACCTTGACTTTGTTGTCCTTTGGATGTATGCTTGTGGTCATTGTCCATTTGGAAAACCATTTGCGACCAAGCATTAACTTCCTGACTGATGTCTTGAGATGTTGCTTCAATATATCCACATAATTATCCTCCCTCAAGAAGCCATCTATTTTGTGAAGTGCACCAGTCCCTCCTGCAGCAAAGCACCCCCCCCCCCCCCCACACACACATTTGTGTTTCATCAGATCAGAGAACATTTATCAAAAGTACAATCTTTGTCTCCATGTGCAGTTGCAATCCGTAGTCTGTTTTTTTACGGAGGTTTTGGAGCAGTGGCTTCTTCCATGCTGAGCGGATTTTGAGGTTATGTCGATTATAGAGCTCGTTTTACTGTGGATATAGATACCTTTGTACCTGTTTCCTCCAGCATCTTCACGCTGTTCTGGGATTGACTTACACTTTTTGCACAAGTACTCTCATCTCTAGGAAACAGAATGCATCTCCTTCCTGAGAGTTATGATGGCTGCGTGGTCCCATGGTGTTTATACTTGCGTACTATTGTTTGTACAGATGAACGTGGTACCTTCAGGCGTTTGGAAATTGCTCCCAAGGATGAACCAGACTTGTGGAGGTCTACAATTTTTTTCTGAGGTCTTGGCTGATTTCTTTTGAATATTCCCATGATGTCAAGCATAGAGGCACTGAGTGTGAAGGTAGGCCTTGACATTCGTCCACAGCTACACCTCCAATTGACTCATGTCAATTAGCCTTTCAGAAGCTTTCTGGAATTTTCCAAGCTGTTTAAAGGCACAGTTGACTTAGTGTATGTACATTTCTGACCCACTAGAATTGTGATAGTGAATTAATCTGGCTGCAAACAAAAATTACATGTCATTCACAAAGTAGATGTCCTAACCGACTTGCCAAAACTGTGGTTTGTTAACACCTAAGTGTATGTAGACTTCCGACTTCAAATGTATTAGTCTTGCCCAGACTTAAATGTGCTCTAGTCGACCATAAATACCCTATTTTAAGTAAGGTGCCTTACTTTAAAAAAATATCAACAAATGAAACACAGACACTGTGTGTATAAACATTAAGAACACCTTTCTATTGAGTAAGACCCCTTTTGCCCTTAGAACAACCTCAACACCTGTTGTATTCGGCGCATGTGACAAATACAATTTGATTCGACTTGAATTCGTCAGGGGTATGGGCTCCACAAGATGTCAAAAGCGTTCCACAGGGACACTGGTCCATATTGTCCACAATATTTCCAAGTGTCAAGTTGGCTGGATGTCCTTTTGGTGGTGGACCATTCTTGATGCTCACGGCGGAAAACTGTTGATGTGAAGTGTGCTCCCTCTCTGGACTCTAGGTCATCATGCCGCTTGTTATGGTGCCCACCTGTCACCATTGTACTGCACACCTGCGCGTGTGCATAACAATGGCCCTATATATGTCACTCCCTTTGGTTCCTTCCCCAGGCGTTATTGTTTCATATCTGTTCGTGTTTCTTGTTTTGTATTATGTTTTGTTAAATATTCACTCCTTGTACTTGCTTGCTGACTCTCAGTGCACACGTTACAGTTGAGCATGAAAAACCCAGCAGTGTTGCAGTTCTTGACACTCAAACCTGTGTGCCTGGCACCATATCCGTTCAAGGCACTTAAATCTTTTGTCTTGCTCATTCACCCTCTGAATGGAACGCATACACACATATCAAGGCTTAAAAATCCTTGTTTAACCTGCCTCTTCCCCTTCATCTACACCAGTGGTTCCAAAACAAGAAACTGAGATTAGGAGCACTCCCTTTAAGAGTGTGCTCCTAATCTTGTCATGTTTTGTCTTATATTGTCTTGTCATTTTGCTTTTCCTTCTGTTCGTTTTCCCCCTGCTGGTCTTTTTAGGTTCGTTCCCTTTTTTTCTCTCTCCCTTCCTCTCTCTCTTCTCTCTATCGTTCCGTTCCTGCTCCCAGCTGTTCCTATTCCCCTAATCAATCATTTAGTCTTTCCACACCTGTCCCCTATCCTTTCCCCTGATTAGAGTCCCTATTTCTCCCCTTGTTTTCCGTTTCTGTCCTGTCGGATCCTTGTATATTGTTCACCGTGCTGTGTCTTTGTATCGCCCTGTCGTGTCGTGTTTCCCTCAGATGCTGCGTGGTGAGCAGGTGTCTGAGTCTGCTACGGTCAAGTGCCTTCCCGAGGCAACCTACAGTTTATGATCGAGTCTCCAGTCTGTTCTCGTCATTACGAGTGGTATTGTTTTGTATATTTCCTTTACTGGATTAAAGACTCTGTTTTCGCCAAGTCGCTTTTGGGTCCTCTTTCACCTGCATAACAAATCTTGGCTCGTTACCTGTATAAAAGACACCTGGGAGCCAGAAATCTGATTGATAGGGGGTCAAATACTTATTTCCCTCATTAAAATGCAAATCAATTTATAACATTTCTGAGATGCGTTTTTCTGGATTTTGTTTTGTTATTCTGTCTCTCACTGTTCAAATAAACCTACCATTAAAATTATAGACTGATCATTTCTTTGTCAGTGGGCAAACGTACAAAATCAGCAGGCGATCAAATACTTTTTTCCCTTACTGTACATTGTTGCAAAGGGCGCCAGTGTCTTAACAGCGCGATTTACCAAGGCAGGACACTCTGAGCGCAGCCCAATCCAGAACTCTGGCAGTGGCTTCTGATTCAATTTTCACAGAACCGCTTGTTGCAATTTTGATGAGGCTCTCTTGTTCAGATATGGGTAAGTGGACTGGAGGCAGGGCATGAAAGGGATACCGAAACCAGTTTATGTCATCCGTTTTTTGAAAGTACCTGCGTAATTGCTCACCCAACTCACTCAGGTGCTTTGCTATATCACATTTGACATTGTTTGTAAGCTTGAGCTAATTTTCACACAAAAAAATCATACAATGATGGAAATACCTGTGTGTTGTCCTTGTTTAACGCAGACAGAGGAGAGCTCCAACTTCTTAATCATATTCTCGATTTTGTCCCGCACATTGAATGTAATTGCGGAGAGTCCCTGTAATCCTAGATTTAGATCATTCAGGCGAGAGAAAAAAAACATCACCCAAATAGGCCAGTCATGTGAGAAACTCGTCATCATGCAAGTGGTCAGACAAGTGAAAATTGTGGTCAGTAAAAACTCGAAGATCATCTCAATTCAAAAACATGTCAATACTTTGCCCTTTGATAACCAGCGCACTTCTGTATGTTGCAAAAGCATTACATGGTCGCTGCCCATATCATTGCATAGTGCAGAAAATACACAAGTTCAGGGGCCTTGCTTTAACAATGTTAACCATTTCAAGCTGTCAGGTACTCCTTTGGCACTATGTCTCCCTGTCATGGCTTTTGCACCATCAGTACAGATACAAAGCCACAAAGCTGTCCAGTACTTTAAAAATATCCTCTCCTGTTGTCCTGGTTTGCAGAAGAGGATGTCTTAATTGACCCCCCCATAAGCGTAACAGACATATACCAGGAGCTGTGCCAAACCCGCTACGTCTGTTGACTCATCCAGCTGTAACGCATAGAATTCACTGGCTTGTATGCTGAGCAGTAATTATTTCTAAACATCTCCTGCCATGTCAGTGATGCGTCGTGAAACAGTGTTGTTTGATGAAAATATTGTCTGTATAGTTTTTTGGGGCCTTTTCTCCCAGCATTGCCCCAGCCATATCCAAGGCAGCAGGAATAATTAAGTCCTCCACAATAGTATGGGGCTTGCCTGTCCTAGCCACTCGGTAGCTCACCATATAAGACGCTTCTAGCCCCTTCTTATTAATGGTATCTATTGCTTTTATACATGGCTTACTACTCGAAAGTCATCTTAATTTTCACTCAAAAAACTCTGTGACTTATTTTTAAAATTGGCATGTTTTGTTTCTAAATATCTGCACAAGAGTGAAGGTTTCATCGAGATGTGCGATGTATGTGCAAAAGTACTAACACACCGTGGCTGAGTAAAGGCACTACTCCCAATATAAGTGAACAACAAATGTAGAATTACTGATGTGGATGTGCTCGTGGAAGCAGAATAACTTGTCGTCAGGTGCAGTACTGCTGGTAGTAGCAGTTGGTAGTAGCAGTGTTACCAGTAGAGCTGGTATGTCTCTCTGGACCTTACTTTAAGGAGACCTTAAGGAGACCTTATTTTCGAGCAAACGGAATGAGCAGCAGCTACATTTGGCTACATACGGACTGTTAGTGGAATTCCCGTAAGAGAATTTACATTTACATTTAAGGCATTTAGCAGACGCTCTTATCCAGAGCGACTTACAAATTGGTGCATTCACCTTATGACATCCAGTGGAACAGCCACTTTACAATAGTGCATCTAAATATTTTAAGGGGGGGGGGGGGTGAGAAGGATTACTTTATCCTATCCTAAGTATTCCTTAAAGAGGTGGGGTTTCAGGTGTCTCCGGAAGGTGGTGATTGACTCCGCTGTCCTGGCGTCGTGAGGGAGTTTGTTCCACCATTGGGGAGCCAGAGCAGCGAACAGTTTTGACTGGGCTGAGCGGGAACTGTACTTCCTCAATGGTAGGGAGGCGAGCAGGCCAGAGGTGGATGAACGCAGTGCCCTTATTTGGGTGTAGGGCCTGATCAGAGCCTGGAGGTACTGAGGTGCCGTTCCCCTCACAGCTCCGTAGGCAAGCACCATGGTCTTGTAGCGGATGCGAGCTTCAACTGGAAGCCAGTGGAGAGAGCGGAGGAGCGGGTAGACGTGAGAGAACTTGGGAAGGTTGAACACTAGACGGGCTGCGGCGTTCTGGATGAGTTGTAGGGGTTTAATGGCACAGGCAGGGAGCCCAGCCAACAGCGAGTTGCAGTAATCCAGACGGGAGATGACAAGTGCCAGGATTAGGACCTTCGCCGCTTCCTGTGTGAGGCAGGGTCGTACTCTGCGGATGTTGTAGAGCATGAACCTACAGGAACGGGCCACCGCCTCAATGTTAGTTGAGAACGACAGGGTGTTGTCCAGGATCACGCCAAGGTTTTTAGCGCTCTGGGAGGACACAATGGAGTTGTCAACCGTGATGGCGAGATCATGGAACGGGCAGTCCTTCCCCGGGAGGAAGAGCAGCTCCGTCTTGCCGAAGTTCAGCTTGAGGTGGTGATCCGTCATCCACACTGATATGTCTGCCAGACATGCAGAGATGCGATTCGCCACCTGGTCATCAGAAGGGGGAAAGAATAACGGTTAATGGGATTGGATGCTAATTATTTGACTCTGCTACCTGTATTTGACATTGTGTTGTTATTTCTCTGAACACTAGATGGTTTAATTGTATTTCTGGGAGTGAAACGAGGCTACTCAGGCGAGGAAAAAAAACTCACCCAAATGTATAACCCCGTTGGAAAATATAAATGGACTGTTTGAAAATGTGAATAATTCTTGTATTTTTTTAATAACAAAAAATATATTAACAAAATATGAATCACATTTTTATTTGGCATACCAGAGTTTGGGTATACCTGATCTACACTGATTGAAGGGGTCATAGCATCATAGCATTCACCTGGATTCACCTGGTCAGTCTGTCATGGAAAGATGTTTAATTCATTCAGTTTATAACACTATGACTTATGATTCCATTGGCTAATACAATATATATTGCCCACCTAGGACTAAGTAAAAATGTACTTATTTATTTGAAATTTGAGTCAGTATGCAAAGTCACCGACAGTAGAGGTGTCTGGGTCGCTGTGTGTTCAGCTCCCTACACATTCTCAACCACTGTGGAGTGACTGTCAGTACTACGGTATGTGTCCATGCTATGTGTAGTTAAATAGTATAATTAGTGTTTGAGGTAAATATAGTGATTTATATTATGGAGTCCTGTCTAGGGCTGGCTCTACCTTCTGAGATAGATGAGACACTTTGAAAGTATACATTGACCATTTGTCCTGGCTTGTTTTTGATTAGTTGTTTTTTTTAAGCCAGTGGAAAGGAATAGGTTATCCCTCTCAGGGTCAATTATAACACCTGCTCCCGTTCTCCCTCTTTTCATTACGCACACCTGTCACAATCGTTACACGCACCTGCGCTTCATCACCAGTCCCCATCACGAGCAGCCGCATCATTGGACTCACCTGAACCACATCATTATTTGATTGCCTCCCTTTTATCTGTCTGTTTCCTCTGTTAGTTCCCATGTCTGCATGGATGTCGTTACTTTGTTCCCTGTCCAGACGCTCGTCCTGTCCTGTTTCATGTCCGTATTTTATTAGATGTTCTCCCTGGTTGTACCTGCTTCCTGTCTCCAGCGTCAATCCTTAAAGTCAACAGCAAGAGAAAAACATCATTAACGCACTTGCCATCACTCTGTTAATTGAGAATAAAATGTATTTGTTTTAGGCATTATGTATCACTATAGTATATTAAAGATAGACATTCGTTCAAATCCAAATAATTCTCCAATGAAGTAAATGCAAACAGATGCAGGCCTATAACCACTGGAGTAGCCTACAATTCTGTTGTACTACATGCAACCACCTTTTTCAATGAATATATTAATTTCTCTGTTAGCATGCCTTGATTGTGCAAAAGCAAATAACATATAAAAAGGGAGAGGAAGCAACAGAAATAAAAGTACTGTGTAGTTGCAATTTCAGTGACTTAAGCTGCATGACATTTGATCTTTCAGTATTTTTCCACATATGGGCCATTTAAATTCTTCCCACCCTCTCAGGATTTTGTTTCTAATCAGCTCGGGAGCATTCAAAAATAATTATCCAGATCATAGCAATCTTCATGTTGACTTGTTCACTTGTCAGTTTGTTACTAAAATAAATAGATCATGGCTATAGTTTACCATTTAATGTGTTGTCATTTAGGCTGCGTAGCCCATAGTCATAGATCACCTGTGTGGTGCTGTGATTGTCTTTTCAATAGGAGTTTGAGCAAAGGCAACACTTACCTTTCTCTTTTCTATCTTGGATGTGGTGGGATGTAATAGTCCATCATTCACCTCATTTCAGTAGCCTAAACAGTTCAATAATCGAGTAGCCCATGGTCTGTTGAGAAGCTGTCATTTCTACCGTTCTCCTTGTCCAGGTTATCCAGGAATCGAGTACCTTATTTTGCTGATTTTCAGTGTGATCTCTCTTTCCTTCCATTTGACCCGTAGTTGTGCCAGGTACACCAGAGAGAACATGATTTGTTTTTCACATAGCTTTTTCTTTATGGGATCCAATTCCCTGCGTTTCATGTAGAGGTCTCTGCTCATGTCGGCATTGATGTAGATCTGATGGCACTCATACATCAAATTTCCCGACTCCTGACTTTTTGGCTTGGATGGCCAGTCACAGAACTTTATCTTTGTACCTATAGTAGGGAGGCGGTGTGAAATTCTCCTGGCCCAGTAGATGTGGTATTATCCAGGAATTCTTCCATTCCGGTTGTTTCACAGCTTCCCGGGAAATGTATGAAACAAAGATTTGCACAGCGACTGAAGTATTTTTGTTCATCTCTGTTTTTCTGGAGCATTTGCCATGCCCTTTTCTCCATGGTTAACCCCGTTTTGGTCTCCTGCATGCGTTTGCCCAGTTCAGTCACATCAGTTTAGATTTTTCTTTACATCGTTGGATATTTGCTTCATCTGCTTAAACAGTTTCTCATTGCCAAAGCATATTTATGTTTGTAGTGTCTCTAAACTCACTCTAATTGAGTCGTCAGCTACTTTGTTCATGTTCGTGTTGTTTCGCTGTGTTCGTTTGTCTCTATTTCTCATATCTCTTATCTAGTATTTGACATAACATGCCATTGCTAACATAACGTTTCCATTATTTCTTGACTTTAGAGTTGAGTTCTTTCCAAGACTCAGCAAAAAAAGAAATATACCTTTTTCAGGACCCTGTCTTTCAACGATAATTCGTAAAAGTCCAAATAACCTCACAGATCTTCATTGTAAAGGATTTAAACACTGTTTCACATGCTTGTTCAATGAACCATAAACAATGAATGAACATGCACCTGTGGAACGGTCGTTAAGACACTAACAGCTTACAGACGGTAGGACACTAAAGAGGCCTTATATTGACTCTGAAAAACACCAAAAGAAAGATGCCCAGGGTTCCTGCTCATCTGCGTGAACGTGCCTTAGGCATGCTGCAAGGAGGCATGAGGACTGCAGATGTAGCCAGGGCAATAAATTGCAATGTCCTTACTATGAGACGCCTAAGACAGCACTACAGGGAGACAGGATGGACAGCTGATCGTCCTCGCCGTGGCAGACCACGTGTAACAACACCTGCACAGGATCGGTGCATCCGAACATCACGCCTGCGGGACAGGTACAGGATGCCAACAACAACTTCTCGAGTTACACCAGGAATGCACAATCCCTCCATCAGCTCAGACTGTCTGTAATAGGCTGAGAGATCCTGGACTGAGGGCTTGTAGGCCTGTTGTAAAGCAGGTCCTCACGAGACATCACCGGCAACAACGTCGATTATGGGCACAAACCCACCGTCGCTGGACCAGACAGGACTGGCAAAAAAGGCTCTTCACTGACGAGTCACGGTTTTGTCTCACCAGGGGTGATGTTCGGATTCGTGTTTATCGTCAAAGGAATGAGCGTTACACCGAGGCCTGTACTCTGGAGCGGGATCGATTTGGAGGTGGAGAGTCTGTCACGGTCTGGGACAGTGTGTCACAGCATCATCAGACTGAGCTTGTCATTGCAGGTGTCATGACTGTCTTGATCAGGTCAGATTACAGGAGACCACAACCCTACAGATTATCTCCCAACCCCAACAGAGGAGGAGAGATCTAGGGGTCTAAAGACGTGGGGGGTTTCATGGACCCTCACGCCCCTGGTAAATCTCAGGCCACAGACAAATTCCTTTGTCCTGTCACTATGGAAAACCAGCCTCAGAACATTAAACCAGAAATAAAGGGACTTTGGAACAATGGTTTCCGTCAGCACCATGGTGGTCATGACGATAGATGGAATATGAAAATGTATGTAATTTTTGTTTTGTTAATTAAGGTTAATTAACCTCTCTGCCCACCGAACCCGTTAGCGGGATGAAATTCGACAACATACGGTGTTCGCTACATAAATAGTCATATTAAACATTCATGAAAATACAAGTGTCTCACATGTTTCAAAAGCCTAGAATCTTGCTAATTCAACTGCGTTGTCAGATTTAACAAAGGATTTACTGCGAAAGAATACGATGCAATTATCTGAGGATGGAGCCCCATAAAAAACAACTATGTCAACCAGCACAGGCGTAACAAAATCACAAACTGCAATAAAATAAATAGTTTACCTTTGACGATCTTCCTCTGTTTGCAATCCCAATGCTCATTGTTACGCAATGAATGCTCTTTTGTTTGATAAAATCCATTTGTATAGCCTAACACGAAACATTTTGTGAACCGCTTGTGTCGTGAATTCCATCTCATTCCATTTTCGACGACACATTCGATGTAAATACACACACTAAATGTGACTTTTCCAGTCATGTTTGGTTTCATTGCAATCAACTGGTTTGTTTGTAACACAACCAAACCTGATGGGTCATTTCGCGGGACATATTGACTGAAAGAACCTGATTTGAAGACAACAAGTAATGACATCATTGTGCACCAATGATATGACCGCTGTTTTGTTGATTTGACTGTATTTGAACCCAATGACCACTGATCGTCTTGAAATCTAGCTGGGTAGATGGCCAATGAGCTGAGGTAAACGGCAATATGTAATGTTTATGTGTTGGAAGACCAACCCATGTAGTAAACTCCGGCGAAAAGAGGTTCATTCGCCATTGAAGATTCATACCAGAAGTAGCCCCGCATGTTACGCACAGAATTGTTTTGGTAAAGCGCATCTTCAGCTTTTTATAGATCAATCAGTATGGCAACTAAGTCAGGGAAAGCTAAATCTAAGTCTAGATATACAAATGTACACACAATTTTATAAGAAATTGATCGGGAAAGTGAGACAGAGATTGTTGGAGGATGATTCATTTAGCGATTCCCAAATGGAGGAATATTTTTTGAACGGAGAGGACATCGTTTTGGACTGGTAAGTTCTTCTCATGTTAATAACGTTGTTTGAAATTAATAATATAAATACTATTTGTGAAATGAAATAACCTATTTGAGGCTGTTGAGGGGAGGGCAGGCCCACAACAATGGCAAAAGTGAAATGGAGACTGTACATACATCTGGTCTGTTGTAATATAATAAAGACAGTAGATCTAGCTGGTCTATAATAATATATTCAACCTTATGTTCCCTGTACTCTATATATATATCTGTTTATTATACCTGTTGATACAGGGCTCATATGTGAAACTATTCTAACTGAACATTTTCTTTCACAGTGACACTGACTCCGAATGGGAGCCCCCAGTGACAAGGTGTCCATCCCCCACTGAAGCTGGTTCATCCAGCTCCTGCCACAAGTGGTGTTCATCTGCCCAAATTTATTTCTGCAGGCATGGATATGCCTCAGGGCCAAAAGGGCACATTATGCTATGGCACCTGTTATCAGCATTACAATATTGTGTAGAGGACTGAGGGTCTTCCAAATATTAAAAGTGTTATTATGTAAATGTATATATATTTTTTCATGTTTACTTAATTTTTTGGGGGGAAGGGGTGTGTTAGAATACCATTTTGGTATTTTGTATATAGTTATTCCATTCAAAATGTATAACTTCACCAATTTGGCCACTTGGGTACATTTGGGCTACTTGTGTGGGACACCTGGGTGACTTCATGATAAATGTCATGTAGCACACTCATTTTGGAAGATATCATTTTGAAACTTTGCACAAGTACTGGTGCCCTCTTATGTGTTTCACGGAAATTGTCGCCATCATCCTATCTGAAAGTTTGTTTTGTCTTGTTCATTGTAAAGATGATGATACAACAATAAAAATGAAAAAACATGTTCTTTCATTGTATTATCTAAACCAGATCTATTGTGTTATATTATCCTACATTCAATTCACATTTACACAAACTTCAGAGTGTTTCAAATGAAACCAAGAATATGCATATCCTTGGTCCTGGGCCTGAGCTACAGGCAGTTAGATTTGGGTATGTATGAGGTTTTAATGAGTTAAACTTCTTGATGCTACCCATCCCTTAAGCGGATAATTGTCATCAGCAAACGCTGAATAGCATAGCGCCTCAGTCAAATAATATTACTAAAAATATTCATATTCATGAAATCACAGGTGCAATATTGCAAAACACAGCTTAGCCTTTTGTTAATCCACCTGTCATCTCAGATTTTGAAATGACGCATTATGTTCAGAAATCCACAGGAAAGAGCGGTCACGACAACGCTGTAACGGCGTTCTTCGTTTGTGGAAAGAGAGTCGGACCGAAATGCAGCGTGTTTGTTACTCATGATCTTTAATGAATGAAAACAAAATGATACATGAAATAACTAAATACAAAAACAACAAACGAAGGAGAAACCTAATTACAGCCTATCTGGTGAAACTACACAAAGACAGGAACAATCACCCACAAAATACAAAGCGAAACCAGGCTACCTAAATACGGTTCCCAATCAGAGACAATGAGAATCACCTGACTCTGATTGAGAAGCGCCTCAAGCAGCCAAGCCCATACATCACCCCTAATCAGCCGCAATCCCAAATACTACAAACCCCAATACGAGAAACAACACATAACCCATGTCACACCCTGGCCTGACAAATATATAACGAAAACACAAAACATATTATATATAATAATAATAATATATGCCATTTAGCAGACGCTTTTATCCAAAGCGACTTACAGTCATGTGTGCATACATTCTACGTATGGGTGGTCCCAGGGATCAAACCCACTACCCTGGCGTTACAAGCGCCATGCTCTACCAACTGAGCTACAGAAGGACCTATTGACCAAGGCGTGACAAACGCAGACAAATTCCAAATAATATCCGTAATGTTTACAGAAACATGTCAAGCGTTTTTTATAATCAATCCTCGGGTTGTTTTTAAAATATATAATCGATAATATATCAACCGCAACCGCAAATGTTTTTCACAGTAGGAGATGTAAAAACAATAGCTGTCCAAATTCTGTTGCGCAAGCAAAACTCATGTGACAACTTGACGCGATGTTATCGTTCTGGCTCATTTTTCAAAATAAACGCCTGAAACTATGTCTGAAGACTGTTGACACCTTGACGAAGCGATAGGAAAAGGAATCTGGTTGATATCCCTTTAAATGGAGCAATGGGAGGCTATGGAACATGGAGTTTTCAAAATAGAAGCCACTTCCTGGTTTGATTTTTCTCACGTTTTCACCTGCAATATCAGTTCTGTTATACTCACGGACAGTTTTTGAAACTTTAGAGTGTTTTCTATCCCAATCTGTCAATTATATGCATATTCTAGCATCTGGTCAAGAGAAATAGGCCGTTTACTTTGGGAAAGTAATTTTCCAAACATAAAAATAGTGCCCCCTAGCTTCAAGATGTTTAATAATTGCTTGATTCAGTTAATCACGTAATTAGAAACTTGTAATCATTCGATGAGCAACAGTCGTCATATTAACTAATACAACGTCACGACATAGGCAACCCCAACTCTGTGCGTTACAATCCTCCTCCCTCATGTGGTACCCTTCCTGCAGGCTCATCCTGCATCCTCATACTACTCATTCTGTGCATGATTTCCTGCAAGACAGGAATGTCAGTGTTCTGCCATGGACAGCGAAGAGCCCGGTTCTCAATCCCATTGAGCACGTCTGGGACCTGTTGGATCGGAGGGTGAGAGCTAGGGCCACCCCCCCCAGAAATGTCTGGGAACTTGCAGGTGTCTTGGTGGAAGAGTGAGGTAACATCTCACAGCAAGAACTGGCAAATCTGGTGCAGTCCATGAGGAGGAGATGCACTGCAGTACGTAATGCAACTGGTGGCCACACCAGATACTGACTGTTACTTTTGATTTTGACCCCCTCCCCTTTTGTTCAGGGACATATTATTATATTTCTTTTAGTCACATGTCTGTGAAACTTGTTCGGTTTATGTCTCAGTTGTTGAATCTTATGTTCATACAAATATTTACACATGTTATGTTTGCTGAAATAAATGCAGTTGACAGTGAGAGGACGTTTCTTTTTTTGCTGAGTTTATTTAAGAGGCATATTTTAGTAAAGTAAGGTAGTGTCAAACAGATTACCGTCACCTAACTACATCAGGGTGGCCATATCGGAAATCAGTGAATTTACGTTGAACAAACCTAACACACCAGTATTATACTTGGCTTGCCTTGATATTTGTAATCACCAATGAAGTCTTTGATAACATTTAGGGTTCTAACAGCCAATTAACTCCTGTAGGGAGTCATACCCTCCAATATAACTCATTTCTGGCTACTGAAACAACCCCACTTCACTGGACTGCTTGGTGAGATTGAAACAACCAATCTGGTCCAGCATACGAGAGCAGTTTGTACACCTTCCTGGGTGGATTGAGGACAATTATTGGCTGCAGGACTGTTGTGTAGATACTGAAACAACCCCACTGGTTCCCCCAACAGTGGCTTGCGAAAGTATTCACCCACCTTGGCATCATTTGATTTACACAACATGCCTAACTCTTTGAAGAAGCAAAATATTTATTTATTTATTGTGAAACAAACAAGAAATAAGACTAAACTGAACTTGAGCGTGCATAACTATTCACCCCTTGAAAGTCAATACTTTGTCGAGCCACCTTTTGCAGCAATTACAGCTGCAAGTCTAGCCACTGGGATTTTTGCCCTTTCTTCAAGGCAAAACTGCTCCAGCTTCTTCAAGTTGGCTGGGTTCCGCTGGTGTACAGCAATCTTTAAGTCAGATCACAGATTCACAATTGGATTGAGGTCTGGGCTTTGACTAGGCCATTCTAAGACATTTAAATATTTCCCCTTAAACCACTCAAGTGTTTCTTTAGCAGAATGCTTAGGGTCATTGTCTTGCTGGAAGGTGAACCTCCGTCCCAGTCTCAAATCTCTGGAAGACTGAAACAGGTTTCCCTCAAGAATTTCCTGTATTTAGCACCATCCATCATTCCTGACCAGTTTCAGAGTCCCTGCCGATGAAAAACATCTCCACAGCATGATGCTACCACCACCATGCTTCACTGTGGGGATGGTGATTTGGGGTGAAGCGAGGTGTTGGGTTTGTGCTAGACATAGCATTTTCCTTGATGGCCAAAAAGCTACATTTTAGACTTATCTGACTATAGTACCTTTTTCCATGTGTTTGGGGAGACTCCCACATGCCTTTTGGCAAACACCAAACGTGTTTGCTTTTTTTCTGGCCACTCTTCTGTAAAGCCCAGCTTTGTGGAGTGTACGGCTTAAAGTGGTCCTATGGACAGATACTCTCTGCTGTGGAGCTTTGCAGCTCTTTCACGGTTGTCTTTGGTCTCTTTGTTGCCTCTCTGATTAATGCTCTCCTTGCCTGGTCTGTGAGTTTTGGTGGGCGGCCCTCTCTTGGCAGGTTTGTTGTGGTGCCATATTCTTTACATGTTTTAAATCATGGATTTAACGGTGCTCCGTGGTATGTTAAAAATTTCAGATGTTTTTTTATAACCCAACCCTGATCTGTACTTCTCCACAACTTTGTACCTGACCTGTTTGTGGGAAGCTTGTGGAAGGCTGCCCAAAATGTTTGACCCAAGTTACACAATTTAAAGACAATGCTACCAAATACTAATTGAGTGTATGTAAACTTCTGACCAACTGGGAATGTGATGAAAGAAATACAAGCTGAAATAAATAATTCTCTCTACTATTATTCTGACATTTCACATTCTTAAAATAAAGTGGTGATACTAACTGACATAAAACAGGGAATTTTTACTAGTATTAAATGTCAGGAATTGTGAAAAACTGAGTTTAAATGTATTTGGCTAAGGTGTATGTAAACTTCCGACTTCAACTGTCCGTGATGTGTATGGTTGCTGTGGGAATATGTGGGTCTGAGCAGATGTGATATCATTGATGTTTGTTGATATGTGTGTGCGTCTGTTCATTGTCTTTTGTTTATGTATGGTTTTTATTGTTCTAAGAAAACAAATTGTACAAAAAAATGTGGGTACGATGTACAAAAATCTTGTACTTCCTAAACGACTCACACGATATGCATGAAAATACGCTCAAATTAAAGCTGACAGTCTGTGCTTTAACCTCATAGTCATTGTATCATTTCAAATTCAAAGTGCTGGAGTACAAAGCCAAAGCAACAACACATGTATCACTGTCCCAATGCATTTGGAGAGCACTGTAAATAAATATATCAATTCCTAATGAAATCTTGTGAATTACATGTAAGCAGACAACATCATTTGTTAAATAAGGAACATTTGACTGAGGATGCAAAAGATAAACCATTTATTTACATATACACTCACAAGCCAGTTTATTAATTACACCCTTATATTACTGGGTAGGAACCTCCCCTTTGCCTCTAAAACTCGCTGTCATGTTCCAGCCAATGTTCTTCCACTCGTGCCCACTGAATTTTCTTGTTCTTGTTTTTAGCTGATAGGAATGGAACTTGGTGTGGTCATCTGCTGCAATAATCCATCCGTGACAAGGATCGACGAGTTATGAGTTCCCAGATGCCTTTCTGCACACCTCTGTGCCGTTGTTTGTCACTTTTAGCTTGCACGATTCTTGCCATTCTCCTTTGACCTCTCTCATCAATTAACTTTTCTCGCCCACAGGACTGCCGCTGACCGGATGTTTTTTGTTTGTCGCACCATTTTAGGTAAACCCTAGACACTGTCATGCATGAAAATCCCAGGAGGGCAGCCGTTTCTGAGATACTGGATCCTGCGCGCCTGGCACCTGCAATCATAGCACACTAAAAATCCCTTAGGTCACTCGTTTTGCCCATTCTAACGTTCAATCGAACAGTAACTGAATGCCTCGATGCCTGTCAGCCTGCTTTATATAGCAAGCCACAGCCACGTGACTCGCTGTCTGCAGGAGCAATCCAATTCCGTGAATGGGGTGATTTTAAGAATCAAGCTATTTAATTATTCATAGAGAGACACTCTCACGTTTACCCTTAATCTGTGATCAAAGTAACAATTTAAACATGAGAGAACGAATAGCTAGCATTGTCATGTTATGTCTTGTCCCTGTGCTTTCTCTTCTCTTCGTTTCCCCCTGCTGGTCGTATTAGGTTTCTTTCTCTCTCTCTTTCTCTCTCTCTCTCTCTATCGTTCCGTTCCTGCTCCCAGCTGTTCCTCATTCATCTAACGACCTCGTTTACTCTCTCACACCTGTCCCCTCTTTTGCCCTCTGATTAAGTCTCTATTTCTCTCTCTGTTTCTGCTTCTGTCCTTGTCAGATTCTTGTTTGCTTTTGCCCTTGTTCCGTCCTGTCGTTATCTGCCTCTTCTTCAGATGCTGCGTGTGAGCAGGTGTCTCTGTCCTCTATGGCCCGCGCCTACCCGAAGGGACCTGCAGTCTGTTGCCGCTAGCCCTGCAATTCTCCTCTACTACTAGAAGGGGGACTCTCCTGTAAAGATAGAGGATTTATGTTTTCCCTGTTTGGACATCTCCTGTAAAGATTGAGGATTTATGTTTTCCCTGTTTGGACATTAAAAGACTCTGTTTCTGTTAAATCGCTTTTGGGTCCTCACTCACCTGCATAACAAGCATGCCCAGTAAACAATTTAACATTGGTTTGATTCAAATGTGGCTGTAATGATTACAAAACCTTTTTCATTTATTGATTGTTGATCAACAGTTTAAAATATGAAGTGTCTTCCTTGACAGGTTGTCTGCATAATCATGGGCATAAATATGGAGTTGGTCTCCACTTTGCTGCTATAACAGCCTCCATAACAGAGGTCGGGCACTGAAGTTGGGCAATTCGGCCTGGCTCGCAGTCGGCGTTCCAATTCATCCCAAAGGTGTTCGATAGGATTGAGGTCAGGGCTCTGTGCACGCCAGTCAAGTTCTTCCACACAGATCTCAACAAACAGTTTCTGTATTAATCTCCCTTTGTGTACGGGGGCATTGTCATGCTGAAACAGGAAAGGGCATTCCCCAAACTTTTGCCACAAAGTTGGAAGCACAGAATCGTCTAGAATGTCATTTTATGCTGTGGCGTTAAGATTTCCCTTCACTGGAACTAAGGGGCTTAGCACGAACCATGAAAAACAGCCCCAGACCATAATTCCTCCTCCAAAAATTTGACGAACTGACTTGTTGGAATATGATGGTGCCACGTTGAAAGTCACTGAGCTCTTCAGTAAGGCCATTCTACTGCCAATCTTGGTCTATGGAGATTGCATGACTGTCGCTCAATTTTATTCACCTGTCAGCAATGGTGTAGCCTATTCCACTAATTTAAAGGAGTGTCAAAATACTCTTGTATATATAGTGTAGCTTTGAGTAGCAGTTCATACTCGCTATGGCTGTTTTGTTTTTTACCTCTCTTCCTCTCAGATAGTATAAACAGCCATCACAAATGCTTGTGCTTTGGTTAACAAAAACCGTAATTTGCGTATCATGAATGTCATTTGCAGTACATTTCTATACAGTGGATCTCAGTTTGACTGCTGCTAGCCCGCTGGGCTCAGAACTTCTTGGAGCCCTAGCTACTCCAGCTGTGTGAGCCAGTAGGCCGCCTGCGGAAAGCCATTACATATCAAACCACCATTACATGTCAGACTAACCTCAATGAGGAAGATCACACCCAGCATGGGAACAGTCACCCACCCGGCAGGCAGGAAGGCAGGGATGCTCTGATTCCAGCTCTTCATCTTTCTCTCTCTCTGTTTCTGCCACTCCCCCCCCCCCTCTCTCTCTTTTACCAAACAGGGTTGTAAAAGTGGTTGCTCATTGCTCTGCATATCTGAAAGCAGCACCTCTTTCATTGGTTTTGAGCTATGAGGACGTCTGTGTTTTAAAATTATAACAACAGAGTAGAATTGTGCTGTTATATCGTTGTAAAGCTTTATTCAATTAGAGGACTCATCACAATGTGTGCAGTTACTTGTCTTGTTGTGAGGTGGAATTGCACTGAATCATATGGGCACGCAAACACGCTGATAAAAGAAAAGGAAATACACAAAGTATACTGAACAAATATATAAACCCAACATACAACAATTTCAAAGATTTTGCTGAGTTACATTTCATGTAAGGAAATCAGTCAATTTAAATACATTTATTCGGCCCTAATCTATGGCTTTCACATGACTAGGAATACAGATATGCATCTGTTAGTCACAGATACCTTTAAAAAAGGGTAGGGGCTTGGATCAGAAAACCAGTCAGTATCTGGTGTGACCACCATTTGCCTCATGCAGCACAACACATCTCCTTTGCATAGAGTTGATCAGGTTATTGATTGTGGCCTGTGGAATGTTGTCCCACTCCTCTTCAATGTCCCACTCCTCTGGGAACTGGAACATGCTGTCGTAAATGTTGATCCAGAGCATTCCAAACATGCTAAATTGGTAACATTTCTGGTGGGTATGCAGGCCAGCTTCCAGGAATTGTGTACAGATCCTTGATGGAGGTGGATGAAAGGCATGACAATGGGTCTCAGGATCTCGTCACTGTATCTCTGTGCAGTCAAATTGCCATAGATACAATGCAATTGTGTTCGTTGTAAGTAGCTTATGCCTGCCTATACCATAACCGTACTGCCCCAATGGGTCACTCTGTTCACAATGTTGACATCAGCAAACCATTCGGCTACACAACACAATACACGTGGTCTGCGGTTGTGAGGCCGGTTGGACGTACTTCTAAATCCTCTAAAACGACGTTGGAGATGGCTTCCATTCTCTGGCAACAGCTCTGGTGGACATTCCTGCAGTCAGCATGCCAATTACACGCTCCCTCAAAACTTGAGACATCTGTGGCATTGGGTTGTGTGGCAAAACTGCACATTTTAGAGTGGCCTTTTATTGTCCCCAGCACAAGGTGCACCCGTGTAATGATCACACCTGTCAGGTATATGGATCATCTTGGCAAAGGATAAATCCTCACTAACAGGGATATAAACTAATTTGTTGAACATTTCTGAGATATTTTATTTCAGCTCGTGAAACATGGGACTAACACTTCACATTGCATTTGATATTTTTGTTCAGTATAACAAGCATCTCTATTCATTAACTGAAACAAGGTGTTTCTTCCCCTTTCTATTCAAGAGAAGTTTGAATTATGTGCAGTCGGACATAGACAGGGGTTTCTGCTATGAACACTTCATTCCAAATGAGTTGTGTGCATCACGGGGGTCTGAAGTTTTCTCCATCTCCCATTCAGAATATGCTGACATCGACTTTCCGTGACGCACATAATGGCTATATGTCACAACCACTGTCAGATTTAGGCTAATTTGTCATTTGCATTCATGTGTCACCGTACCCAGGTGAGAGAATAGGGAGAGTTAGAATAGGGAGAGTTAGAATAGGGAGAGTTAGAATAGGGAGAGTTAGAATAGGGAGAGTTAGTATAGGGAGAGTTAGAATAGGGAGAGTTAGAATAGGGAGAGTTAGAATAGGGAGAGTTAGAATAGGGAGAGTTAGAATAGGGAGAGTTAGTATAGGGAGAGTTAGAATAGGGAGAGTTAGAATAGGGAGAGTTATTGTAATGTCTTCTCAAGTTTATTGCCGTTTGATCCATTTTAAAGCTAAACGCAGTGAGCACTTTGTTACATTAAAACCACTTGGCTCACACTTTGTCAGGATTAGTCTGGCACCGTATATGTCATTTGATAAGTGATGATTTACAACGGGAGAGAAGTTGCTGTCTGGACATTCATGATAACACCAAAACTTTTTCTGGTTTCAAAATAATGATTCATCATCATTTCACTTAGAGTAATGTAAAAAGTTGAATTTCAAGACATCTTATGGAAAATGTGTAATTACTGTAGCTTAAGGCAGAATGCTTCAAACATCTTATTTTTAATTGGATTCCAATTTTGGGGGTTTTAATTAGTTTGACCCTGTAAATCTTGTATTTTTTCAGCAATGCTGCTTTAGTTGCATTGAAAGATCATTTCCGATTGAGCCAACATATGCAACTTTTACCACGAATGTAGTCTCTGCGATTATACCCATAAATCCCACTGTTGCTGTAGTGGCCTGAATAATATATCAGATGCAATTCAGCCTAACAAGGATCAAGATGACTTTGCGTTTGCTGTTATTAAAAACCTCCTCATAAACATTCACCACCACCTCCATGCTGTGTATCTGCATCGTGTGAATAATACCTATTTAATTGCACTTCACATATGAAATTGTCTCTGCTTTGTGTTACAGGGGAAAAAACACAAATTAATATTTGCGTCACTTATGAGATACAGTGTTAGTGTATGAGAAAAGTGTGAATGAGTAGACATCAGTTGCAGGAAAATTATTGATTTGCTATTTAGAACATTCTTTTTGGATTTATTCATAAATTCAAACAATACAACAAACAGTTATGAACAGAAGTGTCACATACAAATGCATATACTGTACCATGTAATGTATCTTCCTTTGGCCTCAATCAATGCATTGTAAATTGAATATGGTAATATAAGCGAGCAGGCAGAAAGCATTGAAGCTCAGTGACCAACGCTCCGGGTGCCTCCCTTGGGGAGAATCTATTAATCTCTAAGGAAAGAAGGAAGGAAAGATGATGGCAGCTAAGGTCTGCTCCACTGAGATAGGCCCGAGCAGAATTATCACACCTCAATTAGGAATGATTCTCTCAAAATAGGGTGCAAAGTTGGGTTTCATAGCCTACACATAGGAAGAGATTCTGATTCAGTGCAGGAGTTCTTTGCCAAGCGCAATGCTAAAAGCAACCCTCCTATTTTAGATAATCGAGCTGAGGAGGAAGGTGATTAATCATTTAGTCTATTAATAATCAAATCTTAGAGAAGAGGATTTAAATGTGGCTATCTCTGTGGAACAGGTCGGCCTGTCTTTTCAAGGTGTTTTTTTAATTTAAGAAATGCTATAAATTCCTTTTTGACTTTTCTACTATCAAGCTTTTGATATAAATTTTAAATCTACCTCCTCATGTAAATATATCAGCTTGCTGAATGCATAGTTTCTGAGTTTGCTCCAAAAAAATTAAACTTAGAAAAATGTAACATCAATACATGTAAAATCATTGAAATTGCTACTTAGAAGTTCAAATATACCTAATTCAACCGACATTGACAACTATACTAACTAAGCTAGCCACTATTACCTTATACTGCATTTTCAAAAGCTAAAATGTCAAAAGAATATCATTAAGCTGTGATATGGGAGTTAAGCTACAGTATCAAAGTTCATGAATAATTCAAGTGTAACGCTTCCATTTAGCTGAGCTCAATTCAATAAAATGATCATTTGGGAACTCTTCTCCCTGGTTCCTTTAAATGTACGGTAGTCTACTGTCCATCCGCTGGACTAAACTCTATGTCAGAATTAATTGTGACCTTTTTACTCCGGACACTCTAGCTGACGTAGGGTTTTTTCAGACTCATTTTCCTGTCATGAGAGAGAGCCTATCTATGCCAGTGGGAACACTCATCATCCGAAGAACCTTGCAGGTTGCACTTCGTTTTCATAAGCTGCTGATCTGCTGACACCCAAACACCTTTCATCATGTTGTATTTATCCAGCATAGGGAAATCATTTAAAGGGAAATCAGCCGTTGAAACAATAACAGCGTTCATTCACCCCGCCACTGTTGCAGTAAAATGCTGAGGGATGGTGCTGGAGAAATGTTACCACTCTCACGTTCAAAGAGAGAACTATGGATGCAAGAAATGACCATCTATGACAGGGTTCCCTGGGTGCCGAATTTGGCCCGCAGGTGATTGTTTTATTTGGCCACCCAAGTTTTCTGACTCCCAAAAATAAATGTTGAACATAAAAGACTAAAAACATCAGCAAATCGGCTCGAAGTGATTTAAATTGAGGAAATCTGTTCCAATGTACACTACCTTTCAAAGGTTTGGGGTCACATAGACATATCCTTGTTTTTGAAAGAAAAGCACATTTTTTGACCATTAAAATAACATAAAATTGATCAGAAATACAGTGTAGACATTGTTAATGTTGTAAATGACTACTGTAACTGGAATTGGCAGATTGTTTTTAATGGAATATCTACATAGGCGTACAGAGGCCCATAATCAGCAACCATCACTCCTGTGTTCCAATGGCACTTTGTGTTAGCTCATTTAAATGTATAACTTTAAAAGGCTAATTGATCATTAGAAAACTCTTTTGCAATTATGTTAGCACAGCTGAAAACGGTTGAACTGATTAAAGAAGCAATCAAACGATTCTTCTTTATACTAGTTGAGCATCTGGAGCATCAGCCTTTGTGGGTTCAATTACAGGCTCAAAATGGCCAGAAACTCGTCCGTCTATTCTTGTTCTGAGAAATGAAGGCTATTCCATGCGAGAAATTGCCTAGAAACTGAAGATCTCATACAACGCTGTGTACTGCTGCCTTTACAGAATAGAAAGAGGAACGGGAGGCCCCGGTGGACAACTGAGTAAGAGGACAAGTACATTAGAGTGTCTAGTTTGAGAAACAGATACCTCAAAAATCCTAAACTGGCAGCTTCATTAAATAGTACCCGCAAAACACCCATGTCAACGTCAACAGTGAAGAGGCGACTCCGGGATGCTGGCCTTCTAGGCAGTAATTATGTTCCTGCACCCTGACCATCCCCTCAGAAAAAAATCAGTCCGCGTCTGAATCTAATTGATGATCCCCGATGTATGATATAAAAAATATAGTTTTAACCACGTTTGTCATGTTTGTCATTTATTATCATGTCTTGTCCCTGTGCTCCCCATGCTATTCGTTTCCCTCTGCTGGTCTTATTTGGTTCTTTCCCTCCTTCTATCCCTCTCTCTCCCCCTCCCTCTCTCACTCTCTCGCTCTCTCTTCTCTCTATCGTTCCGTTCCTGCTCCCAGCTGTTCCTATTCCCCTAATCATCATTTAGTCTTCCCACACCTGTTCCCGATCCTTTCCCCTGATTAGAGTCCCTATTTATTCCTTTGTGATCCGTTATATTCGGTTCCTTGTATTGTATTCACCATGCTGTTCGTTTCGCCCTGTCCTGTCGTGTTTTTTGTGATTGTGATCGCCCTGTCCTGTCGTGTTTTTTTTTGCCTTCATCAGATGAGCAAACGGCCTAGGACCTGCAGTCTGTGGCCGCTTCTGAGAGGATTTCTGTTATTCCCTGTTTGGACTAAAATAAACTCTGTTTCTGTTAAGTCGCTTTTGGGTCCTCTTTCACCTGCATGACAGAAGGAACCGACCAAGGAATGGACCCAGCGACTACAGACGCTCGTTACACTGCCGTCAGGATCCAAGGAGCCATGCTCGGCAGACACGAGCAGGAATTGTCTGCTGCTCGCCATGCCGTGGAGAACCTGGCAGCTCAGGTTTCCGACCTCTCTGGACAGTTCCAGAACGTCTCGTGCCACCTGTTACTTCCTGGCCTGCCCGAGCCTCCAGAACCTAGGGTTAATAACCCACCTTGCTACTCCGGGCAGCCCACTGAGTGTGCTCCTTTCTCACGCAGTGTGAGATTGTGTTCTCTCTCCAACCCAACACATACTCTAGAGAGAGAGCTCGGGTTGCTTACGTCATTTCACTCCTTACTGGCCGGGCTCGAGAATGGGGCACAGCTATCTGGGAGGCAAGGGCTGATTGCTCTAACAAATTCCAGAACTTTAAAGAGGAGATGATTCGGGTTTTTGACCGTTCAGTTTTTGGTAGGGAGGCTTCTAGGGCCCTGGCTTCCTTATGCCAAGGTGAACGGTCCATAACGGATTATTCTATTGAGTTTCGCACTCTTGCTGCCTCTAGTGAGTGGAACGAGCCGGCGCTGCTCGCTCGTTTTCTGGAGGGACTCCACGCAGTGGTTAAGGATGAGATTCTCTCCCGGGAGGTTCCATCAGATGTGGATTCTTTGATTGCTCTCGCCATCCGCATAGAACGACGGGTAGATCTTCGTCACCGGGCTCGTGGAAGAGAGCTCGCATCAACGGTGTTTCCCTTCCGCATCGCAACCATCTCCCTCCTCTGGCTTTGAGACTGAGCCCATGCAGCTGGGAGGGATTGCATCTCGAATAAGGAGAGGGAATGGAGGATCACCAACCGCCTGTGCCTCTATTGCGGAGTTGCTGGACATTTTGTTAATTCATGTCCAGTAAGAGGCCAGAGCCCATCAGTAAGCGGAGGGCTACTGGTGAGCGCTACTACTCAGGTCCCTTCATCTAGATCTTGTACTACTATGTCGGTCCATCTACGCTGGAAGGTGCTACATGCAGTGCTTTGATTGACTCTGGGGCTGAGGGTTGTTTCATGGACGAAGCATGGGCTCGGAAACATAACATTCCTTTCAGACCGTTAGACAGGCCTACGCCCATGTTTGCCTTAGATGGTAGTCATCTTCCCAGTATCAAATTTGAGACACTACCTTTAACTCTCACAGTATCTGGTAACCACAGTGAGACTATTTCTTTTTTGATTTTCCGTTCACCGTTTACACCTGTTGTTTTGGGTCATCCCTGGCTTGTATGTCATAATCCTTCTATTAATTGGTCTAGTAATTCTATCCTATCCTGGAACGTTTCTTGTCATGTGAAGTGTTTAATGTCTGCCATCCCTCCCGTTTCTTCTGTCCCTACTTCTCAGGAGGAACCTGGCGATTTGACAGGAGTGCCGGAGGAATATCATGATCTGCGCACGGTCTTCAGTCGGTCCCGAGCCAACTCCCTTCCTCCTCACCGGTCATGATTGTAGTATTGATCTCCTTCCGGGGACCACTCCTCCTCGAGGTAGACTATACTCTCTGTCGGCTCCCGAACGTAAGGCTCTCGAGGATTATTTGTCTGTGTCTCTTGACGCCGGTACCATAGTGCCTTCTTCTTCTCCGGCCGGGGCGGGGTTCTTTTTGTTAAAAAGAAGGACGGTACTCTGCGCCCCTGCGTGGATTATCGAGGGCTGAATGACATAACGGTTAAGAATCGTTATCCGCTTCCCCTTATGTCATCAGCCTTCGAGATTCTGCAGGGAGCCAGGTGCTTTACTAAGTTGGACCTTCGTAACGCTTACCATCTCGTGCGCATCAGAGAGGGGGACGAGTAAACGGCGTTTAACACTCCGTTAGGGCATTTTGAGTAACGCCAATGCGCCAGCTGTTTTTCAGGCATTAGTTAATGATGTTCTGAGAGACATGCTGAACATTTTTGTTTTTGTCTATCTTGACGATATCCTGATTTTTTCTCCGTCACTCGAGATTCATGTTCAGCACGTTCGACGTGTTCTACAGCGCCTTTAGAGAATTGTCTCTACGTAAAGGCTGAGAAGTGCTCTTTTCATGTCTCCTCCGTTACTTTTCTCGGTTCCGTTATTTCCGCTGAAGGCATTCAGATGGATTCCGCTAAGGTCCAAGCTGTCAGTGATTGGCCCGTTCCAAGGTCACGTGTCGAGTTGCAGCGCTTTTTAGGTTTCGCTAATTTCTATCGGCGTTTCATTCGTAATTTCGGTCAAATTGCTGCCCCTCTCACAGCTCTTACTTCTGTCAAGACGTGTTTTAAGTGGTCCGGTTCCGCCCAGGGAGCTTTTGATCTTCTAAAAGAACGTTTTACGTCCGCTCCTATCCTCGTTACTCCTGACGTCACTAGACAATTCATTGTCGAGGTTGACGCTTCAGAGGTAGGCGTGGGAGCCATCCTATCCCAGCGCTTCCAGTCTGACGATAAGGTTCATCCTTGCGCTTATTTTTCTCATCGCCTGTCGCCATCTGAGCGCAACTATGATGTGGGTAACCGTGAACTGCTCGCCATCCGCTTAGCCCTAGGCGAATGGCGACAGTGGTTGGAGGGGGCGACCGTTCCTTTTGTCGTTTGGACAGACCATAAGAACCTTGAGTACATCCGTTCTGCCAAACGACTTAATGCCCGTGCTCGTTGGGCGTTGTTTTTCGCTCGTTTCGAGTTTGTGATTTCTTACCGTCCGGGTAGCAAGAACACCAAGCCTGATGCCTTATCCCGTCTGTTTAGTTCTTCTGTGGCTTCTACTGATCCCGAGGGGATTCTTCCTTATGGGCGTGTTGTCGGGTTAACAGTCTGGGGAATTGAAAGACAGGTTAAGCAAGCACTCACGCACAGCCGCGCGCTTGTCCTAGTAACCTCCTTTTCGTTCCTGTTTCCACTCGTCTGGCTGTTCTTCAGTGGGCCCACTCTGCCAAGTTAGCTGGTCATCCCGGTGTTCGAGGCACTCTTGCGTCTATTCGCCAGCGCTTTTGGTGGCCGACTCAGGAGCGTGACACGCGCCGTTTCGTGGCTGCTTGTTCGGACTGCGCGCAGACTAAGTCGGGTAACTCTCCTCCTGCCGGTCGTCTCAGACCGCTCCCCATTCCTTCTGACCATGGTCTCACATTGCCTTAGACTTCATTACCGGTCTGCCTTTGTCTGCGGGGAAGACTGTGATTCTGACGGTTGTCGATAGGTTCTCTAAGGCGGCACATTTCATTCCCCTCGCTAAACTTCCTTCCGCTAAGGAGACGGCACAAATCATTATTGAGAATGTATTCAGAATTCATGGCCTCCCGTTAGACGCCGTTTCAGACAGAGGCCCGCAATTCACGTCACAGTTTTGGAGGGAGTTCTGTTTGATTGGTGCGTCCGTCAGTCTCTCTTCCGGGTTTCATCCCCAGTCTAACGGTCAAGCAGAGAGGGCCAATCAGACGATTGGTAGCATACTACGCAGCCTTTCTTTCAGAAACCCTGCGTCTTGGGCAGAACAGCTCCCCTGGGCAGAATACGCTCACAATTCGCTTCCTTCGTCTGCTACCGGGTTATCTCCGTTTCAGAGTAGTCTGGGTTACCAGCCTCCTCTGTTCTCATCCCAGCTTGCCGAGTCCAGCGTTCCCTCCGCTCAAGCGTTTGTCCAACGTTGTGAGCGCACCTGGAGGAGGGTGAGGTCTGCACTTTGCCGTTACAGGGCACAGACGGTGAGAGCCGCCAATAAACGCAGGATTAAGAGTCCAAGGTATTGTTGCGGCCAGAGAGTGTGGCTTTCCACTCGCAACCTTCCTCTTACGACAGCTTCTCGTAAGTTGACTCCGCGGTTCATTGGTCCGTTCCGTGTCTCCCAGGTCGTCAAAACTCTTCTTCCGCGACATCTTCGTCGCGTCCATCCTGTCTTCCATGTCTCCTGTGTTAAGCCCTTTCTTCGCACCCCGTTCGTCTTCCCTCCCCCTCCCGTCCTTGTCGAGAGCGCACCTATTTACAAGGTACATAAGATCATGGACATGCGTTCTCGGGGACGGGGTCACCAATACCTAGTGGATTGGGAGGGTTACGGTCCTGAGGAGAGGAGTTGGGTTCCGTCTCGGGACGTGCTGGACCGTTCACTCATCGATGATTTCCTCCGTTGCCGCCAGGATTCCTCCTCGAGTGCGCCAGGAGGCGCTCGGTGAGTGGGGGGTACTGTCATGTTTGTCATTTATTATCATGTCTTGTCCCTGTGCTCCCCATGCTATTCGTTTCCCTCTGCTGGTCTTATTTGGTTCTTTCCCTCCTTCTATCCCTCTCTCTCCCCCTCCCTCTCTCACTCTCTCGCTCTCTCTTCTCTCTATCGTTCCGTTCCTGCTCCCAGCTGTTCCTATTCCCCTAATCATCATTTAGTCTTCCCACACCTGTTCCCGATCCTTTCCCCTGATTAGAGTCCCTATTTATTCCTTTGTGATCCGTTCCTGTCCCGTCGGTTCCTTGTATTGTATTCACCATGCTGTGATTGCGTTTCGCCCTGTCCTGTCGTGTTTTTGCTGTGATTGTGTATCGCCCTGTCCTGTCGTGTTTTTTTTTGCCTTCATCAGATGCTGCGTGTGAGCAGGTGTCTCTGTCGACTAAAGAGCGACCTGCAGTCTGTGGCCGCTTCTCCAGTTATTTCCCCTCTACAAGTCTAGAGGATTTCTGTTATTCCCTGTTTGGACTAAAATAAACTCTGTTTCTGTTAAGTCGCTTTTGGGTCCTCTTTCACCTGCATGACAACGTTAGAGTGTTTGTTTACATTAGCTTTGTTTACAAACATTTGAGTAAAACAAGCTTATATTTTAGGGTGGTTCATGATTGGGTATGACCATTAAACTAGGCTGATGAGTCATTTATAAAATATGTTCTTTAAGTAGGTACATATTAATAATTTATAAGTAAAAAAAATATGTAGCAACTGCAGATTAAATAAAACACTGCCCTGTCTGGTCTTTGTAGTGGTGGCATGGGTTATAACATGTATTTTAAGCAAATGCATTATAATGACATGTATTATAAGGACATGCATTTGCATTGTAAGGACATGTATTATAAGCAAATGTGTTATAAGGACATGTATTTTAAGGACATGCATTTGCATTGTAAGGACATGTATTATAAGCAAATGTGTTATAAGGACATGTATTTTAAGCACATGCATTGTAAGGACATGCATTAAAATAACATGCATTGTAAGGACATGCATTGTAAGGACATGCATTAAAAGAACATGCATTGTAAGGACATGCATTGTAAGGACATGCATTGTAATGACATGCATTAAAGGAACATGTATTATAAGCACATGCATTGTAAGAAAATCTGCACTCTTTTTGTCTAGAAAGCCCTCTTGCATAAACTTCCACCTTATTGTTAACCTTCAGACGTACGAGTTGCCAGACCCTGACTCAGGGATGGCTAACCCTGGAGATCCCTTCAATCTCCACTGAGTTAGGTATATCTGTCGTTTTTTCCGCCTCTCATGTGGAACGATCTCCAAAAGTCCTTAAAGTTGGTGGATTTGGAGCCTCTAACGCAATTCAGGCAGATGTTAGAGGACATTTGTAATGAAGAATCTGTTTGTTTCATATGATTGTGTTTTGCTTTTCGCGTTTTCATGTATTGTGCAATTGATGTGTATATAAATATGTATACAGTATGTGGTTATTGATGTGTCCATTGTAATTATGCATTTTCTTCGTAATTGACTGAACATACTCTGAGAAGGATGTATGCTCAGCACAGATAGCTAGTTGATCGGCAACAAACAAATGTTTCTATGTTGGTCCTTAATTTGCATATTCATGCAATGCCAACTCCAAAAGAAAAACAAAATAATAATATATCTGAGAGCTAGGCTATTTTGGGTGTATTCACGCAACTAAATAAAGATGATGCCAGAGGATGGTTAGAAATTGTTGAGAAATTCATGTATTTCATTCCTTAAATCACCATTATCACTATCACCAAGCAGGCTGTAAACAGTCTTCTCTGCTTCTGGGAGGAAAACAGAGCTATCTACCAGTAGCTGTCTACAACTCCCTTTATTTGTTGACATTTAGAGTAAAAGAAATAGACATTTTTGACAAATCACTCTTTTGACTGCAGACCCAGATAGAAATGGGGCAAGGGAGGTGAGGAGGATAGGAGGATGGAAGGAAGTTTAAATCGAAAATACAGATGGAGAAAAACTATAGGTTTTGTTTTCTAGGAAAGTATGGATGTTGACTTTTTTGTTCCTCTGACATTATCTTCAAAGGGTGAGTCATGTACTTGGTTGCTGGAGCGTCACTCTCTACTGTGATCAAAGCCGACGCAGGATAATAAACGCCTTAAGATATTAATATGTGTGGCATTATTTAAAAATAAATGCCACTCTGCTGCAGATTACAGGACATAGCCACGGGGAGTGAAGGATTCATTTACATCTAGGCCCTGTCCATGTGTGCTTATATAAGGAATAACCCCTTAGTTATTGCTCTGTCTGGCAATATTTTCCTTATCAATGCTAAGCTGGGAAATATTGCAGAAGAATATTGCATCTGGAGAATTTGTTAACACACAGCTTGTGCTTAGAGTTGTGCCTACAAGAATAAACACCCTGGCTTTGAGTGTGTGTGTGTGTGTGTGTGTGTGTGTGTGTGTGTGTGTGTGTGTGTGTGTGTGTGTGTGTGTGTGTGTGTGTGCGTGCGTGCGTGCGTGCGTGCGTGCGTGCGTGCGTGCGTGCGTGCGTGCGTGTGTGTGTGCGTTTGTGCTTGCTTGCTTGCTTGCTTGCTTGCTTTGGGTTGTGACAAGAGGAATGGGATTTGGAAAAATTGATCTGTGTTGGGAACCATGTGTTTTTGACGCAGAGGAAATAGGCCCGAACTATCAATTGGGTGTGTGTGTGTGTGTGTGTGTGTGTGTGTGTGTGTGTGTGTGTGTGTGTGTGTGTGTGTGTGTGTGTGTGTGTGTGTGTGTGTGTGTGTGTGTGTGTGTGTGTGTGTGTGTGTGTGTGTGTGTGTGTGTGTGTGTGTGTGTGTGTGTGTGTGTGTGTGTGTGTGTTAGGTGGAGAAAATAAAGGGGGGTAGATGGGTAGATGTTTCTAGGACTATTTCATAATAATTTATTTTATATATTTTCTTAGAGGTGCATAATATGTACAGTATATATTCTTATCCCACCCATACACCCAACATAACTTGAATCAGCATGTGTAACTCTTCAAGTCATCCTCCTCCTATGTTATTTTCAATTCCATTTCTCATCCCAATCCCTGTACCATCATTGGAGCTTCGTTCATTCTCAGAATGCGATGTCACAATCAAGATTCTAGAACCTGTTTCTTGTCGCTGATGGCATTTTCTTCATGCAGTTACTTTATTCTTTAGCTTCAATCCCATTCTGAAACTTGACATCCCCTCCATCCCTGCCACGACACAGAACTCCATCTCCATCGGCTGCCCTAGTTTCAAAACAAACATCTTATCTTCATCCTCCTCCCACTGATGTGTTCAACCTTGCAATCACCCCCCCCGCTATCCCTTTATTTATCTTGCTGATGTACAGGTGCCCTGTGTTTGGTGCCATGACTTGTACACAAACCAAATCTCTTGTTGTAGACCTACTTCTGCTTTTGAAAAAACAATACCCTTATATTATGGCATCGTATTTAGTACCCCTGTCATTTGATATTATTTACATTTCTTTCTGATATTTTCTTCTTTTTGAACATTACCATGTCATAGCTGTCAGTGTCTAGGTCATCCAATATAAACCAACTCGTATGTGCATCTCATTCAGAGATGACAAAAAAGCCCTCAGTGTTTATTTGTGTTATGTCTCATAGTATGCTGAAATACAGTGCTTGGTTTGTTCTGATGTGAACAAAGACAGATGGAATGTCTTAACCACCCCAGCAGGTTGAACTGGACCCCTGTGCCCTGTGCCCCAGTCCATCAGGCTTTATGCTGGGCCCTGGCGATTGCCTGTTTTATTTGTTAATCTATTTCTTCTGAAATTATCTCAAATTGATTGTGAAGCTCAACAGTCACTGGATGTTTTGAACATGATGAACATGATGAGTGAAAAATGCTACAATCAGTCCCATGACTTGAATGGGATTTGTGCTACAAATGCTAAAATGTTAACATGTGGAAACAAAAGCATGGGTTGCTATCATACCTTGTCCATAGACTGGTAACAGGTACGTAAACCAATATGTAATTTTGGAAATTGGGTGAACTATCCCTTTAACCTAACTCAGACATAAAGAACACTCCGCTGGGTACACCACAGGGGCCAATATCGGACCCGCTCTCATTGATTGAGAGCCTGTTAAAAGGCATCTAATTATCTCTCTGTTTCACAGATGCTTTGCATCTCTGCACATCCCAATAAATGTCAGACACACTCTACGTTTCCTGGGCCTGAATGTACTGCCAGAGCCCATGGAAAACTGTGTATGTCATGATGAAATGACAAAAATAAAACATTAAGAGTGACTCCTGAGGCATAGAGTCTGTCTAGTCTATTCTGTATGCCATTCTATTGTATCATCTGTCCCACTGTCTGCATGTTCATCTTCATTGATTATGAAACCACTGACAGGAAGTACAAATACACTTTCTCTGTAACCTGGCGAATTCCTGACACACAGATGCCCTGTGTTTGGTACTATGACTTATACGTGACCCACACCTCTTGTTGTAGGCCTACTTTTGAAATAACCACAGGCTTCAGTCAGGCTAATGAGGTAGGTAAATCTCTCTTTCTCTCTCTCTCACACTATCAGCCATCAGTGATGTATTCACCCTGGTCCTTGTGAACAGTCTGTGCCCATCATCTCTCAGTGGAGTATGCTTGTGGGTGTATTCGTGCATTCATGCTGAAGTTATAACGGCAGAGTCAGAAGACTTATAGACGATTATTCTGCAGCCACAGCACTTTCTCGTTTCCCAGTGTGAGATTAAGTGGGTGACTGTCTGGATGACTTAGAGGTGGACAAAGGACAACTGTCTTTACATTTAGTACCTGTTATTTACTTACACTTTTAATGTCACTTTTGAACTAAAGCTGGGTGAAAACCCAGGCAATTCATTTGTGCCCTTGACATGCTCTTGAGTTGAACAGCTGATGCTGTATTGCGTGCCTGAGTAAGACTCGAACTGACACATGCTGCATATGTAATATCTAATGCCCGCCTGTCTTAGCTATATTGCAGGTAGTTCAATAAGGCTGGAAGATCAATGTCAAGTTATATTCATTTGACTTTAACTATACGGTATCTATGCTATGTGTCTGATGTCTGTATTGGCGTTTGTGTTAGCTTTTCATTGTAGAGCCATTGGGAAAGGTTGCCACTAGCAGAGTGCTCTTTGACTGTTCATGAGTTATTCCTGAAGAAACATCATGATTTCACATGATTTTACATGTCCCCATGTTATTCCTGAAGAAACGAACCCTCGCTCCTCGCTGGCTGCCTCTTCTACAAAGAAGCTCTTCGAACGGCTGCAAATCTTGAGCTGCGAATTGCAATAGAAACGGCTGTCAGAGAGAGAAAGCAGGCCTCCTCCCAGCCGTGTTCTAGTAGTGTAAGTTGGCTAGCTGCAGCTCTCCTCTCCTTGTCTTAGCACAGCAGACGGAGTTCAGTGAGAACCAAAGGACTGCCTCTTGTGATGAATCCTAATGTCTGACTGTGACGCTTCAGAAGGCTTGTTCTGTCCTGTGTACTCTGTATGCTCTCCCCAGTGTAGAGGCAAAATGCTTCTTATGGTGAGCCTCCACTGCCAGAATGGCTTGACGTCTGGAGCTGCCGACTACCCCGTTGGTTCTAATATGCAGACATTATTTTTTTGAGGACAATCTAAGCCTAAGTCTGCTCTCTGAGACAGATGGGATACTGGTGCCATCTTTTATTCCACTGTTGTATATTATCAGAAATCTTCTGCTTCTAATGACTTTTTCCTGCCTTGTTGCAGTGAGATCAGGTCTGAGGGGTATACTACAAAGAAGGATCAATGAGTTAGCCAGCTAACTTTGATAAACAACCAGAACTAAAAGTAGATTTTCTGGTTCATTTAAGAAAGCTAAACGCAACAATTTCAATGATTTTACTGAGTTACAGTTCATATAAAGAAATCAGTCAATTGAAATGAATTCATTAGGCCCTAATCTATGGATTCCACATGACTGGGCAGGGGCTCAACCATATGCCCACCCATTTGTGAGCCAGGCCCACCCACTGGGGAGCCAGGCCCAGCCAATCAGAATGAGTTTTTCCCCACAAAAGGGCTTTATCAGCTGTCCGTGTGGCTGGTCTCAGGAGAAGAAGCCGGATGCGGAGGTCCTGGACTGGTGTGGTTACACGTGGTCTGCGGTTGTGAGGCGACGTTGAGAAATTAGAGAAAATAACATTAAATTATCTGCCAACAGCTCTGGTGGACATTCCTGCAGTCAGCATGCCAAGAGACATCTGTGGCATTGTGTTGTGTGACAAAATGGCACATTTTAGAGTGGCCTGTTATTGTCCCCAGCACAAGGTGCACCTGTGTAATGATTGTGCTGTTTAATCAGCTTCATATGCCACACCTGTCAGGTGGATGGATTATCTTGGCAAAGGAGAAATGCTCATTAACAGAGATGTAAACAAATTTGTGCACAGAATATGAGAGACAAACGTTTTGCACTGTACGTATGAAACATTTCTAGGCTCTTTTATTTCAGCTCGTGAAACAAGGGACCAACACTTTACATGTTGCGTTCATATTTTTGTTTTCAGTATAGATTTTGGTTGTTCAGTAAATTAGGCCATACCCATTTCAAGCTTACTTTTCTGAAGACTAAAAAGTTGTTTCAGAATATACAGGCAGGTTAGCTGGCTAACCCCTTCATCCTGCTTTGTAGTATACCCTTCTGATCTCTATATTGTGTGTAGACGTATAGGCCTATTCATTTGCTGGCTTATTGATATAAAATGGACCTATTGAAGTGTACATTTATAGCAGAGTAATCAAATCTGAACCTTATTAATGCAGTTTAACCAGAGTTTTAGGTAGGCGGAACAATTTACATGAAATAGAAGGCCTTAGGTGTTTGCTTTGATATTGAAAGGTAACAGAGAATGACTCCAAAAATCAAGTGTGCTTATTCTCAAGATGTACACTTTCACAGAATTATGCCCAAAAGAAACGTTAAATTGACAAGGAGAACAATTATTTCACTTCTTGGTCACTTATCTGGCATATCTGGTTTTCTCACTGGAGCCACTCAATCAACATTGCATTGACTAAGGGCTTGTAGATCAAATCTTGCCGCTGTCAAAGTGGGAACAAATCCTGGTTTAAAAGCCCTGGTGGCTACTGTAGTACAGTCCCACTACTGGAACACAGGAGCAACAAACTCCAAGTCTGAGAAGTCACTTCAGCATTGACAGTGTTCCAATTGAATCATTAGAAATAGCCTTAAAAAATAAAGCCAAACAACAACACACGAGAGGGATAAAAATAAAATAAAAAGCCTTCTAGAAACAACATGCTGGGAATGTCATGTCTACAACACACTCTCTGTATCCCAAATGACAACCTATTCTCTATATACTGTAGCGTACTACTATGGTCAAAAGTAGTGCACTATATAGGGAATAGGGTGCCATTTGGGAGGTAGATTCGCTCCCAGTACATCATTTGACACATGGCATTTAGACATGACAGAGAAAGAACATATCACACGTCATCGTCATCGTTTATTTCTCATTGACAGATAGCAAAGGGCACACTACAACACTCAAACATTGAGTCCGCCAGATCAGAGGCAACAGGGATGACCAGGGATGTACTCTTGATAAGTGTGTGAATTGGACCATTTTCCTGTCAAAATGTAACGAGTACTTTTGGGTGTCAGGGAAAACTTATGGAGTAAAAAGTAAATTATTTTCTTTAGGAACGTAGTGAAGTCAAAGTAAAAGTTGCCAAAAATAAAAATAGTAATGTAAAGTACAGATACCCCCCAAAACGACTTAAGTAGTACTTTAAAGTATTTTTACCTAAGTACTTTACACCTTTACACGTACTACACGCATGTAGTACGAATCGCTGCATAATACTGAGGAAGAGAATCGCCTTTTCATACCCACGTGTATTTGACAACAGCTAATTGGTCAGTGTTACCTGCACAAAAAAAAAGGAGTTATCTAGAACCTAAAAGGGTTCTTTGGCTGTCTCCATAGGAGAACCCTTTGAAGAACCCTTTTTGATTCCAGGTAGAACCCTTTTGGGTTCCATATAGAACCCCTTTCACAGAGGGTTCTACACGGCACCCAAAATGGGGTTCTTCTATGGGGACAGCCTAAGAACCCTTTTGGAACCCTTTTTCTAAGAGTGTGGTGGTGATTTCTCAGTGTGACATTTCTAGGGTTGTAAGTATAGGGTTGTAAGTACAATTAATTGTAAGTATTCAATTAACATTCATTGGTGTAAAAGAACCCCAGTGATGGTGTTATTAACCAGAGTTGAACCAAAACCATGCCGATCATTATCATATTCCCCAGCATGCTTTATTGCCGTTAGATTTTTTAGAATTGTTTGCTTCAATATCTATGTTTTTGGGGGAGCGAAAGAGAGTTCTGCAGCCTGTTGCTGTGTTGTAAGACCAGGCACGGATGGAGCCTGCCCCTGCTGCGGCGGTGTGTTTTATTTCTGTCATCGGGGAGTCATGCAGGTGAGAGCTGGTGGTTTAGATGGATGATTAATAATAAACATGGCCCTTTTTCAGGCACATTAGCTCAGGAGAGAGAAACACATTGGCCTCCTACTGTGTCAGCTAGGAGGTGGCCCAGGTAAATGGGAAATGAAGGAGCTGCTGGCAACCCGCTGGCACGTGTCCTCCGATTCGACCCACATCCCCGGGAGGGACTTCTCATCACCCACCCCCCCACACACACACACACACACACACACACACACACACACACACACACACACACACACACACACACACACACACACACACACACACACACACACACACACACACACACACACACACACACACCACCCAGCAGAGCTTACTGGATGAGACATCACATGTTAACATCTTGCCCCCCCTTCCTCCCATGGACCCCTGCTAAGTCTACATCAACACACTCCTCATCATCACAGAGATACTAATCCTCCTCAGCCCAGCCTCGGCCATGGTCCAGGCCCCTGGCCAAAGGAGGGGCCTGAAGATTGCTAGCCAGTATAGAGAGCTTCTCCATGTTGAAGGCCATTTTATAACCATGCTACAGCTTTGATCTGAATGGAGTAGGCCTTCTGATGTTGTATTCATGTCAGACCTGGCTTTTCAAATACTTTTTCACACAATTGCTCAGAGAAAGAGGTTTTGTTTAACAAGTAATACAAATAATCTAAAAAAGATAGGGGTCAAAATGATTGCCACCTATTTTCAAAACTCTAGCACCCTCCCCTTGCGAGGTTAACAACACTGAGCCTTTTTCTAAAATGTTTTATGAGATTGGAGAAGACATTGGAAAGGATCTTAGACCATTCCTCTATCAAAAATCTTTCCTCATCTTTGATATCCTTTGTCTGCTCTTATGCCCTCTTCAATTCAGAACCATAGTTTTTCAAGTTCAAGTCCGATTAAAAACTGAGTTGGCATTTTAGCAAATGTATAACAAAAACAGAAATACCTTATTTACAAAAATATTCAGACCCTTTGCTATGAGACTGTAAATTGAGCTCAGGTGCATCCTGTTTCCATTAATCATCCTTGAGATGTTTCTAGAACTTGATTGCAGTCCACCTGTGGTATATTCAATTCATTGGACATGATTTGGAAAGCCACACATCTGTCTATATAAGGTCCCACAGTTGACATTGCATGTCAGAGCAAAAACCAATCCATGAGGTCCAAGGAATGGTCCGTAGAGCTTCGAGACAGGATTGTGTGGTGGCACAGATCTGGGTAAGGGTACCAAAGAATTTCTGAAGCATTGAAGGTCCCCAACAACACAGTGGCTTCCATCATTCTTTAAATGGAATAAGTTTGGAACCACCAAGACACTTTCTAGAGCTGGCCGCCCGGCCAAACGTCCCTATCATGCTTATCTGTAAGGATGGTGCCAGGTTTCCTCCAGACGTGACGCTTGGCATTCAGGCCAAAGAGTTCAATCTTGGTTTCATCTGACCAGAGAATCTTGTTTCTCATGGTCTGAGAGTCCTTTAGGTGCCTTTTGGCAAACTCCAAGTGGGCTGTCATGTGCCGTTTACTGAGGACTGATTTCCATCTGGCCACTCTACCATAAAGACCTGATTGGTGGAGTGCTGCAAAGATGGTTGTCCTTCTGGAAGGTTCTTCCATCTCCACAGAGGAACTAGGGCTCTGTCAGAATGACCATCGGAATGACCATCGGGTTCTTGGTCACCTCCCTGACACCTGCCCGTCTCCCCCGATTACTCAGTTTGGCGGCAGCATGTTTTTCAGCAGAAGGGACTGGGAGACTAGTCAGCATCGAGGGAAAGATCAACAGAGTAAAGTACATAGAGATACTTGATAAAAACCTGCTCCAAAGTGCTCAGCACCTCAGACTGGGACCGAAGGTTCACCTTCCAACAGGACAACGACCCTAAACACACAGCCAAGAGTGGTAGGAGTGGCTTCGGGACAAGTCTCTGAAAGTCCTAGAGTTGCTCAGCCAGAGCCCGGACTTGAACCCGATCTAACATCTCTGGAGAGAACAGAAAATAGCTGTGCAGTGATGCTCCCCATCCAACCTGACACAGCTTGAGAGGCTCTGCAGAGAAGAATGGGAGAAACTCCTCACATAAAGGCGTGCCAAGCTTGTAGCGTCATATCCTAGCAGACTCGAGGCTCTAAGCATTGCTTGCTGCCAAAGGTGCTTCAAGTACTGAGTAAAGGGTCTGAATACTTGTAAATGTGATATTTGTTTCTTAAAACCTGTTTTTGCTTAGTCATTCTGGGGTATTGTGTGTAGAATGATGATGATTAAAAAAATATATATATATACATTGTAGAATAATGCTGTATTGTAACAAAATGTGAAAAAAAGTCAAGGGATCTGAATATTTTCCGAATGCAATGTACTTCTCCTGATCTCCCCACTGACACAATTTCAATATTGAATTAATAATAAAAGGCATTAAAGAATTAGTTGTGCCATCTTCGTTTAGCTTGAAAATCCTCTATGGAACCGGTGTCGTCCCCCTCCCCCCGGACGGTTGAGCTAATGTGATTAGCATGACGTTGTAAGTAACAAGTACATTTCCCAGGCTATAGCCATGGGTTCCTGAGTGGTGCAGCGGTCTAAGGCACTGTATCTCAGTCCAAGAGGCGTCATTACAGTTCCTGGTTCGAGTCCAGGCTGCATCACATCCGGCCATGATTGGGCGGCGCACAATTTGCCCATTGTCGGCCAGGTTAGGCCGTCATTGTAAAGAATAATCTGTTCTTAACTGAGTTGCCTGGTTAAGTAAAAAATAATGTCTTATATGGGCAGACATGTTATATCCTTTTTAACCTAACTGCACTGTCCAATTTACAGTAGCTATCACAGTGAAAAAATACCATGCTATTGTTTAAGGAGAGTGCACGACAACAAAACACTTTTATCAAGGAAACTTGTTTGATACATTCACCTCTGAAGGTAAATAATGTACTTGCATTCAGTAATCTTGTTCTGATTTGTCATCCTGAGGGTCCCAGAGATAAAATGTAGCATCGTTTTGTTTGAAAAAATCCCTTTTAATATTCAAATGTAGGAACTGGGTTCTACAGTTTCAACCCCCGCTGTGTCTAAAAAGTATTGGTTTCCCCCTCAATTTAGTTACATTTATTAAAACCAAGCACAGCCGACCCTCCCCTTAGTCAAAGCTGGTTTAGCAGCTTCACATAGGTGTGTCTTTTTATCCTGTCCATTACCCAAAAGTAGGCTATGAATAAAGTGGTTTTAAATGGTCTACTGAGAGTGCTTTGAAATGTTTCTGACGTTTTTGCCCTCATGCTTTTTCATTATTCACAATTCACATACAGTAGCTGCATTTCGCTTGTTCAAATAGGCTATCATCACCATTTTTCAGAGTGCCCTTCATAATATTACCAAACACACGCTCCTCACTATTCAGTCCTCCTATAATGCCATATCAGATTTGTTTGAGACTCTGCCTCTCACATAGGCAATGATACAATTGACAGGAGCCTAGTATTTTGTATAGAAATCTGAATTTTATGCATAAAAACACAAAACAAATTGGCCAATGTCACATTTCAGGAGTTAAATTCATTATTTAAGAATGAAATTAACGCTCACTGGTGTAAAATAACCCCCAGTGTTGCCGTTAATAACCAGAGTTATCTTTTTACACTGTGGAGAGTAAAACAGTCGCAACAAAACAACACCCATCATTATCATATTTCCCAACATGCTCTACTGCAGGTTGATTATTTCATGGATTGTTTTTAAGTAACTGTAATTTTTGCATGTACATTGCATGTACATTGATTTGTTGACTAACACAAAGATAAATAACATAAATTTTTCTAAACTAATTCAATCAGTTAGTTAGAAGTATTGCAAACGTTACTGAAATTATTGTCACGGATGAAATGTTTTAGATCGTGCTTTTTTATTAAGTTTCCTAACCCTGAATGCCGGTTGTGGGTAGGAATTACACCTTTGCAAGCCAGTTTAGTGTAACTTGCAGGCCTGATGTGGCCTGTAAACCAGGAGTTTACTAATAACACTTTGTTTGGGTAAAACTAGGCCATTAACTAGGCCAAGATTTACGGCCTTATCATATCTGCAATGTATTGTCATAGAGCTAAATTTCCATTCATAAAATGAACCTAGGAACATGTCACACCCTGACCATAGTTTGCTTTGTATGTTTCTATGTTTTGGTTGGTCAGGGTGTGAGCTGGGTGGGCATTCTATGTTACATGTCTAGTTTGTCTAGTTCTATGTTTGGCCTGATATGGTTCTCAATCAGAGGCAGGTGTTCGTCATTGTCTCTGATTGGGAACCATATTTAGGTAGCCTGTTTGGTGTTGGGTTTTGTGGGTGATTGTCCTGGTTACTGTCTCTGTGTTATTTTGCACCAGTATTAAGCTGTTTCGGTTTTTGTGTTCTGTTTATTGTTTTTGATTCGTGTTTACTTTGTTTCATTAAACATGGATCGCAATAGCCACGCAGCATTTTGGTCTGCCTCTACTTCACCTAAAGAAAACCGTTACAGAATCACCCACCACAATAGGACCAAGCGGCGTGGTAACGGGCAGCAGCAGGAGCAGCGTAATAAGGACTTCTGGACTTGGGAGGAAATCCTCGACGGGAGAGGACCCTGGGCTCAGCCAGGAGAATATCGCCGCCCCAAAGAAGAGCTGGAGGCGGTAAAAGCTGAGAGGCGCTGGTATGAGGAGGCAGCACGGCGATGCGGATGGAATCCTGAGAGTCAGCCCCAAAAATGTCTTGGGGGGGGCTCTAAAGAAGTATGGCGACGCCAGGTAGGAGACCTGCGTCAACTTCCTGTGGTTACCGGGGGGCTAGAGACCGGGCAGGCACCGTGTTATGCTGTGGTGTGCACTGTGTCCCCAGTGCGGGTGCATAGCCTGGTGTGGTATATTCCAGCTCCGCGTATCGGCCGGGCTAGAGTGAGCGTCGAGCCAAATGCCATGAAGCCGGCTCTACACATCTGGTCCCCAGTGCGTCTCCTTGGGCCAGCTTACATGGCACCAGCCTTGCACACGGTGTCCCCGGTTCGCCTGCATAGCCCAGTGCGGGCTATTCCACCTCGCCGCACTGGCAGAGCGACCGGGAGTATTCAACCAGGTAAGGTTGGGCAGGCTCTGCGCTCAAGAGCTCCAGTGCGCCTGCATGGACCAGCCCTCCGGTGGCAGCTCCCCGCACCAGGCTTCCTGTGCGTGTCCCCGGCCCAGTACCACCAGTGCCAGCACCACGCATCAGGCCTACAGTGTGCCTCACCTCTCCAGAGCTGCCGGAGCCCCTCTGCCCAGAGCTGCCAGAGCCCTTCAGCACAGAGGCACCAGAGTCATAGTTTGCTTTGTATGTTTCTATGTTTTGGTTGGTCAGGGTGTGAGCTGGGTGGGCATTCTATGTTACATGTCTAGTTTGTCTAGTTCTATGGTAAGCCTGATATGGTTCTCAATCAGAGGCAGGTGTTCATCATTGTCTCTGATTAGGAACCATATTTAGGTAGCCTGTTTGTTGGGTTTTGTGGGTGATTGTCCTTGTTACTGTCTCTGTGCTACTTTGCACCAGTAGTAGGCTGTTTCGGTTTTCGTATTTGATTCGTGTTTACTTTGTTTCATTAAACATGGATTGCAATAGCCACGCCGCATTTTGGTCTGCCTCTACTTCACCTAAAGACAACTGTCACAGAACACCTTTAAATGAAATGATTCAACAACCATGTCTGTCATTACAGTCATGGGTGTTAACTCTACAATATACCTAAAAAGGAAAGGCACCCTGGGAGATATGCAAATTAGGCTTTACAACATAGTGTTAAACAACAACTCAAAATGTCATACCATAACACTATAGGTGTTCATTTCTTACACTAAGAATTTGTAACAGCGTCAGCACTATGCAAAGTGTGTCCAGTTTACTCCAAATAAAGTGTTACACTACAGTAGAGCTATGCAAATACCACTGAAAATAGTTTTACACTTTCAAAGGTGTTATTTTAATACCGGTACAGTGAGACTCAGATTTTGACTGAACTTAGAGTACGTTTTACACTTTCAGAGTTAAATGTTCACCATTGATTTTGCTGTGCATTTAGGCCTACATGTGCATGACAAGCGAAGCGATCATGCTTCTTACCTGATCCTATTTAGAAATGTTGTTGGTTTAAATAACTTTTTTATTTTCATTTGATTAGAAGCCAAACGTATTATAAAAATTCGCCATGCTGTTTCTGGAGAAGTGCAAATATGATTTGTAAAATGGTTACATAGTCTTACTGCACTTTGGACATTTTAGAATTTGGAAAATGTATGGCATCACTCTCAATGCTGCTCAGTAGAGTCCTGCTTAGCAACCAGGTCTCTGTGTGTGGTGTGTGTGTGTGTCCACTGGATATGGCTGTCATGTGCACTTAAAGGTGTTCGATAATGCTGAGAATGCTGATGTGAATATTTGACCCCAGAATGGGTGAGTGGTTAGGGTTAAATTTCTATAAATTCTATGTACAGTACCAGTCAAAAGTTTGGACGCAACTAATTATTCAAGGGTTTTTCTTAGTTTTTTTATATTTTCTACATTGTAGAATAATTGTGAAGACATCAAAACTATGAAATAACACATTAAATTATATACAAGTAATAACCAAAAAAGTGTTAAACAAATCAAAATGTATTTTATATTTGAGATTCTTCAAAGTAGCCACACTTTGCCTTGAAGACAACTTTGTAAACTCTTGGCATTCTCTAAACCAGCTTCACCTGGAATGCTTTTCCAACAGTCTTGAAGGAGTTCCCACATATGCTGAGCACTTGTTGGCTGCTTTTCCTTTTCATCCTGAACCATCTCAATTGGGTTGAGGTCGGGTGATTGCAGAGGCCAGGTCATCTGACCCCTCCTGTCTCAGCCTCCAATATTTATGCTGCGGTAGTTTGTGTTGGGGGGCTAGGGTCAGTTTGTTATATCTGGAGTACTTCTCCTGTCCTATCCGGTGTCCTGTGTGAATTTAAGTATGCTCTCTCTAATTCTCTCTTTCTCTCTTTCTCTCTCTCGGAGGACCTGAGCCCTAGGACCATGCCTCAGGACTACCTGACATGATGACTCCTTTCTGTGCCCAGTCCACATGGCTGTGCTGCTGCTCCAGTTTCAACTATTCTGCCTGTGATTATTATTATTTGACCATGCTGGTAATTTATGAACATTTGAACATCTTGGCCATGTTCGTTATCTCCACCCGGCACAGCCAGAAAGAGGTTTCTAGGTTTCTTCCTATGTTTTGGTCTTTCTAGGGAGTTTTTCCTAGCCACCGTGCTTCTACACCTGCATTGCTTGCTATTTGGGGTTTTAGGCTGGGTTTCTGTACAGCACTTTGAAATATCAGCTGATGTACGCAGGGCTATATAAATACATTTGATTTGATTTGATCTGATGCAGCACTCCGTCACTCTCCTTCTTGATCAAATAGCCCTTACACAGCCTGGAGGTGTGTTGGGTCATTGTCCTGTTGAAAAACAAATGATAGTCCCACTAAGCGCAAACCAGATGGGATGGCATATCACTGCAGAATGCTGTGGTAGTCATGCTGGTTAAGTGTGCCTTGAATTCTAAATAAATCACAGACAGTGTCACCAGCAAAGCACCATCACACCAAAGGAAAGATTTCCACCGGTCTAATGTCTATTGCTCGTGTTTCTTTGTCCATGCAAGTCTCTTCTTGTTATTGGTTTCCTTTAGTAGTGGTTTCTTTGCATCAATTCGACCATGAAGGCCTGATTCATGCAGTCTCCTCTGAACAGTTGATGTTGAGATGTGTCTTGTTACTTGAACTCTGTGAAGTATTTATTTGGGCTGCAATTTCTGAGGCTGGTAACTCTAATGAACTTATTCTGCAGCAGAGGTAACTCTGGGTCTTCCTGTTCTGTGGCGGTCCTCATGAGAGCCAGTTACATCATAGCGCTTGATGGTTTTTACGACTGCAATTGAAGAAACTTTGAACATTTTCCGGATTGACTGACCTTCATGTCTTAAAGTAATGATGGACTGTCGTCACCCTTTGCTTATTTGAGCTGTTCTTGCCATAATATTGACTTGGTATGTTACCAAACAGGGCTACCTTGTGTATACCATCCCTACCTTGTCACAACCCAACTGATTGGCTCAAATGCATAAAGAAGGAAATAAATTCCACAAATGAACTTTTAACAAGCAACACCTGTTAATTGAAATGCATCCAGGTGACTACCTCATGAAGCTGGTTGAGAGAATCCCAATACTTCGCTGAAGTTGGAGACATATCTCCCTCACTAACTTTAAACATCAGCTACCTGAGCAGCTTACCAATCGCTGCAGCTGTACACAGCCCATGTCTAAATAGCCCATCCAATAAAATATAAAATATATTTTGATTTGTTTAACACTTTTTTGGTTACTAAATTATTCCATATGTGTTATTCCATAGTTTTGATGTCTTTACTAAAATAAATACTAAAAAATACTAAAAACAAAGAAAATCCTTGAGTGAGTAGGTGTGTCCAAACTTTGACTGGTACTGTGTCTTTTTTAAATGTTTTATTTCACCTTTATTTAACCAGGTAGGCTAGTTGAGAACAAGTTCTCATTTGCAACTGCGAGCTGGCCAAGATAAAGCATAGCAGTGTGAACAGACAACACAGAGTTACACATGGAGTAAACAATTAACAAGTCAATAACACAGTAGAAAAAAAGGGAGTCTATATACAATGTGTGCAAAAGGCATGAGGAGGTAGGTGAATAATTACAATATTGCAGATTAACACTGGAGTGATAAATGATCAGATGATCATGTACAGGTAGAGATATTGGTGTGCAAAAGAGCAGAAAAGTAAATAAATAAAAACTGTGGAGATGAGGTCGGTGAAAATGGGTGGGTTATTTACCAATAGATTATGTACAGCTGCAGTGATCGGTTAGCTGCTCAGATGTCAAAGGGGGCCTGCGTATGATATCAGTCTGCATTCAAATTATACGACATTCATCGTGATTTTTGTCCAGAAGTGCAGGGACCTTACAAATGGACATTGCGGGGACAATTCCAATTTATCTTTCTCCCTCCCTCCCTCTCTCTCCCCCTCCTCTGGTCTGTAAGCCAAGTGGTTGGGGTTGACATCAGATCAGCAAGGTCCCAGTAACCTGTGAGTTATGAGGGGAGAAAATAACCCCTCTCCGTTCTGACCCTGTAGGTCCGTCTGTATGCCGCTCGCTGATCAGACCACCCCTGGCCTGACGTCACATTATATTTCCTTTATTTACCTTGCTGCCAGGCTGGTCAATAATGCATCATCACAATCATAGACAGGGTAAACATCAGGGAGGGTGAGTGAGATAAAGACAGAGAGAGAGAGAGGGAAGAACGAGATAATTGGAATACTATATGGATAGGGAATTTTACGGTACAAAAAGATCAGTTATGTTGTGGTCCTTCTGTAGCTCAGTTGGTAGAGCATGGCGCTTGTAACGCCAGGGTAGTGGGTTCGATTCCCGGGATCACCCATACGTAGAATGTATGCACACATGACTGTAAGTCGCTTTGGATAAAAGTGTCTGCTAAATGGCATGTATTATTATATATTATTTAACAGATGCCTGTTTGTTGGGTCAGCTAATATATACTCTGAGTCGTTTTTCACGTCATAAAAAGGAATAGCCCTCATCCACGCCCACAAATTGGGGAAAACAAACAGTCTTTCCTATTGACTCCTATTGTAAAAGTCATAGATTTTTTGTTATGCCATGTGGTCATCTGCAAAACAAACAGAATGCTGCAGCACGGTTATTGACCAAGACCAGACAGAGAACACACATTACACCGTATTTAAGGTCTCTGCACTGGCTACCTGTGAGTTTTAGAATACATTTTAAGATTATTCTATTGGCTATGAAATCATCCAAAATTGGGCACCCAAATACATATCAGACATGCTTTTAAGTCATGCACCCAATAGGCCCCTCAGGTCCTCTGGCACTGGCCTTTTAACTATCCCAAGAGGCATGTAGAGGCAGCCTGTAGTTATTATGCCCCCAGCCTCTGAAATAGCCTGCCAGAGAACCTGAGGGGGGCCAACACTGTGGACACATTTTAAAAGAGATCCTAAAACACAGCTTTTCGTGTTTCTCTTATGTTTGTTGTGTAGTAAATATTAAACTGGTTTTCATTCGTTTTTTTCCTGTGAAGCACATTTGCATTGCATTCCATGTCTGAAATGTCCTGTATAAGTCGTTTCATTTGATTATAGATAAAAAACAAAACATGCCGAAAAGCTGCTGTGTTGTTCAATGTACAGTACATGTAACCAGGTTGAAAAAAAATATTGCATTGTTCCCACATAGGGAAATACAGCCTGAGATAAGAGCCCTATGGCTTCAAGCTATATGGCGTAGGAGAGTGGGAAATTGTGGGGACCCGGTTTTCATGTACAAGTAGCTATGTGTATGGAAAACATTTAATCACAAGTAAGACATTTAACTTGTTTACTATATTCCGTTTGTAACTCCACTCACTACTTTTATCTATATACTAGTCCATTTGTTTGTGTGGTCTTGGCTAGCGTAATGTTCCGGTTGTTAGCTAGCTAGCACTCACTCACGTGGCTAATGCTAGCGCAGGAAGAAGCCCTTACAATATTATGTTTCCTAAGTAGTGTGAGCGCTCGGGAGAAAGTAATGTTGTAAAGTAATCTTATTTCGTAAATGGCTAAAACAAGCAGACAAGAAAATAGTTTTTCCTGTGAGCCAATTGAGTAACCGATGTAACTAACCAGTGGTTGTATTCCCTAAAGGCGGGCGGGGCCGCAACGTTCTATCTAATATCGACTGAGTATTGGCCAATGCCCCATTCAAGTCATATAACACAAGAACCATCTGATCCCATTCAAAATAACTTCATTCAATGAGCAAATATAATCAATGGCTAAAGCATTCATTCTGCACTCAGAGTGGATGGTGGATAGGTATGTAAATGTAAGGTAATCACAGATATTCAAGCACCTTCATTTCAGAGAACAAATTATGAATATGTAAGAGGTTGGTCATGCATCTCCATCCAAGAACCAGCCAAAACATATCATCCTCCAGCTTTAGCTCTGAATCCCACAGTCGTCTCAGTATAAGTGGGTTGGCATGATAGCTAAGGCTCAAGAGCTGCCAATTCCAAATGCCCAGATTTCGATAACTATGCAGCTTTTGCCTGATCTTCTCTGTTTTTGATCATATAGCATTTTATCCGCTGTCTGCATAACAGTGTTAAGAATAAGTAGAGACAATGCTACAATACTAGTACTAGTAATCTCTAGGTTTATAGGGTATTTTCCATCTTGGCAACAAAGTTTACCATTGGAGTTGCTGCAGCTCCTCCATGTGCATCATTATAATACCTCTTTTAGCTCCTATTAAACAAGGCAAATATTATTTATCATTTTTATTAGGGATCCGATTTCATCAATAATGTAATATGACATGATGGACCTATGCTGTAAGTTACTCTGCACACTCTGCTTGCAGTGAATTTAGCCTTCGCAGCACAGCCACAGTGTGCCTGCATGCGACTAGGGCGGCAGCACATTTGTCTTACGGGGGTTTAAACTGCCTGGGTAACAAGTTGGCTTTCCATGAGGGTTACTACCACAAATAAATAGCTACAGCACTTCTGTATAGTGTTTAACTCTGTCTAAGTGAAACCCCCACGCACACCAACCACACGCATGCACGCACACACACGCATGCACGCGCACAAACGCACACACACACACACACACATGAATGTCCAAGCACACTCACGGAAACACCCACACACCCACCATTACCTCCCCTCTTGAGCTCTCCTCCTAGTGTTGAAAGGTATAGAAGGGAAGGCTATATTCTGTACAGTAGGCCTTGTAATGTACCTCCAACTTACAGGGATGAAACGGGAGGGAGAGGCCCCGCATGGACAATCTGTTGGAGCACCTCTTTTGGGTGCTTTTGAGATTGATGGCAATAGCATCACAGGAAAGTAGGGACATTTACAGCAAGGCTGACCATGGAGGATAAACGTAGAGGCTTGTATGTGCTGTAAGCCATATTAATCTTCTTCACCTGAACCAGAAAAAAGTAAAGGGGACCAATTTGGAGAGCATTTATCAGGGGTGAAGATGGCAGCCTCTCCACTTCTCTCATCTTGAGAGAGAGAGAGAGAGAGAGAGAGAGAGAGAGAGAGAGAGAGAGAGAGAGAGAGAGAGAGAGAGAGAGAGAGAGAGAGAGAGAGAGAGAGAGAGAGAGAGAGAGAGAGAGAGAGAGAGAGAGAGAGAGAGAGAGAGAGAGAGAGAGAGAGAGAGAGAGAGAGAGAGAGAGAGAGAGAGAGAGAGAGAGAGAGAGAGCATGACAGAGAGCATGTGTGTGCTGTAATTTTCCTCTTCTAAGAAGTCAGGTAATTACTCTCAGAGCAATTCTCTGTGTGAAGAAGTACTTAACAATCAACCCAGGGGAGAGAGAGGAGATATGGAGCCAGACACCACCACAGTCTGCGGTACAAATGGCACCCTATTCCCTGAGTAAGGCACTACGTTTGACCAGGGCCCATTGTCAAGAGTAGTGCAATATGTAGGAAATAGGTTGCCATTTGCGACATAACCTAATAAGTGTGGGCCAGGGAATTCAGGGGAGCCCATTCCTCGGACTGTCGATCCTCCTCCCTATCATCCCTGTATAGAAGATAGAGAAATGTGTAATAAAACATCAAATGTGAATTAATGTTCCACATTAACAAGGTCTGCTCTAGCAAGGGAGCTTGGGGAAATCCACTGAAGGGCTTGTACTTTAAACCCACAGGGCCCCTATTGTCAAGCAGCAAGGCAACAGAGAGATGATATGCATTGAGACTTGTAGTCAGTCAGTCAGCAAGCTAGCCACCAATCCAGCCATTCAGTCAGTTAGCACAGATAGTCCTGCCTGATATCCCTGATGACATCAGGAAACTTCAGGCTAGGGTCTATTTTTCTCCACTTACTGTCTGACTGAAGTGCCCAAAGTAAACTGCCTGTTGCTCTGGCCCTGATGTGCATATAATTGGTACCATTGGAAAGAAGACACTTTGTAGAAAGTTTGTAGAAATGTTAAAATTATGTAGGAGACTATCACAATAGATATGGTAGAAGAAAATCCAAAGAAAAACCATCTGGAAATTGTATTTTTGGAGATCCCATGCTCTTCCAATGAAACATTTTGGGAATAAATAAATCCAGCTCCTACCATGCAATTCCTATGGCTTCCACTGGGTGTCAGTAGTCTTTGTTCAAGGTTTCAGGCTTGTTTCTTCCCAAACGTGTAAGAATATTGAGTTTTACATGAGGGATACAGAGTTGGAAATTCGTGTGTGCGCGCGCGATGAAGAGGACGTGCACCTGCTAATATCACTTTTCTATTGAACATATTTCTTTCCGTATTAAATATTATAGTTTAATTATATTTTAGGGTATCTGAGGCTTGAATAGAAATGTATTTTGACTTGTTTTAACAAAGTTTAGTGGTAGCTTTTTGGATTCCTTTATCTGCATGTTGAACGAGTGGATTACTCAAATCGATGGCGCCAACTAAACAGATTTTTGGGGTTATAAAGAAGGATTTTATCAAACAAAACAACACTACATGTTGTATCTGTTATGCAGGTGAATGAGGACCCAAAAGCGACTTGGCGAAAACAGAGTCTTTATTCCAGTAAAGGAAATATGCAATACTCCTAGACAAATCGGAGCGGTAAACAAAGCATAAAAAACTAATTCCACTCGTGGTGACGAGGACAGACTGGAGACTCGACCATAAACTGTAGGTTGCCTCGGGAAGGCACCGACCGTAGCAGACTCAGACACCTGCTCACACGCAGCATCTGAGGGAAACACGACACGACAGGGCGAGACAAAGACACAGCACGGTGAACAATATACAAGGATCCGACAGGACAGAAACGGAAGACAAGGGGAGAAATAGGGACTCTAATCAGAGGGCAAGATACGGAACAGGTGTGAAAAGAATAGAAGATTGATTAGGGGAATAGGATCAGCTGGGAGCAGGAACGGAACGATAGAGAGAAGAGAGAGAGGGAGGGAGAGAGAAAAAAGGGAACGAACCTAAAAGGACCAGCAGGGGGAAAACGAACAGAAGGGAAAGCAAAATGACAAGACAATATAAGACAAAACATGACAGTATCTGGGTCCCTTTGGATGACATATCAGAGGAAGATTTTCAAAAAGTAAGTGAATATTTAATCGGTATTTGTGAATTTATGAAACCTGTGCTGGTGGATACATTTTTTGATGTGGGGCACCGTCCTCAACCAATCTGTGCAGTTAGAATAACTTTTAACCGATATAAGACACTTGTATGTACCTAAATGTTTACATAATTTTTATGATTATTTATTTGAATTGCATGCCCTCCAATTACACAGGAAGATTTTAACAGGTGTCCCGCTAGCGGGATGCCTAGCCCTAAGAGGTTTTTATGCTCCTTGTTCTGTGAGCCTGGCCCTTGTGTTAGTCACAGCTCACACCTCAAACCTGACCCATTCTCAGTGCCAGGTGGTGGGGAACCAAACGCATGTTGCCTGTCAAAGCTCTTAATCGTACCTTTCTGTGGTAAAATACACCTGTTTGCTGTTCCCTCGCTAAGCAGATAAGTTCTGCATATGTCGATAGGAATAGATGCTTCCCTCGATTGTAAATTGTTACCTGATGGCCTTGGTATTTATGTTTCTGCAGGAGAAGGAGAGATGATTTACATGGCCAACTTACATATACTTCCTCGCTGGATGAGCTCCTGATGTCTGACAGTGTTTTTCTATCCTCCTACTTCAACAACATTTAATGACCTTTATCACACCCAATGCTTAGCCTATCCACCCACCAACCAACCCTCCACCATTCTCCCCTCACTCATTACCCCACTCACTCAGCAAACACACTTCAGGGGTATTTGGAAAGGGCGTTGTGTGATAAATCAGCTAACTACCCCTACAGTACAAACAGCCAGCCAACAGCTGCACATATGCACAAAATGATTGTGATTGCAATCGGAATGATCTGTCTGCTTCAATTAGGCCCTGCACCTTTCTCACATCTAATTGATAGACTATATATGACCTATGAATGTGAGGATCGACGCTGGAGTGACAGTACCCCCCCCCCTTTAGGGGCGCCTCCCGGCGTCCCACCTGGGTGAGCCTGACGGCCGAGGCGTGGGCGCTGGACAAGTTGGCTGAGGCGTGGGAGCCTGGCGAGCCAGCTGAGGCGTGGGACCCTGGTGAGCCAGCTGAGGCGTGGGAGCCAGGTGAGCTTGCTGAGGCGTGGGACCCTGGCGAGCCAGCTGATGTGTGAAAACCTGATGATCCTGCTGGGGTGTGGGAGCCTGACGAAGTGGCTGAGGCGTGGGAGTCGGATGGGGCGGCTGAAGCATGACATGGGGTGGGCGTCTGCCAAGCCCACCAAGACAAGAAGACCTCTCGAGCCAGCTAAGGCGTGGAAGCCCGACAAGCTAGCTAGCTGAGGCACCCCCGGCATCCAGACCCGGCGTCACCAACCAAAACAAAAAACTCCCTGATGATTCTTTTAGTGGACATGAAACAGAACAGGAACAGCGTCTGGACAGGGGAAAAATAACGGCATCAATGCTGACACGGGGAACAAAGTGAGGAGCAGACAGATATATAGGTGGTAATCAACAAAGTAATGGAGTCCAGGTGAGTCCAATATTGCACAGCTGCGCATAATGATGGTGACAGGTGAAGGGCAACCTGGCTCCCTCAAGAGCCAGAGGGTGAGCAGGAGCCGGCGTGACAATGAATGGGTCGCATGACTTCCTTATGGACTTTATTACATTAATCCCAGATGCTTGCAATTGATTCTTTCCCCTCCACATAACCACAATATATGTGGCAGCCAGATAGCAGAAATCAAGTTTCTCCTCCTCATTCCTATCACTGCCTTTTTCTAACCCCCTAGTTACTTGACATCAGAGAGAGAGAATGTCACCGTTTGACGTAAATTCTGAACTAATGTTTATAGACTGAGAATGAATTGAATTGATTAACAAACTATCTCATACAAGTTTCTACATTGAGTGATTACCTACATAAAAAGGTGGTGATTCCAAACAGAGGCACGCAACTCCGGGGGAGGTGAAACTTGGCCGCTGCTCCGAGCCCAAAACAAGAGGCGGAGGAGGAAATGCTACAGGATACAATGCTCTCTAACTATGCTGTTGAGGGATGGTAATTTCCTAAGTACTAATACAATGTGAGTTATTCATCTCATCCTGTGCATCCTACCCTCCAGACAACGCTCTCTTGCCCTGCTGTTAAGGGACGATCTTCCAATTACCTCAAACTTTGCCGTGAGTGAGCTACTATTATTCTTCCAGATATTGCACCCATCTCACGCTGTGTGGTTTGCCACCTCTTCTAGTGTCTGGGTGCAACAGTGTGGTCTCTCTTCACGCCTTCTCTCGGGAGAATGGCGCTAGAATTGATAGCTGCCATTTTACCGGGCTCCTGGACAATTTTGCTATTTTTGTTTGAGCTGATCTTGACATTTTTGTACATAATGTTTCCCCCATTGTTTCCTATGACCAAAAAGAGCTTCTGGACATCAGAACAGCGATCACTAACCTCGATTTGGATGAAGATTTCTACTTCAGTGAGTCGGCGGTGCAGGATATACTGCTCACCCTGGACGAGGACGTAATCCCAGAGACAACGCTTGGCTGACCTGTGGCATCCTGACAAAAGTACGTTGGAGAGTTAAAAAAACAGCCTCTACCTTGCATTCTATTTGGCGAACATACAATCACTGGAGAACAAACAGGAAGACCTCAGTTCGGGACTATCCTATCAACGGGACCTGAAGAACTATAATATCCTATGTTTCTTGGAGTCGTGGCTGAACGAGGACATGAATAATATACATCTAGCTGGTCTTTCTATGCATCGGCGGGACAGAACAGCAGCTTAGGGTAAGCTCAAAGGGGGAGGTGTGTGTCTTTTTGTTAATAACACCTGCTACGCAATCTCTACTATTGTTCTGCTCGCCTGAGTTAGAATACCTCATAAGCTGTAGACTATACTATTTACCAAATTAGTTTATCTATATTTTTCGTATCTGTCTATTTACCACCGCAAATGGATGCTGGCACTAAAACCGCACTCAATGAGCTGTATAGGGCCAGAGGCGGCGCTCCTAGTGGCCAGTGATTTTAATGCAGGGAAACTGAAATGCGTCTTACAAAATTTCTACCAGCATGTCATCTGTGCAAATAGTGGTGAAAAATTCGATATCACCTTTACTCCACACACAGAGACGCATACAAAGCTCTCTCTCGCCCTCCATTTGGCAAATCTGACCATAACTCTATCCTCCTGATTCCTGCATACAAGAAAAACTCAAACAAAAAGTAACGGTGCCCAATACGGAAGTGGTCAGATGAAGCAGAAGCTAAGCTACAGGATTGCTTCGCTAGCACAGACTAGAATATGTTCCAGGACTCATATGATGGCATTGAGGAGTTTACCATATCAGTCACCTGCTTCATTAATAAGTGCATCGAAGACAGTGTCCCCACAGTGACTATACGTACATATCCAAACTAGAAGCCATTGATTAAAGGCAATATCCGGACTGAGCTAAAGTGTCCTGCTTTCAAGGAGAGGGACACTAATCCGGACGCTTGTAAGAAATCCTGCTACAACCTCCGACGAGCCATCAAACAGGCACAGCGTCAATACAGGTCTAAGATCGAATCCTACTACGCTGGCTCTGATGCTTGTCGGATGTGGCAGGGCTTGAAAACTATCATGGATTACAAGGGGAAACCCAGCCGAGAGTGGCCCAGTGACGCGAGCCTACCAGACGAGCTAAATGCCTTCTATGCTCGCTTCGAGTCAAGTGACACTGAACCTTTCATGAGAGCACTAGCTGTTCTGGACGACTGTGTGATCACGGTCTCCGTAGCCATTGTGGGTAAGACCTCTTAAACAGGTTCAAATTCACAAGGCCGCAGGGCCAGTGGGATAACCAAGACGCATACTCAGAGCACGCATTGACCAGCTGGCCAGTGTCTTCACTGATATTTTCAACCTCTCCCTGACCGAGTCTGCAATACCTGCATGTTTCAAGTAGACTACCATAGTCCGTGTGCCCAAGAACAACAAGGTAACCTGTCTAAATGACTATTGCCCCGTAGCACTCACATCTTTAGCTATGAAATGCTTTGAAATGCTGGTCATGGCTCACATCAACACCATCATCCCAGTCACCATTGACCCACTCCAATTCACATACCGCCCCAACAGATCCACAGATGACACAATATCTATTGCACTCCACACTGCACTCTGCCACCTGGCCAAGAGGAACACCTATGTGAGAATGGTATTCATTGACTACAGCTCAGTGTTCACACCATAGTGCCCTCCAAGCTCATCACTAAGCTAAGGACCCTGGGACTGAACACTTCCCTTTGCAACTGGATCCTGGACTTCCTGACCGGCCGCCCCTAGGTAGTGAGGTTAGACGACCACATCTGCCGCGCTGACCGCCACGCTGGGACCCCCTCAGGAGTGAGTGCTTAGTCTGCTCCTGTACTCCCAGTTCACCCACGACTGCATGGCCGCGTATCATCATTAAGTTTGCTGAGGACACGACGGTGGTAGGCCTAACCACCAACAACATTAAATAGTACCCGCAAAACACCTGTCTCAACATCAACAGTGAAGAGGCAACTCCAGAATGCTGGCCTTCTAGGCAGAGTTCCTCTGTCCAGTGTCTGTGTTCTTTTGCCCATCTTAATCTTTTGTTTTTATTGGCCAGTCTGTGATATTGCTTTTTCTTTGCAACTCTGCCTAAAAGGCCAACATCCTGGAGTCACCTGTTCACTGTTGATGTTGAGACTTGTGTTTTGCAGGTACTATGTAATGAAGCTGCCAGTTGAGGACTTTTGAGGTGTCTGTTTCTCAAACTAGACGCTCTAATGTACTTGTCCTCTTGCTCAGTTGTGCACTGGGGCCTCCCACTCCTTTTTATATTCTGGCCAGAAACAGTGTGCTCTTTTCTGTGAAGGGAGTAGTACACCGTGTTGTATGAGATCTTCAGTTTCTAGGCAATTTCTCGCATGGAATAGCCTTCATATCTCAGAACAAGAATAGACTGACGAATTTCAGAAGAAAGGTCTTTGTTTCTGGACATTTTAAGCCTGTAATCGAACCCACAAATGCTGATGCTCCAGATACTCAATTAGTTTAAAGAAGGCCATTAACAATGTCTACAATGTATTTCTGATCAATTTGCTTTTCTTTCAAAAACAAGGACATTTCTAAGTGACCACAAACTTTTGAACGGTAGTGTACTTCGACACTGTCTGCATCTTGGTCTTCTCCTGAAACATGATCATTTACATCAATGGGGCTGTAGTGGAGCGGGTTGAGAGCTTCAAGTTCTTCGGTGTCCACATCACTAAAGACCTATCATGGTCCACACACACCAATAGTCATGAAGAAGGCTCGACGCCTCTTCCCCCTCAGGAGCCCGAAAAGAGTCGGCATGGCCTTCAGATCCTCAAAAAGTTATACAGCTGCACCATTGAGAGCACCTTGACTGGCTGCATCACCGCTTGGTATGGCAACTTCTTGGCATCTGACCCGCAAGGTGCTACAGAGAGTAATGCGTACAACCCAGTACATCACTGGAGCCAAGCTCCCTGCCATTCAGGACCTCTATACCAGGCAGGGTCTGAGGAAGGCCCTAAAAATGGTCAATGATGCACCAACAGTCTGGAAACAACAGGGCAGTTTCTACCAACAAGCCATATTACTGCTAAATAGTTAGTCTGGGTAGCTATTTGGTTAACTATTTAAGTGTCTGCATTTAGCTTTTTTTGACTCATTACCTACACTGCTGCTACCGTTTATTATCTATTTTGTTGCTTAGTCACTTAATTCCCAGTTATATATACATATCTACCTCAGTTACCTCGTACCCCTGCACATCGACTCTGTACTGGTACCCTGTGTATATAGACAAATTATTGTTACTAATGGTGTAATATTACTTTTACTATTACGTGCTATTACTTTTTAATAATTTCTCTATTTTCTGTCTCTCTGAATTGTTGCGAAGGGCCTGTAAATAAGCAATTCACTGTTAAACTACACCTGTTGTTAACAAAGCGTGTGACAAATAACATTTTATTTTATTTGAGAGAGAAAGTGACCGGCTCATCTGAGAACATTGGACTGCTAAAGGCCGCCATGGAATCCTAGAATGCTCAAAACATGTCACGTTTGTTATAATGTGGAAACAAAGCGCGGCGTGACATGTACTCTATAGATGACTCCCTGACTGCCTGCCTCGCTTCAGAGAAAGTCAAGATGACACTACATCAGCACTATCAAATCAACACCTCTGCATTGTGCTCTTACTCTCTCTGTGTCAGAGTCACCTAGATACAGGTTGACGTTTTTAAGATGAGTCTTGTACTTGAGCAGAACTGAGAAATTTCCACCAGGTGGCCCAGCTGTAAAGTCAAAATGGTCTATATTGTAAAAATTCATGAGAACTAAATGTATCTTTTTGGTCTAAATTTAAGGTTACATGCTGACCAAACCTTACGCGCGTGTGCACATTGATTTTGTTCACCCCCATCAGAAGCGATCAGGACATGCAGGGTGAAATATTAAAACAAACTCTGATCAATTATGTTAATTTGTGGACAGGTCAAAAAGATTAAACATTTATGGCAATTTAGATCACTAGCTTGCTGTTGCTAGCTAATTTGTCCTGGTATATAAACATTGGGTTGTTATTTTACCTGAAATGCACAAGGTCCTCTACAATTAATCCACAGGTAAAACAGTGAACCAAATTAGTTTCTCGTCATCTCTCCTCCTTCCCACAGGCTTCTTTTACTTCTTTGGACTATATATGGCGGTTGGCAACCAACTTTACGGTGCATTACAACAACCGACTGGAGTGTGGACGTCAGTTCATTTTTCAATCACCCACGTGGGTATATGCTTCTAAAAACCAATGGGGAGATTTGAGAGGCAGGACTTGCGTCACAAATAGAACCAACTTCTATTTTAGCACCTTGCCACACAGACGCTCGCTGTCGCGCGTGAGCAGTGTGGGTACAATGATTGAATAACATGTATGTGTACATTTATTTTGCAACTCTCGCACACGTGACGTGAGCGGTGTGGTCAGCATGTTAGGCATTAGGGTTAGGAGTGTGGTTAAACTTAAGGTTCAATGTTAGTTAGGCTTAAAATCTGATTTTATTACTTTTTGACTGTGCCAGCTAGTGACCACTGGCTCCTGGTTTCTCCCTCTCTGTCACACACATTTTTACCCAATTATGAACTATATTTCCCATTGTCAGATGTAATGAAAGTCATTTTCGTTTTGAAATGGAGAAACACCTTTCACTATGTGTTGCCATTTTGTCTCCATGGAGAGAATCAAATCAAATCAAATCAAATGTATTTATATAGCCCTTCGTAAATCAGCTGATATCTCAAAGTGCTGTACAGAAACCCAGCCTAAAACCCCAAACAGCAAGCAATGCAGGTGTAGAAGCACGGTTACATGCTGGGATTCTGGGATTCTGATCAGGAGCATCATCATGCACCCATTATTTTAGAGAGTTCATAAAGTATGTGAGGAAGATGGAGAATTTAGCATTTTTTCAATCACCTAAAACAGCTTTTCCTGCGATCTAGAGCCCTAATCATTATGCCTAATTCTGTCTAAAACATGCTTATTTTTCTGCACGGATTATCTAAGTTTAACTCTTTACCTGTTCAATTGTAATTTTAATTAATGATGCACATTGATTCTTTAAGAACTTTTATGCTGTAACGGCTGCCGTAGGTGGAAGACGGTGAGGACCAAGATGCAGCGTGGTAAGTGTTCATACGTTTAATAATGGAACTGAACACTGATTAACAAAACACAGAGAACAATCAGAACAGTTCTGTCTGGTGCAGACACAAAAACAGAAAGCAAACACCCACAACCAAAATGGGGAAAAAAAAGTCTACCTGAGTATGATTCTCAATCAAAGACAACGAACGACACCTGCCTCTGATTGAGAACCATACTAGGCCAAACACATAGAAATATAACATTGAAAAAATAACATAAACTACCCACCCCAACTCACACCTGACCAACCTAACACAAAGACATAAAAAAGGAACTAAGGTCAGAACGTTACATATGCCTTAGAAGTTCAATACAACTGCCACAGTGATACATAGAAGGGGAGACCGGGACGGTTGAACACACGATAATTGTAACACTCAATATCTCCAATCAGGAACAAGCTAAAATGATGTGACTCACTTTGCACATGCTCATTTTGGTCCTCAACCCTCATGTGAAGACGAAAGAGCCTGTGATAAACTCTGCAGGTTTTCTTGACAGATTTTGAGGTAAGAAATCATTTTTGGGGGCCAAATTTGTTTTTGTGATGGCATCACTTGCTTTGTAGTTACAGTAGATTCACCAAGCTTATGTAAAGTTTTAAACCAGTTTGTGTAGATATGTTTAATGTAAGTTAGCACTGCTAAAATTTGAACATGTAGCTAAAATGTAAGCTAGGTAATGGCTGGGTGAGGTCTGGGTGCAGTGCTGGGAATGCTAATTATGGGCCCACCAAGCCTGTACCTCAGGACTACCATGCCACTGTCACAACATGTTCAACATTCTCACACACACACACACCACCTCTTTCTCTCAAATTCACACACATGCAGACCACAAACATTCAGTTGTTTAGTTCAGATGTTGTTTGGTTGAGATTGACCGGTTAATGGAGTGTAAAAATAAACATTTTATGATTTGTATTATGATTTTTATTATTCCCGACACACAAAATGTTAATCATGGCAATGTTTTTATCATGTTCTCAATGGCTTTCAATATTTTGTTGCATGTCATGATTATTATTGTATTTTTTATCTAACTGCTACATTTCACCCCAAGCCATGTTACAACTGACAGGGAGGTGGGACAAATTGTAGCATTTGACTCAGAGCGTCTGCTAAATGACTTAAATGTAAATGTAAATGTTGTATTTGAGACAAAGTCACACCTTGTCTGATTTGGAGATAATACCTTTAACAATTTGTAGCAGACAGATGGAAGCTGTTCCTATCACATTTTCAATGTAGTAGCTAAATAAATCTCTGACATATTGACAAAAAAACTATGCAAAAGGTGTTACAACCATCTCCGGTGACCTCTATCATAAACCAATAATATTTTCTAAGGTGTAGCAGCCTTGTCGGCAGGCATGCCAGCTAAGGTAGACAAGCTTCTCTAACTTGATAAATAGCCTGAAAGGCTTGGTTGCTAGTTATGATGTTTGGAGAGTGGGAACCTATCTAGCTGGCTAACTAAGGCCAACTTCATAAAATTGTTAGATCCTAGTTTAACAGAGTCACTTGACACTCTCTCTTCCTCCACTGACTATGCTGTACGCACTAGAGTATCTAGCGTCCTGCCTGGCATATCTTTGCTCCGTGGTGCACCTTTTGGAAGGAACCACTTTACTAGGGATAATAGGGGGTACTCTTTGACTGGTCCAGTCATTGTGCCCCCTCTGCTGACAGATCTTTTTATAAATAATTATGATAAAACATAGGCTAAACTATTAAGTTTAGTAAATAATTTAACATCTGCCATTTTTTCAAACAGGAAAGATCAGAGGGGGCATGTGCCCTTGTGCCCCCAAATGGCATGAGACCATAGATTCTGATGTTAGGTGTGATTCCATTGTTGGCATATAAACGCAGCAAAAAAATAAATGTCCTCTCACTGTCAGCTGCTTTTATTTTCAGCTAACTTAACACGTGTAAATATTTGTATGAACATAAGATTCAACAACAGCGACTCGTCAGTGAAGAGCACTTTTTGCCAGTCCTGTCTGGTCCAGCGACGGTGGGTTTGTGCCTATAGGCGACGTTGTCTGTGATGCCTGATGAGGAAGACTGGGTCCTGAAAAAGGGATGTTTCTTTTTTTGCCGAGTTTACATGTCATGGGGAAACAACACAGCACAGATGTCATTGCTATTTTTATTTTTGCATTTTTCATGACTGAAGACCCTTAGGGGTTAGAGCGTTGCGCCAGTAACCAAAAGGTTGCTGGATAGAATCCCCGAGCTGACAAGGTAAACATTTGTCGTTCTGCCCCTGAGCAAGGCAGTTAACCCACAGTTAACCCCCGGGCGCCGCAGACATGGATGTCGATTATGGAAGCCCCCTGCACCTCTCTGATTCAGAGGGGTTGCTTTAAATGTGTAAGACACATTTCAGTTGAATGCATTCAGTTGTACAACTGACTAGGTATCCCCCTTTCCCTGTTGAATGTCAACCCCTTAAAAAAGGCTTTTGTGGAGATGTAACGGCGTTCGTTTGTCGAAAGAGAGTCGGACCGAAATGCAGCGTGGTCGTTACTCATGTTCTTTAATGAAGAAACGACGATACATGAAATAACTTAATGAATACAAAAACAACAAACGAAACGTGAAACCTAATACAGCCTATCTGATGAACACTACACAGAGACAGGAACAATCACCCCACCCACAAAATACACAGTGAAACCCCGGCTACCTAAATATGGTTCCCAATCAGAGACAACGAAAATCACCTGACTCTGATTGAGAACCGCCTCAGGCAGCCAGGCTTATGCTAGACACACCCCTAATCAGCCACAATCCCAATGCCTACAAAAAAAACAATACGACAGCACATTAAACCCATGTCACACCCTGGCCTGAACAAATAATTAAAGAAAACACAAAATACTAAGACCAAGGCGTGACAGAACCCCCCTAAGGTGCGGACTCCCGGACGCACCTCACAACCATAGGGAGGGTCCGGGTGGGCGTCTGTCCATGGTGGCGGTTCCGGCTCGGGACGTGGACCCCACTCCATAAATGTCATAGTTCCTCCCCTTCGCGTCCTGGGATAATCCATCCTCGCCGCCGACCATGGCCTAATGGTCCTCACCCAGAACCCCACTGAACTGAGGGGCAGCTCGTGACTGAGGCGAAGCTCGGGACTGAGGCGAAGCTCGGGACTGAGGGGAAGCTCGGGACTGAGGGGCAGCCCGGGACTGAGGGGCAGCCCGGGACTGAGAGGAAGCCCGGGACTGAGAGGAAGCCCGGGACTGAGAGGAAGCCCGGGACTGAGAGGAAGCCCGGGACTGAGAGGAAGCCCGGGACTGAGAGGAAGCCCAGGACTGAGATGAAGCCCAGTACTGAGATGAAGCCCAGTACTGAGATGAAGCTCAGTACTGAGATGAAGCTCAGGCAGGTAGTAGGCTCCGGTAGATCCTTGCTGGCAAGCGGATTTGGAAGATTCTGGTTGACTGGCAGATCTGGAAGAGTCTGGTTGACTGGCAGATCTGGAAGAGTCTGGTTGACTGGCGGATCTGGAAGAGTCTGGTTGACTGGCGGATCTGGAAGAATCTGGATGACTGGCAGATCTGGAAGAGTCTGGTTGACTGGCAGATCTGGAAGTTCTGGCTGCTCCATGCAGACTGACAGCTCTGGCTGCTCCATGCAGGCTGACAGCTCTGGCTGCTCCATGCAGGCTGACAGCTCAGGCTGCTCCATGCAGGCTGACAGCTCAGGCTGCTCCATGCAGGCTGACAGCTCAGGCTGCTCCATGCAGGCTGACAGCTCTGGCTGCTCCATGCAGGCTGACAGCTCTGGCTGCTCCATGCAGGCTGACAGCTCTGGCTGCTCCATGCAGACTGGCAGCTCTGTGCAGACTGGCAGCTCTATGCAGACTGACAGCTCTGGCTGCTCTATGCAGACTGGCACCTCTGGCTGCTCCATGCAACCTGGCAGCTCTGGCTGCGTTGAACAGGCAGGAGGCTCCAGCAGCGCTGTAGAGGAGGAAGGCTCTGGAAGCGCTGAACAGGCGGGAGACTCCGACAGCGCAGGAGGAAAGGAAGGCTCTGGCTGTGCTGAACAGGCGAGGCGCACTGAAGGCCTGCTGCGTGGTGCTGGAACAGGTGGTACTGGATCGAGGACACGCACAGGAAGCCTGGTGCGGGGAGCTGCCACCGGAGGACTGGTATGTGAAGGTGGCACAGGATGGACTGGAACGTGAAGGTGTACTGGAGAGCATGAGAGCAGGACTGGCACAGGACGTGCAAGGCTAGGTAGGTACACAGTAGGCCTAGTGCGTGAGGCTGGCACATTTTTCACCAGCCGACTAACACGCACCTCAGGACGAGTATGGAGCGCTGACCCAGGTGCCATCAAATCCCGACACGCTCCGTCGGACGAATCTTGTACCTAAAGCACCAAGCTAGCAACTCCCTCATTACTCTCCACTCCACTTTCCCCATTAACTCCTTCACAGTCTCTGCTTCGCTCACCTCTAACACCGGCTCTGGTTCTGGTCTCCTCCTTGGCTCCTCACGATTAACAAGGAGAGTTGGCTCAGGTCTATCTCCAGACTCTGCCACTCTCCCTCTGAGCCCCCCCCCCCAAATCCTTTTTTGGGGCTGACTCACGGGCTTTCCTCTGCACCGTCGTGATTGCCTCTCCAACTCCATTCTCCTATAACCCTCTTCGCACTGCTCCAGCGAATCCCAGGCGGGCTCCGGCACTCTCTCTGGGTCGACCGCCCACCTGTCTATTTCTTCCCACGTCGTATAGTCCCGATATTGTAGCTCCTGCTGCCGCTGTTGTTTCTCCTCATACCAGCGTCTCTCAGCTCTTGCCGACCTCCAGTTCTTCTTTGGGGCGGTGATATTCTCCCGGCTGATCCCAGGGTCCTTCTCCGAACAATTCATCCTCCTTTCGCTGCTCCTGCTGTCGATGCCTGTTACCACGCCACTCGGTCCGTGTGTGGTGTGTGATTCTGTAACGCCGTTCGTTTGTCGAAAGGGAGTCGGACCGAAATGCAGCGTGGTTGTTACTCATGTTCTTTAATGAAGAAACGACGATACATGAAATAACTTAATAAATACAAAAACAACAAACGGAACGTGAAACCTAATACAGCCTATCTGGTGAACACTACACAGAGACAGGAACAATCACCCACGAAATACACAGTGAAACCCCGGCTACCTAAATATGGTTCCCAATCAGAGACAACAAAAATCACCTGACTCTGATTGAGAACCGCCTCAGGCAGCCAAGCCTATGCTAGACACACCCCTAATCAGCCACAATCCCAATGCCTACAAAAACCCCAATACGACAACACAATAAACCCATGTCACATCCTGGCCTGAACAAATAATTAAAGAAAACACAAAATACTAAGACCAAGGCGTGACAGGAGAATTCAATCATTTTCAATTACTTGGGAGAGGTATTAGATGTCATGTGTTGGAGCTTGTACCTCTGCATTGCTAATCAATAACATATTATACACTGCTCAAAAAAATAAAGGGAACACTTAAACAACACAATGTAACTCCAAGTCAATCACACTTCTGTGAAATCAAACTGTCCACTTATGAAGCAACACTGATTGACAACAGATTTCACATGCTGTTGTGCAAATGGAATAGACAACAGGTGGAAATGATAGGCAATTAGCAAGACACCCCCAATAAAGGAGTGGTTCTGCAGGTGGTGACCAAAGACCACTTCTCAGTTCCTATGCATTCTGGCTGATGTTTTGGTCACTTTTGAATGCTGGCGGTGCTTTCACTTGAGTGGTAGCATGAGACTTAGTCTACAACCCACACAAGTGGCTCAGGTAGTGCAGCTCATCCAGGATGGAACATCAATGCGAGCTGTGGCAAGAAGGTTTGCTGTGTCTGTCAGCGTAGTGTCCAGAGCATGGAGGCGCTACCAGGAGACAGGCCAGTACATCAGGAGACGTGGAGGAGGCCGTAGGAGGGCAACAACCCAGCAGCAGGACCTCTACCTCCGACTTTGTGCAAGGAGGAGCAGTAGGAGCACTGCCAGAGCCCTGCAAAATTACCTCCAGCAGGCCACAAATGTGCATGTGTCTGCTCAAACGGTCAGAAACAGACTCCATGAGGGTGGTATGAGGGCCCGACGTCCACAGGTGGGGGTTGTGTTTATAGCCCAACACCGTGCAGGACGTTTGGCATTTGCCAGAGAACACCAAGATTGGCAAATTCGCCACTGGCGCCCTGTGCTCTTCACAGATGAAAGCAGGTTCACACTAAGCACATGTGACAGACGTGACAGAGTCTGGAGAAGCCGTGGAGAACGTTCACACACACTACTGAGCCTCATTTTGACTTGTTTTAAGGACATTACATCAAAGCTGGATCAGCCTGTAGTGTGGTTTTCCACTTTAATTTTGAGTGTGACTCCAAATCCAGACCTCCATGGGTTGATAAATTTGATTTCCATTGATCATTTTTGTGTGATTTTGTTGTCCGCACATTCAACTATGTAAAGAAAAGTATTTAATAAGAATATTTCATTCATTCAGAACTAGGATGTTATTTTAGTGTTCCCTTTATTTTTTTGAGCAGTGTATTTTCTTTTGAGTGGCTATGGGTTCAGGAACCTAAGTTACCATGTCAACCAGTGATTCTAGTTTCTATGCCTGCAGGGAAGTAGAGATCATGTGGTCTTGTTCTTGTCCGAGTCAGGAATTGAATGTTTGTTCAATATTGATCATGTTATTGAGTATGTTGTGGCCTCAAATTTTTTAAAGACCTTGATGTGGCCATTGCTCTTAAAATCCTCATTGGGTTACCTGGCAAAGAAGAAACACACATACTAAAAGTGTACGCAGTCATTTAATATGCGATCATTCGCTAAGTCTCTTTGGATGAACAACATGAGAGATCAGGCTGGGATAAAAGTGTCTGCAAGGTGGCACATTAAATGATATGTTCATTTGACTTAGAGTAAGTAACTGATCTGGAAGTTGGCAATGATGTCGTTGTTAGTAATGTTGGCGGAGAAGGACATTCATATGGAAAGAGCAACAATAACGAATCAGCATGAACATGTGCTTCTCTGCTCCGATTTGGCTTTGACTTATAATACTGGTTGATATCGTCATATGGTCAAAAACGTTATTTTCAACAAAAAAAAACCTGGCACTGGGAAACGGCAGAGAGTAATTTCTAATTAAAATATCCATCTGCGACAGATGGTCATAAAAAAGTATGATTTAACAGAAATAGCCTAGTGCTGCCAGAGGAGAGATAAATGGATAGTAGTAGTATTCATAATATGTCATGTATGCAATGGACTATTTCAAATACAATCTAATGTTGCGTTTCATAGAGATGATGATGTGATCCTCTTCTTCCACACTCTCTTCACTAACAGGCTGAACTTCATAACTCAGTCACACACACACTCAGACACTCCAACACACACACACACACACACACACACAGACTCAGGCAGATATGGTGATCAGGAGTGAGTGGTTTTTCTCCTCTTTTTCACAGCACTCCTTGGAACATGGAACACATTGTTTCAGATTTTGGAAGAATCCATTTTGTTTGATCTTCCAAACTTTTACATTTCCATAGATGTTGAGAAACATTTATTTTGCTAAAGCTAATGATTTACAACTCATATCAAAAACCTCTACCAAAACTATACACAAATGAACCACCAGTTGCTGAATATCAGGTAAATGGTCCGGATGCAATATCTCAAGGTTATTCTGGGGCCTACTTCTATAGCTACAGTGTGCTTGAATGTATGAAGGTGTTAACCTCCATTCATATGGTTCCTATGTCTGGCACCGCGGTACAGGGGTATTTGTGTGAAGGAAGGACACCACTAGGCAGGCGGACAGTGTGCTGCTGCTTGGCTGTATGTGGCCAGTGGGTGATTAATCAGTCTAGTCTGAGAGAAGCCAGAGATCCCACAGCTCCACACACACACACGTACAGACACCACAGAGATACTAGATATCTGAAATCACTGTCTGTGTGGGACCTACAAACGATGACGTATAGCAGTCACACACACGTACAGACACCACAGAGATACTAGATATCTGAAATCACTGTCTGTGTGGGACCTACAAACGATGACGTATAGCAGTCACACACACGTACAGACACCACAGAGATACTAGATATCTGAAATCACTGTCTGTGTGGGACCTACAAACGATGACGTATAGCAGTCACACACACGTACAGACACCACAGAGATACTAGATATCTGAAATCACTGTCTGTGTGGGACCTACAAACGATGACGTATAGCAGTCACACACACGTACAGACACCACAGAGATACTAGATATCTGAAATCACTGTCTGTGTGGGACCTACAAACGATGACGTATAGCAGTCACACACACGTACAGACACCACAGAGATACTAGATATCTGAAATCACTGTCTGTGTGGGACCTACAAACGATGACGTATAGCAGTCACACACACGTACAGACACCACAGAGATACTAGATATCTGAAATCACTGTCTGTGTGGGACCTACAAACGCAGTCACACAGGGCGTTCGTGTTAAAATTTTCATGTTATGTTCATTTAGGGGAGCATTTTCATCTTCATCAGAGAGACTTTGAGAATCTTATGAAGACAACTTTAAGAGCCCAAGAATGTTTCATAGGATATTGCTCTCTAGATAATACTAGCAATATCCTATGGAACATTCTTGGGCTCTTAAAGTTGTCTTCATAAGATTCTCAAAACCACAATATGGTTATAACTAGATGCTGTAACCATGGTGAAGATGCGCGCACACACACACACAGACAAATGTTTGAAGTGGTTACGAAATAATGACGTTTGAAAATAGAGGTGAAAATGACATACAGTTGTGACTGGTGTGATTAGATGAGTGCTTTTACTTTCCATTTTGGCGTTTGCACAAATGATTATGAATAATCAGGAGAGAGTTGTTAGTGGAGATTGGCACAGCAAAATAACACACTTCTCTCCTCATACAGTATGGTTCAAATGGAGCTCTTCCTGTTCTGTATTATTCCTGAAACACACATTATACACCAGCCAATGTCATATTGCTGATAATGATGATTTATGACTAGTGCTTATGATTGACTGATGTTATCAGACTGGCTGGTGATCTTGTGAGGGGCAGAACCTTGGGTACGTTAGCCCTGTAGAGTCTGTAAGCCCTGACTGGCTACTTTCATATTATTCATATTATTATTGGCTACCGTCCGTGTCTCGGGTAAACACAGTGTAGTGCAAATAACTCACTGTTAAATACTAAATAATTTGCTATGAAAGTCATTTGTTCAACAGGTAATAATGTGCTATTTATGTTCCGTGTTTGAATGTCTTTATTGTCCTTGGTCCTATGCTGTGTGAAAGGAAAGCATCCTACTCAACGATAACAGCAAACGTTCAAGTAAAAGCTATTAACAAACCCCACCTCTCTAAAACAATCCTGGAGCCATTCCAACTGCAATTGCTTACAGAGCATTTGACTGTGACCTCAATCTCAGAAATGCCACTAAACAAAGAGACACAGTACCAACCTTTCCTACAGCTTTGTACCGTTAGGACGCCATTCGAAGGATGAGTCAGTCCTGCCCCTCACCTTCCCTACTCTAGGTGAAGCTGTATTGTTGTGGTTCAGTGTCTGTGTGCGTAAGTGTGTGTGTGCGTACTTGGCTTGCATGTGCATATGTGTGTGTCCTCTCCGGCTCCAGGTGTGTCAGTACCGTGGTGGTTGTTAGATAGCGGTGGCAGGCCGCAGGAGCCTGTGTGTTTTATGGGGTGACAAATTAAGCACTGGGAGGGTTGCGGTGCAGAAGACACTTAAACGTGCAGGCGGTGGTGGTGTGGTGTCACAAGTGTGCAGCAGAACTTGTGGGGGTGGGGGGCAGTGATTACAAGCTCATTGGACTGTTAGTGGGAATGGAGCAGCCATATTTAGAGGTGTATAAACCACGCGGTGGCTGACAGCTTTACTGTGTGTGGTAATGTCTAATGGAATCACTCCATTGCAGACAAGTAATTGCGGAGGCATGGAGGACGGCAGGACGGCACAGTTGCAAGAATCATGATCCACCCTACATTTCCATAAGGGAAAACGAATTCCTCTAAAACGCACGTACCGCAAGAGTACCTTCTGTATCTGTTGCACATACCTCCTTTTCCCTCTCCCACTCTCTCTCTCTGAACCGTTCATCTTCCTTAGGGATTATCCTCTGAACATTTGGATCTAACTCGTTAAAACTGAAACACCGAACAAGTCATGGTGCTCAGAGAGAGAGAGAATACAGCACATGTGTCTGCAGGATTTCGCTCCTCCCTTGTCCTTGATTGATGAATTAAGGTCACTGAACTCCCCTCACCTGGTTTTCTAGCTCTTAATTGAAAGAAAATCCCAGAAACCAGAGGACACTAGACCCTCCACGGAATGAGTTTGACACCCCTAGGAGGGAGGAGGGAGGGAGGGAGGGAGGGAGGGAGGGAGGGAGGGAGGGAGGGAGGGAGGGAGGGAGGGAGGGGGAGGGAGGGAGGGAGGGAGGGAGGGAGGGAGGGAGGGAGGGAGGGAGGGAGGGAGGGAGGGATGTGTGGAGATGGTAAAGGGGGATGGAAGGACATTTAGGCTGTTAATCTGTCATTTCCTGTTTAGCTTTCTTCTTAATGACTTGAGTGGAATAGAAAAATGGAGAACATACAATGAGACATTTTAAGAGTACTAAAACATATTATTCTGTAATGTTTTTTTCTTCTTCTGCAGGATAGAACCAGCATGGCTTTATGTTCTGGCTCCCAGCTCTGCTCTGATCTGTACTATATTTGTTTTGGTTTGGTTTGAAATAACCTGCTTGTATTATTCAGTGCTGCTGAGGCAAAGAGACTGTTAATATTAATTATAATTGGTAATGGCTGAAAGTTATTTGCAGTTCACAGCAAATAATGCATGAATATTTCAAGTTTACAGGTTTGTAGAGAGAGATACACAAAAAAATGATAGGCAGTAATGCATTATTTACCTGAGACAATAAAAAGGAAGTGCATTTTGAATTTTGCTCTAAAATGTGGTGAGACAAAATACACCAAATGGGGAGTGAACGTAATAAAACGGTGCCTTTGTGTTATCCACAACCATTATGGTGGTGTCATTACATTCAAATGTATCATTTGTCATTGTCAGTTCATATTTTCTCAAACCTAGGAGACCTGACTGTCAGCCTGGAGGGCCTAAATGATTTAGCAACACATATGCTGATTCCTGTATTTACTCCACCTGCATGTCTTTAGTTACAGTAATGTTCTAGTGTTCATAGAATGTTCCCAGGAGGCTGCCTGTGGTGCCTGTGGTGCCTGTGGTGCTGGGAGGCCTGGCTGCTGAAGACTAAATGAGGCAGTATGACTCACTGCTGTGGCCCGGTGGTGTGTGTGTGTGTGTGTGGACGTGTTTAACTATACTTGTGGGTACCAGAAGTCCCCACAAGAACAGTAAACAAACACAAATTTGACCAACTGGGGACATTTTGTTGGTCCCCACAAGGTCAAATGCTATTTCTAGGGGGTTTATGGTTAAGGTCAGAATTAGGTTAGGAGCTAGGGTTAGTTTTAGAGTTAGGATCTAGGGTTAGTTTTAGAGTTAGGAACTAGGGTTAGTTTTAGAGTTAGGAGCTAGTGTTAGTTTTAGAGTTAGGAGCTAGGGTTAGTTTTAGAGTTAGGAGCTAGGGTTAGTTTTAGAGTTAGGAACTAGGGTTAGTTTTAGAGTTAGGAACTAGGGTTAGTTTTAGAGTTAGGAACTAGGGTTAGTTTTGGGGTTGGGAGCTAGGGTTCGTTTTAGAGGTGGGAGCTAGGGTTCGTTTTAGGTTTAAGAGGGTTTCTGTTTATTCTGATATCAACCCATGGGTTGCGTGGGTCTATTGCAACTTTCTGCCATGTTTCTATACTGTACATCAGACCAGTCTGGAGAGGGTGAAAGAACATGAAGGCCGAGAGCTCCGAGGGGTCACCCATCACAGTTCAACAACAGTAGGAAGACAATAGTTGATCAAGTACTGAGGGTAAACACGTTTCATTTTAAAACAAATTGTATATAATAAATCATAAAGACAAAACCAGATTGAGCAAATAAATACATTATTTTTTTATTGAGGTTAGGTTTTTGGGTTAAGGTTAGGGTTAGGGGTTAAGGGGAATAGGATTGAATCGTATGTCCCCACAAGGTTAGCTGCGCAAGAGTGTGTGTGTGTGCATACCAAGGCTATTACAGAAAAATAAACGTACATTTCAACAACTAATCATGAAAAAACAATTTCGGAAACTGAAATAAAACAATTCACAAACCCATTTGACAAACTAAAGCTAAACTGAAACTATTATTTGACTCCAAATAACTAAAATGAAAAACTATCATTAATTATTATGTTCAGTTGTAGTTTTCCCCTAAACTTTGGGCAAAAATCAATTGGAGTTTTCAATCTTGAAAAAAAATGTAATTGGGTTTTCAAGTTTCTGAATTTTTGCCAAATTTAATTTTTGCCAAATTTAATGCCAGACCGTGCCCGAAATCAGAAATAACTTCCTTCATTCGTATCCATTAGCTGCTCGTCTTTGTCTTTCCCTCTCTCCATGCGGTTTTTGCACTGCATATGCTCTGCTGCTAGTCTGTGTTTGAGTATCCATAGCAACCACTCCACTTTGGGCTGCTCAATGACAATGCTTGAGAGAGCAGTTAGCTGTTAGCTAGCTACTTTTCGGCACTCTAAACTCCAGCAAAACTTAAGGAACGTTATTATTTTTTTTGTGAAATAATCTTTCCTGTCGGACAATGTTATGGTTACATATTTGATGAGGTTGAAGCACTTCTGACACCATCTTATGATCTTATTAAGATATGACTGTACCAAGCAGCAGAACACAAGCAAATGGCTCAGCTTCAAAATATTACAGTACGGTTCCACTATAACGTGATCATTTGGATAGCAAGCATGCTAGGTAGTGCTAGGTATCAACAGCCAATCAAGGGGCGGCAGGGTAGCCTAGTGGTTAGAGCCTAGTGGTTAGAGCATTGGACTAGTAACCGGAAGGTTGCGAGTTCAAACCCCCGAGCTGACAAGGTACAAATCTGTCGTTCTGCCCCTGAACAGGCAGTTAACCCTAGGCCGTCATTGAAAAATAAGAATTTGTTCTTAACTGACTTGCCTGGTTAAATAAAGGTAAAATAAAAAAATTAAGTAGGGGATGGAAGCTATAGTGAGCTTTGATTGGTCAATCACAAGTATTTGCATAAAGATCAGCTTCCCACAACTTGGGTCTCATCCTGTTCACGCTCCCTTACCACGCTCGCATCGCCCAACGGTCCACTGGCCCACTTCGCTTCCGTCCATTGAAAATGAATGGGGCTCTGGGTCTCGGCTGTTAGTGATGAATTTAGTGATGCCCTGCCCATTCCCTAGTTATTGATGGAAAACCTGATGTTTAGAGTGGGGGCCGTCGGGCTCGGATTGGGTAGCAGAGCTCTAGCGCATAGGCTTTTTGTCGCTAACACTAAAACTGAATCATCTACAACTTAATAAAAACAAATTAATCAGGTTTGAAAACTAACTGAAACTAAACTGAATTTGGAATAAAAATAGAAAAACTAATAGAAAAAAACAACAATTAGAAATGACAACTACAAAACATTGGTGCGTCAGAATAAATGATAGTGGACATTGGCAGCTTTCTTTCTTAAAGTAACTGTCCAGTGTTTCCAGATTTCTATTAAAAGTGACCTATAATTAATTACAATATGAGTGAAATATATTCCTTCCAAAAAATCTTAAGTATAAGCTGAGTCAACAACATTATTTGGGTATGAGTTAACAGAATATTAACTTCGATTTTCAAAGGACAGTTACTTTTAACACTGAAAGGGAGGAGGAGTGAGGTCAGAAACAAAGGAGAGAAAGGAGAGAGAAACATAAAAGAGGGCGAGAGAGAGAGAGAGAGTGAGAGAGAGTATGAAAGACTGAATTAACAGGCTTCAGGGAAGAGCACTTGTCTCCTATGACAATCGCTAGCCAGCAGAGTGGAAGGGCATGTCAGGTCGATCAACCTCTCAGGCTGTCTGTCTGTCTATCCAGCAAGACAAGCTGTGCGACGTGTGAAAACAGATCAGAAGGGTCATAGCGGTTGTTAGCCATTAGTGCAGCCTCAGCCTCTCCTCCAGTCTGGGTCTGGGAGGGGGTCTAGGAGACAGGGACGGATCAAAGGTGTCTGTCCGATGTGACAGGGAGAGGGGAGTGTGTTGTCGCTTGTGAAATCATCCGGACAGAGGCTGAGGCGCATTGTTGAACCTTGGAAGAGTGGCTCTTCTCCTCTCAGAGTGGAGATAGACGCATGGTCAAGAGAAGGTTGAGTTTTCTATTTCTTAATATATCAAGTAGTGTCCAGTGAATTTATTTGCTTTTCTGTAGGTGTATGCAATTCATTCAGAAATGTTTCTAATTTTCCCATGGGAAATTTGAGATTGGATGCTAAGCTCTGATAGTCTACAGTGGATCCTCTCTTGATGTGTCACTCATTCTGGGTTTGACTGGGGAGAGGTTGGAGGGGGTGTGCACAGGCAAAGCTCTCTTTCCAATCCATTTGTTAGGGCAGGTTGGATGGGGTTCCAGTTAAGAGTGAAAGCTCTCCTATCCAATCCACTTATCTCCTTTTAGGCTCCACTCCCAGCTTGTTACCTGCACCTGCACCTATCTGGAGTTACCAAGAGGAATCAACACACTGACTCTCCTCCCTGAGGACTGTGCGTGTGTGTGTGTGTGTGTGTGTGCGCGTGTGTGTGTGTGTGCGTGTGTGTGTGTGTGTGTGCGCGTGTGTGTGTGTCCGTCCTCCTCACTTTATTTCGACAGACACATTAACCTGGTATTGAGAGAGGACAAAGTCACCCCCTGGCTGGTTGTGTGTGCTTGCGTGCATCCGGAAAGGTCCCAGCCAGACAGGACAGGACAGGGCTTAGCACCAGCTCCGCCACGCACCCAGCGGAGCAGAGGCAAAAAACACCCTGTTTGTTGGGGGGGGAGACAGGCTCTGATGAATCTATTCATTATCTCACTTATCTGAAGGTGCTCTTGTGTTAATTGACCACAGTAAATCTCAATGCAGCCGACAAGCAAACTGGGTCAATTTATTTATATGGTGACTAGGGGCTGGCTGGCTGTCTGGTGGTGAAAGAAAAGGAAAATGGCAGATGTTTTTTTCTGGCTGGTTACATGGCTATTGAGAATAAAGTGGAGGCTCTCCCCTTCACTGACCAAGTTAGTATTCTCCCTTCAAACAAATTGATAAGCATAAAACAGCAGATAACAGCTAAATCAGGAATAATAGATTACGAACCTACAGAAGCAGATTGCTTGGGAAGATTTTGACATTTTTCCGCTCATGAGCAGTGAGTGCATACCTATGGTTATGTTACGTTCTGAACTCAGTTCCTTTATTTTGTCTTTGTGTTAGTTTGGTCAGGGCGTGAGTTGGGGTGGGTAGTTCTTTTCTATGTTCTGTTCTTTTTTCTATGTTGTATTTCAGTGTTTGGTCTGGTACGGTTCTCAATCAGAGGCAGCTGTTGATGATCGTTGTCTCTGATTTAAGAATCATACTTAGGTAGCCTGTTTTCCCCATTTTAGTTGTGGGTGATTATTTTCTGTTTAGTATTTTTCGTCACCTTACAGGACTGTTCGTTTGTTGTTTTTGTTGTTTTTGTAATGATCTTCGTCTGTTGTTTGTAGAAAGTCAGACCGAAATGCAGCGTGTAGGTTACTCATGACTTTTAATGAAGAAAATACGGTACATGAAATAACTGAAAATACGAAAACAACAAACGAGTGAAACTAATACAGCCTATCTGGTGACTAACACAAAGACAGGTACAATCGCCCACGAAATACAACGCGCACTCAAGCTACCTAAATACGGTTCCCAATCCGAGACAACTAGAAACAGCTGACTCCAATTAGGAATCGCCTCAGGCAGCCAAGCCTAACTAGACACACCCCTAATAATACACACTCCCAATTAATACAAACCCTAATACGAAATACAACATATAAACCCATGTCACACCCTGTCCTACCCAAACATATAACAAAAACACAAGATACAATGACCAAGGCGTGACAGTTTTGTTCAGTGTTCAGTTGTTTTATTAAAGATAATGGACACTTACCACGCTGCGCATTGGTCCTCCTCTCTTTTCCAGACGACAACCATTACAGAATCACCCACCACAACCGGGCCAAGCAGCGTGGTAACCAGGAGCAGAGGGTTCTGGACTCCTGGACATGGGAGGAGATTTTGGATGGAAAGGGACCCTGGGCACAGGCTGGGGAATATCTCCGCCCCCGGGAGGAGCTGGGGGCAGCCAAAGCACAGAGGCAGCATAATGAGGAGCTAGCACAGCAGCGCAACAGGGACGAGAGTCAGGTAGGAGACCTGAGCCAACTCCCCGTGCTTACCGTGGAGAGAGGTGGACCGGGCAGGCACCGTGTTATGCTGTGAGGCGCATGGTGTCCCCAGTGCGCAGGCATAGCCCGGTACGCTACATTGCAGCGCCTCGTATCGGCCGGGCTGGAGTGGGCATCGAGCCAGGTGCTATGAAGCCGGCTCAGCGCATCTGGTCTCCTGTCAGTCTCCTCTGTCCGGGGTATAGCCGGGGTATATGGCACTACGCACGGTGTCCCCGGTTCGCCAGCACAGCCCAGTGCGGTCTGTTCCACCCCGCCTCACTGGCCGGGCTACTGGCACTGGCCGGGCTACTGGGAGTATCCAGCCAGGACAGGTTGCTCGAGACCTCCAGTGCGCCTCCACGGTCCGGTCCATCCGGTAACGCCTCCACGCACCAGGCCTCCGGTGGCAGCCCCACGCACGAGGCTGTCTCTCCATCTCCGCCCTCCAGCTCCTCCCTCCTGTCCGGCGCCGCCAGAGCCTCCCTCCTGTCCGGAGCCGCCATAGCCGCCCGTCTTTCATTCCGGCGCTGCCGGAGTCTCCCATCTATTCGGGACCCACTGCAAGGGTCCCCAGTCCAAGGTCGGCGGCAAGGGTCGCCACTCTAAAAGGCGCCACTGAAGCGGGCAAAGAAGCGGGCAAAGACTATGGTGGAGTGGGGTCCATGTCCTGCGCTAGAGCCGCCACCGCGGACAGACGCGGCCGGAGTCCACACCTTTGGGAGGGGGGGGGGGGGTACTGTCACGTTCTGACCTTAGTTTCTTTATTTTTCTTTGTTAGTTTGGTCAGGGCGTGAGTTGGGGTGGGTAGTCTGTTCTTTTTTCTATGTTGTATGTCTGTGTTTGGCCTGGTATGGTTCTCAATCAGAGGCAGCTGTCGATCGTTGTCTCTGATTCTCAATCATACTTAGGTAGCCTGTTTTCTCCATTTTAGTTGTGGGTGACTATTTTCTGTTTAGTGTTTTTCGTCACCTTACAGGACTGTTTGTTTGTCGTTTTTGTTTTGTTCAGTGTTCAGTAGTTTTGTTAAAAATAATTGACACTTACCACGTTGCCCATTGGTCCTCCTCTCTTTCTCCAAACAACAACCATTACAGGTTGGTTTGATAAATTAGTTCCTCTGAGAGTTGGCCAAAGAAGACACTGAACAGGAAAGAGCTCATTAAATCCATAAATTCTGAACAAAAACATTATTGTCATGGTTGGTAGGACTGCGGAGAGGTTTGTGGCCTGCAACATTGTAGGTTAGACTCAATTGATAAACTGAAATACAGTTAAACCAGACAAAATCAAATCTTGATCTTGAAGCCAGTTCCACTGCTTATTTCCGTTCTGAAAGGAAAGGTTGCACAATATATATTCCGCAAATCTAAAAACGTAGATTGGTTATATTCCATCTAAACGGTCTTCATGCAAAAATGTATAAAAGTCAAATAAATTATACACTTCTATTGTTGCAATTTTCACATTTATCAAATACCCGTATGCCAACAATACATTGCAGCCGTGAAATCAAAAAAGGAACAGCCTTCTGGTGGCATCAGTGATGGAGGTGAATCGGGTATGTAGGTACTAAAGTCCCCAAAGAGTTTTGTCATGTGATGCTGCTAGCAATGATAATAAACAAAGGTAGCCAGCTATGTACAGTAAGTGCACCGGACTGGCTCACTCAGATCTTGCATGGTGTTTGGGTATGGAATGAGAAAGCAATCAAGCTAGAAAGCAATCAAGCTAGAAAGCAAGCGACAACTCCATCAACACTACATGTTTTGCAGAAATTAATGGTCAAATACCAATTGGATTCATTTAATTGTTTATTTCAAGGTATGTCTTTAGATTTTCTGAAATGCCTGATCTTTATTGATCAATATAACTTGCAGAATATTGTGGTAGCCAATGTTTGTGTTAGCCATTATACCCAAATTTACTGTTACTGCTGCTAGCTAGTAATGTTAGCACTCAGGTTAGCATGTGGCTGGCTTTAGCTACCATTTGCCAACAACAGATTTTTTGCCAGTTTGGTTATAGGCGTTCAATGTTTACTATGATGGTAAAGGTTTATCTTGATTTTGTGTATCAGTACGAGAAATGCTGATGTGCTGAACTGTTATAAGTGAGGTGTTTTTCAAGGCTGTTAGTGGTTAGCTAGTAGGGGTAAGCTAACAGGAGTGTAAAAGGGGCTATGCTAAAAGTCTGCACTGAATAAGTGATAAATGTTTTTAGCTGATACAGAATAAAGACTTCACAGGTATATGGTCAGATGATAAGTTGGCTTTATTCAAAGTGCCCAATTAAACAATGAGGACTCATTTGTATGATGTGGGTCTTTACCATCTTACGTGGATGCTGTTTATTCAATCTTCTTCTCTTCTTCTTCTCTTGACGTCACATTCCCGAACTCTTTGCCAACTTTGGTCAAATTCTTATAAATTATACAGTTCCCTGTCAACTTTGGACACACCATCTCATTTAAAGGTTTTAATTATTTATTTTTTACTATTTTCTACATTATAGAATAATAGTGAAGACATCACAACTATGAAATAACACATATGGAATCATGTAGTAACCAAAAAATGTTAAACAAATCAAAATATATTTTATATTTCAGCACTTCTTGGCTGCTTTTCCTTCACTCTGCGGTCCAACTCATCCCAAACCATCTCAATTGGGTTGAGGTTGAGGGATTGTGGAGGCCAGGTCATCTGATGCAGCACTCCATTACTCTCCATCTTGGTCAAATAGCCCTTATACAATAGCCCTTGTATTGGGTCATTGTCCAGAATGCTGTGGTAGCCATGCTGGTTAAGTGTGTCTTAAATTCTAAATAAATCCCTGACAGTATCACCAGCAAAGCACCCCCACACCATCACACCCCCACCATCCTCCATGCTTCACGGTGGGAACCACACATGCGGAGATCATCTGTTTACCTCCTCTGCATCTCCCAAAGACACAGCGGTTGGAATCAAAAATCGCAAATTTGTACTCATCAGACCAAAGGACAGATTTCCACTGGTCTAATGTCCATTGCTAGTGTTTCTTGGCTCAAGCAAGTCTCTTCTTGTTATTGGTGTCCTCTAGTAGGGGTTTCTTTGCAGAAATTCGACCATGTAGGCCTGATTCATGCAGTCTCCTCTGAACAGCTGATGTTGAGATGTGTCTGTTACTTGAAATCGGTCAAGCATTTACTTGGGCTGCACTTTTCGAGGCTGATAACTCTAATGAACTTATCCTCTGCAGCAGAGGTAACTCTGGGTCTTCCTTTCCTGTCGCAATCCTCATGAGAGCCAGTTTCATCAAAGCGCTTGATGGTTTTTGCGGCTAATTGAAGAAACATTGAAAATTTTCCAGATTGACTGACCTTCATGTCATAAAGTAATGGACTGATGTTTCTCTTTGCTTATTTGAGCTGTTCTTACCATAATATGGACTTGGTCTTTTACCAAATAGGGCTATCTTCTGTTTACCACCCCTACCTTGTCAAAACACAACTGATTGGCTCAAACGCATAAAGACGGAAAGAAATTCCACAAATTACCTTTTAACAAGGCACACGTTAATTTAAATGCTTATCAGGTGCCTACCTCATGTAGCTGGCTGAGAGAATGCCAATAAAGCTGTCATCAAGGCAAAGGTTGGCTACATTGAAGAATCGCAAATATAAAATATTTTGAGAATTGTTTAACACTTTTTTTGGTTACTACATGATTCCATACGTGTAATTTCATAGTTTTGATTCTACAATGTAGAAAATAGTGAAAATAAAGAAAAACTCCAAACTTTTGACTGGTACTGTATTTTTCCCCAAAATATAAATGTAAAATGATATGTCATATTGGGACTTTTAGTTGGAAGGATGAAACCAAATTCTGCAAGGATGAAACCAAATTCTGCGATCTTCCCTTTAAAACCAGTTAGAGATAGGGGACAGTATTTCCACTTTGGATGAATTGCGTGCCCATAGTGAGCTGCATCAAAATCTGTCCTAAATTGCTAATATATGCATATTACTATTAATATTGGATAGAAAACACTCTGAAGTTTATAAAACCGTTTGAATTATGTCTGTGAGTATAACAGAACTCACAGGGCAGGCAATCTTCCAAACAAGTTTTGAAATCCTGAAGTTTGGGGCAACTTTGACGTCATCACCCCCTCCCTTCCCATCAAGTTATGGATCGGGAAACACGTCCTACGTCTTCCACTAGATGTCCTCATTCAGTAGAAAGTGTAATGGAGCATTTGCTGTGAACTTTGACTTAATGGGAAGGAAAGTAGTCGGTGTCGCAAGAGCATGCCATTTTGTTGTGACGCATCTCTCTTTGAGTGCTACGGCTGTTCCAATCAGCCCCAGATGAAAACGAAGGATCCGGTTGGAATGTTATTGGATATATATGATTATAACATCCTGAAGATTGATTCTACATTTAGATTATCCAGTTTCTTCGACCTGTAATTTGTCTTTTGGAAGTTTTCATGCAAAGTTATCCTGGACCAGAAGTCATTTTTTGGGCTTGTCAGCTGAAAGTGATAGCAAATGAATTGAGCATTATGGAACAAAACAATGTATTGTTGTACTAGGACTCCTTGCACTACATTCTGATGAAGGATCATCAAAGGTAAGGGAATATTTATGTTGTAATTTTGTATTCCTGTTGACTCCAACATGGCGGAGAAATATTGTTACGTCTGAGTGCCGTCTCAGATTATTGCAATGTTAGGCTTTTTCCATAACGTTAAAAACAATGTGACACACACTGGTTCTTAATGCAACCGCTATCTTTAATTATATGTAGAACATGCATCTTCAGTCAAAGTTTATGATGAGTATTTCTGTTATCTGTTGTAGCTTTCTATAATTCCTCCGGATATTTTGGAGGATTTTCTGAACATGGCGTCAATGTAAACCGAGATTTATGGATATAAAATGCATATTATCGAACAAAACATAAATGTACTGTGTAACATGTCATATGACTGCCATCTGATTAAGATTTTCAAGAGGTTAGTGATTGATTTTTTTATCCTGCTTTTTTCATTTTATCCTGCTTTTGTCATTTTATCTTTTGCTGGAAAAAATGGCTATGTTTTTTTCTTTGGTTTGGTGGTGGTCTAACATAAATATATGTTGTGTTTTCGCCGTAAAACATTTAAAAAATCTGACACGCTGGGTAGATGAACAAGGTGTTTATCTTTCATTCGAGGTATTGGACTTGTTTAATGTGTGGAGGTTAAATATTTCTAAAGAATATTTTTTGCATTCTCTGCACCACCTTTTCAGCTGAACGGGGGGGTGGGGTTCCCTGGGTGGAACCCATCGCCTCAACAGGACTGAGATCGAAAACCAACAGTACTCCAGACCCTCCAGGCTTAAGAGTATGGAGTATCAGAATGATATCAACATAAGATATGTCAGCTTCTGCTCCTCCATCTCCAAAACATTTCAACTCATTTCCCCAGTGGTCCTGTATCTGCCAAACTGCAAGTCTGCAAATTCAAACTGTGAAGTTTTGACTGAAGTGCCACATTGTGGATGTGTTTGGTAGGAAATCATCTTAAATAGCTACTGAACAAAAAACACTCAAGATAAAGTAGCTTTCTTCACCTGAGCACATAATGCAAATCACTCTGTAACCCGATTAATCATACAAGGGTCATTCCACAAAATGAGTGCCCTTGATATTTTAAGTAGGAATTGTGCACCAATACTGCATTTTAAAAGCATGTTGTATGAAATTAAGTGCCCTTTAATATAGACCACATGGGTAATTCAATAAATCACATTTTGTATATGAATTTATTTTATATAAAAATGCAGAATATTGTTACTTTAGCACATCCCTCTTTTACATCTTAACCCCCAAAGTTTTCACCATCATTGTAAAGCCCTAGTTATTTTGCTGCTTTGACAAAGTCATGTCTGAAGATTATTATTTATTTAATGTGATTAGTGATGCATTTACGTCTGTCCCTCATTTTAAGATCAACCCTGTTATGTGAACTGAACTCTCGTTTTAATATGGTGAAACTATTCCTTTTGAAATTGTTTTTTCAAAAGAAACATTGAACATCCTTTTTTAATTTATTTTTCATTTCACCTTTATTTAACCAGAAGGCCAGTTCAGAAAAAGTTCTCATTTACAACTGCGACCTTGCCAAGATAAAGCAAAGCAGTGCGACAAAAACAACAACACAGAGTTACACATAAACAAATGTACAGTCAATAACACAATAGAAAAAAATCAATGTACAGTGTGTGCAAATGTAGAAAAGTAGGCAGGTAAGGCAATAAATAGGCCATGGAGGCTAAATAATTACAATTTAGCATTAACACTGGAGTGATAGATGTGCAGATGATGTGCAAGTAGAGATACTAGGGTGCAAAAGAGCAAGAGGATAAGTAACAATATGGGGATAAGGTACTGAAGCTGGGTGTGCTATTTACAGATTGGCTGTGTACAGGTACAGTGATCGGTAAGCTGCTCTGACAGCTAATACTTCAAGTTAGAGAGGGAGATATAAGACTCCAGCTTCAGTGATTTTTGCAATTAGTTCCAGTCATTGGCAGCAGAGAACTGGAAGGAAAGGCAGCCAAAGTAAATGTTGGCTTTCGGGGTGACCAGTGAAATATACCTGCTGGAGTGCGTGCTACGAGTGGGTGTTGCTATGGTGGCCAGTGAACACAGAAACATGTCAAACGTTTTTTATAATCAATCCTCAGGTTGTTTTTAAAATATATATTCGATAATATATCAACTGCAAATGTCTTTATCAGTAGGAGAGGGAAAGGCATAGGCAGCCCAAACTCTGTTGCGCGAGCAAAACACATGCGACCACCTGACGCGATGTTATCTTTCTGGCTAATTTTTCTAAATAAAAGCCGGAAACTGTCTGAAGACTGACACCTTGAGGAAGCGATAGGAAAAATAATCTGGTTAATATCCCTTTAAATGGAGCAAAGGGGGGCTATGGAACATGGAGTTTTCAAAATAGAAGCCACTTCCTGGTTTACATTTACATTTACATTTAAGTCATTTAGCAGACGCTCTTATCCAGAGCGACTTACAAATTGGTGCATTCACCTTATGACATCCAGGTTTGATTTTCCTCGGGTTTTGCCTGCAATATCAGTTCTGTTATACTCACAGACAATATTTTGACAAAGTGTTTTCTATCCAATACTAATAATAATATGCATATATTAGCAACTGAGACTAAGGAGCTGGCCGTTTACAATGGGCACCTTTTCATCCAAGCTACTCAATACTGCCCCTGCATGTCACGAATATTACCGAAGGTGACTCCCCTTCTTGTTCGGGTGGCACTCGGCGGTCGTCGTCGCCGGTCTACTAGCTATCACCGATCCATTGTTCTGTGTTCCTTTGGTTTTGTCTGATTGGTATCACCTGTTTCTTGTTTGGTTGTTAGGGTGGGGTTATATAAGTTTGTTCAGCCCGCTTCTGTTGCGTGCGGGCTTGTTCGTCTGTTTTGTGTTAGAGTGTATGTTGTTTGCATTTTCGGGTTTCGCGCTGTCCGTTAATATTTCTGTTCATTTGTTTTACTACTCTTGTTCATGTATTTTTTTCCTGGACATTAAAGCGTGTTTTTCCCACATCCTTTTGCTCTCTGCGCCTGACTCCACACCTCTTAACACATTTATCGTAACACTGCAGCCATAAGAAGTTAACTTGGCTTTCAAAGAATTTAGAAAAGCAGGGCAGGATAGATATAAAGTTGAAGTCGGAAGTCACTTAAACTAGATTTTCAACCACTCCACAAATGTATTTTTAACAAACTATAGTTTTGGCAAGTCGGTTAGGAAATCTACTTTGTGCATGACACAAGTCATTTTTCCAACAATTGTTTACAGACAGATTATTTCACTCATAATTCACTGTATCACAATTCCTGTGGGTCAGAAGTTAACTGTGCCATTAAACAGCTTGGAAAATTCCAGAAAATGTTATGGCTTTAGAAGCTTCTGATTGCTAATTGGCATAATTTGAGTCAATTGGAGGTGTACCTGTGGATGTATTTGAAGGCCTACCTTCAAACTCAGTGCCTCTTTGCTTGACATTATTGAAAAATCAAAAGAAGCCAAGAAAAACAATTGTAGACTTCCACAAGTCTGGTTCATCCCTGGGAGCAATTTCCAAACTCCTGAAGATACCACGTTAATCTGTACAAACAATAGTGCGCAAGTATAAACACCATGAGACCACGCAGCTGTCATACCGCTCAGGAAGGTGCGGAAAGTGAAAATCAATCCCATAACAACAGCAAAGGATGTTGTGAAGATGCTGGAGGAAACAGGTACAAAAGTATCTATATCCACAGTAAAACAAGTCCTATATCGACAACCTGAAAGGCCGCTCGGCAAGGTAGAAGCCACTGCTCCAAAACCGCCATGGAGAAATGTCCTCTCGTCTGTTTCGAGGAAAAAGGGGAACGCTTGCAAGACGAAGAACACCATCCCAACCGTGAAGCAAGGTGGTGGCAGCATGCTGTGGGGGTGCTTTGCTGCAGGAGGGCCTGGTGCACTTCATAAAATAGATGGCATCATGAGGTGGAAAAATGATGTGGATATATTGAAGCAACATCTCAAGACATCAGTTAAAGCTTGGTCGCAAATGGACAATGACCCCAAGCATAATTCCAAAATAGTGGCAAAATGGCTTAAGGCCAACAAAGTCAAGGTATTGGTGTGGCCATCACAAAGCCCTGACCTCAATCCTATAGAACATTTGTGGGGAGAGCTAAAAAAGTGTGTGTGAGTAGTGAGCCCTACAAACCTGACTCAGTTACAGCAGCTCTGTCAGGTGGAATGGGCCAAAATTCACCCAACTTATTGTGGGATGCTTGTGGAAGGCTACCCGAAATGTTTGACCCAAGTTCAACAATTTAAATGCAATGCTATCTGTCATGTCTTTGGCTGCCGGATTAATTGATAAGACATGATATTCTATAAAATAATTTATCCGTAATTAATAGCACCTGATTGAGCTAATCATGTAAATGTAATTAACTAGAGTCGGGCACCACAAAATAATATTTATAAAGCTGTTATCTTCAGAATAAACTCTTAAAGACCTAGTAATATTTTACATCAATAGCAGTCAATATCAATCGTCATCTTACTTCAGTCTCATAATCTGAATTATTTATTTAGTAAATACCTAACTAATAATTCACATATACACAATTAATAATAACTGGATTAAAAATGACGTCATAAAGGAAAACGTCCCTAGTAGGCGGAACAGATATGACAGCTTGTTACACAAAGGAAAAGGGGCTGGGTTGAGTGAAAGAGCGGGAGACTGAGGAACAAAGGGAAAAAGCTGTGCTATCGTAAATACAGTATATTATGCATTCTAAATTACCGCCCATTTGGAAAAGGAAAATGCAATAAATACTTACTCTGAGCTGCGCTTCAGTAGTTTGGTGGAAGGCCGTGTTGCCAAACTGAGTCCTCTGTCCTTTGAAGAATGTCAATGATTATCAATTGGATACGTTATAGTAACGTTGTTGTGTGATAGACGGGATACTCAGTCTGTTCCTTCTTAACCTGCGTTTGCAACTGCGGTCGCTAACTCAACTCGCTAACCATTTGCAACCAAAGCTCATGCTGATGTTGGCTTCGTTCTGTAATCATCTGAACCATTCTGACATAGGACTGTCGCCCTCATATCCTCGGAACAGGAAGTTATGTTGTCGTCAAGGGCTTATATTGGAAGGGAAAAAAGGGGTGTGTTTCATAGTTTACAACCTCTGTCTCTTCACGTGGGCGGACCACTGAGTGAGCCGCCCTAACTTATGAAAACCCACATCTCACATTTTTTAAAGCTAAAATCACATTTCATCCCATCACAAATAATTTCATATTCAAACATTTAAATTGAACAACAATTCCATGTGAATCCGATAACTCTGATGTGTAGACTTTCCACTGTAGAGTTCATGTCATCTTATCATTGATGAGAATGTCTCAGATGACAACCAGACTGACATCATATTCATTAAGTACCACCGCATATGTTCAATTGTTCGGATTACCTGAATATAGTTCATTTCCCCCCACCTACTGATGTTCCCAGAATCTCTGTTAACCAAGGGTTTTTTAAATGTAACCTCAGTAGGTTAGAGAGGAAAAAGGGGGGAAGAGGTTTTTATGACTGTCATAATCCTATCCCTCCAGGCCAACGTCATGACATACCACATACACTCAATTAGTATGTAAACTTCTGACCTACTGGGAATGTGATGAAAGAAATAAAAGGTGAAATAAATAATTCTCTATACTAATATTCTGACATATCATATTCTTAAAAGAAAGTGGGGATCAGACCGAACGGCAAACACTTCCACAGTATGAACGACCCTAACCAAACCACAGACCGAACGGCAAACACTTCCACAGTATGAACGACCCTAACCAAACCACAGACCGAACGGCAAACACTTCCACAATACGAACTATCCTAACCAAACCACAGACCAAACAGCAAACACTTCCAGCTGATTGCTAGGAAACATGCTTCAGTCGACATTCGGCTATTGTTTACATATTGTGCATCAACTGCAATGAGTCAAGAGATTGAAAATACAAGCGACAGAACCTACCGTTGCCACAAATATGTGGATACGATATCTCCACCTCCTACCATCAAACAGCAAGGACCAACAGCATGTACAACCGGTAAAGTGTAAATACCATTTTATTCAACATTCTGGCTTGTAAAGACTATTTCGTCTTTTTTATGGCGACATCGGTCAGACTGAAAATATATGGAGTAACCATAGTAACTGTGTGTGTGTGTGTGTGTGTGTGTGTGTGTGTGTGTGTGTGTGTGTGTGTGTGTGTGTGTGTGTGTGTGTGTGTGTGTGTGTGTGTGTGTGTGTGTGTGTGTGTGTTGGCGATTAAATGCCAGGTGAGACAGATCAATGGAGGTTTTCTGATCAATACCATTGACACCCTGCCTCCCTCTATCCCACAGTATAATTGCATACTGTGTAGAGTTAAGCTGAAGCATGACGCTTACTGACGGAAACTTGTGTTGTTGTGGGCCACACGCTCACGAAGCAAATATATGCGCTTCAATATGCCATTAACATCAAAAAGCAACAGACACTAGTGTTAATCAAAGCTAATACAAGTCAACAATTATCATGTTCTCTTTAATAATTTGTTCCACTCAGCGTGCATTGATGGCTGTTTTTAGAGCCATGGTGTGCTTGAATGACAATTGTATGAGTTTATTATTAGTTAGCTTTCAGTCATACCAATACAAATCCTTTAGTGAGAAGACTGACAGTTATTTGGTTGCCTCAAATGATCTGAATTGAATGGATGATGTCTCCCAAAGTGGAGCTGAGTAATGAATAGAGAGCAGCCTGATGAGACCAAACATTGCATGTCTTATCTAATACCCCGCTCACAGTTGAGATGTTGGCTAGGCCAACACTAAGAAGGCTAAAGTGCAGTCAAAAACATGGTTTTCCTGTGTTTTACATACATTGAGCATACAAAACATTAGGAACACCGTCCTAATATTGAGTTGCACCCCTTTTGCCCTCAGAACAGCCTCAAATTGTGTGGGGATGGACTCCACAAGGTATCTAAAGCGTTTCCAAGAGATACTGGCCCATGTTGACTCCAATACTTCCCACAGTTGTGTCAAGTTAGCTGGATGACCTTTGAGTGGTGGACCATTCTTGATACACACAGTAAATTGTTGAGCATGAAAGACCCAGCAGTGTTGCAATTCTTGACACACTCAAACCAGTGTGCCTGGCACCTACTACCACACCCCATTTAAAGGCACTTAAATATTGTGTCTTGCCCATTCCCCCTCTGAATGGCACGCATACGCAATCCATTTCTCAATTGTCTGAAGGCGTAAAAATCCTTCTTTTAACCTGCCTTCTTCCCTTCATCTCCACTGACTAAAGTGGATTCAACAGGTGACATCAATGAGGGATCCTAGCTTTCACCCGTATTCACCTCAGTCTATCTCATGTTCCTAATGTTTTGTACACTCAATGTATATTTCCACATTATGAGGTTGGAAAAGTATGGTTGTAACACGGGATATGACCTCAAATACTAATCTGCACTATGCTGCATTTGCACTATGTACACGTCCACACAACACTGTATATCCACTGGATATATTTGCCATGGCAGCATCTCTCCCTCTGCTTATATAGATACATCCCCTCTGTAAATGGTATATTCCCCCTGCAATCAGCCTATACTCCAGAGTTATGTTGAATGTTTACTGTACAGATATTGCATATTCTGTTTGACATCTATGTGGACTTGTCTGTATTCTGCTTGTATATTGTCTACTGCTAGCAGAACCTACAGTACAGTACAGTACACACTAAGGCAAATTCTGGGTATTTGTAAATGTGACCGACCACCTGTATTCGGTCTTATGTTGCAACATTTTAAATGGTGTTTTTATTTACATTTGAAAAAAGTAAAGGATTAGAACTACGAAATGGTATATCATACAGTTGAACCCCACTTTTGAAAACGGCTTTGAATATTTTGGTACACCGACTGGAGAGGTCCTCTTTGTCTACACGTATTCAGCATTGTTCACACCCTGTTATGCCGAATCGCCACCCATCTCTTTTTAACTTCTTAAGGTATAGGGGGGTATTTTCACTTTTCGATAAATAGCGTGCCCAATTTCAACTTTCTGCTACTCATGCCAAGAATATAAGATATGCATATTATTAGTAGATTTGGATAGAGAACACCCTGGAGTTTCTAAAACTGTTTAAATCATGTCTGTGAGTATTACAGAAATTTTGTAGCAGGCTAAACCTGCTAGGACTAAACATTCAGATTTTTTTTTTGAGGTCTCTGTCTGTTCAGTGGGTTCTCATTGGGAAACAATATTTCTTAGGCACTTGTTTGCAGTTCCTACCGCTTCCACTGGATGTCACCAGTCTTTGGAATTTGGTTATTCCTTTGTGCAATGAAGAAGTGCGGCCATCTAGGAACTGGGTATCACTGTTAAGAGTTGCGCAAGACTTGAAAAGTAGCGTTGGTTTGTTGTCTTCCTGTATTGAACACAGATAGACACGTCTTCAATTTGATCGATGATTAATGTTTAAAAATACCTAAAGTTGTATTACAAAAGTAGTTTGAAATGTTTTGGCAAAGTTTACAGGTAACTTTTGAAATATTTTGTAGTGACGTTGCGCAAATTGGAAGCTGTTTTTTTCTGGATCTAACGCGCCAAATAAATGGACATTTTGGATATATATGGACGGAATTAATCGAACAAAAGGACTAATTGTGATGTTTATGGGACATATTGGAGTGCCAACAAAGGCATGATTTATTTTATTTATGCGTTTTGTGTAGCGCCTGCAGGGTTGAAATATGCTACTCTTTGTTTACTGTTGTGCTATCATCAGATAATAGCTTCTTATACTTTCGCCGAAAAGCCTTTTTAAAATCTGACATGTTGGCTGGATTCACAACGAGTGTACCTTTTTAAGTCAGTATCTTACATGTGTGATTTAATGAAAGTTTGATTATATCATTTTATTTGAATTTGCTGCGCTGCATTTTTCCTGGCTTTTGGCCAAGTGGGACGCTTGCGTCCCCTATCCTAGAGAGGTTAAGGATTCACATGTGAGACCATACGCTACACAGAGTGAGTAAGGTAAAGTAGTCAACAACCAAAGATTTAAAGACTAAAAGTGGTAAAAGTAGTAATCTAGGAAAAAGTTCAGGTGAAAATACACTCTTGTCCTTGGCCTACATCATATTATATCAAATGTTATTTGTTACATGTGCCGAATACAATGAATACCGTGAAATGCTTACTTACAAACCCTTAACCAACAATTCAGTTCAAGAAAAAGAGTTGAGAAAATATTTGCTAAATAAACTAAAGTAAATGATAAAATAAAAAGTAACACAAGAAAATTACATAACAATAACGAGGCTATATACAGGGGGTACCAAGTCAATGTGCGGGGGTACAGGTTAGTCGATGTAATTTATACATGTAGGCAGGGGTAATGTCACGGCTGTTTGAAGGAGAGGACCAAGGTGCAGCGTGGTGAGAGTACATTTTCTTTAATTCATCAAAATGACGCCGACAAAACAATAAACAATACAAAACAAACCGGGAATCTTAAGGCTATGTGCCATCAAACAAAGTTAACTTCTCACAAACACAGGTGGGAAAAGGGTACCCTAAGTTTGGTTCCCAATCAGAGACCACGATAGACAGCTGTCCCTGATTGAGATCCATATCCGGCCCAAACCTAGAAATAGAAAATCATAGAAACACAAACAGAATGCCCACCCCAACTCACGCCCTGACCAAACCAAAATAGAGACATAAAAAGCTCTAAGGTCAGGACGTGACAGTTAGTGACTATGCATAGGTAATAAACCGCGAGTAGCAGCAGTGTAAAAACAAAAGAGGGGGGGGGGTGTCCGGGTGGCCATTTGATTAATTGTTTACCAGTAATATGGTTTGGTGGTAAAAGCCTTTTGGACCTAGGCTTGGCGCTCCGGTACTGCTTGCCGTGCGATAGTAGAGAGAACCGTCTATGACTTCCTCTGACACCGCCTAGTAAGTTCTGGATGACAGGAAGCTTGGCCACAGTGATGTACTGGGCCGTACGCATTACCCTCTGTAGCGTCTTGCGGTCAGATGCCGAGCAGTTGCCATACCAGGCGGTGATGCAACCGGTCAAGATGCTCTCGATGGGGCAGCTATAGAACCTTTTGAGGATCTTGGGACCCATACCAAATAATTTCAGTCTCCTGAGGAGGAAAAGGTGCTTTCGTGCCCTCTTCACAACTGTCTTGGTGTGTTTGGACCATGATAGTTTGTTGATGTGGACACCAAGGAACATGAAACTCTCGACCCGCTCCACTACAGCCCCGTCGATGTTAATGGGGGCTTGTTCAACCCTCCGTTTACTATCGTCCACAATCAGCTCCTTTGTCTTGCTCGCATTGAGGGAGAAGGTGTTGTTCTGGCACCAAAGTGCCAGGTCTCTGACCTCCAAATAGGCTGTCTCATCATGGTCGGTGATCAGGCTTACCACTGTTGTGTCGTCAACAAATGTAATGATGGTTTTGGAGTCGTACTTGGCCACGCAGTCGTTAGTGAACAGGGAGTACAGGAGGGGACTAAACACACACCCTCGGACACAGTCGTCCGGAACAGCTTGTGTTCTCATGCTTGCTTCAGCGTTGCTTGCCTCAAAGCGAGCATAAAAGGCATTTAGCTTATCTGGTAGTCTTGCATCACTGAGCAGCTCATGGCTGGGTTTCCCTTTGTAGTCCGTAATAGTTTGCAAGCCCTGCCACATCTGATGAGCGTCAGAGCAGGTGTAGTAGGATTCAATCTTAGTCTGGTATTGACGCCTTGCGTGTTTGATGGTTCATCTGAGGGCATAGCAGGATTTCTTGTAAGCGTCCGGATTAGTGTCCCGGTACTTGAAAGCAGCAGCTCTAGCCTTTAGCTCGGTCCGGATGTTGCCTGTAATCCATGGCTTCTGGTTGGGATACAGAGCCTTGCGAAAGTATTCGGCCCCCTTGAACTTTGCGACCTTTTGCCACATTTCAGGCTTCAAACATAAAGTTATAAAACAGTATTTGTTTGTGAAGAATCAACAACAAGTGGGACACAATCATGAAGTGGAACAACATTTATTGGATATATCAAAAAAATTTAACAAATCAAAAACTGAAAAATTGGGCTTGCAAAATTATTCAGCCCCCTTAAGTTAATACTTTGTAGCGCCACCTTTTGCTGCGATTACAGCTGTAAGTCGCTTGGGGTATGTCAGTTTTGCACATCGAGAGACTGAAATGTTTTCCCATTCCTCCTTGCAAAACAGCTCGAGCTCAGTGAGGTTGGATGGAGAGCATTTGTGAACAGCAGTTTTCAGTTCTCTCCACAGATTCTCGATTGGATTCAGGTCTGGACTTTGACTTGGCCATTCTAACACCTGGATATGTTTATTTTTGAACCATTCCATTGTAGATTTTGCTTTATGTTTTGGATCATTGTCTTGTTGAAAGAGAAATATCTGTCCCAGTCTCAGGTCTTTTGCAGACTCCATCAGGTTTTCTTCCAGAATGGTCCTGTATTTGGCTCCATCCATCTTCCCATCAATTTTAACCATCTTCCCTGTCCCTGCTGAAGAAAAGCAGGCCCAAACCATGATGCTGCCACCACCATGTTTGACAGTGGGGATGGTGTGTTCAGGGTGATGAGCTGTGTTGCTTTTACGCCAAACATAAAGTTTTGCATTGTTGCCAAAAAGTTCAATTTTGGTTTCATCTGACCAGAGCACCTTCTTCCACATGTTTGGTGTGTCTCCCAGGTGGCTTGTGGCAAACTTTAAATTACACTTTTTATGGATATCTTTAAGAAATGGCTTTCTTCTTGCCACTCTTCCATAAAGGCCAGATTTGTGCAATATACGACTGATTGTTGTCCTATGGACAGAGTGTCCCACCTCAGCTGTAGATCTCTGCAGTTCATCCAGAGTGATCATGGGCCTCTTGGCTGCATCTCTGATCAGTCTTTTCCTTGTATGAGCTGAAAGTTTAGAGGGATGGCCAGGTCTTGGTAGATTTGCAGTGGTCTGATACTCCTTCCATTTCAATATTATCGCTTGCACAGTGCTCCTTGGGATGTTTAAAGCTTGGGAAATCTTTTTGTATCCAAATCCGGCTTTAAACTTCTTCACAACAGTATCTCGGACCTGCCTGGTGTGTTCCTTGTTCTTCATGATGCTCTCTGCGCTTTTAACGGACCTCTGAGACTATCACAGTGCAGGTACATTTATACGGAGACTTGATTACACACAGGTGGATTGAATTTATCATCATTAGTCATTTAGGTCAACATTGGATCATTCAGAGATCCTCACTGAACTTCTGGAGAGAGTTTGCCGCACTGAAAGTAAAGGGGCTGAATAATTTTGCACGCCCAATTTTTCAGGTTTTGATTTGTTAAAAAAGTTTGAAATATCCAATAAATGTCGTTCCACTTCATGATTGTGTCCCACTTGTTGTTGATTCTTCACAAAAAATACAGTTTTATATCTTTGTGTTTGAAGCCTAAAATGTGGCAAAAGGTCGCAAAGTTGAAGGGGGCCGAATACTTTCACAAGGCACTGTATGTCACTGTGGGGACGACCTTGTCGATGCACTTATTGATGAAGCCAGTGACTGATGTGGTATACTCCTCAATGCCTTTGGCTGAATCCCAGAACATATTCCAACCTATGCTAGCAAAACAGTCCTGTATTGAACAAGTCACTTGTACTTCCTGCTTTAGTTTTTGCTAGCAAGCAGGAATCAGAAGGATAGAATTATGGTCAGATTTGCCAAATGGAGAGCGAGGGAGAGCTTTGTATACCTCTCTGTTTATGGAGTAAAGGTGGTCTTTTGTTTCCTCTGGTTGCACATGTGACATGCTGGTAGAAATGAGGTAAAACAGATTTAAGTTTGCCTGCATTCCCCAGCCGCTAGGAGCACCATGTCTGGATGAACATTTTCTTGTTTGCTTATGGCCTTATACAGCTTGTTGAGTGTGGTCTAAGTGCCAGCATCGGTTTGTGGTGGAAAATGGAGGCTACGAATAATATAGATGAGAACTCTCTTGGTAGATAGTGTTATCTACAGCTTGTCATGAGGTACACTACCTCAGGTGAGCAATACCTCAAGACTTCTTTAATATAGACGCACACACCCCGCCCCGCGTCTTAACAGACAGAGCTGCTCTGTCCTGCTAATGCCCGGGAAAACCCAGCCAGCTCTGTTATCCATGTCATCATTCAGTCACGAATCAGTGAAACATAACATATTAGTTTTTAAAGATCCATTGGTAGGATAGTCTTAATCGTAGATCGTCCCATTTATTTTCCAGTGATTGCACGTTGGCCAATAGTACGGAAGGTAGTGGTGGTTTACCGAGTTGCCAACTAATTCTTACAAGGAACACTGCCCTCCTCCCCCTTTTTCTCCATATTTTCTTCACGCAAATGACAGGGATTTGGGCCTGGTCTCGAGAAAGCAGTATATCCTTTACGTTGGACTCATTACATAAATAATCTTCTTCCAGTTCAAGGTGAGTAATCGCTGTTCTGATGTCCAGAAGCTCTTTTCGGTCATAAGAGATGGTAGCAAAAACACTATGTACAAACTAAGTAACAAACAATGTGAAAAAACTAACTGAAGAGCAGAGTTTGTTAGGAGCCCAGTTACAGGGAGTCAACCATTTAATCGGAACAGACATGGAACAAGACCGGAACAGTGTCAGCACACGGGTATACAAAAACATATGACAATCAATGCTGAAGTGGGGAACAGACAGATATAGGGGACATAATGATAGAGGTGATTGAGTCCAGGTGAGTCTAATAATCGCTGATGCACGTGACGGGGGAAGGCATATGTGCGTAATGCTGGGGAGCCTGACACCCTCAAGCGCCAGGGGGGACGAACGGGAGCAGGCGTGACACTGACTTTGGTGCAGGTCATGTCATTCTTCACATTACCATCTCTGGTAAACACACACTATATCAAATAAAATCTAAGTTGTCACATGCACAGGATACAGAAGGTTGTAGTGGCACAGTGAAATGGTTTCTTGCATATTTGCATAGTAGCAATATCAAAAAGTATTGTATAAATATTTTAGAATTATTAGATGATGCTTAACCAGACAGACTTGTCTAAATTGATGGGTAATGTGAAAGAAATGCTATAACCACCCCCCAGCCACATCTAGCGAAATGGATGGTTCACTATTGTCGAGACATATACACATGTTTCGTGAAATACAATAGATGGCCGTAATCACCCCCAAACACACCTGTCTAACTTGATGGGTCATGTAATCAACTGGCGAAGTGGAGTCTTTTGTTTAGCTACGTAGCTAGCTAGCTAAACAATGAACCAGAATCCCAAACCATACAGTACTAGCTGGCATTACAAACATATTTTCATAGCTAGCCTCCATGCATGAAATGCTGTAGTATGAATCTGCAGGTAGCTAAAGCTAACCAACTAGCTTTAATGCTAGCTGGCTAACATTAGGCTATAACTGGCAATGGAAATCGCTTTCCGTTATACAAATAATATTACTAGACAGATCATACATGTAAAGTTAGCTAGAGAGCCATATACCCGTATACTTAGAAGAACACTTCACGGCAGACTAGAACCCCTCAGTAAGACGTCATGGGTCATTTCCGTGTTTGTAGCTACAGCTTGTTTGCTCCGATGTGTCAAGTCAGTCCGGTTCACACTGAACGTGTGCAGAAAGTAGTCATTCACAACTTTTTCACACTGATCTTTGTCGATAGCGCCTGATAAATTCAGGGCAGCAACGTTGAGAACAGCAGCAACGCTTTTGCAGTTCTCCATGGCTAACGTTATCTTTAAAAACCAAAGCAGCGGTAGCAAGGATTACCTACACATACTGAGCAGCTAATGTTATAAACAGAAGCATGCTACATGGCAGACCAATGCAATCTCATCTCTCGGAATGTCTAGCCCACCCATTACCTCAGCCAATCATGGCTAGCAGTTCCTGTCTTTTTCCATGGCTAGACCAACTAGGCTTGTAATTTTACAATTTTATTCGTATTTACAGATGACATACAAGTTTGTTATTAGGCATACTGTATGAAAGTTCACATGTTCCAGAAGGCATTTCTGCCACACAAAAAAACGTGTTTTGATAAATAAATAAAAAATGATGTAGTGACGTGTGACAACCGCCTGGCTTCTTGAAACGGGTCACCAATGTACTTGGTGAAAAAAAGTGATTCTGATAGTTGTAACACTCGAAAATATCTCCAATCAAGCTAGAATCATGTGACACACTGCACAAATGCTCAGTTTAGTCCGTAACCCTTGAAAAAGCAAGATCCTTTGATAGATACTGCAAATTTTATATTTGTTATATTTTATGTAAGTTAGCAATACTAAAGTTACCATGTTGTAATGGTTTTGACTTGAGATTATTTATAGGGGTGCCAGGTAGGTTGTGCCTACCAGAGAAAACATTGGTTTCTCCTTTTGGTTTGGGAGGGAATGAGTCCCATCTGGTCCGTCAAGTCCACATCAATACAAAGGACTTCATAAACCCATAAAACATTGGAAAGAACTTCAAAAACTATTATTTTGCATGGGTTGTATTACCAACATAAATGATTACACAAACACATATAATAATATAACACAATGAGTTCTGGTTCCTCCAGAAATGTCCTGTACCTCGGGCCTAAAAAGAGTCCGGCTCGGTAAAGGAGTACAGGGAACTCAAGTGATCTTAGTCACGCAATGTTTGTCCGTTCATACAAGTGTAGCGTACACCCAGTATTAATCATACAATCAATATAACAATAATTTTACCACACAACTTTAAAGCTTATCAACTCTTACTAAGTCCTCAACTACAACTAACTACATAAATCATCACGGTATACATCACATCAAAACAAATTAAATACCGTATACAAAAAGGTTGTAGTCAGTCAGTCAGACAATCCAATCCCTAACAGATCACCAGCAGAGAAAAGTCACGAAGAACAGAGAGTTGTAGTCAACGGACTGACGCTAAGAGTGGACCAGATCCTAGCACTGAGATGGTTCAGAAAAATTCAGGGCCGTCACAATGTAGCTGAAACTGAAGTTAGCTAATGGCTGAAAGGATCTTGGTTAGTTAGTTGTAACAAGTCTAATGAGGCCTGGGTGCAATGTTGGGAAATGATGGGTCCACCAAGTCTGTAACCCGGGACCTTCATACCACAGTCACAACTGTGAGTCTGAGTGAACATGTCCAACAACATTCCCTCATACATACACACCTCTCTCTCACACACACACCGCTCACACACACACACACAGATACACACACCGCTCTCTCGCTCTTAAACTCTCTGTTAAACACACAGACCACAAACATTCCGTTTTTTAGTTCAGACGTTGAGTTGAAATGGGACAGTTAATGGAGTGTAAAAATAATAAACATTTTATGATTTGTATTAATATTTGATTATTACTGCCACACAAAATGTTAATCATGGCAATGTTGTTATCATGTTCTCAATAAAGGCTTTCAATATTTTGTTGCATTTTATGATTTATGACCAGGGAGGTGGGATAAATTGTAACATTTGACTCCTTGTATTTGAGACAAAGTCACACCTTGTCTGATTTAGAGATAACACCTTAACCAATTTGTAGCAGACAGATGGAAGTTGTTCCTATCACATTTTCAATGTAGTAGCTAAATAAATCTCTGAGAAAATGACAAAAAAATACAGAAAGTGAGAAAATGATGATAATGCCCTTTCAGTGTATGAGCTGTAGACTGCCTGCAATGTCAGCCTGTTGTGGTGGGGTGGAGTTTTGGCCTGCCTAAGTTAATAGACCGATAAGAAAGAGAGTTCCAAACCTCTCTGCCAACAACCATTTGTTTTCAGTTTTCCCTCCCAATTCAGACCACTCCCAGACAGTCCTGGCAAAATTATTTATTTTTGACCATTTTAATTGAAAACAATCACAGTAAGGTATTTAATTGTTAACCAAAACACTTTATCTGGATAGTCCAGATATATGCTCTACAGATGGTCAAACTATCAACAAACTCTGTTGATGAACAATTGTTTGCTAAGGTTAGGTTTAGAATAAGGGTTAGGGGTTAGGTAAGGGTACAGGTTAAGTTTAGGGTTAGGATAAGGGTTAGGGTACATGTTAAGTTTAGGGTTAGGATAAGGGTTGGGGTTAGGGTTAGGGTACAGGTTAAGTTTAGGGTTAGGATAAGGGTTGGGGTTAGGGTACAGGTTAAGTTTAGGGTTAGGATAAGGGTTGGGGTTAGGGTTAGGGTACAGGTTAAGTTTAGGGTTAGGATAAGGGTTAGGGTACATGTTAGGGTTAGGTTTAGGATAAGGGTTGGGGTTAGGGTTAGGGTACAGTTATATTATATATTATTATATTATAAGTTTAGGGTAAGGGTTAGGTACAGGTTAGGGTTAGGTTTAGGATAAGGGTTGGGGTTAGGGTTAGGGTACAGGTTAAGTTTAGGGTTAGGATAAGGGTTAGGATACAGGTTACGTTTAGGGTTAGGATAAAGGTTGGGGTTGGGGTTAGGGTTAGGATAAGGGTTGGGGTTAGGGTACAGGTTAAGTTTAGGGTTAGGATAAGGGTTGAGGTTAGGGTACAGGTTAAGTTTAGGGTTAGGATAAGGGTTAGAAGATAGTTAGTTGAAATGTAACTGATAGTCTGCAGTAAAGCTCCATAACCAACAACAATGGGGTGCATATTCACAGAGAAATTATCCTCCATTTATAACTATCTCGCCCAGATAAACAAAGAAGTAGCAATAGAAGCATTAGATTGGGCATGAAGTGTGTTTGTTTGGCAGAGAGACTGTAATTAAAGGCTTGATAAAATACTTCAAATAAAGGGTGTAATTACTAACAATTTTTTGAAGTGTGAGTACTGCTTTCATTGGGTGGTTTTATGCAGTGAAATTAAGCGTGGGAAAGATGAATGGCAGTTTCCTGCCGTCAAACTGCATTTACTCTGATGCGTAAGTGTGTGTGTGTGTATCTGTGTGTTAGGGAGCAAGGGACTGCGGCGGGGAGTGGGATTGGGGGGGATGGTCCCGCTGTCTCTCACTGGGCTTCAGTTCTTTAGTACACTTTGTTTTACTACAAAATGAAGGCACAACAAAAATTATAATAACCCCTCCTCTGTCTGTCTCTCTGTCTCTGTCTCTCTTTGTGTAGTTTGGAAACATCTTCAAGCAAACAGAGAGTGGGGGGGTTATAATAATTTTGTGCCTTCATGGCAAGACATTCAAAAGAGGGCATCCTCTGAGAGGGAAATACATGGAGGAGAGAGGAGAAAATATGGAGGAGAGAATACAAGGAGGTGAGAAAAAATAATACAAGGAGGTGAGAAAGAATGCAAGGAGGAGAGGGGAGAGAATAGAGGGATGAGGGAGGGAGAACACAGGAAGGAGGGAGAATACCAGGAGGAGAGAAGAGAATACAAGGAGGAGAGAGAAGAGATTACATGGAAGAGAGAGGAGAAAATTCCAGGAGGAGAGAGGAGAATACCAGGAGGAGAGAAGAGAGAATATAGGGAGTTTAGAGGAGAGAATACAGGGAGGAGAGAGTAAAATACAGGCAGGAGAGAGTAAAATACAGGCAGGAGAGAGTAAAATACAGGGAGGAGAGAGGAAAATACAGGGATGAGAGAGGAAAATACAGGGAGGAGAGAGTTAAATACAGGGAGGAGAGAGGAAATAATACAGAATACAGGGAGGAGAGAGGAGACAATACAAGGAGGAGAGAGGGAGTATACAGGGAGGGGAAGAGAGAATACAGGGAGGAAAAAGGGAGAATACCGGGAGGAGGAGGAGAGAATACCGGGAGGATAGGAAGTATAAAGGGAGGAGGGAGGGAGAATACAGGGAGGAGAGAATAGAGAGGAGAGAATACAGGGACGAGGGAGGAGAGAATGCAGGGAGGAGAGAGGAGAGAATGCAGGGAGGCAGGAGGAGAGAATACAGGGAGGAGAGAGGAAGTATACAGGGAGGAGGGAGAAGAGAATACAGGGAGGAGGCAGGAGAAGAGAATACAGGGAGGAGGGAGAAGAGAATACAGGGAGGAGGGAGAAGAGAATACAGGGAGGAGGGAGGAGATAATACAGGGAGGAGGGAGGAGAGAATACAGGGAGGAGGGAGAAGAGAATACAGGGAGGAGAGAATACAGGGAGGAGGGAGGAGAGAATACAGGGATGAAAGGAAAGAATACTGGGAGGGATGAGAGAATTGAGGGAGGAGATTTGAGGGAGAATACATTGAGAAGAGAGAGAATACAGGGAGGAGAGAGGGAATTCAGGGAGGAGGGAGGAGAGAATACAGGGAGGAGGATTGAGGGAGAATACAGGGAGGAGAGAATACAATGTGTAGAGAAGAGAGAATACAGGGAGGAGAGAGGAGAGAATACAAAGTGGAGAGAAGAGAGAATACAGGGAGGAGAGAGGTGGGAATACAGTGTGGAGAGAAGAGCGAATACAGGGAGTAGAAGAGAGAAAACAGGGAGGGAGGAGAGAATACAGTGTGGAGGGAGGGAGCATATAGGGAGGAGGGAGGGAGATGGAGCCTTGTAATGGTGCCCGGAGGAGATGGACGCCGTTTTACGGTCTCCTAACCAATTATGCTATTATGTGTTTTTTTCGCGATATTTGTAAATGATTTTGTACATAATGTTTCTGCAACCGTTTCTTGCGGCAGAAAAGAGCTTCTGGATATCAGGACAGCGATCACTCACCTCTGATTAGACTAAGATTCCTTCAACAACAACAACAACAACCGCAGCAAGCAGGACTCACACGATATTCTCCAAACACCCCACAGTGCAGACATCCCAATTATTTGCAAAAGGGAGCGACGCAGAGGAGGAAGAGCCGGATGCCTTGTCCAGACCTGCAGAAGGCAACTAGGAAAGCTGCTGTTACCATCAATATTACTCGCCAACATGCAATCATTGGACAATAAACTAGACAAGGAACGTTCACATCAAAAACTGTAATATCCTATGTTTCACAGAATCGTGGCTGAATAACAATATGGATATTCAGCTACACGCTGCACCGGCAGGATACACGCTGCACCGGCAGACGAGGGGAGGTGGTCTGTGCATATCTGTAAACAACTGCTGGTGCACAAAATCTAAGGAAGTCTCTAGATTTTGCTCGCCTGATGTAGAGTATGTTATGATAAATTGCAGGCCACACTACTTGCCTAGAGAGTTCCCAGCTATACTTTTCGTGGCTGTATATTGACCACCACAGACCGATGCAGGCACTAAGAGCGCACTCAGCCAGCTGTATAAGGAAATAAGCAAACAGGAAACCACTCACCCAGAGGCGGTGCTCCTAGTGGCCAGAGACTTTAATGCAGGGAAAGTTAAATCATTTCTACCAAATCTCTATCAACATGTTAAATGTGCAACCAGAGGGAAAAAAAATCTAGATCAGCTGTACTACACACACAGAGATGCGTACAGAGCTCTCCCTCGCCCTCCATTTGGTAAATACGACCGCAATTCTATCCTCCTGATTCCTGCTTACAAGCAAAAATGAAAGCAGGAAGCACCAGTGACTCGGTCTATAAAAAAATGGTCAGATGAAGCAGATGCTAAACTACAGGACTGTTTCGCTATCACAGACTGGAACATGTTCTGGGATTTTTCCGATGACATTGGGGAATACACCACATCAGTCACTGGCTTTATCAATAAGTGCATTGAGAACGTTGTCTCCACATTGACCGTACGTACATACCCCAATCAGAAGCCATGGATTGCAGGCAACATTCGCACTGAGCTAAAGGATAGAGCTGTCGCTTTCAAGGTGCGGGACTCTAACACAGAAGCTTACAAGAAATCCCGCTATGCCCTGTGACGAACCATCAAACAGGCAAAGTGTCAATACAGGGCTAAGATTGAATCATACTACACCGCATGGGTCCTGAGATCCTCAAAAGGTTCTACAGCTGCAACATCGAGAGCATCCTGACAGGTTGCATCACTGCCTGGTACGGCAATTGCTCAGTCTCCGACCGCAAGACACTTCAGAGGGTAGTGCGTACGGCCCATTACATCACTGGGGCAAAGCTGCCTGCCATCCAGGACCTCTACACCAGGCAGTGTCAGAGGAAGGTCCTGAAAATTGTCAAAGAGCCCAGCCACCCCAGTCATAGACTGCTCTCTCTTCGTCCGCCCACGTGTTCTCGCACACCCCGAGAGCTTCTGGTCAGCGGGGTGGTGGCACCGGGATCCTCATCTCTCCCAAGTGGTCATTCTCTCTTTCTCCCCTTACCCATCTGTCTATCGCCTCCTTTGAATTCCATGCTGTCACAGTTACCAGCCCTTTCAAGCTTAACATCCTTATCATTTATCGCCCTCCAGGTTCCCTCGGAGAGTTCATCAATGAGCTTGATGCCTTGATAAGCTCCTTTCCTGAGGACGGCTCACCTCTCACAGTTCTGGGCGACTTTAACCTCCCCACGTCTACCTTTGACTCATTCCTCTCTGCCTCCTTCTTTCCACTCCTCTCCTCTTTTGACCTCACCCTCTCACCCTCCCCCCTACTCACAAGGCAGGCAATACGCTCGACCTCATCTTTACTAGATGCTGTTCTTCCACTAACCTCATTGCAACTCCCCTCCAAGTCTCCGACCACTACCTTGTATCCTTTTCCCTCTCGCTCTCATCCAACACCTCCCACACTGCCCCTACTCGGATGGTATCGCGCCGTCCCAACCTTCGCTCTCTCTCCCCCGCTACTCTCTCCTCTTCCATCCTATCATCTCTTCCCTCCGCTCAAACCTTCTCCAACCTATCTCCTGATTCTGCCTCCTCAACCCCTCTCCTCCCTCTCTGCATCCTTTGACTCTCTATGTCCCCTATCCTCCAGGCCGGCTCGGTCCTCCCCTCCCGCTCCGTGGCTCGATGACTCATTGCGAGCTCACAGAACAGGGCTCCGGGCAGCCGAGCGGAAATGGAGGAAAACTCGCCTCCCTGCGGACCTGGCATCCTTTCACTCCCTCCTCTCTACATTTTCCTCCTCTGTCTCTGCTGCTAAAGCCACTTTCTACCACGCTAAATTCCAAGCATCTGCCTCTAACCCTAGGAAGCTCTTTGCCACCTTCTCCTCCCTCCTGAATCCTCGTCCCCCTCCCCCCCCTCCTCCCTCTCTGCAGACGACTTCGTCAACCATTTTGAAAAGAAGGTCGACGACATCTGATCCTCGTTTGCTAAGTCAAACGACACCGCTGGTTCTGCTCACACTGCCCTACCCTGTGCTCTTACCTCTTTCTCCCCTCTCTCTCCAGATGAAATCTCGCGTCTTGTGACGGCCAGCCGCCCAACAACCTGCCCGCTTGACCCTATCCCCTCCCCTCTTCTCCAGACCATTTCCGGAGACCTCCTCCCTTACCTCACCTCGCTCATCAACTCATCACTGACCGCTGGCTACGTCCCTTCCGTCTTCAAGAGAGCGAGAGTTGCACCCCTTCTGAAAAAACCTACACTCGATCCCTCCGATGTCAACAATTACAGACCAGTATCCCTTCTTTCTTTTCTCTCCAAAACTCTTGAACGTGCCGTCCTTGGCCAGCTCTCCCGCTATCTCTCTCTGAATGACCTTCTTGATCCAAATCAGTCAGGTTTCAAGACTAGTCATTCAACTGAGACTGCTCTCCTATGTATCACGGAGGCGCTCCGCACTGCTAAAGCTAACTCTCTCTCCTCTGCTCTCATCCTTCTAGATCTATCGGCTGCCTTCGATACTATGAACCATCAGATCCTCCTCTCCACCCTCTCCGAGTTGGGCATCTCCGGCGCGGCTCACGCTTGGATTGCGTCCTACCTGACAGGTCGCTCCTACCAGGTGGCGTGGCGAGAATCTGTCTCCTCACCACGCGCTCTCACCACTGGTGTCCCCCAGGGCTCTGTTCTAGGCCCTCTCCTATTCTCGCTATACACCAAATCACTTGGCTCTGTCATAACCTCACATGGTCTCTCCTATCATTGCTATGCAGACGACACACAACTAATCTTCTCCTTTCCCCCTTCTGACGACCAGGTGGCGAATCGCATCTCTGCATGTCTGGCAGACATATCAGTGTGGATGACGGATCACCACCTCAAGCTGAACCTTGGCAAGACGGAGCTGCTCTTCCTCCCGGGGAAGGACTGCCCGTTCCATGATCTCGCCATCACGGTTGACAACTCCATTGTGTCCTCCTCCCAGAGCGCTAAGAACCTTGGTGTGATCCTGGACAACACCCTGTCGTTCTCAACCAACATCAAGGCGGTGGCCCGTTCCTGTAGGTTCATGCTCTACAACATCCGCAGAGTACGACCCTGCCTCACACAGGAAGCGGCGCAGGTCCTAATCCAGGCACTTGTCATCTCCCGTCTGGATTACTGCAACTCGCTGTTGGCTGGGCTCCCTGCCTGTGCCATTAAACCCCTTCAACTCATCCAGAACGCCGCAGCCCGTCTGGTGTTCAACCTTCCCAAGTTCTCTCACGTCACCCCGCTCCTCCGTTCTCTCCACTGGCTTCCAGTTGAAGCTCGCATCCGCTACAAGACCATGGTGCTTGCCTACGGAGCTGTGAGGGGAACGGCACCTCAGTACCTCCAGGCTCTGATCAGGCCCTACACCCAAACAAGGGCACTGCGTTCATCCACCTCTGGCCTGCTCGCCTCCCTACCACTGAGGAAGTACAGCTCCCGCTCAGCCCAGTCAAAACTGTTCGCTGCTCTGGCCCCCCAATGGTGGAACAAACTCCCTCACGACGCCAGGACAGCGGAGTCAAACACCACCTTCCGGAGACACCTGAAACCCCAGCTCTTTAAGGAATACCTAGGATAGGATAAGTATTCCCTTTCCCCCCCCCTTTAACATTTAGATGCACTATTGTAAAGTGACTGTTCCACTGATGTCATAAGGTGAATGCACCAATTTGTAAGTCGCTCTGGATAAGAGCGTCTGCTAAATGACTTAAATGTAAATGTAAATGTAAGCGGTACCTTGAGTGCCAAGTCTAGGACAAAAAGGCTTCTCAACAGTTTTTACCCCCAAGCCATAAGACTCCTGAACAGGTAACCAAATGGTTACCCGGACTATTTGCATTGTGTGCCGCCCCCCAACCCCTCTTTTACTTTTATGCTGCTGCTGCTCCCTGTTTATCTTATATGCTTAGTCACTCTAACTATACATTCATGTACATACTACCACAATTGGCCCGACCAACCAGTGCTCCCGCACATTGGCTAACCGGGCTATCTGCATTGTGTCCCACCACCCGCCTACCCCTCTCTTTTTACGGTACTGCTACTCTCTGTTCATCATATATGCATAGTCACTTTAACCATACCCACATGTACACATTACCTCAATAAGCCTGAATAACCGGTGTCTGTATATAGCCTTGCTACTCTTATTTTCAAATGTCTTTTTACTGTTGTTTTATTTCTTTACCTACCGACACACACACACTTTTTTCTTCTCTGCACTATTGGTTAGAGCCTGTAAGTAAGTATTTCACTGTAAGGTCTACCTGTTGTATTCAGTGCACGTGACAAATCAACTTGGATTTGATTTGAGAGTACAGGGAGGAAGAGGGAGAATACTGGGAGGATAGAGGAGGGGATACAATGTGGACAGAAGAGAGAATATAGGGAGGAGATAATACAGGGAGGATCTTCTCCAAGATGGCATAGCAGTCAGATGTCCTTTGTCCTCGTCTTGTCGTGTCCCATATATATATATATATATATATATATATATATATATATATATATATATATATATATATATATATATATATATATATATATATATATATATATATTCATCTTTCTTTGCATATCTTTTATATATTTTCTCAACTTCAAAACACTCTCCTGCAACCCGCCTCACCAATTAAAAAAAAGTATTATTTACCTCAAATCTGAAATCCACAATAGAAGCTAGCCAGAAACTAGCCAGAAGCTAACCAGATGCTAGCCAAAAGCTAGCCAGTTTACTGGCTAATGTTAGCTTGCTAGCTTGCTTGCTAGCTTGCTCACTATACCTTATCCAACCTATTAGTTCCACCACCCACACATGCGATGACATCTCCTGGTTTCAATGACGTTTCTAGAGACAATATCTCTCTCATCATCACTCAATACCTAGGTTTACCTCCACTGTATTCACATCCTACCATACCTTTGTCTGTACATTATACCTTGAAGCTATTTTATCGCCCCCAGAAACCTCCTTTTACTCTCTGTTCCGGACGTTCTAGACGACCAATTCTCATAGCTTTTAGCCATACCCTTACCCTACTCCTCCTCTGTTCCTTTGGTGATATAGAGGTGAATCCAGGCCCTGCAGTGCCTAGCTCCACTCCTATTCACCAGGCGCTCTCTTTTGATGACTTCTGTAACCGTAATAGCCTTAGTTTCATGCATGTTAACATTAGAAGCCTCCTCCCTATGTTTGTTTTATTCACTGCTTCAGCACACTCTGCCAACCCGGATGTTCTAGCTGTATCTGAATCCTGGCTTAGGAAGACCACCAAAAAGATAGAACGGCCAAAGGAGACAGTGTTGCAATCTACTGCAGAGAGCCTGCAGAGTTCTGTCCTACTATCCAGGTCTGTACCCAAACAATTTGAACTTCTACTTTTAAAAATCCACCTCTCTGAAAACATGTCTCTCATCATTGCCGCCTGCTATATACCACCCTCTGCCCCCAGCTGTGCTCTGGACACCATATGTGAACTGATTGTCCCCCATCTATCTTCAGAGCTCATGCTGCAAGGCGACCTAAACTGGAACATGCTTAACACCACCCTACAATCTAAGCTTGATGCCCACAATCTCACACAAATTATCAATGAACCTACCAGGTAACACCCCAAAGCCGTAAACACAGGCACCCTCATAGATATCATCCTAAAGAACTTGATCTCTAAATACACCTCTGCTGTTTTCAACCAAGATCTCAGGGATCACTGCCTCATTGCCTGCATCCGTAATGGGTCAGCAGTCAAACGACCTCCACTCATCCCTATCAAACGCTCCCTGAAACACTTCAGCAAGCAGGCCTTTCTAATTGACCTGGCCGGGGTATCCTGAAAGGATATTGACGTCAGTAGAGGATGCCTGTTTTTTTTATTTAAATGCCTTCCTCACCATCTTAAATAAGCATGCCCCATTCAAGAAATTTAGAATCAGGAACAGATGTAGGCCTTGGTTCTCTCCAGACCGTTCTGCGTTAGCATCGAACAGCCCCGTGATATGCAACTTTTCAGGGAAGCTAGAAACCAATATACACAGGCAGTTAGAAAAGCCAAGGCTAGCTTTTTCAAGCAGAAATTTGCTTCCTGCAACACAAACTCAAAAAGGTTCTGGGACACTGTAAAGTCCATGGAGAATAAGTACACCTCCTCCCAGCTGCCCACTGCACTGAGGATAGGAAACACTGTCACCACCGATAAATCCTCTATAATTGAAAATTTCAATAAGCATTTTTCTACGGCTGGCCATGCATTCCACCTGGCTACTCCTACCCCTGTCAACAGCAGTGCACCCCCCACAGCAACTCGCCCAAGCCTTCCCCATTTCTCCTTCTCCCAAATCCAGTCAGCTGATGTTCTGAAAGAGCTGCAAAATCTGGACCCCTGCAAATCAGCCGGGCTAGACAATCTGGACCGTTTCTTTCTAAAATGGTCTGCCGAAAATGTTGCAACACCTATTACTAGCCTGTTCAACCTCTCTTTCGTGTCATCTGAGATTCCCAAAGATTGGAAAGCAGCTGCGGTCTTCCCCCTCTTCAAAGGGGGGGACACTCTTGACCCAAACTGCTACAGACTTATATCTATCCTACCCTGCCTATCTAAGGTCTTCAAAAGCCAAGTCAACAAACAGATTACCGACCATTTTGAATCCCACCATACCTTCTCCGCTTTGCAATCTGGTTTCAGAGCTGGTCCTGTGTGCACCTCAGCCACGCTCAGGGTCCTAAATGATATCTTAACTGCCATCGATAAGAAACAATACTATGCAGCCGTATTCATTGATCTGGCCGAGGCTTTCGACTCTCAATCACCACATCCTCATCGGCAGACTCGATAGCCTTGGTTTCTCAAATGATTGCCTTGCCTGGTTCACCAACTACTTCTCTGATAGAGTTCAGAGGGTCAAATCGGAGGGCCTTTTGTCCTGGCCTCTGGGAGTCTCTATGGGGGTGCCTCAGGGTTCAATTCTTGGACTGATTCTCTTCTCTGTATACATCAATGATGTCGCTCTTGCTGCTGGTGAGTCTCTGATCCAACTCTACGCACACCATTCTGTATACTTCTGGCCCTTCTTTGGACACTGTGTTAACAACCCTCCAGACGAGCTTCAATGCCATACAACTATCCTTCCGTGGCCTCCAATTGCTCTTAAATACAAGTAAAACTAAATGCATGCTCTTCAAATGATTGCTGCCTGCACCTGCCCGCCCGTTCAACATCACTATTCTGGATGGTTCTAACTAAAATAATGTGGACAACGGCAGGGTAGCCTAGTGGTTAGAGTGTTGGACTAGTAACTGGAAAGTTGCCAGTTCAAACCCCCGAGCTGACAAGGTACAAATCTGTCGTTCGGCCCCTGAATAGGCAGTTAACCCACTGTTCCTAGGCCGTCATTGAAAATAAGAATTTTCTTAACTGACTTGCCTAGTTAAATAAAGATCAAATAAAAAATACCTAGGTGTCTGGTTAGACTGTAAACTCTCCTTCCAGACTCACATCAAACATCTCCAATCCAAAGTTAAATCTAGAATTGGCTTCCTATTTCGCAACAAAGCATCCTTCACTCATGCTGCCAAACATACCCTTGTAAAACTGACCATCCTACCCATCCTCCATTTTGGCGATGTCATTTACAAAATAGCCTCCAATACCCTACTCAATAAATTGGATGCAGTCTATCACAGGCCCATCTGTTTTTGTCACCAAAGCCCCATATACTACCCACCACTGTGACCTGTATGCTCTCGTTGGCTGGCCCTCGCTTCATACCCATCGCCAAACTCACTGGCTCCAGGTCATCTACAGACCCTACTAGGTAAAATCCCACCTTATCTCAGCTCGCTGGTCACCATAGTAGCACCCACCTGTAGCACGCACTCCAGCAGGTATATCTCTCTGGTCACCCCCAAAACCAATTCTTCCTTTGGCCGCCTCTCCTTCCAGTTCTCTGCTGCCAATGACTGGAACGAACTACAAAAATCTCTGAAACTGGAAACACTTATCTCCCTCACTAGCTTTAAGCACCAGCTGTCAGAGCAGCTCACAGGTTACTGCACCTGTACATAGCCCATCTATAATTTAGCCCAGAAAACTACCTCTCCCCCTACTGCATTTATTTATTTATTTTGCTCCTTTGCACCCCAATATTTCTGCCTCTACCTTGCACATTCTTCCACTGCAAATCTACCATTCCAGTGTTTTACTTGCTATATTGTATTTACTTCGCCACCATGGCCTTTTTTTGCCTTTTCCTCCCTTATCTCACCTCATTTGCTCTCATTGTATATAGACTTATTTTTCAACTGTATTATTGACTGTATGTTTGTTTTACTATATGTGTGTAACTCATGTGTCGTTGCATGTGTTGTTGTATGTGTATTTGTCTGCTTTGCTTTATCTTGGCCAGGTCGCAATTGTAAATGAGAACTTGTTCTCAACTTGCCTACCTGGTTAAATAAAGGTGAAATAAATTAAATAAAATAAGAGGGAGAATACAATGTGGAGAGACGAGAGAATACAGGGAGGAGAGAGAGGAGAGAATACAATGTGGAGAGAAGAGAGAATACAGGGAGGAGAGAGGAGAGAATACAATGTGGAGAGAAGAGAAAATACAGGGAGGAAAGAGGAGAGAATACAATGTGGAGAGAAGAGAAAATACAGGGAGAGAGGAGAGAATACAATATGGAGGGAGGGAGCACATAGTGAGGAGGGAGGGAGAGTACAGGGAGGAGGGAGGGAGAGAATTGGGAGGAGAGATGAGTGAATACAGGGAGTAGAAGAGAGAATACAGGGAGGAGAAGAGAGAAAACAGAGAGGATGGAGAGAGAACACAGGGACGAGAGAGAATACAAGTAGGAGAGGAGAGTAAATACAGGGAGGAGGGGGAATACAGGGCTGAAGAGGGAGAATACTGGGAGGAGAGAGGAGGGAATACGGGGTGGAGAGAGGAGATAATACAGGGAGGAGAGGAGAGAATACAAGGAGGAGAGGAGAGAATACAAGGAGGAGAGGAGAGAATACAGGGAGGAGAGGAGAGAATACAAGGAGGAGAGGAGAGAATACAAGGTGGAGAGGAGAGAGAATACAGGGAGGAGAGCAGAGAGAATACAGGGTGGAGAGGAGAGAGAATACAGGGAGGAGTGGAGAGAGAATACAGAGAGGAGAGAGAATACAGGAAGGAGAGGAGAGAGAATACAGGGAGGAGAGGAGAGAGAATACAGGGACGAGAGAGAATACAAGTAGGAGAGGAGAGTGAATACAGGGAGGAGAGGAGAGCGAATACAGGGAGGAGAGGAGAGCGAATACAGGGAGGAGTGGAGATTACAGGGAGCTGTAAAGCGAGGCAGCAGTCCCAGCCAGAGAGACAGCGGATGAGTTGATCCTTCATGCTTGGTTGACCCTTTACAATACATAAAATACAATTCAAACCTGACACCCATCACCTGCTGTTCTACCTAGTGTCCCCCACCACCACCTCCTCTGTAGCGCTGCATGCTGTCCCACCTAGTGGGGCCTTGGCCCCTGTTAACTGTGCCATCTATTGGGGTCTTGCCCCCCCATTTGCTGTTCCACCTTTAGCGATTCTCCCCCCATCTGCCTCCCATCACTCTCCCTGCACCCGCAGTACATCACATAGCACACTGCAACCAGCCATCTCTTGCCAGGGGTCAGTGCACTGCACTGATTCACACAAACCCACTCACACACACCTACACACACACTTATGTACAGACACACACTCAAACATACACCTTCTCTCCCACACGCCTACTCACATCCCCATGTATTATCTCCCCTCTCCCGCTCCTGACCTTCCACAGCAGGAGGGGAAAGAAGAAGACCAAAAGGAGGAGGCGAGCAGGTACATGTAAACTCATCATGTCACTCAGTGACATCTCAGTCAGGGGTGCTTTTACCTCTCTCTCTCTCTCTCTCCTTCCCTCTTTCTCTCTCTCTCTCTCCTTCCCTCTTTCTCTCTCTCTCTCCTTCCTTCTTTCTCTCTCCCTCTCCTTCCCTCTCAATTCTTTCTCTGCCCTCCTCTTTCTCTCCCTTTCTCTCTTTCATTCACAGGTGCCTGCTGCACTGAGCTGGCACTCTCAAACTGTGGAAGTGTGACTTGTCATGCCGATGCTGTGTCTCCAAGCTGAGAAAGTCCTGACTTGAAAGAGAGCATATAAGACCAAGCATTCTGTGGTGTCTCGTTTTGCTCTTGGGGGTACAGTAGCGCTAACTCAGTGTGGGGAAAGAGAGAGAGAGAGACACAGCGAGAGATACAGAAAGAGACATAACCAAACAAAAAGATAATTACTTGACACATTAGAAAGAATATTAACAAACAAAAAAACTGAGCAAACTACAATATAATGCTATTTGGCCCGTAACAGAGTACATACTGGCAGAATACCTGTACAGACTCAGCGAGCATAGCCTTGCTATTGAGAAAGGCCGCCGTAGGCAGACCTGCCTCTCAAAAGAAGACAGGCTATGTGCACACTGCCCACAAAATGAGGTGGAAACTGAGCTGCACTTCCTAACCTCCTGCCAAATATATGAACATATTTGAGACACATATTTCCCTCAGATTTCACAGACCCACAAAGAATCTGAAAATAAATCAAATTTTGATCAATTCCAATATCTACTGGGTGAAATACCACTGTGTGCCATCACAGCTGCAATACTTGTGACCTGTTGTCACAAGAAAAGTGCAACCAGTGAAGAACAAACACCAGTAGATACCTGAGTGGTTTCCTTCCTCTCCGGCAACTGAGTTAGGAAGGACACCTGTATCTTTGTAGTGACTGGGTGTTCCATCCAAAGTGTAATTAATAACCTCACCATGCTCAAAGGGATATTCAATGTCTGCTTTTTTTACCCATCAACCAATAGGTGCCGTTCTTTGCAAGGCATTGGAAAACCTCCCTGGTCTTTGTGGTTGAATCTGTGTTCGAAATTCACTGCTCGACGTTGGGATCTTACAGATAATTGTATATGTCAGGTGCAGAGATGAGGTAGTCATTCAAAAAGCATGTTAAACACAATTATTGCACACAGAGTGAGTCCATGCAACTTATTCCTGTATGTGACTTGTTAAAACTTCAGGATTGGTGGGTCCCCTGCGGGACGGTTGAGCTAACGTGGGCTAATGCGATTAGCATGAGGTTGTAAGTAACAAGCAAATTTCCCAGGACATAGACATATCTGATATTGGCATAAAGCTTAAATTCTTGTTAATCTAGCTGAACTGTCCAATTTACAGTAGCTATTACAGTGAAAGAAAACCATGTTATTGTTTGAGAAGAGTGCACAGTTATGTACTTGAAGTTATTCATTTAAAAAAATTGCGACATTTGGGCAGTCTTGTTGTCAATGTTGTTTGATGAAATCATTGTCGTATAGTTTTTTTTGCCTTTTCCCCCAGCGTTGTCCCAACCATATCCGAGGCATCAGGAAGAATTAAGTCCTCTACAATAGTATGGGGCTTGCCTGTCCGAGCCACTCGGTGGCTCACCATATAAGACGCTTCTAGCCCTTTCTTATTAATGGTATCTATTGATTTTATATATATATACTGTATATGTCATACTACTCGAAAGTCATCTTAATTCTCGCTCAAAAAACTCCCGCGGCTTATTTTTCAAATTGGCATGTTTTGTTTCTAAATGTCTGCGCAAGAGTGAAGGTTTCATCGAGTTGTGAAGTAGGACTTTTGCACATATAACACACTGTGGCTGAGTTAAGGCCCTACTCCCAATATAAGTGAACAACAAATGTAGAATTACTGATAATAGCATTGGATGTGCTCGTGTAAGCAGAACAACTTGTCGTCGACAGGTCCAGTACTTCTGATAGTAGCAGTACTACCAGTAGAGCTGGTATCTGTCTATGGACGCAAGACTTATTTATTTTTTGACCGTTAGTGGAATTCCCGCGAGAGAGTAACGGTTAATGTGATTGGATGTTAATTATTTGACTAGGCTACCTGTATTTGACATTGTGTTGTTATTTCGCTGAACACTAGATGGTTTCATTTGATTTTTGGCAGTGAAATGAGGCTACTCAGGTGAGAAAATAACCAAATGAATAACCCCGTTGGAAAATATAAATGGACATAAATGTGAATCACATTTCTATTTGGCATACCCCAGACGGCATTGCACCCCAGTTTGGGAATACCTGCTCTACAGTATTGGTGTTTACAGTATCTATTACAGTGAAAGAAAACCATGATATTGTTTGACTGTGCACAGTTTTGAACTTGAAAAGTTATTAATAAACAAATTAGGCATATTTGGGCAGTCTTGATACAACATTTTGAACAGAAATGCAATGGTGCATTGACTCAGTCTAAAACTTTTTCACATACACTGCCATCTAGTGGACAACATCTAAATTGCACCTGGGCTGGAATAATACATTATGGCCTTTCTCTTGCATTTCAAAGTTGATGGTACAAAAAAATTGTTGTTTTCTTTCTTTGTATAATCTTTGACCAGATCTAATGTGTTATATTATCAAACATTGCTTTCACATTTCCGCAACCTTCAAAGTGTTTCCTTTGGTACCAAGAATATGCATGTCCTTGCTTCAGCTACAGCTACAGGCAGTTATATTTGGGTATGTCATTTTAGGCTAAATTTGAAGAAAAGGGTCCAATCCTTAAGATGTTTTAAATTTACTTGGTAAATATCATCTATTGGCCAGAAAGTCGTCACCTGGTTTTGCAGTTCTGAGGCAGCCATTGATCGGAGAAGGAAGATGAAAACCAACATTGATGTGCACTGAGATGGCTCAGGCAGTCATCTAAGAAAGTGGCGTCTCTCAGTTTTGTCTGTATTTAACATCTCGACAGGAGACAAACTCCATCCGAGTTGGTGTTGGAAATCCAAGCACACCACATTTATATGGTGTAAGATTTGAATAGACTTAAACGTCCACAAATGACAACACTGCAAATCCTCACACGCTGGTGTAACAAGCAACGACTTAGATGAATCAGCCATTAAGAAGATAAAGAAGACTCTGACAGCTGCATGGAGCTCTATGGTGGCACACTGAGTTTCTTCATGACCTTTACCTGCACTGTGTGAATATAGAGAGGTGAATCACGATGCTCAGAGAAGTTATGAGAAGAGAAATAGAGAGGCAGTGAGCAGAACGATATACAGTAGAGAGGCAGAGAGCAGAAAGAGAGAGGCAGAGAGCAGTGGAGAGAGAAAGACAGGTGGGGAGAGAGAGAGGTGGAGAGCCAGGGAAAGTGAAGGAGAGAGAGATAAAGAGAGAGAGACTATGTGTGTTGTGGGTGGGTGTGTGATTGAGTGCGTCCTGGTGCAGCTAACTCCCCGAGGTACCATGGGCTGGATCCATTCCTAATAGGATGATGTCACAGTGGACTCTCCAAAGCAGCTCTCAAAAACAATGTCCCTGGACAGCTCTTTAATCATCTCCAGCTCGGCCACCGAACAGACCACCAGCTCTCACAGTCTCACATCAGAATTAGAAGTTCATCCATGTTTCTCAAACGTCAAATTTCGAAGTTGTTCCAAACGCCAAATGTCGAAGTGTTTTAAGGTTAGGTTTAGGTATTAACTCCGAATCATTTTTAAGGTTAGGGTTAAGTTCAGGCATTAACTCCAAATGTTAAGGTAAGGGTTAAGTTTTGGTTTAGGCTTAAAACAAAAATATGAAAAACAACTTTCTATCACTGGATTTGATCTTACAACCTTTGGAATCAGAAGCAGAGGCAGATGCTTATACCCATCTGCCAACCGCATCCTAGCAAAACCAAAAACCTACCTGAATGTAATGACACTCACTGTTGCCCCTGTGGCCGGTTTCCACATCATCTCCTGACATCCTCGGACATGGATGGACGTCAAATACTGACTTGTAAAATGGGTGACCTCATTGGAATAGACAGCAGAATCCATTTACTGACTCTGTATGAATAGAAGACTCGACACACACTCTGGCATACACACACACAAAAATACATATACACACATGCACGAACACATACACTTTCAGTTATTCTGTACATAAGTGCATGAACATCCACCTGCTATTCATTCAACAGGTATATATAACCATAATGACCTGTGAAATATAAATACGTTCAGTTCCCTATACTTATGCACGCTCACTGTACGTAGCTCCAGAACTACTCAAATACATTCTTTATTGTTTATCCATAATCCAGTGCAGTATTATCTCCAATCTCCTCGTCGTGGCTCTGTAATTGATTAAGCTGTCTTCATATCTTTATCGGGAGCAAAAGGTTGCACTTAAACCCATTACATGTGATTAAAGCAGTCGCTCAATCAAATGGAAGTCAAAAATCCCCCTTGATGAAAATCGTATTAAGGGAAACAATGGACTGAATATAACACTTCTTTCGTCTTTTTCTGGCATGATGAAGGGATGAAGAAAAGAAGCACTAGTCTCCCCCGAAAGGCAATCAGTCTGCCTGTCTACCACCACAGCTGGGTGAATCAGACCCTGAGGACACACTCTGGAGAAGAAAGACAGCTCCTCCTCCTCTCAGTAGGCAGCATGAACACAAGAGATTAAAATGGAAGGCAAAAAGAAGGAAGTTTAAAGCATTACTGCAGAAGAATAACAACAACAAAAAATCCAGGTGGCTAAACCAAACTTGTGGTGGTGCAATGCATGCTGGGATTGGGTGGGGAAACCTGTGGGTTAGAAATAGATTTGAAGGTTGAAAGGAAGAATGGCAGGAAATATTCAAGCTGCCGTGTTGAGAGGTGGATGGAGGGGTTCTCTCTGCATGACGAAGGTAATCTCTCTCCTCCACATTTAAATAAAACAGCAGTAAATGACTGCCAGGCTTGTCAGTTATTAAATCTCTCCTTCACGCTCTCTCAGTGTGCGCCGTAGGCTTATATTTGTTTGAAGGATTGGTCAGACTTAAGGCAGTGGCACCACTAGACGCTAACTAATTTCCTTCCTTGGCTCAAACTCAACACAGTGTGAGGTGCTGTTCCCCCGCTAAACCATTCGTTGTCAAGATAAACGTGAGTTGGTAATGATATAACAACCTCTGTAACTGCCAGATCTTTTGTGGATTGTAGCCAGCAGCATCAAAGACACAACAACACTTGAGGCTGTGCTTCCCCTCCCCATCCCCTCCCCATCCCCTCCCTATCCCCTCCCCATGCCCTCCCCATCCCCTCCCCTCCCCTACCCATGCCCTCCCCATCCCCTCCCCTCCCCTATCCATGCCCTCCCCATCCCCTCCCCATCCCCTCCCCTACCCATGCCCTCCCTATCCCCTCCCCATCCCCTCCCCTCCCCTACCCATGCCCTCCCCATCCCCTCCCCTACCCATGCCCTCCCCATCCCCTCCCTATCCCCTCCCCATGCCCTCCCCATCCCCTCCCTATCCCCATCCCCTCCCCTCCCCTACCCATGCCCTCCCCATCCCCTCCCTATCCCCATCCCCTCCCCTCCCCTACCCATGCCCTCCCCATCCCCTCCCCATCCCCTCCCTATCCCCATCCCCTCCCCTCCCCTACCCATGCCCTCCCCATCCCCTCCCTATCCCCTCCCCATGCCCTCCCCATCCCCTCCCCATCCCCTCCCCTCCCCTACCCATGCCCTCCCCATCCCCTCCCTATCCCCTCCCCATCCCCTCCCCATCCCCTCCCTATTCCCTCCCCTCCCCATGCCCTCCCTATACCCTCCCCTACCCATGCCCTCCCTATTCCCTCCCCTACCCATGCCCTCCCTATTCCCTCCCCTACCCATGCCCTCCCCATCCCCTCCCTATCCCCTCCCCATGCCCTCCCTATTCCCTCCCCATCCCCTCCCCATGCCCTCCCTATTCCCTCCCCTCCCCATCCCCTCCTCAAGCCCTCCCTATTCCCTCCCCTACCCATGCCCTCTCTATTCCCTCCCCTACCCATGCCCTCCCCATCCCCTCCCTATCCCCTCCCCATCCCCTCCCCATCCCCTCCCTATCCCCATCCCCTCCCCATGCCCTCCCTATTCCCTCCCCATCCCATCCCCTACCCATCCCCTCCCTATTCCCTCCCCTCCCCATGCCCTCCCTATTCCCTCCCCTACCCATGCCCTCCCTATTCCCTCCCCTACCCATGCCCTCCCCATGCCCTCCCTATTCCCTCCCCATCTCCTCCCCATGCCCTCCCTATTCCCTCCCCTCCCCATCCCCTCCCCATGCCCTCCCTATTCCCTCCCCATCCCCATGCCCTCCCTATTCACTCCCCTCCCCATGCCCTCCCCATGCCCTCCCTATTCCCTCCACATCCCCATGCCCTCCCTATTCCCTCCCCTACCCATGCCCTCCCCATCCCCTCCCTATCCCCTCCCCATCCCCTCCCCATGCCCTCCCTATTCCATCCCCATCCCCTCCCCATGCCCTCCCTATTCCCTCCCCATCCCCATCCCCATGCCCTCCCTATTCCCTCCCCTCCCCATGCCCTCCCCATCCCCTCCCTATTCCCTCCCCTCCCCCTCCCCTCCCCATTCCCTCCCTATTCCCTCCCCTCCCCATCCCCTCCCCATGCCCTCCCTATTCCCTCCCCATCCCCATGCCCTCACTATTCCTCTCCCCATCCCCATGCCCTCCCCATCCCCTCCCTATCCCCTCCCCATCCCCTCCCCATGCCCTCCCTATTCCCTCCCCTCCCCATCCCCTCCCCATGCCCTCCCTATTCCCTCCCCTCCCCATCCCCTCCCCATGCCCTCCCTATTCCCTCCCCTACCCATGCCCTCCCTATTCCCTACCCTACCCATGCCCTCCCCATCCCCTCCCTATCCCCTCCCCATCCCCTCCCCATGCCCTCCCTATTCCCTCCCCATCCCATCCCCTCCCCTCCCTATCCCCTCCATATCCCCATCCCCTCCCCTACCCATGCCCTCCCCATCCCCTCCCTATCCCCTCCCCATGCCCTCCCTATTCCCTCCCCATCCCATCCCCTCCCCTCCCTATCCCCTCCATATCCCCATCCCCTACCCATGCCCTCCCCATCCCCTCCCCATCCCCTCCCCATCCCCTACCCATGCCCTCCCCATCCCCTACCCATCCCCTCCCTATTCCCTCCCCTCCCCATCCCATTCCCTCCCCATCCCCTCCCTATTCCCTCCCCTCCCTATTTCCTCCCCTCCCCATCCCATTCCCTCCCCATGCCCCCCCATCCCCTCCCCTCCCTATCCCCCCCTCCCTATCCCCTCCCCATCCCATCCCTATCCCCTCCCCATCCCCTCCCCATTCCCCCTCCCCATCGCTATCCCCTCCCCATCCCATCCCCTCCCCCTCCCCATCCCCTCCCCATCCCCTCCCTATCCCATCCTCTCCCCATCCACTGCATCATAACCTTATTTTCCTCCTGTAGATGGGGGCTTTAGATAGTCTCTTATTCCCAGCCTGTTTGTTATTATATCCCTGCAGGCACGCAGCCAGGGAGATCCCCCACTGTGGAGTAGTTGCTTGATATCCTTGGCATGTACATATGTACATGGGCTCTCTGAAACATCCAGAAAGATTATCCTGTCGCTCAAGGAAAAACAGATTGTTATTGAGCACCCATGGTCTGTTGTGGTCTGTATGTCTGGGTGTTTGGTTTGATTGATCAATGTAAAGCTGGCATTTCTCTCCAGTGGGATTGAGGTGTTCCCTGTGGATTTATGCGAGACAGGTACAGTATGTGTGTATATGAGGGAGGGGTGCGGTTTGATAATTGTAATGTTTATCATTATTCGGCTATGAAAATACATGTTTTGCTTTGTTTATTTTATTTATAGGGGACAATGCACATTAATCAACATCAATATTACAATAATGCAACAGCCATGTAAATGTGCCGGGGTTAGCCATAAGCTCATTTGCACCCGTAGTCCCCGAACAGGTAAGGGCCTTTACACAGCCACTACACAAATACTCACTAAAACTATACAAAATACAAATACATTACATCCAATAGTATATCATTCTAACAACAACAACAACACTATCATCAACTGTCGTCTTACATGTGAGAAACCACAGATAAGTCATGTGTACAGGTTTGGATAGATCTGAGACATGTTTTCAATAAATAAATACAAATACAATAACCAGTGCAGCTTCTCAAGTCCATGGGCTTTGCATTCCATCCAGTATATTGTAGCTCTAACAGAGAAGGCCGATTAGCCGATTTTACTTTGTCGAAAGGGACAACAATCCCCTCTAGTTACTGCCCTGTTATCCTGGAGGGGCTTTCCTTGAGCATGATATGCCGGCATAGGGGTGGAGGGGCAAGACCATGCAGGATCTTAGAGACAAGACTTGCATCTACATTCTGCTTAAAGCTATCAATACTATATAAATTATGTTTGTACATTATATGACAATGGTGGTAACGGTTTGGTTTGTTATCAAAAATCTCAAGTGTTTGTTTTTAGAGTGAATCGATTGGTTTCAGAATAGTAGCTCCTGATTGTGACCAGCCTGTGAGGCAATATCTCAGATGTGAGAAGATCATAGCATGCATATATAGTTTGTCGGCCTCCAGAGGAAGGAAAGGTCTTATAAACCTAAAGTTTGATAATCCAAACATAACCGTCTTAACCACCTTCTTCACATGTATCTTAAATGTCAAGTTGGAGTCCGAAATGACACCGAGATATTTGAAGTTAGACCCAACTTTCAGATTCTCCCCATTCACAAGAACATATCGTTGGGAAGAATCAATGGAGAAGTACATACAAACAGTCTTGTCGATATTTAAATGCAGGCAATAATTAGTCATTCATTTAGAAACATGTACCATAGTTTCGGTTAACTTGTTAACAACTAGATGTCTATTTTTGAGTGTACATAGAGAGCTGTATCGTCTGCATACATCTGCATGTTAACTTGTGGGCAAGCAAGTGGGAGATCATTTATATAGATGTTAAAAAGAAGGGGGCCTAATATTGACCCTTGTGGGACCCCAATGTTATAGTAATGAGAGTCCTACTGAGTGTCCCCCAAACAAACCCTTTGACTTCTGTTTGTCAGATAGGAATACATCCAACTAATAGCTTCAGTGGATACATTAAGGGAGGATAGTTTGAATAGGAGGCTGCACTTCAGCCAACTGCTCTGTGAGAGCTCCTTGAAGTGTGCGAGTCTAATGTGGCTATCTCTCTATCATTTTTATTGGCATTAACAAAGGTACAACAGTAAGACACGCTCAAGAAGGATGGAATCATAAATTCAGTCAGAATAGCTAGCAGTTTGCCAGTGTTGCCAAGCTGTACAAACGTCAAGGACACTTTGCCTCTCTCTCTCACACACTCTTCCTCTCACTCTTCCTCTCTGTCTTTTTCTCATCCTTTTTCATCTGCCATTTTCATCTTGTAAAATAGATCAATACATGCAGAAGAAATCACCTTGGCTATTGTAATATGTGGCTCTCGGGCTCATCTCACACAGAAGGACTGGATTGTCAGCTGTCTATAATGATAATTGCATTCTGGCCTCTAAACTCTACCTTGTAACTCCCCATTCCCTCCACATGAAAACAATAAATCATGATTGCGTATTCAACAGTCTAAGAACACAGGGATGAAATAGTTATTGGTATTAATAAGGGAAGTACAGGCCTAACACACTAATCAATGCAACAGTAAATTATATCGATAGAGATAACATGGAGGAAAGAAAGGACAAAGAGGAAAATGAAGACCATAAAAACTGATATAAAGTCTCCTCTTGAAATCACCTGTGGACCGTTTCTACAGAAATGCACATGTCTAACACGGTGTTGGCGTTACCATTGGAAGATTTAATACTAGGATGTTCTTGCTTTATGGTATCATGTCAATAAACAATAATACTGGATAAGGGTTGACCGCCAGGGATCCACTCAATATTGACCTTTACCATGAAATTCTGACTGTAAATCACTCTGGATAAGAGCGTCTGCTAAAATACTAAGAAGCACTAGTAAGTACCAGAAATCTCCTTTCAACAACCACCTTCTAATTTCACCAATTCTCATTCCAACGACCACCGTTCCAAACTATCCAAACTAATAAATACCCATGTATTTGTTCAGCATCATCAGCCCGCGGACTTACAACCAATCATTTTTTTCCCTTTCATATTTGGATATTAATGGATTCAGCAGGTTGTGTTCTGACGGAGCCCCCTGTTCCCAATGTACAGCAGGAATTAGACTATTAGAGCCTCCTGCTTTCGACAAGGTAACGCTTCAACTGGAATGAATCCAGTACTAACGGCCGCACTGCAGCCCCAATCCCCTGAACACCAGGCTGCCACGTACAAGACAGGGAAACAGTGTTACTAGTCACGAGGATGATTAATGCAACCTGACAGTGGGGCTCAGAAAGGAAGAGCGGCACTGGCGGAGCCAAGGTCATGGGTTCAAGTCCCGCAGGGATCACATACACATACTGAATATGCATGCACTCACTGTTCTGTAAGGATACAAGTGGCATATCTCATTATATTAGATATAGTAGCAGTAGTTGTGGGGGTGGTAAAAGTAGTAAGTGGGTACCAGTAGAAGACATACAAATTCCTATTGATTAACTGAGAAGATCAGGTGGTTTGTTGTTGCACACAGGTGTTCATGCCAAAGCTGTGGCCATTTCCAAAGATTACTGTTCTCTCCCTTGTGTCAGATTGCCCTCTGCTCTCTTGTCATTCCTTCCTGGCTGGGTGATCCACTTTCCCCTCATCACAACCCTCCCACGGTAGCGTGATCTACTGACGCGTGGGATAAGGAGAAAAAAAACACCTAGGTAGAGTGCAGACAGGTGGCACAGTCCGCTCCTTGGCAGTGACCTGACACAGCCAACTTTACTGATCTGAAACCAGAGGAAAAGAGAGTTCTGGGGGTGTTCTCTCCTCTGTAAAGGCTAATGCCTAATGGACTTCAATGCCTGTCAGACATACCATACAGGTGACACTTGATTTACTGTACTGAAATGACCAGGTATTTACAAAGAAATTATATTGTAAAATGCTAATTATTTAGTGATAACTTCAATAAGTTTTCAAACATAAAAGAGTTGAACGAATATATGTGGGTACCAGTACCATATGCCTTTTAAGTTATCAGAAAATGTAGGCTGATATTTGCATAGCTCTATACCAAATCTTAAAAAACAATTGAAAAAGATTATCCGAGCGTACATTAGGCTCTGTTCTTATGCCCTTTTAGTTTTCCTTTAATGAAGAGAAAGCAGATCAAGCGAAATAAGATGCAATAAATTAGGCTGCCGCTGTCATTGATGAAGATGAGGCAATGGAGTAAGTAATGTCTATCATGTGCAATGACTTCGTACCCCACATAGAATTAGCAGAGAAAATGTGTCAACCCATCGGCTGGTTAATGGGGGTGAGAGGAAGGCAGGCAGCTCAACACATAGCCGTTTAGAGACACTGGTTTGATTTACTATGAATTATGTATACAAGCTTTTGTCTCTAAATCTCTAAAGTATTTTCAGTGTGGAAAAAATGTGTTGATTATATTTTGTGGTAAAGTGACAAACTGTAACTGAATTTCACAATGTTTTTTTTACTGTAAGTATATTTAATTCCGCCTCTGTGGATTTTCATTTATGAAAAATGTGCTGAAATGTTGAAAAACATCACAATATAACCTCAAGGTTATGTTTTTAGTTTCCATGATTATATAGTGCCCTTTTTAGCTGAAAACTATTGTATGTTTCTGTTTATAAAAGTGAATGATAAATACTGAGCATCCATGATCCACTATTTAATCTGTCTCTGAGAATGTAAATATGAAAAACTGCATTTCCAGTATACAATGTAAACAATGTTCTACAAATAGGCAATCTAACTGTACTGTCTTACAGCATATGAGGACTTGATGAAGAAGGAGAGTGGCTCCATTTCCCCTGACCCCCAGGGCAGTGGTATTACCCATAACCCATCTCTTTTGATGACTCTAATAAACTGCCAGGGTCCAGCTTCCTCCCATCAAAGATAGATTTCAGCTCGTCCAGCTGTCATTGGCAAAGGCTGTTCAAATCCATGAAACTCTCCAGCTCCTGACTGTACATAGTGGACATCCAAGGACATCCCACTTTTTTTTAAATACTACAGTATTTACAGTTAACTATGATGTAAGTGCTATAGTATTCACTGTAGTGTTTTTGCGGACTTTACTGTAGTATTTACGGCAGTATACTGTAGTATACTGTAGTAGGTACGTTAAGTATAGTATAAATACTGTAGTAAAAAACTATTGTAAATGCTATAGCAATTAATGTAGTTATTTTGCAGACTGTAGTATACTGTAGTATTTACTGTAGTGTTTACTATAGTGTTTTTATTTGATTATTTTTGACATAGAAGTGAAGGCTTTCTCCTTGAGGAGACCTACTGGAGAAATATTAAAAGAGCAGATTTTCTAAAACATGTAGGTAGATAGTACTGGGGTCTGAATTGATAGTTCAGAGCTTCTGCTCTTATGCATGACCTTTAGGGAGCACAATATATGGTCTATACTTGGCGTGTAGGTTTCTCCCTTATTGGTGCGCAAATTATGATATGGGGGAAGGGAATGGCAGGGTATATGACAATGAAATACTGTAGTATTTACTGTCGTTAAAAAAAGTGTATTTACTATGGTATTCTACAGTATACTACAACATTCAATAGTAAGTACTAAGCAGGATCGAGGGATACTACAGTGTGCAGTATACTATTCTACGGTATACTACATTTTGCTATACAATTTAAGTTTACTATATAATTCTACAGTAAACTGTAGTATTTTTTCATGTGGGATAGTTATGGTAAGAGGACAATGGTGTTGCCCATGCTAAAACAGGCATTGTGGTAGGTGTGCCCTCCGTACATTTATACAGAGTGAGAGTAACTAGATTCATGTAAATAATTGAGCTGTTGGGAATTTCTAAAAGGTTATTAACCCATCTCAGGTGCAGTAGTTTTAATAGGATAAGTCAGGTCCTCTCTGCCCTCTATTTGAGGAGTTTGGGTATGGGATCCTTAGTAATTGCAGAGTAGGGTGACAGAGGTGAAGAGTTAATGCCAGTGACAAGCACAGTGTCAGTAGGATTCAAGCCTCATACATCTTACATGATCTCTCCAGGTTTCTCCCCCAAAGTCTGTGGTTTAGAATGTAAGTACTGTAGTCTGGAATACTAGGTCGCTGATTCGCTGCATTAATAGAATCGTAGGAGTAAGACACATAATGACAGGCTGGAGACCAACTGTGAACGATTGGGAAAGCTGCTAGATAACTGCTACAGTATGTGCCTACTGTCTAGCTACTTCATTGATGATGCATGTATTAAAGATACCCATGCAAATGCATAACTAACACAATCCAAAGAGGAGTATATATGCATGTAAAACTAAAGCGCTATTCCAGTGACAGCCAACCACATGAACTGCACTCCTTCTCATTCTTGGCACGCTTAGTAAATAGGTGAAACCTTGAGAGAGTGAAAAAAAAGGTTTCAATGCAGAGAAAGACTCTATTCTGAAGGGAACAGCACCGTCCAAGTAGTCTACATTTCTGGAGGCTGACTTGGCAAAGGATAGTGAAATCCCCATAGCTGCAGGTAATAGGGCTGAGGCTGAGGATGCCAACATGGGGCTGAGGAAGGTATGCTGTGTCAAAAGCGGTGGTGTAAAGTACTTAAGTAAAAAAAATACTTTGAAGCACTACTGAAGTAGTTTTTGGGGATATCTGTACTTTACTTTATTATTTATATTCTTGACAACTTTTACTTTTACTTCCTAAAGAAAATTGTTGTTTATACTCCATACATTTTCCATGACAGTCAAAAGTACTCGTTACATTTTGAATGTTTAGCAGGACAGAAAACGGTCCAATTCGCACACTTTTCAAGAGATCATCCCTGGTCACCCCTGCTACCTCTGATCTGGCGGACTTACTAAACACAAATGCTTCGTTTTGAAATGATGTCTGAGTGTTGGAGTGTGCCCCTGGCTATCCGTAAATAAGCAAAAAAACAAGACAATTGTGCCGTCTGGTTTGCTTAATGTGAGGATTTTATTTTTATTATTCATACTTTTACATTTACTTTTGACACTTAAGTATATTTAAAACCAAATACTTTTAGACTTTTCATCAAGTAGTATTTTACTGGGTGACTTTCACTTTTACTTGAGTCATTTTCTATTAAGGTATCTTTACTTTTACTCAAGTATGACAATAAAGTACTTTTTTTCCACCACTGGTGAAAGTGCCACAAATAGGCTGCCTTGACCTCTGCCCTCCGCCCCCGTTGGCATCCGGACCACCAGACACAAAAGGGCTGTAAGAAAAACCAAAAGATCCTCTCACGGTCATGAAAAAGTCATTTTCTTTCAAAGATATGAAACAGTGAGACTCTATGCCCTATCAAAGGTGCCGATCAAATGAATTTCATTTTACTAGGTGATGCTGCAATACTGTGTTACTATGTTTGACACTGAAGTGTTGAACTACCGATACAATGAAATAAGAGGCCTCAGCACAATGTGATCGGGAATGGAGTGACAATGAAAGGTATAGGACATCCTTTCCCAATTGTCTGCAACGACTATGCTAACCTTCCCACCAAAGTTATTGTCATTTCACAGGTCTTGCTATGGCTTGCTAAATTCCCCAGTCAGAGAAGGATATCAGGCATAAGGGAGTTGTTAGGTATTTCCAGGTAGCAGTGTTGTCTTCTATTAACATTTTATTAGTCACACACACAGTTTACAGCAGGTATAAAAGTTGCCGCGAAGTGGTCATGCGCCAACTCTCACAACATTGCAGTACAATAATCAATATCAATAATAAGTCAAATAAAAAATAACTAGTAATAGAATGCATAGTATGCATAGTAATAGCCTGATATGTACACAATAGGATACACAGTATAGGTAATCAATGTGCTAAGTCAAGTAGGACTGTATTAACAAATATAAAGTGGGTAGTGTCTTGATCACGGGAGTAGTAGATGTGCCTTTATGGGGTGAGTGTTCAAGGAGCTGACTGACCTTCAGAATGTTGTCTGGCCTTGGAATGCCACTGCAGGATACTTTAAATAGCTGTGTTCTAGAATGGAAAAATACCAACCAGTGAGTCGTGTACAGATGGGAATTGCTATCTGGGATCATTGGGACGTCCATACCCTAAACACTAACCCTAACCTTAACTCCTGCCCTTACCCTTACCCTAAACCCAAACCTTAACCCTTACCGTAACCATTTAAAATGTCCCTTACCTAACCCTAACCGTAACCTTAACCCTTACAATTACCATTTATAATGTCAACTCCAAAGGGGTAGGGACGTCCCAAGGATCCAAGATAACACATACTGTGTATAGACGGGCTATTTGTCCACAGTAACACATCCCCATCTACTGGAGAAATGATTGAGCACAATGTGTTATTTCCTCATGTCTAATCTGTGTATGACAATGGAGAGGAATATATAAACCAAACCATGACATTTATAGATATCTGTCCCCCGTTGCTGACTTGACCTAAAATTCTCAGATGAGTACATGTTGACAAGAAGCTCTCTGCCCGACATACAGTATTTTCTCATTCCGTACTTTGCTCCAAGCTGCAGGACAAGACAGCAGAAAGACAGGTGTGCGAATGTCTTCCAGTTAATTAGTTACTCCCCGATGAGAATATGACAAAGTGCATCTGTCCAGACCAATTCTTTCCCTAGCAGGAGATGGATGACAAGACAATTATGGTGCTAAGATTGATATACACTGATCTCATTCATTACAACTGTCAATTACAGATCTGACATGTAATTATGGAACGACTTGTACTCTATAATGTGCCCTTAAAGAGAGTCTGCTAAGGCAGTGAAGTCTTTGTAAACAAATAACTAATCATTAGAGTCATTTCAACAAAACAACTACTTGAAGGTCCATAGTCAATTGAAATAATGTGTCTGGAACAAATGCTGTTCGGCAACGAGTTTCACCTCAGGTTGTGGTGGTTCAGCTATAGAATGTTCTACTGAAAGACTCAATTAGTAAACAATCATTCTTTTTGCATCTGCATCTAAATGTATTCAAATGACATTGGGAATATAGTATTTTCTGTACATGGCCTTTTATAATGTGTGGGTGGATGACATATACGGTGCATTCGGAAAGTATTATGCCGGTTGACTTTTTCCACATTTTGCTACTTTACAGCCTAATTCTAACATGGACTACATTGTCCCCACCGCATCAATCTACACACGATACCCCATACTGACAAAGCAAAACAGGTTAAGACATGTTTGCACATTCAAAATAAAAACCTAAAATATCACATTCACCTAAGTATTCAGGCCCTTTACTCAGTACTTTGTTGAAGCACCTTTGGCAGTGATTACAGCCTTGAGTCTTCTTGGGTATTACGCTACAAGCTTGGCACACCTGTATTTGGGGGAGTTTCTCCCATTCTTCTCTGCAGGTCCTCTCAAGCTTGGTCAAGTAGGATGGGGAGCGTCGCTGCACAGCTATTTTCAGGTCTCTCCAGAGATGTTAGATCGGGTTCAAGTCCAAGCTCTGGCTGGGCCACTCAAGGACATTCAGAGACTAGTCCCGAAGCCACACCTGCGTTGTCTTGGCTGAGTGCTTAGGGTTGTTGTCTTGTTTTCATTAAGGATCTCTCTGTACTTTGCTCCGTTCATCTTTCCCTCGATCCTGACTAGTCTCCCAGTCACTGCCGCTGAATAAATCCCCACAAACTTGGTGCCAAGTTTCCTTAATAATGATGGAGGCCACTGTGTTCTTGGGGACCTTCATTTTGTGGTACCCTTCCCCAGATCTGTGCTTCTACTCAATCCTGTCTCTGAGTTTTACGGACAATTCCTTCGACCTCATGGCTCGGTTTTTGCTCTGACATGCACTGTCAACGGTGGGACCTAATATAGACAGGTGTGTGCCTTTCCAAATCAATTGAATTTACCACAGGGGGACTCAATCAAGTTGCAGAAACATCTCAAGGATGATCAATGTAAACATGATGCACCTGAGCTCAATTTCGAGTCACATAGCAAAGGGTCTGAATACTTATGTTTTATATTGTTAATATATTTGCAACAATTTCTAAAAACCTGTTTTGGTTTTGTCAGTATGGGGTATTGTGTGTAGATTGGTGAGGAATTGTTTTTATTTAGTCCATTTTAGAATAAGGCTGGAACGTAACAAAATGTAGAAAAAGTCAAGGAAAGTCTGAATACTTTCTGAATGCACTGTACAGAGTTCAGCATCTGCATGTCCTCATTCAAGCATAAGAGTGGGTTGCATAAAAGTTATATGACACGCAGGAAGCTTATTTCTGTTCCACAGTAGTTTTCATTTGAAATGTCCCTCAAATTAATAGGCTTACCGTGGCTTTGTTTGGAAATGTCAGCAGCAAATGCAGACCTCACTGAACAAACAAGAGTCATTTTCATCAGTCTGGAGGTGTACTTACTTCCCGTATCATAGAGCATTATTAGGTTATATCTCTCTCTGGCTTTTGAAAAGATAAGTGTGATGCTGTCGCGTCTCACTACCAGACTCTCATTATGAACAATGCTAATGCTTTCAAATGATCTCCCAGGTCTCACAAGGTGGAGAGGCACTTGTATTAAGATATTTTTTTATAAGTGCCTCTGCCATATTAAAATACGAAGCTGCGGGAATTAGGGCTGCTGAGGGCAGCTGAGGGCTGCTTAGGGTGCTGATTGCTAATGAGGGCTGCTGAGGCTCCTGAGGGCTGTTGAGGGGTGCTGAGGGGTGCTGAGGGCTACTCTGTTTGCTGAGGGCTTCTGAGGGTGCTGCTGATGGTGCTGAGGGCTGCTGAAGGCTGCTGAGGGCGCTGATGGCTGCTTAGGGTGCTGATTGCTAATGAGGGCTGCTGAGGCTCCTGAGGGCTGTTGAGGGGTGCTGAGGGGTGCTGAGGGCTACTCTGGGTGCTGAGGGCTGCTGAGGGTGCTGCTGAGGGTGCTGGGGGCTGCTGAAGGCTGCTGAGGGCGCTGATGGCTGCTTAGGGTGCTGATTGCTAATGAGGGCTGCTGAGGCTCCTGAGGGCTGTTGAGGGGTGCTGAGGGCTACTCTGGGTGCTGAGGGCTGCTGAAGGCTGCTGAGGGCGCTGATGGCTGCTGAGGGCGCTGAGGGCTGCTGAGGCACTGAGGGCTGCTGAGGGCAGCTTAGGTTGCTCAGGGTGCTGAGGCTGTTGAGGGCTGCTGAGGGCTATTCTGGGTGCTGAGGGCTGCTGATGGCTGCTGAAGGCTGATGGCTGCTGAAAGCCTGATGGCTGTTGAGGGCTGCTGAGGGGTGCTGAGGGCTGCTGAGGTTGCTCCGGGTGCTGAGGCTGCTGAGGGCTGCTGATGGCTGCTGAGGGTGCCGATGGCTGCTGAGGGCTTCTGGAGGCTAATGATGGCTGCTGAGGACACTGAGGGCTGCTTAGGGTGCTGATTGTTAATGAGGGCTGTGGAGGCTCCTAAGGGCTGTTGAGGGGTGCTGAGGGCTACTCTGGGTGCTGAGGGCTGCTGAGGGTGCTGAGGGCTGCTGAAGGCTGCTGAAGGCGCGGATGGCTGCTGAGTGCGCTGAGAGCTGCTGAGGGCAGCTGAGGTTGCTCAGGGTGCTGAGGCTGCTGAGGGCTGTTGAGGGCTGCTGATGGCTGATGAGGGGTTCTGAGGCCTGCTGTGGATGCCGATTTCTAATGAGGCTCCTGAGGTCTGCTGCGGGCTAATGAAGGCTGCTGAGGGCTAATGAGGGCTGCTGAGGGCTAATGAGGGCTGATGAGGGCTAATGAGGGCTAATGAGGGTTAATGAGGGCTGCTGTGGCTGCTGGGGTTTGCTGAGGGCTCATGTGAGTGCTGAGGGCTGTTGAGTGCTGCTGGGGTTTGCTGAGGGCTCCTGTGGGTGCTGAGGGCAGCTGAGGTTTCTTAGGGAGCTGATGCTGCTGATATCTGCTGAGGGTGCTAAGGGCTGCTTATGGCTACTCTGGGTGCTGATGGCTACTGAAGGCTGCTGAGGGGTGCTGATGGCTGCTGAGGGGTGGTGAGGGCAGCTGAGGGCAGCTGAGGGCAGCTGAGGTTGCTCTGGGTGCTGAGGCCTGCTGAGGGCTGCTGAGGGTGCAGATGGCTAATGAGGGCTGCTGAGGGTGCAGATGGCTAATGAGGGCTGCTGAGGGATGCTGAGGGATGCTGAGGGATACTGAGGGAGGGTGCCGATGGCTGCTGAGGGCTGCGGGGGGCCCCTGAGGGTGTTGAGAGATGCTGAGGATGCTCAGGGCTGCTTAGGGCTGCTGAGAGTTGCTGAGGTTTGCTGATGGCTCCTGTGGGTGCTGAGGGCTGCTGAGGGCAGCTGAGGTTGCTCAGGGTGCTGAGGCCTGTTGATGGGTGCTGTGGGCTGTTGAGGGTTGCTGAGGGTGTTGATGCTGCTGAGGGCTGCTGGGGGTGCTGAGGGCTAATGAGGGCTGCTGAGGGCGCTGAGGGCTGCTTAGGGCGCTGATTGCTGCTGAGGGCTGAGGAGGGTTGCTGAGGGTGTTGATGGCTGCTGAGGTTTTCTGATGGCTCCTGTGGGTGCTGAGGGCTGCTGAGGGCAGCTGAGGTTGCGCGGGGTGCTGAGGCTGCTGATGGATGGGGGCTACTCTGGGTGCAGATGGCTGCTGAAGGCTGCTGAGGGCACTGAGTGGGTGCTGAGACCCTGCTGATGGGTGCTGAGGGCTCCTGCGGGTGCTGAAGGCGAATGAGGGTTAATGAGGGCTGCTGAGGGCGCTGATGGCTAGTGAAGTTGCTCAGGGTGCTGAGGGCTGCTGAGGGCTGCTGAGGGTGCTGGGGGATGCTGAGGGTACTGAGGGATGCTGGAGGCTGCTGAGGTCTATTTAGGGCTAATGAGGGCTGCTGAATGTGTTGATGGCTGCTCAGGTTTGCTGATGGCTCCTGTGGGTGCTGAGGGCTGCTGAGGGCAGCGGAGGTTACTCAGGGTGCTGAGGCTGCTGAGGGCTGTTGAGGGCTGCTGAGGGATGCTGAGGGATACTGAGGGAGGGTGCCGATGGCTGCTGAGGGCTGCGGGGGGCCCCTGAGGGTGTTGAGAGCTGCTGAGGATGCTCAGGGCTGCTTAGGGCTGCTGAGAGTTGCTAAGGTTTGCTGATGGCTCCTGTGGGTGCTGAGGGCTGCTGAGGGCAGCTGAGGTTGCTCAGGGTGCTGAGGCCTGTTGATGGGTGCTGTGGGCTGTTGAGGGTTGCTGGGGGTGTTGATGCTGCTGAGGGCTGCTGGGGGTGCTGAGGGCTAATGAGGGCTAATGAGGGCTGCTGAGGGCGCTGAGGGCTGCTTAGGGCGCTGATTGCTGCTGAGGGCTGAGGAGGGTTGCTGAGGGTGTTGATGGCTGCTGAGGTTTTCTGATGGCTCCTGTGGGTGCTGAGGGCTGCTGAGGGCAGCTGAGGTTGCGCGGGGTGCTGAGGCTGCTGATGGATGGGGGCTACTCTGGGTGCAGATGGCTGCTGAAGGCTGCTGAGGGCACTGAGTGGGTGCTGAGACCCTGCTGATGGGTGCTGAGGGCTCCTGCGGGTGCTGAAGGCGAATGAGGGTTAATGAGGGCTGCTGAGGGCGCTGATGGCTAGTGAAGTTGCTCAGGGTGCTGAGGGCTGCTGAGGGCTGCTGAGGGTGCTGGGGGATGCTGAGGGTACTGAGGGATGCTGGAGGCTGCTGAGGTCTATTTAGGGCTAATGAGGGCTGCTGAATGTGTTGATGGCTGCTCAGGTTTGCTGATGGCTCCTGTGGGTGCTGAGGGATGCTGAGGGCAGCGGAGGTTACTCAGGGTGCTGAGGCTGCTGAGGGCTGTTGAGGGCTGCTGAGGGCGCTGATGGGTGCTGAGGGCGCTGATGGCTGCTTAGGGCTGCTGAAGGCTGCTTAGGGCTCCTGAGGGATGCTGCGGGTGCCGAGGGATGCTGAAGGGCTGCTGAGCGGTGCTGAAGGCTGCTGAGGGCTGCTGAGGGCTGCTGATGACTGCTGAGGGCGCTGAATACTGCTGAGGGCTGCTGAGGGATTCTGATGGCTGCTGAGGAGGGTGCCGATGGCTGCTGAGGGCTTGTGGAGACTGCTAGGGGAGCTGAGGGGTGCTCAGGGCTCCTGAGGGCTCCTGAGGGTGTTGAGAGCTGCTGAGGATGCTGAGGGTGCCAAGGGGTGCTGAGAGCTGCTGAAGCTACTTAGGGCTGCTGAGGGTTGCTGCTGGAGGCTGCTAGCGGTGCTGAGGGGTGCTGAGTGCTTCTGAGGGTGCTGAGAGCTGCTGATGGCTGCTAAGGTCGCTGAGGGCTGCTGAGGGTTGCTGATGGCTGCTGAGGATTGCTTATGGGTGCTGAGGGCTGCTGAGGCCTGCTGATGGGTGCTGAGGGCTGCTGAGGCCTGCTGAGGGAGCCGATGGCTGATGAAGGCTGCTAAGAGATGCTGAGAGATGTTGAGGGCTGCTGAGGGAGGCTGACGGTGCTGAGGACTCCTGAGGTTTACTGAGGGCTCCTGTGGGTGCTTAGGGCTGCTGAAGTTGCTCAAGGTGCTGAGGCTGCTGAGGGCTGCTGTGGCTGCTTAGGGCTGCTGAGGGTGCTGAGGGCTGCTGAAGGCTGCCTAGGGCGCTGATGGCTGCTGAGGGCGGCTGGAGGCTGCTAGGGGTGCTGAGGGGTCCTTTGGGCTCCTGAGGGTGCTGAGAGCTGCTGATGGCTGCTCATGGCGCTGAGGGTTGCTGATGGGTGCTGAGGGTTGATGATGGGTGCTGAGGGTTTCTGATGGGTGCTGAGGGCTGCTGAGGCCTGCTGATGGGTGCTGAGGGCTCCTGAGGGCATTGAGAGCTGCTGAGGATGCCAAGGGGTGCTGAGAGCTGCTCAGGGTGCTGAGGGCTGCTGAGGGCTGCTGTGTGTTGCTGATGGGTTTCTGATGGGTGCTGAGGCCATCTGATGGCTGCTGAGGGTGCTGAGGGCTGCTTAGAGCGCTGAGGGCTGCTGAGTGCTTCAATGGCTGCTGAGGTTTGCTGAAGACTCCTGTGGGTGCTGAGGGTGCTGAGGCCTGCTGAGGGCTGCTGGAGGTTGCTGAGGGGTGCTGAGGGTGCTGAGGAATAATGAGGGCTAATGAGGGCAGTGAGGGCTGCTTAGGGTGTTGATGGCTGCTGAGGTTTGCTGGTGGCTCCTGTGGGTGCTGAAGCTACTATGGGTGCTGAGAATGCTGATGGCTGCCAAAGATGCTGACGGCTGCTGAGTGTGCTGAGGGCTGCTGCGTGTGCTGAGGGCTGCTGAGGGCTGCTGAGTGTGCTGAGGGCTGCTGAGGGTTGCTGAGGGTGCTGAGGGCTGCTGAGTGTGCTGAGGGCTGCTGAGTGTGCTGAGGGCTGCTGAGTGTGCTGAGGCCTGCTGAGGGTTGCTGAGGGTGCTGAGGGCTGCTGAGTGTGCTGAGGGCTGCTGAGTGTGCTGAGGGCTGCTGAGGGTGCTGCAGCACCCCCTGATAATTCGAAATTGACAAAAAAAAGAATAATAATAAGTTAACTACACCTTTATTACTCCTTTAGGAGAGGAATAAAGCACAGTTGTGAACTTTTGTCCAGTTATTGGCAAAATATCTGATCTGATTGGTCAAAATATAAATAATGGAGTAAGTTCAAATTAAATGTTATTCAACATTAGTAATAGACAGGGGACAGTTTATACAGTATATATATTTATATACACATACATATAGTGCATTCGGAAAATATTCAGACCCCTTTCCCTTTTCCACATTTATTTATGTTACAGCCTTATTACAGCCTTATTACAGCCTTATTACAGCCTTATTCTTAAATAGATTACATCTACACACAATACCCCATAATGAAAGTGAAAACAGGTTTTTAGAAATGTATAAAAAATTTAAAACAGAATAACCTTATTTACATAAGTATTCAGACCCTTTGCTATGAGACTTGAAATTGAGCTCAGGTGAATCCTGTTTCCATGCTAGAGATGTTTATTCAACATGATTGGAGTCCATCTGGGGTAAATTCAATTGATTGGACATGATTTGGAAAGGCAAACCAGTCTGTGTAAGGTCCCACAGTTCAGATTGCATGTCAGAGAAAAAAACAGGCCATGCGGTTGAAGGAATTGTCCGAAGAGCTCAGAGACAGGATTGTGTTGAGGTACAGACATTTTTTTTGCCAAAACTGTCTGCAGCATTGATGGTCCACGATAACACAGTATCCTCCATCATTCTTAAATGGAAGAGGTTTGGAACCACCAAGACTCTCCCTAGTACAAGGGCACAGGGCTTGACCCAGATGCAGACACGGGAGGCAGATGGTTCAAGTCTCTGATATCTTTCATAATCCAAGGGGCAGGCAAGAAAATGGTCGTGGACAAATACAGGGTGGCAGGCAGGTTCGAGGTTAGGGCAGGCAGTATGGTCAAGCAGGTGGGTTCAGAGTCAAGGCAGGCAAGGGTCAAAACCGGGAGGACTAGCAAAAACAGAGAAAAGGAACAAACAGGAGCACGGAAATAACACGCTGGTTGACTTGACAAAACGAACTGGCAACAGACAAACAGGGGACACTTGAATAAGTACCCAGGGACCAATGAAGAAAACAGGTGACACCTGGAAGTGGGTGGAGACAATCACAAAGACAGGTGTAACAGATCAGGGCATGACACCTAGAGCTGGCAGCCCAGCCAAACTGAGCAATCAGGGGAGAAGGGCCACTCCACAGTAAAAGGCACATTACAGCCTGCTTGGGGTTTGCCAAAAGGCACCTAAAGGATTCTCAGATCATGAGAAACAAGATTCTCTGGTCTGATGAAACCAAAATTGAACTCTTTGTCCTGAATGCCAAGTGTCACGTCTGGAGGAAACCTGGCACCATCCCTACGGCGAAGCATGGTGGTGGTAGCATCATGGTGTGGGAAGGTTTTCAGCGGCAGAGACTGGAGACTAGTCAGGATCAAGGGAATGATGAATGGAGCAAAGTACAGAGAGTTCCCTGATGAAAACCTGCTCCAGAGTGCTCAGGGTCTCAGACTGGGTTGAAGGTTCACCTTCCAACATCACAACAACCCTAAGCACACAGCCAAGACAACACAGGAGTGGCTTTGGGACAAGTCTCTGAATGTCCTTAAGTGGCCCAGCCAGAGCCTGGACTTGATCCCGATCAAACATCTCTGGAGAAACCTAAAAATAGCTGTGCAGCGACACTCCCCAACCAACCTGACCGAGCTTGAGAGGATCTGCAGAGAAGAATGGAGAAACTCCCCAAATACAGGTGTGCCACGCTTGTAGCGTCATACCCAAGAAGACTTGAAGCTGTAATCGCTACCAAAGGTGCTTACGCAAAGTACTGAGTAGAGGGTCTGAATACTTACGTCAATGTGATATTTAAGTTGTATTTTTTTTAATGCATTTTTTCAAGAAGACATTTTTATTATCAAATCTTTTCATCATTTTTAGAATAAGGCTGTAATGTCACAATATGGAAAAAAAGTATATATATATATATATATATATATATATATATATATATATATATATATATATATATATATATATATATATATATATCATTGTAACCAGCAGACTTAAGGAATACTTACCTAACTTACCTAACTAGAATGTAAAAGGTCACTTTTTATGTAATACACCACTTTGAAAGTGAGAATATACAAATCTGACTGTGATATCTGATGGCTTTTCATCATTGTTTCAATCATCAAGGTAAAAGCAAGGACCATATGGTTTTGGTTATTGATTCAATGTGTTCCCCAAACCAATATCAACATTTAACGCTATTTTGGGGCCATGTTGACACAACACAAGGGAAGCCATGACCCAAAACGTAAAAAATCAGGCAAATGCATTTTCACCATTGAACTATAGGGTGCGCTACAGGCCGACCCGAGACTTCGCTGAAATAGCACAATATCAGGTTTTGTTGAAAGCAAAAAATTATACAAGTGTGCCAATTTTCACGTTTCTATACCAAATTGAACAATATGGTCGTTTTGGGGATCTCTCCTGGACTATTTTGGCAACCAGATTTTATACTGCAATCTTCAATTCACTCCATTTTTCAATTTTAATTCAAATTTTTTGAATGTGATATAATGCTTTCTTCATTGACATGTAGATATAAGTGAATGTATACTGTTGAAATTTGGCCATAGAAACAATGACCAAAAAATGACATATTTTCAACATCCGTAAAAGACCTCTTCTGTAGAAGATGTTTTATTTTATTTTTATTTCACCTTCATTTAACCAGGTAGGCCAGTTGAGAACAAGTTCTCATTTACAACTGTCACCTGGCCAAGATAAAGCAAAGCAGTGTGACAAAAACAACAACACAGAGTTACACATGGGTTAAACAAACGTACAGTCAATAACACAATAGAAAAATATACAGTGTGTGCAAATGTAGTAAAATTAGGGAGGTAAGGCAATAAATAGGCAATAGTGGCGAAATAATTACAATTTAGCAATTTGATAGATGTGCAGATGATGATGTACAAGTAGAGATACTGGGGTGCAAAAGAGCAAAAATAAATAACAATATTGGTATGAGGTAGTCGGGTGGGCTATTTACAGATGGGCAGTGTACAGGTGCAGTGATCGGTAAGCTGCTCTGACAGCTGATGCTTAAAGTTAGTGAGGGAGATATAAGTCTCCAGCTTCAGTGATTTTTGCAATTCGTTCCAGTCATTGGCAGCAGAGAACTGGAAGGAAAGGCGGCCAAAGCAGGAGTTGGCTTTGGGGATGACGAGTGAAATATACCTGCTGGAGCGCGTGCTACGGGTGGGTGTTGATATGGTGACCAGTGAGCTGAGATAAGGCAGGGCTTTACCTAGCAAAGACTTGTAGATGACCTGGAGCCAGTGGGTCTGGACGAGAGCATACAGGTTGCAGTGGTGGGAAGTATATGGGGCTTTGGTGACAAAACGGATGACACTGTGATAGACTACATCTACTTTGCTGAGTAGAGTGTTGGAGGCTATTTTGTAAATGACATCGCCGAAGTCAAGGATTGGTAGGATAGTCGGTTTTACGAGGGCATGTTTAGCAGCATGAGTGAAGGAGGCTTTGTTGTGAAATAGGAAGCCGATTCTAGATTTAATTTTGGATTGGAGATCCTTAATGTGAGTCTGGAAGGAGAGTTTACAGTATAACCAGACACCTAGGTATTTGTAGTTGTCCATATATTCTGAAGTCAGAACCGTCCAGAGTAGTGATGCTAGTCGGGCGGGCGGGTGCGGGCGGGTGCGGGTGCGGGTGCGGGCAGTGATCGGTTAAAGAGCATGCATTTAGACATGCAAGATGTCTTCTCAATGTCTGGAAAATACGTTTTTCAACGTCTGGAAAAAAAGATTTTAAACATCTGGAAAATATGTATTTTCAACTTTAATTCAGAACCGTTTCCTTAATTTCAACATCTGGATGAGATGTCTAATTTTACTCACTGGGAGGTCTCCACCATTTTCAGGGGTTTGACTAGATGGGACACAGATTATGTAAGATTTGACTTTTTGTACCAGGTTAGGAGAATTTACCCAGCAGGTAAGGAGAGTTAACATATCAGGTTATGATAATTAAGTTAAGTTTAGGAAAAGGGTTGGGTTAGTGTTAGCCAAAATACTAAACAAAATCTACTTTTGATCTCAATTTGACCAAAGCTACACTCCTGCTAGCCAGGACCCATTTGCAGAGCATGATAGGCTTCATCTGGCTTCCAGTTGAAGCTCGCATCCGCTACAAGACCATGGTGCTTGCCTACTTGAGCTGTGAGGGGAACGGCACCTCAGTACCTCCAGGCTCTGATCAGGCCCTACACCCAAATAAGGGCACTGCGTTCATCCACCTCTGGCCTGCTCGCCTCCCTACCACTGAGGAAGTACAGTTCCCGCTCAGCCCAGTCAAAACTGTTCGCTGCTCTGGCTCCCCAATGGTGGAACAAACTCCCTCACGACGCCAGGACAGCGGAATCAATCACCACCTTCCGGAGACACCTGAAACCCCACCTCTTTAAGGAATACCTAGGATAGGATAAAGTAATCCTTCTCACCCCCCTTAAAATATGTAGATGCACTATTGTAAAGTGGCTGTTCCACTGGATGTCATAAGGTGAATGCACCAATTTGTAAGTCGCTCTGGATAAGAGCGTCTGCTAAATGACTTAAATGTAAATGTAATGTGCCGAATGAATGTACATAAATGTTTAAAAGTCTGGTTGGATGTGTTGGGAATTGGTTTAAAATGCAAATGAATCACCATGAATATTAATTTATTGATAACTCTGTATGTCCTGGCGACAGCCTCTTCGCCATTTATTTGGTTCTCACAAAACAGCCATAATTTTCCATCAGTTTTCATAATGTCGATTTTTCTTCATTTTGATATGCTTCGCTTGCCATACTTTGACGTATTAGGTAAGCGACGCTGACAGACCGGATAGCAAGCTATGGTGAGCCAGCAGTTTCTCCAAATCAATATTTCTAGTGTTTTAAAAGGATTTCATCACCTTTTAACTTAATTTATGATCACATTCTAAACTATAATTTTGTTGAACGTGTTTGCTGCATTTTAATTCCAATCTGCCATTTGCAGCCAGTGGAAACATGTTAGCTAGCTAGGTAGATTATGGCTAGCAACTTGTTATAGTTTTGAAGTAACGTTACAGCTAACTTACTGTTACTAGCTAGGTGCTTTTGACTATCTTCACTGTGTTTCCGATATGTGATTTATTTGACAGGGTCAAAGTCAGAGTGGAGGACATGGACCCGGGGGAGGAAAAAAAGACGACAAGGTAAATAATCCATACTAGTAGCTAGCTAACGTTACTCTGTCTCAAAATGTAGTAACGCTAGCGATCTAATGTTGCTAATAACACTAAAGCCAATCTTGTGAAAACTTGAATATTCATATAACCAGTTTGCTACACATCGACTCTTTGTCTGATAACTGGTCACACTGTTCTGTAACTTTTGCTGGACTGTTCAGGATAAGAAAAAGAAATATGAACCACCAATCCCCACCAGGGTTGGGAAGAGGAAGAAGAAGAGCAAGGGACCTGATGCTGCCAGCAAGCTACCTCTTGGTAAGTTAGTTGGGCTACAGTTAACTTTATACTTTTCATTGTCACGGCAGAGATCCTTTCTACTTACTGATTTTGAATTGTAAACCGCAACAGACTGCTGTTTACAATGTTACAACGGCTATTTTTCCAGACAATTTTACCCGTTCCATACAGCTGAATGATCGCTCTCTTTCAGTAACTCCACATACACACTGCAGGCTGAAGCTGCTGAAGCAGGAGCGGATCAAAGACTACTTGCTGATGGAGGAGGAGTTCATCAGGAACCAGGAACAGATGAAGCCCCTAGAGGAAAAACAAGAGGTAGTGTTCTGGAAAATCTATTAAAAAGTCTTGATCTTTATTGTTCCCGACGGGCATTTAATGTGCAGGCAGCATATAAAATGCGGGCTACATACTGTTCATATGGTCCTATCAGTAAAATATGTATCAGTCGATCTCTTTGTATCCCTATAAAACATAACACTATAAAGCCTTCACACTGCACCTTTTTTATCTAAATATTAATGAATTCATCCATCCTCTGTTGTCCTGCAGGAGGAGAGGTCTAAGGTAGATGATCTGAGAGGAACCCCCATGTCAGTGGGGAACCTGGAAGAGATCATTGATGACAACCACGCCATCGTTTCTACGTCTGTGGGCTCTGAGCACTATGTCAGCATCCTCTCCTTTGTAGACAAGGACCTGCTGGAGCCGGGCTGTTCCGTCCTTCTCAACCACAAGGTACTGACTGAGTCTGCCATTACTGACGGAGTCTGCCACTAAGGTGTGTTTGACTGTTGCCCTGACTCAGGCAAATAATTAATTGAAAGCTGATATTTACTGTACACTGCCATTGAGTGACGTGTGTGTTCACAGGTCCATGCCGTCATTGGGGTCCTAATGGATGACACTGATCCTCTTGTGACAGTGATGAAGGTGGAGAAGGCCCCACAGGAGACGTACGCTGACATTGGTGGACTGGATAACCAGATCCAGGAAATTAAGGTAGAGCAGTAGAGTATAGTACAACAGTTCATGTTAATGCTCTACTCAGTCATAGCGTTTCAATGCATAAGACTACCAAGATTTTTCCGAACAAACTATTCTGTATGCTTAATGTAAATGGTTACAGCTGTGTCCTTGGAGGCTAGTGTCACTTCAAATTGGAGGTACAGGTTCATTGTAATGGCTTATATGGAACGATATCAAACACATGGTAACCATTTTTCCTGATTGACAACTGTACTTGTGGTTCCCTGTGTTCCTCTCAGGAGTCTGTGGAGCTCCCTCTGACCCATCCGGAGTACTATGAAGAGATGGGCATCAAACCTCCTAAAGGAGTCATTTTGTATGGCGCACCAGGGACTGGTAAAACAACTAAAACAATTGCAGACAGAACAGCATTTGGATATGTCTTTTCTCTGGTAATACTTAAAGGGGTGTTTAAATGTGTGCACAGGAAAAGGACAATCTGCAGTTGCTACATTTGATATTATATATACTCTGATATCATTATATATATATTATATTTTCCCATTGATTCTTCAAGAATATAACTTAGAAATGTCTCATGGACTTAGTTCAACTGTCATATCCCATCAGAACCCAAAATATGAGCTTTTTCTACTCCAGTGTTTGTAAACAAAGTAAATGTAAACAAACACGGTATAGCCTCAACATGGTTAAAGCTATAATTTTGATATCATGGATGGTTAGTCCATCGCTCAGTCTATGAATTTAAGATTGGTTACATCTTGCTCCATCCTTCAGCTTTTTACTGAAACACTTTGTTATAGTTTCAACTGCTGATTGCACCTTTAAGCCTAATCCTGGACTAAAAAGCATTTAAAGGGGAGATTCTCCATTGAACTTGCTTTATAGTCCAAAGCTACATCTAGAAACTGCCTCTAAAAGTGGCATTGTTTGACACTGTTCTTATGATGCGTTAGGGAAAACCCTACTGGCCAAGGCGGTGGCTAACCAGACGTCCGCAACTTTCCTGCGTGTGGTGGGCTCTGAGCTGATCCAGAAGTACCTGGGGGATGGGCCTAAGCTGGTCCGAGAGCTGTTCAGGGTGGCCGAGGAACACGCGCCCTCCATCGTCTTCATCGATGAGATCGATGCCATCGGGACTAAAAGGCAAGGCTAGCAGGGTTTTCAGACCGTGGTCATTGAGGTTCTGTGCAGAGTATGTGTCTTATGTTGATGAGGAGCTCATCATGATTATAATGAAAAAATACAGTAGGCTCATTTCATGTTCACAAATCTATAGACTACTATATTGTTACGTTATTGCACAGTGGGAGAAAAAAGTACAAACAAGCACAAACCCACTTTCCTACCGCCATCCCCCTAAATACAACAGTTGTCATTAAGTGTTTTACATTATCTTGGGCTGGCCTAGAGCAAATCACAATATCAGCAACTTAAAGATTATATAAGGCACACGTCTTCACATGTGATGGTACTGAATAGTTATTGTTTTATAGCAGGGGTCTCGCAACAGGTCGATCGCGAGCTGCCAGTAGCTTGCAGCCCAGTAGCTCGTCAAATAATTCCACCTGTCAAAAACGATGTGATAACCATCTTGTGGGTTGAAAGAAATACTTTCCCCATAACCTTCTCAATTAAATGCTAACTGCAAAGTAGGGTAGGGTAAGTAAGTATATTGAGTAAGTGAGTAAGTATATTATTTGTATCTTTGCCTTGAAATTATGTGTAACTTTGCCATGAAATTAGCAGCAACAGTACAGAACCATCGCTTAACTGGCACATTAGACGGGACATTTCTGACTCGATAGATGCGCAATTAAAGGGGAACTCAAATCTAAATGTGTATTTTTTTAAAGTCTGGAAAACGTTCTTATTTAAGCGTTAACGTGGATTCAGAACATCCCATTTTGTTGTTTCTTTATGAACAATTGTCATTTTTTTCTAAAACCAGGAAATTAATGAGAACACAATTTGGGGAAATAAGCAGATTTTTAGGCCCCCCTTAGTTGTTAATTAGCCATTATTTTACCAGGTACATTGACAGAAAACAGTGACAATTGAAGGGGGGAGGATAAGAATGTGCCTATTTGAAAGCTAGAAAAATGTTAGTAGTAACTCATGCTAGGAAAAGTTGGAGCCCACTGTTTTATAGTATTGCTTTAGTTTACAGTAATATAATTAACAAAATTACTGTAATAAAGTAAAATGGCCTGGCCGTCAGCGGTAGAAGAGCAACACAGCTGCCTCAAGCATGTCTTTTGATGCACTCCAGCCTTCGTGGGTCCCATAGCCATTCCAGGCAAAGGAGGTGAAGTCCCCACACTGATTTGGGGCCGCCTCAGGGAAATGCCCACCACCACCAATACAGTATGCATCAACCTGTCCACCTTTGGGTTTGGTCCCAGAGCAAATAGCCGTGGCTGCCCATTCCGAATTAATTGCTCTGAAACTGATGAAGCCTGGTTCAAACTCCCTTTGAGCGTTAGGGCCGTAAAACGCTTTGGTGGTCTGTTTGTCCCCGTGGTCATAAACTATGGGAATCGAGGGTCCATTGTTGATCAAAGGTGCCCCAGCGTTGTACTTCACTGGGTACCTGTGGAAGAGTTCATACAGGTTTCCCCCGTATTGGCTCAGGAAGCGTGTCTCAGTGTGGTAGCGCAGGATGGCAGTGGGGTTCCAGTCTTTCATCGGTTTATTGTTGGGAATGTGCCACACCGACATGTCTTGTGCCTTGATGTCATAGTAGCCAGGATTCTTGTAATCGTCAGCAGTGGCGCCTTCAACATTTCCGAAAGTGTTCATGTTGACCCAGTTGCCATCCCCTTCTGGCCGAAAGGGGTTGCTGCCCTGCTGGCTTGTCCAACGGTCACCCAGCGTGCACTTCCCATAGATGTTGTTCTCGTGTACGCTCGCCACCAACGTCCAGCCGCCGCCGTCTGTGGTCATATCGCAGAAGGTTTGGTACACCACCCCGTTCTCTGTGGTCAGGTAGTACAGCCCGTCTTCAAATTCAAAATAGCGCGCCCTTATTTCCTGGCAGCTTCTGGCAATGTAAAGGCACCTATCTCTTAGTAACTTCTCTCTCTTGGGAACTTCTGGAGCCTTACCCAGAAGTGGAGGGTTTGTATATGACGTGTGTTGCGCCATCAGGAGAGGGATCATCAGCAGAAGAGAACAGTACATCATGTCTGCTGAAGGCTGGACCGGACTCCGAGATGACACTAGGCAGGGCTTCAAGTAGGGAAGGTTTATATAGCCGTTCTTCGTCAACACAGCAGTTACTTTGTCAATTCCAATACTTTGTCAATAGTTCGTCAGCTTCTGGAGACACTCGAGAGGCACACAGCATGTGAGCCAATATTTATACTCTGGGTTCAGGGATGAGTTGTACTTGTTGCACGCTAATAGGTCTGTTTCGTTAACCACAAACGCATTTACATAAACCGGGTGCGAAGCCGTCTGCATCGTTAACATAGGTGACAGATATAGAGTGAAAAGGCAATATTGTAGCTTGCAAAACAGAAACCACAAAACAGGAACCATGCCCTCCCCACCCTTGTCTGTTGACCCATGTTCTTGTTTTCACTTCTGTTATTTAGCAATTACAATACCACGTTTTTCATGAGTAAGACCTTGAAGTTGAGCACCCCTCCTATTTTCCTGGTTGCTGAATCACGGAGACCCACCAACACCCACATTTACATGGTATTTGATTAGGTTAGCAACAAACTGAAAATTGATTAAGCAGTAAGTCCCGAGGGGGAGTCGTATATGGCCAATATATCACAGCTAAGGGCTGTTCTTAGGCACAAGTTGAAATCTGGGACGAAAGCAACTACTTAGGTTCTATGTTTGCCTATGCCAAAATAACAAGGAAACGATGCTTACTCAACCAATATTTGCCTGTTGGCAAATATGTTATTGTGCTTTGCACAAACTCAGTGTCCTTATTGGTGTCCACCTTAAGTTTGGGAGGTTGGGGGTTCAATCCCTGGTGGAGTCATACCAAAGACTCCAATGCCTCTCTGTATAGCACTCAGCATTAGCGTCCTGTCCAGGGAGTGTGCTGGTAGGCCGACATTAAGTTGCCTCTCGCTACTGAAACGGGAGATGGGGCAGGAGCCTAAAGGCCGTACTGGCTCGGACAAGACTTACTTGCTTTACTATTGCTTAATGATTGAATTAGCAGTACAGTGGACACAATGTGATTTACATGACTATGTTTTGTATACCTCAATGTGTCATCGCTACGATAGTCTGCATCATTTACATAGGTGACCGTTATAGAGAGGAGCCACAGCTTGCAAAACAGAATCTGCAAAAGACCGTTGTCCTTCTGTTCACCTCGTTATTTAGCAATAACAAGTACATATGTGTTCTGCTAATAGGGCCCACCCTCGGCCTAGGCGCAGTCCTCTTCCTGTTCCCTTCACTGTTGTACCAAGGTTTCAATGCGTATCGGTTGGAAAAAATTGCTCAGAGAAAGAATTTTGTTTTAACAGCAAAGAAAAATCTAAAACGCATAGGGGTCAAAATGATTGCCACCCCTGTTTTCAATACTCCGGCGCCCTCCCCTTGTGACGATAATGACACTGAGCCCTTTTCTAAAATGTTTTATGAGATTGGAGAACACACTGGGCAAATCTTAGACCATTCCTCCATCACTAATCTTTCCAGATCCTTGATATCCTTTGTGTGCGCTTATGTACCTCCCTCTTCAGTGTACCTCCCTCCACAGGTTTTGATTTGGGATTCAAGTCTGGAGACTGAGACGGCCATTGCAAAATGTTGATTTTTGTGGTCAATGAACCATTTCTTTGTGGATGTTGATGTGTGCTTGGGGTTATTGTCTTGCTGGAAGATCCACTTGCGGACAAGTGCCAGCCTCCTGGCAGAGGCAACCAGGTTTTTGACTAAAATGTCCCAGTACTTGGTAACAACCAACAACCTGCCCGCTCGACCCTATCCTCTCTTCTCCAGACCATTTCCGGAGACCTTCTCCCTTACCTCACCTCGCTCATCAACTTATCCCTGACCGCTGGCTACGTCCCTTCCGTCTTCAAGAGAGCGAGAGTTGCACCCCTTCTGAAAAAACCTACACTCGATCCCTCCGATGTCAACAACTACAGACCAGTATCCCTTCTTTCTTTTCTCTCCAAAACTCTTGAACGTGCCGTCCTTGGTCAGCTCTCCCGCTATCTCTCTCAGAATGACCTTCTTGATCCAAATCAGTCAGGTTTCAAGACTAGTCATTCAACTGAGACTGCTCTTCTCTGTATCACGGAGGCGCTCCGCACCGCTAAAGCTAACTCTCTCTCCTCTGCTCTCATCCTTCTAGACCTATCGGCTGCCTTCGATACTGTGAACCATCAGATCCTCCTCTCCACCCTCTCCGAGTTGGGCATCTCCGGCGCGGCCCACGCTTGGATTGCGTCCTACCTGACAGGTCGCTCCTACCAGGTGGCGTGGCGAGAATCTGTCTCCTCACCACGCGCTCTCACCACTGGTGTCCCCCAGGGCTCTGTTCTAGGCCCTCTCCTATTCTCGCTATACACCAAGTCACTTGGCTCTGTCATAACCTCACATGGTCTCTCCTATCATTGCTATGCAGACGACACACAATTAATCTTCTCCTTTCCCCCTTCTGATGACCAGGTGGCGAATCGCATCTCTGCATGTCTGGCAGACATATCAGTGTGGATGACGGATCACCACCTCAAGCTGAACTTCGGCAAGACGGAGCTGCTCTTCCTCCCGGGGAAGGACTGCCCGTTCCATGATCTCGCCATCACGGTTGACAACTCCATTGTGTCCTCCTCCCAGAGCGCTAAGAACCTTGGCGTGATCCTGGACAACAAACTGTCGTTCTCAACTAACATCAAGGCGGTGGCCCGTTCCTGTAGGTTCATGCTCTACAACATCCGCAGAGTACGACCCTGCCTCACACAGGAAGCGGCGCAGGTCCTAATCCAGGCACTTGTCATCTCCCGTCTGGATTACTGCAACTCGCTGTTGGCTGGGCTCCCTGCCTGTGCCATTAAACCCCTACAACTCATCCAGAACGCCGCAGCCCGTCTAGTGTTCAACCTTCCCAAGTTCTCTCACGTCACCCCGCTCCTCCGCTCTCTCCACTGGCTTCCAGTTGAAGCTCGCATCCGCTACAAGACCATGGTGCTTGCCTACGGAGCTGTGAGGGGAACGGCACCTCAGTACCTCCAGGCTCTGATCAGGCCCTACACCCAAATAAGGGCACTGCGTTCATCCACCTCTGGCCTGCTCGCCTCCCTACCACTGAGGAAGTACAGTTCCCGCTCAGCTCAGTCAAAACTGTTCGCTGCTCTGGCTCCCCAATGGTGGAACAAACTCCCTCACGACGCCAGGACAGCGGAGTCAATCACCACCTTCCGGAGACACCTGAAACCCCACCTCTTTAAGGAATACCTAGGATAGGATAAAGTAATCCTTCTCACCCCCCTTAAAATATTTAGATGCACTATTGTAAAGTGGTTGTTCCACTGGATGTCATAAGGTGAATGCACCAATTTGTAAGTCGCTCTGGATAAGAGCGTCTGCTAAATGACTTAAATGTAAATGTAAAGTTCAGGATGCTGTTGACCTTAAAAGCAACAGGACCAGTGGAGGCGTTTTGAGAATTGTTTTATTACTTGTTAAATCAAACTCTTTCTCTGTGCAATTGTTTTAGTATAAAATAGAATTTCCCAATTTTAGGGGAGCATACAATATAGTTCAGTATTTGTGTTTTATTTTATACAGTATTTTTTTTGCTCATCTTCATCAAGGGTTTCAATAATTTGGGCGTTTTTCTTAAATACAAAAAAAAAGGTATGTTGTGATTATTGTTGAGCACTCCTTATTTTCCTGGTTGCTTAATCACGGAGACCTACAGTGCCTTCAGAAAGTATTCACATCCCTTGAATTTTTCCACATGTTGTGTTCCAGCCTCAATTTAAAATTGATACCGTTTAGATTTTGTGTCCCTGATCTACACACAATACTCCATAAAGTCAAAGTGGAGTTATGTTTTCAAATTAATACAAAATGAAAAATCTGAAAAATACAAAATCTGAAATGCCTTGAGTCAATAAGTATTGACTCCTTTTGTTAACGCAATCCTAAATAAGTTCAGGAGTAAAAATGTGCTTAACAAGTCACATAATACGTTGCATGGACTCACTCTGTGCAATAATAGTGTTTTAACATGATTTTTTGAATGACTACCCCATCTCTGTACCCCACATATACAATTCGATGTAATGTCCCTCATTCAACCACATAGACCAGGGAGGTTTTCCAATGGTTCACAAAGAATTGCACCCTTTGGTAGATGGCAATGTGGCAAAGAAATTAACTTTTTATCCCAAATACAAAGTGTTGTTTTGGGCAAATCCAACACAAGACATTGTTAAGTACCACATATTTTCAAGCATGGTGGTGGCTGCATCATGTTATGGGTATCCTTGTCATCGACAAGGACTAGGGAGTTTTTTAAATGATAATAATAAACTAAATAGAGTTAAGCACAGGCAAAATCCTAGAGGAAAACTTGGTTCTGTCTGCTTTCCAACAGACCTTGGGAGACAAATTCACCTTTCCAGCAGGACAATTAAAAAAAAAAACGTTAAAAAATTGTACCTTTATTTAACTAGGCAAGTCAGTTAGGAACAAATTACCTAAAACACAAGGCCACATATACACTGGAGTTGCTTACCAAGACGACATTGAATGTTCCCGAGTGGAGTAGTTAGTTTTCACTTAAATCGGCTTATCTATGGCAAGACTTGAAAATGACTGTTTAGCAATGATCAACAACCAACTTGAGTTTGAAGAATTTTTGAAAGATTAATGTGCAAATATTATACAATCCAGGTGTTCAAAGCTCTTAGACTCACAGAAAGACTCTGTAATCAGTGCAGAGAGCTGTAATCGCTGCAAATGGTGATTCTAGCATGTATTGACTCAGAGGGAGGAATACTAATCTAATCAAGATGTATTAGTGTTTTTTAAAATGTTATTTCCTTTTTTTTTATATATACGAAGCATTTTGTGTAAATCATTGACTACATTTACATTTAAGTCATTTAGCAGACGCTCTTATGTGTAACCCACAATGTGGAAAAGGTCAAGGGGTGTGAATACTTTCTGAAGGCATTGTATGTGAACTCTGATAAATAGTCATCACCCAACTTTCCAATGGTTGCCCAATATAATGCCATAGTGTCTACCTTGGGATTGGAAGGTTGGGGGTTCCATCCCCGGTCGAGTCATACAAAAACCTTCATGCATCTCTATGTCCAGGGAGTGTATTGGTAGGCCGACATTAAGTTGCCTCTTGCTACAGAAACAGGAGATAGGCGCCTGCCCTAAGGGCCGTTCTGGCTCGTACAAAGCTTATTTTCTTTACTATTGCTAAGTGATTGAATTAGCAGTACAATGGACACAATGTGATTACAGCAGTGGATTAAGGGGAGGACCATCCTCAGTGAATTTCATAAAACAAAAAATAGTGAAACATTTAAAGTTATCCTTTTTAGATCAAACAATGCTAAATATATTCACGTCACCAAATAATTGATTAAAACACTGTTTTCCACTCTGTAGAGTAGCACCATGGTGTAGCCGGAGGACAGCTTGCTTCCGTCCTCCTCTGGGTACTTTGACTTCAATACAAAACCTAGGAGTCTCGTGGTTCTCACCTCATTCCATAGACTTACACTGTAATTAGGACAACTTCTGGAGGATGTCCTCCAACCTATAGGAGCTCTTGTTGTCCACCCAATCAAAGGATCAGATAATCTAGTATAAGCTACAGCTAGCTAGCACTGCAGTACATAAAATGTGGTGAGTAGTTGACTCTGAGAAAGACAATAGTTATGAACAAATTAATTTCTTCGAAAAATGAGGCAAGAGAGAGCGAGAGTGCTATAACACAAATTCACTTACTTAGCTAGCAAATGCAGCTAGCTAGTTTAGCCTTCTCAAACACCCCAGATGGATGCTATGTTAGCTAGCTGGCTATGACTATCCAACACTGGAACTCTTCCAAGTCGAGGTACGATTTTGGTTTTATTAATTTATTGCCACCGGGACCCGCTAGTGTAACTGCTAAGCTGTTTGCTGCTGACTGTACTCTGTACAGCATGATTGTAGCAGTTTTACTAACGCATTAATTCTAGTAGCTATGACGTTAATATGGTGACAACGATGTAGGCTGTGTGGCAGTTATGATATGAAGGTTTGGCTTAAAAATATTGTTTTGCCTGGTCACAGACAGCTGATGTGTTGTGAACTGAAGTCCACAAGCGAAGGGAAAAGGTGAGAGGAGGAGAGCGCTTAGATGCGAGAAGGAATTGTACAACAATCAAAGGATTGTGGCTCAGTTGGTAGATCATGGCACTTGTAATGCCACGGTTGTGGGTTTGATTCCAAAGGGGTACCAGTATGAAAAATGTATTTTACTCACTAGTGGTGCAACGGATCTCTAAACTCACAGTTTTGAGTCACGATCAGATCATTTTTTTCTGATCCGCAAAAAAAAAAAGAGACGAATAACTTTGCTTTCCATTTATTACTTAAAGAACACTTAAAGCAAGGACCCAATATGAGACGGGTTACCTTTGAACAATAGTGAATGAATGTCCAAGTCATCAAAAAGAAGGAAAGCAAAGCAGACCTGATCTTAAAACTTCCTCATCTTTAAAAAAAACTATTTGAAGTATACATTGTCTGGGGAGAGGGGAGACCTCTTTGCAGTCACTATGTCCCCTGCCTTGGAGAACACCCTCTCGCTAGTGACTGATATGCCAGGCACAGCCAGGTAGTGTCATGCCATCATGGCAATGTGAGAGTATTTACACTCATTGCTTTTCCACCATGCCAGTGGATCACCATCCACTGGAACGCCGCTTGCTGCCTTGTAGGATGCCGCCTCCTCTTTGATGGTGTTGGCAAACGTCTTGCCTGTGTCCTTGCTCACAAAGCTCTCCCCGAAAAGCTCCTTTATGGCCAAATAATTTTGTGGAGGAGATGCCTCAGTCTGCTTTTGTCGGCTCTGTGGCTTGACCCTGCAGAAGAAATTACTTGATCTATAAAACAAATTATTTATTTTCATATAACTATAATTGTGGCATTAACATTTAATAAAAGCCATTATTATTCCAGATCAATAATGGATGATTCTATAATCGCATTAGCATAGACTAACATTAGACTGCAGTATATTTATTATTTAGGCAATTCACTCTTATTTTTTACCTCTTCAGTGGCCACAATCTCAGTGGTGAGCTCACTGTGTCTTCCGACAAAGGGCAGGGTCTAGGTGAGACAGGGACTTTAACCTTGGATCCAGTGCAGTAGATCTATGAAAGTAGTCGTCTACGTTAGGGGGGTATCTGAGGTTCAGGTCCTCTCTAATGGCAGCCTTGACATCTCTAGTGATGGTGCTGTCTTCCTCACTTGGGGTCATGGATTGTAGAATCCTTGTTTTCCGAGGTAGGATCATGAACACAGACAGTGCAGTTTCAGTGCTCAGCCGGGTTTAACTGTTTAGAGGCATTTGAGCACCTGGAGGACCTCCTCTGCTACTTTTCACGCCATCATCAGACAAGGTGACGGTGTCTTTTCAGGGTCTTGTCTGTCAGTGCAGAGTATTCAGCTGCCTGCTGCTCAAGATAGCTCTCCAACATGTCATAAGTGGAGTTCCATGTTGTTGTGACATGGTGTATGAGCTTGTGGGTCAGTAGCTGTAACATTTCTTTCTTGGTCTTAAGCACATGAGTGGCTGTTGTGCTTCGGTGGAAAAAGGGGTTCCGTGGTTCACATGCGTGCTGAACCGTGGGGGAGGGGGGTCCGTGGTTCACATGCGTGCTGAACAGTGGGGGAGGTCCGTGGTTCACATGCGTGCTGAACAGTGGGGAGGTCCGTGGTTCACATGCGTGCTGAACAGTGGGGAGGTCCGTGGTTCACATGCGTGCTGAACAGTGGGGAGGTCCGTGGTTCACATGCGTGCTGAACAGTGGGGGAGGTCCGTGGTTCACATGCGTGCTGAACAGTGGGGGAGGTCCGTGGTTCACATGCGTGCTGAACAGTGGGGGAGGTCCGTGGTTCACATGCGTGCTGAACAGTGGGGGAGGTCCGTGGTTCACATGCGTGCTGAACGGTGGGGGAGGTCCGTGGTTCACATGCGTGCTGAACCGTGGGGGAGGGGGGGATCCGTACGGATCACAGATCAACTGCAGTCCGTTACGCCACTAGCACTCGCTGTTGTAAGTCGCTCTTATCTAGAGTGTCTGCTAAATTACTTAAATGTAAATGCTGTTTATGGAGCTGGGTGAATGGAATATGAATGACAATCATCCAATATGCTGTAATAGAAATAAGAAATAATAATAGAAATAATAATAGTAATAGATAATAAGGCCATGTTCAAAAAAAATAAAACTGTCCTCATCTTAAACGGCACCGACCGCCACTGGATTACAGTACTATGTTTTGTATACTTCAATGAACCTCCATGTATAGGAGGTAATCGCTACGATTTTATGGTGTGTCTCAGTGGTTGAGGTTGTGGGCTGACTACTGGGTCCTCTGCAGGTATGACTCTAACTCAGGAGGAGAGCGGGAGATCCAGAGGACTTTGCTGGAGCTGCTTAACCAGCTGGATGGCTTTGATTCCAGAGGTGATGTCAAGGTCATTATGGCCACCAACAGGATAGAGACCCTGGACCCCGCCCTCATCAGACCAGGTACACGATAACATTATTATACGACTATGAATCTTCAATTGAAATTACAATGCAGGCTATGCCAACCTAAATTAATACTGACTTTTAGCAAGTAATGATAGGAGATGCAGTATCAAATTGATTTGTAAAACCCTTTTTACATCAGCCGATGTGACAAAGTGCTATACAGAAACTCAGCCTAAAACCCCAAACAGCAAGCAATGCAGCTCTAGAAGCACAGTGGCTAGGAAAAACTCCCTAGAAAGGCCGGAACGTAGAGAGGAACCAGGCTCTGAGGGGGGGCCAGTCCTCTTCTGGCTGTGCTTGGTGGAGATTATAACAGAACATGGCCAAGATGTTCAAACGTTCCTAGATGACCAGCAGGGTGAAATAATAAGTGGTTGTAGAGGGTGCAACAGGTCAGCACCTCAGGAGTAAGTTGGCTTTTCATAGCCGATCATTGAGTTCGAGGCAGCAGGTGCGGGAGGACAAGGTAGCATGTCCAGTGAACGGGTCAGGATTCCATAGCCACAGGCAGAACAGTTGAAACTGGAGCAGCAGCAAGTGGACTGGGGACAGCAAGGAGTCATCAGGCCAGGTAGTCCTGAGGCATGGTCCTCAGAGAGAAGAGAGTTAGGGGGAGCATACTTAAATTCACAAAGACTGATCCTAGCACCCTGACAAACTATTGCAGCATAAATACTGGAGGATGAGACAGGAGGGGTCGGGAGACCCTGTCCGACGATACCCCCGGACAGGGCCAACCAGGCAGGATATAACCCCACCCACTTTGCCAAAGCACAGCCCCCACACCACTAGAGGGATATCTTCAAACCACCAATTTACTACCCTGAGACAAGGCCGGGTATAGCCCATGAAGATCTCACCCACTGCACGAACCCGATCCAGACAGGAAGATCACGTATCTTATGCGATTGCCCCAAGGAGCATGTCCTCTGATTTGGTATATCTTTTGGTATATCCCACTCCTCAGGCCGTATTGACCGTAAAATAGAGTTCCCCCTGCCGGATGAGAAGACCAAGCGAAGGATCTTCCAGATCCACACCAGCAGGATGACTGTGGCAGACGATGTGACCCTGGACGAACTGATCCTAGCCAAGGATGACCTCTCCGGAGCTGACATCAAGGTGCAGTAACAAGCTGGGAGATAGAAAGACTTTATGCCCTTCTATTTAACTTTTACCTTCTGGTTTTGCTGCCATCCTGTGGCACCTCAAAAGAATTTTCACTGAAGTGTTTAACTTATTTCTCTCACTTCAGGCCATTTGTACAGAGGCAGGGCTGATGGCTCTGAGAGAGCGCAGGATGAAGGTGACGAACGAGGACTTTAAGAAGTCAAAGGAGAACGTGTTATATAAGAAACAGGAAGGGACACCAGAGGGACTATACCTCTAACAGGGGCGGAACGCACTTCAGAAATGTCCTGTTCTTTCACTTACTGCTTCAAAACTTTTATTGCCTAGTAAAACCTTTCATACATGTTCATTGTATAGTTTGGACTAGATGCAACCAGCTGTTTGGTATTCAATTCTGCAGCTGTTAAAGTAAGTTGGCTTTCTGAACAAATGAACAATCTTGTATTATGGTCTGTTACCATAACCTAAGTATCACCTCTTGAAGTACAATAATAGTAAATAAACCATTTGAAACAATTCTGATTTTTATTTCAAATAAAGTACATATTGAATTTTTTTTTTTCAACCATGGTCAATTCTTGTTTACTATTTCATTAAAGCAACAGGTTAGAATCCATGTTAAGAAATCAACCAATTACAATATTTCCATAATGTGCAGCTGACTATTGTTTCAGTCAGGGAAATAGATAATTGGACAACAACTTTGCATATAAATGAACTGAGTGACAACTAAAAAAATAAACAAATCTACTATAACCAACAAAGATAAAGTATGTCACATGACAAAGTAGGTCATGGTTGCTTCTTGCTGTTCCAGGTCGTTGTTCTGCCCTTGAACCTGCATTTAAAAAGGGAGAGTAAAACACAGGACAATACATTGAGTTCAGATTAATGCTGCAATTTGTTGTATCAGACTATACCTCAATGACTTCAAACTGGAATCTCCTCTCCAGCAGAGCTTTCCTTTGTACCACCACCTGACAATAGTGATGGACAAAGAGAGAGAGAGAAGTTGTGATGTGAGGATTGCAGTGGTATTGTACTGAATCTAGTGTACAATTAGTTTTGCTCTTACTCACAGACACAGAAACACCAATGATAATGGCCAGGGCAATGATGAGGATGAGGGCAGCAAAGCCTGGATTGATGGTCATCATGTCCATGTGTTGGTGGTCATAGTGAAAGAATAGGACCTTGACGGAGTCCCTCGCCACCTCTAGTCTCCGGCCGTCCACCTCAAACCCAAACCTGTTGCTTTTCAACTAGACAGGATGGCAAAACAGTTACATTTCACTGCATAGTTAAAGCAAAATATTAGCACCAGGCATGCCAGATTAAACAGACCTTTATACAAAAAAAAATATTATTTCTTAAAATATGGAGCCCCCGTCGACTGTTAAAGATATATTCAATGACTTTACAAGCAAACAGAGCCTTTTTGAAAGGTCTGAAAACAGATACAGCTCTTACAAAATGTCTCACATCTCTCTCAATGTAGTAGGCCACAGTTGCTATGTCCACTGGCTCTTTGTCTGTCCTGTCATCAGTCAGCCGGATGGACACTACTTGGTACAGTTCCCGCACCTGAGGACGTGGCCGACCGGCACAAATAACATATTCATAAAGACAGAGCTCACTTACAATCTCAAACGATAATCTATGAGGAAACATGCCTGCTTACTCACAGTTATGTCTAGGATCTGTGTTTTATCCAGCGTATATTCCCTGTCCAGCTTTAATACCAACTGCCTGAAACAACAATGGTGCCGTGACAACATAACTTTTCAATAAAAATTGTATTTAATATAAAACTGCATATCAATGGGTTACTACAGAAGGAAACAAACCTTCGTATCTCATCCACGGTTTTTGCAACAGGTGTGAACTCCACTTTAAATGTGAATTGAATATCAATTACACTACAAATGAAAGACAGAACATAATTATTGATCACTTACGTATTTTAGAAACAATATATAATACATAATAAAATATATAGTTTTCTTCAGGATTTCACTCACTGGACTGTGACCAGCCTGTCACATTTGAGGGGGTCATGTGTCTTGTCAGAGACTGGGACTCCAGCCTTGTTAACACACCAGCATAGTTTGGTGTCCTCCTCTCTGCACTGTTTAGGTCTGAACATACCAGCTCCATCACAGTTTGGATGGTACTTTGTCCCTAAACTCCCCCCAGTTAACATGGTTCCTGTCCTGTGCTTGCTCAACATCTCCAGGTGTATTAGACGACACTTGGGAGTCACTGATGAAGAGTTCAATAACATGAGATATTTCCAATTTCATATATCATTCCAAATTTACTCATATCAGATAGACATAGCCTATAGAGTAATGTGTGTGAATTTATACAAAGGAAACAATTGAACCACTTAATTTATGTCCAAGCCTAAATGTCTAAAATCATACTGATATACAAGGCCAATCCCACTGCAGATAAGAGATATAAGCCACAGAAGATGGTCTTACACTGGGTGCAGTTGACAGTGATGTTGTCATAGCCTCGGAACACAGGTTCACAGGTGCCACAGCGGTTGACATGGCAGGTGACATACTGGTTGTGATGACATATAGCTTCTCCACACACTGTGTCAACTTCACAGTCTTCCCGGACAGGAAATGCATCATCATTACATTCTTTATCTGTGATCAGAATATAGATCATCATGAATGGAAGTCATTTTCAAATATAGAAGGTAAAAGTTCTGTTGATTTGATTTCAAGAAAAAACAAATACAGCTATGAAGTGAGAAGCTATGAAGACTACATGATATCCATGTTACCATATATTTCACTAATGGAATTCTACATCACCATAGCACAGCCTGAGTAGTTGGTATCAAGTAGAAATGTAGCATTTAGTTAGTAGCATGTAAAGGCAGAGGCCAATCCAGTAAACTCACAGAGGCACATTATAATAGGGTAAAGGTCATCAGAAGTGTCAGACTCACCTGAGACAGCCAGAGTGGATGCTCTACTACTCTGAAGGATAAGCAGTAATGAGACTATATAAACCTTCTCTAACCTCATGTCTGTGTTTCCTCTCTCCTTCCCTCCTGACTCCAAAGTGTACACTCCGGTGTGCTCCGTTCCACACCATTTAGCTGTGATGTCGTTATCCCGCAGGAAATGCACACTAGCATCCCTCAGGATTCACAATGCGTGAAAGGCTTAGAGCTTATTTTTAAATAAAGGTTGGCAGACCAGTGTTGGGAAACAAAACATTCATTTTAAATTATCAGAGTAATCTTTTTTTTAAATCAGTTTAAACTCAAGTCTTTGATATAAAAATAGATATTAAATCCATCAAAATATGGACATTTTTTAATTAACACATAATACAGCGTGTGTAAAATCATTTATTCACACTGTTTGAAAAGTAAAATGCTATTTTTTCTGAGGACACTGTTCTATTGGTCAGTGCACGACGTCTGGGTGTCCACAGTAGTGTCTGAGGAAGCCAGGCTCCTGTTGCACTGAGTTTTAGAGCCTCAGTCCTCCAGCAGTATGTCCACCTGCTCCATGGGAACTCTGTCTGAGCTCCTTCTCTTTCATCAGGTCCAGGAACTCCTGCACGTGCTCAGGAAAGAGCTGCACCGTGTCCATGTATAAACCCTGTGGATGAACACACGCACACACACACGTCAGAAACAAGTTCATATATTCTTACTAAAACACACCAAAGAGCTAGTAATTATCACTGTTTCATCATTTCATCTATCACTGTGCTCACCTTGGCCCATGGGACATCCTGGAGAGCACTCTTCCCTTCTCCACCTTCCCTTCTGACATCCTATAGTACACAACAAAACACCTGACGTCAGCTTCAGCCATACTTCCAATGCTCCTTCATCATTCGGCTATTGGAACTGATAACTGGATAATGATTTAGGGGTATGTTTTAAAGAGGTGTCTTACCAGGAAGTTCATGTACATCCTCCACAGCAACGGACAGTGGGACCCCGTGCTCTGTTGCTATGGCGTTCTCAAACAGTGAGCGAATACGTTTGCTTAGGCCGTTCTCTGGAAGGTTGGAGAAGGTGTCGCCATAGCAACCAGACCTGCCAAGAAAGCAATAACAACTCCGGAAAATCATCCAGTTAGCTAACCCAATGAACTTCAATCTAAATGTGAGCTACTGCAGACTAGTACTATCTGTGTGTGTGTTCTGTTATCAACATTATTTGATTAAATTAATACTGATTAAAGTCTTCCATCCTAGTGTTCCCACGTCTGTAGAGTCCACCAGCTGCTTCCTCTCCTGCTCTGCACTGATGGCGAACAGGCGCTAGCCTTGGTCACGCTGTGGAAGAAGCGACATGCCCTGCCGCCGCTGTGGTAGGCACATAGAGCTGCCACAGGGGGGCACTCGAGGCAGAGCAGGCTAGCGCCGAGGTCAGCTCCAGTCTGAGATGGCTGACTGGGTACACGCAGGTGCTGCTGTGGTAGCACAGCAGTGCCGCCTGCTGGACAGCCAGGGCATCACCCTCAGAGGCAGTAGAGCTCTGTGTCTGTGTGTCGCTCGCTGCTCGCTGACCCCTGGGCTGACATACTGGGGTGTTGCTCCAGCCTTTCCCTGGCCAGGCTGTAGACTGCATCTGCAGCATCAACCCCCACAGTCAGGTAATGGAACAGGGCATACCACCCCACTAGTCCTTTGACCTGCCCGGCAGGGAGCTCACCACCGGCTGCTCATATGCCTTCCTGGGCTTCAGAACGGCCACTGGAGCCACCTGTCCAGCGAAGGGGCATACGAACTACCCTCTGCTAGCTTGGTGAGGATAGAGACCGCTCGTGAAGACACTGCGGTAGTGGTATTTGGTCTTTTATTAGGATCCCCATTAGCTGTTGCAAAAGCAGCAGCTACTCTTCCTGGGGTCCACACAAAACATGAAACATAATACAGAATGACATAATACAGAACATCACTAGACAAGAACAGCTCAAGGACAGAACTACATAAAGGCACACGTAGCCTACATATCAATGTATATAGACCAACTATCTAGGTCAAATAGGGGAGAAGAGTTGTGCCGTGAGGTGTTGCTTTATTTGTTTTTTGAAACCAGGTTTGCTGTTTATTTGAGCAATATGAGATGGAAGAAAGTTCCAGGCATTAAATGCTCTATATAATAGTGTATGCTTTCTTGAACTTTTTCTGTATTTGTAGACTGTGAAAAGACCCCTGGTGGCATGTCTGGTGGGATAAGTGTGTGTGTCAGAGCTGTGTGTAACTTGACTATGCAAACAATTTGGGATTTTCAACAGATTAATGTGATACAGTCAGTCTCTCCTCAACTCTTAGCCAAGAGAGACTGGCATGCATAGTATTTATATCAGCCCTCTGATTACAATGAAGAGCAGAACGTGCCGCTCTGTTCTGGGCCAGCTGTAGCTTAACTAGGTCTTTCCTTGCAGCACTGCACCACACGACTGGACAATAATCAAGATTAGACTAAACTAGAGCCTACTTAACCTAGTGACAGTCTTCCCTGCCACTGCTCTGCCCGTACCCCCTCGCCAGGCCTCCACTTACAATTACTTTTAATTCCTTCACGATTAGAAAAAGCCTTTCAAACCAAAGGAATTGCCCTTGGCTGAGCATATGGTTGCCTGACTCTAAAGCTTGTAGCTAGGGTAACCTGGCGTTACCTTGAGCTTCTCATACTGGATCCAGTGCAGTGAGAAGACGGATCTCTCCTGAGTAGAGAACAGAAACTCCTCCCCCTGCTTGCACAGCCACGCCCCCCTCCTGGTGCCCTGCAGCGAAGTCATGTGACCCACAGGGCTGACGGGAAGGTCGTCAGAGGTGAGTCAGGATCATGAACGTCCCCCAGCAGAGCCAGGTCATCCAGCAGCAGGCTTCAGGAACTGTAGGCTATAATAGGAAGTGTCAGCAGGATTTAATAAATGTTTTCCTCATCAATCTACACACAATACCCCCTAATGACAAAGCCAAAACAGGTTTAGACATTTTTGCAAATGTATTAAAAATAAAAAACAGAAATAATTTACATAAGGATTCAGACTCTTTGCTATAAGACTCATAATTGACATCAGGTGCATCCTATTCCCATTGATCATCCTTCTACAACTTGATTGGAGTCCACCTGTGTTAAATTACATTTATTGGACATGATTTGGAAAGGCACACACCTATCTATATAAAGTCCCACAGTTGACAGTGTGTGTCAGAGCAAAATCCAAGCCATGAGGTCGAAGAAAAACATTTAAGGTCCCCAAGAACACAGTGGCCTCCATCATTCTTAAATGAAAGAAGTTTGAAACCACCAAGACTCTTCCTAGAGCTGGCCGCCCGGTCAAACTGAGCAAACGGGGGAGAAGGGCCTTGGTCAGGGAGGTAACCTAGAACCAGATGGTCACTCTGACAGAGCTCCAGAGTTCATCTGTGGAGATGGCAGAACCTTCCAGAAGGATAACCATCTCAGCAGCACTCTACCAATCAGGCCTTTAAGGAAACCTGGCACCATCGCTACGGTGAAGCATGATGGTGGCAGCATCATGCTGTGGAGATGTATTTCAGCGGCAGGGACTGGGAGACTAGTCAAGATTGAGGGAAAGATGAACGGAGAAAAGTATAGAGACCCTTGATTAACACCTGCTCAGGACTTCGAACGGGGGTTGAAGGTTCACCTTCCAACAGGACAACGACCCTAAGCCCATAGCCAAGACAACACAGTAGTGGCTTCTGGTCTCTGAATGTCCTTGAGTGGCCCAGCCAGAGCCTGGACTTGAACACGATTGAACATCTCTGGACAGAACTGAAAAAAAGAGGTGCAGTGACGCTCCCCATACAACCTGACAGAGCTTGAGAGGATCTGCAGAAAATAATGGGATGAACTCCCCAAATCGAGGCTGTAATTGCTGCCAAAGGTGCTTCAACAAAGTAGTGAGTAAAGGGTCTAAATACTTATGTAAATATGATATTTCAGTTTAATTTATTTTTATACATTTCTAAACATTTCTAAAAACCGTTTTTTGCTTTTCCATTATGGGGTATTGTGTGTAGATTGATGAGGGGAAAGAACTATATAATACATTTTAGAATAAGGCTGTGACGTAACAAAATGTGGAAAAAGTCAAGGGGTCTGAATACTTTCCGAATGCACTGTAAATAGCAACGCTAGGACCCATTTTTAATGGTAGATATATCCCAGGTTTGGCACCACTATCACCAGTGATTACAGCCAATACCTGTAAGTCCGGGTCCTCACAGTCCTCCACCGATTGGCCTTTGGTTTTGTCTGCCCTCCACGGCAGCCAATAGATGGCCTCATGTAACGTCTCCGCGTCCAACCAGATCCTCCACTTGAGCCAGGTCTTATCCTTCACCTCTGATTCCTCCTGATCTTTATCATCTGTCACACAGAGGTTCTAAAGGTTCAAGGGATACCATTTGTATGTCTCTGTGTCCAGTATGAAGAAAGTTATAGGTCGTTTTGTGAGCCAAGGCTAACTAGCATTAGCAGACACCCATAGACTTCCAGGCATTGTGCTAACGCCAGTTAGCAATTGCACTAAGGCTAGTTAGCAACTTCCTTCAAATCCCATGCAGACATAAAAATGGTATCCACGAGTTCATCTGACTCTGGGGAAGTTGATAAAGGGCCTCATTGCCAAAATCCTGAAGTATTCCTTTAACATTACGACTTATATCGCCAACATTTCCTTGCGCTATGAGGTTACTAGTGTAATTAGTGATACAACACAGGGAAGGTTAAAGGGACACTTGTGGGTACCATTTGTATGTCTCTGTGTCCAGTATGAAGGAAGTTAGAAGTCGTTTTGTGAGCAAACTTCATGTAACGTGTTACCACGTATATATTTATATTTACATATATTTATATCAATCAATTCCTAAATAACACAGTAATTAACACTAAGCACAATCAGAGTCGGTGGAGGAGTGGGAATGTCGGTTATTTCAACAATGTAATCATTTTATGGGTTGAGGGCAGTTGTCTCTGTCTGCGCTGAGGTCAGCAGTTCTCCTGACAGGAAGAACATTAGGCTGCACTGCAGGACAGCCTGCTTGACAGTAACAGGACCATGGCAGGACAGCATGTGTCTCTCTTCCATCAACATAATGCTGTCAGTGCACGTTTCTGGCTGCCATCAACAGAGTGCTGCAGTGATTAGCAAACCAGACCTCCACGGAGAACAGCAGAAACTCATTAGTGTAGAATTTAAGGTGGTACTGTTTAATACTGCTCTAATTTCTGGACAAATTGCTCAGATCATTTTCTAATATTCTGATGATTACAGAGTAAAGCCACAGGGAGGCTCTCTCTTCCTCATTAAAGGGGAACTGCACCCGCTGACTTGGCATAGTTTTTTGGCTCGCTCCTCAAGAAAGGCTGGCAGCCATGACAGAAGCCAAACGTGAGTTGATGTTTGATGTTGGTGTTTCTTGGGTGTGTCCTTGCCACCACCAACAAAACCCAGAAGCTTGTCAGAACCTTGCCCACAGCTGTTCACCAGTCCCAACGTCAACAGTGAGGAGGCGACTCCGGGATGCTGGCCTTCTAGGCAGAGTTGCAAAGAAAAAGCCATATCTCAGACTGGCCAATAAAAAGAAAAGATTAAGATGGGAAAAAGAACACAGACACTGGATAGAGTAACTCTGCCTAGAAGGCCAGCATCCCAGAGTTGCCTCTTCACTGTTGACGTTGAGGATGGTGTTTTGCGGGTACTATTTAATGAAGCTGCCAGTTGAGGACTTGTGAGGCATCTGTTTCTCAAACTAGACACTCTAATGTACTTGTCCTCTTGCTCAGTTGTGACCCGGGGCCTCCCACTCCTCTTTCTATTCTGGTTAGAGCCAGTTTGCGCTGTTCTGTGAAGGGAGTAGTACACAGCGATGTACTCAACTAGTCTAAAGAAGGCCAGTTTTATTGCGTCTTCAATCAGGACAACAGATTTTTAGCTGTGCTAACATAATTGCAAAAGGGTTTTCTAATGATCAATTATCCTTTTAAAATTATAAACTTGGATTAGCTAACACTGTGTGCCATTGGAACACGGGAGTGATGGTTGCTGGTAATTGGCCTCTGTACACCTATGTAGATATTCATTTTTTTTTTTTTATCTGCCGTTTCCAGTTACAATAGTCATTTACAACATGAACTATATCTACACTGTATTTCTGATCAATTTGATGTTATGTTAATGGACAAAAAATATATATATTTCTGAAAAAACCTACACTCGATCCCTCCGATGTTAACAACTACAGACCAGTATCCCTTCTTTCTTTTCTCTCCAAAACTCTTGAACGTGCCGTCCTTGGTCAGCTCTCCCGCTATCTCTCTCAGAATGACCTTCTTGATCCAAATCAGTCAGGTTTCAAGACTAGTCATTCAACTGAGACTGCTCTTCTCTGTATCACGGAGGCGCTCCGCACCGCTAAAGCTAACTCTCTCTCCTCTGCGCTCATCCTTCTAGACCTATCGGCTGCCTTCGATACTGTGAACCATCAGATCCTCCTCTCCACTCTCTCCGAGTTGGGCATCTCTGGTGCGGCCCACGCTTGGATTGCGTCCTACCTGACAGGTCGCTCCTACCAGGTGGCGTGGCGAGAATCTGTCTCCTCACCACGCGCTCTAACCACTGGTGTCCCCCAGGGCTCTGTTCTAGGCCCTCTCCTATTCTCGCTATACACCAAGTCACTTGGCTCTGTCATAACCTCACATGGTCTCTCCTATCATTGCTATGCAGACGACACACAATTAATCTTCTCCTTTCCCCCTTCTGATGACCAGGTGGCGAATCGCATCTCTGCATGTCTGGCAGACATATCAGTGTGGATGACTGATCACCACCTCAAGCTGAACTTCGGCAAGACGGAGCTGCTCTTCCTCCCGGGGAAGGACTGCCCGTTCCATGATTTCGCCATCACGGTTGACAACTCCATTGTGTCCTCCTCCCAGAGCGCTAAGAACCTTGGCGTGATCCTGGACAACACCCTGTCGTTCTCAACTAACATCAAGGCGGTGGCCCGTTCCTGTAGGTTCATGCTCTACAACATCCGCAGATTACGACCCTGCCTCACACAGGAAGCGGCGCAGGTCCTAATCCAGGCACTTGTCATCTCCCGTCTGGATTACTGCAACTCGCTGTTGGCTGGGCTCCCTGCCTGTGCCATTAAACCCCTACAACTCATCCAGAACGCCGCAGCCCGTCTAGTGTTCAACCTTCCCAAGTTCTCTCACGTCACCCCGCTCCTCCGCTCTCTCCACTGGCTTCCAGTTGAAGCTCGCATCCGCTACAAGACCATGGTGCTTGCCTACGGAGCTGTGAGGGGAACGGCACCTCAGTACCTCCAGGCTCTGATCAGGCCCTACACCCAAATAAGGGCACTGCGTTCATCCACCTCTGGCCTGCTCGTCTCCCTACCACTGAGGAAGTACAGTTCCCGCTCAGCCCAGTCAAAACTGTTCGCTGCTCTGGCTCCCCAATGGTGGAACAAACTCCCTCACGACGCCAGGACAGCGGAGTCAATCACCACCTTCCGGAGACACCTGAAACCCCACCTCTTTAAGGAATACTTAGGATAGGATAAAGTAATCCTTCTCACCCCCTCCCCCCTTAAAATATTTAGATGCACTATTGTAAAGTGGCTGTTCCACTGGATGTCATAAGGTGAATGCACCAATTTGTAAGTCGCTCTGGATAAGAGCGTCTGCTAAATGACTTAAATGTAAAATGTAAAAAAACAAGGACATTTCTATGTGACCCCAAACTTTTGAATGGTAGTGTACAGTTGAAGTTGGAAGTTTACATACACTTAGGTTGAAGTCAATAAAACTCTTTTTTTCCACCACTCCACAAATTTCTTGTTAACAAAGTTTAGTTTTGGCAAGTCGGTTAGGACATCTACTTTGTGCATGACACAAGTAATTTTTCCAACAATTGTTTTGAGACTTATAATTCACTGCATCACAATTCCAGTGGGTCAGAAGTTTACATACACTAAGTTGACTGTGCCTTTAAACAGCTTGGAAAATTCCAGAAAATTGTGTCATGGCTTTATAAGCTTCTGATAGGCTAATTGACATAATTTGAGTCAATTGGAGGTGTACCTGTGGATGTATTTCAAGGACTAACTTCAAACTCAATGCCTCTTTGCTTGACATCATGGGAAAATCAAAAGAAATCAGCTATGACCTCAGAATTTTTTTTTAGACCTCCACAAGTCTGGTTCATCCTTGGGAGCAATTTCCAAACGTTCATCTGTACAAACAATAGTACACAAGTATAAACACCATGGGACCACGTCATACCGCTCAGGAAGGAGATGCGTTCTGTCTCCTAGAGATTAACGTACTTTGGAGCGAAAAGTGCAAATCAATCCCAGAACAGCAAAGGACCTTGTGAAGATACTGGAGGAAACAGGTACAAAAGTATCTATATCCACAGTAAAACGAGTCATATATCGACATAACCTGAAAGGCTACTCAGCAAGGAAAAAGCCACTGCTCCAAAACCGCCATAAAAAAGCCAGACTACGGTATGCAACTGCACATGGGGACAAAGATCCTACTTTTTAGAGAAATGTCCTATGGTCTGATGAAACAAACATAGAACTGTTTGGTCATAATGACCATCATTATGTTTGGAGGAAAAAGGGGGGGCTTGCAAGCCGAAGAACACCATCCCAACCGCGAAGCACGGGGGTGACAGCATCATGTTGTGTTGGTGCTTTGCTGCAGGAGGGACTGGTGCACTTCACAAAATAGATGGCGTCATGAGTAGTGAAAATGATGTAGATATATTGAAGCAACATCTCAAGATGGTGTTACATTTTAACTATACAAAGCTCAATTGACCTAGACTATGTTCCAATATCCACTAAAGAATCTCTGATCAATTAAAACAGTTAATGCTGTGTTTTCCATGCAGACACACACAGCAACATGTCCTGGGGGGAGAGCGAGCTGTGAGCCACTGCAAACAGGCCATTATTAGTTCTCTCTGTCTCTCACACACACAGAGAGAGAGAGAGAGAGAGAGAGAGAGAGAGAGAGAGAGAGAGAGAGAGAGAGAGAGAGAGAGAGAGAGAGAGAGAGAGAGAGAGAGAGAGAGAGAGAAAGCTTAGCCCCCAGACACATCCTTCGGAGGATCGCAAGCAACATTGTTCATAATTCAGCACGTATTATAGCTAAGTTACTAAACACTAATTCGTATCCCATGCTTGAATATTCCATGAATATGAAACCTCTCAAAATGTTTTCTATTGTACCTCTCTATTTGGCCAGCTAGTTGTCAGTATAAACTCACAGAGGAAAGGGAGACCTCTCTCTCTCCCAGTACTTGATACGGGTAATATTCCTCTACCTTTCTCTCAGCAGAAAGGGATTTGGCTGAGAAGGCCAGAGCTCAGTTGGATAGGAATTAGAATGAACCACTGCTGGTAAAAAGCCTCTATTAAAAGCTGGTCATGCATTTTAAATGCCCTGTTAGCAAAGTTTCCATGTAGAGATTAAAGTAAAGTGACAAGGCCCAGACCATAGCCTGAAGGGCACTCTCTGGATGGGTCCCCAGCACTGCTTTAATGCCTGTGACGGAAAACACACAGCCCTAGTCTAAGGTAAACACATCCCACTGGTGCACTGACTCTGGATAAACAGCCAATACGGTAACACAGACCCCCAATTCATCACGAGTCTATTCTGGAGAGAGCAACCAGCCAGATGCATATGTGTTCTTTGCAGAGGTACATGGGGAATGACTGTGTGTGTGTCTGTCTACCTGTTGTCTGGTGGATAGGTCCTTGACAGTGTCTGGCTTGAAGAAGGTCAAATCCAGCAGGCACTGGAACAGGCGCACAGCCTTTTCTGAGTGGCCTGCATGCCTGAGGAAATGACACTGCTGGAGGAAGATGGCTGCAGAGATAAAGACAAAGACCCGAGAGAACATTCAATACCACATCATTAAATCAGGCCGTCTAATCTAGGCTTGGTTTTCTGTATTGTCATCGCTCCTCTGCCAAACTAACCCTGAATCAAATGTTAGATTATGGAGATGTTATTCTCAGATCGGCAGGTAAGGGTGCACTTGAGCGGCTAGATGTTCTGTACCTTTCTGCCGTTGCAAATCGGAACGGCAGAATGGTACAGAACATCTAGCCGATCAAGTGCACCCTTACCTGCCAATCTGAGAATGACATCCTTATTGTACTCCTCTGTAAACTGCCCATCTCTTTATACTAGACGCGACATCCACTGGTTGATACTCATTAACAAAGCCCTCTTGGGCCTCACTCCCCCCTACCCGAGATACCTATTGCAACCATCCTCCTCTATATACAGTAACCTTCCTGCCACATTCTGTTAAAAGTCCCCAAAGCAAACACATCCCTGGGTCGTTCCTCTTTTCAGTTCGCTGCAGATAGCGACTGGAACACATCTGCAAAAAATGATAAAGCTGGAAAGTTTTGTCACCGTCTCAGCTTTCAAGGACTCAATGGTGGACATTCTCACTGACAGCTGTAGCTGTTATGCGAGCCAATAACCTATACTGTTGATTGTGGTGTCCGTTTTCTGTCTGTCCGCTTGCGCTGCCATTATTTGTTGGTGCGGTCTGTCTATTTGTCTGCTCAGTAGGGCTATGTTGCTTGTACTGTGACAGTCTTTTTCCCTCGTGCTGTTGCCTGGCCTTAACGTTGTTTGTGCCATGTATATTTTTGTTGTCATAGGTTTCCCTTCATGTAGTGTGGTGATGATGTCTCTTGTAGTGAAGTGCTGTTTCCACTGTCTGTCTGCTGAGGCATCTGTGCTGTTGCCAAGTGTCTTCCGTCTGTGTTGTCCGTCTTGTCTTACTTTTTTTGTATTCCTGCCCCCTGCCCCACAGGAGGCCTTTTGACTCGTGCCGTGACACAAAGCACCCACTTCAATCCCGCCTATTAGAACCAGCACAGGTCCATTCGTTTAGTGCGAGCTTTTAAAGGTGAATATATACTCAGACTTTGAGTAAAGAGAAAACTGAGTAGGATGAGGAAAATAAAGTGAGAGGTGTCAGGAAAAAAGGTTTGAAAAGTAATAACAGATAGCTAATCTTTCCTGAATGAAAAATTCAGCTGGCGAATTAAAGGCACACATCCCTGAGGTCACATGAAATGGCAGCTTCTCAAAAGCGGCCTTCATTATTCATTAAATCCTTATCGAGTTATAATTAATGCTGCCGTCTCCTTCTCTACAAGTTGGGGTTTGCATTGCTCTGCCTTGTAGCCTGGTCCCAAATCTGTTTGTACTGTCTTGCCCAACACCTATAATCATTGGCATGACACTGACCATAGGAGTTGGCAAGACAGCACACACAGATCTGGTACCAGGCTACCTGCTGTCAGCATTTTTCTAAAATGAAGCAAACAGTCAAAGATACTGACAGTCTCCCTCAGCGGAATGCAAGGAGCCCGGTGTAGATATATGACCAGCATTCTTATGTAGGCAGAGGCTATGGTCCAGTTTTATTACATGCTGCTTATTCCATGCTTAGATCTCCCACACTGTTTGATCTGTCAGAGCTGCAGAAACGCTCAAATATGTACTATCCAACCACAAGAGGGAGTCTGTGACCATCATATTATAGCAAGAGAATCACTCAAATAAAAGAGCTTTCTGTACCTATCAAGTCGAGTTGAGAATACCAAAGATTCCACAAGTGATTACGTACATGTGTTGAACCTGAAACAGCTAGCCTGTTTTCCGAGTTGCAGCAGGTGATCTGTGAACCCAAAAAGTTACAGTATGTTAAACAAAATTCCAGGTGACTTGAATAAGCGAGGCATCACTGGATAACATCAAATGTATATCATGTTATTCCACCCTTAGACAACCAGCCATTGTTATAATAACAGTAAGCTGTGGTAGACAGACATTTACATTTACATTTAAGTCATTTAGCAGACGCTCTAATGAATGCCGAATACTGGCTTCTGTTTGTCTAAATCTTATTATTTAGACGGGGGGGAAAGGCTTGAATTGTTCCTGGAGTGCGTCCCATCCTTATCATTGTTCAACAGGCTAAAGCCCTGACAGGATAGTTCCAGGATCAGCCCAGTGGCAGCCCTACCCAGACTGAACAATGGCCAGCCAGTCTAACTAGATAATAGTTTCATTAGACAAATTGAGGGGCAGCTGCCAGAGGGCCAGGAGGCTAAGCCATCGCTGCAGTATTCATATCATGGATCAGCAGCGTGGACACTGGATATCCATTATCCTCCCTCTTTCTGCCTCTCCCACTCCCTCTCTAGTCTCTCCTTCTCCCTCCCTTCCTCCCGGGTCCTTTTCTCCTGTCAGTGGTCAGAAACATGACACAGCACAAACCCGTTTAGGGGTCTTCTCAGGAAGGTGAAAGGTGTTACAGAAAGTTGCAGATATAACTGTCTTGTAGAAGGAATTATGTCAGTTCTATTTATGACATCTATTTGCACCATTCCACAACTTTCGCCTGCTGAGGCTCTGGTACTATGGCTCTGCTGCACCCATAGACATCTGGCAATGACATCATGATATAACCACAATAATGTAACTAGCTTTCTTTTTTTTCTTACCTTTATTTAACTAGGCAAGTCAGTTAAGAACAAATTCTTATTTTACAATCACGGCCTACACTGGACAACCCCGGACAACGCTGGGCCAATTATGCGCCGCCCTATGGGACTCCCAACTACGGCCAGTTGTGATACAGCCTGGATTCGAACCAGGGTGTCTGTAGTGACTCCTCAAGCTCTGAGATGCAGTGCCTTAGACCGCTGAGCCACTCGGGAGCCCAGCTAACCAGCTAACTCAATTTAGTCTATCACAAGAGATTACAAGCTCATCAAATCCATACGAGTTGAAAGATATATAAACACAACACACACACACACACACGTCATCTATTAGTTGACCCCAGTAGAAGAATGACAGCTCTCAATCACTCCCTCCATGTCTAGACCATCGAAACAATCCCTACAACATGATATTAGAGACAACGGCACCTTTCTCTTCCACCAAAATGACGACTCATCAACTCTTCTCTTCCACTCTCACGGTAACAGTGCAAACATGCAGAATGAACCACAAACAGTTCAATACAGCAGCAGCACATAACATACTGACGAGGAGAAACTTGAACCATAATTCTCGCTCTCTGTGTCAGCCCCTCTACGGGACGGCCCCTCTACGGGACGGCCCTGTGCGAACGAAGGATGAGAACAAAAAATCTGAACAGGCTTGAATGTACAGTATTATGTCCACAGAGCAGGCAGTGAGTGAGAAATTATTTTGCCACGAGCAGCAGGGCAGACATTAAGATGAATAAGATGCAAGACTTCGCTCTCACACAGGACCTGTATGTGAAACGGGTTCGCTACGCGCTGTTCACAGTGTGGTAGCTAGAGCACCAAAACAGCGGAGAAATTGAGCGTCACGCGTCAACGCTCTTAGTTGCTGCGGAAATTGCCCCACTATGCCGTTTACTTTCTGCATCGACGCCATATCGCTGAGTCTACCTTAAATAAGTTATTTGTGCTAAATTGAATTTAAAACATAATAATATGTAGTGTATATTGCATGTGGCATGTGTTCATCAGTGCCCGGCTGCGCCCGGTGAGACAACATGCTCCCATCCTGCACTACTGCCAGTGTGCTCAGACACTTCCCGTACACCGTATTGACCTTTGACACATAGAAGGTGCTGAGTGGCTTTGCACAAACAGCAGGTAGGGGGGGGGGGGGGCTGTTGGGGTGCAGGAACACCAGTTTCTTCCACTCCTTCAACAGAGCTGCTGGCTCCCACAGCTCCCTGCACAGACGCAGTAGCTCCAGCTTTAGCTCCACACAGCTGGGGTTACTGTCCACCGCTCGATCCAAAATGCGTGGCCTCGCTAACCTCTTCTGGCGCTCTGTCTCATTCTCAGAGATGTCACCAAACACCCCGGGGGCACTCGTCACCTCGTCCTGTAATACAGATCGGGATGTTAGTATAATTTAAAAGTAATGATAGTAGCTAGTACATAATCATATGATTTTTTTTTGTATCACGACACATTTCCTGTCCTAGTGAAAAGGCCAGCAAAAACTATTTTGAAATCCTAGTGAAATCTCATGTGATGTGATGACACTGATTGGTGTGGTGTGTAATTGTGGGGTTTTAACGTTGAATACCGAACCTGGAAGTGGACAAACTGCAGCCAGGTGTGTGTGTCTGGAGGTTTCCCTCAACCTCCTGTTAAAGTCCTCCACCTGTTCAGCCAGCAGGGCGGCAGCATTGTCTCTGGGAGTAGAGGGTTTTTCCTCTGCCTTGCCCTGCTCCGCCCTGCTTGCCCTGCTCTGAAGCCACAGGGAGGTGCAGGAGTCATACACCCCCAGTGGGTTGACCCAGGGGGCCTGGCCCAGGGCAGAACCACCCCCCTCAGACTCACCTTCCAGGCAAGGGAGCACAGGGATGAAGGGTAAGGTGGTAGTGACCTCTGGTGGTGGTCTAGGCAGCGTGGATTTGACCTCAGCAGCTGGCGGACAGTGAGGGAGAAGTAGCGGTCGCGTCTCTGTCCCCTCTCTTCTTCTCTTGGCCAGACTCAGACCAGCTCATGGCCTGAGATCGCGGGTCCAAACCCAGAGAAGAACGGCTTTTCCTCTTGTACCTTGAAAGACATTATAATCATTACAGTAACATGTAGAATCTCTGTAAAGAAAACACAGTAGTGCAATGTCTTGAGAAATGGTTGTTTTGAGAGTCGTGAAAGGGGTGCAGCATCACATGACCTCATCCAAAAGGTAAAACCAAAGTCCCCCCTACAGCAATAGACCAAGCACCATTCCAATCATTGGCAATCATTAATCACATTTCTCTTAGCTTGCTGTGGAGTGAGTGAGTGAGTGAGTGAGTGAGTGAGTGGGTGAGTGAGTGAGTGAGTGAGTGAGTGAGTGAGTGAGTGAGTGAGTGAGTGAGTGAGTGAGTGAGTGAGTGAGTGAGTGAGTGAGTGAGTGAGTGAGTGTATTAACAGGTATTGATTGCAGGTCTCTTAAGATACAGATGCCACATCGACAACACAATAAACCCGACATCAACTGGACATGTGCCAGGAGCTCTATTTGTTGCCCTTTAGCAGTTAATAAAAAAGTGGTCATCACATTTACACAAGTATTCAGACCCTTTACCCAGTACTTTGTTGAAGCACCTTTGGCAGCGATTACAGCCTCGAGTCTTCTTGGGTATGATGCTACAAGCTTGGCACACCTGTATTTGGGGAGTTTCTCACATTCTTCTCTGCAGATCCTCTCAAGCTGTCAGGTTGGATAGGGAGCATAGGTGCACAGCTATTTTCACGTCTGTCCAGAAATGTTCGATAGGGTTCAAGTCCAGGCTCTGGCTGGGCCACTCAAGTCTTAATCAAGGATCTCTGTACTTTGCTCTGTTCATCTTTCACTCAATCCTGACTAGTCTCCCAAGTCCTGCCGATGAAAAACATCCCCACAGCAAGATTCTGCCACCACCAAGTTTCACCGCAGGGATGGTGTCAGGTTTCCTCCAGACGTGACGCTTGGCATTCAGGCCAAAGATTTCAATCTGAATTTCATCAGACCAGAGAATCTTGTTTCTCACGATCTGAGAGTCCTTTAGGTGCCTTTTGGCAAACCAAGCGGGCTGTCATGTGCCTTTTACTGAGGAGTGGCTTCCGTCTGGCCACTCTACCATAAAGGCCTTATTGGTAGAGTGCTGCAGAGATAGTTGTCCTTCTGGAACATTCTCTCAACACCACAGAGGAACTTTGGATCTCCGTCAGAGTGACCATCAGGTTTTTGGTCACCTCCCTGACCAGCTCTAGGAAGAGTCTGGGTGGTTCCAAACTTTTTACATTTAAGAATGGAGGCCACCGTGTTCTTGGGGACCTTCAATGCTACATAAATGTTTTTGGTAACCTTCCCCAGATCTGTGCCTCGACACAATCCTGTCTTGGAGCGCTATAGACAAATCCTTCAACCTCATGGCTTTGTTTTTGCTCTGACATGCACTGTTAACTGTGGGACCTTACATAGACAGGTGTGTGCCTTTCCAAATCATGTCCAATAAATTGAATATACCACAGGTGGACTTCAAGTTGTAGTAACATCTCAAGGATGATCAATGAACACAGGATACAACTGAGCTCAGTTTCGAGTCTCATAGCAAAGGGTCTGAATAGTTAGGCAAATAAGGCATTTCAGTTTTTTATTTTGAATAGATTTGTAACAATTTCTAAAAACCTTTTTTCGCTTTGTCATTATGGGTTATTGTGTGTACAGTCGTGGCCAAAAGTTTTGAGAATGACACAAATATTAATTTCCACAAAGTCTGCTGCCTCAGTGTCTTTAGATATTTTTGTCAGATGCTACTATGGTATAAAATACTGTATAATTACAAGCATTTCATTCATTTAATTCGTGTCAAAGGCTTTTCTTGACAATTACATGAAGTTGATGCAAAGAGTCAATATTTGCAGTGTAGACCCTTCAAGGCCTCTGCAATCCGCCCTGGCATGCTGTCAATTATCTTCTGGGCCACTGATGGCAGCCCATTCTTGTTTGGAGTTCGTCCAAATTTTGGGGGTTTTGTTTGTCCACCCGCATATAGATTTTAGATTCTTCAAAGTAACTTCGCCTTGATGACAGCTTTGCACACTCTTGACATTCTCTCAACCAGCATCACCTGTAAGGCTTTTCCATCAGTCTTGGGGGAACCCACATATGCTGAGAACTTGTTGGCTGCTTTTCATTCACTCTGTGGTCCAACTCATCCCAAACCATCTCAATTGGGTTGAGGTTGGGTGATTGTGGAGGTCAGGTCATCTGATCCAGCACTACATCACTCTCCTTGGTCAAATAGCCCTTACACAGCCTGGAGGTGTGTTGGATCATTTTCCTGTTGAAAAACAAAATGATAGTCCTACTAAGCGCAAACCAGATGGGATGGCGTATCGCTGCAGAATGCTGTGGCAGCCATGCTGGTTAAGTGTGCCTTCAATTCTAAATAAATCACAGACAGTGTCACCAGCAAAGCACCCCCACACCATCACACCTCCTCCTCCATGCTTCAAGGTGGGAACCACACATGTGGAGATCATCCATTCACATACTCTGCGTCTCTCAAAGACACAGCGGTTGGAAACAAAAATCTGGACTTCAGGAAACAGCAGAGGGAGCACCACCCCCATCCACATCAAAAAGGTGGAAAGTTTTAAGTTCCTGGGCGTACACATCACATAGAAACTGAAATGGTCCACCCACACAGGCAACCTCAGGAGGCTGAAGAAATTTGGCTTGTCACCCAAACCCCTGACAAACCTTTACTGATGCACAATCGAGAGCATCCTGTCGGGCTTTATCACAGCCTGGGTGGGCAACTGCACCGCCCTCAACAGCAAGGTTCTCCAGAGGGTGGTGCGGTCTGCACAAAGCATCACCGGGGGCAAACTACCTGCCATCCAGAACACCTACAACACCCGATGTCACAGGAAGGCCAAAACGATCATTAAGGACAAGAACCACCCGAGCCACCCCTCCACAAGCACTTTCTATATAACCCTCCACAAGCACTTTCTATATAACCCTCCACAAGCACTTTCTATATAACCCTCCACAAGCACTTTCTATATAACCCTCCACAAGCACTTTATTTTTAACCCTCCACAAGCACTTTCTATATAACCCTCCACAAGCACTTTCTATATACCCCGCCACAAGCACTTTCTATATAACCCTCCACAAGCACTTTCTTTTTAACCCTCCACAAGCACTTTCTATATAACCCTCCACAAGCACTTTCTATATAACCCTCCACAAGCACTTTCTATATACCCCTCCACAAGCACTTTCTATATACCCCTCCACAAGCACTTTCTATATAACCCTCCACAAGCACTTTCTATATAACCCTCCACAAGCACTTTCTATATAACCCTCCACAAGCACTTTCTATATAACCCTCCACAAGCACTTTCTATATAACCCTCCACAAGCACTTTCTATATAACCCTCCACAAGCACTTTCTATATAACCCTCCACAAGCACTTTCTATATAACCCTCCACAAGCACTTTCTATAAAACCCTCCACGAGCACTTTCTATAAAACCCTCCACGAGCACTTTCTATAAAACCCTCCACGAGCACTTTCTATAAAACCCTCCACAAGCACTTTCTATATAACCCTCCACAAGCACTTTCTATATACCCCTCCACAAGCACTTTCTATATACCCCTCCACAAGCACATTCTATATACCCCTCCACAAGCACTTTCTATATACCCCTCCACAAGCACTTTCTATATAACCCTCCACAAGCACTTTCTATATAACCCTCCACAAGCACTTTCTATATAACCCTCCACAAGCACTTTCTATATAACCCTCCACAAGCACTTTCTATATAACCCTCCACAAGCACTTTCTATATAACCCTCCACAAGCACTTTCTATATACCCCGCCACAAGCACTTTCTATATAACCCTCCACAAGCACTTTCTTTTTAACCCTCCACAAGCACTTTCTATATAACCCTCCACAAGCACTTTCTATATAACCCTCCACAAGCACTTTCTATATACCCCTCCACAAGCACTTTCTATATACCCCTCCACAAGCACTTTCTCTATAACCCTCCACAAGCACTTTCTATATAACCCTCCACAAGCACTTTCTATATAACCCTCCACAAGCACTTTCTATAAAACCCTCCACAAGCACTTTCTATAAAACCCTCCACAAGCACTTTCTATAAAACCCTCCACGAGCACTTTCTATAAAACCCTCCACGAGCACTTTCTCTATAACCCTCCACGAGCACTTTCTCTATAACCCTCCACAAGCACTTTCTATATAACCCTCCACAAGCACTTTCTATATACCCCTCCACAAGCACTTTCTATATAACCCTCCACAAGCACTTTCTATATAACCCTCCACAAGCACTTTCTATATAACCCTCCACAAGCACTTTCTATATAACCCTCCACAAGCACTTTCTATATAACCCTCCACAAGCACTTTCTATAAAACCCTCCACAAGCACTTTCTCTATAACCCTCCACAAGCACTTTCTCTATAACCCTCCACAAGCACTTTCTCTATAACCCTCCACAAGCACTTTCTCTATAACCCTCCACAAGCACTTTCTCTATAACCCTCCACAAGCACTTTCTCTATAACCCTCCACAAGCACTTTCTCTATAACCCTCCACAAGCACTTTCTCTATAACCCTCCACAAGCACTTTCTCTATAACCCTCCACAAGCACGTTCTATATAACCCTCCACAAGCACTTTCTATATACCCCTCCACAAGCACTTTCTATATACCCCTCCACAAGCACTTTCTCTATAACCCTCCACAAGCACTTTCTATATACCCCTCCACAAGCACTTTCTATATACCCCTCCACAAGCACTTTCTATATACCCCTCCACAAGCACTTTCTATATACACCTCCACAAGCATACATCCTATTATTAAACTTACTAGGACATATGGCTTATATCTAAGAAGCGCTCTGACAGGAAGGAAGGAATTTACAGCAGGTAAACTCTTTCACTTCCTCACCCTGACTGTGGGCTGCAGGCAGGCAGAGGGCTGAAGTAGTAAAACCACCTGTGAGATATGGATTACTGCAGGGCTGCAGACCCAAAACTCTCAGTGCAGCATTTATTATCAACCCCCCCGTGATGATGCGTACTGTAATGAAGGCTCTGGCACCTGCAGCTGGAGCTGACTGACTCCCTCTGACTGACCTTGAGTTGGGAGCAGAACCAGGCTGCTGGCCAACAGATACCCTTTTCACACTATTGTGCCAACCTGAACCGGACTGTGCTGGCTCAGATATTTTATTTGCCAGGCCAGTGCAGTATTGTTTAGCTTGGCTCAGCTCTGTTCAGCTCACTAGCATGGATAGGGTAAGAGTGGGCAGATGATGGCTAATGAGCGGCTACACAAGAGCTGATATGGCTGTAGTGGTGCAGAGATGAGGGGGGAGTGAAGGGGAGAGACGGAGAGTGGAATGTGCTGCAGTGGTGCAGTGGAAGGGAGGTTACCTACCTAGCGATGTCTTCTCTGTAGAGCGATTTGTACTCCAAGTTGGAAAGGTCTGCTCTTCTGTCCACGCAGAAGGGCCAATCGGTGGGGGTCTAGAGGTCGTCCAGCCACACAAAAGACCCCTCCAGCTGACACTGCACCTCCTCACTATAGACAGAAAGAACAACAACGTTAGGATCAATGCAGAGTATACACCTCTAAAGAAGAGTTGGCTGACATGTAACAAGTTAGTGTTTTCATGATTGTATAAAAATACAATACAAATACAATAAGAGTAGAGTACAGAGCTCAAATATAATGGTGTACTTTTAAGTCAGAAAACATTGATAGTAAAGCACAGATTAGTCGTAAAACATTGGTAGTACAGTACAGAACAGATCCAAAACATAATCCTAACATTAGGCTAATTTAACTGTAGCTTCAAAGAAGAGTTACACAAGTCTCCTGTTTAGGAGTCAGTCCCTGAAAGAGAGGCATAGAGACGTTTGTGTGTGTGTGTGTCGTAGTTAGTTCAGAGTCTGTCAAGAAGAGCTCCTTCAACTGGCAGTCAGCCTAGACACCCAGAGTAGACCTCATGTAACGCACTAAGCCACAGACACTTAATCTCTGTCCTACCCAGCAACAACTAGTACAGTATTACCAGTCATGGGCAAGTATTTAAAAAGCATCCTAGGGTAGGAGTGCTGGTCTAGGAACAGTTCACCCCTTGTCCAACTGATCCTATATCAGCACTCCTACTCTGAGATGCTTTATACATTTGAGCCCAGTGCTGAAATCCCTACCAGAGCATGTAAACCTGAGTGACTGGGTCTCACTGGGAACAAAGGGAGTGAGGTCATACGTGTGAGGTGTAGTCTCAGCCTTTTTCAGGAGATCACTGGAGTAGATAGTATTTGAATATGAGCCACTGCTTGCTGTAGAGGGTTCTCCATTCTTCTTCTTGTGCTTCTTTTTATTCTTCTTGGATGGGTAGCCATTCTTATCCTCCCTATCTGGTGTGTGTCAGAAATGTTAGTAGTAAACATTTAAGTACAAATACCACAAGCTATTGACTTTTGGGTGAAATTCTCAACAACGGTCAATGCTCAGGTCATATCATCCCAACATTCAAAGCCACTCAATAAAACCTCCAGTGCTTCTCAAATAGGGCAGAATGCCTTATCCTGTCTCCTGTACAATTGAGCATGAAATACTATTCTGTCACAGAGGTAGGGAAATAACTGAATAACGATTAAAGAATTTTATGATAATAACATCTTGTTTCTGCTGGTTGTGTCTCATTGGCTTTCTCAGTGGTTCACTGGTGGACAGAAAGAACATCGTCGGTGCAGAAACTTTGACTGCTCAGCCATTCTAGTTCCGAGGAGAGAGAGGGGGCATGTCTAATCAATCGAAATTAGTTCTCGCACTGTGTCCATGGGTTAGGGTTTTGCATTTTGGGGGGACGTTAGCTATGTTACGAGCAGACTGTGTTACCGATGGCAAAGACACTTAGCTAGCTATAGTACAATTGTGTTGGGAGCTATTTAGCTAACAAACTAGATCAACTATCAAGCTGACACTGGCAGCTCTTTTACTACGTTCTGTCAAAGGCAGAAACGTCGCACTTGCGTTTACTTTCACTAGATCTCTCTTTCATAGTCCTGGGCCGTCACAGAAAGAGGGTTAGCTGGTTCACACTAAACATAAATAAACATTTTGGGTATTACGTTTAGGTGCATTCTCAGGTTTTGTATTTGATAATCGTACAAAAGCTGGAAATAGAGCCATGTGTTGTTCTCCCCTGCATGTAAACAGTCGGATAAATATGACGTCATCTCGGAAGCGACTGTGGTTTGTTGGAGGGGTAGTAGCTATAATTTTAGGCTAAATCATGTTATCTTGATGGCACATTTTATGATTTAGTTTAGCCTATTCATCTTTGAGCATGAATCAATCAGTTACTTCCATAAACTGATTAAAGCGTGAATGTTGTTGGGATTCATCGTTAATTCAATGGTTTGCCAGTCCATTGATTGTTGCAGGCTGCGAGATAATTGTCTAAAATCAATCATCATTACTATTAAACAGTTTGTTTAGCCATAGTCAATTGGTAAATCTTGATTTTTGTATCCAGTACTGGTCTAATTTACAAAATAGACTTGGAATCAGCACAAGCTTTCTAATATTGTAATTCTATATTCCTTAATCGAAACCCGCCATTTAAAATTCCGCGACTACATGTTCCGTGTATGTTTGCGGTGACCAATCGCCAATCACCACCACTCCTCCCGAAAAACTCAAATCGAGCCCTTGCCAGGTGAGGAGGAAACATTTTGAGAAACTACAAAGACTGAAAGAAACGTCTTGTCGTAAGCAATTATTACAGTATTGCGAAACTACTCTGTGTTACAATGTAGACTGTCCGGTTACACCATTTTCCAAAACCACTGAGGTAACATTAGCCGCCATTGCTTGACGCATTGCAGATCCAACGTAGCCAATCTTAGGCGCTCGTACAGTGAACAGAATATTGCAGGTCCACAGTAGCCAATGAGGAGCGCCGTCTCAAAAATAACCGCAATTTCTCCAGCGTCAACAAAGAGACAGGCCCGTGTGTTCTAAAGTATTCTTCCGCAGAGATAAAACAGTGCGTTGCAAAAAGTAGAGCGCCCGTGTTCCAGCTCGAGCTCATCAGAATCCTGCCAATTCATAGGCACGGGTTGCATTGAGTACTTTACAGTGCACAGACATACATTTGTCGAAGTAAACTACAATCTGTACTGTTTGCCATATGACCAAAGCCGCTTCCACAACATATTCTCTGCCTATGTCAACAATTTACTGTTTTTTTTTTGCAACTGTTTTTTTGTAAATAGGACACCTTTATGTGTTTTTTATTATCACAAACAGCATGCAGAATTGAGATACACAACCTAGTAATTATTTGCATACAACGATCAAAATACAAATGCATGAACTAAATATATGCTTTTCACTTTATTTGAGAATAACAAAGAATAGGCTATATATATTGAATATGGATCCCCTACTAAGGCATGCTCTCTATAATTTCATTATTGGAAGAAATTACAGATTTAGGATATCATGAAATCTTCTGGAAACAAGTTGGTTCTGAGTTTGCAAAATATTGGAAATAAATATTTTATTTGTACTACCAAGGAGTCCAACTATAAAACTCCATTATTGGTACATTTGCCAATGACTGATATTAGGGAATTAATATGAATTCAATATTAATATGCTTGCCTACTTCTGTTGCAGAAGTTTAAATGGTTAATTTGTCATGAAAACTTTGAACCACTATATGTTTTTTACTTTCCCAGCTCTATCATCTGTTGAAATAAATCTATTATATTCTCAGATTATCATTATCGCCATATGCACCAATAGAATAATGTAATGCATATGTGTGCCTTTTCCTTTGAAATATAAATATCTATCTGGTGCTGCTCATCTACAATGCAAAAATAAAGGAAGGCTGGTCAAATGTAGATGTATGAATAGTTGAGTGTGTAAGTAGCCTACTTTCACCATGTAAGTGTCACTGTTGTGCTGTGTGTGGTCAATAACTTTATTTAGTGCCAATGAATCTCTGCTAGGCAAGTTGATGCTGAGGAGTGAGGGATCCAGGCTGTCTGTCCTGCAGTGGGAAAATGCGGAAGTGAGTGAGGACGGTTTTCAGCGGCGGAGGAATACACCAAGCTATATAGACACAGATCGCGAGAGCTACACAACTTCAGCCCATCGTTAGAGGTCCACGGGAGCTGGTCAGTCTCGTAGTCTAGTTTTAGAAAACAAACCAACCAACCCATCCATCCAGCGCCGTCAGACATGGTAAGTATAATATTTTGTGATTGATTCGAAATATCATTTTTAGTTAAATATAATGAAAGGCAGGAATGCAAAGTTTGCCTGCAGAGGAGGATTCGCGTGAAACGTTGAACGGTTCGAGTGATCATGCGTCGATGCTGGCTTGTCAGATTGTTGGGTGTCATATCTTTATTGGAGGCTGCAATTCACATTCGTCGGATATAAGACGCATGATAACTCTTTAATAAGTTTATTTTAGGCTGATAATCGAGGCAATGGCTTTCATCATGTCAGCGAGCCATACCTAACTATACGCGTCCGTGAATCAGGCGCAGTTTGATTTAAATGTTTAACAAAATCGGTGTTCTGAGCCGGTAATGTTACGTGTTAAGGTCATGTAACCGAAAATGTGAGCTATCCAATTTTGATCAAACGGAAGCTGTGAAACCCTTGAGATTTCTGTCACTTCCACATGCACAGGCAGACGAACGAATGTAGCGATCTGTTAATGCTGTTCGAGGGACCAGTGCATGCTGCTGTGCCTACCCCCCCCCCCCCAGAAAATCACTATCATTCAGAATTATATAAATGATTAAGTACTTTTGACACGATGTTGCATTTTTTATTTCTTTTTTTTATTAGGTGACTTTGATCTGATTCAGCAATGCACTTGATCGTATCATTTGATATATTATCAATCTTTTTCAGGTTCTGTTACTAGTCTGAGCAATGTAAATGTGTTTCATGTATCTTTTGGCCTCTGGAGACATCAGGGGAACTCCATCTATGGAACTATATGCTACTTGTTGGAATATTAATGGTGTTTTGATTCAATCTGCTTATCCCACTTTTCAATGCTTACAAATCATTTATGGACTTATTTTTATCACGGTTTCCGGTCATTTATGGACACTCTCTATTTAATCAAATGTAATCTGCGCCATTGTGTGTGAGATCGAAAGTGATGATATAGCCTCCATGGTAATACTTTTAGAATAGCTGCCCTATCTCTGACCGGACATGCAGATGCTTGACTTGTGCCTTGGTCTTATCACTTTTTATACACGGATGGAGAACAATGTATTGAATATCATGTGGTTCTCCCGTTCGTAATTAACTTTACGGTTGTCACAGGAGGATCAACGTCCATGAGATATCTCTCAGCTGCCTAAATTGGAGGGCTTAATTGTGCTGTATAAGCAGCGGGAGGACGGCGTGAAAACCTTCATCTCTAAGTAAATTATGTTGTTGTGCTCAATGCACACATTGTTTCTCTGAAAGCATGGAAGGAATGTCTCCACCAAAGTGGTGATAACAAAGCTACTGATTGTAGACTGAATAAAGCCTTTCATATGGACACGCACATCAGTGTGCCCACTTGCCTGGATACACTGGGTCCACTGTTTTGGCTCTTGCTCGGATGTTTGCTTGGGTGTGGTGGGCAATCAGAAAATCTTTTTAGATGTGTGTTTGTTTGTGTGCTGTGAAGGCGTGAACGGAAAGATTGTCGGTCCTCTGTGCTCTCTGCTGTAGTTGTGGAGTCATTGACCCTTACACGGCGTCCTGTTGTGTGCCATGACCAGGAAATGAATGTGTGTTTCCATGCAGAAATGGCTAAAAGATGGACTCTGAGATTATCTGCTCTATTAGTTAGTATTTTGACACGATGTAGGGAAAAAAATGCCATTACTGTGACTGGACTTTTTCTCTCTCGCTTTACTGGCATTGAATAGCCACAGGCTTTGTTAGTATACATGCACGGTGACTGACTGTCTTAGCAGAGCCTCCCAACTCAGTGTGGACAACCAGCTCAAATTATATTATTTATCCAAAGTAGGGTGATTCTAATGCATGAAAAAAGCCTTGGCTATATACCATTCTGTGACAAAGTTGCTCATTTACCATGTTCATGCCATTCAACAATAAGTAGCAATAACCAATGTGTTGAATATTTCTGCAAGCGATTGATGAGCAAGGGTGGGTTTGGTGTATGTGATCATATAGCATAGAGGATTACTATGCCCTGTGATATCACTGCACATTATATCACACGCTCATATGATGTGGTAGTGTCTGATTAACTCCATCCCTCTGCTACAGGCCTATGTGATGTGTTCAGGAGGAAAGTGGAGCTTTAGTCATGTGGGCAGATGCACAAACTAGACATGGCAGTGACAAGAAGCCTATCACTCACAAATGTTTTTCTCTGTGGCACTACTCTACCACCACATGGCCCTCGGGGACTACTTTTCAATGTTGTGAAAGTGGCAATACCACGCTGATCAGCAGCTATGCTGTTTTTAGTTCTCATATGGAGGCCAGATTCCTGGGGAGGTTGTGTTGCGCTTGTGAATCCAGGTCAGATTCCTGGCAGATGGGTGTGTGGCTGTGCGTATAGTGGCGTGAGTGTTTGTGTTAGGGGTCTTGTTCCCTGCCTGGGGTGCTGGAGGGAAGAAGGGTTTTCCTGGCTGAGGTCCTGTAGGCTGGGGCTGTACTGGGCTAGCCCTGAGGAGCCAACAGGGGTAAGGAGGAGGACCTCCCCTCTGGGGACACTGCCAAACAATACTGCTGATGGTTCAGAGAAACAAAGCCAAGGTATAGCTTAGATGAAAGCCAATATATCAGAGGGGTTAGTTGACAGTGACTGTACAATAGACCTGACACCTTGATGTGACAGTCAGCCCCTGCCAGGCTCTGTGTGTGTGTGTGTGGGGCTGCCAGACAGGGAGCCATCAGCATCTAGCCTCTGACCCTGGATGCTCTCTCTGTCCAACCAACCTGGTGGGAGGCCCTAAGCACCATGTGACCGGGCTTTAATCATGGAAATGATCCTTCAGGGCCCCTTGTTGGTTTCTGTAACCATACCACCACGCTGACAGCCCAGATTGCGAGGTGGCGAAAAGCACGACACGATACATCAACCCCAGAGCTTGTTGAAACGACCCATGGGGCTGCTGTCTGTATTTGGATATCCTAACTTCCACATGTTTTAGGCTGCCACTACAGTGGGAGGTAGCCAGTCAGTCACATCACTGCCACAGTAGCCTGCTTCAGGTCAGGTAAACCCTGTTTCACTATCGGTCAGTCTAGTCCTCCTCTGTCTGGTGCTAAGTTCAGCCAGCTGAGCCCCACTCCCAGAGACTTGACACAGCTTGACACTGCTCCCCACGTCTAGGAGCCAGAGACCTGACAACATAGCTCCAGACAGGCAGGCTGAGGAGACGTAAGCGAACCATGTTGCCCAAGAAGACACACTGCTACCAGGATGATGACTTGGTTTCTCTGTCCATGGTGTATGAGCTTCTGGACCAGCAGCAGTTCTTCTACAAGGAGCTTATTGAGCAGCAGGAGAGGAACTTCAAGACCTTCTTACAGATGCTGGTGGACTCTATCAACAGTCGCATCGACAACGTGGTCAAAGAGGTCCAGGACATGAAGAACGGCTTGCATGTTACCAAGACTGAACTTGTGGACGTCAGGCGCCAAGGCAACATGAATGCCAAGCGGGCAGAGTGCCTGGCTGAGGGGCTGGTGATTGTGCGGGAGGCCATGAATGCCCTCTCCTCCAAGGCTGGGGTGTTCGATGGAAAGCCGAAGAAGGGTAATCTATGTCTGGGCGGCAAGCCAGACGCGAGGAAGGCGGACACCTGGCAGGACCAGCCTAAGGCAAAGAAGCTGGTGGCTGACCTCACCGACCTGCACTTTGGCGAGTTTCAGGTCCCCAAACTCTACTATGCCCTCTGTATGAATGATAGGGGAGGTGAAACTGGTTGAGGGGGGATGCCGGTGGTGTGTAAGCAGAAACGGGCTCTAGTCTAGATTAACCAGTTAGCCTGCCCTTCTGTTGCTTTCTTATTGTCAGACATTTTGGTCAGTACACCTGTGTAGTTGCATGAGTGATATCAGATTTTGTGGGAAACATGGCTGGTTTGGCTTGAAGTGTATATGAGTCTGTGTAGGTGACTGTCAGTGTCTTAAGTGTACTCCTGCATTGTGTGTATGTAGGCCAGGACTATGTTAAATTCAAGTGAGAAATGTCTGGCCTTTCCTCCGTGGCATTAATGTGCAATGTAGCTCAGCAGTCAGAGTAGACAGGCAGCCTGACCGTGTGTTTTCAACATCGGATTACTGTATTCTCTGCTCTGCTTTAGATGGCTCATTGCCTAGACTATGTAGTATTGTATCTGTTGCTCAGAGATCACTGTGTACATACTGTTGCTCAGAGGTGGACTGGGAAGGAAAAAGGAAGAAATGGGTCCATTTTTATGTAGTGCTGCTTGTGTTCAGTCTTCAGTCACAATACCAAGCCATTGAGATTTTTTTATTTTTTTATTCCTCTCCCTCTCTTTCTGCCCCCCCCTCTCAGGCCGACCAACTAACAGAGGAGCAGATTGCCGGTAAACAGTTCAACACACATGCACACACACATTTCAGTTTTCAGCTGTGTATTAATATTTAATTTGCGTGAGTCATGTCGGCTAGCTAGCTCTGGACGGCTGCTTGACATTCCTACTCTGTATGTAATGGCAGACTGAGACCTGGCAGACTGAGACCTGGCAGACATGCCTGTTGTTGACGAGACTTTTTAGCCACTCACCTTTACAATAAACTAATGTAATCCTTTCAAGCCGTCACCATATCATAGCCCATGAGGTCAAACTGAGGTGTGATTATATTATTGCTTTGTAAATGTAACTCAATCCAATTAACAAATGTAACCTAGATGAGATGGCCCATATGCAAATTCTATGAACTCATGACTAAGTCACTTTGGATAAAAGTGTCTGCTAAATGGCATGCATTATGAGAAGTCAGTGACTGTCTAATCAAGTTGTTTTAATGTAGCTCAGCTGTGACCTTTCCTTATTTTGGACACGACTAACTGTTGCTGTCTTCTCTGCAGAGTTCAAGGAGGCGTTCTCCTTGTTCGATAAAGACGGCGATGGCACCATCACAACCAAAGAGCTGGGCACCGTCATGAGGTCGCTGGGACAGAACCCCACCGAGGCAGAGCTACAGGACATGATCAACGAGGTCGACGCTGATGGTGAGCGAGTTCTACCTGCTACGGTGTAGGGTGAAGTTGCACCAGAACGCATATTTTTCTCACTAATAGTTAAGGTTAGAGAAGCGGAAGCTGATCCTAGATATGTACGTATGGGGAAACATCCCTGTGGAGTGGATCCTGCTAGGGTTGTAAAGTTCCCAGGTTTTCCAGAAATCCCCGTGTGGTAGATTCCTGGGGGGAATAAGCAAGAAGGGAATTTCTGTAAAAGCTGGGAATTTAAGCAAGACCGAAGTACTACTCTATCTCCTTGGGCTATGTTATAATGCAGCTGTGGGTGTGTTCAGTCACTTCCCTGCTCTCCCTTCTGGAAGTGAACCCAACAGTGATGAACATTGATTCTTATTTATAGAGTTATGGACATGTTTATCCACGGCCTAACTTGTCTTAGTACTGGGAGTACTTTAATTGATTATAAATGACTGACTGTCACTATTTAGGTCAGTCAGACCTAGCGACTGCCTGCAACAAAGCCAGTTGAATAATGGCAGCAGGTAATAATGGCCTAGTGAAATCCATGACATAATCCACTCTGAGCTCTGCTCTGCTGGGATGCACATTCTCTGAGGGACCAGGGAAGGAGCTCGGCGCAGCCGTGGTACACCCTGTTTACACACACTGTAGTACCCGTCCATTCACTCAATGGGGGAGTTGAAACACCCAGTCTGTGCGTTATACATAAGGAGGGACTCGGCCCGCTCGGCCTATAGAATGCAACAGTAACACACACACTGGGGAACAGTCAGTCTGTACTACACTGCCCTGTATATGTAATGGAATGAGCGATAGATATGTATGTGTTATATATAATATATATATTACACATACATACAGTTGAAGTTTACAAATGCACTTAGGTTGGAGTCATTAAAACTAGTTTCAACCACACCAAAACTAGTTTTTTTTTAACAACTTTCCACAAATTTCTTATCTACTTTGAATGACACAGTTGTTTACAGACTGATTTCTATTTCACTTAATTCACTATCACAATTTCAGTAGGTCAGAAGTTTCCATACACTAATTTGACTGCCTTTTTTTTTAAACAGCTTGGAAAATTCCAGAAAATTATGTCATGCCTTCAGAAGATTCTGACTGGCTAATTGACATAATTTGAATCAATTGGAGGTGTACCTCTGGATATATTTCAAGGCTTACCTTCAAACTCAGTGCCTCTTTGCAAACTGAAGAACATCATCCCAGTCATGAAGCACAGATGTAGCATCATGTTGTCGGGGGTGCTTTGCTGCAGGAGGGACTAATGCTCTTCACAAAATAGATGACATCATGAGCATGGAAAATTATGTGGATATATTGACGCAACATTTCAAGACTTCAATCAGGAAGTTAAAGCTTGGTCGCAAATGGGTCTTCCAGATGTACAATGACCCTAAGCATACTTCCAAAGTTGTGGCAAAATGGCTTAAGAAAAACACAGTCAAGGTGTTGGAGTGGCTGTCACAAAGCCCTGACCTCAAGCCTATGGAAAACTTGTGGGCAAAACTGGAAAAAGTGTGTGTGAGCAAGGAGGCCAACAAACCTGACTCAGTTACACCAGCTCTGTCAGGGGGAATGGGAGAATTCACCCAACGTATAGTGGGAAGCTTGTGGAATGCTACCTGACACGTTTGACCCAAGTTCAACAATTTAAATGCAATGCTACCAAATACTAATTCGGTGCATGTAAACTTCTGACCCACTGGGAATGTGATAAAATAAATAAAAGCTGAAATAAATCATTCTCTACTATTCTGACATTTCACATTCTTTAAAATAGTGTTTATCCGAACTGAGAACCTAAGACAGGGAGTTTTTACGATGATTAAATGTCAGGAATTGTGAAAATTAGTTTAAATGTATTTGGCTAAGGTGTATGTGAACTTCCGACTTCAACTGTATATATCATACACACACAGACCGAGCGAACGAGGACATGTGGAGTGGAGAACAGACATGCATTAATTCACTGGGGAACTGTATGTCAGAGGGAACAGCTCTGCTCACAGGAATGTTCTTAACCAGGAATCACACATGATCTCACACACAAACTCACTCCGCTGTACCTGGAGCCCCCCCCCTCCCCGTCACACACACACCCTTGACGAGCCAAGACTAATCCAGGTTAAATGTGATCAGTGTTGGTGAGTGTCTGCTCCCAAATGGTTTAGCCAGACCCCCTGAAGTTCTGATCCAGTGACCTTCACTGTTCTCTGTGATCCTGTCATGGCTCTCTTTTGCTTTGCATTAGAGGCATCTCAACCCCTTCCAGAGCCTGTTGTAGTGGTACTCAGCCCACTCTGGACCATGCATGGCCCACTGCAACAGGGGCTTAAATCCCTGATAAACAACTTTCAATTCTTTCTGTTTAAACTTTTAAAAAATAAAGTTTTCCTTTTTCTTCCCCCCCAGGCAACGGCACCATTGATTTCCCAGAGTTCCTCACTATGATGGCCAGGAAAATGAAGGACACAGACAGCGAGGAGGAGATTCGTGAGGCGTTCAGGGTATTCGACAAGGTAAGGATAGTGCCAGCCTTGTGTGTGTGTGTTAGGGCTGGGTGACATGGCCGACAAGTGATTTCAAGTCTTCATTCTGATTTTTATACTGTTCAATTTTGACCAAAACAAATTTCAGCACTTAACATTTCTGCATTTCCTGCACTCCAATTGCAGTGGTGGAAAAAATACCCAATTTGTCTTGAGAATAATTTAAATATAAGGTAATAGAAAATTACTCAAGTAAAAGTCACCCAGTAAAACACTAGAGTAAAGGTATTTGCTTTTAAATGTACTTAAGTATCAAAACTATAACTAATTTCAAATTCCTTATATTAAGCAAACCAGATGGCCAACAGAGCACCAACACTCAGACATGATTTACAAACAAAGCATTTGTGTTTAGTGAGTCCTCCAGATCAGAGGCAGTAGATGACCAGGAATGTTCTCTTGACAAGTGTGTGAATTGGACTATTTCCTGTCCTGCTAAGCATTCATTTACATTACATTTACATTTAAGTCATTTAGCAGACGCTCTTATCCAGAGCGACTTACAAATTATTCAAAATGTAATGAGTACTTTTAGGTGTCAGAAAATCTATAGAGTAAAAAATACAGATTTCTTTAGAAATGTAGTGAAGTAAAAGTTATCAAAAATAGTAATGTACAGATACCAAAAAAAATGACTTGAATAGCACTTGAAAGTATTTTTACTTAAGTACTTTACACCACTGCTCAATTGAGAATTTCCACACTGCCGTGTAGAGCTGCACGATATGGGCAATAATATAATAATCTAGGACTTATTTTTAACCAAATATTGCAATTTCACTTGCGAATTAGAGAATGTTGGAATCATGGAAATAGAATGACTATTCTAATTCTATAGTTAGAATAAACTAGTGGGCACTTTGAATACAGTGTTTGAGATGACAACGAATGAAAATGCCAGGGAGGAGTTGACAGGGTAGGAACTAAAGTGTTGATACTCGTTTCCTAGGGGACCTTATAAGCTTTTACTACATTGCATGTTTTCTCTTAGCTACTTCATGTAGCTAGCATATTCTTTGCATATTCCTCTGATTTAGAAGATACTGTTGCACAAACAACATGCTGATTTAAGTCTACACCATCACTGGTATGATCAGGCTGTATTGGCTAGCTACGTTTGCTCTTACTCAGTACATTTATTAGCATTAGTGGTTAACAATTAGTCTCAAGATTTAGTTAGGGCAACTTGTTAAGAAAATACTATCTGTTTGCTGATATAAGAAACACTAACTAATAGTGCCATTATAGAATGCTGGTGGTTTTATATTAAGTCAAAGTGAAAACATTGTTGCATGTGCTATATTGACCAAGCAGCCTGAACGAAAGTGTCTCGTGGTTGAGGCACATCAAATGTGCTCCTTGAGTGACAGGGAGCGTGGCTAGGTCTGTGTGGAAATTAGCACAGAGGAGTCAAGTAGCAAAGTAAAAATTAAAATTACAGATGGCATCTCACATTTAACAAACCAAACATTAAATTACTGGTATAGAAGGTAAAGTAAAAACCAAACCGGTCGCTGCATCAATACCGGTATATCATAAAATACGGTATACCAGCCCTAGTGTGTGTAGTCTTTACTGTACTTTTGGGAGGGATTACACGTTTACATAGTTGATATTGTATGAGATTAAGCTTTGTACAGTGCATTTGGAAATCATTCAGGCCCCTTGACTTTTTCCACATTTTGTTAACGTTACAGCTTTATTCTAAAATGGAAAATACTCAACACAATGACACAGGGTTTTAGAATTTTTTGCAAATGTATAAAACATACCTTATTTACATAAGTATTCAGACTCTCTGCTATGAGACTCGAACTTGAGCTCAGGTGCATCCTGTTTCCATTGATTATCCTTGATGTTTCTACAACTCTATTGGAGTCCACCTGTGGTAAATTCAATTGATTGGACAGGATTTGGAAAGGCACACCTGTCTATATAAGGTCCCACAGTTGACAGTGCATGTCAAAAACTAATCAATGACGTCGACGGAATTGTCTGTAGAGCTCCGAGACAGGATTGTGTTGAGGCACAGATCTGGGGAAGGGTACCACATTTCTTTTGCAGTATTGAAGGTCCCCAAGAACAGTGGCCTCCATCGTTCTTAAATGGAATGCGTTTGGAACCACCAAGACTCTTCCTAGAGCTGGCCGTCCAGTCAAACTGAGCAATCGGGGGAGAAGGGCCTTGGTCAGGGAGGTGACCAAGAACCCGATGGTCACTCTGACAGAGCTCCAGAGTTCTTCTATGGAGATGGGGGAACCTTCCAGAAGGACAACCATCTCTGCAGCACACCACCAATCAGGCCTTTATGGTAGATTGGCCAGACAGAAGCCACTCCTCAGTAAAAGAGACATGTCAGCCTGCTTGGAGTTTGCCAAAAGGCACCTAAAGGACTCTGATCATGAGAAACAAGATTCTCTGGTCTGATGAAACCAAGATTGAACTCAAGCATTTCTACAAACCTGTTTTTGCTTTCACGTTATGGGGTGTTGTGTGCACATATGGGGGGGACTATTTCATCCATTTCAGAATAAGGCCGTGGGAAAAGTCAATGGGTCTGAATACTTTCCAAATGTACTGTTGTATTTGTGTTATCTATATTTCTCCACTGTTTGTCAAGCAGTGAATGATCGGTAGGGCTGTCCCCAACTAAATAAAAAATCTTGGTCGACCAAGACTTCTTTCCATCAATCAATTGGTTAAAATGTGTATTTTCCATATTGACACATCCTACGTGTTTTAATTAACTATATGCACTGCGCTTGTCTGATGCTTTAAGTGAACTGTTTCAAATAATTAAGACGCACACAAATGCCGAGAGGGGGTCTGACCAGCAATTGATTTGATTATGCCGGGCCTTTTTTATTTTTTATATATATTATATATTTATTTTTTAAGGCAGAGTTACTGTGTGACGAGCACCCTTTGTTACCTAAATCCCTAATTTGTTAAGGGAAAAACACTATTCCCTCAACCCTTGCTCCCTCTCTGTGATACATGAGATACATGTATGTCACCAGTGGGGCTTGTCCTATAGCGTATCATCATATTAATACATTGGTTATAACGAACTTAACTGTAACACGTGACAGCAAAATGGACATGAAATATACATTTGAAACGGCAGAATGTTTACTGGTTGCTCAGGAGGTAAAGGGGAAGTCGGATGTGTAACTTGACTAGTTGTGGAAAATACTGGAGGTCAAGAGAATGGTAAGGAGCAACTGCTGTGTGCATATTATGTGTGCCAAACAGATAATGTATAGGTGACAACTTCTGACTGGTTGGAACAAATGTAAACAACACTACATAAATGATAAGCTTACCAGAGAGTAATGTTTTTTTGTTAAGCCTACTATTAGAGCAAAGACTATGCGATTGAATGCAATTTCCGAAATGGAATGGTTTGTATAAGCTTATTATTCAAGGCTCGCTTTATTTGAACTAAAATGCTTGGTTGCATTTCAAATCATGAAAGCTGTGTCATGTCTTTGGCTATGCCAGATTAAGTGACCTGCTATTCTATAAAATAATCGCTCTGTAATTAATATTACCTGATTGAGCTAATAATGTAAATGTAATTAACTAGTCGCACCACGAAATAATATTTATAGAGCTGTTATCTTCCGAATAAATTCTTAAAGGCCAAGTAATATTTTACCTCAATAGCAGTTAATATTAATCGTAATCTGTAAATTCTTAGTTATCTGCACGAACCCTGGCTAACAAGTTGAGTCAGCAATACAAAATGTCTCTGCTGGTAAATTGATTATGTCGTTGTGTGGTAGACTGGATACTCGGTCTGTTCTTTCCTAACCTGCGGCTGCTAACTCTACGGCTAGGAGGTATCACTTCTGTAGTGAATAAGAGTTCAAAGCTCACGCTGATGTTGGCTTCGTTCTGTAGTTCTTGTCTGAACCATTCTGACATCGGACTGTCGTCCTCGGAACAGGAGGTTATATTGTCGTTAAGGGCTTATATAGGAAGGTAGAGGAGGGCGTGTTTGAAAAGTTTTATAGCCCATGTCCCTTCACTGATTGAGCAGAGCCCTATCTTATGAAAACCCTAATCTCACATTTTAGATGCTAAAATCACATTTCATCCCGTTATTAATAATTTCATATTCAAACATTTCAATTGAACAATTACATGTGAATCCGATAACTCTGTAGACTTTCCACTGTAGTTTGTAATCTTATCATTGATGAGAATGTCTCTGACTACCGAACTGACATCATATTCATTAAGTACCACAGCATATGTTCAATTGGTCGGATTACCAGAATATAGTTAATTTCCCCCCACCTTCTGATGTTCCCAGAATCTATGTTAACCAAGGGTTTTGCAAATGTAACATCAGTAGGGTAGAGAGTCTGTCATACCCCCCCCCCCAGGCCAACATCCTCACACAGCTGTCATGACATGAACAAATGAATGATTGCTACAGTACCCTGTATAAGGCTTAAGTTACGGTATTTCTACTTAACATGATGCACTCTTAGGCCTACAGCTCAATGTTGGTTATACAAGGCTGCTATACTAAGCCTAAAGCCAGGCACACTTGACAGTCAGGCTATTGATTAGTCCTAATACATTTTCTTTGACAATTAAGGCAAGGGCTGTTTTCTCATCTCAACTCTGCTGCCTCCGCCACATTGTTCTCAACACCAATATGCTGGTTAACTTTGCTATTATGCTCTTAGCAACATGGGCTAGGAAAAGGGGCCAATTCAACAGCGCACTAACGTGCTTCAGAACCGTGGACAGTGGCCCCTATCCAAAGCAGGAGAATGCGTTTGTTATAAAAAATATATATATTTTTTTATTTGTTGCCCCATTGTTCTTACATAATATATATGTAACCATATACAATGTCTTAGACTGAACCGTGCCATCCAAACAGCATCCATAATGGAGCAGTCCACTCAGACATGTGCCAATCAGACATATTTTTGCCACTGCTTGACCCAAAAATCTTGGGCGACCAACGGCCTAAACACCAGTATACTAAATGTGGTTAGCCCTAATGATCAGTGATATCCTGTATGGTAGCTCTTCCTGCATACACAGTTACAAGGTAGTCCCTTTTGTAAAAAGACAACCATGGCTTTGTTCCAATATCCACACTAGTGTACCGTGACACGTAGCAGGCATGCCTGTCCTAAAGTGAGCGTACTGCAAGCATAAATTAAATTAGTATGGTAAAGTCCCTTTGGAACTGTGTTTCCCTTTGGACCTGTGTTTGCCGTGAGATGTCACACGCTCACCACCTCTCCCTTGCAGGATGGGAATGGCTACATCAGTGCAGCAGAGCTCCGTCACGTCATGACAAACCTGGGAGAAAAGTTAACAGACGAGGAGGTCGACGAGATGATCAGAGAAGCCGACATTGACGGAGACGGACAGGTCAACTATGAAGGTAAGAAGAGGACAGTGCTTCGTTCTGCTGTGTAGGAGATCTCAGCAGTGTCCCTATGGGGGACTAGTCAGTAGAGCTGTCACCCACAAACTCCTACTGTACAGCCAGTCTTTGTTTTCTGCCGCTCCCCTCATCCCTTTCTACAGCTCCAATTCCTCTCATCCCTTTCTACTACCTGATCCCACTCTACCACTCTCATCCCCCTCTTCTCTCACTTTCTTACGCCCTGATTCCTTTCTACAATCCCTATTATTTTTCCCCCTTCTCCTCATCCCTTTTCTATTGCCCTGATCCTCTTCTAATTTTCTGATGCCTGATCCCCTCTTCACTCATTCCCCTTCTCTCCATTTTACCATCCTGATCCCCCTCTCTTCACTCTACTGCGATCATCCTATTACTGCCCGATCCACCTGTTCTGTCATCCTGATCCCTTTATTTTACATTTAAGTCATTTTCTCATCCCTTTCTTATAGAATTGGTCCATCTCTCTAATAGGATATTTGGCTTATGTAAACAGTCTTCATAAGATTTAATTGTATTATGATTTGTCTTTAATGGATTTTTTTTTTTGATTGTCTGGATCTGACATGTAATTGCTGCCTTGATCAGTGGTTGGTGGTTTTCTCTTCATTCTCCTAATGTCTGCTTTTGTTTTGTTCTTTTGTTCACAGAGTTTGTACAAATGATGACAGCAAAATGAAGCTCCCCTACCCTTCTCCTGACCTTAGAAGACAAAAAAAATCAGTCAAATGTTTTACTTACCTCTTGCAAAAATATACATTTATTCATACTGTTTCTGTATAGAAAACATAACTGAATGTTGAAAAATCAGTCCACATAAAAGTAAAAATAAATACAATTTAAAAAATAAACATCTGCATGTACTGGTTAGTGGTCCTGTCCCCAAAGATGAGTTAGACATCAGTAATAACAGAAATAATACCTGTAAACAAAACCGTCAACAACTGAAGAAAGCACTTGGCAAACTGCTTATTGGTTCCTGTTGCTAATGGTAACGTTTGGGCTGGCCAATCGTCTTTTCTTTTCCTGTTTCTGTTCTTCATGCATGCAGCTTGAGACTGGTGATGCAGTCCAGCCAATGGGCTCACTGATTCCACAGCGGTGTCGAGGGTACCGCCGTGGGGTTTTGGTACAGTCTATGTTGAGAGAAAGAGAAGTGCTCGGATGGGGGGGGGGGGGGGGTCATACTAAACTCGCATAGAGATGAAATGAATGGGACCTTTGCAGTTTGCTTAATTACAAAAATATATTTTTAAGAAAATTATCATTTAAAAAAAATCATTTTAGAACTGTTTGGCATGTTGGGAATATTTGGATTTCTGTTTCCTTGTTATGTGTTGAACTTTGGGTATGATTCGAGGGGGTTGGAGATGAGATGAAGAGTCTGGTTTTTCCGGACTCTTTTTACCTGCTAGGGGAAGTCTTTTTGGCAAGGAAACGCGGTTATATCGTCAATGTTTTTATCTTCTGTTTCTCGACTGACCATGGTTGAGTGTGGGTTTTAATCAATCTACAGCGCATCTAGGGTCTTCAACACCTGAGTCTTCTCTAGACTGTTCATCTTGTTCAGTTTAGTTCATTCCAAGTTGTACATGCTAGTCTTTTAATTTTGTTTTTCCAATAAAAGACCATGAACTTAACCTTAACTCCTTTCCTGTGTGTGTGTGTGTGTGTGTGTGTGGATCTGTCTGTTGTGAAGGAATTGTGTTACATTAGAATAGGACTGATTTGATAACCCAAATATCTCATTCTGTCCTTCAATTTATTAATGCACACCCTCACCCTGCTTCTACACTGACATTAATTACCCATTCTGATAATTGCCTGACCTATGATTTGATGACTGGCATCTAATTTTAGATAAAGATACAGCCAACGTTTTTATTTTATTCTATCAAACCTGAAGGAGATCACCATCCGGGAAGTTAAGTGGCTGACTGGATTGGTGCGAACACCCCACTGTTCATTTGGCAGTACCCCCTATCTATACCAGATGTCGACACGTTCGCTTGAAACGAATGGCTGTCCTAAAAGTCTTGCAACGATCCGGAACTGAGCCTGCTTCCCTTCCAAGCCAACCAAATCTACCGCTCACTGCTGCCCATACTCTAGGAACCACTTACAGCAGAGAATGAGCTAGACTGAGATCACCATAGCAACACGTATCTTTTTTGGGCGCTGTGTTACTCAATATGATTACGTGTTGTTTCATGAGGACTTCACTTTTCCGAGCAGAGCGGTCGGATGTCGAGAGCGTCTTCCTTCACAGAAAGAGCGAGACCGTGGGTTGCCAAGCAACAGCAGCGGAGGGCGCATGCTGGGGCTGGGATGACGGATTTGAAAAGGCATGTGGGAGTTTGTAAAGGGAGAAATAGAGAATATTTATCTGCTGTTGTATAGGGCCCTCGGCACGTAAAAGCCACAATCAATTGAGTTTACCATCCCTCCCAGTGATATAGGGAAGCATATGTGTCTCCCTGCTTCCAGTGATGTAATCAGACCGGTTTATTAACGTACTCCTTTTCAGAAGTGCTGCTGGTAATCTCCCCTACGTACTGCTCAACCCCAGTCATCGTTCCTCAACATGTAGCTGAGAGCGGCAAAGGCTTGAAGACCGCTACATACAGTTGGCCAATTAGGGAATATGAAGACAACCATGAATGGGCATTTCTCTGCCTTGTGTCAGTGTTGACGAGCTGACCTATTGGCCCCTCTGACGAGCAGCACGTGACTCGCCGTTTGTGTGTCAACTGATCATTTCAGCTTCCCTGTCTGAGGCAAACCCAGGGAGTGAATTCACACCTGTAAAGCAGATATGATGAGAGGTTCTGATGGCACTAACAATGTCTTCCTCTGAACACACACACACACTACAGCCTTGCTGTGGGCCCTAATGAGCTCCACCATGGCTGTTTGACAGACTGGAAACATTTATTTTCTGAAAGGTCAAAAGGAGTGTTCTAGCCATTCTTTTCCCAGAAAAGCACAAAAACAGGTCCATTAATCTGTTTGGGTCTAAATGGATCAGATCCTCCTATGGAAGAAGACAACACTTGAAGACAACACTCTCTCACTAGGTTTGGTCCTAACACAAATCTAGAGAACAGCACATCCAACAACTTGCAGGTGCTGGGTACAAAGAATAAATGGAATTAAGATTGAGACCAATACACTGATGAACGCTCCTGTTGTTTATTGTAAAATGTTTTGAACTAAGCTAAACCTAACATGCTGACCAGACGGGCTCCGCGCATGCGCCATGGTGCCCAGATGTGTTCATGACACGCCGGTTACAATATCAAAACTGTGAACCAACTGGGGACAGGTTGAAACGCACAAACATTCATGGGCATTTAGTTTGCTTGCTGTTGCTAGCTAATTTGTGCTTGATCAAAATATATATACTCTACCAGTCAAAAGTTTGGGGTGTTTTCCATGAAAACATACATGAAATTAGTTGCAAAATGAATAGAAAATATAGTCTAGATGTTGACAAGGTTATAAATAATGATTTTTTTTTTACTTTGCTTTTGTCAAAGAATCCTCCATTTACAGCAATTACAGCTTTGCAGAGCTTTGGCATTCTAGTTGTCAATTTGTTTAGGTAATCTGAAGAGATTTCACCCCATGCTTCCTGAAGCACCTACCCCAAATTGGATTGGCTTGATGGGCACTTCTTATGTACCATACTGTCAAGCTGCTCTCACAAAAGCACAATAGGGTTGAGATCCGATGACTGTGCTGGCCACTTCATTATAGACAGAATACCAGCTGACCGCTTCTTCCCTAAATATTTCTTGCATAGTTTGGAGCTGTGCTTTGGGTCATTGTCCTGTTGTAGGAGGAAATTTGCTCCAATTAAGCGCCGTCAACAGGATATGGCATGGCGTTGCAAAATGGAGAGAGTGTCTTCCTTCAAGATCCCTTTTACCATGTACAAATCTCCCACTTCACCACCACCAAAGCACCCCCAGACCATCACATTGCCTCCACCATGCTTGACATATGGCATCAAGCACTCCAGCATCTTTTAATATTTTCTGCGTCTCACGAATGTTCCTCTTTGTGATCCAAACACCTCAAACTTAGATTCATCTGTCCATAACACTTTTTTTCCAATCTTCCTCTGTCCAGTGTATGTGTTCTTTGGCCCATCTTAATCTTTTCTTTTTATTGTCCAGTCTGAGTACACTGAGGCCTCTGTACACCCAGCTACAATACTAATTTACAACATTAACAATGTCTACACTGTATTTCTGATCAATTTGATGCTATTTTAATGGACAAAAAATGTGCCTTTCTTTCAAAAACAAGGCCATTTCTAAGTACCCCAAACGTTTGAACGGTATACATACTTTTAAAAATATATTTTTTAACTATTTTCTATATTGTAGAATAATAGTGAAGACATCAAAACTATAAAACCTTTGAACGGTAGTGTATATATTTTTTTAGGGGGGTAGATTAGCTTTAACATTACTGATATATTGTAGTTTCGATCAATGTAATTGTCTGCATTTCCAATCCCCCATTCTATATTTTTGTAAATATATATTCCTTTATTATTTTCACCTAACCCTACCTCCCCTAATTGGAGTAAACTAATAGACAACAACACTTAGGCTTCTACTTCCAGCTTATACATACTATATACATTTTACAGACAGTGTATTTTAAAATTGGGTTGTTATTTTACCTGAAATGCATATGGTCCTTTTTTTTGTGGTTCTTTGTAGAATTTTGACCCATGTTGAGTCATACAAAATCGTGTGTTCTCTACTCCGACAATTAATACACAGATAAAAAGGGGAAACCTAATTTGTTTTTAGTTTATCTTCTTTCATAAATCTCTCCTCGTTCATCTTCATCTTCTGTGGATTTTATCGCTCTTGGCAACCAACTTTAAGGTGCATTACCGTCACCAACTGGGCAGGAGTATGGACCTCGTTCCTCTTTCAATCAACAGTGGTGTGTATTCATGAATGCCAAGGGAAGCCAGGCTTCCAGGAGACAGCTCGACTTGCGGCAACTCTCTGTGGTTCTAAATCAATAGTTTAGTAGTCCGAAAATGTCAGACCATTACCATGCTTGACCACGCTGTAGGTCATGTAACTGTTTGTTACATGCAATATGCTTTGTGGACTTCACCAGACAGATGTTGCTCTCTGGTTTTGTAATGAATGAAATGTGTCGTTGAGTTTATTATGCCACTTGGCTTCTTATTGTCTAGGCCTAAGGCCTATATATCACGGTGTTAAGGCATATGAGCTAACAGGTTATAGAGCAAACAATGCAATTATCACAACACAGATTATAATATGTTTTGTTTTTTGGCTTGGCTTCCCCAGTTATTTTGACACACGCACTGCTACTGCAATCACCACCTTGGGCACATGCTCGTAAAAAAACAATGTGTAGATGGGAGAGGCAGGACTTGCTGTGTGTCAAGCGTCTAAAATACAACCAAGTTCTATTTTAGCCCCTGGCTATGCAGAGGCCCGTTGACGATTGAAATGATTGATTAACATGTATGTGTACAGTACATTTATTTTACAACGCTTGCACGCAACACGGGCTGTCATGTAAAAGTACCATTCCACAGAGGGGACCTGTCCCACGACCTTTACTGGGGCTAAGAGGGAACCTGTTCCATTTCCTTTACTGGGGGCTAAGAGGGAACCTGTTCCATTTCCTTTACTGGGGGGCTAAGAGGGAACCTGTCCCATTTCCTTTACTGGGGGGCTAAGATGGAACCTGTTCCATTTCCTTTACTGGGGGCTAAGATGGAACCTATTCCCATTTCCTTTACTGGGCTAAGAGGGAACCTGTTCCATTTCCTTTACTGGTGGGCTAAGATGGAACCTGTTCCATTTCCTTTACTGGGGGCTAAGATGGAACCTGTTCCATTTCCTTTACTGGGGGATTAAGATGGAACCTGTTCCATTTCCTTTACTGTGGGGCTAAGAGGGAACCTGTTCCATTTCCTTTACTGGGGAGCTAAGATGGAACCTGTTCCATTTCCTTTACTGGGGGGCTAAAATGGAACCTGTTCCATTTCCCGGGACCTGCAGGCCTCACTACTATCCTCACACTCAATCCCACACACTTTAATCCCACAAACCCAGACAGTTTATGATGCTTGGCTGACAGCATGCTCAGAAGACAGCTCAGCCCTGCGCTGGGCCCTGCGCTGAGACTGACTGTGATTGCACCAATCGGATGCACCTGATTTGGCATTCAGCGCTGGAGGTTCATTGCCTACTACCTCCATTTGCCTTCCTCCCTCTGCCTACCTCTATTCCCCTCTCTCCTTGTGCATCCATCACTCACTCCCTCCCTCATTTGCCCAGTGCTAACCCAGCCAAGGAAATGAAACAGTAATCCCCAATGACAGAGGCGCTTTGGGAACAAAACAACACAAGTAGGCACCAAAAACACAGTGAAAGATGTAGTCAGGGAAATGCAAGGGTTGAGAGGGTTTAGTTCTTGTTCTGGCATGGGAGACGTAGAGGTAGTGTAAAGCATACTGTTGACCGGACCTCCCTAGGACCTGGGCAGTGTCTTAAATGGCAACCTAATCCCTATATAGTGCACTACATTTGACCAGAGCCCTGAAAAGTAGTCCACTATATAGGGAATAGGGTTCCATTTGGTATGCAGCTCTGGTCGCCCTGGTATGTCACCTCTCTGTGGTTGTGGGTGAATAACTCTGTCACTCAACGTCTCCCTCCCTTTCTAACACCACAGTGCTGAAATATAGCACCTGATACCGTTGGCTCCTGAATGAACTCTGCGCTGTGTGTGTCTGTGTGTGCACAGTGTGCTTCCAGGGCATATTTAATTCAGAAATGATTGAAGGTTGCGAACCCTTAACTCCCCTCTCGTATTCGAGCCGCTGGAGCGCACTGGACAATTAAAGCACCCTCTCCCGTCTCTCCTGGATGCGAGGCGCAGGCAGCGGCCCATGCAAAATCATTATTTAAAGATCTGTGTGTTGGTGTCCAGTAGAGCAGAAGAGCATGGTGCATGATGGGGGGGAGAAGATGGAGTAACAGTCTTTCTGCTGCTTGAAACTCTGCCAATTCCTGTTGAAGAGGCATATACACTGAGTGTACAAAACATTAAGAACACCTTCCTAATATTGAGATGTGCTGACGTATGATTCAATTCGTTGAGGTAGGACTCTACAAGGTGTTGAAAACATTCCACAGGGATGCTGGTCCATATGAGCACCAATGCTTCTGTCACGTTCTTTCAAAATTGAACCCAGAAGCAGACCAGGACAAGGAGAGTAGGAAGAAGGTGAGTATTTATTTACAAGTGAATGTGAATGGGTAGATATATCCAGGTGGCGTAGCGGGCAGCGGTGGTGAGTGGATGGGAGTAAATAGGTGGATCCAATGGGGTAGCGGAATCCTCCGACGACCAGGCGGGAATGGGGTAAATGATCCGGGTGAGTAACTGAAGACAGAACAAACGGAGGTAAGTTTAAGGCAAGCAATATGAAAAAAACAACAAAACAAATTCTATCCAACTTGAGGCTGATACTATGGCACAACATACTGTTCATGGCTAACGATCCGGCAGGGAATGGATGTCAGGTCAGAGCTTTTGAAGGGGAGAGGTGATGATCAGGACAGGTGTGCAGATTACTGATGGGATACAGGTGCGGGTGAACATCGATCTCCCAACAAGCTAACAAGCTAATTCGCCCGGCAACCAGACAGGGTGCGTTCCAGGACACCGGAAACACACTCCAGGACAGAAACACAGGCAAACACAGACTCAGTAAGCGGGATTCGTGACAGCTTCCCACAGTTGGCAAAATGGATGGATGTCCTTTAGGTGGTGGACCATTCTTCATCCACATAGGAAACTGTTGAGTGTGAAAAACCCAGCAGCGTTGCATTCCTTGACACAACATACTACCATACCCCGTTCAAAGGCACTTAAATATTTTGTCTTGCACATTCACCCTCTGAATGGAAAGCATACACAATCCATGTCTCAATTGTCTCAAGGCTTAACAATCCTTCTTAAATCTGTTTCCTCCCCTTCATCTACACTGATGGAAGTTGATTTAACAAGTGACATAAATAAAGGATCATTTGATTCACCTGGTCAGTCTATGTCATAGAAAGAGCAGGTGTTCTTAATGTTTTGTACACTCAGTGTGCACTAGGCCTATACTATATATATTGTGTGTGTGTGCGTGCGTGTGCTTATGGTAGGAGGGTTCATTTTGTCGAAATGGGACCAGACAAGCTAAATGCCTTTTATGCTCGCTTCGTGGCAAGCAACACTGAGCCATACATGAGAGCACCAGCTGTTTCGGATGACTGTGTGCTCTCTCTCTCCCCATAGCCGATGTGAGGAAGACCTTCAAACAGGTTAATATTCACAAGGCAATGGAGCGGCAGGTAGCATGTGGTTAGAGCGTTGGACTGGTAAACTAAAGGTTGCAAGATCGAATCCCTGATCTGACAAGGTAAAAAATTCTGTCGTTCTGCCCCTGAACAAGGCAGTTACCGTTGGCTCCTGAATGAACTCTGCGCTGTGTGTGCACGCACCAGCATGTGTGTGTGTGCGTGCACAGTGTGCTTCCAGGGCATATTTAATTCAGAAATGATTGAAGGTTGGGCTAAGATGGAACCTGTTCCATTTCCATTTCCACCCACTGTTCCTAGGCCGTCATTGAAAATAATAATTTGTTCTAAACTGACTTGCCTAGTTAAATAAAGGTCAAATAAATAAAAATAAAAAATTACCAGAACGTGTACTCAGAGCAGTTGTGACCAGCTTGCAAGTGCTCACATTTTCAACCGCTCCCTGACCCAGTCTGTAATACCTACATGATTCAAGCAAACTACCATAGTCCCTGTGCCCAAGAACGCCAAGGTAACCTGTCTAAATGACTGTAGGCCTGTAGCGTTCAAATCTGTAGCCTGAAATGCTGGTATTGGCTCACAATCAACACTATCATCCCAGACACCCTGGACCCACTCCAATTCCTACACCGCCCAAACAGTTCGACGGATGATGCAATCTCTATTGCACTCCACACCGCCCTCTCCCACTAGGACAAGAGGAACACCTATGTGAGAATGTTCTTCATTGACTACAGCTCAGCATTCAACATCATAATGCCCTCCAAGCTCATCACTAAGCTCAGAACCCTGGGACTGACCACCAGATGGCCACCCCCAGATGGTCAGGGTAGGCAAAAACACATTTGTCACGCTGACCCTCAACATGACTACTATAAGTACTGTACTCCCTGTTCACCCATGACTACAACACCATCATTAAGTGCTGATGACAGGATGGTGGTAGGCCTCATCACTGACGACAATGAGACAGCCTATAGGGAGTTCGGTGACCTGGCATTGTGGTGCCAGGTCAACAACTTCTCCCTCAACGTCAGCAAGACAAAGGAGCTGATCGTGGACTAAAGGAAACGGAGGGCCGAGCACACTCCCATCCACATCGATGGGGCTGTAGTGGAGCTGGTCGATAGCTTCAAGTTCCTCTGTTTCCAGATCACTAAGGAATTAACATGGTCCACACACACCTACACGGTCGTGAAGAATGGTACGACAACGCCTCTTCACCCTCAAGAGGCTGAATAGATTTAGCATTGGCCCTCAGATCCTCAAAAAGTTATACAGCAGCACCACTGAAAGCATCTTAACTGGCTGCATCGCTCCTTCGTATGGCATCCGACCGCAAGGTGCTAAAGAGGGTAGTGTGAATGGCCCAGTACATCACTATACCAGGCGGTGTCAGAGGAAGGCCCTAAATATTGTCAGGATTTGGCCAGGGTTGTTCCGGTTTTTGGTCACTAGATGCCCCCATTGTGCTTTTTGACCTTTTGTTTTCCCTTGATCCCCATTATTATTTGCACCTGTGCCTCGTTTCCCCTGATTGTATTTAAACCCTTAGTTTTCCTCAGTTATTTGCTCTGTGTTTGTATGTTAGCACCCAGCCCTAGTATTCTGTGTACTCTTGTTGATCCCGGTGGACTCTCTTGTGGAATTCTGTTTTTTGTTCTTGTTTATTTATGTTTGAATATCTTTTGAGGCTTTTTATGCTATACCTACCACCTTGTGGATTTACCTTTTTGTCTTGGAGGATTACCTTTGTTCTCGTGGAATTCCTTTTGAGGTTGTGGAGTTACATGTTTTCCTGAAGAACTTCACTTTTTACTTCATTAAATACACCGTCTCAAGTACTGCTGTGTCTGCCTCATCTTCTGGGTTCTGCCGACTATTTGTGGCTCAGTTGGTTAAGTGACTATTTCTCTCTCCGGAGACCCGGGTTCGTAACCGGGTCCTGACAAATATTGTCAAAGACTCGAGCCACCCAAGTCATAGATTGTTTTCTCTGCTACCGCACAGCAAACTGTACCAATGCACCAAGTCTGAAACCAAGAGGATCCTGAACAGCCCAAGCCATAAGACTACTATATAGTTAACCAACTAGCTGTCCGGACTATCTGCATTGACCCCTTTTGACTCATCACATACACTGTTGCTAATTAATGTTTCATTATCTATCATGCTGCCGAGTCACTTTACCCCTAACTATGTGTACATAACTACCTTATTTCATACCCCTATACATGGATTTGGTACTGGTACCCCGTGAATATATCCAAATTATCATTACTAATTTTTCTCTCTGCATTGTTGGGAAGGGCCCGTAAGTAAACATTTTCACTGTTTGTATACACCTGTTGTTTACAAAGCATGATGTTTAGTGACTATTCTTGTGAAATTTACACATTTCCAGCATCTATGGATAAATGTACATTCATGGCCAGGAGTTTTGAGAATGACACAAATATTAATTTTCACAAAGTCTGCTGCCTCAGTTTGTATGATGGCAATTTGCATATACTCCAGAATGTTATGAAGAGTGATCAGATGAATTGCAATTAATTGCAAAGTCCCTCTTTGCCATGCAAATGAGCTGAATCCCTCCCCGAAAAATTCCACTGCATTTCAGCCCTGCCACAAAAGGACCAGCTGACATCATGTCAGTGATTCTCTCGTTAATGAGGACAAGGCTGGAGATCACTATGTCATGCTGATTGAGTTCGAATAACAGACTGGAAGCTTCTAAAGGAGGGTGGTGCTTGGAATCATTGCTCTTCCTCTGTCAATCATGGTTACCTGCAAGGGAACACGTGCCATCATCATTGCATTGCACAAAAAGGGCTTCACAGGCAAGGATATTGCTGCCAGTAAGATTGCACCTAAATCAACCATTTATCAGATCATCAAGAACTTCAAGGAGAGCGGTTCAATTGTTGTGAAGAACGCTTCAGGGTGCCCAAGAAAGTCCAGCAAGGGCTAGGACCGTCTCCTTGATTCAGCTGCGGGATCGGGGCACCACCAGTACAGAGCTTGCTCAGGAATGGCAGCAGGCAGGTGTGAGTGCATCTGCACGCACAGTGAGGCAAAGAATTTTGGAGGATGGCCTGGTGTCAAGAAGAGCAGCAAAGAAGCCACTTCTCTCCAGAAAAAAACATCAGAGACAGATTGATATTCTGCAAAAGGTACAGGGATTGGACTGCTGAGGACTGGGGTAAAGTAATTTTCTCTGATGAATCCCCTTTCCGATTGTTTGGGGCATCCAGAAAAAAGCTTGTCCGGCGAAGACAAGGTGAGCGCTACAATCAGTCCTGTGTCATGCCAACAGTAAAGCATCCTGAGACCATTCATGTGTGGGGTTGCTTCTCAGCCAAGGGAGTGGGCTCACTAACAAATTTGCCTAAGAACACAGCCATGAATAAAGAATGGTACCAACACATCCTCCGAGAGCAACTTCTCCCAACCATCCAGGAACAGTTTGGTGATGAACAATGCCTTTTCCAGCATGATGGAGCACCTTGACATAAGGAAAAAGTGATAACGAAATGGCTCGGGGAACAAAACATCGATATTTTGGCCAGGAAACTCCCCAGACCTTAATCCCATCGAGAACTTGTGGTCAATCCTCAAGAGGCGGGTGGACAAACAAAAACCCCACACATTCTGACAAACTCCAAGCATTGATTATGCAAGAATGGGCTGCCATCAGTCAGGATGTGGCCCAGAAGTTAATTGATAGCATGCCAGAGCAGATTGCAGAGGTCTTGAAAGAAGGGTCAACATTGCAAATATTGACTCTTTGCATCAACTTCATGTAATTGTCAATAAAAGCCTTTGACACTTATGAAATGCTTGTAATTATACTTCAGTATTACATAGTAATATCTGACAAAAATATCTAGAAACACTGAAGCAGCAAACTTGTGGAAATTCATATTTGTGTCATTCTCAAAACTTTTGGCCACGACTGTACATAACTCAACAAAAATCCACAGTGACATTGTTTCCATTGACACACCTATAGGGTACAGCATGACCACTAGGCTTAATGTTAGTGAAAGGGAAAACAGTCAATCGAAGCATCCAGGTGGTCATACACAACACAAATACATGTTCTTCATTATTGATCACCTTTAACGGATCAATTATTTATCAGCAGTTTACAGTCTAGCTGGGAACTACATCCTCTCACAAACCACCTTGATCAATCAGTATCGCCCATACAGAGCAAGACCTCAGAATAGTATAACCATCCTCACACACACACACACACAAACACACACAGGCACGCATACATACTCACATTCACACACACGAACGCTCCTCAGTTCCACTATAAGATATAGGAGTCAGGCTGAGTTCAGATTCCTTAAGGAGCATCCTCACCTTATTTTCCATGGTGGAAGAAACCATCCCTACTGGATTATTCAAAGAAACTGGGATAAATATTGTAGGGAGCCAGCCAATTTAAATGTTTTTAAAAATATATATTTAACCTTTATTTAACTAGCAAGTCAGTTAAGAACAAATTCTTATTTACAATGACGACCTACCGGAAAACAGTGTGTTAACTGCCTTGTTCAGGGGCAAAACAGCAGATTTTTACCTTGTCAGCCCGGGGATTCGACCCAGCAACCTTTCAGTTACTGGCCCAACACTCTAACTACTAGGCTACCTGCCACCCCACTTAATTCACACCATATGACCAAGATGGAAAGCTCAGACCACACACACAATAACACCCAATGTGGGAAGTGGGAAACAATGGCTGTTGTTTACAGCAATGGCCAAGTAATTATAACCGACAGAGACAGAGGCAGAGTATTTACAGATACTCTAATCCAGCTGGCCAGTAACCTGTCCATTTCTTGGTGTTATGTCTAGAGAGAGTCAGTCCGGGAAAGGTTGCTGCTCCGATTCCAGGAGAGGGGAGGTGGGAGGGGTCTGTTGGATGAGTGACAACCCACCTTGCTCCCAGGGTTAAATTAAGCCTGGTGGATAGACATCAATATTTTACATGTAGGGCAGCCGTGCTCAGCGCAGTGGGGGCAGTAAGCGGAGATGTGTGTGTGTGTGTGTGTGTGTGTGTGTGTGTGTGTGTGTGTGTGTGTGTGTGTGTGTGTGTGTGTGTGTGTGTGTGTGTGTGTGTGTGTGTGTGTGTGTGTGTGTGTGTGTGTGTGTGTGTGTGTGTGTGTGTGTGTAGCGGTGCACAGCAGGGGCAGTATAGGGAGAGGGATTACTCTCATGTCACAGCTGCAGAAGATGTTGTAGGAGCTACAACACACAGAGCACAGTCAGCAACCAACACACACACCAAAGACACAAAATGGAAGATACAATCCCATTGCTAAAATGGTGGTGGCAGGCAGCCTAGCGGTTAAAGGGTTGGGCTTCTAGTTGGAATCCCCGAGTCAACAAGGTGAAAAATCTGTTAATGTGCCCTTGAGCAAGGCACTTTAACCTAATTCCTCCAGGGTCACCGTTGATAATGGCAGGCTGTGGCCCCACTCTCACGGAGAGTTGGGATATGCAAAAAACGAATTTCCAATTCACACAGCTGTATAAATACATACGTGTGAAATAGGACAAGTATAAGCACCCCCGAAATTACTCTAAATGCCAGCTGTCGGCCAAACATTTCACACTGCAAACCACAGCAAGCTTTTACTGTAATACAACAAAACACCTGCAGGCTGTTTGATACAAGCCATTTACTACACACACTTTGCCAAAAGTATGTGGACACCTGCTCGTCAAACATCTCATTCCAAAATCATGGACATTAATATGGAGTTGGTCCTCCTCCTTTGTTGCTATAACAGCCTCCACTCTTCTGGTAAGGCTTTTCACTTCTGCTTCCATTCAGTCACAAGAGTATTAGTGAGGTCAGGTACTGATGTTGGGAGATTAGTCCAGTCGGTGTTCCAATTCATCCCAAAGGTGTTCCATGGGGATGAGGTCAGGGCTCTCTGCAAGCCTGTCAAGTTCTTCCACACTGATCTCGACAGACCATTTTTTTTACCCCGTTTTCTCCCCAATTTTGTGGTATCCAAGTGGTAGTTACAGTCTTGTCTCTTCACTGCAACTCCTGTACGGACTCGGGAGAGGTGCAGGTCAAGAGCCGTGCGTCCTCCGAAACACAACCCAACCAAGCCACACTGCTTCTTGACACAATGCCCACTTAACCCGGAAGCCAGCCACACCAATGCGTCGGAGGAAACACCGCACACCTGGCGACCGTGTCATGCTGAAACAGGAAAGGGCCTTCCCCAAACTGTTGCCACAAAGAATAATCTAGAATGTCATTGTATGCTGTAGAGTTAAGATTTCCCTTCATTGGAACTAAGAGGCCTAGCCCGATCCATGAAAACAGCCCCAGACCATTATTCCTCCTCCACCCAACTTTACAGTTGGCACTATGCATTCGGGCAGGTAACATCCTGCTGGCATCCACCAAACCCAGATTCGTCCATTGAACTGCCTGATGGTGAAGCGTGATTCATCACTCCAGAGGTGTCTCTTCTGCTCTGGAGTCCAATGGCGGCGTGCTTTACACCACTCAAGCCGACACTTGGCATTTCGCATGGTTATCTTAGGCTTGTGCGCAGTTCACGGGTGTGGCTGAAATAGCCAAATCCATTTTTTGGGGGGGCCATGTAGCGTACATGAAGTGGCTAACAACTGCAAGCTATTTTACAGACGCAGCATATTGATTATGCAACTTCAGTTCATACATTGGCCACGAGAAAATAACTGCACGCTATCATCAAATGTGGTAGAACAAAACCCCTTAGCCTTACTGTAAATCCCTTAGAACCATACACCAGGCCTAACTGTATGTGTCATACATTATTTACACCATGTAAACTGGGACACAAAGTGTAAACTCAGTCTTTCTTTTCTAGTTCATCAACTCACTCATATTGTATATCTGATAAACATATTGCATGTAGCTAGCCTGAGCTGAACTCCTAGGGCACAATGGGTAAATCTCTTTTTCCAGTTCCATAAACACCCTTAAACACTTTTTCCATAAACACCCTTGTTGAAAGTCTCCCTCGTACTGTATATCTGATAAACAAATGAGCTACCATGAGCCGACCTGAGAGGGAGCATGACTTTGCTTTGGTTGCAGAGGACGTTACGTTAGTGATCAGTGGAGAATAGCATATTAATTATTTCCTTTCTCTCTCCTCACAATAAGAATGATTGAAGAGGCTCAAGGGAAATTAAATGGTTCCTACTCCAGAGACAGAGAAGACAGAGGTTACAGTTCCATCCTATTTCCCTGTTCTCATAACTGTCCCCTAGCTCTGCAGTCTATCTGTCGGTCTGTTTCTGACACCGCCCAACTCTTTGACCTCTGACCCCTCAACACGGGTTCTATATCTTGTCAGCCAACAAACACCAACACCACACCGCATGACTTCATGTCCTGAAATGAGGATGTTGGAAGGGAGGGAGCACACCCATGTAGACTAACTGATCATAGATGAGAGGGTGAATTTCAGGAATGCCAGCTGACAGCTTTATTTAACTCCAGCTGCTCCGCCTGCCACACCTCTCCCCCCTGCACTTAGCCCCTCCTTAAAACACCCCTGCACCCTGCTGCCCCCAACCCCCTACTACCACACCAAAATGGGTCAACCCGATAAGGAAAACTAAGGCTGTTAGCGAAGGGATAGGGTTCAGCCAGGGTGTGGACATGAGAGCTCAGAGGGGTCACCTGCAAAGGTTCAATGACAGGGAAACAACAATAAGAGGAAGACCAGGGTTAAATAAGTGCTGAGGGAGAAACAAGTAGAAACAAATAAATAATAAAGCATGCAAGCTGGATCAATAAATTAATGAATACATTTTTAATAAGTAAATAATATAATGAAAAATCATACCAAGGGAAAAAGGGATTAAGTGCTGCAAAAGTAAGTGCTATGTTAAAGTGCTTAATATAAGAAAAGAACATCAGGGAGTGAACTTTATTTATAAGAGAAAAACAGACTTCTATAAACCCTCCCTGGGCGCTTAAAAACAAATAAGTGACCATTCTCTATTCTCAAAATAATAATTAAAACAAAGTGGATAGCAGAGAACGTGTCTATTGTTTACCCACACTTGTTGGACAGAGCAGAGCCTTAGATATGCAGTTTTTGAAACTAAGCATAGCATGGCTGTATAGGCATTTTGTTGTTGTGGGTTTGCAGACCACTGTGGACAAAAGTAGGACTGGAAAGATCTCCTTTATAGTAAAGGCATTGCATGAATCTATCATCGTATTAGCAGGTCAGAGAAAAAAATGTGCCTTTACTAAACATTTCATGCAATTCTACTTAATTTGACATGTTAGCAGAATTGTTTTTGATAGCACACAAATTACCGAAATTCCAGGCTAAGAATGGACAGAGAGATAGGCCTATGTGTTCGTCTATTCATATTTCCCCAATGACACATCAGTGTTCCTTGTTTGCAATGAAACTGTCACTGTTTGCAAATAATAAAATCTGAGATGTCATCAAGAATCTGAGCATGGCCTCCTGAGTAGTGCAGCAGTCTAAGGCAGTGATAGATCCGGGTTTGATCTCAGGCTGTGTCACAACCGGCCGCGACCGGGAGACCCATGAGGAGGGGCACAATTTGCCCAGAGTCGTCCAGGTTTAGGGGAGGGTCTGGCTGGCCAGGATGTCCTTGTCCCATCGCGCTCTAGCGACTCCTGTGGTGGGCCCGGGCGCAGGCAGTAAAATTTTTAACTGCTGGCCTCTCTTCTTCTGTGGCTTAACCCAAAGAGAGAAGGTCACAAGTGTTTCCCTAAAATATTTATGGGTTTAAACATATTCTATTGTCTAGAAAGTGACGAGTTTAATCAATTAATAGTGACAAAATTAGATTACTTTCCAAGCAAAGTCTCCTCGGCTTTAGAAGGTTGTAGATCAGCCTTTAAATGTCAAAGAATCAAAACAATGATATCCCCTTATGCATCAGAGTCACGTACTTCCCGGGTATTTTACAGCTTGTTTCTAGCATACAGTTATAGATCACTTTATATGATCAGATGTTTTATTTTCTTCAAAATATTAAAAATAACAGGGCCTGTATTCATTTTTTTATTTAACCATGTAGGCCAGTTGAGAACAAGTTCTCATTTACAACTGCGACCTGGCCAAAATAAAACAAAGCAGTGCGACAAAAAGCAACAACACAGAGTTACACATGGGATAAACAAAAGTGCAGTCAATAACACAATGGGAAAAATCTTTATACAGTGTGTGCAAATGGAGAAAGGAGGTAAGGCAATAAATAGGCCACAGTAGCAAAGTAATTACAATTTAGCAAATCAATACTGGAGTGATAAATGTGCAGATGATGACATGCAAGTAGAAGTACTGGTGTGCAAAAGAGCAAAAATGTTAATAAAAACAATATGGGGATGAGGTAGGTAGTTGGATGGGCTATTTACAGATGGGCTGTGTACAGCTACAGCGATCGGTAAGCTGCACAGATAGCTGATGCTTAAATTTAGTGAGGGAGATATAAGCCTCCAACTTATAAGTCTCCACAATTTTTGCAATTCGTTCCAGTCATTGGCAGCAGAGAACTGGAAGGAAAGGAGGCCAAAGGAGGTGTTGGTTTTGGGGATGACCAGTGAGATATACCTGCTGGAGCGCATGCTACGGGTGGGTGTTGTTATGGTGACCAGTGAGCTGAGATAAGGCGGAGCTTTACCTAGCAAAGACTTATAGATGACCTGGAGCCAGTGGATCTGGCGACGAATATGTAGCGAGGGCCAGCTGACGAGAGCATACAGGTCACAGTGGTGGGTGGTATATGGGGCTTTGGTGACAAAACGGATGGCACTGTGATAGACTGCATCCAGTTTGCTGAGTGTTGGAGGCTATTTTGTAAATAACATCGCTGAAGTCGAGGATTGGTAGGATAGTCAGTTTTACAAAGGTATGTTTGGCAGCGTGAGTGAAGGAGGCTTTTTTTGCGAAATAGGAAGCTGATTCAAGATTTAATTTTGGATTGGAGATGCTTAATGTGAGTCTGGAAGGAGTTTACAGTCTAGCCAGACACGAGCCTTTGCTTTTTGCAATTTTTTTAAATTAAAAGTAGGCCCACCCTCCCATAACCCCTCAATTCAAGTCTTGGTTTTAACAGACATTCACATGGATGTAGGCTATTTAAAGAGTGCATGGTGGGTGGAGGAATTTACCTACAAATTTGGATATAGCAGTTTTTGCCTGATTCCATATTTCAAACAGGTAGGCCTATCTCTTATTTCTTAAAAAGGAAGAAATAGGCTCCAACACAAAGCCCTCGTTGTTACGAAAGTCAAATTAAAATGAAGACAGTTTATATGAATTATGCCTACTCTGTTATTTATCTCCAGCTCTGCTCTCCACTACTCTGCTAATCTGGGCTGTGCTCACTGCTTAGAGCCCTTCCTCCTCTCTCCATTGTCTAGGCTCCCATAGGGTTCCCGTGCCCCTCCCCCTCCCTCCTCATATCCCTCCCTGTACTCCTCCCATCGCCCTACTCGTCCATCTGCTCACCCTCCTCCCCTGTCCCCCGGCGTCCTTCCGGGATAGGCATTAGGGCTTGCGTCTTTCCGCATCACCAAACCCACATATGCCTGGAAAGGGAAGTCCCAAACCCAGCACACCATAGCCCCCCAGGAAAGGGGGTTAGTTAAGGAGGGGAGACTGGGCTGTAACATACATGTTTGTCAGTGTCCTTAGTGTCCATTATTATTATTATTATATTATTATTATATTAGTGTCCTTAAAGGGTAGGTAGCATAAACGTAACCACATGTAACATATGTATTTGCATTAGTATACGCATCAAAAGTCCCAATGCAAAGTTCACTTCAATTTTCAAGTTATTACATACAATTCCAAAGAATGCCAAAGTCATGTCGGAAAATATTTTCCAGGGTGTGATGTAATATAGAGGACCCGACAAGCCAGCGTATTCTCTATAATGTGAACTCCAACAGAAATAACTTCAAATGAAACCAAATCGTTTGTATCGATGACATTACATTTTCAGCCAATTTACGAGAAAATACTTGATACATTTATTGTTACAAGCCCTACCAGTGTGCATGAGTCAGCCAGTTGCTATCAACATCTAGCTTATAGCTACAATTAAGTAAACCAAAGTTTTGGAAATACATAATGCCATTTAACCAGCTTTCAAAGAATGTTAGCTATATACAGTTATCTTGGCCAGCCAGCTAACGTAAAGTATTTAGACAACTAGCTATTAGCCTAGCCAACCACCACGGTTACGGTCGAGTCAGGGGTAACTGCATATGTGGCGTGTGTCTGGAAGTGGATGTGTCAACAGAAGTGGAAGGATCAAAAGTAGTGGGTGTATGGGAAACGAATCAGCTAATTGGGCAGATTGGTTGCCACTCAAGACCGTTTTGAGGGGGCTGGGTTTTGTTAGGCTAACATTTTTCCATTCACTTTGAGCTGTGTCTTTGGTGTAACTACCTAAGTTATTCGTAGATATTAATAGTATACTAGCTTTTTTTGCTGTCTATCATTGATGTAGCTATAATCTACCAAGCTAAGGTTAGCTAACCTAGTCTGTTAAAGTAGTTATCATCATGTTTGCTGTGAGTGACTGTTAGCCAACATGATCAACTCATCTAACTAACTAGATAGCTAACTAGATAAATGATTTTCCAGTGGGGGGGGGGGGGTGGATAACAATGTTACAGATAGCTACACACAGGCCCTACTAGCTACATAAAGCCGACCATTAGACTAGTTCAGCAACCTGTCATCATATGATACTATGATTCATATAGGCTTGCCAGGCTATTTGCATCCCCTTCTATGAACACTTACTTAGTGTTTGTTTTTTCCATTTCAGAGGGATCTGTGGATGCTGATGGCATTTCTGCGTCTGAAGCCGTTCGACAGGAGAGAGTGGTGGAACAGAGTCATACAGAGACCTGTCACACAGGGGGACATGACCGGCCTTCAGAACCCACAAGCTCTGGTGAAGTGTATCACGCTGCATCGTACGAAGACCAGCCGTGTGTGTGTGGGCAGCCTCTGGTCTCTCTGCCGGAGAAGAGCGTTAGTGTAGAAGAGGTGAAGCTGATAAAGAGAGGGAGGAATACGAGCTGGCACGCACAGAGGGATGCACCACCATCAGCAGGTATGTTGCATAGGGGACCTTCATCAGGAACTGTGCGGATGTTCTGGCTATCCTGATCAGGCTGAGACAGTTCTGCTGCCACCATGACCTACTGGGCAAGACCACTACACACACATGTGTGGTAGCTGTGACTCCTGCAGAGTTGAGAGAACGTCTGATAGAGAGACTGAGGCTGGTGCTAGGCAGTGGCTCTGATGAGTGTGCTGTGTGTCTGGACTGTCTGCCCGCCCTTCATCACATCGCAGAGGTCTTATGTACCCGAGCAGGTGGGCCCTCTGTGCAGACTCCAGATCAAGTCCAGTGAGCTGGTGGAGTTTCCTCAGGAAGAGAACAACCTCTCAGAGAACTGGAGGAGCAGCTCCAAGGTGGAGGCTCTAATGCAGGGCTATCCAACCCTGTTCCTGGAGAGCGACCGTCCTATAGGTTATCACTCCAACACTAATCTAGCACACCTGATTGTAATAATTAGCTGGTTGATAAGCTGAATCGGGTTAGTTACAACTGGGGTTGTAGCAAAAGCCTACAGGAGGGTACCTCTCTAGGAACAGTGTAAGGACTGCACAAGACAACTGCATCCAGAGTCTGGTTGTCTCTCAGTTCACACACTTCCTCACTCTAATTGGAGGTCCCACTCAGGGAGGAGGGTTTCAAGTTTGTGAGTCTAGACGGCACTGAGCCAGAAGAGGCTGGCTCAGGTGATCCAGGAGTTCCAGAGCGATGCACCTGGCAGCCCATTGATCATGCTGCTGTCATCGAACCCGGAAGGGTGGGGCTAAACCTCACAGCTACCTCGCGCTTCCTCATGGACAACGCTTGGAACCCAGCGACAGAGGACTAGCATGTCCCTGCCTCGACCAGAAGAGAGACGCTGTCATCACTAAATTCATAGTGAAGGACTCCATAAAGGGGAACATGGTGAGGATTCTGTTCTCACTGTTCTTTTGGAAATATCATGCATAGATGATATAATGGAGTTTTCCTGTTTAAAGAACTTAAAGACTGCTTAAAGACTGTTTTCGAAGGAGACTGTTCTCACTGTTCTTTTGTACTTTAATATCCTTTAAATTTAGAAGGAATGTTTTCCCATTTGTGGAACCAAACACACACACACACACACAACAATGCCCATATTTTAGAGCAGTTGTTTCTAAATATGTGTATGTGGGAATACAGTTTGTGACAAACCAGAAAAAAGGGGGGAAATCATGACATTCTTCTGGGAATCACCAGGGACCTCCAAATACCATTTCACGACGGCCAACGCAATATGTATTGGGAGTCTATATGTATTGTGATTCAATACTGTGATTCGATGTTCCAAACATTTTGCACAATATACTGTACGTCTGCTGCAGAGGGACAAGAGAGACACACGAGAGAACAAGTGTTGATAAGTCATGGAAATACTATAAATATTGCACAGTAAAAAAAAACTTTCATTATTTATTCCTTGCGCTCATTTTGTCATGTTGCCAAGATAGAATTTGTACATTGTTTTGTCAGAAATGTCAAGTGTATAAAAAAAGAGGTCTGTGACGAGGGGTGGGTTTCTTTAGGATTCAGTTTAGGCATAGACGCTTGTAATCTCCAACTGGTTTAGTCCTGATGATAACACTGACATAATAACGTCATGACACCCCTCCAAGTCAAGACCTAGTACCTCCTCAAATATACTCTAAATGCCTTTCTGTTGTGGCGGTACTTTGTTTGATGAATATCTCCAATTAAAAAATGCCCTCTTCCATAATTAAATTCTGTCTTTCATTATTGTCCTACATGATACGTTTGGATGCTGTTCACATGGGAAGCCATCAGACCAAGCTAAAAAAAAAATGTATGTGTGATTTTGAGAGTCCATCTATCATTACTACACGCAAAATCTGTGGTTCAGGATTGTCCAGCTTAAGCTGGATAGGCAATGTAAACATGACAACATTATGGACAAACAGACATTTAAAACCACAGACACAAGTTAACAACATTGCATCAGGTGTAAAGCTTATCTCAGTAGCTTATCTCAACCATCTCAATTGAGTTGAGGTCAGGTGATTGTGGATGCCAGTTCATCTGATGCAGCACTCCATCATTCTCCTTGGTCAAATAGCCCTTACACAGCCTGGAGGTCCATTGCTCGTATTTCTTGGCCCAAGTAAGTCTTTTCTTATTATTGGTGTCATTTAGCAGTGGTTTCTTTGCAGCAATTCAACCGTGAAGGCCTGATTCATGCAGTCTCCTCTGAACAGTTGATGTTGAGATGTCTGTGACTTGAACTCTGTGAAGCTTTTATTGGGGCTGCAATTTCTGAGGCTGGTAACTCTAATGAAATTATCCTCTGCAGCAGAGGTAACTCGGTCTTCCTTTCCTGTGGCGGTCCTCTCGAGAGACAGTTTCATCACGGCGTTTGATGGTTTTTGCCACTGCACTTGAAGAAGCTCAAAGGTCTTGAAATGTTCTGTATTGACTGACCTTAAAGTAATGACGGACTGTCATTTCTCTTCGCTTATTTGATGGACGTGTTTTTTGTTGCTGTACCTAATAGGGTTATCTTCTGTGTACCAACCCTTCCTTGTCACAACAACTGATTGGTTCAAACGCATTAAGGAAAGAAATTAACGAGGCACACCTGTTTATTGAACCTCATGAAGCTGGTTGAGAGAATGCCAAGATTGTGCAAAGCTGTCATCAAGGCAACGGGTGGCTACTTTGAAGAATCTCAAATATAAAATATATTTTGGATTTGTTTAACACTTTTGGTTACTACATGATTCCATATGTGTTATTTCATCCTATTGAGGTCTTCACTATTATTCTACAGTGTAGAAGTAGGAGGTGTGTCCAAACTTTTGACTGGTACCATATATACTGTATACGGTATATATCACATTGCACATGGTCTCCCCCAACATACTGCTATGTAGGAGTTTGACTGGGGGATGAATGAGGGCTTATATCTGTTCAGCTTACACTGAGGAATCGTGTCCCGTTTGCCTGAGGAGAGAAGCTGAAACTCTAGGTGGAGTACACGGGAGGGGTCTATCATTATTTTCTCGTCCTGTCTCATGACTGCTTGTTCAAAGACAGTCTGCAGTGATGGGTGCTACCGCACACACACGTCACCTTCATGGCTGTCTGGACCAGGCGAATCATTTGTGAATTTAGGGTAACAGACAAGTTGCCATACCAGGCTGAAATGCCATAGAATAGAATGCGCTCTATGACAGCCTGGTAGAATAGGAGCACGATCTGCTGTATGAAACTCTGAACCTACGCAGAAAAGAAAGGCGTTGTTGGACCCTTGAGCATTTGTAAGAGTGGACCTGAGTAATGTCTACATTATAGACCACCACAAGTGAGTGGTCACCAACAGATCTGAGGTCAGAAACCATTTCCTCTGTTTGCTTGACATTTAGGATGAGGTGGTGGTCATCACACCACTGCACAAACCTCTGTATCTCTGACCTCTGACCTATATACAGCAGTGTCAGGGTGGCACTACATTAGACCCAGAATGGCAGTATAATCAGAAAACATGACAATATAGTTATCAGTGTGTGTACTTGTACATTCATTTGTATACAGTGTGAATAGGATGGGTGAACTCAGCCTTTGGGGGGACCTTAATGAACTTGGGCTCAGACAAGGTCTCGTTCCCTCGGACCTGCTTGGTCCTGTTGAGTAAAGGAGTAATACCACCTGATGGTATAGGGGTTCACTGACACCTGTCTGAGTTTACTGAGTAGGATGTGTGTCTTCAAGATGTTCAACGCTGAACTAAAATCCACAAATAGCAGTCGACCATAGGCCCTGGGGTTCTCCAGATGAGGAGCATGAGATGCACTATGCTGAGGATTGATACATCAGTGCCACATTTGTGTTTGTAAGCAAACTGATACATAACACGCTGTTGGACCTGTATGTAGGAAGCTTGATTTATTTTTCAAGACACTTCATAATAACAGAGGTCAGAGCAACAGGCCTTACAGTCTTTGTTTTCTTAGGGAGACGGCTTTTGGGGAAGTGGGGTGATGATCGCCTTCTTCCACACGAGTGGAACTGTGTGGGAATGTGCAGACCTCTGAAAGACAGGGACCCAGGCTGGTGGAAGTTCCTCTGCACAAAGTAGAGAGACGCCAAGGGGGCCTGTTGACAGCTTAAAGACTCTTGTGGCCTCTCTAGGGTTAAATTCTAACTTTGGGGTCACAGCCATCAATAACAATGGTGTTGAGCATGTTAACCCCACCTCTTTAAGGAATACCTAGGATAGGATAAGTATTCCCTCTTCCCCCCCCCCCCTTTAAGATTTAGATGCACTATTGTAAAGTGACTGTTCCACTGGATGTCATAAGGTGAATGCACCAATTTGTAAGTCGCTCTGGATAAGAGCGTCTGCTAAATGACTTAAATGTAAATGTAAATGTTAACACACTTGTCAGATAAGTAATGTCATGTAAAAGTCGTTAAGTTCATTTGCCTTTGTCTTTTCGTCTGTTTTTTGTTAACCCTCTTCTAATACTTTTCATTCTAAGCTGGCTTGCTGCCCAATTCTACAATAGTAATTATATTAAGCCAAACAATTTATTGTCATCATTTGATGACAGTCAAATAAATGCCATGAGTTATAATAATCAAAACATACATTTATTGGTAAATAAAAACCCTGAAGGCTGTTTGCTGCCCAGTTATACAAGAGTAATTATAATAAGCCTTATTCACAAAACACACATTTATTGCCATCATCATATGATAGCCGGACAGACACCATAATGCGTTTTGGCCTAATACTTCTTATTGGTAGTAAATGAAAAACAGGTAAATAAAGATATCATATTCAGGCTATAAGGGAGGTGTTTGTTGTTTGTTCTGTTAGAGAATCATAATGTGGCATTTGAATGTTATCAAGAATAGAACGCCTTTTAGCTCTCCCAGTCTTGTGTCACACGGTAGGAAACTGACCCCAAAAATGTGTTAAGGAATGAAAAACAACATGTTCAATCAAAACCACCTAACCAATTACAGAGCGCTGGTGTAATGTCTATTACTGTTGGTCCTCCCACTTCTGCAGACATGCCCACTTTCAGACACACTCCACTTGTTATGGTCGGCACGCTGGAGCCCAACTATTGGAGACCAGCTAGAACACAACACAACCAAAACATAACTGCAGATTAAAATCAAAGAGAGCAGATTTACAGATTAAAAGAGTGCAGGCTGAGTAAGATACCAAAGTGAGGGGGAGGCAGGCACATCGCCGGGCTGAGAGAGAGTCAGGGAGATCCAAAATAGATAGATTCCAGATGTCCATCAGCTAGTGCACTAGCTCTAAGCCAAGGTGGAAAACTTTACAAAACTCCTGTGGGTTTGGGGGATGCCAGGATAACGCTACCTGCCCAAATTCATTGTGCCAATTGTAGAGTTTGGTGGAGGAGGAATAAGGGTTAGTTCAACTGAAGGGAAAACTTAACATTACAGCATGCAATGACATTCTAGATGATTCTGTGCTTCCAACTTTGTGGCAGCAGTTTGGAGAAGGTCCTTTCCTGTTTCAGCATGACAATGCCCCAATGCACAAAGCAAGATCCATACAGAAATGGTTTGTCGAGATCAGTGTGGAAGAACTTGACTGGCCTGCACAGAGCCCTGACCTCAACCCCATCAAACACCTTTAGGATGAATTGGAATGCTGACGACGAGCCAGGCCCAACATCAATGCCCAACCTCACTAATGCTCTTGTGGCTGAGTGGAAGCAAAACCCCTCAGCAATGTTCCAACATCTAGTGGAAAGCCTTCCCAGCAGAGCGGAAGCTGTTGTAGCAGCAAAGGAGGGATAAACTCCATATTAATGCCCATGATTTTGGAATGAGATGTTCGAAGAGTAGATGACCAAAAGTATGTGGACATGTAGTGTAGCATACCAACTCGGTAGCAAAGAGTAAATACTCCACATGACGTTGAGAAATAGTGCATTGTGATTAGTTTAGAAGATATACAGAAGTAGATTAATAAATTAATACCTTTAAAACAATGTCAGATGTATAAAAAAAAAAATAATAATAATAATAATAAAAAAAATTAAAAACATAATTTGTACTTATAGGTAATAGATCGTGACTACAACTAAGTTACGAGTCTTTGACTACACTGGGTTGTTACATTGGTGTTTAAAATCTCATGCTTCCTACCGTTTAACTCACATCTACCTTAATAAAACCTGGCTGTTGACATTTGACCGCAATATACAAGTGTTTGAAAACAATTGGCTTTTCGGTGTCTAAAAAGGGCCTAGTGTGCGTATGTCTGCGTGAATGTGAGTGTGTGTGTGTAATGTATGCGTGTGTATTAAAGAGAGATAGAGAGTGCTATACATGGGGCACACATCCATAGGGCTATAGACATAAAATGGTGGCAGCTTTACTGTAGCTTGTGGCTTTTCTTAAGTGTTATTGTACGACTCACTGGTCACTCTCTACAGGGCCGGGGGAGAGGGATAGTGAAAGGGTGATGCTGTTTTTAGTTTTATTTGAAGAGGGACCAATAAGCGCAGACCAAGGATATCAAGGATCTGGAAAGATTGTGTAAGGAGGGATGGTCTAAGATTCCTCCCAATGTGTTCTCCAACTCATAAAACATTTTGGAAAAGGCTCAGTGCCGTTATCCTTGCAAAGTGAGGTCTTAAAAAGGTATTGAAAACAGGGGTGGCAACAATTTTAACCCCTGTGTTTTTTTGGGGAAAACAATATTACTTATTAAGCAAAATCTCTCTCTAAGCAATTGTATTAGTATAAAATGTTATGATTTCCTCATTTGTTTTGCATACAAAATAACTAACTTGATACTCTGTTTTTGCTCATCTTTATGAAGGGTGCCAATAATTTTTGACCTGACTGTACATATATCCAGTACACTTCAATCTGTCTGTAATCAGTCTCGAGAGGCGGGAGGGCAATTAAGGATGTGCCTCTAAGCGGATGCAGGGTAGGGTTGGTTGGTGTGAGAAGTTCAAGTCCCCCAGGGCTGCAGTGTCACTGTGCTCAGGGGGAAATCTAAAACCTGGGCCTGGTGGCCAGGGCTGCAGTGTCACTGTGCTCAGGGGGAAATCTAAAACCTGGGCCTGGTGGTCAGGCTGTGGTGCACACACACACGCACGCACCCACGCACGCAGGCAGCGCGTGTGGCCCCAGCTTGACCCTGCCTCCCTGATGAGGCTGTATCCTAGTTTTGTGAACCAGCCAATGTGGCTACAGTGGGTGCCGTCACAGCAATGGGCATCACACAATGGGCATCATGTCAGCACCGTCACAAACAGCGTGCTAATCCACTGATGACAGCGGCAGCGACCGCCAGGGCCAGGTGCCATCCCTTGTCCCATCCTCAGGTCGCGGGGTCATGAACTATGGGGTCTGGGGGGGGGGTCTACTATACCTCATACACACAAACAGGCACGTGTGCGTGTGCACGCACACACACACACACACACACACACACACACACACACACACACACACACACACACACACACACACACACACACACACACACACACACACACTGCAAGCATACTGTGTATCTTCTGCTGCTCATAAGACCCATGGGTCTAAACTAATGGAAACACACGTCACCAACTAGCACACAAACACTGCTCTGTTGTCAACAGGGCACAATATCTATTATCACCCAAAACAAGAGGCTGCCGACTCAGGTGGACATTTTCTAAATGAGATAATTGTACTTTACTGGTAATTAAGTTGGTGTAATAATGAACCTTCATGTTTACTTCCATTCTGAGACAAATACATGTCTCCATCTGGAGGAATGTTGCTTGGCAGCCACTTTGTCAGATATCTTAGAAAGCAGCACTTTCAGGAGGTGAGAGAGAGACAGAGAAAAAAGAAAAAGGTAGAGAGGTGTGAGAGAGAGGAGAAAAAGTGAGAAAGAATGTGAGCGAGAATAGAAAGAGAGCGACAAACGGCGAGAGAGAAAACAAGAGCGCAAGCAAGATAGAGACAGAGTAAATAGAGAGAGAATATAGGTCTCTCCTGGATTCTCCTGGTTTTGCGGCTAGCTGCTCTGAGAAGCCCAGCTAGAACATCTCTATTAATACCTGGCTCAGCTCTATTCTTAGTTCACCTCTGGCTTCATACAGAGATTACATTAGAGCCTGGCTTTTATTCTCTCAAAAAGACACAAACTGCCCATCTGTCATTAGATAAGCTCATCTTTAAACCACTTCACAGGTCAAAGATCATAATACACATTTGCTCTGAAGAAGTCTTTGACAATGATTGCTCTGTGTATACTTGCATGTAGACTGGAGATATACAAGAGTCTAAATGCTTGTTAGTGATGTTATCCATATCACTTGTCTTGATGGCAGTAGTGAACTGTTGAGGCATCAGTACATGTGTGCATGCGCGCACACGCACTCGCTCTTACGCACGCACACAAACAAATACAAAACACACACCATTTTGAGACATTTACTAAAAAGGCTGTATGGGGTTCCCAGGAGAGAACATATTGATCAGAAATTCCCTTTAAACACATTCCTGGGATCTGAGCTGTAGGCTGTCAGTGACACACAGTACTAGCACCACTATGGTTGAGCTCATATGCACACACACGCACGCACACACACACACACACACACACACACACACACACACACACACACACACACACACACACACACACACACACACACACACACACACACACACACACACACACACACACACACACACACACACACTGCCTTCTCATAAAGATAAACTGTGCAGGGCCATTTCACTGTTGAACCATTTTGTAAAGACCGCTAACACTGCAAGGCCAAGATGACGCCCCTTTGATTGTCACTCAATTACAGTACATCAATTACAGTACATCAATTACAGTACAAATAAAAGAGAAGTAGAGAGGGAGGAGAGAGTAAGGAGAGAGGGAGAAGAGAGAGAGGGGGCAGCCTCTGACTGTGAGAATATTTCAGCAGCTTGAAGATTGATTCCATAATTGTGTCCGTGATATATTTCCAGAGTGCCAGCCTAACAAACCAACATTTTTTTCTGTAAAAGTTCCCAGAACATTAGTTATGTTGTGCCAAATGTCCTCATAACACAAAAGCTGTCCAGTTGTGCTGATTATTCTTGAATGTTTGTATTAGGTTGTGGGAACAGTCTGGTGAAAACACAAAAGATATGGTCTCAAAACATAAAAACTGTACAATTGTGTGGATTACAATGTTTCTTTTCGTGTTCAAAAAACATTCACCTGATGTTACAATAACGTTCCCAGAACACATTTAATCTGTTTTTCAAATGTTCCCAAACTCAGTTGCTAGAGAGGAAGGAAACCGCTCAGGGATTTCACCATGAAGCCAATGGTGATTTTAAAACAGAGTTGAATGGCTCTGAAAGGAGAAAACTAAGGATGGATCAACAACATTGTAGTTAATCCACAATACCAACCTAATTGACAGAGTGGAAAACGAAGGAGGCCTGTACAAATTAAAAATACTCCAAACCATGCATCCTGTTTGCAACAGGGCGCTTAAGTAATACTGCTAAAATTGTGGCAAAGAAATGGTACTTTTTGTCCTGAAAACAAAGTGTTATGTTTGCGCCAAATCTAATACAACACATTACGGAGACACTCTCACATTTTCAAGCATAGTGATAGCTGCATCACGTTATGGGTATGCTTGTAGTCATTAAGGACTGGGGAGGTTTTCAGGATAAAACTAAACGTAATGGAGCTAAGCACAGGCAAAATCCTAGAGGAAAACCTGGTTGTCTGCATTCCACCGGGCACTGGGAGATTAATTCACCTTTCAGCAGGATAATAACCTTAAACACAAGGCCAAGTCTACAATGGAGTTGCTTACCTAGAAGACAGTGATCCTGAGTAGCCGAGTTATTTTTGATTTAAATTATTTATTTAAGGGATGCTAATACTTTTTGAAGGCACTGTATAGGCCTCAATAGCATCACAGATGATATATGAGTGACAAATTATGGTTACATTTAATTTTCTCTGTTAAACCTACCCTTTGGAATGAGTTGGATAGCAATAGTGACTATTTAGTTTTTAAATATCAAATATCATAGCTAATAAGGGCTGGGCTTGGTTAAAACCCTGCATGAGAGATCAAAGGGTACCTGAAGATCGATCAATTCTCTAGTAGGAGGTGCTGCCCAAACAAAAACAATGTCTGATTGTGGATAAACGTTGAAGATCTGACGTTGTTTTAAACGTAGAAAATTCAACATATTTTACACAAGGGTTGTCTACGTTGAAATTTGGTTACCATGATGACATAATCCTGTGGTTGAAATTTCACCCTCAAAACACAACACCCACAGAGGATCCAGGAATTCATAAATCATTACGATGTGTAGCTGTGACATTCCACAAAGATAATGAAAGGATATTCAGAGCCATATTTTTAGAGAGATTCAGTATATTATGACTGAGGATATACTGTGGGCCTGTGTGTGTCATATGTCAATGAGATTTAAATAGTCTTTTATTACAGAGTTCTCCATTCAGCCTAAGTGGTACCAACTTCTCTCTATCTAAGTATACAGAACCAGACAAATGTTTGGACACACTTACTCATTCAAGGGTTTTTCTTTATTTGACTATTTTCTACATTGTAGAATAATAATGAAGACATCAAAAATATGAAATAACACATGGAATATGTAGTAGCCAAAAAATGTTAAACAAATCAAAATATATTTTATATTTTAGATTCTTCAATGTAGCCACCCTTTGCCTTGATGACAGCTTTGCACACTCTAGGTGTTCTCTCAACCAGTTTCACCTGGAATGCTTTTCCAACAGTCTTGAAGGAGTTCCCACATATGCTGAGCTCTTGTTGGCTGCTTTTCCTTCACTCTGCGGTCAAACTCATCCCGAACCATCTCAATTGAGTTGAGGTCGGGCGATTGTGGATGCCAGGTCATCTGATGCAGCACTCCATCACTCTCTTTCTTCGTCAAATAGCCCTTACACAGTCTGGGGTGTCCTGTTGAAAAGCAAAATGATAGTCCCACTAAGCGCAAACCAGATGGGATGGCATATGGCTGCCGAATGCTGCGGTAGCCATGCTGGTTAAGTGTGCCTTGGATTCTAAATAAATCACAGACAGTGTCAAAGGCAAAGCATCCCCCACACCATCACATCTCCTCCTCCATGCTTCACGGTGGGAACCACACATGCAGAGATCATCCATTCACCTACTCTGCGTCTCACAAAGACATGACGGTTGGATACAAAAATCTCTCATTTGGACTCATCAGACTAAAGGACAGATTTCCACCGGTCTAATGTTCATTGCTCGTGTTTCTTGACCCAAGCAAGTCTCTTCTTATTATTGGTGTCCTTTAGTATTGGTTTCTTTGCAGCAATTCGACCTTGAAGGCCTGACTCACACAGTCTCCTCTGAACTGTTGATGTTGAGATGTGTCTGTTACTTGAACTCAGTGAAGCATTTCTTTGGGCTGCAATTTCTGAGGCTGGTAACTCTGCAGCAGAACTTATCCTCTGCAGCAAAGGTAACTCTGGGTCTTCCTTTCCTGTGGCGGTCCTCATGAGAGCCAGTTTCATCATAGCGCTTGTTTTTTCCGACTGCGCTTGAAGAAACTTTCAAAGTTCTTGAAATGTTCTGTATTGACTGACCTTCATGTCTTAAAGTAATGATGGATTGTCGTTTCTCTTTGCTTATTTGAGCTGTTCTTGCCATAATATGGACATGTTTTATTTTGACCAAATAGGGCTGTTCTGTGTGCCAACCATACCTTGTCACAACAAAAGCATTAATAAAGAAATTCCACAAATTAACAAGGCCCAGCTGTTAATTGAAATGCATTCCAGGTGAAAACCTTATAAAACTGGTTGAGAGAATGCCAAGAGTGTGCAAAGCTGTCATCAAGGCAAAGGGTAGCTACTTTGAAGAATCTCAAATATATTTAGATTTGTTTAACACTTTTTTGGCTAGGACATGATTCCATATGTTTGATGTCGTCACTATTATTCGACCATGTAGAAAATAGTAAAAGTAAAGAAAAACCCTTGAATTAATAGGTGTCTCCAAACTTTTGACTGGTACTGTATGTAATGTACTTATACCAGAGGGCTTGTACAGTGGCAAGAAAAAGTATGAACCCTTTGGAAATACCTAGATTTCTACATAAATTGATCAGATCAAATTTTATGACCCTCATCTAGGTCACAATAGACAAACAGTCTGATTAAACTAATAACACAAAATATTACATGTTTTCATGTATTTATTGAACACACCGTGTAAACATTCACAGTACAGGGTGGGAAAAGTATGTGAACCCTTGGATTTAATAACTGGTTGACCCTCCTTTGGCAGCAATAACCTCAACCAATTGTTTTCTGGAGTTGCGGATCAGACCTGCACAACGGCCAGAATACATTGTGGACCATTCCTCTTTACAAAACTGTTTCAGTTCAGCAAAATTCTTGGGATGTCTGGTGAACTGCTCAAGGTCATGCCACAGCATCTCAATCGGATTGAGGTCAGGACTCTGCCTGGGCCACTCCAGAAGACCTATTTTCTTCTGTTGTTTATTTACTTGGGTCGTTGTCCTGTTGCGTTACCCAACTTCTGTTGAGCATCAATTGGCGGACAGATAGCCTAACATTCTCCTGCAAAATGTCTTGATAAACTTGGGAATTCATTTTCCCATTGATGATAGCAAGCTGTCCAGGCCCTGAGGCAGGAAAGCAGCCCCAAACTATGATGCTCCCTCCACTGTACTTTACAGTTGGGATGAGGTTTTGTCCTCCACACATAGTGTTGTGTGTTCCTGCCAAACAACTCAACTGTAGTTTCATCTGTCCACAGAATATTTAGCCAGTAGTGCTGTCGATCATCCATGTGCACTTTTGCAAACTTCAGACATACAATAATGTTTTTTTGGACAGCAGTGGCTTCTTCCGTGGAGTCCTCCCATGAACACCATTCTTGTTTAGTGTTTTATGTACAGTGGGGAGAACAAGTATTTGATACACTGCCGATTTTGCAGGTTTTCCTACTTACAAAGCATGTAGAGGTCTGTCATTTTTATTATAGGTACACTTCAACTGTGAGAGATGGAATCTAAAACAAACATCCAGAAAATCACATTGTATGATTTTTAAGTAATTCATTTGCATTTTATTGCATGACATAAGTATTTGATCACCTACCAACCAGTAAGAATTACGTCTCTCACAGATCTGTTCGTTTTTCTTTAAGAAGCCCTCCTGTTCTCCACTCATTACCTGTATTAACTGCACCTGTTTGAACTCATTACCTGTATAAAAGACACCTGTCCACACACTCAATCCAACAGACTACAACCTCTCCACAATGGCCAAGACCAGAGAGCTGTGTAAGGACATCAGGGATAAAATTGTAGACCTGCACAACCCTGGGATGGGCTACAGGACAATAGGCAATCAGCTTGGTGAGAAGGCAACAACTGTTAAAATCCTGCAGCGCACGCAAGGTCCCCCTGCTCAAGCCAGAGCATGTCCAGGCCCATCTGAAGTTTGCCAATGGCCATCTGGATTATCCAGAGGAGGAATGGGAGAAGGTCATGTGGTCTGATGAGACAAAAATATAACTTTTTGGTCTAAACTCCACTCGCCGTGTTTGAAGGAAGAAGAAGGATGAGTACAACCCCAAGAACACCATCCCAACCGTGAAGCATGGAGGTGGAAACATCATTCTTTGGGGATGCTTTTCTGCAAAGGGGACAGGACGACTGCACCGTATTGAGGGGAGGATGGATGGGGCCACGTATCGCGAGATCTTGGCCAACAACCTCCTTCCCTCAGAGCATTGAAGATGGGTCGTGGTTCGGTCTTCCAGCGTGACAACGACCCGAAACACACAGCCAGGGCTGCTAAGGAGTGGCTCCGTAAGAAGCATCTCAAGGTCCTGGAGTGGCCTAGCCAGTCTCCAGACCTGAACCCAATAGAAAATCTTTGGAGGGAGCTGAAAGTCTGTGTTGCCCAGCGACAGCCCAGAAACCTGAAGGATCTGGCGAAGGTCTGCTACAGTGTGTGCAAACCTGGTCAAGAACTACAGGAAACGTAAGATCTCTGTAATTACAAACAAAGGTTTCTGTACCAAATATTAAGATCTGCTTTTCTGATGTATCAAATACTTATGTCATGCACTAAAATGCAAATTAATTACTTAAAAATCATACAATGTGATTTTCTGGATTTTTGGTTTAGATTGTCTCACAGTTGAAGTGTACCTATGATAAAAATTATAAAACCTCTATAGACCTCTACATGCTTTGTAAGTAGGAAACACTGCCGATTTTGCAGGTTATCAAATACTTGTTCTCCCCACTGTATCGTAGACTCATCAGATGTTAGCATGTTCTAGAGATTTCTTTCAGTCTTTAGCTGACACACTAGGATTCTTATTAACCTTATTGAGCATTCTGCGCTGTGCTCTTGCAGTCATCTTTGCAGGACGGCCAGAGTAGCAACAGTGCTGAACTTTCTCCATTTATAGACAATTTGTCTTACCGAGGACTGATGAGCATCAAGGCTTTTAGAGATACTTTTGTAACCCTTTCCAGCTTTATGAAAGTCAACAACTCTTAATCTTAGGTCGTCTGCGATTTCTTTTGTTCGAGGCATGGTTCACATTAGGCAAAGCTTCTTGTGAATAGCAAACTCAAATTGTGTGTTCTTTTATAGGGCAAGGCAGTTCTAACCAACATCTCCAATCTCGTCTTATTGATTGGACTCCAGGTTAGCTGACTCCTGACTCCAATTAGCTTTTGGAGAAGTCATTAGCCTAGGTGTTCACATACTGTTTCCAACCTACACTGTGAATGTTTAAATTATGTATTCAATATAGACAAGAAAAATACAATAATTTGTGTGTTATCAGTTTAAGCACACTGTTTGAATATCGTTGTGACTTGATGAAGATAAGATCAAATTTGATGACCAATTTATGCAGAAATCCAGGTAATTCCAAAGGGTTCACATACTTTTTCTTGTCACTATGTAGAGCAGCCTGACACTACACTGCTAACCCAGCTTAGATTGCACTGTTGTTGACTTTTTTCAAATCCAATGTATTTTCCACATAGATTCCACACAAAATTTTCAAATGACACTGTTTGTGCCTAGTGGGTTGTTTCTACAGACAGGATCTCAAATGTCTTTAAATGCAGCCTGACACAGAACATCACCATAAAAAATAAAGTACATGCTCATCAGTGCTGTCAGTGTCAAGGGCAGGTTTCTCGTTTCTTTTCATCAGCCAGGATGAATTGTTGCTGTGATCTGATCATTTGTGTTTTCGAGGGGGTAGTGGAAACAGAACCAGGAACAGACTGCCACGGACTGATCACAAGACAGCTGCCAAATCCTCGGAGCTGCCCACTCCGTATCCCAGGGTGCCCCTGGCACCTCCAACACAGCACCAGCCAAAAAATACTAGGCCCGTCCCCTCTCTTCATACAGACCTGGCCCTCTGAGATAACTAACAAGCAAACAAAGGAGGAACCAACGTGGAGGACAGGTAGTGGTGAGTTGCTCCATACATACAGATGGGAATTCCCAAGATGGTACACAAACGGAACCCACCACAGTTATATCCATCCCAATACAAGACTCTGGTGCACACAGCACCCACAACAGATCCAGAAATGAATACATCATTATGACATTCCACAAACATGATGAGAGGATATTAAGGGGATACCTATTCAGTTGCACAACTGAATGCATTCAACCCGAAATGTCTTCCGCATTTAACCCACCTTGTCAGAGTCATACATAGAGATCCAGTACATTATGACTGAGGATATACCGTGGCCATGTGTGTGTCATATGTCAATGAGATTTAATCAGTCTTTTATTACAGAGTTCTCCATTCAGGGTAAGTGGTAACGACTTCTCTCTTTCTAAGTATATGTAATGAACTTATCCCAGAGGGCTTGTATGTAGAGCAGCCTGTCACTGCACTGCTAACCCAGTTCAGATTCCACTGTGGAGCACTGTGATTGGGCAAGAGGTTTTTAGTGTGCCACAGTGTGGAACGCTGTGACTGGCTGGCAAACTCACAAGACTGAGCTGTGGTGTACCAGTAAACAGTCCAGGGCTACAGGCAATCACTGTGATTGGTCGGGACGTAACGCAATATAGAGTGTGAAAGAGCTGTGATTGGTGGGTAAGCAGTTCAGCTGTACATCTGATAGAGGTAGTTGGCAGGTGCCCAGGTCAGGGACGGACGATGGGGGAGTGGTGTGCTTGTTTGTGGGTGTGTGCGTGTGTAATTGGCTGTGTGGCTGGGGGAGACCGCCGTGCCGCATTAGCGTTGGTTCACCGGGGAGGCAAGGAGGGAGGCAGGGAGGTAGGCAGGCAGGGAGGGAGGGAGTGGCAGCTGACAGAAAGGGATGAGCCAGCAGAAGTGATGTGGACTGGACTGCAGGGTAGGGAGAGGAGAGGTATGTGTGTGTTGCAGGGATGGGAGTCAGGGGGGAGGAGGAGAGTCCGGTCTACGTTTCACTCACCATTCCGTTAGCAAATACCTGTGGGGATAGGAGGGGGGACTGCAGCAGGGCCTCTCATTCAGTCAGTCTTTCTCTGTACCCCTTCCTCACCCTCTCCTTCCTTGTGTGTTTTTAGGTTGTTACCTCGGCATAAACCCAAGGTCACTACTTAGTTTCCCCTTTCCTTAGTTACAAATAAATGAACAGATGATTGTCCAGCTCAACTGCAGCTGCCTGTGTGAGCTACAGAGAAAGAGCCAGCCAACCCTGAACTGAACTGCTTTGCTACCCTTTCTGGTATGTAGAAGAATGAGGGAAAGGGAGAGTGAGGACAACAGGAGGAGGGTTGCAGTGGAGGGAGGACTGAGTGTTGCTGTGACAGGCAGGGACATGGGTGCTTCTTCTCACCTAGCAAGAGCAGCCAGGGAGGAGAGGAGACAGACTCAGTAGCACAAAATGGGCCGTCTGTATGGTTGAGGCTGCTGCCGCCTTGAGCCGGCCCAATGAGTCTATTCCAGTGTGAGTTGAGCTGTGAGGTGACTGAGTTTGAAGTCCTGGGTAACTCTGGGCAGACGAGAGTGCTGCACTGCACTGCCGCACTGCTCAGTGTGTGTCGCCGTATCAGATTTAGAGCAAACAGCTAGGCAGTGGGGTCTCTCAGGGGCCTTGGCACGGTAATAACGCTGCTGTCCTCACCGCCACCGCACTCTCTCTCTGTTCTTAATAACCTCCTGCTCAATCACTTCTATAAATTTTCAATTACAGAACACAGCCTGGCATTCCCCTGGAGATTTACTACACAGCGCCACGCCGCATGCTCCATCCCGAGCAGAGTCGAGCCAGGCAGGGAACTCTCATTTGTTTAAGGCAGGGCTGGTGTGCATTAAATCAACCCCTTCACATCCTTCCTCCCATTTCCTTCATTCCTCTACTCCCTCCTATCAGCCCTTCTGGTTTTATAACCCTCCCTCATCCATTATGTTCCTCCTTTTTCTGGAAGCGCTTCCTCGTCTTTCCCCTCGGTTTGTACTTATTTTTGAACTCCTGAAATGCCTACATCAATCTATGACATCTTTTTTGAACTTATAACAAGGTGTGCACATACAGTACATACACACATACAGTACATATACACTCACACACGTAACAAATCAGGGAGACTCAGAACTCATCCAATATTCATGAATGGTGATGATGTTTCTCTTCTTGAAAGAGTACAGATTAGGGGAAAACAAAAAGAGGCAACTCACTCTGCCATCCCCATCTAACATGTAAGCCATTCATTCCCTGTTGACACGGACTGTTTGTTCTTATCCAGACTGTTGTACTAGAAAGACCAGCGCAGACAGAACCTGGCTGCCACTAGATCCCCAAACACACACGTCCTACGTCTTCTTAGTCCAGCAACACACTACACTGAAGTCCTGGAAATGTCTCACATCACTAGAGGTTACCGTAACAACAGGCCCAAGTAGTGTCTTGCTCTCTGATGTATTTCAAAAGGGCAAGGGATTCTCAACATGGATGATACACAACCATATTTGATCACATTAGTGTATATTACATTACGTCACTGTATTTATTCCAATCACTTTTTTATTGACATCATTATAGTTTGTCCAGTTGTATCATATATGTGCTATAGGACCAGACAGACAGACATGCCATCTCAATGCTGCTGTTGGTTGGACCATATCAAACCAGAGGCCTGGGGCATACTGGCCATTCACAACGGGACATGCCATGCAGGCTCCTATTGTGGTTGCTAGGTAGATTCTGCATTCAAAGAAGTACTACAGCAGACGAGAAACATTTACATATTTACCCTATAACTGAGCTGAAAACAGTCAGCTCCTCTCCGCTGTGTACTTAAAGTACAATCTACTCAAAAGAAGCATATTGCAGTGTTTTGACGCCTCTGTAATGTCATTCACTGTAAAATATAATTTAAACGTCTAAAATAATGAACATCTAATAATTACCAGTCAGAAATAATAATAATAATATGCACTTATAATCAAAGGTAATGTGAAAAAAAAAAGTCATTTGTTTTTGGACAGAAAGAAACCATAGACAAGACATTAAGTGTTTTAGAATCACTGTTTTTGGCATTCACATCAGTGAGCTTGTCTATCTAACGGATTTAAGGTTACAGTAACTGAAATAACTACCTCGGATGTAACCTAACGTAGCAGGCATAAAACACTTGCCTGAATGGGGTCCCCACATTGAAGATAGGGTAAATCAGATGTTTCCGGTTATACCAACCCGCTGAGGGTGCGTCTGATGAAGTTCATCGAGGAGGAGGAGCTCATTTCAAACGCAGTAACGTCACCTGTTTTTAAACTGTTGCATTTTGGGATGCAGAGGAACAGCAAAAGGACACAACCTCACGACACACGTGTGTGTGTGTATGAGGCCTTCCACACTGAGTGTGGGATATCATGTAAACTATAGTTTCACCATAAAATATACATCTTTCAAGTGACAGTGTGTAACTTCTTTAACAGTTTTTTTTCCATGAACAAATAACAAAAAGCCTTTTGAACACGCAAATGTACAAACGCACATACAAACAGGTGCATATATACACACGCACAGACACGCATACCGTACATACATACATACAAGCATTGTCAGGTTAAACACAGTCAGCATCATTTGGGTTGAAAGCTACAACAATTCACCAGCACAGACATGGGGGGGGGGGGTCTGGTGATGGTATGTACCACTGTAGTCAGCCATTGTCCGCTGCATAGCACTACATTGTCCATGTCATCTGGAATGCAAACCTCTGCAACTCTGTCTGCCTGAAAGTCCCTCTGCACCCTCCTTCTCCTCTCCCATAGATCAACAGCCAGAGAAAACAGATGGATCAGTGAGTAGCCAGCCTGTACGGCTAAACCCCCCCCCCTCCCCACCATGGATACTGAACAAAAATATAAAATGCAACACACAACTTCAACGATTTTACAGTTACAGTTCACAGAGTTACAGTTCACACCTGTCAGGTGGATGGATTATCTTGGCAAAGGAGAAATCAGTCAATTGAAATAAATTCATTAGGCCCTAATCTATGGATTTCACATGATTGGGCAGGGGCACAGCCATGTGTGGGCTTGGGAGGGCATAGGCCCACCCACTTGGGAGCCAGGCCCAGCCGATCAGAAATAATTTCCCCCCACAAAAGGGCTTTATTACAGACAGAAATACTCAGTTTCATCAGCTGCCTAAATGGCTGGTCTTAGACGATCCCACAGGTGAAGAAACCGGATGAGGAGGTCCTGGGCTGGCGTGGTTACACGTAGTCTATGGTTGTGAGGCCGGTTGGACGTACTGCCAAATTCTCTAAAACAACGTTGGAGGCGGCTTATGGTAGAGAAATTAACATTAAATTCTCTGGTGGACATTCCTGCAGTCAGCATGCCAATTGCACACTCCCTAAAAACTTATGTAGTGAGCATGCTGTTTAATCAGCTTCTTGATATGCCACACCTGTCAAGTGGATGGACTTGGCAAAGGAGAAATGCTCAATAACAGGGATGTAAACAAATTTATGCACAACATTTGAGAGAAATAACCTTTTTGTGCATGTGGAAAATTTCTGGGATCTTTCAGTTCATGAAACATGGGACCAACACTTTACATGTTGCGTTTATATTTTTGCTCAGTGTAGATTAGATAAAGGCTGGAGTGCAGGAGTCATAGTCAGGCACAGCAAAGGGTTGTGGTATACGATACAGTGGTCACAGCAGAGACTAGGGGGCGGAGACAGCACATTGGTGTTGGCATGGCAACAACAGTTACATTGATGTATATTATTGGACCAGATAATCAGTGTTTGGATTTTTTGTCCATGGTCCCTCCCTCCAGCTCATCTAGCTAGGCCTATGAATGGCCTCAAGAGGAGAGAGGTAGTTGTCTAATCTCATTGGGATGAAAGAGATGGGCCCGAGACATCACAGGGTGGTTGATGGTGGTGCATCTGAGGAAGGTTTTTGGCACCTTCACACTGGGGGGATAAAGCAGCTTGTGTGTGTGTGTGTGCGCACACACACACAGACACACACACACGCCTCTCTCTCCCAGGTCAGAGTTGTCGTGGTATGATGGTGAAGGGGAGTATGGGGCTGGAGGCCTCTAGCTCCAGGGCGGTGAGGAAACACTCTGTAGCGGCAGCAGCGTTGCCCTGAGCCTGCAGCACCTCCCCCAGGCTGTTCCACACGTCGTGGGCCGTCGAGTTCACCTGCACCGCATCCCGAAGGATCTTCTCTGCCAGGCTGTACCGCTGCAGCTGGTGCAGGATCAGACCCTAGGAGATGGGGAGAGAGAATGAGTGAGTGACATAGTGAAGGAGTGAGAGAGAGGGGTGAACGATGTTCTCTGCCAGGCTGTACCGCTGCAGCTGGTGCAGGATCAGACCCTAGGAGATGGGGAGAGAGTGAGTGAGTGAGTGAGTGAGTGAGTGACATGGTGAAGGAGTGAGAGAGAGGGGTGAACGATGTTCTCTGCCAAGCTGTACCGCTGCAGCTGGTGCAGGATCAGACCAGAGAACAGAGGGAGAGTTAATACAGTCTGTAACACCGACTCAGAGAGGAGCGAGGAGTTTAAACCCTTCTGTTTATCACTGCCCAGCTGACTCCATCCTAGTGACACATACACACGAGAGAAAGAGAACTGTACAATCACACACTCCATTTAGTCACATCGTACACTCATGTAATCTCATCCTTTCAATTAACTTATCAAAGCAGCCAGCCTTGAAAAACCAGGCTAAGTAACTGTTAATCTAACACAAAAGGTCAGCCGTTGTCGCTACAGTAGACAGCTATATCATTCACAGAGCAACCTTGAGGCTCTTTCCCCAAGGCTCCATGGAGAGAAAAGGGCTCAAACGGACAGACACACACAGAGAGAGAGAAAGAGAAGAGAGAGGAAAGAGATTGAGAAGAGAGCGAGACAGGGAAAGAGAGTACGAGAGAGAGAGAGCAAGAGAGGAGAGCAGTCAGCACAGTTAGAGGCCAAGGAGAGCCATCTCCTCCACCCTGTACCTCTCCACAGAACTCTGGCTGAATGACATAAAGAGGTGTGTGTGTATATGTGCCCCCTGTCGCTCCCCTGAGTTGACAGGCTGTTGAGATGTGACAAGCCTGCTTATTGCGGACCAACGAAACAGACGCCAAAATAAATCCAAAATGAAAAAGCTCAGATACAGCAGAACTGACACAGAGTGATGTGTGGCTGTGGTCCCGGCCGCAGCAAGCTGCTCTGAGCTGCTACGCTGCTTAATTAGTCAAATGTGTGTGGGAAAGCAGGACTGGCACTGTAGCCAGAGACAGACACCCCTGGGACACGCCACAAGCATAGATGGAGAGAGTGATATGGAGAGAAAAGGGAACACAGAAATAGGAGAAGTCTGGACCCTGCCCTTCCTGCATTAACACCAACTCCATTTAAATTGAAGACTTCGAGAGACAGAGAGAGAGCGAGAATAAAGAAGGAGTAAAAGTCATTGCCCCTTTAACAGCATTAACTGTTAAAAAGTCACTGGCTGCTGCGGCGCATCGTTGGCATCTTCTCAGTAGAAACGGTGATAACTACATCTAATAACTGTCCCACAGCATCGAAGAGCTGGCACACCACTGCTACCTGATCGATCAAGTAGTGGTTCGCAGCGAGTTAGCATTAGCAGAGAAACACTACCCGTATAATACCACCACCAAACTGGAAGACGTGCAGCGCCATCACTAGATAAGCCCGTCTAGGCCTATCAAAGAGCTCAGGAACACAGGCTAGTTGGGGGATACAGGATCTGTGCTACTGTTGTCGCGATACCAGAATTTTGACTTCAATACTGATACCAGATTTAGTATCACGATACTCGCTACCATCACAATACTGGATACCAAAATGATACCAGGGCAACAAAAAAAAGAAAGGGTTAATGGCCAAAGTCATAGAATAGAACTTGATCAAGATAGAGTACCAGTCAAAAGTTTGGACATGCCAACTCATTCAAGGGTTTTTATTTATTGTTACTATTTTCTACATTGTCGAATAAAAGTGAAGACATCAAAACTATGAAATAACCCATATGGAATCATGTAGTAACCAAAAAGATGTAGATTTTTTAAATATATTTTATATTTGAAATTCTTCAAAGTAGCCGCCCTTTGCCTTGATGACAGCTTTGCACACTCTTGGCATTCTCTCAACCAGCTTCATGAGGAAGTCACTTATTTTAAAATGGTACTGATCAATAACATTTGCATAGAATAAGCCATCTCTTCTTTTATAAAAGTGTGTACTGTCTCTTCAAGACCCATGACGTCATTCACACAAACAGTTCGAGGCACAAGCAAATATTATCTTGACTGGAAGAGATGTGAGGTGGGGGAGACGAAGTGAATGAAAAAGGGTTTTGGTCACAATCAGCTTTGAAATCAGCAATATTTTGCATTATAGTTTGCATATTATCCCAAACAAGGTACTAGGGTAGTGAATTGATGGAAATTTAGCCTACAATGCTGGAAGCTACTGGTATCTTCTTGAATTGTATAGTGTTCCAGCCTGTAATGGACATAGTTTTGTTAACAGTAATGAACAGTTTTACCCTTTCTACATGCCGTGTTGCATTATTGATGTGTGTTAACTTTTGTGCAGCATAAGTGGTGATGCAAACCCAGCCTCCCAGTGAGTGCAGTGGCTCCTCAGGACAGGCTAGAGCTGGCAATGAGTAAGTGGAGCAGGCACGTTGGAGACACGGAGGAGGCACGGTGGAGACACGACGGAGGCACAGAGCAGGCACGGCGGACGCACGGTGGAGACACGACGGAGGCACGGAGCAGGCACGGCGGACGACACGGAGACGACACGGAGACGACACGGAGACGACACGGAGACGACACGGAGACGACACGGAGACGACACGGAGACGACACGGAGACGACACGGAGACGACACGGAGACGACACGGAGACGACACGGAGACGACACGGAGACGACACGGAGACGACACGGAGGAGGCGTTGTAAAAAATAAAATGAAAATAAACATTTGAACCGTTTTTCATGTTCTAGTATCGAAAAAGAACAGAAATGTTGGTGTACGGTGCAACACTAATTTGTGTTACCACACGGACAGACACAGTAGATCCAAGGACAGTATGGTCGTAGCCAGCCCGGAGAGGAAATGAATAGCTCATGAAAAGTGGAGGGAAGATTTGAGGGATGAAATGTGGAGAGGAATCTATAAGCCTGATTATTGGATCCAGTCTAGAAGTCACAGCTGTATCAGCAGGACCCCTCCCTCCCTTCCGTTCTTTCTTGTGCTCTCTCGCTCCATCCCTCGCAGCGTCTCTCTCCCGCTCTCTTTCCGTTTGCCAGTCAGAGTGGTGGAGTGATGCACAGCCCTCCACAAACTGGCCTGTCAAGGAAGAGGGATGGAAAGAGTGGTGGATGGAGGGAGAGGGATGGAGAGGAGTATAAAGAGTGTATAAATCGTTGCCATACAGTGTGCAAGACCCATTACCACGTTGCTTTATCAGCTCTGACAGACTGACTGACAAACATTGTGCATCCCAGACGCTACACACGGTGAAACAATCACACCACCCAGCAGCCAAACACCGCACCCAACGTCATCCATCACACCACCACCACAAACTATTCCAGTCACCATCCCACCACAAACTATTCCAGTCACCATCCCACCACAAACGATTCCAGTCACCATCCCACCACAAACGATTCCAGTCACCATCCCACCACAAACTATTCCAGTCACCATCCCACCACAAACTATTCCAGTCACCATCCCACCACAAACTATTCCAGTCACCATCCCACCACAAACTATTCCAGTCACCATCCCACCACAAACGATTCCAGTCACCATCCCACCACAAACTATTCCAGTCACCATCCCACCACAAACTATTCCAGTCACCATCCCACACAAACTATTCCAGTCACCATCCCACCACAAACTATTCCAGTCACCATCCCACCAAACTATTCCAGTCACCATCCCAACACAAACTATTCCAGTCACCATCCCAACACAAACTATTCCAGTCACCATCCCAACACAAACTATTCCAGTCACCATCCCAACACAAACTATTCCAGTCACCATCCCAACACAAATTATTCCAGTCACCATCCCACCACAAACTATTCCAGTCACCATCCCACCACAAACTATTCCAGTCACCATCCCACCACAAATTATTCCAGTCACCATCCCACCACGAACTATTCCAGTCACCATCCCAACACAAACTATTCCAGTCACCATCCCAACACAAACTATTCCAGTCACCATCCCACCACAAACTATTCCAGTCACCATCCCACCACAAACTATTCCAGTCACCATCCCACCACAAACTATTCCAGTCACCATCCCACCACAAACTATTCCAGTCACCATCCCAACAAACTATTCCAGTCACCATCCCAACACAAACTATTCCAGTCACCATCCCAACACAAACTATTCCAGTCACCATCCCAACACAAACTATTCCAGTCACCATCCCAACACAAACTATTCCAGTCACCATCCCAACACAAACTATTCCAGTCACCATCCCAACACAAACTACAGTCAGAGGGACGAGGCTCCACTATTCAGCTCAGTAAGGGATGTGTGTGTCCCCACTACGGCAGCAGTCAGGACTGCTCTCCTGTTTCTCTAGAAGAGGCTCATTTATAATTCAACAGGCGTTGGAAGGAGGTCTGCACCCAGTGATGAGCTTAGCTTGGTGTAGAAGACAAAATAAGGCATTTAAAACAGACTCACGCACGGACACACACATTATTAGATATCATTTTCAGCAGGATACAGGAACACGGCCTTTCTACTAGAACACAGTCAAAGCAGAGACTTTGAACTGGGAAATCGAACACAGAGAGAGAAGAGTTCTCAGCAGAGATCACAAATCAGGTCATGGGGAATAAGGACTATTTCCTTTAGTCAGTCAGCCAATAAAGCTGCTCTTCTCTTTGCTGCTAGAGGACAAATCCTGTTCCTGTCTCAATACCATCTCATCCTAGAGACGCAAGGACACAGATCTGCACGCACGCACAGTTGCGTGAACAGGCCCACACAATAAGACAGTTCTCCACTACAGCCTCAGGCATTATCCCATTTTAGCTAGACTGTTTACAGTCACAACACAGTAGAGAAGCTCTAAACTTCTCACTTTTGCGCCAAGCTGTACAGTATATGAGAGAGAAAGAGCAAGAAAGAGTGCGAGAAAGAAATGGCAAGGGAGAAAGAGAGAGAGAAAGTGTGAGAGAGAAAGTGTGAGAGAGAGAAAGAAAGTGTGAGAGAGAATGTAAAAAGAAGAGATTGGACAATCCCCCTTGCTTGAGGTGCTGACACAGCACAATGTGGTGGGTTCTTCTGGGTTTATTCTGCATTCACCACCAACCAATCACAAGCTCCCATTTTCAATTTCCATAATTGGGTTTTTACTATGAGCTCATCAGATAGAGAGATGCTATGTCTCTTGTTCTTGTTCTCTCTCGGTATCTCTCCCCTTCTCCTCCAAAAGGCCCTTTTCATTAGGCTCAATGCAGCCTTTCCATCCCAAAAGTGTCTCGTTTGTAATAAACAGAACGAAAAGCTAATCTGCTAACAGCATGAGTCAGACCTGCAGTCTCTCCATTCAAAGTGATGAGCAAGCAGCATGGAGGTTTACAGAGTGACAGTAACAATGGGCTTCCCCCCTCGGTCTGCACCACTTGACTATGACCTGAGAGAGCGACTCTATGGGAGGCACTATGGATATGGGACTGGGAGGCCCATAAGAGTGACAGAATGTCAGCTGTCAGACTGCATGGTTGACGTGGCAGTAGTAGGGAAGACGAAAGAGAGGGAGAACAGAACAGATGTGAACAGAGGGATGTAGAGGTTCAGGACTCACCAGTCTCTGCATGGTCTTGACGTGGGTGGGGCTGATGGAGAGGGCCTCCTCGTACCAGCGTTTGGCCTCGTCCACGTTGCCCCGCAGCTCAGCCACCTGGCCCCGCATAAACAGCACGTTGTGGGACATGGGGAACAGGTTGGCAGCCTCCTGGGTGCAGGCAGTCGCCTCCGCAGGCTTGCCCATGCCAATGTACACCTCCGCTAGAGAGAGAAAGAGATAGGAGAGAGAGTAGATAGGGGAGAGGAGGACCGTGAGGTGACACACTGACACAAATAACTAGGACATACACTGACTGACTAACAGAAACCGTTTCAGACAGACCCACACTTCCTATGGTAATGGGAGGTGCAGCAGACCAGAGCGGTGATAGCCGTCTTTTGACTTAATGATTTCATCAAGAGAGGAAATGAGAGCTTCTAGCAGGTGGCAGCCAGCCTGATAAACATTTCACACACACACACCTTATTGCTTTGTAAATAAGGGTTTAAAGTAAAGCCCATAGATCACATACAGACAGAGACTTGAAAGTGAGTTTTCCAAAAGCAATAAAACAGACTTACAGCCAAAGATCATATCATGTCTCCTATTTGTCTTCCTTTTGGGTGAAATAGCTGAAAAACTATAATAATAATTATGAGCAAACATGACCTTTTAGTGGCACTGATGTCTGTGTCCGTGTATGTCTGTCTGGCTATGTGTCTGTCTGGCTATGTGTCTGGCTATGTGTCTGTCTGGCTATGTGTCTGTCTGTCTGTCTGTCTGTCTGTCTGTCTGTCTGTCTGTCTGTCTGTCTGTCTGTCTGTCTGTCTGTCTGTCTGTCTGTCTGTCTGTCTGTCTGTCTGTCTATGTGTGTCTGTCTGTCTATGTGTCTGGCTGTGTGTGTCTGTCTGTCTATGTGTCTGGCTGTGTGTGTGTGTCTGGCTATGTGTCTGGCTGTGTGTGTGTGTCTGGCTATGTGTGTGTGTCTGGCTATGTGTGTGTCTGTCTGTCTGGCTATGTGTGTGTCTGTCTGTCTGGCTATGTGTGTGTGTGTCTGTCTGGCTATGTGTGTGTCTGTCTGTCTGGCTATGTGTGTGTCTGGCTATGTGTCTGTCTGTCTGTCTGTCTGGCTATGTGTGTGTCTGTCTGTCTGGCTATGTGTGTGTGTGTCTGTCTGGCTATGTGTGTGTCTGTCTATGTGTCTGTCTGTCTGTCTGTCTATGTGTCTGTCTGTCTGTCTGTCTATGTGTCTGTCTGTCTGTCTGGCTATGTGTCTGTCTGTCTGTCTGGCTATGTGTCTGTCTGTCTGTCTGGCTATGTGTCTGTCTGTCTGTCTGTCTGGCTATGTGTCTGTCTGTCTGTCTGGCTATGTGTCTGTCTGTCTGTCTGGCTATGTGTCTGTCTGTCTGTCTGTCTGGCTATGTGTCTGTCTGGCTATGTGTCTGTCTGGCTATGTGTCTGTCTGGCTATGTGTCTGTCTGGCTATGTGTCTGTCTGGCTATGTGTCTGTCTGGCTATGTGTCTGTCTGTCTGTCTGTCTGGCTATGTGTCTGTCTGGCTATGTGTCTGTCTGTCTGTCTGGCTATGTGTCTGTCTGTCTGTCTGTCTGTCTGTCTGGCTATGTGTCTGGCTATGTGTCTGTCTGTCTGGCTATGTGTCTGTCTGTCTGGCTATGTGTCTGTCTGTCTGGCTATGTGTCTGTCTGTCTGGCTATGTGTCTGTCTGTCTGGCTATGTGTCTGTCTGTCTGGCTATGTGTCTGTCTGTCTGGCTATGTGTCTGTCTGTCTGGCTATGTGTCTGTCTGTCTGGCTATGTGTCTGTCTGGCTATGTGTCTGTCTGGCTATGTGTCTGTCTGGCTATGTGTCTGTCTGGCTATGTGTCTGTCTGGCTATGTGTCTGTCTGGCTATGTGTCTGTCTGGCTATGTGTCTGTCTGGCTATCTGTCTGTCTGTCTGTCTGTCTGTCTGTCTGTCTGTCTCCAGGCAGGCTGTTCTCTGAGCAGCCAGCTAAGCCTCCAGTGCTGTCCTCATTTGTTGGTCCCAGAGAAAGGAGGTTATATCCAGGACACCATCCCCCATCTCTCCATTCTCTGGCATTTTGGAAAATCTTCATGGAGCGCCACAGCCCTGCTCACCCTCCAGCAGCGTGTGTGTGTGTGTGTGTGTGTGTGTGTGTGTGTGTGTGTGTGTGTGTGTGTGTGTGTGTGTGTGTGTGTGTGTGTGTGTGTGTGTGTGTGTGTGTGTGTGTGTGGACGAGACTGTTTGGGGTTGGTTCACAAAGCCTCAGCAGCACTACTAGATAGGCAAGCAGTAGCAGCTGGCTGAGGGAGGGAGGGGACCTTGCTCTGCTCTGGCCTCCGCTTCTGGCATTTCAATGCTCTGCAGTGAGAGCAGGAGCGGATTCATCTCCCTCTCCCTGCACCCCCCCTCCTTCTCGTCTTCACTCTACTTGCCTTCGCCCCATTTCTCTCTATCCTCTCTAACTTCCCCTTCTTTCTCTCACCCCATTTCCTTCTCTCAATGCCCCCCTATCCTCTCACAATGCCCCCTATCCTCTCACAATGCCCCCATCCATCTTTATATCTCCCTTTCAGAGCTGATTCAAAGAGAGGCAGTTTTATTGGGAGGTGACGTCCCCTTGATTTTCTTATCAGTGTGAGTATCTAAGTATCTAAGGATGGCAATAAGGATAATGACAACATAAAGCAGCCAGTGTGTGTGTGTGTGTTCTTTCCCACCCATCGCAGGAGGACTGCAAAAGAAGGGCAGCAGCAACAGTCCAGGAGGCCCTGCCTTGGATATGTTAACGCTTAACAGTCAGACCACCTCACAGGAACATATCGATTCCATTAAGCTGCTGTCTGCTACCCCACCTCCCCTGAGTCAATGGATTACCACTCCCACACACACCCTGCCAATCACGAACACCACACACATGCATGAACACAAGTGCACATGCACCAAACACACAACTCCAGGATATCATTCTGGATAATGGATATCATTTTAGGTACACATAATTAATGAGAGTAGGATAAGGGTATAATACAATAACAGCAGGATAGTACAGCAGCATTATACTAACTCCCCTCTGGCTGTCCAGCCTGTGTGTTACTGACAGAGGTGTAGTGACTCAGTGTACTACCATATCTGTGTGTTATAGTGTACTACGATAGCCGTGTGTTATAGGGGTATAGTGTACTACCATAGCCGTGTGTTATAGTGGTGTAGTGTACTACCATAGCCGTGTGTTATAGTGGTGTAGTGTACTACCATAGCTGTGTGTTATAGTGGTGTAGTGTACTACCATAGCTGTGTGTTATAGTGGTGTAGTGTACTACCATAGCTGTGTGTTATAGTGGTGTAGTGTACTACCATAGCTGTGTGTTATAGTGGTGTAGTGTACTACCATAGCTGTGTGTTATAGTGGTGTAGTGTACTACCATAGCTGTGTGTTATAGTGGTGTATTGTACTATCATAGCTGTGTGTTATAGTGTACAACCATAGCTGTGTGCTATAGTGTACTACCATAGCTGTGTGCTATAGTGTACTACCATAGCTGTGTGCTATAGTGTACTACCATAGCTGTGTGCTATAGTGTACTACCATAGCTGTGTGCTATAGTGTACTACCATAGCTGTGTGCTATAGTGTACTACCATAGCTGTGTGCTACAGGGGTTGTAGTGACTCAGTGTACTACCATAGCTGTGTGTTATAGTGGTATAGTGTACTACCATAGCTGTGTGTTAGTGGTGTACTACCATAGCTGTGTGTTATGGTGTACTACCATAGCTGTGTGTTATAGTGTACTACCATAGCTGTGTGTTATAGTGTACTACCATAGCTGTGTGTTATAGTGTACTACCATAGCTGTGTGTTATAGTGTACTACCATAGCTGTGTGTTATAGTGTACTACCATAGCTGTGTGTTATAGTGTACTACCATAGCTGTGTGTTATAGTGTACTACCATAGCTGTGTGTTATAGTGTACTACCATAGCTGTGTGTTATAGTGTACTACCATAGCTGTGTGTTATAGTGTACTATCATACCTGCGTGTAGCCAGATCTGAGCCAGAGTCATCCAGGGGTGTAGGGGTCCATGTTTGGGGGCGCTGCTCTGCATGGAGGAGGCCACCTCTGACAGGGCCTGTTCCACCCGCGACGCCGCCATGGATGTGGCGTGGACCGAGCCTGCAGATAGAGGGGGAGGAGGAGAGGACAACAGGGGAGAAGAGGGGGTAAGCACAGCAGCACCAGCACCTCCTCATGGTAAAAGGATGCAACTTTAGGCTAATGTTACTCCACTCATTCTGCATCCATCGTTCAGGACATTAGCTGCACAAAACTTCACACACAGATGGCTTCATGCCTTCACAAAAAGCTTCATGTTATATAGGCTACTAGTGACAGGCAGCGTTACTAAGTCAGCAGCTATTAACTGTCGATTATCCTTGCAAACCACTGATTCACATATCCAGACGTATAGACATACAATAACCTGGCTGTAGCTGTACAAACTAGGCCAACTGATTTGGGACTGGAGTTGGTGGAAAATACTATTTGGAGTGGATACTACTTTCCCCGGCTCTAAAGAGCGAGAGAGCTTTCATTATTGGCCTTAAAGAGCTTTAGATTAAAGCACAAATGGTCCCTATCTTCAAATCCTGTCAAGAAGATCTAGTGAAAGCACCGGGGCAAAGAAAAGTCCTGTGATGAATTTAGGGGGGAGAGAAAATATCCCTGGCAATAGAGAGATGTTTTTGATAAGGTCTTGTGAGTTGGGAGGAGAGATTTGATTTGTGTTTAAGCTGAAATGCTGCTAAGAGGATTTAGTGAAATGGGAATAGGAATCAGTCTCTGGGTTCTCAATCTGCATGGCAGGCTTTTGGTGAGGCACACACGGCCACTTCACTCACTTCACTCACACACACACACACACACACACACACACACACACACACACACACACACACACACACACACACACACACACACACACACACACACACACACACACACACACACACACACACACACACACACACACACACACACACACACACACACACACAGGAGCTCAGTGACTCTTACGCTATAGACTCTTTAACAACCAGTAGCATCCATCTATGGTCCACATGAATGCTTTAACATGTACTCTTCTCCTCAACACACGTCACTCACCATTACTACCGACTGGCCATAAAACACAACACTGATTCCTTTTATTGCCTCAACACAAGAGTGATGAACACAATCTGAACCATACATATACCGTCCTATATGGTTATAGCTCTATGGATCTGAACACAATAGCTCCTCTAAGAAGTCTCTCTCCTACAACTACACATTCTCATCCTTCACTCTGAACACCCACACCACAGGATTACAGGCAGGCAGGCAGCCTTTCGCGTCAAACTGCTTCACTCTTCTCTCTCCTCATAACAGAAAAATAACATGTTTGCTTTCTCTCTGGCTCCCTGGTTATTGACTGAAGCGACAGTCACACAGTATGCACCTACAAACCCTGTCAGTGTCCCAAATGGCATCCTATTCCATATATAGCGCACTACTTTTGATCAGTGCCCTATGTACCCTGGTCAAAAGTAGTGCACTGTAAAGGGAATAGGATGCCATTTGGGACTCAGGGCCTGAGATCGATACTCTTCCCTCCCTCACAGCAGCACTAAGCCTACAGAGCCCCAGTCTCAGCCCTAGCGCCCACATTTAGCATGCAGACTGGAGACACCGGCTCTGTTCAAAAGTAGTGCACTATATCTGGAATAGTGTGCCATTTGGGATGCATCCAGTGTCAACCATGGAACTACACAGCCACGTCAGCCAAATTGAGCATATTGGCAAGGTCTGAAGGGCTTTGCCTGTTCTAGTCATTCTATTTCTATGGACACACCAACTTGATATGGCTGAAGAAGGTTTATCGCAGAAGGAAGGAACACCCGGTTGAGTGGAGGGATTGATTGTTTTAAAAGGTCCCTGGACCTTAGATGGAGAAAGAGCACCAGGAGCTGTACCATCAAGACAGACAGCTGTGTCACCAAGCAGGCTGTAGATACTCGTTTTATCCAATGAAGTCAATTAAATGGCACCCACTGCAGGTGAAAGGGTCAAATTAAGCCTGGATTAAACTGGTGTAATCTTAACCTGGATGAGTGAAAATGGTAATCCATGCAGTTAGGAAAAAGTACACAAACACTCTCTCATACGCACACACACAGCGGCCTAAAAGGGTAGCCAAAAGTGCCTTCATGCAAGGTACAAAGCGCAAGGCACTAATGGAGAGCGATGTGGAGGGTGGGTTGTCAGTTCACAGCAGCACAGAAATAATCTACATGTTCTTAAAGAAACAGTATCCATTTCACTGGGGCATGAGAGGTCAGAGCTGCTTCCTCCTCATCCATTCCCCTTTTTTGTTTTGTTTCTAGTGGAATCCAAGAGAATGTCAAAGAACACCGGGCTGGACGTATGACAAGAGTGTGGCCTGTGTGTGTTCGGGAAGCTTAAATGAAACCTATTAATAGTCTGTGAAAGCCTAGAGGCCCAGCAGTGAAACTAACTGGTCTCTACAACACAAGTCAGTCATGGACAACATAGTCCATAGCTCTTTAACTAAACACAAATAAAATTACAAATGAAAAAACAAAAACACCGCTAGCCCATCTGGGATTGGTCTGGCTAATGAGCTCTGTATTGTATGGTGGAGGGAGCCCATACGATAAGGCTGTGTGTCTGGTGGATCGAATAGAGCAGCCAGCCAGGGGAAATGATACTGCCTCTTTAATTATGGAGCTGCCTACTCCATAGCTGGCCCACCGAGTCAGGAAGCTCAGTGAGCTAATTGTTTAGCTGTAGCACAAAGGGCCTGAGGACAAAAATAAATAAATTAAACAAAACAGAAAATAAGGTGAGCTAGCGAATAGCGGCCGGACAGCCTCCGGTATGGTCCACACGTGGTGGATGACTGACTGACTTTAGGAGCACAGACAGACAGAGGGACAGGCAGGTGGGTTGGTGGTGACGGATGGATACATTGACTGTGGAGGAAAAGAAAAATCAGGCCAAGGCCAGGAGGCGTGATACATCAGTCAGAGTCCAGCGTCAGTGGGAGAGAGGGAGCGGAGGGAGAAAAGCGCTACTTACAAACTGAAAACATGGAGTAAAAACCATGATACTGATGAAAGTTAGCATCTGGAGGGCTGCCTTTAAAATAACAAATCAACAAACAACAAAGAACAAAGATTACTTAAAATAGAAAATTAATTAAAGAGGGAAAATTAAAGAGATACAGCTAGGAGAAAACTTTAAAATCACTTCCACTCAACAACAAAACTGAAGTATACTTAACAGAAACATTTCAAAAAGACACTAACATTAGTGACTGCTGAAGTTATTTATGCTAAGGTGGTGCCAGTGAAAATGGATCCACACAATGATTCACTATCAATGTGTCAATCCAATCCATCCTAAACTGCTTCGCCCCTGCACGTTTTCTGTGGTTGCTATTGCCACCAGTGCAAGCTTTTCCTTTCTTAAAAATCACCTTTATCACGTTCCTTATTTAAACATCAAACATGCATTATGACGGGCAAACACAAAACCCTTGGACCTCTATTGCAGGTGTAAATACACTGTGGTTATTTGAAGTGCCTCAATCCAACCCTTTATCAAGCAGTAAAACATTAAATGGTACAATGGAAGGTGACGAGGGGAAGATAGTAGAACACCAAAGGACAAATGAACAGAGTGATGAATAGAAAGAGAAAGCCAGGGGAACACAGAGCTAGATAGAGGAGAGAACATAACAGGAAGTACTGTGACGTGTGTGTGTGTGTGTGGAGAGTGAGCGTGCTTGAGCGAGTGCGGGTGGGGTTTTACCTGTATTGCCGGTAGAGTGTACCTGTAGTACTAGTGCCTAACCAGAACCTCTCCTCACACTCTGTATCCTACACTTCCTCTGTTAACCCCAAAACATACAAACTCCATGACAACTGAACTGACATCTTGTTTGTCAGAGGTTGTTGTTCCTCAGGCAGATTAGGGACTTAACGTCGTCCACTCAGTGTCTCCGTGGCGATAGGACAGGATCCCGTTATGCCCACAGGACTGGACACACCCGACTCACTATTGGGCCGACCCAAATCATACTGTGCTGGCTGGCTATGATAGGTTTTCACCTTGTCCTTTCCAGCATGTTTTTTTTAGCTATTGTTAAGGAACTATACATAGAACACACACCACAGCCCAGAACACTGGTACACTACAACTACTGTATCTAGGGCTTAATCAGTGAAGTCACTTTCTAAATGGCACCCCATTACCTATCGTGCACTACACCAGAGTCAAAACTAGTGCACTATGTAGGGAAAAGGGTGCCATTTTGGACGAGTTAAAAAAAACGCACTCAGCAAGCATGGTTGTGATTGGGCAGTGAGTCACGCACGCCACAACATGCCATTGGCCGCACGTGGTGCAGAGGAGCATTACTATTGGTGGACTCTCGTCGAGGGGTGTGGTCACAGAAAGCATGATGGCCGCCGGCCGGCTTCGGGGGGTGCAGAGGGGGGTCGGCCCTGGGGGGTGTGATGGGTGGAGGGAGGTGGGACGGGCCGGCGTGAAAGAGAGGGGAAGAAGGGGAGGCGGGCTCAGACCCCGAGGGAGAGGAGGAGCCAGAGACTAGAAACAACAGAAAAGTAAAAGATGACACAGATATATATATAAAACACAGAACATATGATGACTGCAGCCTTTCCTTAGCAACAGCTAACTGAAAGTAGAGAAAATGGCATAGCTGACTTAGAGAGACCTTTCGGTTGATCAGTCTGAGGAGTATTTCTGTCTTTGTGGAGAAAAACTCATTCTGATTGGCTGGGCCTGGCTCCCCCGCCCCTACCCAGTCATGTAAAATCCATAGATTAAGACCTAATGAATTGACTTAAACTGAATGATTTCCTTATATGTAACTGTAACATTTTGAAATTGTGGCATGTTGCGTTTATATATATTTTTCAGTATACTCTGATACGGTATGGTGTAACACACAGATAAAAGCCTTTATTGTGATAGGAAGGAAAAGCTGTTGGACATTGAACACTGCAGTAAAAAACATGAATATTTAGAAAATGAAAGATGTTGATCAACGGTCACACACTTTGACAGGATGTAGTCTACAGGGTGTGTCTTCACACCTCTGACAGAGACCGAATGGGGAAATACAAGATGTGATATTTAAAATGTCTGGACAGACGGCTTTAGTGTCGTTTTCTAGCTGCAATGACAAGAGACCTATATATACATTTTTTCTTTTATTTTCTAGACTGCTGAGGAGGCTGGTGAGAGGAGTTATAGGAGGAAGGGCTCATTTTAATGGCCGGAATGGAATAAATCACATCAAACAAATGGAAACCACATGTTGAACTCGATTCCATCAATTCCATTCCAGCCATTACAAAGAGCCCATCCTCCTATAGCTCCTCCCACCAGCCTCCGCTGTTAGAATGGTATTCCTTGGCTGAATCTCCAACCCACCACTTCTACTGCTCTGATCACTCAGTAAAAGGCTGAGTGGTTGTTCGGAGGTTCAGCCCTTAACAGCAGCAGCTTGTAGTTTACTCCAGTATGGCCATAAACCCTGTAGCCATGGAGACAGAGAGCAATATACAGGTGTGGTTGTAGATACAGTAGTCATGTTGAGACAGGACACAGTGTGACGACAGAGACGTGGACAGGGATGTACAGTAAGAGTTGTAGATTCATTTGAATATATGTAGCTGCTGCTGGAGAGGCTTTAACCTGCATGTCCCTGGGATTCATTTTAATACATTTTCATGACCTACAGGCATTTGAAGCTTTCTGCTTCCCTCATAATGGGATAGCGACCATGTTAAGTAGCCTGGTCACATATCTGTTCGTTCTATTTCCAACTCCACTGCTGTCACTGTCAAGCCCCTGATGGCACAGACAGACACACACTCAGGCTACATGTTAAGTGTCCTGGGGTAAGCTAGTGTCCTGCTTTTAGAACTCCTCTCCATTTCTCTATGGTTGTGAGGTGGTGGTAGTGAGGTTAGACTTTACCCGTCTCTGGATCACTGAAGTCAGGCAGCGTCATGGCATTGAGCGTCCTTCGGTCTGCTATGGCTCTGTCCAACAGGCTGCTGCCTCGACCTGAATCACTGGACACACACACACCGAGAGAAAATAGGTAAAACACCAACTAGACAGCTATAAGCTTCCTGAAAATCTTCCCTGCCCATCTATCCTCTTAGCATGACTGCTGCGCAGGTTAAGGGCTGTGTTTTTGTCTATCTTGGGTAAGCTTCACAGTTACTGCAATGGGATAGGTGATGAAACCGAGAGCAACACTCCAAGTTTAGGAAGGAGTAAGGTACCAGGCAGCGGACTGGGTCTGCCTCTGCTACAAAGACTCATGCAAAATCCAGTTCATGAAACAGAAGGATGTACTGGATAGTCAGGAATTTGGAGATATCCCCTAGTCAAGTGTCACAGGGACAGTTAAACATTCTGATGTATTGGTCTGGGTGGATTACTGGTCCCTGTCTGAACTCCTGCATCTTTCTACTCATTCTGTCATATCCAGGAAATCACAGCCACGAGCGAAAGGAGAGTGCAGAGTCCAGTTCTGTTCTGTCGTTTGTTCGGGACGGTATATTCCAACAGCATTGACGGGAAATGCACGCAGAGGCAGTAAAACTCAAAATGCGAGACAGAAGAACCACCATAAAACAGAGCTCCTGACGAACTTTAACACAGCAATGTGTTCGCTTCTGGTATATTCCCCTCCTGTAGGGTTTGGCTGAGGTAAACGCTATTTCACCGTCTATAATGACCAGCGAGTATACACAGACAATACAGTATAGGAATAGTAGGGCAACAGTAGCCTCTGCCCCCGTCTATGGGGGGTGGGTGCAGCAGAGGACCAGGAGGAGAGGAGTCTGGTTACTTGTAATTGATCTCCGTGGACTAAAGTTCTTCAGTTAACGAGAGTCTGACATGGAGGTGAGGGACTGATCTGTCCACACTGACTCGCGCGCTCTCTCTCTCTGCTGCATGGCTACCATTAGCTGCAGACGGGCTGTGTCCCAAACAGCACCATATCCATATTGTAGTCCACCACTTTTGACAGGAGTCCATAGTGTAGTGCACTAACTAAGGATTAGGCACCATTTGGGACACACCCTTTGGAGATTTTGGGTTATGGCTAGACGAGATTCACTAACAGTAAGGAAAGGAGTATACGTCATTTAGCTCAATCAATCAACGTTGTATTTATAAAAACCTTTTTATATCAATAGTAGTTACAAAGTGATTTCCAGTACTCTGCTCTCAGGTCTGTGTTTCTCTTTAAAGCGTGTTAAAAAGCCATGGATAAAAATCAGGGAGGCAGTGCTGCTCCATCTCTCGTGATAGTTAATACCAGTGTTTTGCAGGAGATTGTGGCTAAAGGCGGTGCACATACTTACAAAAGGAGATCGGGATAATGCACATTTGGCCCCAGACTCAGACCAGTCTCACTCGCTCGTCCTTTTCTGACATTCCAAAACACTACATTATACGGCATAATATTCCTGAAGGTGGTTTGTAATACCGCAGGTTGCAATGGTAGTGTGTCCGACATATTTTACTGCTACTTTCCAGCCACAGTTCCATTCAATCTAGCGGACAAAACATGTTGCCTGTGTAAATGGGTACTACTATACTGTACCTGGGGTTGGTGAGGTTGTAACAGGACTTCCAGATCTGCAGCATGTGTTTGCAGGTGAGCAGAGCCTCCTCAGGTCCTCGACACAACGTCTCCAGCTTCACCTTGGTGAACAACAGGCTGCGGGGAGACACCCAGTTTGAGACACAGGATGACACACTCTAAAACACAGTTATCTACAGAGTGGACTCTCTGCATCTCTCTATAATGATACAACTCAGATAAAAATGTTGTAGTAATACAAGGTGGTGTGGGAGAAATATAGTATTTTCCACCCACCACCTAAGCTATGTGTACACAATGTTGTGAGGTTGCAGAGAGGAGAGCACCGCCAATGAGTAGCATTTGAATTCTATCTCCAGGATTCCTGGGAGGAGATTTAGCAGAGGAGGGGTGCATTCACCAAGAGAAGAGTAGCATTTGATGAAAGCCTATGTGGACACTAATTCACTCCCAGAGAGAGAGTAGTGTGAGAGTGAGACAATTCCAATGGTCTGGTGTGGTGGGGGGGGGGGGGGGGGGGGGGGTGGTGGACAGTGCTGTGAATTAAGTTCTCATTTATAGACTCCTCCCCCATCTCACCCACCCTTCTCTCCTAGGCGACGCGTTCCTCCCAGTGCAGCACTGTGATATAAATACAACATGACCTTACCGTCACCTTTCCATCTCCTCCTCATCCCAACATACACACAATCCCCACCCCCCAATTGGTTAAACAAAAAAATGAAAATAAAACACATATATATGTTGAAGTCGGAAGTTTACATACACTTAGGTTGGAGTCGTTAAAACTAATTTTTCAACCTCTCCACAAAATTCTTGTTAACAAACTATAGTTTTGGCAAGTCGGTTAGGACATCTACTTTGTGCATGACAAGTAATTTTTCGAACAATTGTTTACAGACAGACCATTTTACTTATAATTCACTGTATCACAATTCCAGTGTGTCAGATGTTTACACACTATAACCTGCCCAGGGACTGCGGTTGAAAATGAGCCGGCTGGCTAAAACCGGCACTTTTACTGAAACGTTGATTAATGTGCACTGTCCCTGTAAAAATAAAATAAACTCAACTCAACTAAGTTGACTGTGCCTTTAAACAGCTTGGAAAAATTCCAGAAAATGATGTCATGGCTTTGAAGCTTCTGATAAATGATGTCAATTAACTTGAGTCAATTGGAGGTGTACCTGTGGATGTATTTCAAGGCCTACCTTCTTGACCTTCTTGCCTACCTGCTTGACATCATGGGAAAATCAAAAGAAATCAGCCAAGACCTCAGAAAAATAAATTGTTGACCTCTAGAAGTCTGATTCATCCTTGGGAGCAATTTCCAAACGCCTGAAGGTACCGCGTTCATCTGTACAAACAATAGTATGCAAGTATAAACACCATGGGACCACGCAGCCATCATACCACTCAGGAAGGAGACGCGTTCGGTCTCCTAGAGATGAACGTACTTTGGTGCGAAAAAGTGCAAATCAATCCCAGAACAGCAGCAAAGGACCATGTGAAGATGCTGGAGGAAACAGGTACAAAAGTATCCATATCCACAGGAAAATTAGTCCTATATCGACATAACCTGAAAGACCGCTCAGCAATGAAGAACCACTGCTCCAAAACAGCCAGAAAAAAGCCAGACTACAGTTTGCAACTGCACACCGGGACAAAGATCGTACTTTTTGGAGAAATGTCCTCTGGTCTGATGAAACAAAAATAGAACTGTTTGGCCATAATGACCATGGTTATGGTTGGAGGAAAAAGGGGGAGGCTTAGAAGCCGAAGAACACCATCCCAACCATGAAGCATGGGGGTGACAGCAACATGTTGTGGGGCTGCTATGCCCCACAACATGAGTCATGAGTAGTGAAAATGATGTGGATATATTGAAGCAACATCTCAAGACGTTAGTCAGGAAGTTAAAGCTTGGTTGCAAATGGGTCTTCCAAATGGACAATAACCCCAAGCATACTTCCAAAGTTGTGGCAAAATGGCTTAAGGACAACAAAGTCAAGGTACTGGAGGGGCCATCACAAAGCCCCGACTTCAATCCTATAGAAAAAGCATGTGCGAGCCAGGAGGCCTGCAAACGTGACTCAGTTACACCAGTCCTGTCAGGAGGAATGGGACAAAATTCACCCAACTTATTGTGGGAAGCTTGTGGAAGGCTACCCAAAACGTTTGACCCAAGATAAACAATTTAAAGGCAATGCTACCAAATACTAATTGAGTGCATGTAAACTTCTGACCCACTGGGAATGTGATGAAAGAAATAAAAGCTGAAATAAATCATTCTCTCTACTATTATTCTGACATTTCACGTTCTTCAAATAAAGTGGTGATCCTAACTGACCTAAGACAGGGAATTTTTACTAGGACTAAATGTCAGGAATTGTGAAAAACTGAGTTTAAATGTATTTGGCTAAGGTGTATGTAAACTTCCGGCTTCAACTGTAAGTATCCACAACCCTGAGTCAATACATGTTAGAATCATCTTCGGCAGTAATTACAGCTGTGTCTTTCTCGGTAAGTCTCAAAGAGATTTCCCCACCTGGATTGTACAATATTTGCACATTATTCTTTAAAAAAATAAAAAATAATTAAGCTCTGTCAAGTTGGTTGTTAATCATTATCAAGTCTTGCCATAGATTTTCAAAACGATTTAAGTCAAAACCGTAACTACGCTTCTCAGGAACATTCAACGTCATCTTGGTAAGCTACTCCAGTATATATTTGGCCTTGTGTTTTAGGTTATTGACCTGCTGCAAGGTGAATTTGTCTCCCAGAGTCTGTTGGAAAGCAGACTGAACCAGGTTTTCCTATAAGATTTTGCCTGAACTTATCCCCCCAAAACGCCCTTGCCGATGACAAGCATAACCATAACATGATGCAGCCACCACTATGCTTGAAAATATTAAGAGTGGAACTCTTGGATTTGTCTGAAACATAACACTTTGTATTCAGGACATAGTTAATTTCTTTGCCCAATGTTTTGCAGTTTTACTATAGTGCCTTACAAACAGGATGCATGTTTAAGAATATTTTTGATTCTGTACAGGTTCCCTTCTTTTCGCTCTGTCATTTAGGTTAGTATTGTGGAATAACTACAATGTTGATCCATCCTCAATTTTCTCCCATCACAGCCATTAAACTCGGTTTTAAAATCACCTTTTGGCCTCATGGAAAATCCTTGAGCGGTTTTCTTCCTCTCTGGCAACTGAGTTAGGAAGGATGCCTACATCTTTATAGTGACTGGGTGTATTGATACACCATCCAAAGTGTAATTAATAACTTCACCAAGCTCAAAGGGATATTCAATGTCTGCTTATTCAGGTGCCCTTACTTGCGAGGCATTGGAAAACCTCCCTGGTCTTTGTGGTTGAAACTGTGTTTGAAATTCACTGCTTTACTGAGGGACCTTAACAGGTAATTGTATGTATGAGGTACAGAGATGAGGTAGTCATTCAAATATTATGTTGAACACAAATATTGCACACAGAGTGAGTCCATGTAACGTATTATGTGACTTGTTAAGTATAAAAAGGCTTGCCATAATAATGGGGTTAAAGAGTCAAGACATTTCAACTTTTCATGAATTAGTTAAAACAATTCTAAAAACATAATTCCAATTTGACATTATGAGGTATTGTGTGTAGGCCAGTGACACAAAATGTCAATTTAATCCATTAAATATTCACAGAACTCACCCTCAGCGTCATGTTTTTACACACACACACACACACACACACACACACACACACACACACACACACACACACACACACACACACACACACACACACACACACACACACACACACACACACACACACACACACACACACACACACACACACACACACACACACACACACACACACACCCCAGGGAGAGCCGATGATCAATCAAGCTTGTGTAAAAACAGGGTAAAAAAAAGAATACAAAATTGGAAAATGAAAAAGCGTGTTCTTTTTAATGTTATGTAAGTGGCCGAGGCAGAGATACCGAGGCACAGAAGCCAATACTGTGCTGGCCTGAGGGTACAGCAGACTAAATCTATTAGATATTGTGAAATTCAAACACCGGAAACAGAGCAGGGAAAAGAGAGAGAAAAAAAAGAGGATCTCAGAGTTACGTAGAGTCAGGGGTGTGAGAGGGGCAGGGTTTGTGCACAAATTAACCATCAGACAGAGGAGATGGAGAGACGACAAAGAAAAAAAGCGCTCTGATTTCTATCAGTAACTAACACACAGCTCCGAAAATACAATTCAAATTGCTGTCTCTCTCTGCCGCCAAAATAACCATGCGGATCTGTGTGTGTGTGTGGATGGCTGGCATGCCGTACCCACTGCCCACTCCCTCTGCCCTTCCTGGTAGCAAATCCTCCCATCCCCAGTCATCACACTGGTCTAATTAAGGATGCCAGGTGCTGATCTCCCTGATGCCCAGGACAATATTAATAACACACTGAGCAGAGTGGCACGCTGACTGATCCTTTGGTTAATGTGTTTGTTCACATGCCAACACCAAAGCTATAGACTAATGCCTCTGTGATGGCCTGCATGAGTATGAGGAGTTTAGATTGAGTATGAGAGTCCGATGGAGAAAGAGGAGAAAGATGTGGAGAAAGATTCCAGACTCACATGAAGCTTTCTGGGTACTCGCTGAGCGCCATCTCGATGATGTTGAGAGCGTCGTGGTAGTGTTTCTGGGCCGACAGCAGCAGGGCCAGCAGGTGGAGAGAGTGCACGTCGTCTCCCTGCAGCTGCAGAGCCTGACGCACGTACCCCAGTGCCTCCGGGATCTACAGCACACAGATCACATACACCACCAGTCATCCACAGCCAGAGGTGCTGCTATCTGGTCATGCTGGAGAGGACGCACTTTCTGACCACAAATGTCATTTAAATCACTAACCCAATGGTTTACTTCTCCAGTCCTCCTGTACACCAAACAGCAGTCCCAGACAAATGCCTGATTCAACTCATTGAGGGCCTGATGATTAGTTGACAAGTTGAATAGAGGTGTGTTTGTCCAGGGCAACAAAAAAAACATGTGTACGATTGGGGGTACTGGAGGACAGGAGATGTGAAACACTGCCCTAACCTAAAGTAGGGCAAACAGCTCATGTACTTGCTCAGCAGTTTTATATACACCCCCCCCCATGCCCATCTTGTGAAAACCAATTACACGTCTGATGGAGTAGATACATACTCAAAATCAGCTTACTCGTTAACACCTGCTTCCATCACCCCAGTAATAACTAATATAAGGTCCTTTACATTTGTCTTCCACTTCGAAAATCAATGGTATATGTTAGCTGTGTGTGTGTGTGTGTGTGTGTGTGTGTGTGTGTGTGTGTGTGTGTGTGTGTGTGTGTGTGTGTGTGTGTGTGTGTGTGTGTGTGTGTGTGTGTGTGTGTGTGTGTGTGTGTGTGTGTGTGTGTGTGTGTGTGTGTGTGTGTGTGTGTGTGTGTGTGTGTGAATCAATACTGGCCAACAGATGGAATCTAATCAGAGACTACATTTGGTATTAGAGGCACCTGGGGGTTTTATAATAATACAGTACAATGGCTGTCTATCACTGAATGTAATTACAATTCACAATCCCTCTCTATCCTCTCCTCTCCACTCCCCTCTCCAGACCTGCTCCCGTCAGAAATGCACCCTTGACATTTCCGTCTCATGGTTTTTAAATCAATTTTAATGTCACATTATTTCCAGACTCCCCGTGTCTCAAACTAACACTTTATTTGGGTCTTTATCACCATGGAAACAGTCCTAGTCCCTGTATCAGCGGTTAGATTTCATCTATCTCCCTCAATCTGACGGGAGGATCGACAAGAGATTACAGAGGAAGGACAGAGAAAAGATTAGAAAGACACATGGGGGGGGGGGCATAGAGAGGAGTATAGAGTTGAGAAAGAGACAATATACACAGAGAGACTGAAAGAGACAGAAGAGGGAGAGAAAGAGCGAGTTCACATTGACCTTAGATTGACCCGTGTGAAAGATGAGCACCTTTACCTCGTAGGGGGTTGAGGCACTGAGCGGAAACACACACACAGACACATCCATCTACAGGGAGTATCAGTGTTGCTAAACCAGCTACGACACGCAGAGAAGCTCATTAGTTCCATCCTGACTCTGAGCCACAGTATGTGTGTGGCCTTACCTGCCGTGACACTGCCAGCTGCAGGGCCAGGTAGAAGGCAGCCAGGTGGTCTGTGGGGGACAAGCTCTGGGCTCTGAAACAGAGATGAGGAGTAGTGAGTGAGTAGGTAGGTACAAAGTGTCCTTCAAATACTATCAGCAGGTACCACTGATCCACTATGGCATTACAAAATATATATATACCCTTGCATGACTGCTGCTGAGAATGCTGATTGATTGCAGTTTCATAAAGCAGGGAAATGAATGCACTCACCAGGATTTTTTTTAACCACTATCCTATAGTATCAGGTCCTATTATGCTGGAAACACCAGGGGACTAACCTTGAATGAGTGAGGTATATATCCATCCAATCCCCTACTGAACAAGCCTCCCCAAGCCCTGCCCTGTCTTGGCCTGCCCCAAACCACTTGAGGTGGGCTTACATGGTTCTCACCAGACGATCTCTGTGCTTAAACAGGCTCGTTTACACCAGTGCTGAGTTAATGTGTCAAGAGAGTGGTGGGAGACTGAGGAAGATTCAACCTCCATTATGGGAGCCAGGGCCGAGAAGCCCCAGAGGGGAGTAGAGGCAGGGACAGAGGCAGGAAAGAGGAGACACGGGGATGGGATGGGGTACAGGGGACAAGGAGAGTGGTGTCAGACAACACCACCATTAGAGAGACAGCAGGGGCAGGGAGACATCGAGAGAGGGGATGTGGGACAGGGATATCTATATTGCTTCATTCTTTAAAAACTGAGAGGTACGGGGACTCACCTCTGGAATGCACCCAGGGCCTTCCTCTGATACTCCTCCTGCATCCCCCGTAGGGACGCTGTAGGGAGAAAGAGGGAGAGAGAGGAAGGGGATGAGGGGTGTGGGAGATGGAGAGGAAATATGAGGGAAAAAATGAAAAGAGAAAGTGGGCAAACAGCAGGGAGAGAAAGGAGTAAACAGAGCAGAAAACAGAGAAGGCAGCAGATGGGAGAGCCACATCAATTGAGTGAGCATTTAAGAGCGAGTGAAATGGAGAGAGACAGAGAGAGGGAAATGGAGTGAAGAACAGACGGGAGGGGAGGAAGGAGATTGAGAGAAGGCAAGAGAATGAGAAACAAAAGGGGAGAGAGTGATTAGGTTCAGGAGGAGGATGGGAAGGGAGCTTACATTAGGCTTCGTTAAGTCATAAATATTCAGCTTGTGTACGCCATATGTTACAGTGGAGATAAGCTGAATGTGGGAGTGAGAGGAGAGCAATGTAGGACTGTCATACACCAGAGATAGTCAGAGGCTGTTAGTGTGACTGGGTGAGGTGTGACTGATAGCTGTGGACATTAATGTGTTATGGTCATGTCACATTAACAATCCTTCCCCTCCTTACCTCACTCTGATCTAAAAGAACTGAGCAGATGAAAGCAATCCTACTGATTTTCCACCATTGCTTTTACCCGTCCAATCAAGTGCAAATGCAAGGGAGGAGACGAGGAGAGGACATGTTTTCAAGCAATTGAGACAGAGCCCTGGCCCTAGGTGGAATACTGTACGATGTCAGTGGCTGAAAGTGGGAGCGGTCCCTCACCGTCTGTAGCCTTGAGGCTGTACACCAGGCCGATGGCTAGGTAACCTTTAGCTCGGAACTCTGAGGCCTTCTCCCCCATGTCCACCACCATCTTAGCAAAACACTCTCCTTCCTCCAGCTAGACAGAACGAGTGAGAGACTATTAGAGTCCTATAATGGAGAAAGTTAAATCACATGGGAAAAATAATGTCATGATTTCTACGAGAGATATGCGAGGGCCGTTGCTGGGCTTGTTGTCGTCGCTCACCCAATGGAGTGCTCCGATGCACAGCTTGACGGCTAGCAGGGGAATGGTTGGGTCGTCGGGCTTCAGACGGATACACTCCTTCAGTACCTTTACCGCTCGGGCCGACTGCGCGCACACACACACACACACACACACACACACACACACACACACACACACACACACACACACACACACACACACACACACACACACACACACACACACACACACACACACACACACACACACACACACACGGTCAAGGACAGAGTAATGCTGTACATAAATGAAATAAGCATGATGTCACAGTATTGATGTCAGACTTACCTTCCCAGCAGCCATCAGTGAAAGGGCCAGCTGGTACCAGAGATGGAACTCCTCAAAGGCAAACTTCATGGCCCTCTCAAGACACTGCAGACGCAAGACAAAGATCAATAACACTCACTTGATATCACAACTACCTGTCAATTAAAATAGAGAAATATCTGAATTCAACATTACTCAGGCATTACAATGTTACTCAAGAAAGTAAATACATTTTGAGAGTGCCTAAGTCAAACCCATGAAAGGCTTTATTTGAACAGCCTTTGGAGCCTTAGTTTTGATGGCTTCATGTAGAAAATAGTAAAAATAAAGAAAAACCCTTGAATGAGTAGGTGTGTCCAAACTTTTGACTGGTACTGTATATCAAATATAAATAATAAATCACCTCAAGGAACAAGGCAAAGTACCAGGTAGGGAGACATATTTAGATCAACCCAGAGTGTGTGTGTGTGTATTTGCAGTATGTTGTGGTTGGAGAACGGCAGGCTGTGGCCACAGTTGTGACTGCAGGAGGTTGCGGCAGCAGGAGGCTGTGTCTGCAGCATTGCAAGGAGCTGATCTGAAAGGGTTTCTAGGCAGGCTGTGGGGGTATTAGGACTAATCACACACAAAGAGCTTACTGGGGACATTTTAATTGAACAGGGTGGCAGGGTGGCCCAGGCAGAACAATCAAAGGCAGATTAAAAGGCAGTGTAACACACACACACACACACTGAAGAAAGCCAGAGGACAGAGGAAGACAGGCAATATATGTATAATGCTCCAAGTGTGTTTCAGTACAGGCAGATGACTAAGGGTAGCATTTTAAGACACAGGGCTAACACAAACAACACAATGTTGATCATTCAAGACCATACTTTACAGAGCCTTGGCACAAAATACTCCCCCAGGCTTGCTTGTTGTATTCACAAGCCAAACCATTGGCTTTCTCTGCTATTACAACTTTGATCAACACAATTCTCTCTCTCAAGGAGAAAGACAGGTTTAAAATAAAAAATAAAATGTTTAGGATTAGTGTTTCTGATGACTGTAGTAACAGTAGCAGTGTCTTGGAGTCTATGTAGTTAGTGAGACTTTGTGCTTTATCTCTTGTTCAGTAAGAGAGAGATAGCAGCGCTGGGGGATGGAGCGATTGACTTCAGAGGGCCTCCAGATCAATGAGATTAGATCCATTCGGCCATCGACCGGAGGACAGCTCCCGGTTCCAGAGACACAGTAAATGAAGAGTGGCAGCTAAGGTGTCCAGGGCAACGATAGGCCGTGATTGGTCCCAGTGGGCCTTTTCGAGTGTTCCCACGGTTACTGATGGGGTAGTTAGGGGATGTGGATGTGTGGATGACTTAAATGTAATGTAATGATAAGTGCGCACACACACACAGTCAAAAGTTTGGACAAACCTACACATTCATGTAGTAACCAAAAAAAAATGTGATTCTTCAAAGTAGCCACCCTGTGCCGTGATGACAGCTTTGCACACTCTTGGCATTGTCTCAACCAGCTTCATGAGGTAGTCACCTGGAACGCCTTTCAATTAGCCAGGTGTGCCTGGTTAAAAAGTTAATTTGTGGAATTTCTTTCATTCTTAATGTGTTTGAGCCAATCAGTTATGTTGTGACATGGTAGGGGTGGTATACAGAAGACAGCCCTATTTGGTAAAATACCAAGTCCATATTATGGCAAGAACAGCTCAAATGAACAAAGAGAAACAGCAGTCCATCATTACTTGAAAACATGATTGTCATTCCATGCAGAAGATTTCAATTTAAAAAACCATCAAGCGCTATGATGAAACTGGCTCTCATGAGGACCGCCACAAGAAAGGATTGTGGCCATTTGATTAATTGTTCAGCAGTCTTATGGCTTGAGGATAGAAGCTGTTAAGGAGCGTTTTAGTCCTGGACTTGGAGCTCCAGGACCGCTTGCCGTGCGGTAAGCAGAGAGAACAGTCTACGACTTGGGCGACTGGGGTCTTTGACAATTTGTTGGGCCTTCCTCTGACACCGCCTAGTATAAACAGTTGAAGTCGGAAGTTTACATAGACCTTAGGCAAATACATTTAAACTGTTGTGTCGTATGCAAACATGATGATTGAGTTGGAGGCGTGCGTGGCCACGCATGTCATGGGTGAACAGGGAGTACAGGAGGGGGCTGAACACGCACCCTTGTGTGGGCCCCCTGTTGAGGATCAGTGAAGTGGGGATGTTGTTTCCTACCTTCACCACCTGGGAGCAGCCCGTCAGGAAGTCCAGGACCCAGTTTCACAGGGCAGGATTCAGACCCAGGGCCCAAGCTTATTGATAAGCTTGGAGGGTACTATGGTGTTGAAGGCTGAGCAATAGTCAATGAACAGCATTCTGACATAGGTATTCCTCTTGTCCAAATGGGATAGGGCAGTGGGCAGTGTGATGGCGATTGCATCGTGGATCTGTTGGGGCGGTAAGCAAACTGAAGTGGGTCTAGGGTGTCAGGTAAGGTAGAGGTGATATGATCCTTAACTAGCCTCTCATAGCACTTCGTGATGACAGAAGTGAGTGCTACGGGGCGATAGTCATTTAGTTTAGTTATGTTTTCTTTCTTGGGTAAAGGAATAATGGTGGCCATCTTGAAGCAAGTGGAGACAGCCGACTGGGATAGGGAGAGATTGAATATGTCCGTAAACACTCCAGCCAGATGGTCTGAGCATGCTCTGAGGACGCAACTAGGGATGCCGTCTGGGCCAGCAGCCTTGCGAGAGTTAACACGCTTAAATTACTTAATCACGTCGGCCACGGAGAACGAGAGCCCACAGTCCTTGGGAGCGGGCCGCGTCGGTGGCACTTTGTGATCCTCAAAACGCGTGAAGGTGTTTAGCTTGTCTGGGAGCAAGATGTCGGTGTCAGCAACATGGCAGGTTTTCCCTTTATAATCCGTGATCGTCTGTGGACCTTGCCACATACGTCTCATGTCTGAGCCATTGAATTGTGACTTCACTTTTTCTCTGTACTGACATTTTGCCTGTAGGATTGCTTTACGGAGGGAATAACACACTGTTTGTTTTCAATCATATTCCCAGTCACCATGCCATGGTTAAATGCAGAGGTTCGCGCTTTCAGTTTTGCGCGAATGCTGCCATCTATCCACGGTTTCTGGTTTGGGTAGGTTTTAATAGACACCATGGGAACAACATCCCCAATACACTTCCTGATGAACTCAGTCACTGTGTCAATGTAAACGTCAATGTTATTCTCTGAGGCTACCCGGAACATATCCCAGTCCGCGTGATCGAAACAAGACAACGCAGTCATCACCCTGACCAAGGCCCTTCTACTCAGATTGCTCCGTTTGGCAGGGCGGCCAGCTCTAGAAAGAGTCTTGGCGGTTCCAAACTATTTCTATTTAAGAATGATGGAGGCCACCGTGATCTTGGGGACCTTGATTGCTGCAAAAATGTTGGGGTACCCTTCCCCAAGATCTGTGCATCGACACAATGCTGTCTCGGAGTGCTAGGGACAATTCCTTCAACCTCATGGCTTGGTTTTTGCTCTGACATGCACTGTCAACTGGGACCTTATATAGACAGGTCTGTGCCTTTCTAAATCATGTCCAATTCATTGAATATACCACATGTGGACTCCAATCAAGCTGTAGAAACATTAAGGATGATCAATGGAAACAGTTGAGACTCATACCAAAGGGTATGAAAACTTGTGAATAAGGTCATTCTGTTTTTAATTTGTAATACATTTTTAAAAACCTGTTTTCGCTTTGTTATTATGGGATATTGTGTGTAGATTGATGAGGGAAAACGTTTATTTAACCCATTTTATAATAAGGCTGTAACCTAACAAAATGTGGAAAAGGTCAAGGGATCTGTATACTTTCCGAATGCACTGTGTGTGTGTGTGTGTGTGTGTGTGTGTGTGTGTGTGTGTGTTTGTATACAGTTGAAGTCGGAAGTTTACATACACCTTAGCCAAATACATTTAAAATAAGTTTTTCAACAATTCCTGACATTTAATCCCCGTAAAAATTGCCTGTCTTAGGTCAGTTAGGATCACCACTTTATTTTAAGAATGTGAAATGTCAGAATAATACTAGAATGATTTATTTCAGCTTTTATTTCTTTCATCACATTCCCAGTGGGTCAGAAGTGTACATACACTCAATTAGTATTTGGAAGCATTGACTTTAAATATTTCAACTTGGGTCAAACGTTTCGGGTAGCCTTCCACAAGCTTCCCACAACAAGTTGGGTGTATTTTGGCCCATTCCCCCTGACAGAGCTGGTGTAACTGAGTCAGGTTTGTAGGCCTCCTTGCTCGCACACACTTTTTCAGTTCTGCCCACAAATCTTCTATGTGTTTGAGTTCAGGGCTTTGTGATGGCCACTACAATACCTTGACTTTGTGGTCCTTAAGCCATTTTGTAACAACTTTGGAAGTATGCTTGGGGTCACTGTCCATTCGGAAGACCCATTTGCGACCAAGCTTTAACTTCCTGATTGATGTCTTGAGATGTTGCTTCAATATATCCACATCATTTTCTGCCTCATGATGCCATCTATTTTGTGAAGTGCACCAGTCCCTCCTGCAGCAAAGCACCCCCACAACATGATGCTACCACCCCGGTGCTTCACGGTTGGGATGGTGTTCTTCGGCTTGCGAGCTTCCCCCCTTTTCCCTCAAAACATAACGATGGCCATTAGTTCTATTTTTGTTTCATCAGACCAGAGGACATTTCTCCAAAAGGTATTATCTTTGTCCCGATGTGCAGTTTCAAACTGTAGTCTGGGTTTTTTATGGCGGTTTTGGAGCAGTAGTTTCTTCATTGCTAAGCAGCCTTTCAGGTTATGACGATATAGGACTAATACTTTTGTACCCGTTTCCTCCAGCATCTTCACAAGGTCCTTTGCTGTTGTTCTGGGATTGATTTGCACTTTTCTCACCAAAGTACGTTCATCTCTAGGGGACAGAATGAGTCTCCTTTCTGAGCGGTATGACGGCTGCGTGGTCCCATGGTGTTCATACTTGCGTACTATTGTTTGTACAGATGAACGTGGTACCTTCAGGCATTTGGAAATTGCTCCCAAGGATGAACCAGACTTGTGGAGGTCCACAATTATTTTCTGGTCTTGGGTGATTTCTTTTTATTTTCCCATGATGTCAAGCAAAGAGGCACTGAGTTTGAAGGTAGGCCTTTAAATACATCCACAGGTACACCTCCAATTGACTCAAATTATGTCCATTAGCCTATCAGAAGTTTCTAAAGCCATGACATAATTTTCTGGAATATTCCAAGCTGTTTAAAGGCACAGTCAATTTAGTGTATGTAAACTTCTGACCCACTGGAATTGTGATACAGTGAATTATAAGTGAAATAGTCATCTGTCTGTAAACAATTGTTGGAAAAATTACTTGTGTAATTGTGTAAATTACATGCACAAAGTAGATGTCCTAACCGACTTGCCAAAACTATAGTTTGTTAACAGGAAATTTGTAGAGAGGTTGAAAAACGAGTTAATGACTTCAACCTAAGTGTATGTAAACTTCCAACTTCAAACACACAACACACACACACACACACACACACGTCCAGTGTGTCCTGACCTCGGAGAGCATCTCGTACTGTCCCCGTCGGCCTAGGGCGATGGTCAGTAGGTCGTAGACCACAGAGGCACTCTGCAGGCTGATGATGCGGTCGCTGTTGTGCTCTGGAATCCTGCTCAGCACCGCATCTCTGTTGGCCTGCAGGAAGAACACACACATCATCATATCACACACACACACAGTGACGGAGAAGAATAGAAAGAGGAGCTTGTGTGTGTGTGTGTGTGTGTGTGTGTGTGTGTGTGTGTGTGTGTGTGTGTGTGTGTGTGTGTGTGTGTGTGTGTGTGTGTGTTATTACTTTCCTCATGGTTACCAGAAATTCCCACAAGGATAGTATACAAGGAAAATTATCTGACGAGGACAAACGTTATTTTAAGCTTAGGGGTTAGAAGTTAGGGTCAGGTTGAGGTTTAGGGAAAATAGGATTTTGAATGGAAATCAATTTTAGGTCCCCACAAGGATAGTAAAACATGTGGGTGTGTGTGGTGAGGAGAAGAGTCAAAAGACGAGTGTTGTGTTTGACTGGGCAGAAAACAGGATGATTGGGGCCCCTGATTTTAAAAGCACCCATTAGAAGGGAAAAACTAACAGCATGGAAATCTAACACCCATTTAACTAATGGACCAAAGGAAAGAAATATTTTTTTAAAGTAGGCCTTCCACACATGGACTTCAATGCATTGCTTTGCCTTGCTTTGCTTTGGGAGTGTGATGGGGAAACTCTACTGAATGAAACAGTTGGTGACTGAGAGAAAAAATAAATGAACTTTGAATGCATTAACATTTGAACAAAGGGATTTCGGTTGTTATTGTTGAAAAGGTGCGTGATCTGAAAGATTAATCAAACTGCCAGGATAGAGGGATAAAATACCTGTGTGTGTGTGTGTGTGTGTGTGTGTGTGTGTGTGTGTGTGTGTGTGTGTGTGTGTGTGTGTGTGTGTGTGTGTGTGTGTGTGTGTGTGTGTGTGTGTGTGTGTGTGTCTTACCATAGATTCACTGATCAGCAACAGGAGCAGAGCCTCTTCTGTGTTTTCCTGTGGACAAAACAGACTGAGGGGAGGGAAAGAGAGCGGGTGGGAGGAAGCAAAGATAGTGAGAGAGACAGAGAGGAGACAAAGACCGTGAGGGGGGTGAACAGAGGGAGAAAAAGAGGAAAGAGGGAAATAATAGAAAGAGGGAGAGAAAGTTAGCAACCGATTATAGAGAGAGTGCCTGAAAACCACCACTGTCAGCTCAGCTTGGTTCACAAGCCAGCGTAACATGGGGTTTTCATGTGTAGGTAACCTGCCTAGGAGTGTCACATTTTGCCAATGTAGATACACACAACCTCTTCCTAACCGAGTCAGTAATACCGACAGGTTTCAAGCAGACCACCATATTCCCTGTGCCCAAGAAAGCAAAGGTAACCTGGCTAAATGACTACCGCCCCGTAGCACTCACGTCTGTAGCCATTCAGTGCTTTGAAAGGTTGGTCATGGCTCACATCAACGTCATCATCCCAGAAACCCTAGACCCACTCCAATTTGCATACCGCCCCAACAGATCCACAGATGATGCAATCTCTATTGCACTCCACACTGCCCTTTCCCACATGGACAAAAAGGAACACCTATGTGAGAATGCTGTTCTTTGACTACAGCTCAGCATTCAACACCATAGTGGCCACAAAGCTCATCACTAAGCTTAGGACCCTGGGACTAAACACCTCCCTCTGCAACTGGATCCAGGACTTCTTGATGGGCTGACCCCAGGTGGTATGGCTAGGCAACAACACATCTGCCACGCTGATCCTCAGCACTGGGCCCCTCAGGGGTGGGTTCTCAGTCCCCTCCTGTACTCCCTGTTAACCCACGACTGTGTGGCCAGGCATGACTCCAACACCATCATTACATTTGCTGATGACACAACAGTGGTAGGCCTGATCACTTACAACAACGAGACCGCCTATAGGGAGGTCAGATAACTGGCAGTGAGGTACCAGGACAACAACCTCTCCCTCAATGTGAGCAAGACAAAGGATCTGATCGTGGACTACAGGAAAAGGAGGGCCGAACACGCCCCCATTAACATCGACGGGGCTGCAGTGGAGCAGGTCGAGAGTTTCAAGTTCCTTGGTGTCCACATCACCAACAAACTATCATGGGCCAAACACACCAAGACAACACCTTTTCCCCTTCAGGAGACTGAAAATATTTGTCATGGGTGCCCCGATCCTCAAAAGGTTCTACAGCTGAGTCATCGAGGGCATTCTGGCCGGTTGCATCACCGCCTGATATGGCAACTGCTCGGCATCCGACCATAAGGCGCTACAGAGGGTAATGTGTACGGCCCAATACATCACTTTGGCCAACCATCCTGCCATCCAGGACCTAAATACTAGGCTGTGTCAGAGGAAGGCCCCAAAAAAATGTCAAAGACTCCAGTCACCCAAGTCATACACTGTTCTCTCTGCTACCACACGGCAAGCGGTACCGGAGCACCAAGTCTAGGACCAAAACGCTCCTTAACAGCTTCTATCCTCAAGCCATAAGACTGCTGAACAATTCATCAAATTGCCAACTGGACTATTTACATTGACACCTCCACTTTGTATTTACACTGCTGCTACTCGCTGTTAGTCATCTTTGCATAGTGTCTTCACCTCTGCCTACATGTACAAATTACCTCGACTAACCTGTACCCCCGCACATTGACTCAGTACCGGTACCCCCTGTACATGGTCTCGTTATTGTTATTTTATTGTGTTATCTTTTATACTTTAGTTAATTTAGTAAATATTTTTCTTACATCTATTTCTTGAAGTGCATTGTTGGTTAAGGGCTTGAAAGTAAGCATTTCACGGTAAGGTCTACACATGTTCTATTTGGTGCATAAAATCTGAAAAATTAAATTGGATTTGAATTGGCACATGGATTGTGTTGTCTGTACACAGGCTAGTATTATGATCTGGACAGGACTTTTTAATGCAACACAGTAGTGAAAAAGACCGGCAGAGCGAGAGGGAGAAGAGAGAGAGCCAGTAGACAGACAGAGGTCGGTCCATACTTCTCTCCGGAGTAGACACGTGGCCGGCGGCTGAGTGCGTAGTCCTTGGTGTAGGGGGCTCCCTGGCGTAGTAGGGGGTCATCCAGGGGGGACTGGCTGGGAGGGTCCTCCAGAGGACTCCAGTAGCTCTGCTCACACATCCCCCTCAGCAGGATCTCTGCTAGCTGTCGCGCTATGGTCTACAAAAGGGAAACAGAACACACACATATATAGTGTTACAGCACATGGGTGCACGTGCGGGCAAACACACTCTCTCTCTCACACACACACACACACACACACACACACACACTAGTACCCACCATTCGTAAGTTCTGTGTGGTCCTGGTCTCTACAGCTCGAAGGATCTCCCGGAAGCGGCCCACTCCCCGGGTCAGGTTACTGTGGCAACAAAAATATCTTAAGTTCATGATCTGTCTCTAAAGTATGGAGGAATGTTCTGGAAATCTGAGTCCACAGATTATATACAGTACCAGTCAAAAATTTGGGACACACCTACTCATTCAAGGGGTTTTTCTTTATTTTTACTATTTTCTACATGGTATAATAATAGTGAAGACATCAAAACTATGAAATAACACACATGGATACATATTGTAACCAAAAAAAGTATTGAACAAATCAAAATATAGTTTATAAATGAGGTTCTTCAAAGTTTCCACCCTGTGCCTTGACAGCTTTGCACAAGCTTGGTATTCTCTCAACCAGCTTCATGAGGTAGTCACCTGGAATTAATTTTAATTAACAGGTGTGCCTTGTTAAAAGTTAATTGGTGTAATTTCTTTAATTCTTAATGCGTTTGAGCCAATCAGTTTGTGTTGTGACAAGGTAGGGGTGGTATACAGAAGATAGCCCTATTTGGTAAAAGACCAAGTCCATATTATGGAAAAAACAGCACAAATAAGCAAAGAGAAACGACAGTCCATCATTACTTTAAAACATGAAGATCAGCAAATGCAGAACATTTCAAGAAAGTTCCTTCAAGTGCAGTCGCAAAAATCATCAAGCGCTATGATGAAACTGGCTCTCATGAGGACCGCCACAGAAAAGGAAGACTCAGAGTTACTTCTGCTGCAGAGGATAAGTTCATTAGTGTAACTGACAATTAACCTGCAAGTCTATGTCGTTGTGTTTTTTGTTTGAATTGTTCACGTGTTCGCTATGTGGGGGAAATGATAAGACAAGCCGAACTACGTGGCTAATAACTGTTGTAATGGGGATCATTATCGTAGCAACACACCTTCGGAGTGAAGGCAATCCGGCGCTGCGTTAGCCAAGTTTTCATGTCTTCGGGTGTAGTTCGTAAAGGCTGAAGTGTGTATGTTAGGATTGGAAAACGTTATAATAACTAAGGATGAAGCGTGAATTCATGCCAGGAATAATAAGTGTTAAGTTTTGATTTAATCCCTTCTGTAATAAGCAGCCAATTAGGTATGTTTCCTTTATTCATGCGTTTAATCTGATACTGTTATAGCTCCAGTTAAACTGTTTATGTATGTAAGCACTTCAGAGTTATATCAAGCTAATAAGTCACTCGTAAGACAAGAAAGATGTACGAGTGTGCTTAACTGTATTTTCATTTACGTTATAGTTCTCGCGGTGTGACGAACCTCTGACTCTGTCTGCCGTATTCTCTCGCTTTGCTCATTTCCTTACTAGGATGCCGGTGGGCGGAGCCAGGAGGGACATGGGAAACACCTGGGCCCGTGTGTGTCCCAGGATAAATAGACCTCTTCCACATTCATTGGGAGACTCTCTCCACGCAGACACACTATTGTTTATTAGTATATAGGATACCTTAGTTAATAAATATATTTTGCTATTCCTTATCTTCACGTTGTCTGCCTTTTTGTTACGGGCTTCGAGCCGGTCCGTGACAACGGAATGAGACAATTCTGACTACATTTACATTTAACATTTAAGTCATTTAGCAGACGCTCTTATCCAGAGCGACTTACAAATTGGTGCAGTCACCTTATGACATCCAGTGGAACAGCCACTTTACAATAGTGCATCTAAATCTTTTAAGGGGGGGGGGGGTGAGAAGGATTACTTTATCCTATCCTAGGTATTCCTTAAAGAGGTGGGGTTTCAGGTGTCTCCGGAAGGTGGTGATTGACTCCGCTGTCCTGGCGTCGTGAGGGAGTTTGTTCCACCATTGGGGGGCCAGAGCAGCGAACAGTTTTGACTGGGCTGAGCGGGAACTGTACTTCCTCAGTGGTAGGGAGGCGAGCAGGCCAGAGGTGGATGAACGCAGTGCCCTTGTTTGGGTGTAGGGCCTGATCAGAGCCTGGAGGTACTGAGGTGCCGTTCCCCTCACAGAATAAGTTCAAATTAAGTAACGGTTGTGCTCGTGGTTACTGGAGGGAGCTACAAATAGTTAAACCTCAGAAATTGCTTTCCAAATAAATGCTTCACAGAGTTCAAGTAAAAGACACATCTCAACATCAGATGAGACTGCGTGAATCAGGCCTTCATGGTTGAAATTCTGTAAATAAACCACTACTAAAGAACACATTTACATTTACATTTAAGTCATTTAGCAGACGCTCTTATCCAGAGCGACTTACAAAACACCAATAATAAGAAGAGACTTGCTTGGTCCAAGAAATGGCAATGGATATTAGACCGGTGGAAATCCAACCTTTGGTCTGATGAGTCCAAATTTGAGACATTTGGTTCCAACCGCCGTGTCTTTGTGAGACGCAGAGTAGGTGAACGGATGAGCTCCTCACGTGTGGTTCCCACCATGAAGCATGGAGGTGGTGGTGTGATGGTGCTTTGCCTTTGACACTGTGTGTGATTTATTTAGAATTCAAGACACACTTAACCAGCATGGCTACCACAGCATCCTGCAGCAATACACCATAATATCTGGTTTGCTCTTAGTGGGACTATCCTTTGTTTTTCAACAGGACAATGACCCAACACACCTCCAGGCTGTGTAAGGGCCATTTGACCAAGGAGAGTGATGGAGTGCTGCATCAGATGACCTGGCCTCCAAAATCACCCGACCTCAACCCAATTGAGATGATATGGGATGAGTTGGACCGCAGAGTGAAGGAAAAGTGCTCAGCATATGTTGGAACTCCTTCAAGATCATTAGAAAAACATTCCTCATGAAGCTGGTTGAGAGAATGCCAAGAGTGTGCAAAACTGTCATCAAGGCAAAGGGTGGCTACTTTGAAGAATCCAAAATGTATTTAGATTTTTTAAACACTTTTTTGGTTACATGATCCCATGTGTTATTTCATAGTTTTGATGTCTTCACTATTGTTCTACAATGTAGAAAATAGTAAAAAAAAAAAAAAAAAAAAAACTTGAATAAGTAGGTGTGTCCAAACTTTTGACTGGTACTGTATAGTGGCGATAGCAGACACAGATGCTACACAGTGGCGATAGCAGACACAGATGCTACACAGTGGCGATAGCAGACACAGATGCTACACAGTGGCGATAGTAGACACAGATGCTACACAGTGGCGATAGTAGACACAGATGCTACACAGTGGCGATGGCAGACACAGATGCTACACAGTGGCGATGGCAGATGCTACACAGTGGCGATGGCAGATGCTACACAGTGGCGATGGCAGATGCTACACAGTGGCGATGGCAGATGCTACACAGTGGCGATGGCAGATGCTACACAGTGGCGATGGCAGATGCTACACAGTGGCGATAGTAGACACAGATGCTACACAGTGGCGATGGCAGATGCTACACAGTGGCGATAGTAGACACAGATGCTACACAGTGGCGATAGTAGACACAGATGCTACACAGTGGCGATAGTAAACACAGATGCTACACAGTGGCGATAGTAAACTCTGCAAAAAAAGAAACATCTTTTTCAGGACCCTGTCTTTCAAAGATAATTCGTAAAAATCCAAATAACTTCACAGATCTTCATTGTAAAGGGTTTCAACACTAAACCATAAACAATTAATGAACATGAAGCTGTGGAACGGTCGTTCAGACACTAAAGAGGCCTTTCTACGGACTCTGAAAGACACCAAAAGAAAAATGCCCAGGGTCCCTGCTCATCTGCGCGAATGTGCCTTAGGCATGCTGGAGGGAGGCATGAGAACTGCAGATGTGACCAGGGCAATAAATTGCAATGTCCGTACTGTGAGACGCCTAATACAGCACTACAGGGAGTCAGGACGGACAGCTGATCGTCCTCGCAGTGGCAGACCACGTGTAACAACACCTGCACAGGATTGGTACATGCGAACATCACACCACAGGTACAGTATGGCAACAACTCCGAGTTACACCAGGAACACACAATCCCTCCATCAGTGCTCAGACTGTCCGCAATAGGCTGAGAGAGGCTGGACTGAGGGCTTGTAGGCCTGTTGTAAGGCAGGTCCTCACCAGACATCACCGGCAACAACGTCACCTATAGGCACAAACCCACTGTCGCTGGACCAGACAGGACTGGCAAAAAGGGCTCTTCACTGACGAGTCGTGGTTTTGTGTCACCAGGGGTGATGGTCGGATTCGCGTTTATCGTTGAAGGAATGAGCGGTACACCGAGGCCTATACTCTGGAGGAGATCGATTTGGAGGTGGAGGGTCCGTCATGGTCTGGGGCGGTGTGTCACAACATCATCGGACTGAGCTTGTTGTCATTGCAGGGGTAATCTCCATTCTGTGCGTTACAGGGAAGACATCCTCCTCCCTCATGTGGTACCCTTCCTGCAGGCTCATCTTGACATGACCCTCCAGCATGACAATGCCACCAGCCATACTGCTCGTTCTGTCTGTGATTTCCTGAATGACAGGAATGTCAGTGTTCTGCCATGGCCAGCAAAGAGCCCGGATCTCAATCCTATTGAGCACGTCTGGGACCTGTTGGACCGGAGGGTGAGGGCTAGGGCCATTCCCCCAAGAAATGTTTGGGAACTTGCAGGTGCCTTGGTGGGAGAGTGGGGTAACATCTCACAGCAAAAACTGGAAAACCTGGTACAGTCCTTGAGGAGGAAATTCACACCAGATAGTGACTGTTACTTTTGATTTTGACCCCCCTTTGGTAAGGAACACATGATTCCATTTCTGTTAGTCACGTGTCTGTGGAACTTGTTCAGTTTATGTCTCAGTTGTTGAATCTTGTTATGTTCATACAAATATTTAAGTATGCTGAAAATAAACGCAGTTGACAGTTTCTTTTTTTTGCTGAGTTTATAGTGGTGATAGTAGATAGATGATATATAGTGGTGATCGTGTGGATACATATTGTACCCCTGTCGGATACAGACCAAGCAGAAATTAGATTATTCTGAGAAAATCTCTGTTCTCAGAATTATAGACCTGTACAAACAAGCAATAAATAAAAAAATCTAAAGATTTCCTATAAATACTGTGAATATACCCACATCAGTGTGTGTGTGTGTCACTGAGCTGAGGGAGTCAGTTGATGGTAGGTGTCAATACCTTGGCTCAACACTTCTCTATGGATCAGACACACAGCAATACTGACACACCTACTCAGCTAACACTCACCCGCTGAACTGACAACACACACACACACACACACCTTTCACATGCATTCTCTGACTGCATCACACCATCATGGGATGGTGTTTATGTGCGTAATGCAAGAAAGTATCTTATGTGCCCGTGAGCATGTTGTTGATGAGTCACACTGTAACTTTGGAGAGCTGCTGACTAGGGTTCAGATCAGAGTGCTAAACTGCCCGGTAACACCAGACGAGAGAGCGGCCCAGCTCCAAGCGGCTCCTCTCCTCCCCCATCTCCCTGTCCCAATGACCAAAGAGAAGGGCAGAAAACGGTATACAGCCCCAGGCTACGGAGGAGGAAACTCAAATAGAAGCAGAAAAATGCTGAATAAATAGCTCCATCTAAATGTGTGGTGAACAGGGGTCATGCTGGGAAAGAGAGAGAGCAAAGTGTCAGCATCACTTACTGACTGTCACATCTCTGTAGAGCTAACCGATAGCTTGACCACCGCTCACACTAGAACCCCAATGTACACTTCTGAAGGGGTCATGTACAGCCGCTAAGCTAGCTTTGGTTTTGGTTGATCGTCTTTGTGTGTGTGTGTGTGTGGCATGAGTAAACTAGGCAATTTGTTATAGTGTGTGTTAATGTGGTGGGTAGGTTTTGCAGTCTTTCATTGGTCAGCTTGGCCCAGCTGTTCATTACATGGGAGTACATCAGAATCATTGGTGGCTTGTGTGTGTGGTGCATGTAACGTGGTGGTGCGTATGAGTTTGTAAATGAGGGCATCATCACATGCTTAATGCGTATTTGCTGTCAGGCCTCATTTTCATAAATCAACTCAAATCAATGTAGCACTGACAGTAAGGAGATGGGCAGGAAGGAATGCGTGTGTGGCTTGATTTGATAATAAGAAGTGAGGAAGCACAGACCAAGTATTCATCCCAAATAGCAACCTATTCCCCATGAAGTGCACACATTTTGACCAGGGCCCACAGGCCTCTTCACTATATAGGGTACCATCTGGGACTCACCCCTTGCATCCATCCAGTTGGTTCATTTGTACGCTAGACAAACTCTTATCCAACCAATCAAACCTTTCCCCGTTGGAAATCAGAAATCACTCCCTGACCAAGGACAAGATGCATCAGATTTCACAACAAGACAATCTGTTCTATTTAACATGACACTTCAATAAAAGGCATATAAGTAATCCTTCTCACCCCCCCCCCCCTTAAAATATTTAGATGCACTATTGTAAAGTGGTTGTTCCACTGGATGTCATAAGGTGAATGCACCAATTTGTAAGTCGCTCTGGATAAGAGCGTCTGCTAAATGACTTAAATGTAAAATGTTAAATGCATATTACTAAAAAGGCATAGTTTGAAGAATTGGCTTGGTCCATGCCCAGTCCCAAATGCCTCCTCCTCATGAACTACAACACATACTGGAAGATTTCTTTTACTATTCCGATCCGACAAAATCTACGAGCAGAGAGAGCAGCACGAGATTCACAGGCAGGAACGCTGCTGCATTATTCATGAGCTTAGCAGACACCTTTAGCCACAGAAAATTACCGCTACTCACAGCCTACACATTAGCCATGTACGCAGCTGGCTATTTACTGAAGACGTTTCCTTTTTAGCGTTGGCATTCTCGAGGATAGGAAAAGCACCTTCCCACTTGAAATAATGTGGGAACTGTGTGTGGACTGTGTGAGAGATTTGTACGTAGGGTGTTTTTATGTAGTGTATATGTCTTTATACCACTATACCAGTGTGTGTGTCCCATGTTGTTTCATTAGTGAGAGTGAGCGAGGGAGAGAGCTGTGTGGAGGGGGAGGCTGAGTGTAGGTGAAGATATGTAGCTTTCAACATGAAAGAGACACTGTGTTGCATCATCTATTAACTATTAGCTTCAGCAGCAGCCTTTTCTTTTTATCTCTTCTCTCGTGCTTTGAAGTGGGAAACAGTTCTCTCTATTTTCCTTGGGAAAAATCGACCTTGCTCTAGAACAGTGTCTGTGTACCAAATGGCACCCTATTCCCTATATACAGTAGTGCACTACATTTGGACCAGAGCCCTATGGGCCCTCATCAAAAGTAGTGCACTATAGCGGGTATAATGTGCCCTTTGGGACATAGCCAGTGTTTCCCAGGCAGACTGTGGTAAGGATGGGTCCTCCCAGGAGAACCAACCAGTCCAAATGGTTGCTTGAGGAGAATTTAATGGTGGATTTAATATGTAGCTGTATTAAAATGAGAAGATCAAGTTCCGCATAACTTCCATGAGAGATAAATAATTAATGTATGGGAATTGGCAATAGCAAAAAGAGCGATTAAGAAAAGGGTTGATAATGGTGTGCATTCTAAATTGCACAATTATCTCTTTAAAGTGCATTACTTTCAACCAGAGCCCTATAGGCTCTTGGCCATTGAGCTCTAAGCATGCTGGGATAGTGGAGGTAATGTCGTCAGTATGGGGGCGGGGCTACGAAAAGGAAGAGGTAATCATCCACCTTCAGGTCTGATTGAAACAAAGCCAGCACACGCACACACAGCCAGCCAGCCAGCCAGCCAGCACACGCACTCACTCACAGCCAGCACACACTCACTAACAGCAAGCGCGCGCACTCAGCCAGCACACACACACTCACTAACAGCAAGCGCGCGCACTCAGCCAGCACAAACACACTCACTAACAGCAAGCGCGCGCACTCAGCCAGCACACACACACTCACTAACAGCAAGCGCGCGCACTCAGCCAGCACACACACACTCACTAACAGCAAGCGCGCGCACTCAGCCAGCACACACACTCACTAACAGCAAGCACAAGCGCCAGCCAGCACACGCGCACTCAGCCAGCCAGCCAGCCAGCACACGCGCACTCAGCCAGCCAGCCAGCCAGCCAGCACACGCGCACTCAGCCAGCCAGCCAGCCAGCCAGCACACGCGCACTCAGCCAGCCAGCCAGCCAGCCAGCCCAGCCCAGCCCACGGGCTCAGCCAGCCAGCCAGCACGGGCACTCAGCCAGCCAGCCAGCCCACGCCGCACTCAGCCAGCCAGCCAGCCAGCCAGCCAGCCCAGCCGCCAGCCAGCCCACGCACTCAGCCAGCCAGCCAGCCCACGGGCACCAGCCAGCCAGCCACGCGCACTCAGCCAGCCAGCCAGCCAGCACACGCGCACTCAGCCAGCCAGCCAGCCAGCCCACGCGCACTCAGCCAGCCAGCCAGCCAGCCCGCCCACGGGCACTCAGCCAGCCAGCCAGCCCACGGGCACTCAGCCAGCCAGCCAGCCCACGGGCACTCAGCCAGCCAGCCAGCCCACGGGCACTCAGCCAGCCAGCCAGCCCACGGGCACTCAGCCAGCCAGCCAGCCCACGGGCACTCAGCCAGCCAGCCAGCCAGCCAGCCAGCACGGGCACTCAGCCAGCCAGCCAGCCAGCCAGCCCACGCGCACTCAGCCAGCCAGCCAGCCAGCCAGCCCACGCGCACCAGCCAGCCAGCCAGCCCACGCGCACTCAGCCAGCCAGCCAGCCAGCCAGCCCACGGGCACTCAGCCAGCCAGCCAGCCCACGGGCACTCAGCCAGCCAGCCAGCCCACGGGCACTCAGCCAGCCAGCCAGCCAGCACACGGCACTCAGCCAGCCAGCCAGCCCACGCGCACTCAGCCAGCCAGCCAGCCAGCCAGCCCCCAGCCAGCCAGCCAGCCAGCCCAGCCAGCCCAGCCAGCCCACGCGCACTCAGCCAGCCAGCCAGCCCACGCGCACTCAGCCAGCCAGCCAGCCCACGCGCACTCAGCCAGCCAGCCAGCCCACGCGCACTCAGCCAGCCAGCCCACGCGCACTCAGCCAGCCAGCCAGCCCACGCGCACTCAGCCAGCCAGCCAGCCCACGCGCACTCAGCCAGCCAGCCAGCCCACGCGCACTCAGCCAGCCAGCCAGCCCACGCGCACTCAGCCAGCCAGCCAGCCCACGCGCACTCAGCCAGCCAGCCAGCCCACGCGCACTCAGCCAGCCAGCCAGCCCACGCGCACTCAGCCAGCCAGCCAGCCCAGCCAGCCAGCCCACGCGCACTCAGCCAGCCAGCCAGCCCACGCGCACTCAGCCAGCCAGCCCACGCGCACTCAGCCAGCCAGCCCACGCGCACTCAGCCAGCCAGCCCACGCGCACTCAGCCAGCCAGCCCACGCGCACTCAGCCAGCCAGCCCACGCGCACTCAGCCAGCCAGCCCAGCCAGCCAGCACACGCGCACTCAGCCAGCCAGCCCACGCCGCGCACTCAGCCAGCCAGCCCACGCGCACTCAGCCAGCCAGCCCACGCGCACTCAGCCAGCCAGCCCACGCGCACTCAGCCAGCCAGCCCACGCGCACTCAGCCAGCCAGCCCACGCGCACTCAGCCAGCCAGCCCACGCGCACTCAGCCAGCCAGCCCACGCGCACTCAGCCAGCCAGCCCACGCGCACTCAGCCAGCCAGCACACTCAGCCAGCCAGCCCACGCACTCAGCCAGCCAGCCCACGCGCACTCAGCCAGCCAGCCCACGCGCACTCAGCCAGCCAGCCACGCGCACTCAGCCAGCCAGCACACACGCACTCAGCCAGCCAGCACACGCGCACTCAGCCAGCCAGCACACGCGCACTCAGCCAGCCAGCACACGCGCACTCAGCCAGCCAGCACACGCGCAGCCACTCAGCCAGCCCAGCACTCAGCCAGCCAGCACACGCACGCAGCCAGCCAGCCAGCACTCAGCGCGCCAGCCAGCCAGCCACAGCCCACTCAGCCAGCCACACTCAGCCAGCCACAGCCAGCCAGCAGCCCACGCGCACTCAGCCAGCCAGCCCACGCCACTCAGCCAGCCAGCCCACGCACTCAGCCAGCCAGCCCACTCAGCCAGCCAGCCCACGCGCACTCAGCCAGCCAGCCCACGCGCACTCAGCCAGCCAGCCCACACTCAGCCAGCCAGCCCACGCACTCAGCCAGCCAGCCCACGCGCACTCAGCCAGCCAGCCCACGCGCAGCCTCAGCCAGCCAGCACCACGCGCACTCAGCCAGCCAGCACACGCGCACTCAGCCAGCCAGCCACGCGCACTCAGCCAGCCAGCCCACGCGCACTCAGCCAGCCAGCACACGCGCACTCAGCCAGCCAGCACACGCGCACTCAGCCAGCCCACACGCGCACTCAGCCAGCCAGCACACGCGCACTCAGCCAGCCAGCACATCACTCAGCCAGCCAGCACAGGCACTCAGCCAGCCAGCCAGCCAGCACACGCGCACTCAGCCAGCCAGCACACGCGCACTCAGCCAGCCAGTCAACCTGCACTCAGCCAGCCAGCTATGGCACTCAGCCAGCCAGCACACGCGCATTCAGCCAGCCAGGGCACTCAGCCAGCCAGGGCAGCCAGCCAGCACACGCGCACTCAGCCAGCCAGCACACGCGCACTCAGCCAGCCATCTGTCCTCAGCCAGCCAGCAAATGGACTCAGCCAGCCAGCACACGCGCACTCAGCCAGCCAGCACACGCGCACTCAGCCAGCCAGCACACGCGCACTCAGCCAGCCAGCACACGCGCACTCAGCCAGCCAGCACACGCGCACTCAGCCAGCCAGCACACGCGCACTCAGCCAGCCAGCACACGCGCACTCAGCCAGCCAGCACACGCGCACTCAGCCAGCCAGCACACGCGCACTCAGCCAGCCAGCACACGCGCACTCAGCCAGCCAGCACATGCACACACAAAACTTTACTTTCATATCATAAGATCTAGATAGTCACACACACTACTTCTCTAACCTACAGGGAAGCTAACCGGCAGGTACCAAACTATGGCTAACTAGATCAAACCACAGCAGCTATGGACCCTGTCTCAAATCCCATGTTCAAGCCATTGAGCCTGCTGAGTCCAATCACTCTTCTTCAGGCAGGCTTGAGGCTTAGCATTTTGGCTATGAGCTGCAAGTCAACCTGAGTCTCTATGGTACTACAAGGGCATTCATCTCTATGGGGGCTGAGGGGCAGAGAGGAGTGGAGGAATACCTACCATCTGTCCTGAGACAAATGGACCCTTGGATTGGATGAAAGAGTGTGGAGCAGAGAGGGAAGAGTGACAGTGGAGCAGCAACACACACACAGTGGGTTAGTGATGATTATTACCAGCCTAGATGTCAGTGTATGTGTATTCCACACACATGCCCACAAACACGCCCACAAACACACCCACTGTCTCTCTCAGACACAACACGCGCTCTCTCCTACCCGTTTTTAAAGTGGATGACATGTGCCCTCTGAAGTCCAGTCTCCAGGAAGTATCCCAGCTCCTGTTCCTGTGCCACTGGGCCTGGCTTTGGACTGCGGTTCTGCATCCCCGCACTGAGGGCCTGAAACACACAAAACAGACCTGAGAACACACAGCACAGGCAACACACTGGTCTAGGAACAGTCAGCTGTGAACGCTTGAAGACGCAGAGAACAAAGCCAGCCTAGTGTTCACACTGGGCATCAACAATAGATTATCACACTGTATACACAATACATAAAATCAGCCTGCAACGCTCCAATCAGAGAGATAAGAAAACACAACCAAGACAACATGAGGTAATAATAGGACTAGAAGGAAAGAGAGAAGAGGAGAGGGGAGTGGGCAGATTGAAGAACCTTGGCTGCTCCTCTCTTCTCACCATCCCTCTCCTCCCCCTCCTATCCCTGTCCTCTCCCTATTTTCTCTCCATCAGTCCAACCAGACGGGCCCCATTGTGTTCCAACTCTTCTCTCATCCCTGTCTGTCAAACAGATGAAATCATTTCATCCAGCAGCAGGTAGCTAGTGTCCTCACAGTACCTTGAGAGAGCGAGAGCGAGAGCGAGACACACACAGAGGGAAGAGAGAGAGACACACAGAGACAGACAGAGACAGACAGAGACAGACAGAGACAGACAGGACAGACAGAGACAGACAGGACAGACAGGACAGACAGGACAGACAGAGCGCTTAGAGCAGCCTGGCCTTATGTAAGCCAAAAGAACAGAGTAGAACAGAACAGAGCAGAACAAAGCGGCACTAGCCTGGTTCTGTGGAGATGAGGAGGAGTGATAGATAGCACTACAGCCAGGTGTTTATCTAGGGCCTGTTGCCCTATTCATCTCCTGGGTGTTGTACCAGTGTCTCTCTGCATGCTGTATGGAATCAGCTGCTGGTTCAGTTACAGGGAGGCAGAGGGAGGGGGTCTATTTGGGGGAGTGAATCGATGCCACTAGATTAGAGTTTCAATATTGAATTCAAATAGCCGATACAGTTTAATGACATTTTGGAGCAACAACACAGCTCTATCCAGAGGCTTGGTCACTAAAATGACACCATGAGCCCAAAATGGGCCAAATGAGTCAACTAAGGACACAGGCCATCATGTTTTTTAAATATTTTGTTAGAGAAGAATCAGTTGTCACATTTTGTTGAGTCATCACTTGCCATTAAGAATCCCATTCTGAATGTCTAGGCACTCAATGTTTAGAAATAAATTCCGCTGTCCCATAAATCCATATTTGCATCTTGTTTTTGTAAACAGCATCATTCATACATGGATTTATGGCACAGTGGAAAAACTGGTGGGGACCTGGTGGCCCTGGTCCCCTTCCACCACTACGGTACTAATACTACAGACACCAGCACTACAGATGGAGTATAGGCCTATAAGGCCTACTGCAATAGTACACAGGCAGATCCAACTCCCAAACATTAGTGGATGTGTGGTGAGTGTTCTGGCACAAAATGGTTGCCGCTTTGAGGACTGAAAAAGCCCAATAAAAATCCAATCAATTAATTAATTAATTACAGCCATGTCCAATCAGCTTATTGAGGACACCAAGAATGGATAGCTATTCATTAAAAAGGTCAAACAGAAACTATTCGAGAACATTCATTTTTTATTTGACCTTTATTTAACTAATTCTTATTTACAATGAAGGCCTAGGAACAGTGGGTTAACTGCCTTGTTCAGGGGAAGAATGACAGATTTTCACCTTGTCAGCTTGGTGATTTGATCTTGCAACCTTCAAGTTACTAGTCTAACGCTCTAACCATTAGGCTACCTGCCGCCCCACTAATTAAGTTGCTGGTGGCTGGTCTTGGTATTTTGTATTGCAACTTAACTGTAATTTTAAAAGAGGGTTGGTTATTTTGTTAGTATTAGCCTAGATCCCCTAAAAATGATTTGGTTTGGTCAAAATTATTAGAGCATCTCCATCTTCTCCCTCCTGTCAACACATCCAGAAGTAAAGCCAATGTCAGCCGGTTGCTAGGTTACCTTCTCTACTTCCTGTAGGTAGAGCAGGGCGATGTCTCCAGACTTCTCATAGCAGGTAATCACTTCTTGGTCTTTGTCCACGTTACGATTGGACAGGGACGGAGACGCAGCCGGGACTTTCTCTAGACACAGACCTAGAGAGAGGAAGTTCATTATGCTGTATACTGTACACACATTGTAGCCACAATGCAGCCTACCAAGGGTTAAAGTTCATGCTGAAGCTTTAGTGTGTGTGTATTTGTGTGCGTGCGTAGTGTACACTCATCTCTCCTCTCTGGCTAATTCAAGCCCGTCCTCAGCCACGGAAAAAGTGACACACCTGGGCTGGGCCCCTGCTGCAATATGAATCAGTAGGTGATCAAGGCTCCCAGACAGCCAGCAGAGAGCCCCTGAATGTTTTATCACACGCTCAGAGGACAACGCACTAGCCTGACAGACGTCTGGAGGAGCAACCAGAAACTCAGGGTTAGGTGGCAATGGAAGTGTCTCGTTGCTCTGCTCTGTCTGGGGCCTCTAGGAGCAACGGAAGTGTCTCACCGTCCTGCTCTGTCTGGCCCTGGGGCTGACTGGGGCTTCCAGGAGCCAGTGTATGGGATCTGAGTAAAGGACACCTCACATCAGCCAAGGACTGAAGGAGATACCTGAGACAGATTTATTTTATAGCAGTCCCCTTCCTTTCTTCTAGAGGACATTGGGACAACAATCATCTTCCACTTCTGGCTGCTGCTGGTCTTGGTTTCACAAATTAAGGCTCTCACTATTTTCCCTCATGTGGTTTCCCTGATTTTGTAACCTGCAAGGAAACAAAAAACTGGGGCTTTGTTGTAGCCTGGGCCCCTCGCTATAGGCAGAGTTTTATTTGTATACTCATGTGGTAAGGAAAATAAATAAATCGGGGCCCTAAAAGGATACTCTTTGGTACGGGAAGAGTATCCCTGTCTGACCTCTGGGTAGATTGGGCCGTGTCTCTGTCAATCACCAGACCATTCTGTATGTAATGAGATAATATGGAGGAAAGCAACACTTCCATTGTGGCCACACACACCTCTTTGTTATGAAATCCAAGCTGCAGTTTCCGAAGCCCCCTTTTAAAACAAACATTAATAATAGATGATAGCCTTAATAACGAATTAATTATAAATAGCTCTCGTCTCTGGAATTACACAAGACTACGGCAACCGTGTGGCGCTCAAATAGAGCCATTCACTAACAGGGTCCAAACAATACAAGCCAAACGGTTCATCCATCAACTCCCCATGATTGCTTTACACACCCTGAAACCTCCAGTACCATAGAGGTGCAGACGTCTTCTCATTATAGGACATGACTGGAACATGAATACGGCTGTGTGTTGAGAGAGTGATAAATGGAGGCAGAGAGGGAGATGGAGAGAGAGGTATACGTAGATAAAAACAGGAGAGCCGGCAGAGACGGAGAGATGGAAAGATGAAAATGCTCGATCACCCACTCTGGCAAGGGAGAGAGAGAGAGAGAGAGAGAGAGAGAGCGAGACAGACAGAAAGACAGCAGCAGAGGGGCGTCAGCAGCCAGGCCTGTCTTCGCCTTATAAAGATATACCCTTGTGGTGGTGCGGGTGGGTGGGTTAAAGACTGTGGATCCTCTTGTCGTTGTGGGGCTCTGCTGCCGTGCCACACATAACTTATTCATTCCACTGTGGCACTTTAACAGCCTAATGGGCTCCTGTGTTACTCTAAACAGGCCCGGCCTGAGCCCCTCCTCCCCTCTCGATTAGGACGCTCATAAAATTTTTACAGCACTAAAGTCTTCCCATTAACCCCCATCGGACAAACAAAATGGCTGGTCCAGACAAAGAAACACAACTGACTAATGAACTCCGATGTGGTGTATGGGCGACTGCTTGGCTTGCATCGTTGGGTGGTCTGTGTAAATCCTAGGGTATGTTGGTGTATGTATAGAGGGGGACAGGTGTATGTGTGTGTGTGTGCGCACTAGGCTGCTGTATTGAGGTGGACAGGCTGAGGCTCCACACTACGGCAGTGCTTCTTCTCTCAGCTCACAGCCAACGTAACGCTGCTGGTCTGTCAGAACTCTGATCAAAGCTCTGCAGTCCTGGCTGACACATTCACTGTGCTCTGCATTAGAAATTGAGAGAGCGAGAGTGTGCGGTATGTATGGTGTGCGTGTTTGCATGAGAGCGGAGGACTCCTCTCGCCACAACAGTGAACCCCTACCGCCACCACATGGCCAAACAACACATTGCAGGGGATACGAGGTCAAGCCACGAGGACTGGTCCTGCTGTCAGTTTCCTCAATTCAGAGACAACACATTTTCCCTCCATGTCATGTACATTTTCAAATACACACGAGTAACAATGTTGTTCCAAAGCATGACTAGATTACCTATGTCAAGCTTTAAAAACGGGGTAGGGTGCCACTGGGGTGCCACGGCAGGGCAGGCACGAAGTCCTGACTCGGACTGGCCAGACCAGCAGAGTTAGCTAATACAGTCACCCCAGCCTCAGCACTTTCTCAATGACAGGAGATGAAGAGGGATTCAGCACCACATATTACGTTGAACGTTTTAATGTCACAGGCACAAGTACAGTGAAATGCCTTTCTTGACAGCTCCAAACCTAACAATGCAGTAATCAATAACAATGTGGTACTACAAATGTGTTCACTAATAAGTGTATTAAAAAATGAAGTGTTTGGTCCCATATTCATCACATGCTATGACTTGTGACTCTACACATTTGCTGTTTGTTTTGGTTGTGTTTCAGACTATTTTGTGCCCAATAAAGATTAATGGTAAATAATGTATCGTCATTATGGAGTAACTTTTATTATGAATAAGAATATAATGTTTCTAAACACTTCTACATTAATGTGGACGCTAGCATTGTTACAGATCATCCTGAACAAATCGTGAATAATGAGGAGAGAGAAAGTTAGATATCATACCACCCCAAAATGCTAACCTCCCCTGTTATTGTAATGGCAAGAGGTTAGCATGTATTGGGGGTATGATATAAAAACACTAACCTCCCCTGTTATTGTAATGGTGAGAGGTTAGCATGTATTGGGGGTATGATATAAAAACACTAACCTCCCCTGTTATTGTAATGGTGAGAGGTTAGCATGTATTGGGGGTATGATATAAAACACTAACCTCCCCTGTTATTGTAATGGTGAGAGGTTAGCATGTATTGGGGGTATGATATCAAATGCTAACCTCCCCTGTTATTGTAGTACAGAGCCAGAAAACAAAAAATAATGTCACTGTCCCAATACTTTTGGAACTGACTGTTTGTATGTACCATATTTACAATGTGCAGGCATACTGGAGTGACAGAGGTAAATATGTAAAGGGGTAAGGTGACTAGGTATCAGGAAATACACTATATATATATTCAAAAGTATGTGCACACCGCTTCAATTAGTGGATTCATCTATTTCAGCCACACCCATTGCTGACAAGTGTATAAAATCGAGTATACAGCCATGCAATCTCCATAGACAAACATTGGCAGTAGAATGGCCTTACTGAAGTGCTCAGTGACTTTCAACGTGGCACCGTGATTGGATTCCAACAAGGATTCCATTCGTCAAATGTCTGCCCTAGTCAACTATAAGTGCTTTTATTATGAAGTGAAAACGTCTAGGAGCAATAACGGCTCAGCAGCGAAGTAGTAGCCCACACAAGCTCACAGAAGCGCATAAAAATCGTCTGTCTTCTGTTGCAACACTCACTACAGAGTTCCAAACTGCCTCTGGAAACAACGTCAGCACAATAACTGTTCGTCAGGAGCTTCATGAAATGGGTTTCCATGGCCTCGCAGCCACACACAAACCTAAGATCACCATGCACAACGCCAAGCATCGGCTGGAGTGGTGTAAAGCTCGCCGCATTGGACTCTGGAGCAGTGGAAACGCATTCCCTTGAGTGATGAATCACACTTCACCATCTGGCAGTCTGACGAATCTGGGTTTGGCAGATGCCAGGAGAACGCTATCTGCCCCAATGCATTGTGCCAACTGTAAAGTTAGGTTGAGGAGGAATAATGGTCTGGGGTTGTTTTTCTTGGTTCGGGCTAGCCCACTTAGTTCCAGTGAAGGGACATTTTAACACTACAGCATACAATGACATTCTAGACGATTCTGTGCTTCCAACTATACAGCAACAGTTTGGGGAAAGCCCTTTTCTGTTTCAGCATGACAATGCCCCAGTGCACAAAGCGAGGTCCATACAGAAATGGTTTGTCGAGATCGGTGTGGAAGATCTTGACTGACCTGCACAGAGCCCTGACTTCAATCCCATCGAACACCTTTGGGATAAATTGGAACACCGACCTCGAGCCAGGCCTAGTTGCCCAACATCAGTGCCCGACCTCACTATAGCTCGTGACTGAAAGGAAGCATCCATGCAGCAATGTTCCAACATCTAGTGGAAAGCCTTCCCAGAAGAATGGTTGCTGTTATAGCAGGAAAGGGGTGACCAACTCCATATTAATACCCATGATTTTGAAATGAGATGTTCAACGAGCAGGTGTCCACATACTTTTGGTCATGTAGTGTACAATATGTAGAGTAGCAGCGGCATATATGGTGATTGTATGCGAGTGGGTGTGCGTGTGTGTAGAGTCAGTATAAATGTATGTGCATATTATGTGTGTGTAAGCAAATTATGGAGTGAGTGTTTGTGTGTGTGTGTTGAAGTGACAGCGCATGAAACCTGAGAGTACTTGGGGACAGGAATGATGGTGGTCATTTTAAAACATGTGGGGGTTACAGACTGGGACAAGGAGAGGTTGAAAATTATAGTGAATATGCCTGCCAGCTGTTCTCACATGCTCTGAGAACGCTACCTGGAACACCACCGGGCCCCGCAGACTTGTAGATGTTAACCTGATTAAAGACCTTACTCACGTCAGCCTCGGAGCGCAAGATTACCCAATCCTAAGGGGTCGGTGGCGGCCCTCACACCCGACACGATGTTGCTATTGTCGAAGCGTGCAAAACAAAATGCATTGAGTTTTGTCTTGGAGAGAAGCATCATTGGGCAGATCACAGCTGGGTCTTCTTCTGTAATCTGTAACGGACTGTAGCTCTGCCACATGCTGCGGGGGTCGGAAGCCTGTGTAATAGGATTCTACCTTATTCCTGGATTGTCCTTTTACTCATTTGATGACTACGCGGAGGTCGTCTTGTACTTGTTCCTGTCCTCAGCCTCAGGTTTGGTTTCAGATTAGGCTCAACGTCCTTGGGAATTGACAGATGACACTTCCTATCAAGCTGGTCACCAAAATGACTGGAATGGAATGTGTAAAGTAGAGTAAAGCACTGAAGCAGAGTTGAGATCGAGCTGAGGCTTGGCGGTTGAATAGAAACTCGGGTTATGCAGTGTTTTCCATAAGCGCTGGAGGTCGGCTAAACAGCTGATAGACTAATTGTCAGCCGGCTCCTTCTTCCACTTTTCATTTAAAAAAGTTTACAATTACATTGCTAGTCAGAAAAGTCTGTATAGCCTTCTCCCACTAGAATGAACAATACGCATCTTCTAGTTATACAGTATATTGATAGGACAGGCGCCTGTCAGTCACAAAGCAAGCGATGAGAGAGAAACACTGCTGGTTTGTTGTTGGTCCTGCCTCTCAGTACCGGTGTTATTTTTGTGAACTGTGGTTGGCTACAGTCAATTTTATTTTCACAGAAGGAGCGCATGTTGCTTCATTGACTCCTGGTGAGTGAATTTACAAGCAACTGGCAATGGTTGGAAATCCACTTCATTATTGTTATGTGGCACATTCATTTATTTCCTTTTGCGTGTTTCAAAGGCCTACAGACAACCACGGAGTCGGGGTGCATAGGCTATTTACTGTTGCTTGTGTTGACTAGTTTCTAAGAGGTGACGAACGAACTGAATAAAGTCCATCTCCTATATCCCTTTGCTCTTCATAAATCATACAACGTAGTTATGTCTATTGTATCGTGTCGGGACAAGTAAACTAAAGATGTTGTTTGTGTTTTCCTAGGATTCAAAGACCATGTCGAGACTTGCCAGTGTCCGCTAAAAGTGACTCGTCAGTGTAGACGAGTGATGGGTTGTTCGGCTCTTTTTGCACAGCTCTTTTTGGGTGAATGGAACCAAATTGCATCGGTGAGAGAGCCATTCATTTGGCACACTAATTTGAATACTGGTAGACTATTACTGCTCTTTGATCACTATATGCCGATAAATAATGAAAACATTTGATGAAGATGTTGAATCCTCACTGCAGGAACAATAGGTAGTGGAGAGAGAGCCTCATTCTGGTCCAAAATATGATACAAGAAAACAGATTGAAGCATATAAAAGCTAATGGCATGAAACTGATATGGTATTATAGATGTTGATATAGGCTTCTGATTTTATTAAAGTGTTGATAATGGAGTAGTCAACTGCTGCTTTCTGAGTAGCAAAGCCCATGTTTAACACCTGCTTCATTCTTCAAATCATACCTGTATGTTTATTCTTGGGTACCTGACTTATATATATATATATAATTTTTTTTTATAACCTTTATTTAACTAGAATTGGGGTTGCACAATCTGGCAGGGGTAACTAATTTACTGCAATTCTATATTATTTCTCAACAGGGAATCCAAGTTTACTTACCTTTTTTCTTAGGTCTTTGCCACAATAAACTAAATTGAAAGAGGAGACTAGATGTATTTTTTGCCACAATAAATTAACTTGAAAGATTACACTAATATTTATAAATAGATTACTAATCTACAGCCTTCCTTCCGCCAAAATCCCACCCACAGTGATTGATTGACAGGCTAAACTCGAAGGGATAGTTCAAGCAAATGACATTGGTTTTCCTGTGTCCACAGCAGCAAAGACAATAAAATACATAATTTGAAGAACAAACATCAGTGGCAATTCATATCTTGTAGTAACGCTGTAAAAATGACTTTAATCTCAAGAGAAGACAGATTGAAATGTAAAAAAAAGATTATTTTACATAGAAAATAGTCCTTATCATATAAGTCTAAACGATATCCAAAACAACTAACACGCTGAATTCATACATTTTCAGTAATTGTTATTGTAAAGCCTTTCTACTCAACACCACAACTAATTTTACCAATCTGTGAAGTAAAGTTGTTAAAGTATTCAGTAAGTCACCTGTGTATTTCAGATGGAATCAAGGCATTAGAATGTACCAGAGGCATTCAAAATAAAGTACATTCTGCAACAACAACAAAAACGGACCCCCCCAGCCCGGAACTTCCTGGCTGGCTCGTTTTTTTATTTGGCTGGCTACACCATGTATTAACGGGTAACACTGATTATGCAGCTCCGAAACCATACTTCTGTCCCCTTGAAACAAAAATATGTGTCTAGACTTTTGATTTGGGAATACTTGCAGGGTTCTTCATGCACAGAGTATTTTGTGGCGGGAAACCCAGAGGTTTGATCACACCCTCCACCTTATGCCTCTTTTTTAGCCTGGAAAAACCCGGACTGGTGTAATGTGAAGGCATACTACAATTGGTACACAAGGCTCTTACCTTTGGTAGCGTATGCCTCGGCGATCATGGAGAGACGGTAGACAGGGGCTCCCACCAGCGCCAGCTCGTCCAGGGTCACTTTGCCATACTGGTTGATGGCTTCACTGTAGTCTCCCTCCACGTAGGACAGCTTGGCCATTAACATGCTGGCCTCTTGCATGTAGTCCGGCTGGGCACGAAAGGAAAGAGAAGAGACAGATAGTGTTGTTTTCTCCTGCACACAAAGACGTGTAGCTAAATGTATACGCTTCAGAGAAAAAGAGGGCATAGAAGCTGCACGAGGGAGTGATGCAGCGTTATGAGGTTCTATAATTCAAAGGGGATTCTCTCAGTTTGGAAAGGCAGTGAGTGTAAAGCCAGATACTGATTAAACCAGTGTTACCTTTTGTAGTATTAGAATACTGTTATAAGTCTGGTAGTTCTGAGCAATTAATTGAAATTTCAGTTATTTTTAGTTTTTTAAACAACTAATTGACCGACATCAATTCCATTTTGGGTGTTTGCTTTCTAAGAGCTCAACACGCATATTGCACAGTTTCTCAAGAGATAAATCAGATCCAGCTTGAACTGTGAGATGTAGTAGGGAGTTGTAGTTTCCAACAGGCCAATATTATAGGTAATTTAGTGCATAAAACCTGGTAATTAACTACAATGACAATCCATTATGCATCTCCTTGTCTGATCTGTTTGTTTTACGCCTGCTACGGTTGGTGTGGGGCGGAGATGGAGAGAAGAATGCGCAATCGTGGATATAGAGCAGCTGTTGCTTCGCGAGGTAAAATACATGATCTGAGTGATTGATAGTTGGTATTCATCAGTCATAAACGTATGCCTTATTTACTTTGATTTTGTCAGACAGCATAGGCAGGAACTCAATAGCGATTAGACAATGACTTGGAATGAAATGAGAAAGTCGTCAAATAAAATATCTTATTCAAGTTATGCGAATAAATTATGGTTATTAAGTGATAAGCAGTAATGGGCAGTCACTACCATCACAGGACTTTTAATAATTGTTTTATTCTGTGTTGTTAAAGCATTCAATCCAAATAATCGAAACCAAAATGGAAAACCGTAATTACTTTTTAATCAAACCGAAACAGACCTCAAAAAGCACTAATCGCTCAGCATTAAAGACTGCACTACACTGTTATAACACTATTACAAGACTAAACTAGACTGAAAAGTAGACAGATGATGTATACTAATATAATGGTCATAGGTGAAGTCTACTGTGTTACATCAACTACCTTGAGGTTCCCTCGGTCCAGGGCAGCAGTCAGGTGTTTGTGGACCTCCACTAGCCTGGGTCTTGGGCCCCTGGGGCTGGCCCCCTGCTTGATGGGGTTCTCCTTGATGTACTGCTGGAGCTTGGCCTCCCCCAGCAGCAGCTCCCCCAGATCATCTGAAACACAGTTTAGACTACACCTCCAGTATGCTTCATAACATGTAACAGACTACCCTCCCAGTTCAACAGGGTATTGTATTCAATATGCACCAAATGTAAGGAAATGGATTGAAACCGGGAAGGACTACCTGATCTTGTCCAATAACAAACGTGTTTTTGTTTTCCAGCACAAAACGTTTGCTATGTTTTTCTATGATGTTCACTAATGAATATGACCTAGAACAAGCCACTGATTTCTTACCAACTAGGCTAACTACCAGATTCATAGGTGGAATGACAACACACATCATGTTCCAATAATATATCACAGTAAAGACAGATCAGTCAACCCTGACTAATATGCAGAATCTCAAACAATCTGTACATTACTATAGCATCAGTATTCAGAAAAGTTGATGGGAGAGGGGGGGGGGTCATAATTTCAGCAAGCCATGACACCCACCATCTGCAGATTGTTCAAAAATCTAATTTGATCTCTGAGAAATCAAGCTAATTGATTTCACCCAAACGGTCCCTTTTAATTGATAGCTTCACATAATATTCAACAAATACAGTACCCAACATCCAATTTGGACCAAACATATTCTTATCATTGAGTAAAATGGTCAAAAGCCACTTGAGGTATAGTGACTAAAATGTTGTGACAACAAATAATACAATTAAAAACCATTGCATGGCAGTAACATGATTCTCAATAAGAAAACAGCTATATTTGTAGTGTGATTAGTGACATTTACCATTAAACCCAGCCCAAAGCCATTATTTAAATTGTTTTGTTGTAAAAACACCAGAAAATCAGCGCCAAGTGGTTTTAATTTAGGACCTCTGTTCCAAAGCATTGCCACACATAATACAGAGATATATGTGACTGTATACAAATGTAAGCAAGGTTTGAAATGATTACGTTTTAGTCAAATATTCTGTTTGGTCTTCTTGCGTTCAATTTGCAGTCTGAGTCTACACATTTTTTGTAATTATGTTCTGGCTCCCTAACCATGTGCTCAAAATATATATAAATTGTCCAGTGGCTGAATCTAGTTGATGATCCCTGCTATACAGTGTGTGTTTGGGACTTTCACTATTTGAAGACCATTAGAGACCATAACATTGCTACCATTAGAACTATAGCCTAATGGTTTGCTTGTATGCAAGGAATGGTCTAACTTATCCAGATCAATTGTTTTTAACGGAATAAACCACACACAGAGGGGTCATTTCCTGGACATAAATTAAGCCTAAGAGAAGGACAAACTGAATTGCTTTCAGGGCGGACTGGCTTGAATTGTGAGGATGACCATACAATTTATTTTCATCGTCAGCAAAAGCTATTGGTTTTCTACCCAAAGTTGCAAAGAAAATGTTGTGATCCATTTAATAAAACACAAGAGACCAGTAAAATGGATGTGGTGGCAGTAGCATGAACAGTGGCATCTAGTGGGCATAACGCAGTACTTTCACACTATGGTAAATAGTGCAAGCAACTTCAATGGCTAATTTCTCTGAACAGGGGAAAAACCCATCACTCGATTCACAGGGAATAAATTACAAAAAAATTAAGAAGCAATACTACAAGCAGCATCTCCTTACTACTTGTCAGACATAGAAAACTGAAAATGTATATAGGTTCTTGCTGTAGGATTGTCGTGGGGGTCAGTGGGTTTTGATAATTTTATTGAATTCCTCATGTCTTACGGGGAAAGGGGGGTACCTAGTCAGTTGTACAACTGAATGCCTTCAATTGATTTGGGTCTTCCGCATTTAACCCAACCCCTCTCAATCAGAGAGGTACGAGGGGCTGCCTTAAATTGACATCCATGTCTTCGGTGCCAGGGGAACAGTGGGTTAACCGCATTGCTCAAGGGCAGAACGCCAGATTTTTACCTTGTCAGCTCGGGGATTCAATCCAGCAACCTTTCGGTTACGGGCCCAACGCTCTAACCACTAGGCTACTTCATTATTAGGAGGAATTATGGTCCAAATTGGATGTTAGGTACTATACTTATTGAAGATTATATGAATCCTATATATTAAAATGGCCAATTTGGGGGCAATCAATTAGTTTAATTTCTTAGAGATCAAATTATATTTCAACAAAATAATATGTTTCAGGAACGCTAATCTTATCCGTTTCTAACTACAGAAACGACTTGAGATGGTGGGTGTCGAAATCCTCTCGCTTGTCCTTTTTGAGGTGGAATGACTCAGGGTTAAGAGCAAAGAGAGAGCAATAGTAATGGCGTCTTTTTGTAGGCACTAACTTCGCCATGGTTCGTTGGACAAAGCCAAACGGGAAATTAATGCAGTTTTTGTACGGTTTTGGGATAAATGCCGAAAATAAGGTCTGTGTTGAACCCAGGTTTAGGAGATCTTACACGTTTTGTTCTACGAGATCACTTTCATCAGCAAACCTCACTTGTGAATTATGAAGTATTTATTGTAATGTAATCCAATTTTAAAAACTAAGCACATAAAGGCTTCATTCATGAATATCATGTTAACTGACTGATACTATAGCAAAGAACAAAACGTATAAGATCTCTTAAGCCTGTGTTAACCTCAGACCTTATTTTCGCCGTTGATCCTAAAACCCTGTTATTTTCCCATGGGAATGGCTTAACGAACCAGAAGTAACTCATTTCCGGTTATTAGGACTACAAGTTGGTGAGCTCTAAATAGGGAGGACCAAAACTGCTGGTTGGAACTGGGCAGGCTAACTCTCTCATTCTCCTTGATGCAAAAAGACAACTCACTACACATTGAGAAGCCTGGTGTGGTGCAATGTTTTTAAGACTAGAAGAAGATTATAGGCCTAGGTTTGTACAAGATTAGTAGTATGAGTGTTATTCAACCCCTCAATGCCACACTTTTAAGGGGACTTGTTGGCTAATCCAGTTTGTTACGAGTTTAACTGGCCCATTATGCATGACAGGAGAGTGTGACCCTCTGGTCTGACTGACATAGGTATGTCTATCAGTTTACATCAACAAACATACATTAATTCCAAAATTAGATAATTCAAGGTGAAGTCAGCAATATGACATCATCATACCATCTCAGTGACTTCCTGCTTACAGGTTTTCCACTAGTTACCACAGCCACAAAGTAGAAATGGTCTATTTCGTAAAATCTATGAAAGCAGAAACGTGCTTTTTAGTCTTCGTTTTGGGTTAGGGTTATGCACAAGGTTAGCAGTGTGGTTAAGGTTTCAAATTAGATTTTAAGATGATACATTTTAGGAATAGGCAGGTTCATGTCTTTGTGGCTGGGGTAACTAGTGACGACCAACAAACACCAACGGAACCCAAATCTGCAAAGACCGCAAATATTTCTCACCTCCTTGAGGGATACTCACTGCTCAAAGATTTCAATTTAGTTTTTGTTCATTTCATTAAGGAGTTAGTCGCCCGATGTTATTGATATGCAGCCAGGAGCACAAGTAACGTTAGATTCTTAAACTATGTTTATGGAGCCTACCTTATGCAACTGGTAAGACAGCTAACGTTAAGCTAGCTCAGTAAAATATTTTTGAACATTTTCCTGGGTGAAAACGTTCAACCAGTATGCATAGCGCCGGGAATACTCTCTGCCCAAGACAAGTTTAGCTAGGCACACGGTGGTAGCTAGGCTGGCTAGCCCTGCCTTAAATTACAGAAAACTGTCAAAACAAGAAATAGGAAGTGAGCGCGTATGCACACTCAAATGAGCTTTGGTGTTTTCGCTAAATAGTTATAAACGATTACGGTGTTCAAAGATAATTATTTCGTTTTTACAGATGACCTAGAAATGGCTGGCTAGCTGGAACCGACTCGCAATGGAAATTGCATTCACGTTGACGTGGTTAAGAAAGCCCTTGGATTCTGCTCCCTGTCCAGGCCCCAAAACGCTGAATGAACCGCAGAGCAAAAGTAAATCACGAATCGCAGACATATTTCTTACCGTTTGATATTAGTTTAGCAGACAGCTGTCGTACAAGCTCTGGTATCTTGTCCCATTGTCCTTCCGAACGGCACCGTTCTATCTCGGTCTCGAGTCGTGACCCAGACTTTCTCGCTGTCATCTTCAGACTCCGGCGTTAGCAGAGACCAAAACACGACAGCCACGAATCATCAGCTGCGGTACGGGTTGAAATGGAAACAGCGACACCCCCGGTAGCTGTCACTCTCACATCTGTCAGATGTTGAACTGTCAATGTTTTTATTCAGGTTTTATTGCCATTTTCAAAAACGCATGTAAGGACATATTCATAGCTATGTATTATATCACCATGTTTGTTTTGTTTAGCCAACTGTTCTAATGTTTACAATGTGCAACCAGGCAGTCATGATGGAATATAAATACTTTAATACCACACATTCATATTGATACTTTATCCCAAAAGGCTTTAGGACAAGAACAGACTACTGATTACATGCTGAAATCTTGCTCCCAAACATATCCCTTCCAAGTCAGTTTTTAGAACTAAACAGTTAATTATTTTCACACCAACATTCACATTGGTGCCCTACAATTCACATTTCAAATATTGAGCTTATTCTTGGCAGTAGATTCTGGGCAAGTAAAAAAGCTTTCTAACCCAAGTCATATGAATAATAACACTTGGATGTTTAGGTAGAATAAACTGGCTGTGGTAGATGGTGATGGTATTGCTAGAACCTTTATCTATTTGAATCTTCAAACTACTCCAGCTACTACTCCAGCTCTATGGTTTAGGAGCATATCTTTAGTAAAACCTGCTCAATTTAAAGGTTAAAATGCAGGCCCACTTTATTTTGTACATTAAAATGATGCTCCAGAGCTTTTGTATAATTTGAGCCAGTAGTTTTAAAAGTAGTTCTCATGAACCCAAAAGGTCCCTGAAAATTGTGCACAATTGTATGTTACGTCATCCACTTAAGATCCCGGACTACATCTTTAAGACACATGTTGGTTCTGCTCTAGGCCACACACAGCATCTGGAAGTGCAGTATGAGTGTCATTAAGACAGACAGCAAGAAACAAATTAATACTACATTGGAAGGTGTAAGACATTTAGCCAACTTAAAGATATAGACAGTCATTTCAGGTACCCTACCAGTAATATAATAGGTGATCAAAAAATACAAGAAGTAGAACTGGCAGAGACAGGTATGGCAAGAGAGAATAATGGATATTTGGCAAGGTTACAGTACATTGGAGGCTGATATACTGTAAATTTCTATAGATCTAACAGTTGGTCCATTTATATTGTACATTTATCCTATGGCTTTGAGCTACTGTTAAGGCAAACCTGTAGAAAATCAGAGTCTGGAAATTCATTTTCTCCATATCTGTTTTTATCTTGCCCACTAAACATGGTAGTGGAACATACTGCGGCCAGAGGTGAGGAGCGTTTGTATGGTCTGGAGATTCAGGAGAGAACAGGGATAAACAGACACATAGTTGGTAGCAAGAGGCTACGCTAATGCAAAGGAGTGAGCAAAAGTATTGGAACAGTGACCATTTTTGTTTTGTTGTTTTAGCTCTGTACTCCAGCACTTTGGATTTTAAATTCTACAATGACTATGAAGTTAAAGTTAAAGACTTTCAGCTTTAATTTAGTTACGGGTAGTCCTGAATGAATCGTGAATAATGATGATGAGAAATATCATAACCCCCCCAATGAAAAGCTAACCTCCAGTTATTGTAAGGGTGAGAGGTTAGCATGTATGTTTGTTCATCTAACATTTTCATCATTCACAACTATCCGTAATCATGGTAGAGTTAACATGAATGTAGAAGTGTTTATAAACATTCAATTCTTATTTACAATAAAAGTGACTCCAAAATGACACAATACATGATTTACCATTGATTTCTGTTGGACACAAAATTATCTGAAACATAACCAAAACAAACAGCAAATGCATCCAACAAGCTCGTAAATTCCCAAGCTTGATGTAATCATTGCGTGCTAGGAATATGGGATCAAATACAAACATTTTGACTACTTTAATACACAAGTGAATTTGTCCCAATACCTTTGGTCCCTTAAAATGGGGGGACGATGTACAAAAAGTGCTGTAATTTCTAGACTGTTCACCCGATATGGATGAACATACCATCAAATTAAATCTGACAGTCAGCACTTCATTGTATAATGTTAAATTGTAACCCCTCCTGTCTCAGCCTCCAGTATTTATGCTGCAGTTGTTTGTGTGTGTGACGGGGGGATAGGGTCAGTCTGTTATATCTGGAGTATTTCTCCTGTCTTATCCGGTGTCCTGCGTGAATTTAAGTATGCTCTCTCTAATTCACTCTTTCTTTCTCTCGGAGGAGGACCTGAGCCCTAGGACCATGCCTCAGGACCACCTGGCTTGATGACACCTTGTTGTCCCCAGTCCACCTGGCCGTGCTGCTCTCCAGTTTCAACTGTTCTGCCTGCGGCTATGGAACCCTGACCTGTTCACCGGACGTGCTACCTGTCCCAGACCTGCTGTTTTCAACTCTCTAGAGACAGCAGGAGTGGTAGAAATACTCTCAATGATTGGTTATGGAAAGCCAACTGACATTTACTCCTGAGGTGCTGACTTCTTGCACCCTCGACAACTACTGTGATTATTATTATTTGACCATGCTGGTCATTTATGAAGATTTGAACATCTTGGCCATGTTCTGTTATAATCTCCACCCGGCACAGCCAGAAGAGGACTGGCCACCCCTCATAGCCTGGTTCCTCTCTAGGTTTCTTCCTAGGTTTTGGCCTTTCTATGGAGTTTTTCCTAGACACTGTGCTTCTACACCTGCATTGCTTGCTGTTTGGGGTTCTAGGCTGGGTTTCTGTACAGCACTTTGATATATCAGCTGATGTAAAAGGGCTATATAAATACATTTGATTTGATTTGAATCCAAAGTGATGGAGTACAAAGTCAAAACAACAAAAAATGTATCACCTTCCCAATACTTTTGGAGCTCACTCTAGTTATATTTACACCTACAGACACACACGTGACATGATACAGTTAAGAGGACCCAAACCCATCTCATCAAATTGATGAAAACTGGTGAGGGCCCAAAAAGGGGACAATTTTTTGTTGTTGCACTGAAACATGCAAAAACAAATCCATGCTAGGGGAAATGCAGGTTTTAACTAATTAAACAACAAAGAATATGACATGATCATATTATTTTTACGGTCGCTGTGTTTGACGGAGATTTCGATGCTAGGGAATTGTAGTTTCTTTAAAACGATTTCCCCCTAAAGTAATAGACGTATACTGCGATGCTAGGGAATTGTAGTCTTTTTTACAACGACTTCACCATTAAGTAATCGAACAAAAAGGGAGGAATCAAACTACACTCCGCAGGGTTTGACAAAGCAGCGCACCTCGTTAGACCATACAAATCAAATCAAGAAAAGTTTAGATGAGAAAATTGTCTCGAATTTTTATATTAATATGATGATAATTCTAGCCTAAGCGAAACCTGATATAAGTAAATATCTAGTTACACTACTTTCACTTTGCTAAATTAGCTTTCAGATCACCACTGAAATCACAGAACAGGGAAAGCAATGTGTTGCATGGCTTCAGTAATGTGCTGTTACCTGTCCAGTTCCAATCAAATCAGTGCATCTGGAGAAAGGGAGTCAGGGACCCTCTTCCATCCACTCCCTCACCTCCTAATTACTGTTGCCTCCACTGTCAAGCTTTTGACACCACTTTGGTCACTCTTTCTCTATCAAATTCAATATGCTTTAATGGCACGAATGACAGTCAATGTTGTCAAAGCGGAATGATACACATACAAATATGAAAGCAACAACTCTCTCTCTCTGAATTCAATTAATTCAAGGGCTTTATTGGCATGGGAAACATATGTTAACATTGCCAAAGCAAGTGAAATATATAATATATCTCTCTCTGAGACACAGATCTCTCTCTGCCTCTTGTTCGACAGAACACAGACAGACGTCTGACAGATCAACATGATAAACACTTGAAGAAAAAGCCATCGATTCACTTTTCCATATAATGTGAAACTTTAGCGTTTTCATTGAGTGGTCTTTGAAATTACAATTATATATTGCTTTCTTGCTTGGGCAACATTATGCCATTTATTAGGTTCTGAATGTCATGTACAATGTTTTAATGAATCAAACCAGCCACTACATTATTTCACTACCCTATAACGTAGTTGAATTGCTCTGATTTCCATTACCTTGTTTTTCATATCTCAAACTCCGCCATGTTTTGAGATTTTGCGGAGAGGTGTGTTGGTTGGGTTACGGAGAGGGTAGCAACATTTTACATACGCTTTTCTTCTGGAAAATGCACACCTCTCAACTAATTTTATCTATTTATATACATTTTATCGTCTATAAGACTGTTAGGTCGCAGTAACGTTACATCAAATGACAACGGTCCCACAGCTCACTTGTGGTTAGCTATCGTTTGAAGAAGATTAGAAGGGGCTTGCTCCCTACAAATTCTTTCGTCTCCTGCTTTCGGAATGTTTTCCAAAAAGCCTCATGGGGACGTCAAAAAATCTACACAGAAAGTGTTGGATCCAAAAAAAGATGTCCTGACACGTCTGAAACACTTGCGGATTGTTAGTGGTAAGTCGAAATGAGACATTTTGGTCGGCTAGCTTGCTAGGCTATACAGTAGCTTGATGCTACAGCTAAATCAAAGCTACCGAAGCGAGCTCGCGACTTTTTCTGTTAATGCAGAGTAGCTAACATGCATTGGCTTGTTTCTACTCTCATCATTGGACAGATTGGAAGCGTACAGTTGTATCTAGCCATTATATAATATCATATTTTATTGTATTGCAACGCTTGAAATGAATTTGCTGTGCTGAAATGTGTGGCAAACAGTACAAGTTATGTCAAAACAATATGGTTGCATACCGATTGTAATCAGTGGTTTAGGATGGTCCATATCTATTCTATTCTGCAAAGAAATCGAGACGTCATCCATGTTTTGATATACGTTAATCACATTTGTCAGCAGTCCTTGATTTCTGTTTTGCAACTTGTCTTATTCTCTATTTGTGGACTAAAGATGGGACATACAGTGCCTTCAGAAATGATTAATACCCCTTGACTTATTCCACATTTTGTTGTTACAGCCTGAATTCAAAATGTATTACATTTTTGTTTCTTAACCATCTACACACTACCCCATAATGGATAAGTGAAAGCATGTTTTTAGAAATTTTCGAACTTTCAATGGGATTCAAGTCTGGGTTTTGGCTCGGCCACTCAAGGACTTATAAATTCTAGTTCTGAAGCCATTCCAGCGTTGCGTTGGCTGTAAAGCTTGGGGTCATTGTCCTGTTGGAACTTCAATCTTTGCCCCAGTCTAAGGTTGTTTGCATTCTGAAGCAGGTTCTCATCGAGGATTTGCCTGCATTTGGTTCCATTCATTTTGTTCCCTTTATCCTTACCAGTCTCTGTCCCTGCTGTGGGAAAAGCATCCACATAGGAAGTGACAGTGTCTGTAAAAAAGTGGTCAGATGTAGCACATGCTAAACTAACGGTATTCTTTCAGTTGAGCATACTAGTACTTCACCTGTCAACCAGAAGTTGATGCTGTTGTTATGCAACCTCTTGCTAGATGGTTAGCATAATAAATGACTTGCTAGACATCTTACGACTTTGTGTTTGTAAATTCAGAGAGTTGTCAGGTTGTCCGTTCATAAGTTCAGACCGTTCAGAGCGAGCACTGCCCGTTCTGGACAAGGAGTAGGGTTGAGCTGAGCATCCTGACCCCACAACTGCAGTCAAACATCCAAGCTAACTTGCTAGAGTTGGCTAGCTTGCCAGCTACTTCCAGACACAAATGAGAGAACACCTCTCTCTGACCATTTTACTTGGCCAAGCAGACCTGGTTAGGCTGTTTTCGTGTTATCTAGAGCGTTGGTGACTGCTGCAAGGAAATAGTTTCCACTGCTTGTATACTTCGTATTTTGGCAAATATAGTGTGAAATCTGGGAACTTTTTGCATATATCCATACCTGTATATCCATGACCTGTAATCATACTGCATACTCATACTGCATACTCATACTGCATAGTGCTGTCAGTATGAGTATTCGAACACAGCTCGAGAGTGCAGAATCCAACTGGGCAATTCCACGGTAACAGTGATGCTGTCAAACATAAACCAATGATTACAAAGTTAAACAAACCATACAATTCTATGCACAAGGACTACTTTCAACAAATTCCACACAATTTTACTAAAACGCATTTACTTGAACAGTGCAGATCAAACGTTTGGTTTAGCATATGATGGCACCAACAGCACAATCAGGTTTTTGTTTGGTATGCATTTTAAGGTGAAAAGTCTGAAGCTGTGTTCGTATACCCATGCTAACATACTGTGTACTACATACTTAATGAGTATATACTAGCGGTCGACCGATTTATGATTTTTCAACACCGATACCGATTGGGGGACCAAAGAAATAGCTGATACCGATTAATCGGCCAATTTTTCTTTTTATTTATTTGAAATAATGACAATTACAACAATACTGAATGAACACTTATTTTAACTTAATATAATACATCAATAAAAATCTATTTAGCCTCATAAATAATGAAACATGTTCAATTTGGTTTAAATAATGCAAAAACTAAGTGTTGGAGAAGTAAAAGTGCAATATGTGCCATGTAAAAAAGCTAACGTTTAAGTTCTTTGCTCAGAACATGAGAACATCTGAAAGTTGGTGGTTCCTTTTAATGTGAAACTTCAATATTCCAAGGTAAGAGGTTTTAGGTTGTAGTTAATATAGTATTTATAGGACTATTTCCCTCTCTACCATTTGTATTTCATATACCTTTGACTAGTGGATGTTCTTATAAGCACTATAGTATTGCCAGTGTAAAAGTATAGCTTCCGTCCCTCTCCTCGCCCCTACCTGGGCTCAAACCAGGAACACATCGACAACAGCCACACTCGAAGCAGCGTTACCCATCGCTCCACAAAAGCCGTGGCCCTTGCAGAGCAAGAGGAATAACTACTCCCAAGTCTCAGAGCGAGTGACGTTTGAAACGCTATTAGCGCGCACCCCCCTAACTAGCTAGCCATTTCACATCGGTTACACCAGCCATTAGGCTGATAGGCTTGACGTCATAAACAGCGTTGTGCTTGCGAAGAGCTGCTGGCAAAACGCACGAAATTGCTGTTTGAATGAATGCTTACGAGCCTGCTGCTGCCTACCATCGTTCAGTCAGACTGCTCTATCAAATCATAGATTTAATTATAACATAATAACACACAGAAATACGAGCCTTTGGTCATTAATATAGTCGAATCCGGAAACTATCATTTCAAAAACAAAACATTTATTATTTCAGTGAAATACGGAACCGTTCTGTATTTTATCGGTCTAAATGTTCCTGTTACATTGCACAACCTTCAATGTTATGTCATAATTACATTACATTCTGGCAAATCAGTTTGCAATGAGCCAGGCTGCCAAAAACGTTGCATATACCCTGACTCTGCGTGCAATGAACGCAAGAGAAGTGACAAGATTTCACCTAGTTAATATTGCCTGCTAACCTGGATTTCTTTTAGCTAAATATGCAGGTTTAAAAATATACTTCTGTGTATTCATTTTATGAAAGACATTGGTGTTTATGGTTAGGTACAGTCGTCCAACGATTGAGCTGACAAGGTGAAAATCTGTCATTCTGTCCCTGAACAAGGCAGTTAACCCACCGTTCCAAGGCCATCATTGAAAATAAGAATGTGTTCTTAACTGACTTGCCTAGTTAAATAAAGGTATAAGATAAAAAATATAAAAAATCGGCGCCCAAAAATACCAATTTCCGATTGTGGGATAATGGTGTTGTGAGCCATGACCAGCCTTTCAAAGCACTTCATGGTTACAGATGTGAGTGCTATGGGTCGGTAGTCATTTAGGCAGGTTACCTTAGTGTTCTTGGGCACAGGCACTATGGTGGTCTGCTTAAAACATGTTGGTATTACGGACTCAGACATGGAGAGGTTGAAAATGTCAATGAAGACACTTGCTAGTTGGTCAGCGCATGCTCGGAGTACATGTCCTGGTAATCTGTCGCCCTGCGGCCTTGTGAATGTTGACCTGTTTAAAGGTCTTACTCACATCAACTGCAGAGAGCGTGATCACACGGTTGTTTAGAACAGCTGATGTTCTCATGTATGTTTCAGTGTTACTTGCCTCAAAGCGAGCATATAAGTTATTTAGCTTGTCTGGTAGGCTTGTGTCACTGTGCAGCTCTCGGCTGTGCTTCCCCTTGTAGTCTGTAATAGTTTGCAAGCCCTGCCACATCCGACAAGCGTCGGAGCCAGTGTAGTACGATTCGATCTTATTCCTGTATTGACACTTTGCCTGGTTGATGGTTCGTCGGCAGCTCTGCCCTTTAGTTCAGTGTGAATGTTGCCTGTAATCCATGGCTTCTGGTTTGGGTATGTACGTACAGTCACTGTGGGGACGACGTCAATGATTCAGTTATTGATTAATCCAATGACTGATGTGGTGTACTCCTCAATGACATCGGAAGAATTCTGGAACATATTCCAGCCTGTGCTAGCAAAACAGTCCTGTGGTTTAGCATCTGTTTCATCTGACCACTTTTTTTCTAGACTGAGTCACTGGTGCTTCCTGCTTTAATTTTTGCTTGTAAGCAGGAATCAGGAGGGACACAATGAGAACACAATGGGAACACTCTGATCATGTTACTCATCCTAGCAGAGCTAGTTAAGCAGTTTTTATGTTAGCCAGAGCGTTGATGACTGTAACTGTGCTGCTTGCAACCATTTCATTATTCTTTTTGGCAAAGTTTACTGACCCCAGCCATATTCAACGGGTGTTGAGCGCTTGTAAATTAATTATTCTGCGCTCTTGTTCTCAGACGTGCTCTGAAATCGGAGTAGATAGCCAGAATGAATTTACGAAAGCACCCGAATGTCCATTGAGAACGCACAAAGACTATACCATTTAGCTAAGCTAAGAATGATGGGAATAATCAAGTCAATAAACGTTAAGTAGTTAGCCTATAGTTAATATACTGGCAAGTTTGATGTATAAGTAGCCAACTAGGTAGCTAGCTAGCAAACGGTACATACTGCTGTAATGATATGTTATGTGGTTCGTAAAGACGACGTAGCAAACAAATTGTAAGCCAACATAACGTCATTACATTACTCAATATTTTCTTAACATTTGTCACAAATTCATTGCTTTAAGTAATTATATGTACTCTTGTTGTACTTCGGCTGCATATTTTCCACCAATTTCTTCAAATCTAAAAACAATGTGAAGCCTGTGTGTATACTTCATATTTTGACTAATTTAGTATGGCATCCGGGAACTTTTGACATACTATGATCAATAAGCATACCATGTACTCAATCCACGTCACAAATAGTACAGTTAGTGCAGTTAGTATGAGTATTCAAACACCGCTCAAGTCCCAGAATCACTCTTATCATGGAATTGCAATACTATATTCTCAAAGGGTCCTGATTTTAAAGCCACAATCCCCTTTGTTGCATGGCATGTTCCAAGGCCTTTTTTGATATGCTCTTGAGTGGAAATGAGTAGATGGTTGAATGATGTTGGTTTTGCAGTAGCTCTGAAAATGATGAAAGCTTCATGGCATTGTGACTTGTGAGTGAAACATTGCAGTTCCATCTCATGAACCCATTTCCTCTATTGTGTTCAATGCCGTTACCAGGTTTCCTGTTTCCATTGTCCCCCAGTACAGCAACTACTGTGGGAGCACAGACTGTCATCGTGCCACTGTGCTGCTGTGCCAATAGCAGAGGTTGGCGAGGCGTGTGTGCTGTTGAGAAACAACAGCCACATGCTGTGTAATAATGTAATGTTTTAAATGAGATGTTAGGCCTAGCGTTTCATCTTATTGGTTGTTGATGAATTAAGAAAACATTGTGTAGGTGCACACTATCCATGGGGAATTTCAGGCCAAGATGAGAATCACGCAATCATGTTGAGGATATAGGCTCGGCCTAACAGAGAGAAGTGTGACTACCTGACCATAATGGCAGCTGAGCAACAGAGGGCAAGCTTCGGGCATGACGCCACACAATGTGTAACCTATGTCAGTGTTTCCTGTAGCTTAATCCACATCCAGGGCTTCTTTAAAGTAAGTGTCCAGCGTTTCTTGATTTCTATGAAATATGAACCTACAATAAATAACAATGTGAGTGAAATTGTTTTCCTTCCAAAATATTGCAATTAACTATGTTTAAAAATTTGCTTTTCTGTGTTGGTGTACCCCAACAATAGAATGGTTAGTGTGTATATCGGTCATTGAAAATATTTGTGCAAGTGGACTGCTAATCAGACTGCATCCTCCTCAGGAGGATGACATCATCCTTTTAGGAAATGGCAAGCTTTTTTAGAATCTCTCTGTTTGAGATACAAATTTGAGGTGGGGAACTTTTAAGTGTTTTTTTTTTTTTTGTTCTCGAATTCATGCTATGGCCACATGCGTATGGGATGAGTCAACAACATTCGGGTATGCGTTAACAGAGGATAAACTTCTTAAAAGTGAGATTTTCACAGGACAGTTCCTTTAACCAAAATCTTCAATAGAAAGAAACTAATAGAGGGGTGAGGGGCTTGTTATCAAATGTCGATAATTTCAAGCAGCAGTAGGCTAAACATTATGGTAACTTGCAAGTGGTAGCCTAACTCAGAACAACATCTGCCTGTCTGTGTCTTTGGGAATGAGGAGTTGATAATGTCAAGTCAATGCCCTGTCCTTTATTGCCTTTTATATACAGTCAGATGCTGTTTAATTCTATTAGCCTATCAGCCAGCAGCTCTAGACAACAGTGGACATCACGCTACCAAATTGAGGCTATAACAAACAATCCAATGAGCTCAAGATTATTATTATTATTAGGATATCTTGAAGTTTTGCTATTTCATAAAACGAATTGGGGCCGGGCCCTCTTCTGTTGTATATGTAACTACCATAATCTGTGTCCCAAATATCACGCTATTCCCTATACAGTGCAGAACCATATGGCCTCTGATCAAAGTAGTTCACTGTATAGGCAATAGGGGGACATTTGGGTGCAGCCATAGTGTTGTGTCGGAGCCAGGCACTGGTCTGAATGCATAATTTAGGTTTGAATGGCCCATGGTACTAGTACTACCACCATGTCAAAAGAACAAATCCAGACAGACAATGTGTATGGTTGGACCTAGTCAATGTTCCTAATCGCAGTAGTATATCTGTGTGCTATAGACAAAGGCTTGGCATAGCTTAGTGCTGCTGACTACATTCTTCATGTAAACATGACCAGGGAGAGAGAAGGAGAGAGCGGGCCATTAGTCTCTCCTAAGTGTTCTTACCCGCCTGACGCTACTCTCTTCCACAAACTGTGTGCTTCCCAAATGGCACACTATTCCCTATTGTGCACTACTTTTGACCAGAGTTCTAGGTCAAAAGTTATGAATAGGGTGCCATTTTAGATGCAGTCACTAGCCTATCTGATAAGGAGACTTTTCTCTTCCGTGTGTTCTATTTTGGAGGTGGAATAGTGGTTCTGCCTGTTGCTATCTCAGCAGAGAAAGTCAACAAGAACATGTCCCCTTCCTTCCCCAAGCTTGGCTATTGTTCAGGGCGGAACAGTTCTGGCACACAACTGGGCCAGCTGAGGAAGCTGGATTTTGAGAGCGGGGTTCCGTTTTAAATCAAATCAAACCAAATGTATTTATACCCAGCCTAAAACCCCAAACAGCAAGCAATGCAGGTGTAGAAGCACGGTGGCCAGGAAAACGTCCCTAGAAAGGCCAAAACCTAAGAAGAAACCTAGAGAGGAACCAGGCTGAGGGGTGGCCAGTCCGCTTCTGGCTGTGCCGGGTGGAGATTATAACAGAACATGGCCAAGATGTTCAAATGTTCATAAATGACCAGCATGGTCAAATAATAGTAATCACAGTGAACAGGTTTAGGGTTTCATAGAACCGCAGGCAGAACAGTTGTAACTGGAGCAGCGGCACGGCCAGGTGGACTGGGGACAACAAGGAGTCATCATCCCAGGTAGTCCTGAGGCATGGTCCTAGGGCTCAGGTCCTCCGAGAGAGAGAGAAAGAAAGAGAGAATTAGAGAGAGCATACTTAAATTCACAAAGGACACAGGATAAGACAGGAGAAATACTCCAGATATAACAGACTGACCCCATCCCCCCCGTCATACACACTACTGCAGCATAAATACTGGAGGCTGAGACAGGAGGGGTCAGGAGACACTGTGGCCCCATCCAATGATACCCCCAGACAGGGCCAATCAGGTAGGATATAACCCTACCCACTTTGCCAAAGCACAGCCCCCACACCACTGGAGGGATATCTTCAACCACCAACTTATCATCCTGAGACGAGGCCGAGTATCGCCCACAAAGATCTCCGCCACGGCACACCCCAAGGGGGTGCCAACCCAGACAGGAAGACCGTCAGTGACTCAACCCATTCAAGTGACGCACCCCTCCTAGGGACGGCATGGAAAAGCACCAGTAAGCCAGTGACTCAGCCCCTGTAATAGGGTTAGAGGCAGAGAATCCCAGTGGAGAGAGGGGAACCGGCCAGGCAGAGACAGTAAGGGCGATTCGTTGCTCCAGTGCCTTTCTGTTCACCTTCACACTCCTGGGCCAGACTACCCTTATCTCAGCTCGCTGGTCACCATAGCATCACCCACCTGTAGCACGCGCTCCAGCAGGTATATCTCTGGTCACCCCCAAAACCAATTCTTCTTTGGCCGCCTCTCCTTCCAGTTCTCTGCTGCCAATGACTGGAACGAACTACAAAACCTCTGAAACTGGAAACACTTATCTCCCTCACTAGCTTTAAGCACGAACTGTCAGAGCAGCTCACAGATTACTGCACCTGTACATAGCCCACCTATAATTTAGCCCAAACAACTACCTCTTTCCCTACTGTATTTATTTTTTTATTTATTTATTTATTTATTTTGCTCCTTTGCGCCCCATTATTTTTTATTTCTACTTTGCACATTCTTCCACTGCAAATCTACCATTCCAGTGTTTTACTTGCTATATTGTATTTACTTTGCCACCATGGCATTTTTTTGCCTTTACCTCCCTTATCTCACCTCATTTTCTCACATCGTATATAGACTTGTTTATACTGTATTATTAACTGTATGTTTGTTTTACTCCATGTGTAACTCTGTGTTGTTATATGTGTCGAACTGCTTTGCTTTATCTTGGCCAGGTCGCAATTGTACATGAGAACTTGTTCTCAACTTGCCTACCTGGTTAAATAAAGGTGAAATATAAAAAATAGGACCTACTGAAGAGATGAGTCTTTAATAAAGACTCAAAGGTTGAGACCGAGTCTGCATCTCTCACATGGGTAGACAGACCATTACATAAAATGTGAGCTCTATAGGAGAAAGTCCTGCCTCCAGCTGTTTGCTTAGAAATTCTAGGGACAATTAGGAGGCCTGCGTCTTGTGACCGTAGCGTATGTGTAGGTATGTATGGCAGGACCAAATCAGAGAGATAGGTAGGAGCAAGCCCATGGAATGCTTTGTAGGTTAGCAGTAAAACTTGAAATCAGCCCTTGCCTTGACAGGAAGCCATTGTAGGGAGGCTAGCATTGGAGTAATATGATCATATTTTTGGGTTCTAGTCAGGATTCTAGTAGCCGTATTTAGCACTAACTGAAGTATATTTAGTGCTTTATCCGGGTAGCCGGAAAGTAGAGCATTGCAGTAGTCTAACCAAGAAGTAACAAAAGCATTGATTAATTTTCCTGCATAATTTTTGTATAGAAAATTTATGATTTTTGCAATGTTACGTAGATGGAAAAAAGCTGTCCTTGAAACAGGACGTTCGTCAAAAGAGATCAGGGTCCAGAGTAACGCTGAGGTCCTTCACAGTTTTATTTGAGGCGACTGTAGAACCATCAAGATTAATTGTCAGATTCAACAGAAGATCTCTTTTTCTTGGGACCTAGAACAAGCATCTCCGTTTTGTCCGAGTTTAAAAGTAGAAATTTGCAGCCATCCACTTCCTTATGTCTGAAACACAGGCTTCCAGTGAGGGCAATTTTGGGGCTTCACCATGTTTCATTGAAATGTACAGCTGTGTGTCATCCGCATAGCAGTGAAAGTTAACATTGTGTTTTTGAATGACATCCCCAAGAGGTAAAATATATAGTGAAAACAATAGTGGTCCTAAAACAGAAACTTGAGGAACACCGAAATTTACAGTTGATTTGTCAGAGATTTCACAGAGACAAACTGATATCTTTCCGACAGATAAGATCTAAACCAGGCCAGAACTTGTCCGTGTAGACCAATTTGGGTTTCCAATCTCTCCAAAAGAATGTGGTGATCGATGGTATCAAAAGCAGCACTAAGGTCTAGGAGCACGAGGACAGATCCAGGGCCTCGGTCTGATGCCATTAAAAGGTAATTTACCACCTTCACAAGTGCAGTCTCAATGCTATGATGGGGTTTAAAACCAGACTGAAGCATTTCGTATACATTGTTTGTCTTCAGGAAGGCAGTGAGTTGCTGCGCAACAGCATTTTCTAAAATGTTTGAGAGGAATGGAAGATTCGATGTAGGCCGATAGTTTTTTATATTTTCTGGGTCAAGGTTTGGCTTTTCAAGAGAGGAGTTTATTACTGCCACTTTTAGTGAGTTTGGTACACATCCGGTGGATAGAGAGCCATTTATTATGTTCAACATAGGAGGGCCAAGCACAGGAAGCAGCTCTTTCAGTAGTTTAGTTGGAATAAGGTCCAGTATGCAGCTTGAAGGTTTAGAGGCCACGATTATTTTCATCATTGTGTCAAGAAATATAGTACCAAAACACTTGAGTTTCTCTCTTGATCCTAGGTCCTGGCAGAGTTGTGCAGACTCAGGACAACTGAGCTTTGAAGGAATACCTAGATTTAAAGAGTCCATAATTTTCTTTCTAATAATCATGATCTTTTCCTCAAAGAAGTTAATGAATTTATTACTGCTGAAGTGAAAGCCATCCTCACTGGGGAATACTGCTTTCTAGTTAGCTTTGTGACAGTATCAAAAATACATTTTGGATTGTTCTTATTTTCCTCAATTAAGTTGGAAAAATAGGTCGATCGAGGAGCTCTATGACATTCTCCCAATCTTCTTCTGGATCATCCAAATGCTCTCTAGCAAACTTCAGACGGGCCTGGACATGTACTGGCGTGTCCGTCTGGCACTGCAGGAATTGAGTTCCTGGCGGCGTAGTGTGTTACTGATGGTAGGCTTTGTTACTTTGGTCCCAGCTCTCTGCAGGTCATTCACTAGGTCCCCCTGTGTGGTTCTGGGATTTTTGCTCACCGTTTTTGTGATCATTTCGATCCCACGGGGTGAGATCTTGCGTGGAGCCCTAGGTCGAGGGAGATTATCAGTGGTCTTGTATGTCTTCCATTTCCTAATAATTGCTCCCACAGTTGATTTCTTCAAACCAACCTGCTTACCTATTGCAGATTCAGTCTTCCCAGTCTGGTGCAGGTCTACAATTTTGTTTCTGGTGTCCTTTGACAGCTCTTTGGTCTTGGCCATAGTGGAGTTTGGAGTGTGACTGTTTGAAGTTGTGGACAGGTGTCTTTTATACTGATAACAAGTTCAAACGGGTGCCATTAATACAGGTAACGAGTGGAGGACAGAGGAGCCTCTTAAAGAAGATGTTACAGGTCTGTGAGAGCCAGAAATCTTGCTTGTTTGTAGGTGACCAAATACTTATTTTCCACCATAATTTGCAAAAAAATTCATTAAAAATCCTACAATGTGATTTTCTGGATTTTTTTTCTCTTTTTGTCTGTCATAGTTGAAGTGTACATATGATGAAAATTACAGGCCTCATCTTTTTAAGTGGGAGAACTCGCACAATTGGTGGCTGACTAAATACTTTTTTGCCCCACTGTACCTCTGATTATTAGATGTTCTTATAGGCACTTTAGTATTGCCAGTGTATCAGTATAGCTTCCGTCCCAATCCTCGCTCCTCCCTGGGCTCGAACCAGCAACAAAACGACAACAGCCACCCTCGAATCAACGTTACCCATGCATAGCAAGGGGAACAACTACTAGAAGGCTCAGAGCGAGTGATGTTTGAAACGCTATTAGCGCGCGTTAACTAGCTAGCCATTTCACTTTGGTTAAACAGCGCAATGCTTGACGCACAACAAAGAGCTGCTGGCAAAACTCACGAAAATGCTGTTTGAATTAATGTTTGCGCGCCTGCTTCTGCCTACCACCGCTCAGTCAGATACTTAGATACTTCTATGCTTGTATGCTCAGTCAGATTATATGCAACGCAGGACACGCTAGATAATATCTAGTAATATCATCAACCATGTGTAGTTAAGTAGTGATTATGATTGATTGTTTTTTAAAAGATAAGTTTAATGCTAGCTAGCAACTTAACTTGGCTTACTGCATTCGCGTAATAGGCAGTCTCCTTGTGGAGTGCAACGAGAGAGAGGCAGGTCGTTATTGCGTTGGACTAGTTAACTGTAGGGTTGCAAGATTGGATCCCCCGAGCTGACAAGGTGAAAATCTGTCATTCTGTCCCTGAACACGGCAGTTAACCTACCGTTCCTAGGCCGTCATTGAAAATAAGAATGTGTTCTTAACTGACTTGTCTAGTTAAATAAAGGTATACAAATAAAATAAAAATTGGCGCCCAAAAATACCAATTTCCGATTGTTATGAAAACGTGAAATCGGTCCTTATTAATCGGCCATTCCGATTAATCGGTCGACCTCTAGTTCTTTGCCCTGCACCCGCTTCAAGCTGGACCTCCGGCTGTCCCGGCTTTTCTCTGAAGATACGAAAGGCTTATGGCCCAGAGGAAGCGACAGCAGGCTGGTTATGGGATGCGCGGAGAGGTGTTGCAGGGATGGAGATAGACTGTCATAGAGAGTGGCGTTGGGGTTAGGTTGTTTAGTAGAAGTGTCTGAGCTCTGTGTAATGTTACTATAATGGTAGCCTACACATATGAACTTGTTCAGTTCAGAGTCTGTCCCATCAGTTATGTGAGATATGCACCATATATCCCTTAGAGGTCAGAGAAGAGCTCTTGGAGCCTGTTGATGTGTCTGTGCATGTGGCACCAGTGAGAGCGTTTCCAAAATTTGTCCTCAAGAAAAATTGGTTCTCAACTCCTGAGTCACTGCTGTAGGCCTAGTATTTTTCTAATTATTCAGACGAGGAAAAAAATGACTGTTGGACATTTTACAAAAGGTTAGCTAAATCACACATCCTCTCTTCCTGATTCATCCATCCTCTCCTCTCTGGGTCTGTTCAGGATTACAGGGGAAAATCATGTCACGGGGGATTTAAAAGCCTCTTCGCTGAGATTCTCCAGTGTTCCGTAAGACTGGAAAGAAAGGGAGGACGGATGCTTCCATGTGTCTCCCTTTTCCTGTAGTGTTTTCCCATTGGCAAGCTTCTCAACACTGTCCAGGCAACGTCCTCCACAAGACCCTCCCTGGCTGATTAGTGTATAAATTAATTTTGGATAGGCAGCAGGCAGTTTCTCAAGGCTAATTTGTTGTTATACTGACCATCTGACACTCAGCCAGAAGCCTCTGGGCTTCTCTCCCTATGATCTGTGTGTATGTGTGTGTCAGGTTTTCCGTTGGCAAAATGTGGCACCGGACATTTGACAGACAGCATTTTAATTTACTGGACATTTTGAGAAATGTACCTGACCCCATAACCAGATTACGGCATCCACCAACTGTACTCAGAATGGCAGAAATCACATTTAGTTTATAGTAATTCATATTAACAGAACATGCAAGTCGAGGATGCAACAATGTACGGTTCGGTCCGTCTTACCGAATTCTGATGCGCACTTTGAAGGTAATAGAATAACTGTCCACATTAACTTGTTCTCAGCCAACAAGATGAGTTACGAACAGAATAATAAGTAGCCTGTTAGAGGTGGATTAATCGGAATGGCTGATTAATTAGGGCCGATTTCAAGTTTTCATAACAATTGGAAATCGGTATTTTTGGGCGCCGATTTCCGATTATTTTCAGTGTAATTAAAAAAATTGGACCTTATTTAACTAGGCAAGTCTGTGTTCTTAACTTTCTTATTTTCAATGACTGCCTAGGAACTGTGGGTTAACTGCCATGTTCAAGGGCAGAACGACAGATTTTCACCTTGTCAGCTCAGGGGTTTCAGTCTTGCAACCGCACAGTTAACTAGTCCAACGCTCTAACCATTGCACTCCACGAGTATACTGCCTGTTACGCGAATGCAGTAGAAGCCAAGGTAAATTGCTAGCTAGCATTAAACTTATCTTATAAAAAAACAATCATAATCACTAGTTATAACTTACTATTCCAGTTTAGCAGGCAATATTAACCAGGTGAAATTGTGTCACTTCTCTTGTGTTCATTGCACGCAGAGTCAGGGTATATGCAACAGTTTGGGCTGCCTGGCTCATTGCTAACTAATTTGATAGAATTTTACGGAATTATGACAAACATTGAAGGTTGTGCAATGTAACAAGAACATTTAGACTTAGGGATGCCAACCGTTCGATAAAATACCGAACGGTTCCGTATTTCACTGAAATAATAAACGTGTTGTTTTCGAAATGATAGTTTCCGGTTTCAATCATATTAATGACCAAAATCTCGTATTTCTGTGTGTTATTATGTTATAATTAAGTCTGATTTGATAGAGCAGTCTGACTGAGCAGCAGCAGACCCGTAATCATTCATTCAAACAGCACTTTGCAACTCTTCGCAAGCACAGCGCTGTTTATGACTTCAAGCCTATCAGCCTAATGGCTGGTGTAACTAATGTGAAATGGCTAGCTAGTTAGCAGGGTGTGCGGTAATACTGTTTCAAACGTCACTCGCTTTTAGATTTGGAGTAGTTATTCCCCTTGCGCTGCAAGGGCCACAGCTTTTGTGGAGCGATGGGTAACGATGCTTCGAGTGTGACTGATGTCGATGTGTTCCTGGTTCGAGCCCAGGTATGGGCGAGGAGGGGGACGGAAGCTATACTGTTACACTGGCAATACTATAGTGCCTATAAGAACGTCCAATAGTCAAAGGTATATGAAATACAAATGGTAGAGAGGGAAATAGTCCTATAAATACTATATTAACTACAACCTAAAACATCTCACATTGGAATATTGAAGACTCATGTTAAAAGGAACCCCCAACTTTCACATGTTCTCATGTTCTTAGCAAGGAACTTAAACGTTAGCTTTTTTACATGGCACATTACTTTCTTCTCCAACACTTTGTTTTTGCATTATTAAAACCAAATTGAACATGTTTCATTATTTATTTGAGGCTAAATGGATTTTATTGATGTATTATATTAAGTTAAAATAAGTGTTCATTCAGTATTGTTCTAATTGTCATTATTTACAAGCAAAGAAAATCGGCCGATTTTAATCGGTATCGGCTTATTTGGTCCTCCAATAATCGGTACGGGAGTTGAAAAATCATAATCGGTTGACCTCTAGCCTCTGTCAATGTACTATCCCCCATAGTAGAAAAGTGTATCTATTCTGTTGGTCAGCTTGTCGAGAAAGAAATTCCAAACAGACTCTGGGACAAAAGCATACAACCAGTAGGCCTAGGCTACATAAAGAGAAGTTAAAAAGCGACGAGTCGGATGCACAAGATTGGAATATTTAGCTTAAAATGTTGATAAATTATTTCTTCACATAAGCGCACAAGGCAGTAGGCTTTGCATGAATGTTTGTTTCATAATGCAATTAATGGGACAACACAGTTGTCAAAGCGCAGGCGGTTTCCTGTGACAGAGATTAAAACATCCAATAGTAATTTAGAAAGAAGTGAGATACAATATGTAACAACTAGCATGGGTTGCTAATATGATAATATGATAAATAATTGCCTCCATGGAAATTGTCTGATTTTGGCTAGGCTACTTAGAAGCAAGGTAAGAAATGCCTCATATGTAGTAAAATGTTCAGGTTTCAAACAATTAAATACATGTTTTCAAAATGCATACGGCCTCCAGCTCATTGCAAAGTGATGTGACGCACAAATGAAGCCTGCCTTCATTTCCCTGTGCATTTGCTGTTTAAAATGCTGTAGCAGCAGCTCTCGCGCATTCCGCTCAAAGACTATCTGTATGCCGTACAAATGTGATAAATGACCTACATAACGAATATGTAGTCTATAGACACGGCAATTTAATTCCCCCAAATTATGCAAATGAACTGATAAGCATGACCAGTCAAATGTATCTCCATCAATGAATAGGTAAAAAAATATTATTTTGCAATTTAATGTTTTTCTTCTTCTCTCGGACAATTGGCCGGCGGCAATTTTATTTATTGACTTTTCCATAAAAAAAATATTGTCTAAAAGCCAGCTATTACCGGCTAATGGAAACCCTGGTGTGTGTGTGTGTGTGTGTGTGTGTGTGTGTGTGTGTGTGTGTGTGTGTGTGTGTGTGTGTGTGTGTGTGTGTGTGTGTGTGTGTGTGTGTGTGTGTGTGTGTGTGTGCCCACTCAGCCAGGACAGTGCCAGGGGTCCGGTGCCTCTGAGCGTTCACCCCTACTATCACCGTCTGTGTGTGTCACATGAGACCATAAACACTCGTCGGTCAGTCGGTATTCTCCGAGCCTTGGCTTACGATGTCAAGGTCACATTGCTAAGTGTTTGTCCACCACTACCGTTGTTGTGGAAGTGTTGTGTTCTTTATTTGGGTTAATAGCCCCTCGAGGCGGATAGCTCTGACGTAATTGATAATGGGCGGGAAAATGACTGAGAATAAGCAGTGACTGGCTGACTCCACTTCGAAGTAAAGTTATAGCTACAGTAGGGCCACAAGCTTGTTCTGACCATGTGACCTGACCCCTCTCGCGCTCTCTTGCTTTTTCTCTCACTCTCTCTGCAGAAAATGCTGAGTCGGGGGATCTGAAGCACTTCTTTGACCAGTACTACTCTCACATCTACTATGTGTTCTTTGAGAACTTTGTCACCATTGAAGTCAGTCTCAAACAAAAAGGTGAGAATACAAGGTCAAGAATACTCTGGTTGGTTGGCCTGACACAGGTATTGTTTCAGCCACTTCCTCACATTCACTTCTCTTTTGTAGGTCACAAATCGCAAAGGGAAGAACTTGACTCCATTCTATTCATATTTGAGGTAAGACTGTTACTTCTGCAATATTTAGGATAGTATTCCTTATTGTCACAATTCTTTAGAGTGATGGCATTTGATTTGATTGGTCGATAATACACATAATTCCTAGAAAGTAGAATGGAGTAGGTGTAACGGAGGGTTAGCCTAAGCAGGTGAGTGTGTAGGCTACTGTAAATCAGAGATTAGGGTGCTTCTGAATGTTTTCTAAAGTTGGTTTGTCAACTCCTCAATCCCCATGTGTGAAATCTCCCCCAGACCTTGAGTGTGGAGCCATTGAAACACACATATACAGGCATATGCCTGGCCACGGGATGTTATTAGACTGGAGGCTACATTCACTGAGGCTTGTAGCGAGATGTTCTATTTAGATTTCAAGGATCTACATGATCTCACATCTCTCACTCACACTTTGACAATAAGTATTTAAGATGACTTAGTTGTTTAAGGCACTTGTGTGATATTTATAGACACATGCGTTGAACTGAGAGGCTGGTTTTTGGTCCAAACAAAATGGGTCTGTTTGCCAAACAGCAAATGGCCTTTTATCAGTTGACATGGGGTGTGAATGAGTCATGTGGCATTACATCTTCATAGTCTCCTTACAGGGAGGGCCAAGTCCACATGCTGCAGTTGAGCTTGCAAGTAATGATTTCACTGTGCTGTTTTACACCTGCTGTATCATGTGCACATGACACACAAACCTCACAACTAAGATCACTGCCAATTCCCTGAGAAAATTGAGTGTCAGAGTGACAGGACTTAAGTACATTTACATTGTAGTCTATTAGCATACGCTCTTATCCAGAGCGACTTACAGGAGCAATTAGGGTTAAGTGCCTTGCTCAAGGGCACATCAGCAGATGTGTCCCCTAGTCGGCTCGGGGATTCGAACCAGCAACCTTTCAGTTACTGTCCTGGCCTCTTAACCGTTAAGCTGCCTGTTTCGAGTGTTGAAATGTGTGGGATTAGACAAACTATTGTAATGTAGGTTTATGTTCACCCCTCCCTCGTCTTTCTTTCAAAGATGTCCATGGGAAGGTGTGTCTTCAACTCACCTCTCCCAGGTTGCCTCATTGTCTTCTTCTTGAGATATCTACCGCTTAGCTGGTTACCTCATCCATAACGGAGAGGCGAGGCGTCTGACAGACTACTTGAATAATTGCCCATATATTCCACAACGAAGATGGATTATTTTGTTTCAACACGGTAGTAATACCGACACTGGCCTAAATACCGTTTCTGACTGTTGTAATTTATGTTCTGTTTACAGAAGATTCTGCAACTCCTACCAGAGCGAATACACGGACGATGGCAGTTCCACAGCATAGGTACATTTATACTAGGCCCTTGTACATGTTGTGCCATTGTAAGTGTGGACGTTTTTATCAGCTACCGTGTGTGGGAGTGCGGACGTTTTTATCAGCTACCGTGTGTGGGAGTGCGTGGTTTTTTTTTTTTTACCTAATCAGGCATTTTGTCCCATGTGTTTGAAATCAGGTTAGGCCAGTTACATGGGTATTGGGCCCACGCACTCCTCCCTTGCCAATGTCTCTTAGTTCTGGCTGTAGCAAATTGATTTCCTACATGATTTGTAACATGCGTTTGGAGTGAGAACGGAAGGAGAGTAGAGCGCAGCGCAGCTCTGCCCTCTCCTCACCCCTCCACTAGGTGGTCTCTCCTTTTCCACTGCACTGAGACCACTGTGCAGTTGGATACAAAGGCCACCCAGAGAAAGACAGAGAATGCCATGGACCTGGGGATTAGGGTCTCCTAGGTCTGACCGAGTACTCTGACATGTGCTGTAGTACTGGGGGGGAGGGGCTTGCTGGTTATTCATATTCTGGTTGATGTGAATTGTTCTTCCCTCACAGGCCTCATCCTAAAGAAGCTGTTGCACACTGGGAACTCTTTAAAGGTATATCAGATTGGTCCTTCACTTGTCAGTAGCATAGCCAGTAGCCAACTTGCCTCTGATTGATGTACAACTTTTGTTTTTGTAATAGTCTTCCTGTTTTTCTAGTCTCTCCCTATTTTGCAATGGTGTTGACTGCTGTGGGCATTTGGTAATGGTATGCTCATAGAAATAGACTGGCTTATAGTCGATTTCTATGAGTATGTCCCTGACTGTCTCTCTCTTTCTCCCCTGTAGATCCGAAGGGAGGGTGTGCGTCTGTTCCTGTTATGGATGCAGGCCCTGCAGGGTAACGCACTGAGAGAGCAGCTATGGATATTTGCCTGTCTGATCCCAGGCTTCCCATCCCCTCAGTCAGAGCTGGGACCCCGTACCCTGGACAACCTGGTGAACCCTCCTCTCAGCCTTCAGGAGAGTCAGTATTAATGCTTTGTTTCTAAACCTGTTACCTTGTTCGTGACATGTTATTAGGAAGAAGCTTGAGGGCAACCCAACAACTATTTCATATTCAAACTGATATGGCCAATTTCAAATTTAATGGTCATACATGTACCAAATTATTGAACACGTAACTGTGGGTGTACCTCTCAAGGTGTTGATTCTGCTGCATTTGTTCCTTTCTCTTCCCTTCTTCCATTCCTTCAGCTCAAGTGACTCCAGAAGAGATCAGTCCCCTGGTTCCTCCACAGTCAGGGGATAAGGGCCAGGAAGACCTCACAGGATACTTTCTAGAGGCTCTTCTGAAATACATGGTAAACCAGGTACTCTTCCCTTTATTACTAACACTGCTAACATGCTTGGCGTGGATGCAGCATTACCTACTACCGACCGGCAAGCCTTTTGACATGGCCTTCTGTCTGTTTGCAAGTGCAAACGGTGGTAACCCCCTGAAAAGTGACTTACGTCATTTTAAATAAGCTTGTGTCATTTTAAATAAGCTTGTGTAACGGAGTTAAGAACCTGCCGTAAAGGCCTGCTACTGCTAGCTTGAAATGTTGCGGATGGAGCCATCCAATCAGTACCGTTTTGGGTGGCTCAACCCATTACAACATTGTCAAAGAGCACGGTCACGTGTGTTGCAAAGCAGAGGATCACTGGTTCAACCTCAGTTTGGGGAGGTTGGACAGTGGAATAAGCAACACACTGACCACCATTACATTTTGCATCTGCATGCTTTCGCTGCAGTGTACTGTACGCTGACACACACTCACTGAGCTAATGGCTGTGCTGCTTTCTCTATCCGTGGCTTTCCCAGACAAAGCCTCCTCTCCCTGCATGTCTCTTATCCTGTCTGTTATTCTTTGTTTACAGTAGTCTCTTGTTGTGTTGAGGGTGTTCTCATGAAACCAGTTGTAACCATGGCAGTAGCAAATAGATTTAGAAAACCATGATGCATCTGCAACAATCAACTATCATTCTGAAGGCTAAAATGCTTAGTTTATGGTACAGTGACTTATTTTAAATACACCAATTTTGTAAATTTCCACCCCAAATTCTCATTACCGAAATGCGTCCGGATTAAATTCTTCAGTTATTTTATACAATTTTACCTTAGAAAAACACAATGTTGCTGTGGTTTGTCCATAAATCATAGAAATTGTATAGTAGTTGAAGTTTACATTAAACTATAATTTTTAAGTAAAAAAAGTCTGGTCATGTTTCTCAATACCGTAACACTTTTCCAAGTTGCTTTATTTTTTAAAATAAAGTTTTATCCATCATGCATCTTCTAGAGAAGTAGTCCTTAGATGAGCACACGTTAACGTCATTTCTTCACTTATATGTCTCCAGAATGAGGATCTTATTTTCAAACACCCACTTGGGGAAAAAGAGAACCATTACCTTACCAACATGGAGGCATGAATGGGCTTTAGTAATGTGGTCAACTGTTTGCTGACAGATAATGGCTGTCTCCTGTTACTTTCAGATTGAGCTAAGGGCCTCTCATTACCGAAAAACAACTTTTTCATTTACTGGGTAATTTTTAGGTCAATTTTGGTAATAAGAACCTTCATTTCGGTAATGATAATAAGCTAATTCTCTAGTAAGGTATAATCAGTGGGTTTACTGTGCTGGTCATCTCAATTATTTACTAGAACTGCTTACGCCTATTGTATAGATTTTTTTGTAAAAAATCATTTAATTAAGTAAGGGTTGTCAATAAATATGGGTATTTAAACCCCATTTAATTGACATAAAGCCACAATCTAGAGTTTGTGTTTTCAGCAAAGAGCAACCCCACCATTAAAAATGACATGTATACACAAGCTATTATAACAGACAAGAATCACAAAAGGTTTTTGTAAATAGAGAAATGGCAAAATACATTTTAAATGTACACTGAACAAAAATGTAAACACAACATGCAACAATTTAAAAGATTTGAAATTGTAACTGAGTTACAGTTCATTTAAGGAAATCAGTCAATATAAATACATTCATTAGGCCCTAATGAATGTATTCAGACCCCTGGACTTTTCCCACATTTTATGTTACAGACTTATTCTAAAATGGATTCAATATTTTTTTCCTGTCATCAATCTACACACAATACCCCATAATGACAATCATAAACCCGGAAATATCACATTTATATAAGTATTCAAGCCCTTTACTCAGTACTTTGTTGAAGCACCTTTGGCAGTGATTACAGCCTTGAGTCTTCTTGGGTATGATCCTACAAACTTGGCACACCTGTATTTGGAGTTTCTCACATTCTTCTCTGCAGATCCTGAGTGCTCTGGAGCAGATTTTCATCAAGGATCTCTCTGTACATTGCTCTGTTCATCTTTCCCTTGGTCCTGACTAGTCTCCCAGTCCCTGCCGCTGAGAAACATCCCCACAGCATGATGCTGCCACTACCATGCTTCCCCTTTTGGATGATGCCAGGTTTTCTCCAGGCGTGACACTTGGAATTCAGGCCAAAGAGTTCAATCTTGGTTTCATCTGACTAGAGAATCTTGTCTCTCATGGTCTGAGTTTTTTTTGGCTTCCATCTGGCCACTCTACCATTTAGGTCTGATTGGTGGAGTGCTGCAGAGATGGTTGTCCTTCTGGAAGGTTCTTACATCACCAAAGAGGAACTCTGGAGCTCTGTTTGAGTGACCATCGGGTTCTCGGTCACCTCCCTGACCAAGGCCCTTCTTCCCTGATTGCTCAGTTTGGCCGGGCAGCCAGCTCTAGGAAGAGTCTTGGTGGTTCCAATCTTCTTCCATGTAAGAATGATGGAGGCCACTGTGTTCTTGGGGACCATCAATGCTGCAGACATTTTTTGGTAACCTTCCCCAGATCTGTGCCTCGACACAATCCTGTCTCGGAGCACTACGGACAATTCCTTCAACCTCATGGCTTGGTTTTTGCTCTGACATGCAATGTCAACTTTGGGACCTTATATAGACAGGTCTGTGCCTTTCTAAATCATGTCCAATCCATTGAATATACCACATGTGGACTCCAATCAAGTTGTAGAAACATCTCAAGGATGGTCATTGGAAACAGGATGCACCTGACTTCAATTTCAAGTCTCTTATTTTTTAAATAATTTGCGAAGATTTCTAAACCTTTTTTCGATTTGTCTTTTTGAGGTACTGTATGTAGATTGATGAAGAAATGTTTGTCTTTAATCAATTTTAGAATTAGTCTGTAATGTAACAAAATGTGGAAAAAGTCCAGGTCTGAATACTTTCCGAATGCACTGTATGGATTTCACATGACTACAAAATAACAAAGTTTTCCCCACAAAAGGGCTTTATTACAGACAGAAATACTCCTCAGTATACTGTGTGACAGCTGCACATTTTATTGGCCTTTTATTGTCCCCATCACAAGCTGCACCTGTGTAATGAACATGCTGTTTAATCAGCTTCTTGATATGCCACACCTGTCAGGTGAATGGATTATCTTGGCAAAGTAGAAATACTCAATAACAGGGATGTAAACAAATTTGTGCATTTGAGAGAGATAATATTTGGTAGTATGGACCAACACTACATGTTTCATTTATATTTTTGTTCAGTATATTTGTTTTCACTTTTGTTTAATTCGTGCATTTTCATAAGGTGAGCAATGTTAAAAATATTAGAAATAGATTCGGATAACTTTTTTGGACTTCAAAAACTGTTGTGGTAATGACAATTTTGGCGTCGGTAGTTGTAGAAATAGTTGTAAAATGCATAATATATGATCAGCAAACATAACCATAGTTATGAATTCGATAAATACAGATCGTGATCCACGAGGTATTATGGTAGGAATTTATTTTTGTTTTTTTGTTTTTGTCAAGTGCCAATTTCATGAGAATCACCCTGTTGTTGTCTTACACCCTGCAGGCCAAAAGTCTGGAGTGGAAGTGCAAAGATAACCACGAGAAGGGCTTCGCATTCCTGTTTGGAAACTTCAAGAAATATTACCTGCCGCACATATTCCCTAACTTTTCCAAGGAGACCAGTTTGTACCATCCCATACTGGGTGAGGAGAACATCTGAGTTAGTATGAGATAAACAAACAGAAACTGATTTTTAGTTTTGCATTATACTATAGTGGTGCAGTGTGCATAGAAGTCAATTGATACCCTTTTTGACACTACTGAGCCGTGTTATACATACATTCTTCGACGTAGCTCATCCTAATACTTCTATATTTCTTCATTCTTTTCATTTTAGCTTTGTGTTGTGTATTGTTAGATTTGACTGTACCTTTGGAGCTAGGAACACAAGCATTTTGCGACAACCGCAATAACATATGCTAAATATGTGTACGCGACCAATACAATTTGATATGACCATGTGCTTAAACCATGCCGGAAAGAAAATATCAGAGCCAGGACAGTACGGGTGGCACAATGGTGTGAGAAGGGGACTAGCGTTACATCCTTATTCTCTATTCACCCTCTCTGTCTGCCCCCCCCCCCCCCAGAGGTTCCATCAATGAGACCAAAGCCTTACTACAGTGTGGTGAAGAAAGACCCAGAGACCAACGAGGCAGTGTACTGTACCAAGGAGAGCCTCCTCAACGCCCGGGTCATCTTCATCCGCTGGTTGGTGTCCTTCTGGCTGGAGCCACGCTCCAACACTGGAACACACATCCCCGGGGTGGACGGAGAGAGGGAGAGCGTGCCAAAGAACATCCAGGTAATCACTGTATACACACCCGAGGGGAGAGTTCGCCAGGGTTAGCACAATGTATAGTATCAAGGCACATGGATGGAACGTTTGGGCACATGGCAGCCGGGCTACTGGACAACAATTTCTACTAGCCCGGGTCCACAATTGATGCCATGCGATATTTTCCATCCCTGTCTAGTTATAGAGAGAGTGTGCCAAAAAACATCTATGTAGGTCATGCAGGCATCACACTTGAGGGAAGTTAAGAGGTATGAAGAGTTAGCATAATTATATCTTCACATTAAACACGGGCTCTGAGACAGCTTTTCAGTTGTGATATTGCTCGGTCTGTGGGTTATACTAGTGAATCTCCAACACATGCATTGTGTTACATATATATTTGCCAGGCCTTATCGGAGCTGTATGGTGGTCACTGATGATTGTGTTTCTCTGGTTGTCTCCCAGAGGGCAGCAGCTGGGCTGGCAGGGCGGGGACATGGGCTAGGGGATGACTTGGGCCCCAGGGCAGACAGCCTGGATGGAGGGATAGGTTGTGAGAAGGAGCAGTCCCACTCCAACACCTCCACCCTGACAGAGAGGGAGCCCAGCTCCTCCAGCCTGTGTAGTATGGACGAGGAGCACCTCACTGACATGGAGGTTGTGAGGAGAGTCCTCTGTTCCTCCAGGACCAATGTCAACTTCATCACTGAGATTTTCCGACAGGTACAGCACACCTACTCACACAGTACATTGTGTTTGGCTGGTGCTGTTTGTAAAAAAAAATACATTTTAGTCCTTGGGATCAATACATTTCTTCTACTACTACTGGGTCATTCCAACAAAATCCCCTTTTGGTCCCTTGTTATATTTTAAGTAGAAATTGTGCACCAATATTGAACTGTAAAAGCCTGTTATAGTAAAGCTGCACTACGCCGAAATTGCTCCGACCATTTCCTGGTTGCTAAAATTGTAATTGTTCCCCTAATTTCAGATTACGTGACAGTCTAGAGCAGGGGTGTCAAAGTCAAATGGACGGAGGGCCAAATAAAAAATTTAGCTACAAGCCGAGGGCCGGACTGTTCGAATGTTCATTGAATTTTTTTTAAATGACGCATATAGTCTAGTGAACCTAATTGAACCTACTGAAAACCTAACAAATATATTCCAATATGATCAGATAAATAAAGCAATATTTTCTTATGGCTCTGTCAGTAATCTTTAATTTTCAACAGACACAAAAGACAAATTTCCTTTATATAAAAATCCCCATAACATGAACATTAAATGAAAGAAACCGGTATTCAAGGCACCATCAGTAGCCTATATTTTCTATTTTAGCAAAAGTGGGCTAAATTTACTTCAAAGAAAAAAACAATAATAGCAATTTTCTATCATCCACTCAACTGAAATATTTTAAAAATATAATTGGATTGAAATACAATAAAATAAAGTGTAAAAATCTATTAATCAAAAACAACACTTTGTTTAAGGAGAAGTAACATGCAGTGAAAACAAATATTAAACTTTAACTTTTAAACTTGAACTGAGTAAAAACTCTAAATATGTGATTGCACAGTAATGTTCACTTGTTTGAGGTTGAGGGTGATACTTGGTGGTGTCCCATCTTTTCCACAAGTTCATCAATGTTCGGGGTAAGGCTCTGAGCTGAGGAAATCCTCAGAATTGAGTGGAGGTGTTCAGCAGTAAGTCGACTTCTGTGTGATGTTTTGTTCAAGTTCATCAAAGAAAACAGTTGTTCACACAGGTATGTGCTGCCAAACATAGACAACGTTTGAGCAGCCTGGATGCGCAGCTGGGGCATTGTGTCGGGGAGGAAACGGGCGAACTCCGCAGCACCCACTGCCGCATATTTTGCCCTCAGTGCATCATTGCATTGGAGGTCAATCAACTCCATTTGGGGTTTGGTTTGGTGGTGAGCTTTCCACGTCAACAGCAAATGGGTTACCGAGCAAATGGGTTACCGAGCAGTTCCAACCTGCTTTTTTGTGCTTCAAAGTCAGCAAATCGGCGTCGAAAGTCAGCGGCAAGCATACCTATTTTATCAGCCAACTGTGCGCTCGGGAACGCACTGGTAGAGAGCTTCTCTTTCATGGTCTGGCAGCTGGGAAAGTGGCTCAAATTTTCTTTCCGCATCTGCGTCTCCCACAGAGTCAGTTTGGTTTTAAATGCCTTCACTGTACTGTACATATCAGAGATGACACGATCCCGACCCTGCAGCTGCAAGTTCATTGCATTCAGATGACTCGTAATGTCACACAGAAAAGCCATTTCACACAGAAACATTTCGTCTCGGAGTTGTGTTGTGTCTTTCCCTTTGCTGTCCAAGAACAGACAAATCTCCTCACGAAGCTCGAAACATCTTTGAAGCACCTTTCCCTGGCTTAGCCATCGCACCTCTGTGTGATAAGGCAAATCACCATGCTCCGTTTCTAACTCCGTCAGAAATGCCTTGAACTGGCGGTGATTCAAACCTTTGGCTCTGATAAAGTTAACTGTGCGCGTGATGATGGTCATTACATGCTCCATTTTCAAGGCTTTACCGCACAACGCTTCCTGGTGTATGATACAATGATAAGCTGTCAGCTCACCTGTCGCGTTTTCCTCTTGCATCTTTTCCCGTATCTTCACGACCAGTCCGCTCCTGTGTCCACACATCGCAGGTGCTCCGTCGGTTGTCAAACCCACGAGTTTTTCCCAAGGCAGCTCCATCTCATTTACACATCTTGACACCTCTTCATACGAATCATGCCCCGTAGTTGTGCCATGCATAGGACGTAAAGCCAAAACCTCCTCTGTCACGCTTAGGCTGGAGTCCACTCCGCGGATGAAAATTGACAACTGGGCAATGTCAGAAATGTCGGTGCTCTCATCCACAGCCAAGGAATATGCAATGAAATCTTTTCCCTGTTTCACAAGCTGCTCTTTTAGATTGATGGACAACTGGTCTACTCTCTCGGCAATGGTGTTTCTGCTCAGACTCACATTTAAAAAGAGTTGCCTTTTTTCTGGGCAAACTTCGTCACAAACTTTAATCATGCAGTTTTTGATGAAATCCCCCTCCGTAAATGGCCGGGCTGATTTAGCGATCTCTTCTGCCAAAATAAAACTGGCCTTGACAGCAGCCTGGCCTTGTGATTTGGCTTTTTTGAACAGAGCCTGTCGAGATTTGAGGCCTCGTTTTAATTCCTCTGCCTTTTGTAGCCTTTGTTCCATGTCCATATTCTTGTTTTTGTCCGCGTGTTTCGTTTCATAATGTCGTCTCAGATTATACTCTTTCAGTACCGCCACACTTTCTCCACACAGAAGACACACAGGTTTTCCAGCTACCTCCGTGAACAAATACTCCGACTCCCACCTTGTTTGAAACCCCCGGTTCTCAGTGTCCACCTTCCGTTTTGCCATTTTTGATGGGTATCTGAAAGTTAATTTTACTGTGATGCTGACAACTGCTGTGCCAATAAATATTGAAATGAAGCAGCCTACTGCTCGGTGCGTCACCGTTGCATTGTGGGAAATGTAGTATTGGTGCGTGTAAAAGATCTGCGGGCTGCCGGCTTGCTGCGGTCTGCGGGCCGGTTCTAATAACAAATCAAGATCATCCCAGGGGCCGTAAAAAACCTTCTCGCGGGCCGGATGTGGCCCGCGGGCCTTGACTCTGACATATGTGGTCTAGAGAATCATTGTACCATCTAAACCGCTGTGAAATATATTTCCCAAAACCAAAAATGTTGTATTTTCAGCTGGTGTACATAACTGAAAGTAAAAGATGCAAAAAATCTATTTATGAACGGGAAGCATAGGAATAGCGCACAGAGCAGATTTACTGCTTCTTAGACCTGCTTTCAATGCGAACGACAATCTTTACTCACATTTCTATGTGAATTTGTTCATGTCACCCAAAAAGTTAGATGTTGCAGCTTTAAATGAAGTGCCGTTTAATATGAACCACATGGAAAATTCATTAAGTCAGATTTCTTTATATGAATGAGAACTTGCGAAAGTGCCAAAATTCAGCAGTTTGACATGTACCTCTGTGCCCTTTCTGTGACTTCTAGAAAGGTTTTAAGATACTTAACCCCCAAATGTCTTAATGTTCACAATCATTAGCTAGGTTTCATGCGACTATTCTAAAATCCAAATAAAGAAAAAATGTGCATTTTCCCACCAGTGGTTTGTTTCCACCAAACTGACTTGCTGCAGAAGAAAAATCTGTACGTGATTTGTTAATCTGCATATAGCAAATGTGCCTGCTTTGGTCTTGGTATGTGCGTTCTAGCCAACAGCTCGCAGATGCAGTGCGAGAATACTGTGCAGGTAGGCTTGTCTCCATAATGAGATTATTATGAGATTATTATATTATTATGGGGTTTTATTTGTCAATCGTCAATCAAGCATGTCACCAGAATCAGGCCCTCAATATATTTTTTGCAAATGAGCATCAAGATCACTGTGCACTTTCACCACACTGTGAAGTTCATCATAAATGATTTATTCTGTAGCCTAATAAACTGCATGGTTTCCCAAGTTGTAGTGGGAGGGCCACACACCATATCGCGTGACTCCAAGTTAACTTTGATATGATGGTTTTTATATCAATATTTGCGCATAAAGGTGTTGCCACCGCCATTTCTCACTTAATCATTTTACAGATACAAAAAGATCCCACCATGTCGAACGAACAAATTATCTGTCAGCATTTATACAATCGTACCGAAACTTCCTGTTTCCATCACAGATTTGTTTCTTTTTTCGGTATGACTTTATTCGCATAAAAACTGGATGGAAACGAGGTTAGTGGAAAGCCCTTGTTTGTTGCTTTGACAAAGTCATTTCTAAAGATTTATTTCATGTGATTCGTGCTTCATTGTCGGGTCACAAAAACCTGTCCCTCATTTTAAGGTTACATGAACTGATAAAAAAAAATATATATATATATATTTTTTTAAATGTTTTCAAAAAAACATTGAACATTAATAGTCAAATCATAGTGTAAAAGCAGGTTAGCTGGTTTTACTCTTTTAGTTTTTTTCTTGGTGGTGGAAAACCGAGTGGGTCGGGCATATTACTCATAGATAGACAGACAGGCTAGAAATGTAAAATAAATAATTAAATTAAAGCTATTTTGAAGCTTGCATTCAATTTCCCCTTACTGTTGCACACAAGCTTCCTTTCCATGTCACAAGGGGATTTATGGCAGATTTAAGATGAAATCGCCAACCCGGTTACTTTATTTGACACTTAATAGGCACATATTATATTTTTGTATTTATTTAACCTCATGAGATTGGGAAATCAACATGTTTTCTTAATAAGTTGAACGTGCTGTTCATGACAATGTTGAAATTAGGTGAAATCAAAGTTACACTACACAAAGGGGACTCATTTTGTGGAACGACCCTACATATACTAGTACACACTAAATATCCCTGTAAAAGTCTGTTATTGTGGGTCAGTATGCTCCACAGAGAGCCACTAGGATAAACAAGTCTGCTCCATTTGAATCCAGCACAGTGACGTTGTTGTGTTGTCGTCAGGCCTTCCTGTTGCCAATGTGTGAGGCTGCAGCCATGAGGAAGGTGGTGCGTGTGTACCAGGAGTGGTTTGCCCAGGAGGACAAACCTTTGTTTATGAAGGAGCCGGAGGAGGAGAGGATATTTTCCACCGTCGGAGAGGTTAACCTGGAGCCTGTACCCCAGCAGGGCCCAGAGAAGGAAGAGGTGAGGGCTGGAGCTATAGGGCTATGGGTGGGTGAGGATGGATGCCCCAGGGACCTATTAATTAGGGCACAGTAAAGACAAAAATGAGTCCAGGTAGTCACTCATGTTTCAGTCCGTTTTTCTTACATTTGGTAATGAACACGACCCTCAAGACAAAGGAGACAGGCTACATCATGTCTTCATGGTCTCTCAGTCTAACATATGTTGTGTATTTGCGCTTCTTTCTGTGTCCTCTCAGAGGGTGAATAAAGTGTCTGAGAAAGAGCTGCTGGAGTACAGTGTGCATGCAGGTGTTCAGCCCACTCTTCAGGTATGTTCTATTGGCCAACTCACACATTATGCACAATAGGCAACCATATTAAGTAATTATGTAACGATCACTAACTTCCATCCGGTACTGTCCAGTTCCATGCCTTTCTTCAACACCGTCATCTCCCTCTCTCTTCCACCCCAGGTGTTTGTCACCAACTCGGCCAATGTGTTTCTACTGGAACCAGCCAACGAGCTGAAGATGCTGCTAGAGGAACATGTTGACATGTGCAAGAGAGTCCTTAACATCTACCGCAGCCTGGTCATGCATGAAACCATGGACCAGAAGACATGGTATAGCACAACACTAAATGAGCAGCCCATGGGTTTTAATGAGGAAGCATAGCATACATTTACGGCCAGACACAATTTGTTCCCCACAACTCCCATAAGCCCTAACCCTTCAATGTTTGCATATCTGAGGGGTCTAGACAGGTATAAGCAGTGTACTGGGGGAGCTTAAATGTTTTTCCTTATACCTACAGAAGGGTTAGGGCCAAGGTGGAGAGGTAGGACCTTCCTACTTTTTGTGCAACATATCCTTATGTGACCACTTCTTATTTGTGGTGCATCTGCTTGTCTGTGCGTCTGTCTGTGCAGGGAGCAGATCCTGCTGGTCCTGCTGAGGGTAACCGAATGTGTGATGAAGAGACCTCCCTCAATCATGCCCCACGGCAAGAAGAACATGACCCTCTCAGGGAGACTGGCCGGGGCAGTCTTTCAGGTACCCAGCGTAGCACTCACAACATACAGGTGTGTGCCCTAAATTACTCCCTATTCCCTATATAGTGCACTACTTTTCACCAGGGGCCCATGGGGCTGATGTCAAAACTAGTGCACCATATTGGGAAGACGGAACCATTTGGGACACATACTGTGACTAACCACATGAGGGTGCTTTCTCAATGGTCTTCTCTTGATTCCTTGAATCCTCACCTTGCTTCCCACTGACAATTTGAAAATAATTTGGGAAATGACGGAAGAGGAGGACACAAGGAATCGAGCAAAGACTTGAGAAAGAGCCATGGTACCTCCACAAACTTCCTCCGCATGAAACCTAACAAAGGGAAGTTTGCGAAGGACGTTTCTCCTTTTCATGCTAGTCTTTCTGCCTCTTCCTCTGGTAGACCCTGATAGTGGCGTGGATCAAGGGGAACCTGAACGTGTACATCTCCAGGGAGCTGTGGGACGACCTGCTGGCCGTGCTGTCCTCGCTCACCTGCTGGGAGGAGCTGGTCACAGAGTGGTCCCTCACCATGGAGACACTCACCAAGGTTCTGGCCCGCAACCTGTACAGGTAAAAACAGAAGAGAACGTGTGCTCGCACACACTCACTGAGGAAGGCAAAAGCCAAAGGGTTTTGTTAAAAGACACGTTGAAAATAAAATAATATTAAAATAGAGGTTGAAATTTTAACCGAATCTAAGTGAGTGCTGGCCCCTTTTAAATGTTGCAGTCTGGACCTCAACGAGCTGCCGCTGGACAAGCTGAGCGAACAGAAACAGAAGAAACACAAAGGGAAAGGTACAACTCTATCACTGCTTTACACTCTGAGACACACTGCTTCCACTCTCTCTATCTCTCCCTCTCTTTCCCTTTCTATTTAACACCACAGAGACGAACCAACCTGTACCCGATCTTTCCCTTCTGTGTGGGTCACTAGGGGGAGCTCACGAGGGCCAGAAAATGGCTGTGGACCGTTCGTTCTCTAAGGGCTGGAGCAGGGACCAGCCTGGGAGTGGGAGCGGCCAGGCAGCAGCCATGAGGCAGCGCAGTGCCACCACCGCTGGCTCTCCGGGCATGGAGAAGGCCAGGAACACCATACGCCAGAAGACTGGGGGTTAGTGTCACAGCCATCATATTTATCATACTACATGTCTATATACTGGAGGGTTGGTTGTCTTAACCTCGTGTCAAGGTGTTTATGTTTAAAATGCTGTATGTAATGGTTCCAGTATATCTATACATGGTACATTGTAAGGTTTTGGTATGATGATCAATGTTGCCATTTAACTGTCGTCAAATTGACCAAGGCAAGTTATTCCTATTTTAGACATTTATACATGATCATTGAAATGGGAAATCGGTACTGTGTAGGCGTCCTCCAGTGAAGAATTGTTAAACTGAGCAGGAGGATTTCGTTGGCTTACGGAGGGCTCTGTGACCTGGCTCCTGAGAGACAGACAAGCAGACAGACAACCACACAGACAGACAGCCACCTGCCTCCACACAGCAGCTTGTCACCTTTTCCTTGTCCTCCTCTCTCTGAAGGTCACTGCTCTCAACCTTGCTGTCACCGTCTTCACTTTTTCCCCTCACTTTCTCACCTTCTCTCCTTCCTCCTTTCCCCCTTTTTAACTTCCCCTTGTTTCTAAACTCCACCCTTTTCTATCATTTTCCTCTGTCCCTCTATTTGATGACCCCTACTGTTCTTTTATTCTCTTCCTTCCCCCCCGTTCTTTCAACTCTTCTCCCTCCTTTCTCTCCTTCCTCTCCTCCCTTCTCTCTCCTCTCTTTGGCGGCCATCCGTCCCTCAGCCCTGCGTAGCTGCTCTACGGGCGACAGCCTCCTGTCCCAAGCCTTTATCCGCAGCGCTAAAAGTGCCCCTGTCCTCGTCCATCACCACCACCCTCTCCTGCCTGACTCTGTCCTCACTCCCCTAGCTGACAAGCTGGCAGGTAGAGCCCACTACTCTACGCCTGTACCTGTGTCTTTATCTGTATCTCTACCAACTTCACTTCTTCATTCACTATCTGTGTGTACTTCTTGTCTGCCTTTGCATATGTGTGTATGCAATGTTTTCTATGCTTGCGACTCCACACAGCCTGCTCGTCTTGGGGGGGGGGGGGGCTCTTGTTTGCTGCCACACCATTTCATAAACAACTGAAAGGATATTTCTCTCAGGCCAAGACTCTGGGGGTGTTTTTAAAGTTTAAAAAAAAAAGTGTTTGTCCTGCATGTGGTTTGGGGTGCCTCCCTATTCCCTATCATTGTATGGTTTTGATGACATCTGCTCCAAATGACAGATATTGTCAACCCAGAGCTGATTTTTGGATGAATTCTCATTTGCTGTTATTGATGTATTCTAATTAGTCTTTTTCCTCTGTGGCAGCTGTTTTGTCTTTTGATATGGATATTATTTGATGCAACTGAAATATTCATTTATTAACCATGAAAAGGAATGCTGTTTTTGCCATGTTTTGTGTACCATTGTTTTTGTATCCGTGAACATGCATACATAACGTTTGGTGCTCCTGGTTCCAGCGATATTGGGTTAGAATAAACCATTGATACAAGCTCACCTACCGTCTACCACCTGATCCTCTAATCCTATACACATATATTAGATGTATAGGCAATTATAGACATGCAATTGATTTGATTTGACAATGCCCACAGAAGCTGCATATGGACATGTCTGCAAACTATATAAGATCATATCGCTGGACCACATTGTTGTGTATGTTACTGTTTCCATTCCCATCGCTGTATTTCCTGCATGTAGAGTTAGTAGGACCCATCTCCAGTGAGCTGTGCTCTGTGCCCCCCCCCTCTGTCCAGACATGGACGATCCCCCGATGGCATCTCGGACCCCCAGGATCCGCCACTGTTCCCAGAGCGAGGATACCCCGGCTTCGGAGTTGTTTTCGGCGTCTTGCGACCTGGACCCCCAGGGGTCCACGCTCCCCCGTAGCAGCAGCGCCTCCGACATCATGGAGCCCTTCATCGCCGAGAGGGTCAAAGGTGCACTTCCTGTCCCTGACAGTCCCCCCTCTCACCCCACCACTGCTGTCTCTGTCCCCCACCACCACGCCCTGCACCCCCCCAAACCCCCCACTACCCTAGGTAGCAGCGTGGCCTCTCTGGAGGTGGGGGATAGCATCTATGACCACCTGTGGCAGATGATAGGCCCCCGCCCCCTTGCCCCTGACTGGACGTGTGGTGGAACTTCCTTCTCCACCCTCACCCAGTCCTCTGAGAGAGAGGAGGAGGGGGAGACTGAGGGGGAGGAGGACCTGCTTAGCTCTCTCAGGGAGTATCTGATGCAAAGAAGCCTGGAGGAGGGAGGTGGAGGGGGGGAGAGGAGGGGCCCTCGTGAGACTGTGGAAGGTAGCACTGTGGCTGTGACTGTACAGTCAGCGTCACAGCAGGTCAGGAAACAGGTCCAGGTAAGGCAGCAGAGCAGCTTGGACTCAGCAGAGGAGGACAGTGCAGAGGCAGAGCAGCAGCCTCCTGAGAGGAGCATTTATGAGTGTCTGGAGCAGAGTGATGACTGGGAGCTGGCCAGCAGGGGGTGCTCTAGTCTAGACCAGCAGGTAACTCTTCAAAGCACAGAGAATAGGGGAGAGCCCCACTTGGTCAGGCAGGATGCCACAGAGTGTGAGTATAATAACGAGACAGGAGGTTCAGGCCTACAAGCCCCTCAGCCCCGGCAGCAGTCCCATTCTCTCCACCATTCCCTCAAGCCCAGGTTGGTCCGGGGCAAGCTCAAAAAGCACCACGGGGGAGGGGTGCACGTCAGTTTCCGGCCCTCCACAGAGTCTGTCCAGTTCCACAACCCTCTAGACTCCAAGGAGGCCCACTGGAGGACCAGGCTGCGCCGCCTCAGCCACTTCAGCAGCCACTCTGTAGGAGTGGGGGGGTCTGGAGGTGCAGGTTTGGGTGGGTCAAAGGGTAAAGAGAGGTCAGGAGGGGAGGGGGTGAGCGGAAACGGGGAGCAGCCTGATGGGGAGGCCAGTGGAGTGGGGGGTCATGCGACAGGGCAAGGGCGTGTCCGTCTTGGGCGCTCTGCCCTTCGGCCCCGTGGGACCCGGTCCAGATCCCAGGATGCGGAATCGGGGATCAGTCCCTCTCGGCAGCAGCAGGGGGCTCTGTTGGGCGGTGTGTATAAATCTGTGGTCCATGCTCTCTCCAAGCCCAAGGCCCACGCCTCCGGCTCAGCGTCTCCCCAGCGGCACAGCAAAGCCCCCGGCGGGGCCACAGAGGCGCCCCTGAGGGACCTGTACACTCATGTATTGGGCTATTTTGGAAGAAAAGCACCAGGTGAGAGACTTCAGTTGCGTTGCTGTGCTCCAAGGCACTACCACAACATGGAAAACAAAACGACAAAACAAAAACACAAAGCATCACCGTTCTATCTCCTCCGTCTTTTCCGTTTTTAATTAACAGTTTTTTGCTGAATGTGGATTGAATTGAAGCTTTTTTTTTGTGTTTCCTGTTTTAAAGTACTGTAGCTGACACAATCCAAAAAAAGAACCGAAGGCCCCCCTTCCTCTCCTCCTGGGACGGCTCCCCCCTCCTCCTCTTCTTCCTCCAGCTTCTGGGACTAAATCTCTGCTGCCCCTCCCCTTCCCTCCCTGGATGCTGCATGCGGCCTCACACGTCCTCCTCAGATCACACAACACCATACAGCCCAACACATTCACTGCACACACACACTGGTCAATTCTACAATCTCATCAGGCCAAAACAGGCTAACTAATTTACAATAATACATTGAAATATAACACACACAGTGTAGCATTATAATGTCCTCTAAAGTCCATTGCTTTCATTTATACAGGAACATTAGCCTGGGAAATGTGTCTGTCCTCTAGTCTGCGCTGATGCTCTGACATGTCATTTTACCTCCAACCAGGTGGAGGCAGTATAGCCCTTCTGATGGAGAATAGGATTTCAGCACCACCAACTGGCAGGAAAGCTTTAAGCTGGGTCCTCTTGAGTCACCTCAATGACACACTACTGCAAAGTCCCATGTCTCTTCTTTTTTCTTCCCCTTGGTTTTACTGATACTATTTTAACAGTTAACGCAAAGATTTAGTGGCTTAGGGCAGTAGACACTTAAAACAAAAATGTCAGGTCACTAGAACTAAAACCAATTTGGAAACTCAGACTAACCAGAGAAAGTCTCAGGGCATGATGGGGACAAACTCTTTGCTCTCTGCTTCTCTCTGACAATCCAGCCCAACGGAGTGAAAAAGTACATATAATAACCACTACCACTCTGTTTTAATAATGTGTCATGGCCTTTTTCTGTGTATGCTGCCTCATCTTTCAGTACCTCTTGGCTACCCAGTTAACACACTGGCTACCCTCTCACCTAACCACAGTTGAGTTAACGTAGCTTGACTAATCTCTGTTCTGTGGTGTGCTGTACTCATGGCCTCTCTCTGGGAATGCATGTGAGTAACTCCTGCATTGCTTCACTGGTTGTACCCTGTTGTGTTGGTTGGCTTTTCTTTAAGGTTGTTCTGTTGAGCTTTGTGCATCAGTTACCTTAATTCTTATTCTCTATATAACATCACATACAACACCACCGTCACCTTACTGTATGGACTGATACTTTCACACAGGCACACATTTCCGAACTTAACATTCTCCACAGCCTATAGGAAGGACATGCGTTCAAGAATTTTTTTCCCCAATGCTATTGTGTTGATCTGTATGCTAGTGAGGTGAAGATGCTAGTAGTTGTCGTGCTGTGTGTGTCAGTATCTAGAACGGTGGGGTGACGTGCATGTCCTTTGCTCTCTGCCTGAACACAGCCAACAAAGAGGAAACTTGTCAGAAGATGCGGCCTGTGTCCAGTGACGCAGGCAACAGCAGCCAAAACTTTGGCGACCTGATGGACGAGTTTATCCAAGAGCGTCTGCGAGCGGGAGGCACCTCTGTAAGTCGCCGTTCCATTCTCTATTTTCTCTATTAAGCTCATGCTCTCACACACGCACACTTAGTTTATCAGCTGAGTGAGTAAGTGAATGTCCTCATCTCATGCTCCCTGAGTGTTTAACTTTATTCCTAACATCAGAGTACTATCTTCTCTCTACCCCTTTCTCTCACTCACATGTCCTATCTACCTCTCTTTGCAGGGTATGACCAGGCGTGGCAGCAGCCCCGGTAGTCTGGAGATCCCTAAGGACCTGCCAGAACTCCTGAACCGTCAGAACTCCACACGACCCGTGGACGACCCCGGCGTGCCCTCCGAGTGGACCTCCCCCGCCAGTGGCAGCAGCAGCGACTTAATCAGCTCCGACAGCCAATCGGATTCATTTAACGCCTTCCAGTATGCCAACTGCAAGTTTGAAAGTAAGTCTGACATCACCACGGTTGCTGCTTGCTCACAGTGTAAAAAAACATGGCGGTGTAACTAAGTAACATAGCAGTGGAGTGTGTTAGAGTGGATTGTAGCTTGCTCTTGACATGTTGGAGGAGGACTACTTTCTCTGACCGTTGTGGCGCTGTTAGATTTCAGCTTTGGTCCAGATGGCGTTGGTGCGGGGTCGTTGGACCAGGATAACACTAGCCTGGGAGGAGTACCCCAGACTGCAGAGGAACAGGAGCTGTCCAGCCTCACCACCCTGCACATTGACTCAGAGACCAGTAGTCTGAGCCAGCTTGGCCTGTCTGCAGATACCGTCACCATCACAGGTCAGAGCTACAGATCAACAAATCAGAATACATCACCTTTCAATGTCCACATCTCTCATCCTTTTCTACAACAGTGACTTTCCTACTTAACAAAATCACTTGAATCATCTGGAAAAATATGGATTAAATCCAATCAACTATTATTACTACCTAATTAATTACATTCCTTTGTTTGTGACTCCCTCCAGGTTCAGAGAGTGCGTCCCCGATGCATTCCCTGGGGGGTTCCCGCTCTCAGACCCCGTCCCCAGCCACGCTGACCGCTGAACATGTAGCTCTGCAGCACAAGGACCTGCAGCTGGATGAGAAAATACATCACTCTGTAGTACAGACTCCAGATGACCTGGGTAATACGCATACACACTGCTCTCATCACCTAACGCACAACACACTCAGCACTTTTTGGATACTAAAAGTGCCATCCCTTCTATCCTCTCAGAAACCAGTGAGTTCCCTACAGAGGACTCCAGTGTGATGGCTGGTGGCTCGCTGACCGGTTGGCACGCTGACGTTGCCACGGTGATGTGGCGGAGAATGCTAGGCATTCTGGGAGATGTGAACACCATTAAGGACCCAGAGATCCACGCGCAGGTCTTTGACTACCTCTGTGAGCTGTGGCAGAACCTGGCCAAGGTAGGGAATCATGGGAGCCAATCCGACTGTGTACTCCATACATTGACAGGCCCTTAGATCGCGTCACACATCAGACTGGTTCACACAAGACACTCACTCATGACATTCACTCACTCTCTCTCTCTCCGCCTCTATCATTCATTGTGTCTCTCTCCCTCTCTTTCTCGCATCAGATCAGAGATAATCTGGGGATCTCTCTGGACAACCAGTCGTCTCCTCCTCCCCCGGTCCTCATCCCTCCCCTTCGGATCCTCACCCCCTGGCTCTTCAAAGTTCGTACCTCTCACCGTTCCATTTTATAATCCGTTCTGGAAAAGTCACTTCACTTCTTCACACGTTATCCTCTGAATTTCAGGGAAGAAAATGTGCAGATGCAAGCGAACATTCTTTTTTTATCATGACCCTGATGTAAAAGTGGACAGAGTTATACTTCTACTCTTGTGTCTGTGACTGCTTGTTGTTCACTGTACAGGCGACCATGCTGACTGAGAGGTACAAACAGGGGAAGCTGCATGCCTACAAGCTCATCTGTAAGATCATGAAGAGGAGGCAGGACGTATCACCCAACTCTGACTTCCTCACACACTTCTACAACATCATGCACTGTGGCCTCATGCATGTCGACCAGGTGTGTTTGTGTGTGGCAATCTGCCAATCTCCTCGCGTCATGGTGAATATTGGTCTCCTTCTCTCTCTAACACTCTCACTCTCTGTGTTTCTCAGGACATAGTGAATACCATCATTAAGCACTGTTCTCCTCGGTTCTTCTGCGTCGGCCTTCCCGGGGCCACCATGCTCATCCTGGACTTTATCATCGCAGCCAGCAGAGTCACAGCCTGCTCTTCGCTAAACGTGAGAACATCACCACCATTCACCCTCTCTGATTCCATATACACACAAATTATCAGGGCTCAGAATTGTCACCAAAACATACTCATTTGCGACCCTTTGACTTGGCAGTGCGACACCAATTTTTAAGTCTTAGCTTGGGCGCCAATGAATTGTTTTAGCTGGTCACTTTAGTTTTTGGTTCACAATAAAAATACAAAACATTATTATTGTGACATTCTGACAGAGAGGGGAGTTACAGCTGTCTGTGAATATAATTTATCACATCTCAATTTTGAGTTAATGGCACCACTTTACAGCCGGAGTAGGCTATGTAGTACACTATTTATACAAAAGTATGTGGGCAGCCCTTCAAATGAGTGGATTCGGCTATTTCAGCCACACCTCTTGCTGACAGGTGTATAAAATCAAGCGCACAGCCATGCAATCTCCGTAGACAAACATTGGCAGTAGAATGGCCTTACTGAAGAGCGCGGTGATTTTCAACATGGCACCGTCATGGGATGCCACCTTTCCAGAGCTGCCTCGGTCAACTGTAAGTGCTGTTATTGTGAAGTGAAACATACTTTTATAAGCCCAATCATTGCGCAACAATTCTAAAGGCAATCGCGTGTTAAAAACAGTTTTGCTGGCCACAATTAAGTAGAGCAATTTTTGGTAATTGAAGCGCGCTTCTCATTCAAGTGCATAGGCAACCGTAGGCAGGCTTCAGCATGGTAGATTGGTGATAGTAGATTGACATAGGCTTGTGATGAGATCCAACTGGGAATTATATTTTGTTATCGAAGCTCTAGTTTTTAAATATAATATAGTTTGAGAATAACAATATTGTCAGGCCAGGCGTATAGCCAATATGCTGTGATAATCTATTTGGCCTACTGCCCAAACCTCATTCCTACAGAACTGTTTCTATTAGGTTCATGTTACATTTCTTTTAAGTATATATGAAAAAATATATCAATCTGAGTGGTAGATCTCGCCTTGTTTTTTGACTGTGAAAGTGATCTTGACACACTTCTGAATGCACCACGCTACACTGACCCCCAGTACAGTTCGATAGTCTGTTTCAACACCGTCATCTTCTGTTTGCCCATGACTGGATTGCAAAGGATAGTGTTGTGATATGGATTTAAACAGTGGATGTGAGTTGACACCCCGTCTGTCCGTCTGTCAGGCCCCGCGGGTGGAGGCTCAGATCCTGCTGGGTTCTCTGGTGTGTTTCCCTAACCTGTATGAGGAGCTGCCCGCCCTGCACCCCACCACCGCTGACGTGGTCATGACCAAGTTCAGAGACGTCAAGGTAACTGTCCTCATGTAGGGTGGTTGCTTAACTCTTGTCTTCAACCTGCTTTACTCTATTGCTTCAACCTGTAGTAACCGGTTCCAGAGAAGTGGTCATTTTGTACCATTTTACAAGATGGTCAGAGAGAGGGGTATATTGAAAATATAGGAGGGGGACAGAGTTTGTCAAAGGGCAGTGGGCGTTGAGTTTATTACCAATACTGACAGGGGCATTAATGACCTGGAGGTGGCATCACTAATCACCAGTAACCGTTAGACCACCTAACCCACATACTGTTTGATGTTGTATCAAACACACATTAAACCTAATTACTTTTTTTTTCTATCCCTGTGGTGCTGAGGGAGCATCAACGCCAGCCTAGCTAACTCTCTAATGGGTGATTAGCTATGCCACAGGCGCCCATTCACAGGACCTTGTTGTTATTGGGCCGCTTTTGGTTGATTGCTGGTTAAAGAGCTAATTCCATGCATGAGAGCGTTTCATATTTGGACAGAGAATTTCACACGATGGCATCTGATAGCCTGGGTCTGGCTATGAATGACAAAGCACTGGTTAATTCAGCCAATAGGGAGTCTGTTTTGTATGTGTGTGCATCTGTGTTTTCAGCAGACCTACAGATTTTGCTGGAGCCCGGGGAATAAAACCGTCTGATTCGTACATTCATCTGTCGATTGATTGACTCTGTTCTTTGTTTTAGGAACACATCATCAAACACATCCTGAGTTCAGCAAGAGATGAGCCTTCAGCCCCAGCCAGGTATTTTTCTCACGTCTCGAGCTCTTGAATTAAACGACAATCAACATTTACATCACTGACATAGATTATACGAAAACATACATAGACAGTTGTGAGGTAGATTACTAGCATATGACAGTAAAGGAGTCTTTGTCTCTCTGACCTGAGGAAGACATCTGCCCAGTAGATTAATGTAATAATAATGGTGATAATGGTTGTGGCAGACAATAGGCCATGAGAGCTGGGGTTTTGGAGGGGGAAATAATCAATGCTGTCAGATTTGTCTGGTCATCCATACTATAACCTAGCCAGACAGACAGATTAAGCCAAGTGTCATCTGAAGTAATCCACTGACTGTAGACTTATGGGGGAGTGAGGAGTAGTGTACTCCCCTTGCTGCCTTCTGTGTCCCAAATGGAACCCTATTTTCTATATAGTGCACTACTTTTGACCAGAGCCCTATGGGCCCTGGTCAGAAATTTGACACTTTATATGGAATAGGGTTCTATTTGGTGGACAGTCTCTGTCTTCTGCAGGACCGGGCCCCCTCTGTGTAAGAGGTGCTAGTTTGGGTGTCCGTGCCACGGTGTTAGACAGCTAAATACTGAGAGACCTGGGGGGCTGGACGTGAGGGAATGGGGAGGAGGGTGTCACTGTTTTGTCTGTGGTGACATTTAAAACAGTCCTTGGTTATACTGTAGTCTACACAGCATATTGTCCCTGTTCGTCTCATACAAGGTCAGACTGACAATGACATTACCAGTTGATTAAGCGTTTACATTGCATTTGGAATGTATTCAGACCCCTTCCCCTTTTCCACGCTTTGTTACGTTACAGCCTTGTTCTAAAATGGATTAAATTAATGTTTTTCCTCATCAATCTACACACAATACCACATAATGACTGTGAAAACAGGTTTTTAGAAATCTTTGCAAATGTAATAAAAATTAACGGATACCATTTTTACATAAGCATTCAGACCCTTTGCTATGAGACTCGAAATTGAGCTCAGGTGCATCCTGTTTCCATTGATCATCCTTGAAATGTTTCTACAACTTGATAGGAGTCCACCTTCTTATATATTCAATTGGTTGGACGTGATTTGGAAAGCCATACACCTGTCTACATAAGGTCCCACAGTTGACATTGCATGTCAGATCAAAAACCAATCCATGAGGTCCAAGGAATAGTCCGTAGAGCTTCGAGACAGGATTGTGTGGAGGCACAGATCTGGGGAAGGGTACCACATTTCTCTTGTCGTATTGAAGGTCCCCAAGAACACAGTGGCATCCATCATTCTTAAATGTTTGGAACCACCAATACAATTTCTGGAGCTTGCCGCACGGCCAAACTGAGAAATCGGGGGAGAAGGACCTTGGTCATGGAGGTGACCAAGAACCTGATGTTCACTTTGACAGAGCTCCAGAGTTCCTCTTTGGTGATGTAAGAACCTTCCAGAACGACAACCATCTCTGCAGCACTCCACCAATCAGGCCTTTGCCAAAAGGCACTAAAGGACTCTCAGACCATGAGAAACAAGATTCTTTGGTTTGATGAAACCAAGATTGAACTCTTTGGCCTGATTGCCAAGCGTCACATCTGGAGGAAACCTGGCACCATCCCTACGGTAAAGCATGGTGGTGGCAGCATCATGCTTTGGGGAAGTTTTCAGCGGCAGGGACTGGGAGACTAGTCAGGATCGAGGGAAAGATGAACGGAGCAAAGTACAGAGAGATCCTTGATGAAAACCTGTTCCAGAATACTCAGGACCTCAGACTGGGGCGAATGTTCACCTTCCAACAGGACAACGACCCTAAACACACAGCCAAGACAGCGCAGGAGTGGCTTCGCGACAAGTCTCTGAATGTCCTTGAGTGGCCCAGCCAGAGCCCGGACTTGAACCCGATCGAACATCTCTGGAGAGACCTGAAAATAGCTGTGCAGCGAAGCTCCCCATCCAACCTGACAGAGGTTGAGAGGATCTGTGGAGAAGAATAGGAGAAACTTCCCAAATACAGTTGTACCAAGTAAAGGGTCTGAATAGTTATGTAAATGTGATATTTCAGTTTTTTTTTATACCTTTTGCTAACATTTCAAAAAAAAATGTCATTGTCTGTAGATTGAGAGGAAAAAAACGATTTAATCAATTTTAGAATAAGACTGTAACGTAACAAAATGTGGACAAAGTCAAGAGGTCTGAATACTTTCCAAATGCACTGTATGTATGTGTTAATGTGGGTTTATGGGTTACCAACTTTAACATGTGACATAATTTATAATTGGCTAAGATGAATGAATGAATAGGTGTCGTGTTTGCCCCCGTCAGGTGTGTGGCCCTGTGCAGTCTGGGTATCTGGCTGTGTGAGGAGTTGGTCCACGGCACCCAACACACTCAGATCAAAGAAGCCCTCAACGTCATCTGTGTCACTCTGAAGGTAGCTATATATAATATGCCACTTTACTTAGCAGACGCTTTTGTCTAAAGTGACTAATAGTTCTGTGATGTGATCGCTGCAGGAATTGAACCCATAACCTTGGTGCTTTTGGCATCATCTGCCATGCACAGTGACTTGAATTTTGAAATGTGTTGCCTTTCCTTCATCCCTTGCCATGGGAAGTGTTCTGTTGCAGTCCCTGGTTAGAAGTAGAACAGCAGCAGCAGTCTCCCTGTGGCCTGCCCTGGTCTGTGTGGTGTTTACTGGCACACTTAGTTTTAGCCTGCCTGGAGAGAGAGCGATGGGCTGCACTGAGTAGCCAGAAGAAGCTTACTGACAGTACCGTCTGGTCTGGGCCCCCCCACACACTCACACCACCCAACTCTAACCCAGCTAAATCTGGCCCGACTGTCAACATGTTTGGCTTCTCCACTGCGCTCCACTCTCCTCAGACAGAAGGCTAATCCAGTGAAGAATGCATGCTCCACCGACCTCAAGGAATTATTATATTTCTATCGTCTGAAATGAGGGCGCTTGCCAAACGGGCCCCCCTTCTCTCCCTCCTCCTGTCCATACTGTTGTCCAATCAAATGGGATGGCTGGTGATCCGGCCCATTGTTTTGTGTGGGCATTGGCACTGCTGGTCTGGAGAAGCACTCTGCAGTCTTCCTGAGCCAGGGTCACAATGAGAAGGAGAGGAGGGTCGTCTCCCTGAGCCCCTCACACACCCCTCACACAGTCACAATGGCTCTTGCTCAATTGTCTAAAATGTCCGTCCTCTCCACCTCCTTTCCTTTATTGCACTGATCTGAAATATCTGACCAGGTGAAAGCCTGTCACCTTTTCACCTATCAAGTCTTTTCCAATTGGTGAAGATGAAAGGGAGGAGATTTTTAAGCAATTAAGATGGTGCCAGAGAGAGGAGGAGGGAATAGCAGAGCCCCTTCAGCCTACACCTCTCACAGCGAGAGGAGGGTCGAGCCCCCCACCCTCCCTCTCAATGAGTGTTTGGGCCTCTTCCAGTCAGCAGAATTAGGCTCATCCACACCTTAATCCTGATCACAGATCAAGACAGTCTCTGACACAATGTGCTGTTTTTCTCCTGTCAGCTTGGCTCTACACCAGGGATGGGCAACTTTGATGGGGGGTGGGGGCCACAAAAAAATTAACTCATCATGAGGGGCTGCAGTGGCTCGTGGGTCTGCGTAGCCACATCCATACCCACACATGCAGTCAGAGTCCTAGACTTTTGGAGGCCCTAAGTCAAGTTGTGTTGAGGGAGGCAGTTTTATAGCAAGTTTGCTGCAATTCTACCATTTTGCCATGGAGCGGAAAGAAGATTTAGCAATTTTATAACTAATTTCATGCAATTCTAGAAATTATGCCAATAGGGTGGAGAGAAATGTTTGCAGTTTTTAATATGATATCTAAGTGAGTGACTAACAAAATCAATGGCTGCCCCCCGTTCACTAATTCAACCATTTTCACTACAATCTACAAAATGTTAGCTGACAAGGGCTTATTAAGTGGCTGTCATTTACTGACAAAACAAGCAAAAATGCTGATGCAGCCTCATTTCGAAATGGCACATGGTGTATTCTACTATTCTAATTCTCAACAGTAAGTTGAGATGTGAAAATACTTGTTTTATTAATGCATTCACACGCACATCCACGCATACATGACTCTACCCAAACGTCCCACTGGGAACACAATGTTTTAATCAACGTTGTTCCCACTTCATTTCAATGAAGTTAACTTGAACCAACATGGTTCTACCAACTGTAGCTCAGTTGGTAGAGCATGGCGCTTGTAACGCCAGGGTAGTGGGTTCGATCCCCCGGGACCACCCATACGTAGAATGTATGCACACATGACTGTAAGTCGCTTTGGATAAAAGCGTCTGCTAAATGGCATATATTATTATTATTATATTATGTTTTTTATGTGTTTTTGGCGGGGGGAGATTGATCTGCAGACCTACAAGGGGGCGGGGGGGGGGGGGGGGCTGCGGACCACAAGTTGCCCATCCCTGCTCTACACTACTCTACATCTGCTGAGAGTAGTCAGTGTGTGTTTTTGTCTGTTTTTTTGTTTTTCAGTTTCCAAATAAAACTGTTGCGCTGGTGGCCTCCGACATTCTGCACTTGCTCATAAACTATGTCGATGACCTTCAGAAATTCCCCCCCAGACACTCCAAAGAAAATAGTTGAGGTAAATTTGCGTGTCCATTTTATTTATGCGTTAAGGTATGCAAATTATTCCTGGAGCTTTTCAAGAGTATCCTTTTTGCTTTCAATTTTGTTTTAACTCTTGTTTCAGATCCTCATAGCGACCGTAACTCACCTGCTCCCCACCACAGAATCTTCCCCTCATGAACTGGACAAGAGGGTATGTCACCTCACCTCATACACAACTCTATTAATAATACAACGTTACTGTTAGTTTTCTGTTTACAGTACTGGCCTGACATGGTTTTTTGCAGAAGCACAATTCATTTTCTATCATGATCCAGTATTTTGTTCTCTGCTTTATTGATGTAATCAAACTGTATTTGTTGTGGCCTGTCTGTCCCTAGTTGGTGGTGTCTCTGCTGTTGTGCCTCCTGGATTGGGTGATGGCCCTGCCTCCTAAGACTCTGCTGCAGCCTGTCCAAACACTCAGCCCTGACAAGGACAAGCCAGACAAGTCTGTCCTCAGCTGTATCTATAAGGTATGCCCAATCCAAAAATGTAACTTTCTATCTGAGCTTTCTGAAGTAGCATTGTGAATTGATTGACTTCAAGACAATATATACAGTTTAAATACATTTAAACATAGTTTTTCCACAATTCCTGACATGTTATCCTCATAAAAATTCCCTGTCTTAGGTCAGTTAGGATCACCACTTTATTTTAAGGATGTGAAATGTCAGAATAATAGTAGAGTGATTTATTTCAGCTTTTATTTATTTCGTCAGTGGGTCAGTAGTTTACATACACTCAATTAGTATTTGGTAGCATTGCCTTTAAATTGTTTAACATGGGTCAAATGTTTTGGAGCCTTCCACAAGCTTCCCACAATAAGTTGGGTGAATTTTGGCCCATTCCTCCTGACAGAGCTGGTGTAACTGAGTCAGGTTTGTAGGCCTCCTTGCTCGCACACGCTTTTTCAGTTCTGCCCACACATTTTCTATAGGATTGAGGTCAGGGCTTTTGTGATGGCCACTCCAATACCTTGACTTTGTTGTACTTAAGCCATTTTGCCTCAACTTTGGAAGTATGCTTGGGGTCATTGTTAATTTGGAAGACCCATTTGCGACCAAGCTTCCTGATTGATGTCTTGAAATATTGCTTCAATATATCCACAATTTTCCTTTCTCATGACGCCATCTACTTTGTGAAGTGCACCAGTCCCTCCTGCAGCAAAACACCCCCACAACGTGAGGCTGCCACCCCTGTGCTTCACGGTTGGGATTGTGTTTTTCAGCTTGCAAGGCTCCCCTTTTTTCCTCCAAACATAATGATGGTCATTATGGCCAAACAGTTCTATTTTTGTTTCATCAGACCAGAGGACATTTCTCCAAAAAGTTCTCTCTTTGTCCACATGTGCAGTTGCAAACCATTGTCTGGCTTTTTTATGGCGATTTTGGAGCAGTGGCTTCTTCCTTGCTGAGTGGCCTTTCAGATTACGTTGATAGGACTCGTTTTCCTGTGGATATAGATACTTTTGTACCGGTTTTCCTCCAGCATCTTCATAAGGCACTTTTCGTACCAAGGTACGTTCATCTCTAGGAGACAGAACGCATCTCCTTCCTGAGCGGTATGACGACAGCGTGGTCCCATGGTGTTTATACATGCGTACTAGTGTTTGTACAGATGAACGTGGTACCTTCAGGCATTTGGAAATGCCAAGGATGAACCAGACTTGTGAGGTCTTGGCTGATTTTCTTTTGATTTTCCCATGATGTCAAGCAAAGCGGCACCTCCAATTGACTCAAATTATGTAAATCAGAAGCTTCTAACGCCATGACATAATTTTCTGGAATTTTCCAAGCTGTTTAAAGGCACAGTCAACTTGCATGTAAACTTCTGACCCACTGGAATTGTGATGCAGTGAATTATAAGTGAAATAATGTGCCTGAGAACAATTGTCATGCACGAAGTAACCGACTTCCCAAAACTATAGTGTGTTAACAAGAAATTTGTGGAGTTGTTGAAAATCGAGTTTTAATGACTCCAACCTAAGTGTATGTAAACTTCGTAATTCAACTTTCAACTGTAATGTCGACGTATTCGATTTTACTTGTACATATGCTAGCAGGGATCTCTGCTTCACGTTGACAGCAGCATATAGTGGGGGTGTCGAACACAAACCACATAGTAGTATTTCTGTGTTTAGTTTTTTCTTTTCTTTTTAGTAATGGAGCTATTAGCAGAGGCTTTCTGTGGCAGGGTGTCTGTCTTTCTCTGAAGTCATTAATGGTGGAACAGTTCAGGACTGCTTCGTTACATCTTTAATACAGACTGGGGGGACTCCTTCCTAATGCATGCCACAGCTGGCACTCAGTGCACCCAGGCTCACTCACTGCTCAGTAGTCAGTCCTCGGTAGTCAGCACTCAATCACAGCATTCTCTCTTCCCATTACCACCCTCTCTGTCTCCATGGAAACGCACAGTGACGGGATTGGCAGATCATTTAATTACTTTCTCTCTTTCTTTTCTCTCTATAGAAAACTACAGTCGTGTGAAATACGGTAGTGTTAATTGATTGATTTCTTGGGGCTTTCTCCAATCTTTCCTTTCTTCCCTTCTCTACTCTCAGGTGCTGCATGGCTGTGTGTACGGGGCCCAGAACTTCAACAGCCCCAGGTATTTCCCCATGAACCTGTCAGACCTGACCAGTCCTGACTACGACCCCTTCCTGCTGCTGGAGAGTCTGAAGGAACCAGAGCCCCTCCACTCCCCAGACTCAGAACGCTCCTCCAAACTACAGCCGGTCACCGAGGGTAAGAACACTACCTGTTCTGTTGCTACTTCTCCTTTTCTCAGTCACATTGTCATCTCTACATATCCTACTCGTTCATGTTTCAGTCCATATAACCTCGTGGATATTCAAAAGCCCCTTTTTAGAAATGTCTTGGTTGCACTTCACACTACAGAGTAACTATAACCATGTTATTACCGTTATTCCGATCCTGACATTTTTGTCGCCCCACTGAAATCATACCAACTATCTGATGAGGAGAGGGAAAATGGATGAGCTGAGTCCAGTCAGTGTGGCTGCTCTGCCTCAGGTCTGGGCTAGCCATGTTATGTCTGTAGCCTTCTTCATCATGGTGTCTAATGGAGGGTACCACTATATCAGTGCTAGGTGTGGCCTGGCTTGTTAAAGGTAGCAGTGCTAAGGACTGAATGTGATGTGAATGCAGCTAGGTTCCTCTGTGTCCTGACTCCTGTGTTAGATTCAGAGCAGCAGGGAGCCTCTGTACCTGGGCACCTGCAGCTTTTTCCATCAGTAGAAAATGACTAATCATTGGAGCACTTTGTGAGGCATGCTGCTTTCCTTCCAAAGTTGTTAGCAACTAACTGTCTTTCTCTCCGGTCCTCTATCTATCCATTTATTTGTTTATTTCACTCCTTTTCTTTTGGTGTGGCCGAGGATGGCTGGATGGAGAGAGGGAAGGGAAGATGTTATCTTTTTATTTACACAGGTTTGCCTCCATTGAGATCAAAATAGCTTATGCAAGAGAGACCTGTACCTGAAAGGGCACCTTCGATTTTGTTGGAGAGAAACCTATCATCATGTTCTGTCGATAAGCACATTCTTTTTTCCCTGTAATGGCTCGCTCAGGGTTTGTGCAGCTCTGTGGGACTGTAATTATGCTTATTGCAAAGGGATGGCTGCTAGCACACTGAGTGTGATGGCATTGGCTTGTTCTCTGCATGGTGCCACACAGTTGGCGCCATTGAGGTATCTAGTGTTCTAACTGGAATCTAGCTCTCTACTACACAGACCTTGATTTCTTCATCATACCCTAAATGCGCTTTGATTGGCTAGATTCCACAGACAGAGTCCTCTCCCTCATCCCTCTACACTCTGTTGGAGATCAACTCTGACACTACAAATACCTGGTCCCACTGGGATGAGCTGATACCTACATGTTATTGACTGGCTGACTGACTGGCTGACTTCTCTTTTTCTATCTCTTCTCTGTTTATTGACACTGGCCTTGAAATGTCAACATCAAACAGATTCCAATACATACCCCTGTTCTAATTGTGGAGCTCTTCCTCTCTTTATCTCCGTATTCTTCCTCTCTCCTGTAGTGCGGAGCCGTATCCAGCATGGTCTGATCTCCATCGCAGCCAGGACAGTCATCACCCACCTCGTCAACCACCTTGGCCACTACCCCATGTCTGGAGGCCCTGCCACCTTGACCAGCCATGTCTGTGAGAACATGGACAACCCCTACAGCGAGAGCCCTGACCTGGCCCCAGAGCTCTTCGACGGGCCCAACCTACAGTTCTTTGTCCTGAACGGTACCACCCTCCTGTCCTGTCTCCAGATCCGGGCTGAGGACGGTGTGCCCGGAGGTGGGATGTCTGCAGGCCTCACCACGACCAGCGCCTGTGTGAGGGTTATTGTTAGGGATATCTCCGGCAAACACTCGTGGGACTCGGCTGTACTGTACGGCCCGCCTCACTGTGGTGCTCCTAACCAGCCCCTGCACCTCTACAGTAAAATACCTACAGAGAGAACGAATACAGATGGGGAGAAGAACCGAGCAGGGGAGCTTGGAGAGAGAGAAGAGGGGGCTGCACTGGAGGAGGAGGAGGAAGAAGAAGAAGAAGCGGTGGTTGTGGTGCTGGGAGAGGATGAGCTGGGAGAGGAGGAGCAGGGGGAGGCTGTGGAGGGGGAAGAAGAGGGGGAGGAGGAAGGTGCCTTGGAGCTGATGGCCCCGCAGGCCAAGCGTGTGTGTCGGGAGGTGGTTCCGTCCTGGGACTCCCTACTAGAAGATGATGTTCTAGATGAGATGCTGCAGTACCTGGGCTACTCCAGCCCCGAGTGTCTGCAGCGTGCCGGTGCCCCCCTCAACATCCCCGCCCCGCCCCCTGTCTGTGTCTCGGAGAAGCAGGAGAACGACGTGATCAATGCCATCCTGAAGCAGTGTGCTGAGGAGAGGGACTTTGCGGTGCACAGGGGGAATGGGCTAAACATGAGGGCTGTGGAGCAGGGGGAGCCGGAGCCCCACAGGCCCCAGTCCGCCTTTTACTACTGCAGGCTGCTACTCAACATCCTGGGCATGAACTCCTGGGAGAAGAGGTGAAAGAAAGACCAACCACACCACAAACTAGGGTTCTGTTCAGTAGGGCATGATGCAGGAGAGAACTTTTTGAAACTGAGTGAAAGCGAGGTACTGTACTACCTTGTCCCAAATGAAAAGCCCATTTTCAGTTTCCATTTCAAACCGTTTCAAAAAGTTTTGCTACAGTGTGCCCTACTGAACAACCAAAATCATAGTTTACAGTTGATTTAAGTTTTTATAATGAAATAGCTTTATTCTGTAGGTATTAGTTTAGAGAACTGTGACATTTGATGACAATGTTTTAGAAATCCAGTAGATTCAGGTAGAGGATGGGTATGTGATGATTTAACTTTAGCTTGTCTGCTTTGGCTTGTTCTAGGTACTGTGCTAAATTCAGATAGTGGGAAACTGCATTCTGTGTCACTGCTACCACAAGCCTTTTTTGTCTCTCAGCCTGTCAGATTTAGTATAATCAGCTTAGACTAGATAGTCCAGCTATCTCACTCTCTCTCTCTCTCACTTTGTCTTTCTGTTTATCTCCCTCTCTCTCTCTCTCTCTCTCTCTCTCTCTCTCTCTCTCTCTCTCTCTCTCTCTCTCTCTCTCTCTCTCTCTCTCTCTCTCTCTCTCTCTCTCTCTCTCTGTGTCCGTTTGTCTGTCTCTCTGTTTCTCTCTCTATAATCTCATCCACCTCATTTTCACAACACTTCACTTAAATTACTTTACTTAGATTCATTTCCGAAGCAGCTATTTCTGATGGCTTTTCCCATTGCATTGATGTCTTTGAAGTATTATCTCATTGTATTATGAGAGATGGATGCTGGGTCTTTATTGATGAGAACTAATTGGGCTAAATGGAAACCGCGCATCACATCGAGCCCTAATGGCCGTGTTTATCAGTGAACACATGTTTTCTCCATCCATCTATCCAGGAGCGGTGCTCGACATAAAAATAGCCCCTTCCATTCATTTCTCCCCTTCATTACTCGTCTGAAAATATATCTTTAACAGGTTTGTGTTTTGAATGGGGGAGGGGGGGTTATATGAAAGATCTCTTATCTTATGAGTTGAATGGAGGGACAGGCAAGAGAACATACATTTATTAGCGTACTCCCATCATACTAAGGGAGAATAAAAGGACAGAGACCTTTAAAAACCCTGCCTCTCTCTCCTTTAAAAAAATATTTGATTAAGTCATGATTTTAAATGGAGAAAAAAATGCATCACTTTCCTTCTCCTGGCATTCATACCACATTCAGTATTTCCCCTTGGGTTGTTTTCAGCCGCTGTGGCAATGTTGGGGCGGCAGGTTGCCTAGTGGTTAGAGCATTGAACGAGTAACCGAAAGGTTGCAAGATCGAATCCTTGTGCTGACAAGGTAAAAATCTGTCTTTCTGCCCCCGAACAAGGCAGTTAACCCACTGTTCCAAGGCTGTCATTGTAAATACGAATTTGTTCTTAAATATAGGTCAAATAAAAAAGGTTAGCGTAGGGACGGTAGTGGGCGTGGCCAATTGCGGGGTCTTAACTAAAGTTTTTAAAGTCCCTCTTGGCTGCAGCTATTTTATTATTTGCTGTTTTAAAGCTAATTTCCTGAAAAATGAGTGGTTCAAGCATTATTTAAAAATAATCATCATAATTTTTTACCATTTTCAGACAGCCAGCGGAATATCACCTAGAGTATCCTGCGTAGTACACCACTTGTCCCTCTCGTCAAAGCTGCTAGTGCCTTCACACAAGGGCGACAGCCACCGGTGACCATAGCAACAAAATAAACAAACATTATCAACGTGCGAATAAATCATCGGTATAAGAATGCATGAAAACGTATTTACATGTAATATAAATTATTCATCCCAAATGGATTAGAAAACAATTATTTTTGTTCAAACGTGACTCTGTAAACTGATAGTGTTAGCTATAGCTAGAGTGGGTAAGTGAGCTGGTGCTGCTGTTGGACATGCGTATCACCACGCAGGCAACGTTTTCTACTGTGATTGGTCAACAACGACAGCACTGCTTCAAAAATAGAGCAGAATCCTATTTTCTCCCCTTCGCCTGCTTTGCTTCCACGGGCACGAGCACCACTGACTGCTCCGCCTGGGTAGAATTTTGCTCCGGTCTAGGCTTCATTGAAAATGAATGGGCCAGCCTTTCTAGTTGCCGCTGTCTGTTAGCGCCTTTAGACTCTGTCTAGTTTTTATTGGTGATTTGTTAGTTTTCAAAGATGATCTTATCAAAAATATATTGCTCCCTTTTATCTTTTCTACATACTTAAACTACTAAAACCAGATAAAGTTTACACTGACAGCATTTTCCATCCTGAAAATGATTTTGACTATAGTGGAAACACTGCCGTTTATTCCTCGTTAGACTAATATATTGCATTTCACTCTTGGGGGTAGCGAGATTACACAGTGCCTGCAAGAACGGCCTTTCATGCTGTTCCCGCTTGCCGCCTCTGAAATGGCTCACTTTCAATGGAGAAAATGAAGACCATTACGTTGTAACAAGCTAATAAAGAGGCCCATGCTCAAATGGTGAAAGGGTGGGAGGAGGAAAAACACCACGAAACAAAGTCCTTTCATGAAAGTAGTCGTGGCTTTTACACCCCCCACTTGAGGACCTCTCGCCTACACTAAACTGCTAATGTTCAAGCTCCAGATGGGAGAACATAATGCACAATCTTAAAAACTCCATGTCTCATGTTGTGACGCTGGTAACCAAGATCTAAGCTTATTGATTTCTCAGGATCATCTGTGCGTTGCTTGCTATAAAGTAGCAGAGTAGTTGTGTTTTTAGCTAAAATAATTTGAATGATGATTTTTTTTTGGGGGGGGGGGGTTCTCAGAGTTACTGCCACCACTGCATGCGTCTTGTTTGGCTGTGGTTTGACTCGATTGGTCTGATTTTCCAGGAAATACTGTGACTAAAACAAAGTGGTGGCCATTTAGGAGTGTGGGCCTGTTAATGTTGGAGAGAGAGTCTGGAGGGAGAGGTCTGGGGCTACTTAGTGAATGTATGTGGACTACAGCCCTAATCACCTGATCACTGGCTGCCTGTAGGGAGTGAGGGTGCAGGGCCTTGTTGTTGTAGAATAGACTAGAATAGATACTTTGTCCATACTCCGTGTTGTTGTTGCAGTCAAGCTTGATAAATCTTTAGAATCTATACCAAGACCTCACGGTGTTGTAAATGTAATCTGTAGGCTATGTAGAATCTATGCCACAATTATTTATGCCAATGGCATATACACTTGTTTTCGGTCATAGGAGCAACTTCCATCTCCTGAAGAAGAATGAGAAACTGCTTAGAGAGCTGAAGAACCTCGACTCCAGGCAGTGGTAAGTTACTGTTTCTCTTTCAGACTGAAAAAGTGACTGTTTTATTTTTAGGGAACAACAAAAATATGTGCTTATCTTTCTCTTGTTCGTCTTTTCTTCCAATGCCCCTCTTTTCCTCTAGTCGAGAGACTCACAAGATAGCCGTGTTTTACGTGGCGGAGGGGCAAGAGGACAAGCACTCTATCCTGTCTAACACCAGTGGTAGTCAGGCCTACGAGGACTTTGTCTCTGGGCTGGGCTGGGAGGTGAGACAAACCCCTGCTCTCTGCACTACAACCTTTCAGCATCACTTTATATAAGCCTTATATGTATCATTTAATAGTGAGTTATATTAATATTACGTTGTATTGTTTTCTGCCTCTTGGAGGGACTTTGACGTGGTTCGTTAGGGTCGCTCTGGATAAGTGCGTCTGCTAAATGACTTAAATGTAAATGTAAATGTAATATATGTGTGTGTGTGTGTGTGTGTGTGTGTGTGTGTGTGTGTGTGTGTGTGTGTGTGTGTGTGTGTGTGTGTGTGTGTGTGTGTGTGTGTGTGTGTGTGTGTGTGTGTGTGTGTGTAACAGGTGAATCTGACCAGTCACTGTGGCTTCATGGGAGGTCTTCAGAGGAACAAGAGCACGGGTCTGACCACGCCTTACTTCGCCACCTCTACCGTCGAGGTCATGTTCCACGTCTCCACACGCATGCCTCCCGACTCTGACGACTCACTCACCAAAAAGGTCTGTTATGATGTTCCAGAAAATACCAGTTGACGTCTTTGTGGGAAAAAGTCATGTCCGACTGCAACCCTGTTATGTTCTCTTATTGAGATGCACACAATCTGTCTGTACCGCTCACTCCCTTTTCACCCAGTCAGCAGGCTGTAGGTTATTTTGTGTTGCCACCTTAGATGACCACTGATCCCCTACAGAGAGAGAGACCCAATGTCTGCTCTGTGTCTCTTACACAGACGTCACTCTGTAGTGCTTGTCTGTACCACCCGACTCCTACAATGCGGAACAAAAGACAGTCTCAGACAACGCTGTTCGTAGTCCGCTACTAACCATTATATGACCAGCTCTCTCAGGTGGCTCACATTTCTACCTGCAGAGAGCTGTTTCTGTGTGAACTTGAGCTCCACAGAGAAACATGCCATGTTTTGCTACAGAAGAGTAGAGGAAATGAAATGTCCTTCCAGCAACAGGAGGAAATGGGGGAGAAACAATATTCTCACCGAAATCCCCCTCTCTCTCATGTCCTCATGAAGCCCTTTCTCCTTCCGTCTAGCCTCCTATCCCTTTACCTCACTCACCTAATTATTTATCTTTTCTCCTTCCCGTTGGAACACGGCAGCGTTTCTCTCTCTTTCCCCCTCCGTCACTTTTACCTCAGACTTCACCTCTCTCCGTTGTTTTTGTCCTCTTCTACGAAAGTCCATCTGCATTGGTATTATTTTTCAGCAGGCAGAAATGGAATAAGAGCGCAGAGGGCTTGGGCTGTAATGAGTTTGTCTGTGAGGCTGGCTCATGATGCAGCCTGTAGCCATAGATGTCCGCGGCGATGCAGGATGAACAATGAAGTATCTCTTAGAGCTGTCCCCTCACTTCCCCTAGCATTCGTCTTCAACACTGACATTACAACACTGGCATTACACACACAGCCCTGGCCAGACACTAAGGTGCTGCTAGACTCATTAATGAACGCAGACCGACAGGAGGGGAATAATGAAATGGGGTGTGTTTGTTTTGGGAGGAACTTGGTTTGACCTGAGAAAGACGTTCATGGGGGGGGCGTTCTAATTGGTTTACAGTGATGGCCAATAATACACACGCATAGCTGCAGTGTTTTCATATTGAGTATAGTAGATGAGAGGATTGGGATTGTACCAGAGGAACATTGTGGTGTATAATGACCTGTAATAAGCAGATGGATCGTTAGCTGTGAGTTTTTACATTTTCTTCCCTTTGTTCTGCAGCAGCTTAGATGAGCGGTTTAGAGAGAGGAGTGTCTTTTATCACGGTCTGATTTGAGGGGTTGAATAACGACCTGAAACACCACTGATTGCTTGCTTCCTGTGAGCACTGTCTGGTTCCTCACTCACACTGCTGATAATGTGAACTAACATGCATCCAGTCCGTCAGATGACTTCTTAAGATATGACCCTAAAATGAAGGAAAATTCTAACCACCGTATCTCACATAAGAGCCTCCCATTTCATTGCTCAAATCGCTCATTCCATCCTCCAGCCCCCAAAACGCCTGTCTGTCTTCATGTACTGCACCAGTCCTCACCGCTGTACTCATAATTCGTTGCTGCAATTTAGGTGGGTATGTATGGGAGCAAAGCAAGGTTTATACACTACATGGCCAGAAGTATGTGACACCCTTTCAAATTAGTAGATTTGTCTATTTCAGACAAATCGAGCACACCGCCATGCAATCTCCATTGACAAACATTGGCAGTAGAATGGCCTTACTGAAGAGCTCAGTGACTTTCAACGTGGCACCGTCATACGATGCCACCTTTCCCACAAGTTAGTTCGTCAAATGTCTGCCCTGCTAGAGCTGCCCTTTCAACTGTATGTGCTTTTATTGTGAAGTGATAACGCCTAGGAGCAACAACGGCACAACCATGAAATGGTAGGCCACACAAGCTCACAGAATGTTACACGTCAAAATCGTCTGTCCTCTGTTGCAACACTCACTACAGAGTTCCAAACTGCCTCTGGAAGCAACGTCAGCACAATAACTGTTTGTCGGGAGCTTCATGAAATTGGCTTCCGTGGCCAAGCAGCCACACACAAGCCTAAGATCACCATGCGCAATGCCAAGCATCGGCTGGAATGGTGTAAAAAGGTCGCCGTCATTGGGCTCTGGAGCAGTGACAAACGATCTCTGAAGTGATGAATCACTCTTCATCTGGCAGTGCGATGAACGAATCTGGGTTATTGGGATGCCAGGAGTATGCTACCTACCCCAATGCATAGTGTCAACTGTAAAGTTTGGTGGAAGAGGAATAATGGTTTGTGGTTGTTTTTAATGGTTCGGGCTAGGCCCCTTAGTTCCAGTGAAGGGACATTTTAACGCTACAGCATACAATGATGCTACAGCATTCTAGACGATTCTGTGCAACTGTTTGGGGAAACCTTCCTGTTTCAGCATGACAATGCCCCAGTGCACAAAGCGATGTCCATACAGAAATGGTTTGTCGAGATCGTTGTGGAAGAACTTGACTGGCCTGCACAGAGCCCAGACCTCAACCCCATCAAACACCTTTGAGATTAATTGGAACGCCGACCTCGAACCAGGCCTAGTTGCCCAACATCAGTGCCTGACTTCACTAATACTCTTGTGGCTGAATGGAAGTAAATCCCTGCAGCAATGTTCCAACATCTAGTGGAAAGCCTTCCCAGCAGAGTGGAAGCTGTTATGTCAGAAAAGGGGGGACCAACTCCCTATTAATGCACATCATTTGGAATGAGGTATTCGATGAGCAGGTGTCCACATACTTTTGGTCATGTAGTGTATGTTTGGGTGGTGAGCCCCCCCAAACCCCCTGTTTGTCCCAAATTGCGACCCATTTCCTATGTAGTGCACTACTTTCGACCAGAGCCCAGTAGTACACTATATAGGGAATAGGGTGCCATTTTGGACCCATAACATGTCTGTCATAGTGAGGGGCCTGGAGCGAAGCTCTCGCTCCTGCTCCTCCTTCACCCGGCGGTCCACGCTGCACATGGCCATAATGTAGCCAAATTAGATCTGGCCGTTGCTGTCCCCCTGGTTAAACTCATATCATGACTCCTCAGCAACTGATTGGATTTGGAGAGGCTGGAGGAGATGGTATCCAACAGAGCAATCTGCAGCTAGACACTAAACCATGTTAACCAGACACTAAAGCGTGTCAGCTCAGCCAGCAAGAGAGCGGCCAGCAGGCGCTCACACACACACACACACACACAGTCAGTCTCTCACACACACACACTCCAGCCCCGCATATTTATTTGTTTGTTGTTTGACTAGTACCGTTCCCCCATCTCCCCACAGACATTGACAGGCATATCAAAGGTTGAAGGCTGAGAATACATCCACACCCTCTGGGTCTTAAGATTTATGAATGAGGACTGCTGATGTGATATGTGAAGAGGGAGATGTTTCATGCAGCAGCTAACAGCGATCTGCAATGGATGAGGATTACATTTTATGAATTGCTGGGAGGAAAAAGAGTTTCCTATTTATTGAGAGCAGAGGATGAGAACAAGGTGCTATACAGGCCAGGGTCATGTTCATTAGGGCACACAACAACAAACAATTAGATAAGTCCATGTAGTCCCTCTTGTTTTTGGCCGTTTTTGTACCTAGTGAACACACTGTGGCCCTTAGTGATTGAGTGAACGGTAAGATGGAGAAAACGTTGGAAAGATTGAGTGAATGTGAGAAGATGGAGTGGTCTAAAGTGGCGGGGGGCGGCTCCTGTCACTCTTCAAGGTTAATGATAGATGAGTCTTAGGCATCCAGCGACCTCTCTGCCTGCCCCACACAGGACACAATATGTTAGAAGATCCTGGATGAATGAAGGAGCCTTAGACACTGTATTCAGAGTTGCTTTTTAGAACACAATGAAAAATATTATATGAACAGGGGGCGGAAACTGATCCTAGATCAGCACTCCTACTCTGAGATGCTTTTTGAATAGGGAGCCCTGAGAGAATGAGTATCAGACAAAGACGGCCTAAGATTTGACATTCATCGGGGATGCCAAGCTCCAGGCTCTCACTTAAAGTGTGACTGCATCCAATCGTCCTCTGCCATGTGCATGAATTACATGAACTTGAACACTATTTTTGAAAACGTTGACATTGACTAGACGGGGACACTCACCTTGTTGCTCTCTCCTCTTCCCCTCTCCTTCTCTCACCTATGTCCTCTTAGCTACGCCATCTTGGGAATGACGAGGTGCACATCGTGTGGTCGGAGCACTCCCGAGACTACAGGAGAGGCATCATCCCCACGGAGTTTGGAGACGTCCTCATCATCATCTACCCCATGAAGAACCACATGTACAGCATCCATATCCTCAAGAAGCCAGAGGTGGGTTCAGATCTGTCCCACCCGAAACTCCCATGTCTGTAGATGTTTTCTTCATCACATTAACATTAAGGTATCCTAGATTCCATTTCCTGTCATTGCCCTTGAGCAAGGCACTTAATTAACTGTTAAATTGCTCCAGGGGCGCTGCATCTTGACTGACCCTGGCTTCCAAACCTCTCTCTGTGTTTCTCATGGGGGGTTGGGTTAAAAGCAAAAAAATACAAATGTCTTTGGTCTGAAAAATGACAATGGACAGCTATTCCTGTTCGATTTTATATATATATACATTTAAACCAAATTAACATGTCTCGCGGCACTCCTGCTTCCTGCTCAGTTATGTCCGGACTAATCGGGTCAACAGGATTCTTAGAATTAAATTGTGGTATGGATATGGCTAGAAGATGGGTCTGTCCCTTCAGAGTCTGGGGAAATGTGGAAAGATGGCCAGATAAGGACAAAAAAAGAGGTCTGGCTTTCATGAAAGTCAATTCTGGCACTGAAACGAAATCAGCCATAAAGTGCTTTTATGTTATTTTATCAAATTAACATTGCATTCCCTGGGATCTGATAGATGAAGACCACTATTTACTGTTATTGGTTTATAAAGTTTCTTATATCGTTTTGGCTTTATCTAATCAATGGTAACTTCCATAGTTGTTTTCTCTTGCCCTCTCTTCGTCCCTCTTTCTCACTCTATCCCATCCCCCCTCTAGGTCCCATTTTTCGGGCCGCTGTTTGATGGAGCCATAGTGGATGAGAAGATCCTTCCCACCATGGTCCGGGCTACAGCCCTCAATGCCAGCAGGGCTCTAAAATCCCTCATCCCCCTCTACCAGAACTTGTATCCTTCTCCATCTCTCTACCCTGACTCTGCCTACCCCAGCCATCCAGCACACTGCCTGTAGGGGGGAGATAAAACCACAATACACTGCGTGATCTGTTACGCCTATCCTCGCCTGTGGCTAGTGCTGTCACGTTAACGTGTTTGTTGAGCTTGTCATTTTTCACTAGCAAGGGAAATCAGTAGTGTGTGTGTTTGTGTGTGTGTCAACTTGCTGTAGCGACGGGCAATGGAAATAGGTTGACAGACAGACCAGCTCCTGACTGCACTGCGTCTCTCTCGCTCGATAATTATCGATGTCTCATCCCCTTCTGCACTGTATTTTCAACATGTAAAGCTTCACATTCTGCTTGGTGCAAAGAGGTGACAGCATTTTTCTCCAATAGACCGCAGGAGCTTCTGATCATTGCCCATCGTCTCCTAACGATGATTCAGAGCAATTTGCTTTTGAAATGGTTTGGTAGTGGTTTGGTAGTCTATTTTGCCTCCTCTACTTTGACTCACACCAGCGCCAATATCATGGCTACTCTTAAAAACATGAATTTTACTTGATCCCTTTGAATGGCACATTTTTGGGGTGATTACGTAGCTTAATTTTTGCCCAATTGTTTCAATGTTTTCCAATAATGAAATGCTTAAGTAGCAGTTTCTTTCGCGTGGCCTCTCCTCTTTCTTCTCACTAATGGCTAACATGGCTTTTAAACTCAGTCCATCACTAATAACATGGCTTTTAAACTCAGTCCATCACTAATAACATGGCTTTTAAACTCAGTCCATCACTAATAACATGGCTTTTAAACTCAGTCCATCACTAATGTTGATCCTTTTGAATAGTAGCATATTTTTGCCAAATAGTTTCAATATTGTCCAATAATAATATCGCTGTAACAATGTATGTAATGTCAGTATGAACGTTAATGCTTCAGTATATTATACCTTGACTCAATAGGAAAAGCCTCCAGCAGTTTCTATGCCATGTAGAAATAAACTCAAATCTATAACCAAGTACCACTTGGCCCTCCAGTCCAGTTTGCTTCTAGGTACTGAAGTGAATGTGTAATTTCACCTATACTTTCTTCCCCATTTGTCATTTATTTTATTCCTCCTTGGAAAGTGCTACTATGTTGACCACTCAAGCTCGCGTGCTTCAATCCCCACCTCTAAATATCTCAACCCTCTAACCCCTCTTTTCAAGCTCTCCTCTTTTCAAAAAAGGATAATACTGCTCGAAAACAAAGCAAAAAATAAGGGGGTGAAAAGCCATTCGCATCTGCCATGTCCTCGGAGCGAATGATTGTTTGGCTCGGCTTGAGACTGCTCGCAGCAATCTCACCCGTGTGTGTGTGTGTGGGGGGCAGAGCAGGGCTCGATACTGGACTGGGCTATTGATTGGCGTGAGTTGCACCGGTCGATGGGCCTGACAGCCAGAATTACAGTAATCTGTCATTATCGACGGATGTCTTTCCAGTCTATCTCTCTATCTGCCTCCAGACCCTCTTTGTTTTGTTTCTTTCCACTCTTTTTAAAAATGTTCTTTTTACTTCAGGTTTTCTTACTCTTTTGACGAAATGTGTGAGCGAGGGGGACAGAGAGATCTTGTCTTTCAGCAGGCAGCTAATTGAAGTCTGTGTAAGGGATGATTCATAGCGATGTTTTAAGCCTGTGTATGTGTGTGCGCCCGCTGTTGCTGCTTTCGTGTTTGCGTGTTAAGGGAGATGTTCTCTAAATGCCTTCCACTGAGGGGCTTTTAGGGAGCACTGAGGCAGAAAAAATTGAGTGGCCCCACTGGACCAGCAACACTGTGACACTGAGCAGTACTTAGTTACCTGTTGATAGAGCAGCAGAGCACAGCCAGTAAACGGTCGGTGGGAGGGTGGGTGGGCGGGCTATTCTCTCCTTTCATTCCTCAACAGTAGGTGTACAATGGTTCTGCAACAACACCCCCCACACCACCACCTCTGACTGATCGTTCTTGTACAATGTGACCAAACAACATGATTGATTATGATGATTGTAATGGCGTTGTTAGTGAAATCCACTGGAGAAAAGGATTTCCTGGCTTCCTCTAAGGATGATTGGTTATTTCCTGTGTTCTGGAATGAGTCCTTGTTTTGTTTTATGGAACAAATTTAGCATTCAGTGCTGTAATTTTCCTTTTTCGCTTAGGAAACTGGGTGCGCGGATTGGAAATTGAAGACTCGACCGATATACTATTGAGTAGTGGACTCATAGAATTACATATTGAGTCCCTATTTAATAATGTATGATCTCTGTGAGTGGACTTGAAATCAGGTCAAACTGCGTTACAGCAGCAAACTGGAGCTTGTAGTGATGGTGTGACGTAGGTTAGTTCCCCCACACTCTCCCTGGAGTGCAGCGGTGCCCAACCCCGGAGCGGCTAAGTGATCCTGTTCATAAAGGAGAACACTGGGTTCTTTATCTCCTCCAGAGGCTGCCCGCCTGCCGACCGCCTTGCTTTGTGAAACCACATCAAAAGAGCCTTTTCTCCTCTTATTCTTCTCCTCTTCGTCCTCTGCGTACCTTTTACTGAACGGAGCAGCGCCTTTTTGTTTGAGTTGCGGTTTCAGATGTTGCGAACACTCTGTCCGCCATCTATCCCTTTACCTCTTTTTTTCTCTCTCTTTTTCCTCTGCCTCTTCTCCCCTCCTCCTGCACGTGCCCGTCGACCCCGCTCTCCTCCACACTAAGTTTCGGTTCATGCTCTTGGCCCCGGGGCTCGTCCATCTGCCTCCACTCACTGATCCCTCATTTGCCATGACTGTGAAATCAGTGCTTGGAAGGGAAAAAATGGCCCCCTTTCTCTGCTGCTGGTCTTAATGTCTGGTGGACTCAAATAGCAGATAGCTGCTACAGTACCTGGCGTCAGGCAGCGCTGCGAATCATGGCACGTCATGGAGCTACTGGGCAAACACAGCCAGAGAGAGGCTCAGGGTAACACAGGCAGCATAACCCAGGCCTCTATCCTATCGCAGATATCAGGCTTTTGTTGCTACATCGCTAAGAGTAATCCAAGGGTCATTCAAACAGCCAGTTTGGAGATCTGTTCTGTGGCAGTCTCTCACACACACACAAATGCACTCCCTCCCAGTGTGTTTGGGGGCAGTGTGATAAAATGCTTTTATGGTACCGGCTTGGAAAGTTGTTAGCTCACATTGCACAGGATAAGTTAACCATATGCCTGAGCGGCGCGGCAAACCGCGTGACCACGCTGGTTGGTTAGTTTTTTGAATGTTTGGGTGTGATTAGAGCTTGGTTGACCTCTCTGGCCGTAGGGCCAGGGGCTCGACCATCTCCCCTCTAGACCACCTCTACAGCCGGTGGACCATGTGGTCTGTCCGAGGTAAAGGCCCCTTGATAACGTTCAACAACACAGCCTCTGGTCTCCCTCTGTTTTTGCCTATCTGGTATGTGTGTTTAGGAGAATAGGGGACTGTCAAGCTGTTTGGAAGGCAGACTAAAATGTAACTGTGTGAGCCACGGCCATCTTCCATCTGTCAGTGGCCGATTGTGGAGCCGGGGAGACAATGTTGGTTGTGGAGGAGGAGGGGAGAGAGGAGAGTTGCTAAGCGGCTTCCCCATTGGCCCTGCCAGTCCAGTGGTTTGTGTGCGAGCCAGTGAGAGTATGGCGGTAGGGACAGCCACACACACACACACACACACACACTGGCTTCTGATTGGCAGCAATCACTGCCCTGCTGCTGGGGTCAGCATATGGTGGATCGTGATAGTGGTGGGATAGAGGGAGCGTTGGGTCAGTGCCTTCCTCCCTTTGCTCTGACTCTGCCTTTTCCAAAGGCAACCGTGCTGATGAAAGCTTTGGGCTTGGGCTCCTTTTGTCCCTTCACTCTCCCCCACACACAACCAGGCCCAGCCAAACGCCTAACGAGCAGCGCAGCCACACACAGCTAGCTCCCACAATGGGCCCCATTGTGTCCCAGTAGCACTGCGGCCTGCTGGACTGTGTGTGTGACGGGGGGGAGGGGGTTAGCTACTCGCTAATTGTTTCCTGTCGACGTATAAAAGGGGGGAGTAAATAAAGAAACCTAGGCGGGGTCACAACTAATTGCTTTCTCCCACTCCTCTTCTCCTTTGACCCTAGCTGCTCTGTCCTCCTGACCTCCGTGATGCTGATGATGACTCTGGCTGCATGGAAATCTACTTATTTATTCATTTAGCACAGACGACATAATCTGTACACTAATTCGGATGTATCTCTCGACGACCGTGCTCTCTCGTACATTGTCAGCCAATTGAATTTAGATAAGAAGTAGATCTGGTTATCGATCTAATTGCATTCTAATGTGAAATTGTATATCAAGACGCATCCATGAGCACATTATTATTTTCCTATGCATAATTATTTTCTTAATGCCGTACTATTTATACAGTTGATATCAGTCAGTGTTTATGGAACGTCTTCAACCTTGTTGTTTTACCTCCTAGTTAATCATTTTCTGATTTTCCAGCTATGTTGTTGTGTTGTCTCTTTCGTGCCTCAGCATCAGAACTGTGCTCACACATAAGCTAGAGGCATAATGGGGATTGTTTTTATAAGAAGGTTTGTTCTTTCAGCCCCCCTCCTTGTTGGGGAAAGTGGGTAAACAAGCTAACCCCTCGGGGGGCTCGGAGGCACGGATGTGGAGAGCGGGCTCTCTGACAAGGTGTTTAGGATTCGCCGCAGGTTGGCTACAGGCGCCGAGATGAGGTGTGTGTGTTGGCCACGGGTCAGTTGCATGCTGTATGCTCGTAGATGAGCTGTCTGACTGGTAGCCCACAGCCTGAATCAGTGCAAACTACCTGTGACCCATCTAGGCCCAAGACCACCAGCTGCCTGGATAAACACACTAGAACCACATCAGAACAGAACCAGTCTTCACCCAGAGCTGTTGTTGCTACTATAGAGCTGACTGTCCTAGATCATTATAAAGACTGGCTTTTTAAGAGCACACATCTCCTCTTAGTTGCTTTCAATCCTCAACAACAAAAATAATTCAAAAGGTTAATGTGACTGCGTTGAGTCCTCACTGTTGCATCCTTTAGGAATGTGTTTTTAAACCAATAGAGAACTGCACTATAATCAGGCAATGTATCATCTGATTTATGGCTGTACAGTTCAAATTAATAGAATACATACGTGTATTGGCTGTATAAAACTATTTATAACTGAGTCTGCTACATACAGAGCACAGTCCAGGGGGGAAAACAATTGACAGAAAAGCATGTAAACTGCCCCGCTTTCTGCAATTCATGAATCATTATTTCCAGGTACGTGCGTGTGTATGCATTTGTTCATGCCCGGGATAACATTAACACTCCCTCTGTGCCTTTAAATGTTACATAATCGTTGAATTTGCGTCAACAGGCACACGGCGCGAGCAGTGAGCACTGTCTCACCATCGGACGGGGTGGAGAGAAAGGGGCAGAACGGGCGACAGATAAATCAGGGCTGCAGGTCAGGTCCGCGAGCAATATTTCACAGGCAGGCCAGGCCTCCAATTGGGTTTGGTAGGAGATTAATAGGAGTGGATCTGACTCCAGAGGGCCCCAGATCTATGTCTGTGTGGCCCCAGGCGGAGAAGCATTAGCTGGGCTATCTCTCCTCTCATCTGGTGGCTGGGGATGGAGCGAGGGGTGCATTGGCTGTAATGACAAGGAGGGCTATGGCAGCCAGCCGCAGCTCCCTCCGTCCTCCTCCCAGTAATAAAATCACTGTTAGGGCTTCGATATCACAGCCATCAGATGGGGGAATAAACCGATTACCCTGCACTTCAGGGCACACTCAGATTTCTGTAATCATAGTCTGTAAAAGTCCTTAAATTAAATGATTTATGTGATGTTTTTTTCTTTCTTTCTGCTCTATTCTCTCTACCATTGCCCTGTAGCGCAGAATAAAGCAGGTAGCTAATCGAACGCTGCCAGTCAGAATCACTGATGTTGGGCCCATTTCTGCTACCCCATATTATTATTATTTTTTACCATCATTCAATTTGATAATTCTGGTGCTGTGAGATAAGCAGTGGAGTCCTAGGATTCTTGTAGTCGCTGGTCCGATGACTAACGCTAGTCACGCAGGTGTCTGTGGTTATTTCAAAGTACCGGAGCTACGTCCAAAATGGCATACCCTATATAGTACACTACTTTTGACCAGAGCCCAGAGGAAATGTAGTGTCATTAACCCCGACCTTCACCAAAACCCTATTGTTTGGCCGTTTTACTGTTCGGGATGCTTCAGTCAATGAGCCTAATTGTCAGTCGATGTTGAATGTAATGTGCGTTCTGAACTGGTTTGATGATCTGGTCCATATTGTCTCTCCTATTCTAGTGGGTCCCCAGTGGCCTGGCTGGCACATTGCAGAGCTGTAATTGAGGCAGTGTAGAGGGACCGTCACTGAGACATTGGGAAATGTGTCCTTTCTCTCTCTGTAGCTATGCTCTTGTCTCACAGTAGAGCAGTGGGCTCTCCACATTCTGTATGCATTTTCTTTCTGAAGATGCCAGCAGTGCAACACCCCACTGAGGACTGCTAGGTTAAAATACTAGAGCTAGATGTGGTGTGAGAGGAGGAATGAGCAAGTGTACAATTTAAAAAATCCTCTCTCAGCTGTGTGTGTCTGACACCCTGTAGGTGTCAGTTCGGTCCCCTAGCTAGGCCTACACCTCTCCCCTCTCGGGTCCATACGGTTTGGAATAGTGGCACGTTAAAACAATTCAATGTTAGCTATTTGACTCATTGGGCACGAAAGTCTATGTGCCCTCTGTACAGCTCATGTGGATTTTCTGCATTAACTGATGGGTCAATTATCTCGACTCCTCTTCTTTTTACAGATGAAGTGTATTTTTTGGATTCTTCTTTTTTTTCATGTTCAATTGTCATTGTGTGTGAGCTCTGAGGTTTGTAGCAGGTCAGTGATGGGCCTGAGTTCTCTCTGTGTAGCAGGTCAGTGATGAGCCTGTTCTCTCTGTGTAGCAGATCAGTGATGGGCCTGAGTTCTCTCTGTGTAGCAGGTCAGTGATGGGCCTGAGTTCTCTCTGTGTAGCAGGTCAGTGATGAGCCTGAGTTCTCTCTGTGTAGCAGGTCAGTGATGAGCCTGAGTTCTCTCTGTGTAGCAGGTCAGTGATGGGCCTGAGTTCTCTCTGTGTAGCAGGTCAGTGATGGGCCTGAGTTCTCTCTGTGTAGCAGGTCAGTGATGAGCCTGAGTTCTCTCTGTGTAGCAGGTCAGTGATGAGCCTGAGTTCTCTCTGTGTAGCAGGTCAGTGATGAGCCTGAGTTCTCTCTGTGTAGCAGGTCAGTGATGAGCCTGAGTTCTCTCTGTGTAGCAGGTCAGTGATGAGCCTGAGTTCTCTCTGTGTAGCAGGTCAGTGATGAGCCTGAGTTCTCTCTGTGTAGCAGGTCAGTGATGAGCCTGAGTTCTCTCTGTGTAGCAGGTCAGTGATGAGCCTGAGTTCTCTCTGTGAGCAGGTCAGTGATGAGCCTGAGTTCTCTCTGTGTAGCAGGTCAGTGATGGGCCTGAGTTCTCTCTGTGTAGCAGGTCAGTGATGAGCCTGAGTTCTCTCTGTGTAGCAGGTCAGTGATGAGCCTGAGTTCTCTCTGTGTAGCAGGTCAGTGATGGGCCTGAGTTCTCTCTGTGTAGCAGGTCAGTGATGAGCCTGAGTTCTCTCTGTGTAGCAGGTCAGTGATGAGCCTGAGTTCTCTCTGTGTAGCAGGTCAGTGATGGGCCTGAGTTTCTCTGTGTAGCAGGTCAGTGATGAGCCTGAGTTCTCTCTGTGTAGCAGGTCAGTGATGAGCCTGAGTTCTCTCTGTGTAGCAGGTCAGTGATGAGCCTGAGTTCTCTCTGTGTAGCAGGTCAGTGATGAGCCTGAGTTCTCTCTGTGTAGCAGGCCAGTGATGAGCCTGAGTTCTCTCTGTGTAGCAGGCCAGTGATGAGCCTGAGTTCTCTCTGTGTAGCAGGCCAGTGATTGGAGTGCTGCTCTTCTCTGCTCTGCTCAGTGGAGAGACCGACGCTCTTGGCCCTGAATCTCCAAATGGAGCGGAGAGGAGAGCAGCGGCTTGTTTAGAGCAACACAGTGCTCTGGGGAGGCTGGCAGCTCTCTCCTCCTCCTGGCACTCACTCCTTCATAACAGAGGGGGAGGGAGGCAGGGCACAACAACAACAAAAAGTGATCAATTTGGAGGCTATCAGCAGCAGCATGTTCTGTGTGCTGAATTAACACAACGCCAGGGAACTGTTCCTGTAGCCCCCCCCCCACACACACACACACAGCCTCCTCCACGCGCACGCACACACACTCTGCACCACTGATAATGTGCTAACAAGCTCGCTTCTGGTGTCTCTTCACTGGCAATTTGTCCTCTTTCCTCCGAGAGCCGGGAGTTGAGCGCGGTGACAATGACAAGCTCGGTAGGAGGGGGGGGGGGGAGCCAGGTGCATTTTTCCCTTGTTGCCTTTTTGCCTTTCATCCACAGGGAAAATGAGTTTCTGGTGATACACAAAAGCCCCCTTTCTTTTCCCCCTCTCTCCTCTCCTGCTCCACTCCCCTCTCGAGAGACTGGCAGGCTGGAGAGAGAACCATACACATTCTCTAAAGACACTTTTCTTCTTTAACAAGCTGTTAAAAGTAATGCCCATCAAATTCAATTACAGTATATTTGTAGCCGGCCAGGGCATGTTTGATGGTTGAAAGATGTGTAATGCAAAAATCTGTTTTTCTCTTCACCTCGTTGTTTTTTTTTTTTAAGACACAAAAGAGCATCTCCAAGTCAACAGTGCAGAGGATTAGTTGTCGTGGTGACAGGGTGGCATTAGTGACGCAACACCAGGGTGAGTTGGCGGACACACGCAGGGCAGGGACAGGCGAAGAGGAGACAAGGAGGCTGAAATGATTACCATTAAATAATGCAGCAGTGGCGCTTCTATGTCTCGCTCCTCCTCTCAAAACTGAGGTCAGCCACAGCTACTGTTGTCCGACAATGCATGTTGGGCTACCTACATACAGGTCCCCCAACACAGTACTTCACACTAACGTGTGTGCAGTGAATGAGGGTTATGTACAGTACTGATACTATACACTCAGACAGGCATGTGTCCTAAGAAACACAGGCTCTGCTACTGGGTTGGAACGTACTTCATACAGTAACCTGCCTGGGTGTCTTTGAATGAATCAGGGTGATGCACTGATATCAAGACCCAATTGACACACACGCACTATGTTTTTCATTTCATTGGCGTGGGTAAACTGTAGAAAACCTGTTGACTTGATGAAGCACTGTGTTGCAGAATCTGCCTTGTCCCTCCATCTCCGACATCCATCCAGAGTGGTGATTGGTTGTGTTGTTTTCCTCCCAGTGTTCGTGTGCCCTAGTGTCAGAGTGACGTGTTGTGTCGGAGCCGCGTGGGGCGTCGTTCTCTCTTAAGTGGCATGAAGAGGTGAGGTGTTGACGTCTCATCTGGTGGCTGCTTGGCTGCATTAACTTGTTCCTTCATTATTATTGTGACACACACAGGCACTCACACAGAACACACACCATGCTCCAAGGCCTTCTCACAGCCCTGAGCGGCATCTTTGATAGCTTTAACTGTGAGCAGGAAGTGGGGTGCTGGGAAAAGGCAGGTGGCAGATCCACTGGAGTGCTGTCCTCCCCCTGCTGTGCAGCCTATCACACTTTACCATGTTAGACGTCAAACTGTGTGTGTGTTACCGTTTAACAATGTTTTGCTGCTGTTCCTTGTGTCAGCGTTTGCCAGGTGGCTCCTCACCCTGCGCAGTGAAACACTCGGCTGCTCCCAAAATATCCTCTCCCCTTCCTGACTCCAGCAGGAGAGGGTCCTCACCCTTTCTGTCTCTCTCTGTCACATGCTCACTCTCTCCCATGTTCTCTCTTTCTCTCTGGTTGTCTTTACCTCCCTCTCTCTCCACTTCTCTCTAGCCCCTCTGCCTGCCATATTCATGTGGGAAAGCCATATGCAACATCCTAACTAATCCAATCTTATCCATTAACAGAATATCATCATTTTTACCTAACTGGATAATAGAGACAGTAAAAAGGCCACTGTTGCCAAATGTCATGATATTGAAAAGCCGATGTTGGGTTCCTAACACACTTTTGATAGTATTGGTTGGACGGAGATGGTTGTGTCTTTCGTCTCATTTTACCTTGGAGCTTCTAATGGCAGTGGATGGTTGTCATTATGACCAGAGAGTCTCTGATTAGGGAGACTTATTTGGTTCACACACACACAGGAAGAGAGGGGGAGATTTGATCACAACTCTGTCGAATAAGTATGTGGGTACAATGCTGCACAGGTAATGCAGTCCCGAAGGGCATTATCGCCAACCTCCTTATGTTTGCCTCCTGGTCAGTTTCACATTTTCTATAAGATTGTACCTCCCTTTTGAGAGAGAGGTCCTGTGCCCTAATGTCTTCCATACTGAATGACATTTCACCCTTGACCTGTGGACCAGCTACGAGGAGAGAGCCCGTTACCTGGAGACCATCGTCCAGCACCACCTGGAGCCAACCACCTTCGAGGACTACGCAGCGAGGGTCTTCTGCCCCGCCCCCTACCACCACCACCTCTCAGACCCCGGTATGACACTCTCTCTACTCGGTCTGTAGCCCATCACAGTCCATCTTTCATATACTGCAACCAGTGGTGGAAAAAGTACCCAAATGTCATACTGCAGTAAAAGTAAAGATACCTTAATAGAAAATGACTGAAGTAAAAGTGAGTCACCCAGTAAAATACTACTTGAATAAAAGTCTTAAAGTATTTGGTTTTGAATATGCTTAAGCATCAAAAGTGAAAGTATAAATAATTTCCGATTACGTATATTAAGCGAACCAGACGGCATAATTTCCGTGTTTTTTTTGTTCATTTTATGGATAGCCAGGGACACTCTCCAACACTCAGACATCATTTACAAGTGTGTGAATTGTAGCATTTTCCTGTCCTGCTAAGCATTCAAAATGTAACAAGTACTTTTGAGTGTCAGGGAAAATGTATGGAGTAAAAAGTATATATTTTTTTTTGGAATGTAGTGAAGTAAAAGTTGTGTAAAATATACATGCTAAAGTGTTTTTACTTAAGTACTCTTGTAATCTCATTTAGCAGTAGAGAAGTTTGACCTGTTTGAGAAATTATCTGCAAATTCGTCTGTGTAGTTATGAGTTCAAACCTCCTTCACTTACTGCAATAACCTTAACCGCACTAGTTCTGTCGATGCACCTGTCATTTCTTTCTGTATTCTTGTAACAATGCACACTGTGTTTCCCCTGGATAGACCCCCCCCCCACACACACGCATATGGAGCACTTAGCCACGTCTCACACTCCCCTCCATAGCGTAGTGCCCTCTCTCCCTCCCCAGTTAGGGCCCCTTGTGGAGTGATAAGTGCTCTGCCAGGACCTGGGCTTGTTTGGCTGACACACCTGGTTTCATGGTCCAACATCACATTGATTCTCTCTCCAGCTTCATTGTCTCTGCTCTGTGGCGACAGGCTACATCACATTGATTCTCTCTCCAGCTTCATTGTCTCTGCTCTGTGGCGACAGGCTACATCACATTGATTCTCTCTCCAGCTTCATTGTCTCTGCTCTGTGGCGACAGGCTACATCACATGCATGCCGGAAATGAAAGGGTCAGTCACCCGGAAGACTTGTCCTTATATCCAATCTTAAAGGAGAGCATTCTAACTGTGACACAGAGCAGTTCTCTCTGTCCTCTTCTTTCTAATGTTAGTCACAGATGTAAGAAGGTGTGTGCTTATTAAAAGCAGTAGCTTACATTAAGAGAGTAAAATAAATACAATCTAGAATTTTTTTCAAAAATCCCTAAAGATTTTCAATCTGTCCATGATTTTTTTCCATGATTGCTTTTTGACAGTTTGAATTTGTGACCCTTTCATTTGTAAAAAGATGCATGTGTATTGTACATGGTTTTTGTTCCGCACAGTGAGAAACATAAGCATGTTTTGTGGCTGAAAAATACCCCAATAATATTAGGGTAATGTAATTATGTCATTGACCTGTGCTTCAGCAAACATTAGCCTCCTAGTACAGAATGTGATGAGTATCTTTCAGCCCTAAAACCTTGCCTTAATTCTTGCCTTTGTGTTGATAACACCAGTCCACGATGGACTCTGTTCCTCTTAACCCCAAATGATCATGTTTCTGTTTTGTTTCTTTGTTTTTGATTTTTTTTTCTCCCTTTTTTCCATTTTTATTTTTTTGTTTTATTTTCCTTTATGTTTCCCCCTTTAGATCATAATCTATCACTTGTGTATATCTAAAGGTAAGACTCCTGGAAACCCCCGCTCCCTTCTGATTCACGTGTAACAATGTTATGAGCACCCATACCTATCTGTCTCTCTCTCTCTCTCTCCACTGACCAAATCTGCTGATTTCAATCGTTCCCCGTTTCTTGTTTCTTCTCCATCATGTTGTCAGATGAGTGTCTTAACTTTAACGTTGAACCTCAGACCTTGCATGCTTCCACCATAACAGGCCTTTTCTCGTGTTGTCTTCTGTTCCTCATCACTCCCACTGTGTTTGATTCTAACCACCATCTTCCTCTGTGTGTTCCTGAGCATGAATTTACTGGAGCTCTGCTTCTTTACCTCTTTACATGTGTTCAGTAAATGTTAGGCAGTCAAGTCTGTTTTATGAGCCCAGTCAGAGCACAGTACAGTTGCTCTCTTTACTCATGGACTGACAGACGCACACACGTTATGTAGCCATTGAAGATGGCTGGCCCTGAAGATCAATATTTAAACCGCATAAACGTTGGTAAGTAAGTGTAATCATTGCATTAATGCGCCAGTCAAACGTGTGTGTGATGATGTTTAGGTGGTGCTTCTGCTGTCTTTGTTCTCTGTGCACCTTCTATTGATTCCCCCTCTGCTCACACCTCTTATCTTTTCTCTCTCCTGTGGTCTTTGTCTTCTTCTTTTTGCGTTTTTCCAATCCTTTCCTTGCTTGCTCTACCCCGCTGTACCGCTCCTTCCCTGCCTACTCCTTCAAACTGCTTCATTACTTCCTCTTCCCTTTTCCTCTCCTTACCCATTTTCCAATTCACCTCTACTGACCTCCGTTGTCCTGTTGTCTCCTCTTCTACTTTCTTCTCCTCCCCTCTCTCTCCCCTGTGGCTTTGTGGCTTCTCTTCATCTTCCCCACCAAAGAGAGCTTGATATTTCTGCTCCTTCCCAAAACTCCAGTAGAAAACATTGGGCTCGGCAAGGTAAAGGGCAAAGGCTTGAAACGGAAGGTCTTTCATGCTAGCTGTGAATGGTACGCTGAAACATGAACACGGCAAAGTACCTTTTTTCTTTTTCCTTCTTACCCTGTTTCCTTCTTCTTTAGTGTCCTGTGCATTGTTCTCTGACGGTCTAGGTGTCATATCCCTGTGTTTTAATATTACCACCATAGTTGTTTGGATTCATTTCATGCACATTGATGCTTTGATTCATCACGGTTAAAAAAGAGCTAACTGTATTGTCTGTATAATACAGTCACTAAAACACAAGTCAAAACAATGATTTTCAAAGAGATGTAACACCTCTACCACTATAGTAGAAATTGAAGTGCATGTACTGACTTTCCCCTCGCTTTCCTTAGACTAAGGCTAATATGAGCTGGGGACTAACCTCAGAAAGGCAGGGTGTAGACTGGAGGAGTAAGATCCAGTAGTATTGGGGGGGGCTTCAGCATTGCTGTTTTATTATTGAATGTAGTGGGTTGGCTGGGCAGGTACGGGGGGACTCTAATACCTGTGCTCTCCTTCCCTCCCTCTGTTTCTTCCCCTATCCTTCATCCCTCCCTCTCTCTCCTTCCACAGGCTCATGCCTCGAGAGTCAGGAGGGAGAAAGTCCAGCAGCAGTGCAGCTAGACGGGGCCGACCAGTTAGCCTCGCCAATGTCCCCTCGTACTAGCAAGAGCCGCATGTCCATGAAGCTCCGACGCTCCTCCGGCTCGGCCAATAAGACCTGATCGGACTTTCCCTCCGCTGATCGTCCTCCATGCAACGCCCTGCATGAGGTCACAGCCTTCAGACAAACCGACTGACTCTCTGTACTGTATAGCTAGGACTGCACTGCAACTACCAGCCTTTACCTGCTAACAGTGCTGCATCGCATGTTATGTACCCCCACTATATGGACATGGACACGCCTGCCCTGCAGGGTCAGAATCAGCATCAACCCTACTGCACCATCCTTCCAAGATGCAGGATAAGGCCTTCAACAGAGCCAGACCCTCAGGGGCCAGCCCAGGGGCCCCCAGGACTCAGCTTGTGGTAGCAGGGCCTCCAACAGAATAAACAAGTCCCCAGGGCAAGGTTAGCTAACTATGCTCACTACCACCTCAAACTTTACACAAAATATAATATACTTAGATATATAAAAGAAGCAGCATCGGTTGGTTTTGTACAGAAAGCATAAAGGCAACATGAGAGATGTGTGTTCATTGTAAGTAGCATTGTTGATGGTTGAAATCACTTGATATTAGACTGAGATGATGAACTATAGTGTGGTCTTTCTCTGCTGTTGTAGCTGAGCAGAGTGGCTAATATCCTGATCTCCCTGCTCTCTGGGCACCTGACTCTTCACCCACTAGGAAAGGGATTGTAAGAGTTTGTAAGAAAGAACAAAGAAACACAAAGTAAGAAAAGCTAATTTGTCATATTTGGTCACTGTGTCCACCGTGAGACAAATTTATATATATATTTGTACTATATTCTGTATATACAGGAGTTGTCACTTTCTTTATGCTTGGACTGAAGCAATGTCAGCAAGTGTTCAAAGATGAGATGAACGTTTTGAAGTTGGAAAAGTTTGTTTCTAGAATTCTGAGATGGAAATTGTTTGGTTAAAGTGAAGCACTTACATTTTGGTTTTGGTTTTCACGCTAAACGTGCGACTAAGTTTGACTTTCTGAGTTCACACTACTGTTGTTCTTTTGAGGGTCACATGTATTTTTTTTTAATCGAGATTGTAAACTTGTTTTTCACCTGATAAAGAATGTTACTGATGATTTAGTTTTGTTCATATACAATGTGTTGTATTGAACCAGCCCTTTTTTCACTTATGATGACTATATTATATATATGAGAATACATATTTAAGGTGTATAGTGTTGAGGACCATACCTGGTCTGTGTACAGATTTGAATATAGCTGCCAAAAAAAAAAACTAGACGTCTATTAACTTTAAGATACGTAAAAACCAACGGTTGGATGTGTGATCAGATCTTCTGCTTGTGTTTCATATAAGAGGTCTTCTGCCTCGGACGTCATCACAAAGCTTGCCTGCTGAAGTTGGCCTATACAACACTGTACTGTAGCTTTGTCCACAGCTAGAAAAAGCTCATTGCCGTTAAGGTTTGTGTGTCTGTCTGTGCAACAACACAAATGAAAGAGGACCATCTCCTATGATATGGAGACATTCCCTCCTGTAAAGTATTGGTATTAACACAGTATGTACTGTATAGGAGCTTAAACAACCATATACCGTTTCTTCACTGTCCAGCTCACCAATAATCACCTAAATTAAATCTAGACAGTCAGGAAGTATCGAAACAATTAGCAAGACGGTTGTCTATTTTTTGCAAATTTGGACTTCGAGGGAATATAAAACATTTTCAGTGTGGCCCTCTGGACCTCGTTGAAGACCGAATGCCGTCCCTGGTGCAAAATGAGTTTGACACCACTGTTATTTATTTGGGTTATTCTGAAACTCCAGGCTAGGGTCTCTGCAGGTGGGCTTCAGATCAAGCTAATGTGCTATTTGTCGTGAACACTTCTCTACTGTCCCTTTCATGTATTGTAGCAGGTCTTCATCGTGGTCTTCCTCCCAGGCCTGCTTCCCCAACAACACCTGTACCTGGGTCGTTCTTGAGTTACGATGGGGTTTTGGGGGGGGGGGGGATAATTTTTTATTATTTTTTATTTACATGTATTTGGGTACATCTTCCTGTCTAAATCAGCTAATATGGCAGCTTAATGACTTTAAATCATGTTTACCATTATGATAGCAGTGTGCCAATTGTAGGAGTAGTAACACTGAGACATTTTAGGTTGAGGATTTACTTGTAAAGTCATTAAAAATATAAATTTAACTAAAGTGATATGATTACTAATTTTGCTCACAATGTAATTTCCCTTCATTTAAATTGAGTAACACCTGTTGGATTTAAACACCAAATGATCAATGAAATCCTCATGACGTACTTAAAGGGTGTGATTAGCTAAACATTTTCTTTAATACAGACCCCTCCCTGATAATTTTGCCACTGGAGGGAATGCTCAAGGTCGTTGTATATCTTTGCAATGAGTGATTTTCAAGGCGGTAACACCAATGACATAAAACTGATGGACAGTTTCTTTTTAAATAGCCTGTTTTTATTGATCTATACCCGGGATGGGCAACTCCAGTCCTCGGGGGGCCTGATTGGTGTCACACTTTTGCCCCCACCCCTAACTCCATTAATCAAAGAATCATGATCTTCAGTTTCGAATGCAATTAGTTTATTCAGATGTTAGATATAGGGATGGGGGAAAAGTGTGACAGCACTCCAGCCCCCGAGGACTGGAGTTGCCTATCCCTGATCTATACAATCTATTAAATACTTTTGTTCACTATCTAGTATTCAAAATAATCGATCACTAAATCCCCAAAACATGTCAATACAACTCTACATCACTACTGGAAAAAGCCCATTTGCTTATCCTTAGTACTTTAAACAATGCATAAATATAAAGTTTTTCAGTATAAAGGACTTACATTGTTTTAGTATTGATAAACTGTTCCCGATAAACAAAAACATGTATGATGTGTAACTTTTTGTCATTTTAAAGTGTGTTTCGTGGTTGCGAAGGCAAGGGAGGCAAATCCCACTGCAATTCAAGAACGACCCACCCCTTTGTCACTCCAGTTGCCAACTGTGTCCAACTTTACGACACTAACAGAGCAAACACTGCATTTTTATCTTTGAATACTGCTATTATTTCTTGTTATACTTTATCGTTATTTGCTTTCAGCTATAGGTTCTCTGCTAGAGAGGAAAGGGATTGTAAATACCTTTTTTGGACCTTTTTGGTTGTAATATCTTTTAAAAACTGCTGCCATGTCTAAGGTCAAATCCATGTTATTTTTGTGTTACGTTTGAATATATGAGCTTGAAGTCCGTTCCGATAGTTATTATTATTATTATTATAAGATGACCAAGGATGAGAACTAAAAACTTGCCAGAGAGAGTGAGGAAATCATGCTGCATCCTTACTTAAAGCTGAGGAGATTGGTTTGCTCTCTCCCTACACTCAGACGGGACTGAAACGTGTACATACTGTAAAGTTTTAAAAAATGACTTGCTCATTTATGGAGTTATACTGTATGTTACTACTGACCAAATACTGCATGATGCCAGTAAGCCTACTAACTGCATGTGTTGGTATAACATCTACACACACACACAATCACACAAAATGAAATGGTATTGGCATACTTGTATCTATACGTTTGTAATGGCTGTCCAGAAAGAGAGTGGGTGTGCAATGGAATTTGACAATAAAAAGTATTCTTACCACCTGCTTGTTATTGGAATAGCTCTTGTGAAAATCTCATCAAATACTGTATAGTAGCCATCATTCGTATGCACACAGACTTGTGTTTATTGACAATCAAAGTACGTTTTTTTTTTTCTCCATGTTCACTAGGCTACATATCAAAATACAACGTAATTGTAACCATCGGCGCCATGAAGGAATTTATTGAGCAATTACATTTTATAGAATAAATACACTTTTAAACTCACTAAAACAGTTTTATACTCTAACAGGTAAGCTTGATTTTCTGTAGGAAAATACATCTTGATAGCCTTGCTGGTTTATAAATCAATTCCACAACTATACTGAACAAGCACATTCAATTTCCATAGGAACTACATTAACATAAAGGTGGTGAGGTCTGGTACTCTTCAGATGGCCCATTCACAGGATCAACCTCTTATTTTCATTACATGCTTATAATGACAGCTCTTGACTAAAACATTTTATATACCCATTTTCACTGTTAAATGTTTCAACAATCATTACACTGTAAATCAATCAATGTACATTCGTGAATATAGGCCAAAAGCAAGCGTTAAAATGTGGTCCTAGTGGGCTGTAGGCTCCTGTCATTGCAAAAAACAAAAAAAACTATCTTGTGATGAAAATAGGCTGTTTTTGACCTGATCAGGTAGTATAATAAGTTACAATACAATCACATGTAGTACAAAGAAAATGCATTCATACTTTCATATGTAGTAATGAATGAATCCACTTGTTGCTCATGGGTTACAGTGTTACAGTAGACTAGGCTACTAGCAGCCGGGCCGCACTGCCATCTGTAGCAGCATCACCTGCCGGTTCTCTGTAGGGTGAGACTTGTTGATATGCCTCGTGAGCCCAGGAGAACTGAAGAAGGTAGAGGGGCAGTGCTTACAGGTGAATATCTGTTGATCTCCCTGTGTGAGGTCTGGTCTTATTAATTCTGGTCTACCCGCAATCTTCCCTGGATTCATTAGAATGTCGTCTCTCATTGCATGCCAAACTCTGTGCTTGTCCCGAATTTCAGCGGATGGGAAATGGGCACCACACAAGTGACAGGGAAACGTGATTTGCCCACTCTCTATCTGGTTATATGGCGAGACTTTGATTGTCTCGTGCGCTGCAAGATGTTTCCTCAGATACGCTTGTCTTCGGAACTTCTTGCTGCAATAGCGACATTCGTAAATCTCCTCAACTGTCCCGGAGTTCTGTAAGAAGGGAGAGGCAACGTCAGTCTCCGGACAATGCATTGTGCTTGAGCTGTCACCCGCTCTGATGTGCAGGTCAATGCTTTTCTCTGTGACCCGGTAGCGCGGATCGAAGGGCGGCGGGCTCTCCTGTGCCCTTCTGAGTACCTGCTCTTGTCTGTGGGAGCTGTCCACCGTAATGGACCGCTGACAAATGGAGCTGTCCGGAGAGACGTGGTGCTGATTGTTAACTCTCAACTCGCTCGCATTCTCTTTCCCTTCCACGGATGTCCTCTCGTGCAACTGTGCCTCTGGTTGTGACTTTTTTGCGCTCTGTGCCTCTCCGTTGGTAACCGGACGAGGCTTATGCCACCTGCGATGAGAGGCCAGGTTGGCAGGACAGCTGAAAACTTTGTCGCACTCGGGACAGCGGTACTCTATGCGCACAATCCTGGAGCACTTGTGTTGCGCGAGGGAGAAAGGGTCAGGATATTCCTCTTTGCAGAGCTGGCAGATGAATTCTCCCAACGGTTTCTTATTACCAGAAGATGCTGTTGCTGCTTTAAATTCAGGGGTCTCCTTCTTAATTCTCAGCCCAAGCACTGGTGAGGTGGAGATTTCATCCTCTAAACTGAGCTTCCTGATCACTTTAGGCTTTTTGGATGTTGGCTTGGTCTTTCGCTCCGGCTCCATGTACGTGCGTTTCATAGCATGATGGAGAGATGGGTAGAGGTGCACAGGTGGGTCGAATTTCATATCAGAGTGTCCAAAGGGTGCGTGATTTTGTAGAAGTCTCTCTATTGAGGACACGGGCGTGCTCATCGCGAACGACTCTGTCACGGTTGGTGAACTCATACACCGGTCGAAGAAAGATTTTTCCAGCTCGGTGCCAACTGGTTTTATCGGGCTATAGGAGAGGTCAGCCCGGCCAGGAGACCCGTCATGGTCCGGTTCAGTGAGGGGATAGTGTAGGGGGTATCTCCCAAAGTCCTCCCTGATCTCCACCTTGCCTGCGCTCTCCGGCAGCTGAACCTGATCCGCTTCAGCCGGGTCGCTTGTCCATGGCTCTCCAAATGTACCATCCTCGGATAACGGCACAATTGGGCACGCATTTGGCACCCCAGTTCGCTCCTCCGGTGTATGCACAGGCATGTCCACTTTTAGCAGTTCGTTGTCATTACGAGTTCTGTAAGAAGCCGCTGAGCCGCGTTTACTCCTCTTCACTAAAAATCCTCTGGGCATCTTAACGCCGGAACGGAAAGGTTCCCGGGTCAACTTTGAAGTGCCGTTACTCGTGAAGGAGCGCTCGCGGTCGCTTTCTGATAGGCGCGCGGGCGAGGTGACTACTGACAGGTGGAAGGGACGGAGGACACTGCCACATCGATGAGCGTGGCTTGTTTTTTATCTTTGGGGTCGCCTTCTGTTTTTTTGTGAAGTCACCGTTTGTGGCCAAGCACTGTCCAATCAGCACGGACAGTGGAGTGGGCGACGCACGAGCGTTTAAGAGACGATCCTGTTACAAAGGCATTACTAATGTGGAGTGGATTATTATAAATCAGTTACACACTTAACATTGTATCATCCCATTGGTTTTCCATGTTCTTCTTAATAACCCATCAATAACGTTACAACTTGTCTAGTGATTCACGATTTGCAAGATCGAATCAGAAGATGTCCTAAAACCTTAAATGTTACGCTATCCATATGACATTACTATTGTCAATGTATAAGAATTTAAAAAACTGACCATGCAATTACGATATGTTTTGTGATGTTTCAATGTTTTCTCTGTGATACAGAGATGCGTAATACTATATACTATCTCGTAGACAGTCAAGTTTCTGCAAATACATTAATTAATGTCCTTTATGGACAGCATGTGTTTAATAAACTAGCCAAATGCACGAAAAAGCAGACTGACCTCCAGAATTTGATCAAATATTGTTGAAATGACAACGAAAAATAGCCCATAAAATGTTTGTTTAATCCTAATAATGTCATTGCATATGACTAATATTAATATTATGCCACAAATACAACAAGGATAGGTCGTTTATTTCCTAAATCATGTTGATTATAATAGAGTGACTCCCTCTCTCCAAGCAAAGTGCGTAATGAATGAATGATTTGCTTCCTCACGCGCCTAACCTTTCTGGGAATTCTTTATTCGGATTTGAATTATCCTGCTGTTGATAAGCGACTAGCAATTAAGATGATATGATTGTTTTGGTTTTCTGTTCTGTTGGCATGCCGCGTAATTTATAGCATTTATGAAAAGTCTGTTGTCTTAATCTGTCCATTTGATGCACTTTACCTGCTTTCTCATTTGTTTTGTGGGGCTGCAAGCTGTGCGCGCAGTAACGAATGTAACCGCGCGATTAAGCCGTTTAATTTGAGAGGCAGCTCTTCCAGATGCAATCTTTCAACAGCCATTAGTAGGACCTAACCTATGCCAACAATGTTCCAGAAACATCCATTAGATGAGTAGCCTATATACGTCTCCTTGACAGACATCCTCATGTTTTACATGTGTGCGTGATTTTACCAACTGTCATTAAAACTGGGTACAGTGACAAGGATTGGAGGAGCCCAATTAGGCCTATCAACAATAAAACACAGATGTTATCTCTCCACACCTTTTAATCTGTCGCCTGAATGCAGATGGTTTTTGATTCAAACAGATCCCCTTATCAGATTGATATAGCCTAGGTAGTGCCTAAGATGGTAAGTATACCTACGTTCATCGTTAGGCCTGTCCTTCATGTTCATTTATTCAGCCTTTAGGTCTACTGTGCTTTTACAGATGGCCATCCTCATTTGTCAGTATTCAGAACCAGCCTATATAAACCTGTTGGCTATTTTATCAGTTAAGCTCATAAGATAATGAGATGTGCCATTGCTTTTTTCATTAGGGACGTAGAACCCTATCTGTTCTCTCTTTTGTTGCGTTATCGATGGGAATATCTAACAGAATATCTCCGTGTCCGTTTTCCCTAGTGAGACCAACGCGCTATCTCCGCTGCAGAAGGTTAGTGATGCTCACGGCACTGACAAGAGAAGATAATTGGTGGCGGAGACCCAACCCACCGATAACCTGCCAGCGGGAAAGAGGGCATTTACGTCTCTCCTGCCCTCCTTGCGAAGCTGGGAACGCAGATAAGAGATCAGAGAAGCAAATACATTTTTATCCCGGGGGAGCGTATCGCTCTGGCCCTGGTGGTTTACAATATGTTGTGCCGAGTTGGTTCGTGGTTAGGGGGCGTCCCTGGAAATTAATCAAAGCGGATGAGCGTGAGAACCGGCACTTCCTTTTGACGTGCGCTTGACAAGGGCCACCTGGGGAATTAAGAGGTGTCTCTGTACAGAGTGTTATAACATCTAATGCGAATTCAGTGGAAATCACAATTAGGCTTTGCACCAAGTATTATTAAAAACATCTAATATATTTTAATTGTGGGCCTACGCTTGCATTATTTATTCTAGTCTATTTTAGCAGGCTATGTCATGCATAGCCTACGCCTTGTTTAATGAAAGAAATCTAATCAACATTAGGGAAACATTTACAACACTATTTGTTCATGGCACTCATAGGCCTATGCTACTTCGTTCAGAAATTGAACTTTTGAAATATTTTTCATTGTCAAAATGTAAACCAAATTTGTTTCGACCTTGGCCGGATTTTTGAACGTTTCTTCTTGCTAGATAGATTTACGGCTTTGAAAAGATTAGCCCCGATGTCAGATTATTGAGATGTCATCTGTGTGATCAATGCCTTCCTCTAATCCCACAGACTGCTGAAAATGAATTTATTGATTTTTATTTTTCATCCGTTTTAAAGTATTACTGGACTACAGCCTGGCATGTGGTCACAGTAGCCTATAATCGCTTAGTCCTTATAATAATATGCATTTTTTCTTATGCTTTTTGTTTTTATTTAATCGATGTTGGGGACCTCGTACTACTAAGCATTATATGATGTTTAAGTGTGTGTGTTGGATTCAGGGTCGGCTCTCTTGTTAGTGCGTGGTGCGGTGGTGTTTCAGCACCGCGGGAGACGGACAGCTCCAGCCTCAGCTCCAGCCCTGCAAGATTTGGCAGCTCCCTGACCGACAGATTGCTCAGTAATTACATTTTTGATTGTTCTTAATTAGCACTCATGTTCTGCCCAGCCCGCTAGAAAGAAGACATGGACAACCTTGTTTATGACTTAAACGGAAACATCTTTCGTTCTTTTTTTTTTCATGATTACATTATTCCTCTCTGTCTACATGCAGTCCTACCTAGCTAGAATAATATATAACTACTGCTGTAAAGGTCGACTGGTAAATCAAAGTCTACAGAATAGGCTTTTTGTTTTCTTCATGCATTGCCTTTTTTTCTTCTTCATGAACTAAAGCAATATGTCTGTCCTCTGTCGCCATCTACTGGTGTCTTGTGATTAGTTCGTGCTCAAATTAGTGCATGTAGGTTACATTTTTCACTTTATTTCAGAATGTCAGATTCTTATGTTTCTTGTGCTGTGCTTGAACTGAGATGTTGCTGTTGTGTAGCTAGTGATATCGTTTCAACCCAATACATCACATGTATCCAAATCAGGTGTTTTCAGACTGCCTTTAACCCTGTGTGACCCACGGTTGCATTTGTCCTAAACTGCATTCCGTACAGGTCCTAAACTAAAAAATGATGTCAAACACTACATAGTGCATCTCTTCTGACCCAGATGTATCTCTTAGTAATATTTGTTGTGTGTCAATATGATTATTGTGGCATCAATAGCCTCTGAAACATTAGAACCTGTCCACTTGTCTGACACCACATTGGTCCCCTACACAAGCATATGTTGTAAGCCATCCATGCCAAGTACATGACTTAACGAGATGGCTGAAGAGATGGAGAAACAAACATTCTGAGCTACAGCTAGAGAGGTAAGTGTTGTAAAAACGTATCATTGGGCTTAAAGGGTTGCCAAGCTGAGACTTAAACCATGTTTCCATCCACAGTTGTTTTTCATGCGAGTACAGTCATACCTGTAGAAAAATATATAAAAAAATGACGACAGCTGTGAGAAGAAAAAAAAACATAAAAAAAATAAATCACATTTTGGTAGGAGTTTATAAATGCAGACAGATTATTTGTTCACTTGACATGGTGGGACCATTTTGTGTCGGCACAACTAATTATGTGAGAAATGGTGGTCTTGGCTGATTTCTTCTGAGGTCTTGGCTGATTTCTTTTGATTTTCCCATGATGTCATGCAAAGAGGCATTGAGTTTGAAGGTGGGCCTTGAAATACATACACAGGTACACCTCCAATTGACTCAAATTATGTTAATTAGCCTATCAGAAGCTTATAAAGCCATGACATAATTTTCTGGAATTTCCAAGCTGTTTAAAGGCACAGTCAACTTAGTGTATGTAAACTTCTGAAAAACTGAGTTTAAATGTATTTGGCTAAGGTGTATGTAAACTTCAGACTTCAACTGTACAGGTGTCCTTCCTAACTCAGTTGCCGAAGAGACATTTTAGTTACGCCACAATTCTAACCTACTTGACAGAGGGAAAAGAAGGAAGCCTGTACAGAATACAAATATTCCAAAACATGCATCATGTTTGCAATAAAAAAAATGTGGTAATGCAATTCACTTTTTCTCCTTAATGCAAAGTGTTATGTTTGGAGCAAATCCAATACAACACATTACTGAGTACCACTCTCCATATTTTTGACCATAGTGGTGGCTTCATCATGTTATGGGTATGCTTGTAATCATTAAGGACTGGGGAGTTTTTCAGAATTAAAAAAAGAAATAGAATGGAGCTAAGCACAGGCAATATCCTAGAGGAAAACCTGGTTCAGTCTGCTTTCCACCAGACACTGCAAGATTAATTCACCTTTCAGCAAATCTACACTGGAGTTGCTTACCAAGAAGACTGTGAATGTTCCTAAATGGCCGAGTTACAGATTTGACTCAAATCTGCTTGAAAATCTATTTGAAGACCTGAAAATGTTTCTTCAGCAATGATGAACAACCAATTTGACTGAGCTTAAAGAATAATGGGAAAACTTTGCACAATCCAGGCGTGGAAAGCTTAGAGACTTACCCAGAAAGACTCACAGCTGCAATGGTCGCTAAATGTGATTTAGGGAGTTGAATACTTACAGTGGGGCAAAAAAAGTATTTAGTCAGCCACCAATTGTGCAAGTTCTCCCACTTAAAAAGATGAGAGAGGCCTGTCATTTCATCATAGGTACACTTCAACTATGACAGACAAAATTTGATTTTTATTTATTTATTTGCAAATGATGGTGGAAAATAAGTATTTGGTCAATAACAAAAGTTTATCTCAATACTTTGTTATATACGCTTTGTTGGCAATGACAGAGGTCAAACGTTTTCTGTAAGTCTTCACAAGGTTTTCACACACTGTTGCTGGTATTTTGGCCCATTCCTCCATGCAGATCTCCTCTAGAGCAGTGATGTTTTGGGGCTGTTGGATTGAGGTCAGGGCTTTGTGATGGCCACTCTAATACCTTGACTTTGTTGGCCTTAAGCCATTTTGCCACAACTTTGGAAGTATGCTTGGGGTCATTGTCCATTTGGAAGACCCATTTGCAACCAAGCTTTAACTTCCTGACTGATGTCTTGAGATATTGCTTCAATATATTCACGTAATTTTCCTTTCTCATGATGCCATCTATTTTGTGAAGTGCACCAGTCCCTCCTGCAGCAAAGCACCCCCACAACATGATGCTGCCACCCCCCATGCTTCACTGTTGGTATGGGGTTCTTCGAGTTGCAAGCCTCCCCCTTTTCCTCCAAACATAATAATGGTCATTATGGCCAAACAGTTCTATTTTTGTTTCATCAGACCAGAGCCTCTTAAAGAAGAAGTTACAGGTCTGTGAGAGCCAGAAATCTTGCTTGTTTGTAGGTGACCAAATGCTTATTTTCCACCAGAATTTGCAAATAAATTCATAAAAATCCTACAATGTGATTTTCTGGATCCCCCCCCCCATTTTGTCTGTCATAGTTGAAGTGTACCTATGATAAAAATTACAGGCCTCTCTCATCTTTTTAAGTGGGAGATCTTGCACAATTGGTGGCTGACTAAATACTTTTTTGCCTCACTGTATGTAATCAAGATATATTAGTGGTTTATTATTCATCAATTTTTTTACATTAGAATTTCTCTCCCACTTTGACTTATTAAAGTATTGTGCATAGATCATTGACAAAAAATGAAAATTAAATCCGTTAATCATCCCACTTTGTAACACAAAATGTGGACAAAGTCAAGGGTGTGAATACTTTCTGAAGGCACTGTATATATTTTGGTTCTAATGTGCATATGTATGTTGTATTATACAGGAAACATTTGATAAAGAGACCTAGGTCTCAATATGTCCTCCCTGTTCAAATAAAGTTTAATTTAGAAAATGAAGCATTTCCACTTATTCCATGTCCGACTTGAGAGCTGATGGTATGAACATGTTTGGTCACTGTTGTTAACATGCCACAATTATATCAGAAAGCAATGCAATCTGTAAAGACAAAGTTCACACAAAATACACAGTCATCCATTTCATTAACACACTTTATTGTTTTGCATTGGGTTGTATTGGGTTAATGTTTGACAAGGCAGCACACTCATCACGACTGTACAATTTGCTTTGTATTTTGATTCAGTAATTCACTAGTATTAACTATGAGTCACCATTCTTGTCTGCTCTCGGCCTTTGCTCAGTGTTTCAGAAACTCTTGTCCTGCGGAGTTTTAGGTATTTCCATCGATGCCCACCCCCATCATTTTCCTCCTCTACCAGTGAGATGCAGATTATAGGTTCTTACCAATGATATGTATTTACTAGATGACTGACAGGGGGCGCTGTTCGAAGACGCCATCCACCATTACGAAACTCTTCATAAGGAACAACCTCCATAGGTTTTATGGGATTTTACAGTATTTCAACGTAATGTTTCAAGGACAAAAATACATGCATTTATTTTGATCTAGTTTGGACTGCAACATAAGAACTCTATAAAAATAAAAATATTTTATTTTGAGAAAGGATTGGCTTCTATTCAGTTCATACAGTACTATGTATTGTTTAAGAAATACGTGTTACAGTGTCTGTAATGAATTTAAAAACAAAACAACGTATTCATCTTCCAAAACCTGTAGCTGTTGAAACGAAAACATGTAGCTCATCTCTATACACTACAAAGCAACACAATGTAGATTACTGTCATGTACAGCTGGAGAAGTTAATGCATTATACCAAAATAATATGTTTTTAATATTGCTGACCAATTTAAGATCCATATTGTTACTCCCCCGTGAAGCCAGTAAAATATTAATTGCATTAGATAAGATCAATAAACGACTCTTAATACAATAAACGGTTCACTCAGACTGTAAAAAACACTTCACTGATGGGCCTTTTTGTATACATAATTTCATGCTAGGTTGCTGCTAACGTTAACTACATTCATTGCCAATGCACTATTTGTTCCAACAGTTGTGAAAGGACTATTACAAAATCCATAAGAACAGTTCCGTTGTTATGTATCACCACTTCATCCAGGCTTAATCATATCAACAATGGGCTATCATTTTGTAAACTAGAATAGCATACATGGACATTTGCTTACATGCGTTGCTATGGTTACACAGTACCACATGCTGTCAGGAGTTCAGAGCGGTCTGTCTCAAGATAGACCAAAAAAAGTACATTTTCTACACTATTAATTGCGATACTTACATTACCAGTCAAAAGTTTGGACACTCATTCAAGGGTTTTTCTTTATTTTTACTATTTTCTCCCTTGTAGAATAATAGTGAAGACATCACAACTATTTTAGATTCTTCAAAGTAGTCACCCTTTGCCTTGATGCCACTTTGTAGACTCTTGGCATTCTCTCAACCAGCTTCATGAGGAATGATTTTCCAACAGTCTTGAAGGAGTTCCCACATATGCTGAGCACTTGATGGCTGCTTTTCCTTCACTCTGTTGTCCAACTCATCCCAAACCATCTCAATTGGGTTGAGGTCAGGTGATCTGATACAGCACAATCACTCTCCTTCTTGGTCAAATAGCCAATTGCACAGCCTGGAGGTGTGTTTTGAAAAACAAATGATTGTCCCACTAAGCGCAAACCAGATGGAATGGTGTATCGCTGCAGAATGCTGTGGTAGTTATGTTGGTTAAATGTGCCTTGAATTCTAAATAAATCACCAACAATGTCCAGCAAAGCAACCCCACACGATCTCACCTCCTCCTCCATGCTTCACAGTGGGAACCACACATGCTAAGATCATCCGTTCACCTACTCTGCATCTCACAAAGACATGGCGGTTGAAACCACAAATATCAAATTTGGAATCATCAGACTAAAGGACAGATTTCAACTGGTCTAATTGCTCGTGTTTCTTGGCCCAAACAAGTCTCTTCTTATTATTGCCGTCCTTTAGTAGTGGTTTCTTTACAGCATATTCGACCATGAAGGCCTGATTCATTTTTACTTTTACCCATTTTTCTCTGACATTTTGTGGTATTAAATTGGTAGTTACAGTCTTGTCTCATCGATCCACTCCCATATGGATTCGGAAGAGGCATGCATCCTCTGAAACACAACCCAGCCAAACCGCATTGCTTCTTGACACAATGTTGCTTAACCCAGTAGCCAAACACCCCAATGTGTCTGAGGAAACACTGTACACCTGGCCCAACTGTGTCAGCGTTCATTGTGCCCGGCCCACCACAGGAGTCACTACAAGAATATTCCTGCTGGCCAAACCCTCCCCTAACCCAGACAATGCTGGGCCAATAATTGACAATTATTGTGCGCCATCCCATGGGTCTCCTGGTCGCGGCTGGCTGCAACGGAGCCTGGACTTGAACCAGGATCCCTCGTGGCACAGCTAGCACTGCGATGCAGTGCCTTAGACCACTGCACCACTCAGGAGGCCCCCCCCCTCAACAGTTGATGTTGAGATGTGTCTGTTACTTGAACTCTGTAAAGCATTTATTTGGGCTGCAATCTGAGGTGCAGTTAACTCTAATTAACTTATCCTCTGCAGCAGAGGTAGAGTTGAAGTCAGCCGCTCAGGAAGGAGACTCGTTTTGTCTCCTTCCTTGGTATATTAAGTGTATTTTATGTCATTGTTTTTTACAAGGTTGAGTTTCCTTGGAAACTCCCATCCACCCATCACACATTATTCCTGCAGCAACGCTTATTGTTAAGTGTTTCTATTACAAAGTCAGGTGAGACATTGTCTCTTGAAAATGAATATACTGCATTTCTTATACTTTGTGTGTGTGTGTGTGTGTGTGTGTGTGTGTGTGTGTGTGTGTGTGTGTGTGTGTGTGTGTGTGTGTGTGTGTGTGTGTGTGTGTGTGTGTGTGTGTGTGTGTGTGTGTGTGTGTGTGTGTGTGTGTGTGTGTGTGTGTTTCTGCGTGCACACTCATTAGTGTAACAAGAGTCTCCCATCCCCCTTGTTGTTTACACACAGTTAGCAAGAGACAGACCATTCTTGTTGTTCCTCAAAAAGTACTCCATGTCCCGGGAGTTTCCTACCACGTCTGGTCCACCCAGTCATGTGTCTCAATAGAATATCTCAAGAGAACATTCCATACAAGGCCTCTCATAATAGGAGATAAAAAACGTGATGGCCTCCCGTACCTAGACTTTAAAGTCAGATTTAACAGTCTTGTGTCACAGGGAAGTAAACATGACTTATTTCCTTTATTGCAAATCAGGTATTTTTCTGCCACCTGCCTTGTCAAATGATTAGTTTTGTGATACTGGTTACGGTTCAACCATAGTCAAACAGACAGACTCAAAAGCACCATTTATACCTGGTTGTGTCTTTTGTCCTGATCTTGTCGACATTCTGATTGTGCCCACGTTTTTAGACGGGGGTAGACAATCAAAGGGAACATTGTGATCTCATTGTTTAAATGTTCACCTTTCACACCTCCCGAGGTACAGTAGTCAGACGCTCATTGTGTCTGGATATCTTACAAGTGTAGACAGAACTGAACAGAGAATACTTCATCATTATTCGGTTCTCTAATATCATTGACAGGTGGCACCATTGATTGATAACATAAATGCAACTTACAATAAATAGGATTTAGAAAGAATAGTTGTGAAATAATTTGCATAAAGGAATGAACCAGGAAACCGGGTCACAATGCAGACCCAGTAGATAAGACACATTTTAATACCATATGTAGACACATTTCTGGAAATGTGGGCACAATCAGAATGTAGAGTAGATCAGGACCCATGTTAGCACCAGGTATACACAGGGCTAGAATGTCAACAAATGGTTCTTCTTCTTCTCTTCCTCCAGTTCAGTTGGGTCCTATCAGAGGTATTAGTCATGTTTTGTCAGTCTATGAAGTCAGATGAACAGTGGTTACCACTAGAGTGCGTATGTTCCTGCCAGTGTGGTCTGGTAACATGGAGATAGTTGCTGTGTTTCTGTTGCTTTGAAGAGAAATGTACCTTTGAAGAGAAAGAGATATGTGTGATTGTGTTTCATCCCATGTTATGCAAATAGGAAGATCCCTAGAATACCCTGTGTTGTTCAGAGCCGCACAATTTGAACAGTAAAGTAAATTGGCACCCAGGATAAATAAGCAAACACAGGACTGTCCCTTAGAACTGCATTACAATTAGGAAATATTATACACTGCTCAAAAAAAAATAAAGGGAACACTAAAATAACACATCCTAGATCTGAATGAATGAAATATTCTTATGAAATACTTTTTTCTTTACATAGTTGAATGTGCTGACAACAAAATCACACAAATGATCAATAGAAATCAAATGTCTCAACCCATGGAGGTCTGGATTTGGAGTCTCACTCAAAATTATAGTGGAAAACCACACTATAGGCTGATCCAACTTTGATGTAATGTCCTTAAAACAAGTCAAAATGAGGCTCAGTAGTGTGTGTGGCCTCCACGTGCCTGTATGACCTCCCTACAATGCCTGGGTATGCTCCTGATGAGGTGGCAGATGTTCTCCTGAGGGATCTCCTCCCAGAACTGGACTAAAGCATCCGCCAACTCCTGGACAGTCTGTGGTGCAACGTGGTGTTGGTGGATGGAGCGAGACATGATGTGCTCAATTGGATTCAGGTCTGGGGAATGGGCGGGCCAGTCCATAGCATCAATTCCTTCCTCTTGCAGGAACTGCTGACACACTCCAGCCACATGAGGTCTTGCATTAGGAGGAATCCATGGCCAACCGCACCAGCATATGGTCTCACAAGGGGTCTGAGGATCTCATCTCGGTACCTAATGGCAGTTAGGCTACCTTTGGCGAGCACATGGAGGGCTGTGCGGCCCCCCCAAAGAAATGCCACCCCACACCATGACTGACCCACCGCCAAACCGTTCATGCTGGAGGATATTGCAGGCAGCAGAACGTTCTCCACGGCGTCTCCAGACTCTGTCACGTCTGTCACGTGCTCAGTGTGAACGTGCTTTCACCTGTGAAGAGCACAGGGCGCCAATGGCGAATTTGCCAATCTTGGTGTTCTCTGGCAAATGCCAAATGTCCTGCACGGTGTTGGGCTGTAAGCACAACCCCCACCTGTGGACGTCGGGCCCTCATACCACCCTCATGGAGTCTGTTTCTGACCGTTTGAGCAGGCACATGCACATTTGTGGCCTACTGGAGGTCATTTTGCAGGGCTCCTCCTGCTCCTCCTTGCACAAAGGCAGAGGTAGTGGTCCTGCTGCTGGGTTGTTGCCCTCCTACGGCCTCCTCCACGTCTCCTGATGTACTGGCCTGTCTCCTGGTAGCGCCTCCATGCTCTGGACACTACGCTGACAGACACAGCAAAGCTTCTTGCCACAGCTCGCATTGATGTGCCATCCTGGATGAGCTGCACTACCTGAGCCACATGTGTGGGTTGTAGACTCCGTCTCATGCTACCACTAGAGTGAAAGCACCGCCAGCATTCAAAAGTGACCAAAACATCAGCCAGGAAGCATAGGAACTGAGAAGTGGTCGGTCTGTGGTCACCACCTGCAGAACCACTCCTTTATTGGGGGTGTCTTGCTAATTGCCTATAATTTCCACCTGTTGTCTATTCCATTTGCACAACCGCATGTGAAATGTATTGTCAATCAGTGTTGCTTCCTAAGTGGACAGTTTGATTTCACAGAAGTGTGATTGACTTGGAGTTACATTGTGTTGTTTAAGTGTTCCTTTTATTTTTGAGCTATATATATATATATATCTCATTGCAAAGGGACAAAATATTTAAAAATAAAAACATTTGATAGGTCTACTCAGCCAGTAGGCTACTAGCCGAATAGATCATAGCTTATCTCCATGCACAAAATCATGTTTTGTATTCTTGACACAATTTAATTTCATGAGTGAATGTATATGTTTTGTTTTTCACTTAGGCTATTCTTTGCTTTTATGTAGGATTATGCAAAAATATCCAATCCCCTTTGCAGTGTTCTAACATAAACCTAATCTGTTGAGGCCACAAGTATGAAAATGCAGAATTGAAATATGTGTGGCCCAAATTTCCCCATGGAGACCGTTTGGAGTCCTGCGTACCCGCCTGGAAATCCCCCACCCTGTGTTGACTCCTCCCCCTCCGGCACTACTGATAATTTAACGCTGGTGTATGTCAAGATCCGAATTACTACCAGCACTGCAGCCAGTGTCAACAATGGACCTTCATCGAGCTAGTATCCTCAACCACATGGATTATAACACTGATGCTCGACATTCTAAGGATAGGAAAGTGCAATCTATCAACGAAGAGCGGCTGGACAGCGGCCTTGACTCTCTCAAAGACGAGGAATATGAAGTTGTCGCCAGTGAGCTCGAGTGTCTTCGTGTGGATTGTTCATCACCGCAGAGAGACGAATGCGGCAATGAACCCTGGAAGGAACACGTTTTAGAGGACGGAGACACGTATGTTGAGATACTTTAATCAAATCAAGACATTCAAGTTTTGTTTCGAGTTAAATCGACTGTTATTTCTCGGTTACATAATAAGCTCATTTTTGTAGTCGACTAATTATAGCGCAATTATGGTTGTCTTCCTGTGTGCAAAAGTTGCATTTGCAATCTAAACAATGCACAAGGAAGGTACTGGGGGAGAGTGATTATGGCCATTGTGGGCTTTACGTAAACAAACCTTTCAGAACGGAATGTACTATGGCTGGGGGTCAAAGTAGGCGGCGCTCACACTCCGCTGGTCTGGAAAGTCCCGGGCCTCGTGCCAGAAACCAGATACGATGCAACGTGCGCCAGTACCTCAAGCCACCACTAGTAGAAATAGCTTGAGGGAAAGGTGTGACGACTATGAAGTGCTGCCTGTTTTTCATTCTAACTTTTAACCTTATGTCGTATTCATGAATCATCTTCACTTATTTTTGAGTAGTCTGAGCAGTTAATAATTCCCCCTTTTCTTCTAATCAGGCTTCTCCACCTTGCCATTATCCATGAAGCCAAGGACTGTGCAAGGAAGTTGATAGAGCTGTCCTGCAATGAGCCTTTCCTCAATCAACAGAACTACCAGAGACAGGTACATACAGTTAAGACCTGCACAAGTACAGTAAATGCTTAGATAGAATACAAGGTGTGTGTATGAGAGGGAATGAAGTAGATGCACACACACCTTTTACTGTATCTGTGTGAGATCGAGAGTGGGGCAGCGAGAGACTCGTACTTCCAGTTCCTAACCATACCCGTCCTGCTCCCCTATACAGACTCCGCTCCATCTGGCTGTGATCACAGAGCAGGCTGAGATAGTGGAGCGTCTGCTGAGGGCTGGCTGTGACCCAATGCTAGTGGACGACAGTGGCAATACAGCCCTCCACATCGCCTGTAGGAAGGGCTCTCTCACCTGCTTCAGTGTCCTCACCCAGACCCAGGGCTGCTCTACCCAGCTCCCAGCCATCATGGCCACACCAAACTACAGTGGTAAGACACTGAAAAACACAGTTTATTTTCTGTTACTTATTTCAGCTTGTGGGGAACCTGTGGCCATTACTGGAACTAAACCATTACAAAAATGTGTAACAACAATGTTACTGTAGTAATTACACAGGTATAAGATCAACTTAATGTAAAGTATTACCCTGTTCTCTGACCATTGGTCTTTCTCTGTTTCAGGTCAGAACTGTTTGCATCTGGTCTCTATCCATGGCTTCCTCTCGCTTGTGGAGAGCCTTGTTGCTCTCGGAGCTGACATCGATGCACAGGTGGGCTATGCAGCAAAGCATGTTAGCCTTTTTTTCAACCCCACCCTCACAATAGTCCATTTGATTATGTCATTCACATTTCCTAAAAAAGCACCCAAATGCTGTGCATTTCCCATTAACTTATTTGGCACTTGTTTGGCATTCCAGGAGCAGTGTAATGGCCGCAGCCCTCTCCACCTGGCTGTGGACCTACAGAACCTGGACTTGGTACGGCTCCTGGTCAGTAACGGGGCTAACGTCAACAGCCTGACCTATGGAGGTCACACGCCGTACCACTTGACCTACGGTCGACAGAACGCCGCCATCCAAAGGGAACTGTATGAGCTGACGGCTCAGGAGTTGAGAGAACTGCCAGACAGTGAGTCTGAGGACAGTGAGGAAGAGGGGCAGTCTGATGAGGAAGAGGTGAGTGTGACTGAACTGATGTATGTGGACTGTAGGTCTGTAGGTAGGTGTGTGTGTGTGATTGCTTATGCAGCGTAGGGTTTTTCCATATTCTCTGTTGAAACGGCTGTGAAAACGGTTCAGCATATCTAACTGTACGTCATGAGTGAACCTAGCAGATTGGATGTTTTAGATTAGTCATAAACTTTGGCTCTAATCCACCTTCTTTCCTTTCGCAGGTAACATGTTGGTATGATGACATTCAATGGAATATGCACAAGTAGGAAGTCGACCAAAGAACCTGTAGAGAACAGTAGTACAGACCGGGAGAAGCTCTGCTGCCCACAGGCTCTAGCTATGGTACAGTGGCATGCCCAGCAGTGGTGCCAACCTCCGAGGTTGAGGATGGCAGAAGGCTGGGGTACACCCTAGGACTGACATAGTGATGATGGACAGTGTGAACCAATGAGAAGATGCCAAATAAACTAAATGGATGCCAATAAATGGTCTTTATGGCTCTCTGATAGATACTCATTATCACAAAGCTTACATCCAACCAACGATGTAATAGCATCAGCATGTATTATATTGTAAATGGCTGTGAATACAAATACATATTTTTTTTTATAACTGTAAATGTATAAAGTTTGACATTACTGTAAATGTTATCCATTGTGTGTGGAAAGGTAAAGCAAAACCACAAACTCCAGTAAATTAAATCATGACATTTAACTTCGCCTTGATTTCTGGTGTTTTTCCATCAGTGTGGGAGATAGTGATGAAAAAAAATTGCTTTTTTATTTTTCCAGTACTTGAAAGTGCAGGCAACATGCCCAATGGACTATTTGGAATGTGACCATCTCTGAGACTGAATTATTTAATTATGTTAAATATATCAAACAGATCCTGAAAGGTCAGTGTTCAAGACACACATTATTATGAAGATATAATGGCAAATCACAAATGCCTGAACAGAATAAGGGACTGAAGTGTAAGGATGCTGGTGATCAGGCTTCAGAATGAGTCGCAGGCAGGAAGAGCCGTAACATATCCATAGACTTGTAGAGGTCTATCTATATTATTATAGCGGAGTAAAATGGAATTTCCTGTAAGGGAAGGGCCAAGATGGGCAGCATTGAAAATTCCGCTGGGGAGTCATAGTTCCCAGACATGGTATTCCAGACATGAGGAACTTAACGGAATTCCTCTCTTACAATTAGTCAGAAGGAATTCTCCAATGTAATTATGGTCACGTGATGAGGAAGATACAGCATAACTAACTGCGTGTTTGAACAAACTGTCTGCTAGAAATCTGATACTAGTGCCAGTGTGGTTGTACAAGCTAAAATTCTCAAGGGATTCTATCATAGAGCTACTAGTGTTGATACTACAAAGATGAGTAATTTTGCCCCCGTCGTTCTACTTTTCAGTGGTATATTCTCAAAGAAACCTCTGCAAGTGAAGGCAAATGATTTAGTCATAGCATACTCCCTCAAAGCCCTAAGTGAGCAGGAAACACAGAGGGGCAGTCAGGCAATTCAGAAAAGCGCCCCAATGGGGGTTAAGAGGGACTTGTATGACTCAGCATGACATGGAGAAATGACGACAGCCTTCGGATGGAAAATCCGGACTGTCTTCATGAAGGGGAATATACAGTATTCAGACCCCTTCCACTTTTTCAACATTGTTGTTACAGCCTAAAATGTTTAAAATGTTTTCCCTCAATCTACACACAATACTCCATAATGACAACGAGAGAACAAGTTTTTAGAAATGTTTGCAAATGTATAAAAAATAAAAAACTTTATTTACATTATTTCCCCTTTATATAACACTCAAGCTTCAGTGATTTTTGCAATTTGTTCCAGTCATTGGCAGCAGAGAACTGGAAGGAAAGGCAGCCAAACGAGGAGTTGGCTTTGGGGATGACCAGTGAAATATACCTGCTGGAGGGCGTGCTACGGGTGGGTGCTGCTATGGTTACCAGTGAGCTGAGATAAGGCGGGGCTTTATTTAGCAAAGACTTATAGATGACCTGGAGCCAGTGGGTTTGGCGATGAATATGAAGCGAGGGCCAGCCAACGAGAGCATACAGGTCACAGTGGTGGGTGGTATATGGGGCTTTGGTGACAAAATGGATGACACCGTGATAGACTACATTCAATTTTCTGAGTAGAGTGCTGGAGGCTATTTTGTAAATTACATCACCGAAGTTAAGGATCGGTAGGATAGTCAGTTTTACGAGGGTATGTTTGGCAACGTGAGTGAAAGAGGCTTTGTTGAGAAATACGAAGCTGATTCTAGATTTAATTTTGGATAGGAGATGCTTAATGTGAGTCTGGAAGGAGAGTTTACAGTCTAACCAGACACCTAGGTATTTGTAGTTGTCCACATATTCTAAGTCAGAACCATCCAGAATAGTGATGCTAGATGGGCGGACGGGCTCGGGCAGCGATCAGTTGAAGAACATGCATTAAGTTTTACTTGCATTTAAGAGCAGTTGGAGGCCACGGAAGGAGTGTTGTATGGCATTGAAGCTCGTCTGGAGGTTTGTTAACAGTGTCCAAAGAAGGGCCAGAAGTATACAGAATGGTGTCGTCTGCGTAGAGGTGGATCAGAGAATCCCCAGAAGCAAGAGTGACATCATTGATGTCTACAGAGAAAAGATATTGAGCTCAGGTGCATCCTTATTCCATTGGTCATCCTTGAGATGTTTCTACAACTTGATTGGAGTCCACCTGTGGTAAATCCAATTGATTGGACATGATTAAGAAAGGCATACACCTGTCTACATAAGATCCTAGAGTTGACCGTGCATGTCTGAGCAAAATCCAAGCCATGAGGTCAAACGAATTGTCCGTAGAGCTCAGAGACAGGATTGCATCGAGGCACAGATCTGGGGAAGGGTACCAAAAATGTCTGCAGCATTGAAGGTCCCCAATAACAGAGTGGCCTCCATCATTCTTAAGTGGAAGAAGTTTGGAACCACCAAGACTCTTTCTAGAGCTGGCTGCCCAGCCAAACTGAGCAATCGGGGGAGAAGAGCCTTAGTCAGGGAGGTGACCAGGAACCCGATGGTCACTCTGACAGTCTCAATGTCCTTGAGTGGCCCAGCCCAAACCCGGACTTGAACCCAATCGAACATCTTTGGAGAGACCCATCCAACCTGACAGAGATCTGCAGAGAAGAATGGGAGAAACTCCCCAAATACAGGTGTGCTAAACTTGTAGCATCACACCCAATAAGACTCAAGGCTGTAATCGCTGCAACAAAGTACTGAGTAAAGGGTCTGAATACATACGGAAATGTGATATTGTAGTTGGTTTTCTTAATACATTTGCAAAAAATTCTAAACCTGTTTTTTGATATTGTCATTATGGGGTATTGTGTGTAGATTGGGGGGGGGGCTATTGAATACATTTTAGAATAAGGCTGTAACGTAACAAAATGTGGAAAAAGTAAAGAGTTCTGAATCACATCCTTCAGTCACCCTCAATCCCTCCCATCTACAGTTGAAGTCGGAGATTTACATACACTTAGGTTGGAGTCATTAAAACTCGTTTTTTCAACCACTCCACACATTTTAGTTTTGGCAAGATGGTTAGGACATCTACTTTGTGCATGACACATTTTTCCAACAATTCTTTGCAGATGATTTCACTTATAATTAACTGTATCACAATTCCAGTGGGTCAGAAGTTTACATACAGTAAGTTGACTGTATCTTTAAACAGCTTGGAATTTAAAAAAAAATGTCATGGCTTTAGAAACTTCTGATAGGCTAATTGACATCATTTGAGTCAATTGGAGGTATACCTGTGGATGTATTGCAATGCCTACATTCAAATTCAGTGCCTCTTTGCTTGACATCATGGGGAAATCAAAAGAAATCAGCCAAGACCTCAGAAAAAAATAATTGTAGACCTCCACAAGTCTGGTTCATCCTTGGGAGCAATTTCTAAACGCCTGAAGGTACCACGTTCATCTGTACAAACAATAGTCGTCATACCAATCAGGAAGGAGGCGCGTTCTGTCTCCGAGAGATGAACGTACTTTGGTGCGAAAAGTGAAAATCAATCGCAGAACAACAGCAAAGGACATTGTGAAGATGCTGGGAGAAACGGGTACAAAATTATTTATATCCACAGTAAAACGAGTCCTATATCGACATAACCTGAAAGGCCACTCAGCAAGGAAGAAGCCACTGCACCAAAACCGCCATAAAAAAAAATCAAGATTACGGTTTGCAACTGCACATGGGGACAAAGATCGTACTTTTTGGAGAAATGTCCTTTGGTCTGATGAAACAAAAATAGAACTGTTTGGCCATAATGACCATCGTTATGTTTGGAGGAAAAAGGGGGAGGCTTGCAACTCAAAGAACCCCATACCAAACGTGAAGCACGGGGGTGGCAGCATCATGTTGTGGGGGTGCTTTGCTGCAGGAGGGACTGGTGCACTTCACAAAATAGATGGTATCATGAGGTAGGAAAATGATGTGGATATATTGAAGCAACATCTCAAGACATCAGTCAGGAAGTTAAAGCTTGGTTGCAAATGGGTCTTCCAAATGGACAATTACCCCAAGCATACTTCCAAAGTTGTGGCAAAATGGCTGAAGGCCAACAAAGTCAAGGTATTGGAGTGGCCATCACAAAGCCCTGACCTCAATCCTATAGAAAATTTGTGGGCAGAACTGAAAAAGCTTGTGCGGGCAAGGAGGCCTAGAAAACTGACTCAGTTACACCAGCTCTGTCAGGAGGAATGGGCCAAAATTCACCCAACTTATTGTGGGAAGCTTGTGGAAGTTTATACAAAATGTTTGACCCAAGTTAAACAATTTAAAGGCAATGTTACCAAATACTAATTGAGTGTATGTAAACTTCTGACCCACTGGGAATGTGATGAAAGAAATAAAAGCTGAAATAAATCACTCTCTCAACTATTATTCTAACATTTCACATTCTTAAAATAAAGTGGTGATCCTAACTGACCTAAGATAATGTTTACTCTGATTAAATGTCAGGAACTGTTAAAACCAAATGCATTTAAACTCAGTTTAAGGTGTATGTTAACTTCCGACTTCAACAGTATATACGAATAGATTGCATTTGGATTACTGAAAGTGTTATTTGGGTTAACTGGACTCGTTCTGACATTTGATTTATTATTTGTGTCCTTGTTTGACATTTTTGCTGTACTGATAGGAGCTAGTAGCAATCAATTAATTATAATATTCTTGTGTTGTTGCATCACTAATGTATTGAGCTGGTGAGTATCTCTCATGCTTAATACTAGTGGCCCACAATTTATTCCAGAAGAGCTGAAACCACTTATGTCGGTTAGTAAGTTTAATTGAACCTTTATTTAACCAGGCAAGTCAGATAAGAACAAATTCTTATTTACAATGACGGCCTGCCCTGGCCAAACCCGACGCTGAGCCAATTGTATCGAACCAGGGTCAGTAGTGAAGCCTCTAGCACTGAGATGCAGTGCCTTAGACAGCTGCGCCACTCTGGAGTATAAGTAAGTAACAGAGGAGTTTCAGAGATTTCTATAGTCAGCATTAGGCTTTGGATATATGCACCATATGGGAAAATAAACTATATGGGAAAATAATCTCAAAAACATGTACTGAACAGCGTAAATGTACAGCAAGTCTGAGCTTTTGTTCTGAAGAGCTGTGGTAGTGCTCATTTCTCTAGGGTAGTCTCCCCTCTAGTTTGGAACACAAGGAAACACTCAATCTCGCTCTGACTGGGACACAAGGTGGACATCAATTTCAGTCTGTCAGGATCCTGCAAAGATATATATATATATATACATATAACTCAGCAAAAAAAGAAACGTATTCTCACTGTCAACTGTGTTTATTTTCAGTAAACTGAACATGTGTAAATATTTGTATGAACATAAGATTCAACAACAGACACAAACTGAACAAGTTCCACAGACGTGACTAAAAGCAATTGAATAATATGTCACTGAACAAAGGGGGGGGGGGGAGTCAAAGTCAAAAGTAACAGTCAGTATCTGGTGTGGCCACCAGCTGCATTAAGTACTGAAGACTGTCTTGCAGGAAATCAAGCTGTATGGTTGGTAACATTGTCATGCTGGAGGGTAATGTCAGGATGTGCCTGCAGGAAGGGAGGAGGATGTCTTCCCTGTAACACACAACTTTTCTTAAATATATACAGTACCAGTCAAAAGTTTGGACACACCTACTCATTCAAGGGTTTTACTCTATTTCTACTATTTTCTACATTATTGAAAAATAGTGAAGAAATCAAAACTATGAGATAACACAAATGGAATCATGTAGTAAACAAAAATAAGTGTTTAAACAAATCAAAATATATTTTATATTTTACTTTTTTCAAAGTAGCCACCCTTTGCCTGAACGACAGTCCATCATTATTTTAAGACATGAAGGTCAGTCAATACGGAACATTTCAAGAACTTTGAAATCAAGTGCAGTCGCAAAAACCATCAAGCGCTATGATGAAACTGTCTCTCATGAGGACCACCACAGGAAAGGAAGACCCAGAGTTACGGCAGAGGAAAAGTTCATTAGAGTTACCAGCCTCAGAAATTGCAGCCCAAATAAATGTTTCACCGAGTTCAAAGACACCAATAAAAAGACACTTGCCAAGAAACACGAGCAACGGACATTAGACCGGTGGAAATCTGTCCAAATGTGAGATTTCTGGTTTCATCTGCTGTGCCTTTGTGAGATTTAGATTAGGTATATGGATGATTTCCGCATATGTAGTTCCCAACATGAAGCATGGAGGAGGAGGTGTGATGGTGCTTTGCTGGTGACACTGTCAGTGATTTATTTAGAATTCAAGCCATACAACCAGCATGTATACCACAGAACTTTGCAGCTAAACGCCATCCCATCTGGTTTGCACTTAGTAGAACAATAATTTATTTCTCAACAGTACAATGACCCAACACACCTTCAGGTTGTGTAAGGGTTATATGACCAATTACAATTAACAATTACTACATGATTCCATATAGTTTTGATGTCTTATTATTCTACAATGTAGAAAATAGTAAAAATAAAGAAAAACCCTGGAATGAGTGGGTGTGTCCAAACTTCTGACATGTACTGTATATCTTGAAACTTCTCAGCTACACTGGTGTTTTTTTTTGGACAATTGTGTAACACTTACAGAAACCAAGAGGTCTCATCTCAGCATTCTGTGTGTACACCTGAGAGATGTAAGCCATCCTCTTACACAGCATATCCACTGGGATCTCATAACCGTACTTGTACTTGCAGTTGGCTGCCTCGTAACGAGCCCTCTGGACTTGGGACTTGCTGTCAGCTGAACTCAAATGAATCGGTCACGATTACAGTCATTATTACATACATTAACGAATGCCTTTCATAAGGTTCATATTTTGTGTGTAGTGGATATTTCAACATTAACATGTTTCTTACCCGTCATTCCAAAATGACACAGTCAATGTTTTCTGTGATTCTGAATAAGTGTGTGACTGTGGATGGCATCAACAAGCGTGTCCTTTGGGAGAGATTGAAGAGTACATCTGATTGCATATAACATCACATAGGCATATTGATAACTGAGTACTGAAATAGTCATAAAGGGTGTTCTTACTGGAATTCTGTGTGATGACAACTGCACAGTCTTGCCCTCTGATAGCTACTATGGTAAGGCCACCTTGGTTGATAGCCTTGAATGCATATTCTGGGAAAACAAACAGAACAGGGGAAAATTATGCATCACTCCAGACTTTTGTTAAGGTGAGAGATCAACAGCTTCAAAGCTGTCACTGCATGTCATGATGAAGGCTATTCACCACATTGACGGGCTCAGACCATGAACGCATCTGTGCCAAGACACTCAACAAATGACAACTCATTACTGGATAGCTAGTTGCTACTAAGTTAGACCGTTACACCATGGCCATGGGAGGCTACTTCTGTCAAATAACTTGACAGGAATTGCTGTAAAAGTTAGCTTACTATAGTAACTGTTTCAAAAACAGCATGAAGGCTGGCAGATTTGAATTTGATCAGCTTGCAAAGTTAGCTAGGTTTATCCATTCACTGACATTATAAAGCAGCTAGTTAAGCTTTAATATTTTTTTTAACTGAGCTAACGTTAGCTATGGCCAGGTTAGATAACATTAACGTTAGCTACCTACTATAGTTGGCTACAATAATGACTGGGCAAGTTGGTATTTTAATTTCTTCATAACTATCCCATACTAACCGACTTTGTTAGTCTGCTCTCCGGAGAGAAGATGGTAATATATCGGTCAAATCCTGCACTCGACCCTCGGGACATTGTGTTGGCAAACAAGTACATTTGTATAAAAGTTGTAAACTGAAAAAAGAACTGTCTGAGGAAAAAAAAACATGCAAGATAATGACCCCGGAATTGGTTTAAGGAACAGTAGTTGATGTCCGGGTCAATCCAACAAACGTTGTTTTAAGACACCTCTTGGTTTACCGAATGCATTTTGAAAAAAAATATTCGAGGACTACAAGAAAAGTACAAAGCTTTTTTTCAGTCTTTTATTCTTTTTCACATGCTATAGTTTCATTGACGAACACTGTATTGACAGGTGTGTGAAGATCAACCAGTTCTAAGTGGGTCCTTATTTTGCCTTGGTGAGACACAGCCACTTCTGTGGAACTTCATAAGTGCATCTCTGTGCCCCATTCTCATCATAGGGTATGTGCCAGGAGCCTCCATTTGTCTGGACAATGGTGTCATAACTTAATATCCTCTGGAAAAAATGTACAGAACACAAGAATTGTAATAAACATACACAGGCCATATTAAAAAAAAATCAATATGCCTTTTAGGTCCTCATGTAGACAACAGATACTATGCATTGATGTGTAGTAAATAAGCAAGCTCTATCTCCCTGTTACTCTCACCTGGAATCGTACTCTCTTTCCCGGGGTGTAGCTGCTCAGCACCAGCTGGTGGCCTCTCTGCCACTTGAAGAAGAGGCGTCGGGTGGCACCGTCTGGCAGGCAGGCCTTGTGGTCCCTCATCAGGTCCCGGCTAACAAAGTTGCAGTGGTTCCCAGAGTGCAGTGTGGCATACAGCAGGAAAGGGTCATCCTCAGAACTGACAAACAACCAGAGGTGTCAACATCCAAACAAACCCAAAGAATACACATGGGTTACTTTACCCAATGTATTGCACAAAAACATATATTTTCTTTCAGCTTTAGTTATTCTCAATGAGATAAAGTCTCTTTTGCAAGAGTGACCTGTACTCTTATAATATGGATATGAATGATCTACCAGAAAGCTATGGTTTGAAAGACACATAGGGCTGAACTCACATGTTGTCAGTGAAGAAGCAGTGGGCCTTCTGCTGGACCAAGCTCATGTCATGTCTGTCCCAGCTGCGTGAGGGCCGCTGCATATGCTTCCTCCCCAGGACCAGGATGACCAGGCCCTGGCGCTCAAGCTCCGACACCACCTCCAGGAGCTGCATAGAAACACCAACACGATTAGTCATCATCACATACAGTGCATTCGGAAAGTATTCAGATGCCTTGACTTTATCCACATTTTGTTACGTTACAGCCTTTTTCTAAAATGAATTAAATATATTTTTTCCCCCTCATCAATCTACACACAATACTCCATAATGACAAATTGAAAACAGGTTTTTAGACATTTTTCAAAAATGTATTAAAACTAAAATATAGAAATACCTTACTTACATAAGTATTCAGACCCTTTGCGATTACACTTGAAAAAATAGCTCAGGTGCATCCTGTTTCCATTGATCATCCTTGAGGATGTTTCTACACCTTAATTTGAGTCCACCTGTGGTAAATTCAATTGATAGGACATGAAAAGGCACACATATATAAGGTCCCACAGTTGACAGTGTGTCAGAGCAAAAACCAAGCCATGAGGTCGAAGGAAATGTCCGTAGGGCTCCGAGACAGGATTGTGTCGAGGCACAGATCTGGGGAAGGGTACCAAAACATTACTGCAGGTCCCCAAGAACACAGTGGCCTCCATAATTCTTAAATGGAAGAAGTTTGGAAAGACTCTTCCTAGAGCTGGCCGCACAGCCAAACTGAGCAATCGGGGGAGAAAGGCCTTGGTCAGGGAGGTGACCAAGAACCTGATTGTCACTCTGACAGAGTTCTATAATTCCTCTGTGGAGATGGGAGAACCTTCCAGAAGGATAACCATCTCTGCAGCACTCCACCAATCAGGCCTTCATGGTAGAGTGGCCAGACGGAAGCCACTCCTCAGTAAAAGGCACATGACAACCCGCTTGGGGTTTGGCAAAAGGCACCTAAAGACTCTCAGACCATGAGAAACAAGTTTCTCTGGACTGATGAAACCAAGATGGCCTGAAACCTGGCACCATCCCTACAGTGGTGGTGGCAGCATCGTAATGTGGGGATGTTTTTCAGTGGCAAGGACTGGGAGACCTGTCAAGATTGAGGCAAAGATGAACGGAGCAAAGGACAGAGAGATCCTTGATGAAAACCTGCTCCAGAGCGCTCAGGACCTCAGACTGGGGCAAGGTTCACCTTCCAAAAAAGAAAATGATCCTAAGCACACAGAGAAGACAACACAGGAGTGGCTTCGGGACAAGTCTCTGAAAGTCCTTGAGTGGCCCAGCCAGATCCCGGACTTGAACCCAATCGAACATCTCTGGAGAGACCTGAAAATAGCTGTGCAACAATGCTCCCCATCCAACCTGACAGAGCTTGAGAGGATCTGCAGAGAAGGGGAGAAACTCCCCAACTGTGTGTGCCAAGCTTGTAGTGTCATACCCAAGAAGACTCAAGGCTGTAATCACTGCCAAAGGTGCTTCAACAAAGTACTGAGTAAAGGGTCTGAATACTTAAGTAAATGTGATATTTTATATAAATTTGCTCAAATTTCTTAACACTTTTTGCTTTGTCATTATGGAATATTGTGTGTAGATTGATGAGGGAAAAAAACAATTGAATCCATTTTAGAATAAGGCTATAACGTAAGAAAATGTGGGTGAAAAAATCAAGGTGTCTGAATATTTTCCGAAGGCACTGTATATGGCGTCATATGGGTGAGCAGTTTGAAGCCTTCAACGTTATGAACAGAGTGCCCCATGGTGGCAGTGGGGTTATGGTATGGGAAGGCATAAGCTACGGACAACGAACACAATTGCATTTTATCGATGTTAATTTGAATTCAAAGATACCACAACAAGATCCTGAGGCCCATTGTCGTGCCATTCATCTGGCCCCATCAACTCATGTTTCAGCATGATAATGCACAGCCACATGTCGCAAGGATCTGTACACAATTCCTGGAAGCTGAAAATGTCTCAGTTCTTCCATGGCCTGCATATGGGATGCTTTTGATCGACGTGTACGACAGCGTGTTCCAGTTCCCGACAATATCCAGCAACATCGTACAGCCATTAAAAGGGAAAAGGTGATACCTAGTCAGTTGTACAACTGAATGCCTTCAAATGAAATGTGTCTTCTGCATTTAACACAACCCCTCTGAATCAGAGAGGTGCGGGGTCTGCCTTAATCGACATCCACACCAGATATTGACAGGTTTCTGATCCACGCCCGTGACAGCCGCACCACGAGCCACACAATAAAACCCCCTGCCTAACAAATATCCCTTTCATTTTATGTCCTCATTTTGCACTATATACTGTATATGGCGATACATATAATATATTATATACAGTGGGGCAAAAAAGTATTTAGTCAGCCACCAATTGTGCAAGTTCTCCCACTTAAAAATATAAGAGAGGCCTGTCATTTTCATCATAGGTACACTTCAACTATGACAGACAAAATGAGAAAAAAAAATCCAGAAAATGACATTGTAGGATTTTTAATGAATTTATTTGCAAATTATGGTGGAAAATAATGATTTGGTCACCTACAAACAAGCAAGATTTCTGGGTCTCACAGACCTGTAACTTCTTCTTTAAGAGGCTCCTCTGTCCTCCACTCGTTACATGTATTAATGGCACCTTTTTGAACTTGTTATCAGTATAAAAGACACCTGTCCACAACCTCAAACAGTCACACTCCAAACTCCACTATGGCCAAGACCAAAGAGCTGTCAAAGGACACCAGAAACAAAATTGTAGACCTGCACCAGACTGGGAAGACTGAATCTGCAATAGGTAAGCAGCTTGGTTTGAAGAAATCAACTGTGGGAGCACCCCAGTATCTCTACCTGCACATTCATGTTCTGCTGATCTACCATTCCAATGTTTAATTGCTATATTGTAATTACTTCACCACCATGGCCTATTTATTTCCTTAACTTACCCCATTTGCACTCACTGTATATATACTTTTTGTTTTATTTTGTTCTACTGTATTATTGACTGTATGTTTTGTTTATTCCATCTGTATTTGTATGTGTCGAATTGCTATGCTTTCTCTTGGGCCAGGTCGCAGTTTCAAATGAGAACTTGTCCTCAACTAGCCTACCTGGTTAAATAAAGGTGAAATAAATCAAATATAAAATAAATGATGATGTGACACAGAGCTTGATTCTTATATCCCATACATGACTTTATTGCAGAAATACAGTTTGGCATTTGCTATCATTGTTTCTATGTTGAGTGCATGCTCCATAGTTTACGTGGTTGTTACAACATTGTTACAACATTTAAGAGGCGCACAGCGATGCGGTAGAGAGCTCGATTTGGCCTTTGCGTGCCTACCGAGGCTCCGCAATTGCGTCACACCATCCACACGGTCTCCGACCACATTTTTGGATCAAACATAAATAGGCTTTTACAGCTTCATGTCTGCAGCATGGGATGCCGCGGTGTTCTGGCAAAGGAGGCCCAAACGGAATCTCAGGCTTAAAATAGGGTTCCGGTGGGGCGTTGGGAAATGACAACGCTCTGTTCAGTTTAAAATAGTGAAGTACAGTTATACATTGATATCGTGTACTGTTGTTAAAATAATTATTGTATTTAAAAACATGATCTAAACGTTATATCATTCTTGTTATAATGTAAACTTGATGGTTTGCAGACTCCCCTTGGACCAGGGAATGGAACTGGCCACTCTCCTTATAGTCTGCCTTCAGGTAGTTGATTTTTGGTTCGTGTACGTTCTGTTCCTGCACGTTGGATCAAAGTTATTTTTTAAGTTAAGACTGTATAGGACATTCCGTTTTTCATTTCAAATAACGTATCCCTTTGTATATTTTAAAGCACTTTGGTTTATTTCCTTGACATAATTTGTATTTTCTAAGTTTTGAGAAATAAAACCTTTGTCAGTGGTGTGTATTAATGGATGCCAGGGGAAGCCATGGTTCCCTAAAAAATGTGGCAATAAAAAATAAAAATGTATCTTTCATCTCTCTGTATTTCATAATTTTTCTTCAATTCGCAAGAGGCTTAATGTATCTCACCGGAGAAAGCATCCGAGCGAGCCAAACAGTGCCCCACTGTCTATGTGTAGGCCATCTATCTGATGCGGTCTGGTCCAAATTAGTATAACCTTGTTGCTCCCAGTAGCACTGAATGGGATGCAAGGGAAGCCAGTGAGCATTTGTCCTCCCTTGGTAAAAAAAAGTATAAAAAATGATCCAATCAGCATTGAGCTAAACTGAGCGAGCTCAACTGTGAATGGTCCTGGCACACCAAAAAAAAGTGACAAGGGAAGCCAGCTTGGATTTTGGCGTCACTCCTATCAAATCGCATTGAGAGCATACGCCATTGAAATAAACCATTTGAATTGTTGCATCATGTTGTGTTGTTGTCCTCCGGTGACCATCCAGCTAGCTAAAATTGTCCCTTTCCTAAATTAGCCATGGATGTTGATAGGGATTTGGACTTGTGATTTTACTTAATTCTCCAAACTGGCCAATGATTATAACGGCTATTCTGATCCAACCATTAATTCATACATTGTTGTGCCCCTGGCCTGAGAGGATGGAAGTTCAATATGTAGCTAGATGTAGAAGGCTAATGTTAACTAGCTAACATTGCCCGTGAATCTAAGTTAGGTTAGCGAGCAAGCATTTTAGCCAGGTAGCCTAGGACAACAAAAATAAGTGTGTACCTAATGACCGTTTCGTCAATGTTAAAATACGCACACATACGCACACACACATGTTCACACACAGAAATCAGAACCATGGGCAGCCACATCATATTTAGCTTACGTTGATTGGACTAAATTGTTTTTGGTACCTTTTAGTTATTACTGTATTAGATGAAGCAGAGGTGATTTGATGATGTTGAAATGTTGAAGTTGAAATGGAGCTGGAATAGTGGAGGCAGCTCCTGTTTTCTTTGAGACTTGAGGTAACTCTCTGTGGTTCTAAATCAATAGTTGTTTAGTGGTCCAAAAATGTCGGAAACATTAACTTGCTTACCAAGCTGTAGGTCATGTAACGGTCTGTTACATGCAATATGCTTTGAGGACTAAACCAGACAGAGGTTGCTTTCCGGTTTTGTGACAAAATAAAAGGTATGGTTGAATTTATTCTGCCACTGTGTCTTCTTATTGTCTGCCTTTAGGCATATTAATTAACAGGTTATAGAGCAAACACCACAATTATCACAACACATATGTTATAATATGCCATTTTTTCTGGCTTCCCCAGTGAATTTACCCACACACCGCTACTGACCCTAATATTGTTTGCACCCTAATAAGTTGTCTCTCGTTGCCTGCTTGGTCATCCCGGACAGCCCTTTCCTTTTTTTAAGGTATCTGTGGCCAATGATGCATATCTGTATTCGCAGTCATGTGAAATACTGATTTCCTTATATGAACTGTACCTCAGTAAAATCTTTGAAATTGTTGCATGTTGCATTTATATTTTTGTTCAGTATAATAATAGTTTCACACACATGCAAAAACTCTGACATGTCCGTTTGTATGTCTGTCTGATGTGGTTGAGAATGCAGACGAGTGGGTTGGGGAGATGTGACCTTTAGCTGATAACTAGGACAGAAGTCAGCACCACAAATACACAAATACTGATTTTAGTCATATTACAATGGAAGAGAAATCCCCTCAATAAGGCATCAGAGTCTGTATGTGTGCTGAAACAAAGCTACATGTGCTGCATTTATAGAAATACAGAACTGCTGTATTTGAAAGCTGGGAGCAGGTTATTCATATCTACTCTAGGCAGTAAGTGCTAAGAGGCCACAGTCCCCCCTGCTTCTCACTAATGCTCAGCTCACCTGTCAGAGAAACAAGAGGCTAAACAGCTGTGGGGAGGCGGAGGGATTATTCACACTGTGTGTGTGTTTGTGTATGCATGGCAGACTGCTGGCCAGACTGTGGTGACTAAGGGTTCTGCTTACAGAGCACAGATATAATACTCTGTGGGTTTCTTCGGCTATGAGCCCATGGTTAAATAAATATACACAGCACTAAAAATATACCCATCTTTCCCACATGAAAAAGTGTTGTCATTTATTAACAGCCTCCCATAGCCCCATGCAGCCGTGACAATGCCATCTCCTCTGTGTCTCAAGTGGGAGAAGCACACGGGTAACTTATGTGGGCTGGCATTACAACTTATTAATTTCATTGGTTTTCAAGACGGATATTTGTATTTGGCTCTTTCCGAGGGGTCTATACATGCTGGCGTGGCTGTGCACTATATCATCCCCTAGTAGCAACCGGGTAGAGGGCGCAGACATACCGTACATCCTGTCCAGAATGACTTAATTGTACTGAGTTACAAATACATGATAGGCACCCTTTATATTCCGTTACTAGGAATTCGTAATATTGTCAGTGATTCCAGCCTTAGTCATCAGTGGGGGAAAAAGTCATTTTCTCCCACTGATTCAACCCAAGTCTGAGACGTTCGAGAGTATTTGCTTTCATGATGATAACTGATGCCCGACCACTCAAGTGGTAAAAAAGTTCAGATTTAGGAAACATCCCCTGCATTGGAATATTGCTTTTGATTGATGCTGACTGTGGTTTGGTTAGTGTGGAAGACTGAGTAAGACTAACAGTGAGTCAGTATGAACCTAAACACACTGAAATGGAAGTGGTAACACCAGCTGTGCATTTGCACTATGTTCTAATAGCTACTGTATATAGGTTGCAGTCTAATTGCACTGCAGAAGGCACATCACTAGTAGTGCTGGGAAATTACCAGTGACCTCACGATATTATCACTTTACTTACGCGCCGATACGATATGTATTGGGATTCTCACAATGCTATATAAACTCAGCAAAAACCGAAACGCCCTCTCACTGTCAACTGCGTTAATTTTCAGCAAACTTAACATGTGTAAATATTTGTATGAACATAAGATTCAACAACTGAGACATAAACTGAACAAGTTCCACAGACATGTGACTGACATAAATTGAATAATGTGTCCCTGAACAAAGGGGGGGGTCAAATTCAAAAGTAACAGTCAGTATCTGGTGTGGCCACAAGCTGCATTAAGTATTGCAGTGCATCTCCTCCTCATGGACTGCACCATATTTGACAGTTCTTGCTGTGAGATGTTACCCCACTCTTCCACCAAGGCACTGGCAAGTTCCTGGGCATTTCTTGAGGGAATGGCCCTAACCCTCACCCTCCGATCCAACAGGTCCCAGATGTGCACAATGGGATTGAGATCCGGGCTCTTTGCTGGCCATGGCAGAACACTGACATTCCTGTCTTGCAGGAAATCACACACAGAACGAGCAGTATGGCTGGTGGCATTGTCATGCTGGAGGGTCATGTCAAGAAGAGCCTGCAAGAAGGGTACCACATGAGGGAGGAGGATGTGTTCCCTGTAACACACAGCGTTGAAATTGCCTACAATGACAACAAGCTCAGTCCGATGATGCTGTGACACACCGCCCCAGACCATGACGGACCTTCACCTCCAAATTGATCCCGCTCCAGAGTACAGGCCTCGATGTAACGCTCATTCCTTCGACGATAAAAGCAAATCCGACCATCATCCCTGGTGAGACAAAACCGCGACTCATCAGTGAAGATAACTTTTTGCCAGTCCTGTCTGGTCCAGCGACGGTGGGTTTGTGCCCATAGGCGACGTTGTTGCCATTGATGTCTGGTGAGGACCTGCCTTACAATAGGCCTACAAGCCCTCAGTCCAGCCTCTCTCAGCCTATTGCGGACAGTCTGAGCACTGATGGAGGGATTGTGTGTTCCTGGTGTAACTTGGGCAGTTGTTGTTGCCATCCAGTACCTGTCCTGCAGGTGTGATGTTTGGATGTACCGATCCTGTGCAGGTGTTGTTACACGTGGTCTGCCACTGCAAGGACGATCAGCTGTTCGTCCTGTCTCCCTGTAGCGCTTAGGCGTCTCAGAGTATGGACATTAACATGTATTGCCCTGGCCATATCTGCAGTCCTCATGCCTCCTTGAAGCATGCCTAAGGCACGTTCACGCAGATGAGCAGGGACCCTGGGCATCTTTCTTTTGGTGTTTTTCAGAGTCAGTAGAAAGGCCTCTTTAGTGTCCATAACTCTGACCTTAATTGCCTACCCGTAAGCTGTAAGTGTCTTGATGACTGTTCCGCAGGTGCATGTTCATTCATTGTTTATGGTTCACTGAACAAGCACGGGAAACGGTGTTTAAACCCTTCACAATGAAGATCTGTGAAGTTATTTGGATTTTTACAAATTGTCTTTGAAAGACAGGGTCTTATATATATATACAGTATATCACAAAAGTGAGTTCAATACACCCCTCACATTTAAAAAAAAATATTTGAGTATATCTTTTCATGTGACAACACTGACGAAATGACACTTTTCTACAATGTAAAGTAGTGTGTGTACAGCTTGTATAACAGCGTAAATTTGCTGTCCCCTCAAAATAACTCACACAGCCATTAATGTCTAATCCGCTGGAAACAAAAGAGAGTACACCCCTAAGTGAAAATGTCCAAATTGGGCCCAATTAGCCATTTTCCCTCCCCGGTGTCATGTGACTCGTTAGTGTTTACAAGGTCTCAGGTGTGAATGGTGAGCAGGTGTGTGGACAGGTTCCACTCAGAACAGGCCTCACCATGGTCGACCAAAGAAGTTGAGTGCACGTGCTCAGCGTCATATCCAGAGGTTGTCTTTGGGAAATAGACGTATGAGTGCTGCCAGCATTGCTGCAGAGGTTGAAGGGGTGGGGGGTCAGCCTGTCAGTGCTCAGACCATACGCCATACACTGCATCAAATTGGTCTGCATGGCTGTCGTCCCAGAAGGAAGCCTCTTCTAAGGATAATGCACAAGAAAGCCCACAAACAGTTTGCTGAAGACAAGCAGACTAAGGACATGGATTACTGGAACCATGTCCTGTGGTCTGATGAGACCAAGATAAACTTATTTGGTTCAGATGGTGTCAAGCGTGTGTGGCGGCAACCAGGTGAGGAGTACAAAGACAAGTGTGTCTTGCCTACAGTCAAGCATGGTGGTGGGAGTGGTATGGGGCTGCATGAGTGCTGCCGGCACTGGGGAGCTACAGTTCATTGAGGGAACCATGAATGCCAACATGTACTGTGACATACTGAAGCAGAGCATGATCCCCTCCCTTCAGAGACTGGGCCGCAGGGCAGTACTCCAACATGATAACGACCCCAAACACACCCCCAAGACGACCACTGTCTTGCTAAAGAAGCTGAGGGTAAAGGTGATGGACTGGCCAAGCATGTCTCCAGACCTAAACCCTATTGAGCATCTGTGGGGCATCCTCAAACGGAAGGTGGATGAGTGCAAGGTCTCTAACATCCACCAGCTCCGTGATGTCATCATGGAGGAGTGGAAGAGGACACCAGTGGCAACCTGTGAAGCTCTGGTGAACTCCATGCCCAAGAGGGTTAAGGCAGTGCTGGAAAATGATGGTGCCCACACAAAATATTGACACTTTGGGCCCAATTTGGACATTTTCACTTTTGAAAATGTTCACTTTTGTTGCCAGCGGTTTATACATGAATGGCTGTGTGTTGAGTTATTTTGAGGGGACAGCAAATTTACACTGTTATACAAGCTGTACACTCACTACTTTACATTGTAGCAAAGTGTAATTTCTTCAATGCTGTCACATGAAAAGATATACTCAAATATTTACAAAAATGTGAGGGGTGTACTCACTTTTGTGATATACTGTCTGTGTGTGTGTAGATAGTGATTCGGGACAGTGATTTTGTTGTGATTTAATGTTCAAAACATATTGCTCACCATATGTCTGCTGCAGAGGGACAATAGAGAGCCATGATAAACGGAATTTTGATCAGTCAATAAAATAAAAGTGCTGAAAACGAATTGGCTCCCTATTGAAAAAGAAGATGGAATATAAGCTATGAAGGAAAAATACTGGAGTTTTGGTGCAGATACAGCCAACTTCCGCTAAAATGATATTGCGATATTGTCAGAACAGTACAATATATCGTCAAAAATAATATCCCCGTCGGCCTCCCGAGTGGCGCAGTGGTCTAAGGCACTGCATCGCAGTTGCTGGCTGTGCCACTAGAGATCCTGGTTCGAGTCCAGGCTCTGTCGGAGCAGGCCACGACCGGGAGACCCATGGGGCGGCACACAATTGGCCCGGCGTCGTCCGGGAGGTATTGACTGGCAGAGATGCTCTAGCGACTCCTGCGGCGAGCCAGGCGCATGCACGCTGACATGGTCGCCAGGTTTATGGTGTTTCCTCCGACACATTGATGTGGCTGGTCCTCTGTAGCTCAGTTGGTAGAGCATGGCGCTTGTAACGCCAGGGTAGTGGGTTCAATCCCCGGGACCACCCATACGTAGAATGTATGCACACATGACTGTAAGTCGCTCTGGATAAAAGCGTCTGCTAAATGGCATATATTAAGCGGGCATTTTGTCAAGAAGCAGTGCGGCTGGGTTGGGTCGTGTTTCAGAAATCAGACAAGACTAACTACCAACTGGATACCACGAAATTGGGAAGGAAAAAGGGGTAAAAAATATATAAATATTATCCCAAAATGTAACTATCGTCCCCCCCATCACTAATCAATAGCACAACACCACATACTTAAATGTCAGATCAATGGTGCCAACTCAGAACATTTCATAACATTGTTGTTCTGGACTCACATTCGCAGAGAACTCACCGTCTGTGATTGGTTCCCTTTGATGCCAATGTTGGCCACATTGAGTCCATCTACGACCACGTCAAAGGCCGGCTTCCGCTTGACAAAGTTCTTGAAGCTCTCCAGCTCCTAGGAGAGGGAGAAACACTTGGTTACCCAAGCTTCAGGTTTACATATGTGGTTAAATGTTTTATGCTTCCATTTGAAATGTTTGTGCATGTCAAGTCCATATTATATTTAATATTTTTTAAATGAAATGTCTCACAGCTATCAGGTGATCCATGAGGGGGTGGGAAATTCACATACTTATTCACAAAAAAAAAACTTGAAAGTCTTGAGCACCAGCTCATGATGCATGCTGGTCTGTACAGAACAAGGATGAACTTCAGTAGCAGGGCAAGATAAATCAAATATGGTATGGTCAATATTTACTTAACTCGACAGCCAGGACTTCCCTCTCGCTCTTGTTTTTCTTTCATTGTTTCCGTTTCAATGGGAACCTGGACTGGCCTCAGATATAAATCTGGCAACACACAGTACAGCGCAGAATTTCTGGATAGGCCACATGTCAACCCAGGCCACACCTCCACCTGTCTGTCTGTCTATCATGTACATTCTACATCGCATGTATTCATAGGTCTCTCATGTTGCTGTCACTGCTGCTTAGAACATAGGAAATAGAGATCCACTGACACATGAACTTTATGAGTGGAAATACTTTTTTTTAGATTGCGACATACATGGTCAGTCTTGTTGCATTCTCAGGAAACATGGTGTATATATATTAGCATCTATTTGTGATGAAAGAAATGGAAGAAAAATGGATTGCGACATACATAAAAATATATTTTTAAATTCATTTCATCACATATAGATGCTAATATATTCACCATGTTTCCTGAGAATGCAACAAGACAGACCAACTACAGCCTACAAACCAACACATAATGTGGTATAAGTGTCCATTATCCAATACTGTAGCCCATGGAACAGGCCAGTACTTTCACTTCTTTGTCTCTGCTAGCAAAGAGCCTGAAAAATCCCCTGAAACACCCCCAATACAATCCTAAAGTCCACCAGAACAACAGTAAAGTACTGTATACCCCTGAGAAAAATAATACAAAAGAACTGTAGCAAATTTAGCTAAAGCTTTTGACTTTGTAAGCAACAGCATCACAATGAGACATCTATATGGGACGGAAAGAGGAATAATATTTGGGGAATCCCTGTGGTGCAGAAGGGAGAACGAGTTCTGCAACTAAAGGACATTAAGTATTGAAGAGACATTCAGGCCCTGTTTCAGGCCATAGACATTCTAATACATCATTAGGCCTCTGGGATAAAGGCAGGATGTTAACATCTCATTAACCAATAGTCTGGGGAAGAGCTTACTTTCCCCTTTACTTCACCTCTACCTTATTAACACAGCTTGTTGTGTTGCTATCTGCTCCCCTGCAGCACTAGCAGTTGTCATGGTGAGTTGGGACTGGAAGAACTGGGAATTCCCAGAGGTTGTAGGGTCACGTGACTTGTGCCTAGATGTTGTTTTTGATGGAGTCAGAGACAATGGATCTCCACTCTAGTTCCATTGTGGAGGGAATGGGTTTAGCTGAGCATAGCATGGCAACCACCCAGTTACACTTGATAGGAGGCACCTTTGCATCTCTCCAGAGTTTCTCCCTGGTAGAGAGAGAATATTTCACATTTGATGGCTCTTCTTCATTGTTCTTGCATAACTGAGTTTTCCACATGGAAAAAGGAGACAATGCTGAGAAAAAATTTGATCAACTGCTCATCTGCAATACTGTCTGGAACCAATAAAATGTCTAAATCACCAAGGAACCTACACTACCATTCAAAAGTTTGGGGTCACTTAGAAATGTCCTTGTTTTTGAAAGAAAGCTAATTTTTTTGTATATTAAAACAACATCAAATTGATCAGAAATACAGTGTAGACATTGTTGATGTTGTAAATGACTATTGTAGCTGGAAATGGCTGATTTTTAATGGAATATCTACATAGGCGTACAAAGGCCCATTATAAGCAACCATCACTCCTGTGTTCCAATGGCACATTGTGTTAGCTAATCCAAGTTTATAATTTTAAAAGGCTAATTGATCATTAGAAAACCCTTTTGCAATTATGTTAGCACAGCTGAAAACTGGCATTATTTAGACTAGTTGAGTATCTAGAGCATCAGCATTTGTGGGATCAATTACAGGCTCAAAATGGCCAGAAACAAAGACGTTCCTTCTGAACCTCATCAGTCTATTCTTGTTCTGAGATATTAAGGCTATTCCATGCGAGAAATTGCCAAGAAACTGAAGATCTCGTACAATGCTGTGTACTACTCCCTTCACAGAACAGTGCAAACGGGCTCTAACCAGAATAGAAAGGGGCCCTGGTGCACAACTGAGCAAGAAGACAAGTACTAGTTCGAGACGCTCGAGCGCGATGAGCCAAACCCTCCCCTAACCCGGACGACGCGGGGCCAATTGTGCGCCGCCCTATGGGGCTCCCGGTCACGGGATCCAACCCCAGGCTGTAGTGTCGCCTCAGTACTGTGACTTCACAGACATGTTCAATCTCTCCTTGTCCTAGTCTGTAATCTCAACATGCTTCAAAATGATCACCATTGTCCCAGTTCCCAAGAATTCCAAGGTAACCTGCCTAAAATACTGTAATCATCCTGGCACTCACATCTGTAATTATGAAGTGCTTTGAAAGGCTGGTCATGACACACATCATCCCAGACACCATGGACCCAGTCCAATTCGCATACCACCCCAATAGATTGACAGATGACGCAAAATGTCAATTCACACTGCCCTCTCCCACCTGGACAAGAGGGGAAAAAACTATGTGAGAATGTTGTTCAGACGACAGCTCAGCATTTAACACCATAGTCCCCTCCAAACCCATCACCACGTTGGGGACCTTGGGACTGAACACCTTCCTCGGCAACTGGACTGCCTAACGGGCCGGCCCAAGGTGGTGAGAGTAGGCAACAACACTTCTGCCACGCTGACTCTCAACATGGGGAGCCCTCAGGGGTGTGTGCTTAGTCCACTCCTGTACTCCCTGTTCACCCAAGACTGTGTGGCCACGCACAACTACAACATCATCAAATTCGCTGGCAACACAACGGTGGTCGGCCTGATCACCGATGTCGATTAGACAGCCTACAGGGAGGTCAGAGACATAGCAGTGTGGTGCCAGGACACCAACCTCTCCCTCAACGCTATTAAGACCAAGGAGAACAGGACTACAGGAGAAAGAGGGGAGAGCACGCCCCCATCTACATCGATCGGGCTGTAGTGGAGCAGGTCGTGAGCTTCACGTTCCTTGGCCTCCACATCATTAAGGACATAACATGGCCCACTCACACCTGCACAGTAAGGTGACCACATGTCCCAGATTGTGCAGGACAGTCTTACATTTTCATCCTTGGTCCTGTGTCCCACAATCATGTCCCACATTTAATCAACAAATTCAAACACTACTAATTTAGAAAAAAAAGGTTGAGGGGGATCACACAGACAGACTACATTGTCCAGCAAAATCATCCTGTTGTCCCGCATTTGGGTATTTTAAATGTGGTCAGCTTCTACCCCACGCCATAAGACTGTTAAATAGTTAATCAAATGGTTACCCGGACTATCTGCCCGGACCCTACTGTCTCTATGCAAACTCACAAGACTATATATATACACACTATATACACACACTACACTGACACTTTCATACAAAATGCAAACACATACACTACATAAGCACACAAACAGACACAAAACAAAACACACAAACACACACATACAAGAGTTCAATCTTGGTTTCATCAGACCAGAGAATCTTGTTTTTCATGGTCTGAGAGTCCTTTAGGTGCCTTTTGGCAAACTCCAAGCAGGCTGTCATGTTCCTTTTACTGAGGAGAGGCTTCAGTCTGGCCACTCTATCAAAAAGGCCTGATTGGTGGAGTGCTGCAGAGATGATTGTCCTTCTGTAGCTCAGTTGGTAGAGCATGGCGCTTTTAACGCCAGGGTAGTGGGTTCGATCCCCGGGACCACCCATACGTAGAATGTATGCACACATGACTGTAAGTCGCTTTGGATAAAAGCGTCTGCTAAATGGCATATATTATTATTATTATTCTGGAAGGTTCTTGGGGGCCTTCAATGCTGCAGAAATGTTTAGGTACCCTTCCCTAGATCTGTTCCTCAACGCAAACCTGTCTCAGAGATCTAAGGACAATTCCTTCGATCTCATGGCTTGGTTTTTGCTCTGACATGCACTGTTTTAAAACGGTATTTAATCAATTTTAGAATAAGGTTGTAACGTAACAAAATGTGGAAAAGGGGAAGGGGTCTGAATACTTCCGAATGCACTGTATCTATCTGAAATACCTCATACAAGCAATAATTTCATGGTAAATTCTATACCCGTTGTATGTAGCGCGTGACCAATAACATTTGCATTGATATCTTAATAGCATTAGGCTATACAGTGACAATCCACGTAACTGTATTCAATCCAACCTCCCAAAACAAAAATTGTAGATAAAAATACATGTGGCTGTTCCACCGGTCTGTCATCTCCCTCTAGTCTAAAGCGCGAGGAACAGGTTGCTATGTTATGTTCTATGGCTGGTTCTATATTCTAAAACCCTGCAAGCCAGGATGTTCCCTGTCAACCTGCTGCAAAATGTTGCCCTTTATATCCTGGTTAGTTACAGAACAACAATAATATCTTACTTCTCAGTGCAAGACTATGTTATACTTATTATAGGAATTCACCTCTGAAAGTATTAATTGGGACAGACAAGAGAAATAGGCTAATATAAAGCAGTGCTGCACCACAGGCAAACCATAACAAGTGGGTTCTAATTTTAATCTGTGAATCATAGACAAAATGATTTAATTAAAAAATGGTACCGTTGCTTTTCAATTGATTCTAAATGCATTTGTCTTGCACTCTTTCATGTGATAGACTATACAATGAAGTTGAACCTTGCAAAGAAAACACCAATGCTGCATAGGAGCAAAGCTCCAGCCCCAACCCCAGGACTGAGGGCGTTAGTTTTCAGTGCCTCACACTGGTTTCACATCATAAACTACTCACTCATGTAACCATGGGGGGTTAGAGTCGGCGCACGCACACACAAACGCACATATACACACACAGGGACTTTCCAGGGTCACTCATGTGAGAGCGTGTTGAGGGTTGAAATGTGAAACTCTTTTGTGCAGCTTATATGACTTCAGCAGGCCAAAAAAATGGCCAAGCTATGCCCAGATATAAACTAAACTAATGTTACCTAAAGCAACAAAGAGGGATTACAGCTCAGAACAGGGACTTAATGTATTACAGTTCATCCTGACATGCAATCGAGTAATCAAAACCAAAAAACTGCCATGAAATAGCCTATCACTTTATTATACAATACACACTGAGTGTACAAAACATTAGGAACACCTGCCCTTTCCATGACGTACTGACCAGGTGAATCCAGAGGAAAGCTATATGATCCCTTATTGATGTCACTTGTTAAATCCACTTCAATCAGTGTAGATGAAGGGGGCAGACAGATTAAAGAAGGATTTTTAAGCCTCGAGACATGGATGTTCCATTCAGACGGTGGATGTGTTCCATTCAGACGGTGGATGTGTTCCATTCAGACGGTGGATGTGTTCCATTCAGACGGTGGATGTGTTCCATTCAGACGGTGGATGTGTTCCATTCAGACGGTGGATGTGTTCCATTCAGACGGTGGATGGACAAGACAAAAGATTTAAGTGTCTTTGAACGGGATATGGTAGTAGGTGCCAGGTGCTGCTGGGTTTTTCACACTCAACAGTTTCCTGTCTGCATCAAGAATGGTCCACTATCCAAAGGGACATCCAGCCAACTTGACAACAACTGTGGGAAATATTAGAGTCAACATGGGCCAGCATTCCTGTGGAACACTTGACACCTTGTAGAGTCCATGACCCCACAAAGTAAATCTGTTCTGAGGGAAAAGGGGGTGCAACTCAATATTAGGAAGGTGTTCCTAATGCTTTGTTCATCTGTACAAAAATTATATTTCCCATGAAACAGTCTCTATAAAGGATAGTTCCCATTGCGCTAACACTAGCTAGCATTGGCTTGTGAAACTACCTCTAACTTCCTTCCTACTCAACAGAGACACAAAACATTAATCCACGAGTTTATTTGACTCTGGGAAAGTAGATACAGGGCCACATTGCCAAAATCCCAAAGTATCCCTTTAAGCCAAAACAGATTTAACACAGTAGTTCTCAGTGGTGGAAAAAGTACCCAATTGTCATACTTGAGCAAAAGTAAAGATATCTCAATAGAAAATGACTCAAGTAGAAGTGAGTCACCCAGTACAATACTACTTGAGGAAAAGTCTAAAAGTACTGCACAACAACAACAACACTTTCTGTGGCAAACAGAATCAGAAGGATCTCTGCATCCCATTTAATGAGTGCAACAGAGGTGGTTTGGTGATCCATGCATGTGATGAGCAACCTTGCCTGAGACCGGTATCAGCTTGACTGATGCACTTTCTAACCCAGGTATCCTGTGTGCCAGACAATGCAACTTTTTAGGTCTCAGACAAGTTACTCATCACACAAACATGGTCACTGATCTGCCTGTGTTTCACTTCAACCCCTTTTGACCTACTCTTTGAAGAGACCCATCCAAGCCACAGGACCAATGCCTAAGCTTTAGCTCAACAGGCTAACACAGTCAGAAACATGATAACCTTATAATGACTACCCTTGCCGGAGACTTAAAACGTACACGTCTAACACAAGCTAACACATGTCAAACTAACACATCTTCAGGTCTTAGGCAAGGTTCTCATCACATAAGCATGGATCACCAAACCATGCTCTTTTGATGAGTAACCTTGCTGGATCTAGTGTAGCAGATAGGGAACTGTGAAACTCACTCCTCAGTCTGCGCAATTAAAGAAGGCCTCTCCATATGAGCTGAATCAGGGGGAAGCAGAACTCGCTAAGCAGTCAACACCTTTACAATGGTGCCACTGGACTTGGATCGACAGATGCGCTGGTTCAACAACTGGGGTCGCAGTGGAGTGAGTTTAGGGGGTGAATGTAGCAGATCGGGATCTGTGAAACACACTCATAAGCCTGAAGTGTCGCCCCTTGTGCAGTTGAAGAAGGCCTTTTTAAATATCTTGGTGGGTTGGAACACTTCAGGAGGGCGGTCAAGTATGTTTGCAAGGCAGACGTCCTGTGTTCGAGTCTCAGTATGAGCTGAATCAGGGGGATGCGGTACTCGTTAGGCAAGCAATGTGTCATCCTTTACATTAAACTCCTGAACGGATGCCTATAGGGTTTAGCTAAGTGGGCTAACACATAGAGCAGGGTAATATGGGTATAAATCCATATTGTGATAAACTGCCTGAATTGATGCAATAACGATAAATAGAACAATATGTTCATAACAATGTGCAACTGTTTTGTTTGTTATTATCCTTTAAACTACTACTACTAGTTTGATGGTTGTGGCCATCAATTGTCCCATTAAGAATCAGCCATATCAGCAAACGTATTTAATTTCAAACTTTACATTTCTATGGTATAGGCTACTTACCGTAATGAACGATATCAGCTAAATGCATGCAATAAGTGAAAGATATGGACGGTGTCCCAGCTCTACTAACAAAGTCTTGTGACATGCAAGAGCCCTGGTTCAAACCCAGTCAGTCACAAGAACCAGATTAAATAGGGAGTGGAACAGCTATCCTTAGAAGGGCTATGACAGGGCTATTCAACTATATTCTAATGTGGGCCAAATTGTTGACACTCCTAACACGGCCTGTGATCATCATAGCAGGAAACAGAAGGCACGTCCACGTTCCAGAAAGTCTTAACTTTCAGGAATGGGGTTATAATAGCTTAGAGCCAAATTCACAGCAACGCACAGTATTATACAGAGCCAAGATCGCATGAAACTCCCTTCCATCTCCAATTCCTCAAGCAAACACTTTTTTTTAAACAACATCTCATGGAACGGCAGGGACTGTGAGGGGACACACACTCACACACAAACAAATACATGCACACACACACGTTTTTGTTGTTGTTGTATTGTTGTGGTTGTATTGTTTGTATATACAGTGCCTTGCGAAAGTATTCGCCCCCCTTGAACTTTGCGATTTTTGCCACATTTCAGGCTTCAAACATAAAGATATAAAACTGTATTTTTTTGTGAAGAATCAACAACAAGTGGGACACAATCATGAAGTGGAACGACATTTATTGGATATTTCAAACTTTTTTAACAAATCAAAAACTGAAAAATTGGGAGTGCAAAATTACTCAGCCCCCTTAAGTGAATACTTTGTAGCGCCACCTTTTGCTGCGATTACAGCTGTCGCTTGGGTTATGTCTCTATCAGTTTTGCACATCGAGAGACTGAAATGTTTTCCCATTCCTCCTTGCAAAACAGCTCGAGCTCAGTGAGGTTGGATGGAGAGCATTTGTGAACAGCAGTTTTCAGTTCTTTCCACAGATTCTCGATTGGATTCAGGCCTGGACTTTGACTTGGCCATTCTAACACCTGGATATGTTTATTTTTGAACCATTCCATTGTAGATTTTGCTTTATGTTTTGGATCATTGTCTTGTTGGAAGACAAATCTCCGTCCCAGTCTCAGGTCTTTTGCAGACTCCATCAGGTTTTCTTCCAGAATGGTCCTGTATTTGGCTCCATCCATCTTCCCATCAATTTTAACCATCTTCCCTGTCCCTGCTGAAGAAAAGCAGGCCCAAACCATGATGCTGCCACCACCATGTTTGACAGTGGGGATGGTGTGTTCAGGGTGATGAGCTATGTTGCTTTTACGCCAAACATAACGTTTTGCATTGTTGCCAAAAAGTTATTTTGGTTTCATCTGACCAGAGCACCTTCTTCCACATGTTTGGTGTGTCTCCCAGGTGGCTTGTGGCAAACTTTAAACGACACTTTTTATGGACATCTTTAAGAAATGTCTTTTTTCTTGCCACTCTTCCATAAAGGCCAGATTTGTGCAATATACGACTGATTGTTGTCCTATGGACAAAGTCTCCCACCTCAGCTGTAGATCTCTGCAGTTCATCCAGAGTGATCATGGGCCTCTTGGCTGCATCTCTGATCAGTCTTCTCCTTGTATGAGCTGAACGTTTAGGCCTGGTCTTGGTAGATTTGCAGTGGTCTGATACTCCTTCCATTTCAATATTATTGCTTGCACAGTGCTCCTTGGGATGTTTAAAGCTTGGGAAATCTTTTTGTATCCAAATCCGGCTTTAAACTTCTTCACAACAGTATCTCGGACCTGCCTGGTGTGTTCCCTGTTCTTCATGATGCTCTCTGCACCCAGGAAGAATAGCTGCTGTCTCTGCAAAAGCTAATGGGGATTCAAATAAACAAATACTTGTATGTTTCCTACCATGCATCTGAAGAGTTCTTATTGATGAAACATAAATGACCACATATAGGACAATGACAAATGGAGGTAAGCTAGTTACAGTACACTTATTTTGACCTGAGAAGAGCCTACAAGCAGCTATCATCAAATACCCTTACAATGAGGTGAAACGGGTCTTCACCAGTAAAGGGTCAAATGTATTTTGTCACTTACATATTGACCAGCCTTTACCAATGTTTGAAATGTGTGGTTGTGCTGACTGACTCTAAGAGCGGGCTCAGTGCAGATGCAGAGAGAGACGGGGAGATACATGTTCTGCAACTGGAAATCCCCATCATCTCATCTAATTGTGGGACAGGCCTGATCCCTTGGAGGACGACTTGCTATTTTAAGCATTAGACCCCCAAGCTCATACAACTGGCCCTCATGCAGCAAAATATCTTGTTTAATTCAGGAGATAAACCCCTAAACAACAGCAAACCCTAAGAGTAAAGCAAGATCAGCCCTGAACAACACTGAATCATGAAACACTGCATTTAATGGCTGAAGAATTTGACCAATACTTAAAAAATGTAGCCCAAAAACATCCAGAACCAAAGGAATAGTTAAATCCAAAATAAAACTTTGCCATAGGTTTTTCATATTTCTTGTGCAATTCTCAATGTGTGCATGTGGAGAAACCTGCAGTGCTTGTCGTTGAATTCACATGTGCAGATTTGGTTTGATACGACACTAGCACTGTCTAGTGGCCATTGTACGCAACTATTTTCTGCTGTCGAACTACACAACTTCACAAATATAAACGCAACATGTAAAGTATCGGTCCCATGTTTCATGAGCTGAAATAAAAGATCCCAGAAATGTTCCATAAGCACAAAAAGCTTATTTATCTCAAATTTTGTTCAGAAATTTGTTAACATCCCTGTTATTGAGCATTTCTCATTTGCCAAGATAATCCACCCACCTGACAAGTGTGCAGTGGTGGAAAAAGTACCAAATTGTCATACTTGAGTAAAAGTAAAGATACCTTAATAGAAAATGACTCAAGTAAAAGTGAAAAAGTCACCAAGTAAAATACTACTCGAGTAAAAGTCTAAAAAAGTCTGGTTTTAAATATACTTAAATAACAGAAGTAAATGATATTGCAAAAATATATGAAAAATATACTAAAGTAAACATACAAGTGTAAATCCTTTCAAGTTCCTTAAATTAAGGAAACCAGACTGCACACTTTTCTAGTTTTTAAAATGTATGGATAGACAGGGGCACACTCCAACAGTCGGACATAATTTACAAACAAAGCATTTGTGTTTAATGAGTCCTCCAGATCAGAGGCAGTATGGATGACCAGGGATGTTATCTTGATAAGTGTGTGAATTTCACCATTTTCCTGTGCTGCAAAGCATTCTAAATGTAACAAGTACTTTTGGGTGTCAGGGAAAATGTATGGCGTAAAACGTACATAATTTGGTTTAGGAATGTAGTGAAGTAAAATTCGTCAAAAATATGAATAGTGAAGTCAAATACAGATATCCCAGAAAACTACTTAAGTAGTACTTTAAAGTATTTTTACTTAAGTACTTTACACCACTGCAAGTGTGGCATATCAAGAAGCTCATTAAATGGCACAATCATTACACAGGTGTACCTTGTGCTGGGGACATTAAAAGGCCACTCTAAAATGTGCAGTTTTGCCACACAACTCAATGCCACATATGTCTCGAGTTTTGAGTGCAGGAATGTCCACCTGAGCTGTTGAAAGATAACTGATTGTTAATTTCTCTACCATAAGCCGCCTCCAACATAATTTTAGAGAATTTGGCAGTATGTCCAACTGGCTTCACGACCGCAGACCGTGTGTATGGTATCGTGTGGGCAAGCGGTTTGCTGATGTCAAAGTTGTGTCAGCAGAGTGTCCATGGTGGTGGTGGGGTTATGGTATGGGCAGATATGAACTACGGACAACAAATACAATTGCATTTTATCGATGGCAATTTGAATTCAGAGATACCGTGACGAGATCCTGAGGCCCATTGTCATGCCATTCATTCACAGCCATCACCTCATGTTTCAGCATGATAATGCACGGCTCAATAGTTTCGCACAGCCATTGAGGAGGAGTGGAACAACATTCCACAGGCCACAATCAACAGCCTGATCAACTCTATGTGAAGGAGATATATTGCACTGCATGAGGCAAATGGAGGTCACACCAGATCCTGACTGGTTATCTGATCCACACCCTCACCTTTTTTTAAGGTAGCTGTGACCAACAGATGTATATCTGTATTCCCAGTCAAATCCATAGATTCGGGCCAAATTAGTTTATTTCAATTGACTGATTTCCTTATATGAACTGTAACTCAGTAAAATCTTTGAAATTGCTGCATGTTGCGTATATATTACAACTAACTGTACTCAGAAGGATTGGCTGACCAATTTCATAAAGCTGACCTGTAGTGTAGACAATTTGCATAATGTGTGTGGACACTATCAATGCAGAGATAGAGGACAAGAGGGAGACAAACTAAGAAAAAGAGATTCCCAAACCTCTGGAGTGGTCTTATTGAAGACGTCTCTGCCTTGGATCACGTCCTCCATCACCCTGTCTTTGAGCTGGGCGTACTCCTCCCGACTCAGCTGGATGGACTCCAGCTCTGCCTGGCAGCTCCGACACACTCCCCTGGTTAAAAAGGCAAAGGTAACAGGGTCAGAGGTTAATAAAGAATTTCCATTTTCCAGCCATCTAGGTTTCAAATAGAAGTAGAATAATTATAGAAGCAGTAGTGTATGAAGTGCTGATTCAAACTCTGAATTCATTAGGTCTAATGGTTTAATGAAGAAAATTAAAATAATGTTTATGTTGTTACCTGGGGTCTACGGTGGACCAGCTTCCAATCCACTTCTGTTCTGGAAGACTGGCAGGAGAAGATATCATAATCAAACCAAAATAGGCACAGCCCATGCTTTGTCCCAATAACATTGTGTGATTGTTGGGCTATTCAGTAACCTATATTCAGGACTTACCTCTCAAACCAAGCTTTGATATCTTTAGCCAGAGTCTCCTCGGGATAGATTTGGTTGTCCCTCATATGGAGCAGGATGGATTGCAGCCCGTCCTCGTGGCCCTGATGAGAGAGACCACACTGGAACAGGGCCTGCCATGTCTCCTGGTTGGGAATGAGGCCCTTCTCCATCAGCTCAGCATACAGGGCCCAGGCAGTGTCACTATCACCATGCAGCACCGCCCCAGCGATGGTATCGCCATAGTTACGCGGTGATGGCGTGATGGCCTTCTTGATGTTTTCCAGGATGGTCAGCGCCTCCTTCCAGCGTTCTGTCCTGCTGAAGCCCTTTATGAACAGGCTGGAGGCTCCAGTGTCTAATGTCCTGAACCGGCTCCTCATGATATCATACATGTCAAACACCTCAGAGTGATGGCCGCTGCCGACACACAGGGTGAGGTACCGCAGTAGCAGCTCGTAAGACAGCGTACCGGTATCCATGGCAACATAGGCCAGCAGGGACTTGGCCACGTTGATGTCTGTCCCATCGGCCAGCATTGATGACATCATCCGGACGTCAAAGCGATCAGGATTCGGTGAAGTCAATTTTAGGCTCTTCCATTCTGAGGCAGTGAAAGGGTGGTCTGGGGGTTTCACTCTCTTGTTCTTTCTGGGGAAGTCTGGTTCCTCCTCAGCCCTCTTCTTTTGGTATTCAGCAGTTCTCTTGGCTGTCCCAGAAGCAAACACTGACTTGGGAAAAGGGAGCCTCTCTCTGATATTGAATTCTCTCTGTCTGTCCTCTTTCCTGTTGTTACCTGCATGTCTACTCCCTCCTTTAGTGCATAAAAGCCTGGAAGTAACTGATAGCTTGCTAATCACATTATTCAGGGGAGTAAAGCCAGCAGTGCTTGGATTAAAGAGTGGGCTAATGTATTTCAGACATATTCTTGTTTTTAATATCAGGAGGGAGCTCATAGTTCGTAACAATATACTACACCTGTACACTGTCAGATGTGATGTCTCATGTCTGTGTTAAACAGAAAAAACAGTCAAGTGAAGTCAGGGATACTTAAAGAAATTAGGTTCAAACTAATTAGCTAGCTAGAGACTTTAATTGACATTGCCTATAAACAAACAATCAGCATGCCAGTTTTATTATTTTGATAAGGAGTCAGGAGACCCAATATCTACATGCACTTGTTTTGGATGATAATTTGGCTAAATAAATGTAGCTAAATAACACTTTACGGAGTATTCACCTGCAGAAGAAGGCATGTCTGTGATCAGAAAGTCGCATATGATGACGCCACAATCATGAGACATTGGAGTTCAGAGGTCACGTCGAAGCCGACCAATCCCAAGCGAGCTACGATTGTTTAGACATTTTAGACGCTGGAGTTAGAAGTTATCATAACTTTGGTTAGCTAGTTTTCATGTTATTACGAATAAACAGAAGTAAAATGTCAAACGATAAGGTAGTGCACTGGAAAGAGCTTTTTAAAAGAGGATTGGCATCCTCCATTAATGGTTTGCTGCATCCATATATTGGTTGTGTTTATTTAACTAGCTAGCTAGGCAAATTTCATAGAAACCCGAATAGCTAGTTAACGTTACTTCTTTATTTTTGAGTAAGAAGTAGCTATCCAGCTAGATAACTAACTACCGGTAGCCACACTAGCCAACTACCCGCGTATTTCAATGATTGAACATTCACACAGCCTTATTGTGTCAACGTGTTACGTTGACTTATACATTTCTGCTCACATGAGAGGACTGAGGAAAAGAAAGTAGACGAGACAATACTTTTCACTAAATACTACTACACAGAGTAAGAGGGGAGTAAGCAGCACAGAGAACTACAAGAACATTCCACTCTTCTACTACAGAGTAAGCAATTTCATTTTCTGACAATCTCTAACATTCTAACCTAACATTTGAACTCATCAACCATTTTTAACAGCTTTATATCCTACAATAATTATGATATTATTGACGTGTGTCAACGGATCCAGTTTTGTATCATTAGCCTGCATCTGTTTGACTTTTTGAGGGGCTGAAAGGATCATGTTTAATGAAGTATTTTATCTTGTGACCCATATATCTTCCTGCAGAGGATGAAGTTCTGCAGAAACTGCGAGAGGAGTCCAGAGCCATCTTTCTGCAGAGGAAGAGCTTGGAGCTTCTCAACAAATGAGGAGTTACAGGTGAGACTAACATCTGGCAGAATCAAACAAATGTTTATTAAAATAGAACGCTTTACGAGCACTGGAAAAGTGCATAAGTCTATTCAAGTAATAAAACCTAATTATTTTACCTAAATCCTCTTTCTGTTATATAGATCATGTGGTTTCTGCTCGACAAACACCAAGTGTTACCCATGACAGGAGAGGAGGCAATGATAAGCTATGACTGTTGTCTGAAGTTTGAAGACAAAGCAGGAGTAAAGTGCAAGTGAGTACTCTGCATATTAGTCATTTTGGAGCCACAAAGTTTTGTGCTAATCTTGAGCAGAATAACCTCTGTGTACATTCACATTAGCCCAAAAGCATGTTTTTAGCTGGTGTTAAAAGGCAACATGAATACCGTGATGAGACATGGTGTATTTGTAAGCTAGGGGGTTATTCAACATGATGTAAAGGCTGTTGAGTATCATTTCATTCTTAAACAGAAGATGTAGTTCATAGGCCTTTCGCTCTGCCACTCTGCTTCAAAATAATTAACTACAACTAAAGGGAATTCAACAGCTTTTACTTCACGTTGCAGGGCGTTTAGAGCAGGCCTGGGCAATTCCAGTCCTCGGGGGCCTGATTGGTGTCACACTTTTCCCCCATACCTAGCAAACACAGCTAGGGCTGAGTCTCCATGACATGGCCGGACAGGGTTACCTCTGCGAGTTTGTAAGCACTCTCACTACTACTATACTTTCAGACCAAAAGCTTGTGTTGGTGGCTCCTTACTGAAATAGGGATATCCCTTCCCTCCTTACTTTCTCATGATTCCAATTGAGGTTGCCCATTTGCGCCTTTCAGAGTTGTGAAAGATGATATGTACTATGACCTTGAAGCAGGAACCACCCTCTTGTGAAGCATGTCTGGTTACAGTTAATGTTTTTCTTCACTGTGACATCATGTTTTTCTCAGTGACCCTTTTACCTTTTGGATAACCTTTCTTTATTGCTGTCTTTTCCAGCAAAGAGACAAATGTTATGACTTTTGGGGTGTAAATTGTCCAAGTAGCCCCAGATTCGTGCACCTCCATCACTTGGTTGCGTAGTTGCCATTGTTGATGCCCAAAAGTAGAATGGGAGCTAGATTGCCTAGATTACATTAGTGATTTAGAAATAAGATGAGATGACATTGCTAAAGTAGGAAAAAACTTTGTCACCATCATCATGTTGTTAAATTTACTTTAGACAGATGGCAATGTTGTCATTAACTAGCAAAGTTCCTCAAAAATAGCTTGCAATGCTAACGGTAGTGCGCTAAAAATTTGGTGGTCTCCCCGCAATCTAGCTAGCTAGCTAACGTTATACTGCAAATAAAGTCAATCTGGCGATAAAATGATGACCAAAGGTTTTCCTAGTAATAATTTGCCTTTTAGAAATGTCATTGTTTTCAAAGTGTAGTAATGCATTAGACCAAATCTTCATCATTGCAAATTGAGGATGCATTGAGTAGAATGTTCAGTTGGCCATCAGTCCTAAGACAAATGTTCAAAACGATATTGTGACAATGTGCAACCCATAAATAGGTTGAACACCAGGCTGTTTGGAATTTAGGTTGGATTGAGTTGGTATGTGTGTTGTCTTGTTATGTAACAGGAAGTTACATACTCCCTAAGCTGGATGGCCTGGAGACATCCTTCTATTCCTTCTATGTCTGCACCGCTGTCCGCAAGTTCTTCTTCCTGGATTCTTTACGGACTGGTTAGTTAACGATAACTAACCAGAAACACTAGTTAAATGTGCAGACTTATACATGTATAAGAGACGCTGAGGTTTTGGTCGCTTTGGATAAAAGCGTCTGCTAAATGGCATATTATTGAATTCCTATCTGTAAGATTCCGATGATTGATCTTCATGCCTACAACTTGTTTACCTGTGCCCACTCTTAAAAACAAACATCATGCTCCATTTATTTATGTTAATTTCCAAGGGAAATTAAGATTCAAGACATCTTGACATGCAGTTTTTTTGGATGTTCTACTTAAGCTGAGAGATGAGGAGCTTTCCAAGGTGAGCCAGGAATCCAACTGGTTCTCTGCACCCTCTGCTCTTCAAGTTTATTGTAAGCAGCAGCTATTTGATTTCAACATTTTGCCTAATAGACATCGGACTAATCTGAAGCCGGTAATACCTGAATGTTAAAATAAAAAAAGGTACTCTACATGTCTTGGTTCTGTCTTGGTAAGATGGTCGATCCTGTTTCCTCTTGCAGGTCAATACCTGAATTTGGACAAGGACCACAATGGCATGCTCAGTAAGGAGGAGCTGTCTCGCTACGGCACTGGCACTCTGACCAGCGTCTTTCTGGACTGCATGTACCTGGAGTGCCTTATCTACGACGGAGAAATTGTAAAGACCTTATCTGCTTGGGGTCTTCCCTTGGGAGTTTTTTTTGTTAAACTACCGCTGACTTTTTTAAAGGACATTCTACTCAAATTCATGAGTAGAATTCCTTTGAAACTCATCTCAAAATTGAGGACGGTTTAATTTTATGTCTTGATCTCAATGACATCATAGCCAATTCTATATTAACTCCAAAAAGGTTTTTGCTAGCGTAACATTACTGTATTTTAGCTAACAATTATTACATACAGTACATCTACTAATAGGGTTGGCTACACTTCCAGGATTACAAGCTAGCTAGCTAGTTACCTTGGAGATTTCTGACAATCATGAGAATCTGAGGAAGATGTGTAACTTGTCAATCTTACCTTAACATTATTATTTATTTTTATACATTTTTTGGAGTGGTGGCAACGATATAGCAGCCGCTGCTAAATGAATATAGGGGAAACACTGGACCTGATTTAATACTAAATCTGGTCTTGACTTTGTGTGTATCTCTCCCAGGAATATAAGACGTACGTGGACTTTGTTCTGGCTCTGGATAACAGGAAGAAGCCTGCAGCGCTGCAGTACATCTTCAAGCTGCTGGACATGGGGAACAAGGGCTACCTCAATGTCTTCGCTCTCAATTACTTCTTCAGGGTGAGATGGACACATGCCACATTGGGCCAGAGATAATAGAAGTCAATGGAGACGGCAGACAGCGGGACCTTGCTATCCTGCTCACTGTATGAAAAGTGTTGTCATCTATTATGTAAAACATAAAAATATCCACCAGGCCATTCAGGAGTTGATGAAAATCCATGGGCAGACTATATTCTTCCAGGATGACTTTGCCCCCTGTTACCGTATTCACCATGGATGAAGTAACTGAAGTGTACTACTGGTTACTGTAAAATCAGTTGGAAGTATCTGGAAATAAGTCTCATCCAGAAATGTTGGGGAGGGATTAGGTGGTGGTTGTCAAGGATTTGTATGGAGTTAACCATAAGCCATGGTGCTCAGTAGGTGTTCAGTGCTGCTGCTTTTCTTTCCCCAAGATCTAATCTGAGTTTGCTGATACAATATTTAATGCTAGCTAGGTTTCCCTCCAATTGGTGACAGATTTTCATGCGAATATACAAAAATGTGCATAAAGAAAATGTTTATTTTCCTACCTGTGGTGTGTTTCCACCAAACAGACTTCAGTGCATGAGAGAGTACACAAAATTTACTTTTTGTGTAAATTTTCACATACTGAAAACAAATCTAAAGTTCAATGTGTTTCCATCGCACTTTCAACTCTACCAAGAGTTTTGTTACAGAAATTGTAGCAAATGTGCCTACTCTGGTCTTGGCACATGTGCTCTAGCCAAAAGCTTGCAGACACAGTGTCGGTAGGCTGTGTGTGTCGGCATTTTTAATGCTGCGGGAGGAAGCACATGGTCATTCAGACAACTTTGGGATGAGGATATTTTTTTTGGTCCTGCAAATTATTTGGAAACGGTCTGCTTTGTAGGTATTATCCTACCTATTGTATTAAAAGCACCTCTTTGCGGCATTATTCACACACAGAATTTGCAGCTTAAATTTCAGTAGCATACCTCTCCTCTCCTAGTTGGGTGTGTGAGATCAAGAGTGCCTGGTATGTGTGGTCTAAATAGAGTACCACAGTATGAGTCATAATACCCATAAAACCTAGCAGTCAAACAGGGAAATGGTTCCAATTGTTTTTCCATCATTCATTTTCCCATAGGGGATTTTAGAAATTCTTGAAATAAGGGCTGTGTTTCATGTCGTGATGTTTTGATAACTGTAAATCTCTCTAGGACAAGGTGACTTTTATCAATATATTCACCTGTATTTACCCCCCCAACAATGAAATGCTAATTAGCTGCTAATGTGGCTATCATAAAGAACTACAAATTCCATGATGATCTGGATGAGACTGCCGAATAGAGGCAAAAGTAAGAATCTCTGGATTAACTGTCTAATGCTAGCTTAATAAGTAAATTCACTTAAATCAAAAAATTTGGTCACTATTGAAAAGGTCAACACAGTTATTGGCTACCATGGTGAGCGAGCATTGCACCTTTTTTATTTTCAATAAATATTGATTACCCATTTAATTGTCTTTGCATGCAAATTGTCCTCCTAAAAGGTAGGCTATATCCCATATGCAAAACGACTGTAGCTCAAGAGAAAGATCAAGTGTTCACTCTCATCATTCTTGCTGCTTCAAGTTCAGTAGATAGGTGCAAGATCAGGTGCGTGTGTGGTTAAAATAGTAGGCTAGCCTATGCATGGGCGGAGAAGCACGGGGCAGTTATCTTTCCAAGGAAATTAACTTCTTAAATATGAATAGGCTATAGTTTACAACATTGCCTAGAAATACACATTGATCACCCATATTTGTTTGTCTGAAAATCGTCTCACTCTTAAAAAGCAGGCTATCAAACGTAGCTCAAGAGAAAGTGCAAGTGTCTGCTCTCGCTCCAAACTCTGCTCTCTTCAAACTACATCTAGCCTATTGGCTGATATAGCCCATTAATGCCAGATGTCCACCAGATACATATGCATTTTGTTTTGCCGAATGTCTAGGCCGCATTTTCCATACTGAGACATGTGCTTCGGTTTTCAAGTAGCTAAAAGCTAGCTACACTGAACAAAAATATAAACGCAACTTTAAACGATTTTACAGTTACAGTTCATATAAGGAAGTCAGTTAATTGACTTAAATTCATTAGGCTCTAATCTATGGATTTCACATGACTGGGCAGGGGCACAGCCATGTGTGGGCCTGGGAAGGCATAGACCCACCCACTTGGGCCAATTAGAATGAGATTTTTGCCACAAAAGGGCATTATTGCAGACAGAAATACTCACAATTACCACGGTTGGGTTCGGGACCAGTTCTTGCGGTAGTGGGTGGGAGTTGGACAGCAAGCAAGTGATCAGTCTCGTGCAGACCTCTACATCAAGGTCATCACTGTTCACTATCACCACCCTGTGAAGTTTGTATGAATTTACTCCCATTACTGTGGATGAAAACGTAGCTAGGTTTCCATCCATTTGGTGAAAGATTTTCATGCAAATGGCCTATTCTACATCCGCATAAAAACAATATGTGCATTTTCCCACCAGAAGCTATCCAATTGGTGACAGATTTTCATGCAAATATTGTTTTTAAATGAGCATAAAAACAATATGCACATTTTCCCACCGGAGTTTCCATCAAATTGAATTGTTGCAGATAAAAGACAGTGTGTGATGACAGTGCGCATAAAAATAATTTTGGGGTTAAATTCCCAGGTATCAAATAGAAAATACAAGTTAAATGGGTTTCCATCGCATTTAACTCAACTGATGGTTTTGTCAACAACATAAAATTGCGTTGTATAGCGAATGTGCCCACTCTGGTCTTGGCACGTGGGCTCTAGCCAACAGCTCAGATACAGTGCAGGTAGCCTAATACATGATGATATTATTATGGACAAAAATATTTGCATTTTTCAAACAGCAGCCAAGCATCGATGATCACCAGAATAAGACCCACAATATTTGAAAGGAGCATCAAATCTCTTCGCCATGCACTTTCACCACCCTGTGAAGTTCATTTTTTAAATGCTGATATTGATGCTCATTTCCAATAAATATCGAGGGTCATGGTCTGGTTACATGATGATTGATGCTTGACTGCTGTTTGACAAATAGAAATATTCTCGCTCTTATCCATAATAGTCTCATGTAGACTAGCCTACCAGCACAGTTTCTGCGACCTGTTGACTAGAGTGCAAATGTCAAGATGAGAGTAGTCATATTTGCTTGTTTGTGACAACTATCGATAGAGCTGAAAATGCGATGGAAACACATTTTACTTTAGTTTTTTATTCGGTACATGAAAACTTAAGCAAAAAAAAAAAAAACTTTTTTGTTTGCACTACATCATCACACACACGTTTATCTTCAAGTCAGTTTGGTGAAAACACCACTGGTGAAAATCTGCATATTCTCTTTATGTTGATTTTAGAATATTCCCATGAAAATCTCTAGCTAATTGGATGGAAAGATGGCTACTGATGTGTCATGCAATTAAATCTTATGGTTCCCTGACAACTTTTTACAGACCCAACCTGCATTCTCATTTGTACTTGTTGGGATTGAAATGTTTTTAATAATGATTTGAATAATTAATTCAATAATAAGTCATTTTAAAACTATTTGCAATGTTGTGCCTTCAGGATGATATCTTTGACATGGTGAAGCCAAAGGATCCGTGCAGGATCTAGTGAACAGCAGCCAATGAGACACAGAAACCAACATCCTCATTGATTTCAATGGCTTCTGGACTTTTGAAAAAAGAAAAGTTCTGGTTGCTAATGACAGCGACAACGCTGACCTTGAAAATACACAAATCTTCTGTCAAACTGGGAAGGACTGCAAGACCAACATTAAAAGGATATACAATGCACTCGGAAAGTATTCCTACCCCTTGCTTTTTCCACGTTTTGTTACATTACAGCCTTATTCTAAAATGTATTAAACAAACATGTTTCATCAATCTACACACAATACCCCATAATTACAAAGCAAAAACATTTTTTTAGACATTTTAGAAAATGTATTAAAAATCAAATAAGTATTCAGACCCTTTCCTATTTGACTCGAAATTGAGCTCAGGTGCATCCTGTTTCTATTGATCATCCTTGAGCTGTTTCTACTACTTGATTAGAGTCCACCTGTGGTAAATTCAATTGATTGGACATGATTTGGAAAGACACACACCTGTCTATGTTCCACAGTCTAAGTTCTACAGTGGACCATGTATGTCGGAGCAAAAACCAAAGGAAATTGTCAAAGGAATTGTCCGTAGCGCTCCGAGACAGGATTGTGCCGAGGCACAGATCTGAGGAAGGGTACATTTCTACAGCATTGAAGCTCCCCAAGAACACGTTGCCCTCCAACATTCTTAAGTGGAAGAAGTTTGGAACCACCAACTCTTCCTAGAGCAGGCCGCCCGGCCAAACTGAGCAATGGGGGAGAAGGGCCTTGGTCAGGGAGGTGATCAAGAACCCAATGGCCACACTGACAGAGCTTCAGAGACCCTCTGTGGAGATGGGAGAACCTTCCAGAAGGACAACCATCTCTGCAGCACTCAACCAATCTGGCCTTTATGGTAGAGTGGCCAGATGGAAGCCACTCCTCAGTAAAAGGCACATGGCCGCTCGCATTGAGTTTGCCAAAAGGCACCAAGATTGAACTCTTTGGCCTGAATGCCAAGCGTCACATCTGGAGGAAACCTGGCACAATCCCTATGGTGAAGTGTGGTGGCAGAATCATGCTGTGGGCAAGTTTTTCAGCTGCAGGGAATGGGAGACTAATCAGGATCGAGGGAAAGCTGAACGGAGCAAAGTATAGAGCTCCTTAATGAAAATCTGCTCCAGAGCACTCAGGACCTCTGACTGAGGCGAAGGTTCACCTTCCAACAGGACAACGACCCTAAGCACACAGCCGAGTCAATGTAGGAGGGGCTTTGGGACAAGTCTCTGAATGTCCTTGAGTGGCCCAGCCAGAGCCCGATCTAACATCTCTGGAGAGACCTGAAAATAGTTGTGCAGCGATGCTCCCCATCCAACCTGTCAGCTGGAGAGGATCTGCAGAGAAAAATAGGAGGAACTCCCCAAATAAAGGTGCGCTAAGCTTGTAGCGTCATACCCAAGAAGACTCGACCTCAATCGCTGCCAAAGGTGTTTTAACAAAGTACTGAGTAAAGTTTTTTTTTCTTTTTTTCTTTCATTTGATACATTTGTAAAGATCTGTTTTTGCTTTGTTATTATGGGGTATTGTGTGTAGATTGAGGAATGCAAAAAAAATAATAATCCATTTCAGAATAAGGTAACGTAAAACAAAAAGGTGGGAAAGTCAAGGGGCCTGAATACTTCCCAACTGTACTGTATGTTAGTTGATTCTTGACACACACTCCTGTGGACTTGGCAAGACAGTTAAATGTTTAATGTACAGTTCATATAGAAAAATAAAATACTATATTTTACTCAAATTATAAAGTTTTCAAATGAAACCGGTTTCCATTAATAAATTAGAACATTTGTTTTTCAGTATGTTGGACTCTTAAGATTTTATTTCCTTGTGTGTACATAGTAGAGTGGGAAAATAAAGTTTAGCATCTGTCTTAGTGTCTCTTGGCATTTCAAACTCTTTGGGCAAGTTTTCATGTACCGAATAAAAAACTAAACTTTCCATCGCATTTTCAGCTCTATCGATAGTTGTCACAAACAAGCAAATATGACTACTCTCATCTTGACACTTGCAATCTAGCCAACAGGTCGCAGAAACTGTGCTGGTAGGCTAGTCTACATGAGCTTTAATTTGAAGGTATTTTCATCCATATGACCAGTTTAGAAATGAATGCACTTTTTGTAGATGGTCCCAAAAGTATTGTGACAAATTCACGTGTGTATCCAAGTTGTCAAAAGTTTATTTTGTCCCATATTCTTAGCACACAATGATTACATCAAGCGTATGACTCTACAAACTCGTTGGAGTCATTTGCTGTTTTGTGTGTGTTTCAGATTATTTTGTGCCCAATTTGTGTTAGGAATATCGGACCAAATACATTGAACTTGTTCCAGTACTTTTAGTTCCCCCATTTTAGGGGACCATGTACAAAAAGTCAGTCACTGTGTCATTTAAAATTCAAAGTGCTGGAGTAGAGCCAAAACAACAAATGGTCACTGTCCCAATACCTTTGGAGCTCACTGTATTTCTAAATATATAGCTCTGGACAACAGTAATGTCAAGTCTTTGCACAGATGCCAATGAGCAACGTGTGAAGTTATTACATTAAAGGCCTGGGGTCATATTCTAACAGTAACATGTTTGTGGGCATTCTGAAATGAAAATAGATTTTCATGGTTGGCAATGAATATAAATAATTTTCCATTCAAATAAATCTGTACTATTCCATAACATTGTGCACATCTGGAATGGTTTTAGAAAAAGGTAACTTATCTTGCTGAAAATAACTTACTGTATAACAATGTTATTATGTACCTGAAAAAATAAATCAAAGACATTTCTTAAACCTGGAAATAGCTAACCAGCATCAGATATCATCCGTGTGCTCATTCATTGTCACTGACACACAGCACAGCAATGTTCATTGCACACAAAAGTTAATGCATATTTACAATGCAGCAACTAAAAAAAATATATATTATTTTTTAAATCTGTGACTTACATAGAACATGATAATTTAGGCAAAGATAAGAAAACTACACTATAGAATTTTTTTTTGTTGAGGATACATCAAATCAATATGATAAAAATAAGAATTCTATGCTATAGCAACAAAAAAAGGCTGAGGAGGCTACATCGTGAAATGAGAAAAATAGAAACACCTATTTAATTGAACTGTTAGGTGGGGATGGGGGCAGGACATCGGTTGGCATCAGGTGTGGGATCTTGATCCAGCTCGAAGCTGACGTTGACAAAGGAGGCTTTGCCCTCCGGCTGCTCCATGGCTGGCTGCTGGATCTCCTGGTTGTGCTCTTCTTCAAAATGACGTTCTGCCTCCTCAGACAGCCGGTTCTCCTCCTCCTCCTCCTCCTCCTGTCAGTCACATCATGAATGAGAAGCAAGAATATTACAAACTACATCATGGAGTAGTAACAAGGTAGTAGTAATGAAGCATTCCAATGTCTGTAAATAGATGCTTTCCACAACAACTTACCTCCTTTTTCATTCTGTAGTACTCGTCAATAGCATACTGGTACTTGGGTGAGGTAATTCCGAACAATGAGGCCATTCTCTCCCCAAGATAGTCACAAACTGAAAGTAAAAAGCACAAGGCACATTATTACTAACACACAGAATATTCAATACATGTTTATCTTTAGAGTGTAGTATACAAAATCCCACATTTACCTGAAATAGTGGAGGTTGCCACTCTCCACATGTAAAACCAAAAGTATGGACCCCAATTCAACTTGGACTGTATCAAAAACATGACACAATAAGAAAACAAAGTTAAAATGTGGAATTAATAATTATATTCAAGTGCATGTCATGGAGTAAAGTCCAGAGAAACCAACCGGGTCAGCTGAGGTCTTAACAGAGATCGAAACTTGCACTTCCTCATCTTCATCTGTGCTGTATTCCTCCATGGTTTCGCCACTGGCAAAGTAAATCGTTCTACGGGGCACCTTCTGCTTTTTCATCCGCATGTCTCCCAGCTCCACACTCTCAAACTCCTTCACCATATTGGAGCTCTGTCAATCATCATAACAACAGTTCATTCTCCAGACGTGTTTGGTTACATACAGCTGGTAGAAACAGAATTTTACTATCATAATTTAACTATTAGAAAGAATAGCAGCTACATTATGGTTGTTGACATTTGTCACACATTTGAATGAAAACATTCCAACGCAGCATGTTTATTCAAGCAGTTTCTGTGAGTGTTTAATTCGTACCGCAGCAAATGACAGAGTGCTAGTGATTGTTACTATGGTAGCTAGCTACGCATGTCGTATAAATGTACAATTGTGAACGAATTCCTGTTCGAGACAGCTTGCTATTAGCTAGATAGCTACTAGTCAGCTGCTGAGGCTAACGTTACAGTACAATGAAGTAGCTAGCTAGCTAAAATAAAACACACACACACAATCGTTTTTTTGTTGGCTAAGCTCACGAGAATAGGTATAACATTTCAATAATCACACCTTTTCAGTGTCCATAACTTGCCCCAAAGAGATGATGACATTAGAGAGATACAGCGACGCGGTTTTTATGCCGCGTTCAAATCAACTCGGTAGTGTCCTACTTCCAACATCAGAGACATCAAGACAACTGAACTAGGAAAAAAACGAACTCCGACTGGAAAACATATTTTGAACGGTAATCCAACTCTAAATTCACATGTGGACTCGGGCCTCTTCCTAGAACTCCCACTTTCCGACCTGAAGATCACAGATGTTATGATATATCCTCGTATTTTTTTTCGAGATCCCAGTTATTTTGAACGCACCATTATTAGCTCAGAGATCACACTTCACTGCTTCTCTTTGAACGCACCATTATTAGTGTAACAGTATAACTTTAAACCGTCCCCTCGCCCATACCCTCTCTCCTCTGCGGGGCTATCAGAAGGCTCGCCTATTCGACCAATCAGAATAGGGAATGTGATGACGCATTTGCGGGCTCAGACAGATCACCGTAATTCAAGGGTTTTTAAACTTTGTTAGCCTGGGGCCCAAATGAGAAATTCTGTGTTTTCCTGTGACCCAAGCTTAGTTATGTATAGCTGCATTTTTTCCTATTTGCCCAAAAAATGCAATATAGACAAAAACAAATATATTTTCATGTTTATTTTCCCCCATTAAAAACACGTATCTAGGTTGAAACTGTTGCTGTTAAAATACAATAAATAATTTCCTTCTGAACTGGAATAAACAGATTGATCACATCCCACAGATGTATAACAGAACACACACACACACACAGGCTTTTTGATCGTGCATCCCTAAGTAACAGCACAGATGGAAAAATTCTGGCCTACTGTACATCTTACTATATAAATTATTGTTGATAGAAAGTCTAGGTTGGAACTGTTGCTGTTAAAATACATATTTTTTATTCTGAACTGAACTGGATTGATCACATCACACAGATGTAGACCAGAAAACACACAATCCTAATCAGAGGTGTGTGGCTGGTTGAAGTTTTCAACAAGCAGGTCTATTCTGGGCTCAGTTTTTGATAGTGCAACACTGAGGTCATGCTCAGCATTTCTGTACTTGAGAACCCTGACTTGCATAGGTATGTGGTGCCAAACTGGATAAGAACATCTACTGCTTTCTCAGTCAGGCAGGAGACTGCTACCTGCTGCAGATGAGCAACCCAGAAATGTGTGAGTATTTGCCTCAAAAAGCATATTGCTTCAATCAGTTCATTCCAGTTCAGAATAAAAAGTATTACTTGTATTTTAACAGCAACAGTTCCAATCTAGACTTGTTTCCAACAATTATTTCTACAGTAAAATTTACAGTATTCCTGATTTAAAAAAAATCTTCATCTGTACCGTTTCTTTGGGTTGCACTATCAGTCGGTAGTTAGCTTGCTTTGGCTAACGTTAGCTATTAGCTGTGTAAAGTTACAAGGCCAGGGGATTGTTTGAAAGAGAAACTCACATCTTCTACTATGAGATAATACTCCCTTATTTCTGCATATCATCACCTGTTATAAAATGACAACAATGCCTTGCTAGTTGACTTTCCACTTTCGAAGCACTGTTTCCTGAAGCATTCTGCCCTGTTCTGAAAGAACTCACTGGGTTTACAGTCGTGTCGTTTTATTAACTTGTTCGTTATGAGAGACTCATTTCTAAGCACTTCCCCACACAGAACACATTGTGGGCGCTCCTCGTTATTTCTCAAAGTTTGTATGAAAGAGACAAAAAGTAATCACTGTATTTGCGTTTCATGACGATTGAGCTCAGTCAGAACTTGTGGCTAGCATGAGTCCATTTCGTGATGGCGAGTGGGAATAACAAGTCAGTGGCTTGAACGACAGCGCTACATCGCGTGGGTCGCAGTGATCTTCAACACAGCAGAAAAATATCCGGTAAACCGCGAAGCACACGGGCATCTCCCTCTAACGCAGCTGCCAAACTGAACAGACACCGCTGCTAAGCGCCTGAATAATTACAGTATGTAAATAAGGTATTTAGGTTTTCGCTTTGTCATTATGCGGTATTGTGTGTAGATAGATGAGAAAAAAATATTTAAATGTTTAGAATAAGCCTGTAACGTAAAAGGTGACATCATTCCAAAAAAAATAGAACCGACACATTTTCTTCCATCCACCATGCGGGTCAAGTGACGGGCACTAACTACACCTGGGATTCTTGTCGCAAAGGATTCCTTTCGCAAGGTTTTCCTCAATTTCCATTGACAACCCAGAGATAACTCCCTTAAAACAGGTGCCCTACCCCTACTCCAGTGCTTGAAGCATGATACTTCGGGTGACTCGATTCTTGTGAGGCCCACTGCCCTGTTCCTAAGACATAATCAGGGACAAGCCCACGCCTGGTCACTCTGATTTGATTGAACTTTTCCTAGCAGGCTACGATTTACCGTCTTCGATACGCCAAACTGATTTCCCAGATAATCACCCTTTTCAAAAAAACGCATCCCAACAAGAAACGGATCCTTGTCTGATATACTATCATCCCCTTCAATTATCGACACTTATTTTTCATTCCATTCTTCACCATTACTTTTGTCCATTCTTCTTCGGTATTGGGTTGGCGGATCGCAACCAACTTTAACGGGAATACACTGCCACCTACTGTACTGGAGTGTGAGGCCAGTCACGGCCTACCTACATTAACTTCCGGTAATACAAAATTGGGGAAAAAGGAACATTACCCTGCCAAATATTAACCCTCACTAAAAATCTCACCACCCCATTCCAATATTTAATCCTACTCTAGGCCAATGGTCTGAGAGGACAGAACACTACCACCCAACACCCCCTGCAAATCTTCTGCAGTACAACCTCACAATCCTAGGTACTTCTCTGCAGCTGCCATCACCACCTTTATTTTCTGTGACTTATGTTCCATTTCTACAGTACAGTTGACAACCATGGCTATGAATGCTAAGAAACCCACATTACTGAAGCACATGTTATTCCCATCCATCCCTCTCTATTGGTCTCTGCCTACTCACAGGAATCCCCTCAGGATCTCTCACCCTGCACCCATCTTTCTCTACAACTTTCTTCACTGTTTCAGCATATGACACTTTCTGTACTACTCTGACGCCTGGAAACCTCAACCTGCCTTTCTGTTACCGGACACCTCCGATCTCCAGCGCCATAACACTGTAGTATTTTCGGGAACAAAAACTCTCACGGGATAACTAACACATCCTAACTTGATCTTGTGCGAAGACTCTGCATCAAAACTCAGCAGAACAGCCAATGTCATCTCCATTTCACCACACTCTCCACCGGGTCTGCATCGCACCAAACGGCGGGCCTCACAGACACCAGGAATCTTCCATTTCAGTTGATCTTCCGCAATACTTAATGCTACCCCCATTATCACGGCTTTCAACAGCGCCCTGCTCCGAAGAGCAAAGCAAGACAGTTCTTGTCCCTAATCGCATGGTCCGGAGCGCCCTCTCCCTCTGGATGGAAGAAACACAATACATCACTGTTGAGTTACTTTCACCAACTCAACAGTCCCAAACCTCTTTTTCCATCCAACCTGAAACCACATATGGATCAGCCAGAATACAAGTATCCATTCTCTCCACAAATCTCACACCCACTGGGCCAGAATCATCCTTGTCATCATCGGGACGAGGCTCCAACACGGCGGTCTTCACCGCAGGTACTTCATCCTCACTCTCGTCACATTCAATTCCTTCTGTAGCTCTTCCAAAAGTTCTGCATGATCCTTTTTTCCATATTTACTCAAAACATGTTCCACTTTTCTCCTTTTTTCATTGTCCACCATTTTCTCCCTCATCAGATCTTGCAGGCTTGTGCAATCCCCCACTCCATATTTACTCATATGTTCCACTTTCCTCATTTTTTTGTCCGGTCCTCTATCTCACAGGCAATCCAGCCCAAAAATGGCATTCAATCAAATACCCCTGAACGTGAAGGTATCTGCTATTGGATATTGTTCTTGAAAATAAATTCCTTTTACATTTCTACAGCATTGGCTGTGCTAGTTAGGTCAATAATATGGTATCCTACACTATAACGGTAAAGAGAGTGTGCAAAGAGAAAACGAGGTGGTCTTGTCGTTGGCAGAGAATTCAATAAAATGTCCCCTTATGTTGGGGACTCAACTGCAGTAAAAGTTCCCCCCCTTGCGCACTTGAGAGGTATGGCAAAAATAAGTAATTGGACCAAACCACTACTGCAAATGGTTTGATAAAATAACTATATTTGCAGATGACAATTAAATGAACAACATATTCTACAGAAAATGAAAGTATATCCAACATATGAATATATAAGTTAAACAAATTATGATCAAACATAAGAATATGTAACTTAAACATAAATGATGTCGGCCTGTTTTCAAAAAGTGGAACGTTGCGGAGGATTGTTTTCATCCCCACGTAGTCATAAGTGGTATGATCCAATAGTATTGAACGCACATCTGCTGGATGTTTAGTTTTACGGAGAGCGAGTACCGGAACTGGACTGTTGTCGCACAATCTTACAACGGTTATATGTACACTTTCTGTCCGCGATTAATACAGTAGTTTAGTGGTCTGCGCCATGGCTTTGTACGGGTGTGTCGGAGCCATGGCTTTACCTAGCGAGCTTATCGTCCATATATTTTCATTCTTGTCCGACCGTGACAAGCTTCGGGCCTCGGCCGTGTGCTCTCGCTGGAGGGAGTGTCTGTTTTACCCATCGCTTTGGACGGAGCTGAAGTTGCGTGTCGGAGGTGGTGCAAACTGGGGAGGTTCTGGCTCCAAACAGACCCCAAGATTAGAATTTCTCATGAGGAAGTTTGGCGCCTTCGTGCGCGAGCTACATCTCGAGGTTGCCCCTGTGGACGGATATCTAAGCCCACTGAGCGGAGTTGAGGGCAGGATAGAACCTGTAGAACGCGACCCTCAATTGCTTGATCGCTGGAAAGACGCAAGGATCACATATTTGGAACAGGTGTTGTGTGTGCTCAGATGTATTCGAAACAACAGGTAGTTGGATAGTTACTACAATTATTCAATACATGTTTAAAGTAAATGGAGTCAGCAACTCCATACGTGTCAATTTGAGTGTTTGTTGGGTCGTAGTCAGCTAACGTTAAGTAGCTAGCCTTGCTATAAACAAACTATCATTACGTAATCGGGTCATGTCGTTACTCGATTTCTGCTTAACGTTATACTGCTTGTGTGGTTTTCAGTCTGTTTTAGCTACAATCTAACTACTTGGAGAAGGCATGTCAGTTAGAAATCTGGTTTTAAACTTGTTGCGCAAAGGATGTTGCAAGGAGTTTTTTAAAATTACATTTAAACAACATTGCAGCAGTGGTGGTCATGCCCAGGGAAACTAGCTAGGCTCAACCATTGAGGTCAACAATGACATTGGCAGCATGCTGTCATTCAGGTTTGGATGGGTTTCTTTCTAAATGTAATCCGTAACTAGTTACCTGTCCAAAATAGTAATCAGTAACGTAACTTTTGGCTTGACCAAACTCGGTAACGTAAACTGATTACATTAAGTTACTTTTAGATGACTTCCCCTCAAGAGGCATAAGAAGAATGCAAAAATGTATGTTACCAATTGAACGATATCTATTGCAGGATAAATCAATGTTAAAGAAAGTTTATTTAGCTGGCCTTATATGGATGCTACATTTTACTTTATGGGTTGGTTATGTTTTCTACTACATATAATAATACGATTAAATTGTATCTTTACATTAATAACCGAAGTCTATCAGAATTCCAGTCATTCCAATAAATGCTATACTACGTGATCTTCAAGAATAGGACTTGGAGGTGTAGATTAGCCAAATTGTTTTACTTGAGCATAACCCCAAAACTAAGGGTTTATTAGCCATCCCTATTTTTATTTTTATTTATTTCACCTTTATTTAACCAGGTAGGCAAGTTGAGAACAAGTTCTCATTTACAATTGCGACCTGGCCAAGATAAAGCAAAGCAGTTCGACAGATACGACACAGAGTTACACATGGAGTAAAACAAACATACAGTCAATAATACAGTATAAACAAGTCTATATACAATGTGAGCAAATGAGGTGAGAAGGGAGGTAAAGGCAAAAAAGGCCATGGTGGCAAAGTAAATACAATATAGCAAGTAAAACACTGGAATGGTAGTTTTGCAATGGAAGAATGTGCAAAGTAGACATAAAAATAATGGGGTGCAAAGGAGCAAAATAAATAAATAAATTAAATACAGTTGGGAAAGAGGTAGTTGTTTGGGCTAAATTATAGGTGGGCTATGTACAGGTGCAGTAATCTGTAAGATGCTCTGACAGTTGGTGCTTAAAGCTAGTGAGGGAGATAAGTGTTTCCAGTTTCAGAGATTTTTGCAGTTCGTTCCAGTCACTGGCAGCAGAGAACTGGAAGGAGAGGCGGCCAAAGAAAGAATTGGTTTTGGGGGTGACCAGAGAGATATACCTGCTGGAGCGTGTGCTACAGGTGGGAGATGCTATGGTGACCAGCGAGCTGAGATAAGGGGGACTTTACCTAGCAGGGTCTTGTAGATGACATGGAGCCAGTGGGTTTGGCGACGAGTATGAAGTGAGGGCCAGCCAACGAGAGCGTACAGGTCGCAATGGTGGGTAGTATATGGGGCTTTGGTGACAAAACGGATTGCACTGTGATAGACTGCATCCAATTTGTTGAGTAGGGTATTGGAGGCTATTTTGTAAATGACATCGCCAAAGTCGAGGATTGGTAGGATGGTCAGTTTTACAAGGGTATGTTTGGCAGCATGAGTGAAGGATGCTTTGTTGCGAAATAGGAAGCCAATTCTAGATTTAACTTTGGATTGGAGATGTTTGATATGGGTCTGGAAGGAGAGTTTACAGTCTAACCAGACACCTAAGTATTTGTAGTTGTCCACGTGTTCTAAGTCAGAGCCGTCCAGAGTAGTGATGTTGGACAGGCGGGTAGGTGCAGGTAGCGATCGGTTGAAGAGCATGGATTTAGTTTTACTTGTATTTAAGAGCAATTGGAGGCCACGGAAGGAGAGTTGTATGGCATTGAAGCTTGCCTGGAGGGTTGTTAACACAGTGTCCAAAGAAGGGCCGGAAGTATACAGAATGGTGTCGTCTGCGTAGAGGTGGATCAGGGACTCACCAGCAGCAAGAGTGACCTCATTTATGTATACAGAGAAGAGAGTCGGTCCAAGAATTGAACCCTGTGGCACCCCCATAGAGACTGCCAGAGGTTCGGACAGCAGACCCTCCGATTTGACACACTGAACTCTATCAGAGAAGTAGTTGGTGAACCAGGCGAGGCAATCATTTGAGAAACCAAGGCTGTCGAGTCTGCCGATGAGGATGTGGTGGTTGACAGAATCGAAAGCCTTGGCCAGATCAATGAATACGGCTGCACAGTAATGTTTCTTATCGATGGCGGTTAAGATATCGTTTAGGACCTTGAGTGTGGCTGAGGTGCACCCATGACCAGCTCTGAAACCAGATTGCATAGCAGAGAAGGTATGGTTAGATTAAAAATGGTCGGTAATCTGTTTGTTGACTAGGCTTTCGAAGACCTTAGAAAGGCATGGTAGGATAGATATAGGTCTGTAGCAGTTTGGGTCAAGAGTGTCCCCCCCTTTGAAGAGGGGGATGACCGCAGCTGCTTTCCAATCTTTGGGAATCTCAGACGACACGAAAGAGAGGTTGAACAGGCTAGTAAATAGGGGTGGCAACAATTTCGGCAGATAATTTTAGAAAGAAAGGGTCCAGATTGTCTAGCCCGGCTGATTTGTAGGGGTCCAGATTTTTTAGCTCTTTCAGAACATCAGCAGAATGGATTTGGGAGAAGGAGAAATGGGGAAGGCTTGGGCGAGTTGCTGTTGGGGGTGCAGTGCTGTTGACCGGGGTAGGAGTAGCCAGGTGGAAAGCATGGCCAGCCGTAGAAAAATGCTTATTGAAATTCTCAATTATGGTGGATTTATCAGTGGTGACAGTGTTTCCTATCTTCAGTGCAGTGGGCAGCTGGGAGGAGGTGTTCTTATTCTCCATGGACTTTACAGTGTCCCAGAACTTTTTTGAGTTAGTGTTGCAGGAAGCAAATTTCTGCTTGAAAAAGCTAGCCTTGGCTTTTCTAACTGCCTCTGTATAACGGTTTCTAGCTTCCCTGAATAGCTGCATATCACGGGGGCTGTTCGATGCTAATGCAGAACGCCATAGGATGTTTTTGTGTTGGTTAAGGGCATTGTTGTTTATGATTTTGTTGTCATGAAATGTAGCCACTCTCAGATTAATAGACAAAGCTATTGATGCAAGGACTGACCATCCATGATATCAAACTTGTTTTATCCATTGTTTGTTTACATTTCCAATGTTTACAAACATTGGTGAAAAACAAGCTTATATTTTGGGTTCTTATGGAGTGTGACAGATGAACTAAGCTCATGATGCATTTAAATTATATTCTTCAATAATCAATGGATATACACTACTGGTAAAAAGTTGTAACACCTACTCATTCAAGGTTTTTTTTTTTACTATGTTCTATATTGTAGAATAATAGTGAAGACCTCTAAACTATGAAATAACACATATGGAATCATGTAGTAACCAAAAGTGTTAAACAAATCCAAATATATTTGAGATTCTTCAAAGCAGCCACCCTTAGCCTTGATAACAGCTTTGCATACTCTTGGCATTCTCTCAACCAGCTTCACCTGGAATGCTTTTACAACAGTCTTGAAGGAGTTCCCACATGTGCTGAGAACTTGTTGGCTGATTTTCCTTCACTCTGCGGTCCGACTCATCCCAAACCATCTCAGTTTGGTTGAGGTTGGGGGATTGTGGAAGCCAGGTCATCTGATGCAGCACTAAATCGCTCTCCTCCTTGAGGCTCCTATTTAGCCCTTACACAGCCTGGAGGTATGTTGGGTCATTGTCCTGTTGAAAAACAAATGATAGTCCCACTAAGCCCAAACCAGATGGGATGGCGTATCGCTACAGAATGCTGTGGTATCCATGCTGGTTAAGTGTGCCTTGAATTCTACATAAAACATTGACAGTATCACCAGCAAGCACGCCCACACCATCACACCACTTCCTCCATGCTTTACATTGGGAAATACACATGCAGAGATCATCTGTTCAACCACACTGCATCTCACAAAGACACGGCAGTTAGAACCAACAATCTCCAATTTGGACTTCAGAGCAAAGGACAAATTTCCACCAGTCTAATGTCCATTGCGTGTGTTTCTTGGCCCAAACAAGTCTCTTCTTAGTCAGGATGCTCTTGATGGTGCAGCTGTAGAACCATCATAGTGCTGGATGGTTTTTGCGACTGCACTTGAAGAAACTTTCAAAGTTCCTGAAATGTTCCGTATTGACAGACCTTCATGTCTTAAATGAATGATGGACTGTCATTTCGACCTGCTTATTTGAGCTGTTCTTGCCATAATATGGACTTGGTCTTTTACCAAATAGGGCTATCTTCTGTATAACCCCCCCATACTGTGTCACAATGCATTAAGAAGGAAAGAAATTCCACAAATTAACTTTTAAGAAGGCACACCTGTTTAATTGAAATGCAGTCCAGGTTAACTTCCTCATGAAGTTGTTTGAGAGAATGCAAAGCTGTCAAGGTAAAGGGTGACAACTTCGAATAATCTCAAATATAAAATAGATTTTGATTTGGTTAACACTCTTCTGGTTTCTACTAGGGATGCACGATATATTGGTAAGCATATCGGAATCGGCCGACATTAGCTAAAAAATGCCAACATCGGCATTGGCCTGATGTCTAGTTTAACGCCGATGTGCAAAACCGATGTCAAAGCTGACGTGCATACCTATATAACATAGGTGGATGACGTAATGACGCCACAAACAATACAGCGTTACACGTGCAACACAGCATTCCTAACCTAGCCCACAATGCCTGTGTGGATTTATTTTGAAGTTTCAAAGGAAGATAACAGAAAGGCCATATGCAACGTTTGTGCTGCTATTATTTCCCGAGGACGGGAGAAAGGGAAATCATTCAATACCACAAAACTAATTAGTCATTTGAAAGTGCATCACCCCCAAACATTCAGCAGTTACTTAGAACAAAAGTAGGGGGAAAAAAAACTAAGCACACACTTCCAACAACTAAACAAGTTCAAGTCCAGCAGTCATTTGAAAGAGTAAGAACATTTCAGCGAGACAACTCAAATCAAAATCCATTACCGCCAAGATGATGGAATTCATTGCCCTTGACAATCAACCGTTCTCTGTCGTAGATGATGTTTGCATTTGCCGACTGGTCGAGCACTTCGAGCCCCAGTGCACATTACCAAGTAGGCGCTATTTTTCAGATGTTGCCCTACTGGAGTTAGTTTTGTTGAAACGCACATCCATGAGCTACTTGCTATGGGCATCACTGCTATTAGCTTCACGACTGACAGTTGGACCAGCTATGTCAGCCCCATGAGCGCGCTTAGTCTGACAGCACAGTGGGTCGACAAGGATTTCGTGTTGAGGAAAGCTGTATTGCATGCTCAAGAATATGCTGGTTCTCATACCGCTGCTGCCATTTCAAACATGGCAAACATTGTGGGGTGAGGTGAGAGGGATTACTTATCCTGTCCTAGGTATTCCTTAAAGAGGTGGGGTTTCAGGTGTCTCCGGAAGGTGGTGATTGACTCCGCTGTCCTGGCGTCATGAGGGAGTTTGTTCCACCATTGGGGGGCTAGAGCAGCGAACAGTTTTGACTGGGCTGAGCGGGAGCTGTACTTCCTCAGTGGTAGGGAGGCGAGCAGGCCAGAGGTGGATGAACGCAGTGCCCTTGTTTGGGTGTAGGGCCTGATCAGAGCCTGGAGGTACTGAGGTGCCGTTCCCCTCACAGCTCCGTAGGCAAGCACCATGGTCTTGTAGCGGATGCGAGCTTCAACTGGAAGCCAGTGGAGAGAACGGAGGAGCGGGGTGACGTGAGAGAACTTGGGAAGGTTGAACACCAGACGGGCTGCGGCGTTCTGGATGAGTTGAAGGGGTTTAATGGCACAGGCAGGGAGCCCAGCCAACAGCGAGTTGCAGTAATCCAGACGGGAGATGAGAAGTGCCTGGATTAGGACCTGCGCCGCTTCCTGTGTGAGGCAGGGTCGTACTCTGCGGATGTTGTAGAGCATGAACCTACAGGAACGGGCCACCGCCTTGATGTTGGTTGAGAACGACAGGGTGTTGTCCAGGATCACGCCAAGGTTCTTAGCGCTCTGGGAGGAGGACACAATGGAGTTGTCAACCGTGATGCCGAGATCATGGAACGGGCAGTCCTTCCCCGGGAGGAAGAGCAGCTCCATCTTGCCGGGGTTCAGCTTGAGGTGGTGATCCGTCATCCACACTGATATGTCTGCCAGACATGCAGAGATGCGATTCGCCACCTGGTCATCAGAAGGGGGAAAGGAGAAGATTAATTGTGTGTCGTCTGCATAGCAATGATAGGAGAGACCATGTGAGGTTATGACAGAGCCAAGTGACTTGGTGTATAGCGAGAATAGGAGAGGGCCTAGAACAGAGCCCTGGGGGACACCAGTGGTGAGAGCGCGTGGTGAGGAGACCTGTCAGGTAGGACGCAATCCAAGCGTGGGCCGCGCCGGAGATGCCCAACTCGGAGAGGGTGGAGAGGAGGATCTGATGGTTCACAGTATCGAAGGCAGCCGATAGATCTAGAAGGATGAGAGCAGAGGAGAGAGAGTTAGCTTTAGCAGTGCGGAGCGCCTCCGTGATACAGAGGAGAGCAGTCTCAGTTGAATGACTAGTCTTGAAACCTGACTGATTTGGATCAAGAAGGTCATTCAGAGAGAGATAGCGGGAGAGCTGGCCAAGGACGGCACGTTCAAGAGTTTTGGAGAGAAAAGAAAGAAGGGATACTGGTCTGTAATTGTTGACATCGGAGGGATCTAGTGTAGGTTTTTTCAGAAGGGGTGCAACTCTCGCTCTCTTGAAGACGGAAGGGACGTAGCCAGCGGTCAGGGATGAGTTGATGAGCGAGGTGAGGTAAGGGAGAAGGTCTCCGGAAATGGTCTGGAGAAGAGAGGAGGGGATAGGGTCAAGCGGGCAGGTTGTTGGGCGGCCGGCCGTCACAAGACGTGAGATTTCATCTGGAGAGAGAGGGGAGAAAGAGGTCAGAGCACAGGGTAGGGCAGTGTGAGCAGAACCAGCGGTGTCGTGTGACTTAGCAAACGAGGATCGGATGTCGTCGACCTTCTTTTCAAAATGGTTGACGAAGTCATCTGCAGAGAGGGAGGAGGGGGGGGGGGGAGGGGGAGGAGGATTCAGGAGGGAGGAGGAATCAGGAGGGAGGAGGATTCAGGAGGGAGGAGAAGGTGGCAAAGAGCTTCCTGGGGTTAGAGGCAGATGCTTGGAATTTAGAGTGGTAGAAAGTGGCTTTAGCAGCAGACAAGAGGAGGAAAATGCTCCTCACTCCCTGTAGAGAGGAGGGAGTGAAAGGATGCCAGGTCCGCAGGGAGGCGAGTTTTCCTCCATTTCCGCTCGGCTGCCCGGAGCCCTGTTCTGTGAGCTCGCAGTGAGTCATCGAGCCACGGAGCGGGAGGGGGAGGACCGAGCCGGCCTCCCCTCTCTGTCGGGAGAATTGGTTTCTCATTAGAAGCGATTGGAATAATGGCTACCATATCATATGCATATGATTAGTATGTGTGGATAGAAAACACTCAGACGTTTCTAAAACTGGTTAAATCACGGCTGTGACTATAACAGAACGTGTGTTTCATTGAAAAACGCAGGAAAATCTGATCACTGAAAATGGAAATATATATCCATGCGCGACTTGAACCCATTGATAAAGGTGAACCACATTTAATGGGGCTGAGGTTGCAATACCTACAGCTTCCACACGTTGTCTAGAGTCTTGTCATTTGCCTAGGCTTTGTTTCTTGGTCAAACAGACGCAAGGCAACGCATTTCTTCCGGTCTCCGACCGGATATTTTGGTTGAGGATTACCCAGACATTATTTCCAGATGGACAGCTAAAGAATATACTTCGCCTCGTGATCAATTTGATCGCTTATTAACGTTTAATAATACCTAAAGTTGCATTACAAAAGTATTTCAAAGTGTTTTGTGAAAGTTTATCGTCGACTTTTTTAATTAAAATCACACAGTCTTCATAGATCGATATCTAGGCTATATATGGACCGATTTAATAAAAAAAAAGACCCAATAGTGATTATGGGACATCTAGGAGTGCCAACAAAGAAGATGGTCAAAGGTAATGAATGTTTTATATTTTATTTGTGCCGTTTGTGTAGCGACGACTATGCTAATTATTTTGTTTACGTCCCCTGCGGGTCTTTTGGGGTGTTACATGCTATCAGATAATAGCTTCTCATGCTTTCGCCGAAAAGCATTTTAAAAATCTGACTTGTTGCCTGGATTCACAACGAGTGTAGCTTTAATTCAATACCCTGCATGTGTATTTTAATGAACGTTTGAGTTTTAACTAGTACTATTAGCATTTAGCGTAGCGCATTTGCATTTCCAGATGTCTAGATGGGACGCCTGCGTGCCAGGTAGGACCAAGAGGTTAACTGACTTGCCTAGTTAAATAAAGGTATAAAAAAAGAAAAATTGGCAAATCGGCACCCAAAAATAGCGATTTCCGATTGTTATAATAACTTGAAATCGGCCCTAATTAATCGGCCATTCTGATTAATCGTTCGACCTCTAGTTTTGATTATGTTTTACTGGTAATTGGGACATACGTAAATGCTAACAAAATAACTTCTTTGTGTGTGTGTGTGTTTCAACTATTTAACTGTACAAGAATGCTTAAAATGCCACCCGAATTTTCATTATCGTTTATCAGTATCTGGTGTTTTGGCAAGGAAAATATTGGTATCGGACAAAAATGTCATATTGGTGCATCCCTAGTTAATACATGATTCCATATGTGTTATTTCATAGTTTTTATAGTAAAAATAAAGAAAACCCTGAAATGAGGGGATGTTCTTCAACTTTTGACGTACACACACATTACCATTCAAAAGTTTGGGGTCACTTAGAAATGTCCTTGTTTTTGAAAGAAAAGCAAAACAATGTTGTCCATTAAAATAGCATCAAATTGATCAGAAATACAGTGTAGACATTGTTAATGTTGTAAATGACTATTGTAGCTGGAAACGGCTGAGAGGCGTAAAGAGGCCCATTATCAGCAGCCATCACTCCTGTGTTCCAATGGCATGTTGTGTTAGCAAATCCAAGTTTATATTTTTAAAAGGCTAATTGATCATTATCATTTTGCAATTATGTTAGCACAGCTGAAACTGTTGTTCTGATTAAAGAAGCAATAAAACTGGCCTTTAGACTAGTTGAGTATCTGGAGCATCAGCATTTGTGGGTTCAATTACAGGCTCAAAATGGCCAGAAACAATTAACTTTCTTCTGAAACTCGTCAGTCTATTCTTGTTCTGAGAAATGAAGGCTATTTCATGCGAGGTATTGCCAAGAAACTGAAGATCTCATACAACGTTGTGTACTACTCCCTTCACAGAACAGCGCAAACTGGCCCTAACCAGAATAGAAAGAGTGGGAGGCCCCGGTGCACAACTGAGCAAGAGGACAAGTACATTAGCATGTTTCTCAAACTAGACAGATGCCTCAAGTCTCCAACTGGCAACTTAATTCAATAGTACCCTGCAAAACACCAGTCTCAACATCGACAGTGAAGAGGTGACTCCAGGATGCTGGCCTTGTAGGCAGAGTTGCATAGGAAAAGCCATATCTTAGACTGGCCAATAAAAATAAAAGATTAAGATGGGCAAAAGAACTCTGCCTAGAAGGCCAGCATCCCGGAGTCACCTCTTCACTGTTGACATTGAGACTGGTGTTTTGCCGGTATTATTTAATGAAGCTGTCAGTTGGAGACTTGTGGGGGCGTCTGTTTCTCAAACTAGACACTCTAATGTACTTGTCTGTTTTTCAGACGCCTCACAAGTGTGATTGTGAATCACATTGCTGCTATGTATTATTCAATAAGTGATATCCGTATCGTCGTAGACTACACCTCTGCTGTCATCCTCACCTCCATTTATTTATTCAAGTTGGATAATCTTTAGATGCTGACAGCAGTCACACCATTGGATGGCATAGCTTGGACTGTAGCCTACAAAAGTATATTCCTGCTGTTTTCCCGCTTTCCATCAAGCACATTTGGTTTGTCATCATAGTGGTCTCTGACTTACGGCCAGACTCACACACGTTGAATACATTTAAACTTGCACCCTTTTCAATGCTGATTTGAATGTAATTGAGAACAGAAGTGTCAAAGATTTTGTTTTCCCGCAAACATCCTTTCTGAATTTAAAAGTAATCATTAAAGTAATCTAGTTTTTCAAAAGTGTCTGAAACCAGATTGCAATATTTTTGCTGGAAATGGATGACCGTTCGTTTTTTTTGTAATCACTTCCATGTAACGGACTACATGTCATCCGTTACTCCCCAACCCTGGTGATATGCAACTCTGCCTTTTCAAACATGTACTTTCAATATGCTAATATCTTTTGGATACATTTGTGTCCTGAAAAGTTAAACTTCCACTGCCACAGAGATGGCTTAAAGGTGTCTTGAGGCATTTCTTTGTTGATATTTAATTCCAGCGTTCATTCAATTACAACACACTTGTTTAAGAGCGTTTGAGCGATTTAGTGGCGCAATCAAATGCCGGAAGCTGGGTTTGTTGTAGTGGACCAAACTCCGTTCAATGGTGAAGGAAGTCACCATGGAGTGGAATTTAGTCTGCCATGTTTGTGGTGTCTAGTCGCTAGGTTTGTGGTGGACACCCGTGTGTGATGTTGAAAGGTATTTATTGTCAGAGGCCTTCTGGCAAATTGGTGAGGACATGTATACTGTTTGATTGTGTTTGTTGCAGACCACAATTAGAACATTCACTGACCTCCACTATGGCTGATTTGTGTCTGGTTTTGACTAAAGCTCATATCTCTCTCCCCGCTCGGCCCTCTCTCTCCCCGCTCGGCCCTCTCTCTCTCGCTCGGCCCTCTCTCTCTCGCTCGGCCCTCTCTCTCTCGCTCGGCCCTCTCTCTCTCGCTCGGCCCTCTCTCTCTCGCTCGGCCCTCTCTCTCTCGCTCGGCCCTCTCTCTCTCGCTCGGCCCTCTCTCTCTCGCTCGGCCCTCTCTCTCTCGCTCGGCCCTCTCTCTCTCGCTCGGCCCTCTCTCTCTCTCGCTCGGCCCTCTCTCTCTCGCTCGGCCCTCTCTCTCTCTCGCCCTCTCTCTCTCGCTCGGCCCTCTCTCTCTCGCTCGGCCCTCTCTCTCTCGCTCGGCCCTCTCTCTCTCGCTCGGCCCTCTCTCTCTCGCTCGGCCCTCTCTCTCTCTCTCTCTCTCTCTCTCTCTCGCTCCCTCTCTCGGCTCCCTCTCGGCTCTCTCTCTCGGCTCCCTCTCTCTCTCTCTCTCGGCTCCCTCTCTCTCTCTCTCTCGGCTCTCTCTCTCTCTCTCGGCTCTCTCTCTCTCTCTCGGCTCTCTCTCTCTCTCTCGGCTCTCTCTCCCCTCTCTCTCGGCTCTCTCTCCCCTCTCTCTCGGCTCTCTCTCCCCTCTCTCTCGGCCCTCTCTCTCTCTCTCGGCCCTCTCTCTCTGCCCTCTCTCGGCCCTCTCTCTCTGCCCTCTCTCGGCCCTCTCTCGGCCCTCTCTCTCTGCTCTCTCTCTCTCTGCTCTCTCTCTCTCTGCCCTCTCTCTCTCTCGGCCCTCTCTTCTCTCTCTCTCTCTCGGCTCTCTCTCTCGGCTCTCTCTCTCGGCCCTCTCTCTCTCTCTCGACTCTCTCTCTCTCTCTCTCGGCCCTCTCTCTCTCGGCCCCCTCTCTCTCTCGGCCCTCTCTCTCTCGACTCTCTCTCTCTCTCTCTCTCTCTCTCTCGGCTCTCTCTCTCTCTCTCTCGGCCCTCTCTCAGAAATCTCCAGAAGCTGAGTCTGTATGGGGATACCTGCATTCTTCAGGATGAGGGCATTCTGGACAGTGCCTATCTACAGCAGGTTGACCCAGGAGGCAAGAAAATCAAAGAGTGAGTAGCTTTTAGGCAAGGCTACATCTTGCCCAGGGCGACAAAAGGGCATAAAGCAGGGCTCTACACTTACTTTTCTTACAAGGAACATGTCTAAATTGAAAAATGTCATCACACATAAAGACATTTAGGGACACAATGAAAATTATTTGAATTAATAAAGCTAGGATCCTGATTTTTCTTCGAGGTCGCACAGCAAAATACTTAGGTGCACAATCATTCAAAATCACAGTACAAACAGTATAGTTCCCTTAAGGTAAAGCACCTTTAGTAAATCCGCTTTCTCTGTGAGAAATTCCCATGTCTGGAATGCACTGCCATCAGACACACATAACTGCACCACATATCCCACTTTCACAAAATGCATGAAGACATGGCTAAATGTCAATCAGATTTGTGAACATAATCCCTAGCTGTGTATTGCCGCTTTCCATGTTGTCTGTAGCTTGTGAGTTGTGGAAACACTTTGTTGCTTTTATGAATTTTGTCTTGCCGCTTTTTGTTCTATGTTGCTCTGTCTGTATGCTATGTCTTGCTTGTACTATGGTGTACTGCGTGTGCTCACTGCTCAATGATGGTCTATATTGTAATTGTTTTTAATAACCTGCCCAGGGACTGCGGTTGAAAATTAGCCGGCTGGCTTAAACCGGCACTTTTACTGAAACGTTGATTAATGTGCACTCTCCCTGTAAAAGTAAAATACACTCTAACTGTCTTCTGTTGAAATTCTGCCTCATATAATTACATGGAACACAAATAGGTCATTTAATAGGATCTCTGTTCTGCCCATACAGTTTTTAAAAAATCTATTCATTGTTAGTGAGTAGGTCTTTATTTGCAGAAATGGAACAGAGAAAAAATGGCTTAAGTTTTCAAACTTTCTTTCTGTGTTTTCCTCTGGGCCGGGGTAGGATCCAACAGCTGTTACTGGAGGTTCTGTCTAACAGCAGGAAGATAAAGTGGCTGTCCTCCGCCTTCATGCTGGGCGTGGTGACCCCATGCTCCCTGGCCTCTCTGTCCAACCCCAGCGCAGGCTCCCTGGAGCACCTCGGCTTGCTGGACAACCAGCTGCCTTGCCTGGTCTCACCTGTGGAGCTGGAGCGGCTGGTCCACCTGCGTTCCCTGGCCCTCGACTTCTGTGACTTCACCTCTGAGTTGAGCCACCTACTGGCTGGAGGAGACCGTGCTCCTCTACACCGCCTCTCCCTGATGCTCAACGGCGCTGCTCTGGAGGCTAAGCCACTCGATGGCACCGCCAGTGAGGACGACTGGAAGGCCCTGGTCCAACGCAGCGCTAACCTGCGGGTTTACGTGATGGCACTGGATGTGTGCAGCCAGGACCTGCTGAGGGTGCTAAAACCAAGCCTGCCCCTGGAGAGGATCCACCTGGACAGCTACTCCACCTTGGTCACAGACGGAACCCTGGAGCTCATTGCCCAGCAGTACAACAAGACCCTGAGCCACTTCGTCCTGATGAGGGATGACACCGGCTTCCCTGACCTTGGCATCAACCGAAACGAGGACCCACTGGTCCTACTGGCCTGGCGCTGCGTACACCTCTCTGTATTGGTCATCCACGGTGAGCCTGGCCCAGATGTTAGCATTACATAGCTCACCACTCTTTTAGTGTAGCCTAACATTTGAATGGCAATGATTGATTTCCAGTGGCATGGGTTCTACAAGATGTTCTGATAGAAATATTTATTACTGGTTATTTCTGGGAGTACTGTTATGTGGGGCGGCAGGTAGCCTAGTGGTTAGAGAGTAACCGAAAGGTTGCTAGATCGAATCCCCGAGCTGACACGGTAAAAATATGTTGTTCTGCCCCTGAACAAGGCAGTTAGCCCACTGTTCCTAGGCCGTCATTGAAAATAAGAATTTGTTCTTAACTGACTTGCCTTGTTAAAGGTAAAATAAAATGTCTAGTACGGCTGACCCCATTTAGTCGACTGGTTGATTGTTTTGGGCGATAGGCTGTTGGTCGACTAAGTAGCAATAACAACAAAAACATCATGGTGTACAAGACATCTGTCTGAGTGGACTGATCCATTGTGAATGTGCTACTGAAAATGTATATGGTTATTTTATGTAAGAACAATGGTGCAATACAAAATCAAACATTTTTAACAACTGCGCCCTCTCACACTTTGGATAGTAGTCACTGTCCTCAGTTCTGAAACGCACCAGTACACTGTTGAATTGGTTCTGTGGTGTCGAGGCAGCAGTGAGGAGAGCGAGACAACGGGAACCAGTCAGTCACTCGCTGTCTTTTTTATTTTAATACACAGTGCAGCATGTCTGAGCCAGGTCCCGTACAATCAAATCAATTGCGGTCAAACTCCCTCTAGTCCTTTTGTCTTTTAATTATTTCAACAAATGGTTTGCTTAAAGCATCCGACAAGCTCAGTGCATATAGTTGATATGATTAAAACTCATAGGATGTGTCAGGATATGGAAAAATACATTTTTTAAAACTGACCTATCAATTGGTTGAAAGAACAGTATCTTGGTCGACTAATACATTTTAGGGAACAGCCCTAATGTCTAGTGTGTGTTGTAGAGGTCATATTGGCAGCATGTTGATATGTATAGCACAAATCAAATGGAGTTGTTTTACATTCAGTATCCAGTATGTTCTTTCTACAGTGGCGTTCAATGTGATTCTCCTCTGTCTGAACACCACAGGCTACACTGTGTGGTCCCACAACCTGGTGGCCATTTCCCGTCTGCGTGGCTCCAGCCTCAAGGTCCTGGCTGTGTCCGAGGAGAGCATTGACTTCGACCCGGACCAGAGGGTCTTCATGGAAGGTGACCCCGTCCACAACCTGGTGAAGGAGGTGTCGCTGAGCCTGGGGCGTGTCTGGCACCCTTCTCTGGACTCCAACCTGGTCCTCAGCGAGCCCACCCAGCACTTCCACAGAGAGATGCAGAGCTTCAGCTTGGGCATGTAGGCAAGTGCTGCAGCCGCCAGACCGGGCAGCCATCTGGGTCGTGTTCATTAGGCATCAAACAAAAGAAAACCAGACCTAAACAGGAGGGACCCCACTTCACCAATAAGCAATGCAAATTTTCTGTTACTAAAAGTTTTCCATTGAATGACTTAATGAATACAACCCTGGTCTGGTCTTGCCTGCTGCACATGCTCAGTGTTTGTCTCTGGACCTATAAGGTGATTAGAGGATCATCTCATTTACATACTTTGTCTTTTATGTTTATTTTCTTCTCTGTAGCATCCTTTGTGCCGTGTTTATCAGTATTAGCTCTACATTTATATCTATCTATATATATCCTGCTTATGATTAGGAGTATAGTTGAATAATTGTTTAGTAGCTAAATGAGAGGTTGGTGTTGCAAGGGGGCTTTTTTACACAGCTAGCTTAGTTAGTTGTATTGCAAGTTTTATTTTTTGCTTTGTGTTTTGTCTATCAGCAAGTGCTGAGTTATCAGTTAATCCACCTTGGCTTTTTGCAATGATGGAATCCTGTGTACTTGTTCGTGCACATTTTTGTTTTTAAACAGGAGATTAGTCTAGTAGTCTTCCGGCAGAGGGAGGGACCGTGCTGATGGAGTGTGTGGTTAGCCCCCCCCCCCCTCAGCCCAGCAAGATCCTGTCTGCTCTTTACGTTTGTGTTTTGGAGATGATATTGTTGCTATGTTACGGGACTAAGATCCTGCTGGTTCTTCTCAACCCAGAGGTGGGATATGATAGGTTTCCACACTGACACTGAGTTTCCTACGTTCTACTTAAGTCAGGGGTTAGCGTTGCGAGTCGTACGCTGCAGTTTGCTCTCAGAAAAATCCTGTCTCAGGTGGGCAAAACATGATTCTATGAAGATGGTGATGATGAGGATGTATATACTATGAAGCAATCAGCTAGTCTGTCAGTCTAATGCAGTTTTCTTTTCTTCACATTTGCCTTGGAAAACCCCTTGTTTTCTAGTATCAGTAGTTTTTTCCATCCAATCTGCCCCTTTTTTACCATGGGGTAAACAAACTTAGTTGTACATTTGTTTTAAGATTAAGGTGTTTAAAGAATGGCAAAAAGCTACTCCTTGCACATGTTTCTCTTGTTCACAGCTATGTTCGCTGACTCCAGGGCCACAGTGTTTCACCAGCTGAACGTTGGATTGAGGGCTCAGAGTAGTAGAGGGAATCTGAGGTTGATTGCTCAGTGGTAGAATGTAAATATGAAGCTAACAACCTTAATGTGTAAAGTTGTCTGCTATCCAGAATTCCCCTAATCTTTTTTGTTGTTGCTTGTAAAGCTTCGGGAGCCAGTCTTGACTGATAACGCAGTAGTGTGTGGGGCTTGGAATAGGTGACCTGTGGTTGTTTTGTGCTGCTGAGATGTTGGAGCATTCCGGAAAAGAGGAGTGTAGGTTTCTCTTGATCTTGTGTGATTTGTGAAGCTGTCGGTCAGCTATTACTTTTTGTTGTGTTCCTCCGTGCCCATAACTTTCGTTGGTACTACCAAAGCCAGCCATTTTAGTCAAGGAAGAGAAACGCAGTATGCAGAGTTCTGTATATTGAGGAAAAAATATGTTTGCTTAGAAACAGCTGGCAAGGTGTGTGTGTGTGTGTGTGTGATCCATGATTCAAACAATGTAACGATCAGCCTATGGGATCCACTACTAACCTGTTTAGTTGTGGCAGTAAGATATGAGCCTGCATGCAAGGTTCCACTTGGGTTAAACTTAGTCTATTGACGGTTGATGCATGAGAAGTGATAAAGGAATATTGAAATGATATACATGTTAACAGAGGGATTATTACATTTTTTTGTTTGTTTTTAGTACCACACCAAAGAGGATGTAGATAATATTCTATATTTGGAGTTAACTTGTTTGTGCTGAACAGGGGTAGTGTAAGACCTTTTTAGAGGATGACAAATGCCAGTTAATTGTTACAATGTGTAAAACATCCTAATGCTGTGCCTAAATCCAGTGTAGCTTTCGCTCAGTTTTTTTGTGTGTGTTCGTTTCCAGTTCACCATTCATTGTCTAGTACAGCATTTGACTACCGTTAAAGCATATTTTATTTCCGCATTGTTTTTGTGTGTGTGTGTGTGTGTGTGTGTGTGTGTGTGTGTGTGTGTGTGTGTGTGTGTGTGTGTGTGTGTGTGTGTGTGTGTGTGTGTGTGTGTATAAAGTTTCGGAAGTGCATACATCAAAGAATTAGCCGTATGGTGTGCTTGAAGCAAAGCATGGTGTACCTCTTTCTCACCAGTGAGCAGGAAACTGCCTTTTTCAGGGTTACTGTCAGTTGAGGAGAGGTGTTCCATGCCTAAAAAATAAATGATGAAAGTTAGAAGACTCTTTTTTTTACAACAAGTCACTGGATTAAACAAAACGGTCTGTCAGCGTGTCTGCATCAGCTGCCAAAGATAACTGTGTGAAACGACCCTTATGAAGTGCCCACGTGCTGGCATAGGGAAGGGCCAATGGCTGATCAGCCAAAATGTACTACTATGACTGCTCCTCCACAAATACTACTAGAAATATACCTACTGAATATGGGGTGAAGATGGACCACGTGGTGCACAGCTGTGCTGTGGCTTGATCAACAACAGAGCTCTCGCTCACCAGTTTCATTGTGAAAAGTGAATGTCATTTAAGTATAGATAAAATCAAGTTTTGTTGATTCTTTCAGCCCTGTATGCTGCTATCAGATGTGTAAGGAACATTCCACTGGGGAGTTAAAAACCAACAATTTCTTTTTTTTTTAGGGTCAATTGGAGTAAATTAGAGTAAATGATGCAAAATTGGTATTTTGCTGTGTGAAGTCCTATAGAAGTGGTTGTGTAGCCTAGTCTCACTCTGCATGTTAACAGGCATAGCAGTGGAGGTATTTTCTTTTCTTTTTATACTCTGGAGAAACATACCATTTGGGTTATTACAGCTTACAAATCAGTTGGTTCCCTTTTTTTCTTGACATTTTTTATGCTTGACATTTTTTGTCATCACAATCCACATCTCTTGTTGAAAAGGAGGAACCTATATAGCGACAGTGAGCTGCTTGAGGGCAGGTCCATCTGAGAGTTAACTGTTACCTGTAGAACCTCATTGTGCTGCAGAAGCTACAGCTAAATGACCTCATACCAGCCTTATTATGAGCGTAAACGCTTGAAGTCAAGAGACCTGAGTGAGGAGAATTCTGTTTTTGTTTTATTCCATTATTAAAAACCTGCACCACTATCATACCACAAGTTCACTGTTATGGGGGTCAGGAGGGAGGTGAGCTTAAACATGTCACATCTCTTAATGGCTGGCTTGCGTTACAGCCAAGTCAAACGCATATAATCCAGTGGCTTTTATCTTTCTGTCACTTACAAATGGAAATAACAATGTGATTGTTTTAAGATCTTGATTCTTTGGAAGCCAAACTCTGTTTCAAAGGCGACCATGGGTTACAGACATGGTCTCTATGAGACTGGCCAGCAGGCCCCAGTTTTAAGTGGTATGAATGTTGTGCATTTGTTTAAAATCAGGATATTTTATTGCAAAATAAGTCATGCATTACAAGAGGCCACCATGGGGCACTAGCAGTGCGAACACCTAGGCTGTGTCCTTATAAGCTTTCGGGAAAGAAAATAACTGCGTATTTGTATATATCAATACATTAATGTATACTCTTATGCAACATATGTCCGGGTTCTATTTATGAACATTTGTAAGCTTTAAGATGGTTTTACCATTTTTGCTAAATGTTGAAATATTTGGACAGGTGTGTTCTGTCAACTTTGTCTCAAGTGAGCGCATAGCATTGGATATGTACAGTACATCTGCAAATGGGAACTCCACTGGTGCAGGTGTGAAAATGGCAAGTGTAGAGAATTTTGATTTGAAAAAGTGATGCAAGATTAAAGGAAAAAGCCTAAGTGACATTGTGTAAACCAGCTGAATATTGATGGTTCTTTTTAAACCAGTGAATAAAAGCATTAAACACAAACATGGTCTTTGTTATTCATGGTGGCTTAATTTGAATTACAATAATCCTGTGCTGATCCTAGTTTATGGCAGTGCTTTACCTTTGGTGTAATTTTACTTCCCATTAACCCAGTGTACAGGTACAGTTGAAGTCGGAGGTTTACATACACGTAGGTTGGAGTCGTTAACTCTTAATTTTTTTACCACTCCACAAATGAACTATAGTTTCGGCAATTCGGTTAGGACATCAACTTTGCATGACAAGTAATTTCCCCAAATATTGTTTGACATTTCACTTATAATTCACTGTATCACAATTCTAGTGGGTCTGAAGTTTACATACACTAAGTTGACTGTGCCTTTAAACAGCTTGGAAATGTTCAGAAAATTGTCATGGCTTTAGAAGCTTCTGATAAATGATGTCAATTGGAGGTGTAGCTGTGGCTGTAGTTCAAGGTCTACCTTCAAACTCAGTGCCTCTGCTTGACATCATGGGATCATCAAAATAAATCAGCCAAGATTGTAGATCTCCACAAGTCTGGTTCATCTTTGGGAGCAATTTCTAAACGCCTGAAGGTACCACGTTCAGCATGCATGTACAGTGCCTTGCGAAAGTATTCGCCCCCCATGAAATTTTGCTACCTTTTGCCACATTTCAGGATTCAAACATAAAGATATAAAACTTTATTTTTTTGTGAAGAATCAACAAGTGGGACACAATCATGAAGTGGAACGACATTTATTGGATATTTCAAACTTTTTTAACAATTCAAAAACTGAAAAATTGGGCGTGCAAAATTATTCAGCCCCCTTAAGTTAATACTTTGTAGCGCCACCTTTTGCTGCGATTACAGCTGTAAGTCGCTTGGGGTATGTCTCTATCAGTTTTGCACATCGAGAGACTGAAATGTTTTCCCATTCCTCCTTGCAAAACAGCTCGAGCTCAGTGAGGTTGGATGGAGAGCATTTGTGAACAGCAGTTTTCAGTTCTTTCCACAGATTCTCGATTGGATTCAGGCCTGGACTTTGACTTGGCCATTCTAACACCTGGATATGTTTATTTTTGAACCATTCCATTGTAGATTTTGCTTTATGTTTTGGATCATTGTCTTGTTGGAAGACAAATCTCCATCCCAGTCTCAGGTCTTTTGCAGACTCCATCAGGTTTTCTTCCAGAATCGTCCTGTATTTGGCTCCATCCATCTTCCCATCAATTTTAACCATCTTCCATGTCCCTGCTGGAGAAAAGCAGGCCTAAACCATGATGCTGCCACCACCATGTTTGACAGTGGGGATGGTGTGTTCAGGGTGATGAACTGTGTTGCTTTTACGCCAAACATAACGTTTTGCATTGTTGCCAAAAAGTTCAATTTTGGTTTCATCTGACCAGAGCACCTTCTTCCACATGTTTGGTGTGTCTCCCAGGTGGCTTGTGGCAAACTTTAAACTACACTTTTATGGACATCTTTAAGAAATGTCTTCTTGCCACTCTTCCATAAAGGCCAGATTTGTGCAATATACGACTGTTGTTGTCCCATGGACAGAGTCTCCCACCTCAGCTGTAGATCTCTGCAGTTCATCCAGAGTGATCATGGGCCTCTTGGCTGCATCTCTGATCAGTCTTCTCCTTGTATGAGCTGAAAGTGTAGAGGGACGGCCAGGTCTTGGTAGATTTGCAGTGGTCTGATACTCCTTCCATTTCAATATTATCGCTTGCACAGTGCTCCTTGGGATGTTTAAAGCTTGGGAAATCTTTTTTTATCCAAATCCGGCTTTAACCTTCTTCACAACAGTATCTCGGACCTGCCTGGTGTGTTCCTTGTTCTTCATGATGCTCTCTGCACTTTTAACGGACCTCTGAGACTATCACAGTGCAGGTGCATTTATACGGAGACTTGATTACACACAGGTCGATTGTATTTATCATCATTAGTCATTTAGGTCAACATTGGATCATTCAGAGATCCTCACTGAACATCTGGAGAGAGTTTGCTGCACTGAAAGTAAAGGGGCTGAATAATTTTGCACGCTCAATTTTTCAGTTTTTGATTTGTTAAAAATGTTTGAAATATCCAATAAATGTCGTTCCACTTCATGATTGTGTCCTACTTGTTGATTCTTCACAAAAAATAGTTTTATATCTTTATGTTTGAATCCTGAAATGTGGCAAAAGGTCGCAAAGTTCAAGGGGGCCGAATACTTTCGCAAGACACTGTATAAACACCACGGTACCACACAGCTGTCATATACCGCTCAGGGAGGAAATGCGTTCTGTCCCCTAGAGATGAACGTACTTTGGTGCAAAAAGTGCAAATCAATCCCAGAACAGCAAAGGACCTTGTGAAGATACTGGAGGAAACGGCTACAAAAGTGTCTATATCGACATAACCTGAAAGGCCGCTCAGCAAGGAAGAAGCCACGGTTCCAAAACCACCATTAAAAAAGCCAGACTATGGATTGCAACCGCACATGTACTTTTTGGAGAAATGTCCTCTGGTCTGATGAAACAAAAATAGAACTGTTTGGCCATAATGACCATTATGTTTGGAGGAAAAAGGGTGAGGCTTGCAACCTGATAAACACCATCCCAACTGTGAAGCATGGGGTTGGCAGCATGTTGTGGGGGTGTTTTGCTGCAGGAGGGACTGGTGCACTTCACAAAATAGATGGCTTCATGAGAAAGGAAAATGTATATATATTGAAAAAAACATCCCAAGACATCAGTCAGGAAGTTGAAGCTTGGTCGCAAATGGATCTTCAAAAGGACAATGACCCCAAGCATACTTCCAAAGTTGTGGCAAAATGGCTTAAGGCCAACAAAGTCAAGGTATTGGGGTGGCCATCAAAGCCCTGACCTCAATCCCATAGAAGATTTGGGCAGACCTGAAAAAGCTTGTGTGAGCAAGGAGGCCGACAAACCTGACTCAGTCACACAAACTCTGTCAGGACGAATGGGACAAAATTCACCCAACTTATTGTGGGAAGCTTGTGGAAGGCTACCTGAAACATTTGACCCAAGTTAAACAATTGAAAGGAAATGCTACCAAATACTAATTGAGTGTATGTAAACTGACATACAGGGTCAGAAACAAAAGCCTAAATAAATCTCTATTCTGACATTTCACATTCTTAAAATAAAGTGGTGATCCTAATTGACCTAAGACAGGGAATCTTTACCAGGAATTGTGAAAAACTGGAGTTTAAATGTATTTGGCCAAGGTGGATGTAAACTTCAACTACATGTCAGAGCTAGACATTGTGTCATGGCACAGCTGATACGGTCCTTTTCAGGTCATGTAAGGGTTAGTTCTACCTGAAGAAGACCAATATGGCATGCCATTTGTATAGACTTGAGCAGAAAAGTGAGCTGCCATTCATTTATTCTATAATTTGTGATTCCATCCTTATCCCCTAAATCATTTGATCTATGAAAATGTAAAACAACTAAACACTTGAGCATAATTTATTAGACTTTCACAATATCTCATATTCCCTCAAGGCTAACACTACTGTAATTTCTTGACATTTAATGATCAAACTATGGACGGTCAAGAACTCCCAGCTAAAAAGTAATGAACATCTTTCAGGTCAATTGACAGAAAATGTGAATGGACTAAGGGTGGTATACACACACTTCCCTTCTCACAATATCTTAATATATACACATGGCAAGAATGCAAGGGAGAAATTAGGGACTTATTTCAAAGTAAAATGAAAAAGGCTTTGACATTGCAAGAAAACACAGCCTTCTCAAATTTGCCTAAGTCACAACTCAGAAAAAGGCAGTCTCACAGGCAGTTCACCATCAGCAGATTCACATAACTATGGAACTTCTTCAAAAAGACACTGCATTCAACACCAGAAATACACATGGCAACAGTGATCACTTAGTAGTTCCAGTTCATGGTGGTATTGTATTCTCTCAACAGTCCTAATAAGCCACTAATCTATTTGTGTGTGTGTGTGTGTGTGTGTGTGTGTGTGTGTGTGTGTGTGTGTGTGTGTGTGTGTGTGTGTGTGTGTGAGACAGTGGGGAAACAATTCCACTGTCGGCCTCTAAAAAAGGGAAAGACAGTCAAATGACAATTGGTTACACTTCAAGAAACAGTCCTTGAGCATACCCTAAGTCGCTCACTACCAGCACAACAGGAAGTGAAGTGCCACACAGGAAGCAGGCGGAGAGAGAGTTTCTCCCTCATAGGGAGGGGGAGAGATGGCTCAGATGACATCGTGTGGAGAAGGGGACTGGTCAGGAGGCTGTTCGCTGTCTGGTGGGGAGGGCCTTGGAGGGGGTCCAGGGGGAAAACTGTCTGGGTGGGGCCTCATGGGAGCGTAGCCCATATGCAGCAGAGGTGGAAATCGCCCAAACATTCCCGGGGGAGGTGGTCCTCGCACTTCAGAGGAAAACAAGGGGATAAGCTTTACGTATAGTTAGTCTAACAGTATACATGCAGAGTCATTAAACCTGCAAGATGTAGTGAATGTGGTATAAAATGACATTCCTCATCTCCCACCCATAGCTTGTTAATAGAACCAAATTACATAAAAACTTTCAGTTATAAATGCATTATAAGTACAAAGCACATGAGCCTTTAATATGTAAGGGATACAGAGAATAATACTTACTGCCTATGGGTGGCCCTGCTGGACCTCGTGGGGGGAAGAAGTCTGGGGGTCCGTAAGGGCCTGGGGGGCCTCTGCGTGCAAAGTAAGGGTCCATGTGGGGGAGGGGACCCATACCAGGGGGTCCTAAGGGAGGAGGCCCCATCCTCAGATCTCCAGGTGCTGACATGTGGGACTGCGGAAACATTTTAAATATAGATGTAGGATCTTAATTTGATCCCCCTTTTGCAGGAAAAATTACAGGGGAAAAAAATATATACTAATAATTTTAGTTAGTCAGGGTCTGAATAGTCAAATAAAAGGGCAATTTCAAAATGTGGTAGAATGTGCAGAATTGCAGAAAATCTGTGAAACTGCTCATTTTTCTCTCCATCCCATGGCAAATAAGTAGAATAGCAGCAAAGCGCTGTTTTTCTCTTTTGGGGGGGGATTTCTTTCACCCGGGGCCCCCAAAAGGCTAGGGCCAGCTCTGACTGAATGTGTGGGTTTGAATGTGGGTACGTAGACCCATGAGCCACTGCGGCCATGATGGCAAACTCAGATTTTTTGTAATCCCACACCCCTGTCAAAGTTAACCATCCCTGTAGTAGAACATTTTATGATCCCCAATGGGAAATTGGTTTTACAGCAAAATATGCACCTATGGACAGAGACAGTACATGAATGAGCCAATGTATTGTTAATATAAGGGTTAGAATACTTACATCCCTTTCATTTTCACCAGGGCCCATGCTGTTTTCCATAAATGTTGAGTCTGCAAGAACACAAGAGAAAAAAACACAGTAAGAACCTAGCTATATCCACTTCAGTCTTTGGTGGGTTTATGTCATTCCAGCCTTAAGAACTTGATGAAAACAGGGTTCATTCATGCTCTTTAATGCTATCAGCTCAACTCTGTCAAAACAAGGGAGTTTCCACATTGGACACAGTGTTCTGATTAATATGTATTGCTTGAAAAAGTAATGCATGACATTTTATGAATTACTTTGTGTGTAAAGTAACGTGTTATTACTTTGAGTTACTTTCATGAAAGAAACAAAATCTCAAACTCAGTTTGTTTGACTGTCAGAGGGAGCCGCGCACGCTCTACCAAAGACAGGCTACTTACTAACTCAAGTTTGATCACAATTTTCTCCTTTCATCTATGACGCTGCTTTCCTGTGATAGTCTACAAAAGCTGTGCTATCATATGGGCTGCTTACACACTGCATTCAGAAAGTATTCAGACCCCTTGACTTTTTCCACATTGTTACCTTAGTATTATTCTAAAAAATATATATTTATCCCCTTATCTACATAAAATAACAAAGCAAAAAAAATATTTAAAAAATAAAGATCTTGTGAAAATGTGATATTTCAGTATTTTTCAGACTCTTTACTCTACTTTGTTGAGGCACCTTCCGCAGCGATTACAGCCTCCAGTCTTCTTGGGTATGATGCTACAAGCTTGGCAAACCTATATTTGGAGTTTCTCCCCTTCTCTGCAGATCCTCTCAAGCTCTGTCAGGTTGGATGGGGAGTGTCGCTACACAGCTATTTTCAGGTCTCTCCAGAGATGCTTGATCGGGTTCAAGTCTGGGCTCTGGCTCAAGGACATTTAGAGACTTGTACCGAAGCCACTCCTGCATTGTCTTGGCTGTGTGAGTAGGGTTGTTGTCCTCTCTAAGCAAGGCCCTTCTCCCTCGATTGTGCAGTTTAGCCGGGCGACCAGTTCTAGGAAGAGTCTTATTGGTTCCAAACTTATTCTATTTAAGAATGATGCCACTATGTTCTTGGGGAACTTCAATGCTGCAGACATTTTTTGGTACCCTTCCCCAGATCTGTTACTCGACACAACCGTTCTTGATCTCTCTTCCTTGGACCTCATGGATGGGTTTTTGCTCCGACATGCACTGTCAACTGTGGGACCTTAAATAGACAGGTGTGTGCCTTTCCAAATCATGTCCAATCAATTTAATTTACCACAGGTGGACTCCAATGAAATTGTAGAAACATCTCAAGGATGATCAATGTAAACAGGATGCACCTGAGCTCAATTTCGAGTATCAGTTCTTTTTTTGTTTATTTAAATTAGCAAACATTTCTAAAAAAAAAATTTTTTTCACTTTGTCATTATGGGGTATTGTGTGTAGATTGATGAGGATGTTTTTTTAAATTTAATACATTTTACAATAATGCTGTAATGTAAAATGTGGGAAAACAGGTCTGAATACTTTCCAAATGCACTGTACACTAAGAAAATCTGTTCAGATATCTGGCCATCTTTTCATTCAAAATCTCTCTTTCGAGCCCCCAGTTCTGGTTATAGATTGCACGTAATACGGACCCTAGAGATGTATAGAGGGCACACTTGCCACTAGATGGGAAAGCCCTTTACGTGCTTTTGCTATCAAAGAAGCGATCAATGGCTCGCTCAAGAATCAAATGAGGAAACAAGTCAAAAATCGGATCATGGAAACGCGTCCAGTAAGGATATGAATCTGAAAGTAACGCACACGTTAGTTGACAAAGAATGTTATAATATCACCCAATTTTAAAAATGTACTCCGTTACTCATAAAAGTAATCTGATTACGTAATGAGTTACCCAACACTGGGCAAAATATCCTGCTCATTCTATAGCTAACATGACATTATTCTTCAGAGGTATACTAATCATGTACACTCCTCCTAATTCAGTGTGCTTCTGACAAAGGAGCTTGGTCTGAATCACGTCAGCATTAAAAAGATACTGTCCTGAAATGTATGTCATCACTTCAGTTACATACTCCAAGCACTAAACATCCTTTTGAAGTTTATTTGACAGAGTGGCTATGGTGCAGAGATACAGTATCAATCACTAAAATGAATTATACGGCGCTGTAATACAGAGAGAGAAAAGGTCAAAAAGGAGGGTTCTCACCAGATTGATCTCCAGGGTGGGGCCCAAAGCTGTGGGGCTCAGCAGGACCGGGGCCTCTGGGTGGGGGAGGGCCCATAGGCCCAAGGGGAAAGGCTCCAGGCAGGGGTCTCCTGTAGGGAAGGCCTGGGTCTGGATACATATACCCTTTATGAGCAGAGAGAGAGAGAGAGAGCACCGTTTCAGCAGCCTTATTCAGACCAGCTGCACTGAGGATGGGGATCAGAGCAGAAATGTCCAAATCAAAACAACCAGTGTGCTGTCCAAAGGGGACTGGAGCCAAAAGCAGGTCAAAAAAACTAACAAAAACAAGCATAATATCATGATGCATTTACTTAGTACACAGAACAGTGACAGTAGTAGAATGGGTATGATGGAATTGTCATTGACGAACCAAAAATACAGTGATGCCACATGCTAATTGCTCCCCCATGATAACTGAACTAAATGGTTAAAAAGTTCCTAGCTCCAGGGCCTCCTGAGTGGCGCAGTGGTCTAAGACGCTGCATCGTAGTGCTAGCTGTGCCACTAGAGATCCTGGTTCGAGTTGACACAAACCAGTGGCAGCTCAGGCTCGGACTCTTCAATACATTAGTGAGGTTGGGCGATTAGGCCTGGCTCGCAATTGGCGTTCCAATTCATCCCAAAGGTGTTCGATGGGGTTGAGGTCAGGGCTCTGTGCAGGCCAGTCAATTTCTTTCACACCGATCTCGACAAACCATTTCTGTAAGGATCTCGCTTTGTGCACAGGGGCATTGTCATGCTGAAACAGGAAAGGGCCTTTCCCAAACTGTTGCCACAAAGTTGGAAGCACAGAATCATCTACAATGTCATTGTATGCTGTAGCGTTAAGATTACCCTTCACTTGAACTAAGGGGCCTAGCCCAAACCATGAAAAACAGTCTCAGACCATTATTCCTCCTCCACCAAACTTTACAGTTGGCACTACGCAGTCGGGCAGGTAGCGTTGTAAAAAAAAAAAAAACATTTCATGAAGCTCCTGACAAACAGTTATTGTGCTGAAGTTGCTTCCAGAGGCTGTTTGGAAATAGGTAGAGTGTTGCAACAGAGGACAGACAGTTTTTATTCACTACAGCACTTGGCGGTCCCATTTTGTGAGCTTGTGTGGCCTACCACTTCACGGCTGTCCCATGGTTGGTCCTAGACGTTTCCACTTCACAATAACAGCACTTACAGTTGAGCGGGGCAGCTCTAGCAGGGCAGAAATTTGACAAACTGACTTGTTGGAAAGGCGGCCACATTGAAAGTCATTGAGCTCCTCAGTAAGGCTGTGTGCTTAATTTTATACACCTGTCAGCAAAGGGCGTGGCTGAAATAGCTGAATCCACTCATTTGAAGGGGTGTCCACATACTTTTGTATATATAGAGTAGTCATACACTCACTGACCACGACTAGGTCTGCACCTCACAGACTGATAACAGAGATTTGAAACAAGAAAGAGTATCTCAAACCTCTCACAGGGTTGGCTGACCACAACAGTAACCAACTGAGGGGAATTGTTCAGCTGTGAAATAATCTGACAGTCGACTAACAAATATAACTCACTCTCACCCTATAACTAATTATATTTTTCTACAACCCAAAAGAAAGTACGGACATCTTTACATAGCAAAAGATGGTAAATCATACTGACGTAAATAAATAACGAACACACACCCTTTAGGGCTGATACTGAATGAGTATTTTTCATAATATAGTAGGCTAGAGGGGGGGGGGGGGCGATAGCGGGTGGTCATCACTGTACCTGGAGGGGGTATAGGTGGGCCCCTGCGATCCCTCTCCCAGGTGGGAGATAGCGAGCCACTGTCAGAGTGAGGACCACCACTCCGATCAGAGTCCACCCCACCGGTGGGATCTACTAGGCCTCGGGATACTGGTTATGAGAGAGAGAGAGAGACATGTGTGAGTGGTAGGTAAGCAAGAAAGAGAGAGACAGCATAATGTCAATGAGTTCATGAAGCAAGGATGACAAGACCAGAATAATACATCATGTGCAAAGACGATGCTCCCTCTGTAGGTGATACAGCTGCATATCATTCCCCATTTTGCTGGTGCATGCTCACCACCAAGGCAATTTAGACTATAAAGATAAGCATCTCTGTAACAGATGCATCAACCTTCAAGCAAATTAAGATTCAGCATGTATTTGTATCAGGTGATTAAGAACAGACTTCAGCATTGCTTTACTCAATTTAATTGACAGGGATTAAATAATAATCCAAACTGAATTAAATAATCTATTTATCCTGCTTTCTTAATGGCATTTTCACCATGTCATGGCACATCAGTTGGTACTAAATAGAAAACGTAAATAGAATCCTAATTATAAACTCATGACATGCCAACGATTAGAACATGATACTCTGCAATGCTTCAAGGACACACGCCTCAAGCCATGTACATTTGGCTGCGGTGCAGTGCCACATGTTGCACTGAAGAGGGGGTTTGGACTGGAGAAGTCACCTCTGCCTCCCGGTGCCATGGGAGGGAAGTTTGGAGAGAGGTGTGGCGGGCCATCCATCAGGGTGGGCGGAGACAGGAAGGTTCTGTTCTCGGAGGCAGGGTGACCCAGGGGGGAGGGGCCATACGGTGACCTTTCACCTGCAGGTCAGGGAGAGACAGAAAGTTCAAATATCAGAATAATGACCTATTCAACACCTAGTCCCTATTACACGATACACTCCTGTAGATCTGAGAGGATTGGATGGATATACTGTAAGTAGTTCTGTTAATAATAACTTCATCTTGACTTTCGGATTGTCACCATATTGCTTTCACCTATCTAATCGTCTCAATGTAGGGAATAGGAGCTAGGGGGCGAGTTAGGATTCAGCGGAGGATATGATTATAGTTAGAGTGATAGGAGGGTTATTGTAGACTCACCTCTGAATGGAGGTCTGCCCATGTTGTCCAGAGCATAGGGGTCTTTCTCCACCAGATCTAGCTTGAACTGAGTATCAGTCAATCTGCATGGAGACACACCACAAGCTGGAGAATACTTTCCACACTGCAGGGAAATACTATTTTGTAGCAACACGTGACAACACTGGTGCCTGGTGAAACTGACTGTTTTCTTTAGTACTTACTTTTGCCTGAGGTGTGAATTCTCTCTTTTAATGTCAGCCAGGTCACGGTCAGCAGCTCGTGCTGCTAGCTACAATGCAGACAATAGAGATTAGAGATGAGTCGCCAAGCTGAGGAAATCCTATTTAACTTCTTTGAGATAGGGGGCGCTCTTTTAATATTTGGATAAAAAACGTTCCCGTTTAAACAAGATATTTTGTCACAAAAAGATGCTCGATTATGCATGTAATTTGGAAAGAAAAAAAACTGACGTTTCCAAAACTGGAAAGATATTATCTGTGATTGACCCAGAACTAATGCTACAGGCGAAACCAAGATGACATTTCATACAGGAAATGCCCCAGATTCTGAAGGCGCTGTGTTCCAATGTCTCCTTATATGGCTGTGAATGCGCCAGGAATGAGCCAGGAATGAGCCTGCACTTTCTGTCATTTCCCCAAGGTGTCTGCAGCATTGTGACGTATTTGTAGGCATATCATTGGAAGATTGACCATAAGAGACTACATTTACCAGGTGTCCCCCGGTGTCCAGCGTCAAAATTATTGCGTAATCTCCAGGTCCATGCGCGTTCCATTTCTTCAGAGGAGAAACCAAACTGCCACGAATGATTTATCATCGATAGATATGTGAAAAACACCTTGAGGATTGATTCTAAACAACATTTGCCATGTTTCTGTCGATATTATGGAGTTAATTTGGAAAAAAGTTTGCGTTGTTGTAATGACTTAATTTTCTGTTTTTTTCTTACCTAAACGTGATGAACAAAACAGAGCGATTTGTCCTTCACAAATAATATTTTTGGAAAAACTTGACATTTGCTATCTAACTGAGAGTCTCCTCATTGAAAACATCTGAAGTTCTTCAAAGGTAAATTATTTTATTTGAATGCTTTTCTTGTTTTTGTGAAAATGTTGCATGCTGAATGCCAGACTTAATGCTATGCTAGGCTATCAATACTCTCAATACCCAGCCCTTATGTAAATTGTGATGACATCAGTTACACAAATCTCACAAAACTCAGTTTAGGAATATACTGACCTTATGACCAAAATGATCCTACTTACACTTTAGTCAATTTTGGCACTGGAATAAACATTTCTAATATCGATGCCACATAGGCTGTTTTCAACCAGAAATGCATTCAGTTGCTCTTTAACATGACTATGAGCTGAGGTGTGCGCCATAGTGTGTGTATGTATGTTACTACTATGTACTTACCCAGTTATTGTGTGCCTTCTTTTCCTGGGAGGTTATCTGAAAAATGTAGAGGGAGAATGACATTTGTTATTGGCCATACATCAGATAATTGCATGTGGTTTATGTTTTCACGCCTCTTATGACAGACTGTCAGATCTCCCACCTGGATCTTGTAGGCCTGGTTGGTCTTCTCCAGCTCATCCTCCAGGTCTTGTGCTCTTTGCCTTTGTGTGGAAACAAAACAGCACCTTGATGCAAGCACTCGCAATACAAAACACCCAGTGAAAAATGTTGGACATGTGCAACTCTATGTTTCACAAAATTAATGTATTAATGTATTCGATTGACAGCAAGTGTACTGGAAGCATACCTTTAAATTTCAGGCCTGTATGAAAACACCGTAAACAAGAGATTTGCAGGGTAGGTTTGGAGACAGGTGATATCTGGAGTCAGGGATGGTTTGTTTGTGTGTGTGTATGTCCAGTAGCCAACCTGTAGCTGCTGAGCTCCTCCACGGCCAGGCTGATACTCTTGTCAGCCTTGGTCAGCTTTTCCTCCTTCTGCAGACGCTCCCTCTCCTCCACCGTCAGCATCCTGACACCAGGGAGAACACCCATTATATGCATACCACAGAGTGGAACAGCCATGATCAGACAAACATTTACAGGCCTTGTGTGGTCCAGTGCATCTCAGTTGTTAGAGCAAGGCGCTTGCAATGCCACAGATAGTGGGTTCGATGCCCATTGGGGACACCCTTACATAAAAAAAGGTATGCACGCATGACTAAGTTGCTTTGCGTAAGTGTCTGCTAAATTACATATAGTATTATATTACCAGGTATGCAGCAGTTCAACAGTCCCACTTATTGAATATAGTTATTATGAAGTGGAACCAAACTTTCATAAATCAGCCATTATAAATGCTTATAAATCCTTCATAAATGTTTTGTTTGTTATGATCAGCCTGTATAAAATTACATAATGTTCATGGATGAAGCTGTGCATTTGGGTCCGCCTTAAAGTGGCTCCTGTACAGTACCTGTGTAGTTTGAGCTCATTCTCCTGGTACATCTCCGTCATGATCTGCAGTTTCTGTTGTAGTTTCTGCACCTGGCCCATGTACTTCTCACTCTCGGTCTGCAGAGAGTCCTTCTCATTCTCAAGTTTCTTAATCCCCTCTGCAACCCAAGAGTCAACCTGGTGTTAAAAACTAGACATGGTTTTTCGTTAAAGGTCAGAAGTTTACTGCAGTTTAGGCCGGTTTCCCGGACACTGAGGCCTGTCCTTTTTAGTCCAGGAGGACAAGGCTTAATATGCGTCTGGGAAACCAACCCTTTGTGTCTGTTGTATCATGAACAACTGAAGCTCAATTCAATATAAATCTACAGTCATTTTATGTACATTATAAAATTAACTTTGTTATATTCTTGTTTTGTTCTCCGCAGTGAAAAGTTACTACTGAACAGCATAATACTCTGCTTACCTTGGAGATCCTCCATGGCCTTGACTTCATCTGCTAGCTTGGCAAACACCCTGTCCTTGTCTTCATCCACCGACTTCAAGTCTGCATTCATCTGAAAAAATAAAAAACAAATCTCATTTCCCATCTATTGCTGACAAGAGTTTAGTTTGTAAAACAGAATTTTATTTAAGTGAAGACATACCTTGGCTGCATGAATGAGTTTCTGTATTCTTTGTCGTTGATGGTTATCTGTGTATACAAAAACAAAAATATTAAATCTGGGAAGACACAGATATCCCACTTCCTCAATATCCCGACACAAATGTTTTTTTTTAAACCCATCCGATGATCTTGCATAATAATACGAAGAAAGGGTGAGCGAAAGCCAGTTGATCATACCTACTGGCAGTTATAGTCTTATCTCCCGAAACCTCACCTGGCCCCTCTCTATTTTCCACCCCTCGTGCCCCATTTCTCTCCTCTCCGTTGGCTCCGTCCTCCAGCACTGAATCCCAGTCCTTTATCTTCAACAGGCAGTCTGTCAGGGACTAATGGAGAGAGAGAGAGAGAGAGAGAGTGAGAGTGAGAGAAAGCGTGAGAAGGCTTTACCATTTAAATAACTATAGTTTTTCCCCCAAGGAAACGTATTTTGTTGAGTGATACAACAAAACACAGTATATACCATTTAAAATAATCGAGGATTACCATTATGACTATAGCCTCAAATTAGTTGACACCCTAAATGGCGCAGCCTAACTAATTGTTAGTTGACACTAGGGCTGTGGCAGTCACAAAATGTCATCAGCCGGTGATTGTCAAGCAAATAAACTGTCGGTCTCACGGTAATTGACCATTACTTAATGTTTTTATATTATCTCCTGGCTTCCACACATTTTTTTATTTAACTAGGCAAGTCAGTTAAGAACAAATTCTTATTTACAATGACAGCCTAGGAACAGTGGGTTAACTGCCTTGCTCAAGGGCAGAACGACATATTTTTACCTTGTCAGCTCAGAGATTCGATCTAGCAACCTTTCGGTTACTCGTCCAACACTCTAACCAATAGGCTACCTGCCGCCTACAAGCCATTTTAAAAAGTCTAATAAATCCATGTAATATAGCCTACACCTTCACAATAAATCCATTATTTTAGACAGGTCTAAAGAAGCATGATATGAAGAACATGTAGTCTATTTCAGAAGAAAATAATAGAACTCAGATGTCCTTATGTTAGGTCCTGATGTGGCTGTGCCAAATGGCTGTGGGCTACACTAGTTAATTTAGCAGAAAAGATTTGCTTATAATCCCTGGCCTTATTTTATATTATAGTACAAAGAATACAAATGAACAATACTGAACAAATATAAATATTTTCTCCAAACAATTTGAGTGAGTGCACACGAGGCTATTCTGTGTTGAGCGGTTAACAAAGAAATAGGTACTCCTATATGCTTAATTTAGAGTTATTAATGTAACTTAAGTTCTACAAATGTTGGGCTATATGTTTTGATTTTTTATACATTGTAAGGCTACATGATGAGACAAATGATGATTTGAATGAAGTCTCTGTTTGTTTTGCGCAAGGCTGTACACACAAATAGTCTCATTCACAAATTTGACAAGCACTTGATAATTCCTCAAATTTCATGGCGGCGGCCGTAACGCGCCCCCTAAAAAATCCATGCCTTTTGCGGCCAGAGTCCTGCATTGAGCCCTTCTCCCGGTGTGTGCTGTGCAATCCGAAGAGTCTCTCACTCACACTGCTTTTCATCACGTGATCTTTTTTTGTTGTTTTGAGATCGGTCTTCCTCACAGGCTACAAGTTAAGGCAGAAACATCAGGGACGCAACTGTGCCCTTATCCAATTCAGAGGTGCATATTGAAGATATTTTGTCAGTCAACAAGATGTGGTGGCCTAACAAACAACAAAAGCACTAGCCTATGTCAATCTACTATCCCCCACAGTACAAAAGTCGACCTATTCTACTCTGTGCAAGAAATAAATATTCCAAACAGTCTGGGACAGTTGTGGGATGTGATCGATCCCAAATGATGCAAACGTTTTTTTATGCAATGTGGCTGACGCAACAGACGTTTAGCTTAAAAATGTTGATAAACTATTAGGCTATTTCTTCACATTATAAGCACAGCAATGCGCACATGGTTAAGTGCTATAGGCCCGAATGTTTCAAAACACCATTATTAAAAACGACCTTAAATGCAATTATGCATGTAATGCTTTTATTATAAAGGGGCTTTTTATGGTGAAAATTATCTTCCCCAATCTTGAAACTCACTCGCTGCTTATATATGCCAGTTAGGGTCTACACCCCTTGTAAAGCTGATCAATGTGTTTAATTTTAAGAAGTTATTTGGCCACTTTAGTTGTGATACAAACCATATAGACCTATGGGCTAGGCTACATGAGGTGTGCGACTATGATTCGAACAAGTCGCAAAAAAAAGGCATCGTTTCTTATGATGGGCATCATTCACAAATTATAATATATCATTCACAAGTGATAGGCTAATATTGTCACCGATCAGACTATTCTTTGATTTAATCTGGTATTTACATATACTAAATAATATATGTGTGACATTTGTTTTGATTTCGAATGGACCATTATCATGCACTTGCAAACAGAGGATGCTTTTCCCTGTGGTTTATTTTCATGCCAGCCAGGTAGGCTCTACTCCTGTTGTAAATATAAGCAATGTGCTTAATATTAGGAAAGTTGAGAAATAACTATAAAAAGCTGATGGAATCCTCCTCTTACGGCCATCACTCGGTTTTCTCCCGCAATTGCCTATAGAAATGTTGCGCAACATGAGCTCCTATGAAGTGTTTACATTGATGTCAGAGTGATTAGAGGGACAACAGAGAACTGAGTACCAGGTAGTAAACAAGTTTGGTAGGCTACTAATGACCAGCAGCAGCCCTTGGAGAAGCTTAATTACCGTGACTAAACAGTCATCTGGAATTTGACTGCCTTCATGACTGCCGGTGTGGCGGTAATACGGTCACCGCAACAGTCCTAGTTGACACCCTCAGTAATATTCAAAGTGTGTGGTGATTGCTTTTTCCCAGTACAGGGAAGAATATGCAAATGTTTGTTATAGGCACACATTTAGCTGCATGTGGTTTTTGCCAGTGCAGTAATATGAATGCAAACCTTGATGCTCTCGTCTTTGGTGGCAGCATCCTGCACCATTCCAGTGTAGGAGCTCTCACACATCCTCATCTCCTCCTCCAGTTCACTCATCCGTTCCCCCCAGTCCTCTGCTTCCTGGACCAGCTGTGGGAAGAGGGGGAGAGGGTGAGGACCCCACCAGAGTATAGGACACTTTCTGCTTTCTCTTCAGCACAACCCATGCAGGTTCTTTGTATAAACGGCAACCAGGCCTGATATGGAACTGGAGTATAAAACACAATAAGTGACAGAGCCATACATACAGATATCAATGGCTCTGACTCATTGGCACTGTATAGCTGTAAATGGACATCTTATATGTCAGGTTACATACCTGTGCATTTTTCTCCTGGAGCAAGGCCTTCTCTTCTTTTGCTGCCTCCAGATTATTCTGATTCCTCTCACTGTTCATATCATATATTTTTAGGGTTGTCTGTGCCTGAAAAGAGCAAAATATGTTACATCTATCCTGGCTCTAAGTGTGTGGACATTTTTTTTATTTTACCTTTATTTAACTAGGCAAGTCAGTTAAGAACAAATGCTTATGTTCATGGACGGCCTACGAACAGTGGGTGAACTGTCTTGTTCAGGTGTAGAACGACAGATTTTTACCTGGTCAGCTCGGGGATTCGATCTTGCAACCTTTCGGTTACTAGTCCAACACTAAGCTCTAACCACTAGGCAACCTGCCGCCCCGACATGATTAACATGCAGAACAGGAAGGAATTACCATTAACGTGTTGTTCATGATATATAACACTGTAATGCGGACCAGTGTCAGCGTCATACTTTACCTGTTCTGTCTGGGACTTGAGGTCCCTGGTTTCTTCTTCTACAGTTTTCAAGGTTTCCTGCATATCTGCAATCTGTAAAATCACGACATCTCAAAAATAAATGAACTGTGAAATATGAGCGCAAAGAGTGAAACTGAAAAAATAAAAGTAACGCATAAACATCAAAACACAGGAAAAGGTGAAAGATGTCCAGTCCGAAGTCAAACTCACCGTCTCCTCCTGCTGCAACCTCCTTGCTCTCTGGATATGTAGGTCCTCCTTTAACCTTTCTATATCATCTCCAAGCTGTGTATTTGACTGTTTCAGCCTCTGGAACATCACCTGAAGAGGAGACCATTATAGGTTTACTCAGACTTGAAAGTCACACGCATACCAAGTCCTTTTATACCATTTGCCAGTGTATTTAGGTGAAATATGAGACTCTTTATTCAGTATTGAGAACAATTATACTGTGTAATTTCTGTGTCTTACCTCCAGATTCTCCCTCTCTGCGGCGTGAGCCAAAACGCCACTATTCCGCAGGGCAGATTCCAGTTTTTCATACTAAAAAAGGTACATAAATAAACATAAACAAACAGTAGCAAAGGCATTCATAACACACAGGTCTATACAAAACACGTAATTTCCGAGGGCATTGCATTGAATAGTTTGCGAATCCAGTCAGTCAGAAACACACACACACACACTGCAATCTTTGACATAGGACTCACTTTTTGTTGAACCTCACTCAAAGTCTTAAGTACTTTGCACTTTTCATCTAATAGTTGAGCCACCTTCAGGCCCATCCGCCTCTCTTTGCCAGAATATAGTCTGCTCTTTATCTGGAAACAAGAACAATTTTGTGAGCTTGGTCACTCCCCGATCAAAAGAAAGAATGCTGTTGTTCATCTCTATACTTGCATGCTGGTATAAATATCAGACAGTCAACTTACACATTGGTAGAACCTGCAGGTGAACAATAGGAGGGTGCCCAACCCAAGTAACGTAGTGATGATGACAGCTTCCCATGGAAGTCCATACAGGTCAGGACCTGGCCTTACGTCATCAGGAAGGGATGACACAACCTGGGTAGAAAATCAGACAAATTGCTTACAATCAAAAGACTTGCTATAGTATTTTTATTCAGGTTTCAGGCCCTGGATTGTGGGTACATAACAGTCAAAATGCAAACGTCCAACTTCCTCTAAACACAGACACACAGCTAGTTGTTGTGAGTGATTGAAAAGTAAAGTGATTGCAACAAGGAGCCACAACAAGCTCGCATTTAACACCATTGTCTACTCCAAGTTCGTCACCAAGCTTAGGACTCTGGGTCTGAACCTCCTCCCTCTGCAACTGGATCCTGGACTTCCCGACGTGCCAACCCCAGGTGGTGAGGGTTGGCAACATTACCTCGGCCACGCTGACCCTCAACACAGGGTTGTGTGCTTAGTCCCCTCCTGTACTCGCTGTTCAACCACAAATGAGTGGCCACGCACAACTCCAATACAATCATCAAGTTTGCTGACAACACAACGATGAGTCACCCTACAGTGACCTGGCAGTGTGGCGCCAAAACAACAACCTATCCCTCAATGTCAGTAAGATCAAGGAGCCGATCTTCAGGAGGAGTGAGCATGCCCCCATCCACATCGACGGGGACGCAGTGGAGCAGTTTGAGAGCTTCAAGTTCCTTGGGGTCTAAATCACGAAAGACTTAATATGGTCCAAACACACACACACAGTCATGAAGAAGCTGCGATAGCATGGGGCCCTCAAAAAGGGAGTATTAAGAGTATTTTGACTGGCTGCATCACTGCCTGGTATGGCAAAAGTACTACCCTCAATCACATGGCGATAAAGAGGGTGGTGAGGACAGCCCAGTACTTCACTGGGGCAGAGCTCCCTGGCATCCAAGACATTTATATCAGGCAGTGTGGTAGGAAGGCCCTGACAATCGTTGAAGACTCCAACCTCCCTAGCCATAGACTATTCACTCTGCTTCTGCACAGCAAGTGATACTGGTGCATTAAGTCTGGCACCAACAGCCTCTTGAACAGCTTCTATCCCCAAGCAATAAGACTGATAAATAGCTACTACTCTGTTTATCTTATATCCTGATGCCTAGAAACCTTTCCCATATACATATCTACCATCACTCAAGTATCTCTGCACATTGTAAATACAGTATTGTAACTGACCCTGTACATAGTATGCTTACTTACTTATTGTGTTGGTCATATTTATTGGGTGCTTATTTGTATATATATATTTTTATATTACATTGTTATTGATTATTGCATTGTTGGGTTTTGAGTTTGCAAGAACTGTATTTCACTATACTTGTGTATGTGACATTAAACTTCAAACGTGAAACTTACTAGGCAGCTATCTAGCTACTTTGGGTGTTTTAACGCTTGGTCAATTTCAGTAAATTTTTGTGAACTCAGTGCGGTTGGCTTATTTTTTAGTTTTGAGATCGGTTTGCATGAATTCTGCGGTCCGGTTCACTTTTTTTAGGGCAATGTGAACAGAAAGCTTCCCAGGTTCGCTTGTCAGTATACCCGCACCACACACACTATTTTTTTTATTTCTGCGCATCCTTGACAATCCTTAATCAATATCTAAAAACAACACGCTTTTCCCCCGCGAATCTTCACATCATCTTCTCTCTTTTGTAGCACCAATGCGAGGGTTTATGGTAGGGGGACATGTGTTGCAGTAGTCTAGTGTGTGGTACAGGAATAATTACAAGCGAACCTGGGGAGTTGTGTTCACAATACCCTAAAAAGGGAACCGTACCTCTCGAGAGGATATCGGTTCGCTTCGGGGGCTCTTCGCTTAAATGATTAAGCGAACCGCAATGAGTTCACACAAATTGACTGAAAGGGACAAAGTCAAGTGTGAACACACTTACATTAGGATGCAACAGATAGCTAACGTTAGTTAGCTGGCTAAATGAGCTAACATGTCATTAGTTTACGTTACGATATCTTACCAGGAACAGTGTTCTCGTGGACAACAAGACAAAACACTAGCTAGCTAGTTAACTAAACAATGTAGATAAGCCATATTTGACAGTCCTACACAATGAATCATTGAATTCACAGAAATGACAAAGTTGGGTAACGCTAGCTACACCATTTGATGTTTTTAGCATTGACTAGTCCAAGCTAGCCATCTAGCATGCTAACTGGATTTGACACTCACATCTCTCACTTTCTCCACGGCTAGAGTGTAATAGGTCCTTGCTGTCATTTTAAAATCAGCCAATTGGGTAGCAACTGCCTCACCACTTGTTTGATCTTCCATTTGTCGAATATTTCATTGAAATACTATTTCCATGATTATATTAACATTGACAAAACAAATGCCCAGCTGTCATCTTGAAGTATCGTTGGCAACATGAAACTAGAGAGTTGGGACACGTATGACGCTCAAACGTGCGCAGGTTGATGGTATTTTATGCACCCAGAACTCGCTCAAACGATTCACTTTCGTTTATATTGTACTAAAACGAATATTGGTTGATTTGTATAATTCTAACCCTACACAGTAATGTGTTTATTTGACTTTTCACTCAAAAGGAGTATTGGTAAATGTTTCAGCGCCCCACTTCCTGCTTTAATGTTGAGTTGGTATATTCTCAACGTCACCAATTGTAGAACTATCCATGCTATCTTGCATCATTGGGACACCCTTAACGTTGCCATTTGAAATGGTTAAAATTAGAGTTGGGTTAGAGTAGAGGTTAAGGTTAGGGTTAATATTTAGTTTAGGGACGTCCAAAAGATTCCAAATAGCCCAAAATCTGTCCACGAAGTGAGGAATTTTTGTATGGAGGTCAATCAGTGTCTAATTTGGTGAATAACAAAATCGAATTGCTAATTTGCTATGTGAGTCTTATTTGATTGACTATACATTTCGTAATGGTTAGTTTGTTATAAATGCACTGTTATACGTGAATGCACTGTTATAAGTGAAGGCACGTGGCATTTCGGCATCTTTGGAAAAAAAGACTATATCAGAGTTGTCGGTGTTGTCATAGAGATAGAGGACCCATCAAAAAAAATGTTATTGGTCATACACATTTTGCAGATGTTATTGTAGGTGCTTATGATGGATAAAATCAGTTTACCTCGTCGGTTATACATCCACATCATCACCCGGGGTACTGTGGGTTAACTGCCTTGCTCAGGGGCAGAATGTCAGATTTTTACCTTGTCAGCTCGGGGATTCGATCTAGCAACCTTTCGGTTACTGGCCCAACACTCCCATTGAGGGTTCCACCATTTTAAAGTAGTCAACTGAATGGGGATTCCTATGAATTGGGAGCAATTAGCCAATGAAGAAGAAGAACATTGAATACTTTCAAATGGAGATAGCCTCAATGGCGCTGCCCATGCTGTCACAGATGCTATAGTGGCACAGATAAAAGATGAGTCCTCTATCTCTATAGACTTTTGTTCACATGCATATCTACCTTATCATTGGCTAAAATGGTCCCACCTGATCTCGCCTACTTCCATCTTTGAGGACATGTTTTTCCATTGTTAGAGCGGGTCACTTTACAATCTTGTCAATATAATAGACAATCCTTGCCTACACTCAAACTGATGAAACCTGGATGAAACAAATGCAAATTGTAGTACTCTGCAAAATGTTTTGAAAACAGCACATATTCAACCTCTATACCCATTCTCAAATAATCTATAAACATGGAATAAGTGATCTTTCCCTCCAGCTGAGACCAACTGTTACTAAAGTCCCTCTGCTGTCAGCTGCCCTGCCCTTTCAGAGTAGGCCCAGAAGTTGTTGTTGGTTGAGAGTTTACCTTTCAGCTAACTTCTCAGTGCATGTCCAAAACACTATCTCTCACTCACCTGGTCAACATCCTGAACATCCATCTCTATTCTCTATTTAAAATGCTCATGTTATTGCACTACCACAGTCCAGTGAATAGCCTAGTCACCAAAGCCAACTCCTCAAAGTGTTGGATGATGACTGTGATGGATGATTTATTGCATACCAGGGAAACATACCAGAGGTTTTAAAGGACCAGCTTCTTCGGCTATCGGGTCAATTAATAGTGTAATGGGCTGTTATGTCTAATTCAAATGCCACAACCAAAGTTCCCTCTTGGAAGAATTAAGCTATTCTATTATAATGATGACGAAGAGGGGACATTCATATTGACACATGCATTGTGCAGTCCAATCCTTTTAAATTAGATCTCATTACATCTCAATAGATGACACAGGGGTATATTTAAAGCAGTCATTTGAGCATTCTTACCTGTACAGTGAGCCATTTCAGAAGCACCTTAACCATCAGCATATGAGCAATAGTATCATCAGTGACTTGACGTGCAGAAGTCGAAAGATATTCCACCCCTGCTTATCTTTAACTCCCTCCCTGGTTTGCCCATCCATCTGCCAGTCTGAATGCCCCCCTCAGTAGATATATTTTATTTTCAGGTTGGTTAGGTCTTCGTTTTCCTTACGAGTAAAACAATCATTATTGATGCAGTTTGTCTTGTCTGTATCTGCAGGAGAACATGTTGTATTATGACACTAATTCATTCTTAAAACATGAAGACATTGTCAATAAATGGTGGTCAGATTTAGAACATTTCTAACAATGACCGAATTGCAAAAACTTTGACAAAATATGCTAACCTTTCCAATATTGACATGCAAGAGACATGCAAACACTGGTAGGAATCTTTTTGTTATGTTTGACAGGAGTATTTCTAGTTTTGTAGTGACACACGTTTTGTGGATTTGTCTTCATCCTCCAGAGTTTTTGTCCAATCCATGTAATACTGCAGGAGCCTCTCCAAGCCTGATATTATAGCAAGGTCCTTATCACCATCTTGGCCCTCATTCAAAGTCTCTGAGCGTCTTAGGTTGTAGTCAAGCCACATTAGTATGTGCTTCCCAAACAAGTCCAACAAAGTAGTTCTCACCTGCACTTAGGTGCTTTTGGATATTCTTGTATTCTTTCAAAAATGTTGTCGCTCTGTCAGAGTCCTCTACTGAAGGTGACTGAGACTGTGGTTCTGGTTCATGGAGGTCCAAGTCAGGAATAACAGGTAGGGGTTCTTGTTATTCTTCTTCTCATCCCTTTAGTTCTGATAATTCTTGATAATTAGAACAACTATCTGAAAGGAAATTCTCACCTGAATACAATGTATCATGGTCTACTGTTCTCTCTGACAGAGTAATGACATCATTAGCTTCATAAGTGGGGGAAAGCTGATTGACTGCACGTAAATTATCATAAGCTAATTCGCCCATCATCGGTTTCGCTATCCTGTTGGCCTAATTCCTGTGCTCTCTCCTTCTCAAGACTGATCTTATTATGCAATCCTTTGGTCCTTTTTGAAAGTATTTCATTGCTACTGACTCTTAGATGTGATTACTGTCAGTATCTGATTCCTGTTTTTCTTGTGGCAGATTTTTGTCCTCAATTGCTGTCGTCTGGTCATTCATCATCCTGGATCTATCCTTCAGGATGTTTTCCTCGTCACTGTCTTTTTTTAGATTCATTGACTTCCCGTGGTCATGAATGAAATCTTCCATTGACAAGTTTTCTGTATCTGCCTCCTCAAGGATTGCTGTCTGTCTTTTTTAATTTCCTGTTACTGTCTCAGGGGGAACTAGCTCTGAGCTATCAGGATAACTTTTGATTTTAGCATCATATCTGGAACGGCTGTGTTTCATCATTCTCAAAGACATTGTCTCGCTCAACTTCAACTATTTTCCCTGGTTCTATCCACTCTGTCTCAGTAACTTCAATATTTGAACCCTCTTTCAACTATCTCAGATGCTTTGCCCACTATATTACATTCCCTACCATCATTGACTTTATCAGATAAAAGTTTGTTACTTGTAGTGTCATCATTTAGTATAGTTGAGTCTAACGTTGGGTCATGGGTTATGTTTATCAACCCTACTGTATCTATGGGATCAGCCTCGTGCCACTCCTTGGAATGATCAGAGGAGAGAAATTCTTCTTGATCAACAACTTACATTACATTGGATTTACTTCCCTCATAGTTTAGAAGAGAACGAGTCTTTCAGAGAAACTGAATCTTTGTTGATTTCTTCAACATGAACATTCTTATCTGGTGCCTTGAATGTATTCTCATTCTAGTCCTTACTTATCCACCTCCACACTTGAGGTAATCAAATGATGTCCTTCCTGTCCTGAGACATTTTCAGTGACATGTTCAGCTAGGAATAGATTCAAAATAGATTCAGCTATATCAGCATTATGCAGATAGGGGTCAGGTGTCTGTGCGATTTCCTCCAGCACTGAAGCATCATCAGTAGCTGGCGTGTTTGTCTGATTATCACTGTCCTCTTCTGCCGGGCACTGAGACACTAGAATACTATCCTCTCCTGTCTGATTGGATGAGACCACTTTAATGCCTGTAGTGTCAATGTCCTCCACGTCAGCATGCATTACAGACGTGTCCTTTGATACATCAGGTAGCTCCTCTGTTAATATTTCTGATTTTGTCTGAATAAGAGTAAAATCAGATAGATTTGAAGTCCCTGAGCCTTCTAAAACGTTCCGACCAACTGAGTGATCAGGCTCACCATCATCTAGGCTATTTTCAGAGGTCAGCAGCAGGACTCTCTTGATGGTGATTAGAGACATCTTCATCACTTGAATGCATAAGCCCATTGAGGAGCACAGTTGATTTTCGCACATCCTCATTGTCCAACACAAATTGGTTTGGCTCCACGAGAACTGAAAGGTTGTGGTGACATCATCTAACTCTAATCTACCTGCAGAGTTATGCTCATCATTTTCACTGATCTCAGCGATAGCTGTATCAACTTCAAGATTCAGTATGCCAGTTGTGTTCTTTAATTGAGGGTCGTGGGACAATGAAATATTCTTGCTAGTGTCAAGAGCGTTTTGAATGCCTCCTGTATTTCATTAGCACTCTGAACCTTACCTATAGTGGAGAGAACAAGTATTTGATGCACTGCCGATTTTGCAGGTTTTCCCACTTACAAAGCATGTAGAGGTCTGTCATTTTTATCATAGGTACACTTCAACTGTGAGAGACAGAATCTAAAACAAAAATCCAGAAAATCACATTGTATGATTTTTAAGTAATTAATTAGCATTTTATTGCATGACATAAGTATTTGATACGTCAGAAAAGCTTAACTTAATATTTGGTACAGAAACCTTTGTTTGCAATTACAGAGATCATACGTTTCCTGTAGTTCTTGACCAGGTTTGCACACACTGCAGCAGGGATTTTGGCCCACTCCTCCATACAGACCTTCTCCACATCCTTCAGGTTTCGGGGCTGTCGCTTGGCAATACGGACTTTCAGCTCCCTCCAAAGATGTTCTATTGGGTTCAGGTCTGGAGACTAGGTCTGGCTAGGCCACTCCAGGACCTTGAGATGCTATTAACGGGGCCACTCCTTAGTTTCCCTGGCTGTGTGTTTCTGGTCGTTGTCATGCTGGAAGACCCAGCCACGACCCATCTTCAATGCTCTTACTGAGGGAAGGAGGTTGTTGGCCAAGATCTCGTGATACATGGCCCCATCCATCCTCCCCGCAATACGGTGCAGTCGTCCTGTCCCCTTTGCAGAAAAGCATCCCCGGAGAATGATGTTTCCACCTCCAAGCTTCACGGTTGGGATGGTGTTCTTGGGGTTGTACTCATCCTTCTTCCTCCTCCAAACACAGCGAGTGGAGTTTAGACCAAAAAGCTCAATTTTTGTCTCATCAGACCACATGACCTTCTCCCATTCCTCCTCTGGATCATCCAGATGGCCATTGGCAAACTTCAGACGGGCCTGGACATGCGCTGGCTTGAGCAGGGGGACCTTGCGTGTGCTGCAGGATTTTAATACATGGCGGCCTAGTGTGTTACTAATGGTCTTCTTTGAGACTGTGGTCCCAGCTCTCTTCAGGTCATTGACCAGGTCCTGCCGTGTAGTTCTGGGCTGATCCCTCACCTTCCTCATGATCATTGATGCCTCAAGAGGTGAGATCTTGCATGGAGCCCCAGACCGAGGGTGATTGACCGTCATCTTGAACTTCTTCCATTTTCTAATAATTGCACCAACAGTTGTTGCCTTCTCACCAAGCTGCTTGCCTATTGTCCTGTAGCCCATCCCAGCCTTGTGCAGGTCTACCATTTTATCCCTTATGTCCTTACACAGCTCTCTGGTCTTGGCCATTGTGGAGAGGTTGGAGTCTGTTTGATTGAGTGTGTGGACAGGTGTCTTTTATACAGGTAACGAGTTCAAACAGGTGCAGTTAATACAGGTAATGAGTGGAGAACAGGAAGTCTTCTTAAAGAAAAACTAACCGGTCTGTGAGAGCCGGAATTCTTACTGGTTGGTAGGTGATCAAATACTTATGTCATGCAATAAAATGCTAATTAATTACTTAAAAATCATACAATGTGATTTTCTGGATTTTTGTTTTAGATTCCGTCTCTCACAGTTGAAGTGTACGTACCTATGATAAAAATTACAGACCTCTACATGCTTTGTAAGTAGGAAAACCTGCAGAATCGGCAGTGTATCAAATACTTGTTCTCCCCACTGTATATTTAATGGAGGGGGATGTGGAGCCTCATTGCTGTCATTACCATCATTTTGGGATAGCCATCTGAGGAGTAGCGGAGATCTCTCTATTGGCATCTGCGGTTTTATATCTGTTACCTCATCAATTTGAGCATTTTTATAATCGGTATCTGCCTGAAACAGTGATGCCAGAGTGTCAAACATGGATGAGAACACAGACTGAGACTTCTGACTGAAGGCTGATATCTTTATACTCTTTATCCTTGTCTATAACTATATCCTCCTCCTCTTCATTATCCTGTTCCCCATAAAGGCCTGCAATATTGTTATAGATTCTGCCATACCACCCTGCATCTTCCTCTTTTCTAAATTCACCACCATTTCTTCCTGACGGTCTTTTTGACCGTCGTCATAATCCCCAACAGGTTTTGAGGGGTGTGTGTCTGTTCTCTCTGTCTCCTTACCAGTGTCATCATCTCTGTGGTGCTCTGTTTATTTTATTTGCTCCACTGTAGCATCATGATGAGACTGACTTAAGTCAAGGTCCTGTGGGTCTGTTATATCATTTCATCTGGATCAATGTTTTCCTCTCTGCCTGCTGCTGGTACTCTCTCTTCAACTTTATCCTGATAAGACTGACAAAATATAAGACATCTCCATTGCCAATATTCAACCAGGAGTTAGAAGTTGGGGGTTGCTCTTCCACTTCCTTTCCTCTGGAGCTTTTTCATCAAAACCGAAGGCACTAGTCAGTCCATCTCCAAACCAGATGGACATTTCGGTCTGCTTTGTCTCTTCCTCCAATTGGTTCCCATCAATGTCCAAAGCATGTTTCCTTCTCTTGAAAGACTGTTCTGGGTTGTCATCTTTGGGATCATCAGGGCTTTCCCCACCTAAACCAAGCAATCCAGTTACTGTAGAGTCAATCCACTGAGACCCACCTTGTTCGCTAGGTGCAGGTTTGGTATCCATGGAAAAGTCTTCCATTCTGACCTGATTGGCATTTTTGTTCTTGTTTCATCACTGCCCTGTGACGAATGTTTGGACACAAAGACATCTTTGGAAGTTTTAGATTCTGGAGCATTATTGGTGGTGATCTCTTGAAATTCTGAACCGATATAGACTTCATTGTCCCACTCACTGGAATCATTATCAATTAATGTGCCATACTCATCAATGCAGAAGAAGTCATGTTTCTGGAAGGAACAGAAGAAGAGCTTTAACAGAATGTCTTTAATAGAAAGGTTTAAAGCACCGATTATTCACCCTTTAATTTACATACTTTCAGTACACATATACAGGCCCAAAACGGAAATGCATAGAGCACTGCAAAGATTACCTGTGTGGCTACTTCTTTCTCTGTGATTTGCATACATTTCCTAAATTTTCACAGCATATTTTAGAAAATATCAATAACGTCTATCAATCTGAAATACAGTTTAGCGCACAAACATTATTGCATATTTCACATTCAACAAAATGTAATTGATCGTAATTTTAGTTGTATTGTGGTACTTTTCTGTAAAAATATGGGTTGTAATGAAAAACGCTTACACTTCCTGTACATAGATCATCTCCTTTACCACTGAGTTTGTGGTAAAAAAATATCACATCCCCCTATTTAGAAGTTAAGGAATCTACAGTCCTCTTCCCAATGCTCTAGTGACCCTGACCCGACTCAGAAAGCCTATGAAAAGTCAAATAAGGTCATCAGACGACAGACAACACCATTCTGTATACTTCTGGCCCCTCTTTGGACACTGTGTTAACTAACCTCCAGACGAGCTTCAATGCCATACAACTCTCCTTCCGTGGCCTCCAACTGCTCTTAAATGCAAATAAAACTAAATACATGCTATTCAACCGATCACTGCCCGCACCTGCACGCCCGTCCAGCATCACTACTCTGGATGGTTCTGACTTAGAATACGTGGACAACTACAAATACCTAGGTGTCTGGTTAGACTGTAAACTCTCCTTACAGACTCACATTAAGCATCTCAAATCCAAAATTAAATATAGAATCGGCTTCCTATATCTCAACAAAGCATCCTTCACTCATGCTGCCAAACATACACTCGTAAAACTGACCATCCTACCGATCCTCGACTTCGGTGATGTCATCTATAAAATAGCCTCCAACACTACTCAACAAACTGGATGCAGTCTATCACAGTGCCATCCGTTTTGTCACCAAAGCCTCATACACTACCCAACATTGCGACCTGTACTCTCTCGTTGGTTGGCCCTCGCTTCAAACTCGTCGCAAAACCCAGGGGCTACGGGTTATCTACAAGTCTCTGCTAGGTAAAGCCCCGCATTATCTCAGCTCACTGGTCACCATAGCAGCACCCACTCGTAGCACGTGCTCCAGCAGGTATATCTCACTGGTCACCCCCAAAGCAAATTCCTCCTTTGTTCGTCTTTCCTTCCAGTTCTCTGTTGCCAATGACTGGAACGAACTGAAAAAATGAAGCTGGAGACTCATATCTCCCTCACTACCTTTATTAAGCGCCAGCTGTCAGAGCAGCTCACAGATCACTGCAACTGTACATAGCCCATCTATAAACAGCCCATCTATCTACCTACGTCATCCCTATAGTGTATTTATTTATTTATCTTGCTCCTTTGCACCCAAGTATCTCTACTTGCCCTTTCATCTTCTGCACATCTACCATTCCAGTGTTTAATTGCTATATTGTAATTATTTCACCACCATGGCCTATTTCTTGCCTTATCTCCCTTATCTTACCTCATTTGCACTCACTGTATATTGACTTTTTATTTTCTTTTGTTCTACTGTATTAGTGACTGTTTTGTTTATTCCATGTGTAACTCTGTGTTGTTGTATGTGTCGAATTGCTATGCTTTATCTTGGCCAGGTCGCAGTTGCAAATAAGAACTTGTTCTCAACTTGCCTACCTGGTTAAATAAAGGTTAAATAAAAATAAATAAATAAAAAATCATAGGAATTTTTACTTTACAGGAAGGGATATAAAACATGTATTTGTTATATGAGATACATATTTCTTTCTTCTCTTGTTGTGTACAGTCGTGGCCAAAAGTTTTTGAGAATGACACAAATATACATTTTCACAAAGTCTGCTGCCTCCGTTTGTATGATGGCAATTTGCATATACTCCAGAATGTTATGAAGAGTGATCAGATGAATTGCAATTAATTGCAAAGTCCGTCTTTGCCATGCAAATGAACTGAATCCCCCCGAAATATTTCCACTGCATTTCAGCCCTGCCACAAAAGGACCAGCTGACATCATGTCAGTGATTCTCTCGTTAACACAGGTGTGAGTGTTGACGAGGACAAGGCTGAAGATCACTCTGTCATGCTGATTGAGTTTGAATAACAGACTGGAAGATTCAAAAGGAAAGTGGTGCTTGGAATCATTGTTATTCCTTTGTCAACCATGGTTACCTGCAAGGAAACACGTGCCGTCATCACTGCTTTACACAAAAAGGGCTAAACAGGCAAGGATATTGCTGCCAGTAAGATTGCACCTAAATCAACCATTTATCGGATTATCAAGTACTTCAAGGAGAGCGGTTCAATTGTTGTGAAGAAGGCTTCAGAGCGTCCAAGAAAGTCTAGCAAGCGCCAGGACCGTCTCCTAAAGTTGATTCAGCTGCGGGATCGGGGAACCACCAGTACAGAGCTTGCTCATGAACGGCAGCAGGGAGGTGTGAGTGCATCTGCATGCACAGTGAGGCAAAGACTTTTGGAGGATGGCCTGGTGTCAAGGAGGGCAGCAAAGAAGCCACTTCTCTCCAGGAAAAACATCAGGGACAGACTGATATTCTGCAAAAGGTACAGAGATTGGACTGCTGAGGACTGGGGTAAAGTCATTTTCTCTGATGAATCCCCTTTCCGATTGTTTGGGGCATCCAGAAAACAGCTTGTCCGGAGAAGACAAGGTGAGCGCTACAATCAGTCCTTTGTCCTGCCAACAGTAAAGCATCCTGAGACCATTCATGTGTGGGGTTGCTTCTCAGCCAAGGGAGTGGGCTCACTCACAATTTTGCCTAAGAAAATAGACATGAATAAAGATTGGTACCAACACATCTTCCGAGAGCAACGTCTCCCAATCATCCAGGAACAGTTTGGTGACGAACAATGCCTTTTCCTGAATGATGGAGCACCTTGCCATAAGGTAAAAGTGATAGCTAAGTCACTCGAGGAACAAAACATCGATATTTTGTGTCCAAGGCCAGGAAACTCCCCAGACCTTAATCCCATTGAGATCTTGTGGTCAAGAGGCAGGTGGACAAACAGAAACCCACAAATTCTGACAAACTCCACTGCATTTATTATGCAAGAATGGGCTGCCATTAGTCAGGTTGTGGCCCAGAAGTCAATTAACAGCATGCCGAGGTGGATTGCAGAGGTCTTGAAAAAGAAGGGTCAACACTGCAAATATTGACTCTTTGCATCAACGTCATGTAATTGTCAATAAAAGCCTTTGACACTTATGAAATGCTTGAAATTATACTTCAGTATTCCATAGTAACATCTGACAAAAATATCTAAGACACTGAAGCAGCAAACTTTGTGAAAATTTATATTTGTGTCATTCTCAAAACTTTTGGCCACGGCTGCACTTACTTTCATAATCCCCAAGTTAGAGTTGGAAAAATGCAAATAGTAAATGTCCAAAGGTATATCGTTGAAATAGCCATATTGATGTTGGAAAGTCCAGTAATGTAAAACCTGACTAAAGCAGTCCTTGAGATGAACAGTCAGGTTGCATTGAATTCCATAGTGTCAAATTGACAGTGCCTTCAAGCTGTTGATGTAACATCTCAACAAGTATAGACGTTTCAATAGCTAAATGAGGGATTCAAGATACAATGTAACTGAGGGGTAATGATTAATTTGTAACAAGATACCAATTTAATTGTATTAAGGAGCTGATCATTAAGAAACACAAACAACCAATGATTTTATAACTATCTCCCTTCAAGTGATTTAAACTATTCGTATAGTCATTATGGCGTAGTAGATTTTGTTAGAAAAAAATATGTGGAACATTCTATTTTCGACTTTGACCTGTGGAACTTAGAATGCAAAATACACGTAATATATGCCATTTAGCAGACGCTTTTATCCAAAGCGACTTACAGTCATGTGTGCATACATTCTACGTATGGGTGGTCCCGGGGATCGAACCCACTACCCTGGCGTTACAAGCGCCATGCTCTACCAACTGAGCTACAGAAGGACCACACGTGCAGCATCTTCTTTAAATCTCCATGACAACGGGCGCGTTCTATATGCGTCATGATTGATTCGATAGTCGAACAAGATGGCGACAACGTTTGTTTTGATGTGAGACTTGTGTCGTTATCCAACATAACAACCTTTATAAAGTGGTATTTTAAGAAGTACAATAGTAAGTGCAACGGTCATTGGTTAATTTAACATTGTATCAGTCTGACACTGACCATAAGGTTTGCAGCATCATCATGAAATCTGACGCGGAGGAACTAATGCCAAGGCTTCTGCCTGTGGAAACATGCGGCATTGAAACGGGGGAAGACGTCAATCTTAACGAGCCTCCAAGAAATCCCCAGGAATATTTGAGGCAGGTTCAGTAAGTCCTTCAGCTCTGTCTTTTGATATTTTTTCACGCTTATGATCAGGAAACACGCATTCACGTAAGTAAAAACAACACTGCCTTTCTCATTTTCAGATTAGAGGCGTCTCTCTGTCCAGATGTTGTGGTGGCTAAGATTGATCCAAAGAAATTGAAAAAGAAACAGACAGTGAATGTGTCGGTAAGTTTCACCACACTGTCACAAATTAAATGTAGCCTACGGTCTTGATTTTTCCCAGCCAACGCAGATATGTTTTGGGCTCCCGAGGGGCACTGCGGTCTAAGGCACTGCATCTCAGTGCTAGAGCCGTCACTACAGACACCCTGATTCGAATCCAGGCTGTGTCCCATAGGGAGGTGCACAATTGGCCCAGCATCGTTCAGGGTTGGCCGGTGTAGGACATCATTGTAAATAAGAATTTGTTCTTATCTGACTTGCCTAATAAAATAAGTAAATAAAACATGTATGAAGGGGAGAGAGAGCGAGAGAGTCTGTCTGTATAATTTCCTGTCAAATCTTCTATTTGGTAGCTCATGGGTTGCCAAGCTGCTCCACAAGGATTTTCACCAAGTTTAAAATGGCAGCGAGAGCAAGTCACCAACTTCTCAGAAATAAGACGGGTAACCATAGATTTGACTACCCATTAGAGTTGTTTGTCGCTTTGTTTTGAAGTGACTTATTCTGATAATGTTTTACTACTTGCAGAGTATCAGTAAGCACAGACTACACTGGAGTGGTCAAGCTTTAGATGACAATGTGTTAATGGTAAGTATGAGGATGATTTTTGTTGTTGTTGGAAAAGTGAATTGTAAAATACAGCAACCTTACAGTACGTGTTCTGTATCTAGCCAAAACAGGATGCAGAGGAACAATGGAAAAAGTTCTGCCTGGGTGAAAATGTTTATCTGAACTCTCCTCCAACTGACCATGTTACTGAAGATCCAGGCCTTGATTATGTGAAGGTAACTGTATATAGACCACAGGAACTATTTAAGTGATGCATCTTGCAGGATTTCTGTGTAAAAATGGACATGAATCATGTTTGACATTTACCCACCTGTTTCACCAGGTTGGTTTTCCACCTTTCCTTAGCATAGTGAGCAGGTTAAATCAGGTGAATGTTTTCGCAGCATTGGCATGATACTTACTACACTAATTTCTCATCAATTGATGCTTTCTTTCATTACCTAAATGGCAATACTTGTGTTTGACACTCTCTAAATTATTATTCCCTTCTAGGCCACAGTCTCTGCAGTTTTGGAGTACTTGATAAACTGGTTTGAAGAGAGAGAGTTTGTCCCACAGTTAGTGAGTTCAGTTTCTTTAATATTATCAATACAGAGTTTGTGCCTCTTTTAATGCTTTCGTGGCTAATATGTGCTCAACTTCTCTAGGGAAGATGGCAGTATGCACTGCTGGCTTGCCTTGAGAAACCTCTCCTCCCTGAAGCACATTCTCTAATAAGACAGCTGGCCAGACGGAGTTCTGAAGTGCGGACCAATCTGGTAGGGTGATATAGTGTCTTGTATTAATGTTGAGATGAAAGGTTGCAAACCAACTTCCTTATGGAGAATTAAAATGTAACTACATTAATGTTAGATGCTCAAATGTTTGCATGATAATATTTGATAATGATGAACAGAGTATATTTACAGGAACACCAAGAAGATGAAAGGTTGTCTCCTCTCAACTTGATGATCTGCCTTGTTGCTAGGTAAGTTTATTTGACTTCACAAACTCATAGCCAGGAAACAGTGTCATTTGATTGCTCATGTTTACATTTTTTTTCTTACATAGGTACTTTGATCAAAACGACTTGGCCGATAAGGAGGACTAAACGGGTTGATGAAATCCACGATCAGGCTGGAACTCATCACCCCATGAGCTGAAGCTCTATGAACCCATCACCATGCTCCGATGTAGCATCTGTGGCAATTTGAAGCCTTTAGATAAAGCAACTATTGAGTCTTATGGAGAACATTTGACCCAATAGATTTGGCATTTAGCAAACACTCTTATCCAGAGTGACTTACAGAAGCAATTAGGGTAAAGTACCTTACTTAAGCATATTTTTAACTTAGTCTGCTCAGCATTCAAACCAGTGACTTTTGGTTACTGGTCCAATGCTCTTAACTGCTAAGCTACCTGGTGCAATTAGACAGTTTATTTGTTTCTATTACAGTTTGTGTTCACTTTCTGCTATTGCTGGAGTTAAATAAAATGTTTGCTTTCACAATTGTTGTGGCTTGTGTAACAGTACAGCTTTCTTCCCTCGCCCCAATCTGGGCTTGAACTAGGGACCCTCTGCACGCATCAACAGTCACCCTCCAAGCATCGTTACCTAGCAAAGCAAGGGGAACCACTACTTCAAGGTCTCAAAGAGAGTGATGTCACCGATTGAAACGCTATTAGCACGCACCACCGCTAACTAGCTAGCCATTTCACATCGGTTACACTCACCCCCTTTTCCACAGCAACCAGTGATTCGGGTCAACAGCATCAATGTAACAGTATAGCTTCCGTCCCTCTCCTCGCCCCAAACTGGGCTCGAACCAGGGACCCTCTGCACACATCAACCACAGTCACTAACGGGGCCCTTGCAGGGCAACCACTACTTCAAGGTCTCAGAGTGAGTGAAATCACCGATTAAAACGCTAATAGCGGGCACCACCGCTAACTAGCTAGCCATTTCACATCGGTTACACTTGCATCTCTACAAGCCCACCACTGCTCTGTACCATCAAGGAAAACTATGCCATAAAGACATTGCACATCCTGTTATTCTGAATGAGTGTTTTAGTGACTGTTACCAGATATTTTAGGCTCCACTGTTCTGTGGTGTATCTCTAGGACCAAAACAACCAAATTATTTGTCATTATCAAAATCATTCATTCATCAACAAACTAATGGACATTGTTGACTGGGAAAAGCTTACAATTTATGTCCGTGTGCGTTTAGATTACGAAGTTGCCGATTGGGCTTTTGAGTTGTCAATCAAGATAGTGAAACGCGCTTATCACCCAGTGATGCTTTGCGACGAGCGACCAACACTTAGCTGGCGTGCCCGCGAGGAAAGGCAGTTACTGTAGCTAAGATGGCGGTGGCAGTGGGATCTTTGCAAGCCCAGCTTGAGAAAGCGAAAGAGAGTTTGAAAAATGTAGACGATAATATTCGTAAATTAACTGGTCGGGATCCTAATGAATTGAGGTATGACAAAAGGGCATTTTAAAACTTCAATTGTAGTAACCCTTTCAGCATTCGTTCGTCCTCTAGCTAACTATGCTGAATAGCTAGCAACAAATGCCAATCCCATGACAAAAATGGCATCTCCCATTCTCGTGCATAACCAGCTAGCCGCTTGGTTGCGTGCCTGTGCTGTCGAATGGAATCGGCCGTGTGCTACTTGGCTAGCTAGCTGCAATTACAAATACTTATGCAATTACTATAGTTCGGTAACTAACGTTACTGTTTTTTACTTAGCTAACGTTATGTCCATATATTGTTCAACTGGTAAAGTTAGCAAGTTGGCTAGCTATTCGGTTGTTGCTCGCTAGTGTCCTTTGGCTGGCTCGTTTCGATTCAGACTTCCAGACTACATTTATATTTAAGTCATTTAGCAGACGCTCTTATCCAGAGCGACTTACAAATTGGACTAGTCAGAGTAACTAACGTTACTTGAAGTAACAGTAGTTAGCTATGCCACATTGATTTATTTATCTTTTTTATTCTATACCTCCAACCCTGCCCCCTATGTAACGTTGGCTACGTTTTTCTAAAAACAATGATAGTTATAGCTAGCTCTGGTCATCTATGTTAAATGTAACGGTATGTAATTTCTCTGCTTTTCCTTACAGACCCGGCCAAGTTAGACGGCCAACCATCCCAGGTGTTGGAGGAGGTAGGGGGCGAGGAATCAACTTGTTGAGGTAAAACATATTTCATATTTAGGCTTTATCTCCAACAGTATGTGTGGTGTTTGTAATTCATTGAGCTTTATTTTGTATTTGTCTGCAGGCGTGGACTCTCCGACATCAGCGGTGGACCAGGAGGACCCCCAGTGAAACAGAGGGATATTGAAGGGGCCCTCCTGAGGTAAGAGTAATCTGTAGATCTAGCCCATTTCCAGATGTAGTGGAGATGAGTCCATAGTCATGGGAAGTAGGGGTGTTACAACACCCCCTGAAAAAATCATAATAAAAATGTATATAAAAACAATAGGCCTTCTTGTATTAGGAATCCAGGCTGTAGGGAGTCCCATAGAGCGGCGCACAATTGACCCAGCATGGTCCGGTTTTGGCATTTATAGGCAGTCATTCTTAATAAGAATTTGTTCTTATTACTGACTTGCCTATTTAAATAAAGGTTACATTTAAAAAGTAGTTGTTATTGTTATTATTAATAATAACTGACTGATATAGCAGTCTGCAGCGCAGGGATTTTTCTTTGACAAATGTAATGTTAGTGCGCTGGGCCTTTACTACTGCTGTATTAGTGGATCGATACAGCCATCTGCAGCGTGTGGGAAAATGTTTTTAAATTTTGTTTTATAAATTAGACAAATTTAAAACATTGCGTTGTCAGAACATGTAAATATCCTCTATAAATCACACTGGGTATGCAGGGAGGTTGGTTCAAGTTGTCTTTCAATTGCATAATCTCCTTACTCTGCCTGTCCACTCTGTCTTGAGCTTGCTCTCTCGGTTGCAACAATTGATCAACTGGTACTGGCTCGCAGTGTGTTAGGATGTTTTAGGGATTAATCCAGCAAAATAAAATTGACAGATCTCATACATGTCCTCTAAAGAGATTAAGTCATTTTTGCTTCCCTCATTTTCGAATGCCTGGTTGAGTAGTTAACAAAAATATTCTAAAACCAGTGCAGATCTGATAGTTACCATACATAGGATGGATGCACAGACAAGTGAAACTAACAGACACTGAGGATATTGACAAGGCAGATAGCCAGAGAGAGACTTATCTTCTGCAAGAGCCCAACTTTCACTTAGTAGGCTGTCATTCCTTGTTGCATGATTATTGCAGTCACTTCCATATGGTGTCAATTAATTGGCGGTGGGCACTCCTAAAAAGGTATTGCCCTACACCTGGTGGCATTCAAATGGGTTTTTATTTGATGTGGCCTGTTAATCACACACTTGTGTTGCTCATGTCTTTGTTGTATAGGCTGGCCGGTGACCAGAGAGGGAGGAGAGATTCACGCCATGACAGCGACGCTGAAGATGATGACGATGTCAAAAAGGTAGACCATCATTATACACACTGTCTGACTCTTTTACCTTGATGTTTTAAAATCCAACTCTCCACTTGCCTTTGTCCAAACACAGCCAGTGTTGCAGTCATCAGTAGTAGCTACCTCCAAGGAGCGTACACGTCGAGACCTGATCCAGGATCAGACCATGGATGAGAGGGGAAAACAAAGGTAACATGTCATTGTACATGCTTAGGGACATAATGGTCTTTAGTTTGTGTATCTCCAAGAAATCATGTAAACGTTATTCTTTGTTGTCCTTTTTCCCTATAGGAATCGACGCATGTTTGGCCTGTTGATGGGAACATTACAGAAATTCAAGCAGGAATCTAATGTGGCAACGGATAGGGTAGGAATATTGTTTACTCTTAACACTGGTGAACTAGTACTCTAATACAGTAAATGCATGAGTCACCTTACAGAATTAGCCTTCGAGCTAGCTTGGTGAAAATTATTCTGGCTGTTAGGATATAGTTTGGAATATTTGCTTAATGGGGAAATGGTATGTGTGAATTTATATATATTTTTGATCTATCTCTTCTCAGCAAAAGAAACGCATTGAGATTGAACAAAAATTGGAAGTTCAAGCTGAACAAGAGCGCAAAAAAGTAGAGGGCGAAAGACGAGAGCTCTTTGAGGAGAGGCGTGCCAAGCAGACAGAGCTGAGACTGTTGGAACAGAAAGTGGAGCTTGCTCAGTTGGTAAAGACTTTTCTTGAAAGCAATATTCAACCTCATTGGTTGTGCTGGTGCCAAAAAATAAAATGTTTTAATCTGTAATAACATTGCACTAAGGTGAAATGAAACCTTTGTGTGTGTGACAGTTTTCCCCATATGTAAATGGGACGGTTGAATGCTCATGAACTTTTTTGTATTCTAGCAAGAGGAGTGGAATGTGCACAACACAAAAATTGTCAAGTACATCCGCACAAAGACAAAGCCACCCATCTTCTTTCTGCCTGGGAGGATGTGCTCAGCCACTCAGAAGCTCTTAGATGAGTCTCAGAAAAAAATGAATGGTAAGCAATTGTGCAATTAGCCAAATTATTCTGCCCTCCAACAAGTAGCCATAATACACTTCCTATCCTTGGTGTGGATTGTGGTGTCACTGAATATAAAAAATAAATAAAAAAATCCCTGTTTTCAGTTATGTTTGAGGAGAGACGCGAGGCATTTGCTGAACATCTGAATAAGATGGAGGCTCGGCCTCGGCGCCAGTCTCAGAGGGACACCGCTCTGGGTAAGGACCTGAAGAAAGAAGATCGAGAGGAGGGTAAGCCCACGGGTCAGGTAGTCAAAGTGACAGGTAACAGGTTTGATGTGGAGATGGAGGAGGAAGATGAGGCAACAATAGAGGAGGAAGAGGGGGGTGAGGGTATAAAACGTAAGGAGGACAGAAAGAAAAAGCCAGTAGAGAAAGTCGGGGAGCAGGAGTCTAAGAAGGGGGGGACTAAAGCAGATGAGATGGAGGAGGCTGAGGAAGACAGTCAAGACACTAGAATAGTGGAGTTTAGAGATGTGGGGGAGCAGATGGAGGGTACTGCACTAGTGAGGGAGGCTGAAGGGCAGGCCAGGGATGGGGATCAGAAGATTGAGGATAGTCCAGTGGAGGTAGGTAATGAGAAAGGAGTAGAAGAGCAGCAACCGGTTAAGGCAGAAAAGGAGCCCCTTCACGGTCAGGACCTCACAGCTGTGTCAGACGGCCAGGAGAAGAGCATTGATATGCAACCAAATGAAGATGAAGAGCCACGTACAGAAGTGGCCACACCCCTGCTCTCAGAGTGCAACCCTCGTGTGGAAGTCTCTGATGTAACATCTATGGCTCCTGAGGTTCAGATCCCCCTACTGGAGACTGGAACGGATCCAGAGCCGCTCACAACCGAGCAGAGCCAAGAGGCTGATCAAGGTGCCATAAAGCAGACCATTAATGCCCAGCCTGCCCAGGCCCAGGATGATGCTGCGGCTCCCAAGGAGCTGGCGCCCCCGAGCAAGGAAGCCAGCAGGGGACGTAAGAAGTCAAAGGACAAAAAGGGAGGTGGTGGTGGTAGAAGCAGCAGTAGCTCATCTAGCAGCTCCTCCGGCTCCTCGTCCAGTGGGAGCTCTGGCTCCTCCTCTAGTGGCTCCTCCAGCAGGAGCAGCTCCTCCAGTGGCAGCTCCTCCAGCTCCTCTAGCAGGAGCCGCAGCCGAGGGAGGAAGGACAAGAAACGTAGGAGGAGGCCATCTGAGAGGGACAGGGAGAGAAAGAAGGCAGTAGTTGAGAGGAGCCACAAGTCATCCAAGGGCAGTGGTCGTGAATCCAAAGGTTCCAAAGATAAGGGCTCCAAGTCTGACAGGAAGAGGACCACCTCTGAAGGCAGCCGGTCAGGGAAGAGGTCCTCTCGCGGCGACAGGGATCGCAAGTCAGATAGGAAGGAAAAGAGGCGTTAAAGTTGAGTGAGTTCTGCTGTCATGTCATGCTTAGTTTTGTTTCTACTTTTGATAAATACATTTTCGTAACTGAAAGGTTGTGGATTTCCTTAAATGCAATTCACCAGAAGAGGGACGCTAAAACTGCCTCAGTGTATTTTCTTCGAATAATGTGGGTTTTTAATCATCACGCTTTTTCTCTAGTCACCAGTCAGTTTTGACATTATCTTTGCTGCTCTGGTTTCTGGACTTCTTTTACCTCAATTTTTATTTTATTAGACTTTTCTATTGTCTGCTTTTACTGTAATTGATGCATCAAGTTTACATTTTCTCTCCCATAAATGTCTTTACTTGTTCAAAAGCATAGGAGCAATGAGAATAGGGTGGGTTGCATACTGGGTGTATTCTCTGAATCCAGTGTTGGTGGTAATTGTGCATTTTCAGTTGTATAATGTTGAACACTTGTAACTTACAGCTTTTTGATCCATATAAAGCCAGTCTGACCATGTACAATGTCTAGCTATGCATTGTTGAAGACACTTGTTTTGGAAAGTGATGTTAATATTTTTTTTGTCCAAATGAAACCTAAGCATATTGAATAAAAAAAACATGATTACTTGACTTGTCTGAAATGGTTCCGTGTCAATGCTCCAAGATATTTTTGTACAGTCTGTTTCATTAAATGCCACATGCAAATTAGGATGCTGAACTCCTGACTCCATGTATTTCGGAGTGTCGCTTTAGGATGTTTTTAGATGAATAACTGATGAAACATGTTTCATAGAATTCATGGATAGACCCTCTGACCGACTAGGACTTTATTTTTTACAGTGATATATGAACGTCTGGAACACCATCCTCCAATCTGTAATGTCATTCATTGCCATAGTTCCAGCCTTCATACCGCTTTCTGCCAAGTGACTTGATGGAAGGTAGTCCTATTTGAACATGGTGCAGGCAAAGAGCAATGTGTTTCTCAAATGCTATTGCTTGTTATATTACTTAGATAAAGCGATTTGAATGAGTCCAGTACTAAATGGACAGTTCTAAGTTTGTAGATGACTGACCACCCTCTTCATAACTGGCATAAAAATGGAAATATTAAAACAAGGTTATTGGGTAGTGTGACTGCATACAAATGTAGTTAAACTGTACAAATCACACTGGATGCAAAGGCATTAACAATGTCTCTGAAATGTAAATTCCCAGAAAGTTGATACGTTTAGATTTTATAGATGTTTTGTGCTTTCAGTCCTTCGTTCTAGTTATACCAGAGACACAATACTTGTGAAGTCCACTTGGTGTCAGTAGTGCCTCAGTGAGTTTCTGTTGCTGACTCACTGGTTGCGTTTTCACAGGTAGCCCAATTCAGATTTCTTTCCACTAATTGATCTTTGGAACAATAGGATCGGCTCATGCCAATAACTGGGCAAAAGATAAGAATTGTGATCCCTGTGTAAATGCAGCCATTGAGTACTCGTGGACAAACTGAATGCTGAACTGAATGGTTATAAAAATTAAAAAAACTAACCTTTATTTAACTAGGCAAGTCTGCTCAGAACAAATTCTTATTTGCAATGACGGCCTACCTAGGCCAATTGTGCACCGCCCTATGGGACTACCAATCACGGCCGTATGTGATACAGCCTGGAATCAAACCAGGAACTGTAGTGACGCTTCTTTCAGTGCCTTAGACCGCTGTGCCACACAGCCGTCCACATAATCAATTGCAATGTTGTTCGTTATCTTTTAACTGTATAGAATATTTACTTTTGATTTGGGGTCAGTGCAAGGATAAAGGTTGTTTACTAGGCCTGCTAGTGGATAGTGAGGTCCAGCTGTGTCCCCAAGATCTCCCCCTGAATCGCTGTAGCCAGGCAGATGTTTCCCCTAACCCTTTGCTCTGAGTTGTTCTTGTTGAAACCATATACTGTGTTGCCATGTATGTAATACAATATATCTAAACAAGACTCCTTTAATATAACTCTAACTTTGTTTCTCCTCCATTGCCCACTCATCCCCTTCACGCCGGCTTGTGCATTGGGCAGCAACAAAGGCATTCCATTTTTGTCTGTTTCTGCCCATCTTCTCCACCGTGCCCCAGCTGTTGTTGGACCTCGGTCTTGATTGTTCTCCACCACATTGTCTTGGGCTTCCACCGCTTAGTGCTTTCAAAAAGTATTTGCACCCATTTACTTTATCCACATGTTGTTGTGTTATAGCCTGAATTTAACATGGATTAATTTACAATACCTTATAATGTCAAAGTTGACCATGTTTTTAGACTTTAAAAAAAATTAAAAGCTAAAATGTCTTGAGTCAAAAAGAATTCAACCCCATAGTTATGGCAAGCCTAAATAAGTTCAGGAGTAAAAATGGGATTAAGTCACGTAGGTCTAATAATAGTGTTCAACATGATTTCTGAATGACTACCTCATCTCTGTACCCCTATATACAATGATCTGTAAGGTCACTCATTTGAGCAGTGAATTTCAACCACAGAGTCAACCACAAAGACCAGGGAGGTTTTCCAATGACTCGCAAAGAAGGGTGCCTATTGGTAGATGGGTAAAAAAAAAAACACACATTGAATATCCCTTTTAGCATGGTGAAGTTATTAATTACACTTTCGATGGTGTATCAATACACCCAGTCACTACAAACATACATGCGTCCTTCCTAACTAATTTGCCAGCGAGGAAGGAAACCGCTCAGGGATTTCAACATGAGGCAAATGGTGACTTTAAAACAGTTACAGAGTTTAATGGCTTTGATAGGAGACAACTGAGGATGAATCAACAACATTGTAGTTACTCCACAACACAAACCTAATTGACAGAGTAAAGGAGGAAGCCTGCACAGAATAAAAATATTTCAAAACATGCATCCTGTTTGCAATAAGGCACTAAATTAAAACAGAAAAAAATGTGGGCAAGAAATTAACTCTATCTACTGAATACAATGTGTTATGTTTGGTGTAAATCCAATGCATCACTGTACGGCTCTTCATATTTTTAAGCATAGTGGTGGCTGCATCATGTTATGGGTATGCTCGTCATCGGCAAGGACTAGGGGGAGTTTTTTTAGGTTACAAATAAACGGAATAGAGCTAAGCACAGGCAAATCCTATAGGAAAACCGTGTTCAATCTGCTTTTCAACAGACACTGGGAGACAAATTCACCTTCAGCAGGACATTAACCTAAAATATACACAAGTTGCTTACCAAGACGACATTGAATGTTCCTGATTGGCCTAGACACAGTTTCGACTTAAATCGTCTTGAGAATCTATAGCAAGACTTGAAAATGGCTGTCCAGCAATAATCAACAACCGACTTGATAGAGCTTGAATAATGTAAAAAAATAATAATATGCAAATATTGTATAATCCAGGTGTGTAAAGGTGTGTAGATATTTACCCAGAAAGACTCAGCTGTAATTGCTGCCGATTCTAACATGTATTGGTGTCTCAGGTGTGTGAATACTTATGTAAATGATATATTTCTATATTTCATTTTCAAGCAATTTGCAAAACTTTCTAAAAACATGTTTTCACTTGGTCATTATGGGGTATTGTGTTTAGATGGTTGAGAAAAAAAAGACATGTAATCCATTTGAATTCAACAAAATGTGGAATAAATCAAGGGTATGAATACTTTCTGAAGGCACTGTAAATAAATTTGATTTAATTTAATTTGTATGTATGCCTTCTGGAGTCCAATGGACAGCTATTCTTGGGATGAAGTCTGCACTCTTTCTCAGGACCTGTCCAATCCAGCAGGGTATCTTGAGTATGGCATCCATGGCTTCCTGCTTTGTTTGTCTTAGGAGGTTGGTGTTTGATATTGTGTTTGGCCAGAAGATGTGCATGATTCTCTGGAGAAGACCGGGTGTGTGTAAGGGACAAAAGTGAGTAGTCAGCTGTTCTTTCCCCCGGCTCATTAGCGTCCTGCGTCTGATGAGGCCGGATAATGCAGCCCTTCTATTGATCCTCATCCTCCCTCCCTCCACCCAACAGCCAACTGACTGATCCACTGGAGGAAAACTGCTGGATAAACAGTACCAGACCGGGGTTCAAATACTATTTGAGCTTGCCTTGCACAATGGAACCAATAGAATAGTGTTAAAACTGAACCCTGGCACTCCAGGCTGGCGTGAGAAAACGGTCAAAGTATTTGAAAGATCTTCAGGTCTCAATATTTCAGAAGTGAAGTAAGTGGAGTAAGTGGAGTAAGTGGAGTAAGGGAGTGCTGGGTAGGGGAGGGACTGAGTGACCAGTCTGATAAACAGATGTGGAATAATAGGCTAGTGACAAGGCAAAAAAGAGTACTGTAGTTCCAGTAGGTAACTACATAGCAAAATAGTAATGAAGTACAGAAAACAATACCTAGATTGGAATTAAGTTCAACTACAATGAAGCTACTGCAAAATGTAGTTAAATTACTAGTTAAACTACATGCAGTTCACTTCTCCCCAACACTGGTAAACACAGAGATACATAGTTTTGATGTCTTCACTATTATTCTATAATGTAGAAATAGTAAAAATAAAGAAAAACCCTTGAAGTAGGTGCGTCTAAACATTTGACTGGTAATGTAAATTGCCCAGGTTTATTATTTTTATTATGTCATTCTGTCTTTAAAATGGTTTCATATGGCTCTTGTTATAACTAGGACTATGAGCACTGCCATGCCTCTGTTATGTTTGATTAGCTGAAGCCAACTACTTTTTCAATGTGTTAATGTTTTTCATGAAACAAGGACATAAGACTTGTGTTTTGACAGGCAGTCCAATTCTGTTAATTCTTTCACTAATTGGGTTTTTGACTAATCAGATCAGCTCTGAAAAAAATCTGATGTGATTGGTCAAAATACCAATTTGTGGAAACAATATCAGAATTGGTCTGCCTGTGTAAAGGTAGCCATAGTAGCATAACCAAGTTGCAGGAAAGGAACCTTTAATACAACAGTCAGCCACTATAGCAGGTCTAACTTTCCCCCTCTGAAGGTTGATTCAAAGTCTTTGAGGTGACCCGGACCTGTGTGTACTAACAGGGTGAGGAGACAAAGTAGCCAGTAGTGGTTATAGTTCTGGGGCCTTACCCAGTTGAACAGCTAACTGGTCATTCTGGGCAAGATGCAGCGACAAGGGCAGTATCCTTCCTGTATGACTGGAAGGGTATTCTGGACTGCCCAATCTCCATAGACAAACATTGGCAGTAGAATGGCTTTACTGAAGAGCTCAATGACTTTTAACGTGGCACAGTCATAGGATACCACCTTTCCAACAAGTCAGTTAGTCAAATTTCTGCCCTGCTAAAGCTGCCCCGGGCAACTGTAAGTGCTGTTATTGTGAAGTGGAAACGTCTAGGCTCAGCCGCAAAGTGGTAGGCCACACACAGAATGGGACTGCCGAGTGCTGAAGCACGTAGCGCGTAAAAAATAGTCTGTCCTTAGTTCCAACACACACTACCGAGTTCCAAACGGCCTCTGGAAGCAACGTCAGCACAAGAACTGTTCGTTGGGAGCTGAAATGGGTTTTCATGGCCGAGCAGCTGCACAAGCCTAAGATCACCATGTGCAATGACAAGCATCGGCTGGAGTGGTGTAAAGCTCGCCGCCATTGGACTAGTAGTAGAAACATATTCTCTGCAGTGATGAATCACGCTTCACCATCTGGCTATCCGACAGATGAATCTGGGTTTGGCGGACGCCAGGAAAATGCTACCTGCCCGAAGGCATAGTACCAACTGTAAAATTTGTTGGAGGAGGAATAATGGTCTAGGGCCATATTTCATGGTTCGGGTTAGGCCCCTTAGTTTAAGTGAAGGCAAATTTTAACACTAAATCATACAATGACATTCTAGACGATTCTGTGCTTCCAACTGTGTGGCAACAGCATAACAATGCCCCCGTGCACAAAGCGAGGTCCATACAGAAATGGTTTGTCGAGATCGGTTTGGAAGGACTTGAGAATCCTTGAAGCACAGAATCCTGACCTCAACCGCATCAAACACCTTTGGGATGAATTGGAACGTGACTGCGAGCCAGGCCTAATCGCCCAACATCAGCGCCTGACCTCACTAATGTTCTTGTGGCTGAATGGAACAAGTACCCGCAGCAATGTTCCAACATCTTGTAGAAAGCCTTCCCAGAAGAGTGGAGGCTGTTATAGCAGCAAAGGTGGGACCAACTCACTATTAATACCCATGATTTTGGAATGAGATCTTCGACGAGCAGGTCTCCACATACTTTTGGTCAGATGGCATTTTGGCTGTTGAATGGCCTCCTGATATGTGGAAGTTCCATGAAGTCTCTGTCTTTATTAACTGAATGTTTTTCCTGGTTTTCTCCTGTTGGGTATGGAAAGTGTTACATACAAAACACAAGTGTTAAAAATATGACTACAGTGTAACACGGCTACAGTGAAACACTGAAAATGCAAAAGGCATAAACCTACTTATGGGATATTCATAGTTGTGTTTTGTGTTGAGCACATCAGTGTGTTGTTGGTTGGTAGTCAGATGTATTCATATGATATGTGTGTGTGTCATTTTGATGCATAAAAAACATTTTGGAAAGAGAACAGTTTTGAATGCAGTGTTTTCTTTTGCTAGAGATTTGTAGAGTTTTTTGCTTTTTGTGTTTAGAGTTTTGGGAAAATGAGCCAAAGATTCAGCAAATGTGTGTAAACAATTGTGGAAAACTGTAAACCACCATATATATAATGGTATTGTGGCAACCATAATGTATTTGGAGTCAAATGTGGGCGGAGCCACCTTACGTAATTGCAAGAGGCTAAACATATAACATCCACAGAGGAACCTTTTACTGAAAAAAAGTCAATTTTCACTGTTTCAGCCCACTTGTTTTCCTTAGAACAGATTAGATTACAATACCCACAAAATCAAAAAACGTGTAACTGTATGTATTTTTGGCATACAGGACCATGCAGCACTGAATGAGAGCAAGTTGTCTATTAATCAGCTACCAAAAAGCCAAGCTTACTTTCATAAATATTCATACTTTATATTTCCACCTATTGTATCTCTGTGTTTACAGGTCTATATTTCCAAGATGCATTAAGATATCCTAATGCTCTTAATTTGTGCATGTAGTGCAGACAACTGACTACTTGTATTCCACATTAGCAATATCAGAGCTTGCAACATTGGGTTACACGAGCTTATGTCCCCCACAACCAGGCATTCACTTTTTGAGTTTAGAGCGTGTCACAATATCTATCAATTTAACCACGTTTTCGGGTAAAACATTTTTTTCACAACCATCCATTTCATAAATCGCAGACATTACAGATGTAAAATAGCATGGTTGTTCATCTCAAAAACTAAAGCCCTTTTTGAGGATTGTCCACAAGCCTATAAGGGACGGTTCTTGGAGAGCTGCCCATCAGGACAGTTAAGGTGCTGGGGTGTAGGGGGAGGCAGGGTAGAGGGGGTACTATGGTAGAGAGGGGCAGTGTGAGTGACCAGCCTGATAAACAGGAGTGAGTTATGAAAAACTTTATGTATTTGGTTCCTGGTCTTCCTACAGAATCAGGTAATTGCCAAAAAGTTCAAGTGACTGTGTGAAAGAGGCAAGCTATTGGAGAAATGACGTCAACAATAATTTGAGGGTTTAATAATAAGTTACGATACTTCTCTTCTTGCCCCTTCATCATATACAGCGGAACTGAATGATCTAATCCTCCTGACTCTTGCATTTAGGTGTTCTTTGAGCTCTAGTACTTTCTCAGTGGTCAGCTGTTTTGAGAGTAGTCTGATTTTCAGATCAATAGTGAGATTTTTCCCTTCAAGCTTCAAAGCCAAGGGTGGGTGGGGGTAGAGCTGGGTTTAATGAGACCACAGGGCTCTTTAGAAGCTGCTGTGTGTCCCCTAAAGCCAGCTCAAACTAGCTGGAACACACTAGGGGTGTGTTCCAAAATGCATACTTGTGTTCTATCTAGACTAGAGCGTTTAGCGATTCTGGAAGTAAACTGTCATTTTTCAAGGGCGATTCCAAACATAAGAACGCGAAAAGGAAAGTACTAAGTGTGACGGAATTGGAGACAAGTGGGAGTGGAGTTGCTGTGTGGGAGTGAATGATGGTCAAAGATAAAAGTTTTTAATAAAAAAAAAAAAAGTCAAAATAAAACATCATAAAAAGTACATTTGAATGACACTGAGGGGCAGTGTTTTTACAACCAATGCCGGTTTGCCTGTGGCTGATGCCGTGCAGGTGTTTGTACACATGCATATACACACACTCTCATTCAAATAAACACATACAAGAACACACACATATATGTAATTGTGCCAGACATGCACACAAACATATACAGTTGGCATTGCTGTTATGATTTTAGTTGTCCTTGATATTCTTTGTTTTAAATGTATTTTTTATATTTTTTAATTGCATTGTTGTTTTGCTGTTTTCTTCTGTCATTTCCTTTTTTCTCAGTGGTTGGTTGAGGGGCAGCTTTTGTGAACTGAGGGGGGATCTTGGAAGGTTCGGGTTCACGTTTTTTGGCCTGGTGGTAGATCTGTCACCGTGCCCTTGAGCAGGGCACTGACCCAGGATGCTTCTGTGTGTCGCTCTGAATGGGAATCTGTTAGGATGACTGGTATGATGTAGTTGTTGAGCGGCTTCACTGCAAGTATATGTTTCGGATATTCAATAAAAAAATATATATTACAAAAAAAGTGTGATGGATATTTTATACATGTGCTTTTCTTAGAACTCATTTTGTGTTCTATTCATGTGCTGTTCTAATAACCATTTTCTGTGTTCATGCAAGTGACTGACTGTACGAATCCTCACTATCAGTAGCTGCAATTTGGCAGTACGCCCAGACCTTGTTTTGAGAACGAAATATATCTCAATTTCAAGGTCTCAGCTTAGAGAGAAGAAGCCTCGTGAGGTATTGGTCTGTCACATGTTATGAACCGGTATTGGTCAATCACATGAATGAAACAAAACGGTAATGATTAATTAATATATACTTTTTTCTTTTTCAAACACCACAAACTCATGTTCGGGAAAAGAAAAAGGTGAAACTAATCTACGCCTGTTCTGATAAAAACCTTAGGGCATTTAGCCTCAGGGGATGCCTTGCTTGACCACACCCTCCTTCCTTGCTCCTGGTCTGCCCTGCCTCTTCCACCAATCCATTTGTTTTTTATGGACAGAAAAGAGAAGCTCTGAGCTGTCCGATCAGGTCCATTGTTTACTGAGGTGGCCCAAGGAGAACTCCTGATTGACATGTGTACTATGGTGCATTGAGTTGGTTGCAACCTTACCAGTGCGCTGACATTAAACAATGATTGATTTAAGATTGGCTTCGAGTGTCCCTGTTTAAGAATTTCCACAACATAAGTATACCGGAAGTTCTATTAGCATACTTGGGAGGTCTGGAAAATGAAGCACACATGAGAGCATACTTTTTCGTTCCCTTCGCCAGAGAAGCTATCCCATAACACTTTGCGACACAGCAAAAAAAACAAAAAAATCCTCCCCACTTGGGAGAAAATGTAAGGAATAAATAACTTTGTTAAACGTAAGTATTAGATTTATTTACCAATCCATTTTTGTTTTTACAAATGATTTCATATGAATTTTGAATTCAGATGTTAAGTCACCGCTGTTTAGCAGCCCGCTAGCCAAGCTAAGTTAATTCATCAAATCAAATCAAATTTATTTATATAGCCCTTCGTACATCAGCTTATATCTCAAAGTGCTGTACAGAAACCCAGCCTAAAACCCCAAACAGCAAGCAATGCAGGTGTAGAAGCACGGTGGCTAGGAAAAACTCCCTAGAAAGGCCAAAACATAGGAAGAAACCTAGAGAGGAACCAGGCTATGTGGGGTGGCCAGTCCTCTTCTGGCTGTGCCGGGTGGAGATTATAACAGAACATGGCCAAGATGTTCAAATGTTCATAAATGACCAGCATGGTCGAATAATAATAAGGCAGAACAGTTGAAACTGGAGCAGCAGCACGGCCAGGTGGACTGGGGACAGCAAGGAGTCATCATGTCAGGTAGTCCTGGGGCATGGTCCTAGGGCTCAGGTCCTCCGAGAGAGAGAAAGAAAGAGAGAAGGAGAGAATTAGAGAATGCACACTTAGTTTCACACAGGACACTGAATAGGACAGGAGAAGTACTCCAGATATATCAAACTGACCCTAGCCCCCCGACACATCAACTACTGCAGCATAAATACTGGAGGCTGAGATAGGAGGGGTCAGGAGACACTGTGGCCCCATCCGAGGACACCCCCGGACAGGGCCAAACAGGAAGGATATCTTCAACCACCAACTTACCATCCTGAGACAAGTCTGAGTATAGCCCACAAAGATCTCCGCCATGGCACAACCCAAGGGGGGGGCGCCAACCCAGACAGGATGACCACATCAGTGAATCAACCCGCTCAGGTGACGTACCCCTTCCAGGGACAACATGAGAGAGCCCCAGCAAGCCAGTGACTCAGCCCCTGTAATAGGGTTAGAGGCAGAGAATCCCAGTGGAAAGAGGGGAACCGGCCAGGCAGAGACAGCAAGGGCGTTTCGTTGCTCCAGAGCCTTTCCGTTCACCTTCCCATTCCTGGGCCAGACTACACTCAATCATATGACCCACTGAAGAGATGAGTCTTCAGTAAAGACTTAAAGGTTGAGACCGAGTTTGCGTCTCTGACATGGGTAGGCAGACCGTTCCATAAAAATGGAGCTCTATAGGAGAAAGCCCTGCCTCCAGCTGTTTGCTTACAAATTCTGGGGACAATTAGGAGGCCTGCGTCTTGTGACCGTAGTGTACGTGTAGGTATGTACGGCAGGACCAAATCAGAGAGATAGGTAGGAGCAAGCCCATGTAATGCTTTGTAGGTTAGCAGTAAAACCTTGAAATCAGCCCTTGCTTTGACAGGAAGCCAGTGTAGAGAGACTAGCACTGGAGTAATATGATCAATTTTTTTGGTTATAGTCAGGATTCTAGCAGCCGTATTTAGCACTAACTGAAGTTTATTTAGTGCTTTATCTGAGTAGCTGGAAAGTAGAGCATTGCAGTCGTTTAACCTAGAAGTGACAAAAGCATGGATAAATGTTTCTGCATCATTTTTGGACAGAAAGTTTCTGATTTTTGCAATGTTACGTAGATGGAAAAAAGCTGTCCTTGAAATGGTCTTGATATGTTCTTCAAAAGAGAGATCAGGGTCCAGAGTAACGCCGAGGTCCTTCACAGTTTTATTTGAGACGACTGTACAACCATTAAGATTAATTGTCAGATTCAACAGAAGATCTCTTTGTTTCTTGGAAACTAGAACAAGCATCTCTGTTTTGTCCGAGTTTAAAAGTAGAAAGTTTGCAGCCATCCACTTCCTTATGTCTGAAACACATGCTTCTAGCAAGGGCAATTTTGGGGCTTCACCATGTTTCATTGAAATGTACAGCTGTGTGTCATCGGCATAGCAGTGAAAGTTAACATTATGTTTTTGAATAACATCCCAAAGAGGTAAAATATATAGTGAAAACAATAGTGGTCCTAAAACGGAACCTTGAGGAACACCGAAATTTACAGTTGATTTGTCAGAGGACAAACCATTCACAGAGACAAACTGATATCTTTCCGACAGATAAGATCTAAACCAGGCCAGAACTTGTCCGTCTAGACCAATTTGGGTTTCCAATCTCAAGGTTTCCAGTGTCAAGAGATATAGTACTAAAACACTTGAGCGTCTCTCTTGATCCTAGGTCCTGGGAGAGTTGTGCAGACTCAGGACAACTGAGCTTTGAAGGAATACGCAGATTTAAAGAGGAGTCCGTAATTTGCTTTCTAATAATCATAATCTTTTCCTCAAAGAAGTTCATGAATTTATCACTGCTAAAGTCAAAGTCGTCCTCTCTTGGGGAATGCTGCTTTTTAGTTAGCTTTGCGACAGTATCAAAAAGAAATTTCGGGTTGTTCTTATTTTCCTCAATTAAGTTAGAAAAATAGGATGATCGAGCAGCAGTAAGGGCTCTTCGGTACTGCACGGTACTGTCTTTCCAAGCTAGTCGGAAGACTTCCAGTTTGGTGTGGCGCCATTTCCGTTCCAATTTTCTGGAAGCTTGTTTCAGAGCTCGGGTATTTTCTGTGTACCAGGGAGCTAGTTTATTATGAGAAATGTTTTTAGTTTATAGGGGTGCAACTGCATCTAGGGTATTGCGCAAGGTTAAATTGAGTTCCTCAGTTAGGTGGTTAACTGATTTTTGTCCTCTGGCGTCCTTGGGTAGACAGAGGGAATCTGGAAGGACATCAAGGAATCTTTGTGTTCCTTGGTTGGGATCTGAGCAGATTATGTGTTGCAATTGCAAACGTAATAAAATGGTGGTCCGATAGTCCAGGATTATGAGGAAAAACATTAAGATCCACAACATTTATTCCATGGGACAAAACTAGGTCCAGCGTATGACTGTGACAGTGAGTGGGTCCAGAGACATGTTGGACAAAACCCACTGAGTCGATGATGGCTCCGAAAGCCTTTTGGAGTGGGTCTGTGGACTTTTCCATGTGAATATTAAAGTCACCAAAGATTAGAATATTATCTGCTATGACTACAAGGTCCGATAGGAATTCAGGGAACTCAGTGAGGAACGCTTTATATGGCCCAGGAGGCCTGTAAAACAGTAGCTATAAAAAGTGATTGTTAGCTCGTAGTTGTTAGCTCGTAGTTAGCTCATAGGACACGATGGCTAGCGAGCAGGAGATCTCGTCCTGGTTATTAGCTAAACAAGCTAATTATAAAATGATCAGTGTCAATTCTGAAGACCCGGACATTTTTTAAAATCCTGAATTTGTGAATTTCCAAGCCAGCTAATTAAACATGAGGCAAATCGTTTTTTGTTTGTTTTTTTTGTTTTGTTTTCAGGGACAAAACAACTGATGCGTACCTTTCACTCCATGGCAGGACAAAATATTTGTGCCCAACTGGTTTGGAGGCAAGACATTTGAACAACATTTGATTAAAAACATAAGAAATGCAGCTACCTGTGTTCTGTTCAATCTAGGCTTGCTTGCCAGCCAGCCAAGTTATTAGTGCATTCATACATGATCAGTCAATACATGCATGCAGTCTGTTCACCTGACGTTCTAACTTTCTTGTTACTTTCCCCTCCCCTCGTATTTCACCATTGCATATAAAGAAAATGTTTTAAATGATAAAGTAAAAGTAAATCAGTGACAACTTGATCAAGCCTATGAATATGTAAAACTGTTTACAAAATCATTGCACATTGACAAGGTAGTTTTGGTTCTCAGCAACTGGAACCAGCACTGAAATTTGAGCAGCAAGGTTATTTTCTCCTCCTTTGGCATTATGTTCCTGCTCTGTTCTCCTCAGGTTTAAGCACATCCCACCCCGTCAGCCAGACAGATGTAAAGAACTTGCAAACCTCTTTCCCGAACTTGAAACCTCACTATGTTAAAAGTAGATCCACACGTTATTCTCTATCATGCAGAATTGTCAGCTCATTGTAACATAAAGCTCATTCTAAAATACAGACGAGTGATTTCTGCCCCAGGGTACTGCACCGTGTGTGCATTTTTATTCCTGCCCAGCAATCATGTTCAATTATTTATTGTCTACAATTTAGACCACAGTAAGTTGAATGGGGTGTTTGTGAAAGGCTGGAACAAAAACCTGTAAACTCCTGTCCTCTGTATAAAAAACCTGTGGCTTTTATGACAAAATGTGCCCTCGTGTACTGAACAAGCTTTTGAATGTTAATTCCTTGATGTGCCTCACTTGGGGATGCTAAAAGGTTTATTCTATTCGACTGAGCCATTTACTTTATGTTTGTATTATCTTTTATTATTTATTGTTGTTTTATAGTCGAAGGAACCTGCAAGTAAGCATTTCATTGGACCATGTGTATCCTGTACATAGCACTAATAAAACTTGAAATGTGACATCTTTTGTACACTGGACTGTGTTGTAAGAATTCATACACACATACAGGAAAACCAATTAAAGGGTCCATATTGTTTTTAAATGACACGGTCTCCCCACGGTTTTGAGGCTTAGGCATCTGGGGACTGCATTTCATGTGTCTAATCCCCTGCAAGGAGTGAAAAGCATTAATAATATTTCAATGGTGTATTAATTTAATTTTATATATATTCCTGTTTGATATGCATGCATAATATGAAATTAGACATGTTCTCCTTTATAATATGCCAGTGTTTATTTTGTATTCAATGCATTTAGGTTACATTAGGATGAAGTAGTCTAGGCTTTCTAATCTAGTAATGCATCATATCACTTATCAATTAGTTATCAATGCATAAGGTGAATATAAAATCTGTCTTTAACATCAGTGTCATTTAATAATATGCATGGGTGTAAGAGCATGGGTGTTATATTTATCACAATGCAAGCGTGCTCATTGAAATAAAACACCAGCAGTCCTAATGCAATGCAATATTAGCTTCACAGTGAAACACCACTATTCTGGCTATTTGTCGTTCTTAAACTCAAAAATGGTTGTTTATCTTACCCGTGAAACGTCCACAACTGTCACACCCTGATCTGCTTCACCTGTCCATGTGATTGTTTCCACAACCTCCAGGTGTCGCTTATTTCCCCTGGTGTATTTATCCCTGTCTCTCTGTGCCAGTTTGTCTTGTACAGAGGGGCAAAAAAGTATTTAGTCAGCCACCAATTGTGCAAGTTCTCCCACTTAAAAATATGAGAGAGGCCTGTAATTTTCATCATAGGTACACTTCGACTATGACAGACAAATTGAGAAAAAAAATCCAGAAAATCACATTGTAGAATTTTTAATGAATTTATTAGCAAATTATGGTGGAAAATAAGTATTTGGTCACCTACAAACAAGCAAGATTTCTGGCTCTCACAGACCTGTAACTTCTTCTTTAATCTGGGGCTCCATGCAAGATCTCACCCCGTGGGGTCAAAATGATCACAAGAACGGTGAGCAAAAATCCCAGAACCACATGGGGGGTCCTAGTGAATGACCTGCAGAGAGCTGGGACCAAAGTAGCAAAGCCTACCATCAGTAACACACTACGCCGCCAGGGACTCAAATCTTGCAGTGCCAGACGTGTCCCCCTGCTTAAGCCAGTACATGTCCAGGCTCGTCTGAAGTTTGCTTGAGAGCATTTGGATGATCCAGAAGAAGATTGGGAGAATGTCATATGGTCAGATGAAACCAAAATATAACTTTTTTGGTAAAAACTCAACTCGTCATGTTTGGAGGACAAAGAATGCTGAGTTGCATCCAAAGAACACCAATCCTACTGTGAAGCATGGGGGTGGAAAAATGCTTTGGGCCTGTTTTTCTGCAAAGGGACCAGGACAACTGATCCGTGTAAAGGCAATAATGAATGGGGCCATGTATCGTGAGATTTTGAGTGAAAACCTCCTTCCATCAGCAAGGGCATTGAAGATGAAACGTGGCTGGGTCTTTCAGCATGACAATGATCCCAAACACACCGCCCTGCAAAATACCAGCAACAGTGTGTGAAAACCTTGTGAAGACTTACAGAAAACGTTTGATCTCTGTCATTGCCAACAAACGGTATATAACAAAGTATTGAGATAAACTTTTGTTATTGACCAAATACTCATTTTCCACCATAATTTGCAAATAAATTCATAAAAAATCCTACAATGTGATTTTCTGGAATTGTTTTTCTCATTTTGTCTGTCATAGTTGAAGTGTACCTGTGATGAAAATTACAGGCCTCTCTCATCTTTTTAAGTGGGAGAACTTGCACAATTAGTGGCTGACTAAATACTTTTTTGCCCCACTGTATGTTCAAGTCAACCAGTGTGGTTTTTCCCATGCTCCTGCTTTTCTATTCCTCCCGGTTTTGACCTTTGCCTGTTTTCTGGACTCCATTCCCGCCTGCCTGACCATTCTGCCTGCAATGACCTCGAGCCTGCCTGCCTGCCATTCTGTACCTCTGGGACTCTGAACTGGTTTTGACCCTTTGCCTGTCCACGACCATTCTCTTGCCTACCCCTTTTGGATTGTTAATAAACATCTTGGATTCTAACCATCTGCCTCCTATGTCTGCATCTGGGTCTCTCCTTGTGCCCTTATACACCGACGTAGCAGCAGACCAAGCAATATGCGAGAGGGCCCTATGTAAAATTATTCTGGTCAGTGTCAGCTTGATTCATTAACAGGTACTGAATTGATTTGTGCTATTTGTTATTCGTGTTAAATATTTAATTATGTGATAGTTGTTCACTGGATTGCTTTCACTAGTTGCTCACGCTGCTACGCTGGGTATGATGTAAACAGATGTAGCTTGCTAGCATAAAAGCTAGTTTTGGTGATGCCATTTCCTGTTTGTGTTAGAGGTCAAGTCGAAGTACATTTAAAATTTAGGAGATTTTAAGCGCTCTGCATCCTCCCATACCAGGGCATATGAGCAGAAGTTTTGCCAACCCGCAACTAAGGGAGCCAAAAATGAATTATTTAGGCAATACTATTTCAAGGCTATAGCTTACAAAGAGATACATTGTGAATCATTTGCGAGTGCGACACAATAGGCCGTGTCGTAGTAGAATCAGAATTAGTTAGGTAACATTGATAAATAAGATGTTTTATTTACATAATACTTATGTGAGATATGTGATTAGAATGTCTTCTTTTGGATAGTACTGTTGGCAGTTGCATTTTCCTCTCTCTTCTCCAGGGAGAGGTCAGGCTTGTCTTCATATGTCAATGTATCTAACCATGTGATGCTATGAAGAATATCAGAAGCTACTAAAAACAATTGGATACCACGAAATTGGGGAGAAAAAGGGGTAATTAAAAAAAAAAAGTCTTCCTTTATAATGTTCCTAAGTGTCACGTTCTGACCATCGTTTGTGTGTGTTTTCCTTGTTTTAGTGTTGGTCAGGACGTGAGCTGGGTGGGCATTCTATGTTGTGTGTCTGGTTTGTCTATTTCTATGTTTGGCCTGATATGGTTCTCAATCAGAGGCAGGTGTTAGTCATTGTCTCTGATTGGGAACCATATTTAGGTAGCCTGTTTTGTGTTGGGTTTTGTGGGTGATTGTTCCTGTCTTTGTGTTTGTGGCACCATATAGGACTGTTTTGGTTTTTTCACATTTCTTGTTTTGTAGATTGTTGTACTCTCAGCTTTATTAAAGATGTACAAAACTAACCACGCTGCATTTTGGTCCGCCTTTCTTTCCCCAGAAAACCATTACACTAAGATCTGTTATTCGTCATGTGAGTTGAGAGGGGTGTGTCTTGGCTATAAATGATACTAAGAATTGTTTTGTAAGCACTCTCAGAGAATTCATTTATAGACACTGAATTGATCGGAGAGTCACAGGGCTATGGTGAAGCTCATATATAATTAAAGATGGACTTTATAATATAACTCTGACTTGTATGTGGTTTGCTCTCTTAATGTTTAGTAATACAGGAAATCACCACGACAGCTGGCATTTAAACATTTTGTTGTATTAAATCAGTCTATATATTGCGCATATACGCTGTGACTTAGAATGAAATATAAATGAAACAAAATGACTTAGTGCCTTTGAATACATCTTTATAAACACGTTTGGCCAGTCTGGCTTCAGGCTCATGCGATAGTGCCTGGAGACTGTGTTCATTTGTAAATCGGGGGGTCCTGGAAAACATGGTGTGGGGGTGTTTATCAGGGTGGCTCTGCGGAACCGAAACACATTGAGAAAAGTGTCAAACCCAACTTAGCAGCGGCAGCAGACCGCGTAAACAGCCAAGTAGCCTTCTCTCTATGGTGGTAAAATGGACAGCCCTCTCCAAGGTGCTGATTAACTCAAAGCATTTTAGATGTCACTGCAGTATGCCCACACACTTGAGTATAGCTGCGGGCTTACACAAGTCAGATTTCTTATAGCCTAATTTTCTAAACAATGTCCAGCAAATCTTGTAGATGTCACTGCAGAACACCGGCCATATGCATATGCACATATACTCAGCTGTGGGCTTTACAGGACCTGAATTTCAAATAATTTAAAACAATGTAGCAGTAGATCAAATATTGGAATATAACTTCAAATAAAATGGGTCAATGTAGGCTAATGTACACACATGAGAATATATAGGCCTCCTGCCTATGTGACGATATGATGCACATATTCAGATTAACTTAACAGTACAGAAGTTTGTAAAGAAAAAAAAATGTTTGTTTTCAAAACCTCCCACAATGACTCCCCTCATGTCAAGTCCATTTAACTCCTGACAGTCAATTTCTTGCTCAAAGCCATGAGCGAGCCTCTGACGTTTAGCCTCCTAAGACTGTTCAGAAGGCTCTGGCTGTACAGTATTTTTTAATATTTTGAGTGTTAACTGTAACCTGGGTGTCCTCTTTAGCCTGGTCTACAAGGCTCGTTGCCACCACATGCGCCTTGGTTTAGGCATGTTCAAAAACTATTTCTTTTTGAGAGCTCTTTATTTTTACGTCACAGGATGTTACTGCACAATCCACCCACTCTTTTTCTAGTTGAATCCCTCCAGTTGTTTATAGACCCAAGCTCCCTACCTTTTTGCATGTTATACAGCCCAGCTTTGAATTCTGTATGAGGGGCAAACTTCAATTGCACCTTCTCTGAGCACTTCATCTGTGTATGATACACTGCCCCCCCCCCAGCTCACAGTCTCCCTCTCCTGCTGAGTCTGACTCGTTAGTAGGCCTACTAGCTAGTGGAGGTGCCATTGGTGATGCTGAACTGGAAGGATTACATCACCATCAGGAAAAGTTTGCCCCTCTCCTCCGGCACTGACCGTTCTGGCTCGTTCTGTGTTCAATTCACCATCTTGCTCTGTATTTTTGGACTTGAAAAATGTCAAACCCGATTGCCTTTTTTATCCATTTTTTATTTGGCTTTCCCACGTTTCAAACTCAGTAGGGAGACGACTAGCCTTAGGCTACGTGACGTGATTAGGTAGGGACCTCTTCAATAGCTGAGCACCACTACCAAGATCCTGTTCCGGCTCAAATTAAGCACTGTCTGGAGAGCTGGCCAGCAGCAGAGAATATCCTCGTCACACGTGCAGATGCACTGGGGATGCTAAACACCCTTTCTGTTAAATAAAATACATTTTTAGTAGGCCTAAAGGTTTAGGCAAAATAACCCAATCAAAACAAATGTCATTGAATATGGGAATATGCCAGGCCTATTGGGCAGATAATAGAATGAAAATGAATGCTTAAGAGATCTGATTTGTAGTTTATGTGAATGGATAAAGTAATTGGGTGTCACTCTAAAGCGGGAAGGTGGAATAAACGAGTCAGGAGTAGGTTTTCTTGATTGAACACAGTTCTCTATTGAGGGCATTTGGTCAACACAAACACTCCAATATAATCAATGAAAATCTTCCATGGAAAAACATACATCTTCTTCTCCAGATGAAACAGGAACACAATATGATTATCTTTAAACTACAACAAAAATCACGGGATTGTCACCGTCTTAGTGGTTCTCCCTGGATAGCTCCTCTCTCTCGGTGGCCATCTTCCAGAGATAGTTCCCCCCCTCTCTGCTGGTTTCATTCTCTCTCTTATAGGGGAAGGAGAGTATGTCATTAGTACCGTCAGCTGTGCTTAATTGCCTCTGGTTACCTTGTCTCCCATGCCTTGTTGGGCTACTATCCGTGAGCCCAGCCTGCCCTCTGGTGGTCCTTCCACATGTATAAATACTTTGCTACAATGCCACCTCGTTCCTTTTTAGCATGTGTACATAGTAAGTACACCATCATGCTTTCGTGATAAGCGTCTTTCAGATTCCACCATGATTCTTTAGTTGTGGACACGACATCACCGCACTCCATTTCTTGGTCTTCATCTTTGTAAGTCACGTTGATTTAGCAGCTAGTTTTTTTTATCAGTTTCTTTATGAAAATGTTTAGCAAACTCCATGACAGTAACTTAAGCAAGGGGCTATAGCAGCACACAAGTAGACTAGAAATGCATACTGGAGCGGGCATTTGTTCAGAGCTTGTTAAGTGAGCACAACTGGAGTGAAATTGGAGCGGGCGAGAAGGTCGAAGCTCCAGACTTTGGGAATCTTGCTCCACCCTCCAGTCAAATTGTGCACACTCCGCTCCTCTCACATACTCTGTCCCACACTAGAAGGTATGCTCTCAGGTGTTCTTGGAAGATCACTTTTTAAAGAACAGGAGACACAGCTGTGCATTTTGGAAAACAACCCAAATATGCTGCTAGCTATATATGCTGACTGGTGGGGCATTGGTATATCCATCACACATTCATTTTGGTTGTGTCCGAAATGCCAGTCTGTTCCTAGTGCACTACTTTTGACCAGGGCCCATATTGTTGGACTCTGTATAACCTTACAAAATAAACTCTGGACCTTGAAACCAGTTCCACTGCATTTCATTCATTGTTCCCCTCTGATCATGGATTGATTTTGACCTAGGACACCAGATGTGTGCAACTAATTATCGGGTAGAAGAGAACTAGCAGGATCTGGACCTTGTAGAGTAAGAGTTGAATACCCCTAGTGTATACCATGCGTATCCCGCATGCATGACTAATAAAACTTGATTTCAAATGGGATCTTCAAGTTAATTACACTGAACCAAAACATGTAAAGTGTTTTGGTTCAGTGTAAAATAGACATCCATGCGAGTAACACGTTACAGCAAAAGCATGTGTGTGTGCAGAACCTGGTGGAATAAAGAGACCATATTAACAGAGTGATCGAATTGGTGCGATGTCAGCTGATGCTATTCTCCCTGAACTGACTGCGCTTGGTTTTTAAATGGTTAAAAGTGCAGTGATGACAACTAAACCAAAAATCTGACATTTTTCCATTGAAATTTGGTTGTGCTTTTAGATGGTTGAAAGCATGTGAAAACATATTGGGAATTCAGCAAACTTCTTGCTGTCTTTTTGAGTGGGTGAATAAAGGTTGAAATCTTATTTACATTTACATTTACATTTAAGTCATTTAGCAGACGCTCTTATCCAGAGCGACTTACAAATTGGTGCATTCACCTTATGACATCCAGTGGAACAGCCACTTTACAATAGTGCATCTACATATTTTAAGGGGGGGGGGGTGAGAAGGATTACTTTATCCTATCCTAGGTATTCCTTAAAGAGGTGGGGTTTCAGGTGTCTCCGGAAGGTGGTGATTGACTCCGCTGTCCTGGCGTCGTGATGGAGTTTGTTCCACCATTGGGGAGCCAGAGCAGCGAACAGTTTTGACTGGGCTGAGCGGGAACTGTACTTCCTCAGTGGTAGGGAGGCGAGCAGGCCAGAGGTGGATGAACGCATTGCCCTTATTTGGGTGTAGGGCCTGATCAGAGCCTGGAGGTACTGAGGTGCCGTTCCCCTCACAGCTCCGTAGGCAAGCACCATGGTCTTGTAGCGGATGCGAGCTTCAACTGGAAGCCAGTGGAGAGAGCGGAGGAGCGGGGTGACGTGAGAGAACTTGGGAAGGTTGAACACTAGACGGGCTGCGGCGTTCTGGATGAGTTGTAGGGGTTTAATGGCACAGGCAGGGAGCCCAGCCAACAGCGAGTTGCAGTAATCCAGACGGGAGATGACAAGTGCCTGGATTAGGACCTGCGCCGCTTCCTGTGTGAGGCAGGGTCGTACTCTGCGGATGTTGTAGAGCATGAACCTACAGGAACGGGCCACCGCCTTGATGTTAGTTGAGAACGACAGGGTGTTGTCCAGGATCACGCCAAGGTTCTTAGCGCTCTGGGAGGAGGACACAATGGAGTTGTCAACCGTGATGGCGAGATCATGGAACGGGCAGTCCTTCCCCGGGAGGAAGAGCAGCTCCGTCTTGCCGAAGTTCAGCTTGAGGTGGTGATCCGTCATCCACACTGATATGTCTGCCAGACATGCAGAGATGCGATTCGCCACCTGGTCATCAGAAGGGGGAAAGGAGAAGATTAATTGTGTGTCGTCTGCATAGCACTGATAGGAGAGACCATGTGAGGTTATGACAGAGCCAAGTGACTTGGTGTATAGCGAGAATAGGAGAGGGCCTAGAACAGAGCCCTGGGGGACACCAGTGGTGAGAGCGCATGGTGAGGAGACAGATTCTCGCCACGCCACCTGGTAGGAGCGACCTGTCAGGTAGGACGCAATCCAAGCGTGGGCCACGCCGGAGATGCCCAACTCGGAGAGGGTCGAGAGGAGGATCTGATGGTTCACAGTATCGAAGGCAGCCGATAGATCTAGAAGGATGAGAGCAGAGGATTATTATTGATCAACGTCTCAACCAAATACTCATGAATTGTCCATGAGCCCAGTGGGTGGGTTGCATAGTATATTCTGTGATTTGAGGAATCTATTTAAGAATTGACAGTATACTGCAGTATTTGACAGACAGGTATGTGTGCCTATCAGCTTGGTTTCAGCCTTGCTGCTGTCATTGCTTACAGATGTAATGTCTGCTTCCAACTCACACCATCAAACACAGCTCACTTTCCAGTCCACTTTCCAGCTCACACTCTCAAACACTTAGATCCCCTGATCGCAGCTCACTCTCCAGATCCCAATCACCTGAATTCTAATCTCCTGTTCACACACCTGCATGTCATTATCACACACTATTTAGTTCAGTTCTTTGCACCCTATCACTGTGAGGTATTGTGACACATGGCTTTAGGGAGCACTGGGATTCCCTGTGATTTACACCTCCGTTGTAGGATAGTTTTTGCCTGCCTCACTAACGACGCCTTTTTCCTATTCCCTGCCTGCTCTCCCCTCTTGTTCATTACAGCATAATCATGAAATATGCTGTCCATTCAACAGAACACCCTCTACTCCAAGAGACAGGGATGTATTTTTCATTCCAGTCAGGGTGTAATAGCAACTCTACCCAGTTCTGTCATACGAGAATGCTGAAGCTAGAAATACATGTTTATCTGGCTAAATGAGTGTCTGGCTAAATGTCTTGGTGCTGCTGAGCCATACCCTACCTTGCCTAGTGCCTACCTACCGTCCTCAGGTCACACTTCGAATTAGGGCTCACCTTAAAAGGATATGTGAATCTCAATGTGACTTGCCTGGTTAAAATGACAAAAACATAGATTTGCACTATACAGGCTCGAGTAGTTCCCCGCAGACAGAGTGCCATGGAAACAGCAGGATTGGAAAATAAAGAGCTACCATTATGTTGAATTTCCTCAATGTGTATCACCCATCATCATCCATCCCAACTACTATGTACCCAACTGCTCTGCCTTGCCTGTGTAGGCACTTAGATCAGTTCCACTTGTAGCTGGAAAGTGCTTCAGCACCAATATGTCAGCAGAGAGAGTGTGGATGTAGTGATAACAAGCTTGAGGCTAATTTTATAATGTATAGCCCCCCCCCCTGTAGGGCATTTACATGTCGTACTATTCTGAAGCACTATTCAATTGTTAAAAGGTATTGAAAGGGATTATGGTCTTATGTTGCCTGGGAGTATTAAAACGTTCCCCAGAAATAATGTTATTTAGGAGTAAACATTTCAGTGAATTGCACATATCGGGTCCATACTTGCGAGTATTTCAAAAAGTTTAAAATGCAAATCAGACGATTAAAATGTAATTGCGTGTGATAAAACGTTTGCTGTTCCCATTACATAACCTGCCACATTTAGTCCTATGCTAACCTGACCAGGTGTCAGTGATTATGTCCTCTAACAAATTCTGCATCCGCCAATTACAAATGTTGACGTAGTGGGCGTCCTCAAATACTTTTCCATGAGTGCGTCCTTAACAGTAGTCAAACTGCACCATCTGCTAATCAAAGTTACTAAAAGTGTGACATTTAAACTGGACGAATTGTGTGTTGCGAGCCTGGTTCCTGGTAATTGTTGCAGGTGCGGCAAATTCGAATCCCAGGTGAGATATTTTTCCTTTGAAATGTGGAATTACATTTTAGTGTGTTGCGAAGGGAAATGCAACCAACACATTGAACATGAAGATTAAGAATAGCCTACATTTAATGAGAAGCTGCATATTTCTTCAGCCTTGTAGACAATTAAGCACACTGCTAATAATTCAGTTTATTAGGCCTACATACAGTGAGTGTACAAAACATTTAAGAACACCTGTTCTTTCAATGAAAGACTGGCCAGGTGAATCGAGGAGAAATATTTGATCCCTTATTGATGTCACTTGTTAAATCCACTTCAAATTATTGTAGATGAAGGGGAGAAGCCAGGTTAAAGATGGATTTTTAAGCCTTGGCCCATTATTGGCATTTTTATTGCTTTACCTCCTTACTTCATTTGCACACACTATTGTGTTCTTGACTGTACGTTTATCTCATGTGTAACTTGTTCTCAACTGGCCTACCTGGTTAAATAAATGTTTTTTTTTTTTTTTTTGAGACTTGTCCAGAAGCCACTCCTACGTTGTATTGTGTGTTTAGGTATTGTGTGTTGCTGTCCTGATGGAAGGTGAACCTTTACCCCAGTCTGAGGTCCTGAGCGCCCTGAGCGCTCTGGAGCAGGTTTTCATCAAGTATCTCTATGTACTTTGCTCCATTCTTCTTTCCCTCGATCCTGACAAGTCTCAAAGTCACTGCCACTGAGGAGTGCCTTCCGTCTGGCCACTCTACCATAAAGGCCTGATTGGTGGAGTGCTGCAGAGATGGTTGTCCTTTTGGAAGGTTCTCCCATCTCCACAGAGGAACTCTGGAGCTCTGTCAGTGACTACCTGGTTCTTGGTCACCTCCCTGACCAAGGCCCTTCTCCCCCGATTGCTCAGTTTGGCCAGGCGGCCAGCTCTAGGAAGAGTCTTGGTGGTTCCAAACTTCTTCCATTTAAGAATGATGGAGGCCACTGTGTTCTTGGGGACCTTCAATGCTGCAGAAATGTTTTGGTATCCTTGCTCAGATCTGCGCCTGGACACAATACTGTCTTGGCGCTCTACGGACAATAACCTTTACGGACAATTCCATGCACTGTCAATTGTGGTACCTTATATAGACAGGTTTGTGCCTTTCCAAATCATGTCCAATCAATTGAATTTACCACAGGTGGACTCCAATCAAGTTGTAGAAACAGCTCAAGGTTGATCAATGGAAACAGGATGCACCTGAGCTCAATTGAGTCTCATTGCAAATGATCTGAATATGTATGTAAATAAGGTATTTATGTTTTTTATTTGACATAAATTTGCAAAGATTTCAAAAATCCTGTTTTTGCTTTGCAATTATGGTGTGTTATGTGAAGATTGAGGAGAAAAAAAGTATGTAACGTAACAAAATGTGAAAAAGTCCAAAAGTACTGCAGCTATCTGTTTAGTGGATTCCTAAGCCACATACTTTTTGGCAGAGCATTTAAATAACCCATTACATTCCTAAGTGTGTATTTTACCCATGCATAACTCACACACGCACATACCACTCAATTGTGTGCATTATTTCTCTCTTAGAAATACACATGCATACACACAGGCCTGCAAATATCCGAGAGAGAAAGAGAGACATGAAAATCCTATTCCATTTGTGGTATTGGCCAGCTGAAATAGGTTGGCGGTACTGGCCCTTTCCCACAAAGGGAAGCTCCAGCCAAGCAGAGTGGAGGAGTAACTCATGTTCTCATTGTCTTTCTGACAGATCCCACTACAAAGCCCGGGCCTGTTGGGTGGGATGGGACTCAAAGCCAGTGGCTGAGCCATGGGATCCGGGGGTACTGTAGCCTATCCTCTGCTCTGACCACTTTGGCTGAGACACCAAGTCAGGAAGAGAGGAGCAGTAGAATAGTAGGGTAAAGTGTCACCTGGGCCACCGTTTGATATACAGTATCAGGGAATGCAGTCAAAATGAAAAAAAACAACTTATTCTTGTGCTTTTGTGTTACTAACTCGCTTTTGTGAGCTCCAGTGCAGTCAACCATGTTTCTATTAGCTTTTTCATAGAACAATGGCCTTTTGAATTTCTTGGAATCGCAGTTATTATGCAAAACTATTACCATGTGTAAATCGTGCAGTCTCATGAATAAGTAAAGAATGGTAATGTTCAACGTGAAATTAGACTGGGAAAGCTACACATTCTTAACAGACCAACTGCATGTTTCAGGGAAGCCATGCATGTATGTATCTATATGTATGACGAGTGTATGTACTGTACAGCTTCAATCACAGAATAATATTCTATAGTGAGTGATGGAGACAGCTGTGTTGTTCACACTGCTGTAGCTGTAGCTGGATACAGTGTTAAAGAATGTGCTGCCAGATCAGTGCTCTTTTCACCTTGGAATAGAGTTTACCTAGTCTAGTGGGGTCTGTGGACATTGTCACAGAGAATATCTACCAGTTTGAGTTTCTTGACCCTTAACTACATTTTTGGTGATGACTTTGTGTCATGGCAGTGGGGGATTGAGTACTTGGGAAGTCCACTGCAGGTCTACTGTGTACTGTATGTCACAGCCGGTTATAGGATGAGCAATATTAGCATAAGAACTGTAAATGTGTCTGGTTCTAATCGGAATCCTGTGCCCATGTCCCTGTCTCATGTTAGATATCCTCAGAGGGCTGCATTAAGAGTCCAAGAAGGACACATAGACTGTGTCCTAAATGGCACCCAATCCTTATATAGTGCCCTACTTTTGACTAGGGCCAAGAGGGAATAGCAACCATACTCCTCTGGTTACATCATCTTGTTTTAACGCTTTCAAGTGAATCTTATTTTCAGTTTGGGAAGAAGTTATAAATGTACAAAGAGAATAGGGTACCGTTTGTAAGGGTTTTAAATGTGTGGAGGTGAGGACTGTTGTGGAATTTTAGCCAGAGATAATGTTTGTGAGCTCATCTCTCCTCCACTGAGCAGGAAGGGTCTGGTAGACTGTCAGTGGCAAACAAATCCCTGTTATCTTTGTGCTACAAGGTAAGAGTGTCAGTTCTACATTACCTTTCTAGTTTTTCTTACAGTACGGCACCTCTCAAAATACTGTCATAACTCAGACTTTTGCTGTCTGTTTCGAAGTTTAAACCAAATGAAGTATCCTGTTTCTAGAGAATTTTGTTAAATGTGTGTGTATATATATATATATATATATATATATAATACTTTCTGGCTTTCACCTTTTAGTCTTAAGTAGCAGAGCTGCTTGAAGAAAAGCAAGCATAATTACGAACTTGATTCATCACCATTTCTCTAGCTGAGACTCTAGTCTATTGACGTTAACATCTGATAAAGTGTTCTGACTGAAGCTACGTCGGTTTTTCTTTCCTGAGCGCCTCCCGCCCATGCGACAGGTTCTGCATACGGCTTCTAATTCGATGGTGTTCTATTTTTAAACAGCCGAAAGCCTCAGGTAAGTTTAATTCCTGTATGTGATTGAGTGGTTCTAGCCAGCCAGCCAGCCAGCCAGCTCCTATCAAATAAATAAATAATGCTGGTTGCCTTGGAAACCAATCTACCATTAAGTTCTACATCACACTCCACTGCAAAGATTTTTTATAGTGTGGTTGATAATGGATTTTGATAGTTTTTTCTTTTCCCTTGTTTTTTGGATTGTGCAAATAGTTCATTCTCGCCCTATAGCTTTGTAATGGATCTCCACTAGCAGTTAATGTGATTGGGATAGATCTCTGTTCTCGGTACTATTTTCCCACAGTGTGGAGAAGTGTTTTTTTTTGTCGACATTTAGAATATTTGCAGATATACAAAACCTTGCAGAGAGCATATCCAACTGACAATCTCTTAGAAAAAAATATAGAAACTATTGGAACCAAGACTGAAAGGTGGAGCATATCTAACAAAATTATAATACACGCTTAATCCAGCATATGCTAATATAGAGAATGTATTATAAAAGAGACAAAATTCACAAATTCCACAGCACATTGGCAGAGTCATGTCTGAAGTGTAAAGCTAATAATGACTCAATAATCCATGTTTTCTGGGAATGCTAGAGTTGACGTCGGAAGTTTACATACACTTAAGTTGGAGTCATTAAAAGTCATTTTTCAACCCCTCCACAAATTTCTTGTTAACAAACTGTAGTATTGGCAAGTTTGTTACAACATCTACTTTGTGCATGACACAAGACATTTTTTCCAACAATTGTCTAGACAGATTATTTCACTGTATCACAATTCCAGTGGGTCAGAAGTTTACATATTCTAAGTTTACTGTGCCTTTAAAACAGCTTGGATAATTCCAGAAAATTATGTCATGGCTTTAGAAGCTTCTGATAGGCTAATTGACATCATTTGAGTCAATTGGAGGTTGTACCTGTGGATGTATTTCAAGGCCTACCTTCAAACTCAGTGCCTCTTTGCTTGATATCATGGGAAAATCAAAAGAAATTAGCCAAGACCTCAGAAAAAAATTGTAGACCTCCACAAGTCTGGTTCATCCTTGGGAGAAATTTCCAAACGCCTGAAGGTACCATGTTCTTCTGTACAAACAACAGTACGCAGGTATAAACACCATGGGACCACGCAGCCGTCATACCGTTTAGGAATGAGACGCGTTCTGTCTCCCAGAGATGAACGCACTTTTGTGCGAAAAGTGAAAATCAATCCCAGAACAGCAAAGGACCTTGTGAAGATGCAGGAGGAAACAGGTACAACAGTATCTATATCCACAGTCAAACGAGTCCTATATTGCCATAATCTGAAAGGCCGCTCAGCAAGGAAGAAGCCACTGCTCCAAAACTGCCATTAAAAAAAAGCCAGGCTTGCAAGCCGAAGAACACCATCCCAACCGAGAAGCACGGCGGTATTATTATTATTTAAATATTGAAAGTGCGTGGGCTACAGAGAGAAACAAAATGGTGCAGTTTCAGGCCAGGTGGTAGAAAGTGATGCGGGCGCTGGAGATGGTGGATTCGGCTAGTGGATGTTTGTATGATGTTGTCGTTTGTATGTGTCGGATTTGTATTGTTTATAAAAGATTTTGAAAAGTTTGCATAGAAAACAGATGCAACGATTGCCTGCTAGGGTGCGTTTCCATTTAACTATCTCGTGTCGATGAAAACAACTGGACGTAATGATGACACGCCTACAGTATTGCAAAGACCTATAGTGTCAAATAAAAATGTAGTTGTTGAAGAGTTTCCATGATCCATTTAGGCAAATTGCGCATTAATAAATTGGCAACAGCCTGTTTGCCCTCCCACCTATCTGCTTCACGTCTCAGGTAGCCCGCGAAAGCCAGCATGGATAGATTGCAATAATTGACTAATATTTGACATGTTCTAATCATTCTCATGTGCCAATGTGTCGCCACGGTCGATGTCTTGGTGAAACCTGCACGCCTGTAGACCTGAAATAATTGGATGGTGAAACTTTCCAGGCAACCAGAAAAGCAAGGAGAAGCAATTCTGGCATTCTTGAAAGTCAGGACAATCCTTGTCCTGCAAAGAAACAATTTTTCTAGTTAAAAAAAACCTTCAAAATGATTCAGCAATCATTTATTCTAAAAACATTGTTTCCATTATCATTTGTCGCAATAAAGAAAGTTAGACAGAAAAAAAATCCACCCTGTCTTGGACAAAAATGAAAATTACACTTGGATCCTGTTAAGGACTTGCAGCAACGGAAGCATGGAAGCATTTCTGCTTTCTTTCAGGACAGAGAATCGAGGGAGCAAAAAAAAAGAATCAAAGGAAAAATCTGATGCTCAGCAAGCAAAAATACTCATTGATAATGTGATTCTTCCAATAACAATGAACACATGTGTCCATGCTGTCTGTTCAGGACATTCATGATCACTTGGCTAAATATGTCACCCTCCGTGATAAGGAAGAATTATGCATTTGAATTTGTTGAGTCCATAAACACAGTGGTCCAAATATAACTACTGAATAACATCCACAATGCCAGTTTTCACACTTTGATTGTAGATGAAAACACTGACATCTCAATAAAAAGTATAGGGAGCAGAATGTGTTTGCACTGCTCAGTATATCGTGGATGCTATAACCGAGTTCTACACAGAACAATATCAGGGTCTGCAGAAGATGGCGATCTCACATCTGATGGTGTGTCTGTCATGTTAGGCAAGCACAATGGAGTGGCTACAATATTGAAACGCATATACCCAAACTGACTGATCATCACAGCGTCGCTCATAGGGAAGATGTAGGCACTGATGATGCCTGGAAAAAGGCGTGGTGTCACCACACCTGACCCAGAAATACATAGCGCTACTGAGGTCCGAGCCGGAAAGCATCAGCAAGCAACACTCAGATTACAAGTTTATTGTAAAAGAAGAAAATGAAATTGGGAGTGTTGAATACATTTTCCGATATGGTAAAGATGACACTGAAGTGTAAGGAGTTGGAAGACCTGGCTAAACTTGTTGACATTTGTGGTACTTTCCAAGTGTCAATCGCAGACCAGATGAACCGGATCAAAACTAAAATCGAGGAACTGCCTTCAGGGGAAGCACTTGGATCAGCTCATCAGAATAAAGTCTACCATACAAGAAGAGGGGGGAATAAACTTGGACAGAGTCTATAATCACTGGAAAAGTGGTAAGAACAGAAGACAGAATTTACAAGGTACAAAAGATTAGATTAAACTTTGTCATTGAACAAGTACAAGTACAGTACATAGAAATGCACCTTGCATCTGACCAGAAGTGCAAATAAAAGAGAACAAAAAATGTACAAGTGAAACAATTAAGTACAATGTATGTTAAGTGGGATGTATAAATGTGCAATGAAGGCAAATGGCATGTACAAATGGCAAGTACTAATGGCAAGTACAAAAGCCAACCCTTTCCATTATTTGTTTGATCTTACATTGATTTGGATTGAACAAAGATTTAACTTGACTATGTGCTCTATTTATAATAGCTTTTTTAAAACAGAATATTGAATATGTTTAAAGGCAACTATGTTATGCTTGTTGTGTGTGTCTGTCCAGATGCTGCACACAGGATGATTTCCAGTACCATAGGGCCAGTGGACAACGGAAAGGACAAGTGAAATAAGTTAAGGTGAACTGTCCAAAACATAAGTGATCTGTTTGATTAGTAACAAATATAACAATTAAAATTAAGCAAAACCTTAAGCACTTATATTTTGCTATCATTTTGATACTGAATGTTATCAGATCTTCAACCAAAACCTAATATTAGGTAAAGGCAACCTGAGTTTACAAACAACAACCTAACAAACATACTTATTTTTATTTAATGAACAAAGTTATGCAACACCCAATTCCCCTGTGTGAAAAAGTAATTGACCCCTTACACTCAATAACTGGTTGTGCCACCTATAGCTGCAATGACTACAACCAAATGGTTCCTGTAGTTGTTGCTCAGCTTCTCTCATCGCTGTGGAGAATTTTGGTCCTCTCTTGCATGCTGAACTGCTTTACTCAGCGACATTTGTGCGTTTTCAAGCGTGAACTGCTCGTTTCAAGTCCTGCCACAACATCTCAATTGGGAATAGGTCTGGACTTTGACTAGGCCAACTTCAAATTGGTGCTTTTCATATAGACCTGATTGTGTGTTTTGGATCATTGTCTTGCTTGCTGACCCAGCTGTGCTTCAGCTCACAGAATTCTCTGATTCAGAGCAGAATTCATGGTTCCTTCTATTAGGCAAGTCGTCCAGGTCCTGAGGCAGCAAAGCATCCCCAAACCATGACACTACCACCACTATGCTTGACCATTGGTATAAGGTTTTTACATAGAATGCAGTGTTTGGTTTTCACCAGGCATAATTGGACTCATATCGTCTAAGTGTTTGGTTGGATTCATTGCAGCTAAAGGTGGCACAACCAGTTTGAGTGTAAGGGGGCAATTACTTTTTCCACACAGGGGCAATGGGTGTTGCATAACTTTGTTTGAAATTAAGTATGTAATTGTGTTATTTGTTCACTCAGGTTCCCTTTATCTGATATTAGATTTTGTTTGAAGATCTGATCACGTTCAGTATCAAAAACACTCAAAAGTAGAGAATATTGGAAAGTTGGCAAATACTTTTTCACGGCACTGTGGGTAAGGGTTAAAGTGACTAGGCAATCAGGATATATAATAAACCGAGTAGCAGCAGCGTATGTGAACTGTGTGTTTGTGTTTTGTGTGTGTGAGCATATGTAGTGTGTGTGTGTGTGTGTCACACCCTGACCATAGTTTGCTTTGTATGTTGAAATGTTTTGTTTGGTCAGGGTGTGATCTGAGTGGGCATTCTATGTTGTATGTCTAGTTTGTCTGTTTCTGTGTTTGACCTGATATGGTTCTCAATCAGAGGCAGGTGTTAGTCATAGTCTCTGATTGGGAACCATATTTAGGTAGCCTGTTTTGTCATTGTGGGTTGTGGGTGATTGTCTATGTTATGTTGCTTGTGAGCACAGTGTTTCATTAGCGGCACGGTTGTCACTTTGTTGTTTTGTAGTGTTCAGTTTTTCCATTAAAATGACGAACACAACACTTACCGCATCTTGGTCCGATCCTTACTCCTCTTCAGACGAAGAGGAGGAAATCTGCCATGACAGTGTGTGTGTTGGAGTGTCATTGTAGTATGTGTGGGTAGAGAGTGGGGATAGAGTCGGTGGAAAACAATTAAGATAAATAAATAATAAAGGGGGTAAAGGCAGCCAGACAGTGATCCAATCAGCATTGAGTTCCAGCCAGGGAAGAACCCCTTTTCCAAGAGACCACCCACACACCATGGACCCTTAATTCTGAAGTTTGAGGAATTAAATATAAGAAAAGGCAAAGTTATATTTTACTACAATAACAAACACAGAAATACATGGTTGACACATGTACAGTTAGTATGTTAACCACCAGTAACAGTACACCCATGTATACAAAAACGACTATTCAAGGAGAAAATATTGTGACTGCAAAATGCTATTGATGGCTATGTTGGCACAACAATGTATAGAAACACCCAGGTAGAAGAATAGACCCACACAACTTTGTTCATGCATTTAGTTAACGTGCGTGAAAAATCACCACTTGAAAAACACCCTGCTCCTCCAACAACAGCGATAATTCAACAGAAGTGCCTTTGCTTTCTAACCCTCTAACCCTCACTTTGCTTACCTCGTCCTTTTAGGACAATTGATCACTCTTACCAACAGTCTTTGGAGGGAGACTTTGTTCTAGTGGAAGACTATTTTGTTGATGCCCTGAATCACATAACTCTCCCTCATCTTAGCTCTCTCTGCCTCTGCTTGCTGCTCCCAGAGTCATTAGGGTCCCAGCCGGGTGGGGGGGGCGACCATCCAGCCACAGTCAGGCAGCCAGCCTTAATCGCTCTCTCCACTATCACCTGCCTTCCTAAGTAGGCTCCTATGCTGATTCGTGGATTCTGTTCTGGTCTGTTCTGGTCTGTTCATTTACCATAGAGGAAGCCGGGTGATTGTGACCAGGTTGGTGTTATTTATTTATATGACATTTTGCAGGATGAAATCTCTTGAGATGCACCATCTCGGTTTCAAGTGTCCAAATGAAAGAACAAGCAAACAATACTTAGAAGCAAGAATATGAGCTCTACTCGATGGATCTGTTGTGTACCTCTGGTCTGAGCTGACAAAATAACAAAGACTGACTGTAATAAAGCAATAATAATGATAGTAGTAATCATATTAACAGCAATTAGGGATGGATCGAAATGTACAGAATGGGTACCTGGAGGAAAATGGCCGAGGGTCATGCTTTATCAATTCCAGTCAAGGGGAGGGTTTAGTATTTTTCTTTATCTAGCCCACGGGAGGGTCATGTAATTTATGATATGTCAATAGAATTAGTTGCTTCTTAGGCTATATATTGATGTGTGCTTGATGCCACCCCTCATCTCTGATTCTCTGCAGAGCCTATAGGCTATGAAGTGCATGCTCAGAGAAGCACAGAAGCACAGAGTATTTTGCGCAGTTGGGATGGTATAGATAAAACTATACTGCATTCCACTCGGCAATGGATATTCCAACCCTGAGCCCTGGCCTGCTCTGCTCTTGCTGATCAAAACTTTTTTATTGTGCTGCTAAACAATTGATGTGCTGTGTAGGCATACAGTTCAGGAGGAGAGTCAAATAATTCTTTATAAAATAATTTTTGATTAGGCCTATTCCTCAAACGATTTCTTCCGCCCGGACTAGCCTATGTTCTGTTCAGTTTGAGAAGGAGAGCAGGAGGTCAATTTTGATAGCTTGCTACTACTACACTAGATTTGAATAAAAACAATATGTTTCTTGCCCATGATGTATTTATCAGAGTTATTGACCTCACAATAAGCCAGATTTGAGAAACTTACATTGTGGCGCGAAAACTTGAAGCTGCTGCACAATCAATTGGAAATGGACAGCTCATGGTGCTGAATGTAGGTAAATTTAAGGAGGCATAATTCATTTCAACTGTCTTCATTTTAATAAGACTAACAAAATAGTTTTGTGTTGGAGCCTATTTCTTCCTATTTAAGAAATGAGGTAGGCCTACCTGTTTGACAGAAAAAATGAGGCTACACTACCATTCAAAGGTTTGGGGTCACTTAGAAATGTCCTTGTTTCTTTGAAACAAAAGCACATTTTTTTTGTCCATTAAAATAACATCAAATTGATCAGAAATACAGTGTAGACATTGTTAATGTTGTAAAAGAATATTGGAGCTGAAACGGCAGATTTTTTATGAAATATCTACATAGGCGTACAGAGGCCCATTATCAGCAACCATCACTCCTGTGTTCCAATGGCATGGTGTGTTAGCTAATCCAAGTTTGTCATTTTAAAAGGCTAATTGATCATTAGAAAACCTTTTAGCAATTATGTTAGCACAGCTGAAAACTGTTGTCCTGATTTAAATAAGCAATATTACTGGCCTTCCTTAGACTAGTTGAGCATCAGCATTTGTGGGTTCGATTTAAGGCTCAAAAGGCCAGAATCAAATAACTTTCTTCTGAAACTCAGTCTATTCTCATGAGAAATGAAGGCTATTCCATTCCATGGCAAGAAACTGAAGATCTCGTACAATGCTGTGTACTACTACCTTCACAGAACAGCGCAAACTGGCTCTTACCAGAATGTCACGTCACATGCGCCAAATACAACAGGTGTAGACCTTACCGTGAAATGCTTATTACAAGCCCTTAACGAAAAATGTAGTTCAAGAAATAGAGTTAATAAAAAGTAGCAATAAAATAACAGTAATGAGGCTATATACAACAAAGAGGCTGTTCAGGAGCCTTTTGGACCTGGACTTGGCACTCCGGGACCGCTTGCATTGCAGTAGCAGAGAGAACAATGTAACTAACGGTCGTCGTTGGTGGAAGAAGGTGAGGTGTGTCCATATTTATTTGAATTAACACGGAAATAACCAAAATAACAACGATAAACGCTTGAAAACCATTCTGGCTGGTGCAGACACACAACAGACAACAGAAAATAATCACCCACGAAACACAATAGAAAACAGGCTCCCTAAAGATGGTTCTCAATCAGGGACAACGATTGACAGCTGCCTCTGAGAACCATACCAGGACAATCAAAGAAATAGCAAATCATAGAAAAACTAGCATAGACAACCCACCCAACTCACACCCTGACCATACTAAAACAAAGACATAACAAAAGAACTAAGGTCAGAACGTGACAAACAATCTATGAGTTGGGTGAATGGAGTCTGACAATTTTTCGGGCCTTCCTCTGACAAAGCCTAGTATATAGGTCCTGGATGGCAGGAATCTTGTCGCCAGTGATGTACTGTGTCGTACTTGATTAAGCTATTCACTTTCTGTACAATAGAAGATGTTTAACCCCAGGCAGCTTTTAGGGAAACACTTGTGACCTTCTCTCGCTGAGTTGAGCCACAGAAGAAGAGTAGCCAGCATGTAAAGCTTACATTTTTATGTGTCAGTAGGCCTACTCTGTCTGGGGTGGAAAGATAGGCCTAACTTTTGAAAGTACCATGCTCAGAACCCTAATGATGTCTCAGATTAAATTAGATGCAAACAGGGACAGTTTCATTGCAAACAAGACACAATGATTTGGCATTGGAGAAAGATGATAAAATGAACATACTGTCTCTCTGTCCCTTCTTAGTCAATAATTTTTGTAATTTGTGTGGTATTAAAAAATATTCTGCTAATATGTAAAATGCTTTTTACAAATGCTTTTACTATGAAGGAGATCTTTCCACCCCTACTCTTGTTAACGGTGGTCTGTGAACCTACAACCTTCTGGCCCACAGCCCTGTGCTCTATCAGAATTCATGTGTTGCTATGCAATGCTTAAAGGACAGTTTCTAAAACTGCATATCTAAGGCTCTGGTCTGTCCAAGCAGTGAGGGTAAATGGTAGGCATGTTCTCTGCGATTCACTTTATGTTTGAATTATTTTGGGCATAGGGGATAGTCACCTGTTTTTTTTCAAGCGTTCAGTGAGGATTTAGGTCAAATATATTTTGCTGAAAGGTGGCCTTCCATTTTTGGTATTTGGTATTTTATTATGATCCCCATTAGCTGTTGCAAAAGCAGCAGCTACTCTTCCTGGGGTCCACACAAAACATGAAACATAATACAGAATGACATAATACAGAACATCACTAGACAAGAACAGCTCAAGGACAGAACTACATAAAGGCACACGTAGCCTACATATCAATGCATACACACAAACTATATAGGTCAAATGGGGGAGAGGCATTGTGCCGCAAGGTGTTGATTTATCTGTTTTTTGAAACCAGGTTTGCTGTTTATTTGAGCAATGTGAGATGGAAGGAAGTTCCATGCAATATGGGCTCTATACAGTTGAAGTCGGAAGTTTACATCCACTTAGGTTGGAGTCATTAAAACTAGTTTTTAAATCACTCCACACATTTCTTTTTAACAAACTATAGTTTTGGCAAGTTGGTTAGGACATCTACTTTGTGCATGACACGTCATTTTTCCAACAATTGTTTACAGACAGATTATTTCACTTATTTCACTTACAAACGCTAAGTTGACTGTGCCTTTAAACAGCTTGGAAAATTCCAGAAAATTATGTCATGGCTTTAGAAGCTTGTGATAGGCTAATTGACATCATTTCAAACTCATTTGCTTGACATCATGGGAAAATCAAAAGATATCAGCAAAGACCTCAGCAAAAACATTGTAGACCTCCACAAATCTGGTTCATCCTTGGGAGCAATTTCCAAACGTCTGAAGGTACCAACTTCATCTGTACAAACAACAGTACGCAAGTATGAACACCATGGGACCACGCAGCCATCATACCGCTCAGGAAGGAAACGTGTTCTGTCTTTAAAAAAAAAAAAAAAAAGTATTTCACCTTCAGGTAGGCTAGTTGAGAACAAGTTCTCATTTGCAACTGCGACCTGGCCAAGATAAAGCAGTTTGACACATACAACAACACAGAGTTACACATGGAATAAACAAACATACAGTAGTAAAATCTATGTGCAAATGTGGTAGGATAAGAGGTAAGGCAATAAATAGGCCATGGTGGCAAAGTAATTACAATATAGCGATTAAACACTGGAATGGTAGAATGTGCAGAGGATGAATGTGCAAGTTGAGATACTGGGGTACAAAGGAGCAAGATAAATAAAAAAAATACTGTATGGGGATGAGGTAGATTGGATGGGCTATTTACAGATGAGCTATGTACAGGTGCAGTGATCTGTGAGCTGCTCTTGACAGCTGGTACTTAAAGCTAGTGAGGGAGGTAAGAGTCTCCAGCTTCAGAGATTTTTGCAGTTTGTTCCAGTCATTGGCAGTGGATAACTGGAAGGAGAGGTGGTCAAAGGAAGAATTAACGTTGGGGGTGACCAGTGAGATATACCTGCTGAAGCTCGTGCCACGGATGGGTGCTGCTATGGTGACCAGTGAGCTTAGATAAGGCGGGGCTTTACTAAGCAGAGACTTGTAGATGACCTAGAGCCAGTGGGTTTGGCGACGAGTATGAAGCGAGGGCCAACCAACGAGAGCATACAGGTCGCAGTGGTGGGTAGTATATGGGGTTTTGGTGACAACGGATGGCACTGTGATAGACTGTGCCATCGAAATAAGAAGCCGATTCTAAATTTAATTTTGGATTGGAGATGTTTTGAGTCTGGAAGGAGAGTTTATCGTCTAACCAGACACCTAGGTATTTGTAGTTGTCCACATATTCAGAACCGTCCAGAGTATCGGTGGAAGAGCATGCATTTAGTTTTATTTGCATTTATCTTCTTGGTGACAGGGGGCAGGATTTTCATGTCCTGCTACTCATCCCCAGAAGATAAGAAGATAAGATATGCATATTCTTAGTAGATTTGGATAGAAACACTCTGAAGTTTCTAAAACTGTTTGAATCATGTCTGTGAGTATAATATAACTTATTTAGCAGGCAAACCCCGAGGACAAACCATTCAGATTTAGTTTTGTTTTGAGGTCACTCTTTTCAATGGTTTTCATTGTCCCTTGGAAATCTGGATTCCCATTCTTGCAGTTCCTATCACTTCCACTGGATGTCACCAGTCTTTAGTAATTGGTTGAGGTTTTTCCTTTGTGTAATGAAGAAGTAGCACTGTTCAGAACAAGGGTCACTTCAAGTGTAATGTTAGAGACCCGTGACCAGAAAGCTAGCTACAGTTTGTTTTCCTCCTGTACTGAACACAGATCATCCCGTCTTCAATTTTATAGATTATTTATGTTACAAGATGCCTAAAGTTGTATTACAAAAATAGTTTGAAATGTTTTGGAAAAGTTTACAGGTAACCTTTGAGATATTTCGTAGTCACATTGCGCAAGTTGGAACAGATGTTTTTTTGGATCAAACGCGCCAAATAAATTGACATTTTGGATATATATAGATGAAATGAATCGAACAAAAGGACCATTTGTAATGTTTATGGGACATATTGGAGTGCCACAAAAGAAGCTCGTCAAAGGTAAGGCGTGAATTCTATTTTTATTTCTGCGTTTTGTGTCGCGCCTGCAGGGTTGAAATATGCTTTTCTCTCTTTGTTTACGGAGGTGCTATTCTCAGATAATAGCATTGTTTGCTTTCGCCGAAAAGCCTTTTTGTGTGATCTCATGAAAGTTTTAGATGTTTATCGTGTTTTATTTGAATTTGGCGCTCTGCATTTTTTCTCTGGCTTTTTGCCAGGTGGGACGCTAGTCCACATATCCCAGAGAGGTTAAGAGCAGTTGGGGAGGCCACGGAAGGAGAGTTGTGTGGCATTGAAGCTCATCTGGAGGTTAGTTAACACAGTGGGCCAGAGGTATACAGAATGATATAGTCTGCGTAGAGGTGGATCAAAGAATCATCAGCAGCAAGAGCGACATCATTGATGCATACAGAGAAGAGAGTCGGCCCGAGAATTGAACCCTGTGGCACCCCCATAGAGACTGCCAGAGGTCCGGACAACAGGCCCTCTAATTTGACATACAGAACTGTATCGGAGAAGTAGTTGGTGAACCAAGCGAGGCAATCATTTGTGAAACCAAGGCTTTTGAGTCTTCCAATAAGAATGTTGTTATTGACAGAGTCAAAAGCCTTAGCCAGGTCAATGAATACGGCTGCACAGTAATGTCTCTTATTGATGGTGGTTATGAAATCGTTTAGGATTTTGAGCTTGGCTGAGGTGCACCCACGACCAGCTCTAAAACCAGAATGCATAGCGGAGAAGGTACGGTGAGATTCAAAATGGTCGGTAATCTGTTTGTTAACTTGGCTTTCAAGGACCTTAGAAAGGCAGGGTAGAAATACTGTAGGTCTGTAGCAGTTTGAGTCTAGAGTGTCTCTCCCTTTGGAGAGGGGGATGACCGTGGCAGCTTTCCTATCTATGGGAGTCTCAGACGATACGAAAGAGAGGTTGAACAGGCTAGTAAATAGGGGTTGCAACAATTTCGGCAGATAATTTTAGAAAGAGAGGGTCCAGATTGTCTATCCCGGCTGATTTATAGGGGTCCAGATCTTGCAGCTCTTTCAGCTATCTGGATTTGGGTGAAGGAGAAGTGGGGGAGGTTTGGGCGAGTTGCTGTGGAGAGCGTAGGTCTGTTGACCGGGGTAAGGGTAGCCAGGTGGAAAGCATGGCCAGAAATAGAAAAATGCTTATTGAAATACTCAATTATTGTGGATTTATAGGTAGTGACAGTGTTTCCTAGCCTCAGTGCAGTGGGCAGCTGGGAGGAGGTGCTCTTATTCTCCATGGCCTTTACACTACAGGATGCACATTTCTGTTTGAAAAAGCTAGCCTTAGCTTTCCTAACTGCCTGTGTATATTGGTTCCTAACTTCACTGAAAAGTTGCATATCACAGGGGTTATTCGATGCTAATGCAGAATACCACAGGATGTTTTTGTGCTGGTCAAGGGCAGACAGGTCTGGAGTGAACCAATGGCTATATCTATTACTGGTTCAAAATTTTTTGAATGGGGCATGCTTATTTAAGATGGTGAGGAATCCACTTTTAAAGAATAACCAGGCATCCTCTACTGACGGGATGAGGTCAATGTCATTCCAGGATACCACGGCCAGGTCGATTAGAAAGGCATGTTCGCTGAAGTGTTTTAGGGAGTGGTTGACAGTGATGAGGGGTGGTCGTTTGACCGCAGACCCATTACGGATGCAGGCAATGAGGCAGTGATCTCTGAGATCTTTGTTGAAAACCGCAGAGGTGTATTTGGAGGGTGAATTAGTTAGGATGATATCTATGAGGTTGCCCGTGTTTACGGATTTGGGGTTGTACCTGGTAGGTTCATAGATAATTTATCTGAGATTGAGGGCATCAAGCTTAGATTGTAGGATGGCCGAGGTGTTAAGCATGTCCCAGTTTAGGTCACTTAGCAGCACGAGCTCAGAAGATAGATGGGGGAAATCAATTCACATATGGTATGCAGGGCACAGCTGGGGGCAGAGGGTGGTCTATGGCAAGGGGAAATGGTGAGAGACTTGTTTCTGGAACGGTGAATCTTTAGAAGTAGAAGCTCAAATTGTTTTGGTACAGACCTGGATAGTAAGACAGAACTCTGCAGGCTATCTCTGCAGTATATTGCAACAACGCCCCTTTTGGTATTTCTATCTTGGCAGAAAATGTTAGTTAGGGATGGAAATTTCAGGTTTTTTGTTGGTTTTCCTAAGTCAGGATTCAGACACTGGTTGGTAGAATGTGCTAAGGCAGTGAATAAAGCAAACTTAGGGAGTAGGCTTCTAATGTTAACATGCATGAAACCAAGGCTTTTATGGTTACAGAAGTCACAAATATGAGCACCTGGGGAGTAGGAGTGGAGCTAGGCACTGCAGGTCCTGGATTAACCTCTTCACCAGAGGAACAGAGGAGAAGTAGGATAAGGGTACGGCTAAAGGATATAAGAACTGGCAGTCTAGCACGTTAACATAGATTCAAGGCCTAATGTACAGACAAAGGTATGGTAAGAATAGAGTACATTGGAGGTAAACCTAGGTATTGAGTAATGATGAGAGAGATATAGTCTCTAGAGACGTTTAAACCTGGTGATGTTATCACAGATGTGGGAGGTGAACAACATGGTTGGTTAAGGCATATTGAGCTTGAGGCTCTACAGTGAAATAAGACAGTAATCACTAACCAAGACAGTAATGTACAAGGCATATTTATATTAGGGAAAGGCATGCGTAGCCAAGTGGTCGTATGGGTCCAGTGGGTGGTTGAGCTGGCTGGGGACACGGCGATTCAGACAGTTAGCAGGCCCCGGGTTTAGCAAGCTAGCAGTTAGCAGGCCTGGGCTAGCAAGGTAGCATAAGGGTCTTAGATGGACATCGCGATGGGGGAAAGTCTGTTTTTGCCTCCTCGTACGGTGACGTCGATAGACCAGTCATGGAATTAGTAGGGTTCCAAGTAGCAGAGAGGTCCAAGTCCAATTGGCAAAATGGGTATAGTGGTTCAAGAAACTGGCCGATGGATCAGCTAACAGTCCAATATGCTCTAGATGGTTAGCAGAATGGCCTTCAGGGGACGTCGCGTCCGAGGGGCCTGTTCGGATCCTGTTAGGATCCTCAGGCAGATTATGACGGTATTCCAGTCATGACGGATCAGCGGTGTTCCGTGCCATGTACCGGCAGTAGAGGGGTCCGGATATTGTAGCTGAGGAGTGGGCTTCAGGAGTAGCCCAGGAGTCCAAGCTGGGAGATGGGTCTAGCATGGGCTAGCTCCAGGCTAGTTGGTGCTAGCTCCGGATGGAAACATTAGCCAGGAGTAGTCACGGTTAGTTAGCTGTGATGATCCAGATGAAAAGGTTCAGAGTTTGCGGTTGGAATCCAGAGAAAAATGGAGAGAAAAATGGTCCGGTATGCTCTGGTTTGAAATGTGTTGTATGAACTGGCGAGAGCTTTCCGAGCTAAAGGTTAGCTGATGACCGCTAGCAGTGGTTAGCTGACCGATAGCTGGTAGCTAGATAGCTAGCTAGCTTCAGTTGAGGTATTCCAGTTCGGAGGTAAATAGAAATATTTTAGAAAAAAAACAGATCCACACCACATTGGGTGAGGCATGTTGCAGGAGAATTATTTTGAAGTTGAGGTTTAGGAAAAATATGAAAAACAATGCGAAGTAAAAGATATAAAAAGATATATACATAAGACAAGACAAAGACGTCTGACTGCTATGCCATCTTGGATTGAGATGAACGTACCTTGGTGCGAAAAGTGAAAATCAATCCAAAAACAACATCAAAGGACCGTGTGAAGATTCTGGGGGAAACAGGTACAAAAGTATCTATATCCAGAATAAAAAAATTCTTATATCAACATAACCTGAAAGGCCACTCAGCAAGGAAGATGCAACTGCTCCAAAACCAAAATGAATCAGAAATAGAACTGTTTGGCCAAAATGACCATTTGTATGTTTGGAGGAAAAAGGGGGAGGCTTGCAAGCCGAAGAACACCATCCCAACTGTGAAGCACGGGGGTGGCAGCATCATGCTGTGGGGGTACTTTGCTGTAAAAGGGACTGGTGCACTTCAAAAAATATATGGCATCATGAGGGAGGGAAATGATGTGGATATTTTGAAGCAACATCTCAAGACATCAGTCAGGAAGTTAAAGCTTGGTCACAAATGGGTCTTCCAAATGGACAATGACCCCAAGCATACTTCCAAAGTTGTGGCAAAATGGCTAACAAAGTCAAGATATTGGAGTGGCCATCACAAAGCCCTGACCTCAATCCTATAGAAAATATGTGGGCAGAAAAAGTGTGTGCGAGCAAGAAGGCCTTACAAACCTCACTCAGTTACACCAGCTCTGTCAAGAAGGATGGGACAAAATTTATCCAACGTATTGTAGGAAGCCTGTGGAAGGCTATCCGAAACATTTGACCCAAGTTCAACAATTTAAAGGCAATGCTACCAAAAATGAATTGAGTGTATGTAAACTTCTGGCCCACTCGGATTGTGATGAAATAAATAAAAGCTGAAATAATTAATTCTTTTGTCACGGTTGTGTGTAGAGACGGACCAATTCGCAGCGTGCTCCGAGTTCCACATCTTAATTTTTGTGAAACTTACACAAACAAAAGGAAACAAACAACGAACCATAACATAAGAGGTGCTACATGCACACACTCAAAACAAGATCCCACAAAAAAACAGTGGGGTAATGGCTGCCTAAATACAGTATGATTCCCAATCAGAGACAGCTGTTTATCATTATCTCTGATTGGGGATCATATTTAGGCAGCCATTTCACCACTGTGTTTTGTGGGATCTTGTTTCTGTGTAGTTGCCTGTTGAGCACTGTTGAGCACTGCTTGAGCTTCACTTATCGTTTATTCTTAGTTTTTTTGTTCGGTTCTCTCTTATAATAAAAAGATGTTGAACCGATTTCACGCTGCGCTTTGGTCCGAGTATGATGCTTCCAACAATCGTGAGAGAAGATCCCACAACACAAGGACCAAGCAGCGTGCTTTGGGAGGAAGTCTTGGCAAGATACGAAAGCCTGCCATGGAGACAGACGACAGCAGAGAAGGGAGGACAGTGATGTCCCCGGGGTTCGTGCTAAGGTAGAAAGTCCAAAAGACAGCCTAAATGTTTTTTGGGGGGGCGGGCACACTGGGTGGTTGGCAGAGCCGAGGAATGAGCCAGAGACCGTCAGGGAGTCGAAGGAGGAAGTTATGGCGATGAATGCTGCAGAGCGGGTGTGCTGAGAAGCGTAACACCAGTCCGGTGTCATCTGCACCACTTTCACACATCTGGCCTCCAGTGTGCCTCCCCAGTCCGGTATGTCCTGTGTCTCCTCCACGCACTCGCCCTGAGGTGTGTGTTACCGTTCCCGTAAAATTTGTGCCGGCCCTACGCACCAGGTCTCCAGTGCGCCTCCACAGCCCAGTACGTCCTGCGCCAGCTCCCCGCACTCGCCGTGTGAAGTGTGTCATCGTTCCGGCACCATCTGTGTCAACTCTATGCACCAGGTCTCCTGTGCGCCTCCACAGCCCAGTACGTCCTGTGCCTCCTCCTCGCACTCTCCCTGAAGTGCGTGTCCCCAGTCTGGTACGTCCTGTGCCAGCCCCACGCATCAGGCCTCCAGTGCGCCTCCTCAGTCCGGAGCCTCCGGCCACAGGTCCCTGGTCCGGAACCTCCTGTGACGGTCCATGGTCTGGAACCTCCAGCTCCAGGGCAGGAGCCTTCCTCTGCGCCGATGCCCAGTCCGAGCATGGCGTCCAGTCCAGCTACATTGCAGGAGCCCTTCTCTGCGCGATGCCCAGTCCAGGCACAGCGTCCAGTCCAGCTACAGCTCCATGACAGGAGCCTTCCTCTGCCCTGATGTCCAGTCCAGGCACGGCGTCCAGTCCCGCTCCAAAGCCGGATCCTTCCTCTGCGCCAGTGTCCAGTCCAGGCATGGCGTCTGGTCCCACTCCATGGCAGGATCCTTCCTCTGAGCTGGTGCCCAGTCCAGGCACGGCGGTCAACTCAGCTCCATGGTAGGAACCTTCTTCGGCACCGGTGCCAGTCTGGTTGCGGCGTACAACCCAGTACCATGTCTGATGCCCCCCGCTGCGCTGATGCCCAGTCCGGACATGGCGTTCAACCCGGCTCCATGGTCGGACCCGTGGTCTGAGCAGGTGCAAAGACCCGCATCGGCACTTTTTCTTTGGGGGGGGAGCCTTGAGAGCCTTGTTATTCTGGTTAGGTCGGGGTGTGACTGGGGGGGGGGTGTTCCTATCTAGGTTAATTATTTCTGTTGGCCTGGTATGGTTCCCAATCAGAGGCAGCTGTTTATCGTTGTCTCTGATTGGGGATCATATTTAGGCAGCCATTTCACCACTGTGTTTTGTGGGATCTTGTTTCTGTGTAGTTGCCTGTTGAGCACTACTTGAGCTTCACATATTGTTTATTCATTATTGTTCTTTTGTTCAGTTCTCTCTTAAAATAAAAAGATGTTGAACCGATTCCATGCTGCGCTTTGGTCCAAGTATGATCGTGACATCTCTCTACTATTATTCTGACATTTCACATTCTTAAAATAAAGTGTTGATCCTAACTGACCTAAGACAGGGAATGTTTACTAGGATTAAATGTCAGGAATTGTGAAAAACAGTTTAAATGTATTTGGCTAAGGTGTATGTAAACTGTAACTGACCATTGCCCCATAGGACTCATGACTATAACCATGAAAAGCTTTGAAAGGCTCATCATGGCTCACATCAACACCATCATCCCAGACACTCTGGACCCACTCTAATTTGCATAACGCCACAACAGATCCAGAGATTATGCAATCTCTATTTAACTCCACACGGCCCTTTCCCAACTAGACAAAATTAATATCCTATGTGAGATTGCTGTTCATTGACTACAGCCCAGTTCTCACACCATTGTGCCCTCTAAACTCATCACCAAGCTAAAGACACCTCCACCTGCAACTGGATCCTGGACTTCCTGACGGGCCTCCCCCAGGTGATGAGGGTATGCAACAAGACATCCACCACGCTGAGCCTCAACGTGAGGGCCCCTCAGGAGTGCATGCTTAGTCCCCTCCTGTACTCCCTGTTCACCCATGACTGCATTACAGCGCATGACTCCAACACCATCATTAAGTTTGCAAACGACACGACGGTGGGAGGCCTGACCACAGATGACGACGAGACAGAAAACAGAGAGGTCAGAGATCTGGCAGTGTGGCACCAGGACAACAACCTCTCCATCAAAGAAAGAAAAAGGAGCTGATCGTGGACTACAGGAAACGGAGGACCGAGCACGCCCCCCATGGTCTTTTATCTTTTCAACCAGGTGAAGGAACGTTACATTGAAGATATCGATGATCTCGACAAGAGGCACAACATTCAGAGAAATTCACAATTCAGGGTAACTATCACATTTCAGGTAAGACCCAGATGCAAACAGTGTCAAAGTAAAAAAAAGTATATTACTAGTACAGGGGCAGGCAAAATGACAGGTCAAGGGCAGGCAGCGGTCAGTAATCCAGATAGGGTGCAAAAGGTCCAGAACGTCAGGCAGTCTCAGGGTCAGGGCAGGCAGAATGGTCAAAACCGGGAAAACAGGAACTAGAGCAGACAGAAGCAAGGGAGAAACCGCTGGTAGGTTTCACAAAACAAAACGAACTGGCAACAGACAAACAGAGAACACAGTGGGGTAATGATCAGGGAGTGAAACAGTAACATCAAGCAGATAACTGGACGAATTTAGCTATGTACATCCATTTTTTTTCAACAACAATTTTACATCCAATTTTAGCTAGTTGCTAGCTATACGTATAGTTCAGTGGAGGCTGCTGAGGGGAGGATGGCTCATAATATGGAGTAAATGAAATGGTATCAAACACATTGTGATTGTTACCATTCAATTGACTCCATTCCAGCCATTATTATGAGCATCCTCCCCTCAGCAGCCTCCACTGTAATAGTTATGTCTGTCATATTGTGGTGTCTAGCGATAAGTTAAACCTGATCAAACAAATGGATAGGTGTAAGCAATTATGGTAATTCCAAATGCCCTTAATTAACTAGGTCTCTTCACTAGGGGAGGGGGGGTGAGAAAGAAAGGATGAAAGAGAGAGGTGGGAAGGGAGTGGAAGACAGAGAGAAACAGAGAGAAAAAGACAGCAGTGCAATTGTACTTAGACTTGAGTATTTCAACAAATCTTCTTTTCCAACTTGTTAGGCAATCATGTCTACCTATGTCAGTGTTATATAATGTTTAAGGTAATGTTAAGATAATGACTAAATAATGTATACGGTTAAAGTAATGTTAAGAAATACTAACAGTATTCCACCCTGTCACTGTATAATGGAGTGAAATGTGGTTAAATCACAAGACTAGAATTCTTGAATGTATGTGCATAGGGAAAGAGGAACTGTTAACAGACAAGGAACTGTGGCAGACAACTTGTGACCACTGTGGAACTGATTACAGGGAAGGTGGTCTCCCCACCCAGGGAGGGGCGAAACCGTTAGGCTTGCAGTAGATTATGTAACATGTTGTAGGATATGAAAAGCAATGTATGTGTTGGAGAAAACTTGTAAACAACATTGACAGTGTTAGAGAAAATGTAAATGAGGAGCATTTATATGACCAAATGTAAGGTATAAAAAGCTACGTGCATTGTATGATTTTTAGAGCTCTTGTGAATAAACTTTTTGGCTATTGTAAGCTGGGACTTAAAAATTCTGGGTTGCAGACTTGAGTAGTTGAATTGAAGTTCAGTTTATGAACGTTGATAACATAATTCTCGTAACAGTGGGAAGGATGGCCAGCCACACAAGAGGGGGATTTCTACTAAGGAGGCGGTGCTGACTGAGGTGCATGCTGGCCATTTCGGAGTGAAGAGCATGATTGGCAAAATCAACCTACGCTTCTTCTGATGGGGAATTGTCAAGGAGGTAGACAGCTGGTCAAGTGAAATAACCTTTTGTTTATCAATCACATTTATTATATCTGAAATTATTATGATTTCAATTATTGTCATATGAGTGTACACAATGTTTCAATTTGTCAAATTTTTGCTTAAAAAGGTGGAGGTAATACCCATTATTAAGGTCAGTAAAGGAAGAGTATGTGCTTAACTCTAAATTCCCTTCTGTAACCCATTAAAAAGGGTGATTGCAACCAAAAATAGATTTTAGTTTTGTATGATACCAATCAAGGACGAGACTAGCGAGGCCACCTCCAAGGCGATGGTGGACATCTTCAACACCTGCCGCCAAGGAGGTATCTCGTCCACCAGAACGAGTGAGTTTGGATCAGGCTGATTCTCTGAGTCGGAGTGGGACCAGTTTGAGGTAGGCTATACCTTCCAAAAGTGTTGAACAGTACATATCTCCCATTTTATAACACTGCACTAATCCATTACATTTTCTCACAATAAAGTGTAACCTGCTTGTTTATGTCTCTGTCTCCTACCCTGTTCCCTTTACTCTGCTCCTGTAAATTCATAGCATTGTCAGATTGTCCGTTTGTAAATTCAGAGCACACACTGGATGCTCGGGCCGCACCCTGGACGCGCAAGGCAGAGGAGTGGGGTTGATTTGAGTGTTCTGACCTTACAACTGCAGTCAAGCATCCAAGCCAACGTTGGCTAGCTTGCTAGCTACTTCCAGACACAAATGAGACCACTCTGACCATTTTACTCATCCTAGCAGAGCTGGTTAGGCGGTTATGTTATCCAGAGTGTTGGTGACCTTACCTGTGCTGCTGGAAACAATTTCATTACGCTTTCTGCCAACCTTTATGGACACTGGCCATATTCAAGGGGTGTTGAGTGCTTGTAAATGAATTATTCTGCGCTCTGGTACAGTCAGACGAGACTGCTCAGAAATCTGAGTACATAGCCAGAGCAAATTTACAAAAGCACCCAAATGTCCACTGAGAATGCACAACGACTATACCATTTAGCTAAGCTAAGAATGAAGGGAATAATCAAGTCAATAAATGGTAGGTAGTTAGATAGCCTTTAGTTAATATACTGGCAAGTTTGATGTAAGTAGCCAACTAACTTTAGGTAGCTATACCGGTACATACTTTAATGATATGCTATGTGGTTCGTAAAGACAGCGTAGCCAACAAATTGTCAGCCAACATAACATGTAAGGTAACTTATTTGAAAAGTCATTACTTTATTACATTGCTCAACATTTGTCATAATTAGTTAAAGCAACGCATTTCTATCCACTCATTGTACTTTGGCTGCATATTTTCTGCCATTTTCAAATCTGAAAACGATGCGAAGCCACTCCCATTTCCTGAAGAATTGCATTATGAGCCCTAAAGTACGGAAATCGTGTCCTCTGCGTGTCTACTTCATATTTTGCCGAATTTAGTACTACAGTATATCCATACTATGACCAATAAGCACACTATATATTCACGCCAGAAATCATATGGATAGTGCGGTTTGTTTGAGTATTCGAACACAGCCCATATGTGCATTATCTAGAGGGAGCTGCTAGTTGATTAGATTATCCAGTTTATCCCATCTTCAATTGATCCAATCCCTGTCACTGATCCTCATTCAAGTGTATCCTCTCCAATGGCTCTGCAGTTGACACTAAGATAGTTTGACCTGTTCTGAGAGCCCTTCCGGAGGGCTGAAAAGAACAAGCGGAGCCCTGTTGACAACAGTTAGTCTGTGTGGTGTTCTGAGCTGAGTGCTCTGCTCTGGTGGCTTGTGAATAGCTCTCCTTAACTACAGCCTGAGATTGAAAAAAAGACTACGAAACAGGGTCCTTAACCCTTTTTTTGGTATACATCTGAGGGATGGGGCTAGGGAAATGTAACCTCTCTCAAATACATAGACAGCTCTGTAGTTGCAATGAGGGGCAGTCCATGACATCTGAGAGTCAGTTTTGATGACATATCGAAGCTATACATTGTTTGTTGACATTCTTTCTGTTTGTAAACAATGGAGTAATAAATTATATTTTGGTTTATGATAAAGACAGACAAATTAACTAGAAGTTTGGCGAAAAAGGTAGTTGTATAGTTAAGAACTGTATCTTGCATGATTCAATATTTTGAATTTTAAGAGTTGTTGCCTTGTAAACTGATGAGATAGGCAGCGCATGCGCATACCGATAGGACGCATGGGGCGTAGCTCCGCTGGTTACAGTCCAAACTGTGACTATATGTAGAAGCCAGACAACATAGTTTAAATTAAGCCTTTATAATTGATAGATCAATATATCCCCAAGCAACCGGGATAAACTAAGCGGTCAGTTATGTACAACAGCGAACCAATCTGTGGGTAAAGCGATGCTGCGACTCAAACCCAACAAGCCGTGGCTTCCCTTAGATGAAAAGACAAAGAACAACTTTGAGATGCAAATGAGAGCAACAAACAGCTGAAGGATATCTAGGAAAACATAGCTAAAATGCTCTCAATGCTCACCAAATCAAACAAAATGCTACAATCTGTTACAAAGGAAAGTAGAGTATAATTTCAGATATGCATACAGGGCGGGCCCGTGGACGAGTGAAGACATCAAAATTGGCCTTCTGAAAACAAAGGTGCAAACTTTAGAAGATGAACTGGGCCAGCTAGAAAACAGAACGAGACAAAATAATGGGAATATTGTCCCTACCGGAAGACCAGGAAAAGGAGACTTTTCCAGATACGTGATCAAGCTGATATTATAGGAGGTTGGTGTGGATGTATCACCAGAGGATCTGGAGCAATGCCATCGGATCGGCATGAAACAGATTGTAAGCAGATGTGGTTTTCTTGCAATTGAACATTTAAAGAGGAGATGGGTTGGAGAGGCCTATGCATCCACCTACTGTAGTAAGAGCAGAGTTGTGGGCAACCTGATAAAATAGAATTAACAATTTGAACTTATCGCAGCACATGGACCCCCCTTCTCCCATTCCTCCTCTGGATCATCCAGATGGTCATTGGCAAACTTCAGACGGGCCTGGACATGCACTGGCTTGAGCAGGGGGACCTTGCGTGCGCTGCAGGATTTTAATCCATGACGGTTACTAATGGTTTTCTTTGAGACTGTGGTCCCAACTCTCTTCAGGTCATTGACCAGGTCCTGCCGTTTAGTTCTGGGCTGATCCCTCACCCTCCTCATGATCATTGATGTCCCACAAGGTGAGATCTTGCATGGAGCCCCAGACCGAAGGTGATTGACTGTCATCTTGAACTTCTTCCATTTTCTAATAATTGCGCCAACAGTTGTTGCCTTCTCACTAATCTGCTTGCCTATTGTCCTGTAGCCCATCCCAGCCTTGTGCAGGTCTACAATTTTATCCCTGATGTCCTTACACGGCTCTCTAGTCTTGGCCATTGTGGAGAGGTTGGAGTCTGTTTGATTGAGTGTGTGGACAGGTGTATTTTATGCAGGTAACGAGTTCAAACAGGTGCAGTTAATACAGGTAATGAGTGGAGAACAGGAAGGCTTCTTAAAGAAAAATGAACAGGTCTGTGAGTGCCGGAATTCTTACTGGTTGGTAGGTGATCAAATACTTCATGTCATGTCATGCAATAAAATGCAAATTAATTATTTAAAATCATACATTGTGATTTTCTGGATTTTTGTTTTAGATTCCATCTCTCACAGTTGAAGTGTACCTATGATAAAAATGACAGACGTCTACATGCTTTGTAAGTAGGTAAACCTGCAAAATTGGCAGTGTATAAAATACTTGTTCTCCCCACTGTACATAAATAAAACATTATATTTTTTTATTTATTTTTTATTTCACCTTTATTTAACCAGGTAGGCAAGTTGAGAACAAGTTCTCATTTACAATTGCGACCTGGCCAAGATAAAGCAAAGCAGTTCGACAGATACAACGACACAGAGTTACACATGGAGTAAAACAAACATACAGTCAATAATACAGTATAAACAAGTCTATATACAATGTGAGCAAATGTGGTGAGAAGGGAGGTAAAGGCAAAAAGGCCATGGTGGCAAAGTAAATACAATATAGCAAGTAAAACACTGGAATGGTAGTTTTGCAATGGAAGAATGTGCAAAGTAGAAATACAAATAATGGGGTGCAAAGGAGCAAAATAAATAAATAAATATATTAAATACAGTTGGGAAAGAGGTAGTTGTTTGGGCTAAATTATAGGTGGGCTATGTACAGGTGCAGTAATCTGTAAGCTGCTCTGACAGTTGGTGCTTAAAGCTAGTGAGGGAGATACGTGTTTTCAGTGTCAGAGATTTTTGTAGTTCGTTCCAGTCATTGGCAGCAGAGAAGGAGAGGGAGAGGCGGCCAAAGAAAGAATTGGTTTTGGGGGTGACTAGAGAGATATACCTGCTGGAGCGTGTGCTACAGGTGGGAGATGCTATGGTGACCAGCGAGCTGAGATAAGGGGGGACTTTACCTAGCAGGGTCTTGTAGATGACATGGAGCCAGTGGGTTTGGCGACGAGTATGAAGCGAGGGCCAGCCAACGAGAGCGTACAGGTCGCAATGGTGGGTAGTATATGGGGCTTTGGTGACAAAACGGATTGCACTGTGATAGACTGCATCCAATTTGTTGAGTAGGGTATTGGAGGCTATTTTGTAAATGACATCGCCAAAGTCGAGGATTGGTAGGATGGTCAGTTTTACAAGGGTATGTTTGGCAGCATGAGTGAAGGATGCTTTGTTGCGAAATAGGAAGCCAATTCTAGATTTAACTTTGGATTGGAGATGTTTGATATGGGTCTGGAAGGAGAGTTTACAGTCTAACCAGACACCTAAGTATTTGTAGTTGTCCACGTATTCTAAGTCAGAGCCATCCAGAGTATCTGGTGATATTGCTTTAGAAAGGGGCACAAGACAGGGATGTTCCTTCTCCCCCTTTTGTTTGCACTGTCAATTGAACCGCTTGCTGAAAGAATTATACAGGACCCAATCATGACAGGTATTAGTATTGGTAAACATGAATATAAACTAAACTTATTTGCAGATCTCCTGATATACCTGACCAATATTGAAAACTCAATGCCCACTTTGCAAAACATATTTTCATATTACTCAAATTCAAGCATATATAATTAACATGGGAAAAAAATAATGGCAATAGGACAAAATAATAAAGGATTGCTGTAGATCAGGACAACAAAACTTATGAAACTTTTAGGATGCTTAATAAGTGACAAAAAAACTTTATTCCATTCCATTTCACAACAATATGAGAGCAGATAACTAAATGGAATACATTTCCCATAAATCTTACAGGTAGAATAAAATTGCTTTAGAAGGGCATGGCTGCCAAAGTTTTTGTATTTATTTCTGGTAATACCAATTACCCTACCAAAGACATTTTTGTAGATAGCTAGCTAGCTAAACAATGAACCGACATAATCCCAACTCATACTACTACCAATACAAACAATGTCATAGCTGTAGTATGAATCTGCAGATAGCTAATGCTAACAAACTAGGATCAATGTTAGTTAGCTGACATTAAGTTATAACTAGCAATGCAAAAATATTTCTGATTAGTACTGTATAATAATACTACAGATCAAATAAGTAATGTTAGCTACCGAGCCAGCAAGCTAACGTTCATTAGCTAATTAACAGTATGCTTTAACTTGAAATAAAAAACATTCTGACAAAATTTGAAAATGATATCTGAAAATGAAGCTAGACTCTTACATGATTGAACACTTCACGGCAGACTGGAACCATTTAACTCGGTTTTGTTTATAACTACATCTAGTTCGGCCAGCGTTTTGTCAAGTCACTCCGGTTCACACTGACCGTGGAGTGTGCAGAAAATAGCCCATCACTTTTTCCAACCAATGTGCCTACTAAATTCAGGGCATCAATATTGTTGAGAAAAGTAGCAAAACATTTGTAGTTCTTGATGGCTAACATTATATTTTCAAAAACATGGTAGTAGAAAGGACTGTCAACACATACTGAACAGCTCCCATTATAGACAGAAGCATTCTACATGGCAGACCAATCCAAACTCATCTCCCGGCATATTCAGCCCATCCATTATCTCAGCCAATCATGGCTAGTGGGAAGGTTTCTGACTTTTTCCGTGACTAAACCAATGACTCTCATAATTTAACAATTTTCTTTGTATTTATGGATGGAATATAAATTAAGGCACATGAAAGTTTGTGTGTTCCAGAAGGCATTTCAACTCAAAAAATACAAAATAAACATTTAAAATAAACATCCTTCCTGTTTGGCCCTGTCCGGGGGTGTCCTCGGATGGGGCCACAGTGTCTCCTGACCCCTCCTATCTCAGCCTCCAGTATTTATGCTGCAGTAGTTTATGTGTCGGGGGCTAGGGTCAGTTTGTTTATCTGGAGTACTTCTCCTGTCCTATTCGGTGTCCTGTGTGAATCTAAGTGTGCGTTCTCTAATTCTCTCCTTCTCTCTTTCTTTCTCTCTCTCGGAGGACCTGAGCCCTAGGACCATGCCCCAGGACTACCTGACATGATGACTCCTTGCTGTCCCCAGTCCACCTGGCCATGCTGCTGCTCCAGTTTCAACTGGCCTGGGCCCTAGGACCATGTCCCAGGACTACCTGACATGAGGACTCCTTGCTGTCCCCAGTCCACCTGGCCATGCTCTTGCTCCAGTTTCAACTGTTCTGCCTTACTATTATTCAACCATGCTGGTCATTTATGAACATTTGAACATCTTGGCCACGTTCTGTTATAATCTCCACCCGGCACAGCCAGAAGAGGACTGGCCACCCCACATATGCTCTCTCTAATTCTCTCTTTCTTTCTCTCTCTCGGAGGACCTGAGCCCTAGGACCGTGCCCCAGGACTACCTGACATGATGGCTCCTTGCTGTCCCCAGTCCACCTGACTGTGCTGCTGCTCCAGTTTCAACTGTTCTGCCTTATTATTATTTGACCATGCTGGTCATTTATGAACATTTGAACATCTTGGTCATGTTCTGTTATAATCTCTACCCGGCACAGCCAGAAGAGGACTGGCCACCCCACATAGCCCGGTTCCTCTCTAGGTTTCTTCCTAGGTTTTGGCCTTTCTAGGGAGTTTTTCCTAGCCACCGTGCTTTTACACCTGCATTGTTTGCTGTTTGGGGTTTTAGGCTGGGTTTCTGTACAGCACTTTGAGATATCAGCTGATGTACGAAGGGCTATATAAATAAATTTGATTTGATTTACATTTAAATGCCTCTCCTGTAAAGTAGTGATGTGCGACATACGCCTAGTTTCCTGAAATGAGTCACATATTGGCAAATACAATTCATAGAATAGATAGGAATGTTTTTCATCTTCCTAAGTTTGAGGGTGGTTTTAACCTTCCAGACTTGGAAATGTATCAATTCGCCACCTAAAGCTTTTACTTCTGACATATACACTGAACTAAAATATAAATGAAAAATTGAAAAATTGAGAAGATTTTACTGGATTTCAGGTATGCATCTCTTGGTCACAGATACCTTAAAAAAGAAGTAGGGGTGTGGATCAGAAAACCAGTCAGTATCTGGTGTGACCACAATTTGCCTCATGCAGTGTGACACGTCTCCATTGCATAGAGTTGATCAGGCTGTTGATTGTGGCCTGTGGAATGTGGTCCCTCTCCTCTTCAATGGCTGTGCAAAGTTGGCGGGAACTGGAACACTGTCGTACACGTCGATCCAGAGCATCCCACACATGCTCAATGTGTGACATGTCTATGGGTACGCAGGCCATGGAAGAACTGGCACATTTTCAGCTTCCAGGAATTGTGTAAAGATCTTTGTGACATGGGGCCATGCATTATCACGCTGAAACATGAGGTGATGGTGGGAGATGAATGGCATGACAATGGGCCTCAGGACCTCCTCACGGTAGCTCTGTGCATTCAAATTGCCATCAATTAAATGTATTTGTGTTCATTTTTCATAGCTTATGCCTGCCCATACAATAACCTCACCACCACATTGGGGCACTCTGTTCACAACATTGACATCAGCAAACCGCTTGCCCACATGATGCCATACCCACTGTCTGCCATCTGCCCGGTACAGCTAAAACTGGGATTTATCCATGAAGAGCACCCTTCTCGAGCGTGCCAGTAGCCAACAATGGTGAGTGTTTGCACACTGAAGTTGGTTATGACACCGAACTGCAGTCAGTTCAAGACCCTGGTGTGGACGACGAGCACGCAGATACGCTTCCCTGGAACTTTTTCTGACAGTTTGTGCAGAAATTCTTCGTTTGTACAAATCTACAGCTTCAAAAGTCTCAGATGATCCCGCAGGTAAAGAAGCCGGATGTGGAGGTCCTGGGCTAGTGTGCTTACATGAGGTCTGTGGTTGTGAAGTTGGTTGAACATAATGCCAAATTTTCTAAAACAACATTGGAGGCGGCTTATGGTAGGGAAATTATCATTACGTTCTCTGGCAACATCTCTGGTGGACAGTCCTGCAGTCAGCATGTCAATTGCATTGTGTGACAAAACTGTCAATTTTGGAGTGGCCTTTTATTGTCACCAGCACAAGGTGCACCTGTGTAATGATCATGCTGTTTAATCATATTCTTGATATGCCAAACCTGTCCACTTCAATGGATTATCTTGGCAAAGGAGACATTTTCACTAACAGGGATGTAAACAAATTTGTGCACAAAATGTGAGAATTTTTGTTTAGATATTTTATTTCAGCTCATGAAACATGGGACCACCACTTTATATGTTGCATTCATATTTTTGTTCAGTATAGTTAAATGCACTAAATAGTAACAATGGGTACATATTGAACATGCTCATCCCCAGACTATTTTTACGTGTCGTTTTGTCAAAGGATAAAGCTAAGAACTCCATAGTTAAGAACACTGTAACAATATGGGAGAAAATTAAACGTATTCTACAAGAAGAAATATCACTCTAAAAACACAACCTTGTGTAAAAATCCTTGGATAGCTTTTTCACGGATAAATTGGTCCACATGGAAAACTAAAGGCATAGAAGCTGTAAATGACTTGGTTACAGGCAATACATGTATAAACATGACAGAATTAAAAAGTAATTTTGGACTGATCAATGTAGATATCTTCAAAAACATGCAACTTAAAAGTTACATGACCCGAAATTTCGATTTGAAACTTTTGGACATCAGTACAACCTTGAGGGAAATGATTTGAGTCAGAAAAAGATGTTCATATGATAGGGAAGATATACAAAACTTTGCAGAGAGCATATCCAACTGACAATCTCTTACATAAAAATATAAACTATTGCAACCAAGACTTAAAAAGAACTGATGTTAGCACAAAATCGAGGGAACGTTTAAGCATAACTAACAAAATTACAGTTAACGAAATGTACGCTTAATCCAGTATTGTCACATTCTGACTCTAGTTCTTGTGTTATTTGTTTGTTTTAGTTGAGGACTAGTTCTTGTGTTATTTGTTTGTTTTAGTTAGTCAGGACTTGAGTTGGGTGGACATTCTATGTTTTGTGTTTCTAGGTTGGTTTTCTGTGTTCAGCCTAGTATGGTTCTCAGAGGCAGGTGTCGTTAGTTGTCTCTGATTGAGAATCATACATAGGTAGCCTGGGTTTCACTGTTGTTTTGTGGGTGATTGTTTCCGTGTCTGTGTTTGTTCGCCACACGGTACTGTTTCGGTTTTGTTCACGTTTATTGTTTTGTATTCATTGAGTGTTCAGTTTATGTTTTTAAATAAACCACCATGGACACTTACCACGCCGCATCTTCAGACGAAGAGGAGGAATACCTTTACAAGTATAACTAATTTATAGAATTTATTATACAAGAGACAAAATTCACAAATTCTACAGCACAATGGCAGTCATGTCTTAAGTGTAAAACTAAGAATGACTCAATAATCCATGCTTTCTAGGAATGTTATACCCAAGTTTATAATTACTTTTAATCAGTCTGCCTATTTCAAGATACGGCATACGGGGGTGTAGCGAGATACCCTATAGGCTGGACGATTCTCTTCTCATTACTCATCTTGAAAAAACGTATATACAAAAAAAACTTGTCAATCTGCAATACTTACCACAATTTAAAAATCCAATGATTTATTATTGAAATATAAAGGGCATCCGAGGAAAAGGTGGCAGTTGGCAAATAATAACACAGGCACTAAGGATGGGGGTGTGAGCATGCGGTTATTGGGAGATGAGATGTAGTCATTTTTTGTATGTGTCTGTAAGTTGTTTTTCATATGTATACATTTGTACATGGAGTGAAAAAAAGAAAGAACAAATATATATACACACACAACGCATTCTGAAAGTATTCATACCCCTTGACTTTTTCCACATTTTGTTACATTACAGCCTTTTTCTAAAATGGATTAATGTCTTTCCTCATCAATCTTCACACAATACCCCACAATGACAAAGTGAAAACAGATATTTAGAAATGTTTGTAAATGTATTAAAAATAAAAAAACAAAAATACCGTTACATAAGTATTCAGACCCTTTGCTATGAGACTAGGAATTGAGCTCAGATGCATCCTGTTTCCATTGATCATCTTTGATATGTTTCTACAACTTGACTGGAGTCCACCTGTGGTAAATTCAATTGATTGGTGTCACGCCCTGACCATAGATATCTCTGTTTTCTATATATTCTATATATTTTGGTTAGGTCAGGGTGTGACTAGGGTGGGTACTCTTGGGTTTTTGTATGTCTAGGGTTTTTTGTATATCTTTGTTGGCCTGATACGGTTCCCAATCAGAGACAGCTGTTGTCTCTGATTGGGGATCATATTTAGGCAGGCATTCTTCTCACTTTCTGTGGTGGGATCTTGACTATGTGTAGTTACCTTTCACCACTCTATTGTATAGCTTCACGTTTATTTGTTTTTTTGTTAGTTTGTTCAGTGTTCATTCTTTTAATAAAGAGAATGTGTGCATAGCACGCTGCACCTTGGTCTCCTTCATACGGTGAACGTGACAATTGGACATGATTTGGAAAGGCACACACCTGTCTATTTAAGGTCCTGAATAAAAAGCAGAAGAAACTATGCTATGAAACCAAGATAAATTAAATAAGGAATGATAGTAAAAAGCTTTGGAGCACCTTAAATGAAATTCTGGGAAGGCAAACTCAGCTCCATCATTCATTAAAACAGATGGCTCATTCATCACAAAACCAACTCATTTTTGCCAACTACTTGATTTTTTCATTGGCAAGATTAGCAAATTTAGGCATAACATGCCAGCAACAAGTGCTAACACAACAGATCCAAGTATAACTGACCGAATTCTGAATTATTAAGACAAGCATTGTAATTTAAAATTCCGTAAAGTTAGTGTGAAGAGGTGAAAAAATGATTGTTGTCTGTCAACATTGACAAGCCACTGTGGTCTGACAACTTGCATGGAAAATTACTGAGGATTATAGCGGATGATATTGCCACATCTTCAATTTAAGCCTACTGGAAAGTGTGTGTATAAGGGCACAGGGCGAGACCTAGATGCAGACACGGGAGGCAGATGGTTCGAGTCTCTGATATTTATCATAATCCAAGGGGCAGGCAAGAGAATGGTCGTGGACAGGCAAAAGATCATAAGGTCAGAGTCCAGGAGGTACAAAGTGGCAGCCAGGCTCGAGGTCAGGGCAGGCAGTATGGTCAGGCAGGCAGGCAGGTTCAGAGTCAAGGCAGGCAAGGGTCAAACCCGGGAGGACTAGCAAAAAACAGAGAAAAGGAAAAAGCAGGAGCACGGAGTAACACGCTGGTTGACTTGATAAAACGAGACGAATTGGAACAGTCAGACAGAAAACACAGGTATAAATACCCAGGGGATAATGGGGAAAATGGGCGACACTTGGAGGTGGTGGAGACAAGCACAATGACAGGTGAAACAGATCAGTGTGTGACAGTGTGCCCTCAGGCTTGGAGGGAAGCAAAAGTAATTTCGCTACCCAAGAATAGTAAATCCCATTTAGTGTCTCAAATAGCCAACCAATCACCCTGTTACCAACCCTTAGTAAACTTTTGGGAAAAATGCTATTTTACAGTAAATGAATTAACAACAAACTTTCGGCATGCTAATAGAGAAGTACATTCAACAAGCACAGCACTTACACAAATGATTGATAATTGGCTGAGAGAAATTGATGATAGAAAGATTGTGGGGGCTGTTTTGTTACACTGTTCAGTACGGCCTATGACATTATCAGTCATAGTCTGTTGCTGGCAAAACGTATGTGTTATGGCTTTACACCCCCTGCTATATTGTGGATAAAGAGTTACCTGGCTAACAGAACACCAAGGTTGTTCTTTAATGTAAGCATCTCCAAAATATTCCAGGTAGAATCAGGAATTCCCCAAGGCAGCTGTCTAGGCCCTTTACTTTTTTTCAATCTTTACTAATGAATTTCCACTGACTGAGGAAAGCCAGAGTGTCTATGTGTCTATGCGGATGACTCAACACTATACATGTCAGCTACTACATCGACTGAAATGACTGCAACACTTAACAAAGACGTGCAGTTAGTTTCAGAGTGTGGCAAGGAGTAAGTTAATCCTAAATATTTTTAAAACTAAAAGCATTGTATTTGGGACAAATCATTCACTAAACCCTTAATCTCAACTAAATCTTGTAATAAATAATATGTGGAAATTGAGCAAGTTGAGGTGACTAAACTGCTTGGGGTTACCCTAGATTGTAAACAGTAATGGTCAAAACATATTAATACAACAGTAGCTAAGATGGGGAGAAGTATGTCCATAATAAGACACTGCTTTATATTCTTGACAGCTCTGTCAACAAGGCAGGTCCTACAGCGCCCTAATTTTGTTGCACCTGTTCAGTCGTGTGGTCAGGTGCCGTATAAAAGGACTTAGGAAAATTGTAATTGGTTCAGAACAGGGCAGCATGGCTGGTCTTTGGATGTATACAGGGAGCTAATATTAATCATATGCATGTCAATCTCTTCTGGCTCAAAGTGAAGGAGAGATTGACTTCATCACTGCTTGTATCCACCGAGCTGTCTGTTTGAACTACTGACGCACAGCTCGGACAGCCATGCATACCCCACAAGACATGCCACAAGAGGTCTCTTCACAGTCCCCAAGTCCAGAACAGACTATGGAAGGCACACAGTACTAAATAGAGCCATGACTACATGGAATTCTATTCCACATCAAGTAACTCACGCAAACAGTAAAATTAGATTTAAAAAACAGATAAATAAAACACATCATGGAACAGCGGGGACTGTGAAGCAACACAAACATAAGTACAGATGCACATGCATACACACACGATAGCATACGCACTATACACACGTACATGGATTTTCTACTGTATATATGTGGTAGTGGTGGAGTCAGTGCCTGAGGGCACATGGTCTGTGAATGTATCGTGATGTTTTTAAAACTGTAAAAACTGCCTTCATTTTGCTGGACCGAAGGAAGAGTAGCTGCTGCGTTGGATCCAGAATAAATACAAATACAGTGACGCGTGGTGATGGCAGCATCATGCTGTGGGGATGTTTTTCAACAGCAGGGACTGGGAGACTAGTCAGGATCAAGGGAAAGATGATTGGAGCATATTACAAAGAGAGATCCTTAATGAAAACCTGCTCCAGAGAACTCAGGACTGGGGTGAAGGTTCACCTTCCAACAGTACAACAACCCTAAGCACACAGCCAAAACAATGCAGAAATGGCTTCGAGACAAGTCTCTGAATGAGTGGCCCAGCCACAGCCCGGACTTGAACCCGATCGGACATCTCTGGAGAGACCTGAAAATAACTGTGCAGCAACGCTCCCCATCCAACCTGACAGAGCTTGAGAGGATCTGCAGAGAATAATGGAATGAATTCCCCATATACAGGTGTGCCAAGTTTGTAGCATCATACCCAATGAGACTCGAGGCTGTAATCGCTGCCAAAAGTGTGTCAACAAAGTATTGAGTAAAAGGTCTGAATACTTATGTAAATGTGATTTATTTTTATTTTTATACATTTGCAAAAATATTCAAAAACCTGTTTGCTTTGTCATTATGGGGTATTGTTTGTAGATTGCTGAGGGGGGGAAACTACTTAATACATTTTAGAATTAAACTGTAATATAACAAAATGTTGACAAAGTTAAGGGGTCTGAATACTTTCCGAATGCACTGTAAATATTATAAAATAAATAAAGACAGACAGTGCTAAGCTCATTAGGCATTTCTAAAGTTATATTCTTCGAGAATCAATGGCTAAATTTCAAGAATTGAAAAGACCATTGAACAGTTCCCTAAATCCTACAATGTAGCTTTAACATCCTTGCTGTCCAGTAACAAGCTGCAAAAAGAATTGTGCTCTTATAGATACACTCCTGGGGATTGTGGGAAGGAGAGGAGCGATTCTCATTAATGAGGAGGGTACAGAGAGGGGCCTGTAGCAAGTGAAGCGGCCATTCCTCCTCTCTACAGCCTACAGATCACAGAAATGGATGGTAGGAGAGATGTAGACGGAGATTGAGGGAGGGGAGAGAGAAATATAGAGACTGTATCAAGCGGAGCGGCCATTTCTCTGTTTCTACAGTACACAGATCACAGAGAGATTGATGGAGAGAAGGAGGGAAAGATGGCGGGGGGGTTAGGAGGGGTGGAGAAATGTGGGGTGGGAGGGATGGAAAGGAAAGGAGAGGTGAGGAGAGAAAGAGTTGGAGAGAGAAAGATTGATAGATGGGGAGCTTGTCAGTTAGCACTCTTAACACAGCAGTTAATGAGTATCACTGCTGGAGAGATGGGACCCTGGAGGTTTTTGACTATGTATGTGCATGTGTGTAAATGTATGTACATTATGTAAATCTGTGTGTTTAGGAAGGGAAGGGTAAGGAAAGTCACACTGAGTAAGATGATGTGTTCTCCCCGCTTCCCTCCTGTTCACAGTCATTAAGTTGTGTGTGGAATTCATGTGTCTCTTTGAGTTTCAATTCCTTCCACCCAAAAAATACATAATTCATTTCCACAGCTGCAGTGCAGATCCCCTCTGTCTGTTTATGATTGTGTTTACGAGTGTGTGAGTGTGTGCACGTGTGGAGGCGTGCATCCGTGCATGTGTGTGTGTGTCGGGGTTTAAATACCATATCGCATCCTGTTCCAAATAAACCAGCTGAAACCGAGGGGAGGCTTGTTTGCGTGTCCTGCTAGGCTAGTGTTGGGCCATAAAAAATGCAGATGAATGGATAATTCAGATTTGTTCATGACAACATTAGCACAGGCATGAGAGCAGGAGCCAACAAAGTTATCCCCAAGCAAGTGGGACACACTGGATTTGTTTAGATTAGGATGTAACTGGGTTTGCAGAGGATAGGACACCTGAACCTTGTTAATTACTGCACTATGTCACAAACTAATTACAGATTGTTTACAGACAGCATGCACCACTGCAACACGCTGTCATTTGCAGCTTTAACTGCATGCATCATTCTGCATCTCTTATATGAAAACTCAGACCTGGTCTGCATCTTGTGAAACTGCTGTGACAGATTTACTGTCACTGATGCAGTTCTACCACGCAGTCTAAAGAGTTCAGGTGGAACCTTTTTCAATGTGCTTTACTTTAAAATGGCTAATCTGTCCTCATGTCCTCTGACATACAGTAGTTTTCCTGCTCCTGCTCCAGCTCCACCTTTCTCCCATGGCTCTCTCTCTCTGTGTGGATGACTAACAGGAGTCACCACTGCGGCAGTTGAACCATGTCTGTTTAAAATGGTGCATTCCAAGGAAATAATAATGATGGTCCCTAAGAATGCTTTCACACTGGCCTCAGCTATTTCCATAATTGGCTGTTGTAGCCTGCTTTGAATGATAATATAAAGACTGAATCTAAAGACTAAGATAAGAGTCTGCAAATGATGTATTGTTATGATACAATATTTACTTGCATGGATACTTAGGCTTAACCTACTTTGTTTGTCATGGGGTGTTCCAGAGAAAGGCTTATCTGATTTTGTACACATTGGAACGCTTTTGACACCAACCCCATTATTTATGCGTGCATGAGAGAGAGAGAGAGTCAAACTGACACACTCACACACCACAACAATCCCCTGCCGGCTGCAAAGTGGAGAGTGGACGCCTGCTGATAAGTTGAGCGATAAACTCCATTCACTCTCACTGCAAACAGCCACGAGCTACTTATGAAGGGGATTGTCAAAGCAGCGTATCATAACAGAGTATATCTCATTTGTAGCAGATACATGATATGGCCAGGCATTGGGGATGAAAAGTGTGTGTTCAAGATGAGATGGTTTGGGATGAGTTGGACCGCAGATTGAAGGAAAAGCAGCCAACGAGTGTTCATCATATGTGGGAACTCCTTCAAGACGGTTGGAAAATCATTCCAAGTGAAGCTGGTTGAGAGAATGCCAAGAGTGTGCAAAGCTGTCAGCAAGGCAAGAATCTAAAATCTAAAATATATTTGGATTTGTTTAACACTTTTGATTACTACATGATTCCATATGTATTATTTCATAGTTTTGATGTCTTCACTATTATTTTACAATGAAGAAAATAGTAAAAATAAAGAAAAATCCTGGAATGAGTAAGTGTGTCCACACTTTTGAATGAAACTGTATGTGAAGGACATCACATCCGCCACATTGATTAAAATTTAACAGACTAAAAGCTGGTACGTGCATTTACTAGAAGATACATCATTGCATACCTCTAGTCTACACTACACATCCTATATTAATATTTTGAGAGTGTTGATAGTAATATAGGCTATCTATAGGTACTGTAACTGAAATAATAATGGAAACACTTAAGTAAATGAGGGATACAAAGTATATTTAAAGAAGTTGCTTCCACACAGGTGTGGTTATTGAGTTAATTAAGCAATTTACATCCCATTATGTTCAGGGGTCATGTATAAAAATGCTGGCCAGGCCATTATTTTGGCTGTCATGGATATGCCCACATAGGATGATGATGTCTCCATCCACAGGGCACGAGTGTTCATTGAATGGTTTGATGAGCATGACAACTATGTAAACCGCATGCCATGGCCGTATCAGTCATCACATATCAACCCAACTGAACATTTATGAGAGATTCTGGAGCGGCACCTGAGAAAGTGGTTTCCACCACCATCAATAAAACACCAAATGATGTACTTTCTTGTTGAATAATGGTGTTCATCCCTCCAATAGAGTTCCAGGCACTTGCACAATCAATGCCAAGGCACATTGGAGCTGTTTTGGTTTGTGGTGGCCCAATGCCCTATTAAGACACTTTATGTTGGTGTTTCCTTTATTTCGACATTTACATGTAACTATCAGAACTGTCACTTGAGTGAAGGATTGTGTTAATGAACTCAATGAACTCAAGTTAAGAATGATGGAGGCCACTGTGTTCTTGGACCTTCAATGCTGCTGAATTCTTTTGTACCCTTCCCCAGATCTGTGCTTTGACACAATCCTGTCTCGGGGCTCTACGGACCATCCCTTCAACCTCATGGCTTGGGTTTTGCTTTGACATGCAATGTCAACTGTGGGACCTTATATAGACAGGTGTGTGCCTCTCCAAATGTCCAATCAATTGAATTTACCACAGGTGGACTCCTATCAAGTTGTAGAAACATCTCAAGGATGATCAATGAAAACGAAATGCACCTGAGCTCAATTTCGAATCTCATAGCAAAGGGTCTGTAAATGTTTTTTTTATTACACATTTGCTAAAATTGAGAAAAACCTGTTTTCGCTTTGTTGTTATGGGATATTGTGTTAAGATTGATGAGAGGAAAAAGGATTGAATCAATTTTAGAATAAGGCTGTATCATAACAAAATGTGGAAAAAGTGAAGCAGTCTGAATACTTTCCAAATGCACTGTATGTAGCATGATCTGTGTGTTTGATGTATGTTAGAATGATCAGAAGTTGTGTATGTGACACACTCTGGAAAGACAGACAGACAGGTTGGAATATCCGTCTGAAGCATCCCTCATTCTTGAGTAAAAGTAAAGATACCTTAATAGAAAATCACTCAAATAAAAGTGAAAGTTCATTAAAACTTGTTGGAGATAGGGGGCAGTATTTTCACTGTGGATGAATTGCGTGCCCATAGTGAACTGCATCCTACTCTGACCTAGATTGCTAATATATGCATATTATTATTACTATTGGATAGAAAACACTCTGAAGTTTCTAAAACTGTTTGAATTATGTCTGTGAATATAACAGAACTCACAGGGCAGGCAATCTTCCAAACAGGAAGTGAAATTCTGAATGAGGGTCTAATTTTAAGTCATCGCCTCTTCACTTCGAAACAATATATGGATCTGTTAGCACTTCCTACGCCTTCCACTAGACATCCTCATTCAGTAGAACGTGGAATGGAGACTCTGGTGTGAACTTTGACCGAATGGGAGGGGAATGAGTCACTGTCCTGGCAGAATGCAATTTCCCTGTTGCGCATTTGTCTGTTGATATCACCATCATTCCATTTGGCTGCAGATGAAAACGTATGCTCTGGTTGGAACGTTATTGGATATATATGAAAATAACATCCTGAAGATTGATTCTCTACTTAGTTTGACCAGTTTATTCGACCTGGAATATATATTTTTGAAGTTCGTCCGAGTTCGCCTGGACCAGTGTCAGCTTTTGGGCACGTGAGCTGAAAGTGGTAGCAAATGCAGCTAATTGGACACTAGTAATGGACATTATGGAACAAAACAACGATTTATTGTGGCACTAGGACTCCTTGCACTGCCTTCTGATGAAGATACTCAGAGGTAAGTGAATATTTATAGTGTTTTTTGTAGCTTCTGTTGACGCCAAAATGGCGGCTATTTCTTTGGGTTCCGAGCGCCGTTCTCAGATTATAATTTTTTCGTAAAGTTTTTTTGAAATCTAACATAGCGGTTGCATAGAGGATATGTTTATCTTTAATTCTGTGAATAACACTTGCATCTTTTATCAATGTTTATTGTGAGTATTTCTGCAAAATCACCGGATGTTTTGGAATCAAAACATTACTACACATAACACGCCAATGTAAACTGAGATTTTTTATATATATATATATGCACATTATCGAAAAAAACACACAATACATGTATAACATGATGTCCTATGAGTGTCATCTGATGGAGATAATCAAAGGTTAGTGATTCATTGTATCTATATTTATGCTTTTGTGACTGTGAAAAATCGCTGTGTGTGTTTTTGAATTTGGTGGTCATCTAACATAAATATATGTTGTGTTTTCGCTGTAAAACATTTTAAAAATTGGACACGATGGGTAGATTAACAAGATGTTTATCTTTCATTTGCTGTATTGGACTTGTTAACTTTTTAAGGTATAGGGGGCAGCATTTTCACTTTTGGATAAATAGCGTGCCCAATTTCAACTTCCTGCTACTCATGCCAATAATATAAGATATGCATATTATTAGTAGATTTGGATAGAAAACACTCTGAAGTTTCTAAAACTGTTTGAATCATGTCTGTGAGTATAACAGAACTTATGTAGCAGACCAACCTTTCAGAATTAGTTTTTTTGAAGTCTCATTGGGAAACAATATTTCTTAGGAACTTGTTTTCAGTTCCTACCGCTTCCACTGGATGTCACCAGTCTTTGGAATTTTGTTGAGGTTATTAATTTGTGCAATGAAGAAGTACTAGGAACTGCATAACACTGTTGAGAGTTGCGCAAGACTTGGAAAAGTAGCTTCCTGTATTGAACACAGATAGACCTGTCTTCAATTGGATCGATTATTAACGTTTTAAAATACCTAAAGTTGTATTACAAAAGTAGTTTGAAATGTTTTGGAAAAGTTTACATGCAACTTTTGAAATATTTTGTAGTGACTTTGTGCAATTTGGAAGCTGTTTTTTTCTGGGTCAAACGCGCCAAATAAATTTACATTTTGGATGTATATGGACGGAATTAATCGAACAAAAGGACCAATTGTGATGTTTATGGGACATATTGGAGTGCCAACAAAAGAAGCTCATCAAAGGTAAGGCATGTTTTATATTTTATTTCTGCGTTTTGTGTTGCGCCTGCAGGGTAGAAATATGCTACCCTCTTTGTTTACTGTTGTGCTATCATCAGATAATAGCTTCTTATGCTTTCGCCGAAAAGCCTTTTTATAATCTGACATGTTGACTGGATTCACAATGAGTGTAGCTTTAATTTAGTATCTTACATGTGTGATTTAATGAAAGTTTGATATTTATATCATTTTATTTGAATTTGCCGTCCTGCATTTTCCCTGGCTTTTGGCCAAGTGGGACGTTCCCTATACCATAAGAAGTTAAATGGAAGAAGACTCTGCCTAGGGCTGGCTGCCCGGCCAAACTTAGCAATCGGGAAAAAGGGCCTTGGTCAGGGAGGTGACCAAGAACCCGATATTTATGGTAGAATGGCCAGACAGAAGCCACTCCTCAGTAAAAGGCACATGACAGCCCGCTTGGAGTTTGCCTAAAGGCACCTAAAGGACTCTCAGAACATGAGAAACAAGATTCTCTGGTCTGATGAAACCAAGATTGAACTCTTTGGCCTGAATGCCAAGCATCACGTCCGGAGGAAACATGGCACCTTCCCTACGGTGAAGCATGGTGGTGGCAGCATCATGCTGTGGGGATGTTTTCAGCGGCAGGGACTGGGAGACTAGTCAGGATCGAGGGAAAGGTGAACAGAGCAAAGTACAGAGACATCCTTGATGAAAACCTGCTCCAGAGCACCCTGGACCTCAGACTGGGGGAAAGCCAAGACAATGCAGGAGTGGCTTCGGGACAAGTCTCTGAATGTCCTTGAGTGGTCCAGCCAGAGCCCGGACTTGAACATGATTTAACATCTCTAGAGGGGGGGGGGAATTATGTAATCCATTTTAGAATAAGACTGTAACATAACAAAATATGGAAAAAGTGAAGGTGTCTGAAAACTTCCTAAATACACTGTACATCGTCCTGTATATGACAGCCTTTCCTTTACATAACCTTGTAACTCCCACTCCCAGTCATTGACTACAAACAGATTTTTCTCTTTAAGGGGGAGAGACCCTTCACAGCCTATACCTCCACGCAATCTGTGTGACTCTGGAAATTCTCTTTGTATTGCAGCTTGGCTCTAAAAACACTCTGATCTGTGGTGGAACATTTCTAGGAAGAAGAGAATTGACTCTACCAGAGCATGGCTTTAAAACACCTTCTCTTAGTTGAAACATCTAAAAAAAACACTATGTGAAGACTGTTTTACTTGTCTGCGAAAACACCCATTGGGTTGTGAAATATGTCTTAAGAATCACTCTGTTGGGAACATTGATCTAGAATACAATAATTGTCTGTGGTAGAGTTCTGATTAGGGAAACGGTTTCTTTGAGATTCTGTGCCATTTCCTTCCTGTTCAGCCTGGGATTGAGTGGAGGGATTTTTCTCAGTCTAAATATTGCTATAGCCACCAACCTAGCCACACACAAAACATACTGAACATACAGTACATACTGTATGCAGGCATGGGCACCAGCCCACGCATGCGTGTGCACACACACACGCTTACAAGCACATATTTCATCACTTCAAATGCCACGCTTTGCATAAAGTTCAGATTGGTTGGTATAATACCATGGAGGCTGTTCGAACTCTGCAACCATTCATTGTCGTATAATCTTTCTCAAATGTCTCTCTGCACATACGGCCATGCTCTCCTCTATCCATTCACTGTCACAGTGATAGCGTCCTACTCAGAATGGGGATGGAGAACTCAGTACATTGCACTCATCTGGAGAAGTTGTTAATCTGTTACAGATGTCAGGCCTCTGTGTAGTGCGTACACTAAAGCCATGCTCATTACCTTCAAATTGACTACCTTGGATTGAGACGATAGTAAACTGCTCCTTTCTCATAGTTAATGAGAGACATCACAGATGAACCTGAGAGTGTACCATTAAAGGAGAAAAGCCTTGTTTTTTTTGCATAGTAAATTACTTGGTCTGACATACTGAAAATAAGCTGTGTGCTACATGAATAGATTAAACAAAATATGACATTAGTTTAAAATATATCTATCTGTTGTAAAGAAAGGCAGTGGATTTTTTGTCTAAAAGAGGCAATAGAGGGGCCAATCATATGTATTATCCCAAATGGCACCCTATTCTCCATTAAGTGCACTACATTTGTTGTACTACAAGTAGTGCACTATATAGGGAATACGGTGTCATTTGGGATGGAGCCATACTCTGCTCCTTGGTCCATATCAAAGGTGGAGCAGAATTGTTAGCACAAGGAGTTCTCTCTCACTAAGTGTGGAGCAGATGGGTCATTTAACAGTAATTTACACCTTTAACTACATAATACCAATGCTCATATCAGTGTAATAGATTAGAGTTTAATCATTGCATTACATGAAGACATTAACTGACTGATAAGATTAACCTAGCTTTAATTAATGAGTGAGCTTTTATAGTGACAGCTAACAAACCAGTGACAAACACCTGGCAAAAGCAAGAAAATACAATTTGACATGTTCCCATGGACAAGGTCAAAATCATCATGTCCTTCCTCAGGACATAACAGTACATATTCCTGTATCTAGCATTCACCTTCTTAATATGAGCTGCTAATTTCAAACCAATCTAGTCAAACCAAGGTATTCGGTGTCCCTTAACCAGGACAGTTAATGCTCAATATGCGATAATGTGACCAGAATGACGTTGTAAACAACAGCCAATTCCAGTACATAGACATGTCTTATATGGGCAGAAAGCTTAAATCCTCGTTAATCTAACTGCTGTGTCAAATTTACAGTAGCTATTAGAGCAAAAAAAATACAATGGCATTGTTTGAGGATAGTGCACAACAACAAAACACTTTTGTCACTGAAACTCAAAAATGTACTTACATTCAGTAATCCTGTCCCTGAGGGTCCCAGAGATAAAATGTAGCATAGTTTTGTTTGATAAAATCTATTTTTATATTCAAATGTAGGTACTGGGTTCTACACTTTGACCCCACTGCTGTCTCAGCCCCCCTCCCTGTAGAGAAGCTAATGACAGCTATGTATGACATTCCTGGGAGTGTGTAAAAAATACTTTTTGTTGTTGTTGTTGTATGGTTATGTACTTGAAAATTTATATATTGACCAATTCGGTACATTTGGGCAAACTCCTGGCAGTCTCGATACAAAATATTGTGAAGTTAAGTAATTCTTCACTGGATCAGTCTGACACTTTGCACACACGCTCCTGCCATCTTGTGGACAACATCTAAATTACACCAATCCTATTTCAATGTATGGCCTTTCCCTTGCATTTCAGATCTAATGTGTTATATTCTCCTACATTAACTTTATATTTCCACAAACTTCAAAGTGTTACCTTTCAAAGTGTATCAAGAATATGCATATCCTTGCTTCAGGTACTGAGCTACAGGCAATTAGATTTGGGTATGTCATTTTTGGTGAAAAAGCCCCCCAAAAGGGTCCGATCCTTAAGAGGATATTATTAATACGAGCTGCTAATTTCAAACCAATCTGGTCAAGATATTCAGTGTGCATCACTCAACATAATGATGCTTAACAAAATGTCATGGCCACACTTCACTCAAAAGTATTTTCCCATCACAGCCTAGCTAGGTAAGAATAGAAGAGGAGCAGCTTTTTACTTTACAGCCCTCATTTTAGTGTTACTCTGCCCCAGATGTCCTTAGAGTAAAGGACACATTAATTGGAATGGGTAATTAAGATAGCAGCGTGAGCCACATTCAGGTTTCCTGCCTCTGATGTCGCTGTAATGAGGGAGAGTGTGTCATTCCCTTTAACAGTCTAAGGATGTGTCCCAAATGGTCCTGGTCAAAAGTAGGGCACTACAGTATATAGGGAATACAATGCCATTTGGGATGCAGCCTCAGTCTCCCACACCTTTACAACAACCAAATTGGACATTTGACTTTCTAGACACATCAAATGTTTTCCTGTCAAGGTAGTAAGTTATTTATGTGTGTGTGAGGAGGATAATGCATGGATGAACAGTCAGAATAGCCTCTTCATTATATGCCAATGCAAAATACACTGTTCTCCAAATGGACATTCATCTTATCCTGGTAGACACACAGAGCACCTGTATCATACTGGTAATCACTCTTACTCTATGGGTAGCAAATGAACAATAAAACAGAACACAATTGATCAACCAACCTTGGATGTCTCGTGTGATTAAATTACCCCAAATGGACCTACATGGCCTGTATTATCCTGGTGATTACTCTTATGGGTAGCAAATGAACGATTATACAGATAACAGATAACAATATATCAACCATCATTCAGATCGAATACATGTCTCAGGTGATGCAGTGTTTTCAAATGGACTAGACACATGGATGGAGCACCTGCCTTACTGTATATCAGACTAGAAATCACTCTTATAGTAGGGCAACTGAGCAATCAAACAGACACCCAACCAACTAAACAGAGTGAATGCATGTCTCAGGGGAAGGCGCGTTATACATCGCTGTCTGGGTAAATCTCAGAAAAAAAGGCCATGGAATACCAACATAGTATAGCTAGCCGCTGTGAGACAGATAAGGATTTCAACAAGGCCCATCATCCTTCAATCCCTCTGGGGCTGAACTCTGAATGGGGACATCTCTCTCTGGGGACGGAGCATTAGAACAGATGTGTGATCCTGGGTTCTCCTCTCTCCATCTCTCTCTCTTTCTCTCCTTTTGTCTGCTAGTTCTCTAGAGCCCAGTTAAATGGCTGGGGTATAGGAAAAATGGTCACAGACACGCATAACCTAAAAAAACATTCACAAAACATATGTTTGATCAAACAAATAACATTTATACTATCAGTAAGAATAGGCTATATCATATATATTGGGTCATACAAGGGCATAATGGTTGGTTTATATGCATCCTGTTTGTAATATAGACATATCATTTATAATATAGAGCCCAATTTAACTGCTTTATCTTGGCAGGTCATTATACCCAGCTGTATTTACTATTTTGCTTACGAGAGAGTGGCTCAGAGGGAACAGTTGGGTGTCTTACATTACACAAATAGGTCTCCTCTGTGCACAGCCGGACATCAATAAATGACTGTGTCCATTTGTGAAAAATGTGGTTTTAAACATGTCATTTCAGCAACATATCGGGCAATGGCGAGAAATGGAATGATTCAAAATGTAAATGCTTGAATCCCAGAGCTCTATTTTACACTGATATCTCCCGCTGACCGACCAAATGCTGGGCTGAATCAGAACCATGAGCGGAATGACATTCAAGCAGTGGCGCAGGACCTCACTTAAATGAAAGAATGGCAGTCCTGTTTCTGGGATGCTGGCGTGTCTTGCTAAAAGGACTCTGACAGCTGATAAAAACCTAAACTAATGAGCTGTTCTTTACCCTTACATTTGATTTTACATGCATACACGACACACTGCCAGAGGAAGAGATGACATACTGCCCGTATAACCTTTTCTTTGCCGCGCAAAATGTTTCACTCGCAATCATGTGGATTTAAAACTCTACTGCGATTCTAAACGTAGAAAATAATGTTGTTGATCTCTGTAAGCAGGCACTGTGTGTTTTACTGTCAAAGCTATAGTTATGATAGCTATACTGAAGATCCACAATAAATGGGGGATATGAAGCATTTTAGGCTTCATAACAGGGTTATCATAACGTAATGTCAACTGCCAGAAGTGTAAGGCTGATTGTCCTGCAGTATGCTACAATGGTCTCCTGGTATCACAAGTGCAATGTCAGATGCAGAAAATAGCATCGTCAGAAAATAGCATCATTCTCTGAGACAGTAATTACCACCCTTTCCCACCTGACCCCCCCTCCTCCCCTGATTTTTATCCCCTTTCCCAGAATGAGCTGACATCAACAATATGAGCTGTCCAAAACCGATGTCAATCTATAATGACAGGCTGCTGTGAATTTAACCCTGTCTGGGAGTGTAGCAGGAGGGCATCAGGCTGATGAAGGGAGTGGTTAGAGAGGCTAGTGGCCGCTTGAGACTTATTAAAACATCTCCATTCTTCAGCACCATGTAAACCTCCAACACAATGGTTCTGTGTGGCTTTGTTGGCAAGATGGTGGTGCTAGTAATGCCAAAGGTTGTGGATTCAATTTCCGCAGCGATCACATACAGTTGAAGTCAGAAGTTTACATACACTTAGGTTGGAGTCATTTAAATTTTTTTCAACCACTCCACACATTTCTTGTTAACACACTATAGTTTTGGCAAGTAGGTTAGGACAATACGTATTTGATGTTAATTTAGTTGTCGGTGGTTTTTCGTTCTCACTGTTACTTTTTCACTAATTTCCTTTGCATGAGTTATGTTACGTCTAGGTCTCGTTACCACGTCTGGTCTCATTACCATCCCCTCCCTAGCCTGCCGGGCCAAAGGGATTGTTAACAATAATAAATGCTAATTGAGTGTAAGTACACTTCTGACCCACTGGGAATGTGATGAAAGAAATAAAAGCTGAAATGAATCATTCGCTCTACTATTTTTCTGGCATTTCACATTCTTAAAATAAAGTGGTTATCCTACCTGACCTAAGACAGGGAATCTTTACATGGATTAAATGTCAGGAATTGTGAAACATAACAAAAAAATGTATTTGGCTAAGGTGTATGTAAACTTCCGACTTCAACTGTACACATACTAAACATGTATGCAATCTCTGCTGGCGTCAGGCATATGACATCACCTCTATCTAGCATTGTTGTCACATACTCTACACCAAACACGCCAGGCTGCTGACATGTTGACAGAAAGCAATGATGTTGCTGCCTTTTTGAAATAGGACTTGACCCTAGAGGCTTGTGGTTCAGTGTGCAGTTCATGTTGTCTACTATAGATGAACACTGGACTGGGTTGTGGTTCTGTGCAGGTCTATCATATATGAACAAGACAACTGACTTATGTCTGTCTATCCAAGCCCTGATAGTAAACTAGTAAGGGGTTGAGATTTGCTCATGGAGGGTAGACTTGAAGTCAAAGTGATGCATTGTGTAGGAATATTAGAGTAGGCATGTACAGCATGCTACAGTGGTATTGGGGTCAGACAATCTTATCACAGACAAGGTCACAGAACCGAGACAGTGTTCAAATAGGCCTGTAGTGCTCTCTCTCAGCGGATATTGCATAAATAATTTTGCAGTACAGAACGACGTAATCACAGATCTGCATGAAGCAGTACTGCAAAACACACCCAGGTGGCACTATTGTACCTTCTCATCTAATTTCCCCAGTATTGGAACCCAGAAGTACAGGTAATTGCCAAAATAAAAAGTATATTGAAAGCAGGTGCTTCCACACAGGTGTGGTCCATGAGTTAATTAAGCAATTAGCATCACATCATGCTTAAGGTCATGTTTAAAAATGCCCAGTTCCTCATTATCTTGCCTTCCATGGCTAGAGGAAGATATCTCAGTGACTTAAAATTAAAAGAGGGGTCTTAAAGGAGCATAGGAGGGTTTAAAGTGTGTCTCTCTGTCACCAGATCACAACTCAATTGAACACTTATGGGAGAGTCTGGCCTGGCGCCTGAGACAGCTGGAATTTCTCATGGAAGAATGGTGTAGAATCTATACCAAGGCGCATTGCTGTTCTGGTGGCTTGTGGTGGCCCAACACCCTATTTTGACACTTTGTTGGTGTTTCCTTCATTTTGGCAGTTACCTTTTGGCAGTGTTACTGACTTCTTCATGCCAGGAATGAATTACTCCAGGATATATGGATGCTTTTCATAAGAACTGTTAAAAATGTAAATGAAGGCTTTTAAACGTACTTTTAAATGCAAAAGCTCTATTTAGAAGCTTGAGGACCTCCATTTCAACAGTAAGGAGAAGGCTCATAATTCCAAAAGTTAATGACAGGTTGGAGCTCATACAATAGCCTGCTCTACCTACTATCTCCGCCCCTTTAGTAGTCACAGATCTCAATAACAACAGGAAATCAGACATAACAAACAATAGCAGGGTTGAATAAATGATTGTACTCTAACCATGTTGAAAATAGTTTTTATCCACTGATTTGATACAATGGCTTAACCAAAAAGTGAATTCCCTCTCTCTGGAATTTAATTGCAAGAGCAACACATACCTGAGAGATTCCAGGTACTTTGAGAGATAAATATAGTTGCAGCAGGTAGCCTAGCGGTTAAGAGTGTTAGGCCGGTAACCAAAAGGTTGCTGGTTTGAATCTCTGAGCCAACTAGGGGACACATCTGCCAATGTGCCCTTGAGCAAGGCACTTAACCCTAATTGCTCCTGTAAGAGCATCTGCTAAATGACTAAAATGTTAATGCAATCATCCATGTAGCAATGAACACACAACGACTATCTGAAACACATTTCTTGTCATCAAGCTACTTAATCCTTGAAACATACATCAATGTTCAGTCAAAATGGATATATTGGAATTTATGTTGACCATCATGTTTATTTGCCTTTGTTTTAACTCACAAATATTGATGTCACACTCACCCTGATATAATGTGTTCAACTCAATATTAGGAAAATAGGATGGGCAGGTAGCCTCGTGGTATTTGTATTTATTATGGGTCCCCATTAGCTGCTGCCAAAGCAATACATCGACAGATATCACAACACACTGTATGCCCTCAGGCCCCTACTCCACAACTACCACATACAGTTGAAGTCGGATGTTTATATACACTTACGTTGGAGTAATTAAAACTAGTTTTTCAACCACTCCACACATTTCTTGTTAACAAACAATAGTTTTGGCAAGTCGGTTAGGACATCTACTTTGTGCATGACACAAGTAATTTTTCCAACAATTGTTTACAAACAGATTATTTCACTTATAATTCACTGTATCACAATTCTAGTGGGTCAGAAGTGTACATACACTAAGTTGACTGTGCCATTAACCTTTTTGGGATAGGGGGGCAGCATTTTCACTTTTAGATGAATAGCGTGCCCAGAGTGAACTGCCTCCTACTCTGTCCCAGATACTAATACATGCATATTATTATTAGTATTGGATAGAAAACACTGAAGTTTCTAAAACTGTTTGAATGAGGTATGTGAGTATAACCGAACTCATATGGCAGGCGAAAACCTGAGAAAAATCCAACCAGGAAGTGGGACATCTGAGGTTTGTAGTTTTTCAAAGCTTGGCCTACCGAATACACATAGAGATATGGATGAGGTTGCACTTCCTAGGGCTCACACTAGATGTCAACCGTCTTTAGAAACTGGTTTGAGGATTCTACTATAAAGGAGGGGCTCATGAGACCTCTTTGAGTCAGTGGTATAGCAGAGAGCCTCGGTCTCATGACGAGCGCTCCCGACAGAGATACTTCTCGTTCCAGTGCTTTTCTGAAGACAAAGGAATTCTCCGGTTGTAATATTATTGATGTTTTATGTTAAAAACATCCTAAAGATTGATTCCATACATTGTTTGACATGTTTCTAAAGGACTGTAACGGAACTTTTTGAGTTTTTGCCAGGATGAAGTGCCTGTGCCTCATGAAGATGGATTACTGGGCTGAACACGCTAACAACACGTGGCTATTTGGACATAAATGATGGAACTTTATGGAACAAATCAGTAATTTATTGTCGAACTGGGAGTGCCTTCTGATGAAGATCATCAAAGGTAAGTGAATATTTATGGTGTTGTTTCTAACTTTGTTGAATCCATTTAAAAAATATATTTGACACAGCGGTTGCATTAAGGAGAAGTCTATCTTTAATTCTGTGAATAACACTTGTATCTTTTATCAATGTTTATTTCTGAGTATTTATGAGTATTTCTGCAAAATCACTGGATGTTTTGGAATCAAAACATTTCTGCACATAAGGCGGCAATGTAAACTGAGATGTTTGGATATATATATATGCACATTATCGAACAAAACATACATGTATTGTGTAACATGATGTCTTATGAGTGCCATCTGATGAAGATAATCAAAGGTTAGTGATCAATTTTATCTATATTTCTGCTTTTTGTGACTCCTTTCTTTGGCTGGAAAAATGGCTATGTTTTTTTTCCGACTTGGCTGTGTTTTTTTCCGACTTGGCTATGACCTAACATAATCATATGTTTTGCTTTAGCTGTAAAGCATTTTTGAAATAGGACACGATGGGTACATTAACAAGATGTTTATCTTTCATTTGCTGTATTTGACTTGTTAATGTGTGAAAGTAGCATCTGTGTCTTAGAGATGAGTATACTTTGGTGTGAAAAGTGCAAATCAATCCCAGAACAACAGCAAAGGACCTTGTGAAGATGCTGGAGGAAACATTTACAAAATTATCTATATCCACAGTAAAATTAGGCCTATATCGACATAACCTCAAAGGCCGCTCAGCAAGGAAGGAGCCACTGCTACAAAACTGCCATAAAAGTCAGACTATGGTTTGCAACTGCACATGGTGACAAAGAGCGTACTTTTTGGAGAAATGTCCTCTGGTTTGATGATACAAAAATGTAATTATTTGGCCATAATGACTATTGTTATGTTTGGAGGAAAACGGGGGATGCTTGGAAGACGAAGAACACCATCCCAACCGTGAAGCACAGGGATGGCAGCATCATGTTGTGGGGGTGCTTTCCTGCAGGAGGGACTGGTGCAGTTGAAAAAAAACGGAAAAAGCTTGTGCGAGCAAGGTCTACAAACCTGACTCAGTTACACCAGCTGTCAGGAGGAATGGGCCAAAATTCACCCAACTTATTGTGGGAAGCTTGTGGAAGGCTACACAAAATGTTTGACCCAAGTTAAACAATTTAAAGGCAATGCTACCAAATACTATTTGAGTGTATGTAAACTTCTGACCCACTGGGAATGTGATGAAAGAAATAAAAGCTGAAATAAATCATTCTCTCAACTATTATTCTGACATTTCAAATTCTTAAAATAAAGTGGTGATCCTAACTAACCTAAGATAGGGAATTGTTAATAGGATTAAACGTCAGGAATTGTGAGTTTAAATGTATTAGGCTAAGGTGTATGTAAATGTCTGACTTCAACTGTATCTACAGTACTAAATCCATATGTACAGTGGGGCAAAAAGTATTTAGTCAGCCACCAATTGTGCAAGTTCTCCCACTTAAAAAGACGAGAGGCCTGTAATTTTCATCATAGGTACACTTCAACTATGACAGACAAAATGAGAAAAAAAATCCAGAAAATCACATTGTAAGATTTTTAATGAATTTATTTGCAAATTATGGTGGAAAATAAGTATTTGGTCAATAACAAAAGTTTATCTCAGTACTTTGTTATATACCCTTTGTTGGCAATGACAGAGGTCAAACGTTTTCTGTAAGTCTTCACAAGGCTTTCACACAATGTTGCTGGTATTTTGACCAAATACTTATTTTCCACCATAATTTGCAAATAAATTCATAAAAAATCCTACAATGTGATTTTCTGGATTTTTTTCTTCTCATTTTGTCTGTCATAGTTGAAGTGTACCTATGATGACATTTACAGGCCTCTCTCATCTTTTTAAGTGGGAGAACTTGCACAATTAGTGGCTGACTAAATACTTTTTTGTCCCTCTGTATGTATAGTGCGTATGTTATCGTGTGTGTATGCATGTGTCTGTGCCAATGTTTGTGTTGCTTCACAGTCCACACTGTTCCATAAGGTATTTTTTGATCTGTTTTTTAAAACTCTAATTTTACTGCTTGCGTCAGTTACTTGGTATGGAATAGAGTTCCATGTAGTCATGGCTCTATGTAGTACTGTATGCTTACCATAGTCTGTTCTGGACTTGGGGACTGTGAAGAGACCTCGTGTGGCATGTCTTATGGGTTATACATGGGTGTCCGAGCTGTGTGCCAGTAGTTTAGACAGACAGCTTTGTGCATTCAACATGTCAATACCTCTCTTAAATAAAAGTAGTGATGAAGTCAATCTCTCCTCCACTTTCAGCCAGGAGAGATTGACATGTATATTATTAATATTAGCTCTCTGTGTACATCCAAGGGCCAGCCATGCTGCCCTGTTCTGAGCCAATTGCAATTTTCCTAAGTCCTTTTTGTGGCACCTGACTACACGACTGAACAGTAGTCAGTGTGCGACAAAACTAGGGCCTGTAGGACCTGCCTTGTTGACAGTGTTGTTAAGAAGGCCGAGCATCACTTTATTACAGACAGACTTCACCGCATCTTAGCTACTACTGCATCAACAAGCAGTTTAGTCATCTCAACTTGCTCAATTTCCACATTATTTATTACAAGATTTAGTTGAGGTTTAGGGTTTAGTGAGTTTTATTGCTAATACAATGGTTTAAGTTTTAGAAATATTTATGGCTAACTTATTCCTTGCCACCCACTCTAAAACTAACTGCAGCTCTTTGTTGAGTGTTGCATTAATTTCAGTTGCTGTATTAGCTGACGTGTATAGTGTTGAGTCATCCGCATACACAGACACTCTGACTTTACTCAAAGTCAGTGGCATGTTGTTAGTAAAAATAAATAAAAGCAAGGGGCCTAAACAGCTACCCTGGGGAACTCCTGATTCCAACTGGATTATATTTGAGAGGCTTCCATTAAAGAACAACCTCTGCATTCTATTAGACAAGTAACCCCTTATCCACATTATAGCAGGAGGTGTAAAGCCATAACACAAACATTTTTCCAGCAGCAAACTATGATCAATAATGTCAAAAGCTGCACTGAAGTCTAACAAGACAGTCCCCACAATCATTTGATCATCAATTTCTCTCAGCCAATCATCAGTCATTTGTTTAAGTGCTGTGCTTGTTGAGTGTCCTTTCCTGGTACTCATGCTGAAATTCTGTTGTCAATTTGTTTACTGTGAAACAGCATTGTATCTGGTCCAATTTTTTTTACAGAAGTTTACTAAGGGTTGGTAACAGGCTGATTGGTCAGCTATTTGAGCCATTAAAGGGGGCTTTACTATTCTTGGGTAGCGGAATGACTTTTGCTTCCCTCCAGGCCTGAGGGCACACGCTCTCTAATAGGCTTAAATTGAAGATGTGGCAATATCATCTGCTATTATTCTCAGTAATTTTCCATCCAGATTGTCAGTCCCCAGTGGCTTGTCATTGTTGATAGACAACAATCATTTTTTCACCTCTTCCACACTGACCTTCCAGAATTCAAAAGTACAATTCTTGTCTTTCAGAATTTGGTCCGATATACTTGGATTTGTAGTGTCAGCGTTTGTTGCTGGCATGTCATCCCTAAGTTTGCTTATCTTGCTAGTGAAAAAGACATTAAAGTAGTTTGCAATATTAGTGGGCTTTGTGATGAATGAGCCATCTGATTCAATAAATGAAGGAGCCGAGTTGGCTTTGTTCCCCAAAATTTAATTTAACATGCCCCAAAGCTTTTTGCTATCATTCTTTATATAATTTATCTTTGTTTCATAGTGTAGTTTATGTTTTATTTTTATTTAGTTTAGTCACATGATTACTTAATTTGCAATACTTTTGCCAATCAGTTGGGCTGCCAGAATTAATTGCCATACCTTTCTTTTACAGTCATTTTCTTCTTAGAGCTACCCCCCTACTTTTTTCAATTTCTGCCTGAAGACATACCCAAATCTATCTGCCTGTAGCTCAGGCACAGAACCAAGGATATGCATATTCTTGGTACCATTTGAAAGAAAACACTCTGACGTTTGTGTAAATTTGAATTAAATGTAGGAGAATATAACACAATAGATCTGGTTTAGATAATACAATGAAAAAAACATGTTTCTTATTTTTATTGTTGTATCATCATCTTTAAAATGAACAAGATAAAACAAACATTCAGATAGGATGATGGGGACAATTTCAATGAAAGACATAAGAGGGCAACAGCACTTGTGCAAAGTTTCAGAATGATAACTTCCAAAATGAGTGTGCTACATGACATTTATCACAAAGTCACCCAGGTGTCCCACACAAGTAGCCCAAATATACCCAAGTGGCCAAATTGGTGAAGTTATACATTTTGAATGGAATAACTATATACAAAATACCAAAATGGTATTCTAACACACACGCCCAAAATATGGAGAAAAAACATGAAAAAAATAATATATGCATTTACAAAATAACACTTTCAATATTTGGAAGACCCTCAGTCCTCTACACAATATTCTGCAGCTGATGGCAGGTGCCATAGCAGTCTCTTTCTGCTGTAAAGCAGAGGGTCACCAATCATGTGGTGCAGGTGATGGGGGACTTAATTTGGCAAAGAACACAGTGATGCCTCCATGCTGTGCCCTTTTGGCCCTGAGGCACATCCATGCCTGCAGAAATACATTTGGGCAGATGAACACCACTTGTGGCAGGAGCTGGATGAACCAACTTCAGTGGGGGATGGACACCTTGGCACTGGGGGCTCCCATTCAGAGTCAGTGTCACTGTGAAAGAAAATGTTCAGTTAGAATAGTTTCACATATGAGCCCTGTATCAACAGGTATAATAAACAGATATATATAGAGTACAGGGAACATAAGGTTGAATATATTATTATAGACCTGCTAGATCTACTGTCTCATTTATATTATGACAGACCAGCTAGATCTACTGTCTTTATTATATTACAACAGACCAGCTGTATCTACTGTCTCCATTTCACTTTGGCCATTGTTGTGGGCCTGCCCTCCCCTCAACAGACTCAAATAGGCTATTTCATTTCACAAATAATATTTTATATTATTAATTTCAAACAACGGCATTAGCATGAGAATAACTTACCAGCCCAAAATGATGTCCTATCCATTCAAAAAATATTCCTCCATTTGGGAATCGCTAAATGAATCGTCCTCGATCAATTTGTTTTAAAATTGTGTGTACATCTGTATATCTAGACTTAGATTTAGTTTTCCCTGACTTAGTCGCTATACTGATTGATATATAAACAGCTGAATATGCGCTTTACCAAAACAATGCTGTGCGCAACATGCGTGGCTCCTTCCGGTATGAATCGTCAATGGCGAATTAACCTCTTTACGCCGGAGTTTACTACATGGGTTGGTCTTCCAACACATAAACATTACATATTGCTGTTTACCTCAGCTCATTGGCTATCTACCCAGCTAGATGTCAAGACGATCAGTGGTCAATGAGTTAAAATACAGTCAATCAACGAAACAGCGATCATATCATTGGTGCACAATGATGTCATTAGTTGTCTTCAAATCGGTTTCTTTCAGTCAATACGTCCCGCGAAATGACCTATCATGGTATGGTGGTGTTACAAACAAGCCAGTTGATTGCAATGAAACTGGTTTGTCTGCTGATAATTGATTCAGGGTTATTTAGTCTAAGTTGTCTAATAACTATTGTTTAATTCTGATATATATACATTTTCATAGAAGTTTTTAAATCTGTCATTAATCATGTTGGTAAAGGTAAAAAAAAGAAGGTAACATTTCAGCTTCTTTGGAGCCTCCCTAAATGTGCTGTTTTTATTACATACGTAGAATGTATGCACACATGACTGTAAGTCGCTTTGGATAAAAGCGTCTGCTAAATGGCATATATTATTATTATTATTATTATTATTACTACGTCTACCATTCTTATCGAATGTATGATTTAGGTCACTTGCTAAAAGAATAGTTCCTCTCTGGATTTGATCTAAGAAAACAGATATGCCCCTGGTGTCCCCCGCTGGAAAAGTCACGTTTTGTGTGTGTATTTACCTCGAATGTGTCGTCGAAAATGGAATGAGACGAAATTCACGACACAAGCGGTTCACAAAATGTTTCGTGTTAGGCTATAAAAATGGATTTTATCATTGTGTAACAATGAGCATTGGGATTGCAAACAGAGGAAGATCGTCAAAGGTAAATGATTTATTTTATTGCAGTTTGGGATTTTGTTACCCCTAGGCTGGTTGAAATAGTTGTTTTTTATGGGGCTCTATCCTCAGATAATCGCATCATATTCTTTCGCAGTAAATCCTCTGTCACGTTCTGACCATAGTTCTTGTGTGTTTTCCTTGTTTTAGTGTTGGTCAGGACGTGAGCTGGGTGGGCATTCTATGTTGTATGTCCTGATATGCCTGATATGGTTCTCAATCAGAGGCAGGTGTTAGTCATTGTCTCTGATTGGGAACCATATTTAGGTAGCCTGTTTTGTGTTGGGTTTTGTGGGTGGTTGTTTCCTGCCACGTTTATTGTTTTGTGTTCATGGTTAGTTTCTCTGATTAAAGAACATGAACTCTAACCACGCTGCATTTTGGGCCTCCTCTCCTTCCCAGGAAGAAAGCCGTTACATCCTCTTTTTAAATCTGACAACGCAGTTGGATTAGCAAGATTCTAGGCTTTTGAAACATGTGTGACACTTGTATTATCATGAATGTTTAATATGATATTTATGTAGCGATCACCGTATGTTGTAGAATTTCATTCCGCTACCGGGTTCGGTGCGCAGAGGTTAATGGGTGCATGCGTATTAATAACTGGAATAAGTAGTTTCATAAATGCGTCAAGTGTAGCGTTTGGTTGCTCCTCATTACACACCACAGACCAGCAAATATTCTTTACATCATCAAGATATGAATCACTACAGAACGTATTGTTTGACCTCTTATACACTATGTTAGGCCCAGCCTTTGGAACTTTGGTTTTCCTAGATATGGCGATTAAATTGTGATCACTCCATCCTATGGATTTGGATACTGCTTTAAAGCAAATATCTGCAGAGTTTGTTAAGATGTGATCAATACATGTTGATGATTGATTTAATTCCTGTGCTGTTTGTAGCTACTCTGGTGGTTGACTGACAACCTGATCCAGGTTGCAGGCACTGGTTACAGTTTTACGTTTTTTCCTGAGTGGGCAGCTTGATGATAGCCAGTCAATATTTAAATCACACAGAAATATACTTCTCTGTTGTTATCACATACATTATCAAGCATTTCACACATATTATCCAGACACTGACTGTTAGCACTTGATGGTCAATAGCAGCTTCCCACAAGAATGGGCTTTAGGTGAGGCAGATAAACCTGTAGCCATATTACTTCAACAGTATTAAACATGAGATCGTCTCTAAGCTTTACAGGAATGTGGTGCTGAATATAGATCGCAACACCACCTCTGTTGGCATTTCTGTCTTTTCGGTAGATGTTATAACCTTATATTGCTACCACTGTATCATCAAAGGTATTATCTAAGTGAGTTTCAGAGATAGTCAGAATATGAATGTCATCTGTTAAAAGCAAGTTATTGACTTCATGGACCTTGTTTCTTAGGCCTCTTATGTTAATATGGACACTTTTATATATAGTACTTCTGGGTTGCTTGATTGTTTTTAATGCTTTACTGGGAAGCTTATCAGAGGTAGACTTACTTATGTTTTTTTTTACTTTGGAGGTGATAGTGCAGGGTGAGCTGCATAAAGTGGTCTTCCTACTATTGCACACTGCCTCAGTGCAACTCTGGTCTATAGGCTCATGATTACTGCTTCCAATAGCTGTATGATAAACAGTGGTTACAGCGTTGCTCGATCGAATCCCCGAACTGAACAGGTAAAAATCTGTTGTTCTGCCTTGCTCAGGCAGCAAGGCAGTTAACCCACTGTTCCCCGGGCGCCAAAGACGTGGATGTCGATTATGGCAGCCCCCCGCACCTCTTTGATTCAGAGGGGTTGGGTTAAATGCGGAACACACATTCCAGTTAATGCATTCAATTGTACAATTGACTAGGTATAGCCAAGGGGTGGCAGGGTAGCCTAGTGGTTAGAGCATTGGACTAGTAACTGGAAGGTTGCAAGTTCAAATCCCCGAGCTGACAAGGTACCAAACTGTCATTCTGCCCCTGAACAGGCAGTTAACCCACTGTTCCTAGGCTGTCATTGAAAATAAGATTTTGTTCTTAACTGACTTGCTGAGTTAAATAAAGGTTAAAAAAAAGAAAAAGTAAGTGATATGTACAGTTGAAGTTGGAAGTTTACATAAACTTTATTTTATTGGCTAAGGTGTTTCACAATTCCTGACATTTAAGCCTAGTAAAAATTCCCTGGCATAGGATCACCACTTTTTTTTAAAGAATGTGAAATGTCAGAATAATAGTAGAGAGAATGATTTATTTCAGCTTTTATTTCTTTCATCACATTCCCAGTGGGTCAGAAGTTTACATACACTCAATTAGTATTTGGTAGCATTGCCTTTAAATTGTTTAACTTGGGTCAAACATTTTGGGTAGCCTTCCACAAGCTTCCCACAATAAGTTGGGTGAATTTTGGCCCATTCCTCCTGACAGAGCTGGTGTAACTGAGTCCGGTTTGTAGGCCTCCTTGCTCGCACAAGCTTTTTCAGTTCTGCCCATAAATTTGCTATGGAATTGAGGTCAGGGCTTTGTGACGGCCACTCCAATACCTTGACTGTGTTGTACTTAAGCCATTTTGCCACAACTTTGGAAGTATGCTTGGGGTCATTGTCCATTTGGAAGACCCATTTGTGACCAAGCTTTAACTTCCTGACTGATGTCTTGAGATGTTGCTTCAATATATCCAGAACTACACCCGTCCCTCCTGCAGCAAAGCACCCCCACAACATGATGCTGCCACCCCCGTGCTTCACGGTTGGAATGGTGTTCTTCGGCTTGCAAGCATCCAGCTTTTTCCTCCAAACACAACGATGGTCATTATGGCCAAACAGTTCTATTTTTGTTTCATCAGACCAGAGGACATTTCTCCAAAAAGTACAATCTTTGTCCCTATGTTCAGTTGCAAACCGTAGTCTGGCTTTTTATGGCGGTTTTTGAGCAGTGGCTTCTTCCTTGGTGAGCGGCCTTTTAGATTATGTCGATATAGGACTTGTTTACTCATGATATACAGTAGATACTTCTGTACCTTCACAACATCCTTTGCTGTCCTTCTGGGATTGATTTACACTTTTCGTACCACAGTATGTTCATCTCTAGGAGACAGAACGCGTCTCCTTCCTGGGCGGTATGAAGGCTGCGTGGTCCCATGGTGTTTATACTAGCGTACTATTGTTTGTACAGATGAAGGTGGTACCTTCAGGCATTTGGAAATTGGTCCCAAGGATGAACCAGACCTGTGGATGTCTACAATTGTTTTTCTGAGGTCTTGGCTGATTTTTTCCCCCCATGAAGCAAAGAGGCACTGAGCTTGAAAGTTGGCCTTGAAATACACCTCCAATTGACTCAAATGATGTAAATTAGCCTATCAGAACTTCTAAAGCCATGACATCATTTTCTGGAATTTTCCAAGCTGTTTAAAAGGCACAGTCAACTTAGTGTATGTCAACTTCTGACCCACTGGAATTGTGATAAAATGAATTATAAATGTCAACAATTGTTGGAGAAACTACTTGTGTCATGCACAAAGTAGATGTCCTAACCATCTCGCCAAAACTATAGTTTGTTAACAAGAACTTTGGAGTGGTTTTAATGACTTCAACCTAAGTGTATGTAAACTTCCATCTTCAACTGTATGTATGGCTCCACCATGGCCTCATATACAGACAGTATAGTCAAGTAAGTGATATGTATGAATGACTCCTCCAAGGGCCTCATATACAGACAGTATAGTCAAGTAAGTGATATGTATGAATGGCTCCACCAGGGCCTCATATACAGACAGTATAGTCAAGTAAGTAATATGTATGAATGACTCCACCAGGGCCTCATATACAGACAGTAGAGTCAAGTAAGTGATATGTATGAATGGCTCTACCAGGGCCTCATATACAGACAGTATAGTCAAGTAAGTGATATGTATGAATGACTCCACCAGGGCATCATATACAGACAGTATAGTCAAGTAAGTAATATGTATGAATGGCTCCACCAGGGCCTCGTATACAGACAGTATAGTCAAGTAAGTGATATGTATGAATGGCTCCACCAGGGCCTCGTATACAGACAGTATAGTCAAGTAAGTGATATGTAAATAGTCACAGAGGGAGAGGAAGTTTATTTTCCACTGGATATTTAGCTGCATGAATAATGTCTTTCACTGCAGCTTGGACCTTCACTTTGACTGAGATGCATTAAGGAAAGAACTGCAACATAGCAGCCAGCTATTAGCGTCTTCACTGGGTCCCCAATGAAATACTTCCAATGGGATACTAGCTAGCTACATCCCTGAACATATTAAGAATTTATCCCGCCTCTCTTCTCTTTCAGAATAGATCTGAAATGAAAAGATAACTGCTCTGATAAATGGGCACTCTGCTTCCGTTTTGAGTTTAAATTCCATCAGCGTGACTTGTTTTGGTTACAGCACCAAGCACTTAAAATAGTGGAAATACAGTTCAGAAAGGAAACACCACGTATATGTTTACCTATTTAGAAAAGATTACAATGCATAGTCTTGGCCTTAGGTTCTGCTCCTTCAGGTTAGCTCAGAGCCAGAGCGAAGCGTCATACAAAGATGATAAAATAAGAACCCAGACAGGTGGAGGCAGGGGTGGAGGCAGGGGTGGAGATGGGATATCCGAAAACAGCAAGGAGAGCGAGTAACAGCTAGTTGCAATGGCAGGAGAGACAAAAGTGCAAGTGTGCGCGTGACATCTGGCATCAGGGAAGCATGTGTAGAACTGGTCAACTTAAATAAACCGCATGTAAGTAGAGTGTGAATCCAATTGCAGCAATATCCCGCTGATGCGATCAGCTGATGCCACAACTCTCTGGGTTCCCTCCTGAACTGGCTTTGCTTAATGCTATGGGAGGTTTCCCCATACTCTTTTTCTGTTTTACAACCCTCCATTCTTAGTATGTCATTTTACCATAGAACTGGCACGAATCCAAGTGCCAATCCCGTTTACCAAACTCCAGGTGTTTACATTTGTTGGATGAAATGAAAATAGAGCTCATTGGCCATGAACAACAGTGGAGGATTTAGAGTTGAAAAGAGAAATCATATATGCAGAAAATAACCTTTTCATGTCAAGCTGGCATTTTTTAAAACACATTCTTTAGAATGATTTTTGAAATCCAGCCAACATTAAATGAGTCATTCCAAACCAATCAAACCAATCTTATACTTTTGTAATGCAAATATTTGTTCACACACAGGCTACACAGTTACGTATTTACCAACACATTTCACATTCATGCAAACATAAGTGAGGCCCTAAGTGAAACTCAAGGGTTTCCTCTTCAAGTATTCCACATGCAAACATATGTGTAAATGTGATATTACTGTATGTTCTGATGGACAAAGCAAGTAGAGCACATCGCTTTAAAAATCAGTCATATCAAAAGGACTGGTAAAAAAGTGTTATTTGTTGTTCAGGTACAGCAACAACACTGGGTACTAGGTGGCAACTTCAAATAATCACAGCACAACAAACACCAACAAGAATCAGTTCCATTGATTTAACATCCATCGATAGCATCAACGCACAATAGTATTGTTGTTCAAGCTTAATTCCCCTTGAAAAGGTATGAGATGGTGAAGAGAGAAGTGAAAAAGCAGGGAAATGTGAAAAGGCAGGGAGCGACGAGGTAAGGACAGCCATCTTCAAACACTGTCACAGTAATACAGTGTATTGATTCAACTGGAAGAATGAAAGGGACTTACAAACAAGAAATAAAGAGACTTCAGTTCACGGACACCAATGTACTACAGCAGTTTCATCATCACTATGACAAGAACAACAAAGTCTGAATCCAATAGTAATCCAGGGGTTAGCCAAAGGGATTTTGATAATTTTAAGATTAAGCCAGGGCAGTTCAGGACACACACAATGTTGATTCTTTCAATCACTGTGAACCATGGGATAAAAGCAGGGACCATGTCATCTGCCTCTCTTTACGCATGCAGGTGCTGAGGGACATTCTGGATAGATTTACCAGCCATTTCCTCAGTATTCTGTGATGATGACAACATCCAGATAGACTGACCAAAACCCAATTATTGTCAGAGAACAATAAACCACACAATACAAAGCTGCAAAGCTGCCTGCACACAATGAGTAGCCCAGAGAATGGGAACGAGGTGGCTACAGCTCGAGGTTGAAAAGCTGTGTAAATCTCCAAGCAGATTGCAACGGCTTACAACGCGGGTATAGTAAACAATATGAAAGCAAAATCGCTAACCAGCATCTCTGTTTGGGCTATTGTTCAATCTATTGCGCTGTCGTAGGTTATCTTGGTGCAACCTGCTCTATGTTTGCCCTCTGACCACTGCTGATGAGTTGAGACATTAACAAACAGCCCATCAGATATCCCAATAATAACAGTGTGCTCATTGGCTGTGATAAGAATCCCCCTGGTCTTTCGCACAGAAATATTCTTTAAATTCTTCAAAACACTTAGTCAGTAAGGACATATGCTCATTAATGATTAAAATTATGTCCACTTCAAACCCCCATGTGGTTGGAAACGCAGCAGCACAGCCAAATCGGCAGAGCTCCCTTTGGCATGGTGTCTACTGTCTAGAGCTGCGTTCTTCCCCCTGGATCCTCCGCCTGTGCAGAGCTGTAAACAGAGTGAATGGCTGTGCAACGCCTATTCTTATCTGGACGGGAATGCAGGGATAAGTGCTTACTTAATAATGCGGTAAATCCGGAGGGAAGAAAACAGGCCTATAATATATATATATATATATATATAAAGTTTTTGTGGAGTTCACTTCAAGTGATTTAATTTGAGGCCTAGACAGTTCTATTGTGTGCTGCAGGAGATGACTTGCTGCTGCAGCATATGAAAGTGTTTTTAGTCTCCTCATGCTCTAGAGATGCTGCTGTGCTGAGTAGTTGCAGAGTTTAATCTGAAATATTAGAAGGAGCACATATTAAGGAGTATGTCATTATTTCCTGGTCATCAATATTTCTTATTCAATGAATGGTAAATACCGTATTGTGTCATTTTGGAGTCACTTTTATTTACTGAATGATTCGTGGACAATGATGAGTGAGAAGGTTACAGAAGGTCAAAGATCATACCCCCAAGACATGCTAACCTCCCGTTATTGGTAAAGGTGAGAGGTTAGCATGACTTGTGGGTATGATCTTTGATCCTCTGTGACTTTCTCCCTCATCATTAATCACAATTAGTTCAGGATTATCCATACATGGTAGCATTCGCATGAATGTAAATGTGTTTAGGAACATATTATATTGTTATTTACAATAGAAATGACTCCAATACAATGCAATACATTATTAACCATTCATTTCTATTGGGCATAAAATAATCTGAAACAAAAGCAAAACTAACTGCAAATGCATCCAACAAGTTTGTAGAGTCACAAACATGATGTTGTCATTGTGTGATAAGAATATGGGACCGGGCCTCTGGGGTGGCGCAGTGGTTAAGGGCGCTATACTGCAGCGCCAGCTGGGCCACCAGAGACCCTGGGTTCGTGCCCAGGCTCTGTTGCAACCGGCCGCAACCGGGAGGTCCGTGGGGCGATACACAATTGGCCTAGTGTCGTCCAGGTTAGGGAGGGCTTGGCCGGTATGGATATCCTTGTCTCATCGCGCACCAGCGACTCCTGTGGCAGGCCGGGCGCAGTGCACGCCAACCAAGGTTGCCAGGTGCACGGTGTTTCCTCAGACACATTGGTCCGGCTGGCTTCTGGGTTGGATGCACGCTGTGTTAAGAAGCGGTGCGGCTGGCTTCTGGGTTGGATGCGCACTGTGTTAAGAAGCAGTGCGGCTTGGTTGGGTTGTGTATCAGAGGACGCATGACTTTCTCGTCTCTCCCGAGCCCGCTACTAAAAAACAATTGGATACCATGAAATTGGGGAGAAAAAGGGGTAAAATTCAACAAATTAAACACACACACTCAAAAAAATATGGGACCAAATACTAAATTACTTTATTTCCAAAAATTCAATGGGGAATGTCAAACTTTCTCTTAAAATATATATATCTTCTGTATATATGTATATCTTCTGTTTTATATTTTCTGTCTTCATTTGTACCCCATTTCATGGTAGCCCCCGGCAATGATTAATACTTTGATGAGCGGTTAATCAAAACAAATCACATTTTATTTGTCACATGTGCCGAATACAACAGGTGTAGTAGACCTGAAAGTGAATTTTTTTTTTCTTAAATTAAATTTAATTTAAGAAAAAAATAAGAAATATAACAAATAATTAAGGATCAACAATCAAATATACAGGGGGTTCCGGCATAGAGTCAATGTGCGGGCACTGGTTAGTTGAGGTAATTGATGTAATATGTACAGTTGAAGACGGAAGTTTACATACACTTAGGTTGGAGTCATTAAAACTAGTTTTTCAACCACTCCACAAATTTCTTGTTAACAAACTCCAGTTTTGGCAAGTTGGTTAGGACATCTACTTGGTGTATGATACAAGTCATTTTTCCAACAATTGTTTACAATCAGATTATTTCACTTATAATTCACTGTACCACAATTCCAGTGGGTCAGAAGTTTTTCAACTGCCTTTAAACAGCTTGGAAAATTCCCAAAAATTATGTCATGGCTTTAGAAGCTTCTAATAGGCTAATTTATATCATTTGAGACAATTGGAGGTGTACCTGTATTTTAAATCCTACCTTCAAACTCAGTGCCTCTTTGCTTGACATCATGGGAAAAATTTAAGGAAATCAGCCAAGAGCTCAGAAAAAATTTATGGTTCATCCTTGGGAGCAATTTCCAAATGCCTGAAGGTACCACATTCATATGTACAAACAATAGTACGCAAGTATAAACACCATGGGACCACGCAGCTGCCATACCGCTCAGGAAGGAGACGCGTTCTGTATTTTAGAGATGAACGTACTTTGGTACGAAAAGTGCAAATCAATCCCAGAACAACAGCAAAGGACCTTGTGAAGATTTTTGGAGAAATGTCCTCTGGTCTGATGTAACAAAAATGTAACTATTTGGCCATAATGACCATTGTTATGTTTGGAGGAAAAAGGGGGATGCTTCGAAGCCGAAGAACACCATCTCAACCGTGAAGCACGGGGGTGGCAGCATCATGTTGTGGGGGTGCTTTGCTGCAGGAGAGACTGGTGAACTTCACAATATAGATGGCATCATGAGGTCGGAAAATTGTGGATATATTGAAGCAACATCCCAAGACATCAGTCAGGAAGCTAAAGCTTGGTCACAAATGGGTCTTCCAAATGGACAATGACCCCAAGCATACTTCCAAAGTTGCGACAAGATGGCTTAAGGACAACACAGTCAATGTATTGGAGTGGCCATCACAACGCCCTGACTTCAATCTTACAGAACATTTGTGGGCAGAACTGAAAAAGCATGTGCGAGCAAGGAAGCCTACAAACCTGATTCAGTTACATCAGCTCTGTCAGGAGGAATGGGCCAAAATTCATCCAATTCATTGTGGGAAGCTACCCGAAACATTTGACCTAAGTTAAACAATTTAAAGGCAATGCTACCGAATACTAATTGAGTGTTTGTAAACTTCTGACCCACTGGGAATGTGATGAAAGAAACAAAAGCTGAAATAAATCAATCTATATACTACTATTCTGACATTTTACATTCTTAAAATAAAGTGGTGATCCTAACTGACCTAAGACAGGGAATTTTTGCTAGGATTAAACATCAGGAATTGTGAAAAGCTAAGCTTAAATGTATTAGGCTAAGGTGTATGTAAACTTTTGACATCAACTGTATATGTAGGTAGGGGTAAAATGACGGTTCATGGAAAAGAAACAGAGTAGCAGCAGCGTAAATACGGGGGGGGGGGGGGGGGGGGGGGTTAAGCCATTTGATTAACTGATCGAGAGTCTTATGGCTTGGGGGTAGAAGCTGTTAAGAAGCTTTTTTTGACCTAGACTTGGCCCTCCGTTACCAATTGCCGTGCAGTAGCAGAGAATACAGTCTATGACTCAGGTGGCTGGTGTCCTTGGCAATTTTTTGGGCCTTCCTCTGACACCGCCTGGTATAGAGGTCCTGGATGGCAGGACGCTTGGCCTCAGTGATGTTCTGGGCCGTACGCACTACCCCCTGTAGTGCCTTGTGGTCGGAGGCTGAGCAGTTGCCATACCAGTTGCCATACCTGACACGGCCAGCAACCAAAACATGCAGACTCTCCTTCACTGCAGCCGGGGTGAGTAAAACATTTAAACGTGTTAACCCTCGCAAGGCTGCGGGCCCAGACGGCATCCCCAGCCACGCCCTCAGAGCATGCGCAGACCAGCTGGCTGGTGTGTTTACGGACATATTCAATCAATCCCTATCCCAGTCTGCTGTTCCCACATGCTTCAAGAGGGCCACCATGGTTCCTGTTCCCAAAAAAGCTAAAGTAACTGAGCTAAACGACTACCGCCCCGTAGCATTCACTTCCGTCATCATGAAGTGCTTTGAGAGACTAGTCAAGGACCAGATCACCTCCACCCTACCTGACACCCTAGACCCACTCCAATTGGCTTACCGCCCAAATAGGTCCACAGACGATGAAATCTCAACCACACTGCCCTAACCTATCTGGACAAGAGGAATACCTATGTGAGAATGCTGTTCATCGACTACAGCTCAGCATTTAACACCATAGTACCCTCCAAACTCGTCATCAAGCACGAGACCCGGGGTCTCAACCCTGCCCTGTGCAACTGGGTACTGTAGTTCCTGACGGGCCGCCCCCAGGTGGTGAGGGTAGGCAACAACATCTCCACCCCGCTGATCCTTAAAACTGGGGCCCCACAAGAGTGCGTTCTGAGCCCTTTCCTGTACTCCCTGCTCACCCACGACTGCGTGGCCACGCACGCCTCCAACTCAATCATCAGCTTGATTACCAACAACGACGAGACGGCCTACAGGGAGGAGGTGAGGGCCCTCGGAGTGTGGTGTCAGGAAAATAACCTCACACTCAACATCAACAAAACTAAGGAGATGATTGTGGACTTCAGGAAACAGCAGAGGGAACACCCCCCTATCCACATCGATGGAACAGTAGTGGAGAGGGTAGTAAGTTTTAAGTTCCTCGGCGTACACATCACAGCCAAACTGAATTGGTCCACCCACACAGACAGCATCGTGAAGAAGGCGCAGCAGCGCCTCTTCAACCTCAGGATGCTGAAGAAATTCGGCTTGTCACCAAAAGCACTCACAAACTTCTACAGATGCACAATCGAGAGCATCCTGCCGGGCTGTATCACCGCCTGGTACGGCAACTGCTCCGCCCACAACCGTAAGGCTCTCCAGAGGGTAGTGAGGTCTGCACAACGCATCACCGGGGGCAAACTACCTGCCCTCCAGGACACCTACACCACCCGATGTCACAGGAATGTTCAAGTGGCCATGAAAATCTTGCCTTGACGCGTCTTATCCAGAATCTTGACATTTGGATTATGAGTATGGCCTGATATAGCTCTAAGACTGCTTTTATCTATGGATTTTACGATAATTGCTGAGAACAGTATTGTCCATCCCATCGACTATCTCACTGCACCCTCATATGCCATGTCTTGAAACATGCAGACAGACAAATTAAAAGTACATTTACATTGTAATACTTCTGACAGCCATCTTTCCAACTCCCCCTATTACTTTTGGATTTTATTACATTCCCGGAAGGCAAGAATGACTGAGTTACTCTTTAGTGCATGTAACTATATGTCACAAGTAAAAGCCCTGAGTATCGAGTTGATACAATTCCAAGTCTGGAAGGTTAAAACCACCCTTAGACTTAGGATGTAAAACTTACATTTTTATTTGATGAATTTTACTTGCCCATATAAAGTCATGACCGAGTATACTTTTTAAATGAATGTCTGTGGTGGGGTAATTGGTATTACCGGAAATAAATACTAAAACTTTGGGAACCATGCCATTTGGAAGAGGTTTATTCTACCTGTATGATTTGTGGGAAGATTATTAAATTAAATTAAAATGGCTTTCATATTGTTAAGTAATGAAATAAAGTTATCTTTATATATGTGTTGTTTGTTAGTACTTATTAAGCATCCTAAGTATTTCATATTTTTTATGGTCCACTTAAAGATTGCTGTAGATTGTGAGTTATTATTTTTCCTATTGCCATTATTTAGTTTTTTTCCCAAGATAATTTAATATCTTTAGATTTTTGAGTATTCTGAAAATATTTTTAACAAAGGGGGCATCGAGTTTTCAAAATTGGTCAGGTATACCAGGAGATCATCTGCAAATGAGTTTAGTTTATGTTCATGTTTATCGATATTGATATCTGTTATGTTTGGGTCATGTCCATCGTATTTGCAAGAAGTTCGATTGCCAGTGCAAACATGAGGGGGGAAAGGGGACAACTCTGTGTGGTGCCCCTTTCTAAAGCAATTTAATCAGATAATGTATTAACATAGTTTTTGCTTTAGGACATTTATAATATTTTTATTACATGCTTTATTTTAGCCGGAAAAATGTAGTTTCCAAAGATTTGAATAGAAAAGGCAATTTGCCTCCAGCGTGGCGCAGTGGTCTAGGGCACTGCATCGCAGTGCTATCTATGCCACTCTGGGTTCGCGCCCAGGCTCTGTCGCAGCCGGCCGCGACCGGGAGGTCCGGGGGGCGATGCACAATTGGCCTAGCGTCATCCGGGTTAGGCAGTGTTTGGCCGGTATGGATATCCTTGTCTAATCACGCACTAGCGACTGCTGTGCAGTGTGCGCTAACCAGGTCGCCAGGTGCACGGTGTTTCCTCCGACACATTGGTGAGGCTGGCTTCCGGGTTGGATGTGCGCTGTGTTAAGAAGCAGTGTGGCTTGGTTGGGTTGTGTTTCGGAGGACGCATGGCTTTTGTCTCTCCCAAGCCTGTACGGAAGTTGTAGTGATGAGACAAGATAGTTACTACTAACAATTGGATACCACAAAAATTGGGGAGAAAAGGGGGTGAAAAAAAAGAAAAGGAAGTTCAAGAGAGCGGAAGCCTTTTAGGCATCAACCGCCATTGTTGGTACATCTGTATCATCTTTTGTGTATTGTATTCAACTGAAACATGTTATTGTATTTGTTTGTCTATTTTTTATAAACCCTATTTGATGGATATGTATCAAGTATGCTAATACTGTTGCCATTCTATTACTTTTAAGCTTTGTTATTATTTTATTGTCACAGTTTATTAAACTTATGGGTCTCTCATCAGTAGGGGACTCTCCAGTTTGTCCTGGTTTTAATATAACTGAAATAACTGTTTGATACATTGAACTGGGAAGTACTGAATTGAGTGATGTGTGTTGTCATTTGTGTAAATAGGGCCACTACTTTGTCCCAAAATGTTGAATAGATTTCTATGGGAAAGCGATCCATTCCTGGTGCTTTTCTCTGTGCGAATACCCCCCTACTTTTTTCAATTCACGCCTGAAGACATACCCAAATCTACCTGCCTGTAGCTCTGGCACAGAAGCAAGGATATGCATATTGTTGGTACCATTTGAAAGAAAACACTCTGACGTTTGTGTAAATGTGAATTGAATGTAGGATAATATAGCACAATAGATCTGGTTTAGATAATACAATGAAAAAAACATATGTTTTTTATTTTTATTGTTGTATCGTCATCTTTAAAATGAACACGATAAAACAAACATTCAGATAGGATGATGGGGACAATTTCAGTGAAAAATATAAGAGGGCAACAGTACTTGTGCAAAGTTTCAGAATGATAACTTCCAAAATGAGTGTGCTACAAGTGCTACCTGACATTTATCATGAAGTCACCCAGGTGTCCCACAGAAATAGCTCAAATGTACAAGTGGCCAAATTGGTGAATGTATACATTTTGAAACAAATAACTATATACCAAATGCCAAAATGGTTTTCTAACACACCCCCCCCAAAAAAATATATACATTTACAAAATAACATGGGTAACTATTTACACACTTTCAATATTTGGAAGACTGCTTTTAAGCTCCAACTCCTCAGTCCTCTATCAAATCAAATGTATTTATATAGCCCTTCGTACATCAGCTAATATCTGAAAGTGCTGTACAGAAACCCAGCCTAAAACCCCAAACAGCAAGCAATGCAGGTGTAGAACCACGGTGGCTAGGAAGAATTCCCTAGAAAGGCCAAAACCTAGGAAGAAACCTAGAGAGGAACCAGGCTATGAGGGATGGCCAGTCCTCTTCTGGCTGTGCCGGGTGGAGATTATAACAGAACATGGCCGAGATTTTCAAACGTTCATAGATGACCAGCAGGGTCAAATAATAATAATCACAGTAGTTGTAGAGGATGCATCAGGACAGCACTTCAAGAGTAAATATGAACAGTTTAGGGTTCCATTGCCGCAGGCAGAACAGTTGAAACTGGAACAGCAGCAAGGCCAGGTGGACTGGGGACAGCAAGGAGTCATCATGCCAGGTAGTCCTGACGCATGGTCCTAGGGCTCAGGTCTTCCTCCGAGAGAGAATTAGAGAGAGTATACTTAAATTCACACAGGACACCGGATAAGACAGAAGAAGTACTCCAGATATAACAAACTGACCCTAGCCCCCCGACACAAACTTCTGCAGCATAAATACCAGAGGCTGATATATGAGGGGTCAGGAGACATTGTGGCCCCATCCGATGAGACAGGGCTAAACAGGAAGGATATAACCACACCCACTTTGCCAAAGCTCTACACAATATTGTTCTGCTGATGCCAGGTGCCATAGCAGTCTCTTTCTGCTGTAAAGTGAGTATCAACAGGTATAATAAACAGATATATATATATAGGAGTACAGGGAATATAAGGTTGAATATATTATTATATACCTGCTAGATCTACTGTCTCTTTTATATTATGACATTTCAGCTAGATCTACTGTCTCTATTATATTATGACAGACCAGCTGTATCTATTGTCTCCATTTCACTTTGGCCATTGTTGTGGGCCAGTCCTCCCTTCAACAGCCTCAAATAGGTTATTTCATGTGGGTTGGGATGGGGCGGCAGACACGCATCTCACATTTTTATGTATTGGTTATAAAATAAATAAAAAATCACAAATAATATATATATTAACAAGGGCGTTGGCATGAGAAGAACTTACCAGTCCAAAACATGTCCTCTCCGTTCAAAAAATATTCCTCCACTTGGGAATCGCTAAATGAATCGTCCTACAACAATCTCTGTCTCACTTTTCCGATCAATTTCTTCTAAAATTGTATCTGTATATAGACTTAGATTTAGCTTTCCCTGACTTAGTCGCCATACTGATGGATATATAAACAGCTGCGCGTTTACCAAACAATTCTGTGCTTAATATGCGTAGCTCCTTCTGGTATCAAACTTAACCTCTTGAAGCTATGGGGGCGCTATTTCATTATTGGATAAAAAAAATGTGCCCGTTTTAAGCGCAATATTTTGTCACAAAAAAATGCTCGACTATGCATATAATTGACAGGTTGGAAAGAAAAAACTCTCACGTTTCCAAAACTGCAAAGATATTATCTGTGAGTGCCCCAGAACTGATGCTACAGGCGAAACCAAGATGAAACTTCAAACAGGAAATGAGCAGGATTTTTGAGGCCAATGTCTCCTTATATGGCTGTGAATGCGCCAGGAATGAGCCTGCCCTTTCTATCGTTTCTCCAAGGTGTCTGCAGCATTGTGACCTATTTGTAGGCATATCATTGGAAGATTGGCCATAAGAGACTACATTTACCAGGTGTCCGCCCGGTGTACTTTGTTGAAATTGCTGCGTAATCTACAAGCTGCACGCAGTCATCCAGTGATTGAGAGGAGAGAGGAGACTTCCACGTACGATATATCATGAAGAGATATGTGAAAAACACCTTGAGGATCGATTCTAAACAATGTTTACCATGTTTCAGTCGATATTAAGGAGTTAATTTGGATAAAAGTTAGGTGTTATGATGACTGAATTTTCGTTTTTTTTTGGTAGCCAAACATGACGCAGAAAACGGAGCGATTTCTCCTGCACAAATAATCTTTCAGGAAAAACGGAACATTTGCTATCTAACTGAGAGTCTCCTCGTTGAAAACATCCGAAGTTCTTCAAAGGTAAATGATTTTATTTGAATGCTTTTCTGTTTTTTGTGAAAATGTTGCCTGCTGAATGCTAACGCTAAATGCTACGCTAGCCTGCGAATGCAATCAATACTGTTACACAAATGCTTGTTTTGCTATGGTTGAGAAGCATATTTTTTTAAATCTGAGATGACAGTGTTGTTAACAAAAGGCTAAGCTTGAGAGCTAGCATATTGATTTAATTTAATTTGCGATTTTCATAAATAGTTAACGTTGCGTTATGGTAATGGGCTTGAGGCTGTAGTCACGATCCCGGATCTGGGATGGCTCGACGCAAGAAGTTAAATAGCGAATGACTGGCTTTACTCTGGAGTTTACCACATGGGTTGGTCTTCCAACACATAACCATTGCATATTGTCGTTTACCTCAGCTCATTGGCTATCTACCCAGCTAGATTTCATAATAATCGATTCAGGGTTATTTAGTCTAATAAATTGTCTAATAACTATTGTTTAATTCTGATATATATACATTTTCATATAAGTTTTTAAATCTGTCATTAATCATGTTGGTAAAGGTTAAAAAAAGAAGATAACATTTCAGCTTCTTTGGAGCCTTCCTAAATGTGCTGTTTTTATTACTACGTCTACCATTCTTATCGAATGTATGATTTAGGTCACTTGCTAAAATAATAGTTCCTCTCTGGATTTGATCTAAAAAAACAGATATGCCCCTGGTGTGATATACAATGTATATATTTCACCATGAAATGTAACTTCTTCAACTTCTTTCTTGGTCCATGTGCTAGGATTATCAGTAATCAAGGTAAAACCCAAGTGCAGACTATGTGAAGTAACACTGTTTATTGTATCCACAGGGGCAGTCAAATGACAGTTCAAGGCAGACAGGGGTCGATAATCCAGAGTTGGAGGTAAGCGGGGTTCCCGGGAAACCGGGGTGACGGCGCTGCTACCAGCCAGCCTGGTTACTGAGGGGCTGGGAGGTTACCGTCGTGGTAGGCTGCCTACGGAATTGCTCCCGTCCAATGCTAGGTCGTGATGTTTGGCCACATCCTGGAACCCTTCCATCAGACCACAAATGATCTCCTCGTGTCTACCAATGAGGACTCCTTGGGAGGAGATGGCGTTACGGAGCTGGTCCAGGTCTGCTGGGTCAGTCATGGCCAGTTCGTAAAATCAGGAATCAAGGTAAGACCCAAGTGCAGACTATGTGATGTAACAATGTTTATTTTAACCACAGGGGCAGGCAAACGACAGGTCATGTCAGGCAGGGGGTCAATAAACTAGAGCAGAGGCCAAAGTACAGGATGACAGGCAGGCAGGGTCAGGTCAGGCAGAGGTAGGTAATACATAGGTGGAGCAAAGGTACAGGACGGCAGGCAGGCTCAGAGACAGGCAGTGGTCAGGTGGGCGGGTACAGGGTCAGGACAGGCAAAGGTCAAAAACCAGGAGGACGAGAAACTAGGGAAAAAACAGGAGCTGAGACAAAATGCTGGTAGGGTTGAACAAACAAGATGAACTGGCAACAGACAGACAGAAAACTGTATAAATACACAGGGGATAATGGGGAACATGGGCGACACCTGGAGGGGGGTTTAGACAAGCACAAGGACAGGTGAAACAGATCAGGCCGTGACAGGGATATAAGGGAAAATAATTCTTATTGATCAGGATTCCTACACCCCTGCTTAATATTACAGTAGGTGACAGCATAGGCATCTCCAACCCAGCTCCTCTTTAAATATTACATTTCTCTGTTTTGTAAACTCTTGCAAAGAAAACCCCCACATGCGCTGACACACGTATGCTTTCCCCCCCCTAAAGGAGCCCGTGGACGTTCCATGTGATGAATTGGATTTTGTTGGTCTTTACTTGTATAGAATCAAAAGTTAACTTTGTGTTCCATCTATAATTGAAGAACCAAATATTTTTTTAGCAGACATGATATATGAGGACAGTGGGCATTCCATAGAATTGGAGAATATTATAAATACATAGTTATTGTATACATTACATGCATAAAGTGTGTGGGCATGTGGACTGAGCAGACATTTAAAAACACAAAAGAACATAAAATACTTTAGGCGCTATGCCTTTAGGGCTTTTAAGCTCCAACTCCTCATGTACAAAAAAACAGTGGATATATACATTTTGCATACGGTGCATTCGGAAAGTATTCAGACCCCTTGACTTTTGACTTTTTCCACATTTTGTTATGTTATCCTTGTTCTAAAATGGATGAAATTGTTTATTCACTCATCAATCTACACACAATACCCCATAATGACAAAGCATAAAACAGGTTATTAAGAAATGTTTGCAAATTTATAACAAATAAAAAATTGAAAAATAACATTTACATCAGTATTCAGACCCTTTACTCAGTACTTTGTTGAAGCACCTCTGGCAGTGATTACAGGCTCAAGTCTCATTGGGTATGACGCTACAACCTTGGCACAATTGGGGAGTTTCTCCCATTCTTCTCTGCAGATCCTCTCAAGCTCTTTCAGATTGGATGGGGAGCATCGCTGCAAAGCTACTTTCAGGTCTCTCCAGAGATGTTCGATCAGGTTCAAGTCCGGGCTCTGGCTGGGCCACTCAAGGACATTCAGAGACTTGCCTCGAAGCTACTTCTGCATTGTCTTGGCTGTGTGCTTAGAGTCGTTGTCCTGTTGGAAGGTGATCCTTCGCCCCAAGTCTGGGATCCTGAGTGCTCTGGAGCAGGTTTTCATCAAGGATCTCTCTGTACTTGGCTCCATTCATCTTTCCCTTGATCCTGACTAGTCTCCCAGTTCCAGCCACTGAAAACATTCCCACAGCATGATGCTGCCACCACCATGCTTCACCTTAGGGATGGTATTGGCCAGGTGATGAGCGCTGCCTGGTTTCATCAAGACATGATGCTTGGCATTCAGGCCAAAGAGTTCAATCTTGATTTCATCAGACCAGAGAATCTTGTTTTTCATGGTTGGAAAGTCCTTTAGGGGCTTTTTGGTAAACTCCAAGTGGGCTGTCATGTGCCTTTTACTGAGGAGTGTCTTCAGCCTGGCCACTCTACCATAAATGCCTGATTGGTGGAGTTCTGCAGTGATTGTTGTCCTTATGGAAGCTTCTCCCATCTCCACAGAGGAACTCTGGAGCTCTGTCAGAGTGACCATCGGGTTCTTGGTCACCTCCCTGACCAAGACCTTTCTTCCCCCGATTGCTCAGTTTGGCCGGGCGGTCAGCTCTAGAAAGAGTCTTGGTGGTTCCATTTAAGAACCTGTGCCACGACACTATCCTGTCCTGGAGCTCTACGGACAATTCCTTCAAACCCATGGCATGGTTTTTGCTCTGACATGCACTGTCAACTATGGGACCTTATATAGACAGGTGTGTGCCTTTTGTAGTGGAATTATTCTATACAAAGGAGAGACTTTTAGCTTTCTTCAAAACAATTCAACTTTATTAGTAATTACTGCAGTAATGGAATGTTAACAATCACCCAATGGTGTAGAGTTATAGTCCCAAATAAACAGGGTTAGGTTACAACTCTTTATAGTCTTCCTGAGTCCTTGTGACGAAGAAGAGATATGTGAAAATAATACAAAAGGTACATTGTGCTCTCATACAAGACATCAAGATTTACATGGCGCCTAACATCTGTCTCTAGTTCCTTTACTGCTTGCTTATATAAAAATAATAACGCAACATAGAATACTTAATCCTTTCCTTAAATAAATTGGAGATTGAGTCTCCCTGGCACTGACAGACAGGCACACAGGACAGGCACACAGACACTAACCATGGAATGTTGTCTTATCACCAAGCCATTGTAAATTTAATGTCAACCTTAATTAAATCTCAGAGGCTTCTCTCTCTTCACGCAGAAACATGAGAGTTCTAAGAAAGCTATGCTGTTGCCTCTAAGAAATACAGACAGTGTGAGTACTAATGTAAGATTACATTCTAATAAAAAATGAATGTGATTAACATAATGTTGTACTTCTTTGACACTTCCAAATCATGTCTAATCAATTGACTCAATTTCGAGTCTCATAGGAAAGGGTCTGAATACTTATGTAAATAAGGTAGTTCTGTTTAAAATATTTGCAAAACATATAATCTGTTTCATTTAGTCATTTTGGGGTAATTGTGCATAGATTAAAGATGACATTTTGTTTATTTAATCCATTTTAGAATAAGGCTGTAATGTAACAAAATGTGGAAAAAGAGGTCTGAATGCTTTCTGAATGTATTGACAGTTATTGTTTTACAGAGTATATTTCCTCTTATATGGTCTTTTCAGTGTCCATGTATCTAATTTACATTGAATAATTCTATCATTATTTCCTAGAGGGGAACAGTTACTTGGGACAATGAGTCTAGATCAGCCAAACTCAACTAGGGGACTGTGGTCAAGAGAAGAGAAGGGTCAATCCGGACCAGACTAGGGCTGTTGCGGTGAACGTATTACAGCCACACCAGCGGTCACGAGTCATGAAGGCAGTCAAATTCCATATGACAGTTTAGTCACGTAATTAGGCTTCTCCAAGCTCTGATGCTGCTGCTGTTCATTAGTAGCCTACCAAACTTGCTAACTGCATGGTACTCAGCACTCTATTGTCTCTCAAATGAAATAAAATGTTATTTGTCACATGCGCCGAATACAACAGGTGTAGTTTAACAGTGAAATGTTTACTTACAAGCCCTAACAACAATGCGGTTTTAAGAAAGTAACAAATAATTAAAGAGCAGCAGTAAAATAACAACAGCGAGGCTATATATATATATATATATATATATACAGGGTACAGAGTCAATGTGCCGGGGCACCGGTTAGTTGAGGTAATTGAGGTAATATGTACATGTAGGTAGAGTTATTAAAGTGACTATGCACAGATGATAACAGAGAGTAGCAGCAGCGTAAAACAGGGTGGGGGGGACAATGCAAATATCTGGGTAGCCATTTGATTAGATGTTCAGGAGTCTTCTGGCTTGGGGGAAGAAGCTGTTTAGAAGCCTCTTGGACCTAAACTTGGCGCTCCGGCACTGCTTGCCATGCGGTAGCAGAGAAAACAATATGACTAGGGTGGCTGAAGTCCTTTACAATATTTAGGGCCTTCCTCTGACACCACCTGGTATAGAGGTCCTGGATAGCAGGAAGCTTGGCTCCTCCCTTATGTTATTTTGGTATGTATTTTAAATAGCATTGTTGGTTAGGGTTTGTAAGTAAGCATTTCACTAAGGTCTACACCTGTTGTATTCGGCGCATGTGACAAATACAATGTCATTTTGAGTTAGCTACTAGTTTAAAGCAATGAAATATCCAATTGTTACAAAGAATGAATGTATGGAGTACATTTATAAGAATAATACATGCATACTTACCTTATCAATCTTGAAGACAATACACACATTTATCACTCAAAAAAGTCTTATGAGTGAGGGCACTACAAACATAATGTATTTCCAAGGTGTTGATGCATCTTCCTCCCAATACAGCCTCTTCCAACACCACAGGTAGGAGAAGCATATCCATCTGCAAAAGTGAAGTGTTGCTCTGTCAAATTAACTCATATTGTTGCTAGCTAGCTACCTTAGCTGTCTAACATGCTACTGAACTGCAACACTAGCATATTGGTATTAAGACAGAAACGTTTTCACCTAAAAATATAAATGTTTATTCAAATCATTAGTTAGCTAGCTACCTATCAAATGAATTGTGCAAAAATATGATAACCAGTCAGTCAGTGGTGATGACAGAATGAAACTGGTATGTATGCAAAATTCTGGCAATATTTTGTAGCACAATATTTAATTTGCACCAAATTTGTCACAAACTTGCAGAAAGTTTGCTGCAAAAAATGTTTTCTTCCCGAAGGGCAGTGACTTTCTGATCAGAATGAATTGCTTGCGTTTTTTTCAATCCAGCAGACATGTTCTGGACTAATCGAATGGACTGGGCATGTACCTTGATCTCCTTTCCCCCCTGAGCCCTCAGAATGTTGACTTTGGTCTGATAGTTCACAGCTTACCATGCGAGGGTATTTAGTGTTCTTCTGCTTCGCACCGATCCTGATAGCATCGCTACAGATCCTCTGGTGATGCATCCACACCAAGCTCCTCAGATATCAATACATTCAATGAGGAGGATGAAGGCTTTACATGGGGAGATTAATGTCAACAATTCGGCACACATGACGACGTGAGTAAACATACAAATACATAGACACACATACACATGGGCATGCACACCACACCCCGCATGCACACACTAAGCCCGAAGATAGTTACAGACTTTCGTAGAGTAGCATATGAGCTAAAAAAAACAAAAAGTGTATCATATCTGAAGTGAGGAAAGTCTATCAGAGGAATCCTAGTCTCTCTAACTGAAACCCAGGAATGCCTTCCAGTGATTGGGTTTGATTTGGTGTGTGATTCATGATGAAAGGACAAGCAAAAGTCTGTGATTCGATATGACAGTAAACAGGCAGTGTCTTTTCTTGTAGCATTAAAGCTCTGAGGGGCTCTTTATACGCCTCCATCAGCACTACAGAGCACAAACAGTGGTGTCATCACTAGTCTGTTTCCACTTCTTTGAATGGGCTTTAATTGGCAAACAAAAAGCTACACCCATTAGCCCCCTGCTCACAGAATTGTTGCAGTGTTATGACATCATCATAAGAATACATACAGCTGTAAGTTTTTAATTTGATCACTTGTGTTGCTGAGAATGTTCCTGCTCCGCAGACAATGCAGAGAAGTTTAGTGATTTACATAAATTCACTGAGAACCCACACTAACACACGTTTATATTAACAGTATTGCAATTTTCATGTAGCCTATTTTTGTCCAACTAATAGCCTACTCACTGATCGAGCAACATTATGGACTTAATGTTCAAATCCTGTTGCGGCAGGATTATTTAGCAAATTAAGATCAGACATCGGTAGGGTCAGTGTTCCAGGTATATAATTAAAGTCTTTCAAAAGAGACTCTCCGGGAAACCTGCCTTGAAAGTGCTTTTTAGTCTGAGCCTATAAGCTCAGTCTGTGTTCGGGGAAACATGACAATACTGTATATTGTAACTAGTGCTGAGCTATTAGTCCTTTTTGAGGTTGGTTTGGTTTCGGTTGCATTATTAAAACAATCATGGTTTAATTTTTTATTTTTTTATATGAAATGCATTATGAAATAATCACATTAAAATGAGGGCTTTTTAAATGGAAATGCCAAATCCCAAATAGTGAACATTCAATTGCCATAACATTGAAAATAATACATTGTCTCTGTCAGGTTCACATAGAAAAATAGGAAATCACTATTAAATAATACAATATTTCAGTTGTGTATAATAACTTTCACGAACTCTATCCCTCTCTCATCATTGTGTTGTGTACATTCCTCACTCATACGGCAGCGTATGTGGTCTGTGTGTATCTAACCTAACATAGCAGGCATAAAGGTTTATTCATTTGTGTCTGAGCCGGAAAACAACAGGCACAATTGATTATGGTCATTGTAGTTAAGTACCACGTTTCTGCACTGAACTATTGTAGCCCAGCATCCCATATACTGAACAAAAATATAAACCCAAAATGCAACAATTTACATGATTTTACTGAGTTCCAGTTCATGTAAGGAAATCAGCCAATTTAAATACATTCATTAGGCCTTGTCTGTGGATTTCACATGACTGGGAATGCAGATATGCATCGGTTGGTCACAGATATCTTCAAGAAAACACATTGGAGTGGATCAGAAAACCAGTCAGTATCTGGTGTTAGCACAATTTTCCTCATGCAACATGACATCTCCTTTGCGTACAGTTGATTAGAGACATTTTCAGCTTCCAGGAATTGTATACAGATACTCGCGACATGGGGCCGTGCATTATCATGCTGAAACATGAGGTGATGGTGGCAGATGAATGACAGGATCTCGTCACGGTAGGATCAGGATCTTGTCACGGTATCTCTGTGCATTCAAATTGCCCATTGAAAAATTAAATTGTGTTCATTGTCTATAGCTTATGCCTGCCCATACCATAACCCCACCGCCACCATGGGGCACTCTGTTCACGCTGTTGACATCAACAAACCACTCGCCCACACAATGCCATACACGTGATCTGTGGTTGAGGCAGGTTGGATGTACTGACTAATTCTCCAAAACAATGTTGGAGGTGGCTTATGGTAGAGAAATGAACATTCAATTATCTGGCAACAGCTCTGGTGGACATTCCTGCTGTCAGCATGCCAATTGCAGGCTCCCTCAAAACTTGAGAAATCTGTGGCATTGTGTTGCATGACAAAACACATTTTAGAGTGACCTTTTATTGTCCCCCCTCAAAGTGCACCGGCGTAATGATCATGCTGGTTAATCAGCTTCTTGATATGCCACCTCTGTCAGGTGGATGATTTATCTTGGCAAAGGAGAAATGTTCACTAACAGGGATGTAAACAAATTTGAAAACAAGCTTTTTGTGCGTACGGAACATTTCTGTGATCTTTTATTTCACATTACATCCTGCGTTTGTTTTTGTTCAGTGTAGTTCTTGACTCAATTTCTCTCGTGATTGATTTGATTTCTCTCGAGAGAAATGGCACGTTGGGCTAAGAAAAAACCCTGAACTAAATGGAATTCAAGTAATTGAACCGATGTCCGTCAATTAGTTATTTTGTTTTGTGGTATCAAATGTGCAGAAGCCTAATGATGAGTGAATCTGAATATTCCACTTCAACAATTTATGCATTTTCCTCCTGTCTCTGTTGCAAAATTCCCCCCAAAAGCTGATTTGAAAAATGTATCAATATTTTATCAAAACATACATTTTTCAACGGCAGCTTCAAATAAAGCCTAATTTGTCTATTCTCACACATACCATCTACAGCATTTGGTCATCTAAGTCAGGAGTGGGACGATATCCAAGACAGATGAAAGTTATTACCCATAACATTACTCTTCTTTAAGTTTGTTCAACCACACATCATTTGCTGGGGCTTTGTCTTTCCTAGGCAGAACATCACAATCGCCTGGTCGCCCAGTGCTCACTCTAGTGTGAGTTGGAGATGTATGGCTGTACTCCATCATGGTAGCAAGCAGAGTTGGCATAGCAGGCAGAGGGAGTGAGTTTTTTGTTTTATTGCCCACAGTCTCGCTCCAGAGCCAGGGAATGCTGACAGAAGAGGTTCCTAATGAAAACACACTAATTTACTTCAACTGTCATTTGTCCCACTGGGGCCTCATCCACTTCCACACACACCAGGAGGCCTTAGAACATGAAAACATCATAACAAGTTAAATATCCCATAAGCAAATGGTTGGTGCTGTAAAACATATTTTGTTTTGAAGAAGTGTTGTTCTTGTTCTTTATTCTGTCCATCCTAAATCAGCCAGCAGCAGCCAGTCGATGTGTTGTGTGTTAGTGTAACCACATGGACCTGGCTGTCGGATCTGTTAGACTTTGTTCCATGCACAGCTGTGTGTGGAACTCCTGGAGGTACAACTGTCTCTGTCATATCTTGCCATCAAACAACCTGCCACATTCACACAAGGAGGGGAAGATTATAAGGGATTTTCCCTCCAAACCCTTGGCAGATAGCTTTACATCTCCACTCGGATAATGTGACATGAGATTACATATTCAACCCTATCTCTTGGCAGATAACCCTAATGTACCAGCACCATAGAAAATACATGGCACTTGACATATCATCTGACATTTATATGTTCTACTGAGTGCCGAAAACTCCGTTCTCCTCTACACTGTAAGATGGGAAGGGATTTCTTGGTTTGACAACCAACACAACCAGTTTCATAGCATAGAAAAAGTAGACCTAAATCACTGGTAAAATCTTTGAGGTTATTAATGGGAATACAATGTGCTGGAATACAATGTGGCTTCAGTCTCCCTATTCACAATTAAGACAAAAATTGTTAGCATTAGATTAGGTCCTACAGTTACATTTACATTTACATTTAAGTCATTTAGCAGACGCTCTTATCCAGAGCGACTTACAAATTGGTGCATTCACCTTATGACATCCAGTGGAACAACCACTTTACAATAGTGCATCTAAATATTTTAAGGGGGGAGGGGGGTGAGAAGGATTACTTTATCCTATCCTAGGTATTCCTTAAAGAGGTGGGGTTTCAGGTGTCTCCGGAAGGTGGTGATTGACTCCGCTGTCCTGGCGTCGTGAGGGAGTTTGTTCCACCATTGGGGAGCCAGAGCAGCGAACAGTTTTGACTGAGCTGAGCGGGAACTGTACTTCCTCAGTGGTAGGGAGGCGAGCAGGCCAGAGGTGGATGAACGCAGTGCCCTTATTTGGGTGTAGGGCCTGATCAGAGCCTGGAGGTACTGAGGTGCCGTTCCCCTCACAGCTCCGTAGGCAAGCACCATGGTCTTGTAGTGGATGCGAGCTTCAACTGGAAGCCAGTGGAGAGAGCGGAGGAGCGGGGTGACGTGAGAGAACTTGGGAAGGTTGAACACTAGACGGGCTGCGGCGTTCTGGATGAGTTGTAGGGGTTTAATGGCACAGGCAGGGAGCCCAGCCAACAGCGAGTTGCAGTAATCCAGACGGGAGATGACAAGTGCCTGGATTAGGACCTGCGCCGCTTCCTGTGTGAGGCAGGGTCGTACTCTGCGGATGTTGTAGAGCATGAACCTACAGGAACGGGCCACCGCCTTGATGTTAGTTGAGAACGACAGTTTGTTGTCCAAGATCACGCCAAGGTTCTTAGCGCTCTGGGAGGAGGACACAATGGAATTGTCAACCGTGATGGCGAGATCATGGAACGGGCAGTCCTTCCCCGGGAGGAAGAGCAGCTCCGTCTTGCCGAAGTTCAGCTTGAGGTGGTGATCCGTCATCCACACTGATATGTCTGCCAGACATGCAGAGATGCGATTCGCCACCTGGTCATCAGAAGGGGAAAGGAGAAGATTAATTGTGTGTCGTCTGCATAGCAATGATAGGAGAGACCATGTGAGGTTATGACAGAGCCAAGTGACTTGGTGTATAGTGAGAATAGGAGAGGGCCTAGAACAGAGCCCTGGGGACACCAGTGGTGAGAGCGCGTGGTGAGGAGACAGATTCTCGCCACGCCACCTGGTAGGAGCGACCTGTCAGGTAGGACGCAATCCAAGCGTGGGCCGCGCCGGAGATGCCCAACTCGGAGAGAGGGTGGAGAGGAGAATCTGATGGTTCACAGTATCGAAGGCAGCCGATAGGTCTAGAAGGATGAGAGCAGAGGAGAGAGAGTTAGCTTTAGCGGTGCGGAGCGCCTCCGTGATACAGAGAAGAGCAGTCTCAGTTGAATGACTAGTCTTGAAACCTGACTGATTTGGATCAAGAAGGTCATTCTGAGAGAGATAGCGGGAGAGCTGACCAAGGACGGCACGTTCAAGAGTTTTGGAGAGAAAAGAAAGAAGGGATACTGGTCTGTAGTTGTTGACATCGGAGGGATCGAGTGTAGGTTTTTTCAGAAGGGGTGCAACTCTCGCTCTCTTGAAGACGGAAGGGACGTAGCCAGCGGTCAGGGATAAGTTGATGAGCGAGGTGAGGTAAGGGAGAAGGTCTCCGGAAATGGTCTGGAGAAGAGAGGAGGGGATAGGGTCGAGCGGGCAGGTTGTTGGGCGGCCGGCCGTCACAAGACGCGAGATTTCATCTGGAGAGAGAGGGGAGAAAGAGGTCAGAGCACAGGGTAGGGCAGTGTGAGCAGAACCAGCGGTGTTGTATGACTTAGCAAACGAGGATCGGATGTCGTCGATCTTCTTTTCAAAATGGTTGACGAAGTCATCTGCAGAGAGGGAGGAGGGGGGAGGGGGAGGAGGATTCAGGAGGGAGGAGAATGTGGCAAAGAGCTTCCTAGGGTTAGAGGCAGATGCTTGGAATTTAGAGTGGTAGAAAGTGGCTTTAGCAGCAGAGACAGAGGAGGAAAATGTAGAGAGGAGGGAGTGAAAGGATGCCAGGTCCGCAGGGAGGCGAGTTTTCCTCCATTTCCGCTCGGCCTTCCGGAGCCCTGTTCTGTGAGCTCGCATTGAGTCGTCAAGCCACGGAGCGGGAGGGGAGGACCGAGTTAAAAAAATGGATTTACTCATAACTAAACAGAAACAACAATTACTATGAGATGAAGCATAATTGTGCAGGGAGAGGAAAGCGTCCTTACAGTTTGGCTGGTGAGAGTGCTCCAAATACCATCACCATCTTGGTGCATGAGGGAGAGAGCGGAGAATCCGACTCGCTGTCTAATTGAGTTGGGTGTTTACTGCAAATGAATTACAAAACATCCTGATAAATAGATTCTGAACCTTTCCCCTCAGAGACGGACTCAAATACACAGGAACAGTTGGCAGTGGCAGAGCAGCGACGACAGCGTTGAGAGAGAGTGCCAAGCAGGCAGGCACGGAGGGAGGAAAAGCTATGGGAGGGAGGCAGAGGGAAGGAAGGAGGGACCATCACCCCTGTGTTCAAATGGCACGTTGTGTTAGCGAATCCAAGTTTATAATTTTAAAAGGCAAATTGATCATTAGAAAAGCCTAGTTGAGTATCTGGAGCGTCAGCATTTGTGGGTTCGATTACAGGCTCGAAATGGCTAAAAATAAAGAACTTCCTTCTGAAACTTGTCAGTCTAATCTTGTTCTGAGAAATGAAGGCTTTTCCATGCGAGAAATTGCCAAGAAACTGAAGATCTCGTACAACGCTGTGTACTACTCCCTTCACAGAACAGCTCAAACTGGTTCTAACCAGAATAGAAAGAGTGGGAGGCCCCAGTGCACAACTGAACAAGAGAACAAGTACATTAGAGCGTCTAGTTTGAGAAACAGATGCCTCACAAGTCCTCAACTGGCAGCTTCATTAAATAGTACCCACTAAACACCAGTCTCATCTTCTTCAACAGTGAAGAGGCGACTCTCGTATGCTGGCCTTCTAGGCAGAGTTCCTCTGTCCAGTGTCTGTGTTCTTTTGCCCATCTTAATCTTTTCTTTTTATTGGCCAGCAACTCTGCCTAGAAGGCCAGCATCCCGGAGTTGCCTCTTCACTGTTGACTAGCTGTCTTCCGGCTACACCATGGTGCTACATCAGAGAGTACTATTGAGGCTACTGTCGACCTTCATTGCAAAACAGTGTGTTTTAATCAATTATTCGGTGACTTGATATTTATACTGAACAAAAATATAAGCTGAGCGTCCCATTTTTCATGAGCTGAAATAAAAGATCCCAGATATTTGCACAAAAAGCTTATTTCTCTCAATTATGTGCACAAATTTGTTTGCATCCCACAACCAAAGTATTTCTGTGGACAAACTTTTAGGAACCATCTCAGGGAAGCTCACCATGGTCTTGACCTGACTGCAGTTCCGCGTCGAAACCGACTATGTGGGCAAATGCTCACCTTCGATGGCCATTGGCAAACTGTAGAAGTGTGCACTTCACGGAACGATCCCGGTTTCAACTGCAGACAGCGTGTATGGCATTGTGTTGGTGAGCGGTTTGCTGATGTCAACTTTGTGAACAGAATGCCCCATGGTGAAATTGGGGTTATGGTATGGGCAGGCATAAGCTACGGACAACGAACAGAATTGCATTTTCTCTTTGGAAATTTGAATGCACAGATATACTATCACGAGATGCTGAGGCCCATTGTCGTGCCATTCTTCCGCAGCCATCACCTCATGTTTCAGCATGATAATTCACGGCTCAATGTTACAATGATCTGTACACAATTCCTGGACACTAAAAATGTCCTAGTTCTTCCATGGAGTGCATACTAACCAGACACGTCACTCATTAAGCATGTGTGGGATGCTCTGGATTAACATGCACGACAGCATTCCAGTTCCGGATAATATCCAATAATTTCGCACATCCATTGAAAAGGAGTGGGACTACATTCCACCGGCCACAATCAACAGCATGATAAACTCTGTGTCACGCTGCATGAGGCAAATACCTGTAACACCAGATACTGACTGTTTTAAAAAAAGTTATCTGTGACCAAAGTATAAAATCTGTATTACCAGTCATGTGAAATTCTTATTAGGGACCAATGAATTTATTTCAATTGACTGATTTCCTGATATGAACTGTAAATCAGTATAATCTTTGAAATTGTTGCATGTTGTTTAGTGGAATATAATTTTCATCTAAACAATAACCTTTTTAATGTTTCACTATATAAAAAAGATATAATTCACTGAGGAGGATGGTCCTCCTTTGAGGAGCCTCCACTGCAGTATATATACACTGAGTGGACAAAACATTTGGAACAGATTCCTAATATTGAGTTTGCACCCCTGTTTGCCCTCAGAACAGCCTCAATTCGTTGGGGAATGCTTTCTACAAGATGTCGAAAGCGTTCCACGGGGATGCTGGCCCATGCTGACTCCAATGCTTCCACAGTTGGCTGGATATTGTTTGGATTATGGACCATTCTTGATGCACACGGGAAACTGTTGAGCGCGAAAAACCCAGCAGTGTTGCAGTTCTTGACTCACTCAAACCGGAGGGCCTGGCACATACTACAGTGGGTCCTCATTTAACTCTGTGAAGCATTTATTTGGGCTGCAATTTCTGAGGCTGATAACTCTAACGAACTTATCCTCTGCAGCATAGGTAACTCTGGGTCTTCCTTTCCTGTGGCGGTCCTCATGAGAGCCAGTTTCATCATAGAGCTTGATGGGTTTTGCAACTGCAATAGAAGAAACTTTAAAAGTTCTTGAAATTTCCAGTCTTAAAATACTGATGTACTGTTGTTTCTCTTTTCTTATTTGAGCTGTTCTTGCCATAATATGGACTTGGTATTTTACCAAACAGGGCAATCGTCTGTATACCACTCCTACCCAACACATTAAAGAAGGAAAACAATTCCACAAATGCACTTTTAACAAGGCACACCTGTTAATTAATTGAAATGCATTCCAGGTGACTACCTCATGAAGTTGTTTGAGAGAATGCCAAGAGTGTGCAAAGCAGTCTTCATGGCAAGGGGTGGCTACTTTGACGAATCTCAAATATAAAATAAATGTTGATTTGTTTAACACTTTTTTGGTTACTACATGATTCCATTTATGTTATTTAATAGTTTTTTTGTCTTCACTATTATTCTGTAATGTAGAAAATAGTAAGAATAAAGAAAAACCCTTGAATGAGTAGGTGTGTCCAAACTTTTGACTGGTTTTGTATATCTTATATATATATATATATCTACAAACTCTTTCTCTCTCGCTCTCACTCTCTCCATTGCTCTCTGGTGATTTATCTTGAACATATCACTGTAGAGAGAGCCATTGTTTCTTTCCATCATTGCCCCTCTCCCCCAACACACACAGAAGATGTTCACTATGCTGTCGGTGGAAATGTAAAACCTACTGAACTATCTCACGGTAGTCAAGTAAACTAACATACTAACGCCTTGGCAATCATCAGCCTCAACTTCTTCATTGATAAGAACAGAGGCCCAGAGCAACCTAACTAATACTAATTACTAGATGAAAACATTTGGAGAGGGAAGAGTATAAAGCAAAAATCAACATGCCTTTTTGTTGAGTGCCAAGCAGCACATTAGATAGAAACATCATTACGGTAACAAAAAGGATGACAAAAGAGGACGAACCACTGGAGGGCTTCCTGGATGTGGAAAGTACATTTTGTTATTGAGTATTTAATTTCATCCACCTGAATGAAAAGACAAACAAACAAACAAATAATTGATCGATGGCATAGCAGTTCAGACGTCTTTGTCTTGTCCCGTGTATCTTTTTTTCCTTCGTATATATATTTTTATATATATTTAACCTCAGTTTCAACATACTCTCCTACAACTGCCTCACCCAATGTGGTATGGATCTGCTATTTTCTATACTTTAGAACCGGGACCCCCAACAGAAGCTAGACAGCTAACTAGCTACTAGCTAGTAGTCAGTTAGCCACTGCTAGCGGTCATCAGCTAACCTTAGCACGGTCAACTCCTGCCAGTCTGCACAGCACAATTCATCCCAGAGCATGATTCAACCCAGACTGCTTTTTTCTACACATCTCCGGATTCCTACTGCAAGCTCTGAACCTTTTCACCTGGATCATCGCAGCTAGCTAGCTGCTATCCGAGTAGCTACCCCCTGGCTAATGTATCTGTCCCGAAGCAAGCACCAGTGAGCCTGGAACTAGCCTCGTGCTAAGCCCATCTCCCGGCTAGCTGAATAGGTCTGTCAGCCAATTGGCATGAACCCTTTTACTGCCTACACGGAGCCCTGCCGATCCAACACGACCGGTCTGGCAACGTAACCGTCCGAGGGGGCTACAACAGACTTTTTCCGTCAAAAAATGCTCTGAGCTCCGGTTCGCTAGCTGTTTGAATCAGCTCGCCTAGCTTCCCACTGGTCCCTATGATCACCCGGCTACAAATGCCTCTCCCAAATGTCAATATGTCTTGTCCATTGCTATTTTGGTTAGTGATTGTCTTATTTTACTGTAGAGCCTCTAACACTGCTCAATATGCCTTAGCTAGCCTCACCTGGTCTAAATGATATCTCTAGAGACAAAATCTCATTGTCACTCAATGCACCTCCATTGTATTCACATCCTATCATACCCTTGTCTGTACGTTATGACTTGAATCTGTTCTTCCGCGCCCAGAAACCTGTTCCTTTTACTCTCTGTTCCGAATGCACTAGACGACTAGTTCTAATAGCCTTTAGCGATACCCTTATCCTACTCCTCCTCTGTTCCTCTGGTGATGTAGAGGTTAATCCAAGCCCTGCAGCGCCTAGCTCCACTCCCATTCCCCAGACGCCCTCATTTGTTGACTTCTGTAACCGTAAAATCCTTGTTTTCATGCATGTTAACATTAGAAGCCTACTCCCTAAGTTTGTTTTACCCACTGCTTTAGCACACTCTGACAACTCGGATGTCCAAACCGTGTCTGGCTAAGGAAGGCCACTAAAAATCATGAAATTTACATTCCTAGGCTTAACATTTTTCAACAAGATAGAACTGCAATAGTGGGCAGAGATAGCCTGCAGAGTTCTGTCATACTATCCAGGTCTGTGCGCAAGCAATTAGAGCTTCTACTTCTAAAAATCCACCTTTCCAGAAACAAGTCTCTCAACGTTGCTGCTTGTTATAGACCACCTTCAGCCCTCAGCTGTGCCCTGGACACCATATGTGAATTGATTGCCCCCCATCTATCCTCAGAGCTCATACTGTTAGGTGACCTAAACTGGGACATGCTTAACACCCCAGCCATTAAACAATCTAACTCGATGCCCTCAATCTCACACAAATGATCAATTAACCTACCAGGTACAACCCCAAATCTGTAAACATGTGCAACCTCATAGATATCATCCTGACCAACCTGCCATCTAAAGACACCTCTGCTGTCTTCAACAAGGATCACTGCCTCATTGCCTGCGTCCATAATCGGTCTGTGGTCAAACGACCACCCCTCATCACTGTCAAACGCTCCCTAAAACACTTCAGCGAGCAGGCCTTTCTAATCAACCTGGCCTGGGTATCTTGGAAGGATTTTGACCTCATTCTGTCAGTAGAGGATGACTGGTTATTCTTTAGAAGTGATATCCTCACCATCTTAAAAAAGCATGCCCCATTCAAAAAATTTAGAACCAGGAACAGATATAGCCCTTGGTTCACTCCAGAACTGTCTGCCCTTGACCAGCACAAAAACATCCTGTGGCGTACTGCATTAGCATCGAATATCCCCCGCGATATGAATCTTTTCATGGAAGTTAGGAAAGCTATTTCAAACAGAAATTTGCATCCTGAAGCACAAACTCCCCAAAATTCTGGGACACTGTAAAGTCCATGGAGAATAAGAGCACCTCCTCCCAGCTGCCCACTGCACTGAGGCTTGGAAACACTGTCACCACCGATAAATCCACGATAATAGAGAATTTCAATAAGCTTTTTTCTCCTGCTGGCCATGCTTTCCACCTGGCTACACCTACCCCAGGCTACAGGCCTGCACCCCCCACAGCAACTTTCCCAAACCTCCCCCACTCAAATTCAGAAAGCTGATGTTCTGAAAGAGGTGGCAGCGTAGCCTAGTGGTTAGAGCATTGGACTAGTAACCGGAAGGTTGCGAGTTCAAACCCCCGAGCTGACAAGGTACAAATCTGTCATTCTGCCCCTGAACAGGCAGTTAACCCACTGTTCCCAGGCCATCATTGAAAATAAGAATATGTTCTTAACTGACTTGCCTGGTTAAATAAAGGTAAAAAAAAAAAAAAAGAGTTCTGAAAGAGTTGCAAAATCTGGACCCCTACAAATCAGCTGGGCTAGACAATCTGGACCCTCTCTTTCTAAAATTATCTGTCGCAATTGTTGCAACCCCTCTTACTAGTCTGTTCAACCTCTCTTTCGTATCGGCTGAGATCCCCAAAGATTGGAAAGCTGCCGCGGTCATCCCCTCTTCAAAGGGGGAGACAATCTAGACCCAAACTGTTACAGACCTATATGTATCCCACCCTGCTTTTCTAAGGTCTTCGAAAGCCAAGTTAATAAACAGATCACCGACCAATTCGAATCCCACCGTACCTTCTCCGCTACGCAATCTGGTTTCCGAGCTGGACATGGGTGCACCTCAGTCACGCTCAAGGTCCTAAACGATATCATAACCGCCATCGATAAAAGACGATACTGTGCAGCCATATTCATCGACCTGGCCAAGGTTTTCGACTCTGTCAATCACCACATTCCTATAGGCAGAGTCAACAGCCTTGGTTTCTCAAATGACTGCCTCGCCTGGTTCACCAATTACTTCTTAGACAGAGTTCAGTGTGTGAAATCGGAGAGCCTGTTGTCCGGACCTCTGGTTGTCTTTATTGGGGGTGCCACAGGGTTCAATTCTCAGGCCAACTCTTTTCTCTGTATACATCAATGATGTCGTTCTTGCTGCTGGTGATTCTCTGATCCACCTCTATGCAGACGACACCATTCTGTATACCTCTGGCCTTTCTTTGGACACTGTGTTAACTAACCTCCAGACAGCACTCCTTCCGTGGCCTCCAACTGCTCTTAAATGCAAGTAAAACTAAATGCATGCTCTTCAACCGATCACTGCCCTGAATATGTGAATATGTGCACAATTACAAATACCTAGGTGTCTGGTTAGACTGTAAACTCTCCTGCCAGACTCACAAAAAATCCCAATGCCCCAGGGCAGTGATTGGGGACATTGCCCTGTGTAGGGTGCCGTCTTTCAGATGGGATGTTAAACGGGTGTCCTGACTCTCTGAGGTCATTAAAGAACCCATGTCACTTATTGTAAGAGTAGGGGTGTTAACCCCGGTGTCCTGGCTAAATTCCCAATCTGACCCTCAAACCATCACGGTCACCTAATAATCCCCAGTTTACAATTGGCTCATTCATCCCCCTCCTCTCCCCTGTAACTATTCTCCAGGTCGTTGCTGCAAATGAGAACGTGTTCTCAGTCAACTTACCTGGTAAAATAACGGATAAAACAAACAAAAAAACAAACACTAAGCATCTCCAATCCAATTAAATCTAGAACCGCATACCCTCGTAAAACTGACCGTCCTACTGTTCCTTGACTTCAGCGATGTCATTTACAAAATAGCCTCCAACACTCTACTCAGCAAATTGGATGCAGTCTATCACAGTGCCACCCGTTTTGTCACCAAAGCCCCATATACTACCCACCACTGCGACCTGTATGCTCTCGTTGGCTGGCCCTTGCTTCATATTCGTCACCAGACCCACTGGCTCCAGGTCATCTATACGTTTTTGCTAGGTGAAGCCCCGCCTTCTCAGCTCACTAGTCACCATAGCAGCACCCGCTCATAGCACGCGCTCCAGCAGGTATATTTCATTGGTCACCCCCAAAACCTATTGATCTTTGGCCGCATTTCCTTCCAGATCTCTGCTGCCAATGACTGGAACAAATTGAAAAAATAACTGAAGCTGGAGACTCATATCTCCTTCACTACCTTTAAATATCAGCTGTCAGAGCAGCTCACAGATCATTGCATCTATAAATAGCCCATCCAACTACCTCATCCCCATATATATATATTTTTTTGCTCCTTTGCACCCCTGTATCTCTACTTGCACATTCATCTTCTGCACATATATCACTCCAGTGTTTAATTGCTAAATTGTAATTACTTTGCCACTAAGGCCTATTTATTGCGTTACCTCATTTGCACACACTGTACATATTCTTTAATATTTTTTTATTGACCGTAAGTCTGTTTATTCCATGTGTAACTCTGTGTTGTTGTTGTTTGTGTCGCTTTGCTTTATCTTGGCCAGGTCGCAGTTGTAAATGAGAACTTTTTCTCAACTGGCTATTAAATAAAGGTGAAATATATATTTATATTTAAATATATATATTTAAATAAATCAAAGACCAGACCTCTCAGTCCACTCATTTCAGTCCTCTCAGTGTTTGAGTTGTCTGGAGTTAAGAGCTCTGATGGTGAGTTAGCTAGTTAGTATTATTGCTGGTCTGGGATAGGCTCCACAGTGTGTCAGTCCATACGCAGGTTGTCTTTAACTGGACCCAAGCGATCCCTTGATGGTGATGGCTAATGATTGACTCGGTCCATCTCTCACCATACCTTGATCCCTGTCGGTGACATGGGACGGTACAATATAAGGGCAGTTCGTGACTTGAAACCTGTCTTTAAGTGTGCTCTGCAATCTTGACATCAAATCAAACATTATTTGTCACGTGCCGAAATCAACAAGTGTAGACTTTACCGTGTAATGCTTAATTACAAGCCCTTAACCAACAGTGCAGTTCAAGAAGAAAAGATTTACCAAGCAGACAAAAATAAAAAGTAGTCATAAAAAGTAACACAATATGAATAACAATAATGAGGCTATATACAGGGGGCACTGGTACCGAGTCAGTGTGTGGAGGTACAGACGGGGGGTGTCAATGTGAACTGTCCGGTGGCAATTTTATGCATTGTTCAGCAGTCTTATGGCTTGGGGTAGAAGCTGTTGAGGAGTCTTTTGATCCTTGACTTGGCACAAGGTCATTGCGCATTAAGAGTTGAAAACGTCAAGGTCTCTCACACCGTGCTTCTATGTCTGCATTGCTTGCTGTTGGGGTTTTAGGTTGGGTTTCTGTAAAAGCACTTTGTGACATCTGCTGATATAAAAATAACTTTATGAAAAAATGTGATAAGTAGAAGGCTTTCTTATGCAGAACCAATTCTAAGAACCCACATTGGCTGTTAAGAGCAGCCATACAGTCTCTTTTTTAGAATAGAGGACACACAAACCTTTAGAAACTCCAGCCGACCCCAGAGGATAAGAGCGTTCTTTTTCTATCTATCAAGTGGTAAGTAAAGCCGAACAGCCAAACCCTGCCCCACACTTCATGATTTCAGCAGGGGATGTATTTCATGGTTGACGGGAGCATACTAATATTTTTCAGATGCACAAAATAGATTTCAATCTACTTCTATTTTTTTAAGTGCTAAAATCTATTTATTTCCGTCATGCTCAGGGAGAAGCGGGCTGCCACAGAGAAGGATTGTTAACCAAGTGAAAAGATTAATTTGATACAATTACCAACTGCAGTCTCCCTATCTCTGTCTCACCAATGTTTTTGTCTTCAAAATGTAATCTCTCTCTCTTCTCTCAAGATATCTCTGGTAAATTGTCATTATAGGAAGAAAAACTGAACAGACAGACGCTGGGAGATGAGAAGCAAGTTCAGGGAGTGAACATATAATAAATAACAGACATGAAACAAATGACATGAGTGCAGACACGGGGGAAGAAACTGAGGAAGTGACAGATAAAGGGGAGGAAATCAATAAAGTAGTAGAGTCCAGGTGAGTCCCATGAAGTGCTGATGTACGTAACGATGGTGACAGGCATGCGTAATGATAGGCCACCTGGCACCCTCGAGCAGCAGAGAGGGGGAGCGGGCGCAGGCGTGACAGTACCCCCCCCCTCTAGGGGCGCCACCCAGCGTCCCACTTGGGCGAGCCTGATGGACTGGCTGAGGTGTGGGAGCCGGACGGGCAGGCTGAGGCATGGGAGCCTGACGAGCCGGCCGAGGCATGAGAGGCTGACAAGCCGGCCGAGGCATGGGAGCCTGACGAGCCGGCCGAGGTGTCAGAGCCCGACGAGCTGGCTGAGGCATGATGTGGGATGAGAGCCTGATGAGCCGGCCGAGGCTTGGGAGCCTCCCGAGCCAACCGAGGCAAGAAAACCTTTCGAGACAGCTAAGGCATGGAAGCTAAGGCACCCCCAGTTCCTTCGGCAGCGGCACCCAGACTTAACATCACCAACCCCCAAAAACCTCAGATGCTTCCAATATTGGTGTCTGCATTATGTGAGGACATATGTGGGAGATGAGAAGCAAATACAGGGAGTGAACATTTAATAAATAGCGGACAAGAAACAAAAAGATGGACAGCGTCTGGACAGGGGAAACATAACAACATTAATGCAGACACGGGGATGAATTTGAGGAAGTGACAGATGTATGGGAGGCAATCAATAAAGTAATACAGTCCAGGTGTGTCCCATGAAGCGCTGATGCCCTTGGGGACAGATGTGGGTAATGATGGGCTGCCTGGCGCCCTTGAGCGCCGGGGAGCAGGGGCAGGCGTGACACCGACTGCTTGACATATAATAGAAACCACTTTTTGTATTACCACATTTAGTCTATTTTATACTTCACTTTCTGTATTCAAGTCTACTGATAGCGCCATTAAATCATCAGAAGATACTTAATTTTCCTCATTGAGAATATTACTTTTCACAGATTTTACCTGCAGAGACATTTGAAGTATGCAGATTCTATTCATATTCATGAGGTATGGCCTATTTGGCCTATCTTTCAGGGAGTCTTTATCTACTCATACATGTGATGCAGCTATACTTCCAAAAGTAGACTGTGCTTCCACTGTGTATGTGTGTTTGTTTCTTATGTCGCAAGTGAGACCGAGGGTGTTTTTTTGTCTTCATCCCCTGCAAGAAATGTCCCGCTGTCGCTACGCCCAAGGCTATAAATTCCTACCGCCAGCGGGCGACTGGAGTTTGCTGTTAAAGATGTGATTTGCATCTCTGGTGGTAGCCACCATTCATTCCATTATATTTTCAATCCAATACAAACTGTTCCTAGCAACTGGTCCAGTTGCTTTGTTAAAGAGATGCCACTCTCTAAACCACTTCACAGTGTTGATCACTGTCATTAAGGGTGAAATTGTCCGTGCTCATGAAGCCAATTCTAGTCTATTGTATTGAGGCCATTAATACATAGCCTACATTCCAATGTTAATGTAATTCCATGGCCTGTTTATTGCTTCAAACTATGTTCAAATCCAAGCCAAAGTCAATGTTGCAACTTACAATAAAAATGTTAATGAATAGCCTGCATTGCTAAAATTCAGAAACCCATAGCCATTTAACTGGGGGGACGTCAGCCTTTTGAACTATGACCACATATATTGGAGGGTAAACTCAAGCTACCCCATATGCCAAGTATTTGTTTTGCATTCGATATACAGTGTATGATTTATATTCTCCAACAACCTTGCCAAACGAGAAATGCCAAACGAGAAATGCGCACTACTTACAGTAGGAGGCAGCAACTCTTAAACCCTCACAGGAGAAGCCGGAAAGCCCAATGTCATCAACAGAAAGTTAGTAACCATCCTCCCTTGAACTTGATAGTAGCTATATAAAAATGGTTGGAGCATCAATTCGCTGGCCTGGACTTTGAATCATGCAGAGCGATTCATGTTGTTGATGTAAAAACTAGCCGGAAATTATGGACATTTTTTTTTCTACCTACGTATTTTCATTTTCGTTTTGTTTTTAGTTTACTCATCTGTTCATGCACCAGATTGAAATGCAAATTCGGTTGCATTTTTTAAAATTTCCCCACAAATATATTTTTATGACCTAGTTATATTTGTTTTGGAACTGAAGTCAATTTGGGTAATTCCATTGGTCCTTGAGCAAAACCCCCACCCATGTTACCACACAGAAAGGAACAGGTCTACTGGGATTGGTTAGTGGGCTTGTTGCATACACTTTATCATCAATGCCAATCTATACATTTTTATTGTTGCTGGATGTCAACCACACATTTTTTGGGGGAAAAAATCCCTTCTAGTACAGATCGTTTTTTTTATTGTGACTCAGCTTGTTTGTTCAAGTCAGTAACATTACAGCTTTCTTCTTGTGTTACATGTTATCAGACTGTTATCATAGCTAATGGAAACTTTTATAACTTACGATTGTTTGTCTTTAATGTTTACTCAAACAGTAAAGTTAACACATTAAGCAAGAAAAGTAAACTCAAAGATGAAGTACATTCTAACTTAGCTGGCATTTTTCTCTGCATTATTTTTTAGGACAATAATGTTAATGCGGGGTTATGTTAGCTAGCTAGCTAGCAGCTTTTATGGTGTTTCTAGCCTAACATTAGCTAGCTAGCTAACGTTATTTGCTAAATGGTTTCATTGTGTTGTTATGTTGGCTAGCTTATTATCTGCTTGTGTCCTTGCCAGCTGAGATACTAACCTAGCTAGCTTGTTAATGTTAGATGCTAACATTAACTCTCTAAGATGTACACTCCACAGAGCTGGGCTTTACGGAAGTGGACAGAAAAAAGCTATTGCTGAAAGAGAGAAATAAGCAAACACGTTTGGTGTTTGCCAAAAGGCATGTGGGAGACTCCCCAAACATATGGAAGGAGGTACTCTGGTCAGATGAGAATATAATTGAGCTTTTGGCCATCAAGGAAAACTGTCTTGGGCATACCCAACACCTCTCATCACCCCGAGAATCTCATCCCCATAGGAAGCATGGTGGTGGCAGCATGCTGCGGAGATGTTTTTCATCGGCAGGGACTGAGAAACTGGTCAGAATTGAAGGAATGATGGATGGTGCTAAATACAAGGACATTGTTGAGGGAAACCTGTTTCAGTCTTCCGGAGATATGAGACTGGGACGGCAGGACAATGTCCCAAAGCATACTGCTAAAGCAACACTCAAGTGTTTTAAGGGGAAACATTTAAATGTCTTGGAATGGACTAGTCAAAGCCAGACCTCAATCCAATTGAGAATCAGTGGTATGACTTAAAGATTGCTGTACACCAGCAGAACCCATCCAACTTGAAGGAGCTGGAGCAGTTATGGGCAGAAATACCAGTGGCTTGATGTGCCAAGCTTATAGAGACATACCCCAAGAGACTTGCAGCTGTAATTACTGCAAAAGGTGGCTCTACATGGGGGGGGGTGAATAGTTTCACATGCTCAAGTTCATTTTTTCCCTCTTATTTCACAAAAAAATATATTTTGCATATTCAAAGTGGTAGGCATGTTGTGTAAATCAAATGATACAAACTCCCCAAAAATCTATTTTAATTCCAGGTTGTAAGTGTCACGTTCCGACCATAGTTCTGTTATTTTATTTTTTGTTTTAGTATGGTGAGTTGGGGTGGGCAGTCTGTTTGTTTTTCTATGTTTGGTTTCTGTTCGGCCTAGTACGGTTCTCAATCAGAGGCAGGTGTCGTTAGTTGTCTCTGATTGAGAATCATACTTAGGTAGCCTGGGTTTCACTATTGGTTTGTGAGTGTTTGTTTTCTGTGTGAGTGTTTCGTCCACACGGTACTGTTTCGGTTTTCGTCGTTCACTTTATTGTTTTGTATTTCAGTGTTCAGTTTGTTTCATTAAATATTACATCATGAACACTTACCACGCTGCACTTTGGTCCGTTACAGAAACACCCACCACAAAAGGACCAAGCGGCGTGGCAATGGGCAGCAGCAGCAGCAGCGATGTCAGGACTCCGAGACATGGGAGGACGTTTTGGATGTCAGTGGTCTTTATGCCTAGTTCTCCTTCTTTCATGAAGTTTGCCATAGTTCAGTTCCTGGATGAAATGAATGAGCCGTATGTAGTATTATGGCCCAAAATTGACATCTGTTATTGACCACCACTCAGAAAACAATTACAAAAGAAACAATTTAGCCTTCAAGTGTATGTCACCAGACAGCACCTAGGAAATAGGTTCATGAAGTTCATGAAGAGAGCAGGTAATTTTGCCTAATTTACACTATGCATACTCTGTCGTGTCTTTGGCTATGCCGTATTAAGTGATATGAAATGCTATTCTATAAAATCCTTTCTCTGTAATGAATATTACCTGATTGAGCTAATCATGTAAATGTATTTAACTTAAGGTATAGGGGGCAGCATTTTCACTTTTGGATAAATAGCGTGCCCAATTTCAACTTCCTGCTACTCATGCCAAGAATATAAGATATGCATATTATTAGTAGGTTTGGATAGAAAACACTGAAGTTTCTACAACTGTTTGAATCACGTCTGTGAGTATAACAGAACTTATGTAGCAGGCAAAACCCAGAGGACTAACTAAAATTATTTATTTTTGAGGTCGCTGTCTCTTCAATGGGTTCTCATGGGGAAACGATATTGCTTAGGCACTTGTTTGTAGTTCCTATTTTACATCAATAGCAGTCAATATTAATCGTCACCTTATTTCAGGCTCATCTGAAAGTTGTAAAGTCTTGGTTATCTTTACGAAACCTGGCTAACAAGTTGAATCAGCAATAGAAAAATTGGGTTTAATTATTTATTTACTAAATACCTAACTAATCACACAGAATTACATATACACAGGACGAATCATACCTTGATTACAAATTGTCATAAAGGTTAACGTCCCTAGCGGACGGAACATATATGACAGCTGGTTACACAAAGAAAAGGGGGTTGGGTCTGAGTGAAAGAGCGGGAAGACTGAAGAACAATGGGAGAAGCTATGTCTCTATCGGGTCGTATTGAGATACTCTATCGTAAATATAGAATGCATACATCTTATGTATTCTAAATTACCGCCCATTTGGAAAAGGAATGCAATAAATTTACTCTGAGCTGCGCTTCAATAGGTTGGTGGTAGATGGAAGGCCGTGTTGCCCAACAGAGCCCTTTGAAGAGTGTCTCTGGTCGTGGATGGATGGCCGTGTCGCCCAACAGAGTCCTTTGTCGTTTGAAGAGTGTCTCTGGTGGTGAACGGAATACGTTGTAGTGTCGTCGTTGTGTGGTAGATGGGATACTCTGTCCGTCTTTTCCTAGCCCACATTTACAGCGGCCGCTGCTAACTCAACGGCTAGGAGGTATCACTTCTGTAGTGAATAAGAGTTCAAAGTTCATACCATTCACAACCAAAGCTCACGCTGAGGTTGGCTTCGTTCTGTAGTTATCTGAATCCTTCTGACATCGGACCGTCGTCCTAATGTACCCGGAACAGGAGGTTACATTTTCGTCAAGGGCTTATATAGTGGAGGGAGAAGGGTGTGTTTCATAGTTTACAGCCCATGTCTCTTCACAGGGGCGGGCCACTGATTGAGCAGAGCTCTAACTTTATGAAAACACAAATCTCTCATTTGGAAGCTAAAATTACATTTAATCTTTCCACAAATAGTGTCATATTTTAACATTTATATTTCACAACAATTCCATGTGAATCTGATAACTAGAATGTGTAGACTTTCCCAGATACAGTTTATGTCATCCTGTCATCAGTCCTAATGTCTCAGATGACAACAGAACTGACATCATATTCATTAAGTACCAACACATATTTTCAACTGGTTCTATTACTGAAATATGGTCCCTTTCTCCCCACCGTTTGATGTTCCCAGACTCTCTATGTTTAACAACGCCTATTCAAGAGTCCTTCAGTAGAGTCAAGAGAGAGAGGGGGGAAATGTATTTATGGGGGGGGGGGGGGGGGTCATAAACCTTACCCACAGGCCAACGTCATGACATCTCTGATATACTCATGTGAACTGTTAGTGTAATTAACTTGCCTGATGTAAAGTCAGTGCTTTGCGGGATAATTCATGCCTCTACCTTATTAATAATTGGTCTAGAGAATTGGGAGAAGGCACAGATGTAACATGAAAACACTGATGTGCCAGTGGATGGTAGAGTTGGTGTGTTAAAGCTTCTCTTCCAGATGCACCGCCAGTCCCACCGTATAGCGAGCTTCTATCGAACCGTGAAAACATAGCGGTGCCAGCAGACTTTAGAGCTGTTATGTAAAATAGATTATATGCGAAGTTCAATTTCTGAACCATAATCAGCTTTCATGGTCAATTTCCAAATGTACTTATGTAATTTTTCTTCTTTCAATTAGGACAAGCATCATATTACCCAGAATCATATTCACCACAGCAGCATGTGGAGGACAGCAATGGAGGTATGTAGTACATTCCCTTTTTTCAGATGAGACTTTGCCTATCTGTTCATTTTTGCACAGTATTTCATTTCAATGTATTATTTCAAACAGGGCCCACAGTTAAACACTTTAACGGGACAAATTATAAGACTATGCTTATCGGTTCTGTTTTGCACAGTATGTAATTGTATTAAAAAGTAACCTGTCTTTTTCCAAGAGGGAAACTTTTAACCTTTTTAATTTTTGTTTTTTACTTTTCGGGGAAGAAATCACTGAATGAAGACAGGGCAGAAATGCAAAGACTCCAGCAGGAAAACAGAGCCCTGAACGAAGAAGTTAAGGTGCTAAGGGATGGACAAATAGGTGAGAACATAACTATATTTGGTGTATAATTGTTTTCAGGAGTGGTACAATTATTAACAGCTTTTTAAAGGGTATGAATACTTATGCAAATGTAATGCTTTTTATTTTTTTTATGTCTAAACCTGTTTTTGTTCTGTCATTATGGTGTATTGTGTGTAGATTGATGAGGGGGGGGGACTATTTAATCAATTTTAGAATAAGGCTGTAACCTAACAAAATGGAAAAAGGTAAAGGGTATGAATAGTTCCGAAGGCAGTGTATACTTCCATACATGTTTTAACTGGTCCCGGGGGACCTTCAGACAAGTCCTAGAGCAAAACAACTGACATGTACGTGTTCATGAGAGTCTTATCCTTCCATAGAGGGGTCATATTAGTTGGGACCATCGGGTTCATGGTCACGTCCCTGACCAATCATATCCAATCAGTTGAATTTACCACAGATGGACTCCAAACAAGTTGTAGAAACATCTCAATGATGATCAATGGAAACAGGATGCACCTGAGCTCAGTTTCGAGTCTCATAGTAAAGGGTCTGAATACTTATGCAAATAAGGTATATCTGTTTTTAATTTTTAGTAAATGAGCAAAAATGTCCAAACCTGTTTTAATTTTGTCATTATGGGGTATTGTGTAGATTGATGAGGATTTAAAATCCATTTCAGAATAAGGCTTAACGTAACAAAAATGTGGAAAAGGTCAAGGGGTCTGAATACTTTCCAAAGGCACTGTATAAAGAGACTGTTTAGTACCAAAAATAAGGGGTTATATACATGTAAAAAAATATAGTGGGGAGAACAAGTATTTGATAACCTGCAAAATGGGCAGTGTTTCCTACTTACAAAGCATGCAGAGGTCTGTAATTTTTTATCATAGATACACTGAGAGCAACAATGGGATGTGATCAGTTCATGCATTCACCTGCAACAGCAAACAAGCTAAGACGGCAGCTTGTTTAGAGCTTGGTTTGCTATGTGCGGGGAACATAGCGGCGATTGTCATATTCCAGATCTGGGAGGCTGAGAGAAGTGTGTAGCTTCCTATTCATGATCCATAAATGTTTGTCGGTCATAGGATATTTTTGCACTAACATTCTGAGCAAAGAAAGTAATATTTAACGCAGAAATAGTCATACAAAGGCAAAGTCGATCAAGAACCGGCAAGAGACGTGCCCTCCTTAGCGTCGCCATCAAATACAATTAATGGCTATTGAGTGGAAATATACCAAGAGTTTGTGCAGTTATACCGAGACACAGCAGGTCATACAGAGAAGAAATGATGAAAGGAAAGAAACATTTGCAGGCAATGAGATCTTGTCTGTCTCAGTCTGCAACAGGTGCTAATTTCCTCCACAGTCTGAAAAATATAACAATGGTCATGTAACCAGGATACTATGTCAGTTGTATCCATCTCAGGCTAAGAATAGGGAACTATGTCAAAATGAATGTGTTTTTCATAGAGAGGCAGTGGTGATTGCAGCTTCAAATTGTCAGAGGTCAAAATGTCTTCTGGGTTGTCATAGAAAGTAGTCATACCAGCTGGCTAATTAAGGCATACAGTATTTAATGGACCGCTACTTCTTCCTTCAGCTCAACAAGTCCCTGAGAAACACACACGCAAGCACACATGCACACACGCCCGCTCATCACATGCCTGAACTTCCAAGCCTTTTACACCACTGACCCGTAAAAGACCGACCTCTAAAGTTAAATGGCCACAAAAACGAACTAACTCAACTAGAAATAAGCCTGAATCTATTGTTTCCTCATATTAGACTATGTCCCATAGAGATCAATTCAGACATAGGGGCCCTCCGGGGCCAGTGGCATTTGGAATAAAACACAGACGTAGCCTAGTTTAAGCCTTTCAGTCAGTCTGCGGCACGGCAGAAAAATGTCAGATGACTGCTCCATATGCAAACATTCCCCTATCTCAGAGAATAATGAAAAATGGCTAGTCAGGAAAATCCCTTGATACACTTCACTGCAAATTACTGTCCATCTGTCATGGCAACCTCTCACTTTGGTACGTTGGAGCCATCTGTGATCTGTTTGATATTAGTTGTGGTGTGGGTCTGTGTGTATGTACAGATGTCTTATTTCAAGGCAGTTTGCTACAGCAGGAAAATAATCCTGCAGCAACAGGAAATTATAATTATTATGTGGACATTTTTTATAGGGGTTGATAAATTAGTTAGGGCAAATCAAGTCTGACATTTTAAAATGGAAATTACAAACTTTAGAGGCCTGTTTAAACCTCAAATACACTACAAGTTTGAATTTCCTGCTGTACAGGGAAATTCTCATCAACCAAAGTGATCAAAGTAAGATCCTACATATGTACGAGTTTGTGTATTTGTGTGTGAACATTTTTGTGTGAATATGTGGAGTTTATGCCTACTGACCTGATCCTGTGGTCCAAGGGACAGGATTCAACTGATGAAGAGCAGCACGGTTCACAACCAGCCAAACATGACCAGAACAAGAATGCAGACAGTGCTAATTGTCCCCGAAAAGCTTGTTTCCAGAACTAGTTTGACAAATCTTGTGTTGAAAATAATCCTGCAGCAGCAGGAAATTTGAATTGTTATGAAATTACACTTTTCAGAAGCCTTTTTATATCTCAAAATGCACTACAAGTTTTTATATTTCCTGCATTGCAGGAAAGTTCTCCTGCAACAGGGTGATCAAATTAAGAACTTACATCTGTACATAAATTGTATCTCACCCTTCACACATCTCTGTGTCTCACTGTGATGATCTTCTGTCTAGCCACTTCATGTCAGCGAGAGCCAATGGACCATTAAACAGACAAGGCCAATTTAAAGCCAACATCTGAGAGATGTTGCCTTGTCTTTTCTTGAAATTAGATAAAATCCAGGACACTTGGCTCCTCTGACGTATCTGTTACTGTCAGTTCCTCAGGCAAAGCAAACCCTACCTTTATGATATGCCCTCTGCCCTCTTATATCACCACATGATATGTACAAAACAACTCAGAAAATAAGGTTAAATACAGCACATTCAGATTGAGCAACTTTCCATTGATTTCAAATGGATCAAGTATAGTTTTTTAAAGAAGGAGGAGTACATGAGATATAAAATAAAAGATACGCTCTCAGATCATGATTTGATATTTCACAACATTGTAACACTGAACCCTAAGAAGCATAGCATAATGGAGGCCTTGAACTGAAATAATAAAATGCAAAAAATAAATAAATAGGGAACGCATTCTGTCTATGAAGCCCTAGTTTTGTAGGTAAAAACAAATCAGCCATATATCTAGACATCAATCAGCACGCTCATACATACAGCTCTAAATCACAACAGAAATTGGAGTAAATCATCTCAGTTTTAGTACTGCAACAAGTTGCGGCCTGTTTTTGTAGATTCACTGAGCAGAATAGAGGAGGTTTAAGGCTACTGACAGCCATAGTATCATCTAGTAGTGATAAACCAGAGAGTCATACTCTTCTGAGATGAACATTTATGGAAACAATCCCACTGGGCACAAACTGCTTGAATCAACATTGTTTCAAAGTAATTTTCAACGTATATGATGTGGAATCGACATGAGAAATACATTGGGTTTGAAAAAAGTAATCATGGTTGATGTCATCATGGTAACCAAATTAGACAAACCTTGTATAAAATATGTTGAATTTGTACCTTTTAAAACAACTTCAGATTTTCAATGTTATATCCACTCTCAGAAATAAAACTGTAGGCTGGGCAGCAGCTCTGTTACGGCTGTTGTCTGAATGAGACCAAGGTGCAGCGTGGTTTGCGTACATTTTGAATTTGTTAAATCAACACCAAAAAAAACTAGATAAACAACACGTAAAGTATAGTAGCGCTAAACCAGCAACTAACAAAACAAGATCCCACAACAGAAAGTGGGAAAAATGGCTGCCTAAGTATGATCCCCAATCAGAGACAACGATAGACAGCTGCCTTTGATTGGGAACCATACTCGGCAAAAAACAAAGAAATAGACAACATAGAATGCCCACCCCAAATCACACCCTGACCTAACCAAATAGAAAAACGTCTCTCTAAGGTCAGGGCGTGACAAGCTCCTACTGGAGAATTTATCTATCTACAGTTATCTTTTGGTCTCCCATTCAGGGTTTTAACCAAGCCCAGCTATGATATTTGTCAATTACTATTACTAATGTGCTATCGTGAGAATGATTATTGAGAGATCTCCACTTAAAAACTATAGATACGTCTCCTTTAAATGTTTATATTTGGTTGTGTTGTTAACTAAACACCATTAAATATTACCTTTATAATACAGTAAATAGCCCAATGTTAAGGCTAACTTAAGCTCTAATGTAACATTCAACTTTAAAATGAGTAACACATCCATGGCCACATTTTTATGTTACTGTAACTACACAGTTGTTCTTATGTAATCATATACAACCTGCATGTTCAAAATAGCATGCATAGGTCGTCACAGGTGTGTGGATATCTTCACAACTGCAGAATCTCAAACGAATCTCAAACGCTATGCACTATGTACTTTTAATGTAATCTCAACAATCCAGGTTATTTGGTTTTGCTATTAGATGATCACAGTGATAACACATGAATATGTTGTATTTAAATAAATATCTGACATTGTATTCCCGTTTTAACTTTACTGCGCTTTTAAATGGTTGAATGTGCAGTGCTAGAAATTTGAGTGACAACTAAACCAAAACCTGACATAGATTTTACATTAGAATTCGGCTGTGCTTTTAGATGGTTGAAATCATAGTGATAACACATTGGAAATTCAACTAACATTTGGCTGTCTTTTTGAGTGGGTGAATATAGGTTGTAATCTCATTGATCAACGTCTCAACCAAATATTACCCAATAATCAACTTTGAAATTAAGTGGTGTGCCCAGTACGATGTTTATGAGATGTGCATTTTATGCTCGGAGGCATCCTCTGTTTGAGATGGAGAGGAAGATATGACTTGCACACTCCCCCAACCAAAGTCCAATTATCGCCCTTCAAACCCTCTAAACCAGCCAAATAACAGGGGGTCAGCCAGCAGACAGTATCATGTAATTAATTGACGGCTAGATTAATTCTTACAGGAATTTCATCTATTCTCTCTCAATCAGAACCTGGAGCCAATGCCGCCAACCGAACGTTGTCCTACTTTTGTCCGGTACATTTTCAGGATGACTACAAGTGGACAACATGTTCTAACTAGGTCCCAAGGCTTATTCCAGTTCATATTATAGACTAAAAATCGATAACAGCCAGACCAACACATCAGGTGAAGAGGTCCATTAGCGCTGGGCAAAGACACTTCATATGCTTCTTAATATGCACACAGTGGTGACCCCTCTGAAGCCAGGCCATCTCTTTGTGTATACTTTCTCATAGGCTGTGTCTGAAATGGCACCCTATTAGCAGTGGACATTATAAGGAATATTGTAGGGTGCCATTTTGGATGAAACCAATATCTCCCTTCTTTACTGTACAACGCTCCCTATGATTCCATCCAGTAATGCCTTTACATGGTATTCAAAGATACGGTTTGAGAAAGTGGTGAGTTGAGGATAGAACTAGGAACTAATGATAGAAAATCATTGAGCATTTCTGTGAATTAGTCAAAAAAGAGGGTGGCTTGCACACAAGAAAAGACAACAAAAAAATTATAAAATGTCCTTTTTCCATTTTTTTCTTCTGTGAATTGTCAATGCCTGTGGTAGCCTGGCCACTGGGGAACCTGTGGCCCCGAGGGAAACGTTCCTATTTTTCCTTGGTTCTCTCTCTTAAACCTGCCACTTGATGGGGCTTCTACCTTCTGCTCTCTGAGACAGCACTACAGGAAGATTTGATCCCCCTCACACAGTGTTCCATGAACCATAAGAGGGTTTGTCTTGTCTAGTACAGAGTCATCAGATTAAATTATAGTCACAAGAAGATATACCAATTCTCCAGTGAACTGTCAAGTTGACCGTGTAAAGATTGCTTCGATTGTATGTCTGCCCAGTCCTTAGGAGTACATCAGAGCTCCTGAGCTGTAATATAATAATAATAATATATGACATTTAGCAGGCACTTTTATCCAAAGCGACCTACAGTCATGCGTGCATACCTTTTCTTGGATGGGTGGCTCTGGGAATCAATCCCACCAACCTGGCGGTGCGAGTGCCATGTTCTACCAACTGAGCCATAAAGGACCACAGCCATTTTCCAAACCTGTAAACTGCAGAGGAATAAATCCCATTTTGTGATCATTTCACTTGCTTTGAAGATAAAATGTCTGAAAGAAATCTAATATAACATGAATAATTTACATTCTAAAATATTTTTGATAATAGTCAGACGACTGTATAAACAGTCACAAAAGTTTGGACACACCTGTTCATTCAAGGGTTTTTCATTATTTTTACTATTTTCTACATTGTAGAATAATAGTGAAGACATCACATCGATGAAATAACACATATGAAATCATGTAGTCACCAAAAAAGTGTTAAACATCAAAACATATTTTAGATTTCAGATTCTTCAAAGTAGAAGATATCATATTGAACACTTTGGCAGTGGGTGAGCGGTATTACTGATTAAAATGTCATGTTTCTCCAATATTGAAGGCCAGTCTCTCAGAAAATAGTCTCTCAAGCAGTCACTGATCTCAATCTCCATTCTAAAGAAAGAATAGGAATGAATGTTTCACACAGGAGACAGTAGCCAGAAATATTGTGGCGTGCTTGTCTCTGTAAACATCACACGCTCTGTTCTTTGGTCGGGTGGGGGGAAGATGTCAAAGGGTCTGCTTCCACAACTGGCAGCTTATTACAAGATGCTAATATTTTAAGAAAAAGAAGACAAATGGAAAAAGTTGGTATATGTGGTGGAACATGTGATTGCGACACGTTATTCAGGACAAGATGGGTGTAGCCCACCACTATCCAAGAGACTGTGCTGTTTTGCATGTAATTCTGGCATGCATTCATGTCCCAACATGTTATCATATCAGTTAGCAAAACAATTTAATTAAATGTTTTAATTGCTTTGGCTAATAAAGCAAACATGGTCACTTTTACATTGTATTGTTGTCAATTTTCATTGAGTAAGGTAGCTCTCTAATGCAGCTGTTTCAGCCTCGGGGGCAGACCTTGTTGATCTCTGTTTGTGCTGAATTGGCTGTGTGAGATTGGTGTGAGCTCAAGGATTCTGGTGGGTTAGTGAAGTCATTGGGACAGTGCCCGACCGCAGCATGTTCTGGGAAGTCCAGGCAGCTTTAGCTCCCAATTGGGTGCTGCCATAGAGATACATTAGCAGTGCCCACTCATGAGTTGGATGAGTTTAAATGGCCGAGTGTGATGTGTGCTTCCCTGAGAGAGGGTGTAGTTTACAACACTACTAGTTGACAAAGGGGTACAGAGATAGGATTGGTCTGCACAGTGCAGTGGACCACTTTCACAAAAGCAGTTCAATAGTTGGTCATACATATCTTTCCATAATGCCCTTCTTCCCATCCTGTTTTCACATGTTCAAACCATGCCTGTCCGGTCTCATACATCAGACCTGCCTCCTCCACAGAGACTGTTACTTATAATCAGTAGTGACAGATCAGGTCCCAGGCATGAAGCAACCCAGTCTTAGGAAGGCTGCCTCCCCTCCCCAGCTCCACCTTAGGGCAGCACTGCTAGGTCAGCCATGCTCACAACACAGGGCAATTTCCTAAACAAGGTTCTCACTCCTGCTGTACCAGCACACAAGGACATCATAGAGGGAGAATTTAGTTGCACAGACAGCATCAAATAGGCCTCAGAGATTAACCATGATTGAAGAGAAAATAGCCATGAGGATGATGGCCCAGTTTGAATGACTTCAAAATGCATCCTTCCTTCCTTGAGGTAATTACTGAAATCAAAATGGTAGAAACCTACCTTCACTTATCAACATCAATGCAGGGTAGTATTGTCACGTTACCAGGTTTAGTGTCACAATATTAGATTCCATCATGATACTCTATATCAAAACAATACCAAAATGATACCACATCAAAAAATAAGGGGTATTAGTCAAAGTCACAGAATGGCACTTGATCCAGACAGATCTTTTGAGTTCAAAATCATTACATTTGACTAAAAATATGTGTCCATTTTTTAGAGAATCAATTATACAATCACACAATCAATTTTACTTTGTTTTTGCCGAAACTAACTACATAACCACATAATGGTAATCATTTATTTGAATGCTAAATCTCTATTGATAAACTGGGTAAATCAGGATGTAGTCTAGGCCTATTCTCAATACAGGTGAATGCATATTCAATAGGAGTGTGAGCATACATTGAGTTATTGAGCTTGCTTTCGCTGATTTTCATGGGGCAGCAGATTCCCTTCCATTGAGACTTATTTTGTTCTACTGCTCAACAACATTTGCATAGAAGAAACAATCTCTTATTTTGTACCACCATTGTCCCTGTTCCCAAGAACCTCCCTGCCGTACTTGGGGAAAGACACCAAGACACTTAGCAGTCAACTGATTTAAATTGAAACAGTGTTCCAACAAAGGTCTTACTTTTAAGTCCTAAGGACTAAACTTTATGAGAAATTGTATAATGGAGCTTTTTGGCTCAAATATATTTATTTTGCACCCACAGTTTAAAGTGTAAGTGCACCTCATGCTTTTCAGGACAGTGCCCTTCTCTAGTGCATGTACTCTATTTAAAAAACGTGTAAATAATTTTTGGCAAGACTGCAAAAGTATTTTGCCAGAAATGTGTTGCACAGTTTTTGGTAAGCCACAGAGGAGAAGCTCCAGCGGATGCTTTGGGAGCCTCTCGAAATGATTAAAGGAATACTTGCAGTAAAGATTGCTGCGGGGAATTGAAACGTGTCCACAGCAATTGCTCTTGTCCTTCTATCACTTGCCAAGAAACCTTGACCCAAATCCCAACACCGATGAGAGCTGATGCACCATAAAGGAGAGAGACAGACCTTATATAATTCTCTTAAGGAAAATGTTATATGGGTTTACTGCCATGAAAGGTTATGAAAATTTATGGAAATGGTATTCACATTGCTGCAGAAGAACTGTCATTGAAAATTAAAACGAGATCCCTTCTCCGTTCATATAAGTTGAATGTAAATCCATTGGCTTGAAGGAAAATAAAAAAAGGACAATAATGAGAACATTTCTCTATGGCAGGTGCAGAGACAATACTATCTTATATTGCAAATGGTAATTTATGCAAACCAGTATCCAAACCATGGAGAAGAATTGTGTTGGTGGTGCAAGGTTAACATAAAACTAATTCACCTTGGCCCTCTTTACAAATGTGACTTTACATTCTCAAACCATTATATCATACCTCTCAATGATAATATGTGTACCTGCCATTATGTAATGATTGACTCAGGGAGGAGGACGCCCCTGCCATGCATAGTCCCATGGGATGTTTGCTATCAACAACAAGGCAACTCCTATGACTAATTGGGAATGGGACGCAAGCGTAGGATTGATCACCCTGTCGCTGGCCGCCTTTGAGGAGGGTGTATAGTGTGAAAGGCCGAAACACCCTAGGAACCAAAGGTACACTACTGACGATGCGCTCCCCAAATTTCACCACGCTCACTGTTCATTAACTCTTGGAAGTGCTTGCACAAAGGATAGTAACATCTCATCCTGTGTTCTTGGAATCTGAATATCTGGACTTGTCCAGTGACTGCTGAGAAAGATCAGCTGACAACAGGGGAAAGTCCTTGTGGCGGCACGGAGAGACGGCTGACAGGAGGGAATAGACCCCACTGGGACAGTCATGGGGTAGCTTCCCATTTCTGTAGTTTCCCATGCTTCGCAGTATGTTGGAAACACCCGCTTTAGCTACAGAAAGTCAAAATACGAGAATACCCCTAGAGTCTGCAAGAGCGGGGGCGGAAGATGACTCATCGGCTGACAACATGGTAACGACTGGACTGGAAACGACTACGAGTAATGAGAGCACAGCACAAGAGAACACCACAGCAACTGTCACAAGTTCTGCTGCAACAGTGGGCCATAAACAGATGCAGGTATGTGTCTGTGGTTGGAGGAAAGTTACATCACACCATGGGTTGAGGATCCACCAGGGGAAGAAGGGGTGTTTGGGTAAAGAGAGACAGAGAACTCGCATTGATTACTTTCTGCGAAAGCGATCAAATCAGTCGAATGAAGCACAGCAACTGGACGCAAACCATAGTTTGCAGTGCATCAGTACCACTGTCATGGAGGACGTAAACTCAAGCACCGAAGTAGCAACTGAGGTGGAACCAACAACAGGAGTGGAACTCACCCAGCCTCCCAGACCTGCAGTCGAGAGGAGACTACCAGGGCACAGACCGTATGTGAAGTGGCCTGGCGCCAGTGACAAGAAGTTGTGGGAAACAGTGAATACTGACCTTACCTTGACCCTCGAGAAACTTCGAGGCACAGTGGAGAAGAAGTTGGAGAGGATGGGGGACATCATCTATGAGTACGGGACAGAAAGATTTGGAGTGGAAGAGGCAAAAGGCGGGAGAAAGGTTCCAACCCCACCAGTTTCCAGAAGGCAACAAGAAATCAAGCGCCTCGTTCAAGAAAGGCGGCAGCTTAAGAAACAGTGGAAGAAGGCCTCGGAAGTGGAAAAGGAGGGCATAGAGGCACTTCAAGCTGACATCAAAACCCGGTTGGCATCCCTCCGTAGAGCAGAGAACCTACGGAAACGCAGAAGGAAAAAAGAACAAACTAGAACTCGATTCTATAAAGATCCCTTCAAGTTCCTTAAAAGTCTCTTCACAAAAGAAAAAAGTGGAGCTCTAAAAACAACAAAGAAAGACCTAGAGGAGCACCTGAGAATAACAAACGTTGACTCAAAGCGACATGAACATCTGGCCATCCCATCAGATATCCCACCCATTGAACCCCGGAACATCATATTGAGACCAGCCCTCCGACATGGAAAGAGGTGGAAGACACAGTTCGACGGGCAAGAACAGCATCAGGCCCGGGGCCAAATGGAGTCCCGTACAAAGTGTATAAGAACACACCAGACGTCCTGAGGTTCCTCTGGAGGCTTATGAGAACAGCCTGGCAGAAGAAGATAATACCCAAAGTGTGGCGTAGGGCAGGCGGGGTCCTGATCCCTAAGGAGAAGGATGCAGTGAACATCAGCCAATTCCGCCCAATCTCCTTACTGAATGTCGAGGGAAAAATCTTCTTTAGGGTCATTGCCCAGAGGATGGCTGAGTACCTACAAAGGAATACGTACGTCGATGCATCTGTACAGAAGGCAGGAATATCAGGGTTCTCTGGCTGCTTGGAACATTCCAGCATGATCTGGCATCAGATCCAAATGGCCAAGGTGGAGAAAAGGGACCTCCATGTAGTCTTCCTCGACCTCGCCAATGCATTTGGCTCTGTGCCCCATGAACTCCTGTGGTCTGCCTTCAGATTTTTCCACATACCGGACACCATCACAAACCTGGTGAAGTCGTACTTCCAGGATCTGCAGTTCTGCTTCACCACCTCAGAGTTCACCACCTCATGGCAGTGCCTGAATGTAGGTATAATGGCGGGATGTACCATTTCTCCGTTGGCATTCACAATGGCAATGGAGGTTATCATCAGATCCTCAAAATGGGTTGCTGGTGGACAGCGAGTCGACTCTGGTTTCCGCCTCCCTCCACTCAGAGCCTACATGGACGACATTACAACATTGACCACCACTGTCCCATGCACCAGGAGACTGCTCAGAAAACTTGAGGAGAACATCAGCTGGGCCCGTATGAAGATTAAACCATCCAAGTCACGCAGCATCTCGATTGTGAAGGGAGTACTCTCTGACCTGAAATTCTTCATCGGAGATGACCAAATCCCAACAGTGTCTGAGCAGCCGGTAAAAAGCCTTGGAAGGTGGTATGATGCAAGCCTGAAGGACAAAGACCAGGTGCAACAGCTGCGCAAAGACATCAGTAGTAGCCTACAGTCCATCGACAACACCCAGCTACCTGGAAAGTTAAAGGCCTGGTGTCTGCAGTTTGGACTCCTACCCCGGGTGTTGTGGCCCTTAGCACTGTATGAGGTTCCAATCTCAACAGTGGAGAAGATGGAAAGAGGAGTCACAGGCTACTTAAAGAAGTGGCTTGGAGTTCCACGATGCCTTACCACCATAGGCCTCTATGGAGATGGTGTCCTCAAGCTGCCCCTCACCAGTCTAACAGAGGAATTCAAGTGTGCAAAAACCAGGCTCCAAATGACACTGAATGAATCTCGAGACCCAGTGGTGAGCAACAACGCGCCGACCTTGGCAACTGGGCGCAAATGGAGGCCAGGAAAAGCAGTCCAGGAGGCAACAGCAGCCCTCAGACATGCTGACATTGTGGGTCATGTTCAGCAAGGGAGAGGAGGCCTTGGGCTAACTAGCCGTGCTGCTTGGAGTAAGGCCACTGCACCAGAGCGGCGGAAGATGGTAGTGCAGGAAGTACGCCATCAGGAGGAGGCTGCAAGGTGGGCCAAGGCAGTCTCTCTTGCCAAACAGGGACAGTGGACTCGATGGGACAGTGTGGAGAAGAGGAAGATCAGCTGGAAGGATCTGTGGGCCATGGAAGCGAGGCGGTTGAGCTTTTCCATCAGAGCAACATATGACGTCCTTCCAACACCAGTTAATCTTCACCAATGGTATGGTGAAGATCCGGACTGTGCCCTCTGTTCCATGCCAGCCAACCTCAGGCACATTCTCACAGGCTGTAAAACAAGCCTCGCCCAAGGACGCTACACTTGGCGTCACAACCAAGTCCTTAAAAACCTTGCGTCCGCCCTGGAGGCCCAAGCGAGCTGCCACCAACTCCCTACCACCCACAGCAGCATCACACTCCTTACGGACAAACTTTGTCCGCGAAGGGGCTAAACCACCGAAGAGCGGCTCTACACCATTAGAGCGAGACCAGCTGCGCTTGGCCCGCGACTGGAAAATGCTAGCTGACATTGGCCGGCAACTTGTGTTTCCTCCGGAGATCGCAACCACCACCCTAAGACCTGACATGGTGCTCTGGTCCCGTTCACTCAATAAGGTCTTCATCATTGAGCTCACAGTACCCTGGGAAAACTCAGTAGATGAGGCTTATGAGCGAAAACATCTGCGCTATGCTGATCTAGCTGCCGAAGCACGGCATCATGGCTGGAACACAGAAGTCCGACCAGTGGAGGTGGGCTGCAGAGGTTTTGTGGCAACATCTACAACCAGACTGCTTAGAGACCTGGGAATTAAGGGCCAGAGCCAGCGTTCGGCAATCAAAGCTGTATCAGAGGCGGCAGAAGGCAGCAGTCAGTGGCTCTGGATGAAGAGGAAAGACCCCAGCTGGGCCCCGAAGTGAGAGGGCCAGGAGGTATGCGGTCAACAATGATTGACTCAGGGAGGAGGACGCCCCTGCCATGCATAGTCCCATGGGATGTTTGCTATCAACAACAAGGCAACTCCTATGACTAATTGGGAATGGGACGCAAGCGTAGGATTGATCACCCTGTCGCTGGCCGCCTTTGAGGAGGGTGTATAGTGTGAAAGGCCGAAACACCCTAGGAACCAAAGGTACACTACTGACGATGCGCTCCCCAAATTTCACCACGCTCACTGTTCATTAACTCTTGGAAGTGCTTGCACAAAGGATAGTAACATCTCATCCTGTGTTCTTGGAATCTACACCTCTGCTGTTTTCACCAAGATTTCTCAGCGATCACTGCCTCATTGCCTGTATCCGTAATGGGTCAGCGGTCAAACGATCTACACTCTTCACTATTAAACGCTCCCTGAAACACTTCAGCGAGCAGGCCTTTCTAATCAACCTGGTCGGGGTATCCTGGAAGGATATTGACCTCATCCCGTCAGTAGAGGATGCCTGGTTATTAAAAAAATGCCTTCCTCACCATCTTAAATAAGCATGCCCCATTCAAGAAATTTAGAACCAGGAACAGATATAGCCCTTGGTTCTCTCCAGACCTGACTGCCCTTAAACCAACACAAAAACATCCTATGGCATTCTGCATTAGCATCGCACAGCCACAAATATGCAACTTTTCAGGGAAGCTAGAAACCAATATACACAGGCAGTTAGAAAATCCAAGGCCAGCTTTTTTCAAGAAGACATTTTCTTCCTGCAACACAAACTCATGGAGAATAAGAACACCTCCTCCCAGCTGCCCACTGCACTGAGGATAGGAAACACTGTCACCACCGATAAATCCCCTATAATTGAGAATTTCAATAAGCATTTTTCTACAGCTGGCCATGCTTTCCACCTGGCTACCCCTACCCCGGTCAACAGCACTGCACCCCCCACAGCAACTCACCCAAGCCTTCCCCATTTCTCTTTCTCCCAAATCCAGCCAGCTGATGTTCTGAAAGAGCTGCAAAATATGGACCCCTACAAATCAGCCGGGCTAGACAATCTGGACCCTACCTTTCTAAAATTATCTGCCAAAATTGTTGCAACCCCTATTACTAGCCTATTCAACCTCTCTTTCGTGTCGTCTGAGATTCCCAAAGACTGGAAATCAGCTGCGGTCATCCCCCTCTTCAAAGGGGGGGACACTCTTGACCCAAACTGCTATAGATCTACTCTGCCTTTCTAAAGTCTTCGAAAGCCAAGTCAACAAATAGATTACCGACCATTTCGAATCCCACCATACCTTCTCCGCTATGCAATCTGGTTTCCGAGTTGGTCATGGGTGCACCTCAGCCAAGCTCAAGGTCCTATATCTTAACCGCCATCGATAAGAAACAATACTGTGCAGCCGTATTCATTGATCTGGCCAAGGCGTTCGACTCTGTCAATCACCACATCCTCATCGGCAGACTCGATAGCCTTGGTTTCTCAAATGATTGCCTCGCCTGGTTCACCAACTACTTCTCTGAGAGTTCAGTGTGTCAAATCGGAGGGCCTGTTGCCTCAGTGTACAATTCTTGGACCGACTCTCTTCTCTGTATACATCAATGATGTCGCTCTTACAGCTGGTGATTCTCTATTCCACCTCTACGCAGACGACACCATTCTGTATACTTCTGGCCCTTCTTTGGACACTGTGTTAACAACCCTCCAGACGAGCTTCAATGCCATACAACTCTCCTTCCGTGGCCTCAAACTGCTCTTAAATACAAGTAAAACAAAATGCATGCTATTCAACCCATCGCTGCCTGCACCTGCCCGCCCGTCCAACATCACTACTCTGGACGGTTCTGACTTAGAATATGTGGACAACTACAAATACCTAGGTGTCTGGTTAGACTGTAAACTCTCCTTCCAGACTCACATCAAACATCTCCAATCCAAAGTTAAATCTAGAATTGGCTTCCTATTTCGCAACAAAGCATCCTTCACTCATGCTGCCAAACATACCCTTGTAAAACGGACCAATCCTACAGATCCTCGACTTCGGCGATGTCATTTACAAAATAGCCTCCAATAGCCTACTCAACAAATTGGATGCAGTCTATCACAGTGCCATCCGTTTTGTCACCAAAGAACCATATACTACCCACCACTGCGACCTGTACACTCTCGTTGGCTGGCCCTCGCTTCATATTCGTCGCCAAACCCACTGGCTCCAGGTCATCTACAAGACCCTGCTAGGTAAAGTCCCCTTATCTCAGCTCGCTGGTCACCTTAGCAGCACCCACCTGTAGCACACATTAACCCCAGCCACAAATAGTGCCCACAGTGTCATTGTAAGAAGTCATTCCTCTTTAATGCCGCATCCGTTCACTAACGGAAACACACCATGGTGAAATTCTGACAGTGACGACCTACTGCTCATTATTCAAAGTGCTTGTCTGCTGAGGACTTTGTGGGTTCATATACTTTTTACAACTATTTGAATACAAATCTCAGGAAGTCAAATCAAATCATATGTATTTATATAGCCCTGTGTACATCAGCTGATATCTCAAAGTGCTGTACAGAAACCCAGCCTAAAACCCCAAACAGCAAGCAATACAGGTGTAGAAGCACGGTGGCTAGGAAAAACTCCCTAGAAAGGCCAAAACCTTGAGAGGAAACAGGCTATGAGGGGTGGCCAGTCCTCTTCTGGCTGTGCGGGGTGGAGAATATAATAGAACATAGCCAAGATGTTCAAATGTTCATAAATGACCAGCATGGTCAAATAATAATAATCACAGTAGTTGTCGAGGGTGCAGCAAGTCAGCACCTCAGGAGTAAATGTCAGTTGGCTTTTCATAGCCGATCATTAAGAGTATCTCTACCACTCCTGCTGTCTCTAGAGATTTGAAAACAGCAGGTCTGAGACAGGTAGCACGTCTGGTGACCAGGTCAGGATTCCATAGCCGCAGGCAGAACAGTTGAAACTGGAGCAGCAGCACGGCCAGGTGGACTGGGGACAACAAGGAGTCATCATGCCAGGTAGTCCTGAGGCATGGTCCTTGGGCTCAGGTCCTCCGAAAGAGAGAAAGAGAGAATTAGAGAGAGCATACTTAAATTCACACAGGACACCGGATAAGACAGGAGAAGTACTCCAGATATAACAAACTGACCCTAGCCCCCCGACACAAACTACTGCAGCATAAATACTGGAGGCTGAGACAGGAGGGGTCAGGAGACACTGTGGCCCCATCAGATGATATCCCCAGACAGGGCCAAACAGGAAGGATGGATATAACCCCACCCACTTTGCCAAAGCACAGCCCCCACACCACTAGAGGGATATCTTCAACCACCAACTTACCAAGGCCGAGTATAGCCCACAAAGATCTCTGTCACGGCACAACCCAAGGGGGGGCGCCAACCCAGACAGGAAGATCACATCAGTGACTCAACCCACTCAAGTGACACACCCCTCCTAGGGACGGCATGAAAGAGCCCGTAATAGGGTTAGAGGCAGAGAATCCCAGTGGAAAGAGGGGAACCGGCCAGGCAGAGACAGCAAGGGTGGTTCGTTGCTCCAGAGCCTTTCCGTTCACCTTCACACTCCTGGGCCAGACTACACTCAATCATATGACCCACTGAAGAGATGAGTCTTCGGTAAAGACTTAAAGGTTGAGACCGAGTCTGCATCTCTCACATTGGTAGGCAGACCATTCCATAAAAATGTAGCTCTATAGGAGAAAGCCCTGGCTCCAGCTGTTTGCTTAGAAATTCTAGGGACAATTAGGAGGCCTGCGTCTTGTGACCGTAGAGTACGTAGTTATGTACGGCAGGACCAAATCAGAGAGATTAGGTAGGAGCAAGCCCATGTAATGCTTTGCAGGTTAGCAGTAAAACCTTGAAATCAGCCCTTGCCTTAACAGGAAGCCAGTGTAGGGAGGCTGGCACTGGTAATATGATCAAATTTTTGGGTTCTAGTCAGCCGTATTTAGCACTAACTGAAGTATATTTAGTGCTTTATCCGGGTAGCCGGAAAGTAGAGCATTGCAGTAGTCTAACCTAGAAGTAACAAAAGCATGGATTAATTTTTCTGCATCATTTTTGGACAGAACGTTTCTGATTTTTGCAATGTTACGTAGATGGAAAAAAGCTGTCCTTGAAACAGTCTTGATATGTTCGTCAAAAGAGAGATCAGGGTCCAGAGTAACACAGAGGTCCTTCACAGTTTTATTTGAGACGACTGTACAACCATTAAGATTAATTGTCAGATTCAACACAATATCTCTTTGTTTCTTGGGACCTAGAACAAGCATCTCTGTTTTGTCCGAGTTTAAAAGTAGTACGTTTGCAGCCATCCACTTCCTTATGTCTGAAACATAGGCTTCTAGCGAGGGCAATTTTGGGGCTTCACCATGTTTCATTGAAATGTACAGCTGTGTGTCATCCGCATAGCAGTGAAGGTTAACATTATGTTTTTGAATGACATCCCCAAGAGGTAAACTATATAGTGAAAACAATAGTGGTCCTAAAACGGAACCTTGAGGAATATCGAAATTTACAGTTGATTTGTCAGAGGACAAACCATTCACAGAGACAAACTGATATCTTTCCGACAGATAAGATCTAAACCAGGCCAGAACCTGTCCATGTAGACCAATTTGGGTTTCCAATCTCTCCAAAAGAATGTGGTATCAAAAGCAGCACTAAGGTCTAGGAGCACGAGGACAATTGCAGAGCCTTGGTCTGATGCCATTAAAAGGTAATTTACCACCTTCACAAGTGCAGTCTCAGTGCTATGATGGGGTCTAAAACCAGACTGAAGCATTTTGTATACATTGTTTGTCTTCAGGAACGCAGTGAGTTGCTGCGCAACAGCCTTTTCTAAATTTTTTGAGAGGAATGGAAGATTCGATATAGGCCGATAGTTTTTTATATTTTCTGGGTCAAGGTTTGGCATTTTCAAGAGAGGCTTTATTACTGCCACTTTTAGTGAGTTTGGTACACATCCGGTGGATAGAGAGAAATTTATTATGTTCAACATAGGAGGGCCAAGCACAGGAAGCAGCTCTTTCAGTAGTTTAGTTGGAATAGTGTCCAGTATGCAGCTTGAAGGTTTAGAGGCCATGATTATTTTCATCATTGTGTCAAGAGATATAGTACTAAAACACTTGAGTGTCTCTCTTGATCCTAGGTCCTGGCAGAGTTGTGCAGACTCAGGACAATTGCGCTTTGAAGGAATACGCAGATTTAAAGTGGAGTCCGTAATTTGCTTTTCAATGATCATGATCTTTTCCTCAAAGAAGTTCATGAATTTATTACTGCTGAAGTGAAAGCCATCCTCACTTGGGGAATGCTACTTTTTAGTTAGCTTTGCGACAGTATCAAAATGAAATTTCGGATTGTTCTTCTTTTCCTCAATTAAGTTTGAAAAATAGGATGATCGAGCTTCAAGTAACTACTTTTTAAAACTATTTGAAAAAAATCAGAGGTGCATATTGAAGATATTGGAAGAATAGTGCACATTTGCTTTTCGTGAGCCAACAAGATGAGTAGGCCTAACGAACAGCAAAAGCACTAGCCTATGTCAATCTATTTTCCCACATAATACAAAAGTTGGCCTATTCTGTGCGAGAAATAAATATTCCAAATTATTACAACCACTAGCATCAAAAAACTGTTTTAAGCAATGAGCCTTATGCAACAGATGAGAACATTTAGCTTAAAATGTTGATAAACTATGAGGCTACTTCTTCACATTATGTTATTATATTATTTCTTCACATGATATATTATTGGGCTCCTGAGTGTCGCAGCACTCTAAGGTACTGCATCCCAGTGCTAGAGGCCTCACTACAGACAACCTGGTTCAAATCCAGGCTATATCACATCTGGCTGTGATTGCGAGTTCCATAGGGCGGTGCACAATTGGCCCAGCCTCGTCCGGGTTTGACCAATGTAGGCTGTCCTTGTAAATAAGAATTTGTTCTTAACTAACCTGCCAGGTTATATAAAGGTTACAGCAAAACGCACATGGCAGTAGGCTATAAGTGTGAATGTTCCATTAGCAGGAAAACACCATTATCAAAAGTGACCACAAATGTGATTATGTGTGTAATGCTTTTATTACAAACATGCATTTTTATGGTGAAAATGTTCTTCCTCAAACTTAAAATTCACGCTCTGCATATGTATGCCAGTTAGGCTCTACACCCCTTGTAAAGCGGATGGATGTGATTCATTTTAAGAAATTATTTGGACACTAGCTGTGATAAAAACCGTATCAAAACATCTAGGCCTATGGGCTTGGCTACATGAGGTGTGCGACAATAATTTGAAAAAGTCGCAAAAAAAAGCATGGGCTGTTTCTTGCCTTAACCTGGGCATCATTCACAAGTGATTGTGAATTTTGTTTTCCCCTGGTTCATTTTCATGCCAGCCGGGTAGGCTATACTCCTGTTGCAAAGAGAAGCAATGTGCTTAATATTAGGAAAGTTGGGAAATAAATAAATATAGTAGGCCTAGCCTATGGGAAGCTGATGGGATCCTCCTATTTTTAATAGAGGCCATCACTCTGTTTTCTCCTGCAATTTCATAGCCTGTAGAAATTTTGCGCAACATAGCTTATGGGCTCTCATGAAGTGTTTGATTAGATTTTTGATGACATTGATTTTAGAGTGATTACAGCGACACTAGAGTGCTGAGTACCAGGCAGTTAGCAAGTTTGTTAGGCTACTAATGACCATCAGAGCTTGAAGAAGCCTAATTACAGTGACTACGGTCATGTGGAAATTGACTGCCATCATGACATGTGACTGCCTGTGTGGCGGTAATATGGTCACTGTAACAGCCCTAAGCATGGTATGATTGTCTGTGTCAGTCGTGCCGGAAACAGTATCTCAGAATCGGCTGCCCTCCTGGGATTTTCACACATGACAGTGTCTAGAGTTTACCAAGTATGATGTGACCCCCCCATAACATCCACCCAACGGAAGTCCTGTGGGAAAAAACAGCTCATTGATGAGAGAGGTTGAAGGAGAATGGCAATCGTGCAAGCCAACCGGCGGGCCACAAACAGACAAATAACGGTGCAGCGGTTTGTAGGACGGGATATCGGAACGCACAACTCTTCGATCCTTGTCATGGATGGGCTATTGCAGCAAAATGGCCACACCGGGTCCACTCCTATCAGCTAAAAACATGAAGAGCGGCTTCAGTGGGCACTCAATCACCAACACTTGACAATTGAGAAATGGATAAAAATGGCCTGATCTGATAAATCCAGGTTCTGTTGCATCATGCTGATAGCAGAGTCAGTATTTGGCATAAGCAACATGAGTCCATGGACTTATCCTGCTTGGTGTCAATGGTACAGGCTAGTGGCGGGAGTCAAAGGGTCCAACCCGGTACTAGATTAGTGTACTTAATAAACTGGCCACTAAGTGTAAGTCTATTATGCGTGGGAATACTTTGTAACAGATTCCAAAATTAAAATCAATTGGAGCTGATTTGGGAACTTTTTACAGTTTTTACAGTCTTATGTCTAACAATAATAATACAAAAATGGGCAGTGGTGTCATGCACCCCAAAAATCTAGGGGCACAGTTTTGTGAGTTTGGTTAGGGGATGGTAAGTCGGAGAAATTAGCATTTTTCAAACTCCTGAAATAGCCTTTTCCTGCAATCTATAGCCATAATGCTTAATTCTATGTAAAAAAAAAGACATCTGATATCTAAGCATACCTCTTGAGCTGTTTGTAATCTCCTGGATGGTGTTTTTTAAAACTAAATATGCTTCTCTGCATAAAAACACGGTTTAAGATTGAAAGGAACATGTCTTATTAATTGCTTGCATGTCACCTAAGATACTGTAGTTAGACAAGCTTGCTACTAACTTGTTTGATGGCCCCACAAACTGGGGGCTCAGCTTCCTATATGGCAGCGGGAGCGGGAGGTTCCTGGTGGAGAGCCTTATGGAATAAGGAAGCCTCGTTGTGGTGGCAGTCTGCCTGCTCCTTTTTGCGGTGAATGACGCACTGGAGCCTCACATGGGCATCGTTCCAAACTCCTCTGTGCACCTGAAGCACTCCTCCACCGAAGGAGTTTCGGTCTGGCTCGGGGTACACAGAGCCAGGGCTGGCTGATACCCCAGAACACACTGGAAGGGGTTCAGTGGGGTGGAGGAGTGACGCAGTGAATTCTGGCCATACTCTCATCAGGGAAGGAACCGGGCCCACTACCCTTGCCGGTGCTGGCAAGGTACCTTCCCAGCTCCTGGTTCATCCTCTCCACCTGTCCGTTAGACTGAGGCTGGTACACGAAAGTGAGGCTGACCGTGACCCCAGCTTCTCGATGGAGGCTTTCCATACCTGCAACGTGAATTGGGGGCCACGGTTGGAGACCTGCTGTAACAGAGCCTCAGCAACCTGGAGAGTGGTAGGAAGACCAGAGTGAGGGATAAAACGGTAGGATTTAGAGAATCTGTTCACAACAACCATAATAGTTTCCCTGCTGAAGCGTGCCGGGGAGATTTTGTTTGGGCAAATACGGAGCAGGAGTTGGCATTGCAAGCAACATCCTGCGGCAAGTTTTGCCACCAGTACTTTACAGAGATAGATTGAGAAGTGAGGGTGATACCTGCTAAATTTCCACATCTATGTCCCAAAGCATGGGGGCAACAACTCGGTAGGGCAGAATGATGGGTGCACTCATGACAGGAACCTCTTCTGAATCGTAGAGACGGGACAGGGCATCGGCTTTGATGTTCTTTGAAACTGAAGTCGAATCTGGTGAAGAAAAGGGCCCACCTTGCTTGGCACGGGTTTAGTCGCATCGCTGTCCATATATGTACTCCAGGTTCCGATTGTCGGTGAGGATGAAAAATGGGTCCTTGGCGCCCTCCAGCCAGTGTCTCCACTCCTCTAATGTCACCTTCACCGCCAAGAGCTCCTGGTTGCCGATGTCATGATTTTTTTTAGTAGTATGCACATGGATACAATTTCTGTGGGTTACCTTGACGTTGGTACAGGATGGCCCTCACGCCCACTTCTGAAGTGTGCACCTCCACCACGTAGGATCTGGGTATTTCAGCAATGGGGCGGAGGTGAAACGTTCCTTCAGTGTCCGGAAGGACTCATTTGCTGCAGGACTCCACATTTATTTACGGGGAACACCCTTGATGAGAGAGGTGAGACGATGGAGCTGAAGTTCCTAATGAAGCGGCGGTAGAATTTGACAAACCCCAAAAACCGTTGTTGCCCCTTTATGGTGATTGGGACTGGCCGTGACCTGACTGCATCAACGTCCTCTTCTCCATCATCACTCTTTGTGGACTGATCTGGTATCCTAAGATGGAGACAGCGGCCTGATGGAACTGGCACATCTCCTCTTTCACATGCAGGTGATTATCCAGGAGGCATTCCAGGACTACTCTGACATGGGCGCTGTGATCCTCCAAGGTGGATGAGTAGACCAGGATGTCATGACCATGTCCCAGAACACCTCGTTAACAAATGCCTGGAACACTGATGGAGCATTGGCTAATCCATAAAACATCACCAAGTACTAGTTGTGGCCAGACATAGTGCTGAATGTCATTTTCCATTCATCCCCATCCCGGATGCGGATCAGATTGTAGGTACTCCGCAGGTCCAATTTGGTGAAAATAATGGGCCCAGCGGAGCTGTTTGATCGTGGCCGGCAGCGGTACTTGGTGGTGATGGAATTGAGGCCTCCGTAATTGATGTACGGGCTTACACCACTGCCCTTCTTGACGATGAAGACGAGCCTACCGATGCAGGGGAGGTGGATGTGCTGGAGAGCCTCCTGGATGTACTCCGCCATAGCCTTGGTTTCAGCTACCGACAGAGGGTAGATTGAGGCTGCACAGAGGTGCAGAACAGGTCGATGGCACAGTCCCTGGGGCGATGTTGAGGTAGACAGGTGGCGCAGGTCTTGGAGAAAACCTCCCGGGGATACTGGGCTAGAGGGTAACCACAGGACTCTCAACCATAGAGAAAGGAAAAGCAGGTCCACCGGTGCCCAGTCTTGGATATTCATCCTTGACCATGAGATGGTGGGGTCATGCCATTGGAGCCACGGGAGGCCGAGAACGACTTTGTGTACTGGTGCATTGATGATGAGGAAGGGAAGGGTGAGTATGAGGTGATGTTCAGGGAGGGGGTGAGGGTCTGTTCGATGAAATTCCCTGTGGCGCCGTAGTCCGCTAGAGCTGTAGTGACAACACATGAGGGACATCCAGCCAGTGAAATAGAATACTGATGCCTACCCGGGAAACGGATGATCACTGTCCTTGTGGACTCTGGCTTGGAACGCACTGGACACCGCTAAAACTGGTGCCCCTCCTGACCAGAAGAGGAGCAGAGCCTCAGCCGTCTCTGTCAACGCCACTTTGTGTTGACCCTACCTCCATGGGTTCAGGCTCTGTTTCAAGACGGCCAAAGGAGGAAGGCGGGAGATGAGGGGTCTCTGGACTTCATCGCACAATCCTCTTCGGAATAAGGCGCAATCCTCTGCTACACAGGTGGATGATCAAAGACTGCCCTGAACAGAGCCATGAACCTCTCATAAAAACCCAGCTCTCCTCCCTCTCTCCCAGACAGCCGTAGCCCACTCAAAAGCCTGTCTAGTCAGCAGGGAAATGACAGTGGCAACCTTTGACCTCTCGGTGGTGAGGGCTCCTCTCTGATGGCCAAATTGGAGAGAGCACTGGAGTAGGAAGCCACGTCATTTTGATGAATTCCCATCATATTTGTCCAGGAGGGACAATAGGGCATCGCTGACCTGGGCGGACTGCTGTATGTGCTGGGGGACTGGCTTGACAAATCATGGTAGAGGATCCTTCGCTAGTTGGAGATGAATCCTCTCGGGTGTTGTTGATGTGGTGGTGAAAGCAGAGGATCCATTACCGTACCCAGTTCAGCCAGCTGGTTGTGACGTTGATGGAATAGGTGTTCCTTTTTGTCGACCACCTGGGAGGTATCCTTCTGTTGCTTCCATATCTTGACAGACAGTATTCTACAATGTATACATAGGGAGTCAGTAAACAGGTGCAGAAGGTGAGTATAATAATAAGAAACAGGAGTATCGTACTGAATGTTAACAAAACCACTACTGCCTGAAGACTGAAGCTACTGAGGGCTAAAGGGGGAGTAAAGGGAGAGTAATCAGGTTGATGATGAAGTCCAGGTGTGCGTAACAATGGGGAGCATGTGTGTGCAATGATGGTTACCAGGTCTGTGTAATGTGGGTTGCCAACACCGGTGGTGAATAGACAGGCAACGTTGAGCGCCGGAGTGGGAGAGAGGGAGTAGGCATGTATTTTCAGTACATGCATTTTAATGGTAGTAGCGAAATTAAGATTGTTACTTATTTATTTTTTATTTATTTATTTTATTTCACCTTTATTTAACCAGGTAAGCTAGTTGAAAACAAGTTCTCATTTGGAGCTGCGACCTGGCCAAGATAAAGCATAGCAGTTCGACACATACAACAACACAGAGTTACACATGGAATGACCAAAACATAGTCAATAATACAGTAGAAAAATAAGGGAGTTAAGGCATTAAATATTACAATATGGCAATTAAACACTGGAAGGGTAGATGGATGTGCAAGTAGAGATACTGTGGTGCAAAAGGAGCAAAATAAATAAATACAGTATGGGAATTAGATGGGCTGTATACAGATGGGCTGTGAACAGGTGCAGTGATCTGTGAGCTGCTCTGACAGCTGGTTCTTAAAGCTAGTGAGGGAGATGGGAATCTCCAGCTTCAGTGATTTTTGCAGTTCGTTGCAGACAGTGGCAGCAGAGAACTGGAAGGAAAGGTGACCAAAGGAGGAATTGACTTTGGGGTTGACCAGTGAGATATACCTGATGGAGCGTGTGCTACGAGTGGGTGCTGCTATGGTGACCAGCGAGCTGAGATAGGGTGGGGCTTTACCTAGCAGAGACTTGTAGATAACCTGTAGCCAGTGGGTTTGCCGACGAGTATGAAGCGAGGGCCAGCCAACGAGAGCGTATAGGTCGCAGTGGTGGGTAGTATATGGGGCTTTGGTGACAAAACGGATGGCACTGTTATAGACTACATCCAGTTTGCTGAGTAGAGTGTTGGAGGCTATTTTATAGATGACATCACCGAAGTCAAGGATGGGTAGGATGGTCAGTTTTACAAGGGTATGTTTGGCAGCATGAGTGAAGGAAGCTTTGTTGCGAAATAGGAAGCCGATTCTAGATTTAATTTTTGATTGGAGATGCTTAATGTGAGTCTGGAAGGAGAATTTACAGTCTAGCCAGACACCTAGGTATTTGTAGTTATTTGGAGTTAAGTCAGAGCCGTTCAGAGTAGTGATGCTGGATGGGCGGAGAAATATCCAATCAAGAAGGGACACTTATTTAGAAAGTTCTGCGTTCCAATGCGTCCCTATTGAGCAGTGAATGAGATATCAACCATATTCCTTTTTCTATGGCTTCCCTAATGTGTCTAGTGTCACACTAGAGAGTTTCAGGCTTTTATTTAGAAAAATGAGCCTGAACGTCAACATTGCATCAGTGGTCAGCTGGAGGCTCTGTTTTGTGCGTAAAAGACAAATGCGGCCAATGTTTCCCTCTTTTCTACTAAGAAGCCACCTGTCCCGGTTGATATATTATCGAATAGATATTTGAAAAACTCCTTGAGGATTGATTATAAACAACGTTTGCCATGTTTCTGTCGATATTATGGAGCTAATTTGGAATATTTTTCGGCGTTGTCGTGACCGCAATTTCCGGTTGAATTCTCAGCCAAACGTGAAGAAGTAACAGAGTTATTTTGGCTACAAAAATAATATTTTTTTGAAAAAAGGAACATTTGCTATCTAACTGGGAGTCTCGTGAGTGAAAACATCCAAGCTCATCAAAGGTAAACTATTTAATTTGTTGCTTTTCTGATTTTCGTGACCAGGTTGCATAATGCTATGCTAGGCTATCGATAAACTTACACCAATGCTTGTCTTGCTTTGGCTGTAAAGCTTAGATGACAAAAGGCTAAGCTATGTTTCAATATATTTCACTTGTGATTTCATGAAATTAATATTTTCTAGTAATATTTATGTCCGTTGCGTTATGCTAATTAGTGTCGGTTGATGACAATTCTCCCGCATGGGATGGGTAGATCCAAGAGGTTATTAACACAGTGTCCAAAGAAGGGCCAGAAGTGTACAGAATGGTGTCGTCTGCGTAGAGGTGGATTAGAGAACCACCAGCTGCAAGAGCGACATAATTGATGTATACAGAGAAGAGAGTCAACCCGAGAATTGAACCCTGTGGCACCCCCATAGAGACTGCCAGAGGTCTGGACAACAGGCCCTCCGATTTGACACACTGAGCTCTATCAGAGAAGTAGTTGGTGAACCAGGCGAGACAAGGCTTTTGAGTCTGCCAATAAAAATGTGGCGATTGACAGAGTCAAAATCCTTGGCCAGGTCGATGAATACAACTGCACAGTAATGTCTCTTATCGATGGCGGTTATGATATCGTTAAGGACCTTGAGCTTGGCTGAGGTGCACCCATGACCAACTCGGAAACCAGATTGCATTGCCGAGAAGGTATGATGTGATTCAAAATAGTCAGTAATCTGTTTGTTAACCAGTTCATCCTAGGGGGGCGCTGTGTCATTATTGGATAAAAAGACGTGCCCGTTTTAACCTGTTCAGGATACCACGGTTTACTGCCCCTTCTGGAGGATTTGGGTACCCATATAAAACAGGATAAATTTTTTTCAAAAGTTGCTAATATTTGCATATAAAAATATTATCGAATAGAAAACACTCTAACAATTCTAAAACCGTTTAAATTTTGTCTCTATGTAAAGCAGAAGTGTCAGGGCATGCATTCTCCCAAAATCTCTCTTGTAATGGAAAAAGTTGCCCCTGCTTTGACGTCATCTTAAACGCACTTCCCAAAAGGCTACAGCTCTGGGAACAGTTTCTACGTGTTCAGCGTGAAGGCTGCCTTCTATGGGGCTTGTCAGTGTGTGAATCGCGCGCTCACGAGACGTTGAGCGTGCCGAAAGGTCTCGGTCACGCCAAAAAAATAGTGCCCTGTATGCGCGCTCTGCACATTTTCTCTCTTTCCCTCAGGATCGATTAAAAGACATGTGTGTTTCGCTTCGTCCTCACAATTGCTGTAGACCTTTATAACATGTTAAAGCTTAATTATGAACATAGTTTGACAAGTTTACTCGGCATATGATATATATTTTCGACGTTTTGGTGCGCAACCACTTCAATTTTGCCTAAATTTTTACCAAAATCAGGCTATTTTGAGAACCGAAAGACGCAGACTTGAAAACTGAACGCTAATTTGGTGAGTATAATCCCTTACAGGTCTTCTGATGGAAGAACAGCAAAAGTAAGGGAATATTTATGTATTAATTTTGGGTTTCTGTCGACTCCAAGATAGAGGAGTCATTATGCTAATGTGGGTGCGCCGACTCCCTATTATAGCCTAGTAAACGCAAAATGTAATGTTATAAATAAAAGTAACACAGCGTTTGCATTTAGAAGAAGTGTATCTTCCTATACATATGTAAAACATGCATATTTAGTCAAAGTTTATGATGTGTATTCCTTGTTAGCTGATGTTATCTGCCGGAGCTATTTAATTTCTCCGGACATTTTAGTAGCATTTTTTGAATGATGCATCATTGTAAACAGAGATTTATGGATATATATAGCATATTATTGAAAAAAAATGAATGTACTGTGTAACATGTTATATTACTGTCATCTGATGAAGATTTCAAAAGGTTAGTGAAATGATTTTTCTTTTAATCCTGCGTTTGTTGATTGCATATTTTTTCCTACTTGGCTATGCTAATGAGCTATGTCTGCGGTGGTGGTTTGACATAAATATGTGCTATGTTTTCGCCGTAAAACATTTTAGAAATCTGACTTGCTGGCTAGATAAACAACTTGTTTATCTTTCATTTGAGCTATTTTACTTGTTAATGTGTGGAGGTTAAATATTTTTAGGAATATTTTTGCGCATTGTGCGTTATGGTAATGAGCTTGAGCTGTAGTCACGCTACCCGCACAGGAATATAACTCCCTAACAAGCGCAATATTTTGTCACAAAAAGGTGCTCGACTATGCATGGAATTGATAGCTTTGGAAAGAAAACACTGACGTTTCCAGAACTGCAAAGATATTCACTGTGAGTGCCCTAGAACAGAAGCTTCAGGCAAAACCAAGATGAAACTGCAACCAGGAAATGAGCAGGATTTCTGAGGCTCTGTTTTTCATTATCTCCTTATATGGCTGTGAATGCGACAGGAATGAGCCTGCCCTTTCTATCGTTTCCCCAAGGTGTCTGCAGGATTGTGACGTATTTGTAGGCATATCATTGGAAGATTGACCATAAGAGACTACATTTGCCAAGTGTCCGCACGGTGTCCTGCGTGGAAATTGGGGCGCAAAACTCAGCTGCTGGTATTTTTCCATGGGATTCTGAGACGAAAGCAGGCTTCCACGAACGGCATGTCAATGAAGAGATATGTGAAAAAACACCTTGAGGATTGATTCAAACAACGTTTGCCATGTTTCGGTCGATCTTATGGAGTTAATTTGGAAAAAAGTTTGACGTTTTGGTGACTGAATTTTCGGTTAGTTTCGGTAGCCAAATGTGATGTACAAAACGGAGCGATTTGTCCTACACAAAGAATATTTCAGGAAAAACTGGACATCTGAGAGTCTCCTCATTGAAAACATTCGAAGTTCTTCAAAGTTAAATTATTTTTCTGGTTTTTGTGAAAATGTTGCGTGCTAATTGCTACGATAAATGCTATGCTAGCTATCAAAACTCTTACACAAATGCTTGATTTTCTATGGTTCAAAAGCATATTTTGAAAATCTGAGATGACAGTGTTGTTAAAAAAAGGCTAAGCTTGAGAGCAGGCATATTTATTTCATTTCATTTGCGATTTTTAGAAATCGTTAACGTTGCGTTATGGTAATGAGCCTGAGGGTGTATTCACGATCCCGGATCCGGGATGGGTAAGATCAAGAAGTTAACTTGGCTTTCGAAGACCTTAGAGATGCAGGGTAGGATAGATATAGGTCTGTAGCAGTTTGGGTCTAGAGTGTCTCCCCCTTTGAAGAGGGGGATGACCGTGGCAGCTTTCCAATCTTCGGGAATCTCAGACGATATGAAAGAGAGGTTGAACAGGCAGGGACTGGGAGACTGGTAAGAATAGAGTGAACAATGAATGGAGCCAAATACAGGAAAATACATGATGAGAACCTTCTTCAGAGTGCAAATGACCTTATACTGTGGTGAAGATTTACGTTCAAACAGGACAATGACCCAAAGCATACAGTCAAAACAAGAATGTGAAAGTCCTTGAGTGGCCTAGTCAAAGCCATGATTTGAATCCCATTGAAAATCTGTGCAAAGACTTGAAGATAGCTGTTCACCGCCGCTACCCATTTGACTTAACAGGGCTTAAGAAATTCTGCAAGGAAGAATGGGAAAAAATCAAATCCAGATGTGAAAAGTTGATACAAACATACCCCAGACGACTCAAAGCTGTAATCTCGCCAAAGTTACTTCTACAAAGTATTGACTCAGTGGTGTGAATACTTTCTGTATTTCATTTTCAATAAATGAGCAAATCTTTTTTTTAAATTCAGGCTCTAACATAACAAAATGTGTGTTACGTTCTGACCATAGTTCTTTTGTGTTTTCTTTGTTTAAGTGTTGGTCAGGACGTGAACCTCCACCCACCAGCCCTCCGGTGGCAGCCCCCCGCACCAGGCTGTCTCTCCGTCCTCTGCCTACAGGTGCTCTCGTCTCTCCAGAGCCGCTAGAATCTCCTGTCTGTCCAGAGCCGCTAGAGTCTCCCGCCTGTCCAGAGCCGCTAGAGTCTCCCGTCTGTCCTGAGCCGCCAGAGTCGCCAGTCTGTCCTGAGCCGCCAGAGTTGCCAGTCTGTCCTGAGCCGCCAGAGTCGCCAGTCTGGCCTGAGCCGCCAGAGTCGCCAGTCAGCATGGAGCCGCCAGAGCCGCCAGTCAGCATGGAGCCGCCAGAGCCGCCAGTCAGCATGGAGCCGCCAGAGCCGCCAGTCAGCATGGAGCCGCCAGAGCCGCCAGTCAGCATGGAGCCGCCAGTCAGCATGGAGCCGCCTGAGCCGTCAACCAGCCTGAGCTACCTCTCAGTCTGGATCTGCCCCTTAGTCCGGAGGAATTTGTTAAATCCAGAGGTGTCCCTCAGTCCTGTGGGCTTATTTATTACGGTTCCCAGGTCAGGGTCGGTGGCAAGGGTCGCCGTTCCTAGGAGGACACTAAAGCAGGCAAAGACTATGGTGGAGTGGGGTCCACGTCCTGCGCCAGGGCCGCCACCTCGGACAGATGCCCACCCAGATCCTCCCCTATAGGTTCAGGTTTTGCGGCCGGAGTCCGCACAATGAGGGGGGGGGGGGTACTGTCACGTTCTGACCATAGATCTTTTGTGTTTTCTTTGTTTTAGTGTTGGTCAGGACGTGAGCTGAGTGGGCATTCTATGTTGTGTGTCTAGTTTTCCCGTTTCTATGTTTGGCCTGATATGGTTCTCAATCAGAGGCAGGTGTTAGTCATTGTCTCTGATTGGGAACCAGATTTAGGTAGCCTGTTTTGTGTTGGGTTTTTGTGGGTGGTTGTTTCCGTGTCTGTGTTTTTCACCACACGGTACTGTTTTTTTTTGTTCGTTTCACATTTATTGTTTTTGTATTCAGAGTGTTCAGTTTTTGAAATAAACAACCATGGACACTTACCACGCTGCACATTGGTCCTCCGATCCTTCTCGCTTCTCCTCCTCAGACTAAGAGGAGGAGGAAAACCCTTACAATGTGGAATAGGTCAAGGGGTATGAATACTTTCTGAATGCACTGTAGGTCTAAAAAAGGTCTGAAATATTCACTTTCATTATGGAAAAAAGGGTGAGACAGAGAGAGAGGGAATAAAATAAAAAAGTGAGAGAGAGACCAGAGACGTACAAACAGAACAAGCCTGAATCAGAGTGCAATCACCCAGCGACAGACGGTAGTGATGCTAAGAGTCACCAACGAGAACAATGCTGAGCACTGATTAGGAACACCTTTAGACTGGGGGAAAAATGTCTGACTCTGATTGCCAACAGGATGTCAGTTCTCCAATGCCTTATCAAGGCCTTTTCTTTGTAGGTATTTCAGGAGTGTGTTGAATTTACCGTGGACAAAGGCAAAGGCAGCAGAGGCGTACAGGCAGACACAGCGAGGTGCTAACGAAGATTGAGTCACTGTGCTGGCAGGGATCTAGTGTGGGGTGTATGCCGCAGTTTGTTTTAAAATGAATATGCTGGCATTAAAGCGACAACCCGCAGACTGAGCAATTTAATGCATCAGTTAGCGTGTGTCAGTTCATTATGCATTCCATGAAACATAATTTGGCAGTAAAATGAGATTTCCCTGCAGATGTACAACATTCAGACATACAAAGAACTAAGGAACTTTGTGAGGGAGGTTGAGGACAGGGCCACAGCGCATTCGGAAAGTATTCAGACCCCTTGAATTTTTCCACATTTTGTTACAACCTTATTTTAAAATGGATTAAATAAAAATGTTCCCTCATCAATCTACACACAATATCCCAAAATGACAAAGTGATAAAAGGTTTTTAGAAATGTTTGCAAATTTATAAAAAATGTAAATCAGAAATACCTTATTTACATACACTTTCAGCCCCTTTGCTATGAGATGCGAAATTGAGCTCAGGTGCATCCTGTTTCCATTGATCATCCTGGGGATGTTTCTACAACTTGATTGGAGTCCACCTGTGTTGATGCACAGATCTGGGGAAGGGTACCAAAAAATGTCTGCAGCATTGAAGGTCCCCAAGAACACAGTGGCCTCCATAATTCTTAAATGGAAGAAGTTTGGAACCACAAAGACTATTCCTAGAGCTGGCCAACCCAGCCAAACTGAGCAATAGGGGGAGAAGAGCATTGGTCAGGGAGGTGACCTATAACTCAATGGTCACTCAGACAGAGCCTCAGAATTCCTCTGTGGAGATAGGAGAACCTTCCAGAAGGAAGGACAACCATCTTTGCAGCAATCCATCAATCAGGCCTTTATGGTAGAGTGGCCAGATGGAAGCCACTCCTCAGTAAAAGCCACATGAAAGCCCACTTGGAGTTTGCCAGAAGGCACCTAAAGGACTCCAAGACCAATTTTTTTTTTCTCTGGTCTGATGAAACCAAGATTGAACTCTTTGGCCTGAATGCCAAGCATCACGTCTGGAGAAGAGCTGGCACTATCTCTATGGTGAAGCATCTTGGTGGTAGCATCATAATGTTGGGATGTTTCTCAGCGTCAGGGTCGAGGGAAAGAGCAAAGTACAGAGAAATCCTTGATGAAAACCTGACTGCAGAGCGCTCAGGAACTCAGAATGGGGCGAAGTTTCACCTTCCAACAGGACAATAACACTAAGCACACAGCCAGGACAATGCAGGAGTGGCTTCGGGACAAGTCTCTGAATGTCCTTGAGAGGCCCAACCAGAGCCCGGACTTCGACCCAATCGAACATCTTTTGAGTGACCTGAAAATAGCTGTGCAGCGATGCTCCCCAACCAACCTGACAGAGCTTGAGAAGCTCTGCATAGAAAAATGGGAGAAACTCCCAAAATACAGGTATGCCAACAAAGAAATCGCTAACAAAGATGCTTCAACAAAGTACTGAGTCTGAATAAGTACAGTAACACTTAGCTGCTCTTTCTTTTTACTATTTTCTGCATTATAGAATAATAGTGAAGACATCAAAACTAATAAATAACACATGGAATCATGCAGTATTTTGACATCCGGATGAATAGCGTGCCCAAATTAAAGGCCCAGAAGCTAGGATATAATTGCTACATTTGGATAGAAAACACTCTAAAGTTTCTAAAGCTGTTAAAATTATATCTGTGAGTATAACAGAACTGCTATGGCAGCCGAAAGGACAAACCACCCCCCCCAAAAATGTTTTTGCCTACTCTTATTTTCAATGGCTATCACTTTTATTATAAGGCCAAGTCCTCCCAGATTGCAGTTCCTAGGGCTTCCACCAGTCTTTAAAGAATTTCAGGCTGGTTTTTGGAAAAAATTTGCCAGAAATTGTAGTTTTTCTAGGTGCCTCCCATTTTGCCTGTAGTGTTTCCAAGAGAACGTGTTCTTTGGTATTTTTCTCCGGTAAAGTCAATAACGATTCTGTGTCTTAAATTTGATTGTTTATTTACATATCAGGGTACCTAAGCTTTGATTATAAACGTTGTTTGACTTGTTTGGAAAAGTTTATTAGTAACGTTTGGGATGCATTTTGTATGCATTTTGATGGAGGGAAACTGGGTGGATTATTGACAGAAGCACATCAGCTAAACTGAGTTTTTATGGATATAAAGAAGGACATTATCGAACAAAAGGACCATTTGTGATGTAACTGGGACCTTTTGGAGTGCCAACAGAAGAAGATCATCAAAGCTAAGGCATTTTTTATATCGCTATTTTTGACTTTCGTGTCGCACCTGCCTGGTAGTAATATGTTTTTCATGTGTTTGTATGCGGGGCGCTGTCCTCACATAATCGCATGGTTTGCTTTCGCCGTAAAGCCTTTTTGAAATCTGACACAGCTGCTGGATTAACAAGACGTGAAGCTTTATTTTGATGTTTTACACTTGTGATTTTATGAAAGTTAAATATTTATAATACTGTGGTTTGAATTTCTTGCTCTGCAATTTCACCGGATGTTGGCCAGGTGGGACACTACCGTCCCACCTGCCCGTAAGAAGTTAAACAAATAAAAATATGTTATATTTGAGATTCTTCATAGTAGCCACCCTTTGCCTTGAAGACAGCCTTGCACTCTTGGTATTCTTTCAACCAGCTTCATCAGGTGGAATGAATTCCAATTAACAGGTGTGAAACATGACAGTCCATCATTACTTTAAGACATGAAGGTGGGTGTCACGCCTTGGTCATTGTATTTTGTGTTTTCGTTATATATTTGGTCAGGCCAGGGTGTGACATGGGTTTATATATTGTATTGTCGTATTGGGGTTTGTAGTATTTGGGATCGCGGCTGAGTAGGGGTGTTGTATAGGCTTGGCTGCCTGAGGCGGTTCTCAATCAGAGTCAGGTGATTCTCGTTGTCTCTGATTGGGAACCGTATTTAGGTAGCCTGGGTTTCACTGTGTATTTCGTGGGTGACTGTTCCTGTCTCAGTGTAGTGTTCACCAGATAGGCTGTATTTAGGTTTCACGTTCCGTTTGTTGTTTTGTATTTTGTAATAATTATTTCATGTATCGCGATCCTTCATTAAAGATCACAAGTAACCACCACGCTGCATTTCGGTCCGACTCTCTTTTGACAAACGAAGAACGCCGTTACAGTGGGTCAATCTAGAACATTTCTTCAAGTGCAGTCACAAAAACCATCAAGCGCTATGATGAAACTGGCTCTCATGAGGACCACCACAGAAAATGAAGACCCAGAGTTTCCTCTGGTGCAGAGGTCAAGTTCATTAGAGTTAACTGCACCTCAGATTGCAGTCCAAATAAATGCTTCACAGAGTTCAAGTAACAGACACATCTCAACATCAACTGTTCAGAGGAGAATTGCTGCAAAGAAACCACTACTAAAGGACACCAATAATAAGAAGAGACTTGCTTAGGCGAAGAAACATGAGCAATGGACATTAGACCAGTGGAAATCTGTCCTTTGGTCTGATGAGTCCAAATTTGAGATTTTTGGTTACAACCTCCGTGTCTTTGTGAGACACACAGTAGGTGAACGGATGATCTCTGCATGTGTTGTTCCCACTGTGAAGCATGGAGGAGGAGGTGTGATGGTGTGGAGGTGCTTTGCTAGTGACACTGTCTATTTATTTAGAATTCAAGGCACACTTAACCAGCAAAGCACACTTAACTTAACCACACTTAACATCATTTTACAGTGATACGCCATCCCATCTGGTTTGCGCTTAGTGCGACTAGCGTTTGTTTTTCAACAGGACAATGACCCAACACACCTAGAATAATGCTGTAACCTAACAAAATGTGTAACAAGTCAAGGGGTCTGAATACTTTTCAAATGCACTTTAAGTATCAAATGCTGAGGAATGCCGATTTCGGATCAGTTTTGCATTATAGATCACAATCAATAAGATTAAGTGGACATGGGGACCTAATCCTTGATCAGCACTCCTACTCTGAGACACTCAATGCATACACTGTTGTATACAAAACACCTGTTCTTTCCGTGACATAGACTGACCAGGTGAACCCAGGTGAATGCTACGATCCCTTATGTATGTCACTTGTTAAATCCACTTCAATCAGTGTAGATGAAGGGGAGGATACCGGTTAAAGATGGATTTCTAGGCCTTGAGACATGGATTGTGTTTATGTGCCATGCAGAAGGTGAATGGGCAAGACAAAAGATTTAAGTGACTTTGAACGGGGTATGGTAGTAGGTGCCAGGCACACCGGTTTGTGTCAAGAACTACAATGCTGCTATGTAGGTTTTTCATGCTCATCAGTTTCCTGTGTGTACCAAGAATGGTCCACCACCCAAAGAACATCCAGCCGACTTGATTCAACTGTGCAATGCTTTCGACACCCTTTTTGAGTCCATGTGCCGACAAATTGAGGCTGTTCTGTGGGCAAAATGAACTCAACATTAGGAATGTGTTCCTAATGTCTGGTATAGTCAGTGTAAATGGACCGGAAAAACAACACTCAAAGATATACCAAGTACTATTTGATGGCTCTTGTGTCTTTGTCCACATGGACAGTGGTTCTCTCTTATCACACTGTACATGCAGATCATGGAAGCAATGATGTCAGCTCAGGGCAGACAGTCAGTGCCCTAACTTAAGTACATCTACATCTTCATCACGCTCTGCTGAAATCCCACCACCAAGCCCCAGAATCCATCTGAACTACATTCATTCTCCTGGAGGGCCTGATGTAGGCACAGCAGGTGTTAAAAATGCATGGGTCCTACTGTTTACTTTTCTTATTTAGTACAATGATAGCAGTGTTCCAAAGGTGACACACAATGTTAACTCTAAGCTGCACCGATGGGCGGGCGTACAGCTCCCCCAGGACTGTCACGAGATTGAACTTGACTCAACTTTCTAATTATCTCCCTTAGTTAATCAACACTATATACATTTCACTTTACTGTGTGAATTGTGATTGAATCAACTAAATTCTAGCTACTTTCAATGCAAAATACCAAGAGATTTTTTGTAGGCAGAACATTTCGGAGTAACCATGCACAGCTGCAGTAGGCCTATCTGCAAATAGCCCATTGTCACATATGGATCTCTGCCATTCACTTTGAACTGGACTGTGTTTACAGCATGAGCAGTCGTGAGTACATGTGCTTGTAGCCACGTGTCCCCATTTGTTCATATCCTTTGTTAGTGAGTTATTAGCCCAGTTATAGATCATCTGTAGTCAGCAATGTGATTGCTTCCTACAAGAGCACAAAACGTGTACATCTTTGAAAAGCGAGTTAATAGCTTTTTTGGTCTTAAAAGGACAGTGTTGTATTTTGAGACAGGTTTGAAAAAGCTAAGTAGCCAATAGGCAGAGAATAGCATAATTTGTCTGATTCTATGTAATAATGGTAGGGGAATAATACTGAATTGTATTTTGTAAAGTGTTTTCTTGCATCAAACAACACAATAGCATTTTCAGTCACCTCCTTGTCTGGACAGGCAAATACTAAGCCCTGCATGTTTTTTTCTCTCCAAAAGTCTAATGGAATGTAGGCCTTAAAGTGGGTACAGCCTCACAGTAAACACGCTGTTCACAGTAAACACGCTGGAAGTTGCACAGAATTTACACAACATTCAAGTTTGTGCTCAGCACACCTGAAATTATCTCAGTGGCAAAAAAACATTAGAGGGAACATTGATGACTTCAACAACTTCAAAGGAAGACTGCTGAAAATATGGAAGACAAGCGTTATACATTTAGGTCAATGTTGAATAATGTGTAGTAATTGCAAACATAGAACCTGCACACCACAACAATGCACACTTGCTATTACATGTGTCATATAGTGTTATTTCACGTTTATTACAGTGCCTTTAGAAGTAGATCCCCTAACGCTTGTGTTTTCTATGTAGGATGTCTGAAAGACTAGTACCATCATGTAGTTTTGATCTTGTCACGATCATCGTAATGAGCGGTCCAATGCGCAGCTTGATTGAAGTTCCATATCTTTATTTAGGTAAAACTTTAAACAAAAACAATAAACCAATAACGAAACTTGAAGAAGTGGTGCACATGCACAAACACAAAACAATATCCCACAAACACAGGTGGGAAAAATGGCTATTTAAATATGATCCCCAATTAGAGGCAACGATTACCAGCTGCCTCTAATTGGGAACCATACAAAACACCAACATAGAAAATTAAAACTAGAACACCCCCTAGTCACGCCCAGACTAACTACACCATAGAGAAACAAGGGCTGTCTATGGTCAGGGAGTGACAGATCTATTCCTCTCACATTGGCTTTTAAACTCAGCAAAAAAAGAAACATCCCTTTTCAGGACACTGTCTGTCAAAGATAATTTGTAAAAATCTAAATAACTTCCCAGATATTCATTGCAAAGGGTTTAAACACTGTTTCCCATGCTAGTTCAATGAACCATAAACAATTAATGAACATGCACCATTGAAACGGTCGTTAAGACACTAACAGTTTACAGCCGGTAGGCAATTAAGGTCACAGTTATGAAAACATAGGACACTAAAGAGGCCTTTCTACTGACTCTGAAAAACATCAAAAGTAAGATGCCCAGGGTCCCTGCTCATCTGCGTGAACGTGCCTTAGGCATGCTGCAAGGAGGCATGAGGACTGCAGACGTGACCAGGGCAATACATTTCAATGTCCGTACTGAGAGACGCCTAAGACAGCGCAACAGGGAGACAGGACGGACAGCTGATCGTCCTGGCCATGGCAGACCATGTGTAACAACACATGCACAGGATCGATATATCTGAACTTCACAACTGCTTGACAGGTACAGGATGGAAACAACATCTGCCCGAGTTACACAAGGAACACACAATCCTTCCATCAGTGCTCAGACTGTCCGCAATAGGCTGAGGGAGGCTGGACTGAGGGATTGTAGGCCTGTTAAAAGGCAGATCCTCACCAGACGTCACCGGCAACAATATCGCCGATGGGCACAAACCCACCGTCACTGGACCAGACAGGACTGGCAAAAGTGCTCTACACTGACGAGTCGTGGTTTTGTCTCACCAGGGGTGATAGTCGGATTTGCATTTATCGTCGAAGGAATGAGCGTTACACTGAGGCCTGTACTCTGGAGTGGGATCAATTTGGAGCTGGAGGGTCTGTCACAGCATCATCGAACTGAGCTTGTTGTCTTTGCAGGCAATCTCAACAATGTGCGTGACAGAGAAGACATCCTCCCCCCTCATGTGGTACCCTTCCTGCAGACTCATCCTGACATGACCCTACAGCTTGACTATGCCACCAGCCATACTGCTCATTCTGTGCGTGATTTCCTGCAAGACAGGAATGTCAGTGTTCTGCCATGGCCAGCGAAGAGCCCTGATTTCAATCCCATTGAGTACGTCTGGGACCTGTTGGATCGGAGGGTGAGGGCTAGGGCCATTCCCCCCAGATATTTCCGGGAACTTGCGGGTGCCTTGGTGGAAAAGAGGGGTAACATCTCACAGCAAGAATGGGCAAATCTGGTGCAGTCCATGAGGAGGAGATGCACTGCAGTACTTAATGTAGCTGGTGGCCACACCAGATACTGACTGTTACTTTTGATTTTGACCCCCCTTCCCTTTGTTCAGGAACACATTATTCAATTTCTGTTAGTCACATGTCTGTGGAACTTGTTCAGTTTATGTCTCAGTTGTTGAATCTTGTTATGTTCATACAAATATTTACACATGTTAAGTTTGCTGAAAATAAACGCAGTTGACAGTGAGAGGAGGTTTATTTTTTTGCTGAGTTTATATAAGCCTTGCAGACTACACTGGAGCCATGATGTCACAAACTACTATTTACTAGACCTCAGTGTATTGCTCTCTCAGTGCAGCAGGTAGAGATAATCATGGTCTCTCTCTATTAAATAATTAAATGGTTCTGAGATGATTTTGTCATCCTCCAAGCAAGGCTGAAGCTTCCAGATGATGCATCCTCCCATAAGGATCACAGCATTGTGAATACATGATGGGAGCCATGGATTTTTAGAGTGAAACACAAGCGCTATGCGGAAATCAAGCACTAGTAGCATACCTGCAAAGTTCCCTGCAATCAGTGACCATGCCAAGAGAGTCCCGATTTGGTTTTCAGCTAACGTTAATGAAAGAGCTCAATAATAACTATATGACAGACCTATGAAAAAAAAACTTGAGATGGGGAAACATAGCTTCGTGAGCTACCACTGACCGTGTGCTGTTAGCAAATAGTGCACATTTGTACGGGGACTAGGACTGGTTCGATAAGGAGAATAAACAATTATTTCTGTATCCATATTAACAAATATGATACAAGGTCTTGGGGCCAAATAGTTAATATTTTTAAGCTCATTATATTGTAACACTTGTGTGGTCCTACTGCAAAGGCGGCACACAATTTGGCTTATTGCCAAAGTAATTATGACGTATAGCTAAGCGATTCTTGGTGTGGGAATCTATTAAATGCACTTAGAAACATACCCAGCTGACCATGTCTGGAGAATGTTAGCCCTCGGTAGTCTAACCAGTGAAGACAAAAATCAACTATAATATTCTGACTGTGTTTTGGTAATGTGCACACCCTACAACATCATTGCGCAAAATGGTATGCTGCATCATCTGGAGATGTTTGCAACAAAAGTTCAAATTTCACTGCTACCATTTCTGTCAAGCCGTCTATTATGCATACAGTTTGACACAAATGTCCGATAAATCCAACCTGTGTAACCGGTGCTGTCCTGCACTGCTGTAACTCTGCGTTGTGTGTGGTTGATTAAGACTATAGACGTGGACTTTGGAGATCAGGTAGTTTTAATTAAGCAGAATTCACTCTCTGCATCCTGCATCTGCATCCAAAAGAAAATAAAACATTTGTAGAGCCACATGCGTTCTGTGAATCATCGCCTCTTTCTCTCATAGTGCATCAAAATGATTTTCGAAATTAGTACTGCCCCTCCTTATTATGTATCAACACAGAGCATATATTTTACATAGATAAAACCACATACCTGCATCCAAAAGAAAATAAAGCATTTGTAGAGAGCATATGTTCTGTGAATCGTCGCCTCTTTCTACAACAGATGCACAATACAAGGGACTGGGATCATTCGAGGAGCTAGCAATCGTTCACACATACAATTGCCTGCTAATACCTTAGCAAGCTATTGACCGTATGTTGAATTCAGAATGTTGATATCATCCTAAAAAGTGCATCATAACAATACCATCCGCTTATGAATAACCTCTAAATATACAACATTATTCATGAACAAAACACTGTGTGTATGACCTTGTGCTTAAACGAATCAAACTTTTACTGAAGACGACAGAAAAATAGCGTGCCAACCTCTCAAAGGGCATCAAAATGATTTGAGCACGAGCACAAAGGGCAAAACGTAAGTACACACTCCCCTACTCCCAGGATACAGGCATGCATAATAACAAATGAACATGACATATTAATATATGAACCTGGTGAAATTCACACAGTACTTTAACAACTGCGACATAGGCCCCTAACAGAACGCACTGCAACGCAATTCTGCAAAGCAAATGCAGCGTTCCATTGGAAATTAATGTACTTCTGGTGTGCCAAAATGCAATGAGGCTATTGTTGTGATCGATGCGTGAGACATTAGTTTGTAATGTTTGTTTATAAGCTTGACCATAACTTATGGGTCATGGTGGATAATACAAATGCTGAGCTAGCATAGGAGCGAGGGATTGAGGGCGTCTGCGTTAGTGCTGGCCCGGCCTGTCCTAGTCAGCCGATTTACTACTCTAACATGCTCTTAATTGCAGTTTTCTATAAACCTGCCCTGGAGGTACGACAAGAGCTTGAATTATTTATAAGAAGTGTGTCAGACATTTTACAAGGAGTTAATTTAACATTTTTAATCTAGGGACTCCTTTTATTAACCTTTTGCTCCACTGCCACATAATCATAATTATATGCATGAATGATTGGTATTGGGTAAAATAAGGGTAAAATAAAATGTTGTAAAATTTGTGTGGAATCAGAGTGTGAATAGGATATATTACGCCACTCATATTAAAATGACTTAACATGTATGTATTTATTAACAATGTTCCCTCGATTTGTAAGAGTGAGAGTATTTCAAAAAATGTAATTCCACATATCACAGGTACTGTAAGTGCAATGTCAAAGGCTATGTCACCAATTCTTACTTCACATTTTATTCCTGGAATAACCAGAGCAAATTTGACTTTGCCTACCAGTATGTGATAGAGAAATGTATGTAGAAAGATAAATACACATTTTTCTCTTTCTCTCCCAGGCGGTTTTCCTGTTTTTACTTCTGTCTTACATTGGTATTTACAGTTTATGGACCTAACAAACACCCTTACACCCCCTCACACATATTTCATCGAAACACGCACGCACGCACGCACGCACGCACACACGCACGCACACACACACACACACACACACACACACACACACACACACACACACACACACACACACACACACACACACACACACACACACACACACACACACACACACACACACACCCTGTGCCCCTGAAGTGTGAGTGGAAATTGATACAGCAGAGTAAACACACTCAGATATCTGTGGTCCACCACAAGGTGACTATCAGGATATAATATAATAATTACAATTTAAGGTCACATTACCCAGAGTGATCGCTTGCTAAAACACAATCTTCATATTTCGACACTGAAATGAATGGGATAGTACACCGAAATTACAAAATGACACATTTGTTTCCTTACCCTAGAAGTAGTCTGTGTACAAGTTATGACAGCAATCCACGCTTTGGTTTAGTTTCCTTGGTCGTGGTTGTCACAGTTTCCAAATGCTAACGTTTTAGCATCATATCCAGCATATTTGTGCCTGTGGAATCAGTTAACAATTACAATGATTTAACACATTCTGAGCAATCTGTTTTTTGTCCAAAAATGGCACTCTAACTTCACTCCAGGCATCATAAATTGGTTAAATGGGTATGTTTTTCAACGCCATTTCCACCACTCTACAAATATTACTCTGGTAGATCTACTACTACTATCACTAAGTATAGTCAAAAGAAATTGTAGAAGTCAATAGAGTGGATGGCTGTTTCCCACTGCTATACTGTAGGACATTTGCAAAAACACTCAGACCAGTGGATGGACAGTACAGTATGCCTGTTCCCATCATGCAGTGTGCGTAGTAAAAGGTTGCATCACTGAAAGTGCTGAGTGATGATTGAGCAAGCAGGAACAGTCTCTACTGTCAAAGAACGGGCGATAGAGGAGCTTAGCGGTTTAAGGGCGTTGGGTCTGTAACCGAAAGGTTACTGGTTTGAATCCCTGAGCCGACTAGTTGTAAGTCTGTGGTTGTACGCTTGTTCAAGGCATTTAACCTTCATTGCTCCTGTAAATTGCTCTGAATAAGAGTGTTTACTAAAATGTAAAATATCCGGATGTAAACTGTTTTGTTGTCTTCTGTAAATATGGGTTAGCTTACATTTCATGGAAAACCTCCTCTGGCCTGCTCGCCTCCCTACCACTGAGGAAGTACAGTTCCCGCTCAGCTCAGTCAAAACTGTTCGCTGCTCTGGCTCCCCAATGGTGGAACAAACTCCCTCACGACGCCAGGACAGCGGAGTCAATCACCACCTTCCGGAGACACCTGAAACCCCACCTCTTTAAGGAATACCTAGGATAGGATAAAGTAATCCTTCTCACCCCCCTTAAAATATTTAGATGCACTATTGTAAAGTGGTTGTTCCACTGGATGTCATAAGGTGAATGCACCAATTTGTAAGTCGCTCTGGATAAGAGCGTCTGCTAAATGACTTAAATGTAAAATGTAATGTAAATGGAAAAGGGACAGTTAAAGGGACAATCTGGGATTCAAACAACAAAGGTATACATGTATACATAAAAGTTTTGTTTTTAAATCCACAGGATTTGCATGCAGTCTTGGGGTCATGACTGTCTATGAAATATGCTATGATTGACATATAGAGGAGTGAGAAGTATTCTCAACTGGCAGAGATTTTGTGTCAGGTTTCAGTCTCTGATCCCACCAATGCCATACAGTGTGACTCAGAAGGAGAAGCAGTGTCTTTATGGATGGGAGTTGTCATGCCATTTCTCTCAGATTAAAAGGAAATATTGATTAAAATTTCTCTTGCCTCTATTTTTCAGCCTACAAGTTAGAATGGGGTCTTTGATCTCAGCGACAGCTGGAATCTGAATGTGACTGAGGGAGAAACGTGGAGAGGGTTTCAATGCACAGTGACTTCAGTCGCCCTAGTGCAGTCAGTGCTGTGTCTGTGATGCCTACTGCTCTGCTTGGCTCGGCTCAGTCAACTGAACTGCCAGGAGCGTCTGGACACACAACATCAATTCATTATTAATGAATTTCTTAATTGCTTGGGAGACACCCTTAACTACTGTGACCTAGAGTCTTAGAAAAAGGGTTCAAACAGGGTTCTTCAGCTGGAGAACACTTTTTGGACCCATTTAGAACCCTTTTTGGTTCCAGGCAGAACCCTTTTGGGTTCCATGTAAAAAACACTTTAGGAAGGGTTCTTCATTGAAACCAAAATAGTTCTACCTTCTCCTATCGGTACAGCCAAAGAACCCTTTAAGGTTCTAGATATCACCTTTTTCCCTAAGAGTGTATATGTCTCACAGTACAGTACTTCCCCCCCACCCCCCTCTCTCTCACACACACACACACACTCTCCCGCTCACTCCCTCGCACTACCCCCCCCTCTCTCTCCCTCTCTCTCATTCCATCCTTTGCCGTCTATCATGTGACCAGAGTGGTATTAAGAGCAATTGCCAGGCTAAAATACAGGCTTTTGATCATCTGCCTATGAGTCCAATTGATACAAGGATTACTGTAAATCAAGACTGGAAGATTTCCTGATGTTAACCGCAAATTTGAGCAAATCCATTTAGTGCTATCCTGTTATTTTTAACCATGACCGAGGCAACCAGATCTGTGCTGATGGATCACAGCAAATCTGTGTCACATTGTAACATTTAGTTCACGCCATAATAATAAATCACATCCCAAGTTGCTGTAAATGTAATCAATCTTTCCAAGTAAAATGGTTCTGCCTGTTTTCACGCTACGTTCTGATATACAGGTGTAAGTAAATCTAATATAGTTTTAGTCATTCAAACTAATTCTATGTCTAGAATACTCACTGTATAACGTATACAAATCCAGAACAAATTCAAGAAAGTATACAGTATTACATAGAGCCATTATTGCATAGAACTCCCTTCCATCTCATATTTCTAAAATGAACAGAAAACCTGGTTTAAAAAACAGATGAAGCAAGACTTCACGGCACAACGCCTCTCCCCCTTTTGACCTAGATATTTTGTGTGTATGTATTGATACGTAAGCGATGTGTGCCGTTTTTAAATGTATGTAGTTCTGTCCTTGTGCTGTTCTTGTCTATTAATGTTTTGTATTATGTCACATTTCATGTTCCGTGTGGACCTCAAGAAGAGTAGCTGCGGTTTTGGCGACAACTAATAGGGATCCTAATAAAATACCAAATACCCTTACTGAACATAAATATATGAGAAAAATGTAAAGTGTTGGTCCCGTGTTTTATGAGCTGAAATAAAAGTTCCATTACATTTTTCATACTCACAAAAGCTTATTTCTCTCAAATGTTGTGCAACATTCCACAGGCAACTATCAAATGGTGGTCACACCAGATACTGACTGGTTTTCTGATCCATGTCCCTGTGACCAACAGAGGCATATCTGTGAAATCCATAGATTCGGTTCTAATGAATTTATTTAAATTGACTGATTTCCTTATATGAACTGTAACTCAGTAAAATCTTTGAAATTGTTGCATGTTACATTTATATTTTTTCCTCAGTGTACTTTAATAGAGTCAAACAATATATATTTTGTTAAATGTATTCATAAACATTAAATATGGGAATGCACAGACCCTTGCAACACGGAATGAGAATATTTTACGTCAACAAATGGAAAGTGTTTCACACATTTGCACCCTCTGCCATAGCTAGTGAAGCAAGCAGAGGCCATGGCCCTTATTAGCATTGTTCAACCTCAGTATGAGCAAATATAAATGTTTTGGCTCCTGGCCCTTAATATTGGCCTTGCCCTGGCCCTTTTTCTCAAAGCAGAGAGAGATCTCTCTCAACTTGGCGTGTACAAGGCCTAGAAACCCACACAATGCAAGCCCACCGGACCTTGATGTAGATGCAGAGCTGTGCTGATTTTAGCCTCACTCTATGGTCAGAGTGCTCAAACAGCTCCCTTGCACACAAAACAAATATAGACTTGGAAACATCAAGATGTTCCATGTTTTTCTGAAATCCCAAACATGTCTGATATTTCGACTGGCTAAATGCCAGAAGAGAGGATGTCAAAACGCAGAAAAGTATGGAGAATACTTTATGGTATGCATCAAATTCCCAGTAAGCCAGTTATTATTTTGTGTTCTTGTGTGAGGGTTGTTATATGCATGTATGACATACTGTTGTTGTTCTCCTCTCTTTGGATTTTTGATGTTTTGGGTTAGTTCGATTCTCAGAGATCCTCTCTAAAGAGTTATTACAGTAATTACTAGCACTCTGAGCCTCTAATGCCTGAAAAAGTATGGAGAAATGACTTATGCAAGGTGTGGGCGTATGTACAAACATTAACTGCACAGATGATGTGTCTACATGGCATTTTTATTTTTTTATCCAGAAGAGTAGAGAAGAATATAGTTCTTGTTTGTTGTGCTCCTAACAGGCATCACCTGAACCTTCGCACCTCCTGAAGCTTTCTGGATCTGAAAGCACAGACTGCAAATGTCAGAAAGAAAGGCAGACCCAATAAAACACTAGTGCCACTGCCTGTCTAATTACCAGCTCTGCCTCTTCTTTGACTCCCATGGCACCTGGAATCTTCAGGTGCCATAGAAGTGAGCTTAGGGTGGGGACTTTTCATTCAGATTGTGCATATTCTGGCTACTTTATTTTTGATGAAATTGTTACCAACATGTATCACATAGTGCTGTTTGTCTTTTTTTATGTTGAAGAAAAGAGAACTTCATACCTGTGAGTTATATTTTAAATGCCAGTCTGACTCTAACTGCATGGCTGAACCAGGAGTGTCTTGGTCCTGTGGTTGAGTTGGTAAGAGTGTGGTTTCCGTAGTGTGGACCAGTAGAGGGAAAACCATCCATTCTGTCCCAGTGGGGCTGACACCTATTCACTGGGGGTCCAACACTTAGTAACACAGCACTTCTCCCTGTCCAGGTTTCTGTCAGCAGATAGGAGTGCTTCTTCCTCCCATGGGCATTAATGCAATGTGACAGCCAGGCCAGACATGAGCAGACACTTTCAGGAGTGAGAGGGGGGAGAAAGAGAGAGACAATGAGAGAGAGAGAGAGAGAGAGAGAGAGAGAGAGAGAGAGAGAGAGAGAGAGAGAGAGAGAGAGAGAGAGAGAGAGGGAAGGAAGGAAGGAAGGATGGAGAGAAAGGGAGAAATAGAGAGAGAGAGAGAGAGAGAGAGAGAGAGAGAGAGAGAGAGAGAGAGAGAGAGAGAGAGAGAGAGAGAGAGAGGGAGGAGAGAAAGGGAGAAATGGAGAGAGGAGAGAGATGAGGTAGGGTGAGGTAGGGTGAGGTAGGAGGGTAGAGAGGATTTTGTGTCTCTCAGGACCATGTCTCCTTTACACAGCACAAGACCTGATCCTCTCGAATTTTGTCTGTCTGGAAATAAATGAGTTAAAGATAGCTAGACTTATTTAGATTCTGAGTATGACAGCCTGGTCTCAGAGCCATACGAAATGTATTTTACGAATTTCTTAGCACCTCCAAGATTTATGATATCTATTAATGGTCTAGTTACTTCAAACAGAAACAAAAGCAAGGAGATTGGTTGTGAATGATGGATGGGCGTAATCCACAACAGTCTAGCAATCCAATGGTTGCACATTTGAGTAGAGTCAGGGATATTACGGGGATAATTCTAACCCTTCCCCTAACAATTATTTTAAACTTATCCCAATTCACCTAACCTGCTCTGTAAATTCATCAAACATTTTTAGTTTTAATTCTCCTAACCTTTGTTGTTAGTTCCCCTAACTAATGTAAATTCTCCCCATAATGCCTCCCGGGTGGCGCAGTGGTTAAGGGCGCTGTACTGCAGCGCCAGCTGTGTCACCTAAGACTCTGGGTTCGCGCCCAGGCCCTGTTGTGGGTTCTGTAGCTCAGTTGGTAGAGCATGGCGCTTGTAACGCCAGGGTAGTGGGTTCGATCCCCGGGACCACCCATACGTAGAATGTATGCACACATGACTGTAAGTCGCTTTGGATAAAAGCGTCTGCTAAATGGCATATATTATTATTATTATATATTATTAGTAACCGGCTGTGACCGGGAGGTCCGTGGGGCGACGCACAATTGGCATAGCGTCGTCCGGGTTAGGGAGGGTTTGGCTGGTAGGGATATCCTTGTCTCATCGCGCACCAGCTACTCCTGTGGCGGGCCAGGCGCAGTGCACGCTAACCAAGGTTGCCAGGTGCACAGTGTTTCCTCCAACACATTGGTGCGGCTGGCTTCAAGGTTGGATGCGCGCTGTATTTAGAAGCAGTGCGGCTTGGTTGGGTTGTGTATCGGAGGACGCATGACTTTAAATCTTCGTCTCTCCCGAGCGATGAGATAGTAGATAGTAGCTACTAACAATTGGATACCACGAAATTGGGGAGAAAAAGGGGGTAAAATAAAATTTAAATAAATAAATACAAATTTATTTTGTTGTAACAGTGCAACAAGCAACCTGGTCTCAGATAAAGACATGCAATACCATATGTCCTCCAAAACGATGATACGTTACATCATCCAATTCGTATGCTATTGTACGACCGGGTAAGACGTATGATACTATATATTTTTTCATTTTTTTAAATTCACCTTTATTTAACCAGGTAGGCTAGTTGAGAACAAGTTCTCATTAGCAACTTCGACCTGGCCAAGATAAAGCAAAGCAGTGTGAAACAGACAACAACAGAGTTACACATGGAGTAAACAATAAACAAGCCAATAACACAAACAAGTCAATGACACAGTAGAGAAAAGAAAGTCTATATACAGTGTGTGCAAAAGGCATATGAGGAGGTAGGCAATAAATAGGCCATAGGAGCAAATAAATACAATTTAGCAGATTGACACTATATGTTGTGTAATTTGTATGATATTGTCGACAGCTATTCCATTCATAATCTAACTTAACATAACATATTATAAATATGCTAAATAGTGTTACAGATTTACATACAGAATAATCAGAATTGCCCTGAGACCACGTTGAGTACGATCACATGCTGACCATTCTGAATCTGATTAAATTTTCCCACAACACCATATTTTAATTAATACCCTTGGGCCCTTCTAGAGTGGGCCGGGAGGAGGCCCAGTGGCAGGTACATACACACAGGAAAGCACAGGGCTTTTCATCCCTGAAATACACGGCAGAGCACAAAAAGAGAGTGGAGGATGCATTTTAACAGAATGGATGTTGCTGATGAAACAACTGATGCTGAACTAACTTTGTGTTACAGATAAAGACAAGGTAGAAATCGACTTAATAACGTGCAAATTAATCTCAAAATTGAGCTATTATCAATATTGAAACATTTTATATATGTTTATTTTTATTTTTCTCCTGTTTCTCTTTTTTCAGTTTGAAGAGTTTATGTTCCACCCTTACAATGTCCATATTTGGACAAACTCAGGGTCACAGGAAGTTGGTGTCATAGTCTGAGGTTGTCCTAATATGGCTACCATACATCTAGTGCTTACTCTTAATCAATGTGATTGTGCATCATTCTCTTTTATTTGGGAGTCCCCTATGCCCTCTCCCTCATTTTTTTATGGGAAATTCCCATAAAATAGCTAGTCTGCATCAGGAAAGTCGATTGTAATTTATGTTAAATCAATTGTGGAAAGTAGTGTATTTTTCATGCAAAGCTCATCTACGAAAGCATAAATTAACTTGCAGGTAAATAATGATGTGGACGTTTAAAAAAAAATAATGCAATCACTCAGCAAGTGCAGTGCGAAGGCAAAGTGGATAGCAACCCGAGAAGAAAAATAAACACACACCTATATAGGCGAGGTGCTGGCTACAGGAGTAGCCAAGCTGTCTTCATCAGGGTTTAACCTGATATACCCTGATATACCCTATAACCTGATATACCCTGATATGCCCTATAACCTGATATACCCTATAACCTGATATACCCTGATGAAGACAGCTTGGCTGTCGAAACGATGGATATTACATTTTTGCATCTTAGCTCCTAGAGTGTGCGGCTCTCTTTTATTTTCAAAATGGATAGCAACACCATGAGACAATATGTAGTAAATAAAGACTTGGGGTTTATGAAAGGTTTTTTCTGCCTCTGGGAGCATTCCTCTACAGCTCATGCTGTGTCTCATTTTCTCAAGTAAATCAATAAGTTGAGGGTCAAAACATAAACAAGAATTTGCTTAAAGGAGCTACATGTAGAATGTTTAGCATTGTAATTTCAGGACATTTCCATAATGTGTCTTGGGTAATTGTGGAATTATAGTGTTTCACAATATTTTTTTCACATTCTGATAATGCAGCCTTCCTATTTGACAACATAAGACGGTCCGTCGTGAAATATCTCTTCAATATCCCAAAATATTGTATTTTCAGCTGTTTGAAGCTGGTGTACAAAACCGAAAGTAAAAAGATGCACAAGTGAACCTTAAAACTTAAAGAGGGAGCGAATGAGGAGAAAAATCAGGAGGGGGGGGGGGGATGAGGAGAAAAGCCAGGGGGGGGGGGGATGTTTGAATTCAGGCTAATTGTTGTTCGCCTAGTTTCCAAGAGGGGCTGCGTTTCATGTACAACCCCTTTAAAAAATGTAATTAAAATATAACATAAAAACAAATGTGTTAAGAAGCATTGGTCCACACTTGACATGAATCAGCTTTGATAAGTGTTGCATAATCGTCCGATGTATTAATTATATGAAATAAGGGCAAATGCAATTGCACACTGTCAGCTCTCTATAGCCTATTAGGTTGCAAAACAGGTAAAGGGCTGAAGTGTGGTACGGGTTTAAATGAGTATACAGTTCAGTAAATGAACGGGAATGAGTATTGGAAACATGAGAGGCGGGTGGGGAATGAATGGATATGAAGGTACATGTCTCTTGAATTTCACAGCTCCAACAGTAAGCCTGCATTAAAATGATAATGACTCATTTGATTTCCCCTAAGCTCTAAGAGCAACAATCCCTCCCTCTCTTCGTCTTTAATATCCTGCGAGTCATTTACACTGGGAACCGATAGGATAAAAACACAGGGATTAACATGGACTCTCGGTGGCACGCGGAGTACATTTGGCCCATGGCCTCACCTTGCAGGCACACTGGAGGCTAAGGTGCTGTCCAAAAACCATCCCTAGTCACTTAAAGACATAAACCAGCGATGTTTGAACTTTTCCTGTTGAATAAACATATCTCACATATAAATAGAGTAATGTAGACACACTTGTGCTATGTCAGAGCACACCTGGACCTGAGCTCTGCTACCCGACCCGAGCCCGACAGGTCTCGACATTATACATTGGGTTAGGGCCAGGTAGGGCCTGTTTTTCATCAATAACTAGGGTACAGGCAATGCTCTGATATCACTAAATTGATTTCTAACATTTTGAAGCTGAGCCATTTGCTCGTGCTCTGCTGTGCATTACAGCCATATCTGACTAAGATCATAACATGGTGTCAGAAGTCTTTCAACCTCATCAAATATAAGACAGGAGAAATTATTTCACAGAAAATAATAATGTTCCTTGAGTTTAGAGTGACTAAGAGCCACCATGAGCAGAGCAAGCTGTGCGCAGGGAGCAAGTGACAGATAGAGAGGAGTATCGAATGGATTTACTAACAGAGGAAGTTATTTCTTATTTGAGGTTTCAGGCAGGGTCGGGCTTGGGTAGGGTAGGGCCTGAAAATTGCGGGCATGGGTAGGGCTTAAAATTCATGCCTGTGCAGTGCTCTAACCTGGACCAAAAATCTGTGCCTTTTGTTAAGTAAATCAAGTAATACATGAGCTCCAAAGAAACAACCCCAGAGTCCTTAAACTCTAGGAGACTGTCTATAAACAAGCAACCCCTAGTCTCTAGGGCACTGTCCAGCATCTAACACCTAACCCCTAACCACTTCGCACTATAAAGCAGTATCCAGAAACATCACCTAACTCCTACCCACTAGGCCTTAACTTTGATCTTACTGCTGCAATAAAGAAACAGAGCCTACATGGCTTGTGTAATCTTCAACTTGGTTGAACTTCATTAACATAACATGTTAAAATGAGAAGCAAATTATCTAGGACTAAGAGACACATTGCATGGTACCATACAGGAGGGACCTGCAAGTGGTGCGATAAGCTTCAGCTCTTCAGAGCAAATCACACATCTTCCTCCAGGGGAACGTGTAACGTAGATAACACATGCAGTAATAACACACATCTGGTGCACTGTGATGCATCTACCCTTATCAACAGCTGCTGCAATATAGCGGGTGGTTAAGTGGTGGCGTAGCTAATCTCTAACGAGGCCTAACCCCCAGCAGAGTGGTAGACACAACAGTCTTCAACTAACATGTATGTGACTTGCATGTGTGGCCTTGAACTTAGAAATACACTATGGTACTATTCTCCAGGTTCAAGAGACATAACAATGTTATTGTTACTGTGGAAAATAAACTGAGAAATAGCTGGGGTCAACTCTGATGTCTGGCATATGGTGCACGTTCTTCTTATTCCTAAGAATAAATGTGTGGTACGGTGTTTTCCACATCAACTTAACAATGAAGGTCGTCATTCAATAGATGAACAAATTACTTTTGTAAGGCCGTGGGTTGGTCTTTCAGTTTTTAGAAGCTGACACAACAGTGCATTACACTGCAAACTTTAATGATGAGACTCTTCACAACTCATAATGCGGATACAAAATAAATAACAAGGGAAAAGGGAATGGCGACACCTCCACGCATTGCATCATGGAAGCTCTGCCTGATCTTCTACCCAGAAGCCCTTGCTCTAATACAGGAGCCAAATAGAATACAGGTATGGGTGGATCACAATAAAAGTCGTATACACATCACATCACATTCCAGTCCCACTCTATCTTTCTTATTTAGCTTTTATGTTGTTGCACCCATTTATGTCATCATAATATTCACACTGGTTAACGTACCTTCTGCAGTAGCTGTAACCATGGAAAACACCCTGCTCTCTCTCTAGGACGATAAGCTAGAGCGACATATTATTTCCAGAGGTGAGTTGTGAATCTACAGGCATGCTTATTTGTCTTTATGGATCATTTCAGCGCTCGGCAGAATTTGTCCTGTGGATTGGAAAATCCATTCAAGTGAAAAAGACTACCCTCCTTCTCAAACAGAACATCTGTTTATGCTCATCACAAATTGATTTTGAAGTATCTAATAGGCTTTGAATGATCTCAAGCTGTCACTACACTTTCCAAGGAAGAGGAGACATTTCACGACATTCCTCTATGGCTCACACACAAACACACCGTATTTCCTGTGAAGTTACAATGAAGAGCTAGTTATCTCTGTTATGACTTACACAGATGGTCCTCACGGGAGTCTTCTACCACACTGGGTATCTGAGTTTCACAGCATTACTGTATGGTGTTACCCACACACAATGTATTTCCTGCAAAATACAATAGACCACAACAAACACCAGGTGTCAAAATCTAACTATGAATGACAATGTTATTACTTCATTTGACCTCATATTTTCCTCACTCGGGTATTCTACTCGAGCCGATAAGACGGTTTTGAGATCTCAGGGCGCTTTCACATATCCTTTCACGATCCGGATCCTGGAGCATTTTGTTACCTTGATCCATGCTAAAAAAAGCATGTGTGAAACGAACCCTAGCTGAAACCAAACCAGGACCTGCATGAGTAGCGGGGTCCAAGATCCAGGACCAGAGTACCAGGTATCGTGATGCAGCAGTTGAGGTCGCGCTGAACAATTTTGCCTGTTGTAAACAAGCTAGCTCGTTAACGTCAGACAGAATGTGCGTCTTGCTAATCGCACTTTAAAACGGTTATTTTAAGGTCTTGTGAAAGCAAAAAAGTATTCTGTAGAATTCTCTCAAACGCTCCAGGAAACTGAACCAGTGAACCACATGTCTTGTGTGAAAACGCCCTCAGTCATTTAAAGTATTTTTTCCCTTCATCTTGAATATCCTCTTATTCACTGGAGAAGGAACAGTAAAACCACACAGCCCTCCTCTTCCACCTGTCCTCAGGGTTCCACATGAATAATATTGAGGACTTAATCTGGCTAGATATATAGATTTCTGTAATGACTGCGACATTTAAAAGGAGCATGCTTTACCACCAGCCCCAAGATAATTGGCTGCCACTTAAATTAGGAATAGATTGATAAATCCTGGGAACCTGATCAATCGCTCTTGTTCGGGGTTGTGAAATGAACTGGTAATAGGAACATGAAGGGGACCGGAAAGACGTAGTTCAAAAAAATATATATATTTAAAAAAAGATGAGGGAAAAGCTGCTTTCTTCATCGTTGTCTTACTTGTGCTTTTTATGGCTGTCGTTTGATGTGCTTGAGTGGTTTTGGCCGTAAATGTGCATCCTTGAGATGTACCCTTAGGTACTCAGAGTTAAGTTTAAGAGCCAGAATAATACTTAATGAATGGGCCTATGCAATTCCCTCCAAATGGATGAACTTTGTGGCACTTAAAACAGAGGATTGTGTACAATCATTGACTCTTTTCAGGGACAGTCTGCTTTTGTTACAATACCAAGGCTGTTTTCTACTGCTTGTTAGTAATTGTAGCTGTTGCTCTATGCCTGTCAAAGGATACTGTTAAAACTATAACTATAAGCCCACTTTGCTATCATCCAGAGATCTATAACAGTCCAATTGAATACTAGTGTATTGTAAATATGTGTGAATAAAACTGCAGAATGGTTTGGTTTGACAATAGAGCCATATATCTTACTCTAACTCTAGTGATGATTATATCACAAGCCTGAATTGCTCTCTTTGCTTTTTTCCTCTTAGGCATTTACATTTTTAACCAGCTGCTCTGGTCACTTAGTGTTACAGATATATATATGTGTGAGAGGTGCCCATGCTGGTCTATCTTCCTGTACTGTACAGATGTATGATCTTAATTTGAAGCAGTTTGCTACAGCAGAAAAATAATCCTGCAGCAACAGGAAATGTGATTTATGTGGATTATAATTAGTGTTTTTTTTCAAGGGTTTGATACATTTTTCATTAGGGCAAATCAAGTCTGACAAGTGGAAATTACAATACAATTACAATACAAGTTTGCATTTCCTGCTCTACAGGAAAATTCTCAGCAACAAAATAGTGACAAAATCAAGATCCTACATCTGTAATTGCCATTATGGATGCCTCAGTGACAATTAATTACGCCTGGGTCACCAATTATGTGGTGAGGACATCAGAGGATAAGCAAGATGAAGGGGCACAGCAGGACACTGCTTCAAACAGCTCTGAGACCACATCTCTCTAGTCACCTCTGACAAGGTGGAGAGTTCATATAGCCTGTCTCTGTCCTCTCCCAGGGGGTGGGAGGGAGAGGTAGGGTAAGGGTCGTAGGGGCAGCTATTCTTCTCTATACAGTCTGTATCTCCTCCTTCCAAGGGGTGAGACGGTGAGGGGGAGTCTGTGTATAAGGGGCAACTTCTTTCTCCAGGCTGATGAGAGAGTGGAGGAGAGGTAGGGATTCTACTTGATGCATGAAGGTTAAATAACTGCACTGGACTGTGTGGTACCTTGGCTTGATACCCAATAATGGTGTCCTGGTGAGTGTCCATTGTAAAGTATGTGGAATGCACCCCCCTCCTCAACTTAAACAAGATTTTTCCGTGACCCTCTCCTAGTACTGTAAAATAAATTGAACAGCCTCTCCCCTCATATAATTAACTAAAAATAATGTTTAAAACCACAAATAACAATAACTGTAGCCACACTGTTTTTATACATTAAATGTGGATATCTACTTTGCTTTTGTGGCATGGTCGATGCCATGCAGGGACAGAGGGTTGAGGGTTCTCCGACCACCACAGAGGAGCTCACTTTCCCTGCCTGTTTCATTACTTCACGATCAGAGCAAACAATGATTACTAAGGAGGATATCAGATGATCAACATTTCGATGCAATATTAAAATTGAATTAACATTTATGCAACACATTTTCCATCAACAGATTTCTGTGCCACTGCACCACACAACCAATAAACAAAACATACCGACAGGGTTTGCGTTTTCAACACCACAATAAATAGACTATGTCAATTCTCAACAAACAAAACATACAGTGGAATGATGTTTCCACCTCCATGCTTCACGGTTGGGATGGTGTTCTTGGGGTTGTACTCATCCTTCTTCTTCCTCGAGTGGAGTTTAGACCAAAAAGCTCTATTTTTGTCTCATCAGACCACATGACCTTCTCCCATTCCTCCTCTGGATCATCCAGATGGTCATTGGCAAACTTCAGTTGGGCCTGGACATGCGCTGGCTTGAGCAGGGGGACCTTGCGTGTGCTGCAGGATTTTAATCCATGACTGCATAGTGTGTTACGAATGGTTTTCTTTGAGACTGTGGCCACAGCTCTCTTTATGTCATTGACCAGGTCCTGCCGTGTAGTTCTGGGCTGATCCCTCACCTTCCTCATGATCATTGATTCCCCACGAGGTGAGATCTTGCATGGAGCCCCAGACCGAGGCTGATTGACCGTCATCTTGAACTTCTTCCATTTTCTAATAATTGCGCCAACAGTTATTGCCTTCTCACCAAGCTGCTTGCCTATTGTCCTGTAGCCCATCCCAGCCTTGTGCAGGTCTACAATTTTGACCGTCATCTTGAACTTCTTCCATTTTCTAATAATTGCGCCAACAGTTGTTGCCTTCTCACCAAGCTGCTTGCCTATTGTCCTATAGCCCATACCAGCCTTATGCAGGTCTACAATTTTAACCCTGAAGTCCTTACACAGCTCTCTGGGTCTTGGCCAATGTGGAGAGGTTGGAGTCTGTTTGATTGAGTGTGTGGACAGGTGTCTTTAATACAGGTAATGAGTGGAGAACAGGAAGGCTTCTTAAAGAAAAGTTAACAGGTCTGTGAGAGGTGGAATTCTTACTGGTTGGTAGGTGATCAAATACTTACGTCATGCAAATTAATTACTTAAAAATCATACAAAGCGATTTTCTGTTTTTGTCACGTTTTATCAAGGTGGGTGGAATCAGGCGCAGAGAGCAGGTTTCAGATATTTGACAGTTTATTCTCCGGTACACAAAAAACATGGTCAACCCAACACACAGGGTGAATAATCAAACACAGGATCAAAAATAGACCGGAGAATAAAACACAAGCACTACACCAAATGACATGAATACAAAAACAATCCCGCACAAAACAAGGGCGGGACAACCTACTACATATAAGGACGTTAATTAAAACTAAAATACACACAGGCGAAACTAATAAGACAAAACCAATAGACAAACGAAAAAGGGATCGGTAGTGGCTAGTAGGACTGTGACGACGACCGCCGAGCACCGCCCGAACAGGCAGGAGAGCCAACTTCGGCGGAAGTCGTGACAGTTTTAGATTCTGTCTCTCACAGTTGAAGTGTACCTATGATAAAAATTACAGACCTCTACATGCAAACCTGCAAAAACCTGCAAAATCGGCAGTGTATCAAATACTTGTTCTCCCCACTGTACACCCCTCCCTACCGTGTAGGCTTACCCTGTATTGAAGGTTTGGCTTGACAATCTCTGAATGTCATTCAACTTTTTTGGTGTTTTGTAAGGGATGTTTTTCCATTCATCAATTTGAATCTGCACAGTTGGGTTTGACTGATTGATTTTATTTGTCAGTTAAAAAAATACATATATGGCCTCCAGAATGGCGCAGTGGTCTAAGGCACTGCATCGCAGTGTTGCAGCATCACTGCAGCCTGGGGTTCGATCCCTGTGTAATTGCCGGCCGTGACCGGGAGCCCCTAAGGGCGGCGCACAATTGGCCCAGCATCATCCGGGTTTAGTCGAGTGTTTGGCCGGTGGGGCTTTACTTGGCTCATTGCACTCTAGTGACTCCTTGTAGTGGGCCAGGCGGCTGAAGGCTCACTACGGTCGCCAGTTGAAACAGTGTTTCCTCCTACGCGTCATCTGGGTTAAGCTAGCGGCTTGTCGGGTCATGTTTCGGAGGGCGCATGACTCAACCTTTGCCTCTCCTGAGCCTCTTGGGGAGTTGCAGCAATGAGACAAGATCATAATCATGAAATTGGGGAGAAAAAGGGAGAAAAAAATATTATAATAATAAAAAATAACACATAGATACACAAATAATATTAAAGTGACCGGGATTACAAAATAAAGTCAGGGACTTATTTACATTGTGGTCCCTACATTTGCTGTGGCATATGCTACAGTAATTGGTCCCTACATTTGCTGTGGCATATGCTACAGTAATTTAAGGACTGAATGCATCTTTCTCTCGGTGGTCTCCTTAGTTTTGAAAATACCTACATCTAAAGGCTGTTATGTTTTTTCTGTCATGCGTAATGTGCGGTATGCATTGGATAACGGCAGAATTATTTGGGCTTTTTTTGGGCTTGGGCTCATAAAATGTATGTATTTAATGTATGGCTCATCGTGCTCAGATAACATCAGACTTGAATTTTCTTGACGATCAAAGCTCTAATCAAATACAGACATATTAATATGGTTTAGAATGACATTTCCGTTTTGGGTGGGAAATACCAGGTTACCCAGGAGAAAAGTGTTTGTTCTCGGGATGGAACATTTAAAATCTGTTGTACTCACTTAAAAACAATAATGCAATTATTTATTGCATTGTGGTATTGTATGCTAATCTAGGTAGAATAATTGCACTGTCCCAAAACAAGATCAGTAGGGGAGATTTTTGAGCTGTGTGTCTCATGTCTTTACTGTTCTTTCATGCACAATGATGCACATGGCCTATCAGGTATTCCTATTTGTTCTCGTTGATTCATATAAAACATGTATGCAGCTTTGAATGTTTTTATGTGTGGTGTGATTGCTAGTTAGCCTACTGCAGATCTGGACAAACAATCCACCTACCACTATTGTCACTATGAATGGTGATAGACCATTAGACTGGATAGAGCACTATACTGACCTGTGGTATAATAAAAGTTAGCACATGGAAAAGTGTAATACAAAGGTAATGTACCAAAACACCTTGATATAGGGGAGGCGCATGTAAGCAGATGAGGAAATTCGTCTAGGATGGAAGTGATTGTTTAGTAAAACCTACAAAAGAGTGAATGTAAAAAAGGAAAACGCTACCCTCTCCTGTTTCCAATAAAAAACACACTACCCTCTCCTGTTTCCAATAAAAAACACACTACCCTCTCCTGTTTCCAATAAAAAGCACACTACCCTCTCCTGTTTCCAATAAAAAGCACACTACCCTCTCCTGTTTCCAATAAAAAGCACACTACCCTCTCCTGTTTCCAATAAAAAACACACTACCCTCTCCTGTTTCCAATAAAAAAACACACTACCCTCTCCTGTTTCCAATAAAAAGCACACTACCCTCTCCTGTTTCCAATAAAAAACACACTACCCTCTCCTGTTTCCAATAAAAAGCACACTACCCTCTCCAGTTTCCAATAAAAACACACTACCCTCTCCTGTTTCCAATAAAAAGCACACTACCCTCTCCTGTTTCCAATAAAAAACACACTACCCTCTCCTGTTTCCAATAAAAAAACACACTACCCTCTCCTGTTTCCAATAAAAAAAAAGTTTCCAATAAAAAACACACTACCCTCTCCTGTTTCCTCCACTGTTTCACTACCCTCTCCTGTTTCCAATAAAAAAACACACACCCTCTCCACCAATAAAAAAAACACACTCTCTCCTGTTTCCAATAAAAAAAACTACCCTCTCCTGTTTCCAATAAAAAAACACACTACCCTCTCCTGTTTCCAATAAAAAAACACACTACCCTCTCCTGTTTCCAATAAAAAAAACACACTACCCTCTCCTGTTTCCAATAAAAAAACACACTACCCTCTCCTGTTTCCAATAAAAAAAACACACTACCCTCTCCTGTTTCCAATAAAAAAACACACTACCCTCTCCTGTTTCCAATAAAAAAACACACTACCCTCTCCTGTTTCCAATAAAAAAACACAACCCTCTCCTGTTTCCAATAAAAAAACACACTACCCTCTCCTGTTTCCAATAAAAAAACACACTACCCTCTCCTGTTTCCAATAAAAAAACACACTACCCTCTCCTGTTTCCAATAAAAAAACACATTACCCTCTCCTGTTTCCAATGAAAAAACACACTACCCTCTCCTGTTTCCAATAAAAAAACACATTACCCTCTCCTGTTTCCAAAAAAACACAACCCTCTCCTGTTTCCAATGAAAAAACACACTACCCTCTCCTGTTTCCAATAAAAAAACACATTACCCTCTCCTGTTTCCAATAAAAAAACACACTACCCTCTCCTGTTTCCAATAAAAAAAACACACTACCCTCTCCTGTTTCCAATAAAAAAAACACACTACCCTCTTCCTGTTTCCAATAAAAAAACACACTACCCTCTCCTGTTTCCAATAAAAAAACACACTACCCTCTCCTGTTTCCAATAAAAAAACACACTACCCTCTCCTGTTTACAATAAAAACACACTACCCTCTCCTGTTTACAATAAAAAAACACAATGCCCTCTCCTGTTTACAATAAAAAATGCACTACCCTCTCCTGTTTCCAATAAAAAACGCACTACCCTCTCCTGTTTCCAATAAAAAACACACTACCCTCTCCTGTTTCCAATAAAAAAACACACTACCCTCTCCTGTTTCCAATAAAAACACACTACCCTCTCCTGTTTACAATAAAAACACACTACCCTCTCCTGTTTCCAATAAAAGACGCACTACCCTCTCCTGTTTCCAATAAAAAGCACACTACCCTCTCCTGTTTCCAATAAAAACACACTACCCTCTCCTGTTTCCAATAAAAAAACACACTACCCTCTCCTGTTACCATGGTCATGCCCCTATGCCCCTACTCTCTACCTCTGTACTTTAAATGTGAATCATTCAGAGGCTGTGCCAGCTGAACCATGAACCACTGACACACTGCAGTTAGGGATGAGGGCTATTCTAGCTGCCCTAGCTCCTCTACCTTATCTAGCTCCCTATGTTTTGATTCATCCCTTTTTCTATAAATGTATTTGCCTGGTTTGTAAAGATGTTTTACACTGACGCGAAGGCCAGTCGACCCAATGAAGTGGCCCCGTTGTTAGTGCAGCTGAAATTCAATGGATTTTGTGCTTAGAGACAAAACAAAAACAAATGTTTTAATGTTGACCACTTATTATAAAGGCCTTTCTTAGAGCCCAGTCTTACATCTGCACGAGAAATATTCTAATCACAACTAACTTGAGAAGGAAAAGGACAATCATACAATATAACCTGGGTCCCAGATGAAAGTTTCCTCTAAAGCAAAGCATAATAAATACAGAAAAATATTACAGTTGGGTGATTTTTTCCACCAGAAAAGAAAGCCATCTCAAACACAGTCAAAAAAAATTGAGTCTGGGAGTCAGTTGTAGGGTGTACAGACACAGTTCATTACCTAGGTACCCTCTTCTCCGATCTAATTTCTCTGTCAGGTTATCTGATGAGATTAAGCACCAGTGCCATTATGTAGTGGAACGCTGTGATACCTTTCCATTTTACACCTGACTAACTTTCAATCGGGAGGCAGCAGCCTTAGTGGAATGCAGAAAAGTTACTGTGAATGTTGTAAATGGTAGGGCTATTAGAATCTCATGAGTTGCAAAAGGGTTCTTCGGCTGTCCCCATAGGAGAACCCTTTTTGACTCGGGGTAGAACTTTTTTGGGTTCCATGTAGAACCCCCTGTAGAAAGGGTTCTACGTGGAACACAAAAGGGTACTACCTGGAACCAAAATGGTTCTTCTCATATGGGGACAGCCGAAGAACCCTTATTGGTTCTAGATAGCACCTTTTTTTTCTTAAGAGATTATAACATGCAGTGGCTATGTTACTAGTAGCTATTTGTTAGTGCATAATGTGTATTTTCACACATAATCATATAGATAAGGTACCAAAAACCTAAAGCCACAAGTAAATTAAGTAATTAATATAAAAACCTAAATCGTGCATCATGAGGAAACAGTTTAAAGATGATAGATATCCTGTAGATTAAGAAAACTGATTGCAGAGTGAACATGCATACATCTTCATGATCTATGCTTAACGGCATATCATAATAACTTGTATGTTGTTTATTATTGCAAAAAGTTGTTGTTGTGAATGTTAATATCTTAATGAGTCTAATTGTATACTTTTACTCAGTGCTGCTGCTCGTAACAAATGGGCAACAAGAATGTGTTGACATCCGTGAAAATGGGTAAAGCTTCTGATAAACTGCAAGGAGAGGGAGCTGGGGATACTGCTGATGATGCTATCCTCTGCCAAAGCAGCATCATCTATCAGCATTACAGTGGTATTAGCAGACATTTCTCTAAGTGGGAAAGCAGTTAGCTGCCAATCTAGCTTAGGTGGACTGGCAGAGCTGCCAGTCCAGCTTAGGTGGACTAAAGAGCTGCTTGCTGAAGTTCAACTTTTCAGTTTTCATGTTTTGCAGCTCTAGAGTTTTTAAGAAAAAATAACTGTAGCTGCTTCCTATTGATTCTAAGAACATGCCTGCTCATAAAGTTAGGTATACAGTTGAAGACGGAAGTTTACATACACTAAGGTTGGAGTCATTAAAACTCGTTTTTCAACCACTCCACAAATTTCTTGTTAAAACCTCTTACAGCTACCCCCCTACTTTTTTCAATTTCCACCTGAAGACATACCCAAATCTAACTGCCTGTAGCTCAGGTTCAGAACCAAGGATATGCATATTCTTGATTTCATTTGAACGAAAACACTCTGAAGTTTGTGTAAATGTGAATTGAATGTAGGAGAATATAACACAATATATATGTTTTCCGCGACGAGGATCCTGTATTCTGCCTTACAAACAGGACAACGGAATGGATCGCATGCAGCGACCCAAGGAAACGACTCCGAAAAAGAGGGAAACGAGGCGGTGTTCTGGTCAGACTCCGAAAAAGGGCACATCGCGCACCACTTCCCAGCATTCTTCTTGCCAATGTCCAGTCTCTTGACAACAAGGTTGACGAAATCCGAGCAAGGGTGGCATTCCAGAGGGACATCAGAGACTGCAACGTTCTCTGCTTCACGGAAACATTGCTTACTGGGAAGACGCTATCCGATGTGGTGCAGCCAACAGGTTTCTCCACGCATCGCGCCGACAGAAACAAACATCTCTCTGGTAAGAAGAGTGGCGGGGGCGTATGCCTCATGACTAACGGGACATGGTGTGATGAAGGAAACATACAGGAACTCAAATCCTTCTGTTCACCTGATTTAGAATTCCTCACAATCAAATGTAGACCGCATTATCTTCCAAGAGAATTCTCTTCGATTATAATCACAGCCGTATATATCCCCCCCCAAGCAGACACATCGATGGCTCTGAACAAACTTTATTTAACTCTTTGCAAACTGGAAACCATTTATCCGGAGGCTGCATTCATTGTAGCTGGGGATTTTAACAAAGCTAATCTGAAAACAAGACTCCCTAAATTTTATCAGCATATCGATTGCGCAACCAGGGGTGGTAAAACCTTGGATCATTGTTACTCTAACTTCCGCGACGCATATAAGGCCCTGCACCGCCCCCCTTTCGGGAAAGCTGACCACGACTCCATTTTGCTGATCCCTGCCTACAGGCAGAAGCTAAAACAAGAGGCTCCCACGCTGAGGTCTGTCCAACGCTGGTCAGACCAAGCTGACTCTACACTCCAAGACTGCTTCCATCACGTGGACTGGGACATGTTTCATATTGCGTCAGATGAAAATATTGACGAATACGCTGATTCGGTGTGCGAGTTCATTAGAACGTGCGTCGAAGATGTCGTTCCCATAGCAATGATAAAAACATTCTCAAACCAGAAACCGTGGATTGATGGCAGCATTCGCGTGAAACTGAAAGCGCGAACCACTGCTTTTAATCAGGGCAAGGTGTCTGGTAACATGTCCGAATATAAACAATGCAGCTATTCCCTCCGCAAGGCTATTAAACAAGCTAAGCGTCAGTACAGAGACAAAGTGGAATCTCAATTCAATGGCTCAGACACAAGAGGCATGAGTCTACAGTCAATCACGGACTACAAGAAGAAACCCAGCCCAGTCACGGACCAGGATGTCTTACTCCCAGGCAGACTAAATAACTTTTTTGCCCGCTTTGAGGACAATACAGGGCCACTGACACGGCCTGCAAAGAAAACATGCGGTCTCTCCTTCACTGCAGCCGAGGTGAGTAAGACATTTAAACGTGTTAACCCTCGCAAGGCTGCACGCCCAGACGGCATCCCCAGCCGCTCCCTTAGAGCATGCGCAGACCAGCTGGCCGGTGTGTTTACGGACATATTCAATCAATCCCTATACCAGTCTGCTGTTCCCACATGCTTCAAGAGGGCCACCATTGTTCCTGTTCCCAAGAAAGCTAAGGTAACTGAGCTAAACGACTACCGCCCCGTAGCACTCACTTCCGTCATCATGAAGTGCTTTGAGAGACTAGTCAAGGACCATATCACCTCCACCCTACCTGACACCCTAGACCCACTCCAATTTGCTTACCGCCCAAATAGGTCCACAGACGATGCAATCTCAACCACACTGCACACTGCCCTAACCCACCTGGACAAGAGGAATACCTATGTGAGAATGCTGTTCATCGACTACAGCTCGGCATTCAACACCATAGTACCCTCCAAGCTCGTCATCAAGTTCGAGACCCTGGGTCTCGACCCCGCCCTGTGCAACTGGGTACTGGACTTCCTGACGGTCCGCCCCCAGGTGGTGAGGGTAGGCAACAACATCTCCTCCCCGCTGATCATTAAAACTGGGGCCCCACAAGGGTGCGTTCTGAGCCCTCTCCTGTACTCCTGTTCACCCACGACTGCGTGGCCACGCACGCCTCCAACTCAATCATCAAATTTGCGGACGACACAACAGTGGTAGGCTTGATTACCAACAACGATGAGACGGCCTACAGGGAGGAGGTGAGGGCCCTCGGAGTGTGGTGTCAGGAAAATAACCTCACACTCAACGTCAACAAAACTAAGAAGATGATTGTGGACTTCAGGAAACAGCAGAGGGAGCACCCCCCTAGCCACATCGATGGGACAGTAGTGGAGAGGGTAGTAAGTTTTAAGTTCCTCGGCATACACATCACAGACAAACTGAATTGGTCCACTCACACTGACAGCGTCGTGAAGAAGGCGCAGCAGCGCCTCTTCAACCTCAGGAGGCTGAAGAAATTCGGCTTGTCACCAAAAGCACTCACAAACTTCTACAGATGCACAATCGAGAGCATCCTGGCGGGCTGTATCACCGCCTGGTACGGCAACTGCTCCGCCCTCAACCGTAAGGCTCTCCAGAGGGTAGTGAGGACTGCACAACGCATCACCGGGGGCAAACTACCTGCCCTCTAGGACACCTACACCACCCGATGTTACAGGAAGGCCATAAAGATCATCAAGGACATCAACCACCCGAACCACTGCCTGTTCACCCCGCTATCATCCAGAAGGCGAGGTCAGTACAGGTGCATCAAAGCTGGGACCGAGAGACTGAAAAACAGCTTCTAACTCAAGGCCATCAGACTGTTAAACAGCCACTACTAACATTGAGTGGCTGCTGCCAACACACTGTCATTGACACTGACCCAACTCCAGCCACTTTAATAATGGGAATTGATGGGAAATGATGTAAATATATCACTAGGCAATTTAAACAATGCTACCTTATATAATGTTACTTACCCTACATTATTCATCTCATATGCATATGTATATACTGTACTCTACATCATCGACTGCATCCTTATGTAATACATGTATCACTAGCCACTTTAACTATGCCACTTTGTTTACTTTGTCTACACACTCATCTCATATGTATATACTGTACTCGATACCATCTACTGTATGCTGCTCTGTACCATCACTCATTCATATATCCTTATGTACATATTCCTTATCCCCTTACACTGTGTATAAGACAGTAGTTTTGGAATTGTTAGTTAGATTACTTGTTGGTTATCACTGCATTGTCGGAACTAGAAGCACAAGCATTTCGCTACACTGGCATTAACATCTGCTAACCATGTGTATGTGACAAATAAAATTGGATTTGATTTGATTTAGATAATACAATGAAAAAACCATGTTTTTTCATTTTTATTGTTGTATCATCTTTAAAATGAACAAGACAAAACAAACATTCAGATAGGATGATGGGAACAATTTCAGTGAAAAATATAAGAGGGCAGCAGTAATTGTGCAAAGTTCCAAAATGAGTGTGCTACATCACATGTATCATGAAGTCAGCCAGGTGTCCCACACAAGTAGCCCAAATGTACCCAAGTGGCCAAATTGGTGAAGTTATACATTTTGAATGGAATAACTATATACAAAATACCAAAATGGTATTCTAACACACACCCCCAAATAATGGAGAACAAACATGAAAAAATATATACATTTACAAAATAAAACGTTCAATATTTGGAAGACCCTCAGTCCTCTACGCAATATTGTGCTGCTGATGCCAGGTGCCATAGCAGTCTCTTTCTGCTGTAAAGCAGAGGGTCACCAAGCATGTGGTGCAGGTGATGGGGGACTTCATTTTGCAAAGAACACAGTGACGCCTCTATGCTGTGCCCTTTTGGACCTGAGGCACATCCATGCCTGCAAAAATACATTTGGGCAGATGAACACCACTTGTGGCAGGAGCTGGATGAACCAGCTTCAGTGGGGGATGGACACCTTGGCACTGGGGGCTCCCATTCAGAGTCAGTGTCACGGTGAAAGATAATGTTCAGTTAGAATAGTTTTACATATGAGCCCTGTATCAACAGGTATAATAAACAGATATATATATATAGAGTACAGGGAACATAAGGTTGAACATATTATTATAGACCTGCTAGATCTACTGTCTCATTTATATTATTATAGACCAGCTCGATCTACTGTCTCTTATATTATGACAGACCAGCTAGATCTACTGTCTTTATTATATTACAACAGACCAGCTGTATCTACTGTCTCCATTTCACTTTGGCCATTGTTGTGGGCCTGTCCTCTCCTCAACAGCCTCAAATAGGCTATTTCATGTGGGGGTGGGGTGGGGCGGCAGACACACGCATCTCACATTTCATTACATTACATTTTTATATATTGCTACTAAATAATATATGTATTGCTCACAAATAATATTTTATATTATTAATTTCAAACAACGGCATTAGCATGAGAAGAACTTACCAGTCCAAAAATATTCCTCCATTTTGGAATTGCTAAATGAATCATCCTCCAACAATCTGTCTCACTTTCCCGATCAATTTCTTCTAAAATTGCGTGTACAATTCTGTATATCTAGACTTAGATTTAGCTTTCCCTGACTTAGTCGCCATACTGATTGATATATAAACAGCTGAATATGCGCTTTACCAAAACAACGCTGTGTGTAACATGCGTTGCTCTTCCGGTATGAAACTTCAATGGCGAATGACTCTCTTTATGCCGGAGTTTACTACATGGGTTGGTCTTCTAACACATAAACATGACATATTGCCGTTTACCTCAGCTCATTGGCTATCTACCCAGCTAGATTTCAAGACGATCAGTGGTCATTGGGTTAAAATACAGTCAATCAACGAAACAGTGGTCATATCATTGGTGCACAATGATGTCATTACTTGTCGTCTTCAAATCGGTTTCTTTCAGTCAATACGTCCCGTGAAATGACCCATCAGGTTTGGTTGTGTTACAAACAAACCAGTTGATTGCAATGAAACCAAACATGACTGGAAAAGTAATGTTAGGTGTGTGTATTTACATGGAATGTGTCGTCGAAAACGTAATGAGACGGAATTCACGACACAAGCGGTTCACGAAATGTTTCGTGTTAGGCTATAAAAATGTATTTTATCAAACAAAAGACCATTCATTGTGTAACAATGAGCATTGGGATTGCAAACAGAGGAAGATCGTCAAAGGTAAACAATTTATTTTATTGCAGTTTGTGATTTTATTACGCCTGTGCTGGTTGAAATAGTTGTTTTTTATGGGGCTCCATCCTCAGATAATCACATCGTATTCTTTCGCAGTAAAAGCTTTTTTAAAAATCTGACAACACAGTTGGATTAGCAAGATTCCAGGTTTTTGAAACATGTGGTACACTTGTATTTTCATTCATGTTTAATATGACTATTTATGTAGCGATCACCATATGTTGTCGAATTTCATCCCGCTAACGGGTTCGGTGCGCAGAGAGGTTAACAAACTATCGTTTTGTCAAGTCCGTTAGAACATCTACTTTGTGCATGATAATTGTTCTCAGACAGATTATTTCACTTATAATTCACTGTATCACAATTCCAGTGGGTCAGAAGTTGACATACACTAAGTTGACTGTGCCTTTAACCACTTGCTCCTACCTGGCACGCAGGCGTCCCATCTAGAGCTCTGGAAATGCAAATGCGCTACGCTAAATGCGAATAGTATTAGTTAAAACTCAAACGTTCATTAAAATACACACGCAGGGTATTGAATTAAAGCTACACTCGTTGTGAATCCAGGCAAGAAGTCAGATTTTTAAAATGCTTTTCGGCGAAAGCATGAGAAGCTATTATCTGATAGCATGTAACACCACAAAAGACCCGCAGGGGACGTAAACAAAATAATTAGCATATTCGGCGCTACACAAACCGCACAATAAAATATAAAACATTCATTACCTTTGACCATCTTCTTTGTTGGCACTCCTAGATGTCCCATAATCACTATTGGGTCTTTTTTCGATTAAATCGGTCCATATATAGCCTAGATATCGTTCTATGTAGACTGTATGATAAACGAAAAAAATAGCGTTTCATAACGTAACGTCATTTTTTAAAATTCAAAATGTTGACGATAAACTTTCACAAAACACTTCGAAATACTTTTGTAATGCAACTTTAGGTATTAGTACACGTTAATAAGCGATAAAATTCATTAGGAGGCGATGTAACTTCTATAGGTGTCGTCTGGAAAAAAACATGGCCGAGAGAGCTCGACCAAAACATCCGGTCGGAGAACGGAGGGAAGGAGTTCCCTTGAACCGGTTAGACCAAGAATCAATTGCGAATCAAATGACAAGACTCTAGACAACGTGTGGTAGCTGTAGGCGCTGAAACCTCGGTCTCATGTAATTCGGTTCACTTTGAACAATTCCTGGAAGTAAGCGCAAGGATATTTATTTCCATTTTCAGTGATCAGGTTTTCCTGCGCTATTCGATGAAACTCACGCTCTGTTAAAGTCACAGCCGTGATTTAACCAGTTTTAGAAACGTCAGAGTGTTTGCTATCCACACATACTAATAATATGCATATACTTTATTCCTGGCATGAGTAGCAGGGCGCTGAAATGTTGCGCGATTTTTAACAGAATGTTCGAAAAAGTAGAGGGTCGAATTGGTCAGGGTCAGGGTGTGGTCAGAGTGTGAGTTGGGTGGGTTGTCTATGTTCCTTTTTCTATGTGGTGTTTTTGTGTTTGGCCTGGTATGGTTCTCAATCAGAGGCAGGTGTTGTTAGTTGTCTCTGATTGAGAATCATACTTAGGTAGCCTTTTCCCACCTGTGTTTCGTGGTGATTATTTTCTGTTCAGTGTTTTTTCAGCACCATACAGGACTGTTCGTTTGTCGTTTTTTGTTTTGTTCAGTGTTCAAATACTTTATTAAAAAATATGAACACTTACCACGCTGCGCATTGGTCCTCCGATCCTTCCTACTACTCTCTTCAGAAGAGGAGGAAGACGAACATTACACGTATATCGACATAGCCTGAAAGGTCGCTCAGAAAGGTAGAAGACACTGCTCCAAAACCGGCATAAAAAGCCAGACTATGGTTTGCAACTGCACATGGGGACAAAGATCGTACTTTTTGGAGAAATGTCCTCTGGTCTGATGAAACAAAAAAATAGAACTGTTTGGCAATAATGACCATCGTTATGTTTGGATGAAAAAGGGGGAGGCTTGCAAGCCGAAGAACACCATCCCAACCGTGAAGCATGGGGGTGGCAGCATGTTGTGGGGGTGTTTTGCTACAGGAGGGACTGGTGCACTTCACAAAATAGATGGCATCATGAAAAGTATGTGGATATATTGAAGCAACATCTCAAGACATCAGTCATGAAGTTAAGGCTTGGTCGTAAATGGGTCTTCCAAATGGACAATGACCCCAAGCATACTTCCAAAGTTATGGCAAAATGGATTAAGGACAACAAAGTCAAGGTATTGGAGAGGCCATCACAGCGCCCTGACCTCAATCCTATACAAAAGTTGAGGGCAGAACGGAAAAGGTGTGTGCGAGCAAGGAGGCCTACAAACCTGACTCAGTTACACCAGCTCTGTCAGGAGGAATGGGACAAAATTCACCCAACTTATTGTGGGAAGCTTGTGGAAGGCTACCCGAAACGTTTGACCCAAGTTAAACAATTTAAAGGCAATGCTACCAAATACTAATTGAGTGAATGTAAACTTCTGACCCACTGGGAATGTGATGAAAGAAATAAAAGCTGAAATAAATCACTCTCTACTATTATTCTGACGTTTCAGATTCATAACTGACCTAAGACAGGGTATTCCTGAATAAATGTCAGGAATTGTGAAACAAATGTCTTCAGATTCTTAGAGGGTTTCCCTATTTGAGGCTTTTTACCCTTGTTAGGCCTCTCTTCCAGAGAAAGTTAAATCTGAGCTAATTTTGTCCATCTATTTTTATACTTTACACTATGAGTCACGTACTCTTATGGCTTCTGATGCTTTACATGAGGGGCGATGTCTAGCTTTTGTATCCTCTAGAACCACAACCTCTCAACACAATTTGTACCACTGTGACGCCTGCTCCCGCTTCCCCTCTTTGGCACTAGAGGGCACCAGGTGGCCCATCATTATACACACCTGTCACCATCATTATGCGTGTCTGCGCAATATTGGACTCCATTACTTTGTTGATTGCCCCTCTATATCTGTCTTCTCCTCAGTTTGTTCTCCATGGCAGCATTGATGTCATTACATTTTCCCCTGTCCAGAGGCTGTCCTTGTTTGTTTCTTGCCTGTTATGTTCACTCCATGTAATTGCTTCTCATCTCCCAGCTTCTGTATTTAAAGAATGCTGACACCACAATTTGAGGCGTCAGGGAGATTTGTTTTTTGTTTTGGTTGGTGACATCAGGTCCGGGGCCATTGCCGAAGGAAACGAGGGTGCCTCAGCTGGCTCGTAGGGCTTCCACGCCGTAGCTGGCTCGAGAGGTTTCCTTGCTTGGCTCGGCAGGCTCCCACCCCACGTCATGCCTCAGCCGGTTCGTCGGGCTTAGATGCCTCAGCTGGATTGTGGGGCTCCCACATCTCAGCTGGCTCGTCATGCAGCCACGCCTCAGCCGGCTCATCAGGCTCCCATCCCACGTTATGCCTCAGCCGGCTCGTGGGCTCCAACGCCTCAGCCGGCTCGTCGGGCTCCCACGTCTCAGCCGGCTCGTCCAGCCTGGGTGGCGCCTCAAGAGGGGGTTACTGTCACACCTGCTCCCACTCCCCCTCTTAAATCAAATCAAAGTTTATTTGTCACGTGCACTGAATACAGGTGTAGACCTTACAGTGAAATGCTTACTTACAGGCTCTGACCAATGGTGCGAGGAAAAAAAGAAGAAAAAAAGGTGTGTGTGTAGGTCAGTAAAGCAATAAAACAACAGTAAAAAGACATTTGGTGTAGAGGTCCTGGATGGCAGGCAGCTTTGCTTTGCAGTGATGTACTGGGCCGTACGCACTACCCTATGAAGTGCCTTGCGGTCAGAGGCTGTGCAATCGCCGTACCAGGCAGTGATGCAACTGCTCAGGATGCTCTTGGTGTTGCAGCTGTAGAACCTTTTGAGGATCTCAGGACCCATGCCAAATATTTTTAGTTTCCTGAGAGGGAATAGCCGTTGTCGTGCCCTCTTCACAACTGTCTTGGTGTGTTTGGACCAATCTAGTTTGTTGTTGATGTGGACACCAAGGAATTTGAAGCTCTCCACCTGCTCTACTACAACCTGTTGATGAGAATGGGGACGTGCTCGGAGCTCCTTTTCCTGTAGTCCACATTCATCTTCTTAGTCTTGGTTACGTTGAGAGACAGGTTGTTATTCTGGCACCACCCGGCCAGGTCTCTGACCTCCTCCCTATAGGCTGTCTCGTCGTTGTCGGTGATCAGGCCTACCACTGTTGTGTCGTCAGCAAACTTAATGATGGTGTTGGCCATGGAGTCATGGGTGAACAGGGAGTACAGGAGGGGACTGAGCACGCACCCGTGGGGAGCTCCAGTGTTGAGGATCAGCAAGTCAGATGTGTTGCTACCTACCCTTTTTTATTTTTATTTATTTATTTATTTCACCTTTATTTAACCAGGTAGGCTAGTTGAGAACAAGTTCTCATTTGCAACTGCGACCTGGCCAAAATAAAGCATAGCAGTGTGAACAGACAACACGGAGTTACACATGGAGTAAACAATTAACAAGTCAATAACACAGTAGAAAAAAATGGGCAGTCTATATACAATGTGTGCAAAAGGCATGAGGAGGTAGGCGAATAATACAATTTTGCAGATTAACACTGGAGTGATAAATGATCAGATGGTCATGTACAGGTAGAGATATTGGTGTGCAAAAGAGCAGAAAAGTAAATAAATAAAAAAAACAGTATAAAAACAGATGGGAATGAGGTAGGTGAAAATGGGTGGGCTATTTACCAATAGACTATGTACAGCTGCAGCGATCGGTTAGCTGCTCGGATAGCTGATGTTTGAAGTTGGTGAGGGAGATAAATGTCTCCAACTTCAGCAATTTTTGCAGTTCGTTCCAGTCACAGGCAGCAGAGTACTGGAACGAAAGGCGGCCAAATGAGGTGTTGGCTTTAGGGATGATCAGTGAGATACACCTGCTGGAGCGCGTGCTACGGATGGGTGTTGCTATCGTGACCAGTGAACTGAGATAAGGCGGAGCTTTACCTAGCATGGTCTTGTAGATGACCTGGAGCCAGTGGGTCTGGCGATGAATATGTAGTGAGGGCCAGCCGACTAGAGCATACAAGTCGCAGTGGTGGGTGGTATAAGGTGCTTTAGTGACAAAACGGATGGCACTGTGATAGACTGCATCCAGTTTGCTGAGTAGAGTGTTGGAAGCCATTTTGTAGATGACATAGCGGAAGTCGAGGATCGGTAGGATAGTCAGCTTTACTAGGGTAAGCTTGGCGGCGTGAGTGAAGGAGGCTTTGTTGCGGAATAGAAAGCCGACTCTTGATTTGATTTTCGATTGGAGATGTTTGATGTGAGTCTGGAAGGAGAATTTGCAGTCTAGCCAGACACCTAGGTACTTATAGATGTCCACATATTCAAGGTCGGAACCATCCAGGGTGGTGATGCTAGTCGGGCATGCTGGTGCAGGCAGCGATCGGTTGAAAAGCATGCATTTGGTTTTACTCGCGTTTAAGAGCAGTTGGAGGCCACGGAAGGAGTGCTGTATGGCATTGAAGCTCGTTTGGAGGTTAGATAGCACAGTGTCCAATGACGGGCCGAAAGTATATAGAATGGGGTCGTCTGCGTAGAGGTGGATCAGGGAATCGCCCGCAGCAAGAGCAACATCATTGATATATACAGAGAAAAGAGTCGGCCCGAGAATTGAACCCTGTGGCACCCCCATAGAGACTGCCAGAGGACCGGACAGCATGCCCTCCGATTTGACACACTGAACTCTGTCTGCAAAGTAATTGGTGAACCAGGCATGGCAGTCATCCGAAAAACCGAGGCTATTGAGTCTGCCGATAAGAATATGGTGATTGACAGAGTCGAAAGCCTTGGCGAGGTCGATGAAGACGGCTGCACAGTACTGTCTTTTATCGTTGGCGGTTATGATATCGTTTAGTACCTTGAGTGTGGCTGAGGTGCACCCGTGACCGGCTCGGAAACCAGATTGCACAGCAGAGAAGGTACGGTGGGATTCGAGATGGTCAGTGACCTGTTTGTTGACTTGGCTTTCGAAGACCTTAGCTAGGCAGGGCAGGATGGATATAGGTCTATAACAATTTGGGTCCAGGGTGTCTCCCCCTTTGAAGAGGGGGATGACTGCGGCAGCTTTCCAATCCTTGGGGATCTCAGACGATATGAAAGAGAGGTTGAACAGGCTGGTAATAGGGGTTGCGACAATGGCGGCAGATAGTTTCAGAAATAGATGGTCCAGATTGTCAAGCCCAGCTGATTTGTACGGGTCCAGGTTTTGCAGCTCTTTCAGAACATCTGCTATCTGGATTTGGGTAAAGGAGAACCTGGAGAGGCTTGGGCGAGGAGCTGCGGGGGGGCGGAGCTGTTGGCCGAGGTTGGAGACCGTGTTACCTAGCCTCAGTGCAGTGGGCAGCTGGGAAGAGGTGCTCTTGTTCTCCATGGACTTCACAGTGTCCCAGAACTTTTTGGAGTTGGAGCTACAGGATGCAAACTTCTGCCTGAAGAAGCTGGCCTTAGCTTTCCTGACTGACTGCGTGTATTGGTTCCTGACTTCCCTGAACAGTTGCATATCACGGGGGCTATTCGATGCTATTGCAGTCCGCCACAGGATGTTTTTGTGCTGGTCGAGGGCAGTCAGGTCTGGAGTGAACCAAGGGCTGTATCTGTTCTTGGTTCTGCATTTTTTGAACGGAGCATGCTTATCTAAAATGGTGAGGAAGTTACTTTTGAAGAATGACCAGGCATCCTCAACTGACGGGATGAGGTCAATGTCCTTCCAGGATACCCGGGCCAGGTCGATTAGAAAGGCCTGCTCACAGAAGTGTTTTAGGGAGCGTTTGACAGTGATGAGGGGTGGTCATTTGACTGCGGCTCCATGGCGGATACAGGCAATGAGGCAGTGATCGCTGAGATCCTGGTTGAAGACAGCGGAGGTGTATTTGGAGGGCCAGTTCGTCAGGATGACGTCTATGCGGGTGCCCTTGTTTACAGAGTTAGGGTTGTACCTGGTGGGTTCCTTGATGATTTGAGTGAGATTGAGGGCATCTAGCTTAGATTGTAGGACTGCCGGGGTGTTAAGCATATCCCAGTTTAGGTCACCTAACAGAACAAACTCTTAAGCTAGATGGGGGGCGATCAATTCACAAATGGTGTCCAGGGCACAGCTGGGAGCTGAGGGTGGTCAGTAGCAGGCGGCAACAGTGAGAGACTTATTTCTGGAGAGAGTCATTTTCAAAATTAGTAGTTCGAACTGTTTGGGTATGGACCTGGAAAGTATGACATTACTTTGCAGGCTATCTCTGCAGTAGACTGCGACTCCGCCCCCTTTGGCAGTTCTATCTTGACGGAAGATGTTATAGTTGGGTATGGAAATCTCTGAATTTTTGGTGGCCTTCCTGAGCCAGGATTCAGACACGGCAAGGACATCAGGGTTAGCAGAGTGTGCTAAAGCAGTGAGTAAAACAAACTTAGGGAGGAGGCTTCTGATGTTGACATGCATAAAACCAAGGCTTTTTCGATCACAGAAGTCAACAAATGAGGGTACCTGGGGACATGCAGGGCCTGGGTTTACCTCCACATCACCCGCGGAACAGAGAAGGAGTAGTATGAGGGTGCGGCTAAAGGCTATCAAAACTGGTCGCCTAGAGCGTTGGGGGCAGAGGATAAGAGGAGCAGGTTTCTGGGCATGGTAGAATATATTCAGGGCATAATGCGCAGACAGGGGTATGGTGGGGTGCGGGTACAGCGGAGGTAAGCCCAGGCACTGGGTGATGATGAGAGAGCTTGTATCTCGGACATGCTGGTTATAATGGGTGAGGTCACCGCATGTGTGGGAGGTGGGACAAAGGAGGTAACAGGGGTATGCAGAGTGGATCTAGGGGCTCCATTGTGAACTAAAACAATGATAACTAACCTGAACAACAGTATACAAGGCATATTGACATTTGAGAGAGACATACAGCGAGGCATACAGTAATCACAGGTGTTGAATTGGGAAAGTTAGCTAAAAACAGTAGGCGAGGCTAATCAGCTAGCACAACAAACAGCAGGTAAATGGCGTTGACTAGGCAACTGGGCCGACAGATAAAACAAACAAGCAGAATCGAGTACCGTGATTAATGGACAGTCCAGCATGCGTCAGCTATGTAGCCAAGAGATCAGTGTCCAGGGGGCAGCGGTGGATGGGCAGGGAAGCTGGACTGGCGAGTGTTATCCAGGTTTAAAAAGAAACTAACAATGACTAAATAGCTTGTAGCTAGTTAGCTGGTTAGCGTCTGGAGGTTCTTGAGTGAGTCATAAAAATAAAATTAAAATGAAAAGTAATAGCGATTCCGCATCACAGTGGGTGAGGCAGGTTTCCGGAAGGTATAAACAAAATGAAAATCAAAAAGAGATAGAAAGTAAATGGGTTCAGAGAGTGTTTGGGACGCAGTGATTCAGACGGTTAGCAGGCCTGTGCTAACAAGCTAACAGTTCGTAGGCCCGGGCTAGACAAGCTAGCCGTTAGCAGGCCGAATTAGCAAGCAGGGAGATAGCGAGGGCTAGAGAGTTAACCTTTGGGGGACGTCGCGATGGGGTGAGTCTGTTTATTCCTCTTCATGCGGTGACATCGACAGACCGCTCGTGGGCCCGGGTAATTGTAGCCCAGGAGTATGCTACAGGTGCTCTAGTACGCTAGGTGAGCTGGAGACACAGCGTTTCAGAAAGCTCGCGGGCCTTGGCCAGCAGATGGATCTTGGGCGATGTCGCAACGGAAAAGCCTGTTGAAACCACCTCGGACGATTATGTCGGCGGACCAGTCGTGATGGATCGGCGGGGCTCCGTGTCGGCAGTAAAGGGTCCAGGCCAATTGGCAAAAGAGGTATTGTTGGACCTCTTCGGCTAGTCGGGAGATGGGCTTAGCTCGAGGCTAGCTCAAGGCTAACTGGTGCTTGCTTTGGGGCAGAGACGTTAGCCAGGAGTAGCCACACGGATTGCAGCTAGCTAGTTGCGATGATCCGGTGTAAAGGTTCAGAGCTTGCGGTAGGAATCCGGAGATGTGGCAGAGAAAAAGCAGTCTGATATGCTCTGGGTTGATGTCGCGCTGGTGTCCTAGTTAGCTTTGAAGACCGCTAGCAGTGGCTAACTGAGTACTAGCTAGTAGCTAGTTAGCTGGCTAGCTTCTGATGGGGGTTCCGGTTCTAAAGTATAGAAAAAGCAGATCCGTACCACATTGGGTGATGCGGGTTGCAGGAGAGTATATTCAGCCTATAGTTGGAAAGTGAGATTAAAATATGTATGAAATATATACAGAAAAAAACGAGGAAAACTATATTTACACCAGACAGGACGGGACAAGACAAAACAAAACACACGTCCGACTGCTACGCCATCTTGGATAGACTCTCCACATGGGGGTGGCCTGTCAAGAAGTCCAGGATCCAGTTGCAGAGGGGGGTGTTTAGTCCCAGGATCCTTAGCTTGGTGATGAGCTTTAAGGGTACTATGGTGTTGAACGCTGAGCTGTAGTCAATGAACAGCATTCTCACATAGGTGTTCCTTTTGTCCAGGTGGGAAAGGGCAGTGTGGAGTGCAATAGAGATTGCATCATCGGTGGATCTGTTTGGGCGGTATGCAAATTGGAGTGGGTCTAGCATTTCTGGGATAATGGTGTTGATGTGAACCATTACCAGCCTTTCAAAGCACTTCATGGCTACGGACATGAGTGTTACGGGTCTGTAGTCATTTAGGCAGGTTGCCCTTGTGTTCTTGGGCACAGGGACTATGGTGGTCTGCTTGAAGCATGTTGGTGTTACAGACTCAATCAGGGACATGTTGAAAATGTCAGTGAAGACACCTGCCAGTTGGTCAGCACATGCCCGGAGCGCACGTCCTAGCAATCCGTCTGGCCCCACAGCCTTGTGTATGCTGACCTGTTTAAAGGTCTTACTACATTTACATTTACATTTAAGTCATTTAGCAGACGCTCTTATCCAGAGCGACTTACAAATTGGTGCATTCACCTTATGACATCCAGTGGGACAGTCACTTAACAATAGTGCATCTAAAACTTAGGGGGGGTGGGGTGAGAGGGATTACTTAACCTATCCTAGGTATTCCTTAAAGAGGTGGGGTTTCAGGTGTCTCCGGAAGGTGGTGATTGACTCCGCTGTCCTGGCGTCGTGAGGGAGTTTGTTCCACCATTGGGGGGCCAGGGCAGCGAACAGTTTTGACTGGGCTGAGCGGGAGCTGTACTTCCTCAGTGGTAGGGAGGCGAGCAGGCCAGAGGTGGATGAACGTCGGCTATGGAGAGAGTGATCACACAGTCGTCCGAAACAGCTGATGCTCTCATGCATGCCTCAGTGTTGCTTGCCTCGAAGTCAGCATGGAAGTAATTTAGCTCGTCTGGTAGGCTTGTGTCACTGGGCAGCTCGTGGCTGTGCTTCCCTTTGTAGTCTGTAATAGTTTGCAAGCCCTGCCACATCCGACGAGCGTCGGTGCCGGTGTAGTATGATTCAATCTTCGCCCTGTATTGACACTTTGCCTGTTTGATGGTTCGTCGCAGGGCATAGTGGGATTTCTTGTAACCTTCCGGGTTAGAGTCCCACACCTTGAAAGCGGCAGCTCTACCCTTTAGCTCAGTGTGAATGTTGCCTGTAATCCATGGCTTCTGGTTGGGGTATGTACGTACAGTCACTGTGGGGACGACGTCCTCAATGCACTTATTGATAAAGCCAGTGACTGATGGGGTGTATTACTCAATGCCATCTGAAGAATCCCGGAACATGTTCCACTCTGTGATAGCAAAGCAGTCCTGTAGTTTAGCATCTGCTTCATCTGACCATTTTTTTTAATAGACCGAGTCACTGGTGCTTCCTGCTTTAATTTTTGCTTGTAAGCAGGAATCAGGAGGATAGAGTTGTGTTTGGATTTACCAAATGGAGGACGAGGGAGAGCTTTGTACGCGTCTCTGTGTGTGGAGTACAGGTGATCTAGAATTGTTTCCCCTCTGGTTGCACATTTAACATGTTGATAGAGATTTGGTAGAACTGATTTAAGTTTCCCTGCATTAAAGTCTCCGGCCACAAGGAGCGCCACTTCTGGGTGAGTGGTTTCCTGTTTGCTTATTTCCTTATACATCTGACTGAGTGTGGTCTTTGTGCCAGCATCGGTCTGTGGTGGTAAATAAACAGCCACGAAAAGTATAGCTGAGAACTCTCTAGGCAAGTAGTGTGGCCTGCAGTTTATCACAATATATTCCAATTCAGGTGAGCAAAATCTGGAGACTTCCTTAGATTTTGTGCACCAGCTGTTGTTTACAAATATGCACAGACCGCACCCCCTAGTCTTACCGGAGTGTGCTGTTCTATCCTGCCGATGCAGCATGTATCCCGCTAGCTGAATATCCATGTCGTCATTCAGCCACAATTCCATGAAGCATAGGATATTACAGTATTTGATGTCCCGTTGGTAGGATATTCGTGATCTTACCTCGTCTAGTTTATTGTCCAATGATTACACGTTGGCGAGTAATATAACGGCAGCTTTCCTAGTTGTCTTCTGCGGGTCCCAACGAGGCATCCGGCTCTTCGTCCTCTGCGTCACTTCCTTTCACGAATAATTGGGATGTCTGCCCTGTGGGGTGTTTGGAGAATATAATTTGAGTCCTGCTTGTTGTTGTTGAAGGAATCTTTGTCTAATCCGAGGTGAGTGATCGCTGTCCTGATATCCAGAAGCTCTTTTCTTCCGTAAGATACGGTTGCAGAAACATTATGTACAAAATAATTTACAAATATCGCAAAAAACCCCACATAATAGCACAATTGGTTAGGAGACTGTAAAACGGTGGTCATCTCCTCCGACGCATCCGGTTAGTTCTCTGGTACTCGAGGGTGCTTAGGCGGCCCATCATTACGTACGCCTGCCACCATCATTACGTGCATCTATGCAATATTTGACTTTGTTGATTGCCCCTCTATATCTATCTGCTCTTCAGATTGTTCCCTGTGTCAGCATTGATGTCATTACATTTTCCCATGTCCAGACGCTGTCCTTGTTGGTTCTTGTCTATTATACAATCAATGTTCACTTCCTGTACTTGCTTCTCATGTCATATCATCTGGCCTTACAACCACACAACCCTACCTAATGGCCTTACAAGCTATTCTGTATCAGCCAATTCCACATGTGCCCTTGTGCTGTGTCGTTTTTGAGTTAGTTAATAAATACCCTGAAATGGAAACCGTTTCTTCAACCATCATTCCTGTATCCTGACCGATGTGCCATAGTGGCAATATCCCTCCTCAACCTAGCCTAAGATGCAGTCCACCCGAGTTCTTTTCCTTAATACAAAGAATTAAAGCAATTGTTGTATTTTCTAAAGTCTAGCAACCTTGCCTTCAGGCATGCCAGCTAAGATGATTAGACAAGCAACTCTAACGTGTTTGCGAGCTTCAAATGGCTTGGTAGCTAGTTATGAGGTTTGGAGATTGGGAACTTATCTAGCTGGCTCGCTAAAGCAAACTTCATAATATTGCTAGGTGGCTAGTATTACAGGGAAAAATACAAAATATTTCTGTTTCATTTATTCATAAAGAAGGATTCAATAGGCTACATAGCTTGATCAAATTAATTTACAAAAATACCTCCTGCGAGTCCTGCCCATCACCGCCAGTTCAAATAAAATGCAGTGTGTGTCACTCGATACTGCTCCATTGCGCACCTGCGAAGGAACCACTTACTAGTGAGAAAAGGGAGGGGGGTACTCTTTTACCTGGTCAGTGTGCCTCCTCCATAAAATCCTGCTGACAGAACCTTTTTATAAATAATTATGATAAAACGTGGGCTTAAATTAAGTTTAGAAATTAATTTCACAACAGAAACATTTTAAAACAGAAAACAATCTGAGGAGGCACCTGCTCCCTATGGGCATGACACCTCTGATGCAGGTTCAATCTTGATTGCAGGGAAATTGAAAATACTTCAGGGGAGACCGTATAATTGCAGTTTTACTCCACAGATCAAAAGTAGTCATGATATAGTAGTATTTATGATATAATAATGATAAAAGAAAATGTAATTTAATAATGTTTGAAGTTGCTATTTTATTATGAGTGGCAAGTCAGCCCTCTTCTTGTCCAGCTATATACCACCTTAACACACTTAATTGTATGAGGAATAATAAGTAATTAGGAGAAGCTTATTTTCTAATACAAGATACGATCAATTGAACACTTAACACATATCAAAGTACATGAAATTTAACACTATTCTTAAACCTTTCACAGACCGTAAACCAATAACATGTTACTCCCATTTACTCTATTAGTGACATAAAAAAATCATGAAACAAACAGATACTCTGGAAGAAGTGAATAACGTAAGAGTTCAAACTACCCCATGGAATAGAAAACATTTTCAACACATATTGCTATATCAGTATTGACACATTCAATTTGTCACTTTTTCCATTACTTTCCACTTCATTGCATTTGTCTTGCTATTGTATCACTGGTTTCTCTTCCCCTTTTGCAATTATCTCTGATTGTAATATTTCTGAATTTCTCCAGGTACTATGTGAGATGATAATAAACCCCGTGTTAAAGGCACACGTGTACTCAATGATCCTTAACCAGTCTATTTATACTCCGTTCTTAAAATTTCAAGAGGCAAATGAGAAAGCCAATGAGGCTGAATGAGAAGTATATGGGTAAAATTTCTAGCAAACGACATGTTCAGTGATGGATACAATTATTGAAAACAAAAAACTACATTTTAAGTGAGAGGTAGGCAACTCCTTTAAGAGTATAAATTAGCCTGTTTGAGAAGGTTTGAATCCTAAGCAACCTGCCTACACATAGTTTGAAGTATAATACATACATACTGTAGCTACTGTAGTAGGAAAAGTGCTGGAAAACCTTGGTAAGCATGGGTGGAATAGGGTGGAATAGGGATTGTGGTGCTTATGTGAACTTCAGACCAATGTCTATTTCTCAATTAATATATCTTTTTTTCACGTTTTTATGCTGGAAGGGGATTACACAACATTATTACACAACATTATAATACAGCATAACTCAGCAATAAGAGTTAAGTAAAATTAAACAATAATAAGAAATGGCAACATAAATAATGTAGGTGTTAGTACTTATTTCATATTCTAACAGCTGATTTTCCAGAGGGCAGCGAAAAACCAGAAACCCATTTAAGCCAATATGGCAAGTTCCCAGGAAATAGACATGTACCCACTAACTATTTACATGAAAATATACCTTAACTGACTTGTCTAGTTAAATAAAGGTAAAAAAATAAATTATCCTGTGATGATTGTGTTTTCAGCCACCTGTAGGTTGTGGGTGCATTAAATGCGCTACAGTCAATTTTGAGTGCATATTGTGGTGGCTTTTTTCTGCTTTACCAAATGAGAAGAGTTACAAACTTCACACACCAGTCAGAGTTATACTTAAACTACATCTTTAATAATAATACGTTTTGCAATAGCATTTGACTTTCAACAATTCACTATTTCTAATGCACCGTTGAGTGACTACAGAAAAGTACAAATATATTTTATAGCGAAGATACACCCCGCTCAACTTGCATGACGAACCACAGATCTTAGGAACAGTTCACAAAGGTTAAGATTTGTATGAAAGATATCTATAAAACATAGCAGACAGTTACTGCTGTCAACAGTTTTCATTGTAAAGACCAGTGTCTGGCCCCCTTACTCCAAAAGGGAACCCTCTCTCCCTGGTATGGCATAGAACAGAACCATTAGCTCATGTTCTCTGGAATGCTCTTTAGGTTTTATCACCCAAAGACATCGTAAAAGGCCCATCCTCAGTGGAACACACACACACAATAGTTAACAGAATAGTCTATTCTGTCAAATAAAAAAAACATTATAATGCAATAAAAGAAGCATTATATAATCTTGCAATTTTCCACGACAATATCTACTTATATTAAATATATATAATTATTAATATATGCCTACTGTATGATAGCTTGCAAATTAATTATCTAACTAACGTTATCCTGCCTAGCTGGAACTTCTGAAGAGAAATGTTTTATTTCTACAAAAGATAATCAAACAAAAACACATTTACTTTTTAAGAGACGTGTTTGTGCCGTCATGTGCATTAGTATCACAATTTGTAACTTATTTGCATTTGTTTTTACTTACACTTGTATGTTGACTTCTCCATTGATGTTGTTTTTAAGTTTTCGGTGATTTTTCTTCGCGGATGTACAATTGTTGTGAATTCAATTATAGGGAAGGTTCAGGCCCCGGAGTGAACATAATTGCTGACTAAAAACGAGGGCTCAGGGGCTTACGTTGCAAACTTCCCTTGCTTGGCTAATCATTTGGACCACCCTCCAAGATGGTGACAGGGATTCCCCCAAGGGCATAAGGCGAGGGTAAGTGGACGAGGGTGTGTCTTTTAAGTGTTTGGACCACAGCCTCTATTTCAATGAGACCACACATACTAGGCACACTTGAACTCTCACCCTCAACTAGGCGAGGTAGGCTACTGAAGTTGAAGCAGCAAATTTTGAGTGTATGAATAATGCGAAGAATATGTGCTTTAATTACAGTCGGTAAGCTAATACATAAAAAGCAGAAAGAGGACCGTTTCAAAATAATCTGTGGTACAGCAAAAATATTTTCATTCCAAAGTCGTCTGTCTGACCACCCACTCCAGCATGCAGCATGAAAATTGCAGAACATGCTGCAATGATCTCGGTTGGAACCCGCATGTCAGTACACAACACAATGCTCATCATGTCATCCCTCATTTTAGGAGGAACAGATGGTGACAGGGGTCTTAGCAGAGTCAGGCAACCAGGGAAGACCAGTCTCTGACAGAGGTGAGGTGCATTTTTGCACAAGCCAGATGCTATTTTAAGGCATTCTGACAAACCTCCAAAGTTTACACATTTTTTATTTTATTTTACCTTTATTTAACCAGGTAAGCTAGTTGTGAGCAAGTTCTCCTTTACAACTGTGACCTGGAAAAGATAAAGCAAAGCAGTGCAACAGAAACAACAACACAGATTTACACATGGAATAAACAAGCGCACAGTCAATAACACAATAGAAAAAATAAAGTCTATATACAGTGTGTGCAAATGGCGTGAGGAGGTAAGGCAATATATAGGCCACAGAAGCGAAGTAATTACAAATTAGCAAATGAACACTGGAATGATAGATGTGCAGATGGTGAGGTGCAAGTAGAAATCCTGGTGTGCAAATGAGCAAAAAAGTAAACAAAAACAATATGGGATGAGGTAGGTAGATTGGGTGGGCTATCTACAGATGGGCTATAAACAGCTGCAGCGATCGGTTAGCTGGTCAGATAGCTGCTGTTTAAAGTTAGTGAGGGAAATATAGGTCCAGCTTCAGCGATTTTTGGAATTCGTTCCAGTAATTGGCAGCAGAGAACTGGAAGGAATGGCGACCAAGGAGGTTTTGGCATTGTGGATGACCAGTGAGATATACCTGCTGGAGCACGTGCTATGAGTGGGTGTTGTTATCGTGACCAGTGAGCTGAGATAAGGCGGAGCTTTACTTAGCATAGACTTATGGATGACCTGGAGCCAGTGGGTCTGGCGACGAATATGTAGCGAGGGCCAACCGACTAGAGCATTCAAGTCGCAGTGGTGTGTGGAAAAAGGGGCTTTGGTGACAAAACGGATGGCACTGTGATTGTCTGCATCCAGTTTGCTGAGTAGAGTATTGGAAGCTATTTTGTAAATGACATCGCCAAAGTCGAGGATCAGCAGGATAGTCAGTTTTAGGAGGTTAGGTTTGGCGGCGTGAGTGAAGGAGGCTTTGTTGCGAAATAGGAAGCAGATTCTAGATTTAATTTTGGATTGGAGATGTTTAATATGTGTCTGGAAGGAGAGTTTACAGTCTAGCCAGTTGTCCACATATCCTAAGTCAGAACCGTTCATAGTAGTGATGCTAGTTGGGTGGGCGGGTGCGGGCAGCGAACGGTTGAAAAGCATGCATTTAGTTTTACTAGCATCTAAGAGCAGTTGGAGGCCACGGAAGGAGTGTTGTATGGCATTGAAGCTCGTTTGGAGGTTAGTTAACACAATGTCCAAAAAGGGCCAGATGTATACAGACTGCTGCCGTCTGCGTAGAGGTGGATCAGGGAATCACCCACAGCAAGATTGACATCGTTGATATATACAGAGAAAAGAGTCGGCCCGAGAATTGAACCCTGTGGTACCCCCACAGAGACTGCCAGAGACAGTTCAGACACACTGAACTCTGTCTGAATAGTAGTTGTTGAACCAGGCGAGGCAGTCATTTGAGAAACCAAGGCTGTTGAGTCTGCTGATAAGAACACAGTGATTGTAGAACGCCTTGGCCAGGTCTATGAAGACGACTGCACAGTATTGTCTTTTATCGATGGCTGTTATGATATCGTTTAGTACGTTGAGCATGGCTGAGGTGCACCCGTGACCAGCTCGAAAATCGGATTGCACAGCGGAGAAGGTACGGTGGGATTTGAAATGGTCAGTAATCTGTTCATTAACTTGGCTTTCGAAGACATTAGAAAGCCAGGGCAGGATGGATATAGGTCTACAACAGTTTGGGTCTAGTTTGGCCCATTGAAGAGGGATCTTTAGGGATCTCGAACGATACGAAAGAGATTTTGAACAAACTGATAAGTTGCAACAATGGCGGTGGAATTGTTTTGAAAAAGAGGGACCAGATTGTCTTGCCCAGCTGATTTGTTCGGGTCTAGGTTTTGCAACTCTTTCAGAACATCTATCTGGATTTGGGTGAAAGAGAAGCTCTGGAGATTTGGGTAAATAGCTTGCAGGGGGTGCGGAGCTGTTGGCCGAGGTTGGGGTAGCCAGGAGGAAAGCAAGGCCAGCCATAGAGAAATGCTTATTGAAATTCTCAATTATCGTGGATTTATCAGTGGTGATAGTGTTACCTAGCCTCAGTGCATTGGGCAGCCGGGAGGAGGTGCTCTTATTCTCCATGGACTTTACAGTGTCCCAAAATTTTGGGAATTAGAGCTACAAGGATGCAAATTTCTGTTTGAAAAAGCTAACCTTTGCTTTCCTGACTGACTGCGTATTTGGTTCCTAACTTCCCTGAAAAGCTGCATATCGCGGGGACTTTTCGATGCAAGTGCAGTCCACCACAGGATGTTTTGTGCTGGTCGAGGGCAGTCAGGTCTGGAGTGAACCACAGGTTCTTAGTTCTACATTTTTTGAAAGGGGCATGCTTATTTAAGATGGTGAATAAATTACTTTTAAAGAACAACCAGGCATCCTTGACTGATGGGATGAGGTCAATATCCATCCAGGATATCCGGGCCAAGTCGATTAGAAATGCCTGCTCGCAGAAGTGTTTTTGGGAGCATTTGACAGTGATGAGAGGTGGTCATTTGACCACAGACCCATACCAGGTGCAGGCAATGAGGCATTGATCGCTGAGATCCTTATTGAAAACAGCAGAGGTGTATTTGGAGGGCAAGTTGGTCAGGATAATATCTATGAGGGTGCCCATGTTTATGGATTTAGGGTTGTACCTGGTGGGTTCCTTGATAATTTGTGTGAGATTGAGGGCATCAAGCTGCTTAGATTGTAGGTTGCATCTCTGGACGGGATAGTTATGCTGGGTGAGGTCACCACATGTTTGGGAGGTGGGACAAAGGAGGTATCTGAGTCATGTTGAGTGGGACTAGGGGTTCCGCAGTAAACTAAAACAATGACAACTATCCTAAACAACAGTGTACAAGGCATATTGACATTTTGAGAGAGCTAGCTAAGACAACTACGGGTAAGACAACAACAGCTAATCAGCTATGAAAACAACAACAGGTAAATTGGGAAGAGATGGTCGGTTAACTACACACAGGGCCTGAGTTCGAGGCTGGGGCCGGCAGATAAACAAAACAATAAACAAAATGGAATACCGTGATTAATGAACAGTCCAGCAGGCATCAGCTATGTAGCCAAGTGATCATAGGGTCCAGTGAACAGCAATAGATGGAACAGGGAAGCCGCGGGGTAGTCGTTACTACGCTAGCACGCGGGAGACACAGCGTTTAAAATTAGCAGGCCCGGGGAAAGTGGAAGCGTCTGCTCCGACGTCTGGCAAAAGCCGGTTGAGGGCACAGTAGATGGAGTTACATCAGTGGACCAGTCGTGGTGGTACGGCGGGGCCAGATGGCGAAGGAGGTATTGTAGTTGTAGTAATTTAGTTTGCTAGCCGGGAGATGCGCCTAGCTCGCGCTATCGTCAGGCAGGAGCATTAGCCACTCGGTAGCAGCTAGCTTGCAGTGATGATCTGATGCAAAGGTCCAGGACTTACGGCAAGGATCCAGTTGTGTAGTGGATTCTAGCCGTGTTGGGGGTAGAGTCCGAGAGGCATCGGCTGAGTAGCCGAGTGATCACCGCGTAGGCCGGGAGGTGGGCTCAGGGCTAGCTTCGGGGCTGGGTCACTCGGTGGCAGCTTGCTAGCTGTGACGATCAGGAGTAATGGTCCAGGGTCCAACTGTATCAAGGGTTAATAGAGCCTTTTCCCAATGACACAAAACATGTAAAACAAAAATGTGAGGAAGACCTGGGAGATGCTATTGATGATGATGAATGGATACAGATATGTTAGAATGCCCAGTCATGTTCATATAATCTCAGACATAAATTTCTGTAGTTTAAGACCATCCATAGAATGTACTATATGCCAGTGAAACTGAATATCATGCACTCAGTAATTGTATTATTCTGCTTGAGGTGTAAAGCACAAAGGGGACATATTAGCATATTTTGTGGTCTTGTGAAGGCTGTCTGAATTCTGGCAAAGAGTATGTACTTTTATTTCAGCATGTCTACAGATTCTCCCTTCTCCCTGTTTTAGTTGGCTTGGAAATGTTGATACTGGAGACTGTTTTAGAAGAAACTGTGTAACTGACTATTTATAGTGGCTAATAAATGCATTGCCATTAATTGGAAGGTTGGTTATCCTCTCATAATGTATGGAAGAAATGTCAAGTTATGTAGAGTATCACTAGATGTATTTTAAGACTAAAGATATACTATGCAACTTTCATGAGGTATGGATGCCTTATATGGAATACTGTACAAAAAAATGTCTGTGTTGAAAACATGCCCACTTCAGGTTAGATCTAGGCAATTCCTAGCTGGTGGGCTGCTCAGTCCTGACCCTGGGGGTCTGCTGTACTGTTGTTACTTTGGCCTTGCCCTAACACACCTGAAACCAATAATGAATGTTTCACTAAGATCCTAAAGTTGAGTGGGTTCTGTTGGGTTGGGGTACTTCAGGGCCATAGACCCCTAGAGGCAGGACGGGGTGACCCATCTATATTGTGTGCAAGTAACAAGAGCTCTACAGTACTATTAGGCCTATGACATGAATTATATGGAGGGTGTACTGTCTCTGTCTGTTAATGTGTAGGTGTACTGTATGTGTGTTCATTCAACTTTCCCTAAGTTGAATGACATAAAAAAGAGAAGGGAAGGATGTTGTGTGGAGGAGAGAGTTGAGTTATTGACTAGACTGTTGGGAGATGGGTGTGTAGGAGGCTTGGGTTGGCTGGGCGGTCTGGCTGCAATTTGATATAGTTTTAAAGACAATCATAAGTTGTCTTTGTACTTTTATTTGTAAGAGTTGTTCATTTGTTAGGCTATTGGTTAAAGGTGCAACACAATATTGATTATTGAATTATCATGGATCTAGTTCAGTCTTATCAGTCACATAAACATATTTAATCATCTCTTACCAAGCTTGATGAGTGTGGGCATTTTTGCTTACTTGTTGTTCTTAGTAGAGATGGCTAGATGGGTCATATTAGATTGTGTAGAAATGCAGGAAATGTGCTTTAGATGCCCCCCCAAAAATGGGAGGACCCCCAAACCCCCTGCCAAATTATGTCCCCCTCTGCAAATAGCACTGCTGGGTGATTTAAAAAGTTAGTCAAGTGATCAATAATACTCTTAGCAAAAATGTTTATTTTTAATTTACAAAATGTAGAATATATGAGAAAAATCACAGCACAATTTAAAACATATGGCAAATATAAATCAAAACGGGATATGTTCAGAGATAGATTGGAGAGGTTTAGGGTAGCTGAAGGATGGAACAAAAAACCAACAAAAGATAACAGTTGTAAAATATTTTGTCCGTAAAACGTATATAGTGTAAGGGTTTTCTTCTGGTGAAAGAGAGGCGGACCAAAATTCAGCGTGGTGGTTATTCATGTTTTTAATAAAGAAGACTATACATGAACAGACTAAACGAAACAAGAAAAGTGCAACCCTAAACAGTCCTATCTGGTGCAAACACAGAGACAGGAACAATCACCCACAAAACCCAACACAAAACAGGCTACCTAAATATGGTTCCCAATCAGAGACAATGACTAACACCTGCCTCTGATTGAGAACCATATCAGGCCAAACATAGAAATAGACAAACCAGACACACAACATAGAATGCCCACCCAGCTCACATCCTGACCAACACTAAAACAAGGAAAACACATACGATCGATGGACAGAACATGACATATAGTATGTATAAGCTAGAAATATTGCTGTCCATTAGTTAACTCGAATTAGGGGAGGGATTGTAGGGTTAGGGGAAAATAAAAAAAGAAAACATATTTTAAAATATATATGGTACCAGTCAAAAGTTTAGACAGAACTACTCATTCAAGGTTTATTTTTTATTTGTACTATTTTGTACATTGTAGAACAATAGTGAAGACATCAAAACTATGAAATAACACATATGGAATCATGTAGTAAGCAAACAATTGTTAAACTAATCAAAATATATTTTATATTTGAGATTCTTCAAAGTACCCACCCTTTGCCTTGATGACAGCTTGCACACTCTTGGCATCCTCTCAACCAGCTTTATGAGGTAGTCACCTGGAATGCATTTCAATTAACAGGTGTGCCTTGTTAAAAGTTAATGTCTGGAATTTCTTAATGTATTTGAGTCAGTTGTGTTGTGACAATGTAGGCATGGAGTGCACCTCCCAGATGAGGGCAACGATCTCTTACTGAGCTGGTCTCTCCTCTGTTCTAGCAGGTTGCATACACCACCGCTGTCATACCCTGATCTGTTTCACCTGTCTAGTGCTTGTCTCCACCCCCCTCCAGGTGTCGCCCATTTTCCCCATTATCTCCTGTGCATTTATAACTATATTTTCTGTTTGTCTGTTGCCAGTTCGTCTTGTCTCGTCAAGCCTACCAGCGGTTTTCCTGTGCTCCTTTTTTCCCCCTCTCTACTCCCTATTGTCTAGTTTTCCCGTTTTGACCAATCTGCCTGCCCTGACCCTGACCCTGCCTGCCGTTCTGTACCTTTTGGACTCTGCTCTGGATTACTGACCACTGCCTGCACTTGACCTGTCGTTTGCCTGCCCCTTGTTTTTGTAATAATGTTTTGTTACTGTCTGTGTCTTATCCTGAGGTCTGATAACCACGCCCACTGCCACTTGCCTACCAATCCACAAACCCAAAGGTTATTTTAAGAGCCACTTAATAAATGCAAATAAGTGTGTGTTTGTGTGTGTGTGTGTGTCGGGAGGGAGGGAGTGGGCTGTCAAAACTAGAAATTAAATAATGGACAAAATATTTATTCCGGGATGAAAACCCATAATCTTTAGCTCCACAGGCGATAACTATAACCATTACACTATGAACCATGTTCTGAAAACATTGGAAAGTCTGGAAGCGTTCGTTCCAAAATTATCTTGTTAATTCACTCAGTACAGATTGAGCGTTTATTTCTCTTGCTATGTTAAAATGCAATAGTCTAAAACAGTTGACTTAAACTCATTTAATCACGTAGTTAACCAAGTTGACAAACATGTCAATTTCTTTTGACTGCACACAGCAAGGCACACAATTTAAGCAAGTTTTAAGTCAACTTTTAGCCGGTGCTAAATGCACCAAAATGGGCACCCGGGCAAGATTAATTGAACCCCCACAATGATTCTGATGTTGTTTTACCTGGGTGCACCTTGCGCAGCCCCCACAACCCCTGACTACTTTTTATTTGTGAATGAATAGTGTCTTGAAACTGTGTTAATCAGTCAGCAAAATGTTTCATTATAATAATGACAAGAACGCAGGAGAGCGAGCATATGCTGGAGCTGGACTGTTTTCTACATGTTTGAAACAGCGATGTTGTCAATCGAGACGGTCTGATGCTAGCACGCATTTGCACACTGGCAGGACACAACTGAACCTTGACTCTGTTTACCTGTGCTTTTGTGGTTCAACCATTGACTATATGTGGTTCGTAATTAGTTTGCTGTTTCTTAACAAAGCAATTTCTTTAGAATTATTGAAATAATACATCTTCAAATATCAGGAACGAGAACACAAAAGTTCTCAAAAGCCCGAAATGATGTTGGAATCAACTGGGTAGGTAGCAAACAGAGGACATAGAAGGCACAGCATGTGGATATGTTGTGATGGAAAGTGTGGTGTGTGTTTTTGTGTTTGGAAAAGTGTGGAGTTAAGTGAGTGAAAAAGGAAAATGGTTGCAAATGCCAGAGCCCATGTGTGTCCGCGAGCAGGAGCTGTGACAGAGGGAGCTTTCAATTCTTTTCAGATATGGGATAGACATTTTAAAAGAAACTATCGATATAGTTGATGTATTTATTGTCCTATCATGAAGGAACAGTCTCCAACCCTATACTCTAGAAACCCACCTGAGCGACCCTCACACTAAGGAGAAGTCCTTATCTGTTCTATAGGCCTACTGCAAGTAGCCGATAGGCAGCCAAGACAGAAAGATGAACGCAATCAGAGACCCACAAAAGCAGCACTGCCCCCTCAAGAGTCTGAGCCTGCCTGGCAGTTTTGGTACAACAAAGCCAAAGCCCCCGGATTGGTGAGCAAAATTTACAAGGAATTTCTCAAAGCTGCTAATGAGAACCTTGACAAACTTGTACCTGGCCAGTGAGAATTCCGGTGGAGTGCCCCCACCCAGGTAGTGGCAGTGTTGGCAACACTAGCTGCATAAGCCCGTGGGGAGGGGGTCACACTAGCACAATCAGAGAGGGGGAAAATTATTGTGGCCCTGGTGGCACAAAATAATCAAAAGGTTTGACTGCACCAGCGTGTGTGTCAGAGTAGGAGGGTGTGGTGTATACTGAGCTCCATCAGCTAGCACTAGAAATTGGTTAATCAAATCTCCCCATTCTTGCTCTATTTTGCATGCCTGCTCAAACAGCTACAACTGCATATGCATTTGCACATCATGTCTTCTCTTTAGTTGGGCTCGGGGATGGAACAACTGAACATCTGAGCTTGTGGTTGTTTTTAAGGGAAGGGTGGGGAGTGTGTATGATTGTGTGTGTGTACTGTATGTATCCCACTATTGGGGGGATATTGGGTAATGATGTTAGTGACAATAAAGGATGAATCACAATAATTGTTTACCAAAATAATATTTGCTTGCCAAAAATGTAATTTTTGTGATGCCAACCCTGGTTATAGGTAACAGTATGAACTGCCTTCATTATTACGTATATTATTCAATAATTGTCAAAATAAATTAAGATATGCAAGGTTATTTATATGTATTTGATTAGATAATTGTATACAATATAATTGACGTGAGGGCGTTGGAAATGCTTTTGGCAGTTAATCTGCTTCTGTGGGTGGCACTGTCTGTTCTTTTTAAAGGATGTGTCCCAATCTCTCAAAGGCCCTAGGATCCAGGTGGACAGGGGTAGACTGCCAGTCACTGGGACAACAACACAACTTAGGATGGGGGGGGAGGTTTTAGCTGGTGGAATAGTGGAGAACAATTGGAGGTTTACTCAGTAGCAGTACAAATACCATGGTATTGCTATATGGATAGTCAATCATTATGGTACTTTTTAAGGGTGAGTTTTCAAACATATATTATGATAAATAGAATTTAAACTTGTATCTCATTAACGTAAATGGTGAAATACATGTAGCCAGTTATAATTGTAATGGCTTAGCAGATAATAAGAGAAGAAAATCAGTATTTACCTGGCAAAAAAATAAGTTATATAATATCTATCGTTTAAAGGGGGGCTCCCAATCACAGCCAGTTGTGACACAGCCTGGATTTGAACCAGGTTGTCTGTAGTGACGCCTCTAGCACTGAGATGCAGTGTCTTAGACTGTTGTGCCACTCGGGAGCCAAATCACACTAGAAACTATCACCCTCATGCACTTAAGGAAATCACAAGTATCATGGATATATTGGAACTAGTGGATATATGGAGGCTTAAATATCCTGACCTAGTGAGATATGCATGGCGGAGGCTCAATCAAGCTCGTCATCTTGACTACTTTCTTCATTTAGGTAAGATACTGTACATTCTGTGATATTGGGATAAAATATACATCCTTTCTACATATAGTGAAAAACGGTATTTGAGCTTCCTGTAATATGACTAACAAATAAATGAGAAGAAAGTGAATGCTGGATCATTACATACATATAGACGAGGGAGGACACTTTATTGGTCTTCATGTTTTAAAAAAAAGACTTGGCTTTGAGGTTTATGCTAAAGCTTTCATTCTGACATCAATGGTAACATGATTGTCGCAACCTTTGTTGCTCTGAGGTAAAGTGGGAAAAAATGAACTCACCAAAGCAAAGCATTCTTCATGTCAAAGTGACAAGTCTCTAAATGTAATGACTAAAGCTTTCAAGCTTCAGACTTTCAAAATCGCATATAATGCTGAATGGGAGTTATGTACAAATTGTTTTGTTTTTTGTATTTAAAGGTGCCCTTTATAGAGAGTCGAGGAGCAAGTGGCACAAAATTAGTCACCCTAAAAGTGTACCCAATGTATGGTGGTGTCAATCATAAATTAAGTCACTTAGAAAATGATGATGTGTTTCTGTTGGGCCTCTGTCTATGAGAATGTGAACCTCTGCTTCCCTCACGTCTATAGTGTATTTGTGTGCAGAGCAGAGCAGTGGACAGGGTCAGCTGTATGCAGGCTTCAGGCTCACCGAGGAGTTCTATTGAGAGTCAGCTGAGAGAGAATGCGCGCTCGTGTTCTGTTGGTCTATTCTATTCACAGTGCCTGTTCAACGGACTCTCAGAACCTCTGAGGACAGTGGCATTGAAAATGGTTTTCATTCGAGGGTCCTGACTAGTAGATTTGTCCCGTGTCTTATCTAGTTACCCAGCCTCTTTATCTTATTTGTAGGTGAACTCTCTCTGAACCTCCCCCTCGCCTGGGCACACTCCTCTTATCACTTTTACAAAGCCAAAGGTGAAGATTACCATCGGACCTGAGGTAATACACGGTGGAGCTCAGGAGCTAGCTAGGGTGGCCGAGGGGAGGGTGGTGGAAGAGCGCTTACCTCTGGAGCTGTTCATGCACCCATGATCTCATATAATTATTGTTCTGTCTAGGAGTGCTTCTATTTTGGAGTGAATTGATAGAATTAGAAAGATCTAGTGCTAGTTAAAAATGTGAAGAAAATGTCAAAAGAGACAGAAAACACAAGAATTTAGACATAGGCTAATACAATGTGTGCTTATTTATTTATAGAAATCAGAAAACAGTCTTCCTCATTTCCATTAGCATAGTTTATTGACATGAATCCTGTTGACTCATGTGCAATAATTGTGCCATCAATGACACTCAGAAGTGAATGGCATATTTAAAGCACACTAACCAGTTCACACTAGCATTAAAGACATCCACATGCAATCCACTCATTGTCAGAGAAGTGCTCTTGGGAAACATAGGTTGGCACTCAACCCCAGCTCGCTAGGCATCCTCATCCCTGGCATCCCTCAGTGTTAGCAGGGAAATCGCCCACATCAGAGACAGCATGGCATGCAATCGGGCCTGACATGCCAGGAATCTCAAAGCCATTTCTTCTGATGCAGAGAAAGAGAGCTGGATGACTGACATAGAGATGCTGTAGCATCTCATCTTTACTGTCAAACAAGCGTGCAAAAAACATCTCACAGAAAGAGAGGAGACCGGGCTGGGATGGGAACGGGGCTGGGGAGAGGATTGAGATAGGGGGCTGGGACTAGGAGATGGGAACGGGGCTGGGGAGAGGATTGAGATAGGGGGCTGGGACTAGGAGATGGGAATGGGGCTGGCTCCCTTGAAGCAGGAGAATGTAAGGAACAGACCTGGGATACCTATAGTTTTAACTATGCTTTGTGTAAAGTAAAACAAATTACAAGGGAACAAACAGTTACTTTGGAGGTGACTACAACTTTCTGACTCTGTATACTTATTCACTCAAGACATTTCAGATTTTCATTTTTAATTCATTTGTAAACATTTTGAAAAATGTAATTCCACTTTGAAATTTTGGGATATTGTGTATAGGCCGGTGACCAAAAATCTCTATTGAATACATTTTTAGTTTATCTTGTAACACAACAAAATGTGGAAAAAGACAAGGGATGTGAATACTTTCTGAAGGCACTGTACAGTATATGTGGGTATAACATACGGTGGCTATCAAAAGGGATGCAGGTTAGAGTGTTGGACCAGTAACTGCAAGGTTGCAGGGTTAAATACCGGAGTTGACAAAGTAAAAAATTGGTTGATGTGCCCTTGACCAAGGCACTTAACCCTCATTTGCTCCAGGGGTGTTGTACTACTATGTCTGACCCTGTAAAACAACACATTTCACTGCACCAATCTGGTGTATGTGACGCAATACAACATATTAAAAACAAATGCATTATTATATTTAATTTAATACAAATTCAAAACAAAATACAGTGAAAAGTATGTGCATTTAATTAAAACATTCTAAAATCCTTAATCAACTCATTAGGTTTGGCGCTATACTGTCATTTGCGCTACAGAAGCCTATAGCTTGGGTCTCCAAATGTCATTATTTCAAGTTATAAGGCCAGCATTGCATAAACTCAACTGTGGAATAAGTTATATGTTGATATGCTTCAGTTTTATGCCACATGACTGGTTTTGCATTTGTCTCCAGAGATCATAATGTAACATAGATCTAAAACAATATACGTTTATATATTTACAATCCCCTTATCCAAATGGTTACTCATTTACCTAAAGTGGTTATTATCGAATATATTTGTTAAAAACACCTTGAGGATGGATCCTAAACAATGTTTGCCGTGTTTCTGTCGATATTATGTAGCTAACTTTGAAAAAAGTTTGGTGTTATAGTTGTAGCATTTTTCGGTCGATTTCTCAGCCAAGCATGGTGAAGAAACGGGAGCTTTTTCGCCAACAAAAAATAATATTTTTGGAAAAAAGGAACATTTGCTATCTAACTGGGAGTTTCCTGAGTGAAAGCATCCAAAGTTCTTCAAGGGTAAATGATTTAATTTCGTTGCTTTTCTTATTTTTGTGAAAATGTTGCCTGCTGCCAGCAGAGCCTAGCATAGCATTATGCCATGTTAAACGTACACAAATGCTTGCCTAGCGTTGGCTGTAACGCATATTTTGAAAATCTGAGATGACAGTGTTGTTAATAACTAAGAAAAAAAATAATTCCACAAATTAAGTTAAGAAAGCACACCTGTTAATTAAAATGCATTCCAGGTGACTACCTCATGAAGCTGGTTAAGAGAATGCCAAGAGTGTACAAAGCTGTCATCAAGGCAAAGGGTGGCTATTTGAAGAATCTCAAATATAAAATATATTTTGATTTGTTTAACACCTTTTTGGTTATTATATGATTCCATATGTGTTAATTCATAGTAGAAAATAGTAAACAATGAAGGAAAACCCTTCAAAGAGTTGGTGTTCTTTTGACCAGTAGTATACATATACATACAATTGAAATCGGAAGTTTACATACACCTTAGCCAAATACATTTAAATTCAGTTTTTCACAATTCCTGACATTTATTCAGAGTAAAAATTCCCTGTCTTAGGATCAACATTTTATTTTAAGACTGTGAAGTGAGAGAATTATTTATTTCAGCTTTTCTTTCATCACATTCCCAGTGGGTCAGAAGTTTACATACACTCAATTGGTATTCGGTAGCATTGCCTTTAAACTGTTTTACTTGGATCAAACATTTCTGGTAGCCTTCCACAAGCTTCCCACAATAAGTTGGGTGAATTTTGGCCAATTCCTCCTGACAGAGCTGGTGTAACTGAGTCAGGTTTGTATAGGCCTCCTTGCTCGCACACGCTTTTTCAGTTCCGCCCACAAATGTTCTATTGGATTGAGGTCAGGGCTTTGTGATGGCCAGTCGAATACCTTGACTTTGTTGTCCTTAAGCCATTTAACCACAACTTTAGAAGTATGCTTGGGGTCATTATCCATTTGGAAGACCTATTTGCGACCAAGCTTTAACTTCCTGACTGATCTCTTGAGATGTTGCTTCAATATATCCACAAAGGCTTCCCCCCTCATGAAGCCATCTATATTGTGCACCAGTCCCTCCTGCAACAAAGCACCCCTACAACATGATGCTGCCACCCCCGAGCTTCACCGTTGGGATGGTGGAACTCGGCTTGCAAGCCTCCCCAAATATAACGATATGACCAAACAGTTCTATTTTTGTTTCATCAGCACATTTCTCCAAAAAGTATGATCTTTGTCCCCATGTGCAGTTGCAAACCGTAGTCTGGCTTTTTTTACGGCAGTTTTGGAGCAGTGGCTTCTTCCTTGCTGAGCGGCCTTTCAGGTTATGTCTTTAGAACTCGTTTTTACTGTGGATATAGATACTTTTGTAGCTGTTTCCTCCAGCATCTTCACAAGGTCTTTTGCTGTTGTTCTGGGATTGATTTTCACTATTCATCTCTAGGAGACAGAACGCGTCTCCTTCCTGAGCGGTATGACGGCTGTGTGGTCCCACTGTGTTTATACTTGTGTAGACATTGTTAATGTTGTTAATGACTATTGTATTTATAAGTCCAAAAGTGGATGCAGCATTTGTGCAAGTTTGAGCATGTGTCCATTAGGCATATTTTTTTATCAGCATGAATTAGATTGAGCAATAAAAGCCCCACTTCTATTCCATAGGCTCAGATCCTCTTTACACAGCTGTTGCAACATCGCATTTTCCACTGGCTGTCAAGTGGTTTCAAAAACAGTGATTGATAGGTAGCTTAAACTTCTTGAATTCAAACATTGTTGGGTTCAAATACACATTTAGATTTGTGAACAGCCATCCACCACAACCACAATCCGTATGGCGCAAATAGCTAAATGAAGGACCAGCAGTGTGATTTGCATCAATGCACTATGTAGATATCATTAAGTGACATCCGTATCGCTGTAGACTACTCCACTGCTGTCATCCGTACCTCCAAGCGTGTATTCAAATTGGATAATCTTTGGATGCCGACAGCAGTCGCACCATTGGAAGACATAGCTTGGACTGTGGCATACAAAAGCATATTCCTGCTCTTTTCCCTCGATCCATCAAACACATTTGGTGTGTCATCATAGTTGATGACACACTCGCTCAGGTGGAACAAACTTAATATTGCACCTTTTATCAATGCTGATTTGAATGTCATTGAGAAAACAAGGTCAAATATTTTTTGGGCCACAAACAGTCTCTCTGAATTTAAAAGTAATCCTCAAAGTAATAATTGAGTTTTTCAAAGTATCTGATTACAATATTTTAGCTGGTAACATAACATTACGTTACTCCCCAACCCTGCATAAGGGGAAGGGATTTGTGTGTGTGTGTGTGTGTGTGTGTTGTGTTGTGAAGCAAGTGACATCTGTGGAAGACAGCTAACACATAAAGGTCAGGGGATGACAAAGCTCTGGCAACAGAAACAAGGAGTAATGTACCAGGCGACTTGACAGCACTAACGTCTTTCACTGCCCACTGAGTTAATATAGAAACATAGGGCATTCTCTTGCTCTAATGTTTTTTTGCAACGCTTATTAAAATAACCTATATTCTGCTTCCCTGGGACATAGGGTATATTAGCTAAATTTCCTCCGGGTGTTAGCTTAACTAAAGCAGAGGCAAGTTGTCCCTCCCGACTCATTGAAGAGAAAATGTGTCTAATCTGAGGGAAGAATCTCTAGAATCTCTTTTTGGTCATAAGAGACGGTAGCAGCATTATGTACAAAACAAGTTACGAACAATGTGAAAAAACAAACAAAATAGCATGGATAGTTAAGAGCCGATAAGACGACAGTCATAGATTGTTCAGCTTGTTACACAGCTTGTTACACAGTGATCTTAAGGCTATGTGGTGAGAGTACTGAGACGAGTGGGGAGTCCTTTGAGCAGCTCATTGAGGATGCTAATGGTGACGCCAGGCAAAGGCACCGAGTTAGGGCTGTCTGGGAGACATCTACAGCAAATAAGAATTCATGATTATGGGTAATATGATGGAGAGACCTACATGCAGAGTAGCTTCCACCGTCAAAACTATAGGAGGAATGACAGACACCTTTCTCTTTTTTCTTTGTTTTTGTAAGTTTTGCTTAAGGGAATACATCTACATTTCAACTTTAGAGTAGTAACATTCAGAGACACTGCTGACATTTATATTTCAACAGGTTTATTATACATCTGACTGTGCATATGCAATGTTACTAATGCTAATGACTTCTATGCGGTTTCTTTGCATCCATGAACATTAGTTCCTATGCGGTAGTTATTCAGATAAGCTCAAATTAAAAAACAGTAACACTTTGTGTCTCATAAAAAATACACACCAGTATTTATCAATGATTCAAACAAGAACCCATATTGTACACTGGATTTGCATGATTCCACACGACGACAGTATACTTATTGAGATCTGCATTACACACAGTATAATGAGAATCGGCCCACCAGAATATGTATTCCAGTCTGGATAATGTTATGTAATTCACTTTAATTGCTTCCCCCCCGCTATAAGCATCTGTTTGGCTTGAGATTCACATTTATCCACAAAAGGGTTGAGTAAAGAAAATGCTTACTTTGGGTTAAAAAAAAAATACTCCAGGCCCCTTATGAATGACTAAAACTAGATAGAAATTATAATGGACCTATGTTTTCAAATAACTGCCTTTTTCCGCAAATTATTTTGACAAAAAAAATCTGTGCAGCCCTCGGCTGAATTTTGAAATCCAAATGTGGCCCTCGATTTTAAGGAAGCTAGCAACTATTAGCTAACCTATTGTTAGTTTTAGCTGTATGCAAAAGTTTTTCCCTCTCTGTGAGTAAAAAAAAATGTTGATTTGACCCCGCCCTGGGTGGGATCCAATGAGCTTCCTAAACAAGGTAATGAAGGCGGTAACCAATGCAAACCATGCAAACCAATTCAGGCCACCATAGACCTACATATACCTAGACATACCAAAACCCCTAGATATACAAAATAAACTAGACAAAACAAAAACAAGCGTATCCACCCTCGTCTCACCCTGACCTGAACAAAATAATAAAGAATACATAGATAACTAAGGTCAGGGCGTGACAGGTAAGTCTCTAAGAGCTTTCCACACCTGGATTATGCAACATTTGCTCATTATACTTAAAAAAATGGTTGTTGATCATTGCTGGACAATCTGTTTCAGGACTTGCCCTAGACTTCCAAGTAGATCTATGTCAAAACTGTAACTCAGGAACATTCACTATCTTCTAGGTAACCAACTCCAGTGTAGTTTTGGCCTTGTTTTTAAGGTTTTTGTCCTGCTGAAAGGTGAATTCATCTCTCAGTGTCTGGTGGAAAGCATACTGAACCAGGTTTTCCTCTAGGATTTTGCCTGTGCTTAGATCTATTCTGTTTATTTATTTTTATCCTGAAAAACTCCCCAGTCCTTAACGATTACAAGCATACCCATAACATGATGTAGCACACTGTAAGCGGTGCGTAACTGGCTGCAGGAAAGTCAGGCGCAGGAGAGCAGAAATGGGTAACAACTGGGGCACTTTAATAATGCACAAAACAAGCTGTACCTAGAACAACAAAATACGGGTAAAATAACACGTCGCAAAACCAGACATAAGTGCACATGCCCTTACAACAAACAATCTCACACAAAGTCATGGGGGGGAACAGAGGGTTAAATACACGACAAGTAATGAGGGAATAGGAACCAGGTGTGTGGGAAAACAAGACAAAACAAATGGAAAATGAAAGGTGGATCAGCGATGGCTAGAAGACCGGTGACATTCGACTGCCGAACACCGCCCAAACAAGGAGAGGACCCGACTTCGGCGGAAGTCGTGACACATACACATAACATGATGCAGCCATGACTAGGATTGAAAATATGGACATTGGTACTCTGTAATGTGTTAAGTTGGATTTGCCCAAAACATAACACTGTATTCCGAACAAAAAGTACATTTCTTTGACACATTATTAGCAGTTTTACTGGGCATGTTATTAAAAACAATTACAACAACAATACAGATAAACAATGAGCACATGCAGCGCAACATAGTACAAGCATCACTTAGCAAGCAGCAATCCGAGCAATAGCACAAAAAGCTACTAAACAAAATATATACATAAAAGCAACAGTGTTAACACACCTCGAAAGCGGCAATACACTGTTAAGGATTATGTTCACAAGTCTGATTGTCCTTGAGCCATGCCTTTATGTTTTTTGAGGTGTGATAGGTGGTGCAGTTATACGTGTCTGATGGCAGTGTGTTCCAGACAAGGGAGGCTCTCACAGAGAAAGCAGTTTGACTCCAGGTGCTTTTCCTTAAGGGAAGTATACAGTCACCTCTCCTGGCAGACCTTGTGGATCTGCTGTCACGTTTTTTAAAAATGTTTGACAAAAGTACTAATTGGAGGGGGAGCCAGGCCATTTAGGATCTTGAATACAAGACATTAGTTTGTGTATTGCGCAAGATTTTCCCAACTCAGGAGCTCATGCTTTATGAGGATGTGATGGTGATGATGGCTATTGGGCTTTCTACCAAGCACTTTGAGAACTTTGTAGACAGACTGAATGGGTTTTAATGTTATACAGCAAGCTTGGGCCCAACTAGTCAAGCAGTATGTTAAGTGGGGGAGTATCATAGCATGGAAGTACAGTTTTGCTGCCGCTGTAGTCAAACAATTTAGTATGTATCGGAAATTAACTAGGTTACCTTTTTCACCTGCGTTTTGAAAGAGAGGTTGGAATCAGGTAATTGAAATTGGATACCACCTGGAGCTTCTCCCTTGACACATACTGTACACATCTGGCTCAGCAGCATCGGTTGCCTTCTTTATGAAGAACATGCAGACTGTTTTCTTTCACATTGAGAGGCAAACATGAGTCACTGAGCCTCTTTGTAACATGGAACATTGCAGTAGTGAGTTCTTGTGCAGCTTGTTGTTTGCTCTTTGCATGCCCATATATCACTGTGTCATCTGCATACATTTGAACTTCAGACCCAGTACAGACAGAAGGCAGATCATTCATGTACAGACTGAACAGGAGGGGCTTCAGTATTAACCCTTGGGGAATGCCCACATAATTTCTGAGAGTGGGCGACATCTCATTGCTCACTCTGACACACTGGGTTCTGCCATCAAGGTATGATTTCATCCATCTCAAGGCATGGGAGGGGGGGGGGGGTTGAACTTGGACAGTTTTGTGAAGAGGCATCATGATTGCTATAAAAAAATAAAAAAATAATCACACATTATTTTTTTTGAACTCCCAGTAATTTATTGGGTAAAACACCAATAAAGGAGGCACAGTGTTGCCCAAACCTTGGTGTTTTACCCAAGTGGATAAAGTGTGCAACTCTATTTATTTATTTGTATAGCTTACAGTTATTTGCCATTAGTCAGCACCTCTACACTATATAATTTTCTCTGCGTGTGCACCAGCTCATGCTTTTTATGAGAACCTCATGGTTAACAGTGTCAAAGGCATTCCTTACGACCCATTTGTGTCACGCCCTGATCTGTTTCACCTGTCTTGGTGATTGTCTCCACCCACCTTCAGGTGTCTCCTGTTTTCCCCATTAGTCCCTGGTGTATTTATCCCTGTGATTCCTGTCTCTCTGTGCCAGTTCATCTTGTTTTGCCAAGTCAACAAGTGCTTCACCTAGCTCTTATTTTTCCCCACTCTGTTTTTTCCTAGCCCTCCTATCCCCTGGTACTGTTTGGACTCTGACCTGGTTTATGAACTCTTCCCTCTCCTGACCTCGAGCCTGCCTATCCCCTGGTACTGTTTGGACTCTGACCTGGTTTATGAACTCTTGCCTGTCCTGACCTCGAGCCTGCCTATCCCCTGGTACTGTTTGGACTCTGACCTGGTTTATGAACTCTTGCCTGTCCTGACCTCGAGCCTGCCTATCCCCTGGTACTGTTTGGACTCTGACCTGGTTTATGAACTCTTGCCTGTCCTGACCTCGAGCCTGCCTATCCCCTGGTACTGTTTGGACTCTGACCTGGTTTATGAACTCTTGCCTGTCCTAACCTCGAGCCTGCCTATCCCCTGGTACTGTTTGGACTCTGACCTGGTTTATGAACTCTTGCCTGTCCTGACCTCGAGCCTGCCTATCCCCTGGTACTGTTTGGACTCTGACCTGGTTTATGAACTCTGTCCCCGACCATCCTTTTGCCTACCCTTTTGGTGTAATAAATATCGGAACTCAACCATCTGCCTCCTGTGTCTGCATTTGGGTCTCACCTTGTGCCCTTATAATTCGTCCATCTTGGACTTCACATTTTTTTCCGAAGTAAGCCATTGGAAGTTTTTAGCTCTGATGCCAAACTGCATGGAGTGCAATGTGAAGAGAATGTTGCTTAGGAGGGCAATCAGTTTCTCTGCTAAAATATTTCCAGCAACTTTTGACACCACAGGTAGTAATACTAATGGACCTGTAGTTACTCACGTCAGCAGGGTAACCAGATTTAAAGATCGGTATTATTATGGCTGACTTCCAGATCTTTAGAAAAACACCCTGATCAATAGATGTGTTGGTGACCTTAGTTATGGGGCCAGCGAGTGACTCTTTATAGTTAAGAAAGGTAATGTCCAGCCAAAACACATCCTTGGCTTTATAGTTCTTTAGTGAGCTAATCATGTTCACCTCTAAGAAACCTCAAACCTCCCTTATGGTGAAGACAGTTTGAGTGTCGTTCACTGGCGCTGAGCCCAAGAAACCAGTGGAGGGGTTCTGTGTCAATGCCTTGAAAGAGTCAACAAACCAGAATTTTAAGGCTGTTGCTATTTTGATTGCATCCTGTGTTAGACTGTCATTCATATTGATTTATTTTTACTCTGTCAATTCGATCAGTATTGTGGAGTAATTCCAATGTTGTTGATCCATCCTCAGCTTTTCTCCTATCATAGCCATTAAACTATGCAACAGTTTTAAAGTCACCTTTGGCCTCATGGTGAAATCCCTGAGCAGTTTCCTTCCTTTCTGGCAACTGAGTTAGGAAGGATGCCTGTATATTGTATAGTGACTGGGTGTATTGGTACACCATCCAGTGTAATTAATAACTTTACCATTCTCAAAGGGATACTGAATGACTTAAAAAAACTTTTACCCATCTACCAATAGGTGCCATCTTTGGTCATAGCGATTGAATCTGTGTTTGAAATTCACTGCTTGGCTTAGGGGCCTTACAGGTAATTTTATGTGTGTGGTACAGAGATGAGGTAGTCATAAAAAAATCATGTTAAACACTATTATTGAGTCAAGCAAAACACTCCTGAACTTATTTAGGCTTGCCATAATAAAGGGGTTGAATATCTATTGACTGCAGACATTTTAGCTTATTTGTAATTAGTTTGTAAAAATGTCTGAAAACGTAAATCTCAATTTAATAAATGTTTAATTCGGGCTGTAACACAACAAAATGTGGAAAATGTCAAGGGGTGTGAGTACTTTATGAAGGTACTGTACTTGTACAACTAATGATCAAGCTAAATATGCACAATTCCTTTGCATGGAAAAATTGGAAGGTAGTTGTTCTGGCTGTGTTTTTTAAGAGGTGATCATAATACAACCAAATCATTTTAACATTTCTTATTAAAGGCCCAGTGCAGTCAAAATCGTGTTTTTGTATTTCCACATTATGAGGTTGGAATAATACTCTGAAATTGTGAAAACTATGATTTATTTAAGAGCTGTTTGAAAATAATGCCTGTTTTGGCCTGCCTGGTGAGTAGGGCTGGGATGATACCAGTATTGCAATATTATGGCAGAAATTAAAACACGAAGCAGATCGTGGAATTCTTTGGTCCTTTAAAAACCTGCTATATATAACATATTGTACACTTTAGCTTGGAAAATAAATAAATGTGACAACATAATGTTTGTTTTTAACATTAGGGCTGTTTTCCTAAAGAAGTTAAAACCGCTTTGTGCTTTGTATCCTTACCACGATACTAATGAGTATTGCAATACCGTGCTTCTACACCTGTATTGCTTGCTGTTTGGGGTTTTAGGCTTGGTTTCTGTACAGCACTTTGAGATATCAGCTGATGTACGAAGGGCTACATAAATACATTTGATTTGATTTGGTATCATCCCAGCCCTACTGGTGACATAAGCAGGTGATGAATTAGTTAATAGACCAAGAAGAAACAGTTCCAAACCTCTCTGCCAACAAATGCTAGTTTTCCCCTCCCCACTCAAACAACTCCCAGACAGTCTTTGTCATGTTTTGTCTTATATTGTCTTGTCATTTTGCTTTCCCTTCTGTTCATTTTCCCCCTGCTGGTCTTATTAGGTTCGTTCCCTTTTTTCTCTCTCCCTCCCTCTCTCTCTTCTCTCTATCGTTCCGTTCCTGCTCCCAGCTGTTCCTATTCCCCTAATCAATCATCTAATCTTTTCACACCTGTTCCGTATCTTGCCCTCTGATTAGAGTCCCTATTTCTCCCCTTGTCTTCCGTTTCTGTCCTGTCGGATCCTTGTATATTGTTCACCGTGCTGTGTCTTTGTCTCGCCCTGTCGTGTCTTGTTTCCCTCAGATGCTGCGTGTGAGCAGGTGTCTGAGTCTGCTACGGTCGGTGCCTTCCCGAGGCAACCTACAGTTTATGGTCGAGTCTCCAGTCTGTCCTCGTCACTACGAGTGGAATTAGTTTTTTATGTTTTGTTTTCTGCTCCGATTTGTCTAGGAGTATTGCCTATTTCCTTTACTGGAATAAAGACTCTGTTTTCGCCAAGTCGCTTTTGGGTCCTCATTCACCTGCATAACAGTCTTAGCAAAATTCTTGCTTGAGAAACTGCTCTTTGCTTTTTTTATTTTTGACCATTTTAATTGAAAACAATTTCAGTAAGGTACTTAATTGTGAAATGATTTGATATTGAGATAAAAACGGCTGCAGTTGTCAACGGTTTTAGCGATGCTGGGGCTCTCCCTTACCCCCTCAAGGCAAATCGAATGTCCGGTAAATCATACACTCTCATTGTGTAGCCTACTCCAAGTAGGCCTAGAGTAGACTAATAAAACTGCTTGGAATCAGTGGACTGATACAAGGTACACTGTTTTGAGATTATAATTAGAGTAGATTAATATGATAAAATGGCCTGCCCTGTTCTTCATTCACAATTGGTGATTACATAATAATGCATCAATCGCTTCCCTTCGCTCATCACCCCCCCCATTCTTCCCCACCATACTATACTTAATTTATTTAATCTGTTATATGTGTGGAATTAATCTAGGTGTAGTTTAGGTTCAGTTTTTAGGCAATTATCATTGGGGTGATTATCAAGTGGGCACGGTACCTTTAACTATCGGGAGAAGAAGTTGAGTAGGCCCTACTGTCGGGAGGATTTATTTAAAGAAATTAGACGCCCTCATTAAACAGGCTATAAGTCCAGTTCTGTTTGTGAAAATATGATTCTAACAACAACAGTGTGTTTTATATAGGAAGGTCATAAAAACTTATTTCAAAAGAACAGAAAAGCATGTTTTGAGTTGTATGTGTCTGCGCTTAGTAGCCAAGGCTATGGCTGCACCATGACAATGAAATCAACGTATTCATTTAGCAGACATCACAGGCCCTGCCCTAAAGTGAACACACATATTTTACAGTCATATAACAGAACAAAATTGATAGGATATTTTTCCCAAATGGCTATTGTTGATTGTCAACAGTAGCCTATTCATATGAGAAATGCATGGAACCAAGGTCATTCTAGGAAAATGTCATATTTTGAAAGATACAATCCTGGTGGTCATCAGTCTCTTCATTCTCTATTTTGACAATTGATAATATTGTCACATGTCAGACTATTGTCAATTTAATATTGTCTTTAGGCCACATCTATCATTATGTATTTTGTATTATTATTATTATTATTATTATTATTATTATTATTATTATTATGTGTTTGAAAATAATTTGAAATGAGTTTAGGTGTAGTTTGGATGGGCCAGCTAAGACGGCAACTGTTGTCTTACAGTCAGAAAATACACTATCGTCTTATTCTAGTATAAACAGTCTATGCGCTTCTGGATCAAGAAACACATTTTCTGACTGATTACAATTTAAATTAGGTGTCCTGAGGTTTCTTATAACCTATTTTATCATTAAAAAATGTATTCATTTAGCAATTTATGAAAGAATATTTACAAAATTTAAGTAAATATCAACGGTCAGCATGACTGTCATGGTCATTCCAGTAGTTATGGAATTTCGAAGTTAATGTATCTAAAACATATTTTGGGTTGTGATAGAGTAAGACAGGTGAACTAAGCCCAAAATGCATTTATCATTTATATACTGAACAAAAATATGAATGCAACATTTAAAGTGTTGGCCCCATGTTTCATGAGCTGAAATAAAAGATCCCAGAAATGTTCCCCTCGCACAAATACAGTTAAAGGCGGAAGTTTACATACACTTAGGTAGGAGTCATTAAAACTCGTTTTTCAACCACTCCACAAATGTCTTGTTAACAAATAGTTTTGGCATCTACTTTTTGCATGACACAAGTCATTTTCCAACAATTGTTTACAGACAGATTATTTCACTTATAATTCACTCAGAATTCCAGTGGGTCAGAAGCTTACATACACTAAGTTGACTGTGCCTTTAAACAGCTTGGAAAATTCCAGAAAATTATGTCACGGCTTTAGACGCTTCTGATAGACTAATTGACATCATTTGAGTCAATTGGAGGTGTACCAGTGGATGTATTTCAAGGTCTACTTTCAAACTCAGTGCCTCTTTGCTTGACATCATTGGAAAATCAAAAGAAATCAGCCAAGACCTCGGGAACAAATTGTGGACCTCCACAGGTCTGATTCATCCTTGGGAGCAATTTCCAAACGTCTGAAGGTAACACGTTCTTCTGTACAAACAATACCATGGGACCACACAGCAGTCATACCACTTAGGAAGGAGACGCGTTCTGTCTCCTATAGAACTGACTTTGGTGCGAAAAGTGCAAATCAATCCCAGAACAACAGCAAAGGACCTGTTGATGATGCTGGAGGAAACAGATACAAATGTATCTATATCCACAGTAAAAGGAGTCCTATTTCGACATAAGCTGAAATGCCGCTCAGCAAGGAAGAAGGCACTGCTCCAAAACTGCCGTAAAAAAGCCAGACTACAGTTTGCAACTGCACATCGGGACAAAGATCATATGTTTTGGAGAAATGTCCTCTGATCTGATGAAACAAAAAGTAGAACTGTTGGGTCATAATGACCATCGTTATGTTTGGAGGAAAAAGGGGGAGGCCTGCAAGCCAAGGAACACCATCCCAACTGTGAAGCACGGGGGTGGCAGCATCATGTTCTGGCGTGCTTTGCTGCGGGAGGGACTGGTGCACTTCACAAAATAGATGGGATCATGAAGAGGAATATTATGTGGATATATTGAAGCAACATCTCAAGACATCAGTCAGGAAGTTAAAGCTTGGTCGCAAATGGGTCTTCCAAATGGACAATGACCCCAAGCATGCTTCCAAAGTTGTGGCAAAATGGCTTATGGACAACAAAGTCAAGGTACTGGAGTGACAATCACAACGCCCTGACCTCAATCCATAGAATATTTGTGGGCAGAAGTGAAAAAGCGTGTGTGAGCAAGGAGGTCGACAAACCTGACTTAGTTCTGTCAGGAGGAATGAGACAAAATTCACCCAACTTATCATGGGAAGCTTTTGGAAGGCTACACAACATTTTTGAACCAAGTTAATCAATTTAGGCCTTCCGGGTGGCACATTGTTTAAGGGCGCTGTACTGCAACGCCAGCTGTGCCATCAGAGACTCTGGGTTCGCGCCCAGGCTCTGTCGTAACCTGCCGCGACCGGGAGGTCCGTGGGGTGACGCACAATTGGCCTAGTGTCATCAGGGTTAGAGAGGGTTTGGCAGGTAGGGATGTCCTTGTCTCATCGCGTACCAGCGACTCCTGTGGCGGGCCGGGCGCAGTGCGCGCTAGCCAAGGTTGACAGGTGCACAGTGTTTCCTCCTACACATTGGTGCGGCTGGCTTCCGGGTTGGATGCGCGCTGTGTAAAGAAGCAGTACGGCTTGGTTGGGTTGTGTATCGGAAGACGCATGACTTTCAACCTTCGTCTCACCCGAGCACCTACGGGAGTTGTAGCGATGAGACTTGCTAGTAGCTACTAAAACAATTGGATACCACGAAATTGGGGAGAAAAAGGGGTAAAATAAAAATATAACAAATGTTTTATTAAAGTTAAACAATTTAAAGGCAGTGCTACCAAATAGTTTCCGACTTCAACAGTAGCTTATTTCACTCCAAATTGGTTTACATCCCTGTTTGTGAGCATTGCTCATTTGTCAAGATCTTCCATTCACCTGACAGGCGTGGCATATCAAGAAGCTGATTAAACAGCATGATCATTACACAGGTGCACCTTGTAAACTAAAAAGGCCTCTATAAAATGTGCAGTTTTGTCACCATACCACAGATGTCTCATGTTGAGGGTAGCATGCAATTGGTATCCTGACTGCAAGAATGTCCACTAGAGCTGTTGCCAGAGAATTGAATTTAAATTTCTCTGCCATAAGCCGCCTACAACATAACACAACATTAGAGAATTTGGCAGTACGTCCAACCGGCAACATAACCTGCAGACCATGTTTAACCACGCCAGCCCAGGACCTCCACATCCGGATTAGGGCCTAATGCATTTATGTCAATTGACTGATTTCCTTATATGAGCTGTAACTCAATAAAATCTTTGAAATTGTTGCGTGTTGCGTTTATATTTTTGTTAAGTATATTATTCAAGAATCAGTAGCTATATATTATTAATTTAAAGTCCAAAAATGTATAGACAATACCAATCTCAGAATTCCCCTTTAATGTGCCCTCAAGCATACTGGGAGCTCTGAATGCTTTTAAATGTGCGTGGTAAATCATCAATTATTGTTGGCTTGCACTGATTAAAACTATCTATTTACTACAGAATTTTCCTGAAAATATTTCCTTGTAAAGATGTTGATAAAGATTGCAATTTACCAACACCCATGGAAAAAAATAGTGGTAGCACTTCATAGTAAATCCACATAATAAAGCATTTATAATGGATTAGTAATTTATTAATTATTACTCCCACATTTGTCAATGTTGGTAACTTAGTTATTCACACATTTATAAGCAACTTTGTTTTGTGATTCATAAGTTCATAGGATGTTTAACATAGGTGCTTATGAACCATTTACCTGTTGTAATAGTTTGATGTGTAATTTAAGACACTCTATGCTGAGTAAATTTTTTAGTCTGAAAATGCTAACATAAGCGTTTCTTGGCAGTGACTTTTCTACCAATATAGTATTTATATTGCACTGGTCAAATTGACCAAAATACACCCAAGTATCTTTCAACAATGTCCCTGGGTTACAGTGAGGAGATATGGACTAGCTTATCGTAGTTTGTGAGATCACACAGATTCCTTTCCACACCCATGATGTTCCTCTGACACATCTTAATGTGCAAAGTTATTGGTGAATATTGACAGGAAAACACAAGCATTGCGATCATCAGTCATTGCTGTGGAGAAAAAGGTCTATCCGGTTTAGAGAGGCGCTGACATTTCTTCTTCCTATAAGCATGACAACATTTTTCCCAGAATCACCATTTATGACATACTCTGCAGGCATTTACTGGGAGACTTATTCCCTGAGGATTCACTCCACTGCACAATGATGATGACTTAAAAGCCAGGGCTGGATGTTCTCTATATTGTTGTCCTCTATACTTCAAGGAGTGACTCATATGCAGCCATGAACCTTTCCCTTTATGAAGGGACAGAAATATCAAATGTGATGAACAACAAAAAGAAGCACTTGTTGGTATTGCCTATGGTTTATGAGTCAGACCTGGATAGAAAATTGTTGTATTTTGTAGTTTATTTGAATATACTAACTTTTCAAATACTCCAGGTTTTCGAATATAGTTTATATACAGTTTAAACTAAAACAATTTTCTTTGATTCAAATACTAATAATTTGTTTGAGTAATTTGAATACCTCTCAGGAAAAGTAAATAGTTTAAGGTATTTTAATATATGCAAGTTATTTAAAAAAAAAACAAATATTTATCTTATGGCTGCCAAATCTAAAAACTACTACAGTTAATTTAATTAGTTTAAAAATGCTGTATATGATCATAAGCACATGGTTTGGAGGGATCTTAGATATGAATCGTAATATAGTGTCATGACATTGGCCTGGGGGGGTAGGTTTATGACAGTCATAAATACCTCTTCCCCCCTTTTTCCTCTCTCTACCCTACTGATGTTACTTTTGCAAAAAACCTTGGTTAACATAGAGATTCTGGGAACATCAGAAGGTGGGGGTAAATGAACTATATTCTGGTAATCCGAACAATTTATGATGTCAGTTCTGTTGTCGTCTGAAACATTCTCATCAGTGATAAGATGACAAACTATACATTAGAAAGTCTACACATCATATTCAGATTCACATGGAATTGTCACATGGAATTGTTGTTCAATTTAAATGTTTGAATATGAAATTATTCGTGATGGGATGAAATGTGATTTTAGCTTCTAAAATGTGGGATTTGGGTTTTCATAAGATAGGGCTGCTCAATCAGTAGCCCGCCCCTGTGAAGGGACATGGGCTATAAAACTTTTCAAACACGCCCTCCTTTCCCTTCCTATATAAGCCCCTACCGAACAATCTAACTTCCTGTTCGGAGGATGTAGGACGCCGGTCCTATGTCAGAATGGTTCAGATAACTACAGAACGAAGCCAACATCAGCTTGAGCTTTGGTTGCGAATGGTATGAACTTTGAACTCTTATTCACTACAGAAGTGATACCTCCTAGCTGTTGAGTTAGCAACAGCAGATGCCACGAGGGTTAGGAAGTGACAGACAGAGTATCCCATCTATCACCCAACAACGTTACTACAATGTATCTAATTGATGTCACGCCTTGGTCTTAGTATTTTGTGTTTTCTTTAATTATTTGTTCAGGCCAGGGTGTGACATGGGTTTATTGTGTTGTCATATTGTTTTTTTGTAGTATGCATTGGGATTGCAGCTGATTAGGGGTGTGTCTAGCATAGAGTTGGCTGCCTGAGGCGGTTCTGAATCAGAGTCAGGTTATTCTCGTTGTCTCTGATTGAGAACCATATTTAGGTATCCTGGGTTTCACTGTGTATTTTGTGGGTGATTGTTCCTGTCTCTGTGTTAGTATTCACCAGATAGGCTGTAATAGGTTTCACGTTTTGTTTGTTGTTTTTGTTATTAAGTTATTTCATGTATCGTCTTTTCTTCATTAAAGAACGCTGCATTTTGGTCCGCTTCTCCTTCAACTGACGAACGCTGTTACAATTGACAACCAGAGACATTCTTCAAAGGACTTGGTTTGGCAACACGGCCTTCCATCTACCACCAACCTACCGAAGCGCAGCTCAGAGTAAATATTTATTGCATTTTCCTGTTCCAAATGGGCAGTAATTTAGAATGCATAAGATACTGTATTTAAGATAGCACAGCTTCTCCCTTTGTTCTTCAGTCTTCCCGCTCTTTCACTCAAACCCAGCCCTTTTCCTTTATGTAACAAGCTGTCATATCTGTTCCGCCCGCAAAGGACGTTTTCCTTTATGACGTAATTTGTGATGAAGTTATGATTTAATTATGTGTATGTGTAATTCTGTGTGATTAGTTAGGTATTTAGTAAATACATAATTAAACCCAACTTTCTATTGCTGATTCAAATTGTTAGCCAGGGTTCGTGCAGATAACCAAGAATTTACAACTTTCAGATGAGACTGAATTAAGGTGACGGCTAATGTTGACTGCTATTGATGTAAAATATTACTAGGTCTTTTAGAGTTTATTTGGAAGCTAACAGCTCTATAAATATTCCTTCGTGGTGCCCGTCTCTCTCGTTAATTACATTTACATGATAAGCTCAATCAGGTGATATTAATTACGGAGAAATTATTTTATAGAATAGCATGTCATATCACTTAATCCGGCATAGCCAAAGACACAACAATAGCATTAAGCCTATAATTAAATGCAAAAGTTACATGGAATAACCTCAACAGTAGAGAACACCACTTTTTCAGCTTCAAAATTAATAAAAATATATTTTCAAAATTAGTGAGACACACAGTAACACTTGACATCAAGTTATTGTTTGCTCTATAACCTGTTAGTTCATATGCCTTGACATAGTGATATAAAGTGTATTCCGAAAGTATTCAGACCCAGTGACTTTTTCAACATTTTGTTTCCTTACAGCTTTATTCTAAATATGGATTGAATAAGTATAAGTATTTGGAGCCTTTCGCCAAAGGTACTTTGTTGAAGCACCTTTGGCAGCGATTACAGCCTTGATTCTTCTTGGGAACGACACTACAAGCTTGGCACAACTTTATTTGGGGAGTTTCTCCCATTTTTCTCTGTAGATCCTCTCAATCTCTGTCAGGTTGGATGGGGAGCGTTGCTGGAAAACTAATTTCAGGTTTTTCCAGAGATGTTCGATCGGGTTCTTGGCCAGGCCACTCAAGGACATTCAGAGACTTGTCCCGAAGCCACTCCTGTGTTGTCCTGGATGTGTGCTTAGTGTCATTGTCCTGTTGGAAGGTGAATATTTTGCCCCAGTCTGAGGTCTTGGGCACTCTGGAGCAGGTTTTCATCAAGAATCTCTCTGTACTTTGCTCCATTCATCTTTCCCTCAATCCTGACTGGTCTCCAGTCCCTGCCGCTGAAAAACATCCCCATAGCATGATGCTCCCACCACAGGCCAAAGAGTTCAATCTTTTTATCATCAGACCAGATTATCTTGATTCTCATGGTCTGAGAGTCATTGGGTGCCTTTTGGCAAACTCCAAGCAGGCTGTCATGTGCCTTTTCCTAGGAGTGGTTTCTGTCTGTTCACGCTACCATAAAGGCCTGATGATGGAGTGCTGCATAGATGGTTGTCCTTCTGGAAGGTTCTCCCATCTCCACAGAAGAACTCTGGTGGTCTGTCAGAGAGACCATCGGGTTCTTTGTCACCTACTTGACCGAGGCCCTTCTCCCCTGAGTGCTCAGGCTGGCTGGGCGGCCAGCTCTAGGAAGAGTCTTTGTGTTTGAAAACTTCTTCCATTTAAGAATGATGGAGGTCACTGTGTTCTTGGGGACCTTCAATACTGCAGCAATTTTTTGGTACCCTTCCTCAGATCTGTGCCTCGACACAATCCTGTTTCGGAGCTCGACGGACAATTCCTTCAACCTTATGTCTTGGTTTTTGCTCTGACATGCACTGACAACTGTGGGACCTTATATAGACAGGTGTGTGCCTTTCATGTGAATTCAAATGCATTTACCACAGGTGGACTCATCTCAAGGATGATCAATAGAAACCTGAGCTCAATTTCGATTCTCATGCAAAGGGTCTGAATTCTTATGTAAATGAGGTATTTTTGTTTTTTATTTTTATTACATTTAAAAAAAAATCTAAACCTGTTTTTGCTTTGTCATTATGGGGTATTGTGTGTTAATAGATGAGGAGAACATTTAATTTAATCAATTTTAGAATAAGGCTGTAATGTAACAAAATGTGGACAACGTCAGGGGGTCTGAATACTATAGGGCTGAGGCCGAGACAATAAGAAGGAACAGTGGCAGAATGAATTCAACCGCGTCCTTCACCACAGCCAACTTGAGTAAAGCATTTAAACGTGTTAACCCTCGCAGGGCTGCCGGCCCAGACGGCATCCCTAGCCACGTCCTCAGAACATGCGCAGACCAGCTGGCTGGTGTGTTTACAGACATATTCAATCAATCCTTATCCCAGTCTGCTTTCCCCACATGCTTCAAGAGGGCAACCATTGTTCCAGTTCCCAAGAAAGCTAAGGTAACTGAGCTACATGACTATCGCCCCATAGCACTCACCTCTGTCATCATGAAGTGCTTTGAGACTAGTCAAGGATCATATCACCTCCACCCTACCTGACAACCTAGACCCACTCCAATTTGGTTACCGCCCTAATAGGTCCACAGATGAAACTATCACACTGCACACTGCCCTAACCCATCTGGACAAGAGGGATACCTATGTAAGAACGCTGTTCATTGACTACAGCTCTGCGTTTAACACCATAGTACCCTCCAGACCCTGGGTCTCGACCCCGCCCTGTGCAACTGGGTCCTGGACTTCCTGATGGGCCACCCACAAGGTGGTAAGGGTAGGAAACAACATCTCCACACCGGGACCCCAAAAGGGTGCATTCTCACCCCTTTCCTGTATTCCCTATTGGACCATTTACTGCTGAGCTCACTAAGCTCAACACTGATTGGCTATTATTTGTATTTATTTTTGTAAAGGGAGGCCAAATGCCTGCTAACTTCCCTTGCATTCAGTGCTATGGGCAGCAACAATGTCTAATTCTTTTTGACCAAAGAGCATCAGATAGTTGGGTTACACATACTGAGACAGAGGGGCACTGTTTTATTCACTAGGATGCGTTCTCCGGTGAGATACATTCAGCCTTTTGCGAATTGAAGGAAATGTATGAAACCCAGAGAGACAAAATATACTTTATTTTGATTATTATTTTCTTGGGGAAGCCTGGCAACATTGTTTTTAATAGGACTTTGGAAATTGCTTTATACTTGCATAATAAGTGATATTATAAAAGTAGAATGAGGAACAGTAACTATTCATGTACAATAGTTAAACTCAGCTCATGTCACGCCTTGGTCATTGTATTTTGTGTTTTTGTTATATGTTTGGGTAGGCCAGAGTGTGACATGGGTTTATATGTTGTATTCGTACTGGGGTTTGTATATTTTGGGATCGCGGCTGATTAGGGGTGTGGTATAGGCTTGGCTGCCTGAGGCGATTCTCAATTAGAGTCAGGTGCTTTTCATTGTCTCTGATTGGGAACCGTATTTAGGCAGCCTGAGTTCGCTTTGTATTTTGTGGGTGTTTGTACCCGTCTCTGTCTTGTTGTCACCAGATAGGCTGTAATTAGTTTCACGTTTCGTTTGTTGTTTTCGTATTTCAGTTATTTCATGTACCGTCATATCTTTCATTAAAGTCATGAGTAACCTACACGCTGCATTTCGGTCCGACTCTCTTCTTACAACAGACGAACGCCGTTACAACTCAATTATAATGCAATTACCAAAGTATTGTGTAACAACATGCAAATAAAATGTCTCAAAGTAATTACAGTGTTATAACACAGGCACAAGAACAGTTTAATGTTAAGTGCTACTGAGAATGCTAACAGTAAGATAATATTGATGGAAATGGCACCGGAGGAGATGGCCGCCGTTTTACGGTCTCCTAAACAATTGTGCTATTATGTGTTTTTTCTCGCAGGCTTCTCAACAGTTTTTACCCCCAAGCCATAAGACTCCTGAACAGGTAACCAAATGGTTACCCGGACTCTTTGCATTGTGTGCCTCCCCCAACCCCTCATTTACGCTGCTGCTACTCTGTTTTTCTTATATGCATAGTCACTTTAACTATACATTCATGTACATACTACCTAAATTGGCCCGACCAACCAGTGCTCCCGCACATTGGCTAACCGGGCTATCTGCATTGTGTCCCACCACCCCCTCTTTTTACGATTCTGCTACTCTCTGTTCATCATATATGCATAGTCACTTTAACAATACCTGCATGTACATACTACCTCAATAAGCCTGACTAACAGGTGTCTGTATATAGCCTTGCTACTCTTTTTTCAAATGTATTTTTACTCTTGTTTTATTTCTTTACTTACCTACACACACACACACACACATACCTTTTTTTCCACACCATTGGTTAGAGCCTGTAAGTAAGCATTTCACTGTAAGGCCTACACTTGTTGTATTTGGCGCATGTGACAAATAAACTTGGATTTGATTTGATTTAAGAGGGGTAGTGGGAGCAGGCGTGACAGTAACCCCCTCTAGAGGCGCCACCCAGGCCGGACGAGCAGGCTGAAACGTGGAAGCCCGATGAGCCGGCTGAGGAGTGGGAGCCCTGAGCGGTATGATGGCTGCGTGGTCCCATGGTGTTTATACTTGCATACTGTTGTTTGTACAGATGAATGTGGTACCTTCAGGTATTTGGAAATTGCTCCCAAGGATGAACCAGACCTGTGGAGGTCTACAATTGTTTTTCTGAAGTCTTGGCTGATTTATTTTTATTTTCCCATGATGTCAAGCAAAGAGGTACTGAGTTTGAAGGTAGGCCTTGAAATACATACACAGGTACACCTCCAATTGACTCAAATGATGTCAATTAGCCTATCAGAAGCTTCTAAAGCCATCACATAATTTTCTGGAATTTTCCAAGCTGTTCAAAGGCACAGTCAACTTAGTGTATGTAAATATCTGACCCACCGGAATTATGATACATAAGTTAAATAATCTGTCTGTAACCAATTGTTGGAAAAATTACTTGTGTAATGGGCGAAGTAGACAAGAAATTTGTGGAGTGGCTGAAAAATTAGCTATAATGACTCCAACCTAAGTGTATAAAAACTTACGACTTCAATGGTATATACTTGTAAGGTTACCTGAGGATTCCTGATCACATGGCATATTAACTTCCCCCTATCTGACATCTCCTTTATCCCCTTTCCCACGGATGCTTTTACACAGCCATTACTTAGAGCACTTGAGTCTACTTGTCTCATTCATGTGACACATGCCATGAGTTTGCATATTTGGGTTTTCAAATGCCTTCAAAAGCCAAACCTGTAGGAATGGATATTGCTGGATGGAGCAACCTGTCGGTCTGATCAGACAGGTTGCCTCAGTAAACATTCAGGCCAGCATCCAGTTAATGTTTGACTGGATTAGACTGTAGGACTGTCAGTCCTGAGAAAGTGTTGCATCTTCTGTCTCTGAGATCCTGTGTGTGTGTGTGTGTGTGTGTGTGTGTGTGTGTGTGTGTGTGTGTGTGTGTGTGTGTGTGTGTGTGTGTGTGTGTGTGTGTGTGTGTGTGTGTGTGTGTGTGTGTGTGTGTGTGTTATTGATGCACAGGTTGACTAATAACCCACAGTCCCTGCAGTTATATCCACGGGACGGTCAGGTTTAGGTTCATAAAATATTGTTTGGATGAAGGGTAGATAGGTAGAGGGCTGGTTGAATGAAGATAAAACAATGTAAAAATATTTATACAGTAGAAGTCGGAGGTTTACATACACTTAGGTTGGAGTCATTAAAACTCATTTTTCAATCAATTCCGAATACGGGGCTCTGCAAATACACTTTTGTGAGTCAACACATACTCGTCCGCCAAAACCGTAGCGTCAGCGACATTCTTTACTTTCTGTTTGTTAATATACGTGGCAATACGATCAGGAATAGTGTCCTTAAATTGCTCTTAACATAATCAGATCACACAGCCCTTGGAAAGTCACAACTGCAGAGGGGGAACACCAGCGATTATACTGTAAAGATAATTGTCGCGCAAAAACACATGAGTCTGTTTATCATCCCTTTTTAAAGTTCTAAATCGTTGGCGCTAAGCCTCAGTGACCAATTCATAAATCTGTAACACAGCTATTTTAACCTTATCATAACTGGCACTGTTGTGACAGTGTTGTACACTAAGAGCTGAATATGCTTCCTGCGCTTTACCAGTCAGCACACACTGCAACATTAAAGTGCGGTCAGAATTAGGCCGACTCCTAAGTTCCCAACAATATTAAATGTGTCTGTGGCACGACCAAAAGAGGAACTACCCCTAGGTAAATCTGGATCACCTTCCCAGAACAAACTCTCCCCTTGAGATCTTTCCTTCCCTAACCAACTCTATCCGATTGTAGCACGCTCCATATCTCGTTTAAGTGCCAATTCCTTTTCATACTTTACACGATCATGCTCTAGCTACTCACGATCATGCTCTAGCTTCTCACGATCATGCTGCCGATCATGCTCTAGCTGTAACAGAAGCAGTTCTTTCTGCTGTTCAAAAAGAAGACTACTAGGACTAACCGATGGAATGGCCATTGTAACGTTATGGGGAGACGACGAGTCCTCAGCAGAGGCTGGCCCAGTGGTAACTTCAAGAATACCACTCTCCATCAGATTGGCCTTCAATATCAGCCTAATCAAATTCTTTAGACGTTTATCACTAATTTCAACTTTGTAGTGTTCAGCGACCTTCAACAGCTGTTCTTTAGTACCTAATTCAAACAAATCCTCTGATGGAAAGCGAATGAACTCATCTACATAAGACACCATAGTCATAGTATTTCTCGCTCCTCCCCTCTGCTGAGCACACCAGACCACAACCCGAGAAATGACAATCACCCTGAGCACCACAGAAGAGAGATACGGAGCTTCCCCAAAACCTACAAAAACTCAACCCGGAAAAACTCCCCAGCATGCTGGCAAATTCCACCAAGCCACGGATGTGCCCCCAAGACAACTGCTCAGTCCACAGACACCACACAAACATTAACCATGCCCAACATATTCCGAAACACGTCACTAAGCCTATCAGGGGAAAAAGGCTATAGCTCCGGGTAGCAAGTTCCACTACCCTACCCAAATCTCCCACCGAGGTACACATCCGATTACTTACCTCAGACTGACGTCCCAACAGAAAGTAGTACAAGAGTTTCCAGGCTACACAGGGCTACACTAACCATTATACCCTCTCCAACGCTGCACACAAACCACACAACAAAGGCAACCAATACTGGGCCTATCAAACTCAAACAAAATATGCAAACCAAACATGTACCTCCATGGTCTCCCAAACCAATACGTTCAAATATCCCGGCTGAGCCCCCACTTGTCACGAACCGGCTCAAAGCCCGTAATAAAAGGGAGACAACGTGGAGATAAGGAGTAACAAAACATATATTTATTAAATAAAGTAAACTAAGTACAATATACAATGGTGTCTGTAAGTGAGTGTTTTGCATACATGAATGTGATAATGCAGGCTGTTGAAAGGTGCCAAAGCAAACAACCAAAGGCCACCAAGATACACAACACAATCTGTAAAGGTGTCTGCATGGAGAGAGTCTCCTCCATGAATGGGGAAGTGGTGTATTTATCCTGGGAGACACCGGGACCAGGTGTTTCCCATGTAGCTGACGACCCTCCCAACTCCGCCCACCAGCATCCTAATAAGGAAACAAGAACAAAGAAAGAATACGGCAGACAGAGTGGAAGGGTCGTCATATCTTGTTAATAAATTATAGTTTTGGCAAGTCGGTAAGGACATCTACTTTGCGCATGACAAGCTATTTTTCCAACAATTATTTACAGACAAATGATTTCACTTAATTCACAGTATCACAATTCCAGTGGGTCAGAAGTTTACATACACTAACTGACTGTGCCTTTAAACAGCTTGGAATATTTCAGAAAATGATGTCATGGCTTTAGAAACTAATTGACACCATTTGAGTCAATTGGAGGTGTACCTGTATGTATTTCAAGGCCTACCTTCAAACTCAGTGCCTCTTTGCTTGACATCATGGGAAAATGAAAACAAATCAGCCAAGAACTCAGAAAATAAATGGTAGACTTCCACAAGTCTGGTTCATCCTTGGGAGCAATTTCCAAATGCCAGAAGGTACCACATTCATCTGTACAGAAGTATAAACACCATGGGAACACGCAGCCGTCATACCGCTCTAGAAGGAGACTCATTCTGTCTCCTAGAGATGAACGTACTTTGGGGGGAAAAGTTAAAGTCAATCCCAGAACAACAGCAAAGGACATTATGTAGATGTTGGAGGAAACAGGAACAAAAATATCTATATCCACAGTAAAAACAAGTCCAATATCGACATAACCTGAAAGGCCGATCAGCAAGGAAGAAGCCCCTGCTCCAAAACCGCTGTAAAAAAGCAAGACTACAATTTGCAACTGCTCATGGGAACAAAGATCGTACTTTTTGGAGAAATGTCCTCTGGTCTGATGGAACAAAAATAATGCTATAATGACCATTGTTATGTTTGGATGAAAAAGGGGGAAGCTTGCAAGCCTAAGAACACCATCCCAACCATGAAGCACGGGGGTGGCAGCATCATGTTGTAGGGGTGCTTTGCTGCAGGAGGGACTGGTGCACTTCACAAAATAGATGGCAACATGAAGAAGGAAAATTATGTGGATATATTATAGCAATATGTCAAGACATCAGTCAGGAAGTTAAATCTAACTGCCTGTAGCTCAGTCCCTGAAGCAAGGATATGCATTTTCTTCATACCATTTGAAAGGAAACACTTTGAGGTTTGTGGAAATGTGAATTGGATGTAGGAGAACATAACACAAATGATCTGGTAGAAGAAAATACAAAGACAAAACTAACCTGTATTTTTCTACCACCAACTTTGAAATGGAAGAGAAAGGTCATAGTTACATCCATGACTCTGGTTGTAATTCTGAATGTGTCCACAAGATGGCAGTGTATGTGCAAAGTTTCAGATGGATACCTAGAAAAATGAGTGAACAGCAAGACTTTTAGTGTAAAGTCCCCAGGTACATTTGGGCAAAAACATGAAGACATTCGCATTCATGTTCCATTTTTCTGCAAGAATATCGTCAAATCTATATACTTGGACTTTGATTCAGCTTTCCAAGTATTAGTAGCCATATTATAAGTGAAACATTTGCAAATCAACCAGTTTTCAAAACTTCATAACTCTGAAGAATGTTTTCCAAAATGAAAAGCCAAGCTGTTGTACAAGTGTTGAAGCTCGATTTTACAACATATACAGTGCCTTGCGAAAGTATTCGCCCCCCTTGAACTTTGCGAACTTTTGCCACATTTCAGGCTTCAAACATAAAGATATAAAACTGTATTTTTGTGAAGAATCAACAACAAGTGGGACACAATCATGAAGTTTAACGACAATTATTGGATATTTCATACTTTTTGAACAATTGGGTGTGCAAAATGATTCAGCCCCCTTAAGTTAATACTTGTAGCGCCACCTTTTGCTGCGATTACAGCTGTAAGTCGCTTGGGGTATGTCTCTATCAGTTTTGCACATCGAGAGAGTCGCTCTGGATAAGAACGTCTGCTATATGACTTAAATGTAAATGTAAATGAGAGACTGACATTGGATCATTCAGAGATCCTCACCGAACGTCTGGAGAGAGTTTGCTGCACTGAAAGTAAAGGGGCTGAATAATTTTGCACGCCCAATTTTTCAGTTTTTGATTTGTTAAAAAAGTTTGAAATATCCAATAAATGTCGTTCCACTTCATGATTGTGTCCCACTTGTTGTTGATTCTTTACAAAGAAATACAGTTTTATATCTTTATGTTTGAAGCCTGAAATGTGGCAAAAGGTCGCAAAGATCAAGGGGGCCCAATACTTTCGCAAGGCACTGTATATGCATATTCTAGCATCTTTTCCTGACAGAATATCCCGTTTAAAACGGGAACGTTTTTTTCCAAAAACGAAAATATTGCCCCCTAACACCAAGAGGATTTATTAAGAAGTTAAAGCTTGGTCGCAAATGGGTCTTCCAAATGGACAACGACCCCAAGCATACTTCCAAAGTTGTGGCAAAGCCCTGACCTCAATCCAATAGAACATTTGTGGGCAGAACTGATAAAGTGTGTGCAAGCAAGGAGGTCTACAATCCTGACTCAGTTACACCAGATCTGTCTGGAGGAATGGGTCAAAATTCACCCAACTTATTGTGGGAAGCTTGTGGAAGGCTTGGGTCAAATGTTTTTGCAGTTAAACAATATTAAAGGCAATGCCACCAAATACTAATAGAGTGTATGTGAACTTCTGACCCACTGGGAATGTGATAATAAATAAAAGCTGAAATAAATCTCTCTCTACTATTATTCTGACATTTCACATTCTTAAAATAATGTGTTGATCATAACTGACCTAAGACTTAGAATTTTTACTAGGATAGAATGTCAGGAATTGAGTTGAAATGTATTTGGCTATAGTGTATGTAAACGTCCGACTACAACTCTATACTGTATATAATTATATTACAATTATTTTGCAATTCATATCCATTGACTACATTGAGTTTATTTTTTACTTTTTTTTCTGGCATTTGGCAATGGGTACAGGAAATCCTAAGCTTTAAGGCCTAATTGTAGCCTAACCATGATAAATACACACCAATCGTCAAATGCTTTTTGGAACTTGGACAGAAAAAGTCAATCCACTGAGGGAAAAATGACCATGTCGGAGTTTAATTCAATGAGAGAGAAACTGTGAAATGGAGAGTTTAAATTGAAGAGAAAGGAGAGCCACGTCGAGTGAACTACACTGTTCAGATGGGTTAAATGGAATAGTAACTGAAATCCGGACACTGACTGTAGGCTAGGTCTATAACCTCTCACATAGCCCAATATAATATTGCACAAAATGTACATTTTGACTCTGGAACAGGAGTGGAATAATGTGATTTATTTATTTCACCATGATAGAATGGCTGCGTGGTTAGGGATCGTCTGTAAAGGTGCTAACTTTATCAGTGTCATAAAAACAGATAGTATTTCAACCACATAAAATATGCATCCCAGCCAAACTGAAATCTTATCAGCCACATGTTGAGTCATTTTCACAGCTTTACATTTCCTTAGGCTTAATTTAAAACAATCCTGCACCCGTGTCAAAACAATTATTCCGTCATCTCTAACTGTAGACCGCATGTTCTGTATATGCGGATTAGGGTCGGGTGCGAGCCTCAAATTTTCACTTGATCACATATAGTCTGGCTGTTGTATGTATTATTAGCAATTACGGGTGCTGGTGAACAAACAGCTGACCCACGCATCACTACTGTATGTGTATCTACAGTGTGTGTGTATACTGTATGTGTGAATACATTGTATATTATGTCACGTGTTGTTACTGCAGCATAAATATTCCATTGTGTTTTATTACTAGGTAGCTCTCAGACCGGGCAATTACAGTAAGGTGTGGTCTATTATTTCCCTCATTATCCTCGTGATCTCACAGCGTCGTAGTGGACAGGTTTACAATCTGACTCAATGTAATCCATCTCATGATTTGCCACTTTTGGCTAATGTGTTGCACTCATCACCAGAGTTGACTAGAGTTTACAATGCCCCTTTGGCTGACATGACCGGCTAAACGAGTTAGTCTAAAGGACGTTTTTGTACGATAAGTAGTATGCATGTAGGGTACATGCCACCAGTGCTTTTGCTGAATATTTCTGAATAGCATGTGATTATTCTGAATAGCATGTGATTACTTAAACATGCAAGCAATGTCAATACACAAAACAAATTACATTATCGTCATGTAACTAATCGCATCAATGGTGAGGTCATTAAAACAAAAATGAATCCCTGTAAGTAAGATTGTATTAAAATGTGAATTCTGGATGTATCATGGCAGAGAAATACTGAGGAAGTTCTCAGTGTAAGTAGATAACATTTTGCTTGTTGATCCTGTAAACGAAGGTGGTATGTATGGTACTGTAGATAGGTGAATGCTGTATTTCTAAATCAGCGTGGACTGCTGAGTAATGTGACGGTGATGCATTTGCCCCAAAGGTGTAATTACCCTTGGCTGCTCCATCTTCATTTTTCCCCGTCTGTAATTGAAAGCAATTCAAGCAGTCAGCAAGCATTATGACCCCACTGACATAAACCAATGCCAGAGGAACACTTCTCTTTTTGTTGTTGTTGCTTCGCTTTGCCTTGGTGAGGAGGATTGGATAAGTGTTTTGTTTTGAGCTTGAAAGGAGCTCATCTGGTTTACAATGTGCAACAACAAGCACATCCAGTTGTGTTTTACCCACAGATATCCTGCTGGAGATGGTAATGGGAACATGTTTGCTAATCTCAAAGTGTCAGGGGACAGGAGGAAATGCTGGTTGGTTCCTCCTTTGGATCCAAGTCAAATACTTTCTTCTATTTACAACCTTGGCAGTAAAACACAGAGACAGAATGACAAGGTTTTGTTGTACTGAACATGATTGACACCAATGAATGCTTGGGCTTGCATGAGATGTATTTTACAAAATGTAATATTTAATGTCATTGCCTAGTGGATACAGATCGACAGCTATAAAAATTTAAAAAAGATCTCATGGTGGGTGGGGGGTGTAAGAGCCTCTTCAATGAGTGGTTATTTTATATTTTATTCTATTCTACAAGGCCAGTCCAGTCCAAGTTCTCACTATCTCCATGTACCCACAAAACACCAACTGTTCTCTTAGAAAAAGCAGCACAATCAGAAACACACCGTACACTGGCATTGAATCACCACAGAATTGTTCAACTTCATATTCATCATCTCCATCCCCACCCCAACAGCAGCATATGTGAAAATGCCATGATTATATGTTTTGTAGTAAAAAAAGATAGAGGAAGATAAGTGTTTCCAATTAAGTCCTCAACCAATTAGTAGACAATGCCTAATCAAAATCGGTTAAAATCACATGATGATGTCATTCGAAACACAGGGTGGCACAACCAGTTATTGAGTGTAAGGGGGCAATTACTTTTTCACAAGGGGGAATTGGGTCTGTAACTTTGAAAATTAAATAAATGAAAAAGTATCCTTTTTATTATTATTCGTAAACTCAGGTTCCCTTAATCTAATATTAGGTTTTGCTTGAAGATCTGATACCATTCAATGTCAAACATGTGCAAAAATAGAGGCAAAGCCTTTTTCACAGCACTGTATGTGAAGTAAAAATAGATAGAAACAGAGACGCGCTCACTGCACATCTATAGATATGGAAACTAACAATAGGAACAGCATGATTCATTATTCTGTTTTTTTATTAAAATGGTTTCTCTCAACATCAAAAGCTTTGAATCACACTATTATATTATGCTCCTGTGATATATCAGTATATCCTAGGTCTCTATTCAATCTGTTTCACTGAAGTTCAGCGTCACCAACTTCTACTTATTATTATATTATTATTTTATTATTATATTATTATATTATCAAAAGGTCACTAACAAACGGTTTCAATGCTGCAAGAGCTGTGCTTATTTGGATATTTCCGGGATAGTGTGGACCATCCAGACTTTCAAGGTACAGTGTCTTGCAAAAGTATTCATCCCCCTTGGCGTTTTTCCTATTTTGTAGCATTAAAACCTGTAATTTAAATGAATTTTTATGTGGATTTCAAGTAATGGACATACACAAAATAGTACAAATTGGTGAAGTGAAATTTTAAAAATTACTTGTTTCTAAATAGTCCAAGAAAATTGAAATGGAAAAGTGTTGTATGCATATGTATTTACCCCCTTTGCTATGAGGCCCCCAAATAAGATCTGATGCAACCACTTACCTCCAGAAGTCCCATAATTAGTAAGATTGCACACATGTGAGCTTTATTTAATTGTCACATGATCTGTCCAGGGGTATCGTCGAATGGGGCCACAGAGTCTCCTCTCCTGTCTCAGCCTCCTGTATTTATGCTACAGTAGTTTGTGTGTCGGGGGGCTAGGGTCAGTCTGTTATATCTGGAGTATTTCTCCTATCTTATCCAGTGTCCTGTGTGAATTTAAGTGTGCTCTCTCTCTCTCTTCTTCTCTCTCTCTCGGAGGACCTGAGCCCTAGGACCATGCCTCAGGACTACCTGGCCTGATGACTCCAGTTTAAACGGTTCTGCCTGCAGCTATGGAACCTTGACCTGTTCATCGGATGTGCTACCTGTCCCAGACCTGCTGTTTTCAACTCTCTAGAGACAGCAGGAGTGGTAGAGATACTCTGAATATGATCGGCTACGAAAATCCATCTGACGTTTACTCCTGAGGTGCTGACCTGTTGCACCCTCAACAACCACTGATTATTAGTATTTGACCCTGTTGGTTATCTATGAACATTTGAACATCTTGGCCATGTAACGTGCCAAATTCAATAACAGAAATACTCATAAGAATTCATGAATTAAACATACAAGTGTTATACATTAAAATACAGCTTACCTTCTTGTTAATCCAGCCACAGTGTCAGATTTTAAAAAGGCTTTATGCGATTATCTGAGGACAGCAACCCCGCATACACACAAGAAAATCATATTTCAACACAGAAATAACAATATAATTCATGCCTTACCTTTGAAGATCTTCATATGTTGCCATGCCAAAATGTCCCAGAAACATCACAAATGGTCCTTTTTGTTCAATAAATTTCTTCTTTATATCTCCAAAATGTCCATTTATTTGGCGCGTTTGATTCAGAAATACACCGGTTTCAAATCGCCCAACATGCCTACAAAGTATCTAATAAGTTACCTGTAAACTTGGTCCAAACATTTCAAACAACTTTCGTAATCCAACCTTAAGTATCCTAAAATGTAAATAATCAATCAAATGTAAGACGGGATAAACTGTCTTCAATACCTGACAAAAACAAAGTGAAGCACATTCCAGGTCGCACGCACCAAAAGTCTTGAGTCCCTCTGAGTGACACATGGAAATAACAGGCTACTTCTTCATTTCTCAAAAGAAAAACATCAACCAATTTCTAAAGACTGTTGACATCTAGTGGAAGCCATAGGAACTGCAAGCAAATTCCTATTAAAAAGAGCTTCCCATAGAAAACACATTGACCTCAAAATACATTTCTCTGGATGGATTGTGCTTGGGGTTAAGCCTGCCAAATCAGTTGTATTATTCAAAGAGTTTTCTATGCAAATCCGAGCTTCTGGGCTTGAGTAGCAGGCAGTTTACATAGGGCAAGCTTTTCATCCGGCCGTCAAAATACTGCCCCCTAGCCTTAAGAAGTCTTAAGGGGAAACATAGGAACGGCCTAGTCAAAGCCCAGACCTCAATCCAATTGAGAATCTGTGGTATGACTTTAAGATTGCTGTACACCAGCGGAACCCATCCAATTTGAAAGAGCTGGAGCAGTTTTGCCTTGAAGAATGGGCAAAAATCCCAGTGGCTAGATGTGACAAGCTTATAGAGACGTACCCCAAGAGACTTGCAGCTGTAAATCCTACAAAGTATTGACTTTGGGGGTGAATAGTTATGCAAGTATTCTGTTTTTTTTGTCATATTTCTTGTTTGTTTCACAATAAATAAAAAATTGCATCTTCAAACTGGTCGGCATGTTGTGTAAACCCCCCAAAAATCTATTTTAATTCCAGGTTGTAAGGCCTCAAAATAGCAAAAATGCCATGGGGGGGCGAATACTTTCACAATCCACTGTAGCTACTGTTTGCTCACAGAGGACTACAGAGGTGAACTGGCTAATCTCAGCAAAAAAAGTATTGAATTTACACAAACTACTGGGGAATTCACATCCACCTACTTTCTCTTCCTCTTGTACTCCAGTAGCTGGACTGATGGGGATGTCGTCGCCATGTCGTCGCTCCATAACCAACTGCCCAGTGCTCTACAGGGATCCCTCCCCGATCCCACTTCACTGGAAAATGGCGTTAGTAGGATGATTCTGGAGAACTTAGTGGATATTACTAATCTTGACCCTGCCAACCAGCCAAGAAGGCACGGCAGTCGAAAGCATAGGACTTTGGCAATAGGGGCCTCCTTGGAGGTGGAACCCTGGACTGGATACAGACTTCAAACAGCTTCGCCGCCCTGGACCTAAAGGTTCCAGCGCCTTCATCCCTGGCGACTTCCTCTTCGAGATGAGATACGGAGATATTCCATTTGGAAAGTATTCAGACCCCTTCCCTTTTTCCACATTTTGTTACATTATAGCCTTTTTCTAAAATAGATTTGTTTAATTCCTCAAACTACACACAATAACCCATAATACTAAAGAGAACTGGCTTTTAGACATTTTTGCAAATGTAAATACCTAATTTACATAAGTATTCAGACCCTTTGCTGTGAGACACAATTTATTACCCTTGAGATGTTTCTATGTCTTGATTGGAGTCCACCTGTGGTAAATTCAATTGTTTTGACATGATTTGGAAAGGCACACGCCTGTCTATATAAGGTCCCACAGTTGACAGTGCATGTCAGAGCAAAACCCAAGCTATGAGGTTGAACGAATTGTCCATAGAGCTCCAAGACAGGATTGTATCGAGGCACAGATCTGGGGAAGGGTACCAAAACATTTCTGCAGCATTGAAGGTCCCCCAAGAACACAGTGACCTCCATCATTCTTAAATGGAAGAAGTTTGGAACCACCAAGACTCTTTCAAGAGCTGGCCACCCGGCCAAACTGCGCAATCGAGGGAGAAGGGCCTTGGTCAGGGAGGTGACGAAGAACCCAATGGTCTCTGACAGAGCTCCATAGGTCCACTGTGGAGATGGGACAAACTTCCAGAAGGACAACCATCTCTGCAGCCCTCCACCAATAAGGCCTTTATGGTAGAGTGGCCAGACGGAAGCCACTCCCCAGTAAAAGGCACATGACAGCCCACTTGGACTTTGCCAAAAGGCACCTAAAGGACTCTCAGACCATAAGAAACAATATGATCTGGTCTGATGAAACCAAGACTTAACTCTTTGGCCTGAATGCCAAGCATCACGTATGGAGGAAACCTGGCACCATCCCTATGGTGAAGCATGGTGGTGGGATGTTATTCAGCGACAGGGACTGAGAGACTAGTCAAGCTTGAGGGAAAGATGAACGGTGCAAAGTACAGAGATATTTGATGAAAACCTGCTCCAGAGCATTCAGGACCTCAGACTATGGTGGTGGTTCATCTTCCAACAGGACAACGACCCTAAGAACACAACTAAGACAATACAGGAGTGGTTTTGGGACAGGTCTCTGAATGTCCTCGAGTAGCCCAGCCCGATCCCGGACTTGAACCCGTCTCTGGAGAGACCTGAAAATAGCTGTGCAGCGATGCTCCCCAAGCCACCTTACAGAGCTTGAGAGGATCTGCAGAGAAGAATGGGAGAAACTCCCGAAATACAGGTGTGGCAAGCTTGTAGCGTCATACCCAAGAAGAGGCTGCAATCACTGCCAAAGCTGATTCAACAAATTACTGAGTACTCTCTCAGTCAGCCAGCCAGCAAGCCAAGGTCAATCCCTTGACCCAGTGTCACTTTGTGTGACCTGTTGCACTAAAGATTTAATAGCTGGGACGAAGTTAATTCAACTATACATTGCAGAAAATACAGCTTTGATGCCATTCTAATGGCATCGGGGTCTGATGCACACAACTGGGTAGCATGAGAGAGTGGAAGTTCATCTTGGCAAGGGTTCAGGTCTTTGTTGACTTCATAAAATAGACTACATGGAGATAAATTGAGGATTGTAAAACCGTTTAGTCAATGAGCTGTGTGCTTGTGTAGTGGTCATGCATAATCTACTACTCAGCTGGACACAAAAGATAGACACATGTATCTCCCAATATGTCTAAACACCTGACCCATCCATTTACCATGGAATTGACCGTCAGTATGTGTGCAAGTGGCTGTACAAGAGGCTGACCTCAATGTTCCATGGGGCAACCTGCCTGGTCATTAACCTTTCTGAGTAGGTCACTGCATCATCAAGACCCAGAAATAAAACAAGAGAGAATTCTACATTTGCAGATATATGAATTTTGCTCCTGACTTTTAGATACATACTTTAGTAGCTGGTATCAACTGTGAAGCACCAAATTGGTTTTCCTTTCATCCTCAATATGTGAATCATACACACCTGGGCCCTGAAGACAGAATGACTTTAGAGCTACATTTCCATCTACCTAAGTATTAGTGTGAGAATAATACAACTGGGTGAACATATTTTCAATAATATGCCTTATTAACGAGTAAAGTATACTATCGAGTATAGTATACTATAACTTCATAATTAGCCATGTATTTGGGAGTATTTCACTTGAATTCACTCTTCAACAGTAATTGGTATGATTACATACCTTTTTGTTTTTACTTTAAAAGCAACAATTTTAGCCATGTACTTTAGCTAGGTTTCCAGTGTTGTCATTCCGTGTTAGCTAGCTTGATAATTAAACACAGGTGACAGACATTATATGAATGTAATGCGATTAAATAAGCAGAACTCTAAAATACATACCTAACAGTCAATGCAGCAACATGCTGTAGTTTCATCAACTCTAATTAAGTAGTCTCACTGGACTGTAACTTGTTAGTTATAGGATCTGGTTGCAGACTCTCACTCCCCAGGGCAGTCTCAAAATTTAAAAACTTAAAACATGTAGAAAGCAATTCTCAAATATCCTTTGGAATAAATATGAACACAACAAGCAACTGCAAGCACCATTTTAAGAGATACATGCAACTGGCCATGCATTGGTGGGTCCAGCAAGCAAAAAGGTTTCAAACTACGGGAAATCATTGCTCTCTGAGATGTTGCATGTGTCATTTTACAAATCCATCAAAATTAGATGTTCGCACATGCATTCCTTCTATAATTACTTTACTTTTCTCTCTAGTTCAATAAATCTCTACGACTGATGCAATACACAAAGAGAGGAATCAATACACTACGTCTTGCTTCAGTGTCACTAATTAGTGCCAGAACTCAAACAGACGCTTGAAAACAATCAGGTCTGACAACAAATAGGAAGAAAAAAATACTTCCTGGAAATGATTAATGTCATCAGGTTTCATGGCCTAAATGTGTATTTGATATTCATGGGAGATGGGATCAAGCAGGGGAGCAGAAAGGCTGCATGTAGTGTTACCTTTTTAATCTATTGTGATTGTATTCACGCTTGGCTGAGAAGTCACAGGAGGACACCGGCGTGTTTACAAAGGAGATGGCTGGGCAAGCCTAACAGTGAGGAAGTCGTGTGCCTTTTACCTCAAAAAAGCAAGCAGACTGCCTGGGTGCATCCTAAATGGCACACCTATTCCCTACATAGTTCACTACTACTACTACCCATAGGAATTAGTCTACTACATAGGCATGAGGCTGCCATTTGGAATCCAGTCCCTGCCTTCTTCAGGATGCTTCTGCTCATCTCAGCCTATAAGCTGGAGGAGGAAAGCTGCTAGGGGGGCATTAAGCAGGGGAATGCCCTGAGGTCGAGACCCAGATAAGGAGGAATCACACGAGGGAACTTTAACAAAGCAGATTTTGTTTAGCCTACACAAGAAGAAATTCCTGCAAGTAGGTAGGGCCCTCCTGCACTGAAAATTAGGGAGGGTGAGAAGGAGTAGGATGGAGTGGAAAGAGGGAGGTAGGGAGGAAGAGGAGGCACATGACTAAGTTATCTCCAGGCAGTGTTTACAACAAAGCACTAAATAGATCTTAGCTGTGTCTAACACACAGCGATAGGGCTGCTATACACGCTTAGAAAAAAAGGTTCCAAAAGGGTTCTCTTTCTTGTATTTCCTGTCGTCATTGTATTTGCAGTACGCTGTTCTATTCATCGTGAGAGGACAAAACCATTTGTCAACCTGGCAGTTCATGTCTTGAAAGGTAGGAGGCTATAACTTTCAATTGACCTGTTCTGAAGGCAACATCAACCCATTTGCTTCCAATGCAACTATACATGTCCTCATATGCCCGGGTAATCCAAAAGAACCCTAAAAAACTTTGAATCCTTCAAACAAGAAACTTAATTCTTGAAGTGAAAAGATGGTAATAGTGGTCATGATCGCTGACATTGCATTAAAACTCAAGACTCTCTAAAGACTCGCTTTTGATCAAGTTGAGATCATTAAGGTTTGAAAATTGCTTTCAAATGTTTTTGTTATTGAGTAAGAAAATAATTGATCTATGTGACTTTGATTCGGCTGACAACCACTCTGGGGCTGGTTTCAGAATTTGGTATGTGTGAGTATGACATCTGTCACATGACATTAATGCAGATTAATGCTCTTCCTGAACAGAGATTGTGACAGCTGTCTTCTCCCAAGCTGATTTATCACCAGGTGCAGTGTATTTCCACACTTAACTTCCCCCCCATTGTGTTCCCTTTAGCTCCACAGTGCTACATCTTGGTGTCATTTTGGGGGATACAATCTTAGACCTTAACAAAAGTTTACCCCCTTGAATAGTTTAATCCACACTTTTATTTTGGAGCTGCAGTCATATTTTAAATTGCACCACCAAGATAAGAAAAAGGCATGGGGAATGTTCCCGATTCTTAGTTGGAAGGAGACATTCTTGAGACCTTGTGGTCCATTAGTCACATTATCCACATGGCTAAACACTGATATAGGAATTAGTATAGTAGATTCACTGGTTTTTGGCTAACCATGAAGACATTTAGACATAAATATGTTTATTATTAACTATGTTACTGTATGCCTGATATATGAACCAATATTACTTGTATTAGCTGCATACAGTATAAATAATTCACAAATGTATGGTGTATGTTAAAAGGTTGGCTGGATATCTTGTTGTCTAGATTGCAGACATGTAAATGTCGTCTTCTCTCTTCTGGAAGGATATATAGCAACATTGTGCAAAGCTCCTCAGCCTTTGTCTGACATTGGCCCATCTCAGGTGGAAAACTCTTGCAGGGACAAGTCTTAATCACGGGCGTTTTTAGCTCAGTGTGCCCTCATTTTCGAGCTTCAGTCCTCCTCCTTCCCCTCAGATCGCTCCAAAATATCCTACCTCATCACCTTGATGTCTGGAAGGGCTTTCACCTGGGCTTCCGCCATATGGGAACAGCAGCCTGCCATATGCGCATTCCTGGATGGGTTCTCCGGGAGAGCTGCCCGGAAGCTAATCCAGCACCAGCAGGACACCCACACTGTGGCTGACCATGCAGTGGATTTCCGTACGTTGGCAGCGGAGAGTGCATGGATCCCGGAAGCACTGTTCGACATGTTCCTGCACGGCATCTCGGAGGAGGTTAAGGACAAGCTTGCTGCTTGGGAGTTACCCACAGATTTAGACTCCCACATCACTTTGACCATCTGCATCGATGAGCGATTGCGGGAATGACGGATGGAGAGGAAATTCGATTTCACTCGCAAGTCCAGGGATTCCACCTTGTCTCCGAGTCATCCCAGAAGTCCCCGACGGTCCCTTGGCAGAGAGCACCCGAGATTTCCCAACCCTCCTTGAGAGTCACGAGGATGGTCGAGGCACTGTTTCCCGAGCCCATGCAACTAGGCAGGGCTGGGCTGTCACCAGCGGAACGGCAACACCGGATCAGCACATGGAGCTGTCTGTATTGTGGGACTTTTGGTCCGTTTGTGTCCTCGTGCCCGGTAAAAGACCAGTCTCACCGGTAGGAGTGAGTTCTCTGCAGGGCCATATGGGGAACTTTTATGCTTCCCTTACTCGCACCCCTTTTCATGTCATTCTGCTGTGAGGAAACCAGTCCAAATCTCTCCGGGTATTCAATGACTCTGGGGCCGATGAGAGCTTTTTGGACACCACACTGGCTTCCGAGCTGAACATCTCCACTCAGCCCCTCTCCATTCCCATGGATGTTAGAACATTGGACGGGGCGCTCTATGACATCCTCATCTTCTCCCGCTCCCCCCAAGAACACATACTCCATGTCCATCAGGTTCTCCAGCACCTTCTGGAGTTAAGGTGGAAAAGTGAGAGTTCCATCGCTCCACCATTCCCCTTCTGGGCCACATGACCTCTGCTGGGTGCGTCAAGATGGATCCTGAGAAGGAGAAAGCGGTGGTGGATTGTCCTCAGCCTACGTCCAGGGTGCAGCTGCAACTCTTTCTGGGGTTAGCCAACAACTTTTCTGGGGTTCGCCAACGGGGGGAGGGGGAACCAGATAACCGGATGTTCATGCCTGACTCTGTCCGCTACACGGTCTTTAGTGAGCCCATTCCTCCAGGCTCGCTTTGGTGGCCTACCATTGTTCCGGACGCTGCCACCTTTGTCTCAACCTGCACGGTCTGTGCACGGAACAAGCTCCGGCTGGCCTCCTCCAACCTCTACCCATCCCTCATCGCCCCTGGTCTCACATCTCTCTGGACTTTGTCACGGGTCTCCCCCAGTCTGATGGCAACACCGCCATCCTAACCATGGTGGATCGCTTTTCCATCCCCACCACCTGGAGCCACATCATTCCTCTCCCCAAGTTACCCTCTGCCGAGGAGACGGTCCAGCTTATGGTGCAGCACGTCTTCTGGATCCATGGACTGCCCATTGACATGGTCCCCGACCGCGGCCCTCAGATCTTGCCCCAGTTCTGTGGCAAACCAGGACCTCGAGACCACCCTGCGCTGCCTGGTCTCTGCCAACCCCACCACCTGGAGCCAGCAGCTGGTGTGGCTGGAATAAGCCCGCAACACCCTTCCCTACTCTGCCATCACCGTTTGAGTGTTCCCTGGAGTATCAGCCCCTGCTCTTCTCTGAGCAGGAAGAGGAGGTCGGCAAACCTTCTGCCCAGATGTTTGTCCGCTGCTGTCATCGTAGCCCGGTGGGCCTCAAGACCACCTCCAGGTATCGATAACAAGCGGATCTCCATCGTACCCTGGCTCCCAGGTATCGTCTCGGGCAGAAGGTATGGCTATCCATCCAGGATCTGCCCCTCCGAGTAGAATCCCTCAAAATCTCCCCCTGGTTTATTGGTCTGTTCCCCATCTCCAAGATCATTAGCCCCTCTTCTGTTAATCTTCTTTTGCCCCGTACCCTTCGTATACATCCCATCTTTCATGTCAAACGCATGTCTCACAGCCCTTTTTCTCCTGTTTCCGATTTATACCTGTGTTTTCTGTTGCCAGTTCATCTTGTTTGTCTGTTGGCAGTCAATCAGAAGTGTTTCCTGCTCATTTTCTCCCTTGTGATAGTGTGGTGCAATGACGCAATCTCCCACCATCTACCACAAATGGTCGCGGCATAAGCTCAAAACTTTTAACCAGTTGCGACGGGCAAACCCGTATCCGGGAGCGTAATCATAGCCTCAAACGCATTAGCATAACGCAACGGACATAAATACCCCTAGAAACCTTTCCTATTCATGAAAATCTCAAATGAAATAAATATATTCAAACACAAGCTTAGCCTTTTGTTAAACCTCTTATGGCTGTGAACCCTGTACAGGGATAAACATCAGGGGAAATTTCAGAGTGACAACTAAAAATACAATGTCATAACATTAAACATTCTTGAAAATGCAAGTGTCTTACACCCTTCAAAAGATTTGAATATTGGTAATCAAACTACATTTTCCAATTTAAAATAGCTATTACAGAGAACAAAAACCATGCTTTTGTTTGAGAAAAGCAATCAACAGAAACATTTTCCGCCATGACAGTTTTTACACATTCACATCTGAAGGTAAAATTATGACTTACATTCTGATATCTTGCTCTTATTTCTCTTCCTGAGGGTCCCAGTGATCAAATGAAGTGATGTTTTCTTTGATAAAATCCATGTTTATAGCTTAAATCGAAACATTTTGTAAACCGTTTGTGCCATGAATTCCATCTCTATCAATTTTTTAGGGAGCATTCGACATAATTACACACGGTAAACCATCGTTTATCTAGTCATGGTTGGTTTCAGTGCATTCCTCTGGATGTTTGCAACACAGCCAAATGTCATTGTTTTTTTTGCGGGGAGTATTGACCGAAGTGAACTGATTTGAAGACAACGAGCAATTGCTACCTTTCGCACCAATCATTTTTGCAAAGCTTCATTGATTGACTGTATTTCTGCCCAATGACCACTGATCTTCTTGAAATCTAGCTGGGTAGATAGCCAATGAGCTGAGGTAAACGCCAGTATGTAATGGTTTTGGGTTGGACCCCCATTCCTTGTTTGTAAATGCACGCGTAATGAACTCCATTCTCACCTTGACTATCAGAAGACTTGCTGTGACGCTTGTTACGCACAGCAGTATTTCGTAAAGTTGTATTTTCAACGATTTCATTGAAGATATCATGGGGAATAAATCAGTAAAAGCGAAGTCAAAGTCTAAAGTGAAAGTGAGAGATTTTTTGTTTGAGGAATCTTTGAGTGTTATGATTCAAACAGGAACTGAGGAGTTGTTTTTGCAAGGACAGGACTGGACGGGTAAGTGCTAATGCCGTTTTATGAAATATAAATATATATATATATATATTGCAATGAAATGTGTGGTTTGTTTGTGTGTGTTGGTTTGTTTGGGTGTGTGTGTATATATGTATATATTTCCCATGTCAGATTATATTTTCAATTTTTTTATTTACATGGAATGGAGTAGAACAGCAAACATCGACGGGGCTGTAGTGAAGCGGGTCAAGAGTTTCAAGTTCCTTGGTGTCCAAGTCACCAATAAACTACCATTGACCAAGCACATCAAGAAAGTTGAGAAGAGAAGCCATGTCACCCTCAAGAGACTGAAAAGATTTGGCATGGGTCCACAGATCCAGAAAAAGTTCTACAGCTGCACCATCGAGACCATCCTGACCGGTTCCATCACTGCCTGGTATGGCAACTGCTCGGCATCCGGCCGTAAAGGCACTACAGAGGGTAGTGTGTACGGCCCAATAAATAACTGGGGTCAAGCTTCCTGCCATCTAGGAGCTAAATACTAGGGGGTGTCAGAGGAAGGCCCAAAAAATGGTCAAAGACTCCAGTTACTTACTGTTCTCTCTGCTACCACACGGCAAGCGGTACCGGAGCACCAAGTTCCAAAAGGCTCCTTAACAGCTTCTACCCCTAAGCCAACATCTTGAGACGTTGCTTCAATATATCCACATAAGTTTCCTCCTCATGATGCCATCTATTTTGTGAAGTGCACCATTCCGCCCTACAGCAAAGCACCCCCACAACATGATGCTGCCACACCAGTGCTTCACGGTTCAGATGGTGTTCTTCGGCTTGCAAGCCTCCCCTTCTTCCTCTAAACATAACGATGGTCATTATGGCCAAACAGTTATATTTTTTTTCATCAGACCAGAGGACATTTCTCAAAAAATGACGATCTTTGTCCCCATGTGCAGTTGCAATCCGTAGTCGGGCTTTTTTATGCCGGTTTTGGAGCAGTGGCTTCTTCCTTGCTGAGCAGCCTTTCAGGTTATGTCGATATAGGACTCGTTTTACTGTGGATATAGATACTTTTTTACCTGTTTCCCTCCAGCATCTTCACAAGGTCCTTTGCTGTTGTTCTGGGATTGATTTGCACTTTTCGCACCAAAGTACGTTCATCTCCAGGAGACAGAACGCGTCTCATTCCTAAGTGGTATGATGGCTGCGTGGTCCCATGGTGTACTGTTGTTTGTACAGATGAATGTGTTAATTGGCATTTGGAAATTGCTCCCAAGGATGAACCAGACTTGTGGAGGTCCACAATGGTTTTCTGAGGTCTTGGCTGATTTCTTTTGAGGTCTTGGCTGATTTCTTTTGATTTTCTCATGATGTCAAGCAAAGAGGCACTGAGTTTGAAGGTAGGCCTTGAAATACATCTACAGGTACACCTCCAATTTACTCAAATTATGTAAACTTAACAAGTCAGAAGCTTCTAAAGCCATGACATAATTTTCTGGAATATTCCAAGCTAGTAAAGGCACAGTCAACTTAGTGTATGTAAACTTCTGACCCACTGGAATTGTGATACAGTGAAATATAAGTGAAATAATCTGTCTGTAAACAATTGTTGGAAAAATGACTTGTGTCACTCACAAAGTAGATGTTTTAACAGACTTGCCAAAACTAAAATTTGTTAACAAGAATGGTGTAAATGTCAGGACCCGGTTACGAACCCGGGTCTCCGGAGTGAGAAACAGTCACTTAACCAAATGAGCCACGAATAGTCGGCAGAACACAGAAGATGAGGCAGACACAGCAGTACTTGAGACAGTGTATTTAATGAAGTAAAAAGTGAAGTTCTTCAGGAAAACATGTAACTCCACAACCTCAAAAGGAATTCCATAAGAACAAAAAGGTAATCCTCCAAGACAAAAAAGGTAAATCCACAAGGTGGAAGGTATAGCACAAAAAGCCTCAAAAGATACTCGAAAAACAAATAAACAAGAACAAAAGACAGAATTCCTCAAGAGAGTCCACCAGGATCAACAAGAGTACACAGAGTACTAGGGCTGGGTGCTAACATACAAACACAGAGCACAGAACTGAGGAAAACAAAGGGTTTAAATACAATCAGGGGAAACGAGGCACAGGTGCAAATAATAATGGGGATCAAGGGAAAACAAAAGGTCAAAAGGCACAAAAACCGAAGAACTGCAACACTGGGGCGGAGCTAGCATGTTGGAGTGAACGGCTGTGCGTGAGAGGCTCCTGCAACTTTTTTGCAAAATAATCTAATTTAACCTACTTTATTGCACTTCTTACAACAAACGTTTCTTTCTAATACAAGATTGTAACTTTTTATATGAAAATGCCGAGTAATAAGCGACCAAAGGACAATAAATCCACAGCGGAGGCCTACTCCCCACTAAACAACGAGACAGACATGGCGGGAGGCACATGCAACAACGTGACACTTACAGAACTTACCCGGGCTTTGGGGGAGCTACGTGTTGCTATAGCTGAGGATCTTAAGGCCACTATTGCTGAGCTGGACACCAAAATCGAGAGCGTCATTTGAACGGTCGCTTCGCATGGCCAGAGTATTGTGGACCTTGAGAAAGCTTCTGAATTCAACGCTGGTAGGATCGACGAGTTAGAGAAGCTATGCTCGTCATTGCAGGATACTGTGCAGAGGCTTTCTGTGAAAGTGGTGGACCTGGAGGGCCGATCCAGACGTAATAACCTTCGCGTTGTTGGTCTGGCAGAGGGGATAGAGGCGGGCTCTCGCCCTACCGACTTCTTCGCCAAGCTACTGAAGGATGCAATGGGATCGGATGTTTTGGATTCGGATCCCCAGCTGGACCACGCACATCGCTCCCTTGTCCCAGTGCCTGGACCGGGCCAACGTCCTCGCCCAGTAATAATCTGTTGTCACAGTTTCAAGACCAAGGATCTTATCCTGCGTGAAGCTCGAATGAGGGGCAACCTGTCACATAAAGGGCATCCATTCCGTGTCTATGAGGATTATGCGCCCGATGTGGCAAAGCATCGCGCCGACTACAGAGATGTCATGACTAAACTCTACAAACTCCATCTTCGCCCAGCCTTACTTTTCCCTGCAAGACTAAGAATTACCCCGCCTTCCGGTGAGAAGATTTGGCTCTCCTCGGTTTTGGACGCAGAGAAGTTTATCCAGGGATATACACCAATCCCCCGTACAGGTTAGAGTGCCTTGTTAGTGCGTGTTAGGGTCTGCTCATGGACTCGAATCCATACTATACCATATTGGGTGAAAACGTATTAAACGGGCTCTACAAGGGCTACCGAGCATGTAAGACGCTGAGCAGACCAATGGATGGCGGTCAGAGCTCTCATTTAACGTTAAATTCACTTTCATCCCGGCTGTGCTCAGCGATGCATATTTTTTACTTCCAGGTTTGATCACTGACACCTTCGGACGGATATACTTATATTCCCCCACTTTTGTTTTGTTTCGTTATTTATTTTACAATCCTTACATCACTCTTACTACCATACCATTTATTTATTGCTTGCGGGGGAATGGGGGCGATGGTTGGGAGGGGGCAGACGCCTGGTTAGCAAGTTGATGTTTTGTGCCGTTCTACCTTTGTCTGGCCGTGGGCCTCTCTCCCGACTAGAGTCCCACCAGCCCTCTGTAGTGCTTATGTATGTGTAGGTGTGCGTAAATATAATTACTATTTGTACTTCATTACTATTTTCTCTTAGCATTTTAGTATTATGTATGTGTATATTTTAAATCAGTGTAGATTGGTATTCTGGGGTATGAATGTTTGTATGTGTATGTGTGCATATGGATGTATATACATATTCTTTAAATATATATTTTTATATATGATTTTTTTGTGTGGGTATGTATACATACATGTATATGTATGGATGTGTGTGTGTGTATGTATATATATATATATGTGTGTGTGTGTGTGTGTGTGTGTGTATGTATATATATATGGGTGTGTGTATGTATGTATGTATATATATATGTGTGTGTGTGTGTGTGTGTGTGTGTGTGTGTGTGTGTGTGTGTGTGTGTGTGTGTATGTATATGTGTGTATATGTGTGTATGTATATATATATGGGTGTGTGTATGTATGTATATATATATATGTGTGTGTGTGTGTGTGTGTATATGTGTGTATGTAGATATATATGGGTGTGTGTGTGTGTGTGTGTGTGTGTGTGTGTGTGTGTGTGTGTGTGTGTGTGTGTGTGTGTGTGTGTGTGTGTGTGTGTGTATATATATAAGGTATATATTTTTACTTATTTTTTATTAAATATATTATTCCCCCCATAACATTTTATGGGGGGATCGTTTAATTTAACAAATCCTTGTTCCGATCTCCTGACCCACAGTATGTAAAGGTACGGCTGACTAGGTCGGTTGCGGATGGTTTATTTTTTGACCGGCAGTGCTTAGCAATATTATCTTGAGGCTATATCTCGCTTATTTCTGGGATTGACCCAGGATGACGCTTAAATGCGCAATATGTTTAAGTTGCAACTTATTCGGTTTAGGTTTATTAGATGCTAACTGAACACTTAACTCGCGGGAGCCTCCTCAGTTCATATGTTAGTAGAAGTTCTAGGATAGTGAGAGGTGAACGTATAGTTGGTATTTTATTTTTGTTTTACCTCTGGTTCGAGGTCGCGCCGTGCTTTTTTGGCATCGGCCAGACAATGTGTTTATTATTTTTATTTTTCCTTTTTTCTCTCCTGTTTGTACATTCCTGTTAAAAGTGGGTTGATGGGGGGGGGTAAGTGTTGTGGAAATTAGGGGAACAGGGGGAAGTAAAGGTGCTTGCAGGGGGAGGGGTGGGTTGGATACTGCTCGGGTGTGGGTGCTACATATGCTGATCGTGATGGTTTGGTGCGCTTTCTTACCTTTTTATCAAGTTACATGATATGCAGGCCACCATAGGAACTACAAACGAGAGGAGGGTGGGGCTTACATTCACTTCCTGGAATGTCAAGGGTTTAAACGAACCAATTAAGAGGGGCAAGGTCCTAGCCCACTTGAAAGCACTCTCGTCTGAGATTATATTTTTGCAAGAAACCCATCTGAAGAATAACTCTCATAGCAGACTTAGGTGTAGGTGGGTGGGGCAAGTGTATCACTCTAACCTCTCTGCCAAAACGAGAGGCACAGCGATTCTGGTACGGAAAGGAATTCCCTTTCTACATAAAACCACTATTGCAGATAAAGAGGGTCGGTATGTGATCGCAATAGGAGAAATCCACTCTACCTCAGTAACTCTACTAAATATCTATGGGCCAAACATTGACAACCCCTCTTTTTTCAAAAGAGTCCTTGCCCTGATTCCAGATATCTCCCATACTAACCTGGTCATTGGAGGGGACCTTAACTGTGTGCTAGACCAATATTTGGATAGATCCTCTACCCGGCGAACCCCTACCTCCTATTCAAGCGAATTCTTGAATACCTACATAAAAAATTCAAACTTATTTGATATATGGAGGATCGCTAACCCTACGGGTAGGGAATACTCCTTTTACTCTCATGTTCACAAGGTTTACACTCGAATTGACTACTTTTTGTTGGATGCTAGACTACTCCCCTATACCTGTAATGTGAGGTATCACGATATTATAATCTCGGACCACAGTCCACTCACCTTCTCCCTGAGATTGGGTGACATTGTACCAAACGAGAGGGTCTGGAGGTTGAATCCTCAGCTCCTCACAGAACCAACATTCTGTGAATATCTTAAAGACCAAATAAAAATTCTTTGATACCAACGACAACACAGAGACCTCCCCAGCATTATTGTGGGAAACACTGAAGGCTTATCTGAGAGGCTGTATCATCTCCTTTCAGGCTGCCAGGAGTAGGCAAAACAGAGGAAAACTGGAAGAACTAGAGGGACAAATTCACTTACTGGATAGGGAGAATGCTAGCCACCCATCTATGGAGAAACATAAAAAAATTACCTCTTTAAAATTGGAATATAATCAGATTCTCTCAGCTAAAATCGCTAAATCTTTTCTCTATGCCAAGCAAAAATATTTTGAGTTTGGTGACAAACCACACAAATTACTCGCCAGACAACTTCGAAAAAATGTGAGTGACCGAATGATTCACAGGGTTAAATCTGCATCTGGGGAATTACTCTCTTCCCCAAAGACATCAATGACAGATTCCGGCAGTTTTATGAGACTCTATATACATCTAAAGCGGATCCTAACCCCTTAATTATGCAAACATTTTTGGAGGACTGTAATCTTCCTGCCCTGAACCAGGAAGATTCTAACTTCCTGAATAAGGAAATATCTCTTGATGAAATCCGAGAAACAATTAAATCTCTAAAGAGTGGCAAGACCCCGGGCCCAGATAGATACCCTGGTGAATTCTATAAAACATTCAGCAACATGCTCTCCCCCTATCTGCACAAAATGTTGATTCAGGCCAATGAGGATGGAGCTCTCCCTTCTACTTTGGATGAAGCGTTCATTACAGTTATACATAAGAAGGGTAAAGATCCAGAAGAGGTAGGGTCATACAGACCAATATCTCTCCTTAATACAGACCAAAAGATTTTAGCAAAAACTCTGGCTAACAGGCTTAGCACTTTAATTGGCAAATTGGTCCATTCGGATCAGACCGGCTTTATCCCTAACAGAAACTCATTCTTCAATCTCAGGCGCCTCTTCAATATTATGTATTCTCAGAGGTTACCCAACGTGGACCTTTCCGTCATATCTCTTGACGCCGAAAAGGCCTTTGACCAAGTTGAGTGGCCCCATCTATTCAAGGTCCTACAGAAATTTAATATTGGAGATAGGTTCATAAATTGGATCCAGCTTTTATATAGGAACCCCTGTGCCAGAATACTCACTAACCAATCATTGTCGCCCCGATTTAACCTCAACAGGGGGACAAGGCAGGGTTGTGCGCTATCGCCTATGCTCTTCGCCCTAATTATCGAACCGCTCGCTCAGACGATTAGATCTCATGCAGCAATACACGGCTATAATACTAAAGATACTCTAAATAAGATCTCCCTATACGCAGATGACATCCTCCTCTATGTAACAGAACCCCAGGCTAGTATCCCAGCTATTCTTGATGTGATCAATTTGTTTGGTACCTTCTCGGGATACAGAATAAATTGGAACAAGAGTGAATTAATGCCCATACGGTCGCAAAATACCTCCTGGCTAGAACATCTCCCATTTAAGTTATCTTCAGAAAAATGTACCTACCTAGGAATTGTAGTTACCAAACAATACTCCTTACTATTTAAAGAGAATTTCCCCTCTCTGATACAAAAACTCAAAGCAAACATACTATTTTGGAGAACTCTCCCAATTTCTCTGCTCGGAAGAATTAATGCCATTAAAATGGTCTTCCTCCCACAACTGCTCTACCTATATCAGAACATCCCAGTATTCATACCTAAATCCTTTCATAAACAACTGGACTCAATTATCAATCCTTTCATCTGGGATTATAAAACACACAGGATAGGTAAAAAACACCTCTGTAAATCCAAGATGGAAGGAGGATTGTCTCTCCCAAATTTTATATTTTATTACTGGGCCGCTAACCTCCGCATTGTTACGTTTCTGTTGGATGACGTACTCCCGGCATCCAGCTGGCTTAGTATGGAGCGGGAGGAGTGTCACCCCTTCTCTATTGGCGCTGTGATTTTGTCGCCTGTCAATCTGGAGATGTCACTTTATTGTAACAATCCTATAATACATAGCACAGTCCGAATCTGGAAGCAAATTAAAGTCCACTTTGAGCTCAGACCAATGTCATTCATGCTCCCTATCGCCAGGAATCCCTCCTTTGCCCCTTCTAACCTTGATAACACCTTTGAGCGATGGGGAGAGTTGGGGATAAGCACCATAGGGGATTTATACATAGAAGGGACCTTTGCTTCCTTTGAGCTGCTGAGGGAAACTTATAATTTTCCCAGAAGTAATTTTTTCAGATACCTACAAATTAGAGACTACGTTAGAAAACACCTCCCAACATTTGAGAATGCTAAACCTTCCATGTTTGACGGATGCATAAAAATATGCCCCACCTCAGATAAACTGATATCGCGTCTATATGATGCTTTTCAATCTGTTAGCACACCTTCTACTGATGCCATCAAGGCAAAATGGGAGGAAGAACTAGGGACTGACATCTCAGTGGCAGACTGGGAAGAGAGCTTGGAGTATATCCACACATGCTCCATTAATTCCGGACATCGTCTCATACAATTCAAGGTATTACACAGATTACACTATTCCAAAACTAAACTGCATAGGATATTTCCTGATACATCCCCTACATGTGATAAATGTCAGGCCACGCAGGGTACACTACTCCACTGCTTTGCCCTATGCTCTAGCTTGCATGGTTATTGGTGTGGAATTTTTAGGATCCTCTCTGAAGTTTTGGAGACTTCAATAGATCCAGACCCGCTTCTGATAATCCTGGGAGTATCTGAGTCCCTAAACAGATTAACCAACCCCCAAAAACAACTAATCTCGTATGGTCTCATCTCGGCAAAAAAACTAATCTTGTTGTTTTGGAAAAGGAGGGAAGCGCCCTCTACCAAATTATGGCTCAGTGAATTGGCAAACACTGTACACTTAGAAAGAATTAGATATATTCTGAACAATAAATGATCAACATTTGATAAAATCTGGCAGCCTTTCCTCTCCTACTTGGACGAGTCGGCGCTGTGAATTTGTACTTATTAATGCACTCTCAATGGTAAAATTTTAATCTACCTTTGGGCAGCGTGTGCTGGCCCTACCACCCGAGCAGTTGGGAGGGGGGGGGATAGGGGATGGGGGATAGGGGGGACATCTTCCCTCTTTCTTTCTACGTGTCCTTGTTTTGTATGTCGTGTTCTGTATTATTTGTTCTGCACCCAGAACTCTGGGTCTTGTTGTTCCTGTATGCTCTTTTATGTTTAGATAAGAATTGTATACCTGTCATGTATACCTATACACCATTCTTGTGTGTGTTTAATAAAAATATTTGAAACAAAAAGGCACAAAAACCGGAACAACCCTGGCCAAATCCTGACAGAATCCCCCCCCCTAGGAACGGCTCCTGACGTTCCTACCAGCTCTCTCAGGGTGGAGGGCCCTGAACTGACGAATGATGTCAGGGTCCAGTATGTCTTTGGCAGGAACCCAGGAGCGCTCCTCGGGACCGTAGCCTTCCCAGTCCACCAGATACTGCCAGGACCGCTGCACCCGGCGGGAATCCAGTATCCGATGGACGGTATAAGCCGGCTGGCCTCCAATGACACGAGGCGGAGGTCTGTCTGCCGGGACAAGGGGAGAAAAAACAACAGGTTTTAATAAGGAAATGTGAAACGTGGGATTAATCTTAAGGGATCTGGGTAAGTGTAGGCGATAAGAAACTGGGTTAACTCTCCTGGCAACCTTAAAGGGACCGATGTATTTTTGGGACAGCTTGCGAGACTCCACCCGTAGTGGTAAGTCTCTTGTGGAGAGCCAGACTCTCTGGCCGGGGCGCAAGGTAGGCCCGGGACGGCGACGTCTGTTGGCTTGTTGTTGGTACCTCTGTGAGGAACACATAAGATTAAGACGGGTCTTCCTCCACATAAGCCGACAGCGTCTGACGAACTTCAAGGCTGAAGGCACTCTGACTTCTGCCTCCTGGTCCGGGAACAATGGAGGGGCATAGCCAAACTGACACTCGTGTGGGGACATACCAGTGGAGGAGGAGCGCAAGGTGTTGTGCGCGTATTTGGCCCAAACAATGAAGGACGACCATGTGGACGGGTTGTTACGAGTCATACATCGGAGGGTGGTTTCCAGCTCTTGATTCATCCTCTCTGTTTGGCCGTTGGACTCCGGATGGTACCCTGAAGATAAACTGGCAGAAGCCCCCATGAGTTGGCAGAAGGCCTTCCAAAACCTAGAGGCGAACTGGGGACCTCTGTCAGAAACCATATCTTGAGGAATGCCGAAGACTCGGAACACATGATTAATTACCAACTCAGCCGTTTCCTTGGCAGAAGGTAACTTAGTCAGAGGGACGAACCTGGCCGCCTTAGAAAACCTGTCGATTATGACTAGGATAGTAGTATTGCCATGGGATGGAGGAAGGCCAGTAATAAAGTCCAACGAAATATGGGACCAGGGTCTGTGGGGAACAGGTAAAGGGTGAAGGAGTCCTTGCGGGCGGAGGAGAAGATTTGCCCTGGCAGCACACGGGGCAGGCATTGAGCCACGATCTTAGCAGCAGGAAGGACAGGCATGTCCGCGTCATCTCGAATGGCAGGAGCGTAGACTCGGACAGGGCATCCGGTTTGAGATTCTTCGACCCGGGCCGATAGGTGAGGATAAACTGGAATCGATTGAAGAAAAGAGACCATCTAGCTTGTCTAGAGTTCAACCGCTTCGCCTGCTGTATATACTCCAGATTTTTGTGGTCCGTAAGCACTTGAAACGGGTGAGAAGCCCCCTCGAGCCAGTGTCTCCATTCCTTCAATGCCATCTTAACCGCTAGGAGTTCACGATCCCCCACATCGTAGTTCCTCTCAGCCGGGGTAAGCCGGTGTGAGAAGAAAGCGCACGGATGAAGCTTCTTGTCTTCACCCCTCTGAGACAGGACAGCTCCAACACCAACCTCTGAGGCGTCTACCTCCACCACAAACGGTTCATCCGTAGTCGGTAGTATCAGGATGGGAGCAGAGAGGACGCGCTGCTTGAGTCCTTGGAAGGCCGTCTCAGCTTCTCTTCCCCACAAAAACCTTGCATTGCCACCCTTGGTTAAAGCTGAGAGAGGGGCTGCCACCAAGCTGAAGTTCTTGATGAACTTGCGGTAAAAGTTAGTGAAGCCCAGGAAACGCTGAACTTCCTTAACGGATTTGGGGGTGGGCCAATCCGCTACCGCCCCTACCTTCCTGGGGTCCATTTGGACTCGACCGGGTTCCACTACAAATCCCAGGAATTGTACTTGGGATGAATGGAATTCACATTTTTCCGGCTTAACGTACAGATGGCTGTCTAGGAGGCGTTTGAGTACTTGTCTGACATGCTTTGTGTGTTCTTGAAGAGAGCTCGAAAAGATGAGGATGTCATCCAAGTAAACAAACACAAATATGTTAAGCATATCCCTAAGCACATCGTTTATGAGCGCTTGGAACACCGCTGGGGCGTTGGTCAGGCCGAAGGGCATCACCAAGTATTCATAGTGACCAGTAGGCATGTTGAAAGCGGTCTTCCACTCGTCACCAGGTCTGATCCGCACAAGATGGTATGCGTTCCGCAGGTCAAGCTTAGGTGAAAACAACTGCTTCCTGGAGCAGCTCGAAGGCTGTGGCCATAAGGGGTAGCGGGTAACGGTTATGAACGGTTATGGCATTGAGTCCCCGATAGTCGATGCAAGGACGTAATCCACCGTCTATCTTAATATATAATAATAATATATGCCATTTAGCAGACGCTTTTATCCAAAGCGACTTAGTCATGTGTGCATACATTCTACGTATGGGTGGTCCCGGGAATCGAACCCACTACCCTGGCGTTACAAGGGCCATGCTCTACAAACTGAGCTACAGAAGGACCACAAAGAAAAACCCTGCTCCCGCCGGGGAGGTGGATGGACGCATGAGGCCTGCTTCCAGAGCGTCCTTGATGTAGGTATCCATAGCAGCTCGTTCGGGTGGAGATAGGGAAAAGATCCGACCCCTGGGGGGGCAAGTGCCCGGAAACAGTTCGATGGGGCAATCATAAGGTCTATGGGGTGGTAGCATGGTGGCCCTCTGTTTGCTAAATACCAGTTTGACGTCATGGTAACACTCGGGAACTCGGGTCAGGTCGATGGATTCTAAAGACTCGGGAGTAGAACTCGGGGAATTCGGGAAAATACAAGTAGCTTGGCATGTAGGACCCCACTGCTTGATAGTGCCCACAGACCAGTCGATGTGAGGGTTATGGCTGTGAAGCCAGGGGTATCCAAGGACGAGAGGGAACTCGGAACAGGAGATCAAATGAAAGTTCATCAATTTCTGGTGTTGTGAAACTGAAAGTCGCAAGGAGGTAGTGACATGAGTGACAAGTCCAGATCCCAAAGGGCTTCCATCCAATGTAGTAACCCTCATGGGGTCACTTAAGAGGTTCAGAGGGAACGCCATTCTCCTTCGCCCAGACACCATCCATGAAGTTACCTGCGGCTCCAGAGTCTACCAAGGCTTGAAGGTGAAGCTTGTGGTTGTCCCAGGAAAGGGTGACTGGAATGAGCAGACGGGAGTTGGACGGATGGGAGGAGGTTATGTTTCCCGTTACAGTTCCCCCCGGTCTGTACGGGACAGAGCGTTTCCCTGGAGCCTGGGACACGTGGAACGGAAATGGCCCGGTTTGCCGCAATATAGACAGCGTCGCTCCCTCATCCGGCCGTCTCTCTCAGCCTGGGAGATGCATCCAATCTGCATGGGTTCCGGTGGAGCCAGCGAGGATAAAAGGTGGGAACTCGGAGCTGGGACTGATAGGGGCTAGAGGTCTACGGTTGAGTTCTCTCTCTCTGACGCTGGTCAATGCGTGAGGCCAACTTGATCAGGGACTCGAGATTGTCCGGTGGTTCCCGAGTGCCCAGTTCATCTTGGATAGTGTCGGAAAGGCCTTTCAGAAAGCACACCGTGAGCGCCTCGTTGTTCCAGCCACTCGCTGCTGCCACCGTGCGGAACTGGATGGCATAGTCCGTCACGCTGCGCCGACCTTGGTGGAGAGTCAGGAGCTGTTTGGCTGAGTCAGAACCACTGCTTGGGCCTTGAAACACTCGTTTGAATTCCTCAGCAAAGGCAGAGTAGCTGGCACAGCAGGAATTATGGGCATCCCACACAGCAGTAGCCCAGGCCAGGGCTTTTTCCGACAGCAGGGTGATGATATATGTGATCTTAGACCGGTCGGTGGGGAATGACGAGGGTTGCAGCTCGAAGGAGAGAGACCATTGGGTGAGAAACCCTTTACAAGCACTTGGATCACCTGAGAACCGTTGGAAGACGAGGTTCAGCCAGAGGGTTAACTGCCATGGGTACGTGAATCTGAGGTACTGGGACTGTTGCCGGGGTAAGTCGATCAGATATCTACTTTATGGAAGTCAGCATCTCTGACAGAAGATGAGAATGTCTAGCCATTAAGGCCTCTTGCTGAACCAGGGCGGCTTCGTGGCGTTGGACAGTCTCCTGGTGGCGGGACAGCATGGCAACAAGGTCCTGGGAACTGGCTGCCTCCGGGTTAATTTTTTGGCTCTGTGTTTCTGTCAGGACCCGGTTACGAACCTGGGTCTCCGGAGTGAGAAACAGTCACTTAACCAACTGAGCCACGAATAGTCGGCAGAAACCAGAAGATGAGGCAGACACAGCAGTACTTGAGACGGTGTATTTAATGAAGTAAAAAGTGAAGTTCTTCAGGAAAACATGTAACTCCACAACCTCAAAAGGAATTCCATAAGAACAAAGGTAATCCTCCAAGACAAAAAGGTAAATCCACAAGGTGGAAGGTATAGCACAAAAAGCCTCAAAAGATACTCAAAAAAACAAATAAACAAGAACAAAAGAGAGAATTCCTCAAGAGAGTCCACCGGGATCAACAAGAGTACACAGAGTACTAGGGCTGGGTGCTAACATACAAACACAGAGCACAGAACTGAGGAAAACAAAGGGTTTAAATACAATCAGGGGAAACGAGGCACAGGTGCAAATAATAATGGGGATCAAGGTAAAACAAAAGGTCAAAAGGCACAATGGGGGCATCTAGTGACCAAAAACCGGAACAATCCTGGCCAAATCCTGACAGTAAAAAATGTGTTTTAATGACTCCAACCTAAGTGTATGTAAACCTACGACTTCAACTGTATGCTTGCACTACTATGATGTACCCCTACGTTCCTTAGTTTGTCAACCGTAGGTTACTTTATTCTGTGTCCATTCTATGAGCTGTTATACGACACTTTGTTCTATTCTATCAGTGCTTGCATCCGAACAGGACTGTGATAAAATTCACAGTCGACTAGTCTTCTCTAGCCTGTCTCTTATGTGTGGTCAGTCAGTCCACGGAGCCTGGAGCAGTTCTGTATCTATAGTTCTGTGAACAGAATCCATCTCTGTCTCTTTGAGGGCAAGACAGCTCGTTCCTACACAGGCGGCGGATGGACGGGTTGGGCTCTGCCCATAAATCGATGAACTGTCTATAGGCCTGTCTCAGAGCCTTTAGACAATCTGCCCGTCTCCAGAAACTCTTTGGCTTAATTGTTTGTAATGTGGACTCCCTGTCAGTCAGCAAGGTTCGGGGAGCAGAGTGAGAAAGAGACAAATATGTCATGGGCTGTTTCATCAATCTCAGTCTCTCGGGAGAACAAAAGACTAGCCAAACAGACAGATTTAAATGGCTGTCACATAGCTGGGACGGATGGCTCAATTTAATTATTTGTGATGGATAAAGGCCAGTGGCAAGTGAGAGTGAAGCCCTCCTCTATTGATACAGTTTGGTTTGCTGAAGCTGAGAGAATAGCAAAGATAAATGAGGAGACTTCCTCATGCGCTGAAGCAGATGTGACAGTGATGCTGCTTGGGAGGCAGTCATTGTAAATAATAATTTGTTCTTAATTGACTTGCATGGATAAATAAAAGGTTAAATACAAATTTAAAAAATATTTGGATGCTTGTGTGCTTCAGTGGTTTATCAGGCAGCATGCACATTGAATGTTATACATTAAATTGCCACAGAAATGTCATGCTTGATTGTGATTGGCTCACTGTGGGGACCCAAATGGGGCAAGCAGTATTCCTCAGTCTTACCTAATGCTGCAATGCATTAAAAGTATTTTTAAAATAATTTTCATTGGCCCTATTTTCTACCATTACATAAGGCAGGGTTGGATAGGTTACTTTCTAAATGTAATCTGTTAGTTATTAGTTACCTGTACAAAATTGTAATCAGATTACCCAAACTCAGTAACGTAATCGGATGGCATTAGAAGAAAACAAAATGTTACCAATTGAACGATCTATTGCAGGATATATCAATGTTAAAATTTACATAGCTGGCCATATATGGATGCTACATTTTACTTTATTGGTTGGTTATTTAGGCTTCTTCTAACACAGTGGTTCCCAAACTTTTTATAGTACTGTACGCCTTCAAACATTCAACCTCCAGCTGCGTATCCCCTCTAGCACCAGGGTCAGCGCACTCTCAAATGTTGTTTTTTGCCATCATTGTAAGCCTGCCACACTCAAACTATACGATACATTTATTAAACATAAGAATGAGTGTGAGTGTTTGTCACATCCCGGCTCGTGTGAAGTGAGAGTAACGGTTAATGTGATTGGATGTTAATTATTTGACTAGGCTACCTGTATTTGACATTGTGTTGTTATTCTGCTGAACGCTAGATGGTTTAATTTAATATTTGGCAGTGAAACTAGTCCTCAACTGGCAGCTTCTTTAAATAGTACCCGCAAAACACCAGTCTCAACTTCAACAGTGAAGAGGATGCTGGCCTTCTAAGCAGAGTTGCAATGAAAAAGTCATCTCAGACTGGCCCCAAAAAATAAAAGATTAAGATGGGCAAAAGAACACAGACCTTGGACAGAGGAACTCTGCCTAGAAGGCCAGCATCCCAGAGTTGCCTCTTCACTGTTGACGTTGGTATTTTGCGGGTACTATTTACTGAAGCTGCCAGCTGAGGACTCGTGAGGTGTCTGTTTCTCAAACTAGACACTCTAATGTACTTGTCCTCTTGCTCAGTTGTGCACCGGGGCCTCCACTCCTCTTTCTATTCTGGTTAGGGCCAGTTTGCTCTGTTTTGTGAAGGGATTATTACGCAGCATTGTACGAGATCTTCCGTTTCTTGGCAATTTCTCGCATGGAATAGCCTTCATTTCTCAGAAGAATAGACTGATGAGTTTCAGAAGAAACTACTTTGTTTCTGGCCATTTTGAGACTGTAATTGAACCCACAAACGCTGATGCCCCAGAAACTCAACTTGTCTAAAGAAGGCCAGTTTAATCAGGACAACAGTTTTCAGCTGTGCTAACATAATTGCAAAAGGTTTTTCTAATGATCAATTAGCCTTTTAAAATGATAAACTTGGATTCGCTAACACAACGTGCCATCGCAGGAGTGATGGTTGCTGATAATGGGCCTCTGTACTACGTAGATATTCCACAAAAAATCTTTTGATCCAAGCTAAACTCAGCAAAAAAATTAACATCCTCTCACTGTCAACTGCATTTAATTTCAGCAAACATAATGTGTCAATATTTGTATGAACATAAGAATCAACAACTGAGATATAAACGGAAGAAGTTCCACAGACATGTGACTAACATAAATGGAAAAACATGTCCCTGAATAAAGGGGGTTCAGAATCAAAAGTAACAGTCAGTGTCTGGTGTGGCAACCAGCTGCATTAAGTACTGCAGTGCATCTCCTCCTCATGGACTGCACCAGATTAGCCAGTTCTTGCTGTGAGATGTTACCCCACTCTTCCACCAAGGCACCTGCAAATCCCTTTACATTTCTGGGGGGAATGGTCCTGGCCTTCACCCACCGATCCAACAGATCCCAGACGTGCTCAATGGGATTGAGATCCGAGCTCTTCGTTGGCCATGGCAGAACACTGACATTCCTGTCTTGCAGGAAATCACACACAGAATGAGCAGTATGGCTGGTGGCATTGTCATGCAGTAGGGTCATGTCAGGATGAGCCTACAGGTAGGGTACCACATGATGGAGGAGGATGTCTTCCCTGTAACGCACAGCTTTGAGATTGCCTGCAATGACAACAAGCTCAGTCCGATGATGCTGTGACACACCGCCCCAGACCATAACGGACCCTCCACCTCCAAATCAATCCCGCTCCAGAGTACAGGCCTCGGTGTTACGCTCATTCCTTCAACGATAAACGTGAATCCGACTATCACCCCTTGTGAGACAAAACCGCTACTCGTCGGTGAAGAGACCTCAGTCCAGCCTCTCTCAGCCTATTTCGGACACTCTGAGAACTGATGGAGGGATTGTGCATTCCTGGTGTAACTCGTCAGTTGTTGTTGCCATCCTGTACCTGTCCCGCAGGTGTGATGTTCGGATGTACCGATCCTGTGAGGACGATCAGCTGTCCATCCTGTCTCCCTGTAGCGCTGTCTTAGGTGTCTCACAGTACGGACACTGCAATTTATTGCCCTGGCCACATCTGCAGTTCTCATGCCTGCTTGTAGCATGCCTAAGGCACATTCACGCAGATGAGCAGGGACCCTGGGCATCTTTATTTTGGTGCTTTCAGAGTCAGTAGAAAGGCTTCTTTAGTGTCCTACGTTTTCATAACTGTGACCTTAATTGCCTAGTGTCTTAATGACTGTTCCACAGGTGCATGTTCATTAATTGTTTATGGTTCATTGAACAAGCATGGGAGACAGTGTTTAAACCCTTTATAATTAATCCTGTGTCCTGGGTCCAAAATGACCGCCCCATTAAAGCTGATTATAAATCCATAATAATGAATATTATCACCTAATGTGTTAGATGTTTTATCAACTTAAGTTCTTGTGAACATTACAAGTTTTGAACTTCTATTTGTTATTTATGGCCTGTAGACCTCATTGACCTGAGCTCATTAAACTACTTTTTGCCTAAAAAAAGCATAATATATGGATTATTTTGACTATAACAAATACTCAGATGAAACAGTGTGATTTATCACAGGCTACTTTGTGTCAAAATTTAACAAGGATGCTTCTCATCCCAAGTGTCATGATCAAAGATATGATCAAGAGCCTCACATACAGTATACATATCACTAGGTCATTGTGATGCCACATAATGAATTGTGAGCAAGGCCTCAAAAAGCTTTATATGCCAGAACTGGGAGAAAAGTTCAATATATTATTGAAACAATGTTGCGATTTTTTCTGAGAAGGCCAACAGGTGTGGTTCCCGTGGAGGAAATGTTCCTGTGGGGGTTGCCATGGGAGCCAAGAAGGGGAGTGAGGTGTGTGTGTGTGTGTGTGTGGCATTGTGTGTTCAAACACACATGTATATTATTTTTTTTAACCTTTATTTAACTAGGCAAGTCAGTTAAGAACAAATTCTTACTTTCAATGATGGCCTAGGAACAGTGGGTTAACTGCCCGTTCAGTGGCAGAACAACAGATTTGTACCTGGTCAGCTCAGGGATTTGAACTTGCAACCATTTTGGTTACTAGTCCAACCCTCTAACCACTAGGCTACCCTGTCACCCAGGTGTTATGGGGGTTTGGGAGAGGAAGTGTGTCCATCTGATGAATGGGCATGTGCCTGAACTCAATTTTATACACTAATTGTATTCTCACTCATTAATTTCTAATGACCGGTCATTTTTGACCAGGAACACCAAAGGTGTACAAAAATGTCATGAAAATCATCAAAATGTATTTTGTGTGTTCAGATGCCCTGTGTGGACAAAGTCATGGAACCTTATGACAATCAGATTAAATTAACTACATTTTTCAGAGAGACAACTTGTAAACTGGTCCAAATCGACCGGGAAGCCAGCGGGAGGGTTAAATGGGTTTAGGATTTGGTGGTGCCATACTGTAAAATCCCTATACATGAACTCAGACATTATGACTGCCCTAAACACACCTTTCCCATACACTATAACAATATACTGTTTGTTTTAATAACCATTCTGTAACCAAGGCCTCAAACCACTACACTAGTGATAAGGAGAATGGACAGCGGAAGAGGACAGGATACTAATAATGTTGTAGTATATATTATGGAATACTTCAGGTCAATGAGCTATTCACTGCTAATTAGAGCTCTTTAAATCCTTTACTACAAAAGCACTGCCACCACCGTCGCCGTGGTAATAGAGAGACGGCCAAGCTGATACTGGCTAATTAACAGTGATAGATAAGGTTTAATTATAAACTCCATAAAGTCAAAATGTAAGTGAGACATAATTTCAAGGGCTGCCTCATCCCCCACTCTCTCCTCTCTTTCACCCCCCCCTCTCTCTGTCCCCCTCTCTTGCTCTTTTCTCCAGCCAAGCTCGAGAGACAGACAGAGGGAATGTGAATAATATGTCCTTAGGAAGGGTGTGTGTGTGTAGGCTTTTATATGGGGTGTCAATAGGGGAGAGGCATTAGGGGAGATGTCGGTTTCCGCATTTATTCAGCTCTACTCAAATCAAAGGCCTTAGCTTAGTGCTTCAGACTCACTGAATGTTAAATTTCCCTTAGCTAGCCCACTCACACAGGTGTCCACCCCAACACATCACCTGTGTTAGTTTGACTTATAACTCCATGTGAGAGTTTGAGAGCATGAGTGAGAGAGATGTGAGAAAACAGTAATCCCCCAGGATCGCAGAGGAGAGTGAGATGATGGCAGAGCAATGGCAGTGTTCTCCTCACAAGATGCAGTCCACCAAGCTGCTACATCTTTTCCCTTGCATGGAAAACCACACACAACACACTTATCTTCACAGCACTGAGACCACACTGTGTAGACCTCCACAGGGGCCAAGGCCTTTTGATTAAATATGTCCCTAACAAAAGTCACTTACTTTGCTGATACGGGGACTCAGGTGAAAAGCATGTAACCCCCACCTGTGGTGGGTGTAAATGTAAGAAGTCAGCACGGATGACTGCAGTGATAATCAACACGCTCCAGTGGGGAGTATAAAGAGACATGACAAGAGAAGGAAAGGAGAGGGGGATGAGGGAGATGGGTAGGAAGGAGTAGTTGTGCTGACAGGTGTAGGACATTCCTGCTGACAAATCTGTGTGCTCTCTTCTTCCTTTCTCTATTTGTCTCTACTTCCCTCTCTTTCTCTCCCGAGCTCTCCCGTTCTCCCCCTATCTTTCTCCCCCCCCCCATTTCTCTCCTTCTCCAGCAATCCCTTTCCCTGTGTGTTTCTGTGTTCTTCAGGAGCAGGCGTCCCTCGGGTAGCCATGAAACACAATAACACAGGAGTGAAAATTGGAGCTTGTCAGCTACCCCACTTCTCTCTCTCCAGCCTGTGACATTTACCCCCCCTCTCCCTCCTTTACTCCCTCAGTACAACCCCTCCCCATCCCTCGCTTCAAAGTAGCACTAATTGGGATCGGGACTGTCAGGAGCATGAAGGGTGTCCTCAGACATCAACTCTCAAATTACCTGGCTGTGGCTGCAAAACCTGACAAGACCCTGTACCAATTTGAATTAAACTTTCTACCCTCCGGACCGGTTTTTCCATAGCGCAAGTGTTTAGCTTTCAAATCAGCTGCCAAATGTCAATGGCATCGTTCGTCAACAGTAAAAGTAGGGAGGAGCATTTATTTTTTTAATGGCAAAATACAGGGGTTGGAACCAAAACAACTTCCCTAACGTTTCGTTCTGACCATAATTTTGGGGGGGGGTTGTTCCATTTCAGTGTTCCGACCATCAAAATAAAGTTCAGATGCAACTGAGGGGCTTGTAGTTGCATGCTAATTGTCCTAATTGTAACAACGTTTGTCTGTTGTATGAAGAGAGTCAGACCGAAATGCAGCGTGTAGGTTACTCATGACTTTAATGAAAGTATCGCGGTACATGAAATAACTGAACTAAATACAAAAACAACAGAACGTGAAACTAATTACAGCCTACCTGGTGACTACAACACAGAGACAGGAACAAACACCCACAAAATACACAGCGAAAGTCAGGCTGTTTAAATACGGTTCTCAATCAGAGACAACGACAAGCACCTGCCTCTGAGAATCGCCTCAGGCAGCCAAGCCTAACTAGACACACCCCTAATCAGCCGCAATCCCAAATAATACAAACCCCAATACGAATACAACATATATACCCATGTCACACCCTGGCCTACCCAAACATATAACAAAATACAATGACCAAGGCGTGACACTAATAATATATTATGGTTTGTAGGCTGCTTAATAGCTCAGTTTAAACCAGAGTGGAACTCAGCAAGTCTTTGGCTGTTTTAACTAAAATAGAATGAGTAGAACAATTATCCCCATTTCCGTCAATGATGTCATAATAGGTTGGACCATTTAAAAAGTTTATCCATATGAGTAAAAGCAGGATGTGTCCCCAACTGGCATTACATAAATTCCATGAGATTTTTTCCATTCCATGAGATTTTATTTCTATGGTTTTGCATTGTCATGCTACTATACAACATCTAAATATAATATCCAGTCACTATACAAGACAACACACTACATCAACACAAGGACCAGAAATCATCATAAACAGGGCTCCTAAACAGCTAGCCCAGTGGTACTAGATCAAATCAAATTGTATTTGTCACATGAGCCGAATACAACAGTGAAATGCTTAATTACAAGCCCTTAATTAACGAACAATGCATTTTTGGGGGGAAATAAAAGTAACAAATAATTAAAAAGCAGCAGTAAAATAACAATAGCGAGGCTATATACAGGGGGTACCGGTACAGAGTCAATGTGCGGGGGCACAGGTTAGTCGAGGTTATTGAGGTAATATGAACATGTAGGTAGAGTTAATAAAGTGACTATGCATAGATAATAACAGAGATTGTGTATCAATTGGATCTCCATCTAATCTTATAACATACATCCACCTTGAGTTATATGTATATGCTTGTTTGGCTAAACTTTTTCCACATCCGAGCCTATATCTGTAATCGGTTCTGATTAGGAAGTCATTTGCATCATTGAGCAGTGCCCAGTACATAATTCATTCCATCCCCCTCCAAATCAAAACCAAACATGGATTCCATGTTGTGTTCTTGTTTTGCATAGTCACCTGTCTGTGTTTCACACCACTTTGTCGTAGCTAATCAACCTCGCAGATAGGAAGCAGACAAGAAGTAGAATGGAATGTGTACATGCAAACCTTGACATCCATGTTTGGCTTTGATTTTGAGAGGCGTGGTAGCGTCTAACAATTAGATTTAATTATTTATTGGGCACTGCTCAGCGATGCAACCAACGACAGAACCGGGTAACACAACGACATATGACAATCAATGCTGAAGCGGGGAACAGAGCTGGGGAACAGAAAGAAAAAGGAGAAGAAATAACAAGTGATTGAGTCCAGGTAAGTGCAATGAATCGCTGATGCTCGTGGTGAGGGAAGCAGGTGTGCGTAATGATGGTGGCAGGAGTGTGTAGTGCTGGGCAGCCTGGCACCCTCGAGCGCCAGGGAGGGAATATGCACTGCGCAAGGTGTGAGAATATGCAAAAATATAAACTCAACAATTTCAAAGATTTTACTGAGTTACAGTTCATATAAGGAAGTCAGTCAATTAAAATAAATTAATTAGGCCCTAATCTATGGATTCTCACATGACTGGGAATGCAGATATGCATCTGTTGGCCACAGATACCTTAAAAGGGGGCGTGGATCAGAGAACCAGTCAGTATCTGGTGTGACCACCATTTGCCTCGTGCAGCTCGACACATCTCCTTTGCATAAAGTTGATCATTGTGGCCTGTGGAATGTTGTCCCACTTCTCTTCAATGGCGGTGCGAAGTTGCTAGATATTGGCGGGAACTGGAACATGCTGTTGTACACATTGATCCAGAGCATCCCAAACATGCTCAATAGGTGACATGTCTGGTGAGTATGCAGGCCATGGAAGAGCTGGGGCATTTTCAGCTTTCAGGAATTGTGTACAGGTTCTTTCGATATGGGACCATGCATTATCATGCTGAAACATGAGGTGACGGCGGCGGATGACTGGTACAGCAATGGGCCTCAGGATCTCATTACATACAGATTTTAATCAGCCTAGCTGATTAAATTGCTCGACCTTCAGATGAGTACGACGGGGGAGTTTAAGTACAATTTCCACCAGCTTGTTTTGGCTGGTCTGTAGCTTATTCTTTAGCTGTTTAGGGATGCTGGTGAACCATGATGTGCACGCATAATCAAGTGATACTGAACTAGTCAAGTCTTTAGGGTGTCACTTTCAAGATATTTTGAGGTTCGAGCTAGGAATAAAACATTTTGGTTTATCTTTAGCCTTCGATTGCACTTGATGTGCTGTCTGTGATTTCTCAAGCCCATTTCGCCTGACAGTTATATCCTGGACATATTTTTACGTCTACGTGTCAGTTACATCACCTGCAGTGGGTAAACTGATCTGATAACACCATCTGTATGACGCAAGTGTGCATGTTAAAATGACACCACGCTACCATAACGTGTCAGTTTTTTTTGACCTGAGGGGCCAGCTTAATTCCTGATACGTGCTTTTCCTCTTTAACCTCTATCTCACCACAGAAAAACTGGGAAATATCTCCCCATCCCACTGATTTATTGTCAAATAAATGAGGCACTCAATGAATGCCAGTGAGAGGGTGTTTCTTTTTTTTGCTGAGTATATATGTCTATTTGACTGTAGCAGCTCCTCTCTTTGCCATATCATTGGCTTTGCAGCACTGTGAGGGTAAACTTCACATACGATGTACTTCAGGATCCTTCATTATGCTGCATGGGGACTTATTCCCACCCAGAGGTTTCCATTACAGCCTGTGTGCTATCAAATATTGAGAATGTGCGTGATGCTCCACCACTTCTACTGCATGCAAGTGTCAGGGGAGTGCAGGGAGCACCCAAGGCTGTCTTTGATAAATGATTTGGGATTCATTATTTTCCTTTTTATTCTTACTGTAACAGGCTTTGGTTTTTCCATTTATGTTTTGAGGTGTGACATTATTACGTGTAGCACTTTAGCATGTACTGTAGGGTACACCGATTTGTGTCACATTGTTAGTCTGTATGTGTTCCACCTGTGCTGGTGTGCCAACTCATTAATGGGAAGGTTTTTCCACCTGTTGCTGGCACAGGTGCTATTTAAGAATGGCTGGCCCAGTGTTTGTCTTGAGAGATGTAGTGGGTCAATGATTTCTATGAAAACATTTATTTGTCGGATTTCCATGATTTCGTTTCGCTCCACCTTTTTGGTTTGCTTCCTGTTTAACTTTGGTGTGGGTTTTTCTTTTGTTGCCTCTTCTCTGGCAAAACTAGTGGGTGCTCATGGTGGGTGTCTTTAGTGTTTCAGTTGATGTTTCTAGTCAACTTTCAGTGGACACCCCTGTGAGTTTCGTTCATAACCCTCCTGAAACTCCACCCGTTTAATTTTGGTTGTTGCCAGTGACTGTTAAATCCCCCTTCTGTTTGAGCGACATTTTTGGTTTTCTTGATGGGGACACACGTCTCTTGTTACCTGTAGAATACAGTAGCTGAAGTTAAATGTATTTTGTAATGAAACGTCTTTTAAATCATACTGTAGTCAGACAGTTGTAGCTGTGTGTAAGAGAATAGAAGACAGGATGACAATGGGGGAAAGACAAGCGGATACCTGCAGGGGTTTGTCCGCTTCTGTGTTCGATTTGAACATGAGATTAAGAGATTAAAGAAACTGCACGGGAAGGTGCCATTATACTCATACTTTTCAATCAAAACTCAACTACTTGTGTTAATAAATATAAGCAGCCATATTCAACAAGATTTCTCCAATTCACTTTGACCCTTTGTGTACTTTCTTCTCCTGTGATTAGCCTATCTCGATCAGGGCAAATTACAAGAGTTGTGGTTATCATAGAAAATCAATACTATGGGTCAATTAGCAAGAGAAGCACATTTTTAGTGAATATTGATCCATTTTATCATGTCTTTGTTATCCCCTCAGCAAAATTACCTCTATGTATAAAAATTAGGTTTGGGCACAGACTTAATCATAAATATGTCCCACCCCCATTAAAATATATCCTATGTCGTCATCTGCGGCCTTTTCATTTTCGTGGAGCTGGCATTTTTCCAGTTGTATTGTTGAACTTCTCTGTTTGAATTGCATTGTGGTCTCACTGAATAATACATTTTCTTTTGAATCATCACATTGTGGTTCAGAGCCCCTGTTTATATATATATATATATATATACATACACACACTACCGTTCAAAAGTTTGGAGTCACTTAGAAATGGCCTTGTTTTCAAAGAAAAGCCATTTTTTTTGTCCATTTTAAAATAACATCAAATTGATCAGAAATACAGTGTGTAAATGACTATTGTAGCTGGAAACAGCTGATTTGAATGAAATATCGACATAGGCGTACAGAGGCCCATTATCAGCAACCATCACTCTTGTGTTCCAATGGCACATTGTGTTAGCTAAACCAAGTTTATCTTTTTAAAAGGACAATTGATCATTAGAAAACCCCTTTGCAATTTTGTTAGAACAGGTTTTCTGATTAAAGAAGCTGTAAAACTGGCCTTCTTTAGACTAGTTGAGTATCTGGAGAATCAGCATTTGTGGGTTCGATTACATGCTCAAAATGGCCAGAAACAAGGAACTTTCTTCCGAAACTCGTTAGTCTATTCTTGTTCTGAGAAATGAAGGCTACTCCATGAGAGAAATTGCCATGAAACTAAAGATTTCCTACAACGCTGTGTACTACGCCATTCACAGAACAGCATAAACTGTCTCTAACCAGAATAGAAAGAGGATTGGGAGGCTGAGCAAGAGGACAAGTACATTAGAGTGTCGAGTTTGAGAAACAGACGCCTCACAAGTCCTCAACTGGCAGCTTCATTAAATAGTACCTGCAAAAACACCAGTCTCAACGTCAGCAGTGAAGAGGCGACTCCAGGATGCTAGCCTTATAGACATAAAACATGTCTACACTGTATTTCTGATCAATTTGATGCTATTTTATATGGACAAATTAGTTTTTCTTTAAAAAACAAGGACATTTGTCAGTGACCCCAAACTTTATTGTATGTACAGCAGCTTGCGAAAGTATTCACAACAAAATAGGTAAAACTCCAAGGGGGATGAATACTTTTGCAAGGCACTGTATGTATGTATGTATGTATGTATGTATGTATGTATGTATGTATGTATGTATGTATGTATGTATGCATGTATGCATGTATGTATGTATGTATGTATGTATGTATGTATGTATGTATGTATGTATGTATGTATGTATGTATGTATGTATGTATGTATGTATGTATGTATGTATGTATGTACGTACGTATGTATAAATGGCCTTACAAGTTGGCTGTGAAAAAGGCCTTGTTTTGGTGCAAACTGAGTCTAATGGAGTCACTTGTTTTTTTTATCACTGTTATTAGTGTGTGCCATGGATCTCATTAGGTGGCATTCCAAATACCTTTCGTGGATTAAATAATACATTATTTAATTAAAAGCAAAGAAAAGTGTTTTGTTTATTCACCTAAAGTCCATGGCAACTGAAGCATTTAACATAAAAATAAATCCAATAGTCTCATTTTGAATTGTGAAATTTAGGTAACTGCCAAAATAATGGAAACACCAACAAAGTGTTTTAATAGGGCATTGGGTCACCACACGCACCAAATCAGCTTCAATGTGCCTTGGCATGGATTATACTTGTGTCTGGAACTTTATTGGAGAGATGCGCCACCCTTCTTCCACTAGAAATTGATTGATGGTGGTGGAAAACTGTCTCAAATGACGCTCCAGATTCTCCCATAAGTGTTCAATTGGGTTGAGACCTGGTGACTGAGACGGACATGGCATATGGTTCACATCGCTTTCATGCTCATCAAACCATTTAGGGTCCACTCATGCCCTGTGGATGGGTGCATTGTCATCCACAGCCCAATTAATTATTGAACAATGTTTCCCACTGACTTTCACCGAAAAAGCCAATGCACCATCTGCCTCCCATTTTCAGGGGGGAATTGAGTGGTTGGTGGGGGCTTACATTCCTACATCAAAAGCAATTTGGGTAGCAATTTGACTAGATGTTCAAGAGTCTTATGGCTTGCTGGTTGAAGCTTTTTAGAAGCCTCTTGGACCTAGACTTGGCGCACCGGTACCGCTTGCCGTGTGGTAGCAGAGAGAACAGTCTATGACTAGGGTGGCTGGAGTCTTTTGACAATTTTTAGGGGCTTCCTCTGACACCACTTGGTACAGAGGTCCTAGATGGCAGGAAGCTTGGCCCCAGTGATGTACTGGGCTATTCACACTAGGCAGTGACGCAACCAGTCAGGAGGCTCTCGATGGTGCAGCTGTCAAACCTTTTGAGGATCTGAGGACCCATGCCAAATTCTTTCAGTTTCCTGAGGGGGAATAGGTTTTATTGTGCCCTCTCAAGACTGTCTTGGTGTGCTTGGACCAAGTTAGTTTGTTGGTGATGTGGACAGCAAGGAACTTGAAGCTCTCTACATGCTCCACTACAGTCCCGTCAATGACAATGGGGGCGTGCTCGGTCCTCTTTTTCCTGTAGTTCACAATCATCTCCTTTGTATTGATAACATTGAGGGAGAGGTTGTTGTCCTGGTACCACACGGCCAGGTCTCTGACCTCATCCCTACAGGCTGTCTCGTCGTTGTCGGTGATCAGGCCTATCACTGTTGTGTCATCTGCAAATTTCATGATGGTGTTTGAGTCGTGCCTTGTCATGCAGTCATGAGTGAAGAGGGAGTACAGGAGGGGACTGAGCACGCAGGATCAGAATGACAAATGTGTTGTACCCACCCTTACCAACTGGGGGCGACCCATCACGAAGTCCAGGATCCAGTTGCAGAGGCAGGTGTTTAGTCCCAGGGTCCTTGGCTTATGAATGAGCTTTGAAGGCATTATGGTGTTGAATGCTGAGCTGTAGTCAATGAATAGCATTCTCACATAGGTGTTCCTTTTGTCCAGGAAGGAAAGGGCAGTGTGGAGTGCAATGGAGATTGCATAATCTGTGGATCTGCTGGAGCGGTATGCAAATGGGAGTGGGTCTAGAGTTTCTGGGTTGACGGTGTTGATGTGAGCCATGACCAGCAATTCAAATCACTTCATGGCTACAGACGTGAGTGCTACGGGTCAGTAGTCATTTAGGCAGGTTACCTTAGTGTTCTTGGGCACAGGGACTGTGGTGGTCTGCTTTAAACATGTTGGTAATACAGACTCGGACAGGGAGAGGTTGAACATGTCAGTGAAGACACTTGCCAATTGGTCAGCGATTTCTCACAGTACATGTCATGGTAATCCGTCTGGCCCTGTGGCCTTGTGAATGTTGACCTGTTCAAAGGTCTTATTCACATCGGCTGAGGAGAGTGTGATCACACGGTCTTCCAGAACAGCTGGTGCTCTCATGCATGTCCCAGCGAGCATAAAAGTAGTTTAGCTCATCTGGTAGGCTTGTGTCACTGGGCAGCTCTCGGTTGTGCTTCCGTTCGTAGTCTGTAATGGTTTCCCAGCCCTGCCACATCTGATGAGCATCAGAGCCGTTGAAGTATGATTCAATCATTTGCCTGTTTGATGGGTCGTCGAAGGGCATAGCGGCATTTTTTATAAACTTCCGGGTTAGAGTCCTGCTCCTTGAAAGTGGCTGCTCTAGCCTTTAGCTCAGTGCGGATGCTGCCTGAAATCCATGGCTTCTGGTTGGGGTATATACATATGGTCACTTTGGGGACGGCGTCTTTGATGCACTTATTGATGAAGCCAATGACTGATGTGGTGTACTCCTCGATGCCATCGGAGGAATCCCGGATCATATTCCAGTCTGTGCTAGCAAAACAGTCCTGTAGCTTAGCATCTGCTTCCTCTGACCACTTTTTTATTGATCTTGTCACTGGTGCTTCCTGCTTTAATTTTTGCTTGTAAGCAGGAATCAGGAGGATAGAATTATGATCAGCGGGGGAGAGCTTTGTATGCATCTCTGTGTGTGGAGTATAGGCGGTCTAGAGTTATTTTTCCTCTGGTTGCACATTTAACATGCTGATCGAAATTTGGTCAAACGGATTTAAATTCTTGATACTACCCATCCTGGATCCGGGAGCGTAATCATCGCCTGAAACGAATTAGCATAACGCAGCGGACAGAAATATCCCTAGAAAATATTCCTATTCATGAAAATCACAAATGAAATATATGTGCTTTACAGCCAACGCAAGACAAGCATTTGTGTAAGTTTATCATAGCCTAGCATAGCATTATGCCCTGCTAGCAGCAGGCAACATTTTCACGAAAATAAGAAAAGCAATCATTTACATTTACATTTAAGTCATTTAGCAGACGCTCTTATCCAGAGTGACTTACAAATTGGTGCATTCACCTTATGACATCCAGTGGAACAGTCACTTTACAATAGTGCATCTAAATCTTAAAGGGGGGGGGGGGTGAGAAGGATTACTTATCCTATCCTAGGTATTCCTTAAAGAGGTGGGGTTTTAGGTGTCTCTGGAAGGTGGTGATTGACTCCGCTGTCCTGGCGTCGTGAGGGAGTTTGTTCCACCATTGGGGGGGCCAGAGCAGCGAACAGTTTTGACTGGGCTGAGCGGGAACTGTACTTCCTCAGTGGTAGGGAGGCGAGCAGGCCAGAGGTGGATGAACGCAGTGCCCTTGTTTGGGTGTAGGGCCTGATCAGAGCCTGGAGGTACTGAGGTGCCGTTCCCCTCACAGCTCCATAGGCAAGCACCATGGTCTTGTAGCGGATGCGAGCTTCAACTGGAAGACAGTGGAGAGAGCGGAGGAGTAAATAATTTACCTTTGAAGAATTGTTTTGTTCCATGTAGTGAATCTGATATTCAATGTGCTTGTACGGGCTAAATTTTTCATCAAAACATTTTTGGTATATAATTTTTTTTACTTCAAGGGTTCTTCAAATTTAAAATGCCAAAATTATTCTTGGTATGACCTTAAAACAATTTCATATAGCTTAGTAGTGCCCCCCTTCCCTGGTATAGACAGGGCTTAGTGTTATGGGTTAATGTGTCTGTGATTAATTACCCGGCAGAGTAGCATACCTCCATCAGAACATGCAGCAGCCCTCTGATGTGGAGTGTAGCTATGCAAATGGTAGATAACTGGTAGATAATCAATTAAATTCTTGGTGGACAGTGATTCTCTCTCTCTCTCTCTCGACAACTCTTCGTGTCTTACGGTCTTATACTGCATAAAAAAATAAAAATAAAATAAAAATAAAACAGATAATCACACAGATATTTCTCACTCTCTTCACAACACACACTCTTCAGAACACACACTGCCCCTTTGTGCAGGCCGCTTCCTCTTTTATCCCCATGCACTCGCTGACCTAATGGATCACAGGCTCGCCTTGTTGGGGCAGGATGTCCATATAAGGCTCGGGGGTGGAGCCAGTGGGCTGCAAGGTGTCTCCCTTCAATAACCACTCCCCCCACCTCTCCCTGCCGTCTGCCACAGTATATACTGTATTCTAGTCTATGCCATTCCGACATTGCTTGTCCTAATATGTATATATTTCTTAATTCCATTATTTTACTTTTAGATTTGTGTGTATTGTTGTGAATTGTTAGATACTACTGCACTGTTGGAGCTAGGAACACAAGCATTTTGCTACACCCACAATAACCTCTGCTAAATATGCAAATGTGACCAATGAAATTAGATTTACTTGACCACCTTCCCCTTCCTTCCCACTTCCTCTCACAGATACACCTGGTTGGCTCCCTGTCTCTCTGGAGGTCCACGGGGGCTAATTGAATCAGTCTCTGGAGTCGTCGAAGCAGCAGTCTGTGCTCTTTTTAATGATGTTCGAAGGAGCAGCTAACCCAGTGGATCTATGTAGCTGCATGTTGATGAAGCCCTGAGCACTGAGAGACTATGATCTCTCAGAACAAAAGGTCCCATAGTAATTGAAACCGGTCTATTTCAAATGAACTAACTGACTGTATGCATATGCCGTGTAGTCCTACACCTTATGCAGGCAGAGAAATTATCTAACTGAATATAATATACTGTACATATACCATATAGTATACACCTGATGCAGACAGAGACTGAATCTTACCTTACAATATGGAGGTGTTGTGAGTGACTCAAACTTAGACTCAAGGAAATTATGCATTGATGTCAATGGGAGATTTATGGTATAATTCAATTTATGTGTACACTTGCTTAAGTTTGGAATCAGACTTCTGTGCTTACATAATCCATCTCGCATGCAGCCAAACTGACCACCATCCCATCCCCTAGGTTTTAATACAATGTATTATACCTAGCAGTGTCACCAAACAAGATTATGATTTAGCATCTCTAGCTAATAACTTAGCTTGCATGAATCACAGTGGAGATTGGAGTGTCTGTCCATAGGACCTTAAGCCGTACACTCCACAGAGCTGGGCTTTATGGAAGAGTGGCCAGAAAAAAAGCCATTAATAAAATAAAAACATAATCAAGCACGTTTGGGGTTCACCAAAAGGCATGTGGGAGATTCCCACATGGAAAAAGTCTCCACTTCTAGGAACCTGTCCTTTGATTCCTCAAGGCACAGCACCTCTAGCTGTTTTTTAAAATGAAAATACAGTATATAATATATGCCATATACCTAGGAGATGATTTTATCCAAATCCACATACAAAAGTGAATGCATAAATAGTCCGTAAAATGTTCTTTAACACCCATATACTGTAGATGTAGTTGTATTTTTTGCACTGCTCCCTGTTGCTGCATCGTAAATATTGTTCTCTGTGATTTTGTTGATTGTTGGTCACACTTTGAAGATGGCGATCAATGTGCACTGACATGTTAGACATGGCAATGGTGGTCTTGTTAGATGAATTCATTCAATATCCATTAGCCCCAAGGGTTCCGAGCCTGGTTCCTCTAGGCTTCTTCCTAGGGAGGTTTTCCATAGCCACTGTGCTTCTGCATTACTTGCTCTTTGAGGTTTTCGGGTGGGTATCTGTATAGCACTTTGTGACAACTGCTGATGTAAAAAGGGCTTTATACAGTGCCTTGCAAAAGTATTCATCCCCCTTGGCGTTTTTCCTATTTTGCTGCATTACAAACTGTAATTTAAATGGATTTATATTTGGATTTCATGTAATGGACATACACAAAATAGTCCAAATTGGTGAAGTGAAATGAAAAAAAGAACATGTTTCAAAAACATTCTACAATATAAAAAACTGAAATGTGGTGCGTGCATATGTATTTGCCCCTTTTGCTATGAAGCCCCTAAATAAGATCAGGTGCAATCAATTTCCTTAATAATGTGCACCTATGTGCAATCTAAGTGTCACATGATCTCAGTGTATATATACACCTGTTCTGAAAGGCCTAAGAGTCTGCAACACCACTAAGCAAGGGGCACCATCAAGCAAGCGGCACCATGAAGACCAAGGAGCTCCAAACAGGTCAGGGACAAAGTTGTGGAGAGGTGCAGATCAGGGTTGGGTTATAAAAAAATATCAGAAACTTTATACATTCCACCGAGCACCATTAAATCCATTATTAATGGAAAGAATATGGCACCACAACAAACCTGCCAAGAGAGGGCCACATACCAAAACTCACAGACCAAGCAAGGAGGGCATTAATCAGAGGCAACAAAGAGAACAAGGATACCCCTGAAGGAGCTGCAAAGCTCCACAGCGGAGATTGGAGTGTCTGTCCATAGGACCTTAAGCCGTACACTCCACAGAGCTGGGCTTTATGGAAGAGTGGCCAGAAAAAAAAGCCATTAATTAAATAAAAACATAATCAAGCACGTTTGGGGTGCGCCAAAAGGCATGTGGGAGACTCCCAAAACATATGGAAGAAGATACTATGGTCAGATGAGACTAAAATTGAGCTTTTTGGCCTTCAAGGAAAACCCTATGTCTGCAGCAAACCCAAAACCTCACCCCGAGAACACCACCCCACAGTAAAGCATGGTGGTGGCAGGATCAAGCTGTGGGATGTTTTTCATTGGCAGGGACTGACAAACTGGTCAGAATTGAAGGATTGATGGATGGCGCTAAATACAGGGAAATTCTTGAAGGAAACCTGTTTGTCTTCCAGAGATTTGAGACTGGGACGGAGGTTCACCTTCCAGCAGGACAATGACCCTAAGCATACTGCTAAAGCAACACCCGAGTGGTTTAAGGGGAAACATGTATGGAATGGCATAGTCAAAGCCCAGATCTCAATCCAATTGAGAATCTGTGGTATGACTTAAAGATTGTTGTACACCAGCGGAACCCAACCAACTTGAAGGAGCTGGACAAGTTTTTTATATTTTTCTTTCACCTTTATTTAATCAGGTAGGCTAGTTGAGAACAAGTTCTCATTTACAACTGCGACCTGGCCAAGATAAAGCAAACCAGTTCGACACATACAACAACACAAAGATACACATGGAATACACAAACATACAGTCAATAATACAGTAGAAAAAGTCTATACAGTGTGTGCAAATGATGTAGGATAAGAGAGGAAAGGCAATAAATAGGTCATGGTGGCAAAGTAATTACAATATAGCAAATAAACACTGGAATGGTAGATGTGCAAGTAGAGATACTGGGGTGTAAAGAAGCAAGATAAATAAATAAATACAGTATGGGGATGAGGTAGTTGTATGGGCTATGTACAGGTGCAGTGATCTGTGAGCAGTTCTGACAGCTGGTGCTTAAAGCTAGTGAGGGAGATATGTGTCTCCAACTTCAGTGATTTTTGCAGTTCGTTCCAGTTATTGTCAGTACTGGAAGAACTAGAAGGAAAGGCGGCCAAAGGTAGAATTGGCTTTGGGGATGACCAGTGAAATATACCTGCTGGAGCGCGTGTTACAGGTGGGTGCTGCTATGGTGACCAATGAGCTGAGATAAGGCAGCGCTTTACCTAGCAGAGACTTGTCGATGACCTGGAGCCAGTGGGTTTGGCAGCGAGTATGAAGCGAGGGCTAGCCAACGAGAGCATACAGGTCGCAGTGGTGGGTAGTATATGGGGCTTTGGTGATAGACTGCATCCAATTTGTTGAGTAGAGTGTTGGAGGCTATTTTGTAAATGAATCGCAGAAGTCGAGGATTGGTAGGATGGTCAGATTTACTGGAGTATGTTTGGCAGCGTTAAATGATGGATGGTTTGTTGCGAAATAGGAAGCTGATTCTAGATTTAATTTAGAATTGGAGATGCTTAATATGAGGCTGGAAGGAGAGTTTACCGTCTAACCAGACACTTAGGTGTTTGTAGTTGTCCACAATTTCTAAGTAATTTCTAAGAGTAGTGATGCTGGACACGCAGGCAGGTGCGATCGGTTGAATAGCATGCATTTAGTAGTCCCACCGTAGAAGGTACGGTGGGATTTGAAATGGTTGGTGATCTGTTGTTAACTTTGCTTTCGAAGGCCTTAGAAAGGCAGGGTAGGATAGATATCGGTCTATAGCAGTTTGGCAGTTTGGGTCTTGAGTGTCTCCCCTCTGAAGAGGGGGATGACCGTGGAAGGTTTCCAATCTTTGGCAATCTCAGACGATAGGAAAGAGGTTGAACAGGGTCGCAAAAATTTCGGCAGATAATTTTAGAAAGAGAGGGTCCAAATTGTCTAGCCCGGCTGATTTATAAGGGTCCAGATTTTGCAGCTCTTTCAGAACATGATCGATGGACTGGTCATCAGTGTCATATAGGCGGGACAACACGTCGGCCTTAGTATTGAGGGAAACTGGTCGATATGAGATCGTAAAACGAAATCGGGTGAAATACATCTCCAGAGGAATTGTGGCCTCCCTGACCAGCCCTGACCCTAACAGTCGACTATCTAAGGAGTGCACGGGGAAGGGGGGGCTACCTTAACTAACGGAATCCTCAACCTCTGGGCGAGTCCGCGATCTATAAAATTCCCCGCTGTGCCTGAATCGACTAGCGCCTTATGCTGGAGAGAGGGGAAAACTCCAGGAAACAAATTAACAAAAACATGTGACCAACAGGAAGCTCTGGGAGAGTGTGATGCTGACTCATCTGTGGTGACCAAGGAGTGTTCTGCCTGCCCCCTCGACTCCCAGATGGACTCCTCCAGCACAGACTGGAAATGTGCCTTCTCCGGCCAATGGTTACAGGAGGAGCCTCCTTTTCCGGTCTCCGTAGATGCAGCCCCTCCTAGCTCCATCGGGATGAGAGCGGGGGGGCCAGGAGGTGGAACTGACAGGACCCTTTCAGAACGTCCGCGAGCAGCCAGCAGATGGTCTAGCCGGATTGACATGTCGATCAGCTCATCCAAACTGAGCGTAGTGTCCCGACATGCCAGCTCCCTGCGGACGTCCTCTCTTAGGCTACACCTGTAATGGTCTATCAGGGCCCTGTCGTTCCACCCCGCTCCAGCGGCCAAGGTCCGGAATTCCAGCGTGAAGTCCTGCGCGCTCCTCGTCCCCTGCCGGAGATGGAACAACCTCTCACCCGCTGCTCGGCCCTCCAGGGGATGATCGAACACGGTCCGGAAACGGCGGGTGAACTCCGGGTAGCGGCCCTTCGCTGAGTCTGGCCCGTTCCAGACTGCATTGCCCCACACCAGGGCTCTACCCGTCAGGCAGGAGACGAGGACACTCACGCTCTCCTCGTCCGAGAGAGCCGGCCGGACGGTGGCCAGGTAGAGCTCTAGTTATAACAGGAATTCCTGGCACCCCGCTGCCGCTCCATCGTACTCCCTCGGTGGCGTGATACGCAGAGCGCTGGCACCGGATCCCGCTGGAGGAGATGGTGGGAGGGTAGTTGGGGTAGTATGGAGACCACTCCTCTCCCAACTAGTCCATCCTCTCCATCATTTGATCCATCGCTGATCCGATAGTACGGAGGATGGATGTATGATGGACTCTCTCCTCCATCGTGGGGAGAGGAGTGGTCGCTGCTCCTGCTGACTCCATATAGTGGTGCGGGCTTCTGTAACGTCGGGATAGTGATGGGTGTGGAGTCCGACGCAGAGAGCAGAAGGTAGACGGGAAAAAACGCTTTAATGTCCTCAAGCACAGTAACAGGTACAAACATGGTTGAAGCCCAAAACACAGGCGCAACAACCCCAAAACCACTGTTTCCAAAATACCGGACAGCAAAAACCCAAAAGTACACAAACACCACTAACGTAAAATAAACACAAGCCTGCACAAACACCAGCGGGCTAAATCAACTTAAATAACACCCATCCCAAAACCCCAACAAGGAACAGGTGAAAACAATTAGCCAAAAACAAACGAAGAGGAAAAAGGGATCGGTGGCAGCTAGTAGACCGGCGACGATGACTGCCAAGCGCCACCCGAACACGAAGGGGAGCCACCTTTGGTGGTATTCGTGACATGTATTTTCTTTCTCTGCATTGTTGGGAAGTGCCAGTAAGCATTTCAGTGTTAGCCCACACCGGTTGTTTACAAAGTATGTGACAAAACATTTGATTTGATTTAAAAGTGAAATAGAAATTAACAGTAAACATTACTTTCAAAAATGTTAGCCATAATCTATCTACACGGTAACAATGTGCAAATTGTTTAAGTACGAAAGGGAAAATATACTAAACACAATTATAAATGCAACGTATTGTTGTTCACATGTTTCATGAGCAGAAATAAAAGCTCTGAAATGTCTATCAAATTTTATGCACTAATTTGTTTACATCACTGTTAGTGAGGATTTCTGCTTTGCCAATATAGTCCATTCACCTGAGAGGTGTGGCATATAAAGAAGCTGATTAAACAGCATGCTCATTACACAGGTGCACCTTGTGCTGGGGACAATAAAATGCCACTTTAATATGGGCAGTTTTGTCACACATCACAATGCCATAGATGTCTCAAGGGGGTGCACAAGTAGAATCCTGACTGCAGGAATATCCACCACAAGCCTCGTGTTTAATAGAATTTGGCAGTACGCCCACTGGCCTCACAACCATAGACCACGTGAATGGCATCGTGTGGGCGAGCGGTGTGCTGATGTTAGCATTTTGAACAGAGTTCACCAGGGTGGCAGTGGGGTTATGGAGTGGGCAGGTATAAGCTACGGTATAAAATACGGACAACAAACACAATTGCATTTTATCGATGACAGGGATATCATGACGAAATCCTGAGTCCTTTAGTCATGCCATCTATCCGTCGCCATCACAAGTTTACGCATGATGATGCATGGCCCCTTGTCGCAAGGATCTGTACACAATTCCTGGAAGCTGAAAATGTCCCAGTTCTTCCATGGCCTGCATACTCACCAGACAATGTCACCCATTGAACATGTTTGGGATGCGCTGGATCGACGTGTACGACAGCGTGTTCAGGTTCCCGCCAATATCCAGCAACTTCGCACAGCCATTGAAGAGGAATGGGACAACATTCCACAGGCCACAATCAATAACCTTATCAACTCTATGTGAAGGAGAAGTCTCACTGCATGAGGCAAATGGTGGTCACACCAGATACTGGTTGGTTTTCTGATCCACGCCCCTACCTTTTATTTAAGCTATTTGTGACCAACACATGCATATCCGTATTCCCAGTCATGTAAAATCTATATATTTTGGTCTAATTTATGTAAATTGATTGATTTCCTTATGTTGCATGTTGAGTTTATATATTTCTGTTCATTGTGGTATGCAGTTTGTTTCTTTGAAATTTCAGGATTCAGTATTGTTATGTTCAAGTAGACTGATTTTAGCTGTGATCTGATAGGGGTGTCATTGATAAAGTAATCTACAGTAAGGGGTGAGCTGTAGGTGTACCGACCGTACGAGTCCCCTCGAAGCTTACCATTGACTATTGACAGAGCTGCAGGAGTTGTGACCCATTTTTGTTGCTTGTTTTGTCGTAGGTGTGTCTAGGAAGGGGACGGAATGGTGTCACCTCCAGGTAGGTGTTTGTCCTGCTGTGTGCTGAGTGTCAGGTTCTGGCATTTACGACACCACAGCCTAGTACATGTCCATGGGCCTGGAAGTGGTTGATCTCCCCCCTATGGGATGCATTGTTAAGTATGGGGATTCTATTGGGGGGGGATGTAGATAGCACACGTGGCCATTTTTCTCTGTTATGATAATTTCCTTATTTATTTCTAACCAGATGTAAAATGCTATTGTTTCGATTAATTCATCTTGGGTCTGCTCTATACCAAATTAACATACCCCCTGAATCTCTTCCTTGTTCCACACCTGGTAGTTAGGTGGATTGGACTACCAGCTCCCTGCAACCAGTGGGTTAGTCTCCTCCTATAACATGTTTCTTGTAGGATGACAATTTCTGTATTTACTATTACTCTGGTGAAGTCTGGGTTCTTGCTCTTTAGGCTTAAGGCAGATGACCTCAGACCTCTTATATTCCAGCATGATATAGTAAAAGCATTGTGTTCCATATTGTTCAGTGTTGTTTTTCGTGCTGTTTAGGGTTGGACCATCAGGTTTGAGCAGAGCATGCTGAGATTCTCTGGTTTGATGAAACCAAGATTGAACTCTTTGGCCAAGTGCCAAGCGTCACATCTGGAGGAAACCTGGCACCATCCCTACGGTGAAGCAATGGCAGGGACTGGGAGACTAGTCAGGATCGAGGGAAAGATGTACAGAGCGAGATCTATGAATGGGAGAAACTCCACAGTCCGGAACCTCCACAATCCGGAACCACCAACGATGGGCCACAGCCCGGAACCTCCAGTGACTGGCCACAGTCCGGAACCTCCAACGACGGTCCCCAGCCCGGGGTCTCCGGCGACGGTCCACAGGCCAGAGCCTCCGGCAATGAGCCACGGTTCAGCTCTACAAAGTCCACACCTTTGGGGTGGGTTCTTGTTCTAAACATAGAACAAGAACCCACACCCTGACCGTACTTATCTGTTTTCGTTATTATTTTGGTTAGGTCAGGGTGTGACGAGGGTGGGTCTGCTTGTTTTGACTTGTCTAGAGTTTTTTGTAAGTCTAGGTGAATTTGTATGTCTATGGTGGCCTGAATTGGTTCCCAATCAGAGGCAGCTGTTTATCATTGTCTCTGATTGGGGATCATATTTAGGTTGCCATTTTCCCTTTTGGTTTCGTGGGTTCTTGTTCTATGTTTAGTTGCCTGTCTGCACTATTCGTATAGCTTCACGTTTCGTTCAGTTTGAGTTTCAGTTTATAAAATTATGTGGAACTCTACTCGCGCTGCACCTTGGTCTCATCTTTACGACGAACGTGACACTCAGACTGGGGCGAAGGTTCAACTTCCAACAGGGCAACGACCCTAAGCACACTGCCAAAACAGGACTGGCTTCGTGACAAGAAGCTGAATGTCCTTGACTGTCCCAGCCAGAGCCCGGACTTGAACCCGATCAAACATCTCTGGAGAGACCTGAAAATACCTGTGCAGCAATGCTCCCATCTAACCTGACAGAGCTTGAGAGGATCTGCAGAGAAGAATGGGAGAAACTCCCCAAATACAGTTGTGTCGAGCTTGTAGCATCTTACCCAAGTAGACGTGATGCTATAATTGCTGCCAAAGGTGCTTCAACAAAGTAGTGCGTTAAGGGTCTGAATACTTATATAAACAAATATCACATTTACATTTTTTTTATAAATTAGCAAACTAAAAATCTGTTTTGGCTTTGTCATTATGCGTTATTGTGTGTAGATTGAGGGGGAAAAAACAATTTAAATACATTTTAGAATAAGGCTGTAATGTAACAAAATGTGTCAAAAGTCAAGAGGTCTGAATACTTTCCAGAGGCACAATAATTAGCAGGTAGCGTGCCTTGGTTAACTATCCTGTTGCGTAACAATCACATTTTGGAACAGGGTGTGCATTCCGACATCACACAGATTTTAAAAAACTCACGCTGGGGCGACTGTTTGAGATATTTGGAACTCATACGTAAAAAGGTTAAAGATGGTAGAAATGGAAAAGGGGGGATAATAGGTCAAAATAGCAGGATGAGAGAGAGAGAAATAGATTATTATAGTGTTGAAGGTGATGGTTGGCAGTTTTGGGTGGTTCATGGCTCCTAAGCAACTTTGCGGATGAGGAGATGCAGTATTAGTACAGATGACAATGGGCTGCTGAAGATGAGATGTTGTATTGACTAACGTGTGTTTCGGTGGTGTCTGTGGGGGCTATTTATCTGTATTGATTTAATTTTCCAAGGAGGCTTAAATTGAAAGTAAGCACATTTTTATACTTTTGATCTCCATTCTTAGTTGAATTTTCCTGTTTCAGTGACTGAATCAGCCTATAGTATTCACCCACTCCTCCAGAGAAATCAGACTAAATAAATCTAACTTGTTCCCTATCAATTTTGCCTTAAAAGCAGGTGTAAGGTCTATGATTATCAAAGTGTAATGATATACAGGTATTCTGAACATTTTAGCACAGCTTGAATGCAAGTTGACCAATGAAATTGCACAACCAAAACTAAACATTTTATAATCCGTTGCAACCTTTGTCGGGTATAAACTTCTCCATAATGAGGTTTCTCTTCGTCTCACTGTAGTTATAACTACCTATAACATGCTCAGGATATTTCAGGGACATGCTCGTTCATTTCAGCTACATCCAGCACTGACATAAAGGCCTGGCAAGAAGAAATGTTATTCAATAAAAGTCCTATCATTACATTTTAATTACTGGAATCACTGCCTCAAGGTGAAATGTACATATGGCACCCTATTCATTATATAGTGCACTACTTTTGACCAGGGCCTAAAGGGTAAACGCAGTACACTATATAGCAAATAAGGTACTATTTGGCACCAAGACGGTTCCTCTCCATTTACTGGTGAGTAAAAGGAGCTCAATGGGAGTGAGAAAAAATATGTATATTCATCCCTATACAAGGTAGGAAAGTAAATTACTCTGTATGAGAGATAGCAGGAGGACTCTGGTGCAATGTAGGCTCCCCGAAGTCAGTAGCTTCTCTGATGTACAGTAATAACGCAAAGTCTCTTTTCTTCAACCTGTTTCCAAATCTCTCAGCATACAGTACTATTCATATATTCACCCTGAGGGATTCATAATCAAGTAAACGCATACCAGCCATTATGGCTAGCTTGTTCTTAAAATCACACTCAATCTCTGTTTCAATGAGCCATAATGACCCACAATGAACATAAATCATTCATCAATGATGCATCCATTGGGATTCATTACAGTTAAAATGTCAGCTATAGGACAGGCTTTCCTTTAAGATGTCACCAATATTACAAGCTTTCATGTTTACATTTTTTCTAGTCGTATGCACGGGATACACATGGTATACATTGCCCAACAAAATGCAGGTTCCTTCTCAACAATGCAACACCAATAAGAAATAATAAAATATAAGAATACGAACAAAGTAAATGACTCAGTAGAATATAACAAATATTTTATCATAAGTATAATACAGGAAGGCACTATTTACATATCTATTGCGGAATGGGGGACAGTGTATAAACTGAGCAGTTTAACAAGAGCCTGGTATCAGCAGTGGTGTGTGGGTGTGTGTCGCATTAATGTATATGTGTGGTTGTGTGTGCATGAGTGAGTGCATGTGTGCAGAGAATCAGAGCAGGTGGTTAGTCCAGTTCAAGTGTTCAGCAGTCTGATGGCTTGTAGATAAAAACCGTCTCTGAGCCTGTTGGTATCAAACCTCATGCTCCGAGAACATCTCATTGCTGGGGTTTGTGGGTTTCTTGATGATGCTGCATGGCTTCCTCAGGCACTGTTTTGAGTAGATGACCTGGATGGGTGGGAGTAATGTCCCAGTGATGTCCTCTTCAACACCCACTGGAGGGAGGGCCTTGCTGTCGTGGACAGCAACCGGTCAGGACGCTCTCGGTGCAACGGTAGTATTTGGAAAGGACCTGGGGCAGAATGACAAATTTCTTCAGCCTCGTTAGGAATTAGAGATGCTGTTGCACCCTGTTGACAAGAGTGGTGGTGATGTTGGTCCCTGACAAGTCCTCAGAGATGTGGACGTCGAGGAACTTAACTCGTGACTCTCTATACTGCACTACCGTTGATGTGGATTGGGGCATGTTTTCTCCTCTGCTTCCTGAAGTCAACAATCAACTCCTTTGTTTTGCTGACGTTGAGGAAGAGGCTGTTGTCATGACACAACAATGCCAGGCTGACTCATAGGCTTATAGGCTGACTCATCATTGTTGGTTATCAGGCTTAAAACCGTGGTGTCATCGGCAATCTTGAGTTGGTGTCGTGAAAAGCCACGCAGTCGTGGGTGAACAGGGAGTACAGCAGAGGACTGAGGACACACCCCTGGGGGGCCCCTGTGTTGAATCAGTTTGGAGGAGGTGTTTTTGCCAATCCTCACAGCCTGTGGTCTCCCTGTCAGGAAGTCCAGGATCCAGTTGCAGAGGGTGTCCAGACCCAGGGCTCCGAGCTTGGTGTCGAGCTTGGAGGGAACAATAGTCAATGAACAGCATTCTCACATAGGTGCTCCTCCTTTCTAGATGTGTTACGGCCGTGTGAATAGAGAAGAAAATGGCTTCTGTGGATTTGTTGAGGTGGTAAGCAAATTGGAGTGTGTCCAGTGTGCCTGGAATGCTTCCTCTTCTTCATCCTATAAGGAAATGGATTCATCAACAATCAGCGGTCTCCTTAGTTTTCTCTCACACTGGAAACTGAAGGGTGTCAGTCAAGCACTCAAGGGGATTGTACCCAGAAGCAGCTTTTCAATAATGTATTTGTTCCACTAAAAGATCTTTAGCACTCGAGTGCCAATACAAGTAGAATTTAAGACTCTGGTTATTTGATCATTACTACAGGCTCCGGAGTGAATTCTAAATTAGATCAATAAACATGCCCGTTGTAGGGTTCCGGAAGACCTGCTGAATGGGGCTTCAGCTCCAGGTCTATTTACTTACTGAGGTACGAACTGGCATCAAATCATATGACGCTGACAACAGCATAGAAAACAGCCATTTGTCAGTTTAAGGATAATGTTGTACATAAACGCAGAGTTGACATGTAATCAAACTATAGCTATCCGGACAGTTTGTCCTTTGTAGCTTTGACTAGTCTAGGCTGTTTTCTGAGGAGAATAGAATAAATAGTGAAAATGTATAGGCATAGCAGTCGATAAAACCAAATAAACACGAGTTCTTCAACATTTAATGTAGTTGAGTGAGATTCCTTAATTAACAGTCCGAAGTACTGAGAATCAACTTAATGAACTTGATTTAGCGAGAAATTGTAGCTCCGTCGTCCTCATTCATTTGTGTAGATGAGCCAGTCAGAGACCTGGGGAGTCCTTAATTGGCTTTCATTTTGGATTTGATTCAAAATAATGAAATAAGAACTGCATAATTATCCCTCTCTGCATACTCTAAGAAAGCATGTTAGGTGCTGCGTGGACAAGTACAGTATCCATATTAGGAGAGAGTCACATATCCATGGAAGTTGTCAGTCACTTGGAGTTTAGAGTTGGTGTCATTGTTGCTTGTATACAGTATGTGTGACTGTCCTAATATATACACTGTAGCGCACATGATTACTGTAGCCGGGAGTTCTCCTCCGGTCAACCCATTTGACTCTGCTCTCCTCAGACGGCCATCTTTGCCAGACAAGCTCTTCAATCTGCTCTTGTTGAAATGTATTTGATTGAAACCGTTCTCCTACTGTTCGCAGCAAGACATTTTTTAATTTCACAACAATCAGGCCGCACAGACCCCCACCATCACACATTTTCACGCTTTCTGCCTCAAACACCACCTTCAGATTTTTTTTTACCTTAGCAAATAATTCCTTCTCCACAGCATCCGTCCACACAGAGCGAAACCAGCGTACCTGGGATTAGTGAGGCTTGTCAGGAATGAGGAGGTGGTGTCATTAGTCAATCAGTGTAATGGAGGGAGAGGGGGGGTAACAGCTGGATGTGAGAGACTGCCGGCTGTTGTTGTCCCTAATGGCAGATTCACGCCTAGTCAGGCCTGTCTCTGCCAACACACTCCTACCCTCTGATACTGCTGCTTGGGCTTTACACTCCTCCCCGAGAGACCAGAGACTTAAAGTGATGCTCTGGAACTTGTATGATGTAAGTTCTGCAACATTTTTATGTTTGGGTGCAATTCATATGATAAAGAATCAAATCAAAGTTTATTTGTCACGTGCGCCGAATACAGTGAAATTCCTACAATATGTTACAAATTTGTTGTGCTTAAGATCCCGGACTTTATCTTTAAGATTTTGACACTGAGTGGTATTCTGAAACAGTGAGTCAGTTAGACTAGAGAGATGGATCTGAAAACCAGAATGGATTGGACTGTCTTCAAAATTGAAAATAAGAACACATGAAAACGACTTTATGACATGGGTGCACAATGTGGAGGCACAAAGTTTGCTGACAACATAACTATGTATACTAACAGTAGAAGGACTGTGTTGAATCAGAATTAGAATGAATGACGGTATGTTTTTGACATGTTATATGTGCCATTTAGAAGTGTATAAACAGATGATCCCGAGCATGATGTTTAAAGTCATTGTTTTTATACAGTCTGTTACATATATCTATGGTAGCTCCCCGATGAGACTTATTAATTAAGCTATCCTGTTGCCTTTTAGAGCGCTCTAGTTGAAAAACAAATTATTGCACACACTGTCCATTTAGGATAATCAAGATAATGGTGCCTGGGCAAATTAAAACAGAAATCCCAATGGAACCTAGGATTATAATAACAGGGATTTAGATTTCTATTACCAAGAATTACGTATAGTATAAGTGGCCTCTTGGTATATTGTATTCCCAAAAAAAGAGACGTTGGCTTGAAGGAGCACTGTACTCACGATGCAGAAAATTAAAATACCAGGAATAAAGGAGCACAACAGACCATAACAGCACTACACAAACGCATGCAATTGCACATATCTATCATATCGACGAGGCAGGCTAGAACAGGCAATATTGTCCCTTGCTTGCTGAGCTGGATCTGTATTTTCATTTACACTTCCTGAAGGCTATTGGGTCACTGGCATCTCAGACAGGCTAATGGAGAATTTGCACCATTACAAATCACACTTTGTGGATGAAAAGCTCATTAAGGCTTTGCGGAGGGGCACATTTCCACGCCTGCTTAAAGGCTCGACTAGCGCTGCCTTTGCACATCGCTTCTCATCGTAATTTTCTTTCCTTCATTACCGATGATGTGATCTTGTATTCACCTCAGATATTTCATGGCGGGCCAAGCGACGTGCTTGCAGCAGGCAGCTTACAGGCAGTCAGGCGAGGGGATGGGAATGGGGAAGCTCCCTATGGAGAAGCAGCTCTAGATCTGTCTGTAATTAAAGGCAAGGAGACAGCCGGGAAGGAACAAGCAGCCAACTCTGAACAGCAGCAAGACTGGAGACCGAGACCGTCCACCTCTCAAAGCCTTACAGCAGGACCAAGTCTGCATATCAAATGGAACACTATTCCTTCTATAGTGCACTACTTTTGACCAAAAGTAGTGCACTATATAGAAAATATGGTAATTTGGGATGTACCCTAACACCATGCACCATCCACCTCTCACAGCACGACCAGCAGCACATAAAGGGAATGATGGTCCAGTCTTATCACATATATTCCAGTTAGGCCTTCTGTTTTTATTTTATTTTTTATTGTCAAGATCTTACAAGCATTTTTTTTATTTTGGCCCCAGCCACTACATAACAATCATATGACATTAATTGTGTCCAGTGTATGACCAAAAATGTAACTATGCAATGAAACCAGACCATAATTTTAAAGTGGATAATGTGTATTACAGTGGCGATTGGTGTCGTTTTAAGATTAGAGAGGACAGTATTTTTTCATGAGCATGGCCTTATTTCTATTACAGCATATTGGTTGACTGTCATTCATATTCCATTCACCTAGCTTAATGTAACATCGATAGGTTTTGACTACTACATGATACTCAAGTCTTCCCTGTACCCATCATGAGATTGCTACAACCTAGCCTATGAATGAACATTTACAATGTAGGTGCACATGTCGAGAGACAAATTGGAGTAATCAAGGTGAACAGACAGTGACCCATTTCAATTCCGCCTTGCACACACCTTGCACACTCTGTCGGAGCTGTATCATCCATCGCCTGATATGGTAACTGCTCCGCCGTAACAGCAGGGCTCTCCAGAGGGTGGTGCGGTCTGCCCAACGCATACCCGGGGGCACACTGCCTGCCTTCCAGGACACCTACAGCACCCGATGTCACAGGAACGACAAAAAGATCATCAAGGACAATGACCACCAGAGCCCCGGCCTGTACACCCCTCTATCATCCAGAAGGCGAGGTCAGTACAGATGCAGCAAAGCTGGGACCGAGAGACTGAAAAACAGCTTCTATCTCAAGAACATCAAATAGCTGTTAAGCAAACGTGGAAATGTGTCCCTCCACAACGTTAAATAGCCATCACTAGCCGGCTACCACCCTGTTACTCAACCCTGCACCTTCCGAGGCTGCTGCCCTATATACAGTACATAGACATTAATAAATGGAACACTAGTCACTTTAATAATGTGTATATACTGTATTCAATTCTACTGCATGTTAGTCTATGGCACTCTGACTTTGCTTTTCCTAATATTTATATATTTCTTAAATACATTTTTACTTTTAGATTTTTGTGCATTGTTTGAGATATTACTCTACTGTTGGAGCTAGGAAAACACAAGCTTTTCGCTACACCCACAAAAACATCTGCTAAATATTTGTATGTGACCAAAAAAATGTAATTTCATTAAATTTTTGCCTGCATCTAGCTGATCTAGGGTGTAATCATAAGTCCAAAATTGGAGATGCTAATGATCAAACTCATGTAGGTTTGATTTGTTAAAAAAGTTTGAAATATCCAATAAATGTCGTTCCACTTCATGATTGTGTCCCACTTGTTGTTGATTCTTCACAAGAAAATACAGTTTTATATCTTTATGTTTGAAGCCTGAAATGTGGCAAAAGGTTGCAAAGTTCAAGGGGGCCGAATACTTTCTCAAGGCACTGTAGTTTTATCTAAAAATGAAATGTTTTTTTCATGTTTCACTATTTACATTTTTCTGACATTCACTGAATAGGGTGGTCCTCCCCTTCCTCCTCTGAGGAGCCTCCATTGGTGTATCACACATTTCATTACTAATGCTGGGACAAAACTACTGATAAAGATGTATTATCATCTAAGGATCATCCATTGTCTACCACCCATATATGACTCATCAAGTTATTAGCATTCATCCTGTGTTTGTTTACATCTCTTCTGTGGCTTCCACACCTCACAGACGCCATATTCAAAGGGAATCCATACAGGCTCTGTAAGCTGAATGATGGTTTACATCTCCCCTTTCAGTCCAGCCTGACAGCCTGCCCCGGCCTCGCCCCTCAGCCTCATCCATTTCAAAGGGTCAGCAGGTGAGCAGGGAGGTGATTGCATCGCTGCCTGACAGTTTGTGTGTGGAAACGAGGCTTCCTTTTCATAGGTGAATTGAAGGTGCTGGTGCCATGCTATGTGTCTAGAGGAGCAGGAGAGAAGAGAGCTGGATGAAGAGACAAAGGTATGACAGCCTCGAAGAACAGAACAGGTAATCAGAGGGAATCCCTGATTCCATGGGAGAGCAGCAGTAGCTAGGTGAGGTGCAGCCATCAACAGTCAATGTTGAGACAGTAACATTGTCTCCTAGAGGGGTAGGGAATAGCATCATGAATCTTTGTCTGTTAAGGGTTAGGACCTATGGTGTGAAGGTATATGGTGTGAAGGTGTGGCAAAATTGGTCAAAATAATTCAATACAAGCAGATTAACCAGACCACATGCACTTCTGATTGTAATCACGTCATTTCAGTTGGCCACAGCTTGTCGTTTTTACAAAAACCATAGACAACTTAACAATTACATACATACATGCGTACATTTCCACAAACTTTCATGATATCGCGCTTGCTCAGACCAACATGTTCCCACAGTATCCACACCAATGTTTTTTCAAAACAGCTGGAGGCAAGGCTTTCTTCTATTGAGCTACATTTTTATGGAATGGACTGCCTATCCATGTGAGAGATGCAGACTCTGTCACAACCTTTAAGTCTTCATTGAAAACTCATCTCTTCAGTAATTGTATTTTTTATTTTGTTTTTATTTCACCTTTATTTAACCAGGTAGGCAAGTGGAGAAAAAGTTCTCATTTACAATTGTGACCTGGCCAAGATAAAGCAAAGCAGTTCGACACATACAACAACACAGAGTTACACATGGAGTAAAACCAACATACAGTAGACAAATAAGTCTATATACGATGTGAGCAAATGAGGTGATGAGGCAATAAATAGGCTGTAGTAATTACAATTTAGTAATAAAAGACTGGAGTGATATATTTGCAGGGGAAGAATGTGTGAAGTGGAAATAGAAATAATGGGCTGCAAAGGAGCAAAATAAATAAAGAAATACAGTAGGGGAAGAGGTAGTTGTTTGGGCTAAATTGTAGATGGGCTATGTACATGTGCAGTAATCTGTGAGCTGCTCTGACAGCTGGTGCTTGAAGCTAGTGAGGGAGATGAGTGTTTCCAGTTTCAGAGATTTTTGTAGTTCGTTCCAGTCATTGGCAGCAGAGAACTGGAAGGAGAAGCGGCCAAAGGAAGAATTGGTTTTAGGGTGACCAGAGTGATATACCTGCTGGAGCGTGTGCTACAGGTGGGTGCTGCTATGGTGACCAGCGAGCTGAGATAAGGGGGGACTTAGCAGGGTCAGGTAGATGACCTGGAGCCAGTGGGTTTGGCAATGAGTATGAAGCGAGGGGCAGCCAACAAGAGTGTACAGCTCGCAGTGGTGGGTAGTATATGGGGCGTTGGTGACAAAACGGACGGCACTGTGATAGACTGTATACAATTTATTGAGTAGGGTATTGGAGGTTGTTGTAAATGACATCGCCAAAGTCGAGGATCAGTAGGATGGTCAGTTTTACGAGGGTATGTTTGGCAGCATGAGTGTCCAAAGAAGGGCCAGAAGTATACAGAATGGTGTCATCTGCGTAGTGGTCGATCAGAGATTCACCAGCAGCAAGAGCGACATCATTTAAGTATACAGAATAGAGAGTCGGCCCAAGAATTGAACCCTGTGGCACCCCCATAGAGACTGCCAGGGGCCCGGACAACAGGCCCTCCGATTTGACACACTGAACTCTATCAGAGAAGTTGATGAACCAGGCGAGGCAATCATTTGAGAAACCAAGGATATCGAGTCTACTGATGAGGATGTGATTATTGACAGAGTCAAAAGCCTTGAACAGGTCAATGAATACGGCTGCACAGTATTGTTTCTTATCGATGGCAGTTAAGATATCGTTTAGGACCTTGAGCGTGGCTGAGGTGCACCCATTACCAGCTCTGAAACCAGATTGCATAGAGGAGAAGTTGCGGTGGGATTCGAAATGGTCAGAAATCTGTTTGTTGACTTGGCTTTCAAAGACCTTAGAAAGGCAGGGTAGGATAGATATAGGTCTGAAGCAGCTTTGAAAAGGGGTATGACCGCAGCTGCTTTCCAATCTTTGGGAATCTCAGACGACACGAAAGAGAGGTAGAACAGGCTAGTAATAGGGGTTGCAACAATTTCGGCAGATAATTTTAGAAAGAAAGGGTCCAGATTGTCTAGCCCGGCTGATTTGTAGGGGTCCAGACTTTGCAGCACTTTCAGAACATCAGCTGACTGCATTTGGGAGAAAGAGAAATGGGGAAGGCTTGAGTGAGTTGCTGCGGGGGGCACAGTGCTGTTGACAGGGGTAGAGGTAGCCAGGTGGAAAGCATGGCCAGCCGTAGAAGAAAGATTATTGCAATTCTCAATTATAGTGGATTTATTGGTGGTGACAGAGTTTCAGCTCTGTCAGCAGCTGGGAGGAGGTGTTCTTATTCTCCATGGACTTTACGGTGTCCCAGAGCTTTTTTGAGATTGTGTTGCAGGAAGCAAATTTCTGCTTGAAAAAGCTAGACTTTGCTTTTCTAACTGCCTGTGTATATCTGTTTCTAACTTCCCTGAAAAGTTGCATATCACAGGGGCTGTTCGATGACAATTTAGAACGCCATAGGATGTTTTTGTGTTGGTTAAGGGCAGTCGGGTCTGGAGAGAACCAAGGGCTATATCTGTTCCTGGTTCTAAATTTCTTGAATGGGGCATGCTTATTTAAGATGGTGAGGAAGATTTTTTTTAAATAACCAGGCATCCTCTACTGACAGGATGAGGTCAATATCCTTTCAGGATACCCGGGCCAGGTCAATTAGAAAGGTCTGCTCGCTGAAGTGTTTCAGGGAGTGTTTGACAGTGATGAGCGGAAGTCGCTTGACCACTGATCCATTACGGATGCAGGCAATGAGGCAGTGATCGCTAAGATCTTGGTTGAAAACAGCAGAGGTGTATTTAGAGGGCAAGTTGGTTAGGATGATATCTATGAGGGTGCCCATTTTTACGGCTTTGGGGTGGTACCTGGTAGGTTCATTGATACTTTGTGTTGAGGGTATCAAGCTTAGATTGTAGGATGGCTGGGCTGGGGTGTTAATTAAGTATGTTCCAGTTTAGGTCACCTAGCAGCATGAGCTCTGAAGATAGATGGTGGTCAATCAGCAGTTCACATATGGTGTCCAGAGCACAGCTGGTGAGAGACCTGTTTTTAGAGAGCTGGATTTATAAAAGTAGAAGTTCAAATTGTTTGGGTACAGACCTGGATAGTAGGACAGAACTCTGCAGGCTATCTCTGCAGTAGATTGCAACATAGTCCCCTTTGGCCGTTCTATCTTGTCTGAAAATGTTGTAGTTAGGGATGGATATTTCAGAGTTTTTGGTGGTCTTCCTAAGCCAGGATTCAGACAAGGCTAGGACATCCGGGTTGGCAGAGTTTGCTAAAGCAGTGAACAAAACAAACTTAGGGAGGAGGCTTCTAATGTTAACATGCATGAAACCCAGGCTATTACGGTTACAGAATTCATCAAAAGAGAGCACCTGGGCAATAGGAATGGAACTAGGCACTGCAGGGCCTGGATTCACCTATACATCACCAGAGGAACAGAGGAGGATAAGGGTACGGCTGAAAGCTATGAGAATTGGTCGTCTAGGACGTCTGGAACAGAGAGTAAAAGGAGGTTTCTGGGGACGATAAAATAGCTTCAAGGTACAATGTACAGCCAGAGGTATGGATGTGATGTGAATACAGTGGAGGTAAACCTAGGCATTGAGTAATGATGAGAGAGATATTAACTCTAGAAACATCATTGAAACCAGGTGATGTCACCGCATGTGTGGGTGGTGGAACTGCAAGGTTGGATATGGTATAATGAGCAGGGCTAGAGGCTCTTCAGTGAAATAAGCCAATAAACACTAGCCAGAACAGCAATGGAAAAGGCATATTGACATTAAGGAGAGGCATGCTTAGCAAAGTGATCATAAGGGTCCAGTGAGTAGTGAGATCGGTTGGGGTCACGGCGATTCAGACAGCTAGCCGGGCAAGCTGGCAGAGGATGGAGGTCTGTTTCTGTCGGTAGATTAGTGGGGTTCCATGTGGCAGAGGGGATCAATCCAATTGGCAAAATAGATATAGTTAGTGACCCAAGAAAATTGCCCGATAGACCTATTCATATAGCAGCCGATAAGACAGCTAACGATTAGCGGGCCGCAGATGGGTTCAAGTAACGTCGCAACGGAGGGGCCAGATTGGATAACTCTCTTGGGCAGATAACGTCGGTAGTCCAGCTGTGAAGGCCCGGTGGGGCTCCGCATCGGCAGTAAAATGGGTCCGGAAGGCGATTGTAGCCCAGGAGTGGCTGATTGATGTTTGCTCCGGAACAAACGTAAGCCAATAGTCACTCAGATAGCCGCTAGTTAGCTGCAAGATCCAGGTGTAAATGTCCAGAGCTTGCGGTAGAATATCTGGGGATATGGAGAGAAAATAGGTCCGGTATGCGCTGGTCTGAGTCTCGTTGTACAAAACTGCCGATAGCTTTTCGAGCTAAAGGATAGCTGGTGACCACCAATCGTGGTTAGCTGAATACTAACGTTAGCCAGTAAACTGGCTAGCTTCTGGCTAGCTTCTATTGTGGATTTCAGATGAGGTGAATAATATATTTTTTTAATTGGTGAGGCGGGTTGCAGAAGAGTGTTTTGAAGTTTAGATTTTCAGAAAAAATATATAAGAAGATGAAAATATATACACGGGACATGACAAGACGAGGACAAAGGACGTCTGACTGCTATGCCATCTTGGGACAGTTTAATTCCTATGATTGCGTGTAGTCAGGCCCACATTTGGAACGGTCAAATAAGAGACTAACAGCTCACAGACGAAAACATAGGACACTAATGAGGCCTTTCTACTGACTCTGAAAAACAACAAAACAAAGATTTTTTATTTATTTATTTCACCTTTATTTAACCAGGTAGGCAAGTTGAGAACAAGTTCACATTTACAATTGCAACCTGGCCAAGATAAAGCAAAGCAGTTCGACACGAACAACACGGAGTTACACATGGAGTAAAACGAACATACATTCAATAATACAGTAGAAAAATGAGTCTATATACAATGTGAGCAAATGAGGTGAGATAAGGGAGGTAAAGGTCCTGGGTCCAGAGCCCAGGGTCCCTGCTCATCTGCGTGTACGTGCCTTAGGCATGTTGCAAGGAGGCATAAGGACTGCAGATGTGTCCAGGGCAATGAATTGCAATGTCTGTACTGTGAGATGCATAAAACAGTAATACAGAGAGCTGATCGTCCTTGCTTGTAGGCCTGCTGTAAGGCAGGTCTTCACCAGACATCACTGTTGCCTATGGGCACAATCTCACGGACAGGACTGACAAAAAGTGCTCTTCACTGACGAGTCGTGGTTTTGTCTCACGTTTATAGTCGAAGGAATGAGCGTTACACCGAGGCCTGTACTCTGGAGCGGGATCGATTAGGAGGTGGAGGGTCTGTCATGGTCTGGGGCATCATCATGTCACAGCATCATCGGACTGAGCTTGTTGTCATTACAGGCAATCTCAACGATGTGCGTTACAGGGAAGACATCCTCCTCCTTCATGTGGTACCCTTCCTGCATGCTGGTAGCCTAGTGGTTAGAGCTTTGTGCCAGTAACTGAAAGGTTGCGAGATCGAATCCCCGAGCTGACAAGGTAAAAATCTGTCGTTCTGCCCCTGAAAACAAAATTTAACCCACTGCTCCTAGGCCATCATTGTAAATAAGAATTTGTTCTTAACTGACTTGCCTAGTTAAATAAAGGTTAAATAAAGATAAATAAAAAGGCTAATCCTGAGATGACCCTCCAGCTAGACAATGCCACCAGCCATACTGCTCGTTCCGTGTGTGATTTCCTGCAAGACATGAATGTCAGTGTTCTGTCATGGCCAGCGAAGAGCCCGGATCTCAATCCTATTGAGCACGTCTGGGACCTGTTGGATCGGAGGTTGAGGGCTAGGGCCATTCCGGGAACTTGCAGGTGCCTTGGTGGAATAGTGGGGTAACATCTCCCAGCAAGAATTGGCAAACTGGTGCAGTCCATGAGGAGGAGATGCACTGCAGTACTTAATGCAGCTGGTGGCCACACCAGAAACTGACTGCTACTTTTGATTTTTACACCCCCTTTGTTTGTTCAGGGACACATTAATCCATGTCTGTGGAACTTGTTCAGTTTATGTCTCAGTTGTTGAATCTTTATGTTCATACAAACATTTACACATGATAAAGTTTGTTGAAAATAAAATTGACAGTGAGAGGATGTTTCTTTTTTGATTTATAATTTAATTTATTTTTATTCATAATTTTAGGACCCCTTTACTTATAAAGTACATATTAAACTGTTTTTATTAAAATGACACTGATGTTGGGCGATTAGGCCAGGCTCGCAGTCGGTTATCCAATTAATCCCAAAGGTGTTCGATGGGGTCGAGGTCAGGGCTCTGGCCAGTCCAGTCAACAAACCATTTCTGTATGAACATCACTTTGTGCATTGTCATTCTGAAACAGGAAAGGGCCTTTCTCTAACTGTTGCCTCAGAGCTGGAAGCACAGAATCGTCTAGAATGTCATTGTATGCTGTAGTGTTAAGACTTCCCTTCATTGGAACTAAGGGGCCTAACCCGGACAATGAGAAACATCCCCAGACCATTACTCCCCCTCCACCAAACTTTACAGTTGGCACCATGCATTCGGGTAGGTAGAGTTCTCCTGGCATCCACCAAACTCATTTTTCAACAACTCCACAAATGTCCTGTTAACTAACTATAGTTTTGGCAAGTCGGTTGGGACATCTACTTTGTTTATGACTTTGTGCATGGCACAACTCAATTTTCCAACAATTTTTAACAGACAGATTATTTCACAATTCCAGTGGGTCAGAAGTTTACATACACTAAGTTGACTGTGCCTTTAAATAGCTTGGGAAATTCCAGAAAATGATGTCATGGCTTTAGAAGCTTCTGATAGGCGAATTGACATAACTTGAGTCAATTGGAGGTGTACCTGTGGATGTATTTCAAGACGCATCTTCAAACTCAGTGCCTCTTTGCTTGACATCATGGGAAAATCAAAAGAAATCAGCCAAGACCTCAGAAAACAATTGTAGACCTCCACAAGTCTGGTTCATCCTTGGGAGCAATTTCCAAACGCCTGAAGGTACCACGTTCATCTGTACAAACAATAGTACGCAAGTACAGTATAAACACCATGGGACCACACAGCCGTCATACCGCTCAGGAAGGGAACGCGTTCTGTCTCCTAGGGATGAACGTACTTTGGTGAGAAAAGTGCAAATAAATTCCAGAAGAACAGCAAAGGACCTTGTGAAGATGCTGGAGGAAGCACGTACAAAATTCTCAATATCACAGTAAAAGGAGTCCTATAACGACATAACCTGAAAGGTTGCTCAGCAAGGAAGAAGCCACTGCTCCAAAACCGCCATGAAAAAAAGCCAGACTATGGTTTGCAACTGCACAGGGGGACAAAGATCATACTTTTTGGAGCAATATCCTCTGGTCTGATGAAACAAAAATAGAACTGTTTGGCCATAATGACCATCGTTATGTTTGGAGGAAAATGTGGGAGGCTTGCAAGCCGAAGACCACCATCCCAACTGTGAAGCACGGGCGTGACAGAATTGTTGTGGCGGTGCTTTGCTGCAGGAGGAACTGGTGCACTTCACAAAATAGATGGCATCATGAGGAGGAAAATGATGTATATGTTGAAGCCATCTCAAGACATCAGTCAGGAAGTTAAAGCTTGGTCCCAAATGCGTCTTCCAAATGGACAATGACCCCAAGCATACTTCCAAAGTTTAAGGACAACAAAGTCAAGGTTTTGGAATGGCCATCACAAATTCCTGACCTCAATTTTTTAGAACATTTGTAGCCAGAAGTGAAAAAGTGTGTGAGCAAGGAGGCCAACAAACCTGACTCAGTTACACCAGCTCTGTCAGGAGGAATGGGCCAAAGTTCAAAGGCTGCCTGAAACGTTTGACCCAAGTTAAGCAATTTAATGGTAATGCCACGAAATACTAAGTGAGTGTGTGTAAACTTCTGACCCACCCGGAATGATTAAATAAATAAAAACTGAAATAAATTATCTTCTCTACTATTAATCTAACATTTCACATTCTGAAAATAAAGTGGTGATCATACCAGTCCTAAAATGGGGAATATTTACTAGTATTAAATGTCAGGAATTGTGAAAAACTGAGTTTAAATGTGTTTGGCTAAGGTGTATGTAAACTTCTGACTTCAACAGCATCCTCATGATTGTTATTTATTGTGTTACTTTTTTATTACTTTTTACTTCAGTTTATTTAGTAAATATTGTCTTAACTCATTGTTGTTCAAGGGCTTGTGAGTAAGCATTTCATGGTAAGGTCTACACATGTTCTATTTGGTGTTTGTGACAAAGCGTTTTTGATTTAAACATATCATGGTTGTGGCTCAGTTTTATTATGCCAGATGACATTCGAAGATAAGGCTTTGGAGGATAAAATATGAATAAATGACCACGTTAAATAATATCTTTATAAATACATGTCAATGAATGTCATGTGTTTTGTATTAATTAAATAATTATTTGAATAAATATATTTTTCTCAAACTTGGTTAGATGACACATGATCCTCTTTCCACCACTGTATAAAACGCTAAATGTGTTTTGGGGTCAATGTGACTGACATGATAGAGTGTGTGGATACCCTATGTATCCGCACACCATTCTCTCCCACACATATTCATATCCACCCTCCCTCACACTCCCATTCATATGCACAGACACCAAAACCCACCTACACTCACATCCATAAGCCAAAAAACATCTTTAGGACAGTTTGACATACATGCTATCTTTCACCCTTTGTGTTGTCTTTTCAGTGTAGCCCATTGTCATCAGGTACTTCGATTGTTACTTCATAGAGAAGAACAGTTCCTTGGAGAAAGTAGAGTATAGATTGTCCACATTGTGTGTGACTGGAGAAGTAGATGCTTGCACAGTGCTGGATCAACCAAATGTCATCGACTGTGCTATTGGACTGTTACTCTGCTATCTCCATTGAGAAATGATCATTTCTTATCGTATTAGCTGTGTAAGGTAATGAGAAATGACAGCCATTTGGCCACCTGCGGTATAGTGGCAGCATCTTGCTGTTATGATTGAATGCATTAAATCCATTCTTAGTTAACCATACCAAACTGACTGAATACATACGATATATGGTGGACTATACACAGGCAAAATATATAGTAACATGATGCAAGATATATGTATATCATTATTACAGTTCATTTACATAGATACAATTACAATACTGCATCCATGGAACTACATTCCAAATTATATTGAATTAATATTTACCAGCATGCTCTGTCCTCATCCCACCCTCCCCCAACAGCATCAGCATCACACAAATAAACAATGTAGAGCTCCCTCATTAATTACATTTCAATACCAATAATGGTGGCGAGAGATTAGAGATTGGCGGCAATCTCCCCTAAATTACCTTCCCACAAACGGCAAGGTGGGAAAAGTCATTATTTCACCTCATATTATAATTACCTAAAGATCAGCGGCACCAGGCTCTACCTGTACATTGATGGCCTTCCTTCTCTTACACCCGATGAGCGACAGCGAGTGTTCCATTATGGGTCTCTCTTCCTTTAATCATGACTGCGCAGTTTGCAGTGCTAGCTGGCTGGGATTAGGACATGATTTATAGGTGTCAGACAGAGAAAGGTTAGAAACGGCCTAAGTTACTCCTCGCCTGCTCTAATTAAGGAAGCGGCTGCTTATGCGCTGAAGTGCTTTAATAAAGCTAGGGCTATAGATCTATAAGTATGCACTGATTACATCATCAAACGTGTGTGCTCCAACACTAATCCCAAGCCATTCATATTAGATCAGCTCTGGCAAATCAAATTGAATTTGTCACATGCGCCAAACTCAACAGGTTTGAGTGAAATGCTTACTTACAAGCCCTTAACCAACAATGCAGTTTTAATACAAATACCAGCACGAGTACAAAAACAAACTAGCGAGGCTATATACAAGGGGTACTGGTACAGAGTACAGTGGGGAGGGGGGGGGGGCAATGCACATAGATTAGATTAGATGTTCAGGGGTCTCATGGCTTGGGGGGTAGAAGTTGTTTAGAAGCCTCTTGGACCTAGATTTGGCACTCCGGTACCGCTTGCAGTGCGGTAGCAGAGACAACAGTCTGACTGGGGTGGCTGGAATTTTTAGGGCCTTCCTCTGACACCTCCTGGCATATAGGTCCTGGATGGCAGGAAGCTTGGCCCCGGTGATGTACTGGGCCGTACACACTACCCTCTGTAGTGCCTTGCTGTCAGAGGCCGAGCAGTTTCCATACCAGGCAGTGATGCAACCAGTCGGGATGCTCTCAATGGTGCAGCTGCAGAACCTTTTGAGTATTTGAGGACCCATGCCAAATCTTTCCAGTCTCCTGAGGGGGGAAAAGTTTTGGCTTGCCCACTCCACTTCCCAACTGTGCTTGGATCATGATGGTTTATTGGTGATGTGGACGCCAAGGAACTTGAAGCGCTCAACCTGCTCCACTGCAGACCCATCCATGAGAATGGGGGTGTGCTCAGTCCTCCTTTTCCTGTCCACAATTATCTCCTTTGTCTTGATCACGTTGAAGGAGAGGTTGCTGGCTTGACACCACACGGCCAGGTCTCTGACCACCTCCCTATAGGCTCGTCGTTGACGGTGATCAGGCCTATCACTGTTGTGTCATCGGAAAACTTTATGATGGTGTTGGAGTCATGCAGTCATGAGTGAACAGGGAATACAGGAGGGTCCTGAGCACGCACCCCACATGTTGAGGATCAGATTTGCGGATGTGTTGTTACCTACCCTTACCACCTGGGGGCGACCCGTCAGGAAGTTGGGGTGGTATGCAAATTGGAGTGGGTCTATGGTTTCTGGGATAATGCTGTTGATGTGAGCCATGACCAGCCTTAAAAAGGGAGAGAGTGAAAAGTACAGGGAAAGAGTGAAAAGTAAAGCACCTTGTGCATAATACATTATTTATAGACAAAATGGCTCATATGTTGTTTTCTGTTTTTTCATTGGGTAAGAGAGTGAAAGAAACACCTGTGCGGTGACCTCAGTTGTATGTGTGAAATAATTAGAACAGGAATTGCCAGTGAAGATGACGTGCAACTCTTCTCTGCTTAGCAACCCTATGCCCATATCAATGCAATGCCTCCTCACACACACACACAACAGGCCCCCCCAACAGATTCATTGTGTCATAAATTTGGCCAGATTTGTCCAGCCATTGCAGCATTGCATGAGCGAAATGGCAATGTCTGTTGCTGTTGCCCAGCACTACGCTCCATTGCAACACCAAAGCTCTGTGATTATAAAATAATAGGAGGGGAGGAGAGGCAGTGCCTGGCATTCTGTTCCAGTATCCAGAGCCCCTGAACACTGCAAGACTTAGATTTAATTATGAATGTTTAATGCATTTAGAGCATCTATTAAACTCAATGCATTTTATTAATCTCGTCGGTTTTCAATACCTCTAAGTTGCATGGCTTTCTCCAGACAGAGCTTTGCATTCAGGCGAAAGAGTTGTCTCATCAGACCACAGAATTGTTTCCCTTATGCTCTCAGTCTTTCACATTCCTTTTTGCAAACTCCAGGTGTGCTGTTATGTGCCTTTTTCTCAGGAGTGGCTTCTGTCTGGCCACTCTCCCATAAAGCCCACATTGGTGAATTGCTGTAGTGACTGGTGTCCTTCTGGCAGGTTCTCCCATCTCAGCCAATAGACTCTGTAGTTCAGTCAGAGAAGTCATTGAGTTTTCGGTTATCACCTTGACCAATGTCATTCTTGCCAGGTGGCTCAGTTTGGTCAAACGGCCAGCTCTAGACAGAGTCTAGGTAGTTACATACTTTAAAAATGTCCCAATGATGGAGACCACTGTGCTCTTGTAAGCAGTAGTTTTATACCCTTTCCCAGATGCCTCATTACAATTTTATCTCAGAGATCTATAGACAGTTCTTTGGACTTGATGGTATAGTTTCTGCCCTGACACACACTGTCAATTGTGAGACCTTAAATACTTTAGACAGGTGTGTTTCTTTCTAAATCATGTTCAAACAATTGAATTGGCCACAGGTGGACTCCAATCAAGTTGAATTTACATCTCAATGATGATCAAAGGAAATTGGATGCACCTGAGCTCAATTTGGTGTGTCATAGCAAAGGGGTGTGAATACTTACAGTAGTGTTCAATGGTTTTTCTTTATTTTTATTATTTTCTACATTGTAGAATAATAGTGAAGACAAACTATGAAATAACACATGTAATCATGTAACCAAAAAAGTGTTTTAACAAATCAAAAGGTATTTATATTCTTCAAAGAAGCCACCCTTTGCCTTGATGACAGCTTTGCACACTCTTGGCATTCTCTCAACCAGCTTCACCTGGACTGCTTTTCCAACAGTGTTGAAGGAGTTCCCACATATGCTCAGCACTTGACTGCTTTTCCTTCACTGCAGTCCAACTCATCCAAAACCATTTCAATTGGGTTGAGGTCGGGTGATTGTGGAGGCCATGGTCCTCATTTATAAAACTGTGCGGAGGATTCACGTCAAAAGGTGGCGTACGGACGAAACACACAAAGTGCTTAAGCACAGAAATATTATGACTTATAACACAGCGCGCACTCACGACCCACGCCAGATTCCCTTTATAAATCAAACAACTCCAAATTTGGCGCACATGAGCGACCTTCTTGTGCCACAGTCAGTGAAGCGCTCCTAATTAATATTCATCCACACTGACTGTATGATGACAATGACGGCAAATCCCGACAAAGGCTAAAAAAAGAAGTTTCACCAAGTGTGAAATGGAAGCATTTTAAAATTATAAACTTGGATTAGCTAACACAACGTGCAATTGGAACACAGGAGCGATGGTTGCGATAATGGGCCTCTGTATGCCTATGTAAATATGACATATAAAATCAGCCGTTTCCAGCTATAATAGTAATGTACAACATTAACAATGTCTACACTGTATTGCTGATCAATTTTATGATATTTAAAAAAAATGGTTTTCTTTCAAAAACAAGGACATTTCTAAGTGAGCCCAAACCTTTGAACGGTAGTGTGTACAGTCGTGGCCAAAAGTTTTGAGAATGACACAAATATTAATTTTCACAAAGTCTGCTGCCTCAATTTGTATAATGTCAATTTGCATATACTCCAGAATGTTATGAATAGTTATCAGATGAATTGCATATAATTGCAACGTCCCTCTTTGCCATGCAAATGAACAGAATCCCAAAAAACATTTCCACTGCATTTCAGCCCTGCAACACAAGGACCAGCTGACATCATGTCAGTGATTCTCTTATTAACACAGGTGTGAGTGGTCCCACGGTGTTTATCCCATGGTGTTTGTACAGATGAACGTGGTACCTTCAGGCGTTTGGAAATTGCTTCCAAGCATGAACCAGACTTGTGGAGGTCTACAATTTTTTGCTGATTTCTTTTGATTTTCCCATGATGTCAAGTAAAAGAGGCACTGAGTTTAAAGGTAGGCCTTGAAATACATCTACAGGTGCACCTCCAATTGACCCAAATGATGTCAATTAGCCTATCAGAAGCATCTACAGCCATGACAATTTTCTGGAAGGTACATTCAACTAAGTGTATGTAAACTTCTGACCCACTGGAATTGTGATATAGTGAATTATAAGTGAAATAATCTGTCTGTAAACAATTGTTTGAAAAATTACTTGTATCATGTACAAAGTAGATGTCCTCACCGACTTGCCAAAACTATACTTTGTTACAAGACATTTGTGGAGTGGTTGAAAAAATTAGTTTTAATGACTCCAACCTAAGTGTATGTAAACCTCCGACTTCAACTATATTTATATCAAAGAAAAAATCTTAAATATCTGTAATTAATAATTTGCAACCAATCAAACAACAACATTCACATGAGAAGAACAAACGTATTTCACTTACCAGTCTAAAGTTATGTCCTCTCCAAATACTATCCTTCGTAGTTTTATCAAAGTATTGTTCGCTAAATGACTCGTCATATACAGTTGTGGCCAAAAGTTTTGAGAATGACACAAATATTAATTTTCACAAAGTCTGCTGCCTCAGTTTGTATGATGGCAATTTGCATATACTCCAGAATGTTATGAAGAGTGATCAGATGAATTGCAATTAATTTCAAAGTCCCTCTTTGCCATGCAAATGAACTGAATTCCCCAAAAACATTTCCACTGCATTTCAGCCTGGCCACAAAAGGACCAGCTGACATCATGTCAGTGATTCTCTCGTTAACACAGGTGTGAGTGTTGACGATGACAAGGCTGGAGATCACTGGAGACCACTCTGATTGACTTCGAATAACAGACTGGAAGCTTCAAAAGGATTGTGGTGCTTGGAATCATTGTTCTTCCTCTGTCAATCATGGTTACCTGCAAGGAAACACATGCCGTCAACATTGCTTTGCACAAAAAGGGCTTCACAGGCAAGGATATTGCTACCAGTAAGATTGCACCTAAATCAACCATTTATCGGATCATCAAGAACTTCAAGGAGAGCGGTTCAATTGTTGTGAATAAGGCTTCAGGGTGCCCAAGAAAGTCCAGCAAGCACCAGGACCGTTTCCTTGACTCAGCTGCGGGATCGGTTGATTCAGCTGCGGGATCGGGGCACCACCAGTACAGAGCTTGCTCAGGAATGGCAGCAGGCAGACGTGAGTGCATCTGCACACACAGTGAGGTGAAGACTTTTGGAGGATGGCCTGGTGTCAAGAAGGGCAGCAAAGAAGCCACTTCTCTCCAGGAAAAGCATCAGGGACAGACTGCTATTCTGCAAAAGGTACAGGGATTGGACTGTTGAGGACTGGGGTAAAGTCATTTTCTCTGATGAATCCCCTTTCCGATTGTTTGGGGCATCCGTAAAAAAGCTTGTTCGTTGAAGACAAGGTGAGCGCTACCATCTGTCCTGTGTCATGCCAACAGTAAAGCATCCTGAGACCATACATGTGTGGGATTGCGTCTCAGCCAAGGGACTGGGCTCACTTACAATTTTGCCTAAGAACACAGCCATGAATAAAGAATGGTACCAACACATCCTCCGAGAGCAACTTCTCCCAACCATCCAGGAACAGTTTTGTGACAAAAAATGCCTTTTCCAGCATGATGGAGCACCTTGCCATAAGGCAAAAGCGATAACTAAGTGGCTCGGGGAACAAAACATCGATATGTTGGGTCCAAGGCCAGGAAACTCGCCAGACCTTAATCCCATTGAGAACTTGTGGTCAATCCTGAAGAGGCGGGTGGACAAACAAAAACCCACAAATTCTGACAAACTCCAAGCATTGATTATGCAAGAATGGGCTGCCATCAGTCAGGATGTGGCCCAGAAGTTAATTGACAGCATGCCAGGGAGGATTGCAGAGGTCTTGAAAAGAAGGGTCAACAAAATATCTAAGACACTGAAGCAGCAAACTTTGTGGAAATTAATATTTGTGTCATTCTCAAAACTTTTGGCCACGACTGTACTGTTTCTTTATCACTTTCCCGGTCGATTTCTTCTATAATCTTGTTTAAATCTGTATATCTGGACTTTGATTTAGCTTTTCCAGTTTTAGTATCTATATTTTACTCTCTAAAATTGCAGAAAAAGTTGTTTACGAAATCTCGCTGTGCGTAAAGCGTTGCACTACTAACTCCGTGTAACGGCGTTCGTCTGTTGAAGGAAGAGAGTCGGACCGAAATGCAGCGTGTTTGTTACTCATGATCTTTAATGAATGAAAAGTGACGATACATGAAATAACTAAATACAAAAACAACAAACGGAACGAGAAACCTATTACAGCCTATCTGGTGAACACTACACAAAGACAGGAACAATCACCCACGAAATACAAAGCGAAACTAAGGCTGCCTAAATACGGTTCCCAATCCGAGACAACGAGAATCACCTGACTCTGATTGAGAATCGCCTCAGGCAGCCAAGCCTAACTCGACACACCCCTAATCATTCACAATCCCAATAATACAAAAACCCCAATACGAAATACAACAACAAAACCCCATGTCACACCCTGGCCTGACCAAATATATAACGAAAACACAAAATACAATGACCAAGGCGTGACACTCCGGCTGATTTTCAATGGAGAATGAATGGCTTTATGCAAGGCTTTATGCATGTGTTTAGCATGAAGGCTTTTCTTCTCAGAGATAACCATTACATATGTCTGTAAACCCCAGCTCATTGGCTAGCAAGCTAGATTTAAAAACGAAAGGTGGTCATTGTGCCAAGATCAAGTGAACACCGCTCGTCTTATTGGTGTGCAATGAGCTCATTGCTTGGTATCATAAAGTCTTTTTTTCTGTCAATACATACTACGTAAGGAAGCATCAAGTATAGTTGTGTTACTAACACTATTGCAAACAAACTAACCATGACTGGATAAACGTAGGTTTAGCATGTCTTATGACATCTAATGTTTTGTTGAAAGTTAACTGAGACAAAATTCACGACAAACGATTTACAAAATGTTTCGTGTTAGGCTATAAAAATCTATTTTATCAAACTAAACTACACTACATTTTATCTCTAGGACCCTCAGAATTAAAAATCAATTAGATATGTCGTAAAACAATTGTTCTTTGCCTGTGATTTGATCGCATTTTTTTAAAACGACATTGTTGCAGTGAAACTAGGTTACATTTGAGTGTGTGGGTGTTGAGCATGGATTGTCAAAGCTTCTCTAAGCACACTGTAAGCTTTCTAATATTTCAATAATGTTTCTACTGTACCAGTGTCTTCTCATCTTGGGAATCCACATCACACAGAAACCATAAATGGGGAAACCTACAGTAATGTAGCAGTAATGCTTTGAGGCTAGCTGCTCCTTTTTATTCATCATAGTTAGTACAGGCTACAGAATCAGAGCCACATTGCATAGGAATGTGATCTTTCTTCTCTTTAGAAATTGCTCATATCCTGCCATGAGAAATAGCCTAATCTTACATCAGGGAGATCCACACTTACACATGCAAACACAGAAAGATGGACAGGAAGACCAACAGATATACAGACTGTATTCAAACACATAATATAAAGGAGAAAGAGTCACCGGTTGTATTTGGTATTTTATTAGGATCCCCATTAACTGTTGTGAAAGCAACAGCTACTTTTCCAGGGGTTCACTCTAAACATAATACAGAACATTAATAGACAAGAACAGCTCAAGGACAGTACTACATCAATTAAAAAAGGCACACACAGCCTACATATCAATACATACACACAAACTATCTAGGTCAAATAGGGGGAGAGGCGTTGTGCCTTAGGGTGTTGCTTTATCCGCTTTTTAAAACCAGATTTGCTGTTCATTTGAGCAACATGAGATGGAACTGAGTTCCATGCAATAAAGGCTGTATGCTTGTATGCTGTATTTGGGGACTGTGAAAAGACCCCTGGTGGCATGTCTGGTGGGGTTAGTGTGTGTGTCAGAGCTGTGTGTAAATTGACTATGCAAACTATTTGGGATTTTCTTATAAAAAGAAGTGATGCAGTCAGTCTCTTCTCAACTCTTAGCCAAGAGAGACTGGCATGCATAGTATTTATATTAGCCCTCTGATTACAATGAATACCAAGACATTCCTCTCTGTTCTGGGCCAGCTGCAGCTTATTTACAGCACTCGACCACACGACTGGACAATAATCAAGAACAGACTAAACTAGAGCCTGCAGGACTGCTTTTTGGAGTGTGGTGTCAAAAAAAAGCAGTTCATCTCTTTATTACGGGCAGATCTCTCCCCATCTTTACAACCATTGAATCTATATGTTTTGACCATGATAGCATCAAGTAATTTAGTCTCCTAAACTTGTTCAACAGCCACACTATTCATTACCAGATTAAGCTGAGGTCTAGAACTTGGGGAATGATTTATACCAAATACAATGCTCTTCGTTTTAGAGATGTTCAGGACCAATTTATTACTGGCCACCCATTCTAAAACAGACAGCAACTATTTGTTAAATGTTTTAGTGAATTCATTAGCTGTGGTTGCTGATGCATATATGTTTGAACATTAGCATACATGGACACATACTTTGTGCCAGTGGCAGGTCATTGGTAAAAATATAAAAGAGTAGAGGGCCTAGAGAGCTGCCCTGCAGTACACCACACTATACATATTTGACATGAGAAAAGCTTCCATTAAAGAAAACCCTCTGAGTTCTATTAGATAGACAGCTCTGAATCCACAATATGGCAGTTTTGTGCTGTGACAAGGTAGGGTTGGTATACGGAAGATAGCCGAATTTGGTAAAAGACCAAGTCCATATTATGGCAAGAAAAGCTCAGAAAAGCAAAGAGAAACAACAGTACGTCATTACTTCGATGATAGGGGGCGCTCTTTTAATTTTTGGATAAAAACGTTCCCGTTTTAAACAAGATATTTTGTCACGAAAAGATGCTCGACTATGCATGTAATTGACAGCTTTGGAAAGAAAAAACTCTGATGTTTCCAAAACTGCAAAGATATTATCTGTGAGTGCCCCAGAACTAATGCTACAGGCGAAACCAATATGAAATTTCATACAGGAAATGGTCCAGATTTTGAATGCCCTGTGTTCCAATGTCTCCTTATATGGCTGTGAATGCGCCAGGAATGAGCCTGCACTTTCTGTCGTTTCCCCAAGGTGTCTGCAGCATTGTGACGTATTTGTAGGCATATCATTGGAAGATTGACCATAAGAGACTACATTTACCAGGTGTCCGCCCGGTGTCCTCCGTCGAAATTATTGCATAATCTCCAGCTCCATGCGCGTTCCATTTTCTTCAGAGGAAAAAGTCAACTGCCACGAATGATTTATCATCGATAGATATGTGAAAAACACCTTGAGGATTGATTCTAAACAACGTTTGCCATGTTTCTGTCGATATTATGGAGTTAATTTGGAAAAAAGTTTGCGTTGTAATGACTTAATTTTCGGGTTTTGTCTTACCCAAACATGATGAAAAAAATGGAGCGATTTGTCCTACACAAATAAAAATTTGGGAAAAACTGAACATTTGCTATCTAACTGAGAGTCTCCTCATTGAAAACATCTGAAGTTCTTCAAAGGTAAATTATTTTATTTGAATGCTTTTCTTGTTTTTGTGAAATTGTTGCATGCTGAATGCTAGGCTTAATGCTATGCTAGCTATCAATACTCTTACACAAATGCTTGTTTAGCTATGGTTCAAAAGCATATTTTGAAAATCTGATATGACAGTGTTGTTAACAAAGGGCTAAGCTTGAGAGCAAATATATTTATTTCATTTAATTTGCGATTTTCATGAATAGTTATCGTTGCGTTATGGTAATGAGCTTGAGGCTATAAATAGGATCCCGAATACGGGATTGTTCGTCGCAACAGGTTAAGACATGAAGGTCAGTCAATGAGGAAAATGTCAAGAACTTTTAAAGTTTTTTCAAGTGCAATCCCAAAAACCATCAAGCGCTATGATGAAACTGGCTCTCATGAGGACCGCCACAGGAAAGGAAGACCCAGAGTTACCTCTGCTGCAGAGGATGAGTTCATTAGAATTAACTGCACCTCAGATTGCAGCCCCAAAAAATACTTCACAGAGTTCAAGTAACAGACACATCTCAACATCTCAAGGCCATCAGAATGTTAAACAGCCATCACTAACATTGAGTGGCTGCTGCCAACATACTGACTCATCTCTAGCCACTTTAACAATGAAAGATGTACGCAATAAATGTATCACTAGCCACTTTATATAATGTTTACTTACCCTACATGACTCATCTCATATGTATATACTGTACTCTACCATCTACTGCATCTTGCCTATGCCGTTTGGGCATCGCTCATTCATATATTTTTATGTACATATTCTTATTCATTCCTTTACACTTGTGTGTATAAGGTAGTTGTTGTGAAATTGTTAGGTTAGATTACTTGTTAGATATTATTGCATGGTCGGAACTAGAAGCACAAGCATTTCGCTACACTCACAAATGGTTAGCAGATGTTAATGCATGTGACAAATAACATTTGATTTAAATTTGATTTGTTCAGAGGAGACTGCGTGAATCATGCCTTCATGGTCGATTTCCTGCAAAGAAACCACAACTAAAGGATACCAATAACAAGAAGAGACATGTGGGGCCAAGAAACATGAGTAATGGACATTAGACCGGTGGAAGTCTGTCCTTTGGTCTGATGAGTCCAAATGTGATATGTTTGGTTCCAACCACCGTGTCTTTGTGAGATGCAGAGTAGGTTAACTGATGATCTCTGCATGTGTGGTTCTCACCGTGAAGCATGGAAGAGGAGGTGTGATGGGTGGGGGTGCTTTGCTGGTGACACTGTCGGTGACACTGTTTTCTTAAAAACAGGTTAAGGTAAATAATATCAAAGGCTGCACTGAAATCTAACAGTACAGCTCCCACAATCTTCTTATTAGAATTTTCAATCACTCATTTGTGTCAGTGCAGTACATGTTGAGTGCCCTTCTCTATAAACATGCTGAAAGACTGCTGTAAAAAAAATTGACAGAGAAATAGCGTTGAATTTGGTCAAACACAATTTTTTCCGAAATTTTGTGTACACTGTACATACTGTGGTACAAAATGGCAGAGGTTAAAAAAACATGCAAAATAATTCTAACTCCTCTTAAAATTCCTTGGAACAGCACAGGTACAGTATGCCTGCCTGACATGACATGTTGTCATGGCCACCCAATCTCCATAACATAGTCAATTTATCCCATACACTCCAAGGTGCGGTTAGTCACCTGGCATAAATTCCTCTTCCTTTTCAAAAATGAGCTACGGTCTCTTGAGTGACGGCTGTCATGTTCCTCTCCTTCCATTCCCTGTTCTCCCTCTCTCTCTTTGCATCACACCAGGGCTACAGTGGGTAACACGTCGTTATAGCACTTAACCGGGATGATTCTTCATCTTGCCGGGTCTGCTGTCCTGGCCTTCAACGACAAGAGGATGAGAGTCCTCTTTGTCAGATCCAGGCCCCGACGCAGGCAGGCAGGTAGACAAGCAGGCAGCAGACTTGGGTTAAAATACTATTTTAAATACTTTATTTGTACTTTATTGAGCTTGACTGGCCTACTGGACCAATAGAATAGTTTCAAAACTGCAAACCCAGCCCATCTGGCACTCCGGGCAAGTTGAAAATAAAGCTAAAAAGACAGACAGACAGACAGGCAAGCAGCCGTCCCTCTCTGTGTGATCTGATAAAGCCCTTATTGTTGCTCAGCATTGAGCGCCGCTGGCTTTTTTCCCGATCCAACATCCAGTAAGGAAATTATGGCTGATTACAGACTGAGAGCATTGTGGTTGGGCCTGAATGTCTGTTACAGGCTCTCCTCCACTGAATTGCTCCAAGAACCCAGAATGTCTACACTAAAGAATAGCAGAGGTGACTAATGGAAGATAAGCGTCAAAAGGATGTCTAAGATAGTAGTAAAATTGAGGACAGTATACAATAATCGGAGTAGCTACATGGCTTTACTGCTTCTCTCCCTTTCTTTCTGTCCTTTTCTCTTCCTCTCTCTCCTTCCCTCTGTCACACACTCTTGTACCAACATTGTTACTAGTTCATCTGCATGAAAGAAACATGAATGTGGACAGGAGGTAGGAGAGCATAATGCATGATCGAGAATGATCCAGACATCTGACACTTGGCCAATATTTAAAATAAATCGGTAGCCTGGTGATGAGGCTGTCATAGCCCCGAAATGATGGCATATTTACACAAATCCAGCCATAGTCTCTATGGAGTCTAGCCAAGGCATGCAGTCGAAGTCTCACTAGTCAATATTAACGCCTGGGAACATTATCTCATTCCCATTCCCTATCCGCTCTGTCTTTTTAATGTCAAAGTATTATCCTCTTTTAGCCCAAGCCCCAATGAAAAAACATCTCCCTTAGAGACAGATGGGAGCTGGTAGGATGAATAACACTAATTTCCAAAAGCCAGATATAGGAGAGAGGTCTCTGGAGCTCCAGAATGACTGCATTGGAGCACTGCAGCCGTGGAGTGAAGGCTCAAACAGATGAATTCAAAATATTTATTCAGAATGTCTGCAGCCAGGTGCCTCCTATATATCCCTCTTGGCTACACTCAACAGAAGGTTCCATCCACAGGTAAAGAGGACTCTGCATATTTAACAGCCTACCTCCTAGGTAAGTTAATACACCTTTCAGAAATGAACAAATATCATGTTGATAGAGGCAGAAATAAATGTGATTTGATGCCATTTTCATATGGGAACTTCACTAACATGGCTCGGACCAATAGAGATAAGCCTGATTTAATATTGAATTTGCCTTTCAGGAGTTATTATTCAGTAATATACCATACAAGGACTCAACAAAGTGTGTTAAAGCTAGAATTCTTAATTGAAACAAAACAAAGCGGTCACCCTACCTCTGGTTACATTTCTCTAAGCCCATCCCACTGTTTTTTACCAAAACAATCACATTTTTCGACAGAGCTATGGATGCAAGATGCAAGAGCCTTGGAGTTCTGTTCCCAAGAACTCTAAGGCTACCTGCCACAATGACTACCGCCCTGTAGCACACCTGTAATCATGAAGTGCTTTGAAAGGCTGGTTATGGCACACATCAACGTCATCATCCCAGACACACTAGGCACACTCCAATTTGCATTCTGCCCCAGCAGATCCATAGACGACGCAATCTTAATTGCACTCCACACTGCCATCACCCACCTAGATAAGAGAAATACCGATGTGAAAATGTGGTTCATTGACTACAGCTCAGCGTTCAACACCCTAGTCCCGTCCAAGGTCGTGATGGTGTTGATGTGTGTCATGATGTTTGTCATGACCAGCCTTTCGAGGCACTTAATAATTACAGATGTGAGTGCTACAAGGGCAATAGTCATTTAGACAGGCTTCCTTGGGTACAGGGACAATGGTGGTCAGTTTGAAACATGCTGGGATAAGGAGAGATTGAAAATGTCTATGAAGACACTTGCCAGCTGGTCTGCACATGCTTTGAAAATACACCCTGGTATTCTGGCCATTGAGAGTGAGATCATAGTCATCTGTAAAAACAGTGACTTTCAAGCAAAGCACAGTGTTATATGCCTTTGAAGGGATCATAAAATACATGTAGCTTGTTTGGGAGTTTTGCGTCGCTGGTTAACTCATGGATGGGTTTCTCTTTGCAATCCGTTATTGTCTGAAAGCCCTGCCATATACGACAATCCTAGGTCGTAGCGGGCTTTCTTGTCCGTGTCCCATTCCTTGTAAGAGGTAGCTCTAGCCTTTAGCCCAGCGTGGATATAGCTTGTATCTATAATTTTTGGTTTGGATATGTTCTTATAGTCACTGTTGGGACAACCACGTCTATGCACTTATTGATGAAGCCCGTGACTGTTGTGGTATACTCCTCAATGCTATCAGATGAATCCTCGAACATATCCCAGTCTTGTAGACGTCTGCTTCATCCGACCGCTGGTACTTCCTGTTTGAGCTTTTTTAGTGTGAACAGGAAGCAGAAGAATGGAGTCATGTTCAGATTTGCTGAAGGGAGGATGAGGGAGGGCCTGGTATGCGTTTCTGTGGGTAGAATAAAAGTGGTCTAGAGTTTTAGCACACCTAGTGGGGCAGTGGTCTGAGGCACACAGTGCTAGATGTATCACAACCGGCGGTGATCGGGAGTCCCTTAGGGCGGCGCACAATTGGCCCAGCATTGTCTGGGTTAGTGGAGGGTTTGGCCGGGGTAGGCCATCATTGTAAAATAAGAATTTTTTCCTAACTGACTTGCCTAGTTAAATAAAAGTTTAATAAAAAAAATACAAATGAAAAAAATTGTAACGTCGTTCGTCTGTTGAATGAAGAGAGTCAGACCGAAATGCAGCGTGTAGGTTACTCATGTCTTTAATGAAAGTATCGTGGTACATGAAATAACTGTAATATGAAAACAACAAACGAAACGAAAACCTATTACAGCCTATCTGGTGACTACAATAAGCAGCTGAGAATCGCCTCAGGCAGCCAAGCCTAACTAGACACACCCCTAATCATACACAATCCCAATTACTACAAACCCCAATACGAAAACACAACATATAAACCCATGTCACACCCTGGCTACCCAAACATATACCAAAACCACAAAATATAATGACCAGGGCGTGACAGAACCCCCCCCCCCCTAAGGTGCGGACTCCGGCACGCACCTCAAGAGCATAGGGAGGGTCCGGGTGGGCGTCTGTCCATGGTGGCGGTTCTGGCTCGGGACGTGGACCCCACTCCATAAATGTCCTATTTCCTCCCCTACGCGTCCTGGGATGATCCACCTTCTCCGCCGACCATGGCCTAATAGTCCTCACCCTGATCCCCACATAACTGAGGGGCAGCTCGGGACCGAGGGGCAGCTCGGGACAGAGGGGCAGCTCGGGACAGAGGGGCAGCTCGGGACAGAGGGGCAGCTCGGGACAGAGGGGCAGCCGGGACAGAGGGGCAGCCCGGGACAGAGGGGCAGCCCGGGACAGAGGGGCAGCCCGGGACAGAGGGGCAGCTCGGGACAGAGGGGCAACTCGGGACAGAGGGGCAGCTCAGGACAGAGGGGCATCTCGGGACAGAGGGGCAGCCCGGGACAGAGGGGCAGCCCGGGACCGAAGCAGCCCGGTACTGAGGGGAAGCCCGGTACTGAGAGGCAGCCCAGTACAGAGAGGAAGCCTAGTACTGAGAGGAAGCTCAGTACTGAGAGGAAGCCCAGGCAGGTAGTAGGCTCCGGTAAATCCTGGCTGGCTGGTGGAACTGGATGATTCAGGTTGTCTGGCCGATCTAGAAGATCTTGGCAGACTGGCACTTCTGGCGGATCCTGGCAGACTGGCACTTCTGGCGGATCCTGGCAGAATGGCGACGCTGGGCCGACTGGCGGCGCTGGGCAGACTGGGAGCACTGGGCAGACTGGGCAGACTGGAGACTCCGGCAGCGCAGGAGTGGAGAAAGGCTCTGGCTGCGCTAAACAGGCGGGAGACTCCAACAGCGCAGGAGAGGAGAAAAGCTCTGGCTGAGCTAAACAGGCGGGAGACTCCAACAGCGCAGGAGAGGAGAAAGGCTCTGGCTGCGCTAAACAAGCGGGAGACTCCGGCAGCGCAGGAGGGGAGAAAAGCGCTGGCTGCGCTGAACAGGCGAGGCGCACTGGAGGCCTGGTGCGTGGTGCTGGAACTGGTGGTACTGGAGTGAGGACACGCACAGGAAGCCTGGTGCGGGGAGCTGCTACCGGAGGACTGGTGTGTAGAGGTGGCTCTGGATAGACCGGACCGTGCAGGCGCACTGGAGCTCTTGAGCACCGAGCCTGCCCAAGCTTACCTGGCTCGATGCCCACTCTAGCCCGACCAATAGGAAGAGCTGGTATGTGTCGCAGCTGGCTCTGCACCCGCACTGGAAACACCCTAAGACAGGAACAAACACCCACAAAATACACCGCGAACTCAGGCTGCCTAAATACGGTTCCCAATCAGAGACAACGATAAGCAGCTGACTCCAATTGAGAATCGCCTCAGGCAGCCAAGCCTAACTAGACACACCCCTAATCATACACAATCCCAATTACTACAAACCCCAATACGAAAACAACATATAAACCCATGTCACACCCTGGCTACCCAAACATATACCAAAACCACAAAATATAATAACCAGGGCGTGACAAAAATACTTGTTGGTAAAAGTGAGGTAGGACGGTTTTAAGTCTCCCCGCCTTAACTTCTTGCGTCGAGCCATCCCGGATCCGGGATCGTGAATACAGCCTCAAGCTCATTACCATAATGCAACGTTAACTATTCATGAAAATCGCAAATGAAATGAAATTAATCTATTTGCTCTCAAGCTTAGCCTTTTGTTAACAACACTGTCATCTCAGATTTTCAAAATATGCTTCTCAACCATTGCAAAACAAGCATTTGTGTAACAGTATTGATGGCTAACTTAGCATTTAGCATAGCATTTAGCGTTAGCATTCAGCATGCAACATTTTCCACAAAAACCAGAAAAGCATTCAAATAAAATCATTTACCTTTGAAGAACTTCAGATGTTTTCAATGAGGAGACTCTCACATAGCAAATGTTCAGTTTTTCCTGAAAGATTATTTGTTTAGGACAAATCGCTCCGTTTTGTTCATCACATTTGGGGAGGGGAAAAAAATAAATATATATATAATATATATTAAGTCATTAAAACGCGAATTTTTTTCCAAATTAACTCCATAATATCGACAGAAACATGGCAAACCGATGTTTAGAATCAATCCTCAAGGTGTTTTTCACATATCTATCGACGATAAAATCCATCGTGGCATTTTACTTTCTCTTCTGAAGAAATGGAACGCGCATGGCGCGCATGGACCTACAGATTACGCACACAGGACACCGGGCGGGACACCAGGTAAATGTAGTCTCTTATGGTCAATCTTCCAATGATATGCCTACAAACACGTCACAATGCTGCAGACACCTCGGGGAATAGACAGGAACCGCATGCTTATTCCTGGCGCATTCACAGCCATATAAGGAGACATTGGAACACAGCGCCTTCAGAATCTGGGGCATTTCCTGTATGAAACTTCATCTTGGTTTTCCCTGTTGCATTAGTTCTGGGACACTCACAAATAATACCTTTGCAGTTTTGGAGACGTCAGAGTTTTTTGTCTTTCCAAGGCTGTCAATTCCATGCATAGTCGAGCATCTTTTCGTGACAAAATATTGCGCTTAAAACGGGCACGTCTTTTTATCCAATAATGACATAGCGCCCCCATAGGTTGAACAGGTTAAAGTCTATACCCACCAGAAACGCTGCCTCTGGGTGAGCGTTTTCTTGTTTGTTTATGGCCCCATACTGTTTGTTGAGTGCCAGAGTGGTGTTGGCTTCCAGTTCTCATCTGTAATAATTAAAGATGAGAACTGTCTTGGTAGATAAAAGGGTCTGCAGCTTATCATGAAATATTCTACATCAGGTGAACAAAAGCTAGCAATTTCCTTCACACAAGCAGCATACCAGTTATTATTTATGAAAAAATTAACACACTACCTCCTTTCGACTTCTCCGAAGCTGCTGTATGATCCTGCAGCTGCATGGAGAATCCACCGAGTACTTCACGCATAGCGTATTCATCCAGCCAGACATATAATATTGCAGCTTTTCAAGTCTCTCTGATAGGAGACTCTCGAACGAAGCTCATCCATCTTATTCTTGAGCTACTGGACATTTGCCAATAGATTGAAGGGGAGCGCCGTTCAATTTTCTCAATGCCTCAATTTCAGCAGGACTCCACCTCGGCTCCCGCATCTATGCCTGCAGCATTTTGGTAGGCCGTGGAACAAAGGAATAGGGTCCTGTATGAACAGTGGAACAGCTGAATCAGAGTTTAAATCGTCTTTGAAGTAAAAAATCAAAGTTAGTAAAAAGCCGATCTGATCTCCAGAAGTGCTATTAACACATAGAACCCCAAAATGATATCATATTTCTGCATTGCTAGCCTCTCTACACTAGCTTCCTGCCTCTTGAAACTAGTGGGCACTATTTTCATTTTTTTAAAATAACATTCCCAAAGTTAACGGGCTATTTCTCAGGACCAGATGCTGGAATATGCATATAATTGACAGCTTAAGATGGAAAACACTCTAAAGTTTCCAAAACTGTAAAAATATTGTCTGTGAGTATAATAGAACTGATATTGCAGGTGAAAGCCTGAGAAAACTCCCATCAGGAAGTGACCCTTATTTTGAAACCCCTATCTTTCTATGCATCCCTATTGCCCATTGAAAGGGATATCAACCAGATTCCTTTTTCTATGGCTTCCCTAATGTGTCTACAGCCACTAGACATAGTTTCAGGCTTTTATTTTGAAAATGAGCGTGAACGACAGCATTGCGTCAATGGTCAGGTGGTGGCTCTCAGAGTGATTGTGCGTAATAGACAAAGGCGGCCATTGTTCCTCTCGCTCCTGAAAAGCCAATTGTCCCGGTTGATATATTATCGAATAGATATTTGAAAAACGCCTTGAGGATTGATTATAAAAAACGTTTGCCATGTTTCTGTCGATATTTCGGCTATAAAAAATAATCTTTATGGAACAAAAGGAACATTTGCTGTCTGACTGGGAGTCTCGTGAGTGAAAACATCCGAAGCTCATCAAAGGTGAACGATTTAATTTATTAGCTGGACATAATGCTATGCTAGGCTATCGATAAACTTACACAAACGCTTGTCTTGCTTTGGCTGTAAAGCATAATTTAAAAATCTGAGATGGCAGCGTGATTAACAAAAGGCTAAACTGTGTTTCACTATATTTCACTTGTGATTTCATGAATATGAATATTTTCTAGTAACATCTTTTGACCGTTGTGCTATGCTAATTAGTGTAGTTGATGACAATTCTCCCGGATCCGGGATGGGTAGTTCTAAGAGTTAAGCCCAGGGCTGGTTAAGGTTTTACTGCTGGACTTGCTCCTACCGATCTCAAAGATTTGGTCCTGCCGTACATACCTACACTTCACAAGACGCAGGCCTCTTTATTGTTCCTAGAATTTCTAAGCAAACTGCTGGAAGAGCTCCATTTGTATGGAATTTGTATGCCTTTTGTATGCCTATCCATGTGAGAGACGTAGACTCAGTCTTAACCTTTAATTAAGTCTTCACTGAAGACTCATCTCTTCAGTAGGTCCTATGATTGATTGTAGTCTGGCCCAGAGGTGCGAAGGTGAACTGCTAGGCACTGGAGTGATGAACCACCCTGTCGGTCTCTGCCTGGCAGGCTCCCCTCTCTCCACTGAGATTCTCATTGTCTCTGTCGCCATTACAGTGGCTGTGCCACTGGTTTACAAGTGCTCTCCCATGCCATCCCTAGGAGGGGTGAGTCACGTCGTGCCAGGCTTTTTTCGCTATACTTGACTTGAGTGGGTAGATTTACTAACCAGGTCTTCCTGTCCAGTTTTGCACCTCCTTGGCATTCTGCGGTGGGGGAGATCTTAGTGGGCTATGTTCAGCCTTGTCTTAGGGTAGTAAGTTGGTGGTCTATTGATATCCTTTTAGTGGTATGGGGGCTGTGCTTTGGCAAAGTGGGTAGGGTTCTATCCTGCCTGGTTGGTCCTGTCCAGGGGTATCGTCGAACTGGCCCACAGTGTCTTATCTGGTGTCCTCTGTGATCTTAAGAATGCTCCTGCTAATTATCCAGTTTCTCTCTCTCTTTCTCTCCCAGAAACCAATTGAGCATCTGTGGGATGAGCTGGAATGAGCTATTTGGAGTAGAGTTCCACTACTACCAGCTAACTTGATAGAACTGTGGGAAACACTGGAGTCAACATTGGACAGCAATCTGTGGAACACTTTTGACACCTTGTAGAGTCCATGACCCAACAAATTGAGGCTGTTCTGGGGGGAAAAGGGGGTGTGGCTTAATATTAGGAAGGTAATCCTAAAGTTTTGTACACTCAGTGTATATAATTAATTCATAATTCCAAAAATGGATGTAACAACTAAGGCTCCTAGCTTTAACAGATCATCCTGAAAACAAACAGACTCAGCTCAGGGAATCCCTCTGATATATCCCGTGCAATGGAGGCTCCCGTGAATTTCATAAAGAAAAGTGAAACATTTAAAAAAACGTTATCATTTTTAGATAAAACTATACTAAATATATTCACCTCACCCAATAATTGATTAAAACACATTAATTAATGTCTATAGTAGCCTCAACAGAACTCTGCAGGGTAGCACCATGGTTTAACCGGAGGACAGCTAGCTTCCTTTCTCCTCTGGGTACATTGACTTCCATACAAAACCTAGGAGGCTCATGGTTCTCACCCCCTTCTATAGACTTACACAGGCATTATAACAACTTTCGCAGGATGTCCTCCAACCTCTCAGAGCTCTTTCAGCATGAACTGATAGAGCTTGAATCTAGTCCTGAAAGGATAAGCTATAACTAGCTAACACTGCAGTGCATGAAATGTGGTGAGTAGTTGACTCAGAGAGAAAGACAGTTGAACAGTATTGAACAAATTAATTTAGTCCAAAATTAAGGAGAAGAAAGACAGAGAGAGTGAACTATTTGGTTGCGATGCAGCTAGCTAGTTTAGTCTACTCAAACATCCCTCTCTAACAGAGAGGGATGATATGTTGGCCAGCAGGCTATGAATATCCAACGCGGAACTTCCAAGTCAAGGTCATCTTTTGGTTTTATACATTTTTTACACTGTGGGGCCTGCCAATGTATCTGATAAACCATTTCTGACTGTACACTTTACTGCAGGTTTACTAATGTGTTAGTTCTAGTATATATGTTGAATATGACTTAACAACAATGTAGGCTGAGTGTGGCATCAGGGGTCACAATATGAAGGTTTGGCTTAGAAAGGCTTTTTCGCCTGGTCACAGACAGCTGATGTGTTGTGCACTGAAATCCATACGTGAAGGAAAAAGGTGAGAGGAGGAGAGCATGTTGCAAGAAGAAATTATACTGTGCATTCGGAAAGTTTTCAGACATGTTGACTTTTTCCACATTTTGTTACGTTACAGCATTATTCTAAAATGTATTAATTTGTTTTTTCCGCGTCATCAATCTACACAAAATACCAAATGATGACACAGCAAAAACAGGTTTTTAGACATTTTTGCAAATGTATTGTAAAACATACCTGGAAATATCACATTTTACATAAGTATTCAGACCCTTTCCTCAGTACTTTGTTGAAGCACCTTTGACAGCGATTACAGCCTCAATTCTTCTTGGGTATGACGCTACAATCTTGGCACACTTGTATTTGGGAAGTTTTTCCCATTCTTCTCTGCAGATCCTCTCAAGCTCTGCCAGGTTGGATGGGGAACATTGCTGCACAGCTATTTTCTTTTCAGGTCCCTCCAGAGATGTCAGATCAGGTTCAAGTCCGGGCTGGGCCACTCAAGGACATTCAGAGACTTATCCCGAAGCAACTCCTGTGTTGTCTTGGTTGTGTGCTTAGGGTTGTTGGAAGGTGAACCTTCACCCCATTCTGACGACCTGAGTTCTCTGGAGCAGGTTTTCATCTAGGATCTCTCTGTACTTTGCTCTGTTCATTTTTACCTTGATCTTGACTAGTCTCCCAGTCCCTGCCATGGAAAAACATGAATTTTGTTTCTCATAGTCTGAGAGTCCTTTAGATGTCTTTTGGCAAACTCCAAGTGGCATATGCCTTTTACTGAGTAATAGCTGATTGTGTGGCCACTCGTGACATAAAGGCCTGATTGGTGGAGTGTTGCAGAGATGGTTGTCCTTCTGGAAAGGTTCTGACATCTCCACAGAGGAACTCTGGAGCTCTGTCAGAGAAACCATCAGGTTTTTGGTCACCTCCCTGACCAAGGACCTTCTCCCCCGATTTCTCAGTTTGGCCAGCTGGCCAGCTCAAGAGTCTTGGTGGTTCCAAACTTCTTCCATTTAAGAATGATGGAGGCCACTGTGTTCTTGGGGACCTTTAATTACTGCAGACATATTATTGGTACCCTTCCTCAGATCTGTGCCTTGACACGATCCTGTCTTGGCGGTCTACAGACTATTCTTTCGACCTCATGGCCTGGTTTTTGCTTTGACATGCACTGTCAACTGTAAGACCTTCATATAGACATGTGTGCCTTTCCAAATCATGTCCAATCAATTTAATTTACCACAGATGGACTCCAATCAAGTTCTAGAAACATCTCAAGGATGATCAATGGAAACCGGATGCACCTGAGCTCAATATCGAGTCTCATAGCAAAGGGTCTGAATACTAATGTAAATAAGGTATCTGTTTTTTATCTTTAATAAATTGCTCAAATGTATTAACCTGTTTTCACTTTATCATTATGGGTTATTGTTTGAAGATTGAGGAAAAAAATGTATTTAATCTATTTTTAGATGAATGCTATAATGTAACCAATGTGGAAAGTCAAGGGGTCTGAATACTTTCCGAATGCACTGTATATTCAACAAGCAAAGTGGTCATGCTGTTTTTATGTGGCTGCTATGAAAGTGAACTGTGTTTGTATGTGATCAGGGGTGTATTATTTAGCCGATTCTGTTTAAAAACATTTCTTAAACGGAAGCAACTGGAATGGGGATAAATATACCTGCATTTTTCCAATCTAAACTCAAATTTGCAACTCTTGGACTAATGATTACATTCTAGATTATGCAAAGCTGTATTGTGTCAATATCTGTCATCTTGATTAGTCAAAATTCTCTCAACCTGTGCACCTACATTGTAAACTTGCATTCAATGGCTAGGTTGTAGCAACCTCATGATGGGTACGGGGAATATTTGAGTATCATGTAGTATCCTAAACCTATTGATGTTACATTGAGCTGGGTGAATGGAATATGAATGAGAGTCGTCCAATATGCTGTAATAGAAATAAGGCCATGCTCATTAAAAAAATCTTAAACGGCACCGACCACCACTGATCCAGTGATAACTGCACATGCTGGAATAAAAAGAAGACAACAAACACTGTATAACTTATGCAAAGACACCCTTGTGGAGAAACCTGCTTTCTTGAGCTCACATTTAAATAACTTACTTCTGTAAATCATGTCAGCCCTGCATATAAGATCTTCTAGGGGGTACTTTTGAAACATTCTTTGAGGGAATATTAAAATATATTTTGCCTCTCAGGGTGATATCTTTTCTCCAGGCATCCCAAATGACATATTGCATCCCAAATGGCTCTGGTATAGTGCACTATTTAGGGAATAGGGTACCATTTGGGACATAGACTGTGTGTTTGGATTACCATGCAGTAAGAACAAGAAGCTACAGGTGTCCAACAGTATGGACACTGTAAACAACACTGTGTGTGTGACATTGTTGTTGTCAAATGTTGACAGATATTTATGTAACATTACCCAGAACTGAAGAACCTGTCAAGGCCACAACTTAAACTCCTTATCTTCCCAGCCTATGGTTGCATCACAAATGGCACCAGTGTTACATTTTACACTCTTTTTTAGTCTTAGTCATTTTGACAAAATATAATTAAGACTTAGTCACATTTCTGTCATTTGAATAATTATTTAGTCTACTTATTGTCATTGACAAACAGTTGACCCTCTAAGTCAACTAAATGCCCTTGCATTTTGGTATCATGAGCTGAAATAAATGCTTCCATAAATGTTCCATACTCACAAACAGCATATTTCTCTAAAATGTTGTGCACAAATGTGTTTACATCCCTGTTAGTAAGCATTTCTCATTTGCCAAGATAATCCATCCACCTGACAGGGGTGGCATATCAAGAAGCTGATTAAACAGCATGATCATTACACGGGTGCAACTTGTACTGGGGACAATATAAGGCCACTGTAAAATGTGCAGTTCTGTCACACAACACAATGCCACAAATGTTTCAAGTTTTGAGGAAGTGTGCAATTGACATGCTGACTGCAGGAAGGTCCACCAGAGCTGTTGCCAGATAATTTAATGTAAATTTCTCGACCATAAGCCGCCTCCAACGTTGTTTTAGAGAATATACCAGTACACCCAACCAGCCTCACAACTGCAGACCAGGTACGTATAACCACACCAGTCCAGGACCTCCACATCCGGCTTTTTCACCCGCGGGATCGTCTGAGACCAGCCACCTGGACAGCTGATGAAACTAGGGAGTGTTTCTGTCTGTAATAAATAAACAATAAAAACTCATTCTGATTGTCTGGGCCTGGCTCCCAAGTGGGAGGGCATGTGCCCCCTCAGGCCCACCCATGGCTGCGCCCCTGCCCAGTCATGTGAAATCCATAGATTAGGGCCTAATCTATTTATTTAAATTGATTGATTTCCTTATATGAACTGTAACTCAGTAAAATCTTTGTCATTGTTGCATTTATATTTTGTTCAGTATAACAATTATCTGGCCATGCAAATTCCTAATTCAGCCTATATAGATATTGCACATTAAATAAAAAACAAACAGACATACACAAGTACAGAGAGAAAAAAAGAGAGCGATAGAGAGAGAGAGAGAGAGAGCAAAGTAGTCTGGGTTGCACTTCGTCATTCGGTCGTGTCATTGCCATTGTTATCAACGTTCCACAGATGCCGCAGCCATATTGATGTCCAAAAGTAGAATGGGGGCTAATGACTTTGAAACAGAGCTAATGACTGTTTCATCCAGTAACTACAAATCGAGTCCCAAGTCCCCTGTGCTCGAGTCCGAGTTACCGATGGTCGAGTCATGAGTCGAGTCACAAGTCCCTACGGATGAAGTCCTGAGTACCCGTTCTTGAGTCGTGGTCCAAGTGCTCAAGATTAAGTCACATTGACAAGCTCTGCATGGTCAATCTGACTTCTGAATTGGCATACAGCATTTACTGAGATGCGTCAGGACTTTCATAGTTCTTGCACTTAGCGGAGCAGAGGAGAGCTATTGTGAAGGAAGTTGTCAAAGAAGTGAGTTTGTGTTTATACAGGACATGCCGTCCCCACCTACCGTCAACCAATCATGTCAATGCGGAGCGATACGGAGCCCTTCGTATTATTACAAAATTGGAGAGGCTCACAACGAAGTGGTACGGAGTTTCATTTGGCCTCTGCATGCCCCAGGAGGCTCCGCAATTCATTCACTCCATCCGAAGACTCCGACCACATTTTCGAATCAAGCACGATTTGGCTTTTACTCAAAATAAAGTTATTTACACAGTCAGATATAGTGTAGTGGCAAGAGGGATTCAGTCAAATTGTTTGCTATCCATTTTGCTTTAAATTTCTGTGCTACCAAATGTTTGCATATAGGCTACAAGTAATGATACAGGGGCCACGTTCAGTTGCAAAACGTTCTTGAACATTGCAGATAGAAACCATGAATAGAGCTGACATTATTCCTTATTCAGCATGTTAGAGAAGCATGTTCTTTCTACATATCATATTTGTAACTGAACGCCCTAATACGTTGCGTCCAACTAAGGGAATGTACGTTATTTATAGTGAGGGATCCTTGGAAAAAATCGGATCTCTCTAAAATTAAAATGGATGGCCCTACCTTCAGGAAAATATATTTTTACACCGACCCTCCCTGAACGCTTAAAAAAAAACAAGTGACCCTGCGCTATACCCCAAATAATAATTAAAATATAGCAGAGAACATGCCTAGCGTTTACCTTCACTCAAATCAAATCAAGTGTTATTTTTCACATGTGCCAAAGACAACCTTACAATAAAATGCTTACTTACAAGCCCTTAACCAACAATGCAGTTTTAAGTATTAAAGTAATTACAAAAATAAACTGAAGTAAAAAATTGGGGTGGGGGGACAATGCAAATAGTCAGGGTAGCCATTTGATTAGCTGTTGAGGAGTCTTATGGCTTGGGGTTAGAAGCTGTTAAGCATTTTGAATGTAGACTTGGCACTCCGGTACCGCTTGCGGTGCGGTATTAGAGAGAACTGTCTATGACTAGGGTGGCTAGAGTCTTTAGCAATTTTTAGGGGCTTCCTCTGACACCGCCTGGTATAGAGGTCCTGAATGGCAGCAAGCTTTGCCCCAGTGATGTACTGGGCCGTAAGCACTACCCTCTGTAGTGTCTTGTGGTCGGAGGCTGAGAAGTTGCCACACCAGGCTGTGATGCAACCAGTCAGGATGCTCTCGATGGTGCAGCTGTAGAACTTTCCGAGGATCTGAGGACCCATGCCAAATCTTTTCAGTCTGCTAAGGGGTAATAGGCATTGATAGTTTGTTGGTGATGTGGACACCAAAGGAACTTGAAGCTCACAACCTGCTCCACTACAGCCCTGTCAATGAGAATGGGGGGTGTGCTTGTGCCTCCTTCTTCTGTAGTCCACAATCATCTCCTTTGTCTTGATCATGTTAAAGGAGGATGTTGTCCTGCCACCACACTGTCAGGTCTCTGACCTCCTCCCTGTAGGCTGTCTCATCATACAACCAAATGCTACCATTGTTGTGTCGTCTGCAAAATTAATGATGGTGTTGGAGTCAGGCTTGGTCATGCATATATGGGTGAACAGGGAGTACAGGAGGGGACTGAACATGCACCCCTGAGGGGCCCCAGTGTTGAGGATCAGCATGGCAGATGTGTTGTTACCTACCCTTACCACCTGGGGCCGGACCGTCAGGAAGTCCAGGTTCCAGACCAGAGCCATAGACATTCAGTTTTAGAAACGGTTCTTTGATTTCTGAGCGTTACATGACAAAGTGGCCAGAAGGCTGTGGATTTGCAGACCACCACAGACAAGCACTGCATGAATCTGTAAAAGCACTGCATGAATCCATCGTCTTAGGCGCTGTAGAATGACTGTATAGCCTAATAAGGCATTTTTGGTTTAATTATTATTGAATTCTAAGCTTAAAAAAATACTGTATATTACATTTTATACAGCCAAATGCTAAATTTATAGGCATGTTGTTGTCACGCCCTGACCATAGTAAGCTGTTGGTTGTGGCGTGATAGTGACTAGGGTGGGTCATCTAGGTTTTTTGTATGTCCATGTTGGCCTGATATGGTTCCCAATCAGAGACAGCTGTTAATTGTTGTCTCTGATTGGGGATCATATTTATGTAGCCATTTCCACATTTCAGTTTGTGGGATCTTGTCTACATTTAGTTGCCTGAGTGCATAAGAGAAGCTGAACATTTCGTTTGTTGGTTGTTTTGTTCAGTGAGTTTCGGTCTATTAAAATTATGTGGAACTCTACGCACGGTCTACTCATTATGACGAGCATGACAGAAGATCCCACCACCAATGGACCAAGCAGTATGTTGAAGAGGAACAGGGATCCTGGGCCCGGGATATCCTGCACCGGCTCTACGTACTGTATCGCCAGTACGCCTTCACATCCCAGTGCGTCCTGTGCCAGCGCCCAGCACGTATCAAGCTAAAGTGAGCATCCAGCCAGGACGCATTGTGCCAGCTCTACGCTCCAGGTCTCCAGTGCTCCTCCACAGTCAAGTAAGTCCTGTGCCTCCTCTCCACACTCGCCCTGAGGTGCGTGTTATCAGCCCGGTGCCACCGATCCCACACATCAGGTCTCCAGTGCGCTTCCACAGTCCAGTACATCCTGTGCCTCTTCCCCGCACTCGCCTTGAGGTGCGTGTCATCAGCCCGGTGCCACCAGTACCGTTCCCACGCATCAGACCTCCAGTGCGCCTCCACAGTCCAGAGCAGTTCCCAGTCCAGAGCGGCGACAGTTCCCAGACCAGAGTGTCCGTCGACCTTTTCCAGTCCAGAACTTCCGGGGATAGTTTCCTGTCCGGATCCTCCAACGATGAACCACAGTCCGGAACCTACAACGACGGTCCACAGTCCGGAACCTCCAGCGACGGTCCACAGTCCGGTGTCTCTAGCGACGAGCTGTAGTTCAGAGCCTCCGGCAATGATCCACGGTCCGGTTCCACAAAAGCGGAGGGATCAGTGTAAGGGGTTGGGTGCGTCCAGAACCGGAGCCGCCACCGAGGGTAGATGCCGACCCGGACCCTCCCCTATAGGTTCAGATTCGAGGCCGGGGGGGGGGGTTCAGTGTCACGCCCTGACCTTAGATATCAGTTTTTCTATGTATTTTGGTTAGGTCAGGGTGTGACTAGGGTGGGTACACTAGCTTTTGTGTGTCTAGGGGTTTTTGTTTGCCTGATATGGTTCCCAATCAGAGACAGCTGTTTTTCGTTGTCTCTGATTGGGGATCATATTTAGGTAGCCATTTCCTCATTTGTGTTTGTGGGATCTTGTCTGCATTTAGTTGCCTGAGTGCACAACAGTAGCTTCATGTTTCGTTTGTTGTTTGTTGTTTTGTTCAGTGAGTTTCGATTTATTAAAATTATGTGGAACTCTACGAAAGCTGCGCCTTGGTCTACTCATTACGACGAGCGTGACAGTTGTTGAACTCCTGTTGTTAGAATGCTGAGTTCTCCTGCCAGCCTGTAGCGTATCACAAATGCTTCATAATTGAATTCTTAAATTATGGCCTTGAAATAATAATAATATAGCCTAAATAATTCATATTCATTCCTTTTTGGGCTACCTGGCTTGCGCCTGACTGATTTAGAGATAGTATGTTGCTTAATTATGGCACTCCCTCACTTTTTGAAAATTGAGAATACACCAGGCTGCATGGAAGAATCTTCAGTACCAGTCAAAAGGTTTGGACACCTACTCATTCAAGTTTTTTTTAAATGTTACTATTTTCTACATTGTGAAGATATCAAAACTATGAAATAACACTTGGAATAAAGTAGTAACCGAAAAAGTGTTAAACAAATCAAAATGTGGACCTGGTCGTTTACCAAATCTTCTGTATACCACTCCTACCTTGTCACAACATGGCTGATTGGCTCAAACACATTAAGAAGGAATGAAATTCCACAAATTAACTTTAACAAGGCATACCTGTTCGATTAAATCCTTTCCAATGAAGCTGGTTGAGAGAATGCCAAGAGTGAGTGTGCGAAGCTGTCATCAAGGCAAAGGGTGGATACTTTGAAGAATCTCAAATAATGGGATAAAGGCAGAGACTCAGAGCTACAAAACGGTATATCATACACTACAGTTGCGAAACAATTGAAAAGTAATATTCCTTGAAAGGTAATAAACTTGTAAACGCACTTTTGGAAAAATGTTTTGGTGCTACTTTTGGAGAGACCTTTGTCTACACCCATCATTCACGCTCTCTTAAGCTTTCGCCGTACTCTCATCTTTAAGGGTTGATCCAAATGTACTAACAGCAGTCAGGCACCCAAGCTAACTTGCTAGCTACTTACAGACATCTAAGTGAGAGAACAGCTCACTGAACTTTACTCGCCCTAGCAGAGCTGGTTAGGCTGTTATGTTATCCAGACCGTTGGTGACTGCAACTATGCTTTCAGATTGTCCGTTTGTAAATTCAGAGCGCACACCGGACTCTCTGGACAATTTAGTAGGGTTGATCCGAACATTCTGACCTCACAACGGCAGGCAGTCAAGCACCCGAGCTAATTGGCCAACATTGGCTGGCTACTTCCAGACACATGATGAGAGAACACCGCAATCTGACCATTTCACTCGCCTAGTAGAGCTGGTTAGGCTGTTTTCATATTATCCAGAGCGTTGGTGACACTAACTGTGCTGCTGGTACCAATTTAATCATGATTTTTTGCCAAAGTTTACTGACAACGGCCATATTCAATGGGTGTTGAGCATTTGCAATTCATCAGTTATTCTGCACTCTCTGGTACACTCAGACGAGTAGATGGAAATCAAGTCGATGGCCAGACTGACTTTACGAACGCACTCGAAATGGTTCCTTGCATAGGGGGGTCTTTTGTTCTGACATAGGTAAACAATCAACCAGAATCACAACTCATGATGTAATTCCCTGCTTGAATCTGCAGGTAGCTAACCAACCAGGTTCAATGTTAGCTAGCTAACATTTGGCTCTGAGATACAAATAATACAGTCATACACATAAGGTTAACTAGCAAGCTAGGTAAACAATGAACCAGAATCATAACTCATGATGTAGCTACTCTGCATTAATCTCTCTCTTTCTGTTAAAATTAGAAGTGTAATATGTGAAAATGTAGCTAGCTAGACGATCTTATCAGTATACATCATTCGTGTCTGGATGCATCTCCTGTCGGATGCCATGGTTGCCCTTAGTTTGAGGATGTAATCCGGATGTAATCTCCTTAGCTATCGTACTCGAATTCCACTGATTTCAAAACTCAGTCCTCCAGAAAGTGGAGAGAAAAACACAATCCTTTAAAAAAAAGCCGCACCAGACAGCATTGCTTAGACATACTGACCATCTCAAATAGACAGAAGAGTGCTATTTGACAGACCAATCCCAACTCATCTCTCGGCATGTATAGCCAACTCATTATCTCAGCCAATCATGGCTAGTGGGACGGTTGCTGACTTTGTTTTGCTGACTTTGTTTTGCTGTCTTTTTCTGTGGCTAAACCAACTAGGCTCGTACTTCAAAATGGTCATGTGAGATTTTTGGTTCCAATAGCCGTGTCTTTGTGAGACGCAGAGTAGGTGAACGGATGATCTCCGCCTGTGTGCTTTCCCCCATGAAGCATGGAGGAGTGATGTGTGATGATGTGGGGGTGCTTTGCTGGTGATACTGTCTATGATTATTTTGAATTCAAGGCTGTGACGGTATTCGTTGTCGGAAGAAGAGGAATCATTGGACCAAAGCGCAGCGTCGTAAGTGTTCATGCTTGTTTATTTACAACTGAACACTATAACAAAAATAAACAAGAGAATACCCAAAACAATCCTGTAAGTTGAAAACACTAAACAGAAAGTAACTACCCACAAAAACCCTGTGGGGAAAAATCTACCTAAGTATGGTTCCCAATCAGAGACAATGATAGGTAGCTGTCCCTGATTGAGAACCATATCTGGCCAAAACAAGGAAATACAAAACATAGAAAAAGGAACATAGAATGCCCACCCAAATCACACCCTGACCAAACCAAAATAGAGACATAAAAAGCTCTAAGGTCAGGAAGTGAAAAAGGCACACTTAACCAGACATTTACATTTTACATTTAAGTCATTTAGCAGACGCTCTTATCCAGAGCGACTTACAAATTGATGCACCTTATGACATCCAGTGGAACAGTCACTTTACAATAGTGCATCTAAAACTTAAGGGTAGGGGGGGTGAGAGGGATTACTTAACCTATCCTAGGTATTTCTTAAAGAGGTGGGGTTTCAGGTGTCTCCGGAAGGTGGTGATTGACTCCGCTGTCCTGGCGTCGTGAGGGAGTTTGTTCCACCATTGGGGGGCCAGGGCAGCGAACAGTTTTGACTGGGCTGAGCGGGAGCTGTACTTCCTCAGTGGTAGGGAGGCGAGCAGGCCAGAGGTGGATGAACGCAGTGCCCTTGTTTGGGTGTAGGGCCTGATCAGAGCCTGGAGGTACTGAGGTGCCGTTCCCCTCACAGCTCCGTAGGCAAGCACCATGGTCTTGTAGCGGATGCGAGCTTCAACTGGAAGCCAGTGGAGAGAACGGAGGAGCGGGGTGACGTGAGAGAACTTGGGAAGGTTGAACACCAGACGGGCTGCGGCGTTCTGGATGAGTTGAAGGGGTTTAATGGCACAGGCAGGGAGCCCAGCCAACAGCGAGTTGCAGTAATCCAGACGGGAGATGACAAGTGCCTGGATTAGGACCTGCGCCGCTTCCTGTGTGAGGCAGGGTCGTACTCTGCGGATGTTGTAGAGCATGAACCTACAGGAACGGGCCACCGCCTTGATGTTGGTTGAGAACGACAGGGTGTTGTCCAGGATCACGCCAAGGTTCTTGGCGCTCTGGGAGGAGGACACAATGGAGTTGTCAACCGTGATGGCGAGATCATGGAACGGGCAGTCCTTCCCCGGGAGGAAGAGCAGCTCCGTCTTGCCGAGGTTCAGCTTGAGGTGGTGATCAGTCATCCACACTGATATATCTGCCAGACATGCAGAGATGCGATTCGCCACCTGGTCATCAGAAGGGGGAAAGGAGAAGATTAATTGTGTGTCGTCTGCATTGCAATGATAAGAGAGACCATGTGAGGTTATGACAGAGCCAAGTGACTTGGTGTATAGCGAGAATAGGAGAGGGCCAAGAACAGAGCCCTGGGGGACACCAGTGGTGAGAGCGCGTGGTGAGGAGACAGATTCTCGCCACGCCACCTGGTAGGAGCGACCTGTCAGGTAGGACGCAATCCAACCGTGGGCCGCGCCGGAGATGCCCAACTCGGAGAGGGTGGAGAGGAGGATCTGATGGTTCACAGTATCGAAGGCAGCCGATAGATCTAGAAGGATGAGAGCAGAGGAGAGAGAGTTAGCTTTAGCAGTGCGGAGCGCCTCCGTGATACAGAGGAGAGCAGTCTCAGTTGAATGACTAGTCTTGAAACCAGACTGATTTGGATCAAGAAGGTCATTCAGAGAGAGATAGCGGGAGAGCTGGCCAAGGACGGCACGTTCAAGAGTTTTGGAGAGAAAAGAAAGAAGGGATACTGGTCTGTAATTGTTGACATCGGAGGGATCGAGTGTAGGTTTTTTCAGAAGGGGTGCAACTCTCGCTCTCTTGAAGACGGAAGGGACGTAGCCAGCGGTCAGGGATGAGTTGATGAGCGAGGTGAGGTAAGGGAGAAGGTCTCCGGAAATGGTCTGGAGAAGAGAGGAGGGGATAGGGTCAAGCGGGCAGGTTGTTGGGCGGCTGGCCGTCACAAGACGCGAGATTTCATCTGGAGAGAGAGGGGAGAAAGAGGTCAGAGCACAGGGTAGGGCAGTGTGAGCAGAACCAGCGGTGTCGTTTGACTTAGCAAACGAGGATCGGATGTCGTCGACCTTCTTTTCAAAATGGTTGACGAAGTCATCTGCAGAGAGGGAGGAGGGGGGGGATTCAGGGGGAGGAGGATTCAGGAGGGAGGAGAAGGTGGCAAAGAGCTTCCTAGGGTTAGAGGCAGATGCTTGGAATTTAGCGTGGTAGAAAGTGGCTTTAGCAGCAGAGACAGAGGAGGAAAATGTAGGGAGGAGGGAGTGAAAGGATGCCAGGTCCGCAGGGAGGCGAGTTTTCCTCCATTTCCGCTCGGCTGCCCGGAGCCCTGTTCTGTGAGCTCGCAATGAGTCATCGAGCCACGGAGCGGGAGGGGAGGACCGAGCCGGCCTGGAGGATAGGGGACATAGAGAGTCAAGGGATGCAGAGAGGGAGGAGAGGAGGGTTGAGGAGGCAGAATCAGGAGATAGGTGGGAGAAGGTTTGAGCAGAGGGAAGAGATGATAGGATGGAAGAGGAGAGAGTAGCGGGGGAGAGAGAGCGAAGGTTGGGACGGCGCGATACCATCCGAGTAGGGGCAGTGTGGGAGGTGTTGGATGAGAGCGAGAGGGAAAAGGATACAAGGTAGTGGTCGGAGACTTGGAGGGGAGTTGCAATGAGGTTAGTGGAAGAACAGCATCTAGTAAAGATGAGGTCGAGCGTATTGCCTGCCTTGTGAGTAGGGGGAAGGTGAGAGGGTGAGGTCAAAAGAGGAGAGGAGTGGAAAGAAGGAGGCAGAGAGGAAAGAGTCAAAGGTAGACGTGGGGAGGTTAAAGTCGCCCAGAACTGTGAGAGGTGAGCCGTCCTCGGGAAAGGAGCTTATCAAGGCATCAAGCTCATTGATGAACTCTCCGAGGGAACCTGGAGGGCGATAAATGATAAGGATGTTAAGCTTGAAAGGGCTAGTAACTGTGACAGCATGGACTTCAAAGGAGGCGATAGACAGATGGGTAAGGGGAGAAAGAGAGAATGACCACTTGGGAGAGATGAGGATCCCGGTGCCACCACCCCGCTGACCAGACGCTCTCGGGGTGTGCGAGAACACGTGGGCGGACGAAGAGAGAGCAGTAGGAGTAGCAGTGTTGTCTGTGGTGATCCATGTTTCCGTCAGTGCCAAGAAGTCGAGGGACTGGAGGAGGCATAGGCTGAGATGAACTCTGCCTTGTTGACCGCAGATTGGCAGTTCCAGAGGCTACCGGAGACCTGGAACTCCACATGGGTCGTGCGTGCTGGGACCACCAGAGTAGGGTGGCCGCGGCCACGCGGTGTAGAGCGTTTGTATGGTCTGTGCAGAGAGGAGAGAACAGGGATAAACAGACACATAGTTGACAGGCTACAGAAGAGGCTACGCTAATGCAAAGGAGATTGGAATGACAAGTGGACTACACGTCTCGAATGTTCAGAAAGTTAAGCTACGTAGCAAGAATCTTATTGACTAAAATGATTAAAATGATACAGAACTGCTGAAGTAGGCCAGCTGGCAGTGGGTGCGTTGTTGACACTACACTAATCAAGTCGTTCCGTTGAGTGTAATAGTTTCTGCAGTGTTGCTATTCAGGGGCTAGCTGGCTAGCTAGCAGTGTTGTTTACGTTACGTTGCATTAAAAGAACGACAATAGCTGGCTAGCGAACCTAGAAAATCGCTCTAGACTACACAATTATCTTTGATACAAAGACGGCTATGTAGCTAGCTATGTAGCTACGATCAAACAAATCAAACCGTTGTACTGTAATGAAATGAAGTGAAAATGTGATACTACCTGTGAATGCGACCGGGTTGTTGAGTCTATTCAGAAGACGTTGGCTAGCTGTTGGCTAACTAGCAGAGTCTCCTACGTTAAGGACGACAAATAGCTGGCTAGCTAACCTCGGTAAATTAAGATAATCACTCTAAGACTACACACTCTAAACCTAAACAACACAATTATCTTGGATACGATGATACGAAGACAGCAAAGACAGCTATGTAGCTAGCTAACACTACACTAATCAAGTCGTTCAGTTGAGTGTAATAGTTTCTCCAGTGCAGCTAATCAGTGGACGTTAGCTAGCTGGCTAGTGAAGACTACGTTAGGACGGCGAAATACGATAATTACGCAATTATCTTTGATACAAAGACGGCTATGTAGCTAGCTGAGAAGAAATTGCTAAGATTAGACAAATCAAACCGTTGTGCTATAATGAAATATAATGAAAAAGTTATACTACCCGCGGGAGCGAAGTGCAGATGCGACCACTCGCTCCAACCGGAACCGCATGGCTACCACAGCATTCTGCAGCGATACGCCATCCAATCTGGTTTGCGCTTAGTAGGCCTATCATATCACAGGACAAATAAACAAAACACACCTCCAGGCTGTGTAAGGGATATTTGACCAAGAAGGACAGTGATGGAGTGCTGCATCAGATAACCTGGCCTCCACAATCACCCGACCTCAACACAATTGAGATGCTTTGGGATGAATTGGACTGCAGAGTAAAGGAAAAGCAGCCAACAAGTGCTCAGCATATGTGGGAACTCCTCCAAGACTGTTGGAAAAGGAATTGTCATGAAGCTGGTTGAAAGAATGCCAAGAGTGTGAATAGCTGTTGTAATGGCAAAGGGTGGCTACTTTGAAAAATCTAAAATATGTTTTGATTTCTTTAACACTTCTTGGTTACTCCATGATTCCATGTGTGTTATTTCATAGTTTTAGGGAAGTTTTCCATATTATTCTACATTGTAGAAAATAGTCAAAATAAAGAAAAACCCTAAAATGAGTAGGTGTGTCCAAACTTTTGACTGGTACTATTTACAGATACAGTGGAAGACAGAAGTTTACACACACCTTAGCCAAATACAGTTGAAGTCGGAAGTTTACATACACTTAGGTTGGAGTCATAAAAACTTGTTTTCTACCACTCCACAAATTTCTTGGTAACAAGCTATAGTTTTGGCAAGTCGGTTAGGACATCTACTTTATGCATGACACAAGTAATTTTTCCAACATTTGATAACAGACAGATTATTTCATTTATAATTCACTGTATCACAATTCCAGTGGGTCAGAAGTTTACTTACACTAAGTTGACTGTGACTTTAAAAAGCTTGGAAAATTCCGGAAAATGGTGACGTTAGAAGTTTCTGATAGGCTAATTGACATCATTTGAGTCAATTGGAGGTGTACCTGTGGATGTATTTCAAGGCCAACCTTCAAACTCAGTGTCTCGTTGCTTGACATCATGGGAAAATCAAAAGAAATCAGCCAAGACCTCAGAAAAAAATGTAGACCTCCACAAGTCTGATTCATCCTTGGGAGCAATTTCCAAACACTTGAAGGTACCATGTTTATCTGTACACACAATAGTACGCAAGTATAAACCCGATGGGACCACGCAGCCGTCATACTGCTCAGGAAGGAGACACGTTCTGTCTCCTAGAGATGAATGTACTTTGGTGAGAAAAGTGCAAATCAATCCCAGAACAATAGCAAAGGATATTGTGAAGATGCTGGATGAAACAGTTACAAAAGTAGTGATATTGACTAAACCTGAAAGGCCGCTCGGCAAAGAAGAAGCCACTGCTTCAAAACCGCCATAAAAAAAAGCCAGACTACGGTTTGCAAATGCACATGGGGACAAAGATCATACTTTTTGGAGAAATGTCCTCTGGTCTGATGAAACAAAATTAGGACCTTTTGGGCATGATGACCATCGTTATGTTTGGAGGAAAAAGGGGGAGGCATGCAAGCCGAAGAGCACCATCCCAGGTGTTGAGTGTTCGGACAGGTGTCAGAGCGAATTTACCAGCTACGTCAATCGACAGTTGTCGCAGTGACATCATGAACATTCTATTGAAATGGTTACTTGCAAACTGGAGTCTTTTGTTTAGACATATAGTTAGCTGGCAAAACAATGAACCAAAATCATAACATTACTATCCTGCACTATCCTGCATGAATCTGCAGTTGGCTAAACCAACCAGGTTCAATGTTAGCTAGCTAACTAGGCTATAACTAGCAATGCAAATGGATTTGAGAAACGAATGATATTACTACACATATCATACAGGTAACGTTAGCCAGCGATCCAGCCAGCTAACGTTAGCTAGCTTACCTAACAGTACACTTTAACTTGAAATGAAAATGTCTTTCTGACTAAATTAGAAATGTGTTATATGTGAAAATCTAGCTAGACTATCTTACCTGTATAAATGGATGGACGCTTCTCCCTCTCTGCCACGGTTCCCTTAGTAATGAAGATGTAATCCGGAGACAGGTGTTTTATACAACAGCTCTTTTGTTCTTTTTTTAAAAACTCTGCATTAGCAATCAAAGGTCAGAATTTTCTCCATCTCCTTAAATTTCATGCTCTAATTCCACCAGTTCTTCCACTGATTATTCGATTGTTCGATTGTGGTAGCCAGAAACTGGAGAGCAACACTTTGATATCTTTCAAAATAAGCTGAATTGGAAAGGATTATCTACAAATACTTACCAGTTGATTGTATAGACAGAATTATGCTACATGACAGACCAATCCGAACTCATCTCTCGGCATGTCCAGCCTATCCATTATCTCAGCCATTCATGGCTAGTGGGAAGTTTTCCTGTCTTCTTCCATGGCTAAACCAACTAGGCTTTTAATTTAACCTCTCTGAGCACGGAACCCGGTAGCGGGCTGAAATTCCACAACATACGGTGATCGCTACATAAATAGTAATATTAAACATTCATGGAAATACAACTGTCTCACATGTATCGAAAGCCTAGAATCTTGCTAATCCAACTGCGTTGTCAGTTTAAAAAAGGATTTACTGCGAAATACGATGTTTAATATGACTATTTACGATGTGATTATCTGATCATAGATCCCCATAAAAAACAACTATTTCAACCAACACAGGCGTAACATAATCACAAACTGCATTCAAATAAATCGTTTATCTTTGACGATCTTCATCTGTTTGCAATTCCAATGCTCATTATTACACAATGAATGATCAAATCAGTTTTTATAGCCTAACACGAAACATTTTGTGAACCGCTTGTGTCGTGAATTCCGTCTCATTACATTTTCAACGACACATTTCAGGTAAATAACCCACACAGAACGTGACTTTTCCAGTCATGTTTGGTTTCACTGCAATCAAGTGGTTTGTTTGTAACACAATCAAACCTGATGGGTCATTTCGCAGGACGTATTGACTAAAGAAACCGATTTGAAGACAACAAGTCATGACATCATTGTGCACCAATGATTTGCCCGCTGTTTCGTTGATTGACTGTATTTTAACCCAATTACCACTGATCATCTTGAAATCTAGCTGGGTGGATAGCCAATGAGCTAAGGTAAATGGCAATAGGTCATATTTATGTGTTGCAAGACCAACCCATGTCGTAAGCTCCAGCATAAAGAGAGTAATTCGATATTGAAGTTTCATACCGGAAGGAGAAACACATATTACGCACTGCATTGTTTGGTAAACGTGCAGATTCAGCTGTTTATATATCAACAAGTATGGTGACTAAGTCAGGGAAAGCTAAATCTAAGTCTAGATATACTGATATACAAACAATTTTAGAATAAATTGATTGACAAAGTGAGACAGAGATGTTGTAGGACAATTCATTTAGCGATTGTGGAGGAATATTTTTTGAATGGGAGAGGACATCGTTTTGAACTGGTAAGTTCTTATCATGCTAATGCCCTTGTTTGAAATTAATAATATGAAATATAATGTGATTTTTTATTTATTTTAGAAGCAATATATGAACATGTAATGTCATGAAATGTGAGATGCGTGTCTGCCGTCCCACCCCAACCTAAATTAAATAGACTATTTGAGGCTGTTGGGGGAGGGCAGGCCCACAACAATGGCCAAAGTGAAATAGAGACTGTAGATACAGCTGGTCTGTTGTAATATAATAGAGACAGTAGATCTAGCCAAAATGTCATAATATAAAAGAGACAGTAGATCGAGCAGGTCATAATAATATATTCAACCTAATGTTCCCTGCACTCTATATATATGTATATATATATGTTTATTATACTTGTTGATACAGGGCTCATATGTAAAACTATTCTAACTGAAGATTTTCTTTCACAGTGACACTGACTCCGAATGGAGCCCCCAGGGCCAAGGTTTCCACCCCCCACTGAAGCTGGTTCATCCAGCTCCTGCCACAAGTGGTGTTCATCTGCCCAAATGTATTTCTGCAGGCATAGATGTGCCTTAGGACCAAAAGGGCACAGCATGGAGGCATCGCTGTGTTCTTTGCAAAATTAAGTCCCCCATCACCTGCGCCACATGCTTGGTGACCCTCTGCTTTACAGCAGAAAGAGACTGCTATGGCACCTGGCATCAGCAGCACAATATTGTGTAGAGCTTTGGCTAGGTGGGGTGGGGTTATATCCTTCCTGTTTGGCCCTGTCCTGGGGTCTCATCGGATGGGGCCACAGTGTCTCCTGACCCCTCCTGTCTCAGCCTCCAGTATTTATGCTGCAGTAGTTTATGTGTCGGGGGGCTAGGGTCAGTTTGTTATATCTGGAGTACTTCTTCTGTCTTATCCGGTTTCCTGTGTGAATTGAAGTATGCTCTCTCTAATTCTCTCTTTCTCACTCTCGGAGGACCTGAGCCATAGGACCATGCGTCAGGACTTCCTGGCATGATGACTCCTTGCTGTCCCCAGTCCACCTGTTCTTGCTGCTGTTCCAGTTTCAACTGTTCTGCCTGCGGCTATGGAACCCTAAACTGTTCATATTTACTCTTGAGGTGCTGTCCTGTTGAATCCTCTACAACTACTGTGATTATTATTATTTAACCCTGCTGGTCATCTTTGAAAATCTCGGACATGTTCTGTTATAATCTCCACCCGGCACAGCCAGAAAAGGACTGGCCACCCCTCATAGCCTGGTTCCTCTTTAGGTTTCTTCCTAGGTTTTGGCCTTTCTAGGGAGTTTTTCCTAGCCACCGTGCTTCTACACCTGCATTGCTTGCTGTTTGGGGTTTTAGGCTGGGATTCTGTACAGCACTTTGAGATAGTAGCTGATGTACGAAAGGCTATATAAATACATTTGATTTGATTGAGGACTGAGGGTCTTCCAAATATTGAAAGTGTGTAAATAGTTACCCATGTTATTTTGTAAATGTATATATTTTTTTCTTCATAATTTTTTCTCCATTTTTTGGGGGGAGGTGTGTTAGAATACCATTTTGGTATTTTGTATATAGTTATTCCATTCGAAATGTATACCTTCACCAATTTGGCCACTTGGGTACATTTGGGCTACTTATTTGGGACACCTGGGTGACTTCATGATAAATGTGATGTAGCACACTCATTTTGGAACTTTGCACAAGTACTGTTGCCCTCTTATGTTTTTCACTGAAATTGTCCCCATCATCATATCTGAATGTTTGTTTTATCTTGTTCATTTTAAAGATGATGATACAAAAAGTGTTTTTTTTCATTGTATTATCTAAACCAGATCTATTGTATTATTTTCACATTTACACAAACTTCAGAGTGTTTTCTTTCAAATGGTACCAAGAATATGCATATCCTTGGTTCTGTGCCTGAGCTACAGACTGTCAGATTTGGGTATGTCTTCAGGTGGAAATTGAAAAAAGTAGGGGGGGTAGCTCTAAGAGATTTTAACAATTGTATTCATATATACAGATGGCATACACGTGTGTTATTAAGGCACATGAATGTTCACATGTTTATACTTAAGGGGTCTTAAAATTGTAAATCAAATTGCAAAATGATCCTTGGTATGACCTCCTTAAAACAATTACATATAGCTTTGTAGACCCCCCCCCCCCCCTCCCTCCGCCTCATGTGTGGGTTTAATCGACCTCAGGAGGAATACCGTCCCATCCAGGTGATTTACATTTATTCATACTATCCAGCCCTTTTATGAGTTCATTGAGAGAGATGTGGGCTACCAGTGAGGTGGCTTCCTCTGTTGAGTGAAGATGTGTTTTTAATTATTTTAGAAAGGATATCGTCTGGCTTGGTGTGGGTTTGCAATTAGAGGTGTACAGTTCTTTATAGAAGCATGATAAACTTTTAATGATTAGCTTGGGTTGTGATAATACTTCCCCTGTTTGATTCAGTAGTTCCTATATCAGCTAATTGATCATTACTGGATAACTTGTTACCATGGAAGTAATGGTTGAGTCTAACTCGATGGATGGAAAATTATTGCTTTCTGTCTTATCAATAAATTAAGTTCTGTCTTGACTTTCAAAAGAGTAATAGCTACCGAGTCTGAGAAGAGTGTTTGTTGAGAATGCTCAAAGACAGTTAACAACATTTCCAAATCTGATATTGTGATTTATTCAACCCAGATGCAAATGCAGTTGCATTATTTTTAATAAAACCTTTGGTTGCATCCCATAGAATCCGGGGGTCATTGACTGAATTTTTACTGATTATTATGAATTCAAATTTATCACAGCATGTAGGATTTTGTAGTAATTAAACTTTCAAACATCATCTTGTGGCTCTTTTAGGAGATCCTGAAATGTTATGTTGGCTGTCATAGGTGTGGTGGTCAGACAGAATCATACACTACTTGTCCAAAAGTATGTGGGCAACCCTTCAAGTTAGTGGATTCTGCTATTTCAGCCACATCCGTTGCTGACAGGTGTATAAAATCGAACACACAGCCGGTCAACTGTAAGTGCTGCTATTGTGAAATGGAAACGTCTAGGAGCAACAACGGCCCAGCCGCAAAATGGTAGGCCACATAATCTCACATAATGGGATCGCCAAGTCCTGAAGTGCGTAGTGCATAAAAACCGTCTGTCCTCGGTTGCAACACTCACTACCAAGTTCCAAACTGTCTCTAGAAGCAACATCAGCACAATAAATGTTCATCGGGAGCTTCATGAATTGGGTTTCCATGGCCGAGCAGCCACACACAAGCCTAAGATCACCATGCGCAATGCCAAGCGTCGGCTGGAGTGGTGTAAAGCTTGGAGCCATTGCCCTCTGAGGCAGTGAAGTGATCTGGAGTGATGAATCACGCTCACCATCTGGCAGTCCGACGGAATAATCTGGGTTTGACGGATGCCAAGAGAATGCTACCTGTCTGAATGCATAGTGCCAACTGTACAATTTGGTGGAGGAGGAATAATGGTCTTGTCACGCCCTGGTCTTAGTATTTTGTGTTTTCTTTATTATTTTGGTCAGGCCAGGGTGTGACATGGGTTTATTATGTGGTGGTTTTTGTCTTGTTTTTTTGTAGGTATTGGGATTGTGGTATAGTGGCGTTATCTAGAAAAGTCTATGGTTGCCTGAAGTGGTTCTCAATCAGAGGCAGGTGTTTATCATTGTCTCTGATTGGGAACCATATTTAGGCAGCCATATTCTTTGAGTGTTTTGTGGGTGATTGTTCCTGTCTCTGTGTTTGTTTGCACCAGATAGGCTGTTTAGGTTTTCACGGTTCTTGTTTTGTATTGTTTGTGTTTATTCGTTTATTAAACATGTATCAAAATTACCACGCTGCATTTTGGTCCGCTTCTCCTTCGACTCAAGAAAACTGTAACAAGTCTGAGGCTGTTTTTTATGGTTTGTTCTAGGCCCCTTAGTTGTAAGGGAAATTTTAACGCTACATCATACAATAACATTCTAGACATTTCTGTGCTTCCAACTTTGTGACAACAGTTTGGGGAAGGCCCTTTCCTGTTTCAGAATGACAATGCCCCTGAGCACAAAGCGAGGTATATGACTGGCCTTCACAGAGCCCTGACCCCATCGAACTGTGAGCCAGGCCTCATCGCCCAACATCAGTGCCCACCTCACTAATTCTCTTGTGGCTGAATGGAAGCAAGTTCCCTGCAGCAATGTTCCATCATCTAGTGGAAAGCCTTCCCAGAAGTGTAGAGGCTGTTAACAGCAGGGGGACCAATTCCATGATTTTGGAAATAATTGTTCGACGAGCAGGTGTACACATACTTTTGAACAGTTAGTATATGTCGAATTTCAATTTTCTTGACTTCAGAAAAGAGAGGTGTAGATAATAGTATGAAATATATTTGTGAGAATGATTTATGCCAGTTTGAGTAGAAAATGTACTCAAATGTACTCGCCAGGCATCAATGAGGTTGTAATCAGAGTATATTGGAGAGCCTTGGTTGCATGTGGATTGTAGTTGGTTTTATTAGATTTGTCCCGCATATACAGAATGGCATTCATGTCTGTTCCAATAACCAGATGGAATTCAGTTAATTAAAAAAATATATACTGTTCAGAGAATCAAAAAATATATAAATTTGGAACGTAGACATTATTATAGGCAATTTTCTTTCCATTATGGTTACATTTAAGGAAAGTGATTCTGCCTTTTTGGTCTTCACCTTTACCCAAGATGTTAATTTTGAGTTCTTATGTATCATTCTGATTCCACATTTAGTTTTGTTTGTGGCTGAGGAAAAAAAGCAAGTTTGTACAAATGGTTCTCTATTCTATGTGGGTCCTTTTGGAGCAGGTGTGTTTCTTGAAGCATTGCTATTTCAACATGGTTTCTTGCCAGGATATGGAAAATTAAATAGGACAGTTTAGACTTGAGAAATTCTAAGAGAGAATAACTAGCTGTCAAGGATTCCACGGTACGGTACTGCTGCTCATTCCATTCACCAGCTCCGGAGGTCTACGTCACCGGCTTTCTAGGCGTCACTGAACTGGATTCATTACCACCAACCTCGAACTGTCTTGTCTCATTACGCACACCTGGTTCCCATTCCCCCTGATTAGTATGTTATATACACGTGCCCTCTGTTCCCCATTGTCCTTGTCGGTTATTGTTCCCATTGTAACGATCTTCATCTGAGGAACGGGAATATGAAAAATCGGACCAACGGGAATATGAAAAATTGGACCAAACTGCAGCGTGGTACGTGTCCATGATCGTTTATTATAACAGAACACGAGAAAATACAAAATAACATAGTGAAACAATGAAAATCAAAACATTTCTTTATGGTGAGACACAGCAAACAACTACCCATAAACACAGGTGGGGACAGGCTACCTAAGTATGGTTCTCAATCAGAGACAACGATAGACAGCTGCCTCTGATTGGGAACCATACCAGGCCAAACACAGAAATACAAAACATAGAACAAAACAGAATGCCCACCCCAACTCACGTCCTGAACAAACCAAAATAGAGACGTAAAAAAGGAACTAAGGACAGGACGTGACACCCATGTCCGTTGGTCTTGTGAGTACCTGTGCTTTGTTGTGGCGGTTTTCGTGCTACATGTATTGTGCACTTGGTATTTTGGGTCTCGTCCCGTGTAATTATTAGAGGTTAAATCTCGCTCTTTTGTTTGGGTTACATCCCTGTTTATTTTATATACGTGTTTTTTCAATAAATGTATTTTGGGGTGGAGTAATAAAACACCCCCTGTTACGTATTCCTGCGCCTGTCTCTGATCATTCTACAATGTGACACTAGCATTGCCATTGTAAAAAAAAATACATGATTTATTAATGTTATCTTTAGTGTTAATAATCCCATGGATGTGAAACAAAGCAGAAACCCAACCATTTGAAAGGAAGAAATAAAGTAGGCTAAACAGTCAAAGGATGGCTGTAGGAGCTCTTCATCCATCATCCTCATTACTATTACCAATATGGTCTAAATTACTGTAAAGATGTACCCTCAATTTGAATTAAGCATGTACTGTATGTCCTCTATACTAAAAACTAAATAAGAGGGTATCTGCAAGAAATGCAGTCTTATCTAGATCTTCACAATAATGAATCACAGACTATAGGCCAAGTCCTACCTGGGAACTAACTTCTGCAGCGTAATCGGAGGGTAAAAAAAGGAATTGTGTGGTAGCCCATAAGGGACTGGCCATCTATCCTAAGCCCATAGGCATGCTGTAGCCCCACAGGGACTCCACCCCATTCTGTATGGCACTTCAATATATTGTTCATTATTTGGCATGGAGTCGACCTTGTTTAAATGTCCTGGACCATAAAGCAATATAAAATTGCTCGTTATAAAAAATAAAAAATAATGTAACAAAAAGTGTTCATTTTACCCAGTTGAGGGGGTGTCCTCAGACTTATGCTGAAGGCAGCTACACAGCCATAGGCCAGGCTGCGTGATTGTGCGTGGATAGCAGTGGCGATTTTAGCATGTAAATCTTGGTGGGGCAAACTCCCCCAAAAATGTTTAGATGCATGCCAGAAAAGTCACTACACAACACTAAACAATACATTTTGTCACGAATATTACCGAAGGTGACTCCCCTTCTTGTTCGGGTGGCGCTCGGCGGTCGTTGTCGCCGGTCTACTAGCTATCGCCGATCCGTTGTTCTGTGTTCGTTTAGTTTTGTCTAATTGGTAGCACCTGTTTCTAGTTTGGTTGTTAGGATAGGGTTATATATAGTCTGTTTAGCCCGATTCTGTTTCGTGTGGGCTTGTTCGTCTGTTTTGTTGTTTGAGTGTATTTTGTTGGCATTTGGGTTTCACGCTGTCCGTTTATATTTCTGTTCATTTGTGTTTCCACTTTTGTACATGTTATGTTTCCGGGACATTAAAGCGTGTTGTTTTTCCCACATCTTTTGCTCTCTGCGCCTGACTCCACACCTCTTCACTCATTACCGTAACACATTTGTTGCACTATAATGGTGACAAACTGATTACCACTGGCAATCAGCAGAGCCATGTCTGGCAGCGATAATTCGGCCTCATTTACTGCCTTTAAAAAAAACATACTGTAGCTGACTTGCTTAACACCTCTTAAGGATTTGCCCCCATTTTTTATTGCCTAAAATGACATACCCAAATCTAACTACCTGTAGCTCAGGACCTGAAGAAAGGATATGCATATTCGTGATACCACTTGAAAGGAAACACCTTAACGTTTGTAAAAATGTGAAATTAATGGTACACAATAGATCTGGTAAAAGATAATACAAAGAAAAAACCAACAGTTTTGTATTTTTTTGTACCATCTTTGAAATGCAAGTGAAAGGCCATAATGTATTATTCCAGCCCAGGTTCGATGGCAGCAGTGTATGTGCAAAGTTTTAGACTGATACAATTAACCATTGCATATCTGTTCAAAATGTTGTACTAAGACTGCCCAAATGTGCCTAATTTGTTTTAATAACTTCAAGTTCAAAACTTTGCACTCTCAAACAATATCGTGGTATTATTTCACTGTAATAGCTACTATAAATTGGACAGTTCAGTTAGATTTAACAATAATTTAAGCTTTCTACCCATATCAGATATGTCTATGTCCTGGGAAATGTTCATGTTACTTACAACCTCAAACTAATCACATTATCCTACGTTAGCTTAACTGTCCCATGGGGGATACCTATCCTGTAGAGCAGGTATTCCCAAACTGAGGTGCAATGCCGTCGGGGGTACACCAAATAAAAATGTGATTCACATTTCTTTTTTTAAACGGGGCTATTCATTTGGTTATTTTCTCGCCTGAGTAGCTTCATTTCACTGCCAAAAATAAAATTAAACAATGTCAAATACAGGTAGCCTAGTCAAATAATTAACATCCAATCACATTAACCATTACTCTCTCACGGGAATTCGGTCCACATGTAGCCAACCGGTCCACAATTCGGTCCACATGTAGCCAACCGTAGCTGCTGCTAATTTTGTTTGCTAGAAAATGGAGAAATGGTAAAAAATATAAAAAAATAAGGCCTGGGTCCATAGACACCATAGATGCCAGCTCTACTGGTAGTACTGCTACTATCAGAAGTACTCGACCTGTCGACGACAAGTTGTTCTGCTTACACGAGCACATCCAATGCTATTATCAGTAATTCTACATTTGTTGTTCACTTATATTGGGAGTAGTGCCTTAACTCAGCCACAGTGTGTTAAAAGTACTATCACACAACTCGATGAAACTTTCACTCTTGCGCAGACATTTAGCAACAAAACATGCCAATTTGAAAAATAAGCCACAGAAGTTTTTTTGAGCATGAATTAAGATGACTTTCGAGTTGTAAGACATATATATGGAACAGATACCATTAATGAGGGGCTAGAAGCTTCTTATATATTGACTGGCTAGGACAGGCAAGCTCAATACTATTGTGGAGGACTTAATTCCTCATGCTGCTTGGATATGGCTGGGACAATGCTGGGGGAAAAGGCCAAAAAAAACTATACAGACAATGCCCTTCAAACAACATTAATTCACGACGCGTCAGTGACATGGCAGGAGATGCTTTGAAAGAATTACGGCTTTGCATACAAGCCAGTGACTTCTATGCATTACAGCTGGATGAGTCAACAGACGTGGTGGGCCTGGCACAGCTCCTGGTATATGTCTGTTACGTCATGGGGGGTCAATTAAGGAAGACATCCTCTTCTGGAAACCAGGACAACAGGAGAGGATATTTTTAAAGTACTGGACAGCTTTGTGACATCAAATGGACTTAAGTGGTCAAGATGTGTTGGTATCTGTACTGATGGCGCAAAAGCCATGACAGGGAGACACAGGGGAGTGTTAGCACGCATGCAAGCAGTTGCTCCCGACACCACTTGGGTACAGGGAATGACTGACTGACAGCTTGAAAGACGTTTTGGACATCTGTTGAACATTACAGTGAAAATGGTTAACTTTGTTCAAGCAAGGTCCCTGAGCTCTCGTGAATTTTCTGCACTATGCAATGATATGGGGAGCGACCATGTAACGATTTTACAACATACAGTAGTGCACTAGGTATCAAGGGACAAAGTATTGACACGTTTTTTTAAAATTGAGAGACAAGCTTAAAGTTTTCTTTACTGACCATAATTTTCACTTGTCTGACCGTTTCCATGATGAGATTCTCACATGACTGGCCTATCTGGGTGATATGTTTTCTCGCCTGAATGATCTGATTCTAGGATTACAGGGACTCTCCTCCACTATATTCAATGTGCGGGACAAAATTAAGGCTATGATTAAGTTGGAGCTCTTCTCTGTCTGCATTAACAAGGACAACACACAGTTCTTCCAATCAATGTACAATCTTTTTGTGTGCAAATTAATTAAAGTTTACGGACAACATAATTTATCTTCATATGACAAGGATTGAAAAGGATTTGTCAGTATATTGTCGACATGAATCATGATGATGACTGTTAGCTAAGATTTTGAAAGTATGATGTTGACACGATCAGTCCAATCAAAGCTACAGTACACATAACGTGATTTGGCAATTTTATCTGTGGCCAATGAACTTGAGCCTTCTTGGATGGGCATTTCCAATGTAACTCTATGGCAGCACCCAAGGGGCTTGAATTCCCGAGCTGTCCCATAGATTTTGCTGTGAAGTAGTGTCCCCATGAGTGACAGAACACTGAGCCAATCATGGTGCAACAAGAGAACATTATCAATCTCTATGCTTCGTAGTTTCTGCTGGCTGCCCACCACCACAGAAAGCACTGAGCTAGGCTCAAACACCTGCATTTTGGAGCTGCCTTACTTAAGAAAGCACTTTTTTATGTGACCTGTAATAATGTTAAAATAACATTCAAAACAGGCAACAACAAAAAACTATTCTGCCCTGAATGACTGGTTGCCACTGGTGGAGAGCATACCTAAATATTAAGCCAGTCAAATTGGGGTTAGCCTAGATCTGTTGGCTTGTCCACTTTTGTGTTGGGATTGAAGTGATTCTCAAAGTCTGGAGCCTCACTGGAAAACGTGTTGTATTCTGTAAGGTCAAGATGAGTTTTGCCAGGTGGATGAATCTGCATATCCTGTTTAGCTTGAGTAGCTGGGATCTCTCCTCGTTTCAGTAGTTCGGCACTAATATCTGGGTAGACACTGATCGTCTTCTCCACATAGGTCAGAGCACCTGATTCCCCTGCGAGGCAAACAATTTGTAGAATCATACACCGAGAACCGTTCCGGCGAGGACCTGTGCAGTGCGCAATGCTTATCAGTGGTATGGGATCCAGCTTCTCCTGCCCAAACAGTTCATAGAAAAGGAAGTTGGGTGTCCCGCTTCCACACCAGTGTCCCGCACATTTCATTTGCGGGAATGATTTTCGAGTGATTCAGTTTTCTTTTTTAGGAGATTGATTTACTCTTCCAGCTTAGTTCTCGCTGTTTCCAGGTGATGGCGTCGCCCCTCTGTCACATTGGCCGCTTTCTCCAAACTTTCCACTTTAGTTGAGTAGGTATCTACTTTAGAAGTGAGCAGTGCCAGAAATGTATTTATCAATTTTAATTTCAAGTCGATGACAGGTATTTTCTCACAAAAGTTATTGGATAGTAGTAGCCAACTCTTTCTGTTGTCGGGTGTTGAGAGCCGCCATGTTCCCACAGTTGAACTGTGAACGGACAGAATATGCCAGCTGCTGGAACGAAATATACCTGCTATTGTTCCTTGTTATACACTGAACACCTTAATGTGATATTATGTTGACAATTATTTGAAAATAAATACATTGATTCATAGTTATTTTGCAAAAGAAACCCATGTGAAAAGCACACGTTTCAATACATGCCACCAGAACAGGAAGACTCCTGATGAGAGTGCATACTTCATTATTCTAATGAAATTCTCAACCAGCACATTGTTATAATAAAAAATAAAAAAACATTTTTTCCATTTATATATGCAACAACAGTGGTGATAATTAACTTCCTTTTGTCATTGGAGGACAGGGGGGGAAGTCAAGCATGAACCTGATTGTGTATGTTTGCCTTTTACAGGCGTTGCATCAGCATTCAGTGTGCTACAGTTATGTTGATGGCATACAAATAATTATCACATTTTTTTTTAAATATCCCCTGTATTATCATTCTCACTGCAATAACTACACAACCCTCAACAAGCAAGTCATTCATGCAGCTCATTTTCAAACAAAAAAATAGCTTGGATTTGCCGGCCATAATTTTGTTTATAGATTTGCTAAATGAACTTCATGTATATAGCATAATACCAAATTCTTCACAGTATCATTTTAGTGTTGCAGCTCCAATAAGCCTGTCATGCCCTGATCCGTTTCACTTGTTCTTGTGCTTGTCTCCACCCCCTCCAGGTGTCGCTCATCATCCCTGGTGTATTTATACCTATGCTTTCTATCTCTCTGTAACAGTTCTTCTTGTTTCCCAAGGCAACCAGTATTTATCTCCTAGCTCCTATTTTTCCCCAGTCTCTGTTCTTCCTAGTCCTCCTGGTTTTGACCCCTGCCTGTCCAGAAACCGAACCTGTCTGCCTGACCATTCTTCGAGCATGCCTGACACCTTGTACTGTTTGGACTCTGACCTGGTTTATGAACTCTTGCCTGTACCCGACCTGACTTTAGTCTACCCCTTGTGTTATAATAAATATCGGAGCTCAACCATCTGCATCCTGTGTCTGCATTTGGGTCTCGCCTTGTGCCCTTATAAGGGTATTACCTCATAAAAAAGGTTGTAACAGGAAATGCTGAATGTAGAGTCTCAATCATCTGAAGGACCAGCCAGACAGACAGTGTTCCTCTATTTGTCTATATGATATTGAGTCTAGATCAAGGGGACAGGGTTCCGGTCTAGAAGCACGGTTTCAACTGCTCATACAGACTTGCTTCGGTACTGCAGTTTAACTGATGTCCGGCCCAGAAAGATAATTTCCATAGACGGTCACATAAAGGTAGATTTTGACATTCCTAATTAGACATCTTTGTGCACAAAACATCCATTGAATTATTCAAATAATTGTAGCTGAGGCCAATTTTATTTCATCACTTGCAGTCAAGGATATTAACATGTTATATTCATCCAAAGTCTGCTATGTTTTTGGATGATGTGATGATGTCGTTGCTGCTCGAACTGCTCCTTGTGTACACTGCGCATGTGAAGTTGGGCCATGTAAACTGGATGCAACCCAAATACAGATGGTCCATTTATCGACGTATGTAAAAAGTGAGTATATAAAGTTGAAAACAACGGTCAGACATCTTGGACGCAGTCTCCAGTTCTTTTGTACCTCAGTGGTCTAGATGGATTCATGTTTGTGCTGATTGTAGGTTGCATGTGAAGAGGTGGGTGTTGGGTATAGTTCAATGCAGTTTAGTGCTGTAGGCTGCTGTGCTGGCTGGCTACAGGCTATTGAGGCTACCGTGAGTGTGAGTGAGTGAGCGTGGTGAGTGGCTGTGCTGCTTTTTTTAGTGGGAGTTTGGAGAGATGTGATATGTGAGCTTGCATTTACCATGCAGATCACGTTACCAACGCTCGCTGTTGGCCAGGGTTGGATAATGAATGCAGAAGCCTGTTACTAACGTCAGTGCAATAAGTGCCTGTGGATTGATCGTTGCTCAGAATCAGAGACGACTTTGCTTGCACTTATCCCACCAGAATAAAATAATGTGTTTCTCATCACAAAGGATAATCTTCGAGTCATCCATCCCCCTCTATGCATTGCAGATTGTCAGTGTCGTCAAGGTGCAATCTCCCTCTAAGCAAAGCAAGGGAAAAAGAGAGAGAAGGAAGGAGGGATAGATGGCGGTATGATGGGAGGTGTTTATCGAAAGAGAATATGGAAGGGGAAAGAAGTGGACGTTAGATGGACATTACCTGGACACGATCAGCATTAAACCAATGCGGAGAGGGAGTGTCCTCAATATTGTATTTTACATAGTACTGTTTGGGACTGCCTGTCAAATGACTTTGAAAGGGGAAGAGCTGAAGGCCACTGCTTAGTGCCTACTCTAGTTGTCTGTGAAATACATTGCAGTGGCCCTTGGGAATCTATTGCAAAACACTCAAATCAAATGTTTCATTTGTCACATGTCGAATACAATAGTTGTAGACCTTACAATGAAATTCTTACTCACAAGCCCTTAACCAACAATGCATTTTTAAGAAAATACCAACAACAAAAATAGTTGAGATAAGAATAACAACTAACTAAAGAGCAGCAGTAAATAACAACAGCAGGGCTACTGGTAGAGAGTCAATGTGCAGTGGCACTGCTGTTGGAGGTAATTTTTTATTTTATTTTTCCTTTATTTTACTAGGCAAGTCAGTTAAGAACAAATTCTTATTTTCAATGACAGCCTAGGAACAGTGGGTTAACTGCCTGTTCAGGGGCCTGTTCAGGGGCAGAACGACAGATTTGTACCTTGTCAGCTCGGGGATTCGAACTTCAACCTTTCGGTTACTAGTCCAACACTCTAACCACTAGGCTACCATGCCGCCCCAGTACATATTGAGGTAATATGTACTGTACATGTAAGTAGAGTTATTAAAGTGACTATGCATAGATCATAACACGGAAACAAACACACACTGAAACCCAGACTACCTAAGTATGATTCTCAATCAGAGACAACTAATGACACCTGCCTCTGATTGAGAACCATACTAGGCCAAAACATAGAAATCCCCAAATCATAGAAAAACAAACATAGAATGCCCACCCCAACTCACGCCCTGACCATACTAAATAATGACAAAACAAAGGAAATAAAGGTCAGAACGTGACACTGACACTGCCTGATATAGATGTCCTGGATGGTAGGAAGCTTGGCCCCATACTGGGCCATACGCCCTATCTATTGGGCCATACGCACTACCCTCTGTAGTGCCTTGTGGTCGGAGGCCAAGCAGTTGCCATACCAGACAGTGATGCAACCCGTCAGGATGCTCTCGATGGTGCAGCTGTAAAACCTTTTGAGGATCTGAGGACACATGCCAAATATTTCCAGTCTCCTGAGGGGGAATAGGTTTTCTTCAAGACTGTTGGTGTGCTTGGACCATGTTAGTTTGTTGGTGATGTGGACACCAAGGAAGTTCAAGCTCTCAACCTGCTCCACTACAGCCCTGTCGATGAGAATGGGGGCATTCTTGGTCCTCCTTTTCCTGTAGTCCACAATCATCTCCTTTGTCTTGATCACATTGAGGGAAAGGTTGTTGTCCTTGCACCACACGGTCAGGTCTCTGACCTCCCTATAGGCTGTATCATCGTTGTTGGTGATCAGGCCTACCACTGTTGTGTCATCAGCAAACTTAATGATGGTGTTGGAAGAAATAATTCTAGACCACGTTCACATTTACTTCGATCTTAGTCCTTTATTGATGCTTTGCCTGTTTGATGGTTCGTCAGAGGCTATAGCGGGATTTATTCTGGGTTAGAGTCTTGCTCCTTGAAAGCGGCAGCTCTACCCTTTAGCTCAGTGCGAATGTTGCCTGTAATCCATGGCTTCTGGTTGGGGTATGTACGTACAGTCACTGTCAGGACGACGTCCTCGATGCAATTATTGATAAAGCCATTGACTGATGTGGTGTACTCCTCAATGCCATCGGAACAATTGCTAGCAAAACAGTCCTGTAGTTTAGCATCTGCTTCATCTGATCACTTTTTATAGACCGAGCCACCGGTGCTTCCTGCTTTAATTTTTGCTTGTAAGCAGGAATCAGGAGGATGGAATTATGGTCAGATTTTCCAAATGGAGGGCACGGGAGAGCTTTGTACACATCTCTGTGTGTGGAGTAAGGTGGTCTAGAATTTTTTTCCCTCTGGTTGCACATTTAACATGCTGATAGAATTTAGGTAAAACTGATTTAAGTTTCCCTGCATTAACGTCCCTGGACCCTAGGAGCACCGCCTCTGGATGAGCGTTTTCTTCTTTGCTTATGGCGGTATACAGCTCATTGAGTGCAGTTTTAGTGCCAGCATCGGTCTGTGGTGGTATGTAAACAGGTACGAAAAAAAAACAGATAAACTCTCTAGGTAGATAGTGTGGTCTACAGCTTATCATGAGATACTATACCCCATGCAAGCAAAACTCAAGACTTCCTTAGATATAGTGCACCAGCTGTTGTTTACATATATGCACATGTGCACGCAGGGAATCTATTTTGAAAAACCTGGTTTGGCCTTGATATACAGTATTTGTTGTACTGGTTGAACAGACAGAGAGGTGTAATGTGACTTTGATTTGGTTATGCTGTTTTGACACGCATGGAGAGTCACATCTTATTTATTATATAAATAAAAACGGTCTCGCTATCTGTCAGTTTTCAGTGATGCTGCACCTTGAATGGCCCCATATTTGAGATGTATTTATCCTTACTGAATCAAGGGCCCGGAGACTTAACTCAGCCGATCTGTTCACTGGTCACAATCCTATTCATGCTCCTTCAACTGTGTTTAAAATAGAATGGCTTCCAGAGTCATTGTGAAAACTACATAAAGACAGCAAATGGACACTAAAGTGTGGAACATATTTGTATTAAACTGAGCCAATACAATAATAAAAGACACAATCCTATTGAAAAGACACTAATATCTGATCAACAAAAAAAGGAAAGAGAAAAGCATAGGAAACAATAAGTGCCTTTTTTGGGGCTTCATTCCATAGGGCAGGAGAGCTATTGAGGGCAAGCTAAAGGTTATAAAGCTGACTTTATGCCACTTAAAAAGAACATTGGAATCGTTCAATGTTCTGCACATCTTGCCTAGTACTTTTGAATTGAATACCCACTTCAAAGCAAGCATTGTCCTCTTGTGGCAGCAGCTTCGATACCAAATGTTTTCTGTAATATAAAATCAGTTGAAAAGGGGTGCACATTGAGCACAGGAACAAGAATCTTTGCACGTTTCAGCAAGAGTGCATGTGTGTGAATAGACATAACATTTATAAATAGATATGCCATTTATTGTAACAGACACACTTTTATCCAAAGTGACTTAACAGTGTGCCTATATGTTTTGTCTTGGTGAACCCAGCAGGATCGCCTGGTGCATATTTGTGAAACACTGTATGTGTATGACTGTCTATGCATCACATCCTTTGAATTGTGTGCTGGATGAATGGTATTGTGCTTGCCATCTAGGGAACAGTACACTCTATAATGTGCTCTTATTGTACACGTTAGGTCTTCCAGCATTCCAGCAGGCCCCAGCTTAATGTTTGCTAATGCAGGCTTGACCTGCTAACGGGAATAGATGAAATACAGTTGAAGTCGGAAGTTTACATACACTTAGGTTGGAGTCATTAAAAATAGTTTTTCAACCACTCCACAAATGTCTTGGTAACAAACTATAGTTTTGGCAAGTCGGTTAGGACATCTACTTTGTGCATAACACAATAAATATTTAAAACAATTGTTTACAGACTGATTATTTCACTTATAATTCACTGTATCACAATTCCAGGGGGTCCGAAGTTTACATACACTATATTGACTGTGCCTTCCAGAAAATGATGTCATGGCTTTAGATACTTCTGCACCTGTGGATGTATTTCAAGGCCAACCTTCAAACTCAGTGCCTCTTTGCTTGACATCATGGGAAAATCAAAAGAAATCAGCCAAGACCTCAGAAAAATAATTGTAGACCTCCACGCTTCTTGGGAGCAATTTCCAAACGCCTGAAGGTACGACGTTCATCTGTACAAATAATAGTGCGCCAGTATAAACACCATGGGACCATGCAGCCGTCATGCCGCTCAGGAAAGAGACACGTTCTGTCTCCTAGAGATGAAAGTACTTTGGTGAGAGAAGTTCAAATCAATCCCAGAACAACAGCAAAGGACCTTGTGAAGATGCTGATATATATATATATATATATACAGTAAAAAGAGTCCTATATCAATATAACCTGACAGGCCGCTCGGCAAGGAAGAAGCCACTGCTCCAAAACCGCCATAAAAAAAGCCAGACTACGGCTTGCAACTCACATAGGAACAAAGATTGTACTTTTTAGAGAAATGTCCTCTGGTCTGATGAAACAAAAATATAACTGTTTGGCCATAATGACCATCGTTATGTTTGGTGGAAAAATGTGGAAGCTTGCAAGCCAAAGAACCCCATCCCAACCGGGAAGCACGGGGATGGCAACATCATGTTGTGGGGGTGCTTTGCTGCAGGAGGGACTGGTGAACTTCAAAAATAGATGGCAACATGAGGCAGGAAAATTATGTGGATATATTGAAGCAACATCTCAAGACATCAGTCAGGAAGTTAAAGCTTGGTCACAAATGGGTCTTCCAAATGGACAATGACCCCAAGCATACTTCCAAAGTTGTGGCAAAATGGCTTATGGACAACAAAGTCAAGGTATTGGAGTGGCCATTACAATGCCCCGACCTCAATCCCATAGAAAATGTGCTTGCAGAACTGAAAAAGGGTGTGCGAGCAAAGAAGCCTACAAACATGACTCGGTTACACCAGCTCTGTCAGGAGGAATGGGACAAAATTCACCCAACTTATTGAGGGAAGCTTGTGGAAAGCTACTCGAAACGTTTCACCCAAGTTAAACAATTTAAAGGCAATGCAACTAAATACTAATTGAGTGTATGTAAACTTCTGACCCACTGGAACTGTGATGAAAGAAATATAAGCTGAAATAAATCACTGTCTACTATTATTATGACATTTCACATTCTTAAAATAAAGTGGTGATCCTAACTGTCCTAAACCAGGGACCTTTTGCTTGGATTAAATGTCAGGAATTGTGAAAACTGAGATGAAATGTACTTGGCTAAGGTGCATGTAAACTTCCGACTGCAACTGTCGATCTCACTTACACATTTGACCAATGTTAATCCACCACATTCACACCACCAGGAAGAGTAAATACAGCTATAGCTCTTTTCACAGACCACAGTTTCTTAATTACTAATTAATTCTTAATTAATTAGAATTCTTAATTCTTAATTAGTCTCTCTCCCCCATCTCTTTCTCACTCGTATAGGCAGGCACAAGTGAAATAGTCACAAAAATGGTCAGTGTAGAGTAGTACTGGTCATTTGCACAAGTTATTTCTGGTTTCAATCCATTTATTCATCAAATGTAACTTTTGATTAAACATTTACCCCCACTAAATCTTGAATGAAATAAATATTTTTTTCCATTTACAGGATTTAATGAATACATTATGAAACAGTGATGTGATGAGAAATTTTAACATGGCAGGCATTGATTACAGATGGAAAAAAACAGAGATACCATCAGAGAACTGAGGACTTTGATTGGAATTTACCATTTGAACACTGTAAGGCATTATTTTTCTAAACACTCCTTAATGAGAATCGTTCCCCATCAACAGGCGAGTGTTTGTCATTTTACAAGTAATTCCTTTTCACTTTCTCCCAATATGAGATGTACAAATGACATTAGTGTCTTCCCCTATGACTTATCCCTTTCACTAGGGACAATATAAACAGGAATAAAGAATGAAAAATCAGAGAGGAATAAAATGCAGTCTGGTTTCACTGTTTAAGCCCACCTCGCATCTCTAACCTTTATTTGCATAACTGAAGTGATTTATTGTGCTGTAAAATTAGTTTTGTTTTCAAAACAAGGAAATCAACAGGAAGGAAGACACATAAGCATTTTGTGACAGAAACAACCCATTAGGATTCAGACTACATCCCACTGGGCAAAACTCGTTGAATCAACGTTGTTTCCAGGTCATTTCAACCCCCCAAAATCTATGTGATGACGTTGAATCAATGTGGAACAGCTTTGAACCTAAATCCAATGACGTTATGACATGTTTTGTTGATTTGACATTGAATTCACATTAGTTGAAAACTCATCCAAATGTAAATCAAAACTATATGTTGAACTGACATCTGTGCCCCAATGGGATGTGTATTAGAAAGCGTGTTCCCTTAATATTAAATATATAGTTTAAATAAACAAAACCTTTCTATTTCGTTCCCTACATACCACTATGTACTAACCTTAAATAAACTAGCTCAATCAGCAGAGGAATTATTTCCTATAACTCAGAGCAAATCCCACTTTACTGTATGGTTTCAATTGGAGCACAGAAACGTTGTTCTATTGGCTTGGCCTAAAATAGGCTTCCTATAATATTACAGCTATGCATCTGTTGAATCCCCTGCAGTGAAAATAGCTTTAGATTGAATTCAAGACATGCGAAGAGTCTGCCACTGTCGCTACAGAGCAGGTCTGTAAACTTTCAGATTTCCCTCTTAAATATACACAAGCTCTAATGATCCCTTCCTACAGAAATCTCTCCTTTGTTGTTGTCTAATGCAATTCCTTCCTTAGCCTCATGCCTCACAGTTGTCCCTTGAATTATGCAAAGTCTGGGAGTTGTCTTTGTCTGTTCATTGCTGGATTTCCTGTAGGCTTTGCAGCCTCAGCTCCTCACCCTACCTTATCTTCTTTTGTGCCCGTTCTCTTTTTCCCCCAACTTTCTCTACTACAGCTTGAAGCCTTCTTCAAATAGGATTTGTATCGACTAATTCATTGCTGTTATTTCCCAACCTCCTTTTTTGCAAGAGTGTCAGCTGATCACTTGAGATCACTGGAGACAAACAGGAGTTAAAGGACATGGAGTCATTATCTAACATACCACAGTGCCATGATATTGTAAAAGTTGTAGTACATCCAACGCAACCTTTGGTCTTGGGTTTCTGTACATACACAAACTACCCTACCAATGATCCAGACCTTGATATTTACTTATAGTTTCCGTAGTTTCCCCACTGCCAGAGTTAAAATTGGAAAAACCTAAAATCCACACTTGACCTCACTGTTAAACTCAATTTGAACCATGGTTCCTTTTCACCAATACAGAGCAATGAGCTGACTGTGACATTATGCAACAGAATGTTCAACTTCGAGGGTAAAATCTCCATGGTTTGCATACAGTTATTTGGCCCTGTCTAAAGCACCTCAACAATCATGTCAAGTTGGCCATGGCAAAGGTTTTCAAATCAAGCCAGAAAAATCCTACATTTAGCAATCAGTGGAGGAGGCTGTTCTGGTGTGGATCTGAATATCAGGGTTATAGCACTAATTACCACAAAGACATTTCAGCACATAGCAGACAGCATCTTCTACTCCAGTCTCACCCTTTCAGAGTGAGCTGACCTGAAGGCTAACATTTTAGCTCTGTTAGATAATGTGTCACGGGGAGGAAACAAGAGTGTAAAAGTGCTAGAGGTTGATGAGAGGGTTGCGTAGAGTTGGACATCTGTTTGTATCTATTAGAACAAGTAAGAGATTTGTTAAGTCAGGGAGACATTGGACAGAAATACAAAAATCCCATTGTACTGTAGATTGCGAGAGCTACATTAGGTTAGTATAGATTAGTTTGGTTTAGTAGTACTTAGGGAGTGATCATTATTACCTACATGTATCGAGTGATACCTTGAGGTAATCAGACGTCTTTGAAATTAAAATGGATGGCCGTCGCCCTGAAGAAAATATATTTTTGATAATGATAATTAAAACAAAATAGCAGGTAAAGTAGTTCAATCCCTTTTAGTAAGCTGTCATTGCTAAAGTCGTGAATTTGATCAAATCAACCCATGGTTGAGAACCACTGTTGTATGCATACCATATTCATGTTACCCGCTAGAAGGTGACATTTACCAATTTAAGAATTAAGGGCTGAACCACACGAAGGATGACAACTATAACGATAAATGAGATCTATAAAATGTTGGCGAGCATCCACAATAGAGAAAAGTTTATCGTTCTACAGCCTACACCTGTCAATCAACTGATCAAAGCATCATTCTGCACGCTGTAGGCCTATTAACACGGTGGTAACACAGACGGTGGTAACACAGAAATGGCAGAATAATAGCAGAGAGAATGATTTATTTCAGCTTTTATTTATTTCATCACATTCCCAGTGGGTCAGAAGTTTACATACACTCAATTAGTATTTGGTAGCATTGCCTTTAAATTGTTTAAATTGGGTCAAACGTTTCGGGAAGCCTTCCACAAGATTCCCACAATAAATGGGGTGTATTTTGGCCCATTTCTCCTGACATAGCTGGTGTAACTGAGTCAGGTTTGTAGGCTTCCTTGCTCGCACAAGCTTTTTAAAAACTTATTTTACACCATCATTTGCAAATAAATTCCTAAAAAATCGTACAATGTGATTTTCTGGATTTTTTTTCTCATTTTGTCTGTCACATTTGAAGTGTACCTATGATGAAAATTACAGGCCTCTCTCATCTTTTTAATTGGGAGAACTTGCACAATTGGTGGCTGACAAAATACTTTTTTGCCCCACTGTATCTATATAAAGCGTGAAAAAACAGTGAACATTACAGTACATGTGGCGAACAATTACCATGCAGCACTCTGCAGGCCTCAGAGTCTCATATTCTATGATTGCCTAAACTAAAGCTTTCAAAGAACACATGCTTGGATAAATCAAAACATGCCTTTTAACCAAACCACTCAGACCTTTTATGTATATCTATGGTCTGCAAGAACAAAAAAATGCATTAGTTTCTTGTCTTTGTCCTATTTTGAAGACACTTCAGAAACACATTGTGAAACACTTACCATTACTTTAAAAAAGGAGAAAGCACAGTAAATTAGCTGAGGTAAAAATGAACTGTAAACCAGATGAAAGGTTTCCTAATGTTAGTATTACTTTGAAGTATGGCATTGGCGTATTTGCACTTTACAAAATACAAGGGTTACGCAATTACTTTTTCTTTCCGATGCAGATTCTTGATTTCAAACCCCTCACTTTACTTCTGCTGTAACATAGAAAACAGAATGTGCAGTGGTATGTAGTATGGAATTGTGTATCTTTATTTATATGGTATAAGGTACTTGCATGTGGTATAATATTTTTATTACATTACTATGACTTTGTATTTACCCAGAAACACTGGAACTATAGTGTAAAATATTATTATAAAATATTTCCCCATGTGTACAGTGATGATTAGTAAGTCAATCTGCACAGGCTTCATGAATATAGTCTAGACTCATTGCTTTAGATTAAGTGAGGTTTCAAAACCATTTAGATCCTCTTTCAAAACTAGGCTTCATGAATTGGGAAATGTAGATATTGATATCATCACTGGTTTCTGCAAAGAGATTAGGTTCTCGGACAAAGTATCTAGTGGTGCGTAACGGGAACTTGGTTTTCAAATTAAAATATTAATTAGATGTGGTGCCAGGCACTATAGAACACCTTGCAGATCCTAGTATCACCTCCTGACTACCAAGAAGGCTAAATTAAATAGATTTTGAAAAGAGGTTTAATCTGAAAGTGACTCATATTGTACAGTTGAACATCTTGAGTTATTAAAAGTAGAAAGAAACCATGGGTGTTTCATCACAGCTGTCAATTAGGGGAAACTATAAAAAGTCTATAGTTGTAATATGATTTATAATATAGAATAGTGTTATATAATTATAATATAGCTATATGTCCCTATGAAATAGTTTCACTTGAGACCTTTGAATTTCTTTTAGGGCTTATTAAAAGTTAATTCATGACTATTTGTTGATCTGTACGGTGACTATTTTAGTTTTTCCTCACAATTTTGTAAAAGGTTGTCTATGATTTTGTGCCATTAATGTAGCCAAGAAAAATATATACTCAATTGAAAAAAAGATGTTGCTATGGCAATTAGTGAGCAGGGAAGTGTGAGATAGGTTGCGTGAGCTGTGCCATCCTAGGCGTGCGTGCGCACAAAACACCTTTGAAACTGTCACGCCCTGACCTTAGAGAGCCCATTTTTCTCTTTATTTGGTTAGGTCAGGTTGTGATTTGGGTGGGCATTCTAGTTTGTATACTTCTTTGTTGGCCGGGTATGGTTCCCAATCAGAGGCAGCTGTCTATTGTTGTCTCTGATTGGGGATCATACTTAGGCAGCCCTTTTTCCCACCTTCAGTTGTGGGATCTTGTCTTTGTTTGTTGCATGTTTTGCACTACAAAGCTTTTCGTTCGTTGTTTTTTTTTTTTGGTGGAACATTAATAAAGAAAATATACGCCTACCACGCTGCACCTTGATCTGATCCCTCTACAAATGAGGGGGTAACAGAAGATTCCACCACCAACGGACCAAGTACTGTGCCCCTGAGTGGAGGACATCATGGACATGGGAGGAGGTAATGGCAGGGCATGAGAGCCTGCAGTGAAAGAAGGGGGAAGCAGTGAGGGAGGAACGGCGGCGATACCAGGAGTCATGGCAAGGACGGAAGCAAGAGAGGCAGCCTCAAAAAAAAAATTGGGGGGACACAAGGGTGGGCGAGCGGAACTAAGGGGTGAACGATAACCAACTCCCTGTAAATACAATGAGGAGTTGGTCACGGTTCAAGTGCCACGTTTTCCGGTGCACTCTGTCCCCACAGTTGCCGTGCTAGAGTGGGCATTCAGCCAGGACGGATTGTGCCGCTCAGCACTCCTGGTCTCCAGTGCGTCTCTTCGGCCCAGGATATCCTGTGCCAGCTCTACTCAAGGTATCCTCAGTTAGCCAGAGCGACCCAGTGAGGCCTGTGCCAGGCTAAAGTGGGTATCCAGCCAGGACATGTTGTGGCAGCTCCACGTACAAGGCTTCCAGTACGTCTCCTCAGTCCGGTGAGACCTGTTCCGGCTCCACGTACGAAGCCTCCAGTGATGATCCATGGCACGGAGCCTGCAGCGACGGTTCCCAGTCCGGATCCTCCAACGATGGTCCCCACTCTCTTTGTCATATTTTTGTCCCTTAAGAATAAGGTCAGATCTACACTCTGAACAGACTAAATGTGCAGATATGTGGAGTGCCAAGGTTCAAATAATTTTCTATTCCATTATGCATATATTTTTTGAACCTCAGATACAAAAACAAAATCCATATTATATTGAAGTGAATAATTTTTATGCTGAGGTCTTTGGAATACCCTAGAACCCCACTTCTAGTGGTAGTTCAAATTTTTAACACTTCCAGTGTGGTCTTAGGAGTTCAAACCTTTCCTACGCAAAACCTGGACCTGAATAGACAAAGAATTTCAGAGTAAGAGTGTCCACTTCATCTTACTCATTTTGATCTAAAAGGAAAAACTGATCCTAGATCAGAGCTCCTACTCTGACCTGCTTTGTGGATACATGTGGTGAGTGGTGTCAAGTCTGTGTAGAGTCTGCAGAAAAACATCAGTCATGCAGATGCACTGGTGGAGAAACAAGCCGTAATAAAAACAACCGCATTGAGATGTAATGCAAAATAAGAAAAATAAGACAAATAATGTATAAAAAGGGCAATTTTGCATTGTTTTTCCTTGAAAAAGGTTATATATCCTCTTCAGGATTGAATAATTCATACGTACTGAATGAGGTACATGTTTTTTTTATTCATGTTCAGGGGCATGGGGCACAACAAGAAAACATGTATTTTATAATGGATCTGTTTTGCTAAATTAACACACAATGGTGAAGGAACACAATGGGAAAATGGTGTAAGATCTACAGTGTTGTGTACTTTCTGCCTGACCGAGTGGAATCGAGGGGGGGAATAGGACAGACAATTTGGGGAAATAGTATTGTTCAGCATCTGTAGAAATATGAATATACTTATTGTCATATTGCTATATCCATCCATCCTCCATCCACACATCCAGCCACTCAACTTTGTTTCTTATCTGAAATAATTGAATTAGTGTATATTTGTTTGTTTAAAAAAATATATGTTTGATATAACATTTGACTTCTTTGATCTCCAGAACCCGGTAAAAACACTGGCTGTGTGTTATGTAATAATTTCCCATACAAACATTACATAATATGTAACATTTGGGGTGGCAGGTAGCCTAGTGGTTAGAGTGGTGGACTAGTAACTGAAAGGTTGCAACACTGAATCCCCAAACTGACAAGGTAAAAAATCTGTCGTTCTGCCCCTGAACAAGGCAGTCAACCCACTGTTCCTAGGCCGTCATTGAAAATAAGAACGTGTTCTTAACTGACTTGCCTAGTTAAATAAAGGTAAAATACAGTATATATATTTTTTCCATAATTCCCCATCCCTGCTGCTAATAATCCCTAGTGATGTTGGTCACTATAGTCTCATCATACACTATCTAAGCCAATATGACACAAATCCCGATGAAAATTTGCAAGTCAACTTGATTGTAGGTACACAACACACTCACTGCCTGTCATCGTGTGCCGTCCAGGCCGTTACTGACTACCAGATTTTTAACAGGGTCATTAGCAATGGAGTTTTCAGAGTATTTTCTACGCCTACCTAGCCTAAATTCTAGACATTGGATTAAACCGAGACTATAGCATCAATAAATTGACCATTGGACTTATTTTGGGGAATTGACTAAGTATGTAGATGCAACAGTTTTTTATCAAATGTATAATTTATCACTTGTTCATTTCCGTCCATTAAGAACCAATGATGTGCTACATTTTGTAGCATTTCTGATGATGCTAACATCTTTTCAGCTAAATCTCAGTTCTACCTAAATCGAGCTGATCAACTCGGTTGCTTGGCAACAACACAGCTACTCATGCCTGCAACAAGCTGCCAGTCATGAAAAGTGGTAGATAACAAACATATATAACAAACAATGTATAGCTAGCTACTGTAGATTGCTAGCTGTACGGTGGTATTCAAGCTGGAGTTCAATAAATGCAAACAAATATTTTGATTTGTTAGGTAGCTAGCTAACACCAGTCAGCTGAAAATGGCTAGCTAATGTAAGGGCAAAGATAGGAAGGTAGCTATATTTGTTTATGTAAGTTTTTTGCACAAATAACTTCAGCCATTAGTTAGCAGAGGTAATGACCTGCCCATTGATCAGCACAGCAATTGATAAAGCAGGACCATGCAAAACAAGTGGTTCTGAGCTCATGTCAATATTACACACATCAGCTAATGGTTGAAGAAATCAGAAAGGCAGATATAGATATGAGATAGCCTATGACTAACTGTGTCCAACAAACAATGTACCTGTTATGTTGGGTACCTGCTGACCTCAAAAAGGATGCTAATATTTTTCCTCAACGACAAGTATTGCTAAAATAAAGGTTTAAGGAAATACAGGCTTGCACCACATTTCTACAAGACAAAACGGCTCACTCAATAAAGCTTGATGGTCTTGTATGCATGAAAGCAAACCTTGCTTTTATGTAATACAAAAAAAGCTTATAATGTCTTCAGAAATATAATAAAACAGCTTGACATAGAAACAATGGATTTTCTGCGTTTTTTGTTGTTGTAATGTTTATTAATTATGAAAAATATTAATAATATTCCACTCATTCCACTCTAATTTTACAGCAGGAAATGGCTACATAGCTTCTCAACCATCATCACAGCAACTGATTCTGTGGCGGACTGCATCCATTCAAAGAAATACGCCCACTGATAAGTAGTCAGGGATTCAGTCACAGGAGCACTACACACCCCACCCCTGCCATGCAACCACAAACTCCAACCAAGTACAAGCATTGTTTTTTTTTTTAAATGTACCCATGGCATTTATAAAAAATGTTATCCGGTTGTGAATTACATTTACATTTAAGTCATTTAGCAGACGCTCTTATCCAGAGCGACTTACAAATTGGTGCATTCACCTTATGACATCGAGTGGAACAGTCACTTTACAATAGTGCATCTAAATCTTAAAGGGGGGGGGTGAGAGGGATTACTTATCCTATCCTAGATATTCCTTAAAGAGGTGGGGTTTCAGGTGTCTCCGGAAGGTGGTGATTGACTCCGCTGTCCTGAATACCATCGGGAGGGAGCACCAACATTTCACCTGCATCTGAGTCAGTTTTATGTTTTCATATTGAAAGTTCTGAGGAAGAGACTCTGGAGGGGTGGGGTGGGACGGGTCAGAGGGTAGTGAAGACTGCAATATTATCACACATCCACAGAAAATTCTCTCTCTATCGCCTCACACAGCCAGGAATACAATAACCTCAGTCACTCTGTAGTTTCCAAAGAAGCAGACAGCACACAGGAAAAAAGGGTCCTTAATAACATGTATTTCTTATTACTCCCACATTTAAAAAACATTTTCTAATCACGAGTAAAGTATTTTTGCAGTCCACAATAAATGTGAGCGCTATTTATACTTTATAAATGTTTTGAGTGACCACTGTAATTTTTCACAAAATGTCATTGGTAGATGTTCCAGCAGTACCTGGTAAAAGAATAAGCACAGAACACAGGATGTTCTGGGAATTATACACAGTGCCTTGCGAAAGGATTCGGCCCCCTTGAACTTTGCGACCTTTTGCCACATTTCAGGCTTCAAACATAAAGATATAAACTGTATTTTTTGTGAAGAATCAACAACAAGTGGGACGATATTTATTGGATATTTCAAACTTTTTTAACAAATCAAAAACTGAAAAATTGGGCGTGCAAAATTATTCAGTTTTTGATTTGTTAAAAAAGTTTGAAATATCCAATAAATGTCGTTCCACTTCATGATTGTGTCCCACTTGTTGTTGATTCTTCACAAAAAAATACAGTTTTATATCTTTATGTTTGAAGCCTGAAATGTGGCAAAAGGTCGCAAAGTTCAAGGGGGCCGAATACTTTCGCAAGGCACTGTATCTATGTGTGAATAACTACTGTAGCTTACTAACCTGTACAAATGTGGGAGTAATGATTAATACATGGTGAGCAAACTGTTTCTAAATGCCTTATAAATAGTTTATTATGGACCCTTAAAATAAAGTGTTTCAGAAAAACCCACCTCCTTTCGTCCACTCAAAGGTCATGTCTCATATCCTTTAAGTCACTTCTTATGAATCTTAAATCCTTCAAAAACATTAGATTTAGCATGTCAGTTGGTGATGGGATAAAATAAAATAAATTAAAAAATAACACACACATATATATATATATTTGTATATATATATAAAATCCCCGTAGAGCGTTAATTAAAATTGTATGCACATAGGGAGACAAATGGGATAACAAAACCATTCCAGTGCTCTAAAAACAAGGGTCCATTAATGCACATGCAGGGGGAAAAATATTTCATAGAGATCTTCTCACAAACATATTTAACATGGCTACAGTGTTGGATGGCTACAGTGCCGTGCCTTGACTTTTTCAAAATTTTGTTCATACAACCTGAATTTTAAATGGATTAAATTGGATTAATGTCAGTGGAATTATGTTTTTAGACATGTTTATTAATTAATTAAAATTAAAATCTGAAATGTATTGAGTCAATCAGTATTCAAACCCTTTGTTATGGCAAGCTTAAATAAGTTCAGGAGTAAAAATGTGTTTAACAGGTCACATAATAGATGGGTAAAAAAAACAGACATTAAATATTCCTTTGAGAATGATGAAGATATTAATTACACTTTTAGATATTGTATCAATACACCCAGTAACTGCATACCTAAGCAGTGCGTAACTTTCATGCTTGGGAAGATAATAGTCACCATAAAAATGCGCCTTTTTGATAAAAGCAATACATGCATAATCGCATTTGCAGTCACTGTTGATAATGTTTTTTGGGAAAATGTGCATTTATAGCCAACTGCCATGTGCGCATTCCTGTGCTTGTAATGTGAAGCCTAATGGTTTAGACTTTATTAATAATAGCCTAATCAGTTGTCAGCCACATTGCGTAAAAACAAATATTTGGATGCTAGTGGTTATATTAATTTGGGATCTATTGCATCCCACATCTATCCAAGACTATGTTTGGATATGTATTTCTTGCACAGAATAGAATAAGTCGACTTTTGTTCTATGGGGGATAGTAGATTGACAGGCTAGTTCTTCTGCTGTTCATTAGGCCTACTCATCTTGTTGGCTGACAAAGTAAATGTGGACAGTTCTTCCAGTATCTTCAATAAGCACCTCGGAATTCGATAAGTTGCGTCTACGATGTGTCTGTCTTCACACGAATCCAAGATGGCGTAGCAGTCAGACGTCTTTGTCCTTCGCATTGTCATGTCCCATGTACAGTGGGGTCCAAAACTACTGGCACCCCTGACTGGCAATGCACAAACAATGCTTAAACAAATATAAACAATATAATTATAGAGAGAAACTCAAAATACCAGCATGTTAGAAATACTGTACTTTATTAATGTTTCAATGGAACCAACCAACATAATTTCTTGATTTAATTAAACATCATTGTCCTCCAAATCAAGGTTTCACAATTAATGGCACCCTTAAATATTATTGTAAATAACATCTACCAAAATTAAACCACAAATTAAATTCCACTTATTTAAGTTTATCTAAGTCTTATGGAACTATATTGAGCCATTACATCACTTCCTGTTTCACTAGGGTATAGAAACACACATGCAATATCCCACTGTCATCCAACACCATGAAGAAAACAAACCTGGCAATGGCTACAAGCGGATCCACAAACAATTGAATATAACACTGTGCACTGTCAGGGCAATTATTCGAAAATTCAAAAGATATGGAACAGTTGAAAACCTCATGGGTAGAGGACGCAAATGCATTTTGCCCCCCAGGATAGGGAGGAGGATGGTGAGAGAAGCAACAAAATCCCCAAGAATCACTGTGAAACTATTGCATGCCTTTGTGGCGTCTTGGGGTCACCAGGTTTCAAAAAGAACCATCAGATGCCAGCTCCAAATCCACAGGCTCTTTGGGAGGGTTGCCAGAAGAAAGCCCTTTCTGACCCCAAGACACAGATTCAAGCGCTTGGAGTCTTTCAAACGTCATTTAATGACTGGAAGAAGGTGCTCTGGTCAGATGAGACGAAATTGAACGTTTTGGTCAGATACAGCATCGGCATGTTTGACGTCGAAACAGAGATGCATACAAGGAGAGGCACCTCATACCCACTGTGAAATATGGAGAGGGGTCAGTGATTGTTTTGTAGTGATGTTTTGGAGCTGTTTTAATTCCAGAGGTCCAGGGGAACTGGTTAAGATTGATGGCATAATGAATTCTACCAAGTATCAGGCAATTTTGGCTGACAATCTGGTTACCCCTGCCAAAAGGCTGGTACTTGGCCGTAGGTGGACTTTCCAACAAGACAATGACCCGAAACATACCTCAAGATCCACACAGAAATGGTTCTGTGACAACAAAATCAATGTTCTGCTATGGCCATCTCAGTCGCCGGACCTCAATCCAATCGAAAACCTGTGGTCTGAGTGGAAGTGGGCAGTTGATAAGCGCAAACCCAAGAATGAGAAGGATCTATAAAGGATTTGCATCAAGGAATGGTCCAAAATCCCTCCATGTGTTCCTTAACCTTGTCAAACATTACAGGAAAAGACACCATGCTGTTATTCTTGCCGGAGGTGGTTGCACTAAGAACTAAATGAGGAGTGCCAATAATTATGAAACCTTGATTTTGGTTAAATTTATTTTGTATTAAATAATTTAATGATTTTGGTTGGTTCCATTTTGAGGTTATCTCTATAATTATATTGTTTTTATTTTTTAAAGTATTGTTTCTGCATTGCCAGTCAGGGGTGCCAGTAATTTTGGAGCCCACTGTATATATCTTTTTCTTCACATATCTTTTTGAGATTTTTTTCTAAACCTAAACTTCAAAATACTCTCCTGCAACCCGCCTCACCCAATGTGGTGTGGATCTATTGTGGATCTATTTTTTCAAAAGTATTTTTATTTACCTCAAATCCAGAATCTCCCAGCAGAAGCTAGCCAGCTCACTAGCTTGTAGTCATCTAACCACTGCTAGCGGTCACCAGCTAACCTTTAGGTCGGAAATCTCTCACCAGTTTGTACAACGCGACCCAAACCAGAGCATACCGGACCTATTTTCTCTCCATATCCCCGGATTCCTACCGCAAGCTCTGGACATTTTCACCTTGATCATCGCAGCTAGCAAACTGCTATCCGAGTGACTACTCCGGATAACGTCGGTCCCGAAGCAAGCACAAATTAACCTGGAGCTAGCCCATGCTAGGCCCTTTCTCTTGGCTAGCTAAAGAGGCCCATCAGCCAGTCCTGGGCTACAATACTCAGACACCTTCTACTGCCGGTGCAGGCCACGGAACCCCGCCGATCCTTCCCAATTGGACTACGACGTAATCTGCTCGAGGGGGTACTCAACTGGCCTCTACATCACGACGTCCCCTGAATAGCTGCTAGCCTTAGCCCCCTAGCTGTCTAGAGCATATTGGACTGTTAGCTGTATAGATCCATCTGCCAATTTCTTGGGCCACTATACCTATTTTGCCAATTGGTCCTGGACCCCTCTGCTACTCGGAACCCTATTAATCCATCACAACTGGTCTATCAACGTCACCGCACGTGGAGGCTAAAACAGACTTTCCTCCATTGAGACGTCCCTCTAAGGCTCTCTGCTAGCTTGCTAGCCCCGGCCTGCTAGCTGTCTGAATCACCAAGTCTCCAGCCAGCCCAACAACTCACTGGACCCCTATTGATCACCCGGCTATGCATGCCTCTACCTAATTTCAATATGCCTTGTCCATTACTGTCCTGGTTAGTGATTACTGTCTTTCTTCACTGTAGAGCCTCTAGCCCTGCTCAATATGCCTTAACCCAACATTTAGTTCGAATCAAAATCAAATCAAATGTATGTATATAGCTCTTCGTACATCAGCTGATATCTCAAAGTGCTGTACAGCCTAAAACCCCAAACAGCAAGCAATGCAGGTGTAGAAGCATGGTGGCTAGGAAAAACTCCCTAGAAAGGCCAAAACCGAGGAAGAAACCTAGAGAGGAACCAGGCTATGTGGGGTGGTCAGTACTCTTCTGGCTGTGCCGGGTGGAGATTATAACAGAACATGGCCAAGATGTTCAAATGTTCATAAATGACCAGCATGGTCGAATAATAATAAGGCAGAACAGTTGAAACTGGAGCAGCAGCACGGCCAGGTGGACTGGGGACAGCAAGGAGTCATCATGTCAGGTAGTCCTGGGGCATGGTCCTAGGGCTCAGGTCCTCCGAGAGAGAAAGAAAGAGAGAAAGAATTAGAGAAAGCACACTTAAATTCACACAGGACACCGAATAGGACAGGAGAAGTACTCCAGATATAACAAACTGACCCTAGCCCCCCGACACATAAACTACTGCAGCATAAATACTGGAGGCTGAGACAGGAGGGGTCAGGAGACACTGTGGCCCCATCCGAGGACACCCCCGGACAGGGCCAAACAGGAAGGATATAACCCCACCCACTTTGCCAAAGCACAGCCCCCACACCACCGACTTACCATCCTGAGACAAGGCTGAGTATAGCCCACAAAGATCTCCGCCATGGCACAACCCAAGGGGGGGGGGGGCGCCAACCCAGACAGGATGACCACATCACCCCAGTTCCACCTTCCACATATGCGGTGACATAACCTGGTTTAAACGTCTCAAGAGACAATATCTCTCTTATCATTACTCAATGCCTAGGTTTACCTCCAATGTTCTCACATCCTACCATACCTTTGTCTGGACATTATGCCTTGAATCTATTCTATCGCTGCCAGAAACCTGTTCCTTTTACTCTCTGTTCTGAACGTAATAGACGACCAGTTCTGATAGCCTTTAGGCGTAGCCTTATCCTACTCCTGCTCTGTTTCTCTGGTGTTGTAGAGGTTAATCCATGCCCTGCAGTGCCTAGCTTCACGCCTGCTCCCCAGGTGCTCTCGTTTGTTGACTTCTCTAACCGTAAAAGCCTTGGTTTCATGCATGTTAACATTAGAAGCCTCCTCCCTAAGTTTGTTTTATTCACTGCTTTATCAAACCCTGCCAACCCGGATGTCCTAGCCGTGCCTGGCTTAGGAAGATCACCAAAAACCCTGAAAGTTCATCCCTAACTACACTGCTAAAAAAAATAAAGGAAACACTGAAACAACACAATGTAACTCCAAGTCAATCACACTTCTGTGAAATCAAACTGTCCACTTAGGAAGCAACACCGATTGACAATAAATTTCACATGCTGTTGTGCAAATGGAATAGACAAAAGGTGGAAATGATAGGCAATTAGCAAGACACCCCCAATAAAAGAGTGGTTCTGCAGGTGTTAACCACAAACCACTTCTCAGTTCCTATGCTTCCTGGTTGATGTTTTGGTCACTTTTGAATGCTGGTGGTGCTTTCACTCTAGTGGTAGCATGAGACGGAGTCTACAACCCACACAAGCTGCTCAGGTAGTGCAGCTCATCCAGGATGGCACATCAATGAGAGCTGTGGCAAGAAGGTTTGCTGTGTCTGTCAGCGTACTGTCCAGAGCATGGAGGTGCTACCAGCAGACAGGTCAGTGCATCAGGAGACGTAGAGGAGGCCGTAGGAGGGCAACAACCCAGCAGCAGGACTGCTACCTCCGCCTTTGTGCAAGGAGGAGCAGGAGGAGCACTGCCAGAGCCCTGCAAAATGACCTCCAGCAGGCCACAAATGTGCATGTGTCTGCTCAAACGGTCAGAAACAGACTCCATGAGGGTGGTATGAGGGCCCAACGTCCACAGGTGGGGGTTGTGCTTACTACAGCCCAACACCATGCAGGACGTTTGGAATTTGCCAGAGAACACCAAGATTGGCAAATTCGCCACTGGCGCCCTGTGCTCTTCTCAGACAAAAGCAGGTTCACACTGAGCACATGTGACAGACGTGACAGAGTCTACCCCACTACTTTTTTCAATTTCCACCTGAAGACAAACCCAAATCCAACTGTCTGTAGCTCAGGCTCAGAACCAAGGATATGCATATTCTTGATTTAATTTGAAAGAAAACACTCTTACATTTGTGTAAATGTGAATTGATTGTAGGAGAATATAACACAATAGATCTGGTTTAGATAATACTTTGAAAAAAACAAAAACAAAAACATTTTTATTGTTGTATCATTATCTTTAAAATGAACAAGACAAAACAAACATTCAGGTAGGATGATGGGGACAATTTCAGTGAAAAACATAAGAGGGCAGCAGTACTTGTGCAACGTTTCAGAATGATAACTTCCAAAATGAGTGTGCTACATGACATTTACCATGAAGTCAGCCAGGTGCCCCACACAAGTACCCCAAATGTACCCAAGTGGCCAAATTGGTGAAGTTATACATTTTGAATGGAATAACAATATACAAAATACTAAAATTGTACTCTAACACACACACACACCCAAAAAATGAGAAAAAACATGGAAAAAAATATATACATTTACAAAATAACACTTTCGATATCTGGAAGACCCTCAGTCCTCTACACAATATTGTGCTGCTGATGCCAGGTGCCATAGCAGGCTCTTTCTGCTGTAAAGCAGAGGGTCACCAAGCATGTGGTGCAGATGATGGTGGACTTAATTTTGCAAAGAATACAGTGACGCTGTGCTGCTCCATGCTGTGCCCTTTTGGCCCTGAGGCACATCCATGCCTGCAGAAATACATTTGGGCAGATGAAAACCACTTGTGGCAGGAGCTGGATGAACCAGCTTCAGTGGGGGATGGACACCTTGGTACTGGGGGCTCCCATTTGGGGAGCCCCCGAAGAAAATTTTCCATTAGAATAGTTTCACATATGAGCCCTGTATCAACAGGTATATTAAACATATATATATATATATATATTAGTACAGGGAACGTAAGGTTGAATATAATATTATAGACCTGCTAGATATACTGTCTCATTTATATTATGACAGAATAGCTAGATCTACTGTCTTCATTATATTGCAACAGACCAGCTGTATCTACTGTCTCCATTTCACTTTGGCCATTGTTGTGGGCCTGCCCTACCCTCAACAGCCTCAAATAGGCTATTACATGTCGGGGTGGGTTGGGGCGGCAGACACACGCATCTCAAATTTCATTACATTACATTTTTATATATTGCTACTAAAATGTTAAAAAATCACAAATAATATTTTATATTATTAATTTCAAACAACGGCATTAGCATGAGAAGAACTTACCAGTCCAAAACGATGTCCTCTCCGGTCAAACAATATTCCTCCATTTGGGAATCGCTAAATGTATCGTCCTTCAATCTCTGTCTCACTTTCCCGATCAATTTCTTCTAAAATTCTGTGTACATCTGTATATCTATACTTAGATTTAGCTTTCCCTGACTTAGTCGCCATACTGATTTGATATACAAACAGCTGAAGATGCACTTTACCAAAACAATGCTGTGCGTAACATATGTTGCTCCTTCCGGTATGAAACTTCAATGGCGAATGACGCTCTTTACGCCGAAGTTTACTACATGGGTTGGTCTTCCAACACATAAACATTAAATATTGCCTATCTACCCAGCTAAATTTCAAGACGATCAGTGGTCATTGGGTTAAAATACAGCCAATCAACGATATCATTGGTGCACAATGCCATTACTTGTTGTCTTCAAATCGGGTTATTTCAGTCAATACGTCCTAAAGCATATTTTGAAAATCTGAGACGACAGGATTGTTAAGAAAAGGATAAGCTTGAGGACAGGCATATTTATTTCATTTCATTTGCAATTTTCAGAAATCGCTAATGTTGCGTTATGGTAATGAGCTTGAGGCTGTAGTCACGCTAAATGGCATATATTATTATTATTATATTATTATTATTATTATTATTATTATTATTATTATTATTATATTATTATTATTATTATTATTATTAGCTTGAGGCTGGATCCAGGATGGGGCGGCCTAAGAGGTTAACTAACCTTCAGATGAGCTTCAATGCCATACAACTCTCCTTCCGTGGCCTCCAACTGCTCTTAAATCAAGTCAAACTAAATGCATGCTCTTCAACTGATCGCTTCCCGCACCTGCCCATCCAGCATCACTACTCTGGACGGTTCTGACTTAGAATGTGTGGATAACTACAAATACCTTGGTGTGTAGTTAGACTGTGAACTCTCCTTCCAGAATCACATTAAACATCTCCAATTCAAAATTAAATCTAGAATCAGCTTCCCATTCCACACTCATGCTCCTTCACTCATGCTTCACTCATGCTGCCAAACATACCTTAGTAAATCTGACCATCCTACCGATCCTCGACTTCTGAGATGTCATTTACAAAATAGCCTCCAACACTCTACTCAACAAATTGGATGCAGTCTATCACAGTGCCATTCGTTTTGTCACCAAAGCCCCATATACCACCCACCACTGCGACCTGTATGCTCTCGCTTCATACTCATCGCCAAACCCACTGGCTCCAGGTCATCTATAAGTCTTTGCTAGGTAAAGCTCCACCTTATCTCGGCTCACTGGTCACCATAGCAGCACCCACCCGTAGCACGCGCTTCAGCAGGTACAGTATATCTCACTGGTCACCCCCAAAGCCAATTCTTCCTTTGTCCGCCTCTCCTTCCAGTTCTCTGCTGCCAATGACTGGAACGAACTGCAAAAAATCACTGAAGTTGGAGACTATTATTTCCCTCACAAGCTTTAGGCACCAGTTCTCAGAGCAGCTCACAGATCACTGCACCTGTACATAGCCCATCTGTAAATAGCCCATACAACTACCTCATCCCCATACTGTATATATTTATTTGTCTGTCTCCTTTGCACCCCAGTATCTCTACTTGCACATTCATCTACTGCACATTTTACAATTCCAGTGTTTAATTGCTATACTGTAATTACTTTGCCACCATGGCCTATTTATTGCCTTACCTTTCCTTGTCCTACCTTTTTCATATGCTGTATATATACTTTATCTACTGTATTATTGATGGTATGTTTGTTTATTCCATGTGTAACTCTGTTGTATGTGTATATGTATGGGTTGCGGAACGGTGGCATTGAAGTCAGAAGCAGGAGAGCAGAAATAGGTAATAGCCGGAGCAGTTTAATTACAAAACCCACCGCAATACAAAAAGATCCTACATGGGTACCAATCCCGATGCGCACCAGTAACATAGAGTACAAGCACTGACAAACAAACAATTCCATACAAGGACATGGGGGGAACAGAGGGTTAAATACACAACAATTAATGAGGGAAATGGAAACCAGGTGTGTAAGAAAACAAGACAAAACAAATGGAAAATTAAAAGTAGATCGACGATGGCTAGAAGACCGGTGACGCCGACCGCCGAACACCGCCCGAACAACGAGAGGAAGCAACTTCGGTGGAAGTCATGACAGTCAAACTGTAAGGACTGTCGTCGGGAGAAGGAGAAGAGGGCGAAAGTGCAGCGTGGTACGTATTCAGAATCATTCTAATAAATATGAATACTGAATGAAAACAACAATCCGACAAACGAACAGTTCTGTAAGGTGCAACAAAAACACTAAACAGAAAATAACTACCCACAAATCATAGTGGGAAAACAGGCTGCCTAAATATGGTTCTCAATCAGAGACAACGATAAACAGCTGCCTCTGATTGGGAACCATACCAGCCCAACACAGAAATACAAAATCTAGAACAACACATAGAATGCCCACCTCAACTCACGCCCTGACCAAACTAAAATAGAGACATAAAAAGGAACTAAGGTCAGGACGTGACACGAACTGCTTTGATTTTTCTTGGCTTGGTCGCAGTTGCAAATGAGAACTTGTTCTTGTTCTCAACTAGCCTACCTGGTTAAATAAAGGTGAAAACTTGGAGACTGTGAGATAAACCTGATCACAACGACCACTGGCCGATGATTTTCATGCCAGCCTGGTAGGCTTTACTCCAGTTGTAAAGATAAACAATGTGATTAATATTAGGAAGGTTTAAAAATAAATATAGTAGGCCTAGCCTATAGAAAGCTGATGGGATCCTTCTCTTTTTAGTAGAGACCATCACTCTGTTTTCTCATGCAATTGCATAGCCTATAGAAAAGTTGCGCAACATGAGCTCATGGGCTCTCATGAAGTGTTTGATTAGATTTTCAAATACATTTGCATTGATCTCAGAGTGATTAGAGGGACAGGCAGTTAGCAAGTTTGGGAGGCTACTAATGACCATCAGCAGCATCAGAACTTGGAGAAGCCTAAATACCATGACTAAATGGTCACGTGGAATTTGACTGCCTTCATGACTCATGTCCACAGGTGTGGCAGTTATATGGGCACCAGCAACAGCCCTACTCTGACCTCTCCCTGTAGTCTGTCTCACTTAGTTTGTCAAATGTGATATAAACCTGTGCATTATAAAGGGTGGCATAAAGCGCAGCTTAATCAAGGCCTTATAAATCATACTAAATTGAAGATTCACAAGGAATGTATAACCCTGTCATGCATCTTAGAAGAGCATTGCAATGCCAGGATATTGGGATCAATTCCCAGGACCACCCATATGTAAAAATGTATTCACGCATGACTGTAAGTCGCTTTGGATAAAAATGTCTGTTATGTTTATATATTATGTTTCACACAAAACAATTATAGGATGGCCCAACCTCTTTCCCTCTTGACCTCAACTTCCCCCAAAATGTTGTGTTGCAGGATGACATACACCCCAAAGTGTATTCATGCACAGCAAAAAAAAGTTTTTATTTCTTGTCTTCAGTTTTTTTTCCCAAATTCCGTTTTCTTTGTTTTGTTTTTTCCAGGTTTCGGATTTCCCCAATTTCTTTCACACTTTAATAGAAATTGATTTTCTGTGTTAAACCACATCAGGGGGATGTGATTTTTGAGTGTCGTTGCCCTTTAATTCAAGTCTTTTAATTTAGTGAGCATGCCCTGCTCACTGTTGTTTGGTTGGCGGTAGTGCAGTAAGCGCGCTGTGATGGGATTCGGCAACCAATGGAGTGGATGGGGTAAAAGGCCAGCAACACTCAGGAATACTGAGTATTCCTTATAACACTTTTACTGCAGCACACAGAATGTGTGATTTGCATTGGGGGCATTTATTCAGAGTTAGAACATGTTTTAAAACCCACATTTAACGCAACTGTCACATATGAACAAATATTAATAATTTAATAATTTAATGTTTTGAAAATTATTTTTCATATATTTACTTACTGTTTAGTGTTGCTGATGAGACGCTGATCATGTGATGAGTTCGCAAATCAAATGCCCACTTGTGCTGCCACTGGGCAGCAAAAAACAAGTAAGTTAACCTTATTGTAATTTAAATTTGTTAAGTGTTGAGTTAGATAAAATACTGTAGCTACCTCAATTTTATTTAAAATCATTTCTGTGACATCAAAACAATGGCTAGCATGTCTCATAGTCACGTCATGAGATTTGTAAATGAAAGAGTGATATAATAATACGAATTGAATGGAATTTCTAGCATAGCACAGAAATGCCCGTCTAAATAAGGTGTGATAAAGGCATTTCCTAACAGACCTGCTTACTTTCTTTCTTGTTACTTTTAAGGTTGGAGCAAACATGCAGTACCTCCAGCAGGAAGAGAGACAAGCACCATTCGTCCGCCAGCTCAGGGACAAGTTACACTATTCACTGCCCCGTGTAATGTTCAATGTAATTGCATTGCTGGACTTTTTGAAACTTCATGTATTTGTATTGTTTTAGAAAGGTACAAATAAAAGGAAATGTATGTATGGTTTAAACATGTATTTAATGTTTATTTGTTTTAGCTGTTGGTGATAATTCCCTAAGTGTTAATACATTTGTGTTTACATCATTAAGCCTTTTATGTATGTGTTATTATTGACCAAAGGTGTCTGTCTGACTTTATAGTATGTACATCTTCATATGATATAGCATTTATGTATGTGTTATAAATGACCAAAGGGTCTGACTTTAACTTAAGTACAGCGTCATGCTATATGGATGTGTTATGAATGACCGGTGTCTCACTTCAAACTAAGTATTACAGGACACTACATAATGTGTCAATAAATAGGTTATTAACGTTTTGCAGATTCATGAAGGTTCTCTCATTATCCACAGGTTACTGTAGGGTGTGAGAGGTATTTAAATAGGTTGATGGACCTGAAAAGTTTGCATGTGTGTGTCAGAACCAAGATGATTTGGAGTAGTCCAACCTGAGACGACCGCACCAGGTATTCTTCATCTGTTCCCATGCTGGAGACCAAGGCTTGATTACAACGTGTTACAATGGTGCCAACATTTTGTGGCTGTTCTTTCAGCGGGGGAGTGGGTGAATGTGTCAAAGACCTGACTGGGCCCAGCACTATGCGGTATGGCTTGTTTTTGTTGTGTGGGTGTTTGTATACTGAGGAACACGTGACTTGGTTCTAGAAGAAAAAAACAGTCAATTCTCTAGGTTGGGGGCTTTCACCAAGTCTTTCTTGGTGTAACGTCGTATCCAGGCTATTGCACACACAGCACATATAAGCCTGTCATATCAACCATTCACAGTAGTCCTCGTCACAATAATTATTGCTAGCTCATTTCCACATTTCCACACACACAAAAAAAGGTTTTAAACCTAACCCTAACTAATGAATGGCAAGATTGATGTGTTGGGCGACCAGACCTTCCGAGCATTTGGGAGGAAGTGTCTGGGAACGAGATTAGGTGTAATGTGACTAACACAACATAATTTTAGAGCGTATGCCAACCTTTTGGGCTCCCGAGTGGCGCAGCAGTCTAAGGTACTGCATCTCAGTGCAAGAGGCATCACTACAGTCCCTGGTTCGATTCCAGGCTGTATCACATCCGGCCGTCCCATAGAGTGGCGCACAATTGGCCCAGCGTCATCAGGGTTTTGCCGGGGTAAGCCGTCATTGTTTCGATTCCCCTCTGATGAAAATGTATTTTCTTTGAAAATAGAAATTGGATTGGAAGCCCACAGATGTGAGGGACTCTGTGGCTTTATGTGCAATGCAGGTTGATGAAGAGACCTCCACCACTGTTGGGAAACAGTGTCACACATAATCTACTGTGGCTGTTAAAGATCAAAGAGACGTCAGGAGGTAAAACGCATTGAAGGTTTCCAGTTTGGAAAATACATCTTAACTTTACTCCACCCCCTGTCTCCATCCTTTCTCTCACTTCCTTAATGATCTGTGGGATGTGTGTGTAATGAGGTTTAGGAAATGTTTCACATCTTTATTGTCACATTTCATGGTTTTGTAATTCACTGGTTTCTATCTCTTTGCACATTCCTGTGAGAGATAATGAAGTTAATGGTGAGGGGACTGTGTCGTTCAGAAATGTTTTATAGAACCCGACAATGTGTTTTTGAATTGAATTGAATTCAACATTTACGTAAGGAGGGGATCTTTTCTGCGGTTCTTGCTTGTCATGTAGTTCACAGCACATTTTATAGCACGCTCCAACCATTTCTCATTGTTAGGAAATGCCTGAGTGTGTTGGAGGAAACTTTGATAGCCTGCTAGGTACTAGAATCTGTGAACGGTACATAGCAGCACTTCATTGGTACGCTACATCACAATGACTACATAAGGTTGTCTTGAAATATTTGCAAGAATAAACTAAATTGTTAAATGCTTAGCTACAGTGGGGCAAAAAAAGTATTTAGTCAGCCACCAATTGTGCAAGTTCTCCCACTTAAAAATATGAGAGGCCTGTAATTTTCATCATAGGTACACTTCAACTATGACAGACAAAATGAGAGAAAAAAAAACAGAAAATCACATTGTAGGATTTTGAATGAATTTATTTGCAAATTATGGTGGATATAAGTATTTGGTCAAAAACAAAAGTTTATCTCAATACTTTGTTATATACCCTTTGTTGGCAATGACAGAGGTCAAACGTTTTCTGTAAGTCTGTTGCTGGTATTTTGGCCTATTCCTCCATGCAGATCTCCTCTAGAGCAGTGATGTTTTGGGGCTGCTGCTGGGCAACACGGACTTTCAACGCCCTCCAAAGATTTTCTATGGGGTTGAGATCTGGAGACTGGCTAGGCCACTCCAGGACCTTGAAATGCTTCTTACAAACCACTCCTTCGTTGCCCGGGCGGTGTGTTTGGGATCATTGTCATGCTGAAAGACCCAGCCGCGTTTCATCTTCAATGCCCTTGCTGATGGAAGGAGGTTTTCACTCAAAATCTCACGATACATGGCCCCATTCATTCTTTTCATCTACACGGATCAGTCGTCCTGGTCCCTTTGCAGAAAAACAGCCCCAAAGCATGATGTTTCTACCCCCATGCTTCACAGTAGGTATGGTGTTCTTTGGATGCAACTCAGCATTCTTTGTGCTACAAACACGACAAGTTGAGTTTTTACCAAAAAGTTTTATTTTTGTTTCATCTGACCATATGACATTCTCCCAATCTTCTTCTGGATCATCCTAATTTTCTCTAGTAAACTTCAGACGGGCCTGGACATGTACTGGCTTAAGCAGGGGGACACGTCTGGCACTGCAGGATTTGAGTACCTGGCGGCATAGTGTGTTACTGATGGTAGGCTTTGTTACTTTGGTCCCAGCAGAGCAGGGCAGGTGATTCACTAGCCCCCCCCCGTGTGGTTTTGGGATTTTTGCTCACCGTTATTGTGATCATTTTGACCCCACGGGGTGAGATTTTGCGTGGAGCCCCAGATCGAGGGAGATTATCAGTGGTCTTGTATGTCTTCCATTTCCTAATAATTGCTCCCACAGTTGATTTCTTCAAACCAAGCTGCTTACCTATTGCAGATTCAGTCTTCCGATCCTGGTGCAGGTCTACAATTTTGTTTCTGGTGTCCTTTGACAGCTCTTTGGTCTTGGCCATAGTGAAGTTTGGAGTGTGACTGTTTGAGGTTGTGGACAGGTGTCTGTTATACTGATAACAAGTTCAAAAGGTGCCATTAATATAGGTAACGAGTGGAGATCAGAGGAGCCTATTAAAGAAGAAGTTACAGGTCTGTGAGAGTCAGAAATATTGCTTGTTTGTAGGTGACCAAATACTTATTTTCTACCATAATTTGCAAATAAATTCATTAAAAATCCTACAATGTGATTTTCTGGATTTTTTGTTTTCATTGGTCTGTCATCATTGAAGTGTACCTATGATAAAAATTACAGGCCTCTCTCATCTTTTTAAGTGGGAGAACTCTCACAATTGGTGGCTGACTAAATACTTTTTTGCCCCACTGTATATACAGTAAACATACCATTATTTTTATTCCTGGGCCACCGACTCTCACATTTCTTGCTTCAAGCATTTAGAATGATCTTTCATTCTCAGCATAGCATTGGAAAATAGAGGCACCCACACCCATGAACGTGCAGGCTTGATGTCCCTCCATCCCCTCCTCCCCCACTCTTGCAGAGCAAACACACAAGCTCTCTGGAGACAAGACATTCATCCTGAAAACAAACATATGTGTAGCACCTATCTACAGCCATGGTCACCCTGCTCCTCCTTTAGCCCTTCCCTAACACAACCCTATCTCCGCCTGGTCAGGTTTAAACGTCAACCAGCACCGGAGGATTGGGAGGTAATTTCACAGGCCCAGGAGCTAGCTAGCTCCACATACAGGAACCAGAATCTAGGCGTGCCAAGGTTGTGTAATCATGCTTCAAGGGGATTAGCCAGTGGTTAGTGCTATGGTCCAAGTTATTAAATGCACCACCAAAGTCTCTTTCAACTCCGTAAATGGATGCTTTGCTATAGTCTGAGTGTCTCTTTGAAATAAAAACATAAATTAAGCTGAACAAGATTGAACTTTAACACCAGAATATGTCAACACCACACATTATTTCACCCAGTTTGAAAAGTACTTGAAGAGACTAGGATGAATTTAAGGAGAAAATAAGCCAGAAAAACAAACCAATTCATATTGGCTGTTTTTATCTCTGCCTCAGATGAAACAATGTTCAGAGACTCAATTATTCATGTTTCACTTTAATAGTTTGCTGACAAAGAGAAGAATGTCAGAGCACAGTAAAAGTTCCTCACGATTGTTGTCTTGACATATACACACAGAGAATAATTTGCAATGAATTGCAAAATCATTTTTTGTTGTTGATTATGTCTAGTAAAAAAAAGATACCAATACTGCATTCGTAAATTAGTTGGGAAGGATAATACATAAATCCATCATGCTTGGTTTCATTTATTCATTGGAAATGGGACTGATTTGCCACAGATGTGATCAACATCCCAATTATAAGCTCATCAAATCTGAAGTTTCAATGAATTGCCTCATAGCAACAGCCCATGTCTCCTAACTTTGTGGCAACGTATTTTCTAACTGCTATTGGCTCTAATTTCAGAGTGCAACAGGACTGTCATCAAACAGATGAAACATTATCACATACTCAAAGCATTGGTCTCCGATTGAAGCCTCCTTCCAGCTCAGGATATATTTTTAAGGGTTTCCAGTTTTGCCTCACCTCTGAAGAGACCCATGAATACCTGTGCCCCAAGAAACATCATACAGTAATAGTAAGGACTTGGAAATAGATGCTAAGTGCTGTAGTAGCACCGAGAGAAGGGATAGAAGTCATAAACACAGCAACATACTAGGAGTTTATGTCCTAAGAGAGAACACATCCCAGCATGAATAGTGTTGACAGAAATGCCTCCACAAATGAGATATTTTTGCATTACTGCAAAAATGGAAGAGGCATGTGGAAGGGGGGAAGGTAAGGAACTTGTCTGTCAGCCCTTCATTAAAGACCAAAATCGGTTAAAGAAACTTATGATAAATAAAAAAAGTATACCAGTTCAATTTAAGGACCAACAAATTGACAGCTGTGCTATATACAGTACATTCAGACCCCTTGACTTTTTCAACATTTTGTTGCAGTATGGCCTTATACTAAAATTGATTAAATTAAATGTTTTCCTCATCAATCAACACTGAGTACCCCATAATGACAAAAGTGAAAACAGTTTAGACATTTTGTGAAATAAAAAACCTTATTTACAAAATTATTCAGACCCTTTGCTATAACTCTAAATTGAGCTGAGGTGCATCCTGTTTCCATTGATCATCCTTGAGATGTTTCTACAACTTGATTGGAGTCCACCTGTGGTAAAGTCAATTGATTGGACATGATTTGGAAAGGCACACAACTGTCTATATAAGGTCCCACAGCTGACAGAACATGTAAGAGCAACAACTAAGCCATGAGATGGAAAGAAATGACGAGCTCCGAGACAGGATTGCGTCGAGGCACAGATCTGCTAAAGGGTACCAAAAAACGACTGCCGCATTGAAGGTCCCCAAGAACACAGTGACCTCCATCATTCTTAAATGGAAGAAGTTTGGAACCACCAAGACTCTTCCTAGAGCTGGAAGGTGATCAATAACCTGATGGTCACTCTGACAGAGCTCAAGAGTTCCTCTGTGGAGATGGGAGAAACTTCCTAAAGGACAACTATCTCTGCAGCACTTCACCAATCAGGTCTTTAAGCTAGATTGGCCAGATGGAAGCCACTCCTGAGTAAAAGGCACTTGACAGCCCACTCGGAGTTTGCCAAAAAAGCAACTTAAGACTCCCAGACCATGAGAAAGAAGATTCTTTGGTCTGATGAAACCAAGATTGAACTCTTTGGCTTGAATGCCAAGAGTCAAGTCTGGAGGAAACCTGGCACCATCCCTACAGTGAAACATGGTGGTGGTAGCATCATACTGTGGGGATGTTTTTCAGCGGCAGGGACTGGGAGACTAGTCAAGATTGAGGGAAAGGTGAACGGAGCAGAGAGATCCTTGATGAAAACCTGCTCCAGAGTGCTCAGGACCTCAGACTGGCCAAAGGTTCACCTTCTAACAGGACAACAGCTATGCATACAGCTAAGACAAAGCAGGAGTGGCTTTGGGACAAGTCTCTGAATGTCCTGAATGTTCCCATTGGGAATGTGATAAAATAAATAAAAGCTGAAATAAATCATTCTCTCTACTATTATTCTGACATTTCACATTCTTAAAAAAAAGTGGTGATCCTAACTGACCAAAGACAGGGAAGTTTTACTAGGTTGAATGTCAGGAATTGTGAAAGACTGAGTTTAAATGTAGTTGGGTAATGTAAAGGCTGAGGGAAACTTCAGACTAACTGGATATGCAAGTGTATATGTTTTCAGTAATGAGCATGATAAGCATTCTATTTAGAGGAAGCTGCGAGTCAAATTGAATGTAATTAATTTAATAATCACAATAATAACCCTATGAAAGCATACTATTCAAACATCTGTAACAGCAGAACAGAGCTCTATTCTGCCTCATTCCACATAGCTAAAGTTTGATCCAGCCTCTTTAGTTTTTATTGAGTGTCCTCTATGTCCCTTGCCAGTGGGTCCTGTCCTGCCCAGACTGGCCCCGGGGTAGGAGGGGCAGGGGGGCGAGAGAAGAGGATTATGATGTTGTGTGACAGGAGCAGATGCTGCTGTGAGACCTCCCCGGTGGCTGTGTGGCTGCATCAGTGGCAGACACTGCAAGGTCAAATACTGCATCCATCACCATGAGGCCAGGATCAGGGCAGACTATCAAGGCAGGCTGGATGTATTGCTACACTCTGACATCTCCTTGCAGTAGTTAAGCTGTTGTGCAGAAAGCTTTCCCAAAATGGTCGTTGTTATGCACACTTGACCTATACCAGCTTCCTGTATACTACACCCTTCACCAAAATAGGTTGGCTGACACGTTTGCTAGCTAAAACCAATTTTAAGGGCGCTTAGGAGTAAGTTCATCTCAACTGATACCAACAGGATGTATACTTTTACTTAAACTAATGTCCATACAGCTCAGTACATTCTGAGGACAAAATGGCTTAACATAAACTAAATATGGTTACAGTTAGGCACGCAATTTGTCATAGATTGCCTCTAGAAACTACCCCCTGGAGCTTGCTTCTATGCCCTTGTAGATATACATACACTCATTGGGAAGAACAGATGAATTAAGCTTGTCAGAGTGCCTATATACGATTTCTATGGCGTAATTTTCTTCTCACAATTCAAAGAAGCAGGGGGGCATGTCGAACACAGAGCATTATGTTGAGCGCGCGTTGAGAATTTAGATAAAAAAATGTCAAAGGCGCAGAGGATTATACTGAGGAGCTGAGAGATAGCTGAAAGCTCAGAGAAAAATGTTTCATGCTCAGAAAGTGGAATTGAGAGCAAGAAATTAAGTGTCGAGCACGCATCTCTCTGCTCACGGTATACTCTCCTGCACTCTCGTCTGTGAGCTCTACCAAATCTACCATGACAAGGTATTCAAATATGACTGCCAGCCTTGACAAATCATAGCACAGCTTTTTGTTAAAATGCAATTGATTGGCTAACTAAATGGAAGGTTGGACCCATACAGTGCTACTTCCTTTAAAAGTTGTGTCATACTGCAGCACACCTTGCGGGCTGCCACAGAATTCTATGGCACATTATTTAATTGTCAGCCACTGTTACCAATAATGCTAGTCAGTGCTAGTTTGACCAGCAGAGGGCATCTGTGAGAAGCATTTGATAGTACCTGTACTTGATAATTTAAAAACGTATTCTGTAAGAAAATAGTGTATGGGATTGATTTTAAGAAATGTAGCTTCATTAATTTGATTAATATTATGGTGTTTCTATTACAAGAAAAAACTAAAACAAAACCCTCTGGGTGCAGGACAGAGGAATAGCAATTCTTACACTATTGTTCTAAATTCAATCGCCACCTTCATGCTCATAATTCAGTTAATTGAAATTCAATGTTGAAGTCGTGCACAATTATCCATTTCTAATGGGTTGATGTCACCCACTCATTGTCAGTTAGAGACACAGTAGTGCCTTGGGACCCAAAAGCAGAATCAGTGCTCTAACTCCCCCTTGCGCTGGTGTGGAGAAATGAAGTAGTGACACAGGGTACCGTGCTAAACCACAAATTACCTCTAAGTCCAGCAGCATAATCGCAAAACGTTTAGTTGAGCAACCACTATACAACATAACGTTTACATCCCAAGTTAGCTAGCCAATTTGCTACATGACAGACCCCAGCAAACTTATTCTCAGGTAAGAAAGCTAGTTAGCTAATTCAGCCTAATGATATTTCAACGTGTTTTTGATGATTTAATTTCTTTAAAGATTAATGGTAGACTCAGTTGCACGTTTTGTCAAAATATTGTTTTGAATGTTTGTTTTCGGACTGATTTGGTCTCAGGTGCATTACTGTGTCTTGAAAACATGATTACATTTATTAAGAAGGCAAATAATTAGCAGGAAAACCTTTTGTCATCATTTTGATGTCGCCAGACTGACTCTTGATTCAGTGTAATGTTAGCTAACTAGCTAAGATGGAGGGAAGACCAACAGATTTTAGCTAGCTAATGTTAGCATTGCTAGCTATATTTGACTTAGCTAGCTAGTCACATTGCCATCTGTCTAATTTCCTCCAAAAAGACATCGGAGTCAACTTGACACAACTGTGGGAACAATTGGAATCAACATGGGCCAGCATCGCTGTGGAACACCTTCGACACCTTGTAGAGTCCATGCCTCAAAATTAAGGATGTTCTGAGGGCAAAAGGGGGTGCAAAAAGGTGTTTCTAATGTTTTGTACCCTCTGTATACAGGGGCGGAGCCAGAGGGGTGTTGCTACTGGCAATTTGATGCTGACTGACATCTCATTTCACCTCTTGTTGAAAGAAGCATATATTTCTTGTTCGGCGGCGCATTTTTCAAATCAAGGACTAGGAAGAGAGAATATTAACGTTGGTTGCAAGATACAGAAGAATAAGAATAAGAAAAACATACAGAAGAAGAAGAGAGAATATTTCCACAGCTCCACGAGCTCTTTTCGCGATTGTCGAAAGCATCATATTTGAAGTGAATTTTAAAGTTTAGCATTGGGTTTAGGTTTCCTGAACAACTTTTACGAATCTTGAGTTGCTGTGTAAGTTAAAGGTCTACATTTTGCTCCAATAACAGACAGTTAATCAGATAAGAGAGATCGGTTCCCAATTTAGCCTAACATTATGTTTACATGTGTGCTAGTAATACACACATATACAGTGTGTCATAAGTTACAGTATACGAATGTTTAGATAATCTGAGGTAACTAGTAGGCTACAGCTGTCAACATTCAGCTATTTGAAATCCATTAACTCAGTTAGATTTTTGTACTTGAACTCAAAACTAACAATTGTTATTATCAATCTGTTAAAGCTTCTTATGGCTGGGGGCAGTATTGAGTAGCTTGGCTGAATAAGGTGCACAGAGGTGCCCAGAGTAAACTGCCTGCTACTCAGTCCCAGTTGCTAATATATGCATATTAATACTATATTTGGATAGACAACACTCTGAAGTTTCTAAAACTGTTTGAATGATGTATGTGAGTATAACAGAACTCATATGGCAGGCAAAAACCTGAGAAAAATACAACCAGGAAGTGGGCAATCTGAGGTTGGTCGTTCAACTCATTCCCTATTGAAGATACAGTGGGATATTGGTCATGTTGCACTTCCTATGGCTTCCACTAGATGTCAACAGTCTATAGAACTTAGATTGATGCTTCTACTGTAAAGTGGGGGCAAAGGAGAGGGAAATGAGTCAAGAGGTCATGCAGAATGCTTTGAGCTCGTGACGCTCGTTCACGTGAGAGCGAGCTCTGTTCCAACACAATTCTACAGACAAAGGAATTCTCCGGTTGGAACATTATTGAAGATTTATGTTAAAAACACCCTAAAGATTGATTCGATACATTGCTCGACATGTTTCTACGGACTGTAACGGAACTTTTTGACATTTCGTCTGCTCCTAGTCAATGCGCTTCGTGACTTTGGATTTGTTTACAAAACGCGCAAAGAAAAGTAGCTATTTGGACATAAATGATGGACATAATTGAACAAAACAAACATTTATTGTGGAACTGGGATTCCTGGGAGTGCATTCTGATGAAGATCATCAAAGGTAAGTGAATATTTATGAATGCTATTTTTGACTATTGTTGACTGCACAATAAGGTCTGCATCTTTTCGGCTTGTTTGGTCACTGAGCGCCGTACTCAGATTATAGCATGGTTTGCTTTTTCCGTAAAGCTTTTTTGAAATCTGACACAGCGGTTGCATTAAGGAGAAGTGAATCTAAAGTTCCATGCATAAAACTTGTATTTTCATCAACATTTATAATGAGTATTTCTGTAAATTGATGTGGCTCTCTGCAAAATCACTGGATGTTTTTGGAGCTACTGAATGTATACTGAGATTTTTTTATATAAATATGAACTTTATCAAATAAAACATATGTGTATTGTGTAACATGACATCCTATGAGTGTCATCTGATGAAGATCATCAAAGGTTAGTGATTAATTTGATCTGTCATGCCCTGACCTTAGTTATCTTTGTTTTCTTTATTATTTTGGTTAGGTCAGGGTGTGACAAGGGGTGATTTGTTGTGTTTTGTCCTGTCTAGGGTTTTTGTATGTTTATGGGGTTGTTTATGGGGTTGTTTACTAGTCTAGGTGTTTTGTATGTCTATGGTTGCCTAGATTGGTACTCAAGTAGAGGCAGCTGTTTATCGTTGTCGCTGATTGGGAACCATATTTAGGCAGCCATATTTCTTGGGTAATTCGTTCAGTGTGCTTCTTGTATAGTTTGTTCAGTGTTGTTCCTTCATTAAAGAAGATGTATTCTCATCACGCTGCGCCTTGGTCTCATCGCTATAACGAACGTGACATTATCTCTATTTCTGATTTTTGTGACTCCTCTCTGTGGCTGGAAAAATGGCTGTGTTTTTCTGTGACTTTGCTCTGACCTAACATAATCGTTTGTGGTGCTTTCGCCGTAAAGCCTATTTGAAATCAGACACTGTGGTGGGATTAACAAGAAGCGTATCTTTAAAATGGTGTGAAATACGTATATGTTTGAGGAATTTTAATTATGGGAATTCTGTTTTGAATTTGGCACAATGCACTTTCACTGGCTGTTGTCATATCGATCCCGTTAGTGGGATCTAAGCCATAAGAAGTTTTAACGTTACTGAAAAGGTTATCACAATTTGCAGATAACCTGTTTGAATTCGTAAAGGTGTAAGAAATTATAGCTAGTTGAGTTACTTACTGCAGAGTAGGGCTAGCCATGATCTAACTAGTAACTTAGGCTGGTAGTTTATTTTAAGGTACAGTTATGACAATGGGGATTTGTAATTAAGATTGAGATTGGACTAAAATGTGGGTAATTGGATGCTTAGATGCAAACATTGTTATGCAGGTGAATGAGGACCCAAAAGCAACTTGGCGAAAACAGAGTCTTTAATCCAGTAAAGTAAATCTACAATCATAAAGCATAATTCCACTCGTAATGACGAGAACAGACTGGAGACTCGATCATGAACTGCAGGTTGCCTCGGGAAGGCACTTGAACGTAGCAGACTCAGACACCTGCTCACCACGCAGCATCTGAGGGAAACACGACACGACAGGGCGATACACAGCACGGTGAACAATAGACAAGGATCCGACAGGACAGGAACGGAAAACAAGGGAAGAAATAGGGACTCTAATCAGGGGAAAAGATAAGGAACAGGTGTGGGAAGACTAAATGATTGATTAGGGGAATAGGAACAGCTGGGAGCAGGAACGGAACGATAGAGAGAAGAGAGAGAGGAAGGGAGAGAGAAAAAGGGGAACGAACCTAAAAAGACCAGCAGGGGGAAAATGAACAGAGGGAAAAGCAAAATGACAAGACAATCTAAGACAAAACATGACAAACATAGACTATTATTTTTGCATAGGGTCAATTAAACATGAAAAGAAAGGGAGAGATATCAGACTTATGTTCCAGAATGACCCAATGGTAGGGCAGGCATATACTTTAAACTACATATTTTAGTTAGCAGCTGTTAGTATCTAATCTTGTGGATCCCTTAATTATACATTTCCATAGAGATATGACTCATTATTAAATGTGTATTTCAGAAATGTGTATTTCAAGATCCAGAAAAGAGGGTCCTGTACAGCCGTGTTTGAAAACATTTCCCAGAACTCAGCATGGTACTAGGAAAGGGGCTTTCAACAGCTCCTGGTATAAGGACAATTCATGGCTTGAATATTCTGTAAATCAAGATTTGACTTATTTTTTCACCTGTGGGCATTTCTCTCTGCCCAATACAGTACACCTGAATCTGCCTTCACATCATAGTCAGGTTCTTGTAACTGGAAAAGGCGCCGTTTAAAGATTCTGGGTTTTAAGCTCCATTCAAAGACAGAACATCATATCAATGCTATGTATGCTTGGAATCAGCATAAAAGGGCTATTGACAGCAACTCATCAATGTTAGATGTCATAAATGAGTACTGGAAAAATAAAGTGTAGGAAAACTGTTGCAGATGTGCTCCTATTAACTGTCACTCAAAATATGGAGCAGAGAGGTCATCGAGAATCTGATGACTCTCACAATAAGGGTTATCTTTTTGCAATCTTAGAAGAAATAGCAAAGCATGACCCTCTCATAGAGAAAAGGATAAATGCATGTGCCAATGCTAAGTACACAAGCCACCAAATCCAGAACAAAGTTCTTGATGGCTAAGCTGAGATGTTACAAAGTGAAATAAAAAGAGAAGTAAAAGAAAGTGAAGTTTCTAGTGTAATTGCAGATGAAACCAAATAAAAAAGAACAAATGGCTACAGTTGAAAGGTACTATTACAACAGGCCACCCACAAAATCTTTTTACATTTTCAGTCAGTTGAAAGCTTAGATGCAGCAGGTCTCACAAAAATGATAGTTGATTGCCTTGAAAACATGGTCTGGACTAGAACTAATATTGTGAGGCAAGGCTATGATGGTGCATCCGTCATGAGCAGAAGGGTTTCTGGTGTGTCTGCAAGGATTAAAATCAGTGCAAGATTAGCATTTTATGTGCACTGTAATGCACATTGATTGAATTTGGTTCTTGTCGATGCTGTAAAATCAGTGCCTGAGGTAGTTCACTTTTTTTCCTCTCCTGCTTTATAACTTGGTATCTGGCTCGTACAGTTGTAGTCAAAAGATTACATACGCCTTAGCCAAATATATTTAAACTCAGTTTTTCACAAGTTTCACGAGCTGGTGTAACTGAGTCAGGATTGTAGGCCTCCTTGCTCACACACAATTTTTCAGTTCTGCCCACAAATTTTCTATAGGATTGAGGTCAGGGCTTTGTGATGGCCACTCCAATCCATTGACTTTGTTGTCCTTAAGCCATTTTGCCACAACTTTGGAACTATGCTTGGGGTCATTGTCCATTTGGAAGACCCATTTGCGACCAAGCTTTAACTTCCTCACTGATGTGTCGAGATGTTGCCTCAATATATCCACATAATTTTCCTTCCTACATTTAACATTACATTTAAGTAATTTAGCAGACGCTCTTATCCAGAGCGACTTACAAATTGGTGCATTCACCTTATGACATCCAGTAGAACAGTCACTTTACAATAGTACATCTAAATCTTAAAGGGGGGGGGTGAGAAGGATTACTTATCCTATCCTAGGTATTCCTTAAAGAGGTGGGGTTTCAGGTGTCTCCGGAAGGTGGTGATTGACTCCGCTGTCCTGGCGTCATGAGGGAGTTTGTTCCACCATTGGGGGGCCAGAGCAGCGAACAGTTTTGACTGGGCTGAGCGGGAACTGTACTTCCTCATTGGTAGGGAGGCGAGCAGGCCAGAGGTGGATGAACGCAGTGCCCTTGTTTGGGTGTAGGGCCTGATCAGAGCCTGGAGGTACTGAGGTGCCGTTCCCCTCACAGCTCCGTAGGCAAGCACCATGGTCTTGTAGCGGATGCGAGCTTCAACTGGAAGCCAGTTGAGAGAGCGGAGGAGCGGGGAGACGTGAGAGAACTTGGGAAGGTTGAACACCAGATGGGCTGCGGCGTTCTGGATGAGTTGTAGGGGTTTAATGGCACAGGCAGGGAGCCCAGCCAATAGCGAGTTGCAGTAATCCAGACGGGAGATGACAAGTGCCTGGATTAGGACCTGCGCCGCTTCCTGTGTGAGGCAGGGTCATACTCTGCGGATGTTGTAGAGCATGAACCTACAGGAACAGGCCACCGCCTTGATGTTAGTTGAGAACGACAGGGTGTTGTCCAGGATCACGCCAAGGTTCTTAGCACTCTGGGAGGAGGACACAATGGAGTTGTCAACCGTGATGGCGAGATCATGGAACGGGCAGTCCTTCCCCGGGAGGAAGAGCAGCTCCGTCTTGCCGAGGTTCAGCTTGAGGTGGTGATCCGTCATCCACACTGATATGTCTGCCAGACATGCAGAGATGCGATTCGCCACCTGGTCATCAGAAGGGGGAAAGGAGAAGATTAATTGTGTGTCATCTGCATAGCAATGATAGGAGAGACCATGTGAGGTTATGACAGAGCCAAGTGACTTGGTGTATAGCGAGAATAGGAGAGGGCCTAGAACAGAGCCCTCCTGGGGGACACCAGTGGTGAGAGCGCGTGGTGAGGAGACAGATTCTCGCCACGCCACCTGGTAGGAGCGACCTGTCAGGTAGGACGCAATCCAAGCGTGGGCCGCGCCGGAGATGCCCAACTCGGAGAGGGTGGAGAGGAGGATCTGATGGTTCACAGTATCGAAGGCAGCCGATAGGTCTAGAAGGATGAGAGCAGAGGAGAGAGAGTTAGCTTTAGCAGTGCGGAGCGCCTCCGTGATACAGAGAAGAGCAGTCTCAGTTGAATGACTAGTCTTGAAACCTGACTGATTTGGATCAAGAAGGTCATTCAGAGAGAGATAGCGGGAGAGCTGGCCAAGGACGGCACGTTCAAGAGTTTTGCAGAGAAAAGAAAGAAGGGATACTGGTCTGTAGTTGTTGACATCGGAGGGATCGAGTGTAGGTTTTTTCAGAAGGGGTGCAACTCTCGCTCTCTTGAAGACGGAAGGGACGTAGCCAGCGGTCAGGGATGAGTTGATGAGCGAGGTGAGGTAAGGGAGAAGGTCTCCGGAAATGGTCTGGAGAAGAGAGTTGGGGATAGGGTCAAGCGGGCAGGTTGTTGGGCGGCCGGCCATCACAAGACGCGAGATTTCATCTGGAGAGAGAGGGGAGAAAGAGGTCAGAGCACAGGGTAGGGCAGTGTGAGCAGAACCAGCGGTGCCGTTTGACTTAGCAAACGAGGATCGGATGTCGTCGACCTTCTTTTCAAAATGGTTGACGAAGTCATCTGCAGAGAGGGAGGGGGGGGGGGGGAGGATTCAGGAGGGAGGAGAAGGTGGCAAAGAGCTTCCTAGGGTTAGAGGCGGATGCTTGGAATTTAGAGTGGTAGAAAGTGGCTTTAGCAGCAGAGACAGAGGAGGAAAATGTAGAGAGGAGGGAGTGAAAGGATGCCAGGTCCGCAGGGAGGCGAGTTTTCCTCCATTTCCGCTCGGCTGCCCGGAGCCCTGTTCTGTGAGCTCGCAATGAGTCGTCGAGCCACGGAGCGGGAGGGGGAGGACCGAGCCGGCCTGGAGGATAGGGGACATAGGGAGTCAAAGGATGCAGAAAGGGAGGAGAGGAGGGTTGAGGAGGCAGAATCAGGAGATAGGTTGGAGAAGGTTTGAGCAGAGGGAAGAGATGATAGGATGGAAGAGGAGAGAGTAGCGGGGGAGAGAGAGCGAAGGTTGGGACGGCACGATACCATCCGAGTAGGGGCAGTGTGGAAGGTGTTGGATGAGAGCGAGAGGGAAAAGGATACAAGGTAGTGGTCGGAGACTTGGAGGGGAGTTGCAATGAGGGGATGGTGTTGGGGATGGTGTTCTTCGGCTTGCACGCCTGCCCCATTTTCCGCCAAACATAACGATGTTCATTATGGCCAAACAGTTCTATTTTTGTTTCATCAGACCAGAGGACATTTCTCCAAAATGTATGATCTTTGTCCCAATGTGCAGTTGCGAACCGAAGTCTTGCTTTTTCATGGCGGTTTTGGAGCAGTGGCTTCTTTCTTGCTGAGCGGACTTTCATGTTATGTCGATATAGGACTCGTTTTACTGTGGATATAGATACTTTTGTACCTGTTTCCTCCAGCATCTTCCAGCATCCTCCAGCAAGGTCCTTTGCTGTTCAGGGATTGATTTTCACTTTTCGCACCAAAGTACGTTCATCTCTAGGGAACAGAACGCGTTTCCTCCCTGAGCGGTATGACGGCTGCGTGGTCCCATGGTCTTTATACTTGCATACTATTGTTTGTACAGATGAACGTTGTACCTTCAGGCATTTGGAAATTGCTCCTAAGGATGAACCAGACTTGTGGAGGTCTTAGCTGATTAGCTGGTCTTTTTTCTGAGGTTTTAGCTGATTTCTTTTGATTTTCCCGTGATGTCAAGCAAAGGGGCACTAAGTTTGAAGGTAGGCCTTGAAATACATCCACAGGTACACCTCCAATTGACTCAAGTTATGTCAATTAGTCTATCAGAAGCTTCATAAGCCATTTTTTTACCTTTATTTTACTAGGCAAGTCAGTTAAGAACAAATTCTTATTTTCTTTATTTGTTTCTTATTTTCAAGCCATGACATCATTGTCTGGAATTTTCCAAGCTGTTTAAAGACACAGTCAACTTAGTGTATGTAAACATCTGCCCCACTGGAATTGTGATACAGTGAATTCTAATTGAAATAATCTGTCTGTAATCAATTGTTGGAAAAATTACTTGTGTTATGTGTTATGCCAAAACTATAGTTTGTTAAACAAGAAATATCTGGAGTGGTTGAAAAACAAGTTTTAATGACTTAAAACTAAGTGTATGTAAACTTCCGACTGCAATTGTACGTTCATCTCAAGTGGCTTGCAGTTCAGAACAAGCTGTATCCATAGCAGCAGCCCAGGAAACTATAGAGACTTACGGATGTAAGGTGGGCATGCAGATACATGGCATGCCGTAATGTGAGGGACATGCTTCCAGCAGTTCTGAGAGTGCTACAGGATATCACACTTGAAAATAGTGTTGATATATCAGTGGAGGCAAGGGGCCTTCTTTCTCAGATAGATTTACATTTCATTGTGCTTTTGGTTACCTTTTTGTAAAGTGCTTGGTGATGCCAAATGTCTTTCTGACATTCTCCAACCAAGCTTTCTTGACCTAGCAAGGGCTATAGATCTAGTAGGTGCCCTTACAGACACATTACAGGACTACAGAAGTGAGGGTTACATTGGAGAACTATTGATGATGAGCACCGTATGACAGATAAATAGTGACCAAAGTGATGGGGAGAGGTTCCAAAGAGCAATCTTTTACCAGGTGCTTGACAGACTCAGCTGAGCTGCAGAGGCGTTTTTCAAAGAAGAATTGAGAGATAATGCAAGGGGTCCAGTCTCTCAACCCAAAGAGTACAACATTCTTGAATGAGGAGCCTCTCTTTGCCTTTGCTCAGACCTTTCGGGACAGATTTAGAGGACCTCAAACATGAAGTTCATCAAACCAAGCGTCTTCTTGATAGGAGAGAGAAAAGTGGAAGGGACAGACCGTCTAGTCTCCTTGACTTTGTTGTGTTTCTAGAACCTTATAAAGAGGACTTCCATGAGCTATTTCGACTTTGTAAGATTTCTGTTGTTACACAAGTCAGCAGTGCTTCTTGCGAGAGAAGCTTCTCAGCTTTAAAAACGGATTAAAACTCACTTTAGGACAACAATGGTTGATGACCGGTTAAGTCACCTCGGAAATTCTCAGTGTTGAGTCAAGGAGGGCACGCTCCCTCAACATGGATGAGTTTGTGAAACATTTTGCCAGTTCTCACCAGGACCGCAGATTTATGCTGTTTTAAATCTACCTAGGATAATTTGGCACTTAGGCGGTCCCTCTGGTCATGATTAAAAGCTGCACTGTGTACTAGCTAGTACACTGACATTCTAAAATTATAAATCCAAAGGGTGTCATGTCAGACAGATTTAATTTGGTCTTGATCAGGCCAATTCCAAAACTTTTCTTTGCTATTAGTTAACAATTTATATGAGCATAAATATGATACTGCAAGTTTGTAATATTGATGGACACCAAAATGATTTATATTTTTCAAGTCCATTTTGTCTTGATACCTGGTACTTCAAATTGCAGTGTTTTTTTGTAAATGTACTTTTTTTTTGTAAATAAACTATGCAATGTATGTTACACACAAATACTATCTTCTCTCCTTGGTTGTTGCGCTTTATTTTCAGAAAATATTTTGGATGTTCAACACAATCAACACACAGATTATATATTAATGAAAACAGAGTGACCCAAGTCTCTCCAGTATGTATGTACAGTGTGTGTGAGAGAGAGAGATAGAGAGAGAGAAATTGAGCTGCAGTTCCAAGGTAGTGACTATTCAGAATAGTCAATGACTACTCGACAGTGACTATTCATAGTATGTTAAAGAATTCTAGTGAAGGTTCCCTTTTGGACCACACTATCTGCCACGTTGAAAATCTCCGGGTTAAGTTAATTATCACTTCTACCTCTAATCAGCAATCATAGGATTCATTCATACTCCTTAGATGCTAGGCTAGGGTTACACACAAATGTTCTGCCTTGGTCTATGGACCCCCTGAGGTTGCCTTGGCCACCCCGTGGCCACCCCATGTATAAAACTCTAGTTCCACCACTGTCTGTATATCAAAGACTTGATCGAAAAATGGGACACGGACAAGTGAATGACAGTTCTTGCATTTGTATCAGTTTGTATGAATAAGTGGTTACTCTCTGCCTCCTTCTTTCCACTCCTCTCCTCTTTTGACCTCACCCTCTCACCTTCCCCCCCTACTCACAAGGCAGGCAATACGCTCGACCTCATCTTTACTAGATGCTGTTCTTCCACTAACCTCATTGCAACTCCCCTCCAAGTCTCCGACCACTACCTTGTATCCTTTTCCCTCTCGCTCTCATCCAACACTTCCCACACTGCCCCTACTCGGATGGTATCGCGCCGTCCCAACCTTCGCTCTCTCTCCCCCGCTACTCTCTCCTCTTCCATCCTATCATCTCTTCCCTCTGCTCAAACCTTCTCCAACCTATCTCCTGATTCTGCCTCCTCAACCCTCCTCTCCTCCCTTTCTGCATCCTTTGACTCTCTATGTCCCCTATCCTCCAGGCCGGCTCGGTCCTCCCCTCCCGCTCCGTGGCTTGATGACTCATTGCGAGCTCACAGAACAGGGCTCCGGGCAGCCGAGCGGAAATGGAGGAAAACTCGCCTCCCTGCGCACCTGGCATCCTTTCACTCCCTCCTCTCTACATTTTCCTCCTCTGTCTCTGCTGCTAAAGCCACTTTCTACCACTCTAAATTCCAAGCATCTGCCTCTAGCCCTAGAAAGCTCTTTGCCACCTTCTCCTCCCTCCTGAATCCTCCTCCCCCCCCTCCTCCCTCTCTGCAGATGACTTCGTCAACCATTTTGAAAAGAAGGTCGACGACATCCGATCCTCGTTTGCTAAGTCAAACGACACCGCTGGTTCTGCTCACACTGCCCTACCCTGTGCTCTGACCTCTTTCTCCCCTCTCTCTCCAGATGAAATCTCGCGTCTTGTGACGGCCGGCCGCCCAACAACCTGCCCGCTCGACCCTATCCCCTCCTCTCTTCTCCAGACCATTTCCGGAGACCTTCTCCCTTACCTCACCTCGCTCATCATCTTATCCCTGACCGCTGGCTACGTCCCTTCCGTCTTCAAGAGAGCGAGAGTTGCACCCCTTTGAAAAAACCTACACTCGATCCCTCCGATGTCAACAACTACAGACCAGTATCCCTTCTTTCTTTTCTCTCCAAAATTCTTGAACGTGCCGTCCTTGGTCAGCTCTCCCGCTATCTCTCTCAGAATGACCTTCTTGATCCAAATCAGTCAGGTTTAAAGACTAGTCATTCAACTGAGACTGCTCTTCTCTGTATCACGGAGGCGCTCCGCACCGCTAAAGCTAACTCTCTCTCCTCTGCTCTCATCCTTCTAGACCTATCGGCTGCCTTCGATACTGTGAACCATCAGATCCTCCTCTCCACCCTCTCCAAGTTGGGCATCTCCGGCGCGGCCCATGCTTGGATTGCGTCCTACCTGACAGGTCGCTCCTACCAGGTGGCGTGGCGAGAATCTGTCTCCTCACCACGCGCTCTCACCACTGGTGTCCCCCAGGGCTCTGTTCTAGGCCCTCTCCTATTCTCGCTATACACCAAGTCACTTGGCTCTGTCATAACCTCACATGGTCTCTCCTATCATTGCTATGCAGACGACACACAATTAATCTTCTCCTTTCCCCCTTCTGATGACCAGGTGGCGAATCGCATCTCTGCATGTCTGGCAGACATATCAGTGTGGATGACGGATCACCACCTCAAGCTGAACTTCGGCAAGACGGAGCTGCTCTTCCTCCCGGGGAAGGACTGCCCGTTCCATGATCTCGCCATCACGGTTGACAACTCCATTGTGTCCTCCTCACAGAGCGCCTTGGCGTGATCCTGGACAACACCCTGTCGTTCTCAACTAACATCAAGGCGGTGGCCCGTTCCTGTAGGTTCATGCTCTACAACATCCGCAGAGTACGACCCTGCCTCACACAGGAAGCGGCGCAGGTCCTAATCCAGGCACTTGTCATCTCCCGTCTGGATTACTGCAACTCGCTGTTGGCTGGGCTCCCTGCCTGTGCCATTAAACCCCTACAACTCATCCAGAACGCCGCAGCCCGTCTAGTGTTCAACCTTCCCAAGTTCTCTCACGTCACCCCGCTCCTCCGCTCTCTCCACTGGCTTCCAGTTGAAGCTCGCATCCGCTACAAGACCATGGTGCTTGCCTACGGAGCTGTGAGGGGAACGGCACCTCAGTACCTCCAGGCTCTGATCAGGCCCTACACCCAAATAAGGGCACTGCGTTCATCCACCTCTGGCCTGCTCGCCTCCCTACCACTGAGGAAGTACAGTTCCTGCTCAGCCCAGTCAAAACTGTTCGCTGCTCTGGCCCCCCAATGGTGGAACAAACTCCCTCACGACGCCAGGACAGCGGAGTCAATCACCACCTTCCAGAGACACCTGAAACTCCACCTCTTTAAGGAATACCTAGGATAGGATAAAGTAATCCTTCTCATCCCCCCCCCTTAAAATATTTAGATGCACTATTGTAAAGTGGTTGTTCCACTGGATGTCATAAGGTGAATGCACCAATTTGTAAGTCGCTCTGGATAAGAGCGTCTGCTAAATGACTTAAATGGAAATGAAAGATATGTAGACCTTCCAAACACAGACAGAATGTTGTTCTACAGTCTTTGTTTAACAATGGCAAAAAGTCCAAAAATAATATTAAAAAGTTCTTGAGGAATGTTCTGTTGTACCCCCATGGCAGACACGCTCTCAGGGATCCAATCCAGTGTTCGCAGCAGGCCTCTTCGAGATAGTATTGTACTGAGTGATAGACAAAGATTGTCCGATTGTGCTGAGGTTCCATAGGGCCAAGTACAATAAACCTCAATACCTCTCAAAAAAATTATTAAACTAAATCACAATGAAGCCACAATAGAACTAAGGAAAGGAGTATAATAATATCAAAGCAAAAACAAATCTATAATGGGGGAAATAGTAAATAGATTTAAACAAACTTAAAGGGAAAGTTTTGATACAGTAATTTAAACCAAAATAAATGGCGAAACAGGATAGTGGCTCAAGTAATGTTATCTGGTATCAATAAAGGCCCATGTCTATTCAGGAATGTTCAGGTTTTCAATGGTCTTTGTAGTAACTATAGTGACCCAAATAGTTCAGATGTGAGCTGGGAGTGTTCTGGCAGAAAAGTCTCTATAATCCACAATGACTTGTCGAGTGTGATCTAAAGGAATTTTACCTGGTTGTGAGTCTATACTGGTGTGGATGGAAAGAGAGGTAGGCAACTTAACTTAGGGAAGGGTGAACGTACATTAACGAGTGTAGCACAAAGCAGTAGAGAATTTCAGCAGGCAGTGTTATCAGATGTTATCAAATGTTGGAAATGACTCCTTGGAGAGGTACTTAGCTTTGGGAAGGGTGAAAGAGTTGCAGACTTTATATTTGTCTGGGTTAAAAACCCATACCAGGAGAATTAGGTTCTTGGCATATACTGTAATACAATGTACAGTATGGGGGCAGCTTCTAATAGATTCACAGTCACCTCCGTGACATACTGTACCTTTCATAACCAAAGCCCTGTTAGTATTTCTTGCTCACGTTGCTAGACAATCCAACCCTTTTGTCAGAGCCAATGATAATAATGGGAAATTCACACCATATTGCATTGACTGTAATGCACCTTTGCTGTACAACAACAGGTTTCTTACTGCTCCTTTCTGGTGATTTTACCCCTCCACCTGAAATGCAATAACAAAAACATGAATAGCAACGTGCCTACTCAGTCAGTAACTTCGCTAACTAATGAAACACTAATGTGTGCATGTACAAGCCTATTCTTTATCAGCCAAATTGTACCAAAACAGCCTCTTTGCTACTTTTTCAGTTACCAATTCATCAATAAACAGTCAGGGGAGATAGTTAACTAGTTTTGAAAAAGCGTTCAATCGTCAGTAGTAAGTTTTTAAAATAGAATTCCATCAGCAGAGAGATGCGTGCCCGACACTTAATTTCTTGCTCTCACTTCCAATTTCTGGGCACGCACCAATTTCCTCTGACCTCTCAACTATCTCTCAGCTCCTCGACATTTATTATCTGAACTTTCAACTCTTCACGCACGCTCAACATTATTCTCAGTGTTCTCGACATGCCTCCCTGCTTCTTTTGAATTGTAAGAGGAAAATGACGCCGTAGATTCGAATCACACGTTCCTGCACCTGCAACGATTTAATAACTACTTCACCGCAGCATTCTGATTCTAAAGAATCTCTGGAAGCAATCACAAGCCGTGTTCAGCTAATCATTTTTGGAATCTCTTTAGGAAGCCAATGGACATGCCACGGTCCTTCACAGCCAATATTGAAACTGGAAAGGGTTAAGACTAATGTGCAATTTGAGCAGTGTTCCCATTCAGGCTAAATCTAAGTCCATTACCAGAGTTGTATTTCTACAGAGAGGCTCGGGCAAATCCTTTAATGGCACTGGGATTGCCTGTAAAACACAACAAGCTTGTTACTACCACCAGTCCTTTATATTCATGTCACCTCAGCTCTAATAGTGTTTTCAACTCAACATTTCTGACTCCACTGATCAGAAAACGTTGTTGTACATTTGGTGGTTTTATGGTTTCTCAGATGCATCAAATCTTTACACCATCTAAGGTATCAACTTTAAAACGACGCGTCTACTAATCAGCTGAATAACCTTGCTATGTTTTATCAGCATTTCTGTCAGTACTGAAGGGTTAAGTATATTTCAATTTTAATTAATTAATTATTTGTATGAATTCTGATTGCTTCTTTCCTGGATTCAAACCTATAATTACTTTGCAGACTCAATAGATCCCAATGGCAAGACACATTTTGACACATTCTCAACATGTACAATGCTACTATTGCATGTGCACATGACCCTCAAGTTCCCAAGTATGTTTCGTCTTGTTCATGTTGTCAAACGGCCTAGCCTGTAGGCACACATATTTCCACAACATCTGCTGTGCAACCTGAGGATCACAGAGCAATATTTATTTATTTCCATTCATTCATAACCCTCCATTGCACACGTAAATCATAATGTTATCTAGTTCCCAGTTCAGCATCAGAAGGAACTAACTGAATCCCATTGCTTGTTTTCATCAAATAAAAAAATACAGCAAAAACCCAACGTGTTGATTTAAAATAAAGATAGAAGAGATGTGAATGTGCAACGTCGTCTCTGAGCATTTCATATTATTCTCTATGTAAATCTGAGACACTCCATTTTTAGTATGATATGCTATGTTTCGTATATAAATGTGTGGATGTCCATCATTCATTTCGTATGATATGTTACGAATTACAATTTGTACAATATGTTACGAATTTGCTAAACATGTCATATGTTATGCATTCTTAAATTGTTGTAGCTAATGTTAACTCTGCATTAGGGTTAAGCTTAGGAGTTAGGTTAAAGGGTTAAGGTTAGGGAAGGGTTAGCCAAAAGGGTTAGGGTTAGGGGAAGGGTTGGCAAAGTAGCTAAAAAGTAGTAAGTAGTTGCAAAGTTGCTAATTAGCTAAACTGATGAAGTCATCCGTGATGAGATTTAAACTCCGCCTCCTTTGGGTTGCTAGAAATTTGTGCTATACACCAAACCTTCCACCCAGACTAATCACCCTCCTTTAGTTTTTGCCTTAAGTAACCTTATCTTAAGTAACCATACCAAATTTAACATATAATACTAATTTGAGTGTCCCGGATTTACATTTACTATGCTACGTCTAGTCTATCAGACCAGGCTGAAATGTGAGGTCAGATGACCAGTTCACTGGCATTCATGGACAGACAGCTTAGCTGCTGACTGGCACATACAGACTGGAAGCTAAAGAGATTAGTTGTGATACCCCGTTTTTGCCAAAAGTTCCTTGGCAGAGCTAGCTTAGTTGGTGGTGGGTGGCACTCTCTCACTTTTCTTCAATGTCCTCCACATATTAGGGTTATTACGCACTGTTTTCCTGAAGCAAGGGGGTAAGAAAATGTATGCGGGCTCCCTTTTGGAAGTGAGTGAAATGTGTGGAGGACTAAGGGGGGAACAATGTACCCCTCTCTCGCTGCAATTTACGATGCCTCAGGTCAGGGGATGGGCCTTACATATCAGAGAAATAGGTTTTGGTTTCATACTGCATCAAAACCTTTTCTTCCACTGGCCTTGGATCTCCTCTCTGTCACAGTCACACTGCTTTTCTTCTCCCATTCCCAAAATAACACCATATTACTAAATCCTCGTAATCACACTGCCTGTTCAGCTTGCAGTGCTTCTTCATATAGTGGGCTGTCTCTAGTTTTTTAGAAAGGAACTTAGTCTGGCTGCAATAATATCCATATTTCCTTATCCACTGTCTGTTACTAAGATGAGATGATTAACTGCAAACTCTGTCCACTACAAACTACACTGATATTTCACGTTTAAGAAATATTTATTATATTTTGTTGATTGTAAAGGAGTCTCAAATGAACCTGAGATGGTTCAAAAATAAACAGTCACTTTTTTTTTGTAGATTTCTGTTTAAGACTACTAAGATCCATGCCAATGTTTGCCAATCACAATTGCATTAATCAACTTTATAGTCTGAGAAGGTTGTTACATTTTAAATGGACTGTACAGTAGCACGGCCATCCAATTTAAATCGCAGATCTACCACTCTAATTAGCTCCATTTAGTGTTCTAATGTGATGGAAGTTTTCCAAGGCTGTGCTGGTCCCTCCTCTAAATGATTTAATGACTGTTGCATGTGTAATATGAGGCACATAAATAGCCATTCTTCCTGAGTGCCTGGCTGAAACATTGGCCATTACTTACAGTTTGAAAATGAGTTCCCGCTTATCTGCTCCTGATTACATTTTTCCTAAGCTTCATGTTTCTAGTACTGCGCTGGATCGGCACGCTCTGTCACGGGGCTAAACCGTACCCTTTAGAGTCAGAGTAGTGGTCACCTGCACATCTGAGTCATTTAATTCAGATGTATCTCAGTAACATCATGCTTGCACACATCAGATGACATATTTGTTATATTTACCCGTGTAGTGTAGCGCTGATCACATAACCCACGCATCAACGTACTTTGTTCCATGGTCACTTGTAACTTTTGTTTGCAGTCTTGAAAGGCCTACCAGCATGCATTCATTTGGTCACACCATCCTTGCGCCTATCTTTGAGCAGAGTAGAGCTCCTCCTGGCAGACCATGATGGAAATTTGATGCAGAAGCATGTAGTGTTTAGGCCCCTAGACAAATGACCATAGCCTAAAAAACTGTTATATCTAGTATCATGATTTTCAAGATTGTCATTTTAATTTTCTGTTTTTGTCCTGCAATATTCCTCCCTGGATTTTGGAACTCCAAAATATCTCGTAAATAAATACATGGTGATTCCATATCGCTGTGTCCGCTCCAATGCTGTTAAACATCTGGACCAACCCAACACATTTGTTTTCCATGCCAAGTGTCTCTCTCTGCCTGCCTCTCTCCTGGCTACCTCTTACATGCACACATAGGCAAGAGCTAGGTTTTCCAGTGCAGGTGACACTACAGCTGCTTCACACCTCTGTTAGCCAACTTCCATGCTCTAGTCAGAGCTGGAGATGAGCTGTCCAAAGACTACAAAATAGAGAGGTGGGAAACTCACTATACTGAATCAAAATTTAAACGCAACATGCAGCAATTTCAAAGATTTTACTGAGCAACAGTTCATAAGGAAATCAGTCAATTTAAATAAATGTATTACACATGACTGGGAATACAGATATAGTATGTACCTGTAGGTCACAGATACCTTAAAAAAAAAAGGTAGAGGCGTAGATCAGAAAACCAGTCAGTATCTGGTGTGACCACCATTTGCCTCATGCAGCGTGACGCATCTCCTTTGCATAGAGTTGATCAGACTGTAAATTGTGGCCTGTGGCATGTTTCCCACTCCTCTTAAATGACTGTGTGAAGTTGCTGGATACTTGAGGGGAACTGGGACATTGGTGGAAACTGTCATGGAAACAAAGTTGATTCAACCAGTTTTTGCCCAGTAGGATGTTTACCCTTTACCTGAGTTCAGTGACTTTCAACGTGGCACTGTCATAGGATGCCCCATTTTCAACAAGTCAGTTCATATATATTTCTGCCCTGCTAGAGCTGCCCCAGTCAACTGCAAGTGCTGTTATTGTGAAGTGGAGACATCTTGGAGCAACAGCGGCTCAGCCACAAAATGGTAGGTCACACAAGCTCACAGAAAGGGGCCGTCGGTTGCAACACTCATTACCGACTTCCAAACTGCCTTTGGATGCAAACTCCTCACCAGAACTGTTCGCCAAGAGCTTCGTGAATTTTTATTTTATTTTTAATTTTACCTTTATTTAACCAGGCAAGTCAGTTAAGAACACATTCTTATTTTCAATGATGGCCTGGGAACAGTGGGTTAACTGCCTGTTCAGGGGCAGAACGACAGATTTGTACCTTGTCAGCTCGGGAGTTTGAACTCGCAACCTTCCGGTTACTAGTCCAACTCTCTAACCACTAGGCTACGCTGGGTTTACATGGCCGAGCAGTCGCACACTAGCCTAAGATCACCATGCGCAATACCAAGCGTCGATTGGTGTGCTGTAAATCTGGCCGCCTTTGGACTCTGGAGCAGTGGAAATGCGTTCTCTGGAGTGATGAATCAAGCTTCACCATCTGGCAGTCCGACGGACAAATCTGGGTTTAGCAGATGCCAGGAGAACGCTACCTCCCTGGTGGAGGAGGAATACTGGTCTGTGGCTGTTTTTCATGGTTCGGGCTAGGCCCCTTTGCCCTTCACTGGATCTATCTTAATGCTCCAGCAAACAATGACATTCCAGACAATTCTGTGCTTCCAACTTTTTGGCAACAGTTTGGGGAAGGCCATTTCCTGTTTCAGCATGAGAATGGTCTATATAGAAATGGTTTGTAGAGATCAGTGCGGAAGAACTTGACTGGAATGCATTGAGCCCTGACCTCAACCCCATCGAACACCTTTGGGACGGATTGGAACACGGACTGCGAAACAGGCGTAATCGCCCAACATCACCTCACTAATTGTCTTGTGGCTGAATGGAAGCATGTCACCGCAGCAATGTTCCAACATCTAGTGGAAAGCCATCCCAGAAGAATGTAGGCTTTTATAGGGGGACCAATTCCATTTTAATGCCCATGATTTTGGAATGAAGATGTTCGACGAGTAGGTGTCCACATACTGTTGGTCATGTAGTGTATATGAAACCTGGTCAAAAGTATTGTACCATTTATTAAGGAATAGGGTACAATTTGGCATGCAGGCATTCAGAACAGAGCCCCCTATCTTCATTGTTGAGTCAACCTGGCTCGCTGCTGGTACGGCCATCACATCTCAGTAGCAGAACACAGTGGTAAAACAGGAGAAAGGCCTCACCCACTTATTAGGAGAGAGGAGCATAGGGCAGCACTGAACTCCGTATGGGCTCATTAAAGCAGATCTGCTGCAGACTAGTTGACATTATTTAAGATGTCTCTATATTTATAACTGGCTGATGGGCTGAAGGTGGGGAGCAATGTGGCTTGAGAAACAGGCGCTCCAAGATTAAAATAGGACAGGAGGTCTCTCCCCCTAACCCCCTCTCCCCATATCACTTCTCATCCTTACACGCTTAGCTGATCTATTTCAGGAGTGTGTGTGCATGCATGCATGCATGCGTGTGTGTGTGTGTGTGTGTGTGTGTGTGTCTATGTGAAGGCTTAGAGTAAGACTGCTGTGACACAAGTTGTCGTTGATAGGGGTTCACGGGAGGACTGTGGCTGTCAGGATGGCTCAGTCTGCCTGTTTGTCACCGACAGCAGCCTTCCTGCCTGTCTCACGACCGACCGACCCCCAGACTGGGTGCTGTTCATTAAAAATCACACCGGGTCCGTGGAAGACTGACAGGTGACAGGGCATGCTGTGGGTGCTCTCTTCTCTCTCTCTCTCCATCCATATCTCTCTTTCTCACCTTCTCTCTCACTCTCTCTTTGTCCATCTCTTTCCATCTTACCCTCTTGCTCTCTCTCTCTGGCTCTCTCTTTCTCCATCTTCCTCTCTCCTTCTGTCTCTCTCTCTCCATCCATCCATCTCTCTCTAGTCTGCCACCTGAACTGCTCATTAGCAGAACGTGTATTTCAATCCTCCAGGGGTGAGTCCAATGCCACTGAACCCCTGCTGTTAGTTCTCTGAGTGAGTGAGTGAGTGAGTGAGTGAGTGAGTGAGTGAGTGAGTGAGTGAGTGAGTGAGTGAGTGAGTGAGTGGACGTGTTTTACTATACTTGTGGGCACCAGAAGTCCCCACAAGAATAGTAAACAAACACATATTTGACCAACTGGGGACATTTTGTTGGTCCCCACAATGTCAAATGCTATTTCTAGGGGTTTAGGGTTAAGGTTAGAGTTAGAATTAAGTTTAGGGTTAGGAGCTTGTGTTAGGTTTAGGGTTAAGGTTAGGCTTTTGGGTTAAGGTTAGGGTTGAGGTTAGGGTTATAATTAGACCAACTTGGAATTCCAACACATAATCAGACAATCCAACACATTATTATGTTCTGCTTACAATATTTCAAGGAAGGGAGAGAAAGTACATGCAGTGCAAACTATCAATTAGTCAAACTATCAATTATTTCCTATGGCCCAATGAAGAACGACATTAAATTGAAACAAGTTGGCTGGATTGGCTGATGACTGTGATTATAATTATTTGACCATGCTGGTCATTTATGAACATTTGAACATCTTGGCCATGTTCTGTTATAATCTCCACCCGGCACAGCCAGAAGAGGACTGGCCACCCCTCATAGGCTGGTTCCTCTCTAGGTTTTGGCCTTTCTAGGGAGTTTTTCATAGCCACCGTGCTTCTACACCTACATTGCTTGCTGTTTGGGGTTTTAGGCTGGGTTTCTGTACAGCACCTTGACATATCAGCTGATGTAAGAAGGGCTATTTGATTTGATTTGATTATTTGACTCGATGTCATGTGGATTCTTGTCTAAGTGTGAAGTCATTTGACTGAATGAATGACTGAATGAATGAAATGTTATTTTCGTGTCAAATCGCCAATTGGCAACCCATCCCTTATGGGATTAATTGACACATTAACAATGTTACAATAATTCACTGTGGTAATTAAATGATCATTCTTCCTCCAACGTTCTCTGCATTGTGCATCATATGAAGTGAAAAAAATAAAATACATCAATACATAGTAGTCAGGTTATCCAGACAATAATTACATCCCTAGAAAAGTACAATATTATACATACACAAAGAGAAGATTCATATGGTAGACAAGCCTATACGCAATCTATATACACACACCATTAACCACATAGAAGATACATATTTTTACTATTTATGTATAGGTAGACCTTTTTCTTTTATTCCATCCTTTATGTAAATATTCCACAAATGGAAATACACAATGGACAAAAAAACATTTACATTTCTCCTCATCACTCAGCCACATAATGCCAAGGTATATCTGGTGTACTTTCTGGAATAAGAGAAAACGTATTTCGTGGTAGAAAGGGCTATGGAGGATAAAATGAGTTACATTCTCTATTTTTTCGAGGTCACATGTCCTGCTGACTCTCTTGTGACAGTGATGGTCATTTGCCTGTTATGCTGTCTGACTATCGTGTGAGGGTGCTGGTCATTTGATTATCCTGCTGTGTGGTCCCAGTAGAGTTGAGCTGATTGCACAGATCACTGGATTTCATAGGGATTCATTTTAGAGTTTAGAAGTGGGCAGGGAGAGGAAGGGGTGTTTAGAGGGATGTGTTATGTCAACACGCAAGGCGGGCAGCCTTCAAAGCCAAAGCCTGATCTGACCCATGTTGTGTTGTTCAGACACTAGCAGCCTGACAGATTGGGATGAGCGTGTGGAGCCAGATTGGGACGAGAGTGTGGAGCTATCCATCAGAGCCCATGAAACACTAGCTTGTGTTTTTATTTTTCTGCCCTCATTCCTTCTCTCTGTTTTTACATTCTCTCCCTCTCTGTCTCTCTCTGTCTCTCTGTCTCTCTGTCTCTCTGTCTCTCTGTCTCTCTGTCTCTCTCTCTCTCTCTCTCTCTCTCTCTCTCTCTCTCTCTCTCTCTCTCTCTCTCTCTCTCTCTCTCTCTCTCTCTCTCAGCTCTCCATTTAAACGTGGCTCAGGACAGCTGCCCCAGGCATCTGAATGGACGGGTCCATTTGAATGAGAGTCATTCACTGGCCACTTATTTTTTTGGATGGGTGGTTTGTTGAGCATCCAAATGCTGCTTCAACCAGATGTGTTAAGTGCACTGTAGAGCACACGCGGTGTGCAGTGGCCCCTCTTATCAACCCCTTTACCCATGGATGTATTGAGACAATATCACCATATTAAATCATTTTCATCACCCTAGATTCCTATTGAATGAGGAATTGTCTTCGTTGCATCACTGTTTAATGCACAGTGTTAGCCTTCATACATAGAGTGGGCAGGGATGGTTACCAGTGTGACACTGAGCTTCTGTGATCGACCAGGCTGCACCAATATTATCATAATAAGCCACTCATCTTCAGTGGGAAAACTAGATTTTTTTTCCGCCCACTCTTATTTCCAGATATGTTGTAAAAAGAAAACTTGTTGGCCGGGATACCTGTAATTTTTTGTTGTTGCTGTATTATGGATTATCTGAAAGGTAAACGAATGGACTACCAGCCATACTTGTTTAGTCATAACAAAGAATGGGACAGCTTCTGTCATGCCCTGGCCATAGAGAGGCTTTTTATTCTCTATTTTGGTTAGGCCAGGGTGTGACTAGGGTGGACATTCTGTCCTTTTTTCTATGTTTTTGTGTTTCTTTGTTTTTGGCCGGGTATGGTTCTCAATCAGGGACAGCTGTCTGTCATTGTCTCTTATTGAGAACCATACTTAGGTAGCTCTTGCCCACATGGGTTTTGTGGGTAGTTGTTTTCTGTTTTTGTGTCTGCACCAGACAGAACTGTTTCGGTTTCATTCATTCTCTTAGTTGTTTTATTATTCCGTTTTCAGTTCAAAATAAAAAGATGAACACGTACCACGCTGCACCTTGGTCCTCACCTTCTTCAACCCATGACACATGACCTGTGAAACTGCACATTTTACACTACCTTGATACCGAGTAGCTAAAACAAACCAAGTCTAAACATATCTGTAATGCGAAGCCTCTCCTTATCATTCCCATTGAGATCCGTTCATTCGCATGCTTCCTGCTTTTGTCATGTGGTTGCATGGTGTTAAAGCTGTGGCTTAGGTTATTTATCTCCATATTCCACTGCATGTATTTTCTTGTTCAAAATTCAATGTAGGATTTGCTACAGTATAAGATTAAAGACTAAAGTGAATTGGCATTGACATTAAAACGGTCTACACAGCCAATGCACAACAACGGTCAATCTGACACACAGTATGGCGCGTATTCACAGTTCTCTGGTAGGAATAAAATGTTAACAGTGATCCTGTGGGTTTCAGCACGGACACACACTCCTGTTGTTTTACCTCCAGAGCCAGGAACACAGTATGCTGCCTCCTCAAATAAAAAACAAACCCATCCAAAAACCACTAAAGAAACAATTCCCACCTGTCTGTCAAAGCAGTTCGACACCCAGCAACAGCTTAATGGTATTAGCATATCCTCTGAAGCTTGGGGAGTCATATACAGAGTCAAAGGGGTCAGTCTTGTGTACTAAGGCACACATGTTCTGCTCTTTATCACTACATAAAACAAAATAGTGGAGAGAGAAACCAAGAGATCAACTTTTCCCTGTGCATATGTTATCCTTCCTGTTATGTCACTTCTCTGATTATCATGTTACAATGTCCTTGCTAGCATACTCTTCCTGATGCATGCCCGAATACCTGACCTCATTCCAAGTAGTATGCTAGCCGACTACGTTGGAACATGGTACAGCGCTATACTCTGCCTAAACAAAGCAAGAGGAACAAGAAGCTTCAATTACAAACGGGTAATGAACAAGACCTTACTTGAAAAGCAAGAGGGATGGATAGAGGCAGGAGGAGCTAGAACAAAGGCAAGTCCCAAGGCCATGCTGTGTCCAAAATGGCACCCTATTACCTATTAGTTACGTCCCTTGGTCAAAAGTAGTGCACTACATAGGGAATAGGGTGCCATTTCAGATGCCGCCTCTGTTTTTGATGGAGGTGGAACAGCTTGCCTTCTCCTCTGAGACTCAAAGAAGCATGACAGTCTCAGCTGCTTCTCCTTCCCGGAATGCATGGAACATGGAACATGGAAAATGTCTGAACCACACCAATACAACTTTGAATGTGCATATGGACATTAGGAAATAGCCAGTGTTGTAGACGTGGTGTTGCCTTACTCAATGCTGTGCTATGTCACGTTCATCTCTCGTCTATCAGGTAAACTGGTCACATACTTTGTGAAACAACAAAACCCTCAGAAGTCACACAGATGTGTAGTCTTTTCTCTACTTGCTTTCGCTTCCATTTCAGTCAGGTTAAAGTGTGACAAGTCTTTCTTCCCTTTATTTCACACTATTTATCAGATTTCAAAATGCAGAATTGGCATTAAATTGAACGTTATTTGTCTCGTAAAGCCATTTATGTCTAGTTAATCTAAATGTAGCATGTCCTATTGTGTTTCATAATACATATACTCAGATTGCTGCAGATTCCGACTGCATCACTAAATCAACCAAATCTTGGCTATCTGAAACGATCTATCACCAAGAAACGCTAGCTAAAATTAAATGGCTTAAGATTGTATAAACAAGTACAAAATGGGATAGTTATTATGGCACAATGCTCTGAATATTTTTTTTAAAGGTGGTCTAAGTGGTTTTTACGTCTGTGAAAAGTAGAACAAGTTAGGACAGCTGCCCCAGGCATGATGATCACCTGTGTTTTTCATAGTTAGCTACAGTAACAATGTTTCTGGTATGTGTTGTGCAGTTAGTTTGATAGAAGCAGTACAGTACCTGTGATATAAGTATAGCCTAGCTGTCAGCCCCTCTTCTCTCCTCTGTGCACTGTAATGGTCGGATATGATGTTATCCTCTTTCCAGCCTCTCGTGTGTGTGTGTGTGTGTGTGTGTGTGTGTGTGTGTGTGTGTGTGTGTGTGTGTGTGTGTGTGTGTGTGTGTGTGTGTGTGTGTGTGTGTGTGTGTGTGTGTGTGTGTGTGTGTGTGTGTGTGTGTGTGTGTGTGTGTGTGTGTGTGTGTGTGTGTGTGTGTGTGTGTGTGTGTGTGTGTGTGTGTGTGTGTGCGTGCGTGCGTGCGTTAGTCCATGCCCCGTTCTCCTCATCTGCCCTGTAATGAAGACGGACATCTCCAATGACATATCCCATTGGCAAACACAACACTGAGCTGATTACAGACGGGCCACATGCTTCAACAAACAGTAGAACCATCCATCTTGTTATGTCTATAGTGGAGTTCAGTCTTCTGTGTCGTGTTGTATGTGCGGGGTAAATAACATTGTGTTGTATGACTGAGAAAGAGAGAAGGTATATATATCTATATATTTTTTTTATGTTCCACTGTCTGATCAGCATCTCATTTGTTGCATTCAATGAAGCTTTGGACACTGTGATGATTTTAATGACGCACCAGTCCAACCCTGAAGAATGCACTGTGTGCCAAAATGTTGGTGTTTTATAAACATGAATTTATTGGGAGCATATATATAGAGTGACTTTCGACTTTATTTATAAATGTTTTTATAAATGATGCACTGCTCCTGATGTGCACGATGCTCAATGAGTGTTTCCCAAAACGTCATGTAGACAAAAGATGTCCACAAATGTTTAACTGTTTGGCTTAGTCACTGATTGGCCAGTAATGAGAGGAAAGAGGGAGGGATGGATGGTGAATAGCGTTATGCAGTGAATTTCTGTCTTTTAAATCCACTTGTGGATATGTGTTTCCATTGGTTCTGGGAGTGGTGCTGTGTTTTTGCCAGCTGTCTATGTCACGGAGAAGTGTGCGATTATATCACTTGAAGGAGGTTTATACAGGGTCACTCTGTATAAAGATGTGTGTGTGTGTGTGTGTGTGTGTGTGTGTGTGTGTGTGTGTGTGTGTGTGTGTGTGTGTGTGTGTGTGTGTGTGTGTGTGTGTGTGTGTGTGTGTGTGTGTGTGTGTGTGTGTGTGTGTGTGTGTGTGTGTGTGTGTGTGTGTGTGTGTGTGTGTGTGTGTGTTTACATGTGCGCGTGTCTATGTGTGTGTTGCACATTAAGGGAGACAAATAAAGTGCAGATGGAAAAATGGAACAAAATGGCCTCTGTGTCACATTAAGCTAAAAACACCCTGAATCAGAGATCAGACCACACATGACCTGCTGTCGTAAACACTTCATATTCAGTCGCTCAGCCAATTTAACCACACTGTAGTACACACACATACTTTAATGACGCTGGATTGGTGCTGTACAGTCTGATGTGCAGCTACAATGAAGGCACATCATGAAAGAGCACGGAGACTGCACAGCAGGACAAAATGCAAATGAGTACAGTGTAAAAGTAATCTCATCGTCCTATTCAAATAGCGTTGGACATCAAACCCAGACAGAGTGTTTTGATATGGAGACTTTTGGACTTTATGGCTATGCCTTGAGGGTCCTAGATGGATATACCAAGCTCCAGCTCCGGCTGCATCCCTGGCACATATATAGTAGTTAATAACCTACAATACAGCACATAAGTATGGTGGGAAAGGCACCAGCCCAATGGCAAAGTAAATTAAGTGCAGCTTATTAAGGCTTCAGAAAGCCTCCATGAGCACTACATAAATATGTAATAAATCATCTATAACAGTATGTGATGCTCTATACAAGGTTCATAAATGTGGCATAACTGTGTGACATAACCACTAATGTCAAATGTAACATAAACCTGTGCTAAAAGCACTGCTGAATGAAGGCTTTAGAAATCATATTAAATTCAGGCTTCACAAAGCAAGGAAAAACACATTTTCCATCCATTAAAATAACATAAAATTGATCAGAAATACAGTGTAGACATGGTTAATGTTGTAAATGACTATTGCAGCTGGAAACAGCTGATTTTTTTTATGTAATATCCACATAGGCGTGTGTTCCAATGGCATGTTGTGTTAGCTAATCCAAGTTTATCATTTTAAAAGGCTAATTTATCATTCGACAACCTTTTTGCAATTATATTAGCACAGTTGAAAACTGTTGTCCTGATTAAAGAAGCAATAAAACTGGCCTTCTTTATAGACTACAGCTTCAGCATTTGTGGGTTCGATTACAGGCTTAAAATGGCTAGAAACAAAGAACTTTCTTGTATTAATGTTAAGTGGTTTCAAATGTAAAGATAAAAGGGAAAGTATGGTTTAAACTTGTCTTGATTATATAACACAGTTAGGCCACATTTATTAACCCTTCATAAAGCATGACGTAGGGTTATAGATGATTTATGACACTTATGTATTGCCTATGAAGGCTTTATGGAGGCAACCATTTTAAATCATTAGCTTCATTGTCTAGAGAACATTCTGGAGGGAGAAAAACACATCTCATTTATCCTACCTGGCTGTTACTAATGTATTCCTGTTCGGTTGTTGCATAAAATGAAAGCTAGTGGTTAATCTCCATCAGGGCAATTAGCCCTCTTTTACATGTTCTCCTCTAACCAACGTAACATGGAGTTTATCCAAATATGCACCATGAAATAAATCCCAAAGGGAATATTGTATACATTCTCTGATCGCCTGTCAAGATCATAATATGTGTAAGGTATCCAAATGAAACATATCTGAAGACCACAGGTGTGTGAATGAAGGCACCAGGTGTGTCTGATTAATAAGACAGGTGCGTGACTGACAGGGCGAGTGGATTATTATTCCCATTCTACATCCCTCGTTGGGATGTGTCTTTCCAAGAGCTGCACACACACACGTGAGTGTAATTCATTCTAATATGACTGCATTTCATCAGGTGATAGTGTTGGAGCATTATAACTGATCTAACCACTTCATGTAGAGGTGTCAGTGTGGTTTATTTATCGGAATAAAACAGTTTACTTTAAAATAGCCATGCACTTTGTCTCTGCAGTATTGTATGTACAATTAGACCGTTTTTTTCTCTCACTTGTCTCTAGAATATAATTCACAATTTAACCTTGTGGCAATTGTCTTGAGAAAAAGCGTGTGGGTTGTAATTTACGTTGTATCTCCAATTTATAGAATGGGGGAGAAAACCCACAATGATTTACAGTCAATGACCTACTGTAAGTCAACTCGTGATCTCTTTCAGGATATGCATATGAATATAAATGTAGTTTATACTGATACACTGTGTCATCACAGTGCTGGATATGTGATTGAATGGGTTTTCCCTCTGAAGATGATAAATTGTGGCCCTCATACCTTTATTGTAAACCTACTGGTGTTAGAGAATGATTAATTTGGGATTTCAGTGCAGCTCATATGTACAATTATAATCAGTTCACAGTATCTGTTTAACCGTATACATAACTGTTATGCTGTATGGAACGCCTGTATGCTGTCAGAATCATGAGATCATGTTGGAGGCATAGAACTAAAGAACTCTATCAGTTTAATGTTGGTGGCGGTATTCGACATTGCATGTAGAATATGCCATCATTAAATGCCTATACCTGCTGTGAGGAAAGCCTGAAGCACATCTGTGCTGTCCTGTCCAAAGTTAACATGATGAACAGGAATTACTTTTACTTTCATAGGTGGCCAATAAGATCTATCTGAAAGCTACGCCCTTAATAAGCCACACTTCCTGAAAAGAACCTAAGGATTACGTTATAAAAAGACCAAGCTGCTAGGTCAGCCCAGCATGGAAGTAAAAAAATACCCAACTGATGGTTGAATTAATCCATGTTTAGTTAATCCCATTAACCCAACATGTTGGGTAATTTATGCAACTCTACTGGCTGGGTTAAAATAACCCAGCATGAGTTCTGTCCTGTTTCAAATATTTTATTGACGTTTTTTGGTTTTAAGTGGAAGACAAAAAAAAAAAACATTTACGCAACCCGGGGTTACCAAATAACCCAAATGGAGTTGTTTTTAACACAGCATTTTTTAGAGTATAGGTAATGTAACATGTCTAGACTACAGGGCCATAATAACTCCACTTCAGGTGTTGTTGGTTTTTGCTGATATTGTTCCATCTGTGTGGGGAGGTCTTGAGATCATGTTGGAACTCTGAGAAGAGGTGGTCTGTAATGTATGTTTCTACCCATCTGGTAAAGGCCCCTTTCTTTTTAATCATTGTCTAGGAATTGTAATATAAAATAATGATTTTTTTTATATCAGTAAGTCTGTATCAGCTGTTTAGGTCTTGTAAATTGCAACTATCATCTTCTGGACATTATTCAGTGATTTGTGTCAGAGGTCTGCATTCTTTTATACAACGAGTTTCCAACATTTTCATATGACATATGACATATTTTCATTAAAATAGTTATTTTGATGAATTTATTCATACTATTTCATCCTTACCACAAAATGTAGAGTTGCTACCCAAGCCGGCTGGTCATTCGTTCTATTGGTTTGGTTTCCAGAGACGCGATCTAGTCGTTCAGTCTTTTTGTTCTGTATCGTTCATTCTATGTTCCATTGCCATACTGGCTGGCAACGTTCTTATACTTTGCTTGCTAGCTAGCCAACTGCAGAAAACTTACAGTCACGCCAAACAGTGCAGACTGAATAACAACAGTAGCTGCATGTGTTTAGCCCTCCTGTTGTGTTCGTTTCATGTTAATTAATTCTGTGTTCCCCGTCTAAAATGACTGCCCCATTATAGCTCATTATAAATCCATATGATCAAGGCCTCAAAAAAGCTTTACATACCAGAGCTACGAGAAAAGTTCTATATATTATTGAAACAATATTGCAATTGTTTGTGAGAATGCCAACAGGTGTGGTCCCCGTGGGGGAAAGATTCTCCTGGGGAAAGGTTCCTGTGGGGGTTGCCATGGAAGCCAAGAAGGGGAGTGAGGTGTGTGTGCTCAAACACACATGCATGTTGGGGTCTGAGAGAGGAAGTGTGTCCATCTGATGAATGGGCATGTGCCTGAACTCAATTTTATACACTAATTGTAGTCTCACCCATTCATTTCTAATGACCGGTCATTTTTGACCGGGAACACCACAGGTGTACAAAAGTTTAATAAAACACCCCAAATGTTATGAAAATCATTCAAATGTATTTTGTGTTTTCAGATGCCCTGTGTGGACAAAGTCATGGAACCTTATGACAATCAGATTAAATTAACTCAATTTTTCAGAGAGAAAACTTGTAAATCGGTCCAATTCAACTGAAACACAGCAGGAGGGTTAAGCTGTTTTCTAGTGACATTTATTTGGATACATCCATAACAATGAGCTAATGAGGCACAATTTCACCTGGCATAGAAAATGTGCTCTCTCGTTAAGACACTGTTGTTCAGAGGAGCTAGCCAACAACACAGTTAACACAATCACTTCAAACTGAAGCTGCAAACTAGCTGCACTTCGTTTCGTTTGACCTTTTTTCAATTGTCCTTTTATTGTCTATATCCATAAAAATGATGCCAGCTGATTCATGACTCTCTCTCTCGTCCCGACTCCCGACCCCTACACGTTCATTACTATGGGACAGTTGGAGATCGAATTTAAATATTGAAATGATGTTGTAAATGTCAGAGAGACAGACAGCAAGGTTTATACAAATCTCCACTGTTGAAAACTAAATGTTAGTCTCAAAGAAATGTGAGATAATGTCTAGATGCTTTCTATAGTGTAGATCAAGTTTATAACTTCCCTGCCCGGGTTGATGAGACAGTGGATTGCACAGTCGGATGGAACAGAGTAAATAGGCATTTTAACGTCATAGATTTAGCCGGTGGTAACTTGTGGAATAGACACCAGCTGGAATGCGCTTTTAACCAATCAGGATTAGACCCACCCGTTGTATGAATTACAACAGCTCCCCCATCTCGCCACATCTGTCAGCTGTAGGCAGTGCTGACCGACACTGAGACAGTCGCCAGGGTAACTCATTAGAATAACCATCACTCATATCTCAGTTTACTCACTTACTTATGGAGCTGCCTACTCCTGATGGTTTATTTTTCAAATCATATGAACAGAAAATATGTATCTTTATCTGGGACGCTAAACCAGACAAGATAAAGTGTGCCTATTTATATCATGAATATGAACTGGGTGGGTTGAGACTATTAAATATAAAACACTCAAACTTTCTCTAAAATCTTCACGTATTCAAAAGTTATACTGAAACCCAAAATCGTTCTCTTGGAGATTATTAAGAAAAGCACATCCATTGTTTAATAATGGCCTTTTAGCCTTTGTGCACATTGCCATGTCTCCTTTTCGATTAGTTAAAAATTAAACCTTGTTCACACTCAATTTAAATTTCATCCCACAGAAAAGATACACATATTACCACAAATATTATGGTTGAACTCAAATGTGCTGGTTAATAACATACCTGTATATATGGAAAATATGTTTGACAAGGGTATTTTGTTTTTAAATGATATTTTAAATTTGAATGGTAGAGTTATGTCTTTCATTAAATTATCGGAATTGTTTGGGAAGGTCTGGTCAACCCAAGATTAAAACCAATTGATTACAGCATTACCCCACAAATGGAGGAGGCAGGTGGCTGTGGGAGGAGGTAGGGAACTGGTCTGTCTGCCCAATATAAAGGATCAAAACTGGCGGAGGAACAAAAATAGCATGAATAGAAAAGTATACCAGTTTCATTTGAGGACCAGGATGTTGACAGCTGTGTCATTCAGATGGCAAAATAGTTGGGAAGAGATTTTTGATGTACCGATTCCATGGCACAGGGTGTATGAGTTGATACATAAAACGACTCAAGATTCAAGACTTTGTGCCTTGCAGCTAAAATTATTGTACAGAATTCTTGCCACCAACAAAATGTTGGATATTTAGGACATCCTATTATTGCAGCTCTGTAGATTTTGTTGTGAGGATACAGAATCAATAAACCATTTGTTCTAGTATTGCCCTCGGGTAGCATCGGATGGTTGAGGGGCAGCTCTTGGGGAACTGTGGGGGGATCTTGGATGGTTGGTGGCCTGGCGGTTGCGAGCTTGGGCTGGTGGCCCGACAGGTCGCTGGTTCGGGTCCCCATTTTGACTTGTTGGGAGATCTGTCGATGTGCCCTTTGGTGGGGCGCTTGACCCTGGTTGATCCCGTGGGGGAAGGTTAGATGACTGAATATAATGTAAATGTTGAGCGGCTTCACTGCAGGTAGATTGTATGTTTTTATATTCAATAAAAGAAACGATAACCATCAATTATTATTATTAAGTACGTTTACATGCACACTACTAATTTCATATTAAAGCGATTATGGCAGTAGGAGGAGTAAGGAAATAGTAATGCAAACACCTTACTCTGCTTATTTTAATCAGAGTAAGGTCAAAATCTAAGTAAAAGTAACCGGATTGAAACACCTGGTTTTCTGAGCAATCTTTCTAATAATTAGGAAATGTAAGCAGCTTAATTGGCTTTCCAGCAGTGTATTTGATCTGTGCATGTGCCTGCAGCTGGAGCACAAGCCTCCCTCAAGTGAATTGAATTCGAAAAACTGAAAGATTCCATCTTAGGCTACAAATGCAAATGTTATGTGTCCAAATTCAGAATCAAATAGGCTTTGCAAAAATAACATGGTCACTGTGGTAGAAAGTCTATTTTGATTGGTAATTTTCTGTACTAACAAAAGTTCTATCCGGTAGCCTGATTTCCAATGTGCCCATGTAAACAGGATTAGAGGGAAATCATTCTTCTTACAAAGCATGTACATACTTTAAAATAACTATTATAGTAATCTGACTCTCCACAATAATTGTTTTATCGGGTGCATGTAACCTTACTCAATGGATAGTCTTTTGACGGACTTGAGAATCCTCAGTAGAGAGACATTGTAATCAACACAAATAGAGGCTCTTGAAGCTCACTGACGATGAATGTACAAGTCTCTGATGTAGAATGTAATTTGTAAGCGCCAATGAGAGATGAGGGAATATTGGTATCACGCTTGACAAAGTTCAGTGATTACAGTCTTAGAAGTCAATGTCACCAAATATTTGTTTACATTGGCGTGTTCATGAGGCATGGCCGCTGGGAGCAATAGGCAAACATGACTGTGTTGACAGCGCAGGTCAAAACAAAAACCAAGCCATGAGGTCGAAGGAATTGTCCATAGAGCTCTGGGGCACAGATCTGGGGAAGGGTACCTAAACATTTCTTAAGGTCCCCAAGAACACTGTGGCCTCCATCATTCTTAAATGGATGAAGTTTGGAACCACCAAGACTCTTCCTAGAGCTGGCCGCCCGGCAATGTGGGGACCAAGAACCTGATGGTCACTTTGACAGAGCTCTAGCATTTCTCTGTGGAGATGGGGAACCTTCCAGAAGGATAACCCATCTCTGCAGCACTTCACCAATTAGGTATTTATGGTAGAGTGTCCATCCGGAAGCCACTTCTCAGTAAAAGGCACCTGACAGCCCGCTTAGAGTTTGCCAAAAGGCACCTAAAGGCTCTCAGACCATGAGAAAGAAATGATCTGGTCTGATGAAACCAAGATTTAACTCTTTGGCCTGAATACCAAGCATCATGTCTGGAGGAAACCTGGCACAGCCCCTACGGTGAAGCATGGTGGTGGCAGCATCATGTTGTGGGGATGTTTTTCAGCAGCAGGGACTGGGAGACCATTCAGGATTGAAGGAAAGAAGAAAGGACAAAGTACAGAGAAATCCTTGATGAAAACCTGCTCCAGATCGCTTAGGACATCAGACTGGGGCGAAGGTTCACCTTCCAACAGGACAATGACCCTAAGCACAAAGCTCAGACAACACAGGAGTGGCTTCGGGATAAGTCTATGAATGTCTTTGAGTGACCCAGCCAGAGCCAAGACTTGAACCTGATCAAGCATCTCAGGAGAGAGATGAAAATAGATGTGCAGCGACGCTCCCCATCCAACCTGACAAAGCTTGAGAGGATCTGCAGAGAAGAATGGGAGAAACTCCCCAAATACAGTTGTGTCAAGCTTGTAGTGTCATACCCAAGAAGAATTGAGGCTGTAATTGTTGCCAAAGGTGCTTCAACAAAGTACTGAGTAAAGGGTCTGAATACTTATGTAAATGTAATATTTCAGTTTTAAATGTTTTATACATTTTCAAAAATGTCTAAAAACCTGTTTGTGCTTTGTCATTATGTGGTATTGTGTGTAGATTGAGGAGGAAAATAAACAATTTTATCAACTTTAGTGTAAGGCTAACACGCAACAAGGTGGAAAACGTCAAGGTGTCTGAGTACTTTCAGAATGTACTGTTGCTTGTGGACTGTTTAAAATAGCTTAGTACAACAAGTCTCGACTATGGTCATACTAACTCTACTTTAAATGTAGTATCAGCTACATGTTCCTTCTGAGTGGAGAGGCCTTGGTTTGAGGGCACCGAGTCACATCCAATGGAATGTTTGTAAGAGCTCACTGAGAATCAACTTGAACTTTTGAGCTATTACAATAGCAGTACTTTATTACCCCTTAAAACAGAAAATATGTATTGTCAAAATGTTTAAACCTCTTGTTCAACCTCAACACTACAAACAGCACCTGAAGTCTGGTAACCCACTCAACAATGACCTCACACTTCCATTTTATCAGCGTTGCTGTGCATATATGAATGATATGGCAGGCTATACATAAGCCTACTATGTTAATGGAGCCAATATCCTACTCTTGCAATGTTCAGTGCAGTTACCCAATAGACTTCAGTTTCCATCGTTACTGTTGATCATCTATGTAAAGGCATAGAGTCTATGAAGACTATAAGCCTATATTCTAGTCAGTATACACTGCATTTTTAGTGCAAAAACACGACACTTTATTATTCACACTCAATTGTAAAAGTTATGCAACAAAAAAGTCGGGTGCATGTAGTTGGTTTTCTACAATATTAGGCCCTACGCGCTGGATCCTATTATTTTCATCAGCGACTGTCCTATTGCCCGTCAGGCGTCGTTCTTTCCATCTTTTGTTCATTGCAATGAAATTCTGTCTGCCCTGCAAAGGTTCTACCGCCAGCATTTCTTAGCAGGTCCCACTGAGAGACAGGCTGAATCAAGGAGTACGAACATGATTCTGAGCCAATCCGTGGTGACTTCCTTAATTTTTTCCAATCGAAAGGAGAGGGAAAATAGCTACCATCACATGTCCCAGTAACTGCAGCTTTTAGTTTGTTAAATCATCTGGAATGGTAGAACTGAGCATTGGGAAAAAGCACAGTGATGGCAATGGGGGGAACCGTTAATTATGCATCATAATAGACGTTTATTTTTGGTCGAGGTTTTAAATGTAATAACTAATAGCAGCATATATTTAGATAATTACGCGCTTTTTCCGGGGCTGAATAGCTGAGAATAAACTGGAGATGAGGGACGGAAAGACCTAGCCTTTTAATAACTTGGATGGAGGGCAAGCGTGCTACAGGCACTGTCACTCTGTGGATTACGTGGTGGAGGCAGAACGGGGGAAGTGCGCGTAAAGGTGCAGCGGTGCAACGGTCTCCCTGCTGAGATTTGATCTGAGTTCCCCATAGCAGCCACTTTATAGCACTCGGCTCTAGAGACGTACACTCAGCTAAATAGAGCAAGCCAGTATTACTGCGGAGGAAAGCCTCTACTGTTGTGAGGCGCGTCGACGAGCGGCAGGAGAATGGCAAGATCTTCGGCGAGTCTGAGGGGAAAGCAAACGCCCGTTTTTCACCAAAGGATTCTGTCGAAGCGCGTTGGATTTTGACTGTCTCTTCGTGTTGGTGTTCTTGGATCTTTATTTTAAACTGAAAAGAAAAGGAACACACGTGGATTGGGTTCGGAGGAGTTGTGGGCTTTGAAATCCAGCGCACCTTGTATTGATATAGCCTAATGTAGCCTAAATCCAATGGGGCAAAACAAAATTGGAACATGGGAAAATATGAAATGTGAGAAAATTCGATACCCCTGATCGTCGGTGCTCAGAGCAGGGCTGGCGTTCCTTTTTAAGGTAAACTTTTACTGTTTAAATGTTTGTACGTGTCTGTACATTTTCATCAGTCCTTTTTTGTTTTCGTTCATCGTTCATTGACCGAATTTCAAGGCTGAACCCATTGGGCTCTATAGCCAGATAACCTGCAGGACGTTGTTGAAAACCAGGTGTGTTCAGTATTACCGCTTATTCAGGAACAACAGAGGGTAAAAAAACGAGACTTAAATAATGCTTAGTTTGAACGAATGCTAGCTGTCTGACTGCATTTCAATTTGAGTGTCTGGGCGTATATTAAAAATTACGCAGTGGGATCATTTATTTGGCCAGGTCACTGCTATCCATAGACCTGATCTTGCTCTAATTGATTTGGGTGAATGTGGTGGTATACTTGGGTGGTGGTAATGATTGTGTGTGTGTGTGTGTGTGTGTGTGTGTGTGTGTGTGTGTGTGTGTGTGTGTGTGTGTGTGTGTGTGTGTGTGTGTGTGTGTGTGTGTGTGTGTGTGTGTGTGTGTGTGTGTGTGTGTGTGTGTGGAAAGGGGGAGGGGTGGTTGTTAACGTAGACACCCTCTTTCACTGCCTCACCCGGTCATAAGGGGCTAGATTAAAATCACCTCTACTTATATGGAAGCTGAGCTCTCATGCCACTTCAGCCCTCCATGAAGTGTGTATAGCCTTATCAATATAGGCTACCCAGACAGGTTACAAGAGTCCTCAACCTTGGCATATGCTCAGATGATGATAGAGGAGTTCAGGCGTCGTCGTCATCTTGCCCCGTCCTAAGCGATATATCATGCTCACTACCATGGCACCAATGGCTGCTACAGACGCGCTATGATATAATTATAACCATACCCACATATTCTTGATGCACTGGAATGATATATATAGAGATCATATGTAAATGACTAAAAAATGATGCTATAATAACCACGTGGTGATCCAAATGAACTGAAGTGTATATTTCCATTGTATAGGTAAAGGCAATGTATGGATATGATTTAGAATGGCAGTGTCGAAATTCACTTCAGCTCAGTGGTCATGGTGCCTATTTATGTTTGTACAATCTTTATGTATTTATGGTACAATTTTCACATAAGAACTATTGGATCCAGTGAGTACAATAGACTACAGCAATGACCATTTAAATTCCATATTATTCTAACAAGGCGTTTCTTTGATTTCAGCAATGTTGGTTGTCACGGACACTTCTATAAATGTAATCTGATAAACAAGTCATATTTCAATTCTTCAGACCCCATGACACTTCATCCTTAATAGGGCAGGGTAGCTGCCAAGACTGTGCAAAGCTGTCATCAAGGCAAAGAGTGACTACTTTGAATAATCTCTTTGATTTGTTTAACACTTTTGGTTACTACATGATTCCATGTGTTATTTCATAGTTGTGATGTCTTCACTATTATTCTACAATGTAGGCAATAGTAAAAAAAATCAAGAAAACCCCTGGAATGAGTAGGTGTGTCCAAACTTTTCACTAGTACTGTATGTAAGGGTATTCTGTATTGCTTACCCTATGAGCAAGAAACCATATAGGCAAACTGAGCTGCAGCTCCACTTTCAGTGGCTGGTGGTGCTATAATTCAATTTATTCTCCCTCCATACTGCTGCCTGCTGCAGCTCTGAAGGGCTGGGTAACACTGAGGACGGGGGCGGCGAGACTGCCCAACCGCAGCTTTACCATACACCTATTAGGGTGGGGTGGACAATGGAATACACCTTTGGTTATCAAAGTAGCATGTATTCAAATATTATGTCTAGTGCATTAGGTATTCATTTTTAGACCCAGGGACCTCTTCATTCGTTGTGATATAATTTGAAAGTTCCATCTTTTGAAAATCAGGGTGGGATTTGGCACGTTGGAGATGGTGTGGCAGCGATCCCTGTAGCTCGGAGACTTGTTTTAATTAAGCTAGTAGAGATTAAGACCCTGTGATGATGTGAGCCCGAGCCAAGGAATCAAAGAGCCCGGTATGAGGATCCTGCTGTTAGTATGATATGGGGACTGAGGGAATCAAACGCTGCAAAACAACATCCTCCTCCAGGTAGGATTAGCATCACATACCTGGGTGCTCAACAAGTAAATAGTCTACTATAACATCTTGCCTTTGATATTCCCTCTGGGTGCATGTGTGAGGAGTTACCATGACATATTGTATTACATTTACAGGCAGAGCACTGGTGCCCAATATTACTTCATACAGAGAGCATACGATCAGCAAGTACTTACAGTCCTCTACTACACTGTCTTTACGTCTTTGATACTTGTGTGCTTTTTCCCTGTGAGTCTGTGAGGACGTACCATGGCAGGTTTGAACACATTTATTGATACCTGAGACAAGACATGTATGTCGGAGCCTGATAAGTGTCAGCAGATTGTAACGTCGTTCTTCGTTTGTCGAAAGAGAGTCGGACCGAAATGCAGCGTGGTGGTTACTCATGACTTTAATGGAAAAAGTGACACATGAAATAACTATACAAAATACAAAATAACAAACGAAACGTGAAATCTATTACAGCCTATCTGGTGAACACTACACAGAGACAGGAACAATCACCCACGAAATACACAGTGAAACCCAGGCTACCTAAATACGGTTCCCCATCAGAGACAACAAGAATCACCTGACTCTGATTGAGAACCGCCTCAGGCAGCCAAGCCTATACTAGACACACCCCTAATCAACCACAATCCCAATGCCTACAAAAACCCCAATACGACAATACAATAAACCCATGTCACACCCTGGCCTGAACAAATAATTAAAGAAAACACAAAAATACTAAGACCAAGGGCATGACACAGATACTTGACAGCTCTGGTGGGATGAAACCTGGACAGGTTTGAAATTTAGACTAGACATAGGACTCAGCTAAAAATCATGTGACCCATGAATGGTGAGTTAATGTAACCCAATATGCCTGTGTATTCTTTCTAGAGGCGTTAGCATAGTATTTTTTACCATGATGTGGTATATGCTCTACGCTCTGTTATGCAGTCATCATATGGTGTCAAAGAAACTGGTAATGTGGTGACTGTTGTAGTTTGGCCAAGAGTCCAGCTCCATGAACAGTTACAAGTGAGATTGTGTCAGAAGCTTGCAAAGCTAGAAGTGTTATTGTGGAGTCAGGACCATGGACAGCCCCTCACTCTTGATCTGTGTTCCGCATGTTAGAGTACACACAACAGTGTTTACAAACTCAAAGATCAGCACCGTGGACAGCAACCATTTTCTCTGTTTGCTTGAATCTACTGAAGGTTTTGCTGCTCCCAAAACAGCTTTGCTAATCTTGAGCAAGAGGTGAATTTGTAATGTATGTGACCTTTATGTGATGTTCTCATTGGTTTTTTGGTAATAATTGATCTGTTAGCATACTGTGTTTACTGAGTTTAAGGATGTCTCAGTTTGTATGATCTGTTAATTGCTCAGCAAGGAGTTGATTGTTGAGTTAATTCTAAAAGACACCAGGCCACATTGAATTTAAGCACTAGGGGCCCAATCCAGACTTAGGAAATGTACACCTTTCATATGAACACCTTTCCTACGTATGTCTCAGTATTTGGTATTCAGACTTACCTTATGCAGGTGGTAACAGGCTTTGCAGGAGTGGTTACCTTGCACATTGAATAGATTTAATTCAACCGCTAAAAACCCTCCCACTTACTGGCCAATATATTTTCTCTGGGAGTTTTCATTCAATAGGGTTTTCAGTACATTTATCGAAAGCCATCCCTTTATATTTGTTTCATTTGAATTTTCGTGACAGACTCACTAGAATATATGGAGAACAGTTCAGAATATTAGGGATCAATGAAAGAAGCCATGTCAATAGATACATATTCATCTCCTTTTCAGCACCAATTGGTAGATAAACAAAATACTCTGATCTTGTATATTATTTAGGGTTAGAAAAGTATTTATGAATAATAATGCAAAAAACTGTTTGGAGAGCCTTTACACACTAAATATATTGATGAATCAAAAATATAGTTGTTGGAATCATCCTGAAAGTTTCCATATTCAATTGTTCAAACCATTAAATATTGGATGGTGATAAAAGTGTACAACAGGGGTTGAAGAGTAGTCCTGTAAATCTACCCTAATAATTCTCACTAATGATGGAACTGTGATGACAGCGGTCCAGTTGTCGTGAACCGTGCACCAGGCTCCAGGTTAAAACTGCTATGTATGGTATGCATTCCATAATGATTGAAATAGGCTACGTCTTCCAAATTATTTACTTGTAATACGTTATCCTACTATGATCCACTATTATTAGCAATCCTCAGGAACAACCACACAGAAGCACTGGCATACCACACATCCTAACTCTGTCCCCCCCTCTGGGGTCAGAATACATAATCTGTAGACACACTTCTGCTACACCTTAATTTCTTTGATCTCCACCCCAAACGTAAAGAGCGAATTACATTCCATTTACTCTTAACTCTGGTCGGAATTCCCCCCTCTAGGTTAATAGAGATTGGGCCAGGATGGATTACTGTATGTGTACATTTAATTATAAATTGTTTAACCTTTCTAGCGCAGGGCTTCCGCTAGACAAAATTCCGCTGAAAAGGCAGCGCACAAAATAAAAATATATTTTTTAGAAATATGTAACTTTCACACATTAACAAGTCCAATACAGCAAATGAAAGATGAACATCTTGTTCATCTATCCATTGTGTCAGATTTGAAAAATGCTTTACAGCTAAAGCACAACATATGATTATGTTAGTTCAGAGCCAAGTCGAAAAAACACACAGCCTTTTTCCAGCCAAAGATAGGAGTCACAAAAAGCAGAGATACCCCTAAAATTAATCACTAACACTCATAGGACACATGTTACACAATACATGTATGTTTTGTTCGATAATGTGCATATTTATATCCAAAAATCTCAGTTTACATTGGCGCATTACGTGCACTAATGTTTTGATTCCAAAAAAACATCCAGTGAGTTTTCAGAAATACGCATAATAAACATTGATAAACGATACAAGTGTTATTCACAGAATTAAAGATAGACTTCTCCTTAATGCGACCGCTGTGTCAGATTTTTTAAAAACTTTACGGAAAAAGCATTATCTGAGAACAGCGCTCAGAACCCAGGACAGCCAGAGGACTATCCGCCATTTTGGAATCAACAAAGTTAGAAACAACACCATAAATATTCACTTACCTTTGATGATCTTCATCAGAAGGCACTCACAGGAATCTTAGGTCGACAATAAATGACAGATTTTTTTCCATAAAGTTCCATTTATGTCCCAATAGCCACTTTTTGTCAGCATGTTCAGCCTAGTAATCCATCTTCATGAGGCGCAAGCATTTCGTCCAGCCAAAAACTCAAAAAGTTCCGTTACAGTCCTTTAGAAACATGTCAAACAATGTATGGAATCAATCTTTAGGATGTTTTTAACATAAAACATCAATAACGTTCCAACCGGAGAATTCCTTTGTCTTCAGAAAAGCACTGGAACGAGAAGTAACTCTGTCGGGAGCGTGCGTCATGAGACCAAGGCACTCTGCCAGGCCACTGACTCAAAGAGGTCTTATGAGCCCCTCCTTTATAGTAGAATCCTCAAACCAGTTTCTAAAGATGGTTGAAATCTAGTGGAAGCCCTAGGAAGTGCAACCTCATCCATATCTCAATGTGTATTCGGTAGGCCAGGCTTTGAAAAACTACAAACCTCAGATGTCCCACTTCCTAGCTGGATTTTTCTCATGTTTTCACGTGCCATATGAGTTCTGTTATACTCACAGACATAATTCAGACAGTTTTAGAAACTTCAGAGTGTTTTCTATCCAATACTAATAATAATATGCATATATTAGCATCTAGGACAGAGTAGGAGGCAGTTCACTCTGGGCACGCTATTCATCCAAATGTGAAATGCTGCCCCCTATCCCAAAAATGTTCAAAACCAATCAGTGGATCAGGTCTACTAAATCAAATCAAATCAAATTTTATTTGTCACATACACATGGTTAGCAGATGTTAATGCGAGTGTAGCGAAATGCTTGTGCTTCTAGTTCCGACAATGCAGTGATAACCAACAAGTAATCTAACTAACAATTCCAAAACTACTGTCTTATACACAGTGTAAGGGGATAAGGAACATGTACATAAGGATATATGAATGAGTGATGGTACAGAGCAGCATACAGTAGATGGTATCGAGTACAGTATATACATATGAGATGAGTGTGTAGACAAAGTAAACAAAGTGGCATAGTTAAAGTGGCTAGTGATACATGTGTTACATAAGGATGCAGTCGATGATGTAGAGTACAGTATATACATATGCATATGAGATGAATAATGTAGGGTAAGTAACATTATATAAGGTAGCATTGTTTAAAGTGGCTAGTGATATATTTACATCATTTCCCATCAATTCCCATTATTAAAATGGCTGGAGTTGGGTCAGTGTCAATGACAGTGTGTTGGCAGCAGCCACTCAGTGTTAGTGGTGGCTGTTTAACAGTCTGATGGCCTTGAGATAGAAGCTGTTTTTCAGTCTCTCGGTCCCAGCTTTGATGCACCTGTACTGACCTCGCCTTCTGGATGATAGCGGGGTGAACAGGCAGTGGTTCGGGTGGTTGATGTCCTTGATGATCTTTATGGCCTTCCTGTAACAACGGGTGGTGTAGGTGTCCTGGAGGGCAGGTAGTTTGCCCCCGGTGATGCGTTGTGCAGTCCTCACTACCCTCTGGAGAGCCTTACGGTTGAGGGCGGAGCAGTTGCCGTACCAGGCGGTGATACAGCCCGCCAGGATGCTCTCGATTGTGCATCTGTAGAAGTTTGTGAGTGCTTTTGGTGACAAGCCGAATTTCTTCAGCCTCCTGAGGTTGAATAGGCGCTGCTGCGCCTTCTTCACGACGCTGTCAGTGTGAGTGGACCAATTCAGTTTGTCTGTGATGTGTATGCCGAGGAACTTAAAACTAGCTACCCTCTCCACTACTGTTCCATCGATGTGGATAGGGGGGTGTTCCCTCTGCTGTTTCCTGAAGTCCACAATCATCTCCTTAGTTTTGTTGACGTTGAGTGAGGTTATTTTCCTGACACCACACTCCGAGGGCCCTCACCTCCTCCCTGTAGGCCGTCTCGTCGTTGTTGGTAATCAAGCCTACCACTGTTGTGTCGTCCGCAAACTTGATGATTGAGTTGGAGGCGTGCGTGGCCACGCAGTCGTGGGTGAACAGGGAGTACAGGAGAGGGCTCAGAACGCACCCTTGTGGGGCCCCGTGTTGAGGATCAGCGGGGAGGAGATGTTGTTGCCTACCCTCACCACCTGGGGGCCCGTCAGGAAGTCCAGTACCCAGTTGCACAGGGCGGGTCGAGACCCAGGGTCTCGAGCTTGATGACGAGCTTGGAGGGTACTATGGTGTTGAATGCCGAGCTGTAGTCGATGAACAGCATTATCACATAGGTATTCCTCTTGTCCAGGTGGGTTAGGGCAGTGTGCAGTGTGGTTGAGATTGCATCGTCTGTGGACCTATTTGGGCGGTAAGCAAATTGGAGTGGGTCTAGGGTGTCAGGTAGGGTGGAGGTGATATGGTCCTTGACTAGTCTCTCAAAGCACTTCATGATGACGGAAGTGAGTGCTACGGGGCGGTAGTCGTTTAGCTCAGTTACCTTAGCTTTCTTGGGAACAGGAACAATGGTGGCCCTCTTGAAGCATGTGGGAACAGCAGACTGGTATAGGGATTGATTGAATATGTCCGTAAACACACCGGCCAGCTGGTCTGCGCATGCTCTGAGGGCGCGGCTGGGGATGCCGTCTGGGCCAGCAGCCTTGCGAGGGTTAACACGTTTAAATGTCTTACTCACCTCGGCTGCAGTGAAGGAGAGACCGCATGTTTCCGTTGCAGGCCGTGTCAGTGGCACTGTATTGTCCTCAAAGCGGGCAAAAAAGTTATTTAGTCTGCCTGGGAGCAAGACATCCTGGTCCGTGACTGGGCTGGATTTCATCTTGTAGTCCGTGATTGACTGTAGACCCTGCCACAGGGTCCTGTAGAAGCTGCAGGATGGCTAGTTTTTTGGTGGTCTGATGATTTGTTTATTTTAGTTTATTTAGTTTGGTCTACACTGGGGGTCTGATGATATGTTGAGGTCAGTTAATAATGATCTCTCTATGAGAATGATTCAGATGAGATGTAGATAGACCCTGGTGGTCCTGTTTAACCCATGACACACTGGCTGGACTGAAGACTGAAGACTGCTCTACTGATCCTTTTAGTCTAAACCCATGTTCCAGGATCACCTAGAAAGGTGATACAATACCTTTATTTGACTGATAAGAAGCACCACATGGATTTATATTATCATTTGTTGTTTGGGATTTGAAAAAAGGAATACATGTTGTCCTTTCAATATTGGTTTGTGATATATAATGGAAGCAAGTATTTGGGAGAGTTTTTGTATATATAGTATAGACAAAACACTGATACCCAATTGATCTTATTTTAAAGACCGCATCGAATCAGACAGGCATACTGTAGATAGAACCGTAGGAAGCTTTGGAGTCCTAAGGCTTGTGGAGGATCCCAAACCAAATGAGGATTTACTGTTTACTAGTGCAGGAGAAAACCTCATCTGGTAACAACTAATTAAAACCACAAGGTATTTCAATGTTTTATTTTCTTTCATTTGGTGTCCCTCAAGTTGTTGATGCAGGGTGAGATCTTTGTCAGTGTGATGGGGTGACTAGAATGAATTCCTCTCGCTGACTGTGAGTGGGAGGTACTTTGAGGGATGTTTGTCTGTGATAATGAGCTGTCAAGGGGACAGCGGCAAATTGTTTTGATCCCGCAACAACCCGCTGGTTTAAACAGGAGAAAAGTTGCAGTCTGGAATGGTAATAGTTTAGTTTCTGTGGTGAAGGCCAGTGAGTCTGTAATGCTATTACATATTTGACTGACGAGGCACTGATCCCTAGTTTCTCAAATATTGATATGCACGGTGTTAAATGAAATGACAATAACATGTTAGTTCCTGTTTTAAAAAGTGAATATTCCTAAAGAAGATCTGGAAGGTTTAACAACCAAAAATTACAATATTTCAAGGTAATGAAGAATCTTTCATGATTTGTGGTCTAGCCACTTTTAGTTAAAATATATCAATATTCACAATATTCTCTGACTATTTGGTGTTTGTAAATACAAACATATCATAATAATATCTATATAATCTCATTGTACTGTAGGTAGCTAACAGCTTCTTGTGTCTCTGTGTAAATTGTAGTTTGTAAGGCCCTGGGCTGACTTCCTGTAGTATGACGAGATTAGAGTGAATAGGTGGGGATATGGTCTCTTCTGCCTGGCCTTAATCTGCCCAGGGACACACATGGACCCTGCCGTGACACATTTGAGAAGACTATACACACCACTTATGGGATAAGCCCTTTACAAGGCTTTTGCTGTGACAGATAGATGCAGAGCTACAAAAACTGAATACATTTACATTTACATTTAAGTCATTTAGCAGACGCTCTTATCCAGAGCGACTTACAAATTGGTGCATTCACCTTATGACATCCAGTGGAACAACCACTTTACAATAGTGCATCTAAATATTTTAAGGGGGGTGAGAAGGATTACTTTATCCTATCCTAGGTATTCCTTAAAGAGGTGGGGTTTCAGGTGTCTCCGGAAGGTGGTGATTGACTCCGCTGTCCTGGCGTCGTGAGGGAGTTTGTTCCACCATTGGGGAGCCAGAGCAGCGAACAGTTTTGACTGAGCTGAGCGGGAACTGTACTTCCTCAGTGGTAGGGAGGCAGCAGGCCAGAGGTGGATGAACGCAGTGCCCTTATTTGGGTGTAGGGCCTGATCAGAGCCTGGAGGTACTGAGGTGCCGTTCCCTCACAGCTCCGTAGGCAAGCACCATGGTCTTGTAGCGGATGCGAGCTTCAACTGGAAGCCAGTGGAGAGAGCGGAGGAGCGGGGTGACGTGAGAGAACTTGGGAAGGTTGAACACTAGACGGGCTGCGGCGTTCTGGATGAGTTGTAGGGGTTTAATGGCACAGGCAGGGAGCCCAGCCAACAGCGAGTTGCAGTAATCCAGACGGGAGATGACAAGTGCCTGGATTAGGACCTGCGCCGCTTCCTGTGTGAGGCAGGGTCGTACTCTGCGGATGTTGTAGAGCATGAACCTACAGGAACGGGCCACCGCCTTGATATTAGTTGAGAACGACAGTTTGTTGTCCAGGATCACGCCAAGGTTCTTAGCGCTCTGGGAGGAGGACACAATGGAGTTGTCAACCGTGATGGCGAGATCATGGAACGGGCAGTCCTTCCCCGGGAGGAAGAGCAGCTCCGTCTTGCCGAAGTTCAGCTTGAGGTGGTGATCCGTCATCCACACTGATATGTCTGCCAGACATGCAGAGATGCGATTCGCCACCTGGTCATCAGAATAGGCAGAGCTGTTCTGTACAGCTACAAGGCTTTGGTTGTAATAGAGGCAGAGCTATATGAAACTACTGTACAGAGCCGTTCTGGCTCACTACAGCACCGTCACACAGTGTTCCCAGCTGACGCCACCTCATCTTCTAAACTATATTACTCTAAAGGGCTGATTATACAGTACTAGTCAAAAGCTTGGACATACCTACTCATTCCAGGGTTTTTCTTTAGTTTGACTATTTTCTACATTGTAGAATAATAGTGAAGACATCAAAACTACGAAATAACACATATGGAATCATGTAGTAACCAAAAAAGTATTCAACAAATTCAAATTTACTTTATATTTGAGATTCTTCAAAGTAGCCACCCTATGCCTTTATGACAACTTTGCATGGAATGCTTTTCCAAAAGTCTTGGAAATCCCACATATTCTGAAGACTTGTTTGTTGCTTTTCCTTCACTCTGCATTCCAACTCATCCCAAACGATCTCAATTTTTTAATTTTTTTTATTTACCTTTTTTTAACCAGGTAGGCTAGTTGAGAACAAGTTCTCATTTACAACTGTGACCTGGTGGGTTGAAATCGGTCATTTGGTGCAGCTCCATCACTCACCTTCATGGTCAAATAGCCCTTACTTACACATCTTGGAGGTGTGTTTTGGGTCATTGTCCTGTTGAAAAAAGAATACCATACCAGATGGGATGGCGTATCGCTGCAGAATGCTGTGGTAGCCATGCTGATTAAGTGTGCCTTGAATTCTAAATAAATCACAGACAGTGTCACCAGCAAAGCATCTCCACATCACACCTCCTCCTCCATGCTTCACTGTGGGAACCACACATGAGGAGACCATCCGTTCACCTGCTCTGCGTCTCACAAGACTCGACAGTTGGAACCAGAAATCTCAAATTTGGACTCCTCAGACCAAAGGACAGATTTCCACCGGTCTAATGTCCATTGCTTGTGTTTCTTGGCCTAAGAAAGTCTCTTCTTTTTATTGGTGTCCTTTAGTAGTGGTTTCTTTGTAGCAATTCCACCACGAAGGCCTGATTCATGCAGTCTCCTCTGAACAGTTGATGTTGAGATGTTTCTGTTACTTGAACTCTGAAGTAATTATTTGGGCTACATTTTTGAGGCTGGTAACTCTGAACTTATCCTCTGCAGCAGTGTTAACTCTGGGTCTTCCTTTCCTGTGGTGGTCCTAATGACAGCCAGGCTCATCATAGCGCTTGATGGTGTTTGCTACTGCGCTTGAAGAAACTTTCAAAGTTCTTGACATTTTCCATATTGACTAACCTTCATGTCTTAAAGAAATGATGGACTGTCGTTTACCTTATTTGATCTGTTCTTGCCGTAATATGGACTTGGTCGTTTACCAAATAGTGCTATCTTCTGTACACCACCCTTACCTTGTCACAACACAACTGATTGGCTCAAATGCATTAAGAAGGAAATAAATTCCACAAATGAACTTTTAACAGGGCACACCTGTTAATTGAAATGCCTTCCAGGTGACTACCCCATGAAGCTGGTTGAGAGAATGCCAAGAGTGTGCAAAGCTGTCATCAAGGCAAAGGGTAGTTACTTTGAAGAATCTCAAATATAAAGTATATTTTAATTTGTTGAATACTTTTTAGGTTACAACATGATTACAAATGTGTTATTTCATAATTTTGATGTCTTCACAATTATTCTACAATGTAGAAAATAGTACAAATAAAGTAAAACCCTGGAATGAGTAGGTGTGTCCAAACCTTTGACTTAGCAAAACCACAAATGTACTGTATGTATTGCATTTTCCAAACAACCAACAAAGAGATCCGTGGTTGAAACCATATGGATCATTGATGGTGCTTTGAGCTGGTTGGACCACCTGGTGTCTGTTCCCAGAACAGTTTGGTTTGATTAGCACAGCTGATATATTGCTTTATATAGCTGTGTGTGTATATCAGTGTCATTAGTGATGATCATTTGGAAACATACTCAAGACACTGCTAGTGATTAACCAGGTACAGTTCAGACCTGCACTGTACTGGACCTTCAAATGAGTTTATTTCAAACACTTCAGCTGGGCTTGATTGAGTTTGCCTGATGGATATGAATACATGCATGAATAGTGGTGTTCCTTGGAACTGTACTTAGGACACTGTTAATGATGCACATTGAGCAGGTAGCCAGCCTCGTACAGTGTACAGTTTGTATGTCTGTCATATATCATGTTTAGTGTGATGGAGCATGCAACCCTAATCCCCAACTCCTATGAGGTGGCAGCCATCTGCCCTGGTTGGCTCATCTTCTATTATTCATGCCTGTTGTCGATTGACAGAATGGCTATCTCATTCTGTGGCGATGTGGCCTGTACCATACTCATTGTTTGATTATTGTTGGGAATTGTCACAATGCAGACATGCAGTGTATTTATCAGAGATGAGATCTGATAACAACTATTCCTGATGCGTTGTGATAACGAAGGTTGGGTTTTTGGTTTTATGGTGCATCTGAGTGCTCTCTGGGAGCCAGCCCCTGTATTTCTGCACACACAGTAATGAATTGGAAATGCTTTGTGCACATCTGTATTCAATATAGAATCCACAGTATAATACTATAATGGTGTCTATTTCTTCAATGAGGATCATACACTGTATATACAAAAGTATATGGACACCCCTGCAAATGAGTTGATTTGGCAATTTTAGCCACACCCGTTGCTGACAGGTGTATAAAATCGAACACACTACCATGCAATCTCCATAGACAAATAGTGGCAGTAGAATGGCCTTACTGAAGAGCTCAATGACTTTTAACATGGCACCACCAAAGGATGTCACCTTTCCAACAAGAAAGTTCGTTACACTTCTGCCATGCTAGAGATGCCCCGCTCAACTGTAAGTGCTGTTATTTTGAAGTGGAAACGTCTAAGAGCAACAACGGCTCAGCCGCGAAGCGGAAGCCAACACAAGCTCACAGAATGGGATCGCCGAGTGCTGGAGGCTGTTATAGCTGCAAAGTGGGAACCAACTACATATTAATGCCCATGATTTTGGAATGAGATGTTCGACGAGCAGGTGTCCACATATTTCTGTTAATGTATTGTACCATACGCCTGCAGACAGTAGTGCTGAGTACAAATGTAGGCCCCTGCAATATCTCTCTCATTTGAAAATGGTTGATGGAATGTTCCGGGGGATGAAGGATGAGGGGGAGTGTGGTTGTGAGACATGATGTGACATGATGTGTATGATGTCATTGATGTTTGTTGAAATGTGTGTTCCTCTGTTGATTGTATTTTGTTTATGTATGGTTGTTGTTGAGAAAATAAAATAAAAAATAAAAAACAATGTGAAAACGATTGATCAAACACCAACTAGTTTTAGGTCCTTTGAGCATGCACTCTTATGGAAACAGGTTAATATTATATTTCTGTGACCCGAGTAACAGTTTGAATACTAAGTACTGTATATAATGTATTATTTCTCCCCGATGCACTTAAAGATAAACACATACCAAAAAAAAGTAGCCAGAAGATTAAGAGATGAATAATTGAGGTAGCCAAATATCTCTCTCTCTCTCTCTCTCTCTCTCTCTCCCTCTCGATGCTTAATGCCATGGTGGTGGTTGTGGTGGGGATATTTGAAGTATTTCTTGCATTAGAGGAAAGTGTCTGGAGGAGCCGAGCAAGTTAGGGCATTGAGTTGAATAAACCCACGAGCACAGGTGAAAGGATGATAGGACAGTCTCCACGCCACAGTATTTGCTCTGTCTGAGTGTGAACAAAGTTAAAAGCAGTGCATGACTGAAACTCTATAAAGCACATGAAGTTAGATTGGGCTTTTATCAAACCTATTGTCAATGTGTTATTGTGGAGCTCCTAAATTGGGTAAGTACCCCAATGGGAAGCGGGAGAGGTAGGAAGAGAATCGTTGTGAGAGAGGGAAAGGGAGAGATATTATCATTCTTCTTTACACTACTTTGGATTATTCCATTGCTGAATTGCCTGGCTGGGTCCTTGGACTAGAACTATGTGAGATTGGCTTAATCTGCAATGCTGCCATACCTTTATATCATTGTATCTATGCATAGTGGGCTAATAATGCTAAACCCACTCCATTTTAGCTTCTGCTGCCATGGCTTTATCCACGGTAGTGCTATTTGTCTGCTCAGTACATAGCACACTATGCTTACTGTGAATGCTCCACTTACGACTACTCCCTTAAATGTATGTAACCAGCTTGTGTTTAATGTTAGAGATCATTATGTCGTATCAAAAAGGCAAATGTTTTTTGCAAAACCCATTGCATTGTCCCGTTGCAGCAGCTGAGTTTAAATGTTGACAGGCTGCGTGACACACTGTGCTGACAGGAATGAAATAGAAAGCTTTGAGTCGATTCTTACTTATTGTGAATTAACATTGCTTTGATGTAAGTGATCCCACAGGCTCAGTGCAGTGCCACATATCATATGCATTGTTTCAGAAGCTCCGGACTGCCACTCCTTCCTTCCTCCTCTGTTTTCTCACAGTAACAATATTCATCCACTCTCTAATTACCTCCCGGGGAGATAGTGATGAAATATGTCAATGAATGACAAACATATATATATATATATATATATATATATACTGTATATATATATATATATATATATATATATATATATATATATATATATATATATATATATATATATATATATATATATATATATATATATAGATAGAGAGAGAGAGATTATGCCTATAATGACCCTTTAATGAGGCCCTGCATGTATTGGATAAGCCCACAGTGCATCCATCTCTGTTCTCCTCCTTCACTGGTTTCTATTGCTTTCCGTCGCCAGCCATTTGCAGGTTGTCTGCTTGACCTTCAGAGGAAGGAAATCATTAGCATGCACCAGTTTTATTGATTAAGAGAGAGAGTGGGCTTTTCTGAGAAATAGGTTTGCAGTACAGACGGGAGTATGATTTTTGAGCTTGATCGAGGCTTGGTGAGATGGGTGGTGAGACTGGCAGATGATTGAGCTGGGTTGGTTGGTTAGTGTGTTGGTGCTGGTTTGGGGCGTGTGTGATGACTCGAGAGGGGAATCTTAATGACACATTGCATGCTGGGATGAGACATCAGCATTGCATGGTGTGCTGTGTCTGTGCGCCAGGCACGGAGGGAGAGAGTAGTCACTGCCTGTACTCACCAGGACGACAGAGAAACCTTTTAGCACATTTAGCACTGCTCAGGCCCAAGAGTGTGAAACGCAAGGATGACACTTCTTAGATCTGAGTAGTCAGTCACAAACTCTACCAAACACAGTTAATTACAAAAATGTCTCAGCAGCTCATGACATTGCTAATCCTTTAGCATCGGAATGAACAAAAATAATATTGTAGTGCCTTTAGACATTGCATGAACAGTAGCAAACTATCAAACCATAGTGCTAGGAAAACCACACTTAAGGGCACAAACATGGGAATAGTATTTTGTAAAAGAAAAAAAATGCTTCCATATTGTTTTCACAGATAAATGGACAGACCTAGCGGCATTTTCACGCAAGGTTGGACAAATCCTACACCTTTTATCTTTCTTTCTCAGCATACACAGTTTGATATGTGCCGTAGTTACAAAACGGCACATCGTATTCTCAGTGATCGACGCGGAGGCACAACACACTGCCGGTGGAATATGTAACCTGTCATCAAATGTTATGGCTTTTTATACATGTTCAGGTCATGTAACCTGAACAGGATGTACATCCATAGCTGACCAGAGGGCCATTAAAGACAGGATCCTTATTAATCATCACACCTCTCTCCTTCACGCACAGACAACCCAACAAGGCGGCCAAAAATGTCTCAGAAAGGTCAAATATTTGGTGGGAACTTAACTCTGAGCTTGAATTAATGTGCTCCTATATGAAGATCAATACAGGTTGTGAATTCTGCGTAGTTTGCGTTTATTATTCGATCTTAGATCACAATGCTTTCCTTGCTCGGCCATGAACCTCAGCTGCAGTACAAAGTCAAATAGGGTGATATGGTGGAATTGGATTACACACAGATCCAATCAACCCCAGGACTATTGTTTTTCGCTGTGTGCGTTTTGCTCTGTGGTTGATAAGATCAAGAATGTTTTCTCGATCTTATCGTTTTGAAAGAAAAGAGAAACGTGCACACTTTATTTTTACTTTCAAGCTATCTCACTGTTACCATGCACCTGCAACAAAATAGCTAAAATGTGCGAGTGTCTTTTTGAATCTCTCTCACGTATGATACAGAACCTCACTATAGCATTGCATCGTTATGATTCTAATGATATAATACTGTAGCTGTGCCAGAGTCTGTGCATGGCTGTCGTTATCTATCACTATCTTATCTGTGAGAGCATGGTATCTTGCTACCTCAGTCCGTTGAAGGCCTATGTAGCAGAGGCTGTCGTACGGGGGGACACTTTGAATTCAGCTCACGAATGGGAGTTTTTAAGATGGTTGCTAGAGATAGCACAGACCCAGGCTGTAGAATCAGCAGCTCTGTTTGCTCGAGGCATGTATAAAGTTATTTATATTTGTATTTACTAAGGATCCCCATTAGCCAAGGCAGCAGCTACTCTTCATGGGGTCCAGAAACATTACGGCAGTTATATACTGTTTAAAATATTACATGACATGACATTTTATAACACTTTACCCAATACATTTAATGTGTTCCCTCAGGCCCTACTCCTATCACATATTTACAATACAAAATCCATGGGTGCACCCCCCTATCTATATCGATGGGACCGCAGTGGAGAAGGTAGAAAGCTTCAAGTTTCTTGGCGTACACATCACTGACAAACTGAAATGGACCACCCACACATACAGTGTGGTGAAGAAGGCACAACAGAGCCTCTGTGCAGTTTTATACAACCTTATTATCAACAACCAAATATTTGATGTATGCTACAGTAATTTACAGTATCTTTAGTGCCCTGTAAAGGAAACTCGCCTGTTGAATATATACAGTAGAGAGCAGAGCAAAGTACACGTTTCGAGCTGACATAGAGATGAGAGTGTGAGGAGTGTATGATCAATCGCTTCAACTTTGCAGAATGGCTCTGATATTTATAAGACTGGGGAGAAGGTGGCAGCACACCACCCACCATCAACCAGAGCAGATAACCTCATGCAGACAACTCTACCGAGAGCCCTGCAAAGAATTATGGGATTATAAAACAATCACTAGAGAAAAATACAAGATAATATTTGAACATTTGAACTCTTAAATTGAGCTTAAACAACATCACATATCAGGACAAGTATGGGGTTATGTTATCGCATGAGAAAAATGACTTTGCCTGAATCTTTTTGTTTACCTCAAGATCTAATAATCAATTCAAACTAATGTGCCACAATGAAATGGAATCTCCCCAAAGCTTCAAGATATGGCGGGACTTTTTCCTGATGTTGTAAAATCGTACACTTTCATTATGACCTGAAATGAGCTTTGTCAAGAAGGGCTTTAATTCCTTGCCTCAGCAACTTTGAAGAAACAACAATGACTGCTGCACCGGTCCAGTGCCGCTGTCTTTTACTGAGTAAAGCCCATCGGAGGATAAATGATACATGAGTAAACCCTGCCAGGTAAATGTTCACTGACATTGTGGTCTGTTACATTTTCCCTGTGTGGATTCCCAGCTGAGCTTAAGCGCTCTCTGTTGTGATCAATAAACTTGATCTCAACACCTGCCAATGCTAGCACGATAATAATTTCTCCACAACGGAAGTGCCGTCTGTTTGTGGCTATTATTTTCCTCCTTGTCATATCTTGCTACATTGGGGGAAACTTCCTAGTGCATGCGACAGGCAGGAGTCCCCTTGGGGAACCTCATAATGAGTATCTCTGTGTGCATGTGTCTCTGCCTTTGTCTGTAGTGTACTGTAAGTGTAGCGATTGAAGTGTGAATTCCAACATGAAGCCTTCGCGCCTGAAACTGTGAAGAGCTGTGCCTTCAACCAGCATATACATCTTCAATTTGCCCCAGAAGTACGGTATGTAAAATAACACACAGCTGCAGTACACCTGTATGACCTCTCTCTCTGTGTATTGCCTGGTTAAACTCAAAGAGAAAAAAGGCCAGACAGTTGCAACCAGTGAATAATTCAAACAGTGGAATAAACTGGACAGTAGCTATATTAGATCAGGAGGCCTGTGCTATTAAAGAGACCTGAATAATGCAAAAAACAAATAAGCACTTTTTAATGGGAGGGTCTTGGGGATCGTGAGGTAATTTAATCTGTCCAATCATTTTGTTTTTGTTATCGATGAGGTGGGCTGGCTTACGACCCTCAACAGACGCAGCAGACAGAACGTTCTGCTTATGTAACAATGTGTGTTCACTATGCCGTGCATGGAGGATAACTTTGGAGTTAACCCCAAATGTCCAAATGGAGCAGACCATCTACAGAGGCCATCTGTCTGTTTGTAGTGCTTGTGGCTCTCCCTCTAAAACACTGGCTGCCTCCCTGCCTGGCCTGTGTCTGCCATGATGCCAGGGATAGGAACATAAAACGTGCAACAGATGGACAGGTCCAGAGTTCAGAGCTATTTCTACAGTTGGACTGGCAGCAGCATATACATATATAGTGGCTGCTGCTCTGGTATTCTGCTGCTCTCGTGAAACTTGTATGGGATCCAGAAAGAGACAAATGACCCAATTCCTGTGGCCTCATTACGAGACGAGACAAAGCAGACTGATTTTTGCGTGATTATAGAATATTATAGCTAGGTGGTAGACCATGTTGTCTATTGAATGTGTTTTGTGTTTGTTTTTCCAAGACTTATTCCAAGATGTGTTGGATCTCTCTTTGGTACTGTAGCAAGCAACAAGGGCAGCTCTTTCCGAACAGCCCTGGTTTAATCATTTGTACTGCACTATAGGATGCCAGGATTATACTTTTGCATCGGCCTACAACAATATGCCTATATCAGGTACACTGCAGCTTGCACATGTCGCTTAGCGACATGGATTTGGATGATAGAATGATCTACACTACAGTATACCTAATATGCGTAATGCATTTACAGTATCAGGCAGCTACAAACAATTACATGGCATTGACTGACAAAACGTATACTACTGCTTTTTGACTTCACATTCTTTGGGAATGAGATTAAATCAAAACACATGCATGGGTATGTTGTTACTAAACTATGCATTTGGCTTTCAGAAATGCTTCTTTTCAACATCAACAAGCATGTTTTATAATACAACAATTATATGCCGCTGCAACGATTACGGGTCTATTTTACATTGATTTCTATTTGATCCAATGACAAGCATACTGTATGGCCTTTACCTGATTTCTCATTCCACTCTCATTTCACTTCCTGTATTGATTTCTCATTTAAGGATTAATGCAGGGCCTAATGGGCAACCATTTCTAATATTTCTCCTCCATATGTGTGCCCGTTACCTAGCGGCAGCAGGCATATATAGCATTCACACATCACACCTATTATTAGTCTATAGATGTCCCCGGACCTGCTAATACAAGGCGATCACACCTATAATCAGTCTATGGCTGTTCCTGGGACTACCGATTCAAGGCAATCACATACAATCATTCTGTATTGTCTTTATAGCTGTTCTTTCCAGCTGATATTGTTTTGGTTCAATATCAATCTCAATGATTTCAGGTCAACTCCGTTGTTTCTGTCTGAGCTGCTGCTGATAGGGCTAGACATAATAATACGGTGTCATTTGCAAACAGAGGCAGCTCCTTACAGTACTGTATATAAATCGGAATGCCATAGTTTCTTATAACGATATATGCATGTTTAAAGATGTGTTACAGAGTTTTTGTATACTTTTTAGCCAGTAGGTTTGAAAGTAACACTCGAGCCAAAACAGGTCCCCAAAAATGTTGCACAATTGTGTACAATGTGTCATCCATTTCCTATGATGTGTTACAAATTCCAATTAAAAAATGAAATTGTATTGCTCACATGCAGGTGCAGCGAAATGCTTCTCTTTTTAGCTCCAGCAGTGCAGTAATACCAAACAATGCAAAACAATACACACAAATCCGCTAAAATGTAAGAAATATCAGAACAAGCAACGTCCGAGTCCGGAATATAAGTATACTGTATAATGGTGTGTATAGACAGTATGGACAGTATATGAATAGAAAAGGTGTGTACAGCAGTAGTTTTATAGGATGAGCCTTGACTAGAATACAGTGTATTATATACAGTGCCTTCAGAAAGTATTCATACCCCCTTGACATATTCAACATTTTGATGTGTTACAGCCTGAATTAAAAATGGATGAAATATTTACTTTCCTCACCCATCTACACACAATACCCAATAATAACAAAGTGAAAATGTTTTAAAACATTTATTGAAAATGAAGTTAGTGTAGCACAAAATGCCGATTTTCTTTTAAGATATTGAAAACCAACAGATAGTGAACACAAATGTTGACTTTGGACGATGTTTAGAAAAGTAATAAGATGATGTTTAGAAAGTATGGCGTCGCATTAACTGCATGAGTAGAAAATAACTGCAGGGAAAAGTAAAATGATGTGCAAAATGTAAATGTATATAATGATACTTTCTTATTGATTTACCCTTTAGTAACAAGGCATATCTACTTTACAAATGGGTAATTGTCTCCATCATACAAACTGCTTATGGATTTGTTATGGTAATGGTGAGCTAAGCTGTTTTCCATGCTAGTCATTACATATCCTGGGAAATTTAAGCTCTCTGAAAGAGGGATATTTGAAAAAGCTGCTAAACGCTGTCACACAATCAAATGGATTCCTTTGCCGTCAGACTCATGGTGTCTGTCAGTGGGGAAGAGACAGCCTTAAACCTAGGGCTCTATTCAGCATGAATTAAATGTAAAGGCAATGTTCCTGCGTTACCAGAGACTGCATTCACGGTAAACTCTGCACGTGTCGGCTCAACCGGGAAATTACCTTTACATTTTTAGAGTCCAATATGTAACTATTCAGTGATACAGATTGAATAGAGCCCCTAATCTCACAGTGAATAGCATTAATACGTGCAACCAAAGCAGAATTTGCCAAAAGAGCATAATGTGGGCCTACCGTACTGCAGGCTACTTCTCAAATCCTCTTCAGCCAGTCAGTCCCAGCTCAGACCCAGGCTATTGACATGGATGCTGTCTTGTTTAATTGTTCTATCTCAGGGGATGGGGTTGTGTAATTGGTGATAAGCAGGCCTGTGGGCAGTGGGAAGCTACTCAGCCCATTATCGGTCCATCTAAGAGGTCTGCCTGCCTGGGAATCATCATGGCTGCCATGATAACAACGTAGCTGGAGGCTGCCATCCATCTCCATCCTCTCGTCCTCTCATCTGGGTCCTCATCCAGATTCACAAATCAGATCATCCAATTCATGGATGTTGTCTGCAGGCTGATCAGCTCAACTTGGTGCCATTATTGCAACTTCACACAAGCAGTTCATGGACAGAGTAAAAAGAGAGAGAGTGTGAAGGCAGGGTATTTTAACCCATCACCCTTGCGGTAACCATCTTTGCACCACCTGCCTCTCTGCTGGGGTGTTCTGTCCTCTGCCTGCGATTCTGTTCAATGCAGCTGTTGAGCCCCGTTCCCCACTGCGCTGTTCAATGTACCGGGGTCTTTGCGGTTAGTAGTGATTGGGTTAGCAGATTTTGGAAACCCCTCACCTCATCTTCATCACCCACTGAGATCTCCTTCCTCCCGGGCACAGAACACTGGCAGTGTGGTGTCAGACTGTTCTGATCAGACCCACCAGACTGAGGTTGGCAGCAGTGTGGCTGTGCTCTCCTGGGGAGATGAAAGATGGGCTTAGGGAGGCCTGGCCGCTCGTTGAGCCTGAAGGAGGACAGCTACACTGAACGAAAATATAAATGCACCATATAAACTGTTGGTCCCATGTCTCAATCGTTTTCTCCATTTTCTCAAGGCTTAAAAATCTACACTGATTGAAGTGGATTTAACAATTGACATTAATAAGGGATCATAGCTTTCACCTGGATTCACCTAGTCAGCCTATCTCATGGAAAGAGAAGGTGTTCCTAATATTTATATACTCAGTGTAAACAGTTGAAGTCGGAAGTTAACATACAATTATGTTGGAGTCATTAAAACTCGTTTTTCAACCACTCCAGAAATGTCTTGTTAACAAACTGTAGTTTTGGAAAGTCGGTTAGTACATCTACTTTGTGCATGACACAAGTCATTTTTTCAACAATTGTTTACAGAGAGATTATTTTCATAATTCCAGTGGGTCAGAAGATTACATACACTAAATTGGCTGTGCCTTTAAACAGTTTGGAAAATTCCAGAAAATGATGTCATGGCTTTAGAAGCTTCTGATAGGCTAATTGGCATCATTTGAGTCAATTGGAGGTGTACCTGTGGATGTATTTCAAGGCCTACCTTCAAACTCAGTGCCTCTTTGCTTGACATCATGGGATAATCAAAAGAAATCAAAAGACCTCAGAATTTTTTTTAGACCTCCAGAAATCTGGTTCATCCTTTGGAGCAATTTCCAAATGTCTGAAGGTGCCACATTCATCTGTACAAACAATAGTATGCAAGTATAAACACCATGGGACCACGCAGTCGTCATACCGCTCAGGAAGGAGACGCGTTCTGTCTCCTAGAGATGAACGTACTTTGTGCACTTCATAAAATAGATGGCATCATGAGGTGGGAAAAGTATGATGATATATTGAAGCAACATCTCAAGATATCAGTCAGGAAGTTAAAACTTGGTCGCAAATGGGTCTTCCAAATGGACAATGACCCCAAGCATACTTCCAAAGTTGTGGCAAAAAGTCAATGTTTTGGAGTGGCCATCACAATGCCCTGACCTCAAGCCTATAGAAAATTTGTGGGCAAAACTGAAAAAGTGTGTGCGAGCAAGGAGGTCTACAAACTTGACTCAGTTACACCAGCTCTGTCAGGAGGAATGGGCCAAAATTCACCCAACTTATTGTGGGAAGCTTGTGGAAGGCTACCCAAAACGTTTGACCCAAGTTAAACAATTTAAAGGCAATGCTACCAAATAATAATTGGGTGTACGTAAACTTCTGACCCACTGGGAATGTGATGAAAGAAATAAAAACTGAAGTAAATCATTCTCTCTTCTATTATTCTGACATTTCACCTTCTTAAAATTAAGTGGTGATCCTAACTGACCTAAGACAGGGTCTTTTTAAAATGATTAAATGTCAGGAATGTTGAAAAACTGAGTTTAGATGTATTTGGCTAAGGTGCATGTAAACTTCGCACTTCAACTGTATATAAAAAATAAATGCAACATGTAAAGAGTTGGTCCCATGTTTCATGAGCTGAAATAAAATATCCCCAGCCTTTTGCGCACAAATTTGTTTACATCCCTGTTAGTGAGCATTTTTCCTTTGCAAATATAGTCCACCCACCTGAGAGTTGTGGCATATCAAGAAGCTGATTAAACAGCATGCTCATTACACAGGTGTTCCTTGTGCTGGGGACAATAAAAGGCCACTCTAAAATGTGAAGTTTTGTCACAAAACACAAATCCACAGATGTCTCAAGTTTTGAGGAAGTGTGCAATTGTCATGCTGACAATCAACAGCCTAATCAACTCTATGCAAAGGAGATGTGTTGTGCTGAATGCGTGGTCACACCAGATACTGACTGGTTTTCTGATCCTCGCCTCTACCTTTTTTTTAAGGTATCTGTGACCGAGAGATGCATATCTGTATTCCCAGTCAAGTGAAATCTAGCGATTAGGGCCATATTTGTTCATTTCAATTGATTTCCTTATACAGTACATTCGGAAAGTATTCAGACCCCTTCACTTTTTCCACATTTTGTTACATTACAGACTTATTCTAAAATCGATTAAATTCTGTTTTTCCCTCATCAATCTACACACAATACCCAATAATGACAAAGCAAAATAGTTTTAGTAATTTTAGCAAATTTATAAATACATAACCCCGGAAATATCACATTTACATATAGTAAGTTTTCAGACCCTTTGTTCAGTAATTTTTTGAAACACCTTTGACAGCGATTCATCTTGAGAATTACTCTACAAGCTTGGCATTTGGGGAGTTTCTCCGATTCTTCTCAGCAGATCCTCTCAATCTCTGTCAAGGTGGATGGGGAGTGTCGCTGCACAGCTATTTTAAATTGGGTTCAAGTCCGGGCTCTGGCTGGGCCACTCAAGGACATTCAGAGACTTGTCCCGAAGCCACTCTTGCGTTGTCTTGGCTGTGTGCTTCAGGTCGTTGTCCTGTTGGATGGTAAAACCTTCCCCCCAATCTGAGGTCCTTAGTGCTCTGTAGCAGGTTTTGATCAAGGATCTCTCTATACTTTGCTCCGTTCGTCTTTGGCTCAATCCTGACTAGTCTCCCAGTCCTTGCCACTGAAAAACATCCCCACAGCATGATACTTCAACCCCCATGCTTCACCGTAGGGATGATGCCAGGTTTCCTCCTTCGACCTCATGGCTTGGTTTTTGCTCTGACATGCACTGTCAACTGTGGGACCTTATATTGCAAATACAAGATTGCATGGCAGTCAGGCATCTTTGTCTTCGTGTTGTCGTATCCCGTGTATATATATTTTTTCTTCGCATTTTCCTCGCATATATTTCATATGTATTTTTAAATCATTTTTAACCTCAACTAAAACATACTCTCCCGCAACCCGCCTCTCCCAATGTGGTATGGATCTGCTATTTTCTTTACTTTAGAACCGGATCCCCCAACAGAAGCTAGCCACTGCTAGCGGTCATCAGCTAACCTTTAGCCCGGACAACTCCTGCCAGTATGAACAGCACAATTCATCCCAGAGCGTACTGGACTCTTTTACCCCACATCTCCGGATTCCTACCGCAACCTCTGAACCTTTTCACCTGGATCATCGCAGCTAGCTAGCTGCTATCCAAGTGGCTACTCCTGGCTAACGTCTATGTCCCAAAGCATGCACCAATTAGCCTGGAGTTAGCCTATGCTAGGCCCATCTCCCGGCTAGCTGAAGAGGTCCATCAGCCACTCCTTGGGCTACAATACCTATTTTGCAAATTGACCTGGACCCCTTTTACTGCTGATACGAAGCATCGTCGATCCTTCATGGCTGGTCTACCGACGTAATCCGCCGAGGGGGTTTTCAACAGGCTTCTCCTTCATGACATCCCCTGAATACCCATCTGATAGCCTGCTAGACGTGGCCCGCTAGCTGCCTAGAGCATATCGGACTGTTAGCTGAAGAGGTCCATCAGCCAATTTTCTTGGGCTACAATACCTATTTTGCCAATTGGCCTGGACCCTTATACTAAACGTGTCGATCCATCATGACTGGTCTGCCGACGTAACCCCCCGAGGGGGCTACAAATCCCCCTAAGGCCCTTCTGCTAGCCTGCTATCCCCGGCACGCTAGCTGTCTGAATCGCTGTGTCTCCAGCCTGCCTAGCTACTCACTAGACCCTTTGATCACTCGGCTACGCATGCCTCTCCCTAATGTCAATATGCCTTGTCCATTGCTGTTTTGGTTAGTGATTATTGTCTTATTTCACTGTAGATTCTCCAGCCTTGCTCAATATGCCTCAGCTAACACTTTTGTTCCACCTCCCACACATGCGGTGACCTCACCTGGTTTAAATGGTGTCTCTAGAGACAATACCTCTCTCATTGTCACTCAATGCCTAGATTTACCTCCACTGTATTCATATCCTACCATACGCTCCACACCGCGTGGCCGCGGCCACCCTAATCTGGTGGTCCCAGCGCGCACGACCCACGTGGAGTTCCAGGTCTCCGGTAGCCTCTGGACTGCCGATCTGCGGCCAACAAGGCAGAGTTCATCTCAGCCTATGCCTCCCTCCAGTCCCTCGACTTCTTGGCACTGACGGAAACATGGATCACCACAGATAACACTGCTACTCCCACTGCTCTCTCTTCGTCCGCCCACGTGTTCTCGCACACCCCGAGAGCTTCTGGTCAGCGGGGTGGTGGCACCGGGATCCTCATCTCTCCCAAGTGGTCATTCTCTCTTTCTCCCCTTACCCATCTGTCTATCGCCTCCTTTGAATTCCATGCTATCACAGTTACCAGCCCTTTCAAGCTTAACATCCTTATCATTTATCGCCCTCCAGGTTCCCTCGGAGAGTTCATCAATGAGCTTGATGCCTTGATAAGCTCCTTTCTTGAGGACGGCTCACCTCTCACAGTTCTGGGCGACTTTAACCTCCCCACCTCTACCTTTGACGCATTCCTCTCTGCCTCCTTCTTTCCACTCCTCTCCTCTTTTGACCTCACCCTCTCACCTTCCCCCCCTACTCACAAGGTAGGCAATACGCTCGACCTCATCTTTACTAGATGCTGTTCTTCCACTAACCTCATTGCAACTCCCCTCCAAGTCTCCGACCACTACCTTGTATCCTTTTCCCTCTCGATCTCATCCAACACTTCCCACACTGCCCCTACTCGGATGGTATCGCGCCGTCCCAACCTTCGCTCTCTCTCCCCCGCTACTCTCTCCTCTTCCATCCTATCATCTCTTCCCTCTGCGCAAACCTTCTCCAACCTATCTCCTGATTCTGCCTCCTCAACCCTCCTCTCCTCCCTTTCTGCATCCTTTGACTCTCTATGCCCCCTATCCTCCAGGCCGGCTCGGTCCTCCCCTCCCGCTCCGTGGCTCGACGACTCATTGCGAGCTCACAGAACAAGGCTCCGGGCAGCCGAGCGGAAATGGAGTAAAACTCGCCTCCCTGCGGACCTGGCATCCTTTCACTCCCTTCTCTCTACATTTTCCTCTTCTGTCTCTGCTGCTAAAGCCACTTTCTACCACTCTAAATTCCAAGCATCTGCCTCTATCCCTAGGAAGCTCTTTGCCACCTTCTCCTCCCTCCTGAGCCCTCCTCCCCCTCCCCCCCTCCTCCCTCTCTGCAGATGACTTCGTCAACCATTTTGAAAAGAAGGTCGACGACATCCGATCCTCGTTTGCTAAGTCAAACGACACCGACACTGCCCTACCCTGTGCTCTGACCTCTTTCTCCCCTCTCTCTCCAGATGAAATCTCGCGTCTTGTGACGGCCGGCCGCCCAACAACCTGCCCGCTTGACCCCATCCCCTCCTCTCTTCTCCAGACCATTTCCGGAGACCTTCTCCCTTACAACACCTCGCTCATCAACTCATCCCTGACCGCTGGCTATGTCCCTTCCGTCTTCAAGAGAGCGAGAGTTGCACCCCTTCTGAAAAAACCTACACTCGATCCCTCCGATGTCAACTACAGACCAGTATCCCTTCTTTCTTTTCTCTCAAACTCTTGAACGTGCCGTCCTTGGCCAGCTCTCCCGCTATCTCTCTCAGAATGACCTTCTTGATCCAAATCAGTCAGGTTTCAAGACTAGTCATTCAACTGAGACTGCTGTTCTCTGTATCACGGAGGCGCTCCGCACTGCTAAAGCTAACTCTCTCTCCTCTGCTCTCATCCTTCTAGACCTATCGGCTGCCTTCGATACTGTGAACCATCAGATCCTCCTCTCCACCCTCTCCGAGTTGGGCATCTCCGGCGCGGCCCACGCTTGGATTGCGTCCTACCTGACAGGTCGCTCCTACCAGGTGGCATGGTGAGAATCTGTCTCCTCACCACGCGCTCTCACCACTGGTGTCCCCCAGGGCTCTGTTCTAGGCCCTCTCCTATTCTCGCTATACACCAAGTCACTTGGCTCCGTCATAACCTCACATGGTCTCTCCTATCATTGCTATGCAGACGACACACAATTAATCTTCTCCTTTCCCCTTCTGATGACCAGGTGGCGAATCGCATCTCTGCATGTCTGGCAGACATATCAGTGTGGATGACGGATCACCACCTCAAGCTGAACCTCGGCAAGACGGAGCTGCTCTTCCTCCCGGGGAAGGACTGCCCGTTCCATGATCTCGCCATCACAGTTGACAACTCCATTGTGTCCTCCTCCCAGAGCGCTAAGAACCTTGGCGTGATCCTGGACAACACCCTGTCGTTCTCAACTAACATCAAGGCGGTGGCCCGTTCCTGTAGGTTCATGCTCTACAACATCCGCAGAGTACGACCCTGCCTCACACAGGAAGCGGCGCAGGTCCTAATCCAGGCACTTGTCATCTCCCGTCTGGATTACTGCAACTCGCTGTTGGCTGGGCTCCCTGCCTGTGCCATTAAACCCCTACAACTCATCCAGAACGCCGCAGCCCGTCTGGTGTTCAACCTTCCCAAGTTCTCTCACGTCACCCCGCTCCTCCGCTCTCTCCACTGGCTTCCAGTTGAAGCTCGCATCCGCTACAAGACCATGGTGCTTGCCTACGGAGCTGTGAGGGGAACGGCACCTCAGTACCTCCAGGCTCTGATCAGGCCCTACACCCAAACAAGGGCACTGCGTTCATCCACCTCTGGCCTGCTCGCCTCCCTACCACTGAGGAAGTACAGTTCCCGCTCAGCCCAGTCAAAACTGTTCGCTGCTCTGGCCCCCCAATGGTGGAACAAACTCCCTCACGACGCCAGGACAGCGGAGTCAATCACCACCTTCCGGAGACACCTGAAACCCCACCTCTTTAAGGAATACCTAGGATAGGATAAAGTAATCCTTCTACCCCCCCCTCCTTAAAAGATTTAGATGCACTATTGTAAAGTGGCTGTTCCATTGGATGTAATAAGGTGAATGCACCAATTTGTAAGTCGCTCTGGATAAGAGCGTCTGCTAAATGACTTAAATGTAAATGTAATCTATTCTTCCTTGCCCAGTAACCTTCTCCTTTTACTCTCTGTTCCGAATGCACTGGACGACCAGTTCTTATAAACTTTAGCCGTACCCTTATCCTATTCCTCCTCTGTACCTTTTGGTGATGTAGAGGTTAATCCATGCCCTGCAGTGCCTAGCTCCACTCCCATTCCCTAGGTGCGCTCCTTTGTTGACTTCTGTAACTGTAAAAGCCTTGGTTTCATGCAGGTTAATATTAGAAGCCTCCTTCCTAAGTGTGTTTTATTCACTGCTTTAGCACACTCTGCCAACCCGGATGTCCTAGCCATGTCTGAATCCTGGCTTAGGAAGACCACCAAAAACCCTGAAAATTCCATTCCTAACTATGACATTTTCCGACGAGATAGAACTGCCAAAGGAGGCGGAGTTGCAATCTACTGCAGAAATAGCCTGCAGAGTTCTGTCATACTATCCAGGTCTGTGCCCAAACAATTTGAGCTTCTACTTTTAAAAATCCACCTTTCCAGGAACAAGAGTCTCACCGTTGCCACTTGCTATAGACCACCTTCTGCCCCCAACTGTGCCCTGGACACCATGTGAATGGATTGACCCCCCCATCTATCGTCAGAGCTCATACTGTTAGTTGACCTAAACTGGGTCATGCTTAACTTCCCGGCCGTCCTACAATCTAAGCTGGATGCCCTCAATCTCTCACAAATGATCCTACCAGGTACAACCCCAAATCCGTAAACATGGGCACGCTCATAGATATCATCCTAACCAACCTGCCCTCCAAATAAACCTCTGCTGTCTTTAACCACGATCTCAGTGATCACTGCCTCATTGCCTGCATCCGTAATGGGTCTGCGGTCAAACAACCACCCCTCATCACTGTCAAACGCTCCCTAAAACACTTCAGCGAGCAGGCCTTTCTAATCGACCTCGCCCGGGTATCCTGGAAGGATAGTGACATCATTCCGTCAGTAGAGGATGCCTGGTTATTCTTTCAAAGTGCTTTCATCACCATCTTAAATAAGCGTGCCCCATTCCAAAAATGTCGAACCAGGAAAAGATATAGCCCTTTGTTCACTCCAGACCTGACTGCCCTTGACCAACACAAAAAAATCCTGTGGCATACTGCATTAGCGTCGAATAGCATCGCAAAATGCAACCTTTAAGGGGAGGTAGGAACCAATATACACAGGCAGTTAGGAAAGCAAAGGCTAGCTTTTTCAAACAGATCTTTGCATCCTGTAGCACACATTCCAAACAGTTCCTGGACACTGTAAAGTCCATGGAGAATAAGAGCACCTCCTCCCAGTTGCCCACTGCACGGAGGCTAGGAAACACTGTCACCACCGATAAAGCCACGATAATTGAGAATTTCAAGAAGCATTTTTCTACAGCTGGCCATGCTTTCCACCTGGCTACCCCTACCCTGGTCAACAGCCCTGTACCCCCCACAGCAACTCGCACAAGCCACCCCCATTTCTCCTTCACCAGATAGCCGATGTTCTGAAAGAGCTGCCAAATCTGGACCCCTACAAATCAGCCGGGCTAGACAATCTGGACACTCTCTTTCTAAAATTATCCGCCGCAATTGTTGCAACCCCTATTACTAGCCTGTTCAACCTCTCTTTCGTATCGTCTGAGATCTCCAAAGATTGGAAAGCTGCCGCGGTCATCCCCCTCTTCAAAGGCGGAGACACTCTAGACCCAAACTGTTACAGACCTATATGTATCCTACCTTGCCTGTTTAAGGTATTTGAAAGCCAAGTTAACAAACAGATCACTCTTTTCGAATCCCACCGTACCTTCAACGCTATGCAATCTGGTTTCCGAGTTGGTCATGGGTGCACCTCAGCCACGTTCAAGGTCCTAAAAGATATCATAACATCGATAAGAGACAATACTGTGCATCTTTATTCATCGACCTGGCCAAGGCTTTCGACTCTGTCAATCACCACATTCTTATCGGCAGGCTCAACAGGCTTGGTTTCTCAAATGACTGCCTCGCCTTGTTCACCAACTACTTCTCAGACAGAATCAGATGCATCTGTAAATAGCCGATCCAACTACCTCACGCCCCATATATATATATATATATATATATATATATATATATATATATATATTTTGCTCCTTTGTACTCCAGTATCTCTACTTGCACATTCATCTTCTGCACATCTGTCACTCCAGTGTTTACTTGCTAAATTGTAATTATTTTGCCACTATTTAATGCCTTACCTCCCTTATCTTGCCTCATTTGCACACACTGTATACAGGTTTTCATTGTGTTATTGTCCGTATGTTTGTTTATGTATGTTTCCATGTGTAACTCTGTGTTGTTGTTTGTGTTGCACTGCTTTGCTTTATCTTGGCCAGGTCTCAGTTGTAAATGAGAACTTGTTCTCAACTGGCCTGCATGGTTAAATAAAGGTGAATTAAATTATTATTAAAGCTGTGTGCATTTCCAAATCGTGTCCAATTAATTTAATTTATGACAGGTGGATGATCAATGGAAACAGGATGCACCTGAGCTCAATTTCAAGTCTCATAGCAAAGGGTCTGAATTCTTAAAAATGAATTGGCAAACATTTCTAAAAAACGTTTTTTGCTCTGTCATTATGGGTTATTGCGTGTAGACTGATGAGGATTTTTTTTATTTGATCAATTTTAGAATATGGCTGTAACGTAACAAAATGTGTAAAAAGGGAAGGTTTCTGAATACTGTGGGCCAGTAAAACCTTTGAAATTGTTGAATGTGTTTATATTTTTGTTCAGTGTATATATGGATCACTAGGCAGCCTGCTCCCCCTGCTCTCTCCATGGCTCTCGGCAGCTTAGTATGTTGGCCCGCTAGTTGCTTGTGCCTCCAGTATTTCCACTGACTCTCGTCTACTGCAGGATGCCCTGGACCACACAACAGCTAAACATACCCAAGCACTCACACACTTTTATTTTTTACCTTTATTTAAGTAGGCAAGTCAGTTAAGAACAAATTCCTATTTTCAATGATGGCCTTGGAACAGTGGGTTAACTGTCTTGTTCAGGGGCAGAGCAACATACTTTTACCTTGTCAGCACGGGGATTCGATTTTGCAATCTTTTGGTTACTAGTCCAACGCTCTAACCACTAGGCTACCTGCCGCCATGCACACTCACACACACATACAGGCATGCACACACAGAGACACACACACACACACGTGTATATTTATTCCTCGTGTCACTATTTATATTTAATACATTTATATTTTTATACACAACTCTGTATTGTTGGAAAAGGACGTAAGTAATCATCAAATCAATCATCAACTCTTAGTCTAATCTTGTTTTTTAGGAAGCAAATAAAATAACATATGATTTGATGATTTAATTTGACACACACATCACACCACTCTTCATCAGCTCCCAGCAAGCCCATAAACAGTATAGTGCATCTAGAGGAAATTATCTAAAGTTCAGCTGCATTAAATAAGCAAACCCAGGTTGTCTAGCCAGTGGCCTGTCTACAGCAGCTGCTACAGTAGCACAGTGCACAACAGATGGGAGCATTTTCTTCTCTGTGAAACACAGGCAGGGGGAAGGGTACAGGTTCAATTGTTCTGGATGACAACCTGCGATTCAGTGACCAGTAAACAACATGTCTAAAGAACCAGGGGAAATCAGATTGGTAGCTCATTGATTTCATAGTGTCATGAGCTGCTTCACCCAGTTTATTAATATGCATCTCATTATATGCAGCGATGGATTCATGTTCCTCTCCAATTAAAAGGCCTGAGTGAAGAGGCAAACATGCACGTACGCACTCCTGAACACACTCACACGCAGACACACACACACAGTCGTACAGGCACACACACGTAATATGCAAACACAAACACACTGAAACGGTGTAGTCTTGTGTTACTCAGTGTCGTTCCTCTCTTGTTACTGCTACTCATTTCCCACCATGCTTTTCCCCAGGTATGGCTGCAGAACAGGGGGAAGTGGTGCACATGAAATACAATATGGGTCTACATTCAGCTATAGGTAACGGTAGCTATAGGTAGCCAAAATAAAGGAAACACCAACATAGTGTCTTAATAGGGCATTCTACTTTTTTCTACATGGTAGAATAATTGTGAAGACAGCAAAACTATGAAATAATGTAGTAACCAAAAAAGTGTTTAACAAATCAAAATATATTTTATATTTGAGATTCTTCAAAGTAGACACCCTTTGCTTTCATGACAGCTTTGCACACTCTTGGCCTTCTCTCAACCAGCTTCACCTGGAATGCTTTTCCAACAGTCTTAAAGGAGTTCCCACATATGCTGAGCACTTGTTGACTGCTTTTCCTTCAATTTGCGGTTTGACTTATCCCAAACCATCTCAATTTGGTTGAGGTCGGGGAATTGTGGAGGCCAGGTCATCTGATGCAGCACTCCATCACTATTCTTGGTAAATTCACCCATACACAGCCTGGAGGTGTGTTTGATCATTGTCCTGTTGAAAAACAAATGATAGTCCCACTAAACCCAAACCAGATGGGTTGGCATATCGCTGCAGAATGCTGTGGTACCATGTTGGTTAAGTGTGCCTTGAATTCTAAATAAATCACAGACAGTGTCACCAGCTTTACAGTGGGAAATACACTTGAGAAGATCATCCGTTCACCACACGCATCGCACAAAGACATGGCCGTTGGAACCTTAAATCTCAAATTTGGACTCCAGACCAAAGGGCAGATTTCCACCAGTCTAATGTCCATTGCTCGTGTTTCTTGGCCCAAGCAATTATCTTCTTATTATTGGTGTACTGTTTTCTTTGCAGCAATTCTACCATGAAGGCCTGATTCACACAGTCTCCGCTGAACAGTTGATGTTGAGATGTGTCTGTTACTTGAAATCTGTGAGGCATTTATTTGGGCTACATTTCTGAGGCTGGTAACTCTAATAACTCTTGGTCTTCCTTTCCTGTGGCTATCCTCATGAGAGACAGTTTCATCATAGCGCTTGATGGTTTTTCCGACTGCACTTTATGAAATCTTCAAAGTTCTTGTATTTTTCCTTATTGACTGTCTTTCATGTCTTAAAGTAATGATAGTCTGTCATTTATCTTTGCTTATTTCAGCTGTTCTTGCCATAAAATGGACTTGGTCTTTTACCAAATAAGACTATTTTCTGTATACTCCCTACCTTGTCACAACACAACTGATTGGCTGAAACGCATTCAGAAGGAAATAAATTCCTCAAATGAACTTTTAACAAGGCACACCTGTTAATTGAAATGCATTCCAGGTGACTACCTCATGAAGCTGGTTGGGGGAATGCCAAGAGTGTGCAATGCTGTCATCAAAGGAAAGGGTGGCTGTTTGACGAATCTCAAATGTAACATATATTTTGATTTGTTTAATACTTTTTTTGGTTACTATGTGATTCCACATGTGTTATTTCATAGTTTTTATGTCTTCACTATGATTTTACAATGTAGAAAATAAACCCTTGAATGAGTAGGTGTTCTAAAACATGATTGGTAGTCTATTATCTGACTCCGTTATTATTGGAAGGCCCATAATTGTATCCAGTGGGTATAGCCAAGCTTGTGAGCCTTGCTTCACCACTCGGAATACTATAAGATGCAAGTGTCTAGGTTTATCATTATGCAATTATTAAATGGCTATGGAACAAAAAGCTGATATCTTGCAATCAATGTCCTAGCATTTAATGATTGAGTTAACCTTAGCTCAGAGATGCACAGTTAGAGACCGAGCATATATGCTATGTATATTGTGAATAACATTTACCATTAGACAGTTCACCAAATAATAATTCAAAGAATATTACTCTGAAATGTGAGGACTACGGTTCGTATCCATTTCAATTTAATCAGATGTATTACAGTTACGCAATAAGAATACAATTAACAAATGGTATGTACCAGAAATCTTCACAATAAAAAAATCTTGTACGTTTTTAGCATCATAGAAAATTCACCACTATGACATACAAGCATATTTCAGGATATCAGTTTACCAGTGTCTCAATGATCAACGTTTAAACCCAGCTTTTATTCTACCAAGAGCGATAACTCCCAGTGTCTCCTATCATCTAATTAACATCACTTTGCATGGTCGAAAACATTAAACCAAAGGCATGAAAACACACAGATTCTTGGATCTAATCATCACAACTCTTATCTAAATTATACGGGCGCACCCCTGTGTCGTTCCTCTTTGAACTACGTGCTGTCCGACGAACAGAATCACACAGTTTCTATGTAACATTGAATCCATATCACTTACACTACATTGAAACATATCAAAATTGATAGATCATCCCTCACCAACTTCAAACATCAGCTATCTGAGCAGCTAACCGATCACTGCAGCTGTACATAGTCTATTGGTAAATAGCCCACCCATTTTCACCTACCTCATCCACACACTGTTTTTATTTATTTACTTTTCTGCTCTTTTGCACACCAATATCTCTACCTGTACATGACCATCTGATCATTTATCACTCCAGTGTTAATCTGCAAAATTGTAATTATTCGCCTACCTCCTCATGCCTTTTGCACACATTGTATATAGACTCCCCTTTTTTCTACTGTGTTATTGACTTGTTAATTGTTTACTCCATGTGTAACTCTGTGTTGTCTGTTCACACTGCTATGCTTTATCTTGACCAGGTCGCAGTTGCAAATGAGAACTTGTTCTCAACTAGCCTACCTGGTTAAATAAAGGTGAAATAAATAAAATAAAATAAAAACTCTTGAAACAATCAAAACATGACAATTTATTTCACACATTAACATTAATTTCGTCCATTCAAGTTTCATCAGTCATCACACCTCTCCTGGCTTCAGTGACCCTAGGACTACTGTGGGATGTCTCTTCATTGAAATTTAAACAGATAAGGTGTTTGACCCCTATGATAGCCCACATATGGTCTGTCATTCTACCAATGCCATGCATCATGATTGTGTCATCGCGCTGGGCCCCCGGCGCCAGCAAGTTGCTAGATTTATCTTTATCACTGGTCTTCATCGTTCACATTTGTTCACTCTCTTCATTTTTCCACTACACTTTGGCATAGATTCTACAAGTGTCTGAAACTATTGGAGGGATGCGACACCATTATTCCACAGGAAATTCCATCAATGGTTGTTTTGTTGATGGTGGTGGAAAATACGGTCTCAGGCGCCGCTCTGGTGACTGAGAGAGACACATCCACACACCCTTTAACATCCCTATGCTCCTTTGAGACATCTTTTTCATAGTAACATTTTCTTCAAGGTCTGCTAGCCGAAATAATGGGCAACTGTGCATTTTTATACATGACCAAGCATTATGGGATGTTAATTGCTTAATTAACTCAGGAACCACACTTATGTGGAAGCACATGCATTCAATATATTTTGTATCCCTCATTCACTAAAGTGTTTGATTTATTTTGGCCTCCCAACTTAGCATCACAAATTGCTGACAATACAGCCGTAGCATATTCGACTTTCAGATATGGAATGCGAGAGATATGCGAGAGATATGGAATGGTGAGAGCATGAGAGAGAGGAAGGAAGACAAATTAGGAGAGGGAAAAGGGAGTCTGTGACTCAGAGCACCTTTCTTGCAGAATGCTCCAGAGTAGGCAGAGGCCTTTCCTGCTTTATACAGCACAATGGCGGCTGCTGCCTCTCTTAGGGGGGAGCAGCCTTTTGTAGCCTCCAGTTCTGGATTTAATCTCATGTTTCCTATAAGTTGCTGATTTATGTGAAATATTACGCAGAAACTGCTGCCACCACCATTTATCGCTGAGGAAAAATGAATTATTTTATGGAACAGGGGAACCCAAGAGCAGGCTCAGACAAGAAGACTGTGATGAAGTAACCAAGAATTTATTGAAACACAGGGGGAGATGGAGTGCAGGTCAGGGGAAGCTCAGGTGGGTTGCTGGAAACCAGGTGCGGAGGCTGAGGCTGGTGCGAGAGGGGTTGAGACAGGGTAAGCAGGTCCGGAGGGGAATCCAAGGGAGTAGTAGAGTGGGGAATCCAGGACAGAGTAGCACGATGACGAGACTTGGGACTGGAGACAGGGACCAGAGTCAGAGCGGGCAGGACCAGAGTCAGAGCGGGCAGAACTGTAGCGGAGAGGAAAACAGTGTCAGGCAAGGAAAACAGGCAAAACAGGATAACAGCATCGGTATAGTAACAAACGGCTAGAAACGTAGACTGACTGAGCAGAGATTACGATCTGGCAGCGTGGAAGTGGCAGGGCTGAGTGTTTGTAGAGGTCTTAATTATGGAACAGGTTGCAGCTGGTGGAGATCTGCTCTGACTCCAGCCACACAATCACACACACAGAGAGGAGAGGGAGGGAGGGAGAGAGTACTGGGGGAGTGTCGGCAGGTCAAGGAGACACAGGAGGAGCAGTAAAGGGCGTTACAGGAGCAGATGTGACATTTTCATCCCGTTAATCATCACCTTTGTAAAGCTACGTCTTCAGCTGTTTGAAAATAGATAAATACATACACTGTAGATCTTTAGAAGCCCTTAGCTCTGTTGAATCAGCTTGAAGTTACGTTCACTCAGGGGGGAATAGAATAGTCAAATGTGTTTTTCGCAACTCAAACTATTCTAATTTAAAATGCAAAAGGGTGTCAAAGCCTTGCAGAGACAAAAGAAAATCGCAAATGTTCCTCCAAAGGAAACTGAAAGAAATACCATGTCACTTATTCATGGAGAGAATGAATCCACAGCTTCATTATGTCTTGTTTTGTCTACAACAAAAGCAAAAGGAATAGTGAAAAAACATGCTACCACAGGTCATGCATACAAATAACTTAGAAGACATGGTTTTGACAGAAATATTCTTATTGAAGACATGGCCACTAGCTGCTATCTTAGTGTGTGTTTGTGTGTGTGTGTGTGTGTGTGTGTGTGTGTGTGTGTGTGTGTGTGTGTGTGTGTGTGTGTGTGTGTGTGTGTGTGTGTGTGTGTGTGTGTGTGTGTGTGTGTGTGTGTGTGTGTGTGTGTGTGTGTGTGTGTGTGTGTGTGTGTGTGTGTGTGTGTGTGTGTGTGTGTGTGTATCTGCATCTGCATGAGTGTGTTTCTGTGTGTGTGGGGTCAGCTTTAACGCTGACCACTCTTATTACGATAAAGAAAGCATCCATACACTGTCCACCTATTTTCCCTCCACTGCACACACAGAGTGAGAGAAAGAGAGTGAGAGAGAGAGACTCTAGGCTAAACAGCAAGGCTGCCAAGTTGAGATAAGAGCCCTTTAGCACCCCTTCACCAGATGATTCCCTTCTACTATATATGTAAGCTGCTCCAAAGTTGCCAAAAACATTAATCAGAATGGTGACTATATTTGCACTGGTGTTCTATATTTAGCAACATATGGTCACTTTTTTTTCTTTATTTCAGTACAGTATCTTTATTTCAGTACATTCCATATAGTATTGACAATGTTGTCAAATCTTTTATAAGTATTTAGTCAGCCACCAATTGTGCAAGTTCTCCCACTTAAAAAGAAGAGAGAGGCCTGTAATTTTCGTCATAGGTACACTTCAACTATGACAGACAAAATGAGATAAAAATCCAGAAAATCACATTGTAGGATTTTTTATGAATTTATTTGCAAATTATGGTGTAAAATAAGTATTTGGTCAATAACAAAAGTTTATCTCAATACTTTGTTATATACCCTTTTTTGGCAATGACTCTTCACAAGGTTTTCACACACTGTTGCTGTTATTTTGGCCCATTCCTCCATGTAGATCTCCTCTAGAGCAGTGATGTTTGGGGGCTGTTGCTGGGCAACACGGACTTTCAACTCCCTCCAAAGATTTTCTATGGGGTTGAGATCTGGAGACTGGCTAGGCCACTCCAGGACCTTGAAATGCTTCTTACGAAGCCACTCCTTCATTGCCCGGGCGGTGTGTTTGGGATCATTGTCATGCTGAAAGACCCAGCCACGTTTCATCTTCAATGCCCTTGCTGATGGTAGGCTATGTTACTTTGGTGCAGGTCATTCACTAGGACCCCCGTGTGGTTCTGGGATTTTTGCTCACCGTTCTTGTGATCATTTTGACCCCACAGGGTGAGATCTTGCGTGGAGCCCCAGATCGAGAGAGATTATCAGTGGTCTTGTATGTCTTCCATTTCCTAATAATTGCTCACACAGTTGATTTCTTCAAACCAAGCTGCTTACATATTGCAGATTCAGTCTTCCCAGCCTGGTGCAGGTCTACAATTTTGTTTCTGGTGTCCTTTGACAGCTCTTTGGTCTTGGCCATAGTGGAGTTTGGAGTGTGACTGTTCTCATTTTGTCTGTCATAGTTGAAGTGTACCTCTTTTTAAGTGGGAGAACTTGCACAATTGGTGGCTGACTAAATACTGTTTTGCCCCACTGTATGTGATCGACTGGCTCGATTCAGTCTTATGTAGAAATTATGATTTTTGCATTGGATAAAAGTAGAGACCCAGAGCTATAAAATTGTATATCATACACTACAGTTGAGGAACAACGGGAAAGTAATTATGCTTTGATATTTGGTAAACTTGTAACCTCACTTTTGAGAAAATGGCCCTTAAATCTTTTGTTAAACCTATTGGAGAGCTCTCCGTCGTTTACACCCATTCAGCATCGATCACACCCTCTCAAGCCTTAGTTCCACCCATTCCTTTAATGGTTCACATCTATTAAACAACCAAAGATTTCAAGACTGAAGGCTGGTTTATACTACGTCTGTCGACAGTTGTCACAGTGACATCATGAACATTCTATTATCGTCCTACATCAAACTTGTCGTTGTCGTTATGAATAAGTATAAACACAAACTCCAGGTTGCATGACATCAGCAGCCTGGTGGTCCAAAATAGTATAACTTGTGTATTTTAATACCATAAACCCACCTATTTAAAAACAAATTTAGTATATGTCAATATAGCAAACCAGGCAACTAAAAGCTCATTTGTAAACAATGTTTTGGTTCGTTTTTAGCTTGTTTGCTAGCTATCTAATGTTAAGTTAGCTGGCTAGCCAGTTCAAATAACGACCATATCATATAGCTGACAACGTCTTCACTTTAGCTCATTTGTCTTCATTATTACAGGAAAATAAACTGACAACAAGATCATTATTTACAAGTTAATGGTGAGCCAATTACAGAAAATTGCTTATGGTTGTGAGTGTGATGAAATAAAAGAAGGCCATTCTACCGCAGAATTTTAGATCTTGGACACTGTCTCATTGGCATAATGTTACAGTATATACTAATTTGACTTTGGTGCAGGTCATGTCTTTACATTACTGTCTCTGGTAAACACATACGGTATCAAATAAAATCAATGTTTATTTGCCAGTTGCACAGGAAACAGAAGGTGTAAACGGTACAGTGAAATGGTACCTTGCATAGTGGAGTCTTTTGTTTAGACATGTAGCTAGCTACCTAAACAATTGACCACAATCCCAACTCATAACATTAATACCCTGCATGAATCTGCAGGTAGCTAACCAACCAGGTTCAATGTTGGCTAGCTAACTAACATTAGGCTATAACTAGCAATACAAATGGCTTTGAGATACTAATAATATTACTACACATATCATACAGGTTACGTTAGCTAGTGAGCCAGCCAGGTAACGTTACTTAGCTAGCTAACACTATGCTTTATCTTGAAATTAAGATGACTTTTGACAAAATTAGAAACGTCTAATATCTGAAAATGTAGCTAGCTAGACTCTCTTACTCGTATTTATGAAAGGACGCTTCTCCCTTTCTGTCGAGGATGCCATGGTTTCCCCTAGTTTGAAGATGTAATCCGGAGAGAGGTGTTTTATACAACAGCCTTCTGTGTGTTCTCTTTTCGACTCCCTCTGCATATTTGCAAACAAATGCCAGAATTTTCTCCATCTCCTTAGCTATCATAGTCTAATTCCACCTGACATTCCACTGATTTCAAAATTTTGTCCTCCAGAAAGTGGAGAGCAACACATTTGCAGTTCTACTATGTGATATCTTTAAAAAAATCCTTGTTAGAAAGGATTACCTACTGTACGTATACTGATCAGCTCATGTTATAGACAGAAGCATGCTACATGGCAGACCAATCTGAACTCATGTCTCGGCATGTCCAGCCCATCCATTATCTCAACCAATCATGTCTAATTGAAAGGTTCCTGTCTTTTTACCAGGCTAAACCAACTAGGCTCTTAATATTTTTTTATTATTTGTATTTACAAATGGCGTACAAGTTTGTTATTAAGGCACATGAACGTTCACATGTTCCAGAAGGCATTTCTGCGAGAGAAAAAAAGTTTTACTTTCAAATGCCTCTCCTGTGAAGCAGTGACATGCGACATACCCTTAGTTTCCTGAAACTAGTTATTAGGGCTGGACATGCCGAGACATGAGTTCAGATTGGTCAGCCATGTAGCATGCTTCTGTCTATAACATGAGCTGGTCAGTATCCTTTCTAACATGGATTTTTTTGAAAGATATCACGTGGTAGAACTGCAAAAGTGTCAGGTTAAGGATTTATCCTTATTTAACTAGGCAAGTCAATTAAGAACAAATTCTTATTTTCAAGGAGGTCCTTGTAACAGTGGGTTAACTGCCTTGTTCAGGAGAAGAATGACAGATTTTTACCTTGTCAGCTCGGGGATTCAATCTTGCAACCTTCTGGTTACAAGTCCAACGCTCTAACCACTAGGGTACCTGCCACCCCGGCAGTTACCCTAGATAAGGATAATGTTTAGAGGTAAGTGGTTACCCACTGGGCAGACACTGGTTGAATCAGTGTTGTTTCCATGTCATTTCAATGAAATTACGTTGATCCAATGTGGAATACACATTGAATTGACGTCTGTACCCAGTGGGTATGTCACGCCTTGGTCATTGTATTTTGTGTTTTTGTTATATGTTTGGGTAGGCCAGGGTGTGACATGGGTTTATATGTTGTTTTTCATATTGGGGTTTGTAGTATTTGGGATCGCGGCTAATTAGGGGTGTTGTATAGGCTTGGCTGCCTGAGGCGATTCTCAATTGGAGTCAGGTGCTTATCGTTGTCTCTGATTGGGAACCGTATTTAGGCAGCCTGACTTTCGCTTTGTATTTTGTGGGTGTTTGTTCCTGTCTCTGTGTTGTAGTCACCAGATCGGCTGTAATTAGTTTCACGTTCAGTTCTGTTGTTTTTGTATTTCAGTTATTTCATGTACCGCTATTCTGTTCATTAAAGTCATGAGTAACCTACACGCTGCATTTCGGTCCGACTTTCTTCATTCAATAGACGAACGACGTTACAGGGTAGTGTTTAGGGGTTAAGGGGTTCTAAGGTTAGAAGTAAATATGATCCGTAACACTTTGAAAAATACTAAGTTGGTGATGTGATGAAAACAACATGTGACTAGGTTATTACAGTTTACACGTCCTCTCGTTGATGTGATTCTACTATGGGTATTCTAGGCACCGTGACACAATCCCAGCCTAACTCCAGTTGACGTTCATGTCAACGCTCTCACTGTTCTCAGGGCCTGCTGCCAAGCCACATGGCTCTTTCATCCGTCTCCTCATCCCCCTCTTCTGTGTACACCCGCCGGCCGGGTGTGTGTGTATTGACATATAAAACAAAAAAGATAATATTTTGAGTGCGATGGTAACGTCTCCTTTTACATCAATTTAAAAATGCACATGTGCATTGTGTGTAAAATGTGATCAGTGTTAATTATAGAGGAGTGTTCATGTTTTGGCCGGGTGCATTATTCATTGGTTTGAGCGTCTTCTGCACATCGCTCCCCTAATACTCCTCCTGTTTGCATGCCACTGCACTGTCACTCAGCCATATTTTATTGATGAACAGGATATAGAAATGGAACAGTACCACTTGCACAACTCTGCCTTGTCCTAAACATGTGACCGTGTTGACGAGTGTGATTATTCGTAATTTACCGTTGTTCCATGTGTCCAAGCGCTGTGCTGTGATAGTTAATTTCATAACACATTGTTGTTGAGCTCAAGCAATGTAGAATTATCTCAATGTGAACACTGTAGTATAGTTAGAAGGCTGAAGGCAAGTATGCTGTGAGACAGAAGAACATTTTTATATTACTGAGATTTGAAGGTTTATTGTTCTGGCTGTGTAATAAAGTGAGACTTGGTCAATATGAGTACTACTTTTGTTCAGATGTTTTCCTTTTTTAATAAGAGAGAAAAGTCTGGTAAAAGAAGCCTTTCAATCCTGCCTCAAACTCGTGTGGTAAATAAAAGGACCCTTTCAGACTTTTCAAATTAGCATGGACTTCCTGAACTTTGGTTGAATGGAATAAGACAGTAGTTGTATTGCCACTCTTGTGGCCAATTACACATTCAGGACATACAAATCATGTTCCATCATGAAAGGAAGGCATAAAATGTTGTTTTCAATGCTGGTGCACTTCCCATTTTGTATTCTGTAGCACCCTATAATTTGCTTACACGTAAACAGGCAGCAACCATCCTATGAGCAGAGCACTGCGTTGGGGTACGCGCAGGAACATCCATCTACATACATACACCTCATGCCTCCACTTGCCTCAAGGACATATCCTACTGACAACGTCTTACTTTTTACTCTCGTTCTCTCTCTCTCTCTGTCTCACTCTCACTGTAATATCAATTTCAAGTAGATATTATGAAAATGCTGTCTGTGTGCGTCCAAGTATGATCTTAGCTTACTTCTCTACACCTCAACGTTGTTCAGGGCATCATCGAGTGTGAACAGCTTAACTACCCCAACTACCTCACTTGCTTTACCAACAATCATTCCTGGCTGCATAACTGGCACTTGGTTGAATTACTTTTGAATTACTTGAAGTATTTGAAGGTTTGGAGTGCTCTTAGATATTAATCTTAATATAGCCTATAGCCTATAATTAAATACATGAAGGACATGGAATCACCTGAACATTAGAGTAGGTCACTTTTGCAGCTTCAAAATGACTAACAAATATATTTTCATAAAGAATGAGACATAAGATAATATAATAACACTTGACATCAAGTTCTTATACATGTATAGTAACTTTGTGATTATTACAATAGCAACATTGTTGTTAGATTTGGAAATTGCTTTATTTAACGACATAATAATGGAATTAAGTGGAAAAAGGAACAGTCACAATTCCTCTTGTGTACAGTGTTATACAAATGATCAATTATTATGGTAACAACAGGCTAATAAAATGTCACTCCAAAAGTAATTACTGTTCTATTACACAGGCATAATAGCAGTTTAATGTTACATGTTACTGAGAATGCTAAGAGTAACAAAACATGGCTATTAAGTGTCGAAAGGAAACTAAATATCCGAAAAATGCCTGCTTGAATCAACTAAAGCCGAGTTAGGTGGGAAATCATGTTTGTTTGTATTCTGAATAAACTATCCCTTTAATGATGGTATAGCGTTTGTTTGAATAAAAACTTGAGCTGGCGGACACCCAGAGAAAATTATTATATGTAGGTGCTGACGAATGGCGAATAAACTATAAGATATACAAATAAAGAGAGTCGCACACTCTATACATTATCTCCCCAGTAATTTATTGGGTAAATCACCAACGTTTTGTTATCACTGTGCCTTCTTCAGGGTGTGTGTTTGAAACAAGAGCGCTTACCCTCAGATGCCCCCTCTGCAGTATTTTCAGGTATAATTCAATTAATTGCAGATTTTGATCTTTTCAGTATATCTTGAAAGAGTCATACAGTAGTTGAGCGTCACAACATATTCATACTTAGAGGATGTATACAAAATATAATTGGTCAATTGGTTTCACTTGATTATGTACACCTGGGGCAATGGACATTGAAGAGAATGTGTAGGTCAAATGTGACTGTCAGATAGACTGGAATAGTATTGGAGATTTTGTGTCTATTCATTCTATTTCTATCTTCAACATGCCGCTACAGATACAGCCCTGCCACCAGTTGAAGGCAGTCAATCCAATAGTTTCAGAAAAGTAGTCACTTCCTGAGATTTGTGGCACTGATAAAATAATGTTTACTAAATTGAATCAAGCCGAATTAAATTTTATTCGTCACATACACAGTTGACAGCAGGCATAAAAGGTGCAGCGAAATGCTTATGTGCTAGCTCCCTCACAAATGCAGTACATTAATGTAATCATTGTCAATAATAGGAATAATAGAGTCAAGTCAAAAACAACAAGTAATGGAAGTAATACCAGAGGTATGGAACTATATTACATACACTATCATTCAAGTCTGGGGTCACTTAGAAATGTCCTTATTTTTTTAAGAAAAGCACATTTTGTCCCAATTAAAATAACATCAAATTGATTAGGAATACAGTGTAGACATTGTTAATATTGTAAATGACAGGAAACGGTTGATTTTTAATGGAATATCTACATAGGCGTACAGAGGCCCATTATCAGCAACCGTCACTCCTGTGTTCCAATGGCACGTTGTGTTAGCTAATCCAAGTTTATAATTTTAAAAGGCTAAATGATCATTAGAAAACCCTTTTGCAATTATGGTAGCACGCCTGAAAACTGTTGTACTGATTAAAGAAGCAATAAAACTGGCATTCTAGGCAGAGTTGCAAAGAAAAAGCCATACCTCAGACTGACCAATAAAAAGAAAAGATTAGGATGGGCAAAATAACACAGACACTGGACAGAGGAACTCTGCCTAAAAAGCCAGCATCCTGGAGTCGCCTCTCCACTGTTGATTTCGAGACTGGTGTTTTGCGGTACTATTTAATGAAGCTGCCAGTTGATGACTTGTGAGGCATCTGTTTCTCAAACTAGACACTCTAATGTACTTGTCCTCTTGCTCATTTGTGCACCGGGGCCTCTGACTCCTCTTTTTATTCTGGTTAGGGCCAGTTTGCGCTGTTCTGTGAAGGGAGTAGTACACAGCGTTGTACAAGATGTTCAGTTTCTTGGCAATTTCTCTCTCATGGAATAGCCTTAATTTCTCAGAACAAAAATATACTGATGAGTTTCAGAAGAAAGCGCTTTGTTTCTGTCCATTTTGAGCTTGTAATCGAACCCACAAATGCTGGTGCTCCAGATACTCAACTAGTCTAAAGAAGGCCCGTTTCATTGCTTCTTTAATCAATACAACAGTTTTCGGCTGTGCTAACATAATTGCAAAAGGGTTTTCTAATGATCAATAAGCCTTTTAAAATGGTAAACTTGGATTAGCTAACACAACGTGCCATTGGAACACAGGAGTGATGGTTGCTGATAATAGACCTCTGTATGCCTATGCGGATATTTCATAAAAAATCATCCGTTTCCAGCTACGATAGTCATTTACAACATTAACAATGTCAACACTGTATATCTGATCAATTTGATGTTATTTTAATGGACAAAAAATGTGATCTTCTTTCAAAAACAAGGACATTTCTAAGTGATCCAAAGGCTTTGAACGGTAGTGTATATGGAAATCAATGGGTCCTGTTCAAAAGCAATGCACTCAATAGGGAATTGGAGAATCATCAAAAAGTGTTTTTTGAAGGTTCTCTGTCTTCATGTGTATAAACCATCACACGTAGCTGTCACTTAAAGATTGCACTGAGATTTTAGATTCAGTAAAAATAGCTACTAATTTACATTCATGGGCATATTTGCATGGGTGTGACATTCTTTGTTTGTAATCCAATGCACATAAATCCATTACAATATCATATTTATTTCCTCCTCGTTCCTCCCTCCATCCTTTTTATTTCTGGTCCCCCCACACAAACACAAACAGCAGTATGTACAGCCTGAAAGAGAAATCAATGTTAAAAAATTACAGTGTGGTAATGAACATGATCCTGCTGTCTGCTTTGTCAGTGGGCAGCAGTGTTGCTTTCATTACCCTGTGGTGCTATGACCTTCCTGTGTGCTCTGGAGACACGACCCCCCGTGATTAGAAAATCACACAGGCTGCCATGCCATGCAAGACTTTCTCTGGCGCTGCATGTCATGTGATTCATCGTGTTCCAAATGGCACCATATTCCCTATGCAGTGCACTACTTTTGTCCAGAGCCCTATGGACCCTGGTTTAAAGTAGTGCACTATACATGGAATAGGGTGCCATTTGGGATACATATATTGACTCTGTACCTACCTTTCAAGGGCCCCTGTCATGTTATTAGTAGCATGTCATGTGACGAGTACCTATTCTCCTTCATCGAAATTACATGTTATGCCAGATCATCCTATAGGCTAAATGAGGCCTTTTCCGTCAAACGGAGGTAATCATATAGCACGTGTATATGTTAGGCAAGCCTGTGGTTTTACATGTTTCCGTGTCATGTATGCTCTGGCTGGCTATGATGATAGACCGTTATGTCGACATGATCACATTCCATTTACAGCACAAAATAAAATTTCCCTGTCAGGTTTTTCAACCTCATTACATTGATTTTATTTAATTTGCCCATCATCCTTCCTGTGAAGCCAGGCAGGCAGACAGGCTGAGTGAGTAGCGAGACACTTATCTTCTCATTACATACTTTCCTCAGTGTAATTACAGCGGTGATATCTTCCCACGTGTCAGATATGTCCGCTGCAGTCCGCAGTACAGGCTGAAGCATTATGAAACAGCTCCTCTGTTCTGCACTCCCACACACTTGTAATGCGGAGTAAGTGACCCAACACAGGGATGGCATGACTCATTCTGGGTATGGAGGAGAGGAGAACAGCAAGGGATGTGTTTAAAAGTAAAAAGCTCTGTCGTTCCACCTATTAGGTGCCTTTTGAGTAGTGTAACGTGGTAAAGAAAAGTTTTATCTAATTTTAACATTCTGTCACACACATGTTCAACTTAAGAAAAACACTTTTTCCCATTTCAAGAGGTTAAATAAAAAAATAGTAGTGAACTATTAAGTGCCAAATAAATTAGGATTGACAACCTCATCTTAAATCATCCATAAATCCCCTTGTGACAGGGGGAATGGAAGCTTGTTGTGTACAACAGGGAAGGGCAATTGAATGCAAGCTTCTCAAAAAATGTGAGATAGTTTAAACATTTCTTTGTTATGATGTTATTTTAATGGACAAAAAAATTATAACCAAAACGTTATGATTGACCCACTCAGTTTTCCACCACAACACACCAGAACATGGCCAAAAATAGTAAAACTAGCTCACCTGCTTTTACACTATGATTTGACTATTAGATATTCAATGTTTCTTTTGTAAAAAAGAAAATCCCCACCATATTAAAATGAGAGTTCAGATCACATAAAAGGGTTGACCTCAAAAATGAGGAAGAGTTCTTTTTCTCCTTAAAATTAATTACTAATAACATGAAATAAACAATTATCTTCTGAAATTACTTTGTCATAGCAACAAAATAACTAGGGCTATGCAATGATGGTGAAAACTTGGAATTAAGTGGGTTAAAATCTTCCTAGAAGTCACAGAGGGACATGAAATTACGTCATATAGACTTTATTGTAACCAGTTTCTAGTTGTACTGACATCATTTCAACTAGTTTTGACCCCTGGGTATTTCTTACTAAATGGCCCCATTATACTGGGAACTGATACGTGTTCAAGACTGGGGTGGAATTTAACGAGCGTCTTTACTCAAGATGTTAGTGTCACTGCTGGTGTAGTTTTTGGTGGTGAATGTCATGATGCAGTTCAAATGATTCATGATCTATTTTTCTCTCCTCTCTGTCTTATGTTGCAGGTGTTTGAACCTGACTTACAATGGAAAAACTGCTGGTCTGTCTGTTGGTTATTGGAATGGCAGTGAAGGCCCAGATCTGTCCGAAGCGCTGTGTCTGTCAAATACTATCTCCCAATCTTGCAACCCTCTGTGCCAAAAAAGGTCTCCTCTTTGTCCCCCCGAACATTGACAGGCACACCGTGGAGCTACGGCTGGCAGACAACTTCGTCACCAGCATCAAGAGGAAAGACTTTGCCAACATGACCAGGTTGCAGGACCTCACCCTGTCAAGGAATACCATTAGCTTCATCACGCCACACGCGTTTTCTGACCTGGAGAACCTCCGCGCCTTGCACGTGAACAGCAACCGACTGACCCGGATATCCAATGACACCTTTAGCGGCATGTCCAAGCTGCACCACCTGATCCTCAACAACAACCAGCTGATGTTGATCCACCTGGGGGCTTTCAATGATCTGCTGGCCCTGGAGGAGCTCGACCTGTCCTACAACAACTTGGAGTCCATCCCCTGGGAGGCTATCCAGAGGATGACGAGCCTCCACACCCTTAGCCTGGACCACAACATGATCGACTACATTCCTGAGGAGACCTTTTCTCTTCTGCAAAAGCTCAACCGCTTGGACGTAACCTCAAATAAGTTACAGAAGCTTCCTCCAGATCCTCTGTTCCAGCGGGCCCAGGTTTTGGCCACGTCTGGGATCATGAACCCTTCCTCGTTCGCACTGAGCTTCGGCGGGAACCCACTGCACTGCAACTGTGAGTTGCTGTGGCTGAGGCGCCTGAGTCGAGAGGATGATCTGGAGACATGCGCATCGCCGCAGCACCTCTCTGGACGCTATTTCTGGTCCATCCCAGAGGAGGAGTTCCTGTGTGAACCTCCTCTCATCACCCGGTACTCCCATGAGATGAGGGTGCTGGAGGGCCAGAGGGTGGCCCTGAGGTGCAAGGCCAGGGGGGACCCTGAGCCTGCCATACACTGGATCTCTCCAGAGGGGAAGCTGGTGTCGAACTCCTCCCGGACGTTGGTCTACACGAATGGAACCCTGGACATTTTGATCAGCACTGTGAAGGACACAGGATCCTTCACCTGCATCTCGTCCAACCCAGCTGGTGAGGCACATCAGACTGTTGAGCTGCTGATTATCAAACTCCCACACATCTCCAACAGCACCAACAACATCCAGGAGCCTGACCCTGGCTCTTCAGACATCTCCACGTCCACCAGGGCTGGGGCAAATGGCAGCAACCACACTGGAGACACCAAAACGAGTCCGGATAAGAGAGTGGTCATCGCTGAGGCCACATCCTCCACAGCACTCATCAAGTTCAACTTCCAGAGGAATATACCTGGGATCCGCATGTTCCAGATTCAGTACAATGGCAGTTATGATGACTCTCTTGTGTACAGGTAGGTTCCATTCAATCCCTTCAAATGATTTGTGCATGATTTGTGTTTGAAATGTGTGGTGAAATGCGTAATGGCCCTAATGGATTTAATTTCAATCATCAAGTACACTTGTAGTATAGGTTCAGAGATGTTTTGTATTTTTTAGATGGAGATTCATCTCAATTACGTTCACACACTATGCAAACACAAAAGTATGTTTTATAGGCTTTCAGCCACTTGTTTGTAAAATCATCCTAACCATCCTAACGAATCAAGGCTATAAACTAAACAACCAAAACAAGTTTCAATTGCTAAGCAATTACAGTAGCCACGATATGAGATTTAAAAGATGTTTAGCTAGTAGCTGATTCTTAATTGTGGAGCGTTTTACAAAAACAACGAAATACATTTATAAATGTATTTAAAAAACAAAAAGATAATTTATATAAAATCCCAATGGTATTCCATTAGTTTTTTTTTTTTAGATAATCTGTAATCCTTGAAAATGTATTAGTAAAACACCCGCAAAGCAAAACCCCCAAATGGACTCGGGCGGGCCGTGTGACAGAGGGATCATGATCTCATATTGATTAAGATGAGATGAACTCTGCATTGTAAAGCATCAGAGATGAACATAACTGCCATGTATTCTCTGTGATGTGAATAGGAGGTTATTAGATTTCAACGAGGTCGTCAGTGAAATGGCCCATTTTAGTCAGTTCAACACAATCTAATTCAGTCTGAACTACAATTAACTGGCACTGTAATGGACACAAATTGATTCGGTCTCAATAACAAACAATTAGCTGTAACTCCAATGGGCAGGAGCAAACGGTCTTCGGTTCATTAACAAATACTGTACATCTGTCACTTTTTTGTGTTGATCTAATAGAGAAGGATCAACCTATGTCACTGAGCAGCATCTATCCTTAGAGAGTAGAGAGTGCTGAACACCAGGCTTCTTTTAAAGGAGTTTCTAACATCATCTTCAGGTTGTGCATTGCTTAATCTGAACACTATTACAATACATTGTTTACCCTTATTTTAACAGGTAAATTGACTGAGAACACTATCATTTACAGCAATGACCTGGGGAATAGTTTCACTGGAGAGGAGGGTGGATGAATGAGCCAATTGGAAGCTGAGAATGATTAGGTGGCCATGATGGTATGAGGGCCAGATGAGGAATTTAGCCAAGATACCGGGGTTGACACCCCGACTCTTACAATCAGTGTCTTGGGATCTTTAGTGACCACAGAGAGTCAGGAAAGGCAGCACCCTAAACAGAGCAATGTTCCCAATCACAGCCCTGGGGCATTGGGATATTTTTTAGAACAGAGGAAAACGTGCCTCCTATTGGCCCTCCAACACAACTTACAGCAGAATCTGGTTTCCCATGCAGGGTCCAACCAGTACCAACCCTGTTTAGCTTCAGAGTTAAGCCAGCAGTGGGATGCAGGTGGATATGCTGCTGGTGTCCAATAAAAAATGTTTTTTTTTATAAGCTAAACACTGTGTTGATATTGAGGATCACCATAGGTCTCTGGAGTACCTTGACCTTTTGAATAGCATATCTCCTGTCAATATATCCTACAAGCACAGACCTTTTTCGTTTTTATTGTAGTGTTTTCCATTGTTGTTTCACCTGCACACATTCATTTCCCTTTCAACATTATGCATTACTCAAAGAGGATGTGATAAAAAAAAAAATCTGGGCATCAAACAAATTGTGTGACAAGTTTTATGTGCAAACAAATCAGGAGAATGAGCCTCTTTTAAAGCACTCCAACTTGTGCCAGCAAAAGGCCCTGTGGAACAGGTAATACCTGGCTCAGATCTGCTTAAGGTATAAAATAAACCACTTTATTCAAATGATATGGTTCCAATTTCCATTGCATATCTAATAAACACACGCCGGGTAACATAACAATATTGTTGACATTTTACGTTGTCTGTCTCTCACGTGATTGTAAATGGGTTCAAACTAAAAGAATACAGATATTCCATTAGTTTTTCGATGACATGGCGGGATGGATTTACGATGACTGTGCTGTGCTGTGCTATTTTCCACAGTGCCATGGCTTTCAAAACTATTAGTAGGGCACTTTACTATTGCCTGTTGGTGAATGTCAGGGAGGTCAACCTCCATGTGAAGTCACCCTACATGAAGTTATCTTGGTTTGAGCTCAGTACATGTTAATGGTAAATACATCAGTGGAAGTGTTGTTTACTTTTTGGGTGCTGTTGTTTTTATCTTTTACATTTTAAGAGTTTAACGCATTTTCTTGACAATGTACACTGAGTATACCAAACATTAAGAACGCATTCCTAATATATACTCCCCCTTCCCCTTTTGCCCTCAGAACAAACTAAATTCGTCGGGGCATGGGCTCTACAAGGTAGCGAAAGCATTCGAAAGGAATGTTGGCCAAAGTTGACTCCAATGCTTCCCACAGTTTTGTCAAGTTGTCTGGATGTCCTTTGGGTGGTGGATCAATCTTGATACACACAGGAAACTGTTGAGCGTGACAAACCCAGCAGCATTGCAGTTCTTGACACAAAACTGTGCGCCTTGCACCTACTACCATACCCCATTCAAAGGCACTTAAATATTTTGTCTTGCCCATTCACCCTCTGAATGGCACACATACACAATCCATGTCCATGGGGCGGCAGGGTAGCCAAGTGGTTAGAGCGTTGTTGTACTAGTAAGTGGAAGGTTGCAAGTTCAAACCACTGCGCTGACAAGATACAAATCTGTCGTTCTGCCCCTGAACAGGCAGTTAACCCACTGTTCCTAGGCCATCATTGAAAATAAGAATTTGTTCTTAACTGACTTGCCTAATAAAGGTAATAAAAATAAAAGCTTGAAAATCCTTATTTAACCTGTCTACTCCGCTTCATCTACACTGATTGAAGTGGATTTAATAAGTGACATCAATAAGGGATCATAGCTTTCACCTGGATTCACCTGGTCAGTCTATATCATGAAAAGAGCAGGTGTTCTTAAAGTTTTGTATAATCAGTGTCTGCTATGGTCTATGATTCAATTAATTTCATTGCTTTGGCAATGCAATCAGTTCCACATGGGTTTGAGTGTAGCAAAATCATAATCAACAAAGAAAAAGGATACAGTAGTTACCGGTATTCACCCCTTCAAATGAGTGGATTTGGCTGTTTCAGCCACACCTGTTGCTGTCAGGTGTATAACATAGTGCACACAGCCATGCAATCTCCATAGACAGACATTAGAAATCGAATGGCCTTACTGAAGAGCTCAGTGACTTTCAACGTGGCACCGTCATAGAATGCCACCTTTCCAACCAGTCAGTTCATTAAATTTCTGCCCTGCTAGAGCTGCCCCGGGCAACTGTAAGTGTTGTTATTGTGAAGTGGAAAAATCTAGGAGTAACAACAGCTCGGCCCCGAAGTGGTAGGCCACACAAGCTCACAGTATGGGAATACCGAGTGCAGAAGCACATGACGCAAAAAAACAATCTGTCATCAGGTAGAGCACTCACTACTGAGTTCCAAACTGCCTCTGGAAGCAACGTCAGCACAACAACTGTTCGTCAGGAGTTCATGAAATGAGTTTCCGTGGCCGAGCAGCCAGACACAAACCTAACATCACCATACGCAAGTGTCGGCTGGAGTGGTGTAAAGCTTGCTGCCATTGGACTCAGCAGCAGTGGAAATGCATTGTCTGGAGTGATGAATCACGCTTCACTATCTGGCAGTCTGACGGGTGAATCTGGATTTGGCGGATGCCAGGAGAACGCTACCTGCTCCAATGCATAGTGCCAAATTTAAAGTTTGGTGGAGGAGGAATAATGGTCTGGGGCTGTTTTTCATGGTTCGGGCTAGGCCTCTTTGTTCCAGTGAAGGGAAATCTTAACACTACAGTATACAATGACATTGTAGACGATTCTGTGCTTCCAACTTTGTGGCAACAGTTTGACAACACCCCAGTGCACAAAGCGAGGTCCATATAGAAATGGTTTGTTGAGATCGGTGTGGAAGAACTTGACTAGCCTGCACAGAACCCTGACCTCAACTCCATCGAACAACTTTGGGATGAATTGGAACGCTGACTGCGAACCAGGCCTAATCACCCAACATTAGTGCCCGACCTCCCTTATGCATACTTTTGGTCATGTAGTGTTCTCTTTGAAGAGGTAGGGTTTCAGATGTTTTCAGGAGATGGGCAGGGACTCAGCTGTACCAGCATCCGGGTCACCATTGGGGTGACCATGACAGAGAAGAGCTTTGACTGGGCTGAGTGGGAGCTGCCCTCCCATAGGCATGGGAGGGCCAAGAAACCAGAGGTCGCAGAACGGGGTATTCAGGTTGGGGTGTAGGGTTTGAAAATAGCCTGGAGGTAGGGAAGGGCAGTTCCTCTTGCTGCTCTGTAGGCAAGTACCATGGGGTTGGTACATTAGAAGCCAAACGATGTTCAGAAGTATGAATGACATTCGCATTCACCCAGTCAATGTATGCTGTCTAATGTTATACAGGCATATTGCACACAGACATGGTATAACAAGTTACGTTGTTCATTTTAGGATTTATTACTCTCCAAAAATAGATTAATTTCATGAAACACAGCATTGTCATTTTAAATGCAGCAACTAGGATTGTTTTAAGAATATAGGAAAATGCTTCTCATCAGCAGAAGCACATTTGGAACAATTGGTAAGAAAATATCATGCATGAATGACATGAGCTGTCCTTATAACAAATTTTATTTTAATCCACATTGATATCTTTCCTTTGTCCTTCTCTCCTCTCAGAATGATTCCCCCCACAAGCAAAAACTTCCTAGTCAATAACCTGGCTGCTGGAACGTCGTATGACCTGTGTGTTCTGGCCATATACGACGACGGTATCACCTCACTCACCGCCACCCGCGTGGTGGGCTGCGTCCAGTTCACCACCGAGTCTGAGTACCTGCGCTGTCACTTCATGCAGTCCCAGTTCCTGGGAGGCACCATGATCATCATCATCGGCGGCATCATCGTGGCCTCCGTCCTCGTCTTCATCATCATCCTCATGATCCGCTATAAGGTCTGCAACACCAGTGACTCGGGCAAAGGCACATTGGTCACCAACGTCCACTCCCAGACCAATGGGGCGCAGTCTCAAGGGTGCACCGTCAATCCCTCTGTGTCCAAACAGGCCATGGGAGGGTCAGGGTCAGAGGGAGGGGGAGGAGGGTCTATAAAGGCCGCTGGGCACGCGCCAGACACTCTGACGGACTCATCTGAGACCTCTCTCCAAGACTGCTCCACTGCTACTTCTCTGGTGAGCCAGAGCTGGAACACGCCTGGCTCCTCAGGGTCTCTGAAGCCAAAGCGCAAGCCTGCGCCAAAGCCCTCCGCTACTGCTTCTGTCACCCCTGAGCCCAAGATAGAGGCCCTCCCCAACGCTGAGACCCAGAACACCAACCGCAACAACTCCACGGCTCTGCAGCATCCCCCTTCCCCGGTATTTCACTCCCCCCTGCCCTACTCACGCATCAAGGACACGCCCATATTAAGACGCGCACACCCCAGACCAATCTCCAAGTACCTGACCTTACCGGTGGAAGGGGTGAGGGCCAAACGTAGGTACTCTCTAAACGAGGACTCGTCCAAGCACCACTGCTACATTGGGGTAACAAAACTTGGGAATATGTGGTCTAAGCGGAGTAAGTCCATGAATGGGATGCTACTTCAACAGGAAAATATAGACAGTGGCAAGGCCACCATTTCCAGTTCAGAGTGGATTCTAGAAAGTACTGTGTGACTTTTCTGTTTGTATGTATGTGTGGGATTGAATGTGTGTGTGGGGACATCTGTTTTTGATTCTTTAGATTTTTTTTGCGTTTCAGTTTACTTTTCTTTTTCTAAAACCAATAGTAAAAACGGATGCTTGCCTTGTAGTAATCAGAATTTCATCAATGTTCTCCTCTGATGTGGAGAATCTCCAGCAGCTCGGAGCCCAGTGCTCGGCAGTCCATGCAGTGTTTTCATACCCATACAAAAAATTGAGACAAATAAATCCAACACACCCACCCAGTTATACAGTACATACACCCAGTGTTGTCGTTGTGGCAAGAGAAAAGCATTGGTACCTTCCTCTGCATTACAGTTTTCCTCTTGCAAGGAGCACCAATAGGATTTCAGTTGTCCCTGATAGGGGATTTGGGGATCGAGAGGAACATGAGGGATTTCACAAAAAGCCTTTCTATTACAGGGAAATAATTACCTGCATATAGAGACAACACAAAAACAACTATCAAAAGCCTTGTTACTGGACCTCTTAATAAATTGATATTTTTTAAAGAACAATTCAAGCTTTCTTTTCAGTGACATTGATATTGCCTTTGTTTTAAGGCACAAAAAAATCCCTGTACAGAGAAACAACATCTGCTGTGTTGTTATGTTGTGTAAAATAAAATAAAAATGAAACAAGTATGTTTTGTTGGTTTTGTGTTGGTAAATACATTTCTAATCTCTTCATCCCAGACTGGTATATTTTTAGACAAGCCCTACCATACCTACACAATTCAATAATGTTCAATGTAACCTAACCAACCCCAAACTTTTTTGTGTTCCCAAAGCTTGTCAAAATGTTCCTCTGACCTACCAGATAAACCAAGCAAATTTCTTAAGACTCAATCTGTAGTCTTTAGCCACAGCCCTAAAAGCCCTAGAGTTATCTATACCAAGATAAGACAATTGCACTTATTGCAACATGATACTACAGTATCAGAAGTTATGAAGGCTGATAGAAAATACCTACTGATGTATGGGGACTCAAGTCAATGTTTCAGTAGCCAATCCATTTGATTAGATACCGCTTACATTCATGTAGCATGGAAACTGACGTGCAGGTTGATGTTTCTCACTCACGGTACCTAAGGACTCCACCTCAGGAGATTTTAATCAATCTGATGCCAGATACATGAAGCCTGCCATGTACTGTACCAGTAGAAAAAGGATTTACATGTTTTAGTACAATTCAGGAAGGGGTTAATAAATGATTCCACACGAAACCCAGATACCTGAGCTTGGGCCGGGTGCACAATGCTACTGAACTCATAATGTGCTCAGTGACATAGGATAGGAAGAATATAAATCACTTTAATATCCCGAGGGGAAATTGTCTTAGACACAGTACTGTTGTATACAAAATAAGCACAGCACATTGCACACTCAACATTATACATACATTGCATGTTACCTATGTCATACTTATTGGTGTTGTTGAATGAATACTTGATGAAATTAAGTCATTACAACTATATAATAATCAATTTGTTTTAATTATTTCATTTCAACCAGATTTGCCTGCTGGGATGAGTGTAATGTCAGGTTTCTTACATGCTCCCATGTGTATCAATTCACTACGTTTTCTGCATTGGTCTTCTCTTTCTTACGTCAAAGCAGTAGTGTATGTTGACTCAAAGACTTGAAAGGTGAGTGAACTCTGGGTACATTTTTTTGCAAAATCTTTAAATATTTCATTCTACTGGGCTATAGCTATATAATGCAATTGCAAACCATGCCTATAAATGTCAGCAGGTACACAGAAGTGAGGTGATAGTATACGGGAAAAACAACAGATAAAGTGCCTTCAGAAAGTATTCATATCCCTTGACTTGTTCCACATTTAGTTGTGTTACAGCCTGAATTCAAAATTGATTAAATGTTTTTTTTTCTCACATCGATCTACACACAATATTCCATATTGACAAAGTGAAAACATGTTTTTAGAAATGTTGACAAATTTATTGAAAATTAAATACAGAAATATCTCACTTATACAGTTCCTTGCGAAAGTATTCGGCCCCCTTGAACTTTGCGACCTTTTGCCACATTTCAGGCTTCAAACATAAAGATATAAAACTGTATTTTTTTTGTGAAGAATCAACAACAAGTGGGACACAATCATGAAGTGGAACGTCATTTATTGGATATTTCAAACTTTTTTGACAAATCAAAAACTGAAAAATTGGCCGTGCAAAATTATTCAGCCCCCCCCCCAGCTGTAAGTCGCTTGGGGTATGTCTCTATCAGTTTTGCACATCGAGAGACTGAATTTTTTTACCATTCCTCCTTGCAAAACAGCTCGAGCTCAGTGAGGTTGGATGGAGAGCATTTGTGAACAGCAGTTTTCAGTTCTTTCCACAGATTCTCGATTGGATTCAGGTCTGGACTTTGACTTGGCCATTCTAACACCTGGATATGTTTATTTTTGAACCATTCCATTGTAGATTTTGCTTTATGTTTTGGATCATTGTCTTGTTGGAAGACAAATCTCCGTCCCAGTCTCAGGTATTTTGCAGACTCCATCAGGTTTTCTTCCAGAATGGTCCTGTATTTGGCTCCATCCATCTTCCCATCAATTTTAACCATCTTCCCTGTCCCTGCTGAAGAAAAGCAGGCACAAACCATGATGCTGCCACCACCATGTTTGACAGTGGGGATGGTGTGTTCAGGGTGATGCACTGTGTTGCTTTTACGCCAAACATAACGTTTTGCATTGTTGCCAAAAAGTTCAATTTTGGTTTCATCTGACCAGAGCACCTTCTTCCACATGTTTGGTGTGTCTCCCAGGTGGCTTGTGGCAAACTTTAAACGACACTTTTTATGGATATCTTTAAGAAATGGCTTTCTTCTTGCCACTCTTCCATAAAGGACAGATTGTTGTCCTATGGACAGAGTCTCCCACCTCAGCTGTAGATCTCTGCAGTTCATCCAGAGTGATCATGGGCCTCTTGGCTGCATCTCTGATCAGTCTTCTCCTTGTATGAGCTGAAAGTTTAGTGGGACGGCCAGGTCTTGGTAGATTTGCAGTGGTCTGATACTCCTTCCATTTCAATATTATCTCTTGCACAGTGCTCCTTGGGATATTTAAAGCTTGGGAAATCTTTTTGTATCCAAATCCGGCTTTAAACTCCTTCACAACAATATCTCGGACCTGCCTGGTGTGTTCCTTGTTCTTCATGATACTCTCTGCGCTTTTAACGGACCTCTGAGACTATCACAGTGCAGGTGCATTAATACGGAGACTTGATTACACACAGGTGGATTGTATTTATCATCATTAGTCATTTAGGTCAACATTGGATCATTCAGAGATCCTCACTGAACTTCTGGAGAGAGTTTGCTGCACTGAAAGTAAAGGGGCTGAATAATTTTGCACGCCCAATTTTTCAGGTTTTGAATTGTTAAAAAAGTTTGAAATATCCAATAAATGTCGTTCCACTTCATGACTGTGTCCCACTTGTTGTTGATTCTTCACAAAAAAATACAGTTGTATATCTTTATGTTTGCAGCCTGAAATGTGGCAAAAGGTCGCAAAGTTCAAGGGGGCCGAATACTTTCGCAAGGCACTGTACATACGTATTCACACCCCTTAGTCAATACTTTGTAGAAGCACCTTTGGCAGCGATTACACCTACGAGTCTTACTGGGTAAGTCTCTAAGAGCTTTCCACACCTGAATAGTGCATTACCTGAATTGCCCATTATTCTTTTCAAAATTCTTCAAGCTCTGTCAAATTGGTTGTTGATCATTGCTAGACAACAATTTTCAGGTCCCCAAGTCCAGAACAGACTATGGGAGGCGCACAGTACTACATAGAGCCAAGACTACATGGAACTCTATTCCACATCAAGTAACTGATGCAAGCAATACAATTAGCTTTAAAAAAACAGATAAAAAGACACCTTATGGAACAGCGGGGACTGTGAATCAACACAAACATCGGTACAGACACATGCATACACAATAACATATGCACTATACACACACATACACATGGATTTAGTACTGTATATTTTGTGGCAGTGGTGGAGTAGGAAGCTGAGGGCACACAGTGTGTTGTGCAATCTGTGAATGTATTGTAATCTTTTAAAATTGTATAAACTGACTTAATTTTGCTGGACCCAAGGAAGAGTAGCTGCTGCCTTTGCAGCAGCCAATGGGGATCCATGATAAATACAAAAAACACATTTTCAAATAGATTTTCAAGTCACATCTGTAACTCAGCTACTCAGCTACTCCTTGTTGCAAACAGGATGCATGTTTTGGAATCTTTTTTTATTATGTACAGGCTTCCTTCTTTTCCCTCTGTCAATGAGGTTTGTATTGTGGAGTAACTACAATGTTGTTGATCTGTCCTCACTTTTCTCCTATCACAGCTATTATCACTAGACCCACTGGGCCTCGACAGACCCCCCTAAAAGCGTAATTAACTCATCTCATATATGATATAGAACAAAGTATAATTTGGTTGTGTTCACGAAGGCCTATTTTTTATTTTATTTTAAATAAAACAATAGCATTTCCATTAGTTCTTGTAACTGTAGGCTATATGTAAAAACTATAAAAATTAAAAACATAACATTTCAAGTGTTCAATCCATTTTATTTGTGGAGTGACTTTTTACAACTGTGAAACAGAAAGCATACAGTATGTCTTGGAACACAATAACAGCTAAATATTATAAGGACTTAATACATAAAACATACCACAACCACCAAGATACGCGGTCAAATGATGAAAACATCAGTAGCCTAAATATCATTATAAGCGCCAAGTGGCCTTGATTAATAGTGAAACTCAAAAGCAATAATGCCATTATAGTAAATATAAGTGTTGATATGACAGCAGGGGGAACAAAGTTTCAGACAAAACAACTTACATACACTAACACAACATTGAACAAAACTATAGACACACATACAGTACAACAATGATATATTATGTAAAGAAACACAAATGTCATAACTAAAAAACAGCTGTCCTAAAGACAATTACACTCTTCTATGATATTTACATCAATCAAGTGTTTAAACTCCACCAATGTGAATAGATCATCACATTTTAAAATGTTCAGAAGAGAATTCCAGGACCACGGAGCTGAGTAACTAAAACTATTTCTACCATGACCTGTTCTAATTCTAGGTACTGTTAAAAGCAAATGAGAATAGGACCATAATTTATATTTATTTACTGACTGTCACGCCCTGACCTTAGAGCTTTTTATATCTCTATTTTGGTTTGGTCAAGGTGTGATTTGGGTGGGCATTCTATGTTCCCTTTTCTATGTTTCTGTATTTCTTTGTTTTGGCCGGGTATGGTTCTCAAGCAGGGACAGCTGTCTATCGTTGTCTCTGATTGGGAACCATACTTAGGTAGCTTTTTCCCACAGGGTTTTGTGTGTAGTTAATTTCTGTTTAGTGTTTTCACCTTACAGGACTGTTTCGTTATTCGCTTGTGTCACGCCATGGTCGTAATATATTGTGTTTGTCTTCATTTATTTGGTCTGGCCAGGGTGTGACATGGGTTTATTGTGGTGTGTTTTGTCTTGGGGTTTTGTGGGGTGTTGGGTGTGTGGCTTAGTGGGGTTATCTAGCAAAGTCTATGGCTGTCTGGAGTGGTTCTCAATCAGAGGCAGGTGTGTATCGTTGTCTCTGATTGGGAACAATAATTAGGCAGCCATATTCTTTGAGTGTTTTGTGGGTGATTGTTCCTATCTTTGTGTTTGCACCAGATAGGGCTGTTTCGGTTTTCATGTTTCATTATTTTGTAGTTTCTTCATGTATAGTTTTTTCCTTCATTAAAATATCATGAATCATCATCACGCTGCATTTTGGTCCGATCCTTGTTCCACCTCTTCGTCAGAGGAGGAGATAGAAGAGAACCGTTACAGAATCACCCACCACTACTGGACCAAGCGGCGTGTCAACAGGCAGGAGCAGCAGGTGAAGCAACAGCGGCAGCAGGAGATACGTAATAAGGAATTCTGGACATGGGAGGAAATCCTCGACGGGAGAGGACCCTGGGCTAAACCAGGGGAGTGTAGCCGCCCCAAGGTGCAGCAGGAGAAGAGGCAACAGGAGCAGCCCAAAGAGGAGTACGGGTTGGACTACAAGAGTATGGACTATACTTCTTGGGAGGAGATAGACAGTTGGGCGGTCGACCCAGGGAGAGTGCCGGAGCCCGCCTGGGATTCGATGGAGCAGTGCGCATAAGGTTATCGGATAATGGAGTTGGCAAAGCAAGCACGGCGGCGCGGACGGAAGCCCGAGAGTCAGCCCCAAACATTTCTTGGGGGGGTGGTTCACAGGGAGTAGGGCTACGCCAGGTAGGAGACCTGCGCAAACTCCCTGTGCTTACCGGGGGGCTAGTGAGACCGGTCAGGCACCGTGTTATGCTTTGGAGCATACGGTGTCCCCAATGCGGGTGCATAGCCCGGTGCGGTACATTCCAGCTCCTCGTATCGGCCGGGCTAGAGTGGGCATCGAGCCAGGGCAGGCTCGGTACTCAAGAGCTCCAGTGCGCCTGCACGGTCCGGTCTATCCAGTACCACCTTCACACACCAGCCCTCCGGTGGCAGCTCCCCGCACCAGGCTTCCTGTGCGTGTTCTTGGTCCAGTCCCACCAGTGCCAGCACCACGCATCAGGCCTACAGTGCGCCTCGCCTCTCCAGAGCTGCCGGAGTCTCCCACCTGTTCAGCGCAGCCAGAGCCTTCCTCCTCTACAGCGCTGCCGGAGTCTCCCGTCTATCTAGTGCTGCCAGAGCTTTCCTCATCTCCAGCGCTGCCGGAGTCTCCCGCCTGTTCAGCGCAGCCAGAGCTTTCCTCCTCTACAGCGCTGCTGGAGTCTCCCGCCTGTTCAGCGCTGCCAGAGCCTTCCTCCTCTACAGCGCTGCTGGAGTCTCCCGCCTGTTCAGCGCAGCCAGAGCTGCCAGCCTGCATGGAGCAGCCAGAGCTGCCAGCCTGCATGGAGCAGCCAGAGCTGCCAGTCTGCATGGAGCAGCCAGAGCTGCCAGTCTGCATGGAGCAGCCAGAGCTGCCAGTCTGCATGGAGCAGCCAGAGCTGCCAAGCAGCCAGAGCTGCCAGGCTGCATGGAGCAGCCAGAGCTGCCAGTCTAAATGGAGCAGCCAGAGCTGCCAGTCTGCATGGAGCAGCGAGAGCTGCTAGTCTGCATGGAGCTGCCAGAGCTGCCAGTCTGCAAGGAGCTGCCAGTCTGCACGGAGCTGCCAGTCTGCAAGGAGCTGCCAGTCTGCAAGGAGCTGCCAGTCTACAAGGAGCTGCCAGTCTGCACGGAGCCGCCAGAGTTGCCAGTCTGTAAGAAGCCGCCAGAGCTGTCAGCCTACATGGAGCAGCCAGAGCCGCCAGTCAGCATGGAGCAGCCAGAGCCGCCAGTCAGTATGGAGCAGCCAGATCCGTCAGTCTGCCAGGATCCGCCAGTCAGCCAGACTCTTCCAGATCTTCCAGTCAGCCAGACTCTTCCAGATCTTCCAGTCAACCAGACTCTTCCAGATCCGCCAGTCAGCCAGACTCTTCTAGATCCGCCAGTCAGCCAGACTCTTCTAGATCCGCCAGTCAGCCAGATTCTTCCAGATCCGCCAGTCAGCCAGATTCTTCCAGATCCGCCAGTCAGCCAGACTCTTCCAGATCCGCCAGTCAGCCAGACTCTTCCAGATCCGCCAGTTAGCCAGGATCTGCCAGAACTGCCAGCCAGCCAGGATCTGCCAGATCCAACTACCTGCCTGAGCTTCCTCTCAGTGCTGAGCTTCCTCTCAGTGCCGAGCTTCCCCTCAGTCCCGAGCTTCCCCTCAGTCCCGAGCTTCCCCTCAGTCCCGAGCTTCCCCTCAGTCCCGAGCTTCCCCTCAATCCCGAGCTGCCCGTCAGTCCCGAGCTGCCCCTCAGTCCAGTGGGGTTCTGGGTGAGGACTACTAGGCCATGGTCGGCGGCGAGGGTGGACTATCATAGGACGCGAGGAGGAGGGATTAAGACATTAATAGAGTGGGGTCCACGTCCCGCGCCGGAGCCGCCACCATGGACAGACGCCCACCCGGACCCTCCCCTATTGTTTTGCTGTGCGTCCGGGAGTCCGCACCTTAGGGGGGGGGGGGAGGTTTCTGTCACGCCCTGGTCGTAATATATTGTGTTTGTCTTCATTTATTTGGTCAGGCCAGGGTGTGACATGGGTTTATTGTGGTGTGTTTTGTCAAGGGGTTTTGTGGGGTGTTGGATGTGTGGCTTAGTGGGGTTATCTAGCAAAGTCTATGGCTGTCTGGAGTGGTTCTCAATCAGAGGCAGGTGTGTATCGTTGTGTCTGATTGGGAACCATATTTAGGCAGCCATATTCTTTAAGTGTTTTGTGGGTGATTGTTCCTGTCTTTGTGTTTGCACCAGATAGGGCTGTTTCGGTTTTCACATTTCATTATTTTGTAGTTTCTTCATGTATAGTTTTCCTTCATTAAAATATCATGAATCATCATCACGCTGCATTTTGGTCCGATCCTTGTTCCACCTCTTCGTCAGAGGAGGATATAGAAGAGAACCGTTACAGCTTGTTGATTTTCATTATAGTGTTCAGTTTTAATAAAACAAGAATGAACACTTACCACCCTGCGCTTTGGTCCGATGATTCCTCTTCTTCAGACAACGAATACCGTTACACTGACCTGATTAAAAAGGAACAGAGATAGTGGCATTTTACCCAATATGATCTTATAAATCAGTGTATACCAGTGTTTAAGCTGACTCAAGGTCAATGACAACCATTGATGACCTTTTTATATTCTTAATTCCATTCCTTTACTAGATTTGTGTGTATTGGGTATATGTTGTGTAATTGTTAGATATTACTTGTTAGATATTACTACACTGTCAAAGTTACAAGCACAAGCATTTCTCTACAGCCCCAATAACATCTGCTAAACACGTATGTGGCCAATTAAATTTGATTTGACCAGCCAATGTCGCTTTACAGATCGCAATGATGTATTTGACATTTTTGATTGGGAATGAACCTGAGGGACACATGATAAACTGAATCAATTGCTCTCAGGGTAATGGTTTAGACCTGAATATATATATATATATATATATATATATATATATAACATCACTAAAATCTAAAGCCGCCAGTAATGTACATCGTACCAGCTCCTTCCTGGCCTCCAGAGAAAAACAAGCCTTATGCCGGTAATGAAAAACTATTTTTAGCTTGAGCTTCCTTATCACGTTCTCCACATGAACAGTGAAGCTCAGATTGTCATCCACCCAAATATTTGTACACTTTGGCTTGCTCTATAGTATGTCCATCCAATGTAGCAATGACATGATTAGTTACATGCCTGGCATTTGAAAATACCAGTCATTTAGTTTAACCCGAATTCAGAACCAGCTTCAAATCATACAGATTCTGTTGTATGGTGTTAAATGATCTTTGGGCATTTTCAAAAGCTCAAGATAAACTACAAGCACTTGAATAAAGAACAGTATCATCTGAAAGAAATGAACATCTGCTGATTCAATATGATCACCAATGTTGTTGATACACAAAATGAACAACAGTGGGTCCAAAATAGAACATTGTGGAACACCTGAGCACACCTCTATGGACTACGATTTACAACTATCTGCCATTACACATTGAGTACGATTTGGTAGGTCATTTATAAACCAACCTATAGCATGACCAGTAATTCCACAACATTTTAACCTTTGCACCAACACAGCATGGTCCACGGTGTCAAATGCCTTCGACAGACAGACACGCAATGTAACTTCTTGTCAAGAACACAGTGGATGTCATTTAAAAACTTAAATGTTGCTGAAACAGTGCTGTGGCCAGACCTAAAACCTGATTGCGTTCCATTTAAGATATTTTCTTTAAGGTAAGCCATCAGCTGCCTACTAACTAAGGACTCCAGTACCTTAGACAGTATAGACAATTTTGATATGGGTCGATAGTTGTCAAGTAGTGAAGGATCTCAATCCTTTCAAGAGGCAGTACAAAAGCAGATTTCCAAAACGTTGGGGTTCCCTTAAAATTTCTTAGGGCTAGGGCACTTTTTTCAGAATTTCCGCCTGACATACGTGCCCAAAGTAAACTGCCTGTTACTCAGGACCAGAAGCCAGGATATGCATATAATTGGTACCCAGGATTTGTATATAATTGGTGCCATTGGATAGAAAACACGTTGAAGTTTGTAGAAATGTTAAAATAATGTATGAGACTGTAACACAATTGATATGGTAGGAGATAATCCAAAGAAAAAGCAACCAGAATTTTTTTTGGAGACCCCATGCTCTATGGAAAGCTATAGGTCCTATGCAATTCCTATGGTTTCCACTAGATGTCAACTTTTCTATTGAACATACTTCTTTCCGTATGAAATATTATAGTTTAATTACATTTTAGGGTACCCGAAGATTAAATAGCAACGTAGTTTGACTTGTTTTAACAAGGTTTAGCCTTAGCTTTTTGGATTCCTTTGTCTGCATGTTGAACTCAAATCGGTGGTCCCAACTAAACTGACTTTTTGGGATATAAAGAAGGATTTTATCTAACAAAACGACCATGCATGTTGTAGCTGGTGTAACAGTATAACTTTAGACTGCCCCTTCGCCCATACCCGGGCGCGAACCAGGGAACCTCTGCACACATCAACAACAGTCACCCACGAAGCATCATTACCCGTCGCTCCACAAAAGCCGCAGCCCTTGCAGAGCAAGGGGAACTACTACTTCAAGGTCTCAGAGCAAGTGACGTCACCGATTGAAACGCTATTTAGTGCGCACCACCGCTAACTAAGCTAGCCGTTTCACATCCGTTACACTGGGACCCTTTGGATTGCAAATCAGAGTGAGATTTTCAAAAAGTAAGTGATTATTTAATCGCTATTTGTGATTTTATGAAGCCTGTGCTGGTTGAAAAATATGTTGATGTGGGGCGCCGTCCTCAAACAATCACATGGCATGCTTTCGCTGTAAAGCCTATTGTAAATAGGACAATGCAGTTCGATTAACACTAATTTAATGTATGTACCTCGATGGTTAATATCCATAATTTTTACCATTATTTATTTGAATTGCGCGCCCTCCAATTTCACCCGGAAATTGTTGACAGTTGTCCCGCTGACGGGACGCCTACTCCTAAGAAGTTTTAAATTAACATCAAGCGTGAGGTTAAAAATACATGTTAAGGGGGAGCAATGATGTATGCAGCTAGGTGTAGGAGGGGGTCTAGATCATCAGGGCCAGGGGATTTCTTTCTATCAATTTTTATCTCTCTAGTTCTGTGTGTGATATTAAGATTCTAACATCGACAGCGTGATATATAGACTTATTTCGGAAAAGTTAAGGATGAAAGGGGAGTAATATAAATAAATAATTAGTGGTTCTAGTGTTAAAGGGGGATGGGGGTGCATATCGCATATTGACGAATATATACGAGTCTATTAAAAATTCTAAGATAAACAAATCTGTTAAAAGAATCAAGCACAGTACTGACAGCAGTCATCTAGCTTGGCCTACCCACAAGTGAGCCAGGTCAAGACCATCAGAATTTGTTTTTCCCCACAAAAGGGGTTTATTACAGACACAAATACCCCTCAGTTTCATTAGCTGTCAAGGTGGTTGGTCTCAGACGTACTGCCAAAATCTCTAAAATGACATTGGAGGCGGCTTATGGTAGAGAAATGAACATGTAATTCTCTGGCAACAGCTCTGTGGACATTCCTGCAGTCACCATGCCAATTGCACACTCCCTCAAAACTTGAGACATCTGTGGCAATGTGTTGTGTGATAAAACTGAGCACTTTAGGGTGGCCTTTTATTGTCTTGAGTACAAGGTGCACCCCTGTAATGATTATGCTGTTTAATCAGCTTCTTGTTTTGCCACACCTGTCAGGTGGATGGACTATCTTTGCAAATGCTCACTAACAGGGATGTAAATGTAGCCGATGTGAAATGGCTAGCTAGTTAGCGGTGGTGCAGACGCTTTGGATAAAAGCGTCTGCTAAATGGCATATATTTATTTATATATATTTATATTTATGGTGCGTGCTAGTGGCGTTTCAATCGGTGACATCACTTATAATAATAATATATAATAATATATGCCATTTAGCAGACACTTTTATCCAAAGCGACTTACAGTCATGTGTGCATACATTCTACGTATGGGTGGTCCCGGGGATCGAACCCACTACCCTGGCGTTACAAGCGCCATGCTCTACCAACTGAGCTACAGAAGGACCATCACTTGCTCTAAGACCTTGAAGAGGTGGTTCCCCTTGCTCTGCAAGGGCCACGGCTTTTGTGGAGCGATGGGTAGCGATGCTTCGAGGGTGACTGTTGACGTGTGCAGAGCATCCCTGGTTCGCGCCCAGGTCGGGGTGAGGGGACGGACGTAAAAGTCTATACTGTTACATCGATGCTGTTGACCCGGATCACTGGTTGCTGCGGAAAAGGAGGAGGTCAAAAGGTGAGTGTAACGGATGTGAAATGGCTAGATAGTTAGCGGTGGGGCACGCTAGTGGCGTTTCAATCGGTGACGTCACTTGCTCTGAGACCTTGAAGTAGTGGTTCCCCTTGCTCTACAAGGGCCGCGCCCCACCGCTAACTAGCTAGCTATTTCAAGACTGTTACATAAACACATTTCTTTACACAATTTGAGAGAAATATGCTTTTTAAGAAAAAAAATAATAATTATGTGAACTTTTATATCAGCTCATGAAACATGGAACCAACACTTTACATGTTGCATTTATATTTTTATTCAGTATATAATAAAAAAATATATGCTACATGTTTTGCATGTGATACTGCCAGTGCAAAGCTACAGGCATATGGACTAGAATAGGAAACATAATTTCTGCCAAATGTGTAGCAAATTCATGATAACTGTTATTTTGAGTAAAACAGTCAATGCAGTTCTGATACATAGGCAATTAGTGTTCCAACAAAGTACAGCAATGGTTGATTAATGGATCTACGGGGGCTATAGCAGCCCCTCTAGACCAGGGGTGTGGAATTCAAAGTCCGTTTTCATTCTACTCTCCTAGACCAATACAGAACCAGTAGCAGTATGTGGGGAAAATCAGTGGGAAAGCCAAGCCAGTAAAAAAGCCATATCACAACTTATAGTGCTTCAGGAAAGTATTCAGATCCCTTGACTTGTTACACATTTTGTTACATTGCAGCAGTATTATAAAATTGACTCAATAGTTGTTTTCCACCCACTCTACACACAATAACCCATAATGATAAAGCAAAACCAGGTTGTTAGAATTTAAAATAAATGAATTACAAATAAAAAACAAATATTACATTTACTAAAGTATTCAGACCCTTTAGGTACTTTGTTGAAACACCTTTGGCAGCGATTACAGCCTACAGTCGTCTTGGGTATGAAGCTCAAGCTTGGCACACCTGTATTTGGGGAGTTTCTCCCATTCATCTGTGCAGATCCTCTCAAGCTCTATTTTCAGGTCTCTCCAGAGATATTCTATCAGGTTCAAGTCCGGGCTCTGGCTAGGCCAGTCAAGGACATTAAGAGACTTTTCCCGAAGCCACTCCTGGTTTGTCTTGGCTGTCTGCTTAGGGTTTGTGTCCTGTTGGAAGGTAAACCTTCACCCCAGTCTGAGGTACTGAGTGCTCTGGAGCAGGTTTTCATCAAGGATATTGCTGTACTTTGCTCCGTTCATCTTTCCCTCGATCCTGACTAGTCTCCCTATTAAATGTTTCAAGTTATATACTGTGGCGTTTATTCGTGGATGCCAAGGGGAGCCAGGCTTCCCCAAATATTTGACCTGTAAAACGGATTTAACTTTACCTGCATTAAAGTCCCCGGCCACGAGGAGGGCCGCCTCTGGATGAGAAATTTCTTGTTAAGGAGTAAGGATCGGACCAAGATGCAGCGTGGTAAGTGTTCATGACGATTTATTAAAAACGAACTGAACACTGAAATACAAAACAATAAATGATGTGATGAAAACGAGTGAGTGTGGTCTTAGTGCCAGCATCGGGTTGTGGTGGTAAATAGACAGCTACGAAAAACATAGATGAAAACTCTGTTGGTAAATAGTGGGGTCTACAGCTTATCATGAGATACTCTACCTCAGGTGAGCAAAACCTCAAGACTTCCTTAATATTAGATTTTGTGCACCAGCTGTTATTTACAAATAGACACAGACCACCACCCCTTGTCTTACCGAAGGCAGCTGTTCTATCTTTCCAATGCACGGAAAACCCACCCAGCTGTTTGTTAACCATGTCATCGTTCAGCCACGACTCAGTGAAACATAAGATATTACAGTTTTTAATGTCCCGTTGGTAACATAGTCTTGATCGGAGCTCATCCATTTATTTTTAATCCAATGATTGCACGTTGGCTAATAGGACTGATGGTAGAGGCGGATTACGCACTCACCGTCCGATCCTTACATCACAACCTACGTCCTCGATATCGCCATCTCTTCTTTATGCGAATGACCAGGACTTGGGCCTTGTCAGGTGTCTTCGCGTCCTACTCGTTAAAGAAAAATCTTCGTCCAGTACAAGGTGAGTAATCGCTGTCCTAATATCCAGAAGCTCTTTTCAGTCATAAGAGACGGTGACAGAACATTACGTACAAAATATGTTACAAATAACGCAGAAAAACACGCACAATAGCACAATTGGTTAGGAGCCCGTTAAGCAGTAGCTATCTCCTCCAGCGCCATCTCTGAACATCCCTCCCCTTCGTTATGTTCCCTGCGGTTTGCACTCTTCCTGTTTTTGCATGAACATTGTAGTGGGTAGCTGGCTGGTAGCTAGATAGCTAGTGGGATGGCAGAGTCAAACTATTTTGAATTGGCAGAAGAAAAGGACAGGCCGTCATTATAAGTAAGAATTTGTTCTTAACTGACTTTAAAGGTTACATATTTTAGTTTGTTTTAAAGGACAGAGGTTAGCCCTTGAATCTTGACTGACGCGACTTGCACGATTCAGATGGCTCATCGGGTTCATGCGAGTGCCCCGTTTGGCCCCTGGTAGTGCCCAGAGTGCCCACTGCTAATAGCTAACAAATTAAGCTCAGTTAATAATAATGGCCATTACTCCAACTCCATCTTCTCCATAGACATAAAGGAAATGGCACCAAAAGTGCACAATGTGAAGTTTTACATAGAATCTCTCTGCCCCCAGTTCGTATCTGAAAAACAGGTTGGTAGCCAGTTGTCCTTGTAAGTTATTTCAAAACTCCTTTCACTGTGCCCAATTGGTTTTATACAGTTGAAGTGGGAAGTTTACATGCACCTTAGACAAATACATTTAAACTTAGTTTTTCAAAATTCCTGACATTGAATCGTAGTAAAAATTCCCTGTATTAGGTCAGTTAGGATCACCACTTTATTTTAAGAATGTGAAATGTCAGAATAATAGTAGAGATAATGATTTGTTTCAGCTTTATTTCTTTCATCACATTCCCAGTGGATCAGAAGTTTTACATACACTCAATTAGTATTTGGAAGCATTGCCTTTAAGCCATTTTGGCACAACTTTGGAAGTATGCTTGGGGTCATTGTTCATTTGGAAGACCCATTTGCGACCAAGCTTTAACTTCCTAACTGATGTCTTGAGATGTTGCTTCAATATATCCACATAATTTCCCCTCCTCATGATGCCATCCATTTTGTGAAGAGCACCAGTCCCTCCTGCAGCAAAGTACCCCCACAACATGATGCTGCCACCCCTGTGCTTCACGGTTGGGATGGTGTTCTTCGGCTTGCAAGCTTCCCTCTTTTTCCTCCAAACATAACAATGGTCATTATGGCCAAACAGTTCTATTTTTGTTTAATCAGACCAGAGTGCAGTTGCAAACCGTAGTCTGGCTTTTTTTATGGTGGTTTTGGAGCAGTGGCTTCCTCCTTGCTGAGCTGCCTTTCAGGTTATGTCGATATAGGACTCGTTTTACTGTGGATATAGATTATTTTGTACCTGTTTCCTCCAGCATCTTCACAAGGTCCTTTACTGTTGTTCTTGGATTCATTTGCACTTTTTGCACAAAAGTACGTTCATCTCTAGGGGACAGAACGTGTCTCCTTCCTGTGCGGTATGACGGCTGTGTGGTGTTATGGTGTCTACACTTGCATTTTATTGTTTGTACAGATGAACATGGTACCTTCAGGCGTTTGGAAATTGCTCCCAAGGATGAAACAGAATTGTGGAGGTCTACAATCATCCACAGGTACACCTCCAATTGACACATTTTTTGTCAATTAGCCTATCAGAAGCTTCTAAAGCCATGACACAATTTTTTGGAATTTTCTTTGTTTTAAAGGCACAGTCAACTTAGTGTATGTACATTTCTGACCCACTGGAATTCTTATACAGTGAATTATAAATGACATAATCTGTCTGTAAACAATTGTTGGAAAATTACTTGTGTCATGCACGAAGTAGATGTCCCTACCAACTTCCCAAAACTACAGTTTGTTATCAAGAAATTTGTGGAGTAGTTGAAAAAACAGTTTTAATGACTCTAACCTAAGTGTATGTTAACTTCCGACTTCAACTGTATATGTATTTACTTGTGTAAATTGACTCAACAAAACAATTTATTTCAAGTATTATTAAGGAGATATTGTGTCTGTCATTGTTACATGAGTTGGTATAGGCTATAATCCATTCAAAGGTGGTGTGCACCCTCTACTAGGCATAAAGATGACCAACACATCTTAAGAGGGTTTTCTGCTTTTGGTAACGCAAAAGTAATGTAATGGCTAACTAATTACTTTCCATAGTATGTAACGTTGTAAAATTGTAAGTCTCTTTAAAGTAAATAGTTGCTTTTAAAAGTAACTTTCCCCAACACTGCTAAATAAGTGTGTTTGTATGACTCATCATGGTTTGAACCTGGTTAGATAGTAGATAATCCGTTAGTTATCTAGCTAGTTGGTTAGTTACCAAGCTAGTGTTAGCTAGTTTATCGCTAAAGATGTTGATGTGCAAAACCACTAAATAGACACCAATGCATTGTATGAGCCAAAACAGTTTGTACAACAGTACAAACACATGATAGAAGAGGCCTGTGTATTAAAAATAACAAAACCCCATGAAAAGCTAGCCAACAACAACAAAAAGTATCTAGCTTGTAGGGAGAAATGGTAGGCTAGCTAGTGCCTTGTGCTGAGCTTGATAACGTTAGTGGTTAGCAATTAGCATGAAACCATTAGATACAAAAATACATATCATTAGTGTTGTTCATATGTACAAACGTTTATAATATAAATAAATAAATATCTGTGACATCTTGTTCTCATTAACTTACGTACAAAGTTAGCTAGTTTAGCTTGACCACACTCATTTGAATGAAAAAATCTCAAATTGTTCACTCGTTCGAAACATTTAAATTATACATCAAAATGACCAGAATACGCATGACACTTTAGATTTTAAAAACAAAACCATGCTTATAAATGTTACAAACCTGAAAACAGGAGAAATAAGAAGACACAGAGAGAGTTGGCTTCTTTTCACTGGGCTTCTCATCAAACAGTTGAGAATTTACGTGACTGCACGGTCTGTAAAATTTCCAGAAACGTATTAATGCATAACTGGGAATTTACTTTCCCAGAAATTCCATCATGCAAGTGTTCAGGGATGCACAGGAGTCTGCATCCTCGCATTGGACAAGTTCCACCCACGACCACGATCACGCACCTCAAATTTCACAGAAATATAGCAGATCCGATTTTACAGAGAAACTGCTTTTCATGCAGTCTGACTTTTCCTACCAGTGCACCAGTGAATCACCCAATGGTGACAATAACTGCCGTGTTTCACAACTTTACTGACCTTGCTCTGGCATTCTTAAAGTACTAAACACTTAATTGTAAGTAGCTTTGTAAGGATCTCTTCTCCTCCTCCACCACCGGACACAGTAAGACAGAACAGAGAAAAGACACATGCAACACCACACTCCCGCTCTCTCTCTCTGTATCTCCCTCTATTTGTATCTCCCTCTGTCTCTCCCTCTCTCTTCTCCATTTTCTTTCTCTCTCTCCACAGGCACATATAAAGTCCCACACCTCCTGGCCTTGCAAACATTTTCAGCATAACAAGCCATATCATCATTATTTATTCCCTCCACTGTTGTCCAGTATGCCTTCCTAATGACTGTGTGTCAGCTTGGGATGAGAAGGGGCCAAAGAGGAAGGGAGGGTTAAGTGGGAGGGAGGATAAAGGGGGAGGTGGTGATTACCAATGTGCTTCAAATTGAAATAAACCACAGCATTCATTCATCTGACACAAACCAGGCATTCAGTGTTTGACTTCAGACCCCAGAGGACTGGATACAGGGCATTAGAAGTGATGACACATTGAGAGAAAAATAAACAAACATTCCATTTATGGATTTAAGATTGATTATAAGTGTTGGTTTAAAACGAAAGACATGTAAGGGATGATACATTAAATCACTCATACAGTATAATACAATTTGTCATTACATTTCATCAGGGGACATTCTTGAGGGTATGATCTCTCCTCTGAGCGTCCCATACCTTTAGGTCCAGGCTTCAGTTAGTCTCCAGAGTCAGTCTGTCCCTTTATGTGAGACAAGATGTAGCTGGAAGTAAGGGAAGGTGGAAGATGGCGCTGTACTGGATGGCCGATGATTTGCAAGCACAGACCCAACTTTCCTATTTTGTAATTTGCTTATTTTTATTTTATTTTCCCGAATTGTATCCGCTATCAAATGTATCCACTATCACCAACAAATCTCTGTGTTTCATGGCAGGAGGAGACACTGTTCCCCAAACATTACAACAGTGTCTGATGCTAATGCCTTCAGAGGCCACAGTGACTGGCTGGTGTGTGTGTGTGTGTGTGTGTGTGTGTGTGTGTGTGTGTGTGTGTGTGTGTGTGTGTGTGTGTGTGTGTGTGTGTGTGTGTGTGTGTGTGTGTGTGTGTGTGTGTGTGTGTGTGTGTGTGTGTGTGTGTGTGTGTGTGTGTGTGTGTGTGTGTGTGTGTGTGTGCTCGCGTTGGATGGCAGTGTAGAGCTATAATTAATACGGGACTTGGCTTGTGAGCAGAAGGTGTATAGTGGAATTTAGCAGGAAGGAACAATACTTGTCATCCTTTCGTAATACATGCCCACTGACCCTCACCCTTTCCTCAGGACAGGTACAGAACAAAGTTCTCTGTCTAGCATGGCATGTAATGTTAGTGATGGATATTAACTAAGACGGGCATAATGATCTCTGATCTATGGCTAATTCACAGACTACTGTGAACACAAAGTGACACTCCATGAGGGGGTATCATGTATCATGGTGTAGAAGCTATACTCGTAGGGAAAAAAAGGTGCTATCTAGAACCTAAAAGGTTTTTTCGGCTGTCCCCATAGAAAAAAAGGGAACCAATAAGGGTTATTCTAAGAGTGTAGGTCCCACTAATGTGCCAAATATTGTAAATATACAACATGTTGCTTAAATATTGCATTATCAATTATCTGACCTCTATCAAATGATGTAGTCACGGAAAAGGTAGTAATGCTGTACAGACATTAGTCTACAATTCTACACTCTTAGAAAAATACATGTTCTCTAGAACCTAAAAGGATTCTTCGGCTGTCCCAATAAGAGAAATCTTGAAGAACCCTTAGGAATGATAGGAATGATCTATTCAGGACATGTGGACATCAGTACCCAAGAGGTGAATACCCCATTTATTTGTTTTCCTCCATTTGTAATCTGAATTGCATGAGAGGATTTAAAACAATACACATAACATACAATCATTTAGCTTGTTAGTCTCGGAAACCTAAGGCTAATCATATTGCAAAAGCACTACAGGATTATTGCATTACATTGTTTTAAAAGCACAAAATTGACTATGATGATGATGACAATATCTCTGAGAGCAAGAAAATGCCTGTTTGTCTGAGGCTGATTCCTCGCAAGCGCTTGAACATGCATATACACGCATACACACACACTCACATTCAAACACACACACATGTAAATAGTACCACGCATGCACACAAACCCACACAGTTGGCCTTGCTATTTAGATTTTTAAATTCCTTTATGTACTTTGTTTTTGTCTTTTGTTATTTTCGTTGGTTGGTGGTGGCTTTCGTAGGGTTGGAGGGGGACGGTGGCTTGGATGGTTGAGGAGCAGCTCGGGGGGATCCTTGGGGGGGATCTTGGATGGTTGGTGACCTGGCGGTTAGGAGCTTGGGTTTGTGGCCGAGAGTTCGCTGGTTCGAGTCACCGATTCAACTGGGTGGGGGGGATCTGTCATTATGCCCTTGGGCGGGGCGCTTGACCCTGTTTGCACCTGTGGGTCACTCTGGATGAGAGTGTCTGCAGGATGACTTAATGTAATGTGATGATGACCGGCTTCTCTTCAGGGAGATTGTATGTTTTAAAATTCAATATAAATGTTTTACGAATGTCTATAACAGAGGTGTGTAAGGATATACTATGTGGTTAACTGTTGATCATTGAGGGCCTCTGTAGTTAAATTCATGTTGAGAACAGCCTAGATATTAAATCAGTTTTGATTACGCTAACTTGCTTGTCAGTCATCACTCAGTACAAGTGGGGTTTATAGTGTAATTATTAAGGTCACATCCTAGTCACATGGCCAGGAGAGAGCGAAGGGTCAGACACTGACAGTGAACACCATACGTCACTCTTGTTGGAGAAGACTATAGGGCTTTCAGAAAAGTAATCTCTGTGAGTAAATAAAGAGTAAATAATAAATCATCAAGGAGACACAGCCATATTGAACCACGGGAAGGAGGATCACGTGTGTCAATAACCTCCACAGATCATAGAGTTTCAACAATACTTTACGTAGCCCTTTACCCTCTTACCCATAATGGATTTATAATAGCAGATTTGGTCACTGATAAACACCTGTTACGTTCCCCAGTTTATATGTTGTAGTTTGTATGTTTGCATGTGTTTATTTCTGGAAATGGCTTCCTGAAATCCATCAAGCAGCTGATTGGTCGACTCCAGGGCTAATTGGAGAGCTGACCCCACCCCCTCGTCAAGACGCAGCTGTCTCCAATTACCTATACCAGAAGCTATATAAAAGCCAGTGTTCTGTGCAGGAGGAGAGAATTTTGCTGGAAGTAGATTTGCTAGAGAGATTTAGCTGGAAGTAGATTTGCTAGAGAGATTTTGCTGGAGGTAGATTTGCTAGAGAGATTTTGCTGGAGGTAGATTTGCTAGAGAATTTTGTAGGAAAGAGATTTTGCTGGGAGTTTATTGTTGAGAGTTGGTATGTTTTGTGAGTTTGTTGCTCAGATAGAGCTTATTTGACATCCTTTGTTTCTTAGTTTGTTTGTGAAAATTGTTTAATATTCTGTTTCATTTGTTCCCAGGGGGGAAGGGGAAGGCACCTAGGGAGTGCTTAGGCAAGAGGCCCACGGGCATACATATACCCGTAGCATATTCGCTGTCTAGGCACACTAGGTAAGACCTGGGCGGACCACCCCTTGTATTTTGGTTAGGGCACCAGGTGGTGCTAAATCAGGTAAGTAGTGGGTAGGCAGATAGGAGAGGGGGGGGCTTTGAGATTTACTTTATTTGCTTTGGTTCCGTCCAGCCCCTTTTCCCCATATTACCGTGTAAAGGAATAAAGTCCTTGTAAACGGTACCACATTCTGTCTGTTGTCATCCTTACTCGCACCTACAGTCCATACCTTTTTCACTTCATGGAGAGTTTAGTTGTAGCAGGGTGTTGCGTTCCCTCTTCATAGAGGCGTGCGTAACAACACCTAAATTGGAACACAGTGGCTGTAAAGTAAAATGCTATATGACGTCAGAGCGAAACGGAGAACATCATCATGTTCGTGAGATTCTCATCTTTGCATAGAGTGGTCATATTGTAGGCCAAACCATTCGGATGCTACAGACCAATTTTTGGGATGTCTCATGGTCTGACAAACACCACTGTAACTCAGGAACCTTCCAACGCAGATGGGGAAGGCTGACATAGGTGGATGTGCTGGATTAAGACGCAGCCCATGCAAAACTGCTGGATTTTTTTATTATTGTATGTTACTTAGATTGACGCACAGATGCTTGAGGAGTTTAAAAGAACAAGCTAACTGCATGACATGACACTGCAGTTAATTTCAAAGTGACATGGCTGCATGACCTATTAAGCAGTTAGTCATTTGTTCCTTGCTCTGTCTGTTTGACACTTTACCCCCTTAGAGCTTACAAAGGAGAACCCTTCTGGGTTTTTAGTACTATAGAGATGAATAAGGAAAATGTGGTTTGAAGCGACAGATAGTCACAGAATGTTTTGATAATTTGCAGTTGTCATATTTGCTAAAATGTATTCGGGCCTTTAATGAAAATACTGTTCAAACTGTATATCTTCAGATCGGCAAATCAAGACCTTAGTCCAAAACACTGTCGGTGGTCGTACATTGACTAGTTTGTTTTGATTTTAACAACTGTTCAGTCTTATCAAGGAAGAGTTATGCAATAACAGGCTACTCTCCCACAGGATCAGAGGAATCCATCCTAGTTACATTTTGTCCATGAGCTCAAAATGGAGGGTACTGGAGACAAAGTTTATTGAAAGATATTTTCTTCTCCTATAACAAGGTATATTCAATAGGAATGAAACAAATAACATAATTCATAAATAATTCACTTTAATATATTGTTCAAACATTTTATTTGATTTAACTGTAATTAAACCACTTTCTTGAAATACAAACATCCACACTTACAGTAAGAAAAACTCTGTTGAAAACAAGGCAAATTCTAGTAGTTCAGTGTTACAGAAAATGTCACTAAGGACTTTGGTTTGCCACTGGCCATTGTTGTTGAAGTGGGTAGCACTTTGGTTTACAGTGCTGAAATAAAAGGATAACAACCGGAAAGTAACAGGAAACAACAAGGAAAAAAGACGTCAACAACCATGTAAAACCCCGGTAAATACCCGTTCAGTGGCGATCTTAGCATGGAAATGTTGGTGGGGCAGAATGAGTGGATGTTTGGATAATACGTGTCCACGGTGGCGTTGAATGCCTTACCTATTTAGTCACAGATGTTGTTCATTATCTTATGAGTTTATGGCATAAAGGCGGTAGAGAACCTTCACCGGGCCATTATTAGTAGCTTTTTCTCCTTATTGAAGTTGCCCAATTTTTTTGGCAAGAGTAAGCACTTTAGGAATCCATTTGAAAGAACTGCAGGTGTGCACTATGCAAATACCGGTATCTTTTGGGATCTTCTGGCCATCTTGCTCATTTTCAAAGGAAACCCCAAAACAATGTCAAAGCAGAGAGCCTGACTTCGGAAGTCAATTTCCTGTCAGAGAATTCATTTTGAGATATTCTGCAGAATAGGGAGCTATATGAGACTCAAATGATGAAACTTTTGTTCAAAGCTGAAGTAGCTGAGCTTTTCCAGCATTCACAGTCAGATATTAGTGATATCACAGATGATTGTGAGTGCTGAATATGTTGTATGGACTGTGGTTGCTTCCCTTCATTCTACAATTTCTGCATTTCTGTTACAACCACACTCTCCTTAGCTGGTTTGCAAAGTACATTTCCAGCTCTCCGGCCTCATTTTGTGTTTGGTGTTGATTATGACTATGTCCCAGAGGTACGGTATCTAAAATTAAAATCACTCATTCCTGCCACAGAGATGAAACATATATTTTTTGTCTCATTAAATGTACTCTCTTCATTAATGAAAGCGTAGGAAAGCAGGCATTGGGAGGCTAATATTTGACCAATTTTGTTCTATCACTGGACAAAACTCAACACTGCAGCCCAATTCACTTTTCTGAAAGGTGGAAAATTAAGAATACGACAGTTATTTGAATCGTTCTCCATTTACCCTGCTGAGAATCGTAATGATGGTCTTCCTTCAGCTGCTTAAAGGTAGTGAGATGCACAGATAGGCTTTAGTATTTCTGTCTCAAACTTAAAATTGAATCAAATGGATAACACTCCTACAGGCAAGTAGATGTAATGTTTAATTGGCTTGATGGCAGATCTCATCTGGCCAGAGACCCTGGAGACCAGAGACACAGTCAACGGATTTGACAATATTAACATAGTTTACAAATAGCTTGTTTTAGCACACTGGATGCTACTGAATACATTTCACATACTGGAAAATGTATCACCATTCAACACTGTATATATTACAAACAAAATGTACATAGTACATTCAACCATGACATAAAGTATATTCTCAATAGTCATTGTAAATATTTCTTCCATAATAACATGTGTCCATGTATGTTGATCTCAAACACCACCACTTTCACTTAGAGTTGTATGATTCTGCCATTAATTGTTGAGATGAGTCAGGGTCCTCTGAATTATTTCAGAAATACAGCTCACTTTTGAAATGTTGATCGAGCACAACTATTGACTTTCTGAGCAATATGAAAATAAGGCAAGGGGCTTTCCAAGAGTTATACTCTGCAGAGAGAGAGATGGAAAGAGAAATAGAATAAATAAGCACCATAGCCTTTTTCATTCAGAAAGGGGAAAAGTAAGAAATACTTGCAATCAGGAATCAGGAAATTCAATGAAATGTGACTTTTTTAATTGATTGAAATATAGCCTATTTTGGCCTGTATGAACTCTAGCTACTTTTGAAGTGTGTGTTGTGCCCAATAAACTAGTAAGTATTACTGCAAAGACATTTGTTTAATATAAAAGCAAAAATTTGACATGAATACATGTCATTGAAATTAGTAATTTGTGGAATATTAGGTTTCTACATTGTGTAAAAGCACTATTTTCCCATTGAGAAGCAAGCCGTTTTCACCGCAGTAATAGTGCAACCATGACGCTATCAAAGCTGCCCTCGCTATTTTCTTTAGGGCACTCAGAAACAACAGTACAGCTAAGCCTTATCATTACAACAATGATTATCTGGGAGATTGTCTCTCCTAGTCGCACTGTGGCTCCCAAAATAAAACTCCAGGTTGCAGAGAAAAATATTTCTGCGCACTTTAGAGCCCTGTTTGCAATAAAGACTTATGTCACAATAAAAAATGCTTTACAAAACAAATCTGCGGAGATACAAGAGGAGTCACTGAATGTACAATCTCAACCTCCTCCAAGCAGAGCCACCCCCGTGGAGCTGTGTGTGAGATTTCCCATGTTACTGATGAACATACTCCGATAATCCCCATCTATGCCAGCGGTAAGATCTACAGCAAATGAATAAAACATACACTGCCTCCTCAACCACTCAGAGTACAGGCATGCACTGAGAGCTAGCTGAAAGACGATTTAAAAACTGGTGTGTCAAAATAAGAAACATAATTTTAAAAATCCCCATCAGTTTAAGATAGAGATATATGTCGCCTGTTCGCATCTGCAGTTCTGCCCAGGAGACATCCCAAAAATCAAAAACATCTGTTGCATCCGAAATGTTTGGCCTACAAACTACATTGAACAAAAGTATCAACACAACATGCAACAGTTTCAAAGATTTTACTGAGTTACAGTTCATATTAGGAAATCAGTCAATTGAAATACATTCATTAGGCCCTAATCTATGAATTTCACATGACTGGGAATACAGATAGGCATCGTTGGTCAAAGATTCCTTAGAAAAAAGGTAAGAACGTGGATCAGAAAACCAAACCATTTGATCAGGCTGTTGATTGTGGCCTGTGAAATGTTGTCCCACTCCTGTTCAATGGCTGTGCAAAGTTGCTGGATATTGGCAGGAACTGGAAGAGGCTGTCATACACCTCAATCCAGAGCATCCCAACCATGCTCAATGGGTGACATGTCTGGTGAATATGCAAGCCAGGGAAGAACTGGGACATTTTTAGCTTCAGGAATTGTGTACAGATCCATGCAACATGGGGACATGCATTATCATGCTGAAACATGAGGTGATGGCAGCGGATGAATGACATGACAACGGGCCTCAGGAAGTCTCTATATTTTGCTCGCATAAGGTAGAGCATCTTATGATAAACTGCAGACCACACTATTTGAGTTTTTATCTATACTTTCGTGGCTGTTTATCCTCTTTGGGGTAGGTGGGACGCTACTGTCCCAACTGGCCAACATCCAATGAAATTGCAGAGCGCGAAATTCAAATGACAAAAATCGTAATATTAAACATTCATGAAAATACAAGTGTCATACATCATTTAAAAGTTTCACTTCTTGTTAATCCAGCCGCTTTGTCAGATTTCAAAAAAGGCTTTACGGCGAAAGCACACAAAAGCATAACATACATTTTCCAACCAAGCAGAGGCATCACGAAAGTCAGAAATAGCGAAAGAAAGAAATCACTTACCTTTGAAGATCTTCATCTGGTTGCAATCACAAGAGTCCCAGCTACATAACAAATGGTCCTTTTGTTCGATAAAGTCCTTCTTTATATCCCCAAAAAGTTGGCGCGCTTGACAGAATCTTTTATTTAGGTCCCAGGCTCTTATAATGGAACCCTATTGTTCCTATGTAAATCCGTCTCCCAGATTGCAATTCCTATGGCTTCCACTAGATGTCAACAGTCTTTATTCAAGGTTTCAGGCTTGTTGTTTGAAAAACAAGCAAGAATTTTGAGTTTTGATGAGAAGAGCACCGGAACAATATCAGTCTTTCGGTGCGCGAGGGAGAGGGCGTGCGCTTACTGATTTTCCTTTCCTATTCAACATACTACTTTCCGTATGAAATATTAGAGTTTATTGACATTTTGGAGTACCTAAGGATTAAATAGAAACGTTGTTTGACTTGTTTGGACGAAGTTTAATGGTAGCTTTTTGGACTCCTTTGTCTGCATGTTGAACGAGTGGATTACTGAAATCGATGGCGCCAACTAAACTGACTTTTTGGTATATAAAGAAGGATTTTATCTAACAAAACAACCATTCATGTTGTAGCTGGGATCCTTGAGATTTCAAACAGAGGATGATCTTCAAAAGTAAGTGATTTATTTAATCTCTCTTTGTGATTTTATGAAGCCTGTGCTGGTTGAAAAATATGGTGATGTGGGGCGCCATCCTCACAGTAGTGCAAATCAATCCCAGAAAGACAGCAAAGGACCTTGTAAAGATGCTGGAGGAAACAGGTACAAAAGTATCTATATCCACAGTAAAATGATTCCTGTATCGACATAATCTAAAAGGCCGCTCAGCAAACAAAAATAGGACTGTTTTACCATAATGATCATCGTTATGTTTGGAGGAAAAAGCGGGATGCTTGCAAGCCAAGGAACACCATCCCAACCGTGAAGCACGGGGGTGGCAGCATCATGTTGTGGGGGTGCTTTGCTGCAGGTGGGACTGGTGCACTTAACAAAATAGATGGCATGATGTGGAAGGAAAATTACGTGGATGTATTGAAGCAGCATCTCAAGACATCAGTCAGGAAGTTAAAGCTTGGTCGCAAATGGGTCTTCCAAATGGACAATTACCCCAAGCATACTTCCAAAGTTGTGGCAAAATGGCTGAAGGACAACAAAGTCAAGGTATTGGAGTGGCCATCACAACGCCCTGACTTCAATCCTACAGAACATTTGTTGTCAGAACTGAAAAAGCGTGTCTGAGCAAGCAGGCCTGCGAACCTGACTCAGTCACACCAGCTCTGTCAGGAGGAATGGACCAAAATTCACCCAACTTATTGAGGGAAGCTTGTGGAAGGCTACCCGAAACATTTGACCCAAGTTAAACAATTTAAAGGCAATGCTACCAAATACTAATTGAGTGTATGTAAACTTCTGACCCACTGGGAATGTGATGAAGGAAATAAAAGCTGAAATAAATCATTCTCTCTAATATTATTCTGACATTTCACATTCTTAAATAAAGTGGTGATCCTATCTGACCTAAGACAGGGAAGTTTGATTAAATGTCAGGAATTGTGAAAAACTGAGTTTAAATGTATTTGGCTTAGGTGTATGTAAACTTCCGACTTCAACTGTATATATATATACACACACTACATCAAATTGTATTGGTCACATACACATATTTAGCAGATGTTATTGTGGGTGTAGCGAAATGCTTGTGTTCCTAGCTCCAACAGTAGTAGTATCTAACAATTAACAACAATACACACAAATCTAAAAGTAAAAGAATGGTTTTAAAAAATATATAAATATTAGGACGAGCAATGTCGAGTGGTATTGACTAAAATACATTATATACATATGAAATGAGTAAAGCAATATGTTAACATTATTAAAGTGACAAGTGTTCCGTTATTAAAGTAACCAGTGATTCCATGTCAATATGTATATATGGCAGCAGCCTCTAAGTTGCAGGGTTGAGTAACTGGGGGTAAAATAAATCTTCTTAGGGATTGACATTTTCGCCTAAAATGACATACCAAATCTATCTGCCTGTAGCTCAGGCCCTGAAGCAAGGATATGCATATTCTTGGTACCATTTGAAAGGAAACACTGAGGTTTGTGGAAATGTGAATGTGGAAATGTGACTGTAGGAGAATATATCACAATAGAAGAAAATACCACCATCTCTGAAGTACAAGAGAAAGGTCCCAGTGCAAGCCATCACTCTGGTTAATTCCGATGGTGTCCACAAGATGGCAGCAGTGTATGTGCAACGTTTCAGACGGATAACTTGAAGTATGAGCGAACTACATGACATTTAGTGTGAAGTCACCCAAGTACATTTCCGCAAATCGTGAAGGAGACATTTGCATTCATATTACATTTTTCTGCAAGCATATCGTCAAATCTGTATACTTGGACTTGGATTTATATTTTCCAGTATTAGTAGCCATATTATAAGTTCAACATTTGCAAAACAACCAGTTTGGAAAGGGGTGCTGTCGCACAAGGTTAGTAGCTACATTTTACAACAGATACAGGGTTTCCGGATACTCCTGTAATGCCCAGCTCATTGGCTTGACCCCGATTGGTGCTTATTTGACTGAGTTGTTCAAGTGAAGACCGCCCGCGTCATCGGCGTGCCATGTAGGCGGCGCTCTCTGACCAAATTTGGTGTCCTATAGGATATACTACACCCCTAATGATATAGTGAAGTCTGGTTACGTTCTAGGATCTATGAGGAATACATACAAATGCGATTTGGCTGGTTGAAACAACGGTTAGGTTTCTATTTTTCTATAAATGTAAATGTAAATGTAAAATGTAAATGTATTTTCACAGATTCCTTTCTTTGCAAATTGAACGAGTGGAAATACAAAATCGATCGTGCATGCAATATGGACCTTTTTAGGACATTACAAAGGATTTGATTAAATAAATGACACTTCATGTTCTCTGGGACCCTTTGGGTGATAAATCAGAGCAAGATTTCAGAATGTAAGTATACATTTCACCTTCAGAGGTGAATTTATCAAACCTATCACAGTGAAAAAAAGTGTTTTGTTGTTAGGAGTTCTCCTCACACAATAGCACTGCATTTTCTCACAGTAATAACTACTGTAAATTGGACAGAGCAGCTATATTAACAAGAATGTAAGCTTTCAGCCGATATAAGATATTTATATGTACTGACATTTGTTGTTTCTCTAAAGTCTGCGATCGTGGCACATGGCGCTGCATGATTTACAACAGTCCCGTTGACGGGAAGCCTGTCCCTAATTAACAGTCTGGTGGTCTTGAGATAGAAGCTGTTTTTCAGTTTCACGGTCGCAGCATTAATCTATCTGTACTGACCTCGCCTTCTGGATGGTATATGGGTGAAGAGGCCGTGTCTCTGGTGGTTGAGGTTCTTGATGATCTTTTTGGCCATCCTGTGACATCGGGTGCTGTAGGTGTCCTGGAGGAAAAGCAGTGTGCCCCCGGTGATGCGTTGGGCAGACCACACCACACTAGAGAGCCCTACAGTTGCGGGCACTGCAGTTGCCGTACCAGGTGGTGATACAGCCCGACAAGATGCTCTCAATTGTGCATCTGTAAAAGTTTGTGAGGGTCTTTAAAAAATGTCTTTAGCCTCCTGAGGTTGAAGAGGCACTGTTGAGCCTTCTTCACCAAACAGTTTGTGTGGGTGGACCATTTCAGATTGTCAGTGATGTGTACGCCAAGGAACTTGAAGCTTTTTACCTTCTCCACTCCACATTAACAGAAGTATGTGGAAACCTGCTTGTCAGAAATCTCATTCCAAAATCATGGGCATAAATATGGAGATTGTACCCCAGCCCAAACCATGAAAAACAGCCCCAGATCATTATTCTTCCTCCACCAAACTTTACAGTTGGCACTATGCATTGGGGCAGGTTGTGTTCTTCTGGCATCCGCCAAACCAAGATTCGTCCGTCGGACTGCCAGATGGTGAAGCTTGATTCATCACTCCGTTTCCACTGCTCCAGAGTTTAATGGTGGCGAGCTTGGCATTGCGCATGGTGATGTTAGGCTTGTGTGCAGCTGCTTGGCCATGGAAACCCATTTCATGAAGCTCCAGGCGAACAGTTCTTGTGCTGATGTTGCTTCCAGAGGCTGTTTCGGGAGAGACAATCTTTACGCGCTACGTGCCTCAGCACTCACCGGTCCCATTCTGTGAGCTTGTGTGGCTTACCACTTCACAGCTGTGTCGTTGTTGCCCCTAGACATTTCCACTTCACATTAACAGCACTTACAGTTGACCTCGGCAGCTCTAGCAGGGCCGACATTTGGCAAACTGACTTGTAGCAATGGTCGCATCTTATGACGCTGCCACATTGATATTCACTGAGCTCTTCAGTTAGGCCATTCTTCTGCCAATGTTTGTCTATGGAGATTACATGGCTGTGGGCTCGATTTTATACACCTGTCAGCAACGAGTGTGGCTGAAATAGCCTAATGAAGGGGTGTCACATACTTTAGCATATATAGTGGATTCCCTGAGCTTTCTTTTATCTCCAACATGTAGGACAGACACTTCAAACCTTATTCCTTATGATACAGTTTTTGAATGTGTTATTCAATGTGTTTCTATGGGATGTAGTCATAAAGGCCAAATTCTATATTCTATATATTTTGTATTTATTCATTTTTATACCTAAAGGGGTCCTAAAATAGCTAAATGATCCATGGTATGACCTTAAACAATTCTATATATCAACTTAGAACCCCCAGCCTCCTCCGCTCCCAACAACTTCGATGTTTAAGAATTAGTAGCCACAAAATGATTTATTTTGTTACACAATTAAATGAAAACATGATTTTGCCTTTTGCTTTTTTCTAATGTTGATCCTTTTAATGCAAATTTTTAGATATATCTTATTGTGATATTCTGATTACATGCAAGTATGCATTATTGCATTAAAACATTGTACATTTGAAATGGTGGTATTTCCAAGACCAGATTTTAAATGTTAATGTTAATTTATTGGTGGTAATAAAATATTTCCCTCTAAATGTCAATGTATGGTGCTCTATGATGGATGTAAACAGTATCACTGAGTGTTATAATATGGAATTCGGTTTGATGACTAGTAGTGACAGACAGTATTCTGTGGTCTGTGTTCAGTTCTCCTGTGATTGAGAGACCTGCAATATAAGACGAGTGTCTGTGAGTGTCTGTGCTGCGTAGCACTTCCACTCATGCAGATGAACATGAAATAAAATTGATCTCCTGTTTGTTGCGCTGGGCAGACAGGCAGCAGCAGCAGAAACAAACAAACAGCCTGAGACAAACAAAGCCTCCTTCAGGCTCCAGACCTTTATCGTTTGGCTGCACCCATGCCTGACAAAGGGGAGATACTTGGCTGGATAGCTCTCTGGATAGAAACATAATCACATCCACACTCTCACGTTATTACATTATATTTTTACGCTGCAGGGAATATGTTTAATATTTTTCTCCATTTCCACAGTAGGCTAGTGTTTACAGTGTGACCTGATAATAGGTGGTAAGGCACCCGGTAAAGACAACAGTTTACAGAGGCTCCAAATGGAACCCTATCCCTATTAAAAAGTAGTGCACATATAAGAAATATGGTGCCATTTGGAACACAAGATGTATCCTGTCGCCGACTGTATTCAATCCATTTTCATTAAAAAAGTACAAACATTCAGATGCCAGTCACTTACAGTAAATTACTTGAATGTTAATCAAGTATGACTTTTAACTTAAACTATGTTTTAATTTTGGAAGGTTCCAGTCCGTTTATTTTTGCCCTTCATGAAGATCAGCGTTTTTGTGTAATATACTTGGTTTGTACGGCAGTAACCTTGATTAATTAATGTGTGCTTAATTTGTATTACGCATGATCCTTTTAGTTTGCTGTTCTCTTTATGTTTCACTAATTTATGAATTTAGTTACTCCTTTTTGTCTGGTCTCCTTCGAGACATGCCAACCCATGGACTGGCGCACCTGTGCGCAATCACCTTGATGAGCCAATGCTGAAAACAGAGCTGAGAGCTGCTACTGTGGAAACAACACTGCCACGGAGCTGCTGCTGACCCCGCACCCCGCCTCCACTGCTACCGCCTGGACCCAGACGAGAGTGCAGAGCCGAACCAGAGCAGCCAATGTGCTATGACATAGAGATGTGACTTTTGCAACTCAAGCCACATCAAATCAAATCTAATTTTATTTGTCACATACACATGGTTAGCAGATGTTAGTGCGAGTGTAGCGAAATGTTTGTGCTTCTAGTTCCGACAATGCAGTAATAACCAACAAGTAATCTAGCTAACAATTCCAAAACTACTACCTTATAGACACAAGTGTAAGGGGATAAAGAATATGTACATAAAGATATATGAATGAGTGATGGTACCAAGCGGCATAGGCAAGATACAGTAGATGGTATTGAGTGCAGTATATACATATGAGATGAGTATGTAAACAAAGTGGCATAGTTAAAGTGGCTAGTGATACATGTATTACATAAGGATGCAGTAGATGATATAGAGAACAGTATATACGTATACATATGAGATGAATAATGTAGGGTATGTAAACATTATATTAGGTAGCATTGTTTAAAGTGGCTAGTGATATATTTTATATCATTTCCCATCAATTCCCATTATTAAAGTGGCTGGAGTTGAGTCAGTGTGTTGGCAGCAGCCACTCAATGTTAGTGGTGGCTGTTTTAAAAGTCTGATGGCCTTGAGATAGGAGCTGTTTTTCAGTCTCTCGGTCCCAGCTTTGATGAACCTGTACTGACCTCGCCTTCTGGATTATAGCGGGGTGAACAGGCAATGGCTCGGGTGGTTGTTGTCCTTGATGATCTTTATGGCCTTCCTGTGACATCGGGAGGTGTAGGTGTCCTGGAGGGCAGGTAGTTTGCCCCCGGTGATGCGTTGTGCAGACCTCACTACCCTCTGGAGAGCCTTATGGTTGTGGGTGGAGCAGTTGCCGTACCAGGCGGTGATACAGCCCAACACGATGCTCTCGATTGTGCATCTGTAGAAGTTTGTGAGTGCTTTTGGTGACAAGCCAAATTTCTTCAGCCTCCTGAGGTTGAAGAGGCGCTGCTGCGCCTTCTTCACGATGCTGTCTGTGTGGGTGGACCAATTCAGTTTGTCTGTGATGTGTACGCCGAGGAACTTAAAACTTACTACCCTCTCCACTACTGTTCCATCGATGTGGATAGGGGGGTGTTCCCTCTGCTGTTTCCTGAAGTCCACAATCATCTCCTTAGTTTTGTTGACGTTGGGTGTGAGGTTATTTTCCTGACACCACACTCCGAGGGCCCTCACCTCCTCCCTGTAGGCCGTCTCGTCGTTGTTGGTACTCAAGCCTACCACTGTTGTGTCGTCCGCAAACTTGATGATTGAGTTGGAGGTGTGCATGGCCACGCAGTCGTGGGAGTACAGGAGAGGGCTCAGAACGCACCCTTGTGGGTCCCCAGTGTTGAGGATCGGCGGGGTGGAGATGTTGTTGCCTACACTCACCACCTGGGGGCGGCCCGTCAGGAAGTCCAGTACCCAGTTGCACAGGGCGGGGTCGAGACCCAGGGTCTCGAGCTTGATGACGAGCTTGGAGTGCACTATGGTGTTAAATGCCGAGCTGTAGTCGATGAACAGCTTTCTCACATAGGTATTCCTCTTGTCCAGATGGGTTAGGACAGTGTGCAGTGTGGTTGAGATTGCATCGTCTGTGGACCTATTTGGGCGGTAAGCAAATTGGAGTGGGTCTAGGGTGTCAGGTAGGGTGGAGGTGATATGGTCCTTGACTAGTCTCTCAAAGCACTTCATGATGACGGAAGTGAGTGCTACGGGGTGGTAGTCGTTTAGCTCAGTTACCTTAGCTTTCTTGGGAACAGAAACAATGGTGGCCCTCTTGAAGCATGTGGGAACAACAGACTGGGATAGGGATTGATTGAATATGTCCGTAAACACACCAGCCAGCTGGTCTGAGCATGCTCTGAGGGCGCGGCGGGGGATGCCCTCTGGGCCTGCAGCCTTGCGAGGGTTAACACGCTTAAATGTTTCCCTCACGTCGGCTGCAGTGAAGGAGAGTCTGCATGTTTTAGTTGCGGGCAGTGTCAGTGGCACTGTATTGTCCTCAAAGCGGGCAAAAAAGTTATTTAGTCTGCCTGGGAGCAAGACATCCTGGTCCGTGACGGTGCTGGTTTTCTTTTTGTAATCCATGATTGACTGTAGACCCTGCCACATACCTCTTGTGTCTGAGCCGTTGAATTGAGATTCTACTTTGTCTCTATACTGACGCTTAGCTTGTTTGATTGCCTTGCGGAGGGAATTACACTGTTTGTTTTCGGTCATGTTTCCAGTCACCTTGCCCTGATTAAAAGCAGTGGTTCGAGCTTTCAGTTTCACGCGAATGCTGCCATCAATCCACGGTTTCTGGTTTGGGAATGTTTTAATCGTTGCTATGGGAACGACATCTTCAACGCACGTCTAATGAACTCGCTCACCGAATCAGCGTATTCGTCAATGTTGTTGTCTGACGCAATACGGAACATATCCCAGTCCACGTGATGGAAGCAGTCTTGGAGTGTGGAATCAGATTGGTCGGACAAGTGTTGAACAGACCTCAGCGCGGGAGCTTTTTGTTTTAGTTTCTGTCTGTAGGCAGGGATCAACAAAATGGAGTCGTGGTCAGCTTTTCCGAAAGGAGGGCGGGGCAGGCCTTATATGCGTTGCGGAAGTTGGAATAGCAATGATCCAATGATAATGCGGTCGACATTTGATTGTGAGGAATTCTAAATCAGGTGAACAGAATGACTTGAGTTCCTGTATGTTGTTGTGGCCACACCACGTCATGTTAACCACAAAGCATATGCCCCCGCCCCTCTTCTTACCAGAAAGATGTTTGTTTCTGTCGGCGCGATGCGTGGAGATCCCAGATAGGGACTAATTATTACCTTGTGAGTGAGAATGAATGATTCCGTGAGAATGACCTACTACTTACCCTTGCTCTGCTTCTCCCCTCTGCATGTTCAGTATCCATTGAAGTGGCGAGCGGCCGAGTCCACACCTCAAATTGACCCATAATTCAACGACTAGGCCTAAGCCACGAGAGACGAACTGTGTGCTTTTTGTTTGGATTTTTTGGGGGCCTTGTCTTGTGTATGTTTTTAATAAAAATAATTAATAAAATGTGTAAAGAGCTTCTCACACTAAAGGTGCAATTCAATTTTTTACATTGTTTTTATAATTATAATAAAGAAATCAAACACAGAACATAGAACAGAGACAATAAACAAATCCATTTACTGGTGTCATCAGATCCGGAGATCGGAATTAGAAAGGGTCCTTGAAAGCTTTTCTGAACAGCACAGTCTTGAGCTGTGCCTTATAGGACAGGGACCATGCAGCCCTAAAAGTGTCTGGAAGTGTGTTCCACATCCACAGAGCCACGCAACTGAAAGCCATGTCACCAATAGCTTTCAATCTGCTGCGGGGCTGCTGAAGGGAGATCGATGCACGAGTATATAGGGAGCCAGTGGATGTTGAGCAGCAATGGAGTGATATGCTTGCGGGGGAGGTGTGGGTAAGGACATGTGCAGCACATTTCTGGACATGTTGTAACCTGTTTAAGAATTTTGCAGATGCACCAACAAACAGGCCATTACAATAGTCCAGACGGGATTAAATAAAGGCCTCAGCTGCAGGTTGTGATAGCATAGGTCAAAACCTGATAATGTTTCGTTGATGGAAAAAATCCTAATATGGTTTTCAAACGAGAGCTGACTATTAAATATCACACCCAGATTGCGAACCTCACTGGAGGGGAGGACCTTGACACCATCAATATTGAGGGCTGGAGAGGACAAGATGGTGTCATTGATGTTTTCAATTTTGCTTTGGAAGAAGCATAGGTATTGCTTGCACCATTCTGGGGATGCTGAGGTAGCAGAATTGTTCACAGGTCAGAGGAGCTCACAGTTGAGAACAGCTCCCGGAAGTTTCTGCAGTTGCTGATCAGTTGGGAATAGTATAATGTCCGAGCTGCTATTATGGCCCATTTGTATTCTTGCTGAGGTTGCTCAGTTTTCTTATACTGTTGTTCTAGACAATGGCCAGATGCTTTGAGAGAGCGTAGCTCCTTAGTGTGCCAAGGAGAAAAATAGGAGAAAGACACCAGGCAGATTTTCAAAGGGGCAACTTCATCCAGTATGGAGGCCAAGGCAGTGTTGTATTTAGCCACAGAGTCAGCAACCAGCAGGTAGGAAATGGATTCAGTAAGCTGGGTTGTGTTTGTTTTCAGACTCCTAAACCTTTTTCTGTTTTTCTTGTGTTTGTAACATATGCCCTGACGTTCTATAAAAAACATTTAAAAAGCCTTATCTGCTCTTGATATCAAAAGGGTGCCCTCCTCCACTGACTTCTTCTTCAGTGTGTCACCCCCTTGGCCCCTGCTATCCTTACCTCTCTATCTTGTTGAAGGTCGGTAAGCATACCGAGACTCAGACGAGCGCTGGAAGTTGTCATAAATGTCATTGCTGATACTGAATCACATCCATATTTGAATAGGGAACTGGTATTAATACTAATAACTGCATTACCAGTTTGATATTATCTGTGCATGTTTATTTTACACTTTGGGTTAGGGCAGGTCTGTTCTACTATACAGCGGGAGAGAATGGCACCTGTCAGCACACTCTAGATAATATGCATGTGTCAGACAAAAACCAGGGGAGGCAAATGAATGGGTATTAAATAATTAAGTGGGGATGACAAAGGTAAGGGCTGCTTACCATTCTCTGATATAGGATACATGAATAAGTAATGAATTCAGAGCTTAATTAATTAGTGTCCTCGGTGGCCTGCCTGGTCAGTCGGCTGTGGGTGCAAAAATTTAAAAAATGGTGCCCATCTAAACACATTAACTTTTGATTAACAAAGGCTATGTATACTTTTTGCATCTTTTTAGGTGCTGATTTATGCATTATTTAGATTTGTGCTTTGGTATTTAATGAACTGGAATTCCATATTAAAAAGTATAATTATCTCCACATTATCACATTTTCTTTGGAATGACACACACACACACACACACACAAGGAGTTAGCAAGTCGTGAGGAATAGCAACCGTGTGCTACTGGCTTGGGTTCCAGCATGTGGTCCTCTTGCCTCCTGTTTTTAAGCTTGATCAAATTTCTTGATAATATGCTATTTCAAATGTTTTGTTCGGTTTAACAAGTGGTGTATGCTGCCCAGTTGACATCTAACTCAATACTGTTATTCTATTCCTACTGCTCCCACAGAGCTGTCCTTAGCACACGTGCTAAAGTCTATTCAACGCTGGTCTGACCAATCAAAATTCATGCTTCAAGATTGTTTTGATCACGCAGACTTGGATATGTTCTGGGTAGCCTTGGATAATAACATTGATGTATACACGGACACAGCGACTGAGTTCATCAAGAAGTGTATAGGGGATGTTGTTCCCACTGTGACTATTAAAACCTACCCAAACCAGAAACCGTGGATAGATGGCAGCATTCGCCCTGAGAATTTGGTTGAATAAAAACAGTGTAGTTATTCCCTCCGTAAGGCAATCAAACAGACAAAACAATCACGGATTACAAATGGAAAACCAGCCAAGTCGAGGACACCGACGTCATGCTCCCAGACAAGCTAAACACCTTCTTCGCCCGCTTTGAGGACAACACAGTGCCATTGACATGGCTAGCTCCCAAGGACTGTAGGCTCTCATTCTCCGTGGCCGACGTGAGTAAGACATTTAAGCGTGTTAACCCTCGCAAGACTGCCGGCCCAGACGGCATCCCTAGCCACGTCCTCAGAGCATGCGCAGACCAGCTGGCTGGAGTGTTTACGGACATATTCAATCTCTCCCTATCCCAGTCTGCTGTCCCCACTTGCTTCAAGATGTCCACTGTCCATTGTTCCTGTACCCAAGCAAAGGTAACTGAACTAAATGACTATCGCCCTGTAGCACTCACTTCTGTCAACATAAAATGCTTTGAGGGGCTAGTTAAGGATTATCACCTTTCCTGACACCTTAGAACCACTTCAATTTGCTTTCCGCCCCAATAGATCCACAGACGATGCAATCGCACTGCATACTACCCTATCCAATCTGGATGCTACAGGCTTTGGTATTTCCATTTATGTTTTGAGGTTGGGCTTTACCAGGTATAGCTCATTAGCACGTAGTGGTGCATCAATTGGTGTTACCTTGTTAGTTAGTATGTATTACACCGGTGTTGGCTTGTTCATCTCATTAGTAGGAAGGTGTTTCACCTGTGCTTGCCCAGGTGCTATTTAAGACAGGCTGGCCCAGTGCTCCAGTTGTCTTGAGAGATTTGGAGGGTCAACACCTTTTAGTTGGCGCTCCCTATTTTGATCCTTTATCTCATCTGTCCTGTCTTTTTGTTTGGCTTCCTGTCTTTATGTTTGGTGTGAGTTTTTCTTAGGTTGGCTTCTTCCTGGGCAAATTTAGTGGGTGCTCATGGTGGGTGTCTTTTAGGTTCCAGTCTTTGTTGCTGGTCAACTTTCAGTGGGCACCCCCATGACTGTCTTTCTGAACCCCTCCTAAAACCACACCTGTTTGATTTTGTTTGTTGTCAGTGACTCTGTTAGTTCGCCCTTCTGAGCGACCTTATTTAGTTTTCTAGCTGGGGAACATGGACAAGAGGAATACCTATTTAAAAATGCTGTTCATCAACTACAACTCAGCTAGAAACACTGGAGTGTCCTACAAGCTCATCACTAAGCTCAGTGCCTGTGGTCTAAATCCTGCCCTGTGCAACTGGGTCCTGGACTTCCTGACAAGCCGACCCCGGGTGGTGAAGGTAGGCAACAACATCCCCGCTAAGCTGATCCTCAACACGGGATACCCAAAAGGGTGTGTGCTCAGCCCCCTTCTGTACTCCCTGGCCAGCACGTCTCCAATTCAAACAAGTTTGCAGACAACACAACAGTGGTAGGCCTGATTACCAACAACGACGAGACAGCCTAAAGGGAGGAAGTGAGGACCAGGGAAGTAACCTCTCCCTCAATGTAAAAAACACGAAGGAGCTGATCGTGTAGTTCAGGAGAAAGCAGCGAGAGCACGCCTCAATCCACATTGACGGGGCCAGGGTGGAGAGAGTGAAAAGCTGGTCCAACCACACAGTGTGGTGAATAAGGCACAATGGCGCCTCTTCAACCAAAGGAGACTGAATAAATTTGGCTTGGACCTTAAGACCCTCTCAAACTTCTACAGATGCACCATTGAGAGCATTCTGTCGGGCTGTATCACCACCTGTTACGGCAATTGCACCGTACGCAACCACAGGGCTCTCCAGAGGGTGGTGCAGTCTGCCCAACACATCACTGAGGACACACTGCCTGCCCTCCAGGACATCTACAGCGCCCAGTGTCATTGGAAGGCCAAGAAAATCATCAAGCACCTCAGCCACCCGAGCCATGGTCTGTTCACATTACTACCATCTAAAAGGCGGAGCCAAAACATGTGCATCAAAGCTAGAACCGAGAGACTGAAAAACAGCTTCCCTCTCCAGCTTCCCTCTTCCCTCTAGCTGGCCTCTGCCAAGTACCCTGCCCTGAACTTACAGAATACCACCCAGTACGCTACACTCTTATAAAAAAATTGTACTATCTAGTACCTAAAAGGGTTTTTCGACTGTCCCCAAAGTGGAACCCTTTGAAGAACCCTTTTTTAAGAGTGTACTGACTTCTGACATACAGTGCATTTGGTAAGTATTCAGACCGCTTAACTTTTTCCTCATTTTGTTATGTTACAGCCTTAATTTTAAAATGTATTAAATTATTTTTTTCCTTCATCAATCTACAGACAATACTCCATAATGACAAAGCAAAAACAGGTTACGACATTTTAGCAAATGTATTAAATATAAAACAGAAATCCCTTATTTACATAAGTATTCTGACCCTTTCGAAATTGAGTTTAGGTGCATCCTGTTTCCATTGATCATCCTTGAGATGTTTATACAACTTGATTGGAGTCCACCTGTGGTAAATTCAATTGATTGGATATGATTTGGAAAGGCACACACCTGTCTATATATGGTCTCACAGTTGACAGTGCAGGTCAGTCAAAAACCAAGCCATGAGGCCAAAGGAATTTTCCGGAGAGCTCCGAGACAGGATTGTGTCGTGGCACAGATCTGAGGAAGTGTACCAAAAAATGTCTGCAGCATTGAAGGTCCCCAATAACATACTGGCCTCCAACATTCTTAAATTAAAGAAGATTGGAACCACCAACAATCTTTATAGATCTGGCTGCCCGGCCAAATTGAGCAATCGGGGGAGAAGGGCTTTGGCCAAGAACCCAATGGTCACTCTGACAGAGTTCGTCTTTGGAGATGGGAGAACCTTCAAGAAGGACAACCATCTCTGCAGCACTCCATCAATCAGGCCTTTATGGTAGAGTGGCCATGTAAATGTCACATGACCACCCGCTTAGCATTTGCTAAAAGGCACCTAAAGGACTCTCAGACCATGAGAAACAAGATTCTCTGGTATGATAAAACCAATATTGAATTGTCTATACAAAGCGTCACTTCTGGAGTAAACCTGGCACCATCCCTACGGTGAAGCATGGAGGTGGCAGCATCATGCTATGGGGATGTCAGTTGCAGGGATTGGGAAACTAGTAAGGATCGAGATCCTTGATGAAAACCTGCTCCAGAGCTCTCAGGAACTCAGACTCGGGTGAAGGTTCACCTTCCAACAGGACCACGATCCTAAGCACAAAGCAGAAGTGGCTTCAGGACAAGTCTCTAAATGTTGTTGAGTGGCCCAGCCAGAGCCCAGACTTGAATCTGATCGAACATCTCTGAAGTTACCTTGACTAACCTGTATCCCCGCACACTGACTTGGTACCGGTACCCCCTGTATATAAACTTATTATTGTTATGTAATCTTATTGTGTTACTTTTTATTGTATTTTTTACTTTAGTTTATTTGGCATATATTTTCTTGAACTGAATTGTTGGTTAGGGACGTGTAAGTAAGCATTTCATGGTAAGGTCTACAACTGTTGTATTTGGCACATGTGACAAATAACATTTGATTTGATTTAAGTTTGGGGAAGATAATTTTCACCACACATACACATTGGTAATAAAATAATTACATCACATTTGCAGTCACTTTTGAGAATGGTGTTTTCCAGCTAATGGAATATTTACCCTTATATCCTGCTGCCCTGTTGCACATTGCTGCACTTATGTGAAGAAATAGCCTAAGAGTTTATCAACATTTTAAGTTATAATCTTTTGTGTCAGCCTCATTGCTTAAAACGTTTTTTTTATGCTAGTGGTTTTATTAATAGAATAGGTCAACTTTTGTACTATGGGGGATATTAGATTGACATGGACTCGTGCTTTTGCTGTTGGTTAAGCCTACTCATCTTGTTGGCTGATGAAGAGTAAATGTGAGCAGTTCTTCCAGTATCTTCAATTTGGGCCTTAGGAATAGGAATAGGATAAGGACATGTACAGTTGCGTCCAGGATGTGTCTGTCTTCACTTGTAGCATGTGAGAAAGCGGAGAGCCATGTGAGTGAGAGGTGCTTCATACATGCAGCTGGGAGAAGGAAATTATAATTATTATATATTCAGGGCACAATGAAGGAGGCATTACAGCCACACAAAGGGGATACCACCGGGAAAATTGAGGCATTATCAAGTACCTTTTATATTGTAAATGAGAGACTGATGAAGTGTGTACACCCTGCGTAAAAAAACAAAGCAGAGCTCATGACTTTCATGTGACTTTTTTCAAATCATCATTAGTCACATTATGCAGCCTTAAAATGTATTAGAAATCTAAACAGAGATGCTAAATGAGTTTGTTAATAAATGGTAAATTACCATGAGACCGGTAGTTATTTGCTCGACAATCACCGGCTGACTACATTTTATGACCGCCACAGCCGTGTACGCGATCAATAACATTTTATTTGATATGATTTGAAATTGCTACAGTCTGAACACACACATCCGAATTGGTCCCTTGTAACTTGAAGTTTGGGCAGTCAGTATTCCAAAACTGATTTGAGCATTAAGGCCTACAGTGTGGACAAGCGTTAATGATTCTTTAACCATTGGATCACTTTGACATTCTCACAGCTAGCTGCACGTGTTTGATTCTGCAATCAAATAGAATGCTGAACATAATCCACAAGGTCCTGTTCTAACGACCTTGCATTTCTAATAAGAATTCAGTTTCAATAGGAGTTTAAAAAAACAGCTCCTGACTCATTAAATGTGACCGACCGGCTCGATTCGGTTATATGCTGACAAAAAATAATATGCAACAATTTCAAAGAGATTGCTAATCACAGTTCATATAAGGAAATCATTCAATTTAAATAAATTAGCCCCTAATCCATGGATTTCACATGACTGGGTGGGCATATGCCCACCCACTTGGGAGCCAGGCCAACCCACTACAGAGCCAGGCCCAGGCAATCAGAATTTGTTTTTACCTTAAAAAGGGCTTTATTACAGATAGAAATGGCCCTCAGCACCCCCTACCCTCCCCCCTCTGACAATCCCGCAGGTGAAGAAGCTGGATGTGGAGGTCCTGGGCTGGCGTGGTTAAACGTGGTCTGCGGTTGTGAGGCTGGTTGGATGTAGTGCCAAATTCTTTCAAATGATGTTGGAAGCTGATTATGGTAGAGAAATTAACATTAAATTACCTGGCAACAGCTCCAGTAGACACATTTTAGTGGCCTTTTATTGTCCCCAGCACATGGTGCACCTGTGCAATGATTATGCTGTTTAATCAGCTTCTTGATATGCCACACCTGTCAGGTAGAATAATTATCTTGACAAAGGATAAAATGCTCACTAAGAGGGAACCCATTTGGGCACAAAATTTGATCAAAATAAACTTTTTGTGCATATGGAACATTTCTGGGATCTTTTATTTCTGCTCATAAAACATGGAACCAACAGTTTACATGTTGTGTTTTATATTTTTGTTTAGTATACGTAGCAACATTAGATAAAAGTAGATACTCGGAGCTAGAAAATGGTATATCATACACTACAGAGTTTTGAGAAACCCTTGAATATTTTGGGACACCTACTGGAGAGCTCTTCTTTGTCTACACCCATTCAGCATTGTTCACACCATTCTTAAGCCTTAGCCCCACCCAGCTCTTTAAAAATTTACATATGAGGCCATGCGTTGAACAGAGTGAGTACAGTAGTATACTAAACAATCAAAGATTTAAAGACGAAAGGCTGGTTCATAATAAGTATGTTTACAGTTGTCGCAGTAATATAATGAACATTCTATTGTAGTCGTACATCAAACTTGTTGTCAATATGAAAAAGCATAAACACAAAAATGACAGGGTGCCTGACATCAGCAGCCTGGTGGTCCAAAATCAAATCACTGGTGTATTTCACATCAACAAACTCATCTGTTTAAATGAATTTAGTATATGTCAATCTAGAAACCAGGCAACTAAAACCAACTCTCGAAACAATATTTTGGTTAATTTCAAAGACGACAACGTCTTAACCTTCATTATTACAGGAAAATAACTTACAGTGCCTTGCGAAAGTATTCGGCCCCCTTGAACTTTGCGACCTTTTTCCACATTTCAGGCTTCAAACATAAAGATATAAAACTGTATTTTTTTGTGAAGAATCAACAACAAGTGGGACACAATCATGAAGTGGAACGACATTTATTGGATATTTCAAACTTTTTTAACAAATCAAAAACTGAAAAATTGGGCGTGCAAAGTTATTCAGCCCCCTTAAGTTAATACTGTGTAGCGCCACCGTTTGCTGCGATTACAGCTGTAAGTCGCTTGGGGTATGTCTCTATCAGTTTTGCACATTGAGAGACTGAATTTTTTTCCCATTCCTCCTTGCAAAACAGCTCGAGCTCAGTGAGGTTGGATGGAGAGCATTTGTGAACAGCAGTTTTCAGTTCTTTCCACAGATTCTCGATTGGATTCAGGTCTGGACTTTGATGGCGAGCTAATTATAGAAAAAAGGTTATTGTTGTTATTGTGAAGAAATGAAAGCAGGGCATTCTACTGGAGAATTTTAGAACTTGGACACTGTCTCGTTGGACACCTTCTCGTTGGCCTAACGTTACTCTATATCCTAATATGACTTTGGTGCAGGTCATGTTGTTCTTCACATTACCGTCTCTGGTAAACACACACTATATCAAATAAATTAGACGTTTTTTTGGCACATGCACCAAATACAGAAGGTGTAAATGATATAGTGAAATGATTGCTTGCTTAGCTAGCTAGCTAAATGATGAACCATAACCCCAACTCATAATGTTACTAACATCCATGAATCTGCAGGTAGCTAAAGTTAACCAAATAGGTTCAAGGTTCCATGTTAGATAGCTAACATTAGGCTATAACTAACAATGCAAATGGATTTCTGAGATAAATAATAATATTAACATATAGATTATACATGTAAGGTTAGCTAGCAAGCCAGCCAGGTAACGTTAGCTAGCTAGCTAATAGTACAGTCTTGCAATGAAAATGACTTTAACAAAATTAAAAATGTTTAATATTTGAAAATGTAGCTAGATAGACTCTCTTACCTGGATGGATCAATGCCTCCCTCTGTCACAGCCTTCTGTGTGTTCTTTTTTGACTCCGTACACATATTGGCAATCAAACGGCAGAATTTTCTCCATCTGCTTAGCTATCAGACTCTGCTTCCACCAGACATTTCGCGGATTTCATTATTTGTTCAACATTTTCAGTGACAACAACACTAGTGATCGCCATTTCCGAAGAGTCTACAACGTCTGATTCAATGAAAATGTTTTTACCTAAATCAGGGAATTCCTCATCGTCTGATTTTTTCAGCATGGCACAATCATCCTCCAGAAAGTGGAGAGCATTAGCAACACTTTCGCAGTTCTTCGTGATTTCTTTAAAAAATGCTGCATTAGAAATGATTACTTACACATACTGAATAGCTGATGTTATAGACAGAAGCATGCTACATGGCAGAACAATCTGAACTCATCTCTTGGCATGTCTGGCCCATCCATTATCTCAGCCTATTATGGCTAGGGGGATGGTTCCCAACTTACTCCATGGCTAAACAAACTAGGCTCCTAATTTATCACAATTGTTCATTATTTACAGATGGCATACAAGTTTGTTATTAAGGAAAATGAAAATGCACATGTTCCAGAAGGCATTTCTGCCCCACCCCCCAAATAAGTTTCAAATGCCTCTCCTGTGAAGTAGTGATGTGCAACATCTGCCTAGTTTCCTGAAATGAGTCACAAAGAGGGAACTAATGTTGCTCCTCTTTTGTGATACTGGATAGCATGAGCCCCAAATCACATATCAAAAGACATTGGTGACATCAATCCCACTGATTAGGGAAAACGGCAAATAAAATGTGTTCACATTACAAATCAAGCTTCTCCAAATACTTCCCTTCCTCCTTCCTGTCTCCTGATCAGTTGTTTGTCACCCATCCTGATAGATTGCAGTTTCTGGCAGCTATACCACGGGCCAAGAAGTCTGACCTATCCTAGCTGTGATCTATTGAACCAGTAGTGCTCTAGTTAGGCTGCCAGGCAACCCCATCACTTTTACTGGTTGAATTAGGCCACTGGCTCGGACAGTGACTAGCCAGAGAAACTAGGCTAGTCAAATAGTAATCCAATAAACCTCAGACTTTTGTCACAGAGCAAGCCTATTAAAGTCACCTGCTGAGGCTGTTTCACGCTTAACTACACTATCACAGTTATCAAATCTATCGCGATGGCAGTCCATTGTCATTGTCACCCTATCTGGACAGTCCACCGCTTAATGTGGGAGTTTATGTGGTTTAATTATGTAATGTTGGCAAATAAGGCTATTGTCCAACCATTTAGCCATTCCAGAGGTCATTAATGTATGACTCTGTAAGACCATTTTCACGGTAGCTATGTAGCTCATGTCTACTGACATACAGTATACTGCCACTATGTAGTACAGCCACCCATGGATTTCCTTATAAAGGTCATTGCATTTTCGATTATTACTCTAAATATGTAGAATATTTCTATGGATTTATATGCTGGCATTAATTTTTACAATAATGACGAAGGTGGGATAGTAATGGCTTAATGGTTTTTCACAGTAGGCGTTAACAGATTGTGTATTTCAACAGATTATATAAGAAAGAACAGGAGGCCCCCGAACCAATCTTAATTTGAAGGATAAAACGACCCATATTTACTTATCTCTGTATTTTAACTTTCCTCAATCATCTGCCATGCGTGACAAATAACATTGGGCTGAATGGCTCCCCAGAGGACAGCACTGTATAATATACCCATCTAACACTAATCCCAGTCCCAGCTCACTGTTTTGGCCAATGCTATGAAGCCATTAAAATGCAACAATTTAAATACCTGGCTTGCCTCCACCATTAAACAAAATGATATGCATAACATTATAACAGCTTGATCCTGTCCTTTATTGTGTCTTCGCAGCTCGCCTTTATCCTGATTTATACACTACACTAGCTTCTCTCTCTCTCTCTCTCTCTCTTTATGCCTTACCAGCTATGATTAAATATCTAAAGATCTTGTGTATAATCATGCCTTGTAAAGATGCGAGGCAAGAGGTATTGTGTTTTCATTTGTTCATGTTTCACCAGTGAAGGATCCCATTACAAAGAGAATCAGGTTCACTCTCACTGACATGGTGTGCAGAGTTCAATGGGCGAATTGGCAGTCTGGAAATTCTGGCAAAGGTCAAAGTGGACCGACAACTTTTTATTGGGGTGGTCAAATTTAAAAATAATAATACTATTCATATACCTGTATATATTTTTTTTAATGACATCCGGCTGCTCATGGACCTGTTTTTGTAGGACTTTTGCACAATTTCTCTGTTGCCATAATAATCTATAATGAGCATTTGACTGGCCGTTGGGCAATGGCCAACCCCCCTACCAAGATGGGCTGGCCCGGTTTTCTGATTGGCTGATCTGACGTGGTCCAAATTAACATCAACAAAGAGATAGAGAGTCAGAGCGGGCCTCAATCAGCCATCCAGCCAGAACAGAAGATCATGGATCATAAAAAAATGTAAAGGTGTTGCCGACAAAGTTAGAGGGACCAAAAAAAAGGGCTTGAGGCTGATGCTGCTAAATGTCTGAAATTAGCTGACTTATTTCCTAAAAGTTCTGGTTCGGCTGGTCCGAGTGATGCAAAGGACAGTGGTGCAATTGAGGTTGGAAGAAACCAAAGACACACTCATGCACACTGACACAGATCAAGTAGCCTAGTGCTGCCAGTTAGGCCTAATGTTTTGTCTGAATATTGAATGAAATAGCAGGCAAATTTGGGAAGGAGGGATTCGAGGGAACATTTAGACACTATGCTACTTGCAAAATATCTAAATATATATATATTTTATTTCACCTTTTATTTAAGCAGGTAGGCCAGTTGAGAACAAGTTCTCATTTATAACTGTGACCTGGCCAAGATAAAGCCAAGCAGTGTGTTGTACAGTCAATAACACAATAGAAAAATATATATACATTGTGTGCAAATGTAGTAAGATTAGGGAGGTAAGGCAATAAATAGGTCATAGTGGTGAAATAATTACAATTTAGCATTAACACTAGAGTGATAGATGTGCAGATGATGATTTGCAAGTAGAGATACTGGTGTGCAAAAGAGCAAAAAAAAGTAACAATATGGGGATGAGGTAGTTTTGTGTACTATTTACAGGTGCAGTGTTCGGTAAGCTGCTCTGACAGCTGATGCTTAAAGTTAGTGAGGGAGACATAAGTCTCCATCTTCAATGATTATTGCAATTCCTTCCAGTCATTGGCAGCAGAGAACTGGAAGGAAAGGCGGCCAAATGAGGAGTTGGCTTTGAGGATGACCAGTGAAATATACCTGCTAGAGCGCGCGCTATGGGTGGGTGTTGCTATTGTGACCAGTGAGCTGAGATAAGGCAGGGCTTTACCTAGCCAAGACTTATAGATGACATGGAGCCAGTAGGATTGCCTACGAATATGAAGCGAGGGCCAGCCAACGAGAGCATACAGGTCGCATTCGTAGTATATGGGGCTTTGGTGACAAAATGTATGGCACTGTGATAGACTGCATCCAATTTGCTGAGTAGAGTGTTGGAGGCTATTTTGTAAATGACATCGCCAAAGTCAAGTATTGGTAGGATAGTCAGTTTTACCTGGGGCTGTTTAGCAGCATGAGTGAAGGAGACTTTGTTGCGAAATAGGAAGCCGGTCCTAGCATTAATTTTGGATTGGAAATGCTTAATGTAAGTCTGGAAGGAGAATTCACAGTCTAACCAGACACCTAGGTATTTGTAGTTGTTCAAATATTCTAAGTCAGTACTGTCCGGGGTAGTGATGCTAGTCTGGCGGGTGGGTGTGGGCAGGGATCGGTTGAAGAAGCATGCATTTAGTTTTACTAGCATTTAAGAGATGTTGGAGGCCACGGACGGAGTGTTGTATGGCATTGAAGCTCGTCACCACAGTGTCCAAAGAATGGCCAGAAGTATACAGAATGGTGTCGTCTGCGTAGAGGTGGATCAGAGAATCACCAGCAGCAAGAGCGACATCATTTATATATACAGGGAAAATAGTCGGCCCGAGAATTGAACCTTGTGGCACCTCCATCGAGACTGCCATAAGTCCGAACAACAGACCTTCCGATTTGACACACTGAACTCTATCTGAGAAGTAGCTGGTGAAACAGTTTGGGTCTAGATTGTCTCCCCTTTTGAAGAGGGGGATGACAGCGGCAGCTTTCCAATCTGGATTTGAGTGAAGGAGAAGCTGGGGGGGGCTTGGGCAAGTTGCTGCGGGGGGTGCAGAGCTGTTGGCTCGGGGTAGGGGAAGCCAGGTGGAAAGCATGGCCAGACATAGAAGAATGCTTCTTGAAATTGTCGATTATCGTTGATTTATCGGGGGGTTACAGTGTTTCCTAACCTCAGTGCAGTGGGAAGCTGGGAGGAGATGCTCTTATTCTCCATGGACTTTACAGTGTCCCAGAACTTTTTGGAGTTTGTGCTACAGGATGCAAAATTCTGTTTGAACTTGCTAGCCTTTGCTTTCCTAACTGCCTGTGTATATTGGTTCCTAACTTCCCTGAAAAGTTGCATATCGCGGGGGCTATTCGATGCTAATGCAGTACTCCACAGGATGTTTTTGTGCTGGTCAAGGGCAGTCAGGTCTGGAGTGAACCAGGGGCTATATCTGTTCCTGGTTCAAATTTTTTTGAATGGGGCATGCTTATTAAGACGGAGAGGAAAGCACTTTTAAAGAATAACCAGGCATCCTCTACTGACGGAATGAGGTCAATGTCCTTCCAGGATACCTGGGCCAGGTCGATTAGAAAGGCCTGCTCGCTGAAGTGTTTTAGGGAGCGTTTGACATTGATGAGGGGTGGTAGTTTGACCGCAGACTGGTTACGGACACAGGCAATGATGCAGTGATTGCTGAGATCCTGGTTGAAGACAGCAGAAGTGTATTTGGAGGGCAAGTTGGTTAGGATGATATCTATGAGGGTGCCTGTATTTATAGATTTGGGGTTGTACCTGTTAGGTTCATTGATCATTTGTGTGAGATTGAGGGCATCAAGCTTAGATTTTTAGGATGGCCGGAGTGTTAAGCATGTCCCAGTTTAGGTCACCTAACAGCACGAGCTCTGAAGAAAGATGGGGGGCAATCAATTCACATATGGTGTCCAGAGCACAGCTGGGGGAAGAAGGTGGTCTATTGCAAGCGGCAATGGTGAGAGACTTGTTTCTGGAAAGTAGGATTTTTAAAAGTAGGAGCTCAAATTGTTTGGGCACAGACCAGGACAGCCGTTACAGAAACACCCACCTCTCACAGACCGAGCAGCGAGTAACTGGCAACGACGTTATGGACAGCAGAAGCATGGAGTATACGACGTGGGAAGAAATCGACAGGTGGGCGGCCAACCCAGAGAGAGTGCAGGAGCCCGCTTGGGATTCGCTTCAGCAGTGCGAAGAGGGCTATAGACGAATGGAGTCTAAAAGGAAAACACGGCGACGCAGAGCGAAAAACGAAAGTAACCCCCAAATATTTATTGGGGGAAAGCGCAGAGAGAGAGTGGCTGAGTCAGGAGTCAGACCTGAGCCTACTCTCCCTGTTAATTGTGAGGAGCAGCAATATAAGGACTTCTGGTCTTGGGAGATGATATTAGACGGAAAAGGACCCTGGGCGCAGCCGGGAGAATATCGCCGTCCCAAGGAAGAAATAGATGCGGCTAAAGCGGAGAGGCACTGGTATGAGGAGGCAGCACGGCAACGCGGTTGGAAGCCGGAAAAGCAGCCCAAAAAAAATATTGGGGGGGGCTAGAAGGGAGAATAGTTATGCCAGGTAGGAGACCTGCGCAAACTCCCTGTGCTCACCGTTGCGCTAGAGAGACCGGGCAGGCACCGTGTTATGCTATGGAGCGCACGGTGTTTCCAGTGCGGGTGCAGAGCCAGGTGCGGCACATACCAGCCCTTCCTATTGGCCGGGCTAGAGTGGGCATCGAGCCAGGTAAGCTTGGGCAGGCTCAGTGCTCAAGAGCCCCAGTGCGCCTGCACGGTCTGGTCTATCCAAAGCCACCTCTACACACCAGTTCTCCGGTAGCAGCTCCCCGCACCAGGCTTCCTGTGCGTGTCCTCGATCCAGTACCACCAGTTCCAGCACCACACACCAGGCCTCCAGTGCGCCTCGCCTGTTCAGCGCAGCCAGCGCTTTTCTCCTCTCCTGCGCTGTCGGAGTCTTCCGCCTGTTTAGCACAGCCAGAGCCTTTCTCCTCTCCTGCGCTGCCGGAGTCTCCCGTCTGCCCAGCGCCGCCAGTGCTCCCAGTCTGCCCAGTGCTCCCAGTCTGCCCAGCGCCGCCAGTCTGCCCAGCGCCGCCAGTCTGCCCAGCGCCGCCAGTCTGCCAGGATCCGCCAGAAGTGCCAGTCTGCCAAGATCCGCCAGAAGTGCCAGTCAGCCATGATCTTCTAGATCGGCCAGACAACCTGAATCTTCCAGTTCTGCCAGCCAGGATTTACCGGAGCCTACTACCTACCTGAGCTTCATCTCAGTACTGGGCTTCCTCTCAGTACTGGGCTTCCTCTCAGTACTAGGCTTCCTCTCAGTACTAGGCTTCCTCTCAGTACTGGGCTTCCTCTCAGTACTGGGCTACCTCTCAGTACCGGGCTTCCCCTCAGTCCCGGGCTTCCCCTCAGTCCCGGTCTGCCCCTCAATCCCAGGCTGCTTCTGTCCCGGGCTGCTCCTCTGTCCCGAGCTGCCCCTCTGTCCCGAGCTGCCCCTCTGTCCTGAGATGCCCCTCTGTCCTGAGATGCCCCTCTGTCCTGAGATGCCCCTCTGTCCCGAGCTGCCCCTCTGTCCCGAGCTGCCCCTCTGTCCCGAGCTGCCCCTCTGTCATGAGCTGCTCCTCAGTTATGTGGGGATCTGGGTGAGGACTATTAGGCCATGGTCGGCGGAGAAGGTGGATTATCCCAGGACGCGAAGGGGAGGAAATAGGACATTAATGGAGTGGGGTCCACGTCCCGAGCCAGAACCGCCACCATGGACAGACGCCCACCCGGACCCTCCCTATGCTCTTGAGGTGCGTCCGGGAGTCCGCACCTTAGGGGGGGGCTTCTGTCACGCCTTGGTCATTGTCATTTGTGTTTTTCGTTATATATTTTGGTCAGGCCAGGGTGTGACATGGGTTTATGTGTTGGGTTCGTATTGGGGTTTTATTAGCATTGGGATTGTGTATGATTAGGGGTGTGTCTAGTTAGGCTTGGCTGCCTGAGGTCATTCTCAATTAGAGTCAGGTGCTTATCGTTGTCTCTGATTGGGAACCGTATTTAGGTAGCCTGAGTTCGCTTTGTATTTTGTGGGTGTTTGTTCCTGTCTCTGTGTTGTAGTCACCAGATAGGCTGTAATTAGTTTCTCGTTCCGTTCTGTTGTTTTTGTATTTAGTTTCAGTTATTTCATGTACCGCGTTTTCATTCATTAAAGGCATGAGTAACCAACACGCTGCATTTCGGTCCGACTCTCTTCTTTCAACAGACGAACGGCGTTACAATAGTTGGGGATAGAAATTTCAGGGTGTTACGACAAATGAGTGAGGAGGTGTGGAGTCAGGCGCAGAGAGCAAAAGATGTGGGAAAAAACACGCTTTAATGTCCCGGAAAAATAACATGAACAAAAGTAGGAAAACAAATGATCAGAAATATAAACGGACAACGTGAAACCCAAAATACAAACAAAATACACTCAAACAAAGAACAGACGAACAAGCCCGCACGAAACAGAAGCGGGCTGAACAAACTATATATAACCCTACCCTAACAACCAAACAAGAAACAGGTGATACCAATCAGACAAAACCAAAGGAACACAGAACAACGGATCGGTAAGTCGCTTTGGATAAAAGCGTCTGCTAAATGGCATATATTATTATTATTATTATAGTAGACCGGCGACGACAACCGCCGAGCGCCACCCGAACAAGAAGGGGAGTCACCTTCGGTAATATTCGTGACACAGGGTTTTTCGTGGTCTTTCTAAGCCAGGATTCAGACACAGATAGGCCACCCGGGTTGGCAGAGTGTACTAAGGCAGTGAATAAAACAAACTTAGGGAGGAGGCTTCTATTGTCAACATGCATGAAACCAAGGCATTTAAGGTTACAGAAGTCAACAAATGAGAACACCTAAAGTGGAGTAGATCTAGGTACTGCAGGGCCTGAATTAACCTTTACATCACCAGAGGAGGAGTAGGATAAGGGTACGGCTGAAGGCTATAAGAACTGGTCATCTAGTACGTTCGGAACAGAAAGTAAAAGGAGCAGGTTTCTGGGCACGGTAAAATAGATTCAAGGCATAATGTACAGACAAAGGTATGGTAGGATATGAATACAGTGGAGGTAAACCCATGCACTGAGTGACGATGAGAGAGATATTGCCTTTCGAAACATAATTTAAACCAGGTGAGGTCACTGCATGTGTGGGAGGTGGAATTAAAGGGTTAACATAGGTGTATTGAGCAGGGCTAGAGACTCTACAGTGAAACAAGGCAATAATTACTAACTAAAACAGCAATGGACAGGCATATTGACATTAGGGTGAGGCATGTGTAGCCGAGTAATCATAAGGGTCCAGTGTGTGGCTCAGGCCGGAGACACGGCGATTCAGGCAGCTCGATGGCCGGTGCTAGCAGAAGGGCCTTAGAGGGACGTCGCGATGGAAGAAAGTCTGTTGTAGCCGCCTCGTGCTGTTACGTCTGCAGACCAGTTGTCGTGGATCAGCAGGGCTTCGTGTGGTAAAAGGGGTCTAGGCCAATTGGCAGAATAGGTATAGTGGCCAAACAATTTGTCCGATGGGCCTCTTAAGCTAACAGTCCAATATGCTCTAGACAGCTAGCAGGCCGCGGAGAGCAGGCTAGCAGATGGGAATTCAGGGAACGTTGCGACAGAGGAGCCAGTTGATAAACCCCCTTGGGCGAATTACTTCAGTTGTCCAGTCGTGAAGGGTCGGCTGGGGTCCAGGCAAATTGGTAAAATAGTTATTGGAGCCCAAAGAGTGGCTGATGGACCTCTTTGGCTAGCCGGGAGATGGGCCTAGCAAGACTAGCTCCAGGCTAATTGGTTCTTGCTTCGGGACAAAGACGTTAGCCAGGAGTGGTCACTCGGCTAGCAGCTAGCTAGCTGCGATGATCCAGTTGAAAAGTTTCAGAGCTTGTGGTAGGAATCCGGAGATATGGAGAAGAAAACTAAGTCCGATTTGCTTTGGTTTGAGTTGTGCTGTGCAGACTGGCGAGAATTGTCTGGGCTAATGGTAGCTGATGACCGCTAGCAGTTTCTAGCTGGCTAGTAGCTAGTTTGCTGGCTAGTTTCTGTTGAGGGTTCCGGTTCAAAGGTAAAGAAATAGCAGATCCATACCACATTGGGTGAGGCGGGTTGCAGGAGAGTATGTTGTAGTTGAGGTTAAGAAAAAAATACTTTTTAAATATATGCAAAGAAAAAAAAGATAGAAAAAAATATATAAAGAGTGACACGACAAGACGAGACCAAAAATACATCTGACTGCTACGCCATCTTAGATTGAATGCATGAATGCTAAATAATCCTAATTAATCTGTTAAAGGTGAAATTCCGGCCTGTCTGTGTATTTCTTTTTATTATCAATGTTTAGACTTATTGCTTCACTTCTAAATATTTGTCTCTTCAGTCAGTGAGGTAACTCTTTTTTTTTAAACTGTAGCCTAGCAGAGAGGAAGAGTCACGTATTTTCCCCCTCATTGGCTAGAGTGGTCCCACCTGATCTCGACTCCTCCCGCCTGCCTTCCATCTTAGAGGACATGTATTTCCATGGTTAGAGCGGTCACTCGATATAATAGATCACATTTGACTGAAGTGACTAGGGACTCTGGTGTCGGATTACATTACATATCCACCACCAGTGCAGGCTGTAAAATCTCACCCAAAATGTTATTTGTTCACCAGAGGGCCGTCCACTGCTTGCTTCAAATGAAGCAAAACGATGGAAATCTGTCCGCATCCACAGAAACTAGTCCCATCATTGTATGTCAAACACAGATGGTGTATCATATTCAGAGAGAGTGGAAGACAGACTGACACAGATATACTGCCAGTTCCTTAATGTTTTGGCTGAATGTGTAGCCTAATATTAAACACAGCTATGTGGGCAGGGGGGAAACACATGACATGCATCATAATTTACAAGGTACTGTATTATAAGCCAATGGTCATCTATATATGAGGGTTCCAAACCTCTATGCCAGCTAATTTTCTGTTTTCTCCTCCCTACTCGGACCACTCCCAAATAGTCATAGGATTCTAGCTTGAGAAATGACTCTTTGCTAAGAAGCTATTTTTGTTTCTTTTTGGCCATTTTAATTGAAAACAATTACAGTAAGGTACTTAATTGTAACCCAGAAGTGATTTGATATTGATATAATATTGTCTGAAATTATCATTGAAATCGACAGGTTCACTGTTCTGGCAAAGATGCGTTTGTATCAGATTCACGAACTGTATTTTATATGTTAATATTTATAAAACAATTACTCTATTTTTTCCATGCAAAACAGGAAAAAATAAAAAAATAACTTACTGATCACTAATCTGGATCTGTGCACTCGCAGATGACTGGTCATTTGTCAACGGGCAGGACACGCAACTTTTCTGAAGCACAGATTAGATGTTTTTGAGACGAGAATTTGGTGCCATGTTGTAAGCCTATTCTAGTGACCAGATCGAATAGGCAATTGTATAACTATAAATACAAATGTTAGGCTATATGTAGCCTATAAATATACAGTATATAGCCTACAATTATATATACAGTAACAGTCAAAAGGTTGGACAAGCCTACTCATTCCAGGATTTTTCTTTGTTACTATTTTCTACATTGTAGAATAATAGTGAAGACATCAACATTATGAAATAACACATGGAATCATGTAGTAACCAAATAATTGTTAAACAAATCAAAATATATTTTATATTTGAGATTCTTCATAGCCACCCTTTTACATGATGACAGCTTTGCATACTCTTTGCATTCTCTCAACCAGCTTTACCTGGAATGCTTTTCCAACAGCCTTCATTAGAGATGGCGCCAGAGAAGATGGCTGACGTTTTACTTGCCTCTAACCGATTGAGTTTTTATGTTTTTTTTTGTGTTGTTCGTAACCTATTTTGTACATATTGTTGCTACTGTCTCTTATGCCCGAAAATAACTTCTGGACATCAGAACAGCGATTGCTCACCATGAACTGGCAGAAGCTATTTTTACCTTTAAAGAGTCAGATGAGCCCGACGTGAACGACATACTGCTTCCCCGGGAACAGGCCCAATTCACCATCATTTGCGTGAAGAAACAATCGGAGAAGAAAAGGCTGGAGGTAGAGCTTCCTTCTGAGAATTTATAGGCGATCGAATAAAACCCCCTGCCTTCCGTTCTACTTTCTAACGTGGAATTATTGGAAGATAAAATCGACAACATACAAGGAAGAATACGCTACCAACGGGACATTAAAAACTGTAACATCTTGTGCTTCATGGAGTCGTGGCTGAACAACGACATTGTCAATGTACAGCTGGCTGGTTATACGCTGTATCGGCAGGATAGAGCTGCGGCGTCTGATAAGACAAGGGGTGGCAACTATGCATATATGTAAATAACAGCTGGTGCACAATATCTAAGGAAGTCTCGAGTTTTTGCTCACCTGAGGTAGAGTATCTCATGATAAGCTGTAGACCACACTATCTACCTAGAGAGTTTACATCTGTGTTTTTCGTAGCTGTCTACATTCCACCACAGACCGATGCTGGCACAAAGACTGCACTCAATGAGCTGTATTCCGCAATAAGCAAACAGGAAAACGATCATCCAGATGCGGCGCTCCTAATGGCCGGGGACTTCAATGCAGGGAAACTTAAATCTGTTTTATCAACTTTCGATCAGCATGTTAAATGTGCAACCAGAGGGAAGAACTCTAGACCACCTTCACTCCACACACAGAGATGTGTACAGAGATGTGTACAAAGCTCTCCCTCACCCTCCATTTGGAAAATCTGAGCATAATTTTATCTTATCTTATTTTATCTTACAAGCAAGCAGGAAGCACCAGTGACTTGTTCAATAAAAAAGTGATCAGATGAAGCAGATGCTAAGCTACAAGACTGTTTTGCTAGCACATACTGTAAGCATTTCACTGTGAAGTCTACACCTGTTGTATTCGGCGCATGTGACTAATACAATTTGATTTCATTTAAAGGAATTCCCACATATGCTGAGCACTTGTTGGCTGCTTTTCCTTCACTCTGCTGTCCAAATCATCCACAACCATCTCAATTGGGTTGAGGTCAGGTGATTGTGGAGGTCCGGCCATCTGATGCAGCACTCCATCTGGAGGTGTGTTGGGTTATTGTCCTGTTGAAAAACAAATGATAGTCCCACTAAGCGCAAACCAGATCGGATGGCGTATCGCTGAAGAATGCTGTGGTAGCCATGCTTGTTAAGGATGCCTTGAATTCTAAATAAATCACAGAGAGTGTCAGCAGCAAAGCACCCCATACCATCACACCTCCTCCTTCATGCTTCACAGTAGGAATCACACATTTGGAGATCATCCGTTCACCTACATGGCGGTTGGAACCTTAAATGTCAAATTTGGACTCATCAGACCAAAGGACAGATTTTCACCAGTCTAATGTCCATTGCTCATGTTTCTTGGCCCAAGCAAGTCTCTTCTTCTTATTGGTGTCCTTTAGTAGGGTTTCTTTGCAGCAATTCGACCATGGAGGCCTGATTCACACAGTCTCCTCTGAACAGTTGATGTTGAGATGTGTCTGTTACTTGAATTCAGTGAAGCATTTACTTGGGCTGCAATTGCTGAGGCTAGTAACTCTAATGAACTTATCCTCTGCAGCAGAGGTAACTGGGTCTTCTTTACCTCTGGCAGTTCTCATGAGAGCCAGTTTCATCATAGCGCTTGATGGCTTTTGCGACTGCACTTGAAGTTCTTGACATTTTCCAGATTGACTGACCTTCATGTCTTAAAGTAATGATGGACTGTCCTTTCTCTTTGCTTATTTGAGCTGTACTAGCTGTAATATGGTCTTGGTCTTTTACCAAATAGGGCTATCTTCTGTATCCCACCCCTACCTTTTCACAACGCAATAAAAAGGAAAGAAATTCCACAAATTAAACTTATTTGAAATGCATTCCAGGAGACTACCTCATGAAGCTGTTTGAGAGAATGCCAAGAGTGTGCAAAGCTGTCATCAAGGCAAAGGGTGGCTACTTTGAAGAATCGCAAATATAATATATTTGTATAACACTTTTTTTGGTATAAAATTAACCAAAGCGCAGCGTGGTTGTTTTGATTCATGATTTAATAAATCACTTCACATGAACAAACTAACAAAAACAAGAAATGTGAAAACTCAAAACAGTCCTATCTGGTGCACACACAGAGACAGGAACAATCACCCACAAACACACAGTGAAACCCAGGCTACCTAAGTATGATTCTCAATCAGAGACAACTAATGACACCTGCCTCTGATTGAGAACCATACTAGGCCGAAACATAGAAATACCCAAAACCTAGAAAAACAAACAGACTGCTCACCCAACTCACACCCTGACCATACTAACTAAATACAAAACACAGGAAAAAAAGGTCAGAACGTGACAGACCCCCCCCCCCCAAAGGTGCGGACTCTGGCTGCAAAACCTTGACCTATAGGGGAGGGTCTGGGTGGGCGTCTGTCCGCGGTGGCGGCTCTGGCGCGGGACGCGGACCCCATTTCACAATTGTCTTAGTCCGCCTTATTGTCCACCTCCGTGGCTCTCTAACCATGTCAACCCCTCTCAATGACCCCACTGGACAGAGGGTCAGCTCGGGAGAGAGGTGCAGCTGCTCGGGACAGAGGAGCAGCTGCTCGGGACAGAGGGGCGGAAGCTCTGGCGCCTCTGGGCTGAGGGGCTCTGGCGCCTCTGGGCTGAGGGGCTCTGGCAGCAGCGCCGGACAGGCGGGATACTCCGGCAGCAGCGCCGGACAGGCGGGAGATTCCGGCAGCGGCGCCGGACAGGCGGGAGACTCCGGCAGCGGCGCCGGACAGGCGGGAGACTCCGGCAGCGGCGCCGGACAGGCGGGAGACTCCGGCAGCGGCGCCGGACAGGCGGGACCGCCTGCAGGGAGGAGACAGAGAGACAGCCTGGTGCGTGGGGCTGCCACAGGGACCACCAGGCTGGGAAGACCTTCAGGAGGCTTGATGTTAGGAGGAGCCTGAAGAACCGGGCTGTGGGGGAGCACTGGAGCTCTGGTGCGCAAACTTGGCACCACTTCCCCAGGCTGGACAACTACTCTAGCCCGGACCCTCCAGAGTGCAGGCACAGGTTGAACCGGGCTGTGGGTAAGCACGGGAGATCTAGTGCTTACTACACGCACCTCTCCCTTAGGCTCCACTCCCACATTTGCCCGGCACGAGCGGAGCGCAGGCAAAGGACGCACTGCACCCTCCCAGCGCCCCGGAGACACAGCACGCAGAGCCAGTAATGCGCTGCTTATAATAAGCACGAGGCGTGAGCTCAGGTCTGCTACCTGGCTTAGTACCACACCTCGTCTGCCCCCCCCAAACATTTTTGGGGGGCTGCCTCTCGTACCTGTCGCACTGCCGTGCTGGCTTCGCCAACCTCATTCTCCTGTAGCCTTCCTTGCACTGCTCCATCGAATCCCAGGCGGGCTCCGGTACTTTCCCTGGGTCGACCGCCCACCTGTCTATCTCCTCCCAAGTTGTGTAGTCCAGATTCTGCTCCCATGTCCCGAAATCCTGACCTCGCTGTTGCTGTTCCTTCTCCTGCTGCTGCTTTTGCTGCAGCTGCTGTTTACCACGCTGCTTGGTCCTTGGTTGGTGGGTGATTCTGTAATGGTTTTCTTCATCTGAACGAGAGGCGGACCAAAGCGCAGGGTGGTTGTTTTGATTCATGCTTTAATAAATCACTTCACATGTACAAATCAACAAAAACAAGAAATGGAAAAAAAGGTCAGAACGTGACATCAACACTCGTGACTGCCACTTTATTAACCAATGATCTATAAGGCATTTTCTTCTTTGTCTAATATGCATGTGTTTACTCATTCACGACTAGGATGTTGCTAGGTACAGGAGTGTAGTCCCCTAATCTTCTGGTCCTAGTGAGGCTCGGCATGGCACAGACAGAGAGATATACACTGACAAATATGTCAGTTTATTAATATTTTGGCTCTATTAGGCCTATATATGTAATAACTCTGAAGGAGGGTGGAACACATGCTATGACAGGCACTCATTTGCAATATAAGTAGTTAGGCTGTTATAAGGTATTATGCGCCAATGGTCATCTATTATGCATTGATTTAGTGATTTTTGTCTTTTTCTGATAAATGTTTGTTTACTCATTCACAACTAGAATGCTGCTGAGCCCAGTACTGACAGTGTGGTCCCCTCATCTATTGGTCCCAGTGATGCTAGGCGTAGCACAGACAGCTCAGCTGCAGTGTGTTTCTCTCAAATTTTGTTCACATCCCTGTTGGTGAGCATTTCTCCTTTGCCAAGATAATCCATCCACCTGACAGGTATGGCATTTCAAGAAGCTGATTAAACAGCATGATCAATTAAACAGGCGCACCTGGGACAATAAAAGGCCACAGATGTAAGTTTTGAGGAATAGTCCAATTGGCATGCTGACTGCAGGAATGTCCACCAGAGTGTTTGCGAGAGAATTGAATGTTAATTTGTCTACCATAAACCTCCTCCAACGGCATTTTAGATAATTTGGCTGTAAGTCCAACCGGCCTCACAAGCACAGACCATATGTAACCACACCAGCCCATGACCTCCACATGCAGCTTCTTCACATATGGGATCGTCGGATAGCAGCTACCAAATCAGCTGATCAAACTGTATTTCTGCACAAACCTTCAGAAACCATCTCAGGGAAGCTCATCTGCGTGCTCGTTTTCCTCACCAGGGGCTTTACCTGTCCACAGTTCGGCGTCATAACCGACTTCAGTAGGCAAATGCTCACCTTCGAAAGGCACTGGCACACTGGAGAAGTGTGCTCTTCATAGAATCATGATTTCAATTGTACCGGGCAGATGGCAGTCAGCATGTATGGTGTTGTGTGGGTAAGCGGTTTGCTGATGTCAACGTTGAGTACCCCATTAAATACAAAATAAATAAAAAATGGTGGTGGTGGGGTTATGGTATGGGCAGGCATGAGCTATGGACAATGAACACAATTTATTTTTATTGATGGCAATTTGAATGAACAGAGATACAGTGACGAGATCCTGAGGCGCATTGCCGTGCCATTAATGACTTCCTCTCCTCTCCTTCATGTTAACGAAACGGTCTATCACTCTGTCATACATTACACACATTTTTTGTTGCCCTGGGCTACCTGGATAAAATGCTAGCACACTAGCCTAACTTCCTTTCATGGGCTACGTTAGCTAGTTAACGTTACCCTTCTAAATCCAGCTACATATTGAACTTCCATCCGCTCAGGCCCGGGGCACAATGTATGAATTTATGGTTGCATCAGAATTGCCTTTATAATCATTCACCAGTACGGAGAATTAAGTAAAACAATAAGTCCAAATTCCTATCTCCATCCATGGCCAATTTTGGAAAGGGACAATTTTAGCTAACTAGCTAGCCACCGGAGGACAACAACGAGATACTCAACAAATTTCTATAAATGACGTATGCTCTCAATGCGATTGGATTGAAGCCAAATCCAAACGGGCTTCCCTTGATATTTATTTTTTGGTGTGTCGGGACCATTCACAGTTGAGCTCACTCTGTAAATCTCAAAGCTGATTGGCTGTTATTTATTTAGTTTATTTAGGGATGCAAAATGCTTACTGGCTTCCTTTTCATTCAATGCTATGGGCGGCAATATCATACTCTTTTGGACAGACAGCATCAGATAGATGGCCTAAACATACAGAGGCAGAGTGTCACTGTTTCGTCACTCGGATGCTCTCTCTGATGAGAAAACACAGAGAGAAAAAATATTAATTATTCTGTTTTTTCAAATTTTCTTGGTACATTTTTGGGGGAAACATGGCTTCCCTTGGCATCCATGAATACACACCACTACAATAACATGTGATTTGATGACAGCCAAGCTCTAATTTGCTAAATAAGTAGATAGGCTTTTATAAGTTACAGTATTATGAGCCAAATTCTTCAGTATTGTTTCTTCATCTAATATGTGTTCAGTCATTCACAATTAGGGTGTTGCTGTGCTCAGTACAGACAGTGTGGTCCTCTGATCTTCTGGTACCAGTGTCATGAGAAAGGATGCTAGGCTTAGTAGAGACAGCTCAGGGACGAGTGCAGTGGAGGTAGGAAGAAACAGAGAGAAACACACAGATGCACTGCCAGTTCTTTTAATATGTAATACTAACCAACACTACGGTAAAGGGGAACACATATGACACAATCATAATTATGTCTACATATAGACACACTTAAAGATGGCAAATGAGTTAATAATGTGTGTTCCTTATAATTGTCTAATAAGTGTATTTATTCATTCACAACCAGGATGATGCTATGCCTATCATGGACAGTGAAACAGATCATGTTGCTCAGGTCCATCATAAAGTTTAGGAAAGAGAGCAAGCAAGAGAGGGAAATGCCCCAGAACAGTAAACAGAGGAGATGACAGCAGAGGATAACAAGAACAAGCTCAGGCAGAGAGATAGTGACAGAGACAGACAGCACAACAGGGAGAAAACAGACTCAGAGGCACAGTTATAGTGGTGAGTTGTATCTCCAGACTCCATAGGTGTTTTTACATGTTGTATTTGCTTTAAACATGAGCTGGTTAAAAAGAGCTGTGATGGGGCTGGTTTTCTGAATTGTTGTCCCAGTCCGCTCATGCAAAGTATCACACTGTGCAGGCATGCAGACCCTCGTTACAAACGTCAGGAAGAGAAGATCAGAAATAAATCAATGGTATCCATCATAAGGCCTTTGGCCACGAGGCTGACTGGCCAAAGTCTGACTGGCCAAAGGCCAACTGACTGCAGTCTTAGACAGTCGATACAGTCTTTTCATGGCAGAGATGCTGCATTGCAGAAAAAAAGAGAGAAAAAGAGAGGGAGGGGTGAGAACAAGGGTGCTGTCTCTATTGTGCTCCCTTAATACAAATGTACACATAATTACCTACACACACACACAGATGATATCACAATACTCAAAAATTAAATAAACATTTTAAGTTTTAGAACAAACACAACGAGGATAATGAAAAGTGTGTGCTATACCGTTTTAGCTTCCACGTCCCAGCAGCGGCCCATCAACCGATCAATACCGCAACATTGGAGATGGTTAATGTGTTCAATCATTTGAAGATGGTAGAAAAGTGCATCACTTCCAGGTCACTGATTGCCACCATCTCAGAAGTATTCGAATATTGATCAGTCGCTGCAACAACAACAAAATACCACGTCCCATGGTTCAGCTTCTTGCTCTGACTTACAAAAGTGAAATATTACAGAAAATATATGTATTTATGATGAGGTTTTGAAAAATTTACACCAAATATTCCCTATTACGAAACAAACAACATTATGCAGAGGTGTGGACTCGAGACACATGACTTGGACTTAAGTCTGAGTGTAACAGATTGGCTAGTGAAGCGCATACTGCCCTCTGATCAACACATGTCAGGTTAGCTAGCGAACAGATTGCTGACTTGCTGTACAGCTATAGGATCTGGTGCAGCGCAAACGTCAAATTGTAGGGAGAGGATTGCCATAAATACAGTGCCTTCAGAAAGTTTTCATACCCCTTGATTTATTCCACATTTTGTTTTTGTTTCCGCCTGAATTCAAAATTCATTAAAAAACTTGTTTTCTGACCAATCTACAAACAATACCCAATAATAATGAAGTGAAAACATTTTAAAAATAATTCAGTACAGAAGTATCTCATATACATACGTATTCAGATCCCCAAGTCAATACTTTGTAGAAGCACCTTTGGCAACGATTATACCCATGAGTCTTACTGGGTAAGTCTCTAAGAACATTCCAGACCTGAATTGTGTAACATTTTCCAATTATTATCCCTTTCAAAATTCTTCAAGCTCTATCAATTTGGTTGTTGATCATTGCTAAACAACATTTTCAGGTCTTGACATAGATTTTCAAATAGATTTAAGTCAAAAGTGTAACTTGACCACTCAGGAACATTCACTGTCTTTTTGGTAAGCAACTCCGTTGTAGATTTAGCCTTGGGTTTTAGATTATTGTCCTGCTCAAAGGAGAATCCATCTCTGTGTCTGGTGGAAAGCAGATGGAAATAGGTTTTCCTCTAGGATTTTGTCTATGCTTAGCTCCATTAAGTTCCTTTTTTTATCCTGAAAAACTCCCCAGTCCTTAAAGATTACAAGCATACCCATAACATGATACAGTCACGGCTATGCTTGAACATATGGAAAGTGGTACTCATTAATGTGTTCTATTGGATATGCCCCAAACATAACTTTTGTATTCAGGACATAAAGTTAATTGCTTTGCCACATGTTTTGCAGTACAACTTTATTGCCTTGTTGAGAACAGGATGCATCTTTTGGAATATTTTTTTATTCTGTACAGGCTTCCTTCTTTTCACTCTGTCAATTTGTTTATTACTCTGGAGTAACTACAATGTTGTTGATCCCATCCTCAGTTTTCTCCTATCACAGCCATTAAACGCTGTAACTGTCTTAAAGTCACCATTGGCCTCATTTTGAACTCCCTGAGATGTTTCCTTCCACTCTGGCAACTGGGTTAGGAAGGATGCCTGTATCTTTGCAGTGACTGGGTGTATTGATACACCATCCAAAGTGTAATTAATCACTTCGCCATGCTCACAGGAATATTTAAGGTCTGTTTCATTTTTTTTGTACCCATCTACCAATAAGTGCCCTTCTTTGCGAGGCATTGGAAAATCTCCCTCGTCTTTGTGGTTGAACCTGTGTTTGAAGTTCACTACTCAACTGATGGACCTTACAGATAATTGTGTGTGTGTGTGTGGGGGGGGTACAGAAATGAGGTAGTCATTCAAAAATAATGTTAAACACTATTGTTGCACACAGAGTGAGTCCATGAAACGTATTATGTGTCTTGCTAAGCACATTTTTACTCTTTAACTTATTTAGACTTTCCATAACAAAGGGGTTGAATATTTATCTTTTCATTTGTAATTAATTTTCTAAATACATCATCACACTTTGATAGTATGGTGTATTTTGTGTAGGTCAGTGACAAAAATATTGCAATTGAATCCATTTTAAATTCAGGCTGTAACACAACCAAATGTGGAAAAGGTCAAGGTGTGTGAATATTTTCTGAAGGAACTATATGTCTAGCTCCAAAAATGGTTTGATCAAGAATATACATTTTTTATTTTGCAAGCTCAACAGCAATGGTGCATCAAGCAGGAATGACTAGCATAGGCCTACTGGTCTTATGGTTTGTCAAAATTGCTTGAAATTTATAATTTACTAATGAAGGTTGCATTTGGAATTTGTTGTAAAAAATAATTATTACATAATCAAAATATGTTGTAGACAACATAATGAAAAGGGCTTTAATTCCATGTATTGCACTTGTGAATGTATGAAAGTCACATATAAAAAATTAATAAAAAGATTTTCGCGCGCTGCCTTTTCAGAGGAATGTTGTCGAGGGGTTCCACTAGCTCGCTACATAGCAAGTTATACATTTTGTACCACCTATTTCCTACCATCTTCTACCTCATTAGCCAAGCAATACTTCAGAAGTCTCACCACATACAGTATGTAGCCCAATCCTCTAAAGTGCTATCGAAATTGTCCACTTGTCCTGCACATCAAAGCATTTTTGCTTTGTTTGTCTCCCTAAATGCGTGTGAATAGAACAATCCAATCACTTTTTGCCTTTATTCCTTTTTACTCACGTGTCCCCTTCTATGTCCTTGGCTAGCTTGTCACTCCATTCGCAGCATTAGAACCATTGCTGTTTAGAGCTAACAACATGGTATCCTCAATAGCAAATACAGTATTTTAGTACATTTTCTCCCTGATTTCGTTGTCCATTACACTGTCGAGATTCCTTAGATTCGTCACCAATTCTGTTGTGTTCTTACTACTACACAAATAGTTTGAAATTATACTTGAAACTGAGATAACATTGACATTTTTCAAACTCAGGCACAGTGCATTCACACGCAGGCACAGTACTCAATTGAGTAACAACATAAAGTAGTGCCTATGTTAAATGCTGTATAATGATATCACAGTGTATCATACACAACAACCGATAAGATGTGATAAGTATATGATGTTACCTTTATAATCCTCATTATATTCTAATGAGCTTTAATTTATTTGAGAAAGAATAGTAAATGTCAATTTCAAATTAATTATATGGATTAACATAGGATGCAATATATAGTACCAGTCACATGCAAGTAGTATGTCATCACGCAACATAATGGGGTGTCCTACCAACTACTAGTTGGATTACAGTGGACGTTACATACAACATTTTGTTTGGATTGCCAGAAGGAAAAAAATAATTAATTGCTCAATAATTACATATCAGCTGTATTTGCTTTGTAGTTAATATTCCTAACAACAACAAGGGAATTAAACTGAATTAGCCACAACAGTAGCCACAAGCTAATCACAAGCTTGAAGCTAACTCTTCTACTCAAAGACTTTAATTATATTCCAATTTCCCTATCCAGTGAATCTTTCTCTTTGTAACTCAGTAGAGTACCAGAATGGTGTGGCTTTCTCAAGAACAATTCAGCAGCAGCTATCAGTCATTCAGCAACGCTGCACAAACCTTCAGCTAAGGGGCTATATTTAGCCTGAGATCACTGCACCTCCTGCAAAAGATTAATGGCTTATAAAGCCAGGAGGAACCAGAGGTAGAGACAGAACTGAAATTGATCGTAGGGCAATGGGCATTCAATGGGGAACAGTTTGCTGTAGCTGTACCCTCGTTAGCTTGGACCAAGGTTCTTTGAGCTGTACATCTGATCATGAACACATCACCCCATAGGCAGGGTATGATGACAACATTCATAATTGATGTACTGGCTGGAATAGGACAGCTATTATATTTTCAGGCCAGAGGCACTGTTCAAGTAGGATGATGAGTTTTGCTTGATGTACTGCATTGTTCACATCCTCGATAATGGCAGCGAGATCAAGTTACACTAAAAAATCTGATCATTATCATAGGGAATAATGGTTGTATTACAGAGCTGCACTTTTACTGCTCATTAGGGAACATATACGGAACAATAGTGAAACTGATTTTACATGGTGTTTAAATCAGGTATTACATGTAATTTCTGATGGCACAAAAATAATGCATAGAATTGTGTGTCAATAAAATGCTTCTGTGGAGGGCTAAATATAATAAATAGCAAGACATGTTTTTGTAAGAGGGAAGCTCCTGACAGGCAACTTAAAATAACTTAAAATATTACATAACCAGATAAATTGGTAGTCATTCAACTTCGAGAATGAACAACCACTGAGGTGAGCAGATGCTGTGCGATATATCAAGTTGTAACATGTACGGCTCCCGGGGCGAACCCCCCCGGCCCCCTGTCCCTGTCCCTGTCCCCGTCAAAAAAAGCCCCATTCTGCACGAACTGTAAATTTTATCCAGACATTTGGAACAACACAAATAAATGATCATAACATTTAAAACCAAATAAAAATATATACAAAAATAAGACTCGAATATCAAAAAGAAGTAACAAAGACATATAGAAACAAATGTGCATTGATTTGGCACTCGAGCATCAATACATTACCCATCCCCCAACACTGTCAACTAAGAGTCTAAACTAAACCAATTCACCTTGGTGGTGTGCAGACTGGTTTTACGCATAAACCAGAAAAAATGCAACAATATGTCTGTGAAACTATATATTCACAGTATTATGAATCAATTGTGGTTTATTTGTCATTGCCGGCAATCTCAGCACTGTATGTTACAGGGAAAACATCCTCCTCCCTCATGTGGCACCCTTCCTGCAGGCTCATCCTGACATGACCCTCCAGCATGACAATGCCACCATCATTACTGCTCGTTCGGTGTGCATTTTGTAGTGTCACTGATTTGACTAATTGCATAAGTACTGTACAAAGTTAGAGGTGTGCTATTTGATAGATTCTCCCACCCCCCCTACCTTGGGCTTCCAGTGGGGAGACCTGAGGTCAACCCCACCCCCGCCCCCTCCCCATCTCGTATTTCTGAGTGGGAGACCATCCCAGGCAGTAACCTGCCTAGCTCACAAACTAGAATCAGGGCGCCCACTCCGACAAGGTTAATTGACCCACAGTCCCACACGGTGACATGAAATCATCGACATGACGTGCAAATGAGCGATAGAAAACCAATCGCGCAAATGTCACCATTCTGATTTCCTTTTGTGCGGGCGCCCCGTGCTGCCCCCAACAAAATGCCACCCTGGGCGGCTGTCCTATACCTAAATACCCCACTGGATATACCAAATGATGTGAGCCTAAAAGCACAGTTTGACAACTCTGTTAGAGTTCTTGTCAGAGATTCCTCCCCAAACAGCTTCTCAACCTGCTACTTCTGAAGCTCATTTGTGTACTCACTGGTAAGGAAGAGGAGAAAATAGATTTTTCCATCAGATTCCAAGCATGTCTGATCAGAATATAGGATTCTTATAGCAGTGACAGACTGCTTCAGTTTGTGCTCAGGCCAAAACAGAGTATTTTGTATTATTGTCAACTGAAATTACAAGCTAATAAGTGGAACATATTGAGCATTCTTTCTACCTGTTTACATACTTGATGTGTAATTATGATTGTAATTGTCTCTTCCAAAACTCACAAACTTTTGATGGGATCTTTGAAAGTGCTGCTTAGACTACTTATTTACCTCCCCATCCCGGCTCATTGCTGAAGTAAATCATAGTAATTACAGATTTCACAGACTGTAGTAACATTAATTGGATTGATGAATGAGAAACCAAGCAAGCCTCTACTTTCAATGCACATGCACAGCACCTTTGGCTGTTGGGAGCAGCTGTTGACCGAGCACAACCCAGCTAGCATAGTGGATCTGCGCCGATTCATGCTGAGAGTCAGACTCGGCCGACGTCTTGTGGCCTGAGTCTGGCCTGCCTTCGGCAGTATTACTTATGGCTGGGATGTGGGGATTGAGCTTGGGCCGATTCCGGGGTGAGATATCTGGCCTAAATGTACTACTTGGGGCTCGGGACGATTGTGGCTACTCTCTGGCAGATGATTACACGGGCTGCTCTTTATAATTAACAATTCATTATTTATATATATTTTTCATTGTTTCTGTGATCAAAAAATGTAATTCTTTGAGAGTCCTGTTTTAAGTAGTATTTTTATACTTGTGCAAGGCAACTGATAAGCATTAAAACCTTTGTGGATGGGGCCACCCAAGTGGTGCAGCAGTCTAAAACACTACATCGCAGTGCAAACTATGTTGCTACAGATACTGGTTCAATACCCGTGCCGGCCGCGTCCACGAGGCACTGCACAATTGACCCAGCGTCGTCCGGGTTAGGGGGGGTTTGGCCGGCCTGGATGTCCTTATCGCACTGTAGCGACTCCTGTGGCAGACCAGGCGCATGCGCGCTGACACGGTCACCAGGTGTATGGTGTTTCCTCTGACACATTGGTGGAGCTGGTTAAGCGAGCATTGTGTCAAGAAGCAGTGCGGCTTAGCGGGGCTGTGATTTGGAGGATGCACAGCTCTCAATCTTCGCCTCTCCCGAGGCCGTACAGGAGTTGCATCGACGGGACAAGACAATTGGAAATAATGAAAAGGGGGTAAAAGAAATCATAATAAACACAATTATTTAAAAACATTGGGAATGGGTATAATTTTATGTATAATTTTGTATACATTTATTCACATTTGCATAGTTCCGCTTCTGGGGGGATTCTGGTAAGATGCCAACAAAGTCGTCTGAAGTCCAGTAGACGGAAACGGCCCGATGTACTTGGACCGGTTCTGGGTAGTCATTAATTTTGATTCCGGACCGATTCAATCAGTTCCACCGATTCAATCAGTTCCGGCCCCCGGAAAAGGGCCGCTTCTGTGACCATTTCTCATAGCTGGGAAGCATCAGTATGGCACTGGAGGGTAGTGGCTTTGAATCTGTCTGTGTTTATCAGATATTCAGTTGTTTTTCTCTAGGACGCCCACTTGCCTCCCAAGATTCGTCTGAAGGTCCTCTGGTACCAGTCGAATAGAAGAATATGTATATGGAGTGTATGAAGACTGGGGTTAAATACATGTGAAGAAAAAATATATATACATTCCTGATCTTTCTTATATCTCTCAGATATTGGATAGACACTTCAGAGCAAACTTAAAACCCATAGTTTCATCAGCTGTCTGGGAGGCTGTTCTCAGACGACACCGCAGGTTAAAAAAAACAGATGTGGTTGTGAGGCCAGTTGGAGATACAGCCAAATTCTAAAATTACATTGGAAGTGGCTTATGGTAGCAATATTTACATTCGGTTCTCTGACAAGAGCTCTGGTGGACATTCCTGCAGTCAGCATGCCTCTCCCTCAAAACTGTGGCATTGTGTTGTGTGGCAAAACTGCACATTTTAGAGGGGCCTTTTATTGTCCATAGCACATGGTGCATCTGTGTAATTATCATGCTGTTTAATCAGCTTCTTGAAATACCACAACTGTCAGGGGGATGGACTAACTTGGCGAAGGAGAAATGCTCACTGACATGGATGTAAACAAATGTGTGCACAACTTTTGAGAGAAATACGCTTTTAGTACATATGGAACATTTCTGGGATCTTTTATTTTAGCTCATAAAACATGGGGCTAACAATTTACATGTTGTGTTTCTATATATTTTTTTCAGCATATTATCATTGTTCTGTATGTAGGCCTACGTACATACCTCTCCACTAACCTGAGAGTATATTATGTATGTGTGGGGTCTGCAGATGAAGCACCATGTTAGAGGGACTTAATCAAGGCCTTGGAACATTGATCGTTGTATAATCCAAGCAGCCTCACCTTGATAATTAAATCAGATGTTGTTTCTTTCTGCGACGCTACAGGGCACACACAGCAATAGCAGGTTTTTATCTAAACTCAGCAAAAAAAGAAACATCCTCTGTCAACTGCGTTTATTTTCAGCAAACTTAAAATGTGTAAATATTTGTATGAACATAAGATTCAAAAACTGAGAAATAAACTGTTCCACAGACATGTGACTAACAGAAATTGAATAATGTGTCCCTGAACAAAGGGGGGATCAGAATCAAAAGTAACAGTCGGTATCTGGTGTGGCCACCAGCTGCATTAAGTACTGCATTGCATCTCCTCCTCATGGACTGCACCAGATTTGCCAGATCTTGCTTTGAGATGTTACCCCACTCTTCCACCAAGTTCCTGGACATTTCTGCGTGGAAAGGCCCTCACCCTCCGACCCAACGGGTCCCAGACATGCTCAATGGGATTGAGATCTGAGCTCTTTGCTGGCCATGGCAGAAGACTGACATTCCTGTCTTGCAGGAAATCACACACCGAACGAGCAGTAATGATGGTGGCATTGTCATGCTGGAGGGTCATGTCAGGATGAGCCTGCAGGAAGGGTACCACATGAGGGAGGAGGATGTCTTCCCTGTAACATACAGTGCTGAGATTGCCGGCAATGACAAGCTCAGTCCGATGATGCTGTGACACACCACACCAGACCATGACGAACCCTCCACCTCCAAATCGATCCCGCTCCAGAGTACAGGCCTCTGTGTTACACTCATTCCATCGACAAGAAACGCGAATCTGACCATCACCCCATGTGAGACAAAACCTTGCCTCGTCAGTAAAGAGCACTTTTTGCCAGTCCTGTCTGGTCCAGGTATGGTGCTTTTTTGCCCATAGATGACGTTGTTGCCGGTGATGTCTGGTGAGGACCTGCCTTACATGCCTACAGTTCAGTTCAGCCTCTCTCAGCCTATTGCGGACAGTCTGAGCACTGATGGAGGTATTGTGCGTTCCAGGTGTAACTCGGGCAGTTGTTGTTGCTATCCCGTACCTGTCCCGCAGGTGTGACGTTCGGATGTACCGATCCTGTGCAGGTGTGGTTACACGCGGTCTGCCACTGCGAGGACAACATCTGTCCGTCCTGTCTCCCTGTAGCACTGTCTTAGGTGTTTCACAGTATGGACATTGCAATTTATTGCCCTGGCCACATCTGCAGTCCTAATGCCTAAGGCACATTCACGCAGTTGAGCAGGGACCCTGGTCATCTTTCATAGTCAGTAGAAAGGCCTCTTTAGTGTCCTAAGTTTTCATAACTGTGACACAGGTGCATGTTCATTAATTGTTTATGGTTCATTGAACAAGCATGGGAAACAGTGGTTAAACCCTTTACAATGAAGATCTGTGAAGTTATCTTGATTTTTACAAATTATCTTTGAAAGACAGGGCCCTGAAAAAGGGACATTTCTTTTTTTGCCGAGTTCATGTATGGTGACTGGACGCCTTACAAGGTAGCCATGACACAAACACATTCAGAGGTTTCATACACTACTGAACCCACACAGCAGCCAGACACACAATAAAAGTATATAGATAACCAACATACCGAAGTAAAGTTTTTGAGAGCCTGAGAACTTCAAATTGTGTCTGAATAAAACAGCCAGTGGCTCTTGTATTTTTAATTATATGAAGTTTGGAGGGAAGATTGAGAGCGACAGGCCCAATCAACAGTTAGGAAGAAGCATGCAATCCATATTCAGAATGTCACAAACTTGTGTAAAGGTGGCAGGGAAGTGAGGCGCAGGAGAATAAACTCGGTAAACTGAGTAATTTAATTTAATAAAACAAAACATAACTCTGAAACCATAAATACAAATTGGGTACAAGGACTCGTCACGCACCAAACACGAAACAATCTCTGACAAAGACATGAGGGGAAACAAAGGGTCAAATACACAACAGGTAATGAATGGGATTGAAACCAGGTGTGTAGGAAGACATGACAAAACCAATGGAAAATTAAAAATGGATCAATGATGGCTAGAAGACCGGTGACGTCAACCGCCGAGCACCACCTGAACAGGGAGAGGAATCGACTTCGGCAGAAGTCGTGATAGTACCCCCCCCCCCCACAGTAGGCGGAACATACAGACACCCAGCTGGACACTGAGGGGGAGAGGGCTCTGCACCTGATGCCCGCTCATTGTCAATGTCCAGCTCCAACACTACCAGCGCCACCAAACAAGAGGCTGGGAGTGGGATCCATGGACCGCTCCGCTGTGTCATACAGCCGGGACAGTGCGTCTGCCTTCACGTCCTGAGCCTGGTCTGTAAGAGAGGGTAAACACAAAACGGGTAAAAAACATGGCCCACTTTGCATGGTGAGGATTCAGAATCCTCGCCTCCTGGATGTACTCCAGATTGCCCTTGTCAGTCCAGATGAGAAAAGGGTGTTTAGCCCCCTCAAGCTAATGTCTCCATGTCTTCAAGACCTTGACTACAGCCAACAGCTCTTGGGTCGTCCCATCATAGTTTCGCTCCGCCGGGTTGAGCTTCTTCGAAAAGAAGGCACAGGGGCGGACCTTCAGTGGTGTACCCAAGCGCTGAGAGAGCACTGCTCCTATCCCAGCTTCGGATGCGTCCACCTCCACTGTGAACGGCAAAGAGAGATCCGGATAAGTCAACACAGGAACCGATGGAAACAGCCTTCAGGTGCCTAAGAGCCCTGTTCGCCTCAGCTGACCATTGCAAGCGCACCGGGCCCCCCTTTAGCAGTGAGGTAATGGGAGCAGCAACCTGACCAAAACCCTGGATAAATCGCTGGACCTCCTTTACCGTGGTGGGAGTCGGCCAATTACGCACGGCTACAATGCGAACACTCTCCATCTCCACTCCTGACGTGGAAATCCGATGCCCCAGGAAGGAGACGGACTGTTGGAAGAACAAGCATTTCTCAGCCTTGACGTACAGGTCAAGCCCCAACAGGCGACCAAGCACTTTGCGCACCAGGGACACATGCTTGGTGCGTGTAGCGGAGTATATCAGAATGTTGTCGATACACACCACTACACCATGCAGGTCTCTGAAAATCTCATCCACAAATGATTGGAAGACTGATGGAGCATTCATAAACCCATACGGCATGACTAGGTACTCATAATGCCCTGAGATGGTACTAAATGCCGTCTTCCATTCGTCTCCCTTCTTAAATACCCACCAGATTGTACGCACTCCTGAGATCCAGTTTAGTGAAGAAGCGCTTCCCGTGCATTGACTCTATCGCCATAGCGATAAGAGGTAGCGGGTAACTATACCTCACCGTGATTTTATTGAGACCTCGATAATCAATGCACGGGCGCAAACCTCCATCCTTCTTCACAAAAAAGAAACTTGAAGAGTTGGGAGAAATTGAGGGCTGATTCAGAGACATGTCTCCCTAGCCACCATCTCTGCTTGCGACAGGGGATACACGTGACTCCTGGAAAGTGCAGTGTCTTCCAGGAGATCTATCGCACAATCCCCCCGTCGATGGGGTGGTAATTGAGTTGCCTTCTTTTTACAGAAGGCGAGAGCCAAATCAGCATATTCTGGGGGGATGCGCACGGTGGAGACCTGGTCTGGACTTTCCGCCGTAGTAGCATCAACGGAAACCCCTAAACACCTACCTGAACACTCTCACGACCATCCCGAGAGCCCTCTGTGGCCACGAAACAGTCAGGTTATGACAAGCTAACCAGTGTAGTCCCAGCACCACAGAATATGCAGGAGAATCAATAAGAAAAATACTCATCTTTTCCCTGACACCCCCCTGCGTTACCATACTCAAAGGAGCGGTGGCCTCCCTGATAAACCCTGACCCTAATGGTCGACTATCTAAGGCATGAACAGGGAAAGGCATATTTACAGGAACAATGGGAATCCCTAAACTATGAGCTAATCCTTTATTAATGAAATTCCCATTCCCGGCATCGATTTCGGCAGAAGTTAGTCAACCAAAATATATTAATCTCACTGACATGGTGATGGCATAGCATCACCATCTTAATGGTTATTTGAGAACCTTGTTCATCAATCCCTATGAACAATGTGGCTTTGCTATAGTCAAACATAATAGGATGGATGTGTAGGTTTGCAAAAGCAAACAATGACTGCCAACATGAAACAATTGTTTTCATTCCATTTCCTAAGTAGTGTTGGTATCTAACAATGTCAGATATATGTTTGTTATCTGCAGGCGAACTGGCTCAAGTAGAGTGTGCTTAACTATGAAACCCAATTACTGCTCTGGCTTAGACAAGACAAGTAGGCCCCTGATCCATCGTGAGAAAAACGCATTCCCTGGAGCTTTCCGACGAGGGTAGCAGAGAGAGCAGTGTAATGGGGTTAGAAAACAGGGCTTATTGGGGAGATTTCTCTCCCCTTCCACCCTTCATGTCTTCACGTTGAAGGATTACCGGCAATGCGGTTAGACAATTGTGAGAGATATCACAAATGAGGACGGACATTTTTTATTTTAATCATGTATATTGTGAGGAACGATTTATCAGTCTCCATAACAGGATTCATATTGTCATTAGAGGGGACAATCTGACAGCAGGATGGCCAGATAAAGGCTAATGATGGAGACCCTCCTGATCACCAGGCTTCCTCTTCTCTCTCCACTTCCCTGAGGCCCTGTGTTGTAGCCCTCTGTAATGGCATCGTCAGACAGACTGAGATCCACTTTACCACACACTTATACATCAGTTTCAAATTTCCTCAAATGTTCAAATCCTTCAGGAAGCAGTCTCAAGCATTTTCTCAAAAGACCATCCTTAGTAAATCCATCTGGCATTTTTCTTTTGAGCCTGCAATATCACTCCAATACCTATTCATACCCTATTCAGAGTTCACCTTCTGTATCACAATAGTGTACACATTAAATATTTTAAGGTCAGTTCTTGTTATAAAAATAACTATTAAGTATTGTGTATTGTGGGTCAAAATAATCAGGAGCACTTGGGTTTGGAGGGCTAATTGAACCTTGTATTTTGAAATCGATTTTTTGCGAAGCAAGTGCTTTCATTGGAGTTCACCATGTTTGATATAAATTATATTCCACAGTGCTCCTGGGTGATTTATGGTTTTATTTCAAATTCAATTACTGACCACCTTCCAATGGAGCATTTCCAGCAGCACAGCAATTCATGGTTTCCTTTATCCGTCTCAAATGTAGCTGTGTGCCCTCCCTGGAATTAAATTCTATATTTGAAAGTTTTACATTTTGAACGTTTCAAGGAAAACTCTTCACTCATGGGGAAGACAAGCAATGGTGCAGTCTGGAAAATTTTAAGATTTCATGGGAGAATCTATGCGAGCTCCTAACAGAAGCCAAATCCTTACCCAACACATAATAATGACTAAACACACTTGACAATATCATACATACTGTAGATATATAGCTATTGCTGTCAGTGCTAAAGCAAAGACAAGTGCTATCTGGGAAATGCCATATTCTCTATGTTGTGATGGTAATTTGTCATTCCTTCCTCATACTGTATTTGTGCGTCAGACTTAAACGTTTGAATCACTGGATGACATGTGACAGGAATATGAATTGGAGTGAATGTCAGTCACCCACCTCTCATGATTGACACAGCTACACTTCTCCTGCTTCAATGTCCTTCGGATCCGGCCACCTGGGCTGTTTCATGGTGGTGGTAGTGTGGATCACTGGCTGAAGCACCATCAATATGTATGACTTGCTAATGAGCCACAACTGACCCAAGCTGAAAGCTGAGTGACTTCCTCTGAGTGGCAGGCAGCACTTCATCCCCAGCACACTGCCTGTTTGTGTGTATATGTGTCCCCAAATGGCACCAAACTACTTTGTGTCTGTTACGCATGTCCTTTAACATCATGTATTTGGGAACATTTATCAATCATAGTTAAACATTGAGGATAAAATTCTAAGTATCACATTTACATGAATGTTAATTTAATATGCATTTTGTAAAGTATTTATATTCACAGATACCTGGCATTGGGGTTTACCCTTTAATCATAAGTGACATATGTGAGTCCAGTAAACTGTGTCAAATGAATGCAAAACAAATTCTTCATATCAGTTGCTTTAGGACCGTTGAATAATTAGGCTGTCATTAAAAATTAGAGTAGCCTAAATTTAGCTACCAAGAGAAAAAAGCTATTTTAAAACAATGTTAGTTAACTGTTTCTATCTGTTAGCCTATACATCTTAAAGGGCACTGCACTAGCAGCCACAATATCAAAAGGTACAGAAAAAAGTATTTAAAGAAGTAGTCAACATAGGTTCAATTCCATAGAGAAGAATGATTAAAACCTCTGATCAGAAATAGGGCTTAGTCATTTGAAAACATAATTTTCAGTTCATTTAAAGCATAATGTTTCTGAGTTCCAGTATAGTTATTTTGTGTGTTACTTTGCCATGCAAAAGAAACATAGTATTTGTCTTAGGGGCCGGAGCATTGGGGTTAATGGACTCATGACATTTAAATTAGTGAGTCATGTCGTTTCAGTTTTTTTTAGCCCCAACCTGTCTGGTGGAATCAGACACAAACATTGCGTCAAGCACAGTGGTGTATTTTCATACTTGAGTAAAAGTAAAGATACCTTAATAGAAAATGACTCAAGAAAAAGTGAAAGTTACCCAGTAAAATATTACTTGTGTGACATGGTAAGGTTAGACCCAGGTGCAGAATAGAGACTAGATGAGGAATCAGTGGTTAAGGATAAACATAATACTTTACTGAGAAACGGTAGCCGCAGGATCACAGTACACTTGAAAAAACAAACACTAAGTCTCGAAAACTCACTCCGGAAACGAAAGCACACAGTAAACAATTCAAGCTCCTGCAAAGGACCACACAGGAGGAACCATGACAGCCCTCTAGGACCGACTCCAGCCGCAGAGCCATGACGAACACCACATCGTTTTTTGATGTCTCTAACAACACCCGGATAAAAGATGTCCAGAGCAGGCTCCCACTCCTCGGGACCATAGCCCTCCCAGTCCACCAGATACTGCAGGGTCCCACAGACCTGACGAGCCTCCAACAGACGCCGGACAGTGTAGGCCAGGAGGCCATCCACAAGTCGAGGGGGCGGAGGAGCAGGTGTGGGGGGAGAGAATGGACTGGTCCTTACCTGCTTGAAATGGGAGACATGAAAGGACGGACAGACCATCATGGACCAAGGAAGCTGAAGAAGATAGGTGACTGGGTTGATGCGACTCAGGATCTTGAATGGTCCTATGTAGGAAGGAGCGAGCTTTCGCGAGTCCACCTATAAGGGAAGATCATGTGTGGACAGCCACACTCGTTTCGGCAGTGTGTTATGAGCATAATCCACCCAGACGAGGAACTTGCTCCAGTTGCTGGCCTGAGTGGAGACCAAGCAGTGGAGGAACTTCTGGGGAAGTCCATGTAGTCAAAAGACAAGGGTAACCATGAAATCAGCGGTCAGCATTCAACCACTTGGTTTCTTGAATGGAGACCATCCAGAACCAGAAAAGATGGAGACGCCCCCTCCAACCAGTGTCTCCACCCCTCAAGAGCCCACTTAACTGCCAAGAGCTCCCAGTTGCCTACAGCATAGTTTAAAAAAATATTTTACCTTTATTTAACCAGGTAGGCAAGCTGAGAACAAGTTCTCATTTACAACTGCAACCTGGCCAAGATAAAGCAAAGCACTGTGACACAAATAACAACAGAGTTACACATGGAATAAACAAACATACAGTCAATAATACAATAGAAAAGTATATATACACTGTGTGAAAATGAGGTAGGACAAGGGAGTTAAGGCAATAAATAGGCCATGGTGGCGAAATAATTACAATATATCATTTAAACACTGGGGTGCAAAGGAGTCAAAATAAATCAAATAAATTACAGCATGGGGGGTAGATGGATGGGCTATGTAAAGGTGTAGTGATCTGTGAGTTGCTCTGACAGCTGGTGCTTAAAGTTAGTGAGGGAGTATATGAGTCTCCAGCTTCAGTGATTTTTGCAGTTAGTTTCAGTCATTGGCAGCAGAGAACTGGAAGGAAAGGCGGCCAAACGAGGAATTGGCTTTAGGTGCTGACTAGTGAAATATACCCGCTGGAGCGCGTGCTACGTGTTGGTGCTGCTATGGTGACCAGTGAGCTGAGATAAGGTGGGGCTTTATGACCTGGAGAGGACCTGGAGCCAGTGGGTTTGGCAACGAATATGAAGCGAGGGCCAGCCAATGAGAGTATACAGGTCGCAGTGGTGGGTAGTATATGGGGCTTTGGTGAAAAAACAGATGGCCCTGATAGACTGCATCCAATTTGCTGAGTAGTGTTGGAGGCTATTTGGTAAATGATATTGCCGAAGTCAAGGATCGGTAGGATAGTCAGCATGAGTGAAGGATACTTTGTTGCGAAATAGGAAGCCAATTCTAGATTTAATTTTGGGGAGCAGTTGGAGGCCACGGAAGGAGAGTTGTATGGCATTGAAGCTCATCTGGAGGTTAGTTTACACAGCGTCCAAAGAAGGGCCAGAAGTATACAGAATGGTGTCTTCTGCGTAGAGGTGGATCATAGAATCACCAGCAGCAAGAGCGACATCAGGGATTGAACCCTGTGGCACCCCCATAGAAACTGCCAGAGGTCCGGACAACAGGCCCTCCGATTTGACACACTGAACTCTGTCTGAGAAGTAGATGGTGAACCAGGCGAGGCAGTCATTTGAGAAACCAAGGCTGTTGAGTCTGCCGATAAGAGTGTGGTGATTGACAGAGTCAAAAGCCTTGGTCAGGTCGATGAATACAGCTGCACAATATTGCCTCTTATCGATGGCGGTTATGATATCGTTTAGGACCTTGAGCATGGCTGAGGTGCACCCATGGCCAGCTCGGAAACAAGATTGCATAATGGAGAAGGTACGGTGGGATTCGAAATGGTCAGTGATCTGTTCGTTAACTTGGCTTTCGAAGACCTTAGAAAAGCAGGGCAGGTTAAATTTAGGCCTGTAGCAGTTTGGGTCTAGAATGTCTCACCCTTTGAAGAGGGGGATGACTGTGGCAGCTTTCCAATCTTTGGGGATCTCAGACGATACGAAAGAGAGGTTGAACAGGCTAGTAATGGGGGTTGTAACAATTTCGGCTGATAATTTTAGAATGAGGGGGTCCAGATTGTCTAGCCTGGCTGATTTGTTGTGGTCCAGATTTTGCAGCTCTTTCAGAACATCAGTTATCTGGATTTGGGTGAAGGGGAAATGGGGAGGCTTGGGCAAGTTACTGTGTTGGTGCAGATCTGTTGACCGGGGTAGGGGTAGCTTAGTGGAAAGCATGGCCAACCGTAGAATGATTCTTATTGAAATGCTCAATTATCGTGGATTTATCGGTGGTGACAGTGTTTCTTAGGCTCATTGCAGTGGGCAGCTGGGAGGAAGTGCTCTAATTCTCCATGGACTTTACAGTGTGCCAGAACTTTTGGGATTTCGTGCTACAGGATGTAGATTTATTTTTGATAAAGATAGCTTTCCTAACTGCCTGTGTATATTGGTTCCTACCTTCCCTGAAAAGTTGCAGTTGCATTCCGCTGATGAGAAGGGTGTAGTTTCTTGTCAACCTCGTTCAGCTGTGAAAAGTGACCGAGGCGTCCACCTCCACCACAAAGAGACGAGTCGGATCAATATGAACGAGGATGGGTCCAGAGGTGAAAAGTCCCTTGAGCTCCATGAATGCCCTGTCAGCCTCAGGGGTCCCGCAAAAACAGGTATGGGACTTGCATGTTAGGACCTTGAGAGCTGCTGACAATGCACCAAAGCTGCATATAAAACACCTGCGAAATTGGCAAACCCGAGGATCCGCTGGACTTGCTTGAGTGAGGTGGGACGGGGCCAGTCGGCGACCGCATCAATCTTTACGGGGTCCATTTGGATGACTGCGTTTGAGATAATGCGAACCAGGAAGGAAACCTGGGATACGTGGAACTCACACTTTTAAATTTTTACATATAGTTGACTCTGCAGAAGGAGTCTCAGGACTTGGTGGACGTGCAGTATGTGTCCAGGAGGGTCTTGAAGAAAATCTAGGCGTCGTCGAGGTAAACAAAGACGAAGCGTGTCATTGACCAATGCTTGAAAGACTGTCGGTGAGTTCGATAATCCGAAGGGCATGACTGTCTTCCACTCATCTCCCTCCCTGATTCTCACCAGATTGTAAGCATTGCTAAGAATTGGGCTCCTTGGACAAACTTCATTGCGGACATCAGGGGTAGGGGGTAGCGATTCTTGATCGTAATTTTGTTCAGCCCTCCGTAATCGATGTAGGAACGCAGGACTCCATCCTTCTTACCCATGAAAAATAAGTATGCACCAGCAAACAAAAAAGACAAACAAGAAAATGTAAAAGAGCAAGAGGATAATATCACCTGGAGGACAAACAGTAATATTCACTGAATAGACATTTGTTGGAACTCCAGAAGAGCAGGAAAAGGGCTGATAGTGTATAAAGGTTATTTTTTTTATTTTAACTTTAACTCAAGCTGTATTAAATACAGGCTTTGTACAGGACAATTGCACTTCACCAAAACAGAAATATACAAACAAGGAAATTACAGCCCAAAATAGTTGTTTTAACTGATTATAAAGAAAACATAACTACAGAGTCCCAACAGGTTAAGGGTGGGATTGAAAATAAAGGTGAGACAAAATGGAGGGGATCCTGAACTCCAGAGCTGATGAAACCTGCCTCCAGCGAGTCCCGGATGTATTTGTCCATGACTGCTGCTTCAGGGGTCGAGAGGGAGCACAGATGACCCCGGGGAGGTGTGGCACTGGGTAGGAGTTATATGGCACAGTTGTAAGGACAATGAGGGGGAAGGGTGGTGGCCTGCCTCTTACTGAAGGCCTCCCGGAGGTCAAAGTATTTAGGAGGGAGAGCGGAAAGGTATTGGTCTTCAAAGGATACAGGAGGAGGCTCTTGTTGGGTTGTCTAAAGAGGGATGGAACATGTCACACAGGGGATCTGTAACTCTCTGGCGATGTCTTGATCAATGAAATTATCCGCGGCCCCGGAGTCCACTATGGCTTGAATCCTGTGCTGACGGTTGTATCCATTGTAGGGTTGGGGTAGTAACAGACGGTGACTGGGTAGCCGGGAGGTAACTACACAGCTCGTCAGGGTCTCCCCTGTCCTGGCGAGCCCTGGCATTTCCTGTCAACTCTGGGCAGGTAGCATGGAGATGGTCGAGGCCTCTGCCGTAGAGGCAGCAGCCTTCGCGCATGCGCTTGTCATGCTCCTTTGGGCTCAGATCTGTGCGACCCAAATGCATGGATCCTCCATGCTGGGCTCGGTGAGCTTGGGGTGCTCAGGAAACCGGAATGTTGGAGTGATGTCAAAAGGGCGCTTTCTCACCTATTCCTGGATGTCTTTGTCAATCCTGATTGCCAAAGTTAACCAGTTGAAGCTAGGGGGGTGCTATTTCATTATTGGATAAAAAAAAACGTGCCCGTTTTAAGCGCAATATTTTGTCACAAAAAGATGCTCGACTATGCATATAATTGCCAGCTTTGGAAAAAAACACTGACGTTTTCAAAGCTGCAAAGATATTATCTTTGGGTGCCCCAGAACTGATCTTACAGGCGAAACCAAGATGCAACTTCCACCAGGAAATGAGCAGGATTTTTGAGGCTCTGTTTCCAATTGTCTCCTTATATGGCTGTGAATATGCTGTGAACGAGCTTATGCGCTCTGCCGTTCCTCCAAGATGTCTGCAGCATTGTGACGTATTTGTATATCATAAGAGCCATAAGAGACTACATTTGCCAGGGGCCCGTCCGGTGTCCTTTGTCTTCGTTGGTGCGTAACTCTCAGCGGCAAAATTTTTACCATGCGATACAGACAGCGAAGTATCGTTCCTGGAAGTGTGCATCATTGAAGAGATATGTGAAAAACACCTTGAGGATTGGTTCTAAACAACGTTTGCCATGTTTCAGTCGATATTATTGAGTTAATTTGGAAAAAAGTTTGGCGTTTGGATAACTGAATTTTTTATTTATTTTTTGGTAGCCAAACGTGACGCACCAAACGGACCGATTTCTCCTGCACCAAAAATATTTCAGGAAAAACTAAACATTGCTATCTAACTGAGAGTCTCCTCATTGAAAACATCCGAAGTTCTTCAAAGGTAAAATATTTATTTGAATGTTTTTACTGGTTTTTGTGAAAATGTTTCCTGCTGATGCTAATGCTAAATGCTATGCTAGTTATCAGTACTGTTACACAAATGCTAGTTTGCTATGCTTGAGAAGCATATTTTTGAAACTCTGAGATGACAGTGTTGTTAACAAAAGGCTAAGCTTGAGAGTTAGCATATTAATTTCATTTCATTTGCGATTTTCATGAATAGTTAACGTTGCGTTATGGTATTGAGCTTGAGGCTATGATTACGCTACCGGATCCGGCAAAGCTCAGCGCAAGAAGTTAAGGAACTCAAGGTCCTCTCCCAGTTCCTAAGGGGCCAGTTCATCTTTGATGGAGTTAGAAAGACCCTGGTGGAAAGCAGTAACCAGTGCCTCCGTATTCCACCCACTTTCAGCGGCGAGGGTGCAGAACTCAATTGAGGACTCAGCTACTTGTCTGGCCCCGTGGCAGAGGTTGAACAGTCAGTTGGCCGCTTCTCATCCGCCGACTGGGTGGTCGAAGACTCGTTGCAGCTCGGCAGTGACGGCTACTATGGATCTGCAAGATGGTGGCTGCTGTTCCCACTCCACTGTCCCCATGCCAGGGCCTTACCCGAGAGTAGAGAGATTATGTAGGCGATCATGGCCCGATCAGTGTGGAAAGAAGAGGACTGTAGCTCGACCAACAGAGAACACTGAGTAAGGAATCCCTTGCATCCTCCCGGGTGGCCGTCATACTGCCTCGGGGGCTGGGATCTTGGGCGATGAGACCTGGGTATTGGCTCCTCCTGGGTTGGGGGTGTGCCGTGTTTGGAGGGACTCGGCAAGTGCACGAAGGGTCCTGGAGATTTGGGAGAGCTGTTCCTACTGCCGTCCTAACAGTGCTCCTTGGAGGACTACCACATTCCGGATCTGGGTGATCTCTGCTGGATCCATGTTGTGGCAGAAGCTTGAGTAAAAGTCTAAAATGATTGAATTATTGAAATATACTTAAGTATCAAAAGTAAATGTAATTGCTAAAATATCCTTTCCAACCAAAGCAATTTTTAAATTGAGTCCGTCAGATCTAAAGCAGTAGGGATGACAAGGTATGTTCTTTTGATAAGTGTCCGAATTGGACCATTTTCATGTTCGCGACAATACCCTGTGTAACTTTCTATTTTACTGCTTTTTATGATACATATCTGTGTAGCCAAGTGTGATTTAGCATGGTTTCCGATACACACACAATTAATACATGGAATACACGGATTACAAATTAAATAAACATTTGTTCTCAATCTGGAGGAGTGTCGCCTACTACATGAGGAATGAAAAGCCACTCTCATAGTTAAATTCCTTAAACACTTCAGATTGCTCTCTTAAAGTCTAGCGTCGAGCAATCCCGTATCCGGGAGCGTAATCATAGCCTCATGCTCATTACCATAACGCAACGTTTCCTATTCATGAAAATCGCAAATGAAATGAAATAAATATATTCAAACACAAGCTTAGCCTTTTGTTAACAACACTGTCATCTCAGATTTTCAAAATATGCTTTTCAACCAAAGCTACACAAGCATTTGTGAGTATTAAGAGTATTGATAGCCTAGCATAGCATTAAGCCTAGCATTTAGCAGGCAACATTTTCACAAAAACAAGAAAAGCATTCAAATAAAATTATTTACCTTTGAAGAACTTCGGATGTTTTCAATGACGAGACTCTTAGTTAGATAGCAAATGTAATTTTTTTTTCCAAAAGATTATTTGTGTAGACGAAATAGCTCTGTTTTGTTCATCACGTTTGGCTAAGAAAAAGACCGGAAAATGCAGTCACTTAAAACGCCAAACTTTTTTCCAAATTAGCTCCATAATATCGACAGAAACATGGCAAACGTTGTTGAGAATTAATCCTCAAGGTGTTTTTCACATATCTATTCGATAATCTATCAGTGGTGGCAGTTGGCTTCTCATCAGAAGCAAACGGAAAAATACTGCAGCTGGAGATTACGCAATATTGCGACGGAGGACACCAAGCGACCACCTGGTAGATGTAGTCTCTTATGGTCAATCTTCCAATGATATGCCTACAAATACGTCACAATGCTGCATACACCTTGGGGAAAACTTGGAAAATGTAAGCTGACTCCTAGCTCCTTCACAGCCATATAAGGAGTCATTGGCATGAGGTGGTTTCAAAAAATGCTGCACTTCCTGATAGGATTTTTATCTGGGCTTTTTCTGTAACATCAGTTCTGTGGCACTCACAGACCATATCTTTGCAGTTTTGGAAACGTCAGAGTGTTTTCTTTCCAAAGCTGTCATTTATATGCATAGTCGAGCATCTTTTCGTGACAAAATATCTTCTTTAAAACAGGAACCTTTTTCATCCAAAAATTTAAATAGTGCCCCCTATATCCAAGAAGTTAATCCAATATTTTTTTGTCCTTTCTCTGCCTTGTGCAGTTTATTTTCTACTTTGTCAATGTCAAATGACAAATCCAGTATTACATTTATTGTAGAATATCATCAAGCGATAAAAGCTTAATCCTGCACACTGCTTGTTGGGCTAACATGCTTAGTTAATTCCTGGATAATTAATGGGGAGCTGGTGAGGAAAAATAAATGTCAGAGTAATTTAATTTCTCTCCTGCACAGGTATTCATAAACAGTGAGGGTTGTGTGTTGGAGGCACAGGAAGGTGTTCTTTTTATCAGTGATGGATAATCAAAATGGAGAGCAAGCTGCTCCTTTGAGAGATGCTTTACGGCTGCTAGCTAACCGGTAGCAACCACTACTAACATGGGAGGAAGGAGAAGAGTGAGTGAGAGAATCGCAGAGAGAGGCATTAAATCATTCTCAATTGATGGATAAACCTAATATTTCTCACTTGGAAGGGGAGAAAGAGCAAAATGAAGTGAGCCTGTATTTTTTTGCCAAGAGGACGTGAATCAGCCAACAACTCAGCATTAATCTCAGGCAGCCGGGCAAGACAGACAGGCATATGGCTCCTCCTCATATGAGTCCCCTAGTGACTGTTCACACTGCCTCCTACCATGCTGGGATGTGACATGTTGATCCATATCACTTCAGGCCTGTATAGTACCTACTCCCTACAGCCACACACTTACATCTCTTCCCATTTCAGACAAACCATTTGATTCAATTACCATCACACCCCATTTTCAGCTGATGAATGACATCATACTGCAATCTGGAGTGTGATGCTGATAACGTTTTATCTTGCATTCATCGTTCAAGTTTCAAGTCTTATTAGTTGTATGTACAGGACATGATACGCATGGTAGACATTGTCCAACGAAATGTTTACTTACAGGTTACATCTTGACATTGCAAAAACTAAAATAAATAAAATATAAGAATATGAACATAAAGTAAATGGCAGTAGAATAGAATAAACATTTTAGGATAAGTACAATACAGGAAGGCACAATTTATAGTCCAATATTTACATTTGTAATGGGAAAGGGAGATGGGGGGCAAGTCTATAAATTGAACAGTGTATTCAGAGTCTAGTTGCAGCAGTTCTGATGTGTGTACTATGTGTGTGTATATGTGTGTGTGGGTGTGTGCATGATTGAGTACTAAGGTGCAGAGAATCAGAGCAGGTGGTCAGTCCAGATAAAATGTAGAGCAGTATGATGGCTTGTGGATAGAAACTGTCTCTGAAGCCTCCCGAGTGGCGCAGTGGTCTAAGGAACTGCATCAGAGTGCTAGCTGTGCCACTAGAGATACTGGGTTCAAGTTCAGGCTCTGTCGCAGCCGGCTGCGACCGGAGACCTGTGCTGTGTGCCTTCCTCAGGCACCGTTTTGAGTAGATGTCTTAGATGGGTAAGAGCACGTCCCAGTGATAAACTAGGTTGTTGTCATAACACCACAATGCCAGTTCACTTACCTCCTCCCTATAGGCTGTCTCGCCATTGTTGGTTATCAGGCCTACAACCGTGGTGTCGGTGTGGAGGAGTTGTTGTTGCCAATCTTCACAGCCTGTGGTCTGTCCTTCAGGATGTCTGTTTAGGATCCAGTTGCAGAGGGTGGTGTCCAGACCCAGGGCTCTGAGCTTGGTATTGATCTTGGAGGGAACAATAGTGTTGAATACTGAAATATAGTGAATGAACAACATTCTCACATATGTGTTCCTCTTTCCCAGATGTGTTATGGCCATGAGAATATCGATGGAAATGGCAAAACAGGAAAACTGAAATCTAATTTCTACCAGCATGTCACCTGTGCAACTAGAGAAAAATAACTCTGGATCACCTTTACTCCCTACACAAAGACACATACAAATCTATCCCTCACCCTCCATTTGGCAAATCTAACCATAACTCTATCCTCCTAATTCCTGTCTACGAGCAAAAATGCAAACAGGACGTACCAGTAACACTGTCAATATTGAAGTGGTCCAATGAAGCGGATGCTAAGATACAGGACTGTTTCAATATCACAGCCTGGAATATGTTCCAGTATTCATCCTATGGCACTGAGGAGTTTACCACATCAGTCACCGGCTTCATTAATAAGTGCATTGACGACATCGTCCCCACAGTGACAGTAGGTACATATCCCAACCAGAAGCCATGGATTACAGGCAAGATACACACTGAGCTAAAAGATAGAGCTGCCATTTTCAGAGAGCTGGACACTATCGTGTCTTTGACTATGCCGGATTAAGTGATATGACATGCTATTCTATAAAATAATTTATCTGTAATCAATATTACCTGATTGAGCTAAACATGTAAATGTAATTAACTAGAGTCGGGCACCACAAAATAATATTTATAGAGCTGTTATCTTCCGAATAAACTCTTAAAGAGTCTTAATCGTCATCTTAATTCAGTCTCATCTGAAATTCTTTATTATCTGCACGAACACTGGCTAACAATTTGAATCAGCAATAGAAAATTGGGTTTAATTATTTAATTAGCTAAATACCTAACTAATAATCACACGTAATTAAATCATAACTTGATTACAAATTACGCCATAAAGGAAAACGTCCCTAGCGGACGGAACAGATATGACAGCTTGTTACACAAAAGAAAAGGGGCTGGGTTTGAGTGAAAGAGCGGGAAGACTGAGGAGCAAATCAAATCAAAATCAAATTTTATTTGTCACATACACATGGTTAGCAGATGTTAAATGCGAGTGTAGCGAAATGCTTGTGCTTCTAGTTCCGACAATGCAGTGATAACCAACAAGTAATCTAACTAACAATTCCAAAACTACTGTCTTATACACAGTGTAAGGGGATAAGGAACATGTACATAAGGATATATGAATGAGTGATGGTACAGAGCAGCATACAGTAGATGGTATCGAGTACAGTATATACATATGAGATGAGTGTGTAGGCAAAGTAAACAAAGTGGCATAGTTAAAGTGGCTAGTGATACATGTGTTACATAAGGATGCAGTCGATGATGTAGAGTACAGTATATACATATGCATATGAGATGAATAATGTAGGGTAAGTAACATTATATAAGGTAGCATTGTTTAAAGTGGCTAGTGATATATTTACATCATTTCCCATCAATTCCCATTATTAAAATGGCTGGAGTTGGGTCAGTGTCAATGACAGTGTGTTGGCAGCAGCCACTCAATGTTAGTGGTGGCTGTTTAACAGTCTGATGGCCTTGAGATAGAAGCTGTTTTTCAGTCTCTCGGTCCCAGCTTTGATGCACCTGTACTGACCTCGCCTTCTGGATGATAGCGGGGTGAACAGGCAGTGGTTCGGGTGGTTGATGTCCTTGATGATCTTTATGGCCTTCCTGTAACAACGGGTGGTGTAGGTGTCCTGGAGGGCAGGTAGTTTGCCCCCGGTGATGTGTTGTGCAGTCCTCACTACCCTCTGGAGAGCCTTACGGTTGAGGGCGGAGCAGTTGCCGTACCAGGCGGTGATACAGCCCGCCAGGATGCTCTCGATTGTGCATCTGTAGAAGTTTGTGAGTGCTTTTGGTGACAAGCCAAATTTCTTCAGCCTCCTGAGGTTGAATAGGCGCTGCTGCGCCTTCTTCACGACGCTGTCAGTGTGAGTGGACCAATTCAGTTTGTCTGTGATGTGTATGCCGAGGAACTTAAAACTAGCTACCCTCTCCACTACTGTTCCATCGATGTGGATAGGGGGGTGTTCCCTCTGCTGTTTCCTGAAGTCCACAATCATCTCCTTAGTTTTGTTGACGTTGAGTGTGAGGTTATTTTCCTGACACCACACTCCAAGGGCCCTCACCTCCAAGGGCCGTCTCGTCGTTGTTGGTAATCAAGCCTACCACTGTTGTGTCGTCCGCAAACTTGATGATTGAGTTGGAGGCGTGTGTTGCCACGCAGTCGTGGGTGAACAGGGAGTACAGGAGAGGGCTCAGAACGCACCCTTGTGGGGCCCCCGTGTTGAGGATCAGCGGGGAGGAGATATTGTTGCCTACCCTCACCACCTGGGGGCGGCCCGTCAGGAAGTCCAGTACCCAGTTGCACAGGGCGGGGTCGAGACCCAGGGTCTCGAGCTTGATGACGAGCTTGGAGGGTACTATTGTGTTGAATGCCGAGCTGTAGTCGATGAACAGCACTCTCACATAGGTATTCCTCTTGTCCAGATGGGTTAGGGCAGTGTGCAGTGTGGTTGAGATTGCATCGTCTGTGGACCTATTTGGGCGGTAAGCAAATTGGAGTGGGTCTAGGGTGTCAGGTAGGGTGGAGGTGATATGGTCCTTGACTAGTCTCTCAAAGCACTTCATGATGACGGAAGTGAGTGCTACGGGGCGGTAGTCGTTTAGCTCAGTTACCTTAGCTTTCTTGGGAACAGGAACAATGGTGGCCCTCTTGAAGCATGTGGGAACAGCAGACTGGTATAGGGATTGATTGAATATGTCCGTAAACACACCGGCCAGCTGGTCTGCGCATGCTCTAAGGGCGCGGCTGGGGATGCCGTCTGGGCCTGCAGCCTTGCGAGGGTTAACACGTTTAAATGTCTTACTCACCTCGGCTGCAGTGAAGGAGAGACCGCATGTTTCCGTTGCAGGCCGTGTCAGTGGCACTGTATTGTCCTCAAAGCGGGCAAAAAAGTGATTTAGTCTGCCTGGGAGCAAGACATCCTGGTCCGTGACTGGGCTGGATTTCATCTTGTAGTCCGTGATTGACTGTAGACCCTGCCACATGCCTCTTGTGTCTGAGCCATTGAATTGAGATTCCACTTTGTCTCTGTACTGACACTTAGCTTGTTTAATAGCCTTGCGGAGGGAATAGCTGAACTGTTTGTATTCAGTCATGTTGCCAGACACCTTGCCCTGATTAAAAGCAGTGTTTCGCGCTTTCAGTTTCACGCGAATGCTGCCATCAATCCACGGTTTCTGGTTAGGGAATGTTTTTATCGTTGCTATGGGAACGACATCTTCGACGCACGTTCTAATGAACTCGCACACCGAATCAGCGTATTCGTCAATATTCCCATCTGACGCAATACGAAACATGTCCCAGTCCACGTGATGGAAGCAGTCTTGGAGTGTAGAGTCAGCTTGGTCTGACCAGCGTTGGACAGACCTCAGCGTGGGAGCCTCTTGTTTTAATTTCTGCCTGTAGGCAGGGATCAGCAAAATGGAGTCGTGGTCAGCTTTTCCGAAAGGGGGGCGGGGCAGGGCCTTATATGCGTCGCGGAAGTTAGAGTAACAATGATCCAAGGTTTTACCACCCCTGGTTGCGCAATCGATATGCTGATAAAATTTAGGGAGTCTTGTTTTCAGATTGGCTTTGTTAAAATCCCCAGCTACAATGAATTCAGCCTCCGGATAAATGTTTTCCAGTTTGCAAAGAGTTAAATAAAGTTTGTTCAGAGCCATCGATGTGTCTGCTTGGGGGGGGATATATACGGCTGTGATTATAATCGAAGAGAATTCTCTTGGAAGATAATGCGGTCTACATTTGATTGTGAGGAATTCTAAATCAGGTGAACAGAAGGATTTGAGTTCCTGTATGTTTCCTTCATCACACCATGTCCCGTTAGTCATGAGGCATATGCCCCCGCCACTCTTCTTACCAGAGAGATGTTTGTTTCTGTCCGTGCGATGCAAAGGGCGAAGCTGTGCTATCGTAAATACAGTATCTTATGCATTCTAAATTACCACCCATTTGGAAACGGAAAATGCAATCAATATTTACTCTGAGCTGCGCTTCGGCAGGTTGGTGGTAGATGGAAGGCCATGTTGCCCAACCGAGTCCTTCGAAGAATGTATCTGCTGGTAATTGGATACGTTGTAGTAACGTTGTTGTGTGGTAGACGGGATACTCTGCCTGTTCGTTCCTAATCCTCATTTGCAGCGGCTGTTGCTAACTCAACGGCTTAGGGGTATCACTTCTGTAGTGAATAAGAGTTCAAAGTTCATACCATTCGCAACCAAAGCTCACGCTGATGTTGGCTTCGTTCTGTAGTTATTATCTGAACCATTCTGACATCGGACCGTCGTCCTCATGTCCTCAGAACAGGAGGTTATATTGTCATCAAGGCTTTATATAGGAAGGGAGAGGAGGGCATGTTTGAAAAGTTGTATAGCCCATGTCCCTTCACAGGTGTGGGCCACTGATTGAGCATAGCCCTAATTTATGAAAACCCAAAATCACATTTCATCCCATCACGAATAATTTCATATTCAAACATTTAAATTGAACAACAATTCCATGTGAATCCGATAACTCTGATGTGTAGACTGTCTACTGTATAGTTTGTCATCTCATCATTGATGAGAATGTCTCAGATGACCAAGAGCTGCCCAGTGATGTGAGCCTAAAAGACGAGCTAAATGCCTTCTATGCTCGTTTCGAGGCAAGCAACACTGAAACATGCATGAGAGCACCAGCTGTTCCAGATGACACTGTGAGTACAATCTTTAAACAGGTTGACATTCACAAGGTCGCAGGGCCAGACGGAATTCCAGGACACATACTCAGAGCATGACCTGACCAGCTGGCTAGTGCCTTCAGACATTTTCAACCTCCCTGACCGAGTCTCTAATACCTACATGTTTCAAGCAGAACCTGTGCCCAAGAATACCAAGGTAACCAGTCCAAATGACTGCCACCTCGTAGCACAAGAAATGCTTTGAAAGGCTGGTCATGGTTCACATCAACACCATCATGTCAGAAACCCTGGACCCACTCCAATTCGCCCCAACAGATCCACAAATGACGCAATCTCTATTGCACTCCACACTGCCCTTTCCCACCTGGATTAAAGGAACACTTACGTGACACTTCTGTTCAAAGACTACAACTCAGCATTCAACACCATAGTTCCCTCCAAGCTCATCACTAAGCTAAAGTCCCTGAGACTGAATACCTCCCTCTGCAACTGGATACTGCATATGGGGAGGGTATGCAACAACACATCAGCCACGCTCACCCACAACATGGGGGCCCCTCAGGAGTGCATGCTTATTCACCTATTCACTGCATGGCTGTGCACAACTCCAACACCATCATCAAGTCTGCTGATGACACAACGGTGGTGGGCCTGTTCAGAGACCTGTCAGTGTGGTGCTAGGGCAACAACCTCTCCCTCAACATGGGCAAAGGAAGTTATCGTGGACTACAGGAAATGGAGGGACAAACACAGTCGTGATGAGGGCACTGTAACGCCTCTTCCCCCTCATGAGGCTGAAAAGATTTGGCGTAGGCCCTCAGATCTTCTAAAAGATATAGGTGCACCATTGAGAGCATATTGACTGGCTGCATCACCGCTAGGTATGGCAACTGCTTGGCACCCAAATGCAAGGTGCTACAGAGGGTAGTGCGTATGGCCCAGTACATCACTGGAGCCAAACTCCATGCCATCCAGGACCTATACAGCAGGCGGTGTCAGAGGAAGACTCCAAAAAGTGTCAAAGACTCTAGCCACTCAAGTCATAGACTGTTCTCTCTGCTACCGCAAGGCTCCTGATCAGCTGCAACCCTCACTCCATAAGAATGGAAAGTAGTTAATCCGGGTAGCTATTTGGTTACCTGCATTTTTTTTACTCTACCCACACACTCACACACACACACACATTCTCACTCACACACAGGCACACATAAGCCACACAAATGCGCTGCTGCTACTGTCTATCCTGTTAACTAGTCACTTTACCCCTACCTATATGTACAAATCTACCTCTACCCCTGCACATCGACTCGGTACACAGCCAAGCTGTTATTGCTCATTGTGTATTTATTCCTTGTGTTACATTTTTAAAATGTATATATTGTCATGATAATCATGTTCTCGATGTTCATAAACCAATTCAATTAAACTACTGTCTGCTAATCAGGATTTGTAAGATACTGGTTGAAATTAAACCAACGGAGGCCCAGCTAAAATAGTCAAGGTTTATTCATGAGAGCGCTGGTTAGTTATACAGAACCATACATTTTATACTGGCTTCTTACGCACATACTTTCACACACAAACAAACATTAGTTATCCTACGCACACACTGTCCTGCTACTGAGGCGACAAAGATTAGGGGAGTCCGTGAGAATCACTCCCTGTCCTCCCTCAAGATAGGGAGACCCTGGGAAGTACTCTGTGGCCCCCAGCCAAGGTCGGCACCGAATCATGCTCAGACAGTCTGTTTTGAAGATACTATAATAGACATTGTTACAGTTATATTGTTTTACCCTAATTCTGACTAAAACTACACACATAATTTATTATAATTTTACTGACTAGCACTACACGTAATTATAATTTTATGATTCTAATCAATTATATGGCTTCAGTGTGGAATACTCTAGTCATTCATTTAAACGTATAAATTCCATCAACATATATATATAGTACCAGTCAAAGTACAGACACACTTACTCATTCAAGGGTTTTTCTTTATTTGTATTTTCTACATTGTAGAATAATAGTGAAGACATCAAAACTATGAAATAACATAAATGGAATCATGTAGTAACCAAAATAAATTGTTGAACAAATCAAAATATATTTTAGGACAGTGACCCAACACACCTTCAGGCTGTGTAAGGGCTATTTGACCAAGAAGGAGATTGAATGAGTGCTGCATCAGATGACCTGGCTTCCACAATCAACCGACCTCAACCCAATTGAGATGGTTTGGGATGAGCTGGACCGCAGAGTGAAGGACAAGCAGCCAACAAGAGCTAAGCATATGTGGGAACTCCTTCAAGATTTTTGGAAAGCAACCATCACTCCTGTGTTCCAATGGCACATTGTGTTCGCTAATCCAAGTTTAATTTTAAATGGTTAATTGATCATTAGAAAACCCTTTTGCAATTGTTAGCACAGCTGAAAACTGGCCTTCTTTAGACTAGTTGAGTATCTGGAGCATCAGCATTTGTGGGTTCAATTAGGCTCAAAATGGCCATAAACAAAGACCTTTCTTCTGAAACTTGTCAGTCTATTCTTGTTCTGAGAAATTAACGTGAATCTGAAGATCTCGTACAACACTGTGTACTATTCCTTTCACAGAACAGCGCAATCTGGCTCCAACCAGAATAGAAAGAGTGGGAGTCCCCGGTGCACAACTGAGCAAGAGTACAAGTACATTAGAGTGTCTAGTTTGAGAAACAGACGCATCACAAGTCCTCAACTGGCAGGTTCATTAAATAGCACCCGCAAAACACCAGTCTCAACGTCAACAGTGAAGAGGCGACTCAGAGTTCCTCGGTTCAGTGTGTTCTTTTGCCCATCTTAATCTTTTATTTTTATTGGCCAGTCTGAGATTTGGCTTTTTCTTTGAAACTCTATATAGAACAGGGAGAGGTTGAAGATGTTAGAGTGGACAGCTGGTCAGAGTTTCTCATGTCCGCCTCGGAGAGCAAAAGCACCTGGTCGTCCCAAGGAGCGAGAGTCTTCCTGGATGGCTCGGAATTGTCTGCCTTGAAACGAGCATAGAATATTATAAGCTCATCTGCAAGTGAGGCTTCTGTGGGCACCACACAGTTGGATTTGCCTTTGTAGACTGTGATCCTTGCCACATGCAACGCCAGTCTGAGATGTCAGACATCAATTCAAATTTGAGTCTGTATTGTCTTTTTGCACTTAGAATCGATTTGAGGAGCTCGTACATGCTTGCCTTGTACGCGTTGCGTGCCACTGAGTAATCCATCGGGTTTGTTCCGCTGACATTGAATGCTGCAGTACGGGCTTCAGCATTGTACGTATAGCTCTGTTCATCCAGGGTTTTGGAATGTCCAAATTGTTGAGTACAACATCAAATTGAGGTCGAACCGATTAATCGGAAAAGCCGATTTCAAGTTTATTGTATTTATGGACACAGATTTGGCAAACACATTGTTACACTTTTATTTAACTAAGTCAGTTAAGAACACATTCTTATTTTCAATGATGGCCTAGGAACAGTTGTTTGACTGCCTCGTTCAGGGGCAGAACGACAGATTTTTACCTTGTTAGCTCTGGGGATTCAATCTTGCAACCTTACAGTTAACTAGTCCAAAACTCTAACCACCTGATTACATTGCACTCCACGAGGAGCCTGCCTGTTACGCGAATGCAGTAGAAGCCAGGGTAAGTTGCTAGCTAGCATTAAACTTATCTTATAAAAACCAATCTGTTACGAATCCCTTTTGGCCCGACAGTCTAGGGGAGATGGTAACGAGACCCGTAACATAACTCATCCAAATTATAATAGTGCAAAAGTAAAAGTGATAACGAAATAACCAAAGACAACTAAATTACCATCAAACACATGGTTTATTAGAAAACACGGTAATGGGGGGTTGGGGGGCTGGAAAAGGGGCTGAGCTGGACCCAAGGAAAGAAACAATGAGCATCCAAAACACCCCTAAGCTAGACTAGCCTATTTCAACTACAGCTAACTAACTAATCAAAAATACAGTGGGTGGTCCACCCAGTTCTAACTAGTGTTAACAAAGTTTACCTACGGGTAGTGTATGCCCATGGGCAACTTGTCTTGGTTCCCCCTTTCCCACCAGCAAACAAACAAACACCATAACCAAAAACAATACTCACAGGTGAGGACAAAGTGATATGGAGGTGCTCAAACAAAAGAGAGCTCAATACATAAAGAGCGATAGAGACATAGGAGAGAGTGAAACGATACGGAACGGTTCTGTATTTTACTGAATAAACGTCTTGTTGTCGAGATTATAGTCACCGGATTCGACCATATTATTGACCTAAGGCTCGTATTTCCGTGTGTTATTATGTTATAATTAAGTCTATGATTTGATAGAGCAGTCTGACTAAACGATGGTAGGCAGCAGCAGGCTTGTAAGCATTCATTGAAACAGCACTTTCGTGAGTTTTGCCAGCTGCTCTGCTGTTTATGACTTCAAGCCTATCAACTCCTGAGATAAGGCTGGTGTAACCAATGTGAAACGGCTAGCTAGTTAGCGGGGTGCGCGCTAATAGCGCTTCAAACGTCACTCGCTCGGTGACTTGGAGTAGTTAATCCCCTTGCTCTGCATGGGTAACGCTGCTTCGAGGCTGGCTGTTGTCGTTGTGTTCCTGGTTCGAGCCCAGTTCGGAGTGAGGAGAGGGACGGAAGCTTTACTGTTACACTGACAATAGTCAAAGGTATATGAAATACAAATCGTATGGAGAGAAATAGTCCTATAATAACTACAACCTATAACTTCTTACCTGGGAATATTGAAGCCTCATATTAAAAGGAACCACCAGCTTTCATATGTTCTGAGCAAGAAACTTGAACGTTAGCTTTTTTACATGGCACATAATGCACTTTTACTTTGTTTTTGCATTATTTAAACCAAATTGAACATGTTTCATTATTTATTTGAGGCTAAATTGATTTTATTGATGTATTATATTAAGTTAAAATAAGTGTTCATTCAGTATTGTTGTAATTGTCATTATTACAAATAATTACAACAAAATCGGCTGATTTAATCGGTATCGGCTTTTTTTGGTCCTCCAATAATCGGGATCGGCGATGAAAAATCTAAATCGGTCGACCTCTATCATCAACACATTTCCCAATGTGTGACTGACAATGTATATTCCTCAATGTTGATGCATGAGTCCTGGGTGGTTGAATCCTGCAGCATTGAGTCTGCCTCCTCTGGTGCTAATTGGTACTTAACCTCTAGCGACGAGCAATCCCATATCCGGGAGTGTAATCATAGCCTCAAGCGCATTACCATAACGCAACGTTTCCTATTCATGAAAATCGCAAATGAAATGAAATAAATATCTTCAAACACAAGCTTAGCCTTTTGTTAACAACACTGTCATCTCAAATTTTCAAAATATGCGTTACAGCCAATGCTAGACAAGCATTTGTGTAAGTTTAGCATGGCATAATGCTATGCTAGGCTGTGCTGGCAGCAGGCAACATTTTCACAAAAATAAGAAAATCAACCAAATTAAATAATTTACCTTTGAAGAACTTCAGATGCTTTCACTCAGGAGACTCCCAGTTAGATAGCAAATGTTCCTTTTTTCAAAAATAATATTTTTGTAGGCAAAAAACGTCACGTTTGTTCATCCTGCTTGGTTGAGAAATTGACAGAAAAATACTTAAACAATAACGCATTAGCATAACGCAACCTTTTCTATTCATGAAAATCACAAATGAAATTAAATAAATATATTGAAACACAAGCTTAGCCTTTTGTTAACAACACTGTCATCTCAGATTTTCAAAATATGCTTTTCAACAAAAGCTACACAAGCATTTGTGTAAGAGTATTGATAGCCTAGCATAGCATTAAGCCTAACATTCGGCAGGCAACATTTTCACAAAAACAAGGAAAGCATTCAAATAAAATAATTTACCGTTGAAGAACTACGGATGTTTTCAATGAGGAGACTCTCAGTTAGATAGCAATTGTTCATTTTTTCCAAAAATATTATTTGTGTAGGAGAAATCGATCCATTTTTTTCATTACTTTTAGCTAAGAAAAAAAAGAAAATTAATTCACTACAATGCCAAACCTTTTTCCAAATTAACTCCATAATATCGACAGAAACATGGCAAACGTTGTTTAGAATCATCCTCAAGGTGTTTTTCACATATCTATTCGATGATAAATCCTTTGTGGCAGTTGGGTTTCTCCTCAGTAGCAAACAGAAAAGTACTGCAGCTGGAGATTACGCAATAATTGCAACGGAGGACACCAAGCGACCACCTGGTAAATGTAGTCTCTTAGGGTCAATCTTCCAATGATATGCCTACAAATACATCACAATGCTGCAGACACCTTGGGGAAAACGTGGAAAAGGTAAGCTGACTCCTAGCTCCTCCACAGCCATATAAGGAGTCATTGCCATGAGGCAATTATCTGAGTTTTTCTGTAACATCAGTTCTGTGGCACTCACAGACAATATCTTTGCAGTTTTGGAATCGTCCGAGTGTTTTCTTTCCAAAGCTGTCAATTATATGCATAGTCGTGCATCGTTTTGTGTCAAAATATCTTGTTTAAAACGGGAACGTTTTTCATCCAAAAATTAAAAGAGCGCCCCCTATAACGAAGAAGTTAATGGCATTTGTCTGAAGGAATAGAAAAGTGTATTATTTGGTCATTACTATTTACCATGAAATCTCTAAGAAACTGTACCAGTAACATGAGTGTAACTGGCATTTAGGCAAATAAACTTAGCAAAATATTTTTAGGGAACAATTATTTGTGTAACACAAAAACCCATAACCTACTGAAGGTACAGCGCGTACCGTAACTCTTCAAAAAGCTTCAAAAAGCTTAGACTATGCATAGGGTCTGTGTTAAGGGTATGCAGGATAAGAGAAGGAGTGGGAGGTAGAGATGGCTGCCTTATTACTGCTGTCTGCTGTCTGTCTAATTAAACTGATTAGCACTTCTCAGCAGCGATAGGAGTGGTCCTGCTCATCAGTATGCCTGTGGAGAAGACAGAGTCTCAGCTTTAATGTTTACATGAGACGATAAGGAGAGGTCAGCCATGGTGCAGCCCAAGAGGATTACAGAGCGAAAGAGAGAAGGGAGAATGAGAGAAAGGCAGAAGGAGAGGGAAAGAAAAAGAGAGCGAGAGAGAGGGAGAGTAAAATAGGTTTCATGCAGTATAGGCCACTGAAATCAGTACACCAGATGCCATCCTTGGAGCCTCTGAAGTTTCTTATGCTGATATACAGTGTCTTCAGAAAATATGCATACCCCTTAATCTTGTTGTGTTACAGCCTGAATTCAAAATATATTATAACGTTTTCACCCATCCACAAACAATACAAATTCATCCTTCACTTTTGGCAGCAATTACAGCTAGGCAGAGTTCGTCTTCTAGGCAGAGTTCCTCTGTCTTGTGTTCTTTTGCCCACATTAATTGGGCAAAAGTGGGGGAGTGGGCCCGGTTCCTTTCCTGGGCGAGTACGCCAAGAAACCACTTGGGGCAATTCTCCACCAGTAAACTCTCGTCAACAACTCTCCTCAAACTACCGGATCTCCCCATCCTTTCATGTCACCCTCCTCAGGTCGGTGGTTCCTGGTCCCTGGTCCCCTGGTGGATGCCGTCCCCCGCGACACCCCTCCACCGACCCTGGACATTGAGGTGACCCCCATCTAATCCATTATCTCCCTCCTGGATTCACAATGTCGTGGGGGTCGGATCCAGTACCTGGTGGACTGGTAGGGGTAAGGTCCTGAGGAGCACTCTTTGGTCCCGGTGGCAGTCATCCTGGACCCAAACATCATCCGGAATCTATACTGTCCGGACTGGCCCGCTCCTCACCCTCTGGGCCGTCCTCCTGCTGCTGGAGCCGCTCGTGGGGGGGATACAGTCACACCTACTCCCGCTCTATTTCTCTAGTGCTTGGCGACGCCGGTCTACTTAACCCTGGCCCTGGCAACAATCAATACACACACCTGCTCCCCGTCAGTACGCACACCTGGTCATCATTATCTCCTTAACCTCTTGCTTCTACGTGGCACGCAGGCGTCCCATCTAGAGCTCTGGAAATGCAAATGCACTACGCTAAATGCTAATAGTATTAGTTAAAACTCAAACGTTCATTAAAATACACATGCAGGGTATTGAATTAAAGCTACACTCGTTGTGAATCCAGGCAACAAGTCAGATTTCTAAAATGTTTTACGGCGAAAACATAGCACATATTTATGTCAAACCACCACCGCAGACATAGCTCATTAGCATAGCCAAGTAGGAAAAAATATGCAATCAACAAACGCAGGATTTAAAAAAAAATCATTTCACTAACCTTTTGAAATCTTCATCAGATGACAGTAATATAACATGTTACACAGTACATTCATTTTTTTTCTCAATAATCTGCAATATATATCCATAAATCTCTGTTTACAATGACGCATCATTCAAAAAATGCTACTAAAATGTCAGGAGAAATTAAATAGCTCCGGCAGATAACATCAGCTAACAAGGAATACACATCATAAACTTTGACTAAATATGCATGTTTTACATATGTATAGGAAGATACACTTCTTCTAAATGCAAACGCTGTGTTACATTTATTTTTAACGTTACAGTTTGTGTTTACTAGGCTATACTAGGAGTCGGCGCTCCAAATGTATCATTATGCCTCCTACATCTTGGAGTCGACAGAAACCCAAAATTAACATAAATATTCCCTTACCTTTGCTGTTCTTCCATCAAAAGACCTGGAAGGGATTATACTTACCAAAACAGCGTTTAGTTTTCAAGTCTGCGTCTTTTGGTTCTCAAAATAGCCACTTTTCGGTCGAAATGTAGGCAAAATTCAAGTGGATGCGCACCAAAACGTCGAAATTATATATTATATGTCGAGTAAACTTGTCAAACTATGTTCATAATTAAGCTTTAACATGTTATAAAGGTGTACAGCAATTGTGAGGACGAAGCGAAACACACACGTCTTGTAATTGATCCTGAAGAAAGGAGAGAGCGGGAGCAGAGCGCGCATAAACGTACACTTTTTTTCGCGTGACCGAGACCTTTCGGCACGCTCAACGTCTCGTGAGCGCACGATTCACACAATGAGAAGCCCCATTGAAAGCAGGCTTCGCGCTGAACACGTAGGAACTGTTCCCAGAGCGGTAGTTGTTTGGGAAGGCGTTTAAGATGACGTCAAAGTTGGGCCAACTTTTTCCATGACAAGAGAGATTTTGGGAGAATGCATGCCCTGAGACTTCCTGAGACAAAATTTAAACGGTTTTAATATTTTTTATATGCATATATTAGCAACTTTTGACAAAAATGTATCCTGTTTTATATGGGTACCCAATTCCTCCATTAGGGGCAGTAAACAGGGCTAGGCTTAAGAGGTTAATTACTTTGCTTTTATGTAGCCCTCAGTGGAAAGCAGTCACTAGGTAGTATTGTTTTGATTCTGTATTCTTCTCTTGTTTTGTTTATCTGCATTTATCATTATTAAACCCACCTTCTGAACTTGCTTCGTGTCTCCCGGCATATTACGTTACAGTGGTTCAAATCTTGCGACCCCCGAGCATGCACATGCTCGCAAGCACATGTGATGCAGTTTTACTCCTTCATTTTGAGCTGAAATGTATTCATGTAAACAGTCAATATGATAAATATCATCCTGACCAACTTGCCCTCTAAATACACCTCATCACTGTCAAAAGCTCCCCAAATCACTTTTGCGAGCATGCCTTTCTAATCGACCTGGCCCAGGTATCCTGGAAGGATATTGACCTCATCCTGTCAGTAGAGGACACCTGGTTGTTCTTTAAAAGTGCTTTAAAAGTGGCATCATAAATAAGAATGTCCCCTTCAAAACATGTAGAACTAAGAACAGATATAGCCCTTGGATCACTCCAGACTTGACTGCCCTTGACTAGCACTAGAATTGAATAGTCCCTTTTCAGGAAAGTCAGGAAACAATACATACAGTCAGATAGGAAAGCGAAGGCTAGCTTTTTCAACATTTTCAAAATTTGCATCCTGCACTTCCAAGGTTTTGGGACACTGTAAAGTGCATGGAGAACAAGAATACCTTCTCCCAGCTGCCCACTGCACTGAGACTAGGAAACACTGATAAATCCACGATAATCGAGAATTTCAAAAGCATTTATCTACGGCTGGCCCTGCTTTCCACCTGGTTACCCCAAGCCCGGCCAACAGCTCTGCACCCCCCCGCAGCAACTGGCCCACGCCCCCCCCCCTGCTTCTCCTTCACCCAAATCCAGACAGCTGATGTTCTAAAAGAGCTGCAAAATCTGGATCTCTACAAATCAGCTGGGCTAGACAAACTGGACCCTCTTTTCCTAAAATGATCCGCCGCCATTGTTCCAATCCTGTCTGTTCAACTGCTCTTTCGTATCGTCTGAGATTCCTAAAGATTGGAAAAATATAGCATTCACAAAAAGCATAAATAGAGAAAATTAATCACTAACCTTGAATTATCTTCATCAGGTGACACTCATAGGACTTCATGTTACACAATACATGCATGTTTTGTTTGATAAAGTTCATATAAAAAAATCTGAGTTTACATTGACGCGTTAGATTCACTAGTTCCAAAACCATCACGTGATTTTGCATAGCCACATCGTTTCAACAGAAATACTCATCATAAATGAAGATGATAATAAAAGTTATACACGTGGAATTATAGATATACCTCTCCTTAATGCAACCGCTGTTTCAGATTTCAAAAAAGTTTACGGAAAAAGCAACCCTTGCAATAATCTGAGACGGCGCTCAGAACAGTAGCCAAAATTAGCCTCCATGTTGGAGTCAACAGAAAGCAGAAAATACATAAATGTTTCCTTACCTTTGATGAACTTCATCAGAATGCAGTCCTAGAAATCCCAGGTCCACAATAAATGCTTGATTTGTTCGAAAATGTCCGTTATTTATGTCCAATTAGCTACTTTGGCTGGCGCGTTTGGTAAACAATTCCAAAGTCACACAAAGCGCGTCCACTATAATGTGACGAAATGTCCAAAGGTTCCGTAACAGTCAGTAGAAACATTTCAAACGATGTACTGAATCAATCTTTAGAATGTTGTTTCCATATATCTTGAATAACGTTCCAACCGGAGAATTAGAATTACTTCAGATGAGCGTTGGAACGCAAGTACTTCCCATGTGAACGCGCCTGGTGAAAGCATGTCAATCGACCCCCCTTCACATTGGAATCATCAGACAAAGTTCTATTGACTGCTGACATCTAGTGGTAGGCGTAGGAAGTGAAAACTCATCCATATCTCGCTGTAATTTCAATGAGACCTTGGTTGAAAATCTGCCACCTCCAGATAAAAAACAAGAAGTGAAATTGGAACGAATTTCAAAAATCACTGAAGTTGTAGACTTATCTGGTTAACCTATCTGGTTAACCTCTTTCAGCTAGGGGGCACTATTTTTTTTAAATAACGCTCCCAAAGTAAATGGCCTATTTCTCAGGCCCATATGCTCGAATAAATGTATAATTGACAGATTAGGATAGAAAACTCTAAAGTTTCCAAAACTGTCAAAATATTGTCTGTGAGTATAACATAACTGATATTGCAGGCGAAAACCTGAGGAAAATCAAACCAGGAAGTGGCTTCTATTTTGAAAGCTCCATGTTCCATAGCCTGCCTTCGCTCCATTTAAAGGGATATCAACCAGATTCCTTTCCCTATAGCTTCCTCAGGGTGTCAACAGTCTTTAGACATAGTTTCAGGCTTTTATTTTGAAAAATGAGCAAGAAAGATAACATTGCGTCAGTGGATAGCTGGGTGTTCACATGAGTTTTTCTTGGGGCAGCCATTGTCTCTCCCTCACCTACTGAAAAAGAGACAGTGCCGGTTGATATATTACCGATTATATATTTTAAAAACAACCTGAGGATTGATTATTATAAAAATGTTGACATGTTTCTGTGGACATTACGGATACTATTGGTAATTTTCATTTGCGTTGTCGTGACCGCTCGAGCCTGTGGATTTCTGAACATAACGTGCCAAACAATCGGAGGTATTTTGGATATAAAAATTATCTTTATGGAACAAAAGGAACATTTATTGTTTAACTGGGAGTCTTGAGTGAAAACATACGAAGATCAAAGGTAAGTGATTAATTGTATTTGTACTTTGATGCTAGTTGTTCATAATGTTTTGTCTAGTGACCGATAAACTTACACAGACGCTTGGACTGCTTTCGCTGTAAAGCATATTTTCGAAATCTGACACAACAAGTGGATTAACAAAAAGTTATGCTGGGTTGTGCTATATTGCACTTGTGATTTCATAAATATTTTTTGTATTTTTTTAAAATATTGCACTCTGCAATTCAGTGGTTGTTGATGAAAATGATCCTGCTAATGGGATGGGTTGCGTCAAGAAGTTAGACAAAGGTGATATTTTTTAAAGAAATAGAGGCAGGATACCTTTCCACATGATTAAGCATGTATTTAATGTTGCAAAAAATTACATTAACTAACTTTCGACCAAATGACCCGTTGCCAGCCTTTTTTCTTGGTAGGGCAGTACGTTAGTGACCAGATCGAATAAGCAAAGGTATGAATATAAAATACAAATGGTAGGCCATATCTTGCGTATTAACCAATTGACACATGCCAAAACACGGGTGTGATCATTGTACAGTGGTCCCTGCAGTGTACGCTCAAACCGGTGTGATTAGAACGCTTATTTAAAATGTTCAGTTTCGATTGATCAACATTTGTTACTTTTACAGAAACATTTTACACAAACACAGTCCTTACAACGTTATGTCCTGAATGTGAACAGTTTATTTTTGGAGGCAATTTCCTGACATTCATAGAAGTGGTGACAGCATAACACAACCATCCAAACCAGAAATTGGCTACATTAGTCCTAGCAATAACTGAGGAAATATTGACCTAACACATTCAAAATCATATTTAGCTAACTCTCGGCTGACAGAAATCATAAAAAGATTATTTACAATTCATCACATCACTGGTGGGCTCTCCATTGATCAAAATAATTTAGTAAAACAGTTTCTAAAAATCTAAAGTAATCTGACTATGGGTAGATTGTGCGCGCCACCATTTATGTTTTTTCGGGTCAAACAAAGATAAGAAGATGAGACAAGATGAGTTTGGTCTGTTATGGCACAGGGAGATGGTGGAAGCAGAAGTGTTGTTTGAAGCTGAAAGCACATCGAGAACAGTTAGCGACAAAGATAAGTGGACAACAGTGAGGTCCAAGAATGGAACAAAAAGGGCTACAATTGTTGTGGAAAATTAGTCTGATGAATCTTTGCTTTTTGTAGTACATTTTTTGGATAAGGATGTTTATTTACAAAACCCTTTTCATGTCATGATTTTGGTGAAGGCTTTGGGAAAAATGGATGCAGTTAAAGTAACCAGGAGTGGTATGGTGTTGATACCATGTATCTAAAGAACAAAAGGAGTGTGCATTGTGGCTTATGAAATTATCAACCCAAGAAGTGGACAACTTTGATTTTCGGAGCAGGGCACCTTTTATTTTTTATTTATTTTACCTTTATTTAACTAGACAAGTCAGTTAAGAACAAATTCTTATTTTCAATGACGGCCTAGGAACAGTGGGTTAACTGCCTGTTCAGCAGCAGAAAGACAGATTTGTAACCTTGTCAGCTCGGGGGTTTGAACTTGCAACCTTCCGGTTACTAGTCCAACACTAACCACTCGGCTACCCAGTCGCCCTGTAAAAGGTGTTATTTCTGGCTTCCCGTTGGACATTGATATTCAATATCTTAGGCTAAAAATTAGAGTAGTTAATGTAAGTCGCTTGACCCGTATGGAGAATGGGATATAGGAACAATGTTTATCTGTATTATTGATCTTTGATGAGTATTGCCCTGTTAGGCTGAAAGAGGTCGAGGTGTCAAGGATCAGGGCTGTATAGCAAATCTCCTATGTGGAGGCGGTGAAGAGAGTTGAAGGGGCAAGAGGCCACAATTCTGAAGAAGATATGGCGGTGCATGCACCACAAACAGTTGCAAATGTTTTAGTGATCAGTCAAGTGATCTGGATACACTTACTGTTAAGGTGGATTTTGTAGCCTTTATAGCCACAGTTATGAATTGTACTGCACAAGTGTCCCAAAAGCTGGACATCATTATATCTGCAGCCGAAAAGTTTTTGCAAGGACTGTCGCCAGGAAATGTCCCATTATCAAAGGATCCTTCTGAGCCTGTGGAGGTGATATGAGAATTATGTTCTCAAGGTACATAACCCAATTTAATTATATTACTCAGTCTGCAAACCAGAATTTGTAAGATCCTGGTCGAATGAAACAGATGGAGGCCCAGCTAAAATAGTCAAAAAGGTTTATTCTCGGGAACGTTCTAAAGTCAAGAATACATTCATTTTATAGCTGCGCACATACTTCCACACAAACAGAAGATATCCTATGCACATACTGTCTCACTATCCAGCCGACAGAGATCAGGGAGACCTTGACCTTGGGAAGTACTCCCCGTTCTCTCCCAAATCACTCGTCAGGTCGGCGCCGAATTTTGCTCAGACAGTCTGTTTAAGATACCATAAAGACATAAACATTAGCTATATTGTTTTACCCGAATTCTAGAACTACACATTATTGATTATAATTTTATACATTCTAATCGTCCATACAATTTTATGGTTTCAGGGTAGAATATTCTAATCATTCAATGAACAGATAAATCCCATTAACAGTAGGGACCTGATTAAAAGCAGGCTGATTTAGTTTTAACATTTCATTATTCATAGTTTGTACAGAATTGTATTTATATATTTTAAAAATGTTATACCAAAGATGAAGAAGAAATTTGGTCTGTTTGCAGTATGCATGTTGAAGGGTGTCATCTACCATCAATCACTATCCTTCAGTCACTTCCAGAATTTTACTCGAATGATGAGTTAACCATCCCTCACCTAATTTTGTTATAACACTTTGGTCTGACAGACGTTAACATGACACGCAGAATGATTTGTATAATGTCAACAAACATAGTGCCACACATAGCTGGCAAAGGGCTTAGCATTAGATCATCATAATCAGTACAATCTCAAAAAAGTACTTTACACACATCATACAGTATGTGTCAAATACAATCTATGCAAGAATCTGAATGCATGATTTGTACCCTGTACTTGAAAATGTGAATAAAACTGAACATATATTATGGTCCATACATACGGTGTACTACAGTAGAAACAACAACACGATAAACCGAAAATAAGGCACTTACTTTGATTGGAACGCACACATGTCCAAAGTTATTATTTGTAAAGAAAACAATGCAAGAGCCTGAAAGAAAATGTGCCAGGGGGAAAAAGTTTGTGCTAGACTGTGCAAATGTGTCACACCCTGGCCATAGAGAGGCTTTTAATTCTCTATTTTCGTTACACCAGGGTGCGACTAGGGTGGGCATTCTATGTTCAGTTTCTATGTTTTGTATTTCTTTGTTGTTTGGCCGTGTGGTTCTCAATCAGAGGCAGCTGTCTATCATTGTCTCTGATTGAGAACAATACTTAGGTAGCTTTTTCCCACATGGGTTTGTGGGTAGTTGATTCCTGTTTAGTACCTTTCAGGACTGTTTTGGTTATTCCCTGTTTGTATTTAGTGTCAATAAACAAACATGAACACGTATCACCTTTGGTCCTCACCCTCTTCCACCAAAAGCTGTTACAAAAGGTCTGTATATCTGTGCAAATTTTCCATGTGAAGTTAAGCCTGGGAATTTGGGGAATTCTGCTTAAATTCATCAAAAAAAGTTAGCTTTTAACAGTGAACCTTTTTTTGTGGAATACACAAGGCAATTCTAGGTCTTCCAATCTTCTTCTGGATCATCCAAATGCTCTCTAGCAAACTTCAGACGGGCCTGGACATGTGTCCCCCTGCTTAAGCCAGTACGTCTGGCACTGCAGGATTTGAGTCCCTGGCGACGTAGTGTGTTACTGATGGTAGGCTTTGTTACTTTGGTCCCAGCTCTCTGCAGGTCATTCACTAGGTCCCCCTGTGTGGTTCTGGCATTTTTGCTCACCGTTCGTGTGATCATTTTAACCCCACGGGGTGAGATCTTGCATGGAGCCCCAGATCGAGGGAGATTATCAGTGGTCTTGTATGTCTTCCATTTCCTAATAATTGCTCCCACAGTTGATTTCTTCAAACCACGCTGCTTACCTACTGCAGATTCAGTCTTCCCAGTCTGTTGCAGGCCTACAATTTTGTTTCTGGTGTCCTTTGACAGCTCTTTGGTCTTGGCCATAGTGGAGTTTGGAGTGTGACTGTTTGAAGTTGTGGACAGGTGTCTTTTATACTGATAACAAGTTCAAACAGGTGCCATTAATACAGGTAATGAGTGGAGGACAGAGGAGCCTCTTAAAGAAGAAGTTATAGGTCTGTGAGAAATCTTGCTTGTTTGTAGGTGACCAAATACTTATTTTCCACCATAATTTGCAAATAAATTCATTAAAAATCCTACAATGTGATTTTCGATTATTTTTTTCTCTCATTGTGTCTGTCATAGTTGAAGTGTACCTATGATGAAAATTACAGGCCTCATCTTTTTAAGTACGAGAACTTGCACAATTGGTGGCTGACTAAATACAATTCCATATACAGTGGGGCAAAAAAGTATTATTTTCTAATCATTACAGGAAAATGTCATGGCCACTATCTAATGTGTGGAGACATTTCACTGCATCTAATGTAGAAGGAAATGCTGTGTACATTTGCAAATACTGTGCCAAATCATAATTGAAGAATGCAACAAAGATGCGGAATCATCTGGCCAAATGCATGTTCCCTCAGTGCTTACAACAAGCAACCCCTGACAAAAATCCCTCTACCTCTGAGGTGAAAATTATGAATCCGACACCTTATTGATAGCAACAGCTAATGGTCCTCCTGAAATCAGAAGTTTTTTTGACTCACTTGAGGAACGTAGTCAGAGAAATGCTGATGAATGGCTTGCTTGAGCTGTGTATACAACTGGTTCACCTCTGCTGCTCACAGGCAATGTGTATTGGAAGATATTTGTTCTTCACCCAGCATACACCCCTCCAAACAGACATGATTTATCTACTCGTTTGCTGGATGCAGAGTTCAAGTGAAGGTCAAGCAAGTCATAGATAAAGCAGACTGTATTGCAATCATCTCTGATGGGTGGTTGACTGTTCGTGGGCAAGGAATAATTAACTACATCTCCACCACTCAACCAGTATTCTACAAGTGCACAGACACGAGACAACAGACACACCGGTCTCTACATTGCAGATTAGCTGAAGGCAGTCATCAATGACCTTGGACCACAGAAGGTATTTGCACTGGTGACAGACAATGCTGTGAACATGAAGGCTGCTTGGTCTAAAGTGGAGGAGTCTTACATTCACATACATTCAAACCCATTGGCTGTGCTGCTCATGCATTGAATCTGCTCCTCAAGGACATCTTGGCACTGAAAACAATGGATTCACTCTACAAGATACCTAACTATTTCCTTGGCTATGTGACGGGCCATCAAGTTATAGTAGCAATCTACCTCACCAAGCAAAGTGAGAAGAATAAGAGCACCACATTGAAGCTGCCCAGCAACACCTATTGGAGTGGCATTGTCATCATGTCTGACAGCCTCCTGGAGGGGAAGGAGTCTCTCCAAAAAATGGCCATATCAGTCTGCCGACCTGGACAGCCCCATCAACAGGATTGTCCTGGATGATGTATTTTGGGAGACAATGGTAAGCAGCCTGAAACTCCTGAAACCTATAGTGGTAGCAATTGCACAGATTTAGGGAGACAATGCCATCCTGTCTGATGTTCAGACTCTGCGTGCAGATGTAAGAGAAGAAATTTGTACTTCCCTGCCCACTTCACTGTTGCTCCAAGCAGAGGAAACTGCAGTTCTGAAATACATCAAAAAGCGTGAAGACTTCTGCCTGAAGCCCATACATGCCGCAGCGTATATGTTGGACCCCAAGTATGCTGGCAAGAGCACCCTGTCTGGTGCAGAGATCAACATGGCCTATGGTGTCATCATTAAAGTGTCTCGCCACCTTAGCCTGGATGAGGGCAAGGTTCTTGGCAGTCTGGCAAATTACACTTCCAAGAAAGGGCTTTGGGATGGAGATGCAATATCGTGCCAACATATCTCATCTCATCAGTCGTGCCAACATATTTCATCAGCCACCTGGTGGAAGGGACTTTGTGGATCTGAAGCTCTTTCCCCTGTTTCCTCCATCCTCCAAATCCCACCAACATCAGCCGCCTCCGAGCGCAACTGGTCCTTGTTTGGGAACACACACACCAAAGCACGCAACAGGCTGACCAATACAAGGGTTGAAAAATTGGTGGCCATCTTGACAAATTTGAGAAATTTTGAGCCTGACAATGAGCCATCCTCAACAAGGTTGGAAAGTGACAGTGAAGATGAGACAGTCTGATGTTCAAGAGGTGGACATTGAGTAGATCCAGGGAGAATACATGACAGCTTGAGAGGAAGACAACCAAAGCTTTAGTTTCTAGACTAAATAATTTTATATGTTGAAAACGTTTTTGGGAGATGTGATGGATCTTTGGTGATCATTCAAGATCCCCTTTATTTTGTTGGTCAGTGAAATCATCCCATGTGAAGAGTCAACTCATTTAATTAAAGTTCAATTCGTAACTAAATAGTTTTATTTTATTTCTATTGGAAGGATTTAATCATTTGGAATTATGTCTACTTTATTATTATTATAAGGTAAACGTTTTATATTTCTGTGTTTGTCTCCATTGTCACGCCTTGGTCATTGTATTTTGTGTTTTTGTTATATGTTTGGTCAGGCCAGGGTGTGACATGGGTTTATGTGTTGGGTTCGTATTGGGGTTTTATTGGCATTGGGATTGTGTATGATTAGGGGTGTGTCTAGTTAGGCTTGGCTGCCTGAGGCGGTTCTCAATTGGAGTCAGGTGTTTCTCGTTGTCTCGGATTGGGAACCGTATTTAGGTAGCCTGAGTTCGCTTTGTATTTTGTGGGTGTTTGTACCTGTCTCTGTGTTGTAGTCACCAGATAGGCTGTAATTAGTTTCACGTTCCGTTCTGTTGTTTTTGTATTCAGTTTCAGTTATTTCATGTACCGCGATTCTTTCATTAAAGTCATGAGTAACCTACACGCTGCATTTCGGTCCGACTCTCTTCCTCTAACAGACGAACGCCGTTACCGAAACACCCACCTCTCACGGACCGAGCAGCGTGTAACTGGCAATGACGTAGATAACTGGTAGGAGCTAAAGGAGGACGTTATGGAAGGTAAAGGCATGGAGTATACGATGTGGGAAGAAATCGACAGGTGGGCGGCCGACCCAGAGAGAGTGCAGGCGCCCGCCTGGGATTCGCTTCAGCAGTGCGAAGAGGGCTATAGCCGAATGGAGTCTAAAAGGAAAACACGGCAACGCAGAGCGAAAACCGAAAGTAACCCCTAAATATTTATTGGGGGAGAGCGCAGAGAGAGAGTGGCTGAGTCAGGAGTCAGACCTGAGCCTACTCTCCCTGTTAATTGTGAGGAGCAGCAATATAAGGACTTCTGGTCTTGGGAGATGATATTAGACGGAAAAGGACCCTGGGCGCAGCTGGGAGAATATCGCCGTCCCAAGGAAGAAATAGATGCGGCTAAAGCGGAGAGGCGCTGGTATGAGGAGGCAGCACGTCGACGCGGTTGGAAGCCGGAAAAGCAGCCCCCAAAAATTATTGGGGGGGGGGCTAGAAGGGAGAATAGTTATGCCAGGTAGGAGACCTGCGCAAACTCCCTATGCTCACCGTTGGGCTAGAGAGACCGGGCAGGCACCGTGTTATGCTATGGAGCGCACGGTGTTTCCAGTGCGGGTGCAGAGCCAGGTGCGGCACATACCAGCCCTTCCTATTGGCCGGGCTAGAGTGGGCATCGAGCCAGGTAAGCTTGGGCAGGCTCGGTGCTCAAGAGCTCCAGTGCGCCTGCACGGTCCGGTCTATCCAGAGCCACCTCTACACACCAGTCCTCCGGTAGCAGCTCCCTGCACCAGGCTTCCTGTGCGTGTCCTCGATCCAGTACCACCAGTTCCAGCACCACGCACCAGGCCTCCAGTGCGCCTCGCCTGTTTAGCGCAGCCAGAGCTTTTCTCCTCTCCTGCGCTGCCGGAGTCTCCCGTCTGCCCAGCGCCACCAGTGCTCCCAGTCTGCCCAGCGCCGCCAGTGCTCCCAGTCTGCCCAGCACCGCCAGTGCTCCCAGTCTGCCCAGCGCCGCCAGTGCTCCCAGTCTGCCCAGTGCTCCCAGTCTGCCCAGCGCCGCCAGTGCTCCCAGTCTGCCCAGCGCCGCCAGACAACCAGTCTCTTCCAGATCTGCCAGACAACCAGTCTCTTCCAGATCTGCTTGTCAACCTGAATCTTCCAGTTCCGCCAGCCAGCCAGGATTTACCGGAGCCTACTACCTGCCTGAGCCTCCTCTCAGTACTGGGCTTCCTCTCAGTACTGGGCTTCCCTCAGTACTGGGCTTCCCCTCAGTACTGGGCTTCCCCTCAGTACTGGGCTTCCCCTCAGTACTGGGCTTCCCCTCAGTACTGGGCTTCCCCTCAGTACTGGGCTTCCCCTCAGTACTGGGCTTCCCCTAAGTACCGGGCTTCCCCTCAGTCCCGGGCTGCTTCTGTCCCGAGCTGCCCCTCTGTCCCGAGCTGCCCCTCTGTCCCGAGCCGCCCCTCTGTCCCGAGCCGCCCCTCTGTCCCGAGCCGCCCCTCTGTCCCAAGCTGCTCCTCAGTTATGTGGGGATCTGGGTGAGGACTATTAGGCCATGGTCAGCGGAGAGGGTGGATTATCCCAGGACGCGAAGGGGAGGAACAAGGACATTAATGGAGTGGGGTCCACGTCCCGAGCCAGATCCGCCACCATGGACAGACGCCCCCAGACCCTCCCTATGCTCTTGAGGTGCGTCCGGGAGTCCGCACCTTAGGGGGGGGTTCTGTCACGCCTTGGTCATTGTATTTTGTGTTTTTGTTATATGTTTGGTCAGGCCAGGGTGTGACATGGGTTTATGTGTTGGGTTCGTATTGGGGTTTTATTAGCATTGGGATTGTGTATGATTAGGGGTGTGTCTAGTTAGGCTTGGCTGCCTGAGGCGGTTCTCAATTGGAGTCAGGTGTTTCTCGTTGTCTCGGATTGGGAACCGTATTTAGGTAGCCTGAGTTCGCTTTGTATTTTGTGGGTGTTTGTACCTGTCTCTGTGTTGTAGTCACCAGATAGGCTGTAATTAGTTTCACGTTCCATTCTGTTGTTTTTGTATTCAGTTTCAGTTATTTCATGTTCCGCGATTCTTTCATTAAAGTCATGAGTAACCTACACGCTGCATTTCGGTCAGACTCTCTTCTTTCAACAGACAAACACCGTTACATCCATATTATATCCAATGTAAAAAATATCTACATTTAAATGGTATTAATGTTAATTCCCATGGAAAGTTTCCACCTGAACATTCCCCAAAATGATGCAACCCTACTCATGTGTGAAAAGGTAAGAGCATGAATTTAAAAAAATTCCCCCATTCAGTTTCACACTCGCAACCCACCCAAAACCGTTTCACTGTTCTACTGTAGTTCACCCGACCTGTGTTGATTGACAGTTTTCTGGTCCAATCAGAAGGCTAAGTGTGCGTTTTCACCACAGATCTTTTTTTATATGTACAAACTTTTGTCAGGAATGTGGCATCTGCAAAGGACATGAACTGAACGAAGCTAGTCAATCAAGCAACTCTAGCCCAGACGGAGTTTCTTTGCAGCCTCCGGTTTCATTTCCAAAATAAAAGTCTAGAACTTGTTTTAGAATGGTATTGGTTGACGAGGTTTTACCAGTAATGGCGTAGAATATTTACATTTACATTTAAGTCATTTAGCAGACGCTCTTATCCAGAGCGACTTACAAATTGGTGCATTCACCTTATGACATCCAGTGGGACAGTCACTTAACAATAGTGCATCTAAAACTTAGGGGGGGGGGTGAGAGGGATTACTTATCCTATCCTAGGTATTCCTTAAAGAGGTGGGGTTTCATATGCTTGGGCCTTCAGCAAATGACTTGTGATTCTATAAAAGACACAGAAGAGCCTTGTCTAGAATAACCACCTGAGCTTTAAACCTCTCCAGCCGATGCTTGGCATGGTGATCTTAAGTTTGTGTGCGGCTGTTCGGACATGAAAACCCATTTCATGAAACACCCTATGAACAGTTCTTGTGCTGATGTTGCTTCCAGAGGCAGTTTAGAACTCCTAGATGTTTCCACTTCACAATAACAACACTTACAGTTGACCGGTCCAGCTCTACTAGTGCAAAAATTCGACGAACTGACTTGTGATAGGACTTGACCGTCCTATGACGGTCCCACGTTGAAAGTCACTGAGCTCTTCAGTAAGGCCATTTGACTGCCAATGTTTGTCAATGGAGATTGCATGGCTGTGTGCACAATTTCATACACCTGTCAGCAACGGGTGTGGCGGAAATAGCCGAATCCACTCATTTGAAGGGGTGTCCACATACTTGTGTATTTTTAGTGTATATTTATAGGCAGCTATGTAAACTCTAACATGATTTATCTTGTAGTATATGTCGTTCAATCGGTTATATTCATGTTTGTCTTCTCCTAATGCCTCTGGGAAAGTCATCAAATGTATATGATTAAGTTACTAAATGTGGGTAATCCAAAATTACAATTTTGGATAGGTAACTGTAACCGATTAAATTTAGATAGTGTAAACAGGATACTGAGTGTACAAAACATTAGCAACACTTTCTCTTTCCATGACATAGACTGACAAGGTGAATGCAAAGTGAATGCTATGATCCCCTATTGATGTCACCTGTTAAATCCAGTTCAATCAGAGTAGATGAAGGGGAGGAGACAGGTTAAGGAAGGATTTATAAGCTTTGAGACAATTATTGTGTATGTGTGCAATTCCGAGGGTGAATGGGCAAGACAAAAGATTGAAGTGCCTTTGAACTGGGTATGGTTTGAGTGTGTCAAGACCTGCAATGCTGCTGAGTTTTTCACGCACAACCATTTCCCTTGTGTATCAAGAATGGTCCACCACCAAAAGGACATCCAGCCAATTTGACACAACTTTGGGAAGCATTGAAGTCAACATAGGCTAGCATCCCCGTGGAATGCTTTCGACACCTGGTAGAGTCCATGCCCCGACGAATTGAGGATGTTCTGAGGGCAAAATGTGGTGCCACTCAATAATAGGAAGGGGTTCATAATTCATAATGTTTTGTACATTCATGTGAAGGCATGGGGAATGTACTTCCTACATCCAAATGGCCAGTGATAAACAGATTATTTTTTTATGAGTACGGTTGCTACTAATAAAGTTTGGATTAAAATCCTGCTATACATTGTAGGTTCATTGACAGGCATGCAACCAATTTACCCATGACACAGCCTCTGTTGAGCTATGGGTTACTATCATCAATATGGTAAAATAACTGTGTAGGTTCACCCTCCTGGCCTGGATTGGAAGTCATATTATTTCTTTGTAATTTTGTGAAGGCGGATGTGTTTACCCTTCAGCTCTCTATACCCCACCAAGCAGGTGGGAGGAACACAGAACATAGTCAGCAGGGTCTGAAAGACAGGAACAAACATTACTATCAGACAAACCCGACAACTTTCTACATGACACCAGGAGGTAAGGAGAGCAAAATTTACATATTTTCTGAAAATGGCCACAGGCAGTTTGTTTTAATGCCACATCTCCTTGTTTTGCATACGGTGCCTTATGACTCGCTATCTCAGCCTTGACTTGTTAAAAAGTAAATCTTCATTATCGCATGGATTTTATCACTGAATATAAAAACTAAATCTAGTAAAACAAACATGACGAGGAAGATATGGGCTCAATTCAACCCAACACGCATACTGTTTTTTCCCTTCAAAGTAACAAGTTGAAATGGTGAAATGCTATGTTTTCTCTGAGTAATTAACTTACGCTATTGCCTGACGAAGATGAGTACATTTTGATCTCTGTACTTATGGAGGGAGACTTTTGCTTTATCTGTGTTTCTTCCAGACATCATTGTTTACCTGGAATACATCGCCACACAACATTAGGGATGGACCAACTGGTCCCCTACTTGAATTTTGGGAAGCTTTCTCAGTCAATGTATTTACTCCAAAGGCACCTGCAGAACAGATTATTGAATGTGTGCCTTGGGCTAACAAACAAGTATACAAAACATTAAGAACATGCTCTTTCCATGATATAGACAGACTAAGTGAAATCTATGATCCATAATTGATGTCACTTGTTAAATCCACTTCAATCAGTGTAGATGAACGGGAGAAAGGTAAAGAAGGATTTTAAGCCTTGAGACCATAGAGCCCCACAGTGGAGATTTCATAATACCCATAAAAGCTAGTGGCCAAACGGAAATGGTTCCAATCGTTTTCCCCACCATTAATTTTTCCCATAGGGGATTTTGAAACACTTAAGATAATGGCTGTATTTTGTTACCGTGATGTTTTGATAACCATGTAAATCTCTCTCGGGCAAGGTGACTTCTCAATATATTCAGCTCTATTTAAATGCTAATTTGAATCAAAACTGGACTGTGCATGAATGCCATTCAGAGGGTTAATGGGCAAGACGAAATATTGAATTGCCTTTGAAAGGGGTATGGTAGTAGCTGCCAGGCGCCTCGGTTTGTGTCAATAACTGCAACGCTGCTGGTTTTTTCACGCTCAACACTTTCCCATGAGTATCAAGAATGATTCACCACCCAGAAGACATCCAGCAAACTTGTGGGAAGCATTGGATTCAACATGAGACTGCATCCGCTGTGGAATGATTTTGACACCTTGTAGAGTCCATGCCCCTGTGAATTGAGGCTGTTCTAAGGGGAAAAGGTGGTGCAACTTTATATTAGGAAGGTGTTCCTAATGTTTGGTACACTCAGTGTATAGGCCTTCTGTTGTACAATGAGCAGAGTATTTAGGAATGGAGATACTGTATTTTGGTTCAGTGACTTCCATCGCCATCCTCACACGTTTGCTTTTGGTGTTTGATTGACAAGCAGTGGCCTTTCAGTCAGGCTGGCAGAGTGAGAGGAACCTTGATCGCACCAGTCTGAGTCCCCCCAGGAACCTGTGACACTCACCATCGGAGAGACTTCCCCCAGCCAAGGGACTTGTGACACTCTTTCTTTCAAGCACCACAAAGAGAGAAAAATGCCTCCACTGTCTGTCCATACATTAACATTCATGAGGTTTCTATTGCTTGAAAATGTTTTTATTTTTGCTGTAGATTGTAAAGAAGAGCTTAATAAATGATTGCATTCATAATTTACAAAACAAACTGCTCGTTTAATTTATTGGCATCTCACTCAAGAGTCCTGAAAACAGTGTGTCTCAAAAAATAACTAAAACTGTATCCTGGCCACAATTTAGCTACACAGACCCAACTACTATCTCTGTTACTTTGGAGACATCACATTACACATTCCAAGTCATCCTTCACCTGTTTTCTAAAAAGCATCACAAGGCCAAATCAATAGTCGATCCTTGTTGCGACCGGGTGATGTTTGCTCAGTCAATCTCTCAAAGGACAGTTGCATAACAACACTTTAACAGCAAAAATACATTCTAGAACTGGGAGCCATTCCAAACCTAGTCCTAAACTGGTATAAGCCGGCCTCACCAATAACACACTGTTAACATATAAGAATGTAAGCATAGTTCTGTTGACAGAAAGTTCTCTGACAATTCTACCAATATCATACCATGCACAATGGACAGCGACAGCCAATGATATGCTGTGTTGAATGACCACACCTGTGAATGACACACACACATTGTTCCATCTCCTCTTTTCTCTGAATTTCCTGTTGCAAAATCATAGGGGATAAAAGACACAAAGAACTGGAACAGTATCGTCTGACTCCTGGTATGTGCACCACAAGAAAACCAGCCCCGTCGCAGACCAGGACTTCTTGCTCCCAGACAGACTAAACAACTTGTTTGCTCGCTTTGACCAGGAAGATATGGGCTCAATTCAATCCAACACGCATACGTATTGTCCTCAAAGCGAGCAAACAAGTTGTTTCGTCTGTCTGAGACATACCTCTTGTGTCTGAGCATTTGAATTGCAACTCTACTTTGTCTATATACTGACGCTTAACTTGTTTGAGTGTCTTGTGGAGGGAATAGCTACACTGCTTGTATTCGGTCATGTTTCCGGTCACCTTGCCCTGGTTAAAAGCAGTGGTTCGCACTTTCAGTTTCGCGCGAATGCTGCCATCAATCCATGGTTTCTGGTTTGGGAATATTTTAATCGATGCTGTGGGTACGACATCGACGATGCACTTTCTAATGAACTCGCTCACCGAATCAGCGTATTCGTCAATGTTGTTGTTGGACGCAATGCGGAACATATCCCAATACACGTGATCGAAGCAGTCTTGAAGCGTGGAATCAGATTGGTCAGACCAGCGTTGAACAGACCTGAGCGCTGGAGCTTCTTGTTTTAGTTTCTGTCTGTAGGCTGGAAGCAACAAAATGGAGTCGGTCTGCTTTTCCGAAAGGAGGGTGGGGGAGGGCCTTATATGCGTTGCAGAAGTTAGAATAACAATGATCCAAGGTTTTACCAGCCCTGGTTGCAAAATCAATATGCTGATAGAATTTAGGGAGTCTTGTTTTCAGATTAGCCTTGTGAAAATCCCCAGCTACAATGAATGCAGCCTCAGGAAATGTGGTTTCCAGTTTACATACCGTCTAATAAAGTTTGTTCAGGGCCATCGATGTGTCTGCTGTGTCCTCTCTCCACTGGTATTCTCTGCCTTCAACCCTATTACAGGGCTGATTCACTGGCTTACTTGTGGTCGTCCATGCCGTCCCTAGGAGGGGTGCATCACTTGAGTGGGTTGAGTCACTGACGTGATCTTCCTGTCTGGGTTGGCGCCTCCCCCTTGGGTTGTGGCGTGGCGGAGATCATTGTGGGCTATATTCGGCCTCGTCTCAGGATGGTAAATTGGTGGTTGAAGATATCCCTCTAGTGGTTTGGGGGCTGTGCTTTGGCAAAGTGGATGGGGTTATATCCTGCCTGTTTGGCCCTATCTGGGGGTATCATTGGATGGGACCACAGTGTCTCCTGACCCCTCCTGTCTCAGCCTCCAGTATTTATTGCGCAGTAGTTTGTGGGGGGCCTCGGGTCAGTCTGTTATATCTGGAGTACTTCTCCTCTCTTATCCGGTGTCCTGTGTGAATTTAAGTATGCTCTCTCTTGTCTCTTTGAGGACCTGAGCCCTAGGACCATGCCTCAGGACTACCTTGCATGATGACTCCTTGCTGTCCCCAGTCCACCTGGCCATGCTGCTGCTCCAGTTTCAACTGTTCTGCCTGCGGCTATGGAACCCTGACCTGTTCACCGGACGTGCCATCTGACCCAGACCTGCTTTTTCAACTCCCTAGAGACAGCAGGAGCGGTAGGGATACTCTTAATAATCGGCTATGAAAAGCCAACTGACATTTACTCCTGAGGTGCTGACTTGTTGCACCATCGACGACTACTGTGATGATTATTATTTGACCATTCTAGTAATTTATGAACATTTGAACATCTTGGCCATGTTCTGTTATAATCTCCATCCGGCACAGCCAGAAGAGGACTGGCCACCCCTAATAGCCTGGTTCCTCTTTGGGTTTCAGCCTTTCTAGGGAGTTTTTCCTGGCCACCGTGCTTCTAAACCTGCATTGCTTGCTGTTTGGGGTTTTAGGCTGGGTTTCTGTACAGCACTTTGAGATATCAGCTGATGTAAGAAGGGATATATAAATACATTTGACTTACAGCACTTTGAGATATCAGCTGATGCAAGGGCTCCTGCTCCTGGATGAGCAGCTCCCTGAAGGCTAGCTGTGAGATGGGGGGCTGTCCACAGCTCTTAGCCATTTCCTTCTGGAGGATGAAGGAATTCACCACAGTAATTTCGATGAAATGATATAAAAATGTCTTGTACCATTTCATTGTCTTATGTAGAACATTGTAGTATCCTAACAGTGCGTCTGACAGGTCCACACCTCCCATGCTCTTGTTGTAGTCCTTTACCACAGCTGGAATTGGGACATTTTTTGTGGTCCATGCCCCGGTACCGTCCTTCACGTCGTCAGGCATGTGATCGCCACTGAAGGACTTGTGGATAGTGTGCACATGACACCTCTCTGGTATCCATCCACTTTACAAAGAGCAGGCCATCTTCATGAATCCATTGCATGGTGCCCCGCTTAGGCATGTCGTTCACCTTTGTTTTTGGAAAGCCCACTCTGTTGGTCCGAATGGTTACACAAGCCCACACATCCTGCTTCCTCAGGTCTGTAAACAGGATAGGGCTTGTGTAGAAGTTGTCCACAAACAGTTTGTAGCCCTTCTCCAGCAGTTAAAAATCCAATAACTCCATAATGGAATCATAACTCAGCCCATTAACGGTAGCAAAACTGTTTTAACCCTCATAAACAAAACAAATCCAAGTGTAGGCACACACAGAATCAGCCAAAACAAACAGTTTGTAACCCCATTTTGTTGGTCTGTTATGCATGTATTGTTTGAGGCTAATTCTGGCCTTTGAGGCTACTATGGACAGGTTCTGGGTGGGCTGAAAATAGTTCTTGAAGGCCTTAATGATGTTGGTGTAGAGGCTTGATTTTGCAGAGCCTATCAAACCTTGGTGTGTCTTTCTTCTTGTCATTCTCCCCATCGACTTCTGGGTCACTGATGTGAAGCACCCGTGAGATAGCCAGAAATCTTTTACAAGACATCACAGTGATGGGGATTGGCAGTTGATAGAAAGCTGACGTTTTCCAGTAGTCCCTCAGAGTTTTCAACTTCACCAGCCTCATGTAAATGACCAGTGAAAGGTAGCAGGAAAGGTATGACATGGAAATGGTCTTTCATACCTCTTTCTTTCCTGCCTGCTTCTTAGCACCATACTTTGTGTTAGACACCAGGGAATCAATAACAGACGAGGTGAAAAACAGTTGAAAAAAATTGAAGGGGGCTGTACTTTGCAGTCATGTCTAGTTGAGGTCCTGGCTGCCTTTTTAAACTATTTTAAAATATTGAAAAAAAAGTTCAAAATAATAATTTGATATTATTCATTAGCATGAGAATAACTCTTACCAGTCCACAATAGCATTCTCTCCGTGGAGAAACAAGCCTTCCACCTGTGAGTCAAAACCAGCCTCGCTGAAAGATTCATCTTTCTAAAGCAACTCGGTCTCGCTTTCTCTATCAACTCGGTCTCGCTTTCTCTATCAATTTCCTCTATAATCTGGACTATGTACTGGTATGCGTAACACTTGTGGCTCCGTCAAATACTATTTGCAATGGAGAATGAACTTATTTTAGGACAAGGGCTGGTCTTCTAACGTATAAACATGACATATTTCCATTTACCTCAGCTCATTGGCTATCTTCCAGGCTAGATTTCAAGATGATCAGAGGTCATTGGGCCAAAATACAGTCAATCAATGATAGACCGGTCCTACTATTGGTGCACAATGAGGTCATTGATTGGTGTCTTCAAATAGGTTTGTTTTGGTGTGTGTAATTAGCACGAATGTTTCGTCCAAAGTTGAATGAGATGGAAATCACGACGAAGACTGTGTACAAATGTTTCGTGTTAGGCTATAAAAATTGATTTTATCAAACAAAACAAACACTCACTGTGTATCTTGGACACCTGGCATTGCCACCAGAGGAAGCTCTTCAAAGGTAAGCAAGTTATTTCTTACTTTCGTGACGCTAATGCTTGGTTGGAAAATGCTAGTAATAATTTTGTGTGCTGAGCGCTGTCCTCAGATAATAGCATGCTTTTGCCGTAAAGGCTTTTTGAAATCTGACACAGAGGCTGGATTAACAAGAAGTTAAGCTTTTAACCTCTTGAAGCTAGGGGGCACTATTTTTATGTCAGGACCAGATGCTAGAATATGCATATAATTGACAGATTAGGATCGAAAACACTCTAAAATATCCAAAACAGTCAAAATATTGTCTGTGTATAACAACCGATTTTGCAGGTGAAACCCTGAGAAGCCACTTCCTGGTTTGATTTTTCTATTTTGAAAACTCCATGTTCCATAGCCTCCCATTGCTCAATTTAAAGGGATATCAACCAGATTCCTTTTCCTTTCGCTTACTCAAGGTGTCAATAGTCTTCAGACATAGTTTCAGGCTTTTATTTTGAAGAATGAGCCAGAAAGATAACATCGGGTCAGGTGGTCACATGAGTTTTGCTCGCGCAACAGAGTTTGGACAGCTATTGTTTTTCCCTCTCCTACTGATAAAGACATTTACGGTTGATAAATGATGGATTATATATTTTAAAAACAACCTGAGGATTGATTTTAAAAAACGTTTGACATGTTCCTATGGACATTACAGATATTATTTGGAATTTTTGTCTGCGTTGTCGTGACCGCTCTTTCCTTTTGATTTCTGAACATAACACACCAAACAAACGGAGGTATTTTGGAGGTATTTTGGATATAAAATCATCTTTATGGAACAAAAGGAACATTTGTTGTGTAACTGGGAGTCTCGTGAGTGAAAACATCCGAAGATCATAAAAGGAAAACAATTAATTTGATTGCTTTTCTGATTCTCGTGACCAAGCTACCTGATGCTAAGTTTACTTAACGTTTTGTCATGTGATCGATAAACTTACACAAACGCTTGGATTGCTTTCGCTGTAAAACATAATTTCAAAATCTGAGACGACAGGTGGATTAACAAAAGGCTAAGCTGTGTTTTGCAATATTGCACTTTGATTTCCTGAATATATATTTTTTTAGTAATATTATGTGAATGTGGTGCTATGTTATTCAGCGGTTGTTGATGACAATTATCCCGCTAAAGGGATGGGTAGAAGAAGTTAAAGGATGTAAGATACATGTATTTACAAGAATGTTTAACATTATGAATGTTCTATTTAGAATTTTGGTGCCGTCCCACCTACCCTAGAAAAGTTAAGCTTTATTTTGATGTATAACACATATTTTCAAGAATGTTAAATATTTGAATTTGGTATTTTAGAATTTTGCGCACTGCAATTTCACCGGATGTTGGCCAGGTCGGACGCTACCGTTCCACCTGCCCATGAGAAGTTAAAACCACAAAAAATACTTGAAATATGTGTCACTCCATATTGTATGTGTGAGTACAGAAAATCACAGAAATCACGTAGAGCACGAAACCCGCCTTAACACGCCTCAACAGGATCTATAAAAAAAAAATTTAAAACACATTTGTTTAAGAACAAATTCTTATTTACAAGGAAAGCTTACTCCTTCCTCCCCATCAGGGAATTGAACCCCGGTCTCCCGTGTGCCTGTATTTTGTAATACAGACATGGCCTCCTCTCCCTTATGTAAGGAATTAGGCACTTTCCCAGGTTTACTACAGTATGTATTGTAGGCTATGTTTACTTGTCAGACTGCACAGTAGCCTAATAAACAAATACATGTGGCTTATATCTTCAAAATTATATAAATGTGTTATTATCCAAATGTAAAAGCATATACTGTGCTGTACTGTATTTCTTCATCAGCATCTTTATGCTTTCGTTAGTAAAATAATGATAATTGATCTAGCTATGGATCCATAACAATTTACTGTGGAAATAAATATCACTGATTTACAGAAATATTGGAACAAAGTTGTCTAATGAAGGCAAACAATTTAGAATCCGCCAATCCTCTTATGATGTAGCCTACTGCTGACCTTCACGTTGTACAGTGCAATATTTTCCATTCCAACCTAACGGAAACCCTAAGGGTTTCGTTTTTCCTGGAATAGACAGACCATAATATTAATCAAATGAATTCCCATATACTATGTTATTACAAAAAAGGTTTTACATTCTCTGGTAATGCCAATTTGGAATACTTTCAAATGCTTCTCAAAGATGCCCTCTGATGGTCAAACTAGCACTAACTTGCATTAACAATTTGATAACGTGCCCCACAAGGCGTGCTGCAGTATGACACAACTTTTAAAGGAGCAACCACTGTACCAATGTTGACCATGATTACAGTAATTGCAATCATCAATCTGCGAACGCAGACCTACATTAATTAGTGGTCTTTGGGTTCCTGTGATCTGTTGACTTGTGATCTGTGCTGATCTACTGAGAAAATAGGACAGACTCTGGGAACATAATTGAATAGTTTTTTGATTATCTGATTACACCTTGAACAATGCGTGTCATGATTTGTAGAAAAGGCGTATCATGCGACTCTGTTTTGTTTGCACAATATTGAAGTAGCCGGGGCATTTATGTGGACACTGTTAGTTTATAAACACTGTAGGAATACTTTTAACTTCTAAATTGTGACAATGTTGTGTTAGGAGGTAGGTGAAGGAGTCAGGTGCAGGAGAGCAGAGATATCTGAGATGCATACTTTTAATAGGCAAGTCCACCAAATACAGCTATGGCACAATCCAAAAGTCAAACGCCCCCGATTGTCACGGCTTGCCCTTAGAGAGCCATTTTATTTCTCTATTTGGTTAGGTCAGGGTGTGATTTGGGGTGGGCATTCTATGTTGTTTGTTTCTATGTTTTGGCCAGGTATGGTTCTCAATCAAGGACAGCTGTCTATAATTGTCTCTGATTGGGAATCATACTTAGGCAGCCTTTTTTCCTTTTGGTAGTTGTGGGTAGTTGTCTTCGTTTGTGCATGTATAGCCTTACAAAGCTTCATGTTCGTTTTTGTTGTATTGTTTTGTTGGCGACATTTGCACATAAAGAAAAATGTACGCTCACCACTCTGCACCTTCGTCCATTCCTTACGACGATCGTGACATCGACAACAGAGACACCCGTTACTCACGCAAGGAAGAACAAACAAAGCTCCTAAATAACACTCTCTAATTCAATGAGTGAAACAAACAATTGGGCACAACCTCACCGAGCTGCCCAGCGCCGCCAGTGCTCCCAGTCTGCCCAGCGCCGCCAGTGCTCCCAGTCTGCCCAGCGCTGCCAGTCTGCCCAGCGCCGCCAGTCTGCCAAGCGCCGCCAGTGCTCCCAGTCTGCCCAGCGCCGCCAGTGCTCCCAGTCTGCCCAGCGCCGCCAGTCTGCCCAGCGCCGCCAGTCTGCCCAGCGCCGCCAGTCTGCCCAGCGCCGCCAGTGCTCCCAGTCTGCCCAGCGCCGCCAGTGCTCCCAGTCTGCCCAGCGCCGCCAGTCTGCCCAGTGCCGCCAGTCTGCCCAGTGCCGCCAGTGCTCCCAGTCTGCCCAGCGCCGCCAGGTCTCCCAGTCTGCCCAGCGCCGCCAGTCTGCCCAGCGCCGCCAGTGCTCCCAGTCTGCCCAGCGCCGCCAGTGCTCCCAGTCTGCCCAGCGCCGCCAGTGCTCCCAGTCTGCCCAGCGCTCCAAGTCTGCCCAGCGCCGCCAGTGATCCCAGTCTGCCCAGTGCTCCCAGTCTGCCCAGCGCCGCCAGTCTGCCCAGCGCCGCCAGTCTGCCCAGCGCCGCCAGTGCTCCCAGTCTGCCCAGCGCCGCCAGCGCCGCCAGTCTGCCCAGCGCCGCCAGTCTGCCCAGCGCCGCCAGTCTGCCCAGCGCCGCCAGTCTGCCCAGCGCCGCCAGTGCTCCCAGTCTGCCCAGCGCCGCCAGTGCTCCCAGTCTGCCCAGCGCCGCCAGTGCTCCCAGTCTGCCCAGCGCTCCAAGTCTGCCCAGCGCCGCCAGTGATCCCAGTCTGCCCAGTGCTCCCAGTCTGCCCAGCGCCGCCAGTGCTCCCAGTCTGCCCAGCACCACCAGTCAGCCCAGCGCCGCCAGACAACCAGTCTCTTCCAGATCTCCCCGACAACCAGTCTCTTCTAGATCTGCCCGACAACCAGGATTTACCGGAGCCTACTACCTGCCTGAGCTTCATCTCAGTACTGGGCTTCCTCTCAGTACCGGGCTTCCTCTCAGTACCGGGCTTCCTCTCAGTACCGGGCTTCCCCTCAGTACCGGGCTTCCCCTCAGTCCCGGGCTTCCCCTCAGTCCCGGGCTTCCCCTCAGTCCTGGGCTGCCTCTGTCCTAAGATGCCCCTTTGTCCCGAGATGCCCCTCTGTCCCGAGATGCCCCTCTGTCCCGAGCTGCTCCTCAGTTATGTGGGGATCTGGGTGAGGACTATTAGGCCATGGTCGGCGGAGAAGGTGGATTATCCCAGGACGCGAAGGGGAAGAACTAGGACATTGATGGAGTGGGGTCCACGTCCCGAGCCAGAACCGCCACCATGGACAGACGCCCACCTGGACCCTCCCTATGCTCTTGAGGTGCGTCCGGGAGTCCGCACCTTGGGGGGGGGGGGGGGGTGCTGTCACGCCTTGGTCATTGTATTTTGTGTTTTTGTTATATGTTTGGGTAGGCCAGGTTGTGACATGGGTTCATATGTTGTTTTTCGTATTGGGGTTTGTAGTATTTGGGATCGCGGCTAATTAGGGGTGTTGTAAGGCTTGGCTGCCTGAGGCGATTCTCAATTGGAGTCAGGTGTTTTATTGTCTCTGATTGGGAACCGTATTTAGGTAGCCTGAGTTCGCTTTGTATTTTGTGGGTGTTTGTACCTGTCTCTGTGTAGTAGTCACCAGATAGGCTGTAATTAGTTTCTTGTTTCGTTTGTTTTCGTATTTCTGTTATTTCATGTACCGTTTTCATTCATTAAAATCATGAGTAACCTACACGCTGCATTTCGGTCTGACTCTCTTCTTACAACAGACTAACGTCGTTACAGCAAATGAAAACAGGCCCTGGTTAAAAGTAGTGCACTGTAAAGGGAATAGGGTGCCATTTGGGATGCAGGCTGTGTAACTCAACCTCTAAATCAAATCAAATTTTATTTGTCACATACACATGGTTAGCAGATGTTAATGCGAGTGTAGCGAAATGCTTGTGCTTCTAGTTCCGACAATGCAGTAATAACCAACAAGTAATCTAGCTAACAATTCCAAAACTACTACCTTATAGACACAAGTGTAAGGGGATAAAGAATATGTACATAAAGATATATGAATGAGTGATGGTACAGAGCGGCATAGGCAAGATACAGTAGATGGTATTGAGTGCAGTATATACATATGAGATGAGTATGTAAACAAAGTGGCATAGTTAAAGTGGCTAGTGATACATGTATTACATAAGGATGCAGTCAATAATATAGAGTACATTATATATGTATGCATATGAGATGAATAATGTAGGGTAAGTAACATTATATAAGGTAGCATTGTTTAAAGTGGCTAGTGATATATTTACTAGTACAACCTCTACAGGAAGTACTCAGACTACAGGAAACTGTCTAATGAGAAACACAGTCACTGTAAGTGTAACAAAAAGATTAGGAAATTGTTGCATCCTTCTTTATAGTTTTTTAAAACCTTTTAATTCCTAGCAGTCTCTATCTTTCAGGCTTTTCCTTTGAAAAATGTCAGATTCTTGATGTGTATTGGTCCTGAGAGTGAGTTTATCAGCATGGGAAATGTGAGAGCTGAGGGTGCAGTGTAATTAGATAACCCTCAATTATATTGCTGTAATTAATTGTGTGGTGATTAGGAAATCAAGAAGGGCAAGCAGGCTCATTTTAATCAGGCTTGTTGTCAATAATATGAATCAGGTCAACCACAACGCTTCCTGTTTTATCTGAGCGTGCAAAACTTTGCACTGCCAAAACTACCACACACATACACCACACAAGTGGCCATTTACTGTAGATGCAATTAGTTGAGTATGTATGGATGGATGGATGAAATGTACGCATCTCACTACATTTCTACTGCAGACTCTGTGAAGATATGATGGCCTATCTGAAATACAAGCAGTCTCCAGAGTAATGTCTTTTTTATCACATCAGTCAAATATGGCCTCATCAAAGAATCTCATGAAATTCACTCTGGAATGCTTTGCCCTTCAAAGCATGCTGGTGTGCTGTGCCTGTACAGTTAGGCTTGTGGATATGTGTCCAAATTGATCTCACAAGTCTGTGTGTGTGTCAAAAAAAACGTAAATGTTTTACTTGACTGAGAGAACATTCAATTGGCTTCAGGTCCATTTTCAATTAATTACGCTGGGGTTTTGTCAATATTTGACATAAATAAAACCCAGACATTGAAAATTGTGTTGGTGTTCCGGTGGAAATTAATTTCCACCATTTTCCCTCTGCACACACAAGCAATGCTAATTGAAGATGTTTAATAAGAGACAAAAGCAATCAGAGCTTGTATGGCGGTAATCAGCGTTTCTCTCCATCTTTTAGCTCCTCTTCACTGACTGGCTGGCTGGCTGACTGGCTTAGGGCTCTATTCAATCTGTATCGCTGAACCAATAGAAATGTTACTTCATTTCCAATTGGACTGACATATGCAGTATTTACCGTGAATGCAGTCTCCGCTAATGTGAGAATTTTGTCTTTAAATGTTATTTACGCTGTATCGTTGAACTTCCTCAATACGGATTGAATAGAGCCATTAGCCTTGACTTCTGATCTTAGTGGAGCACAGAGAGAACAATCATTCAGTCAGAAGAGAACGATCAGAAACATACACTGACTATACAAAATATTAGGACCACCTGCTCTTTCCATGACAGACAGGTGAATCATGGTGAAAGCTATGATCCCTTATAGATGTCACTTGTAAAATTCACTTCAATCAGTGTAGATGAAGAGGAGGAAATAGGTTAAAATATCTTCGGGATAGGGGGCAGCATTTTCACTTTTGGATAAATAGCGTGCCCAAATTCAACTTCCTGCTCCTCATCCCCAGAAAATAAGATATGCATATTATTAGTAGATTTGGATAGAAAACTATGAAGTTTCTAAAAGGGTTTGAATCATGTCTGTGAGTATAACAGAACTATTGTAGCAGGCAAAACCCAGAGGACAAACCATTCAGATTTCTTTTCTTTTTTTGAGGTCACTGTCTATTCAATGAGTTTATTGGGAAACCAGATTATTAAGGGACTTGTTTGCAGTTCCTACCGCTTCCACTGGATGTCACCAGTCTTTAGAAATTGGTTGAGGTTCTTCCTTTGTGTGTCACTTGAAGTGTACTTTTTGAGAGAGGCGCATGACTCAAAGTAGCGTCAGTTTGTTGTCTTCCTGTATTGAACACAGATCATCCCGTCTTCAATTTGATCGATTATTAACGTTTAAAAATAACTAAAGTTTTATTACAAAAGTAATTTGAAATGTTTTGGCAAAGTTTACAGGTAACTTTTGAGATATTTTGTAGTGACATTGCGCAAGTTGGAAGCTGTGTTTTTCTGGATCAAACGCGCCAAATAAATGGACATTTTGGATATATATCGATGTAATTAATCGAACAAAAGGACCATTTGTGATGTTTATGGGACACATTGGAGTGCCATCAAAAGAAGTTCGTCAAAAGTAAGGCCATATTTATATTTTATTTCTGCGTTTTGTGTCGCACCTGCAGAGTTGAAATATGCTACTCTCTCTTTGTTTACTGTTGTGCTATCATCAGATAATAGCATCTTATGCTTTCGCCGAAAATCCTTTTTGAAATCTGACATGTTGGCTGGATTCACAAAGAGTGTAGCTTTAATTTGGTGTCTTACATGTGTGATTTAATGAAAGTTTGACTTTTATTGTATTTTATTTGAATTTGGTACTCTGCATTTTCCCTGGCTATTGGCCAAGTGGGATGCAAGCGTCCCGCCTATCCCAGAGAGGTTTTAACATTTACATTTAAGTCATTTAGCAGACGCTCTTATCCAGAGCGACTTACAAATTGGTGCATTCACCTTATGACATCCAGTGGAACAGTCACTTTACAATAGTGCATCTAAATCTTAAAGGGGGGGTGAGAGGGATTACTTATCCTATCCTAGGTATTCCTTAAAGAGGTGGGGTTTCAGGTGTCTCCGGAAGGTGGTGATTGACTCCGCTGTCCTGGCGTCGTGAGGGAGTTTGTTCCACCATTGGGGGGCCAGAGCAGCGAACAGTTTTGACTGGGCTGAGCGGGAGCTGTACTTCCTCAGTGGTAGGGAGGCAAGCAGGCCAGAGGTGGATGAACGCAGTGCCCTTGTTTGGGTGTAGGGCCTGATCAGAGCCTGGAGGTACTGAGGTGCCGTTCTCCTCACAGCTCCGTAGGCAAGCACCATGGTCTTGTAGCGGATGCGAGCTTCAACTGGAAGACAGTGGAGACAAAGGACGAGCGGGGTGACGTGAGAGAACTTGGGAAGGTTGAACACCAGACGGGCTGCGGCGTTCTGGATGAGTTGAAGGGGTTTAATGGCACAGGCAGGGAGCCCAGCCAACAGCGAGTTGCAGTAATCCAGACGGGAGATGACAAGTGCCTGGATTAGGACCTGCGCCGCTTCCTTTGTGAGGCAGGGTCGTACTCTGCGGATGTTGTAGAGCAAGAACCTACAGGAATGGGCCACCGCCTTGATGTTGGTTGAGAACGACAGGGTGTTGTCCAGGATCACGCCAAGGTTCTTAGCGCTCTGGGAGGAGGACACAATGGAGTTGTCAACCGTGATGGCGAGATCATGGAACGGGCAGTCCTTCCCCGGGAGGAAGAGCAGCTCCGTCTTGCCGAGGTTCAGCTTGAGGTGGTGATCCGTCATCCACACTGATATGTCTGCCAGACATGCAGAGATGCGATTCGCCACCTGGTCATCAGAGGGGGAAAGGATAAGATTAATTGTGTGTCGTCTGCATAGCAATGATAGGAGAGACCATGTGAGGTTATGACAGAGTCAAGTGACTTGGTGTATAGCGAGAATAGGAGAGGGCCTAGAACAGAGCCCTGGGGGACACCAGTGGTGAGAGCGCGTGGTGAGGAGACAGATTCTCGCCACGCCACCTGGTAGGAGCGACCTGTCAGGTAGGACGCAATCCAAGCGTGGGCCGCGCCGGAGATGCCCAACTCGGAGAGGGTGGAGAGGAGGATCTGATGGTTCACAGTATCGAAGGCAGCCGATAGATCTAGAAGGATGAGAGCAGAGGAGAGAGAGTTAGCTTTAGCAGTGCGGAGCGCCTCCGTGATACAGAGGAGAGCAGTCTCAGTTGAATGACTAGTCTTGAAACCTGACTGATTTGGATCAAGAAGGTCATTCAGAGAGAGATAGCGGGAGAGCTGGCCAAGGACGGCACGTTCAAGAGTTTTGGAGAGAAAAAAAAGAAAGGATACTGGTCTGTAATTGTTGACATCGGAGGGATCGAGTGTAGGTTTTTTCAGAAGGGGTGCAACTCTCGCTCTCTTGAAGACGGAAGGGACGTAGCCAGCGGTCAGGGATGAGTTGATGAGCGAGGTGAGGTAAGGGAGAAGGTCTCCGGAAATGGTCTGGAGAAGAGAGGAGGGGATAGGGTCAAGCGGGCAGGTTGTTGGGCGGCCGGCCGTCACAAGACGCGAGATTTCATCTGGAGAGAGAGGGGAGAGAGGTCAGAGCACAGGGTAGGGCAGTGTGAGCAGAACCAGTGGTGTCGTTTGACTTAGCAAACGAGGATCGAATGTCGTCGACCTTCTTTTCAAAATGGTTGACGAAGTCATCTGCAGAGAGGGAGGAGGGGGGGGAGGGGGAGGAGGATTCAGGAGGGAGGAGAAGGTGGCAAAGAGCTTCCTAGTGTTAGAGGCAGATGCTTGGAATTTAGAGTGGTAGAAAGTGGCTTTAGCAGCAGAGACAGAGGAGGAAAATGTAGAGAGGAGGGAGTGAAAGGATGCCAGGTCCGCAGGGAGGCGAGTTTTCCTCCATTTCCGCTCGGCTGCCCGGAGCCCTGTTCTGTGAGCTCGCAATGAGTCATCGAGCCACGGAGCGGGAGGGGAGGACCGAGCCGGCCTGGAGGATAGGGGACATAGAGAGTCAAAGGATGCAGAGAGGGAGGAGAGGAGGGTTGAGGAGGCAGAATCAGGAGATAGGTTGGAGAAGGTTTGAGCAGAGGGAAGAGATGATAGGATGGAAGAGGAGAGAGTAGCGGGGGAGAGAGAGCGAAGGTTGGGACGGCGCGATACCATCCGAGTAGGGGCAGTGTGGGAGGTGTTGGATGAGAGCGAGAGGGAAAAGGATACAAGGTAGTGGTCGGAGACTTGGAGGGGAGTTGCAATGAGGTTAGTGGAAGAACAGCATCTAGTAAAGATGAGGTCGAGCGTATTGCCTGCCTTGTGAGTAGGGGGGGGAAGGTGAGAGGGTGAGGTCAGAAGAGGAGAGGAGTGGAAAGAAGGAGGCAGAGAGGAATGAGTCAAAGGTAGACGTGGGGAGGTTAAAGTCGCCCAGAACTGTGAGAGGTGAGCCGTCCTCAAGAAAGGAGCTTATCAAGGCATCAAGCTCATTGATGAACTCTCCGAGGGAACCTGGAGGGCGATAAATGATAAGGATGTTAAGCTTGAAAGGGCTGGTAACTGTGACAGCATGGAATTCAAAGGAGGCGATAGACAGATGGGTAAGGGGAGAAAGAGAGAATGACCAATTGGGAGAGATGAGGATCCCGGTGCCACCACCCCGCTGACCAGAAGCTCTCGGGGTGTGCGAGAACACGTGGGCGGACGAAGAGAGAGCAGTAGGAGTAGCAGTGTTGTCTGTGGTGATCCATGTTTCCGTCAGTGCCAAGAAGTCGAGGGACTGGAGGGAGGCATAGGCTGAGATGAACTCTGCCTTGTTGGCCGCAGATCGGCAGTTCCAGAGGCTACCGGAGACCTGGAACTCCACGTGGGTCGTGCGCGCTGGGACCACCAGATTAGGGTGGCCGCGGCCACGCGGTGTGGAGCGTTTGTATGGTCTTTGCAGAGAGGAGAGAACAGGGATAGACAGACACATAGTTGACAGGCTACAGAAGAGGCTACGCTAATGCAAAGGAGATTGGAATGACAAGTGGACTACACGTCTCAAATGTTCAGAAAGTTAAGCTTACGTAGCAAGAATCTTATTGACTAAAATGATTAAAATGATACAGTACTGCTGAAGTAGGCTAGCTGGCAGTGGGTGCGTTGTTGACACTACACTAATCAAGTCGTTCCGTTGAGTGTAATAGTTTCGACAGTGCTGCTATTCGGGGGCTAGCTGGCTAGCTAGCAGTGTTGTTTATGTTACGTTGCGTTAAAAGAACGACAATAGCTGGCTAGCTAACCTAGAAAATCGCTCGACTACACAATTATCTTTGATACAAAGACGGCTATATAGCTAGCTATGTAGCTAGCTACGATCAAACAAATCAAACCGTTGTACTGTAATGAAATGAAATGAAATGAAAATGTGATACTACCTGTGAATGCGACCGGGTTGTGAGTCTATTCGGTAGACGTTGGCTAGCTGTTGGCTAGCTGTCGGCTAGCTGTTGGCTAGCCAGCAGAGTCTCCTACGTTAAGGACGACAAATAGCTGGCTAGCTAACCTCGGTAAATTAAGATAATCACTCTAAGACTACACACTCTAAACTACACAATTATCTTGGATACGAAGACAGCAAAGACAGCTATGTAGCTAGCTAACACTACACTAATCAAGTCGTTCAGTTGAGTGTAACAGTTTCTCCAGTGCAGCTAATCAGTGGACGTTAGCTAGCTGGCTAGTGAAGACTACGATAGGACGGCGAAATACGATAATTACGCGATTATCTTTGATACAAAGACGGCTATGTAGCTAGCTAAGAAGAAATTGCTAAGATTAGACAAATCAAACTGTTGTGCTATAATGAAATGTAATGAAATGTAATGAACAAGTTATTCTACCTGCGGAGCGAAGTGCCGATGCGACCGCTCGCTCCAATCCTTAAAGAAGGATGTTTAAGCTTTGAGACATGGATTGTGTATGTGAATTGGCAAGACAACATTTGTAAGTGCCTTTGAACAGTAGGTGCCAGGTGCACTGGTTTGAGTGTGTAAAGAATTGCAAAAACTTTTTTTTTTTCTCTCTCAACAGTTTACTATGTGTATTGAGAATGGTTATTCGCCCAAACAACATGGAGTCAACATGGGCCAGTATCCCTGTGGAATCCTTTCAACACCTTGTAGAGTTCATGCCCCAAAGAATTGAGGCAGTTTTGAGGGCAAATTCAATATTAGGAAGGTGTTCCTAATGTTAGAGTATACTCAGTGTATTTTATGAGTGTAAAGAATTGATCATTCTACTTAGCCATTTAACACAAGCTAATTATAGCAATTAGGCAATGTTGTTAAATGTCTCCATTCATGCTCTCTCTCAGTCCTTCTCTATAGACACATCACATGCAGAGCCAGAGTGGATACAGAAGACACACTGAGGCTAAAGCTGAAAAGGTTGAATACAAAACATTGTGTAGGAGTGGACTGTGGTTGCCAGGTGTCATACCAACACCCCAATACAGCATGAACCCAATTACCTCCATTAACTGCTGTATCGCCCATCGATCTAACAACTTTTTCACAACTGTTTATATAACCTTGGTACAAAAAATCCAATTAAGTCATTCATCATGGACTTTATTCCACCACTTGGCCTTAAATCATCTTAGGGCTAGGGGGCACCATTTTCACGTCCGGATAAAAAGTGTGCCCAAAGTAAACTGCCTGCTACTCAGGCCCAGATGCTAGGATGTGCATACTATCAGTATATTTGGATAGAAAACACTCTGAAGTTTCTAAAACTGTTTGAATGCTGTCTGTGTATAACAGAACTTATTTGGCAGGCGAAATCCCGAGGACAAACATCCAGGATTTTATTTTGAGGTCACTCTCTTTTCAATGGGAATCTAGAATTCTAAGGCAGTTGCTTGCAGTTCCTATCGCTTCCACTAAATGGCAATAGTCTTTAGAATTTGGTTGATATTTTTCATTTGTGTAATGAAGACGTAGCCCTGTTTAGAACGAGGGTTGAGTGAAGTGCACTCTTGTGGTTGGGGCGCGTGACCTGAAAGCTCGCTCCACTTTGTTTTCCTCCGGTATTGAACATAGTTTATTCCGTCTTAAATTGTATAAATTATTTACATTGAAAAATACCTCAAATTGGATTAGGAAAGATGTTTGAAATGATTGGATCAAGTTAACAGGTAACTATTTAGATAATGTTTAGTCATGTTGCGCAAGTTGGAACCGGTATATTTTCTGAATCATACGCGACAAATAAATGGACATTTTGGATATATAACGACAGAAGTTATTGAACAAAAGGACCATTTGTGATGTTTAATGGACATATCGGAGTGCCAAGAGAAGACGATCTTCAAAGGTAAGGCATGAATATGTTATTTTTGACTTTTGTGTTGTGCCTGGCGGGTTGAATTATAATTTGTGTGTGTATGTTTGATGGGGCGCTGTCCTCAGATAATAGCATGGTTTGCTTTCGCCGTAAAGCCGTAAAGCCCTTCTGAAATCTTACACTGCGGCTTGATTAACAGGCAGCCGAGCGGAAATGGAGGAAAACTCGCCTCCCTGCGGACCTGGCATCCTTTCACTCCCTCCTCTCTACATTTTCCTCCTCTGTCTCTGCTGCTAAAGCCACTTTCTACCACGCTAAATTCCAAGCATCTGCCTCTAACCCTAGGAAGCTCTTTGCCACCTTCTCCTCCCTCCTGAATCCTCCGCCCCCTCCCCCCTCCTCCTCCCTCTCTGCAGATGACTTCGTCAACCATTTTGAAAAGAAGGTCGACGACATCCGATCCTCGTTTGCTAAGTCAAACGACACCGCTGGTTCTGCTCACACTGCCCTACCCTGTGCTCTGACCTCTTTCTCCCTCTCTCTCCAGATGAAATCTCGCGTCTTGTGACGGCCGGCCGCCCAACAACCTGCCCGCTTGACCCTATCCCCTCCTCTCTTCTCCAGACCATTTCCGGAGACCTTCTCCCTTACCTCACCTCGCTCATCAACTCATCCCTGACCGCTGGCTACGTCCCTTCCGTCTTCAAGAGAGCGAGAGTTGCACCCCTTCTGAAAAAACCTACACTCGATCCCTCCGATGTCAACAATTACAGACCAGTATCCCTTCTTTCTTTTCTCTCCAAAACTCTTGAACGTGCCGTCCTTGGCCAGCTCTCCCGCTATCTCTCTCTGAATGACCTTCTTGATCCAAATCCGTCAGGTTTCAAGACTAGTCATTCAACTGAAACTGCTCTCCTCTGTTATCACGGAGGCGCTCCGCACTGCTAAAGCTAACTCTCTCTCCTCTGCTCTCATCCTTCTAGATCTGTCGGCTGCCTTCGATACTGTGAACCATCAGATCCTCCTCTCCACCCTCTCCGAGTTGGGCATCTCCGGCGCGGCCCACGCTTGGATTGCGTCCTACCTGACAGGTCGCTCCTACCAGGTGGCGTGGCGAGAATCTGTCTTCTCACCACGCGCTCTCACCACTGGTGTCCCCCAGGGCTCTGTTGTTGGCCCTCTCCTATTCTCGCTATACACCAAGTCACTTGGCTCTGTCATAACCTCACATGGTCTCTCTTATCATTGCTATGCAGACGACACACAATTAATCTTCTCCTTTCCCCCTTCTGATGACCAGGTGGCGAATCGCATCTCTGCATGTCTGGCAGACATATCAGTGTGGATGACGGATCACCACCTCAAGCTGAACCTCGGCAAGACGGAGCTGCTCTTCCTCCCGGGGAAGGACTGCCCGTTCCATGATCTCGCCATCACGGTTGACAACTCCATTGTGTCCTCCTCCCAGAGCGCCAAGAACCTTGGCGTGATCCTGGACAACACCCTGTCGTTCTCAACCAACATCAAGGCGGTGGCCCGTTCCTGTAGGTTCATGCTCTACAACATCCGCAGAGTACGACCCTGCCTCACACAGGAAGCGGCGCAGGTCCTAATCCAGGCACTTGTCATCTCCCGTCTGGATTACTGCAACTCGCTGTTGGCCGGGCTCCCTGCCTGTGCCATTAAACCCCTTCAACTCATCCAGAACGCCGCAGCCCGTCTGGTGTTCAACCTTCCCAAGTTCTCTCACGTCACCCCGCTCCTCCGCTCTCTCCACTGGCTTCCAGTTGAAGCTCGCATCCGCTACAAGACCATGGTGCTTGCCTACGGAGCTGTGAGGGGAACGGCACCTCGGTACCTCCAGGCTCTGATCAGGCCCTACACCCAAATAAGGGCACTGCGTTCTTCCACCTCTGGCCTGCTCGCCTCCCTACCACTGAGGAAGTACAGCTCCCGCTCAGCCCAGTCAAAACTGTTCGCTGCCCTGGCCCCCCAATGGTGGAACAAACTCCCTCACGACGCCAGGACAGCGGAGTCAATCACCACCTTCCGGAGACACCTGAAACCCCACCTCTTTAAGGAATACCTAGGATAGGATAAGTAATCCCTCTCACCCCCCTAAGTTTTAGATGCACTATTGTTAAGTGACTGTCCCACTGGATGTCATAAGGTGAATGCACCAATTTGTAAGTCGCTCTGGATAAGAGCGTCTGCTAAATGACTTAAATGTAATGTAAATGTAAACCCATGTATAACACTTGTATGATTTATGAATTATTATTATGAGTATTTCTGTTTTCAAATTTGGCAAGCTGCTATTTCACTGGGTGTTGTCAAATCAATCCCGTTAACGTAAATGCCGCGCAAAGGGATCACTAAGAAGTTAAATAAGAGGTAGATAAGAGCAATGCCCTCTGTAGTGGACACTCAGATGCCGCAAATATGTTTCACTGTACTGTACCCATTGACTAATGTAAAAATATATATATACTTCCTAATGACCACAACAGAGGACAATTTTGCACTTGTAATAAAATATAAATAAAAAAAATATAAATAATATATATTTTTTGGGAACACCATATACACTTTTAAGATTTCTAACCCCTTGATGTTCTTGTTGGATCTGCAATAACAAATAGATATGGAGATAGCGGACAGCCTTGTTTAACTTTTCTTGACAGTTCAACAATTTGAGAAGTAACAATTATTTACTATTTTACAGCTGGGGTTGCTATACAAAACTTTATCCCACTGCACAGGGGATTCACCGAAATGTAAATAGTCTAAGCATTTACAGTTGAATTCGGAAGTTTACATACACCTTAGCCAAATACATTCAAACTCAGTTTTTCACAATACCTGACATTTAATCCTAGTAAAAATATCCCTGTCTTAGGTCAATTAGGGTCATCACTTCATTTTAAGAATGTGAAATGTCAGAATAATAGTAGAGAATGATTTATTTCAGCTTGTATTTATTTTATCACATTCCCAGTTGGTCAGACAAATTTTGTATAGGATTGAGGTCAGGGCTTTGATGGCCAAGCCTATACCTTGACTTTGTTGTCCTTAAGCCATTTTGCCACAACTTTGAAAGCATGCTTGGGGTCATTGTCCATTTGGAAGACCCATTTGCAACCAAGCTTTAACTTCCTGGCTGATGTCTTGAGATGTTTCAATACGTACTTTTCCTGTCTCATGATGCCATCTATTTTGTGAAGTGCACCAGTCCCTCCTGCAGCAAAACAGCCCCACAACATGATGCTGCCACCCCGTGCTACACGGTTGGGATGGTATTCTTTGGCTTGCAAGCCTCCCCCTTTTCCTCCAAACATAACTATGGTCATTACAGCCAAACAGTTATATTTATGTTTTATCAGAGGACATTTCTCTAAAAAGTATGATCTTTGTTGCAAACCGTAGTGGCTTCTTCCTTGCTGAGCGGCCTGTTAGGTTTTGTGGATATAGATAAGTAATTTTACATGTACAAAACTGTGTCATGCACAAAGTAGATGTCCTAACAGACTTGCCAAAACTAGTTTTAATGACTCCAACTGTATATGTACACATTCACATTCTAGTCATACTTTAGCAAAAGTATGTATTTCAAAGTATTTCAAAATCTTCTTTGAAGACCAGGCCTGGTTTCTTTGATTGTTTCATAGTGTTCTATTGTATCAAGTAATTGTCATATACCATTCCCAATGTATGGTCCATGTAAAAAAAAAACTGTCAAATCAGAATGAACAATATCTGGTAAAAAAATATTTTTAATTCTATGCGCTGTTTTTTGCCAGAATTATTTAATCATAACATTGACGTGCATGAGGCCTCCATTTTCTTTTATAGATCTTTATACTGACCACCCGGGTCCTGTTTAACTAGTAGTGAAATCAGACCTTCTTGCTGAGTATCTGATGGTCTACCATTTTTATAGGAGTAGTTAAAACATGCTAATAATTTATCTTTGAGAATAGCTGTGGGAAGTAAGAGTGCTGCAGCACCTCTTGAAAAATCATAATGATAAAAAAGCATTTCCAAAAGAGATATATATAAATACATGTTTTTTTCTCTCACAAAAGTAGTACTAGCCTTTAATAGTCTTGTATTAGCAGACCGATATAGCCACCTACAAAACATTATCAAGTTTCTGTAAATTATTTTTGGTAGCGTTTCTGTGTTGAAGATTATTTTTCAGCCCGTTTTTTATTTTTGTAATAAATTACATTTGATCGTTCTTGAATAAGTTCCTCCAGTTCTTTTTGTTTTTAAGTGAACTTATTCTGTACCTCTAGTAACGCATGTTTTGCCATTGTAACGGTTCTCTTGTGGTGAAGGAGAGTCGGACCAAAATGCAGCGTGTAGATTGCGATCCATGTTTAATGAACAAACGTAAAACACGAATCAATAACAAACACTACAAAACAAAGAACGTAACGAAAACCGAAACAGCCTATACTTGTGTAAACTGACAGAGACAGGTACAAGGACACTAAGGACAATCACCCACGAAACACACAAAGAATATGGCTGCCTAAATATGGTTCCCAATCAGAGACAACGATAAACACCTGCCTCTGATTGAGAACCACTTCAGACAGCCATAGACTTAACTAGAACACCCCACTAAGCTACAATCCCAATACCAACACACCACATACAAAAACCCCATGCCACACCCTGGCCTGACCAAATAAATGAAGATAAACACAAAATACCTCGACCAGGACGTGACAGCCATCTACTATGCATTTTTAAAGTATACAGACCCCTTGAATTTTTTCCACATTTTGTTACATTACAGTCTTAATCTAAAATGTATTAACTCATTTTTTCCTCAATCTACACATAATACCCCAAGACAAAGCAAAAAACATTAACAAATGTATTAAAATTAAGTATCACATTTACATAAGTATTCAGACCCTTTACCTCAGTACTCTGTTGAAGCACATTTGGCAGCAATTACAGCCTTGGGTTTTATGAGGTATGACACTACAAGTTTGGCACACCTGTATTTGGGAGTTTTCCCTATTCTTCTCTGCAGATCCTCTCAAGCTCTGTCAGGTTGGATGGGGAGCATCGCTGCACAGCTACTTTCAGTTTGATCGGGTTCAAGTCCAGGCTCTGGTTGGTCCACTCAAGGACATTCAGAGACTTGTCCTGAAACCACTCATGCATTGTCTTGGCTGCGTGCTTAAGGTTGTTGTCCTGTAGGAAGGAGAACCTTCGCCCCAGTCTGAGGTCCTGAGAGGTCTTAATCAGGTTTTAATCAAGGATCTCTCTGTACTTTGCTTCATTCATCTTTGCCTCGATCCTGACTAGTCACCACAGCATGATGCTGCCACCAACACGATTCACCATAGAGCTGGTGCAAGGTTTCCTCCAGACATGACACTTGGCATACAGGCCAAAGAGTTGAGTCTTGGTTTCATCAGACCAGATTATCTTGAGTCCTTTAGGTGCATTTTGGCAAACTCCAAGAGGGCTGTCATAAGCCTTTCACTAAAGGAGTGGTTTCCGTCTGGCCACTCTACTAAATGGCCTGATTTGTTGAGTGCTGCAGAGATGGTGTCCTTCTGGAAGTTTCTTCCATCTCTACAGAGGAACTCTTATTCACCTCCCTTACAGAGGCCCTTCTCCCTAGATTGCTCAGTTTGGCCAGGCAGCCAGCTCTAGGAAGAGCCTTGGTGGTTCCAAACTTCTTCAACTTAAGAATGATGGAGGCCACTGTGTTCTTGGGGACTGTAAATGCTGCAGAAATGTTTTGGTACCCTTCCCCATATCTGTGCCTCGACACAATCCCGTCTGCTAAATGACTTAAATGTAAATGTCTAAAGAGCTCTACGGCAATTCCTTCAACCTCAAGGCTTGGTATTTGCTCTGATAGCCCTGTCAACTGTGGGACCTTATATAGACAGGCTGTGCTTTTACAAATAATTTCTAATCAATTGAATTTAACACAGGTGGACTCCAATCAAGTTGCAGAAACTTCTCAAAGATGATCCATGGAAGCAGGATACACCTAAGCTCAATTGCATCTCATAGCAAAAGGTTCTTTTTAATAAATTTGAAAAAAAAATCTAATCTTTTTCGCTTTGTCATTATGTGTCACGCCCTGACCATAGAGAGCCCTTAGTTCTCTATGGTGTAGTAGGTCAGGGCGTGACTAGGGGGTGATCTCATATAGATTTTTCTATGTGGGTGCTAATATGGTTCCCTATGATTGGGGATCATATTTAGGTAGGTTGTTTCCCCACCTGCATTTGTGGGATATTATTTTGTGTTTTGTGCATGTGCACCACGTAGTCACGTTTTGTTGTTAGTTTGATTTTATAATAAATATGTGGTACTCAACATCCACTGCGCCTTGGTCCGTCTCTCCTCACGTTCGTGACATTATGGGGTATTGTTTGTAGATTAGATTATTTAATACATTTTAGAATAACGCTGTAAGGTAACAAAGTGTGGAAAAAGTGAAGGCGTCTGAATACTTGCCGAATCCACTGTACATGTGCTGTTAGTTCCTCTACTTCCATTGTTAGTCTAATCTCTTTGACCTAAACTGCTTTTGCTTTAATAATGAGTATGGCATTGACATTACATTTGAAAGTGTCCCATAAAATAAGGGTATCTGTTGTGCAGGAACTGGTTATATTTAAAAACACATTTTCATCCAGTAGGCTTAGATGGTGGTCCGATCGCATTCTGTCTCCTAACAACAATTGTTTAACTTTTGATGCCAGCGAGAATGTCACAAGAAAGTGGTCAGACGGTTAGCTTGATTAAGCCTCCTCGTATATGTCTCATAGGTCCGTTTTCTTTAGCCTCCATATATCCACTAGGTCTAATGTGTCTATGATATTTGTGCTCTCCTTACAGTCCAGAGAAGTACTTAAAACTGTGCTATAAACTTACAAACTCCCACCATAATAATAAGGATTGTTTTTCCACATTTTGTGTTACAGCCTGAATTCAAGATGGATTAAATATAGATTTGTTTTCTCTCAACCGCCTACAAACAATACTCCATAATGACAAATTGAAAATTTGTTTTCAGAAATGTATTAAATGAAATACAGAAATATCTAATTTAAATAAGTATTCAGATTGTTGAGTCAATACATTTGAGAATCACTTTTGGCAGCGATTACAGATGTGAGACTTTCTGGATAAGTCTAAGAGCTTTTCACACCGAGATTGTACAATATTTACCAATTATTATTTTCAAGATCAGTCAAATTGGTTGTTGATCATTGCACAACAACAATTTAAGTCTTGCCATAGATTTCCCAAGCAGATTTAAGTCAAAACTGTAACATTCAATGTAGTCTTGGTAAGCAACTCCAGTGTAGATTTGACCTTGTGTTTTATATATAATATAATATAAATAATATATGCCATTTAGCGGACGCTTTTATCCAAAGCGACTTACAGTCATGTGTGCATACATTCTACGTATGGGTGGTCCCGGGAATCGAACCCACTACCCTGGCGTTACAAGCACCATGCTCTACCAACTGAGCTACAGAAGGACCACAAGTTGTTGTCCTGCTTTTTACAATTAATAAAAAATGAAAAGATGAAATAGCTTGAGTCAATAAGTATTCATCCCCATTGTTAAGAATACGTTAAGGAGAAAAAAATTGGATGGATCAACAACATTATAGTTACTCCACAATAGTATCCTAATCGACATAGAGAAAAGGAAGCCTGTACAGAATATAAATATTCCAAAACAAGCATTTTGTAAGCAATGAGGCACTAAAGTAACACTGAAACAAATGTGGCAAACCAATTAACTTTTTTTCCCGATTAGAAAGTGTTATGTTTGGGGCAAATACGATACAACACATGCCTAAGTACCATTCTCCATATTATCAAGCATAGTGATGGTTGCATCATGTTATCGGTATGCTTGTAATAGTTAAGGAGCGTGGAGGTTCACTGTAAAACAGAAACGGAATGGAGATAAGCACAGGCAAAATCCTAGATGAAAACCTGGTTCAGTCTGCTTTCCACCAGACACTGGGAGATGAATTAGTCTTTCAGCAGGACAATAACCTAAAACACAAGGCCAAATCTACACTGGACTTGCTTACCAAGAAGACAGTAAATGTTCCTTAATGACCTAGTTACAGTTTTGACTTAAATCTACTTGAAATCTATGGAAAGACAACAAAAAAAATGGTCTAGCAAGGATCAACAACCAATTTGACAGAACTTGAAGAATAACGGGCACATGTTGTACAAAAGAGGTGTGGAAAGCTCTTGGAGACTTACTGCTGTAATCACTGCCAAAAGTGCTGCTACAAACTATTGACTCAGGGGTGTGAATATTTATGAAAAACATATTTCAGTTTCATTACATTTTCAAAACAAAATTAACATATTTTCACTTGGTTATTATGGGATACTGTGTGTAAATGGGTGAGAAAATATTTAATACATTTTGAAAACAAAATGTGGAATAATTCAAGGTGTTTGAATACTATCTAAAGGCACTGTAAGTGAATTTGTGCAAATACTTTTGGTTCCCTAAAATAGGGGGACTATGTACAAAAAGTCCTGTAATTTCTAAACTGTTCATCCGATATGGGTGAAAGTACCCACAAATTAAAGCTGAGACAGTCTGCACTTTAGACTTATAGTCATTGTATCATTTCAAATCCTAATTGCTGGAGTAGACAGCCAATACATCAGACAATGTGTGACTGTCCAAAGACTTTTGGACCCCACTCTGACCATTATGTGCTCTTAGGAGTACTACTCTGATTTTTCTTTAAAGCAGCAATAAGCAATTGAAACAATAACAAAGCGGTCTACTTCTCTCAAATTCATTGGCAGAGCTATGGATACAAGGACTGACCAACCATGTTGAGGCTATATAATGTCTGTTGACAAATATTGGAGTAAAAAACAAGCTTAAACAGTATTTTGAGTTTTGATGAGGTAGAAGAGTTGAAATAAGCTCATGAGTGATTAAGTTATATTCTTCAAGAATCAATGGGTACATAATAAACTCTAAGTCCAAAAATGGATGTAGTAACTACTGATAGCTAAATCAACACAGTTGTGTTATTTTATTTACTCAAAATAACTGTCTGCAGGCATCGAAGTAAATCCACCGTAAAAATCACTGAAGAAGAAAACAGGGCCATTATTGATTCACTGTAAAATGAAACGCTTTCTCATGCAGTACAAAGGGTTCCGCACAGCCTTGGACGATGCAAAGACTATACAATGTGCTCACACAACCACTCTCCATTCAATGTGGAGAGGCTAATATAGTGATTGTGCACCATATTTGACCTTCTGTGCATCAATTTAATGTGAAGGCTTCTGTGGGGATTCTGCAGTGAAATTGACCTATGAGCTATGTATGTTGAGAAAGCGGAAAAAAAGAGGGATGTAGCGAGAGGAGGAAGCGATTAGCCCTGATGGCTCTGGACTATTGATTGGTCAGTTCAGTCAGAATGGAGAAGCAGTCCTCCATTAGGAGAATATGGAGATGTCTCGAACGCTGCTTACACCATGCACTGATTGCAGTCTACATTTTACAAGTGGTTCCTACTTATGTATTTACAGTGGTGGAAAAAGTACTCAATTCTCATACTTGAGTAAAATATACCTTTTAATAGAAAAAGGACTCAAGTAAAAGTCCAGTAAAAAAAAAAGTCTAAGTATTTGGTTGTAAATATACTCAAGTATCAAAAGTTAAAGGAATTGCTAAAATGTACGTAAGCATATTAAGCAAACCAGATGGCACAATACTTTAAAAATTGACAGATAGCCAGGGGCACACTCCAACACTGACAATTTACAAACAAAGCATTTGTGTTGAGTCCACCAGATCAGAGGCAGTAGGGATGACCAGGGATGGTCTCTTGATAAGTGCATAAATTGGACCCCTTTCCTGTCAAAATCTAACGAGAACTTTTGGGTGTACGGAGTAAAAAGTGCATTTTCTTTAGGAATGTAGTTAAGTTAAAGTTGTCAAATATAAATAGTAAAGTACAGATACCCCCCAAAACTACTATACACCACTGTATTTACATGGCAGTTGAACAAGTAGAATGTAGGTACACAATTTAATGTAGTACTAACACCAAGTCTTAGAGATAATGTATGCTAGAAACATGAATACACTATTACAGAAAAGTATGGCTGTAAGGCTCTATACGTCATGTGGGCTTATATGTCACTACTGTTTAAATTGGCTTCAACTCTGTCCAGTGCTGTGGAGAGATTAAATCATATTGCCATTAAATTATGAGCAACGTGTGGAAGGACAAAGGATACATAGCTGGCAGATTGCCATTCTACCACCGAAGGCCTACTCTGGCTCGCACATATTGCAAAGGTACTAGAAAAGGAAAATATTGTGAGCAAAATAAATATACAGTATCTTAGTCGCCAAATCTCAGTGGTTCCACAGAATGCGACGTGATAAGGTAGGACCTAGGTGCAGAGAAGAGACCAGACGAAGAATCAGTGGTTACTGAGAAACAGTAGCCGCAGGAAACGAATGCACACTAAACATTTCAAGCTTCTACAAAAGTCCGCAGTAAACACCTCTTAACAGGGAAACAATAAGACACCTGTATCCACCCTCCGGTGCCGGGAGAAACCCCCCCTAGGAGTGGTGCCAGCACGACCACCACGTAGTTGTTTGAAGTCTAACAAGACCCGGATACAGGATGTCCTGGGCAGGCATCCACACTCGCTCATTGGAACCGTAGCCCTCCCAGTCCATGCAGGGACACAGGCCTCCATCCTTCTTACCCAGAGAAGAAGCCTGCACCAGCAGGGGATGTAGAGGGGTGAATGAAACCTGCCTCAGCCAGCGGTACCCTAGGATAAGGGGGTTCTCGGGAGCAGTGATCAACAGATATCTAATAGTCTGAGTGGTTCACCCCAACCTGTAGTAGAATGGGCTAGGTCTGATATTCGACCTGACCGAAGCCAATGTGGAATCCGTCGAGGGCTTGAATCTGTAGAGGGGTGGGACATATCACGCATGGGATCTGTAACTCTGGCGAAGTATTGATCAATGGTGCTGACGGTTGTAACAGACGGTAACTGCACAGCTCATCAGGGTCTCCCCATGTCCTGGCAAGCCCTGGAGTTTCTACGAAAGACCACAGAAAACACACCTCTTTTAACAGGGACACAATCATGAAATAATAAGACACACCTGAGTCGAAAAAAAAGTCTCTAGGGCGGTCTCTGCCGCCCTCTGGTGCCAGGAGGAACTATGCCACAGAAAGTGTGGATTTTAACAGAGGACAAGCATTACTTTACATCTCATTATCCTATTCAGAAGGGGATTATTTGTGCTAGTGTGAACTTTCTGTAACCAAGGAGACCATATCTGAAACAGCCAAGCAGAAAATAGGTACATAACTTATTCCTCCTTCTTTTCTAATTAGGGGTGCCAGATGGAAAACGTTCACACACACAAGCATCAGATGGATTACATGAGAACTAGCAATGCCCACATTATGCTAAGAAAGGCAATGCATAATGCAGTCCTATAGGATCAAGTACAACCATTTGTGTTCAGCAATATACTGTATCTCTGGGATACATCGGATAATGAGGCTTGTGATATAACAATGTTTTGATGCAACATCTCTGGAGAGTATGGCAGTCTTGAAGGTACAACACGAGCTTGTGATATAAAAATGATTGTTCATCCATTTGGAAACCAAACAGTGAAGTTATGATATTCTGACATCAATAATCAGTTGAACCAGAGATTCATAAAGCTATGTTAACTTCAGAAAGGGACTGGTTTGGCGGGAAAGTATTTGAAGGCATTTATTTGCCATATATAATAGCCAATATCACAGAATGTCAACACCTGACATATTCCACTTTCATAGTGAATTGCCTGACAGAAAGGACCATGGGAGATGGCCATGTTACTATCATCCAGAAAGACCACATAAAAGAAAAGTGTCTTGACAAAGAAATGTAATAAAAGGGATCTTGCAAAAAAAAGATGCAAGAAAGATAGAACACTGATAATATTATTAATAAACTGCCCATTATAAACCCTAGTGCTATGTCTTTAATTGTCATGTGTATTAAATCTGGTAAATTCAACAAAAACAAGAAAACGACTCTTCTCCTTTGATTTGCTCGCTAGCGTCCAGAGATGAACTCTTGTGGTTTCTGCAGTCCTTGAGAATCAATTAATACTTTTTGCCAACAGAAGTAGAGGGAGGGGAGTGGGGAGTGGGGAGTGGGGCAAGGAAACCCATGTCTGCTGATTGTACGCTGTGAATATCAGTCTGGTCAGCCTTGCATGGCAAACGAGGAACATTGCTGGTGAATAAGGAACTTGTAAATAACACTGTTAAAAATCAATTAGGCTCCAATTGAACAAGATATCATTAACAGAGCAATAGGTGATTGGGCTGATGTGTAATTAATGGTAGTGGTGTTGTGCTGTGGATGTTAATTTGATCACCCTGTTGCGCGAGAACTTTTCTGCAAAGGAGGAAATTCAAAACGTGTAGTGTAAGAGGATTAAAAAGTTCTGAAGTTTGTCATTTCCACTTTGAAATTTCAGACTTGATTGTCCCTGTATAAACCTCTTCAAAAATATCCATTAATTATAATCCACATAATAATTCACATGTCCTGTTGCTGCAGGATTATTGTCCTGCTATGGCAAACGAGCTCAAATGTAGATCCTACGTGTGTATTACACCTGGAACCTACCATATCAAACCAACCAATTTTAAACTATAGTCTTGCTTCATCTAATCTAATCTTCTAATCGCCGCCTTTTTCTATGATTTTTTTATTGGAACCACAAACCCACGTGGTAGTCAAGTCCAGTGTTTCCCAACCCTGGTCCTCGAGTTGTAGCTCTCGGATTGAGAAGATAGCTACAACTCATCTGGAATAAAAAGTGAGAAGAAAACATGACAATAGACTAAAAAGAATGGATTGACACAATGAGATCACTAGCGGCATGACAACCTCCTCCATACTATTGTTACACATGCAGTTACTGTTATGCAGGCCCGGAAAAAAAACTATTTCTTTCCACTTGGTGTCAAATCAATCATTTCACACAGAGAAATTAATTGTATTTCGGATTTTATTAGCTGTTCACAATGGATCTCCTTACCTATGAGAGTGACTAAAGGTTTGGTCAGCTCAATAAATCTGTCAGCCTGCACAAAGGTTTCTAGAACTGACTGATACTGACATAAAAGCAATTGTTTTACGAGAAATGTCACATAAGGCACTTCTTGAGGGGGTGAAAATGGTGTTAATTCTCAGCGGATGTAGGCAGCATTGCTCCTTACATCTCTTATAGGCGATGGGGCTGTTGGAGGACGGTCATTGGGATCGGAAAGTCTTCTCTCTTTACAATGAGGTTTCAACAATGAAGTCCATTTTCCACGACGTCCCAACTGAATAAAAGAGGGAGACAGAGGTTCTGTCCATTCTAATGTACCTCTGTCTGTTTCTGTCATTCCCAGGCTGGGCCCAGAGAACGTGTGTTTTCACAATAACCCTAGGCTCTATTAGTTTCACACGCTCCACAAGTGAGAGATTTGACAGGTCACCCATCACCCCTCACCCCTCCATAATAGGCCCCTACCTCTGGAGAGTCCCATCCCAGCACTTGCCCTCTTTCTCTCTCTCTTTCTCTCTCACACACCTCCCCAGAAACCCATGCAACTGGCCTGTCCTCCCTCCTAATCACACAATGCTAAAGGGAAACCTCTCTGACCTTATCCCCAGCCACTTTATCAAGTCCGGTGCAGGCAGGTGTTGAGAGAGAAAATGAGAGGCGAGAGCTGAGAATGTTCCAATTAAAGGGATTACCAAAATCGTATTGCCATAAATCCCTTATCTGAACTCCCCACATGTGATTACATTTCCACAGCCCATGTTTACATGGCCCTGCAAACTTACTGTTTACTCAAATGGACATGACCCGCATTACTCTAACACAGGTTATTATCTGCTAGTCTCCAGGCCCCTTCTGCACTGTGTACAGGAGCAGTACTGTGGCCTGGTCTACAGTCTGATGGACTATCCAAAAATTACCCTCCTTTTGAGAAAGCAGAATAATAAGTGCACTCTTGTATTACAATAATAGTTAATAAGATCGTATTGAATTGAAAATGGGATGCTTTACTTCTAGGATTCTACCTGCTATGCACTTCTTAATACTTATTCATTTGGATTGTTGATATTTTGTTTATTTTGTCTATGGATAATAAGAAAGCTAACAATGCATAGAGACAGGAGGTTGAGGCGCTATCCACACTACCCAAATCACTTGTCCCAAAATTAAATTCTCGCAAGCTAGAAAATACTCATTGGCTCCATAATGAAGAAACAAAACAATGAGGTGAAACAATTTGTACAGAATCATCCTGTGTACCATGAGATGTAAGAAGCACTGCAGCAACACCCTCTGGTTTGGAATGAGGAATGGGGTGGAGCGCTCTCATTCTCCTTTGTCTACCGGTTTGACCTCGCATCTCATCTGGGCCTGTACCAAAGGAGTAATCCCCTACCCTCAGAGACAGGCTCAACATGCAGGAGCCCATTGTTGCTTAATTAATTACTGAATGGTGTGCAGGTATGGTGCAGTCAGAGGGAGAGATAAGGCTGGTTTTCCCTGATGGGAACCTCTGAACAATGAGTTGATGTGTCTACCCACAACTTGGGCTTGTCTTCGCTGTAGCCTGTGTGACAACAAGCTGAGTATTGGCTCTGGGAAACAGAGTCAGGGTCTGCATGCAGGCTACGTTCACAAGCTACAAAGAGACTACAGAAGGTGGAAGGAAACATCTCAATTCCTGATTCCTTCATGTTCATCAACTTGCAACCCTGGGTTCAAGACCAGCATAACATTCTGTATCCTTGTTAATATATAGCCATGTCAGCATGATCAAGTACAATGATAACTTAACAGAAACATTATGTGTAATAGCCACATTAATATCACTGAGGTCCGAGAGTTATGGCATGTATCAGCATGATATGACCCTTCATCTAATGGTCAAAACACAATGCAAATAATTTGGTCAAATCAGGGTACTGGGCTCGTTTTGCTCTGTGGCACCAGCCCTTCAGACCTGATGACTCAATGGATTTTGACAAGAAAGTAACACATCACAGGACACACGTTCTGCTGTGTGGGAGAACAGGAACAAAGCAGAGCAGGTGTGGTTCTGCCGATTTTGCCATTGTAAGGCTATAGTGAGTTGAGCCCAGTGAAGTCGATGGGATGGTGCTGTATGAGCTGAATGCTAATGCTACCGCAGTGCACCTCTATCCTCCAACCTTCATCTCATTTAGATCTTTAGAGCAATTATGAAATACTCAGAGAGAAAGATAGAGAGAGCAGAAGGGAGTAAAAGCAGAATGAATCACTGCTTATGGCTGGTCACAGCCGCTAGGCACTGAGCATTACACTACATTAGAGCAATTTCTGTTGATGGGGAAATATTAGATATGTTGAAGGGTATATTACATGGCAATAAAAACTACATAAAAAAGCAGGGCTGGCATAAACTACATTAAAAAAGCAGGGCTGGCCTGGATGCAGGTAAAAGTGAGGGGAATAATGCCAATGTGAGAGATGAGATGACAACACAACACAGTGAGTACATAGAGGGCATAACGAGAATTGCTCATGATTAAAAGATGCCCTCCACTGTATTCACTTCACAATGACCTTGCTGTAGCCCAGGCAGACCAAATATTTGTATATATATAAACTCAGAAAAAAAGAAATGTCCTCTCACTGTCAACTGCGTTTATTTTCAGCAAACTTAACGTGTAAATATTTGTATGAACATAACAAGATTCAACAACTGAGACATAAACTGAATAAGTTCCACAGACATGTGACTAACATAAATGGAATAAAGTGTCCCTGAACAAATGGGTCAAAATCAAAAGTAACAGTCAGTGTCTGGTGTGGCCACCAGATGCATTAAGTACTGCAGCGCATCTCCTCCTCATGGACTGCACCAGATTTGCCAGTTCTTCTTGTGAGACATTACCCACTCTTCCACCAAGGCACCTACATGTTCCAGGACATTTATGGGGGGAATGGCCCTAGCCTTCACCCTCCTATCCAACAGGTCCCAGAAGTGCTCAATGGGATTGAGATCCCGGCCCTTCGCTGACTATGGAAGAACACTGACATTCCTATCTTGCAGGAAATCACACACAGAATGAGCAGTATGGCTGGTGGCATTGTCATGCTGGAGGGTCATGTCAGGATGAGCCTGCAGGAAGGGTACTGCATGAGGGAGGAGGATGTCTTCTCTGTAAAGCACAGCATTGAGATTGCCTGCAATGACAACAAGCTCAGTCTGATGACGCTGTGACACACCGCCCCAGACCATGACGGACCCTTCACCAGCAAATTGATCCCGCTCCAGAGTACAGGCCTCTGTGTAACGCTCATTCCATCGACCATAAACACGAATCTGACCATCACCCCGGTGAGACAAAACCGTGACTCGTCACTGAATAGCAATTTTTGCCAGTCTAGTCTGGTTCAGCGATGTTGTTATAGGTGATGTCTGGTGAGGACCTGGTGAGGCCTTTACAACAGGCCTAGTCCTCAGCCTCTCAGACTCTCTCAGCCTATTGCAGACAGTCTGAGCACTGATGGAGGGATTGTGCACTCCTGGTGTAACTCGGGCAGTTGTTGTTGCCATCCTGTACCTGTCCCGCAGGTGTGACATTTGGATGTACCGATCCAGTACAGGTGTTGTTACAAGTGGTCTGCCACTGCGAGGAAGATCAGCTGTCTGTCCTGTAGAGCTGTCTTAGGCGTCTCACAGTACGGACATTGCAATTTATTGCCCTGGCCACATCTGCATTCCTCATGCCTCCTTGCAGCATGCCTAAGGCACGTTCACGCAGATGAGCAGGGACCCTGAGCATCTTTTTTTGTCTTTTTTCCAGAGTCAGTAAAATGGCCTCTTTAGTGTCCTAAGTTTTCATAACTGTGACCTTAATTACTTACCGTCTGTAAGCTGTTAGTGTCTTAACGACCCTTCCCCGGGTGCATGTTCATTAATTGTTTATGGTTCATTGAACAAGCATGGGAAACAGTGTTTAAACCCTTTACAATGAAGATCTGTGAAGTTATTTGGATTATTACTAATTATCTTTGAAAGGCAGGGTCCTGAAAAAGGGATGTTTCTTTTTTTGCTGAGTTAATATATATCTTTGAAGGACAAAAATCTACTTTGTTTTTACAGCTTTAACTTTTGTTGTTACATGTAAATTCTACACACATTTTACATATTCAGTACCAGTCAGAAGTTTGGACATGCTACTCATTCAAAGGTTTTGTTTATTTTTACTATTTTCTACATTGTAGAATAATAGTGAAGGCATCAAAACTATGAAATAAGACATATGAAATCACGTTTTAAGCAAATCAAAACATTTTAAAATCTTCAAAGTAGTCACCCTTTGCCTTTAACAGCTTTGCACATGCTTGGCATTCACTCATTCACCTGGAATGCTTTTCCAACAGTCTTGAAGGAGTACCCACATATGCTGAGCACTTGTTGGCTGCTTTTCCTTCACTCTGCGGTCCAAACCATCTCAATTTGGTTGAGGTCGGGTGATTGTGGAGGCCAAGTCTTCTGATGCCGCACTCCATCACTCTCCTTCTTGGTCAAATAACCCTTACACAGCCCAGAGGGGTGTTGGGTCATTGTCCTGTTGAAAAACAAATGATAGTCCCGTTATGTACAAACAAGATGCGCAAACTATATATATATATATTTTTTAAACCTCTTAGAGCTACCCCCCTACTTTTTTCAATTTCCGCCTGAAGACATACCCAAATCTAACTGCCTGTAGCTCTGGCCCAGAAGCAAGGATATGCATATTCTTGGTACCATTTGAAAGAAAACACTCTGAAGTTTGTGTAAATGTGAATTGGATGTAGGAGAATATAACACAATAGATCTGGTTTAGATAATACAATGAAAAAAGACATTTATTTATTTATTGTTGTATCATCATCTTTAAAATGAACAAGATAAAACAAACATTCAGATAGGATGATGGGGACAATTTCAGTGAAAAATATAGGAGGGCAACAGTACTTGTGCAACGTTTCAGAATGATAACTTCCAAAATGAGTGTGCTACATCACATTTATCATGAAGTCACCCAGGTGTCCCACACAAGCAGCCCAAATGTACCCAAGTGAAGATATACATTTTGAAACAAATAACTATATACAAAATGCCAAAATGCTATTCTAACACACCCCCCCCCAAAAAAAAAAAAATAGAAAAAAATATGGGGAAAAAATATATACATTTACTAAATAACATGGGTAACTATTTACACACTTTAAATATTTGGAAGACCCTCAGTCCTCTATCAAGTCAGATTTATTTATATTGCCCTTCGTACATCAGCTAATATCTCAAAGTGCTGTACAGAAACCCAGCCTAAAACCCCAAACAGCAAGCAATGCAGGTGTGAAAAGGGATGGGGTTATCAGCATTGTGGCTTGGAAAAACTCCCTAGAAAGGCCAAAACCTAGGAAGTCCTCTTCTGGCTGTGCCGGGTGGAGATAATAACAGAACATGGCTGAGATTTTCAAACGTTCATAGATGACCAGCAGGGTCAAATAATAATAATCACAGCAGTTGTAGAGGATGCAACAGGACAGCACCTCAAGAGTAAATATTAACAGTTTAGGGTTCCATAGCCACAGGCAGAACAGTTGAAACTGGAACAGCAGCAAGGCCAGGTGGACTGTGGACAGCAAGGAGTCAGCAAGGAGTCATCATAGGGTGGCATCGTGGTTAGGGTGTTGGACTAGTAGCCTGAAGGTTGCAAGTTCAAACCCGAGCTGACAAGGTACAAATCTGTTGTTCTGCCCCTGAACAGGCACTGTTTCTAGGCCATCATTGAAAATTAGAATTTGTTCTTAACTGACTTGCCTAGTTAAATAAAGGTAAAATAAACAGATATATATATATATATATATATATAGAGTACAGGGAACATAAGGTTGAATATATTATTATAGACCTGCTAGATCTACTGTCTCTTTTAAATTGGACATTTCAGCTAGATCTACTGTCTCTATTATATTATGACAGACCAGCTAGAACATCCAACAGACCCATTCAGAGCGACACACAGACAGGTTCAATGCACTGCTCAAGGGCAAGTTGACAGATCTTCCACCAGGCCAAAAAACGTGAACCCGAACCCTCCATGATCCCCCCCCCCACAGTTCCGCAATAGCTGTCCCTCAACTATTCGAGACCCCTCCCACGATCCCCCCAAGAACAAAAATAGAACAAAAATAAAATTCCCCCAAGATCCACCCAATGCACCAACAACCTATAGAATTAACTAAAGAGAAAAAAGAAAAAGACAGAAGAAAACAACAATGCAACCCCCCCCCTCCACAAATAAATAAATAAGGACAACTAAAGTCATAATAGCAATGCCAACTGTATATGTTTGTGTGCATGTCTGGCACAATTACATGTATGTGTGTGTTCTTGTATGTGTTTGTTTGAATGAGAGTGTGTGTATATGCATGTGTACAAACACCTGCATGGCATTAGCTGTAAAAACACTCCCCCTCAAGTGTCATTCAAACATACTTTTTATTATGTTTTATTTTGACTTTATTTTTGACTTTTAACTTTGACCATCATTCGGTCTCCCGCACAGCAACTCCACTCCCACATCCCAACCCTCAGCTTCCCTCAGCCCATCCCACCTATCTCTACTGGCCACCCTCTTCGGATTTATACGCAACACACCTGTATATCTTTCAACTGTGCTGTGATGTTTAACGTACAATTTCAATCTATCTAATCAAATAGAATCCACAGATTGCGAGTTGAAGATAATATACTGATACTCTTAGTAAAAGTATTTAGTTATTGACTGACCCGGTCTCTCCAAATCTCCTAACAGTACTTTTTCTAGGGTCAATTAAATCAATGCTATGCATTTTGCTAAAGCAAGAAGTCTTGAATCTTGCTTTGTTTTATATATCAACTCAAACATCCTCTACCATGGAATCAGTACATCAACAATTATTTTGCAATCTGTATGGCACAGTTGTCAACATCCTGGTCCTCAAATGAAACGGGTATACATTTCTTTAAAAAAATATTTGTATTCCTCTGCAATTTATTATCTTTTATATTGGGATGACAGACCATCCCCCCCCACCTGATTCCTCCATTTTTGGGGTAATGCTGATAACCCCATGAAGGACATAACTCTACCATTCCAATTGACAAAATACCCTTTTCAAACATCTTTCTCATAAATACAGGTATTTTATCAACCAGCACATTTGAGTTCAGCCATCATATTTGTTGTAATATTAGTTCTATATTTTCAGGGGGGTGAAATTGAAATTGTAGCCAGCTTTGCAATGCTTGTTTGAAAAGGAGAAATACTTTGAATAAAGTATCATTTTCAATTAATCGAAAATGAGACATGGCAATCTGCACAAAGGCAACAAGGCCAATTTTAAACAACGGATGTTCTTTTCTTCGTAATCTACTTGAGAACCATGTAGGTTTCAAGTAAAACTTTTGAATAAGTGTAGCTTTTAGAGAGAGTGTAACGCTGTTCGTCTGAGGAAGAAGGAGTAGACTAAAGCACAGCATGGCACTTGTTCATGATGTTTATTATAAACTGAACACTAAAACAAAAGTGGAACAAAACGCAACAGTTCTGTCAGGTACTCACACAAAACAGAAAACAACCACCCACACCCATAGTGGGAAAACAGGCTGCCTAAGTATGGTTCTCAATCAGAGACAACGATTGCCAGCTGCCTTTGATTGGGAACCATACCATACCACGCGCTGACACCGGCCACGTGGACGACCCGGAGGGCGAGGCGCCGTGCAATCCGGACGGAAACCGTGGAACTCCCACAGTATTTCAGGGTCCAACACGTCCGCCACCGGAACCCAGCACCTCTCCCTCCGGACCGTACCCCTCCCACTCCACGTGGTACTGAAGGCGCCCCCCCCCCCCCCCGGCGTCTTGAATCCAGCATGGAACAGACTGAGTACGCCGGGGCCCCCTCGATGTCCAGAGGAGGCGGAGGAACCTCCCGCACCTCAGACTCCTGGAGCGGACCAACCACCACCGGACTGAGGAGAGACACATGGAATGATGGGTTAACAGTTGCCGGGTAGCCGGGTTGACGGTTGCCAGGTAGAGATCCAGCTGCAACGAGAAACCCTAGCAGCATGCAGCCATCCCATCGTACTCCCGGGGAAGGGCGAGACAAATCCCACTAACCGGGTGCAGGGGGGGCGAGTAGTGGGGACCCAGGTTGTGCTGGCGGAGGCACTGGAGGAACTCCCTGTCACTCGCAGCAGTCCATGTTTTGAACGACGCAGTCCATGGCGGCGCCGAGATGATGAAGCATTGCTGCGTGCTCCCGGATGCATTCCTCGACCCCTATACCAGGGGTACCTGCTTCTGCTGACTCCATATTTGGGTGTGGAATTCTGTAAGCGGTGCAGGGAAGTCAGGTGCAGGAGAGCAGAAATGGGTAACAGCCGGAGCACATTAATGATGCAAAAACAAACGGCACCCAGAAGAGCAAAATACGGGTTGAAACAACCCTTGGCCAACCACTCAGAAATGTACAAAACACTTACAACAAACAATTCCACACACAGACATGGGGGGAACAGAGGGTTATATCCACGTCAAATAATGATGGAATGTAAACCAGGTGTGTAGGAAAACGAGGCAAAACAAATGGAAAATGAAAGGTGGATTGGTGATGACTAGAAGACCGGTGACGTCGACAGCCGAACTCCGCCCGAACAAGGAGAGGAACCGACGTCGGCGGAAGTCGTGACAACCCCATAACACCATCTATGTAATGTGTCCGTTAATGAAAGGATGCAAATTCTGATTTATGCTCAGTCTGCAGCTTTAAAGCTTGAAATGTAGAACCTGTTTTGTGCTTACGTTCTACTCCTTGTACTCTGTGTCATTGCCAAACATTCTTCGGCATGACAAGGATTGGAATGTTAGTAAAAACAGACTTGGTTTTTCCAGGCTACAGCTTTAATACTGTAACATACTCAAAAGTAGTTCAAACTGATGCTCCTAAATTTAAAAAGTCAAGGATTATTCTCTTGAATTTCTTTAAATATGATCCTAAAATCATATTGAAAACAACAGGGTTGTGGGCCATCAATAAATGGTCTGACACCTGTCCCAAACTACAGAAGAATGAAGTTAGCCCCCTTGGCTATTTTCTTGAGAGAATAGCACAGGATGCTGCTATTTTTGTTGCAGAATCTTTGCAGAGTCCCACAGCTGTCAGATGCGAGAGGAGACATTAATATACTCTAGTTCTCCAGCAGGAGACAATGAAAGGTTATAGTAAATGCCTGTGTGTCAAAAAAATACAAAAATAAATAATCAATGGCTCAACCACCATCAAATATTTAACAACGAACAGTGAGAGAGGGAGCAAGTAAAGTAAAAAAACAAACAGTAGATCACACTGAATTCCCAAGGCCTCTATGGACTTTTTTTGTTTAGTTGTCAGTAAAGCACTTTGCCACTGTGGAAGCATTTAAAAAATAAATACATCCTGGTTTTCCAGAGGAGTTACCATTAATACACAAGGTATACTGGGCATGTGTATTACTATTTCATATGGACAGTCTATTTTAATTCTGCACTCCAAATCTCATGGTGTTATAAGGAGAAATAAAGAGGTCAGCAGGATCAAAACAGGGTTGTAAAACTAGATTTAATACTGAATACGTAGAATCAGAAACAAACCAAATGTTATTTTATAAGCTAATTACGACATGGCAGTAGAGCCTTTGTGTTAGATACAGTAACTCATATCTCAAGTACTCAGACAAATAGGAAAGCTACAATGTGCTGATGGTCAGTACATCTAGACTCCATGCAATGCAATTGATTAATTAGAGGATAAGATCCTTCATCTCAATTTCTGCCTAAAATGAAATAACCAAATCTAACTGCCTGTAGCTCAGGACCTGAAGCAAGTATATGCATATTCTTGATACTACTTGAAAGGAAATACTTTGAAATTTGTGGAGATATGAAATTAATGTAGGATAATATAACACAATAGATCTGGTAAAAATATTTTAAAAGATAACAAAAACAGCCATTTTCTAGTTCTATTTTTGTTGCATCATCTTTGAAATGCAAAAGAAAGGTCATACATTGAGACAGGAAGCTGGTGATAATTGAGATGTTGTCGGCACGAGGGAAACAGTGTGTGCAAAATTTCTGACTGATACGTTCAAGAATGAGAGAGCTACATAATAGTTTGTATGACGTAGTCCAGGTTTCCCTCACGAGCCCAAAAGTACCTAAGTGGCCGAATGAGTCAATTGATACATTTTCAAGTACATAACTATAGAGAACATACAAAAATGAAATGGTATACAGAGAGCGAGGTTAGTAAAACATCGGCGGATTACTAACCACCGGTCCTGGGAACCATCATTACGTGCACCTGCGCTTCATCATTAAGCACACCTAGACTTCATGACCTCCCCTTTATCTGGCACCTTCCTTAGGTTCCTACTCCAGGCAAAATCATTTATGTTGTTCATGTCTAGAGGCTACTCCTACATTTTATTGTTCCGTGTTTGTTGTTATATTAAACTTACCACCTGCTTCTCGACTCCCAGCATCTACGTTACAATAGATCTATAAACATATTGAGTATGGGGAACACAATCACTACAATGAAATAAGTGGACCAATAGGAAATAAGACACTCAAAAACCACAGCCACAACATATCATAGCCAACATACTGTAACACATGCAATTGCATTAGCATGAAAAGCAAAAATGTTGTTTTTACTTACTGACTCTCCCGGTCAATTTCTGCAATGATCTCATCCACATTTCTATGCTTGGACTTTAGTCTATCCACTCTTACTAGCCATGTTGTACTTTTTGAATGTTTTGAAAAGTTTGTAGAAGAAAGCGAACCGCTGCATAACATAAACGTCCCTGTGTCCTGTTGATTTTCAATTGAGAATGAATCGTGTGGCATAACAGCCATTTGTCCTACAAAGGGCAATCACGTACTCATAGAAAACTAGCTAGATAGCCAATGAGCTGGGCTATGTTTCAAAACGATAGATGGTCATTGGACCAAGACACTGTCAATCAAGTGAACACCACCTGTCTCATTGGTGTGTAATGATGGCTGACCTTCATGAGCAAATTGACGTGTTGTGTAGCCAATACGTAATATAGAATGATGAAACAAAGCTTGGTTACCTTCTACAGTATCTGAGGATTGCACAGAAACTGAACTTGACTGGGTGAGACAAGGTTTAGCCGATTCAATTTCATAAATTGTTTTGTTGCAAGTTAAAAGAGTCAGAATGAATGTGAAATGCTGTATACAACATGGATCGTGTTAGGATATAAGCATTTATTTTATCAAACAAAAATACACTACATTTTTATCTCTGGGACCCTCAGGATGACAAATCAGAGCAAGATTACTGAATGTAAGAACATTATTTACCGTCAGAGGGGAATATATCAAACCAGTTTCCTTGATAAAAGTGTTTTGTTGTCGTGCACTATCCTCAAACAATAACATGATATTTTTTTTAGCTGTAATAGCTACTGTAAATTGGACAGTGCAGTTACATTAACAATCATTTAAGCTTTTTGAAGATATAAGACATGTCTATGGCCGGGAAAGTTGGCTGCCATTCCAGTCAAATATTGCACATTGAGCAGCAACTGTCCCGATTTTGGGACACTGATCCAGTAGAGGTTATTGTTTTGTATACTCAGTGGAGATCACTTAATATAATTGGATCCATTTTGTTTCCCTCATAATCTTAAACTAACCAGGGGTAGGCCTGAGCTTTTTTCAATTTTCTTCAATTAAAGGTATGCCTATGGCATACCCTCTCAAACCCCCTCAATTCGAGTCTTGCTTTGAACTTAAAATGAATATCCCTTCACTGAAATGGAGGTAGGCTTTTTAAAGAGTGCATGGTGGGTGGAGTAATTGACAGACACATTTACAGACATAGCAGCCTATGTTGAGTACCCTGCATGTGTGTTTTAATGAAAGTTTGAGTTTTAACGAGTGCTATTAGCATTTGGCGTTGCGCATTTGCATTTCTTGTTGGCAAGGTTGGACGCTAGCGTGTCGGGTGGCGCTAAGAGGGGACATGTTTAAGAGGGGACATGCTGGGACATGCTTAACACCCAGGCCATCCTACAACTTAAGCTTGATGCCCTCAATCTCACACAAATTATCAATGAACCTACCAGGTACAACCCCAAATCCGTAAACACAGGCACACTCATAGATATCATCCTGACCAACATGCCCTCCAAATACACATCTGCTGTCTTCAACCAGGATCTCAGCGATCACTGCCTCATTGCTTGCGTTCGTAATGGGTCTGCGGTCAAATGACCACCCCTCATCACTGTCAAACGCTCCCTAAAACACTTCAGCGATCAGGTCTTTCTAATCGACCTGGCCCGGGTATCCTGGAAGGATAATGACCTCATTCCGTCAGTAGAAGATGCCTGGTTATTAATTAAAAGTGCTTTCCTGACAATCTTAAATAAGCATGCCCGGTTCAAAAAATGTTGAACAAGGAATAGATATAGACCGTGGTTCACTCCAGACCTGACTGCCCTTGACAGGCACAAAAACATCCTGTGGCGTATGGCATTAGCATAAAATAGCCCCCGCATAATGCAACTTTTCAGGGAAGATAGCAACCAATATACACAGGCAGTTAGGAAAGCAAAGGCTAGCTTTTTCAAACAGAAATTTGCATCTTGCAGCACAAACTCCAAAATGTTCTGGGACACTGTAAAGTCCATGGAGAATAAGAGCACCTCCTCCCAGCTGCCCACTCAATGAGCCTAGGAAACACCGTCACCACCGATAAATCTACAATAATTGAGAATTTCAATAAGAATGTTTCTAAGGCTGACCATGCTTTTCGCCTGGCTACCCCTACCCCAGTCAACAGCCCGACACCCCACCCCCCACAGCAGCTTTCCCAAGCTTCCCCATTTCTCCTTCACGCAAATCCAGATAGCTGATGTTCTGAAAGAGCTGCAAAATTTGGACCCCTACAAATCAGCCGGGCTAGACAATCTGGACAAAGGGGAGACCCTCCAGACCCAAACTGCTACAGACCTTTATCTATCCTACCCTGCCTTTCGAAGGTCTTCGAAAGCCAAGCTAAAAAACATATCACCGACCATTACAAATCCCACCGTACCTTCTCCGCTATGCAATCTGGTTTCCGAGCTGGTCATGGGTGGACCGCAGTCATGCTCAAGGTCCTAAACGATATCATAACCGCCATCGATAATAGACAATACTGTGCAGCTGTATTCATTGACCTGGCCAAGGCTTTCGACTGTCAATCACCACATTCTTATCGATAGACTCAACAGCCTTGGTTTTTCAAATGACTGCCTCGCCTGGTTCACCAACTACTTCTCAGATAGAGTTCAATGTGTCAAATTGGAGGGCCTGTTGTCCGGACCTCTGGCAGTCTCTATGGGGGTGCGACAGGGTTCAATTCTCGGACCGACTCTCTTCTCTGTATACGTCAATGATGTCGCTCTTGTTTCTGGTGATTCTCTGATCCACCTCTATGCAGATGACACCATTCTGTATACTTCTGGCCTTACTTTGGACACTGTGTTAACTAACCTCCAGACGAGCTTCAATGCCATAGAACTCTCCTTCCGTGCCTCCAACTGCTCTTAAACACAAGTAAAACTAAATGCATGCTCTTCAACCGATCGCTGCCCACACCTGCCCGCCCGTCAGATTTCACTACTCTGGACGGTTCTGACTTAGAATATGTGGGCAACTACAAATACCTAGGTGTCTGGTTAGACTGTAAACTCTTCAAGACTCACATTAAGCATCTCCAATCCAAAATTAAATCTAAAATTGGCTTCCTATTTCTCAACAAAGCATCCTTCACTCATGTTGCCAAACATACCCTCGTAAAACGGACTATCCTACCAATCCTTGACTGCGATGTCATTTACAAAATAGCCTCCAACACTCTACTCAGCAAATTGGATGCAGTCTATCACAGTGCCATCTGTTTTGTCACCAAAGCCCCATATACTACCCACCACTGCGACCTATTGTCACGCCTTGGTCTTAGTGTTTTGTATTTTCGTTGATTGTTTGGTCAGGCCAGGCTGTGACATGGGTTTGTTTTGTTGTATTTCGTATTGGGGTTTTGTGGTTATTGGGATTGCGGCTGAGTAGGGGTGTTGTATGGGCTTGGCTGCCTGAGGCGGTTCTCAATCAGAGTCAGGTGATTCTCGTTATCTCTGATTGGGAACCGTATTTAGGTAGCCTGGGTTTCGCTTTGTATTTGGTGGGTGATTGTTCCTGACTCTGTGTAGTGTTCACCAGATAGGCTGTAATAGGTTTCACGTTCCGTTTGTTGTTTTTGTATTTATTAGTTATTTCATGTATCGTTCCGTTTTTTCTTCATTAAAGACATGAGTAACCACCACACTGCATTTCGGTCCGACTCTCTTTCTACAAACGAAGAACGCCGTTACACCTATATGCTCTCGTTGGCTGGCACTCGCTTCATATTCGTTGCCAAACCCTCTGGCTCCAGGTCATCTATACGTCTTTGCTAGGTAAAACCCCACCTTATCTCAGCTCACTAGTCACCATAGCAGCACCCACCCGTAGCATGCTCTCCAGCAGGTATATTTCACTGGTCACCCCCAAAGCCAATTCCTACTTTGGCTGCCTTTCCTTCCAGTTCTCTGCTGCCAATGACTGGAACAAATTGCAAAAATCACTGAAGCCGGTGACCCATATCTCCCTCACTAACTTTAAGCACCAGCTGTCAGAGCAGCTCACAGATCACTGAACTGTACATTGCCCATCTGTAAATAGCCCATCCAGCTACCTCATCCCCGTACTTTTATTTATTTATTTGCTCCTTGGCACCCCAGTATCTCTACTTGCACATTCATCTTCTGCACATCTGTCACTCCAGTGTTTAATTAATAAATTGTAATTATTTTGCCACTATGGCTTACTTGCCTTACCTCCCTTATCTTACCTAATTTGCACACACTGTATATATATATTATTTTCTCTATTTTGTTATTGACCGTATGTTTGTTTATTCCATGTGTAACTCTGTGTTGTTGTTTGTCGCCCTGCCCTGCTTTATCTTGGCCAGGTCGCAGTTGTAAATTAGAACTTGTTCTCAACTAAATAAAATAAATAAAATAAAATCACAAAATATTTTAATAACTATTAACAAAAGGCATTTTGGCTTTTCAATTTTCATTCATTTATAAATATTTCTAAAAACAAAATTCCACTGTGAAATGATGGGATATTGTGTGTAATACATTCAAGCTGTAACACAACACAATCTGGAAAGGGGTGTGAATACTTTCTGAAAGCACTGTGCATCGCTACCTCGATTACCTCATACCCACACGCACATCAGCTTGGTACTGTTACTCTCTGTGTAAAGCCATGTTATTTTTAATCATCATTGTTATTCCTTATACCCTGTGTATTGCTGTTGTCACTGTCTATTTACATTTTTTATCTTTAATTCTGCATTGTTCGAAAAATACCTATATGTAAGCAATTCACTGTTTGTCTACACCTGTTGTTTTACGAAGCATTTGACAAATAATATTAGATTAGATGTGCCCTGGGCCACCTTTTTTAATAAAAAATTGACCAAACAGAAACTGATAGAAATTACTGGATTACCCAGCTGGCAGAGTTGGTTAAACACACACACACACACACACACACACACACACACACACACACACACACACACACACACACACACACACACACACACACACACACACACACGCACACACGCACTGCAGTTTGATAAATATTTCCTGGCATTCTCACTGAGCAGGTTTTCCTTTTTCCTGTGTCTCTTCCTTTGAGATGGAGTCCATTACTTCTCTGTGGGCCAATTTCACCCTTTCGGAGTTTGTTGGCCTCTTTGATTACAGGGGAAATGACCTGTCCTTCACAGAAGCCATTAAACCTGACACAATTTGAATCGCTCTCAGTCTTACGACCAGAAGGAGGAGTGGAGGAGGACTCCCAGCCTGGATTACAGTGTCCATGTTAGGACAGCCTCAGTCAAAAGGTACATGAGCATTGGTCCAACTTGAGGTGTCAAAAATAAATATATGCACCTCCCTCCCCAACATTACAATTATTTCCACATGACACTCCACTTGTACTATGACAATAAATTGTAAGTCGCTCTGGATAAGAGCGTCTGCTAAATGACTTAAATGTAAATGTAAATGTACACCATCCCCCTAATAAAATTAAGTCAAAACGAATGATTAGCACCCAAAATAGCAATAACTGTAGAAACCCTGTATTTATAAGCGTGGATATCAACTCAGTCCAGTTTTAAACATACTCTTAAAAGTTGTAATAGTTGAAGACACAAGGTACAATTTCTAAATTATCATCGGGGGGGGGTGTTCCCCAATGCTGGAAAGGGGCCCCGAGTGGAAAAGTTTGCAATAGTTCAGGTAGGATAATTTTATAGCATTGTGCTAACCCAATTGCTGGGAATGGTAACATGGCTCATATAGCAATGTTTTCTACACTGCTCCCCACTGTGCTTGAAGGCACATCCCTGTGCTTTGATTACTCAGCCACATAGCACATCCGAGCCGTGCATTTCGATTGCCGCACGGCCACCATCATTAAATGGTACATTTTATCCAAAGCAATTAGAGTTAAATGCCTTGCTCAAGGGCACTGAGATTTTTCCACTAGTCAGCTCAGGGATTTAAACCAGCAACCTTTTGTTAACTATAACACAATCCTCCTCATATAAATCAAGGATTGTGACACTATAATTGTTTTGGAATTACCATGATTAAATTACCAGTCAGGGTACCCCCCTAATCCACTATAAAAAGCATGTCCTAGCCGAGTTTTAGTCACAGTGCATTTGTGTTAGGCTACCGGTGTTTCTGTACTGCACATATGATGACAGTGTATGCAAAACAAATATGCACTCGATTGATGCAAATCATCATTTTGCCAGGTTGGCCTACTTTGTAGGCAACATTTAACTGGGAAGGTTTTTGGGGGAAAATGAAAATGATTGTTTCAGCATGAGTCGTGGATTTTATAGAGCCAATAGGCTCTGTATCTTACCTTTAAAAGTACATTTCGAACTGTCCCTAATACAGGGTTAACACTTGTTTCCCATGTTAAATTAGCACTCATAACAGTAACGTTCAACTAAAGTAATACATTAACTGGAATTGCCCCAGCGTGAGTCTGCTCTCCTCTCAGCTGAGGAGAAGTGTTCAGAGGAGAAGAACCCACCTGCTGCTTCTGGAGATGCTAATCCGTTCAGCTCTCCGCCCGCTCCTCCAGGGGTCCTGCCTCTCGCTGCTGCTGCCTTCACCCACGCTGGGAGACACCATACCGGGAGCTGGTTGGAGCGAGAAGCTGGATTAATTGGCTCCCTGTTTAAAAGGCTCCACATACATAACACACTGTTCCTTCTCCTGTGTTCTTGTATAATGCTTATGTTAAAGTAAATGGAAAAGGCTTTCCCCTCATTTAAAGACTGTGCTCACAGTCTTTAATCTTTAATTCTGCCGTCTATTTAAGGCATGGCTCCCATATGTTATCTAATAAGAGAAGTACACCCATACAAAAGTATGTGGACACCCCTTCAAATTAGTGGATTCGGCTATTTCAGCCACATCCGTTGTCGGCAGGTGTATAAAACAAAGCACACAGTCATGCAATCTCCATAGATAAAATATGGCAATAGAATAGGCTGTACTGAAGAGCTCAGTGACATTTAACGTTGTACAGTCATATGATTCCACCTTTCCAACAAGTCAGTTCATTAAATTTCTGCCCTCCTAGAGCTGCCCCGGCTGAAACGCATTGTGCTTATACATCGTCTGTCCTCGATTGCAACATTCACATTACTGCATTCCAAACTGCCTCTGGAAGCAACGTCAGCACAAGAACTGTTCGTCTGGAGCTTCATGAAATAGATTTCCATGGCCGAGCAGCCGCAGACAAGCCTAAGTTCACCATGCGCTACGCTATGCACATTCTGTAGTAATGTAAAGCTCGCCACCATTGGACTCTGGAGTTGCAAGCTAGCATTAAACTTAACTTATAAAAACAATCAATCTTAACATAACCACAATCAACACAACCATAATCAACACATGGTTGATTATATTACTAGTTTAACTAGCTTGTCCTGCGTTGCATATAATCAATGCGGTGCCTGAAATTGTGTCACTTCTCTTGCGTTAAGTGTAAGCAGAGACAAAGTATATGCGGCAGTTTGGGTCGCCTGGCTCGTTGCGAACTGTGTGAAGACCATTTCTTCCTAACAAAGACCGTAATGAATTTGCAAGAATTTTACATAATTATGACATAACATTGAAGGTTGTGCAATATTTAGACTTAGGGTTGCCACCCATTCAATAAAATACGGAACGGTTATGTATTTCACTGAAAGAATAAACGTTTTGTTTTCGAAATGATAGTTTCCAGATTTGACCATATTAATGACCTAAGGCTCATATTTCTGTGTGTTTATTATATTATAATTAAGCCTATGATTTGATATTTGATAGAGCAGTCTGACTGAGTGACTGGTAGGCTCATAAGCATTCATTCGCACTTACCTCCATTTGCCAGCAGCACAGCTCTGTTTATGACTTCAAGCCTATCAACTCCCGAGATTAGGCTGGCAATACTATAGTGCCTATGAGAACATCCAATAGAGAGAAATAGTCCAATAATATCTACAACCTAAAACTGAAGACACATGTTAAAGGGAACCACCAGCTTTCATGTGTTCTCATTTTCTGGGAAAGGAACTTAAACGTTAGCTTTTTTACATGGCACATATTGCACTTTTACTTTCTTCTCCAACACTGTGTTTTTGCATTATTTAAACCAAATTGAACATTTTTCATTATTTACTTGAGACTAAATTGATTTTATTTATGTATCATATTAAGTTAAAATAAAGTGTTCATTGTTCATTCGGTATTGTTGTAATTGTCATTATTACAAATATATATCTATAAAAATTGACCCATTTAATCGGTATCGGCTTTTTTTGGTCCTCCAATAATTGGTATCGGTATCGGTGTTGAAAAATCATAATCGGTCGACCTCTAGTTCTAACGTCTAGTGGGAAGCCTTCCCAGAAGAGTGGAGGCTGTTATACTAGCAAAGGGGAGACCAACTCCATATTAATGCCAATGATAATGGAATGAAATGTTCGACAAGCACGTGTCCACATACTTTTGGCCATGTAATGTATCTTACCAGGCATTATACTTTACATTGAATGTGTTTGTGTGGTACATGTGTTTAGGTGAGAGTTCTAGCATCTTAAAGCAGAACAGAGAGGCAGAAAGACAGAGACAGCATGACTGACAACAGAAGAATGTTTAGTGGTGTTTGACTACACCAGGGCCGTCCGCTCTTGCAGGTTGTCGCCACGACAACATGATAGACAAACCCCAGTTCTGCCACTCACTGTCACGTGTGCTCCTTCTCAGGCCTCTAGGTCACCAGGCTGCTCGTTATGGCGCACACCTGTCTCCGTCATTACGCGCAACTGCGCATCATCAGATTCACCTGGATTCCAGCACCTCCCTGATTACCTTCCCTATATATGTCACTCCCTTTGGTTCCTTCCCCAGGCGTTATTATTTCTGTTCCTGTGCGTTGCATGTGTTTTGGATTATGTTACGTTTATTTATTAAAACACTCAATCCTTGAACTTGCTTCCTTGAATCGTTACACTCACCGGTAAGATAGTCCTTTGAATGGACATTAAAAGAGAGTAATATCATGTATTATTAATTGAATGTACTTTCAAGTGATAGATTTCATACAAATACATGTCTGTCATTGAACAACCCCATGCCATGGTTAGATAGTAAAACAAATACACAAATCTCTTTCATAAGTTCTTTAAATAACTAAATCTATAGTGCCTTGAGAAAGTATTCGGCCCCCTTGAACTTTGCGACCTTTTGCCACATTTCAGGATTCAAACAAAAATATATAAAACTGTATTTTTTTGTGAAGAATCAACAACAAGTGGGACACAATCATGAAGTGGAACGACATTTATTGGATATTTCAAACTTTTTTAACAAATCAAAAACTGAAAGATTGGGTGTGCAAAATTATTCAGCCCCTTTACTTTCAGTGCAGCAAACTCTCTCCAGAAGTTCAGTGAGGATCTCTGAATGATCCAATGTTGACCTAAATGACTAATGATGATAAATACAATCCACCTGTGTGTAATCAAGTCTCCGTATAAATGCACCTGCACTATGATAGTCTCAGAGGTCCGTTAAAAGCGCAGAGAGCATCATGAAGAACAAGGAACACACCAGGCAGATCCGAGATACTGTTGTGAAGAAGTTTAAAGCCGGATTTGGATACAAAAAAATTCCCAAGCTTTAAACATCCCAAGGAGCACTGTGCAAGTGATAATATTGAAATGGAAGGAGTATCAGACCACTGCAAATCTACCAAGACCTGGCCGTCCCTCTAAACTTTCAGCTCATACAAGGAGAAGACTGATCAGAGATGCAGCCAATAGGCCCATGATCACTCTGGATGAACTGCAGAGATCTACAGCTGAGGTGTGAGACTCTGTCCATAGGAAAACAATCAGTCATATATTGCACAAATCTGGCCTTTATGGAAGAGTGGCAAGAAGAAAGCAATTTCTTAAAGATATCCATAAAAAGTGTTGTTTAAAGTTTGCCACAAGCCACCTGGGAGACACACCAAACATGTGGAAGAAGGTGCTCTGGTCAGATGAAACCAAAATTGAACTTTTTGGCAACAATGCAAAACGTTATGTTTGGCGTAAAAGCAACACAACTCATCACCCTGAACATACCATCCCCACTGTCAAACATGGTGGTGGCAACATCATGGTTTGGGCCTGCTTTTCTTCAGCAGGGACAGGGAAGATGGTTAAAATTGATGGGAAGATGGATGGAGCCAAATACAGGACCATTCTGGAAGAAAACCTGATGGAGTCTGCAAAAGACCTGAGACTGGGACGGAGATTTGTCTTCCAACAAGACAATGATCCAAAACATAAAGCAAAATCTACAATGGAATGGTTCAAAAATAAACATATCCAGGTGTTAGAATGGCCAAGTCAAAGTCCAGACCTGAATCCAATCGAGAATCTGTGGAAAGAACTGAAAACTGCTGTTCACAAATGCTCTCCATCCAACCTCACTGAGCTCAAGCTGTTTTGCAAGGAGGAATGGGAAAATATTTCAGTCTCTCGATGTGCAAAACTGATAGAGACATACCCCAAGCAACTTACAGCTGTAATCGCAGCAAAGGGTGGTGCTACAAAGTATTAACTTAAGGGGGCTGAATGATTTTGCACGCCCAATTTTTCAGTTTTTGATTTGTTAAAAAAGTTTGAAATATCCAATAAATGTTGTTCCACTTCATGATTGTGTCCCACTTGTTGTTGATTCTTCAAAAAAAAATTCAAAAAAATACAGTTTTATATCTTTATGTTTGAAGCCTGAAATGTGGCAAAAGGTCGCAAAGTTCAAGGGGGCCGAATACTTTCGCAAGGCACTGTAATTCACCAACATTTCTAAATATTGATACATAACGTTTTGAAATTAAACTATGCATTCCCTCACTAGCTAGCTAGTCCACTACTGAAGTAGAATATATTAATGGCAATGAGACTGTCCAATCGTACACCTCACTGATGATGTATGGGGAAATTGATTCAGCCAGGGTTCACTTTCTCTTCTTTCGGAAACATGCATGCATCATAAATACAATTGTTTGGCTACAGAGAGAATCAATTACGCCTGCTTCAGCATAGAAACCTTTGCTTCTGGGAAATTACTCAATAATAATACTTCTAACTGGCCATCAATGGAGAGGCTATAGGGTCTGAAATTTGTATGAGCCCACCTTGCCCTTGTCCACCTTTGTTGAGCGATTGACGAATATCCTTCCCTCACAGGTAGTTTCTGCTCTGGTCTGAGGACTGAGGCCATAATTAACACCACACTTATGGATCCCTTAACATACAGCAAAATGATCAGTGCAGCTTCCCATATAACCACGGTGTGTGTGCAGAAAGCCACAAAATCAATGTGGTGCACTAACTTATTGATCAACGCATTTCAACAATGGGATCCCCTCAAGCAACCGTTATAACCACCTTATAACAACAATTAGGTCTTCTGAAGCATCTATTGGAGCTACTGAGCATAGGATTGGAATGCACATGAACATATAATTAGAATGCACATGTTTTGATAGTGGGCTGACATTGTCACATGCACACAGCTCCATCCAGTTTCCAGTGAACACCCATCAGTCTGTCTGGGTATCAGACTAATGAGTTCTGGAGAATTAGAGACACAAACCAGAGCCTGCTCATTTGGCCTCTTCCCTTTTTTTTGCTGCTCCACAGTTCATGTTATTAAAGGATTTTTAAGCTGAGCGGCACTAGGTCATAACATTTCTAAAATGATTTTTCCATGTGTCCGTTTTATTTGGACATCTGCTATTTATTTCAATGGGTGATATTGTCAGTGATTTTCCAGGTCAGCTTTTACGGTGGCAAAATCATTCAATTCCGAGTAGAACGTGTTAAATAACACAGCTATGCTCTGAATCACGATTGTCTGTAGTTCTGAGCTTGACTATAATTTTCCATCAATACTGTCTCGGTTACCTGATAGTTTTCCTGCTCTGATTTAGCCCCAACTTGACAGTTACATGTGTTATTCTGCTACAGTCCCTAATCCCTGATTATCCTCTCTGCCTTCTTTCCTTAGATACTGTGTCGTTTCCTCAATGTGATAGGCAGTACTGATTGACAGAATGGTGGATGTTCTTTTTAATTCAGCCCTGCTTCATCCTTTGTCATTTGGCATCAACTCAAAGGTGATCATGTACTACATGACAAATGGCACACCCATCACACCACTACCTCCACTTAAATTAATAGAATGATACAACAAATTCAGAAAATAGAAGCGATTGCTTTACTTGTTCAGTGGCTTAATATGATGTTCTTCATCACTGTCAGTTGGATGGGATGGGGACCGGAGGGCTTTCAGAGGGGAACAGTGATTTTACCTCCCTGTGTCCCAAATGGCACCCTATATAGTACACTACTTTGACCAGATACCTATGGGGCCTGATCAAAAATAGTGCACTATGTAGGGAATGGGGTGCCATTTTGGATGCAACCTTGCAGACTCTCAATGACATTCCCAGGCAGATTGCACCAGATATATTCACAGGATCGCCCCAGAGCAGAAACATCTATCACCTTCATTCTTGGTCGACAAAATATAAACAGAAAGGCAATATATTATTTAGGACCAAGCTGCTAATTTCTCAGGAAAAAGATCTGTCCAGATGTATTGCTTAGTTTGGTCAAATTGTGGGAAAGAGAAAGAAAAAAGTGCTTGAGAATGAACTGATTCATGGAAGTTGACATGTGACTATGGCCATTTTCAACTCTTAACACAAAGCATTAGGAACACATTCTCTTTCCCTGACATGGACTGACCAACTGAATCCAGGAGAAAGCTAAGATCCCTTATTGATGTCACCTTCAAAATCCACTTCAGTCAGTGTAGATGAAGCGGAGGAGACATGTTAAAGAAGGATTTTCTAACCTTGAGACAATTGAGACATGGACTGTGTGCCATTCAGAGGATGAACGGGCAAGACAAAATATTTAAGTGTCTTTGAATAGGATATGTTAGTAGGTGCCTGGCGCACCGGTTTGATTGTGTCAAGAACTGCAATGCTGCTGGGTTTTTCCCCATTCAACAGTTTCCCATGTGCATCAAGAATGGTCCACCACCCAAAGGACATCCAGCCAACTTGACACTGTGGGAAGCATTGGAGCCAACATGGACCAGCATCCCTGTGGAATGCTTTTGATACCTTGTAGAGTCCATGCCCCGACAAATTGAGGCTGTTCTGAAGTCAAAAGGGTGGGGTGGGGGGGTGCAACTAAATATTAGGTAGGTCCTCTTCATGTTTTGTACACTGTGTATAAATATAACTCATACCTTTTATTGTGTACTTGCGACTGATTATTTTCATGCAGGACTCCTTTGAAAAAGAGACATGTCTTAATGGGATGCCTAAATAAAAGGTTAAATAAATGAGGCCAGAATTGGACAACAGTTCAGAAGGTACAAAACAATCCCTATGGTTGTGGTTTTGCATCACTATCCAATAAAAATGTCTGCAAACACTCCCCATAAATGACTAGAGGAAAATATCTCTACAGAATTAGGAATTAGAATACAAGAATACATTAACCTTCTTATGACACTATAAAATGTCAGCCATTTTGGTAAAGGAGTTTGTCAACCATGTGGTTTTCCAGTGCTGTGATAGTGCAAAATTATCAATTTGAAGATTAGAGGCACTGTATGTTTATTAGAATGATTCCATCAATATTTCAAATTAACTGCCAATATATCAACATTCCATTCAGACAAAGTCTCATGTAAGTGTTACATGATACAATATCAGCCTTCGACTGATATTGTATCATGTAACAACACACAACTTTTCAAGAAAACAAGAATTTAGACATTTATGGTCAGTTTACAGAAATTTGAGATGCTATTTATGCAAAAATGTTTTATAAAACCCGAATAAGCTGTATTTATAATTATATGACTATTTTAGGTTGACAATAATTATATTACACCATTTCTGATATCACATGCCTTACTTTCATTTTCCTGCATAAGTAAAAGCAGGAAATGCATCTACTACCATTCATTCCAATTAGACCGACAGAGTCCTCCCTGACCACAATAGGTTGTTATCAACAAAATGTCTAAATAAGGTTCCGAACGATTTGCCTGTTGGTGGTCAAGGAGACCCCAACTCTGTTAAAATCATTGATAACTGCCTGTCGTTTTCAAGCGATCGTTGAATAAATGTTATGACTATTTGATTGTAATATCATCACCTCTTGAAGAGCATACTCGTAGTCACTACACTCTTAGAAAAAAAGGAGAACCCTTTGAATAACGCTTTTTGGTTCTACATAGAACCCTTTTGAGTTCCATGTAGGACCCTTTCCACAGAGGAATACAAAAGAGTTCTACCTGTAACCAAAAAGGGTTCTCCTATGGGGACAGCCAAAGAACCCTTTTGAGTGTATTATAGATGGGAAGCAATTCAAACAACTAATTTATCTCCTGAAAGTTCACTTGTTAACTAGCATTATTGACATGATCTGTCATAGCTAGCTAGCCAATTTCAGATGGTCAATCAATCAATGTAGCTAGCCTTTAATCATGATTGCTGCTGAAAGGCAATAATAATAATTTAATAGGACTTCTATGGATAACTTATAGGGTTCCTCCTAATGCTGAGGTGGGATGTTAACAAGCCAAAATAAAGCTGAGGGCCAACTCATCCAGTCTCCCATACAGCTCTCTAATTTAACTATCCATTAACCAGAGCCAATGACAGCTTCCATTTTTCACTAGCACTTACCTGGCAAAGAACGAAATCAGCAGACTACAGCACCTCCATCTCACACAACAAGGGCTGTGATTGGACTAGACATCTACAATCTAGATCTCCAATTATTTTCTCCAGTGTGTCCTGGGAATAAAATTAGATTTCCACATATTGGGGCCAATGAAACTATCTGATACCAGGCACAATATCCATAATGTAACTGCAATACCAAAGCCATGCATATAGTGTATACCATGTAAAACACAATTATGTATTAGATACTACACGTTTGAGCAGAAGGGGACTGCTTTTGCCCGCCTGCAGTCACAAACATCATCAGCCGAATCAGCGATAAGGTTCTCTCTGGGGTTGCATTATTTATCCCGAAGGTTACAATAAGTAAATGATTTACAAAGACCTTTCTTCCAACCGTATGAATAATTTTGAAAGTTAGGCTGTCTAAATGCCAGATCTCAGTGATTGATTGCTTAACTTTTCCCTGACCTTTTGGATGAGCTTATCAAGGCTCCACTCACCTTATCTGTGAGGTCTGCTTTGAATGATTTTGCATGTCATTGATGCTGTACGCTCCTTCGGCTGCTCTGCTCTTTCACCTTCTCTAAAAATACTACATAACACTTCGTAGCCTATGCCCCTGCCATTTCAAGGCTCCCTTTATGATAATTTTGATTAATTCAAATGAATTTTATTGAAACTAGAACAAACACGTTACTCTGAGTAGGACTCTTATCAGAAACACAGGTGTGTCTCTGCAAAGATTATATTTTGCAGATTATAATTTCCATTAGTATCTCATTAATAGCTCTGATTACCAACATGTGTCTACATAGTACAGAACTACAATTGAACGACATCCTTTTTCCCATGGTGTAATTCTAATTATTTTCATACATGACTGTATGTACACTACTACCATTCAAAAGTTTGAGGTCACTTAGTGTCCCTGTTTTTGAAAGAAAAGCTTTTTTTTGTCCATTAAAATAACATCAAATTGATCATAAATACAGTGTAGACATTGTTAATGTTGTAAATTACTATTGTAACTGGAAAATGCAGATTTTTTATGTAATATCTATATAAACATACAGAGGCCCATTCAGAGGCCCATTCTGACTGGGAAAAGCAGGAGCTGAGACAAAACACTGGTTGACTTGAAGAACTGGCAACAGAGAACACAGGTATAAGTACCCAGGGGTTTCTTTGATTGAGGGTTTCTTTGATTGAGTTTTCATTAAGCAAAGTTCATCTTACTGTAGCTAGAGGAATTTTGTTTGAGAGTTGTATTCATTCATCTTTCTGTCCAAAAATGATGCAGAGAAATGTATCCATGCTTTTGTCACTTCTAGGTTAGATTACTGCAATGCTCTACTTTCTGGCTACCCGGATAAAGCACTAAATAAACTTCAGTTAGTGTTAAACACGGCTGCTAGAATCTTGACTAGATCCAAAAAATGTGATCATATTATCCCAGTGCTAGCCTCTCTATAATGGCTTCCTGTTAAGCAAGGGCTGATTTCAAGGTTTTACTGCTAACCTACAAAGCATTACATGGGCTTGCTCCTACCCATCTTCCTGATTTGGTCCTGCCGTACATACCTGCACGTACGCTATGGTCACAAGATGCAGGCCTCCTTATTGTCTCTAGAATTTCAAAGCAAACAGCTGGAGGCAGGGCTTTCTCCTATAGAGCTCCATTTTTATGGAATGGTCTGCCTACCCATGTGAGAGACGCAGACTCGGTATCAACCTTTGAGTCGTTATTAAAGACTCATCTCTTCAGTAGGTCCTGTGATTGAGTGTAGTCTGGCCCAGGAGTGTGAAGGTGAACGGAAAGGCACTGGACCAACAAACTGCCCTTGCTGTCTCTGCCTGGCCTGTTCCCCTCTGTCCACTGGAATTCTCTGCATCTTCCATGCCATCCCTAGGAGGGGTGCGTCACTTGAATGGGTTGAGGCACTGACGTGATTTCCTGTCTGGGTTGTGCCGTGGCAGAGATCTTTGTGGGTTATACTTGGCCTTGTCTCAGGATGGTAAGTTGGTAGTTGAAGATATCCCTCTAGTGGTGTGGGGGCTGTGCTTTGGCAAAGTGAGTGGGGTTATATCCTGCCTGTTTGTTCATGTCCGGGGGTATCGTCGGACGGGGCCACAGTGTCTCCCAACCTTTCCTGTCTCAGCCTCCAGTATTTATGCTGCAGTAGTTGGTGTCGGGGGGCTAGGGTCAATCTGTTATATATATATATATATGCCATTTAGCAGACGCTTTTATCCAAAGCGACTTACAGTCATGTGTGCATACATTCTACGTATGGGTGGTCCCGGGGATCGAACCCACTATCTGGAGTATTTATCCTGTCTTATCCGGTATCCTGTGTGAATTTAAGTATGCTCTCTCTAATTCTCTCTCTTCACTTTCTTTTTCTCTTTCTCCTCTTCCTCTCTCTCTTTCTTTCTCTCGCTAGGAGGACCTGAGCCCTAGGACCATGCCTCAGGACTACCTGGCCTGATGACTCCTTGCTGTACCCAGTCCACCTGGCCATGCTGCTGCTCCAGTTTCAACTGTTCTGCCTGCGGCTATGGAACCTTGACCTGTTCACCGGATGTGCTACCTGTCCCAGACCTGCTGTTTTCAACTCTCTAGAGACAGCGGGAGCGGTAGAGATACTCTGAATGATCGGCTATGAAAAGCCAACTGACATTTTCTCCTGTGGTGCTGACCTTTTGCACCCTCGACAACCACTGTGATTATTATTATTTGACCCTGCTGGTCATCTATGAACATTTGAACATTTTGGCCATGTTCTGGCACCCCTCATAGCCTGGTTCCTCTCTAGGTTTCTTCCTAGGTTCTGGCATTTCTAGGGAGTTTTTCCTTGCCACCGTGCTTCTACACCTGCATTGCTTGCTGTTTGGGGTTTTAGGCTGGGTTTCTGTACAGCATTTTGTGAAATCAACTGATGTAAGAAGGGCTTTATAAATAAATTTGATTGATTGATCGTAGCTTATACTATTGTTTTTAAAATCATAAGAACACTTTTCACTGAAGATGAAGAGAACAAACTTCTGGGCACCTCTTTCTATTCAGCACTTGTGCTTGAGAGCCAAACACACTAAGGGTAGATTCTGTCAGATCTGCACAAGTCGACACACGCGGTTGTTTTGTCGGAGGTGGAACTGCGTATTAGGTGTCAAATCCATAAGCAGTTCCTCGCGTTAAGCTTACTGTGGACACTGCAATTGGATGCAACGAAACCACCCAACAAATCCCATGCAGCCGCATTAGAAGTTCATGCAACTGCGTTACAATTTCAAACACTCTATTGCCTAAACCTCGATTGGACTCAATGCAAAATATCTTATTGTCTTATCAGGAATTCTCAGGAATGCGGCCAATTCAGCCATTGCTTTCCACATCCCCCATTTTGTCACACCTCTTTCAAGCAGTAGGTGTTGTTGTCTTTACATCCTGTAGGCCTGATATCTGATTGGAGGTTAACTCCATACAACCCAGATGTTATAAAAGGGACTCAAATGCATTGTCTGTATTTGTTCCTTAACTGCTGTGATGAGATATACACTGCTTTTCTCACTCTTTCTTCCAAGAGTCATGGGCCTTGACACAAGCTATGGTGTCTTTGTCTCTCTCTCTGATCATGCTTAGATACTTAATGTTTCATTAATGACACTCTTTTCTTGTATAATGTATGGTTCATTTGACAATGTAATTAAATCTACTTACCTTTGATAGACAACTTTCAGACCTTTGTTATTGTAGCTCAACTATAGTTTCTTGAATATTGGAGTCAGATAAACATTTTAATAGACTTTGTCACGTTAATTACATAGGTCACATGTGAGGTATATAATATCATATATGATAAATATTATTTCACTACAGGGATAATAAGGAAGGAAGTGGTTTGTGACACACTAGAAAACTGTGATAAGCAGTAATCGGCAGTCACTACCATTATGGGACTTTAATTAATTGTTTTATTCTGTGTTGTTACAGCATCCATGTACTGTACATTAAAAATTAGCTGACATTTGGTCAGTCCAATCCTGAACCAATCATAGACGTCTGTTTCACGAGTATGGACAGCACAGGACTGTATAGTACAGTACAATAGAGCACAGTACAGTACAGTACAGTACAATAAAGAAAACGTTTGAGTATCAGTCAGTACAATACAGTACTGTACAGTAGTGCACACTAGAGTAGAGTACAGCATAATTTACTGTATAGTACTGTACCGAACTATACTCCACTGTACTGAATTATAAACTACTATAATCTACTGTGCTGTGCTTTACTGTACTCTACTGTACTGAACTGAAATCTACTCTACTGTGCTGTACTGTGATGTCCAAACTTGTGAAACATAGACGTCTATGATTGGTTCATATTTGGTCCGCTCCGGACCAACCAACCATGATCAACAACTATACTTTCAGTAAATCTTAACATTTGGTACCAAAGATCGATCTGCAGGACTATAACCAACCTAATACACAGTCAGTCAGTTTCTTTTCTTGTGTCTAGTGCATTTGGGTCCATCCCTAAATAACGTTTAACTTCCAGGATGGAAGATAGTTTGACGTCCAGAGGAGAAGGCAGAATCTGTCTGGTCTGATACATCCCACAGGATTCAACTGCCTCTATGGATCAGCACTATATCAATCTTAAGGTTTAGGGAGGGATTTTCTCTGTCCAAACTGTGATGATAGAATAATCCATCCAGAGAATGCTCTGTGGATCCTTACACAGGCAGCACATCTGTTTGTTATATGGCAGCCCCCCAAAAAGAAAAAGGACACTGAATGATGCTCTTAATGGTCATAAACTTCAAAATCATGTTTTTCATGAAACTGGATGGTATTTGAAGGAAACCAGATCAAAGTATGAAAAATGACTGTTGCTTCTACATTGCTAATGTTTGATCATAATGTTACTGGTCCCCTGTCAAACACTTGGATTCATTACTAAGGGAACAAGGCGAACCTTGACAAGGCAAACCTTAACTCTCATTTTAATACAGCAATGGTAATATGATATTCTCTTACCTAATTTAAATAACTACCGCCATGTAACCAACATCGGAGAAGGCGTGTTTGCAGAGGGGAGTGGTTTGTATAGCTGCTCTACCGGTGCCAAAACATGACTGTAGGGTGTCAGCAAATACAATAAAAGGTTTACCCTATCCATCTATGGCAAAGATACGTATATGTTTCCCCTTTCGTCTGTGTCTGGTGTTAGCTACTTACTGGCTAGCTAGGTCTTCAGCCAGCATGGAACAAAAGGGGGTTGTCTGAAGCACCTGTCAAGACAACACATCCGTCAGTACTGCTGTGAACCGCATCACAAGAGACATGCCAAACAGGAGATGCACAGATGTAGGTTCTTAAGAGGTTTCACTGATTATTTTACTGCAAGACTGCTCACTGCATCCAAGTTGCTTGCCATAGGCGTTTCAGAGAGCTTTCAGTCAAGGTGAGTTCATGAATATAAGATCCCTGCCCACTCATCCTGTCTTTCCAAACTTCCTTGTAGTCAGTCATGAGAGAAAAAGTACTGTTCAGGACCTTTTAAGGATATCAATTAAGTTTGCATCTTCGGGATTGTAATATTATTTCCTGTCAGTGGGACAAATTAGAGATACTTTCATGCCATGTCTATTATTGTTGCAATATGTTAAAAAGGTGAGAAAATGTGGTCCTTTATCAGTTTATGAAGAGATCACTCCTGTCCACACATTCAGTAATCTAATTAACTTGGGCTGAGATGAATAATGGCCAAATCATATCTCTGTCACTTGGAGCGCCCTCACAACGTAATAAGGACTTTTGGGAGGAGAGGATGTTGAATATGGAGTTGTCCATGGCAACGTTTGTCCACTCTTTTTATTGGATGGATGACATACAGCCAGCGCTCACTAACAAATGCCATAATCTCATTAGACCAAATGAAAAATCTGTTGTATGTCATGATGTACAGCATGTAAGTAAAAGGCTAACTGTAGGGTAGAGTGGGGTAAGATGAGCAATTATTTTGTAAAAAAAGCTGAAGAACATCCGCACATCTATGTACTTTTTGCAGGTGCTGTAGTTATAGGTGAATTCATGAAAAATAAAGAGGAAAATGTTGCAGAATGCTGCTCATGGGCCCAACTGATTTTTTTTATAACAATGTTTCAACCCTTAGGTGGAAGGTCCTATATATAGGGTCAGTGCTCAGTGACATCACTTGATGAAAAGGAAGTAAAGGTATATAATATAGGTTCACAACATTCAATGTATCAAAATATATGAGCATACATGAGGAATTTGTTAGTAGAAAGCAAACATATGTTGCTGTTTTTGTTTAAATATGTCCATCTACTGTCTTTAATGTTCAATCGGCACAGTGGTTATTCCAAAAAATCATGAATGTAAGAACAGCTTTTTCTATCTGAAGGTGACAAAAAAACACTTGATCCATAATGTCCTTCGTGTAATATTTATATTTACACCCCATCTTTACTGTGAGGCTATTGTTGTACATCTTCCTTGGCCTTTTGTTGTACTTTGTAAATTGAAACATAGTATAATTGTTTGAGTGACAAGCATTAGTCCAGTCTCATCAGAACGCAAGAAAAATTTTGAATAATGACATTTAAGGCTTGCCAGTGTTCTCAGAGGCATGAGGGAAAATCTATTGAGAAAAGGGTTATTCGTCTTTGAAGTTATTTTATGTGGCCATATCAAAAAGTTTACCAAATAATAATCGATAAGGAATATACTGTATATGATATGCAGCATGCCTAGCAGCTGGAACAAGCTTCTTCCTAGCATCAGGACAGCTTAGCCCCTACCTATCTTCTGAAAACATATGAAAGCCAATACCACGACGGCCCTTAATTACACTGGACTTTATGCAAATTGGAAACCTATTGTAGATGGGGATTTTAGGAAATCGCTATCGAAGTTCTATCAACATATTGATTGTAGTACTCGCTCTGGAATAACACTGGATCACTGCTACTCCCCCTTTCGAGATGCCTACAAGGACCTCCCCACCCTCCCGTCGCAAATCAGATCATAACTCCATTTTGCTCCTCCCTTCCTATAGGCAGAAACCCAAACAGGAAGTACCAGTGCTAAGATCTATTCTACGCTGGTCTGAACAATCAGAATCCATGCATCAAGATTGTTTTGATCAAACAGACTGGGATATAATCCGGGTAGCCTCTGAGAAAAATATTGACGTATACATGGACACGGTGACTGAGTTCATCAGGAAGTGTATCGGGTATGTTGTTCCCACTGTGACTATTAAAACCTACCAAAACCAGAAACCGTGGATAGATGGCAGGATTTGCTCAAAGCTGAAAGCACAAACCACCGCATTTAACCATGGCAAGGATTGGGAATATGGTCGAATACAAACAGTGCAGTTTTTCCATCCGTAAGGCAATCAAACAGGCAAAACATCAGTACATAGACAAAGTGGAGTCACAATTCAACAGCTCAGATGTGAGACGTATGTGGCAGGGTCTACAGACAATCATGGATCACAAATGGAAAACCAGCCATGTTGCGGACACCAACGTCTTGCTCATTTACAAGCTAAACACCTTCTTTGCCTGCTTTGAGGATAACATTGCCACCGACGAGCCCTGCTTCTGTTTTCCGTGGCTGATGTGAGTAAGACATTTAAGCGTTAACCCTTGCAAGTCTGCCAGCCCAGACGGCATTCCTAGCCACGTCTTCAGAGCATGCGCAAACCAGCTGGCTGGAGTTTTTACGGACATATTGTTTACGGACATATTCAATCTCTCCCTTTCCCAGTCTGTTGTCCTCACATGCTTCAAGATGTCCACCATTGCTAAATGACTATCGCCCCATAGCGCTCACTTCTGTCATCATGAAGTGTTTTAAGGGACTAGTCAAGGATCATATCACCTCTACCTTACCTGACACCCTAGACCCACTTCAATTTGCTTCCTGCCCCAATAGATCCACAGATGATGCAATCACCATTGCCCTGCACACTGCCCTATCCCATCTGGACAATACCTATGTAAGAATGCTGTTCATTGACTATACCTCAGCATTCAAGACCATAGTACCTTCCAAGCTTATCATTCATTTCAGGATTGGTGGGTCCCCTGCGGGACCGTTGAGCTAACATGCACTAAAGTGATTAGCATGACATTTTAAGTAACAAGTACATTTCCCAGGACACAGACAGGTCTTATTTGGGCAGAAAGCTTACATTTTTGTTAATCGAACTGCAGTGTCCAATTTACAGTAGCTATTAGAGTGAAACAATACCATGCTATTGTTTGAGGAGAGTGCACAATTTTTTTTATCATGGCAACTGGTTTGATGCATTCACATCTGAAGGTAAATAATGTACGTACATTCAGAAATCTTGCTCTGATTTGTCATCCTGAGGGTCCCAGAGACAAAATGTAGCATAGTTTTGTTTGATAAAATACATTTGTATATTCAAATGTAGGAACTGGGTTCTACAGTTTGAACCTCTTCTGTGTCTGGCTCCACACCCACCCCGGCCTGGCCATCTAGATGTGTGAACGTTAGTGTATAAGCTAATGTGTGACATTAATGGGAGTGTGTAAACTTAAATTTTGCATTACCATATCATTTTTGTAGGTTCTCTATAGACAACGTTACACACTGTATGGTCTCCATGGCATATAGAGTTGTAGTTCTTAACGATTTCACATGTAGTGTCAGCCGCATGTTTTCTCGTCTTCTTAACTATTCGAGATATCCGGCTAATCTTGGGTCTCTTTGGCATGAAATGTACATTTTGTCACAGGTGGTTTTATACTCTGGAGTAGAAAAGGGCGGTTCCATGATGCCTGATGTACTGTTTGGCTAACAGGGGTGTGGCCACAGACTAGTTAAACTTTATATGAAAATCCATACTCTCATTTAGAAGGCTGACATCGTCACATCTTTAACCACATATACTTCACAATATTTAGATATAAACCCCATAATTAAGAAGTGTACACAACCAAAGATACAGTAATGAGTGTTTCCTGTCCTTCATGAGATCACCAAATGAAACACACTCATCATGACAGTCCCTTGTGTGTCCACGGACCACTGCCACATTCTCAAAAATATCAATATTGTTTAACCTGTTGAGTGTAGGTTGCAGTATTTTGATGTTCGGATGAAAAACGTACCCAAATGAAACTGCCTATTTCTCAGGTCCAGAAACTAGAATATACATATAATTGTCAGATTAGGATAGAAAACACTCTAAAGTTTCCAAAACTGTCAAAATATTATCTGTGAGTATAACAGAACTGATATTGCAGGCGAAAACCTGAGGGAAATCCAAAGAGGAAGTGCCTTCTATTTTGAAAGCTCCCTGTTCCATTGCATGCCTTCCCTCCATTTAAAGGGATATCAACCAGGTTCCTTTTCCTATGGCTTCCACATGGTGTGAGCAGTCTTTAGACATAGTTTCAGGCTTCTATTCTGAAAAATGAGCAAGAAAGATCACATCGCGTCAGTGGATGGCTGGGTGCCAGCAGTGTTTTACACGCACGAGCAGCTTGGAGCCGACATTTTCTATCTCTCTTCTATTGTAAAAGCTACGGTCTGGTTGAAATATTAGCGATTATTTATTGTAAAAACTACCTGAGGATTGATTATTAAAAAACGTTTGACATGTTTCTACAAACTTTATGGACACTATTTGGAATTTGTCTATCCCATCGTGACCGCTCAAGCCTGTGGATTTCTGAACATAACGCGATAACCAAATGAGGTTTTTGGATTAAAAAATTATCTTTATTGAACAAAAGGAACATTTATTGTGTAACTGGGAGTCTCGTGAGTGCAAACATCCGAAGATCATAATTTAATTGCTTTTCTGACTTTCGTGACCAATCTACTTTCCTGCTAGCTGTTTGCAATGTTTTGTCTGCTGAGAGAGCTGTCCTAACATAAACGCTTGGATAGCTTTCTCACGAAAAGCTTTTTTGAAATCTGACACCCCAGGTGGATTAACAACAAGCTAAACTGTGTTTTGCTATATTGCACTTGTAATTTCATGAAAATTAAATATTTTTAGTTTAATTTGAATTTGGCGCTCTGGAATTCAGCGGATGTTGGGGAAAATGATCAGATTAGGATAGAAAAAGGATATACTGTGTTCAATACTGGAGGAAAACAAAGTGGAGCGTGCTTTCAGGTCACGCTCCTCTAACAAAGAGTACACTCGAGCCTTATTCTGAACAGTGTTACTTCTTCATTTCTCTAAGTAAAAACCTCAACCAATTTCTAAAGACTGTTGAGATCCAGTGGAAGCGATAGGAACTGCAGGAAAGTCGATTAGATATCTTGATTCCCAATGAAAACCCATTGAAAAGAGAGTGAACTTAAAATGAAAAAATTTGTCCTCTGGGTTTGTCCTCTGGGTTTCGCCTGCCAAATAAGTTCTGTTATGCTCAGACATGATTCAAACACCTTTAGAAACTTCAGAGTGTTTTCTATCCAATTATACTAATAATATGCATATATTAGCTTCTGGGTCTGATAGCAGGCCGTTTACTTTGGACACGCTTTTCATCCAGACGTAAAAAATACTGCCCCCTGTCCTAAAAAAGTTCATGTGCAACACATCAGTTGCCTGTGACCAGGCAAAGAAAACTTTACATACTTTGTTATCATTATTATCCCATACAAAATAGTTCAAATTATTGAGTGACAGGTTGAAGAAAAATCTGTATCACCACTACGCTGTGTCAGCACAAAGACAAAAGTAGTTTTAGAATTGTTAGTTAGATTACTTGTTGGTTATTACTGCATTGTCAGAACTAGAAGCACAGGCATTTCGCTACACTCGCATTAACATCTGCTAACCATGTGTATGGGACAAATAAAATTGGATTTGATTTGATTACGACTGGGAAGGTTTTCAAATACCTCGCAAAGAATGGCACCCATTGTTAGATGGGTAGAAACAAAAAGAAGCAGACATTGAATATCCCTTCGAGCATGGTGAAGTTGTTAACCTCTCTGGGGTAGGCGGGATGCTTGCGCCCCACATAGCCAGCCAAAATGCAGAGCGCCAAATTCAAATTTCTATAAAGATCAAACTTTCATTAAATTACACATGCAAGATAGCAAATTAAAGCTACACTCGTTGTGAATCCAGCCAACATGTCAGATTTCAAAAAGGCTTTTCGGCGAAAGCATAAGATGCTATTATCTGTAAACAATGAGAGTAGTGTATTTCAACTCTGCAGGCACAACACAAACGCAGAAATAAAATATAAATCATGCCTTACCTTTGATGAGCTTCTTTTGTTGGCACTCCTATATGTCCCATAAACATCACAAATGGTCCTTTTGTTCGATTAATTCCGTCGATATATATCCAAAATATAAATTTATTTGGAGCGTTTGATCCAGAAAAACACTGCTTCCAACTTACGCAACGTCGCTACAAAATATGTCAAAAGTTACCTGTAAACTTTGCCAAAACATTTCAAACTACTTTTGTAATACAACTTTAGCTATTTCTAAACGTATACAATCGATCAAATTGAAGACGGGATGATCTGAGTTCAATACAGGTTCAAAACAAACTGACGCTACTTTTCTGGTTACGCGCCTCTATCAAAAGGTACACATGAAGTGACATTCATTCTGAGCTATGGTACTTTTTCATTACACAGGAAAAAGGAAAAACCTCAACCAATTTCTACAAACTGGTGACATCCAGTGTAAGTGGTATGGACTGCAGGAAATCGATTAGAATTCTGGATTCCCCATGAAAACCTATTGAATAGACAGTGACTTTAAAAAATCGGAATGGTTTGTCCTCTGTGTTTCGCCTGCTAAATACGATACGTTCTGTTATACTCACAGACATGATTCAAACAGTTTTATAAACTTCAGAGGGTTTTCCATCCAATACTACTAATAATATGCATATATTAGGATCTGGGACAGAATAGGAGGCAGTTCAGTTTGGGCATGCTATTTATCCAAAAGTGAAAATGCTGCCCCTTACCCCAAACAGGTTAATTACACTTTGGATCAATACATCCAGTCACTACAAAGTCACTACAAAGATACAAAGACAACATTGTAGTTACTCCACAATACTAACCTAAATGTCATGCCTAAATGTCTACTAACCACCAGTCCTGGCAATTATCAATACGCACAGCTGCTCCCCATCATTACACACACCTGGACCTCATCATCACCTTGATTACTCCCCCTTTATTTAGCCCTCTGTAGCCTAACTCATCAGGCATTATTGGTTTGTTTTCAAGTTCAGTATGCTACACCTGTTTTGTTAATCTGCCTTGTCTTATTATTGAACTCACCATGTGCAACTGCTTCATAACTCACTGCGTATACGTAACACTAAATGACAGAGGAAAAAGAATGACTCCTATACAGGACAAAAATATTCCAAAACAAGCATCTTCTCTTTTGCAATAAAAAAGCCACTAAAGTAATACTGCAAAAAATGAACTTTTTTATTTGGATACAAACCATTACGCTTGGGGAAATCCAACAACACGTCAATGAATACCACTCTTCATATTTTCAAGCATGTTGTTTGCTGCATCATGTTATGGGTAATGTATGATTTTCATTGGCATAGTGAAAGCTATTATCCCTTATTGATGTCATTTGTTAAATCTACTTCAATCAGTATAGATCAAGGGGAGGAGACAGGTTGGGGGAGGGGCATTAGAGTATTTTGTGTAGATAATTGAAACAAATACAATTAAATCCATTTTAATCCCAGTTTGTAACAACAACATGTGGATGTCAATGGTTGTGTAATCTCTCTGAAGGCACTGTAATCTGCCACTGCCACAATGGATATCAGAAATATGCTTTGCCAATATACCCATACCAGGCCAAAAAGAGAAGGAGAGCGATGAGCAGTGTCAAACCACCGAGGCCGCTGCCGAGCTCCAGCTAGGTCCGCATGCAGAGCCCACCTTTCCATAAACCTACCCACCCTTCCAGGATACTGTCTCCACAGCCCCCTCCACCTCTGACTGTTCCTGACAATCTTGGAACAGAGGAGCAAGCCCAGGTTATCTTCTTTGGGATAGGGGGCAGCATTTTCACTTTTGGATGAATAGCGTGCTCAGGGTGAACTGCCTCCTACTCAGTCCCAGATGCTAATACACTGCTCAAAAAAATTAAGGGAACACTTAAAACAACACAATGTAAGTCCAAGTCAATCACACTGCTGTGAAATCAAACTGTCCACTTAGGAAGCAACACTGATTGACAATAGATTTCACATGCTGTTGTGCAAATGGAATAGACAACAGGTGGGAATTATAGGCACCCCCAATAAAGGAGTGGTTCTGCAGGTGGGTACCACAGACCACTTCTCAGTTCCTATGCTTCCTGGCTGATGTTTTGGTCACTTTTGAATGCTGGCAGTGCTTTCACTCTAGAGGGAGCATGAGACGGAGTCTACAACCCACACAAGTGGCTCAGGTAGTGCAGCTCATCCAGGATGGAACATCAATGCGAGCTGTGGCAAGAAGGTTTGCTGTGTCTGTCAGCGTAGTGTCCAGAGCATGGAGGCGCTACCAGGAGACAGGCCAGTACATCAGGAGACGTGGAGGAGGCCGTAGGAGGGCAACAACCCAGCAGCAGGACCGATACCTCCGCCTTTGTGCAAGAAGGAGCAGGAGGAGCACTGCCAGAGCCCTGCAAAATGACCTCCAGCAGGCCACAAATGTGCATGTGTCTGCTCCAACGGTCAGAAACAGACTCCATGAGGGTGGTATGAGGGCCCGACGTCCACAGGTGGGGGTTGAGCTTACAGCCCAACACCGTGCAGGACGTTTGGCAAATTCACCACTGGCGCCCTGTGCTCTTCACATATGAAAGCAGGTTCACACTGAGCATGTGATAGACGTGACAGAGTCTGGAGACACTGTGGAGAACGTTCTGCTGCCTGCAACATCCTCCAGTATGACCGGTTTGGCGGTGGGTCAGTCATGGTGTGGGTGGCATTTCTTTGGGGGCCGCACAGCCCTCCATGTGCTCGCCAGAGGTAGCCTGATTGCCATTAGGTACCGAGATGAGATCCTCAGACCCCTTGTGAGACCATATGCTGGTGCGGTTGGCCCTGGGTTCCTCCTGGGTTCCTCCTAATGCAAGACAATGCTAGACCTCGTGTGGCTGGAGTGTGTCAGCAGTTCCTGCAAGAGGAAGGCATTGATGCTATGGACTGGCCCGCCCGTTCCCCAGACCTGAATCGAATTGAACACATCTGGGACATCATGTCTCGCTCCATCCACCAACGCCATGTTGCACCACAGACTGTCCAGGAGTCCTCGTCAGGAGCATGCCCAGGCGTTGTAGGGAGGTTATACAGGCACGTGGAGGCCACACACACTACACACCACATTACATCAAAGTTGGATCAGCCTGTAGTGTGGTTTTCCACTTTAATTTTGAGTGTGACTCCAAATCCAGACCTCCATGGCTTGATAAATTTGATTTCCATTGATCATTTGTGTGATTTTGTTGTCAGCACATTCAACTATGTAAAGAAAAAAGTATTTAATAAGAATTTTTCATTCATTCAGATCTAGGATGTGTTATTTTAGTGTTCCATTCATTTTTTTGAGCAGAATTATTATTAGTATTGGATAGATAACACTCTGAAGTTTCTAAAACTGTTTGAATGATGTCTGTGAGTACAACAGCATGCATATGGCAGGCAAAAACCTGAGAAAAATCAAACAGGAAGTGGGAAATCTGAGGTTTGTAAACTCACCCCTATTGAATACACAGTGGGATTTTGGTTGTGTTGCACTTACAAGGCTTCCCCACTAGATGTCAACCGTCTTCAGAAACGTGAATGAGGATTTTACTGTGATGTGGGTAGGATGGGAGCACTTTGAGTCAGTGGTCTGCCTACAGCCTCGTTCTCTGTCACCCGCTTTCACTTGGGAGGTAGCTGTCGTTCCATTGCTTCTCTACAGACATAGGAATTCTCCGGTTGGAACATTATTGAACTTTTATGATAAAAACACCCTAACAAAAGAAGCTATTGGACATAAATGGACATAAATGATGGACATTATCGAACAAAACAAACATTTATTTTGGAACTGCGATTCCTGGGAGTGCATTTTGATGAAGATCATCAAAGGTAAGTGAATATTTATAATGTTGACTACCCAGCATGGCGGATATTTCTCTGGCTGGTTTGGGCTCTGAGCGCAGTTCTCAGATTATGCTTTTTCCTGTAAAGTTTTTTTTAAATCTGACACAGTGGTTGTATTAAGGAGTGTATCTATATTTCCATGTCTACAAATTGTATTTTCATCGCCATTTATAATGAGTATTTCTGTGAATTCATAAGGCTCTCTGCAATATCACTGTATGTTTTGGAACTACTGAACGTAACACGCCAATGTAAAATAAGATTTTTGGATATAAATATGAACTTTACCGAACAAAACATACATGTATTGTGTAAGATGAAGTCCTATGAGTTTTATCTGATGAAGATCATCAAATGTTGGTGATTAATTTGATCTCTTTTCGTGACTCCTCTCTTTGGCTGGAAAAAATGGCTGGGTTTTTCAGTGAGTTGGTGGTGACCTAACAATCATTTGTGGAGCTTTCGCTGTAAAGCATTTCTGAAATCAGACACTGTGGCTGGATTAACGAGAATTGTATCTTTAAAATGGTGCCTAATACTTGTATGTTTGAGAAATTTGATTTATGAGATTTCTATTGATTTGTATTTGGCGCCCCGCTAGCAGAACCCCAGTCCTAGCTACAGGTTTTCTGTCTAAAAATGTTATTTTAATAGCGAGTGGCTAGAATACTTGGTTATTGCAGATGCAGCATTTTGTTTCTAAAGTTTTGAGTTGGGTCCAATGCTAATGCAGACAAGGCCTTCACCCAAGCTGGGCGTTCTGGATGCGTGCCATTGATAGTACCAAGGCACTTTGCTTGGCACGCATCAAGCAAAGAGCATTTGAAATGCACTGCACTGTGGAAAATAAAAGTTTTAAGTTATGTGAACATCGGTGTCAACACTTATTAATGATGGGCAGCTAGCAAGAAATCATATGTATTTTTGGCCGATTGTGGACATCATTGACTTCCTTTTTTCAAACATTAACCCCTGGGAGGGACGTTGGACGTGATAGAGTCAAGACGGAACGGGGGAAGTGGACTTTTTCCATCTAGGATGGAAATCCTCTGAAAAGACAAGGAACTTGCCAAGGTGTTTAGCACCATACCCCACAATGCCACTTACACATCACACGATATTCAAATGAAATCATAGGGCTCATGAATGGGGCATCCACAGCTACATGCGAACAGTCATGAACAGTCAGCATAGAAGAAGCATGCTACACCCAAGGAGAGCATCAAGAAGGCTGCAACCCTTCTGAAAAGATACTATAAGAAACAATCTAGCTGATTGGTTTTTGTGAAAAGCTTAGTGGTATAGCCAGTACTATGAAATGGCAAAAATACTTCCTTAGCCAGCTTAGGTTTTCAACTGCTTTGCTTTTGTATGTAGGGCGCTGTACATGGTGCTGATAGAGCGCAGCGGAGATATTGCGCCAACCTTTCACTTCTTGGTCAAAAGCACTCTATGGTGTCTGCATTTCAACTTTTTTTGAACTGGCTACTACTTTCAGCATTTAGTTAGCATTATTTTGGTAAGAGAGCTGTGTGCAAGCTGCATTCACATATGGTATTTCACATATTACAAGCAATTTTTATTACCAAAATGGCTTTGCTTTAGCGTGTAGGGCATTGTCCACCTGATACAGGGCAACTGAGATAGGTTGGCGTGAAATCTCTAACCTGTGAATTCAAAAGCACTCAATCAATGGTCTCTGCATTTTAACTTTGTTTATTGTGGTATAGCGTGATATAAGCAGAATTCAATATTATTTCAATGCAAGAAACCCTCAAATTGTGCCCCTTCACCGATTTCAACTGCCCCCTTAGTCACTTTATCCTGTCACCAGGTCTGGCTCAGATGACAAATGGAGTGTTTATGTGGTCCATTATAATAGTAATAATGCTTTGTTGGGAGGAAAAAAAGGATTTGACATGAACCCCAATGCCTCATGAGGTTTCTCTATCTCCCCTCCTGGAAAATGGCACATATCATAAACAGCTCTAACTGATGCTGACCTTCACAAGGTCAGGTAATCGCAATGTAATTGTCGGAGTGCCAATCATTAAAAAAAATGGTTTGGAAGCCAATCCATAGACTTTTATTAGACTTTCATACCCTGCACACTGCAGCCAGGGCTCTGTGCCCCGCAAGGACAAACACAGCCCATCTGATGTTAAGAATATGGACTCTGAGAAGAGTTCAGCAGGCCATCACTCTACTCCTGTTACCTTGAAAAATCACTGGCCAGGGGAGGGGAGGAGACGGGGGAGAGGAGAGAGGGGTAGGGGGGAAAGGAGATAGACCACTTGAAGAGGATGAATGACAGGGTGATTGTCACGCCTTGGTCATAGTGTTTTGTGTTTCGTTATATATTTGGTCAGGCCAGGGTGTGACATGGGTTTATTTTGTGGTATTTTGTATTGGGGTTTTGTAGTTATTGGGATTGCGGCTGAGTAGGGGTGTTGCATAGGCTTGGCTGCCTGAGGCGGTTCTCAATTAGAGTCAGGTGATTCTCGTTGTTACATTTACATTTAAGTTATTTAGCAGACGCTCTTATCCAGAGCGATTTACAAATTGGTGCATTCATTGTCTCTGATTGGGAACCGTATTTAGGTAGCCGGGGTTCACTGTGTATTTCGTGGGTGATTGTTCCTTTCTCCATGTAGAGTTCACCAGATAAGCTGTAATTAGGTTTCACGTTCCGTTTGTTGTTTTTTGTATTTATTAAGTTATTTCATGTATCGCGATCATTCATTAAAGAACATGAGTAACAACCACGCTGCATTTCGGTCCAACTCTCTTTTGACAAACGAAGAACGCCGTTACAGTGATTAGAAGACCCTCCTCAGTCCCTTCAGGCTTCTTATTCATTGAGAGGAAAATGGAAATCCAGTGTACTGCACCGGCAAGAGTTAAATTGTCAATTGGTTAGACAAAACACTGATTAGAATGCAGCTCATACTAACAATAATAAACATTTATGAGGAACAATTCTATACTAACTATAATGGTCACTAGGGTAAGAAGAGGGGTGCTCGACAACATTGTAAGTCGGGTATTGTTAGTTGCATGTTAACACTTCGCCGCTAGATATGAATTAGCACAGAAAGAAAGTATAACTAAACAGAGTTCATTATTTTTCGTTGAAACCAGTCAATACACTGAACCGCAAGCTTTCATAAGTTAACACACAAAGTTTGATGCAATACACAATACACATAAGGTGAACACAACATAAAACAAGGCACGAATAACTATCTGATTCTGAAGTAAAACTGTAATTATTTTCCCTTATCAAATTGTTCTCATCACAATGCTGATGTGGACAAAATAAATCAAGGTGTTTGCTCAGCATGAAACGCTCTGAAGAACTAACTCCGTTGTGGCACAGAGCAAAGCAAAACAAGAAATGTTCTCTGTTGTAGTCTCTTGTCTTTTATGCTGAAGATAAATTAACTCGGAGGAAACAATAATTTGTGTTCCTCAAACGTTATCCGCTCTCAAACTTTCAGATGTATTGTTGTGCTTTGAGGAGACTTGTGAGGCGAGCGTGGCCATGACTACACTATTCCCGTTTGCTGTTGTCTTGCTGTCAACAGGAAACTTTAGACTACACAGACATTGTAGTGGGGAATTCATATCTTCAAACCCGTCGGCCTACACATGAATGTAAAGCTTAATGAGACAGGGTTGATGTCAACACGTGTACACACTCACCTAAGATTTTGGCGCACGTTTTGATAACATTCCATGGACTGTTACTTTGGCCTGTTGCTCTCTCGCTGTTATGCCCAAACTTGCTTTTCTGTTTCACACTCTATTGCACCTATAGCAACGTAAGTTTAGTCTTTCACGGTTTGAGTGTGAGTACCCAAACTCTGATACTAAGATATAACACTTCATTGATCTCTGTAAAGAGGGGTGCTCCCAGAACCCAAAACCCAGTGAGCCAGTGCAGAAAGCCACTTTAGAGGGATTACAGGACTGATCCTAGCTAATGTAGTGGAGAAGCCAGTCACATTATACTAACACAAACACACCCCCTCACAAACACAAATACAAAGCAGTAAAACAAAGTGAGTATGTACATGCTGTGTACACACCCACACATATAGAATATCTGCCATAATTATTTACCTCTTAAACCTGTCCAAATCAGATTTTTTTTTATGTAGTTCCATTACCTAGTGCCTAAGACCGTGTGGTGTGTTCCTGGGCGTGTCACACCAGTGGGCAGATAGCATAATTTATGTCCCACCCCAGGCTGCTTCTCAGTGTGTCTCCCAAACATAGGAATACTGCCTTGGGTATCAATACAGCATCTCCAGCACCACCTTAAAGGCTGCTGGCATTTTGCTGGGCTGCTGCTTCAAACGCAGACTATGGTGTGTGTGTGTGTGTGTGTGTGTGTGTGTGTGTGTGTGTGTGTGTGCATTCATACATGCATCCGTGTGTTAAGCATACTTCATTAATCACAAATTCTTGCCATGCTGATTGCGTTCCTCCTCCGACCCTCTGATTAATATTAATTTTGAACATGAAGAGTGACTTATGGGAAATGCAGTGAGCCATTTGTCATGTTGACCTCCGGGAAGAGCCTCTCCATCGTGGTGTTTGTCCCCCCAGTGGAGGTATCTGTTGAGCATAAATATTCAAGATATTCCCAGGCTGAGAATTACTGCTTTGGCCTTCATGTGGATGGCATGGCTGGTGCATACAGTTGTAATGGTATCTGATGAGAGATCAGGCCATTTTTCAGAATGAGAAAACCATCGGTCAATCTGACCAATCTGCCAAGAGTGTCCCCTTCTGTGTACTTAAGAACACAATGATTCTTTAAAACAACAGCATCATGCTTATGGTACAGTGGTAAACAACCAACATAAATAAATAATATTTGTAGTATGATATGCTTCATATAAGACACAGACTAGAAACAAATTGTTTCAGATAAAGTAGTGTTTGAGACAAAATGGTGGTTGGCTTGGTTCTATCGCCTAGCCTACTTTGCAGTATTACATTTTTTTATGTTATTTATTACTTTATTTCCTCAGAACATTTACGGTATAATTTCCTATATCCGAAAAGTACTTCGGGACATTATATCAGCAACCAAAAAGACGCCGCCGGAGAAGAGGTAGCATTCTAGTCAGCCTCCGAAGGACGGAAAACCAACCACCTCTTCCAAAGTATATTACTTGCTAATGTACAGTCTCTGGTCCATAAGGTAGACAGGCTCAGGGCAAGTCTCTCCTTACAGAGGCACACAAGAGGTTGTAAAATAATTTGTATTACAGAAACAGATTCCTACAGCCTGTTGGGTCCTCCATACATGTACACGGACAGGACAAAATAACTCTCAAGGAAAAGGGGGAGCGGTATGTTTCATAATTAATAAATCATGGTGTGATTGTGGTAACGTACGAAGACTCTGTAATGCCCGGAGGGTAGTGGAGTCAGATGCAGGAGACAGAGAGTTCAGAGTAGCGCTACTTTTTTATTCACCAACCAGGTGAAAACAGATGCCACTCAAAACAAATGCCCCAAAACACAGAGGAACTAAACAGTCCCGAAAATAACTCACGTACTGTCACACCCTGACCATAGTTTGCTTTGTATGTTTCTATGTTTTGTTTGGTCAGGGTGTGATCTGAGTGGGCATTCTATGTTGTGTGTCTAGTTTGTCTGTTTCTGTGTTTGGCCTGATATGGTTCTCAATCAGAGGCAGGTGTTAGCCATTGTCTCTGATTGGGAACCATATTTAAGTAGCCTGTTTTGTGTTGGGTTTTGTAGGTGATTGTTCCTGTCTCTGTGTTTGCACCAGAAAGGGCTGTTTTGGTTTTTCACATTTCTTGTTTTGTCAGTCTATTCATGTATAGTTTCTTTATTAAAGAACCATGAATAATAACCACGCTGCGTTTTGGTCCGCCTCTCCTTCGACTCAAGAAAACCGTTACGCGTACATGAACAACCGTGACTTACAGGCGTGTACACGAGTTCACATAAAACAATCCCGCACACGCAGCAGGCGGGCCGGCTGGCTAATAAAGCCAAACTAAAACCTAATTAACAACAGGTGTGACTAATAAACAGACAATGAGGGGGAGGAAAAGATCAGTGGTAGCTAGTAGGCCGGTGAAGACGACTGCCGAGCACCACCCGAATGGATATTTTGATCTGGAATAACTCAACATCAAATGCCAACCCCCATTACCTCCCAAGATAATTTTAATCAGTTATTGCCATGGCCGTTTATATCTCCCCTCAAGTTGATGTCACGGTGTCATTCAAGGAACTATACGGGACTTTAAAAAACCTGGAAACCTCATATCCTGAGTCCGCATTTGTTGTAGCTGGGGACTTATCAAAGGAAATCTGAGGAAAATTCTCCCAAAATCCCAATAACACATACTGTATCCTGTGTTACATGTGGAAAGATGGCGCTTGACCTCTGTTATTTTCCCTTCTGGGTAGGCTACAAGGCTTTCCCCCTCCCACCTTCGGCAAGTCAGATCATGCCTCCATTCTGCTCCTCTCGCCTATAGGCACAATTTAAAGCAAGAAGCACCGTGTAATAAGGACTGTTCAACATTGGCCTGACCAAACTGACTTTTTATATCAAGTAGAATGAGATATGTTACAGGTCGTCTCTGGGAATAACATTGACGACTGCACTGACTCCGTCACTGGGTTCATCTGGAAGTGCATAGAAGATGTTGTTTCTACAGTGACAATTAGACATAGGCGGATTTAATGAATTACAAATACTATCGTTACTGTAAATGAGTAGCTTTTCAAAATCATTCATTTTAGTTTTACTTAAGTATTTTTGGAATGAAGTACTGTACTTCGCTACTTTTTTTAAACCATCTGCAACAGAGCAAAAATAACTTAGCTAGTTTGAGAGGTGTCATGAAAGAAAGGAAATGTTTTTATCAAAGTGGTGTGTGTGAAAAACAATGGAGACTGAAGAGAGTCAGGAGACTTTCCAGGCAGACAAATCCTGTGTCTGAAAACAAGAGGGAGAATCCATATCCTTTAAGCACAGGAGAGGGAAGTGTAATCGTGCAATGCAAGCTTTGCTTATCCAGGATGATGGCGGTGGCAACCTACAAAAAGTCTGCCTCGTACTTGAGGAAACATGTAGAGGTAAAATAAATAGCTATGAATGACAAAACAGTTCGCTATGGATAGCAATGTACGTATTCTGAACCTAGGTTAGTGTTGGCCTAGTTCTAGCATGCTAATGTGAGCTATAGTACACTGGAAAAATAAAAAGTCACAAACACCATGATTGTATAATGAAACCATGAAAAGTAGAGCACCTATGCTGATATCTGGTGTTTGGAGGGTGTTTGAATGTAAACCCAATGTCAGTGCGTCTCTGGGGCGGTCGGTAGCCTAGTGGTTAGAGCGTTGTCATAGTAACCGAAAGGTTGCTAGAACGAATCCCCGAGCTGACAAGGTAAAACTCTGTCGTTCTGCCCCTTAACAAGGCAGTTAACCCACTGTTCCTAAGCTGTCATTGTAAATGAGAATTTGTTCTTAACTGACTTGCCTAGTTAAATATATATACAGTGGGGCAAAAAAAGGATTTAGTCAGCCACCAATTGTGCAAGTTCTCCCACTTAAAAAGATGAGAGAGGCCTGTAATTTTCATCATAGGTACACTTCAACTATGACAGATAAAATGAGAAAAAAAATCCAGAAAATCACATTGTAGGATTCTTAATGAATTTACTTGCAAATTATGGTGGAAAATAAGTATTTGTTTTTGTAGGTGACCAATTATAAATTGGGCTAAGGAAAAGAAGCTGGGTTTTGGAGAAACACCATCAGTGCGTGCTCTGCAAGCAATGCATAGGATGAAAGCATGGCAAGAGTGTGGTGAACAGATAAGTGGTTATAGACAGTGAGGGAAAAGGAGAAGAGCTGAGTGTAGTGGGAAGATGTTTGTTGAGGAAGAATGGTGCCAGACGTGGACCAGCAGGAGTGACATTTTTGGTTTCAGGGTGGGTGAGAGAGAAAGGAGTTGGGTGCAGTTGAATCAGTGACGGTAATGTGTAATGGACTTGTGATATGTTTGTGTTTCTTCTGACCAGAAGGAGCAGGCGCTCCTGTCGTGCAACCTGCTTCTTGCTTTGCTCTTAGGAACAGGGAACCATTGAAAGGAGTGATTTCTGTGGTAGCGTTAAGTGTGGAGGTGGTACAATCGAAGTCAGAAATTCCTGGTCTTTGTGACATCTGCCGTATGGTGCGACGCAGACCCGGTGGGGAGCGTGGTGAAACAGAGGAGTCACTGTCAGTCCTTTTGAGTCAGAGTCTTTACCCAACAAAGCCATGTAAGGATATATCAGTTATCCTGTTGGAATATTTGTGCCGAATGCACTGCGGTCAGTAACCGAAAGGTTGGAAGTTCAAACCCCCGAGCTGACAAGGTTCAAATCTGTCGTTCTGCCCCTGAACAGGCAGTTAACCCACTGTCATTGAAAATAAGAATTTGTTCTTAACTGACTTGCCTAGTTAAATAAAGGTAAAAAATAAAAATGAAAATAATAATAATTCTAGAAGCTTGTAGGATAGAGATTCCAAGATGTGGAAGTGTGCAGGAGGGCATGGGGGATAGGATTGTGAAGTTTCAGTGGATAAAGTTGTGTATGTTAACTGTAGGGGTGCCCATGTTGCTGGGGATCGGAAGTATCTGGTATGAGAGAGGCAGGTGGAGGTGGCCAGAGTATTGCAGAAGGTGTCATATGCTGAGGAGGATGAGTCAAGGGTGAGGGATCCTGAGTGGATCCCTTTGAGTAGTTGATCTGTGCCAGCACAGAGGGATGGCCCAACGAGTGACATTTGCATAAGTAAGGTTGGCATTTTACCGTTCATAGCAATGGCTATCAACTGTACCGAAGAAATGTAACATAAATCACAGAAAAAATACACCTTTATGGAGTGTTAATTTACTTCTACTGGAGTAGAAGTAAGCCTATCACTCAATACATTAACCTTCATGATTGACGTACAGTTGAAGTCGGAAGTTTACATACACCAAATACATTTAAACTACGTTTTTCACAATTCCTGACATTTAATCCTAATAAAAATTCCCTGTCTTTGGTCAGTTAGGATCACCACTTTATTTAAGAATGTGAAATGTCAGAATAGAGAATGAATTACTTCAGCTTTTATTCCTTTCATCACATTCCAAGTGGGTCAGAAGTTTACATACACTCAATTAGTATTTGGTACCATTGCCTTTAAATTGTTTAAATTTGGTCAAACATTTCGGGTAGCCTTCCTCAAGCTTCCCACAATATTAGGTGAATTTGGTCCATTCCTCCTGTCAGAGCTGGTGTAACTGAGTCAGGTTTGAGGGCCTCCTTGCTCACACATGCTTTTTCAGTTCTGCCCACAATTTTTCTATAGGATTGAGGACAGGGCTTTGTGATGACCACTACAATACCTTGACTTTGTTGTCCTTAAGCCATTTTGCCACAACTTTGAATTATGCTTGGGGCCATTGTCCATTTGGAAGACCCATTTGCGACCAAGCTGTAACTTCCTGACTGATGTCTTGAGATGTTGCTTCAATATATCCACATAATTTTCTTCACTCATATTGCCATCTATTTTGTGAAATGCACCAGTCCCTCCTGCAGCAAAGCACCCCCACAAAATGATGCTGCCACCCCTGTGCTTCATGGTTGGGATGGTGTTCTTCGGCTTGCAAGCCTCCCCCTTTTTCCTCCAAACATAACGATGGTCATTATGGCCAAACAGTTCTATTTTTGTTTCATCAGACCAGAGGACATTTAAAAAAAAAGTACGATCTTTGTCCCCATGTGCAGTTGCAAACCGTAGTCTAGCTTTATGGTGGTTTTGGAGCAGTGGCTTCTTCCTTGATTTCAACATAGGACTAATTACTGTGGATATAGATACCTTTGTACCGGTCCAGCATCTTCACAATGTCCTTTTTTGTTGTTCTTGGATTGATTTGCACTTTACGCACCAACGTACGCTCATCTCTAGGAGACAGAACACGTCTCCTTCCTGAGTGGTATGACGGCTGCGCGGTCCCATTGTGTTTATACTTGCGTACTATTGTTTGTACAGATGTACGTGGTACCTTCTGTCTCCTTAAGGAAATTGCTCACAAGGATGAAACAGACTTGTGGAGGTCTACAATTTTGTTCTGAGGTCTTGGCTAATTCCTTTTGATTTTCCTACGATGTCAAGCAAAGAGGCACTGAGTTTGTCACTACAAAGATACAGGCATTCGCCCTAACTCAGTTGCTGGAGAGGAAGGATACCGCTCAGGAATTTCACCATGAGGCCAACAGAGTTTAATGGCTGCGATAGGAGAAAACTTAGTATGGGCGAACATTGTAGTTACTCCACAATACTAACTTAATTGTCAGAGTGAAAAGATGGAGGCGTGTACAGAATAAAAGTCTTTCAAAACATGTTTGCAACAAGGCACTAAAGTAATACTGCAAAATATGAGGCCGAGCAATTAACTTTTTGTCCTGAATACAAAGTGTTATTTGGAGAAAATCCATTACTAAGTACCACTCTCCATATTTTCAAACATAGTGGGGGCTGCATCATGTTATGGGTATGCTTGTAATCATTAAGGGCTGGGGAGTTTTTCAGGATAAAAAAATGAATGGAGCACAGCAAAAATCCTAGAGGAAAACTGGTTCAGTATACTTTCCACCAGACACTGGGGGATTAATTCACTTTTCAGCAGGTGTTGCTTACCAAGAAGACTGTGAATGTTCCTGGGTGGCAGAGTTACAGTTTTGACTTAAATTGGATTGAATATGTATGGCAAGAACTGAAATTGGTTGTCTACCAATGATCAACAACCAATTTGAGAATTTTTAGCAAATGTTGCCTAATCCAGGTGTTGAAAGCTCTTAGAGACTTACCCAGAAATACACACAGCTGTAATCGCTGCCAAAGGTGCTTCTAATCAAATCAAATGTTATTTGTCACATACACATGGTTATCAGATGTTAACGCGAGTTTAGCGAAATGCTTGTGCCTCTAGTTCCTACAGTGCAGTAATTTCTAACAAGTAATCTAACAAATTCACAACAACTACCTTATACACACAAATGTAAAGGGATGGAATAGGAATATGTACATATACATATATATGGATGAGCAATGGCTGCATGGCATAGGCAAGATGCAATAGATGGTATGAAATACAGTATATACATATGAGATGAGTAATGTAGGATATGTAAACATTATTAAAGTGCCAGTATTTAAAGTGACTAGTGATACCTTTATTAAATCCATTTATAAAAGTGGCCAGTGATTTGGGTCTGTATGTTGGCAGCAGCCTCTCTATGTTAGTGATGGCTGTTTAGCAGTCTGAGAGCTCTGAGAGGGACGCTGTTTTCAGTCTCTCGGTCCCAGCTTTGATGCAGGTGTACTGACCGTGCCTTCTGGATGATAGCGGGGTGAACAGGCAGTGGCTCGGGTGGTTGTTGTCCTTGATTATCTTTTTGCCTTCCTGTGAGGTTAGATGCTGTAGATGTAGTTTGCCACCGGTGATGTGTTGTGCAGACCGCACTACCCTCTGGAGAGCCTTGCGGATGAGGGCGGTGCAGTTGCTGTACCAAGCAGTGATACAGCCCAACAGGGTGCTCTCGATTGTGCATCTGTAAAGGTTTGTTAGGGATTTATGTGACAAGCCACATTTCTTCAGCCTCCTGAGGCGCTGTTGTGCCTTCCTCACCATGCTGTCTGTGTGGGTGGACCATTTCAGTTTGTCCGTGATGTGCATGCTGAGGAACTTAAAAAACTTTACACCTTCTCTACTACTGTCCCGTGGATAGGGTGGTGCTCCCTCTGCTGTTTCCTGAAGTTCACGATCATCTCCTTTGTTTTGTTGATGTTGAGTGAGAGGTTGTTATCCTGACACAACACTCTGAGTGCCCTTACCTCCTCCCTATTATCCTCAAGATATTGACTTAGGGGTGTGAGTACTAATGGAACATGTTTTCACTTTGTCATTATGGGGTATTGTGTGTAGATCGGTGAGATTTAATCAATTTTGAATTCAGACTGTAACACAGCACAATTTAGAATAAGTCAAGGGGTATGAATACTTTCTGAAGGCACTGTATCTGACATGATTGCAGTGGAAGGAGGCAGATGTGTCTCACTGGCGACTGTTTACAAGGCTGTCATCAATCAGGTCAAGCAAACAACTTTTAATCAGTTGTTAAACCACCCTGCAACCTCAGTAGAAAGTAATCTCCAGACCTACTGTCTGTTCAAGAATACATGAAGCTGCCAATCACACGAGGAAGACTGTGATGGTGAACCTCGGTAGAGACAATTATGTTGGCATCACCACCAATTGTTGGACAGCTCATCATAGAAGTTACATAGGGGTCACATCGCTCTGGATAGATGAAGAAACCCTGGAGAGAAGATCCGCTGCACTTTCTTGCAAGAGGTTGGAGGGTCCCACACCTTCAACGTGCTTGCAGGTGCCTTTGATGACATCCAATGTGCATATAGGATCAGGGAGAAAGTGGTAAGAACCACAACTGACAGTCGATTGAACTTCATTGAAGCATTCAAGGTTTTTGGTGAGCAGAACTAGGCAGAAGTAGTGGAAGCACCAGACCCAGCTGCAGAAGAGACTGCAGAGCAGGTTGAGAGTACCAAAACACATTTTCCATACTGGAAGACAAAAGTGGCCTAGAGTATCAACTCCCTTAGCATCAGCGGTGTGCGTGTCACCTGCTGAACCTCATTTCAATGGCAGATTCTGTCCTGGCAGAAGGGAATAGTGACTGCTAAAAATGGTTGTCCAATTCAGCCTTTGCTAAATGCCAAGCAGTATGGAATAAAACTTGGCGGTCAACCTTGGCTGCTGAAGTTGTAGAGCAGTGGTCACCAGCTGGTCGATCGCATTCCTAGTCGATAGCCAAACATTTCTGTAAAAAACCTAATGACAAAGCCTTGTGTTCCTATTTGTATTTATTTTTCTAGTGCCGTTGGTGGTAGTTGCACCCGATTCCGCTGGCGTGCGTGCCGGGTAGGCAAAGTCTTCCCATACTGAACCATTTCATGTGTCTGAAGGTACAAACTCTGCCTTCCTGGTTGGCACAGAGAGAAAATCAAGTGCACTATATGCCTACCATTGGCCAATCAGATGGCTCATATTTCCGTGTCTGTAGTAAGGTTGCAGGCATAAAAGAAAGCAAAAGCAAAATTGATACTCAAAACTTTTAAAACCATGAGTAGAGAGACTGTCAACGAATACAGCAAAGTGCAGTTGTTTTTATGAGTGAGTTCATGTTCTAACTCAGCAACATCAATAAAATGTATTCAACACTTATATAACCTGCTCTGCTTGCGTTGTTATTATTAGCGTCTTGGTTTTTTTTTTCAAGAAATGGTTCACTATCTGTTCATACGCGGTAATAACATTAATTTGTGGATGAGTTTCTCTATCAGCTGGTGTCCCTTTTTGGTCAGTGTCAGCGGAGGAACAGGAGAGCAGAGGGAAAGGCGGACCCTCACTCTGCTGCTCTTTCCCTGCTCTGAGACTGACCATCAGATGCATGCACCCTCAGCTCAGTAAAATAAAAATAAAAAGCAAATAATTTAAATGCACGCTCACTCAGTGGATCTGTTACCAGTGTGATCATATAACCTACCTAAAAATATAATTATAAAAAATGGTCCGAACAACAATGCACTGGCAGGGCAATTCAAGCAAAGCCAATATGTTGTGATAATGTATTGGGCCTATAGACTACTGCACAAACCTTATTGGCACGGTACTGTTTTGAATATGTTAGTGTTGCATAGACTTTGTTTAAAACCTCTCTGGGATATGTGGGATGCTCACCTCCCACCTGGCCAAAAGCCAGGGAAAATGCAGAGCGCCAAATTCAAATAAATTACTATAAAAATCTAACTTTCATTAAATCACACATGCAAGATAGCAAATAAAAGCTACACTTGTTGTGAATCCAGCCAACATGACAGATTTCGAAAGCAAACGATGCTATTTTCTGAGGATAGCACCTCCGTAAGCAAAGAGAGAAACCATATTTCAACCCTGCAGGAGCTACACAAAACGCATAAATAAAAATATTATTAATGCCTTACATTTGACGATCGATATATATCCAAAATGTCCAATTATTCGGCTTGTTTGATCCAGAAAAACACCGGTTCCAACTTGTTCAACATGACTACAAAATATCTCAAAAGTTACCTGTAAATTTTGCCAAAACATTTCAAACTACTTTTGTAATAAAACTTTAGGTAACACATTTTTAATGTAAATAATCAATAAAATTGAAGACGGGGTGATCTGTGTTCCATACAGGAAGAAAACAATCTGAAGCATGCTTTCTGGTCACGCGCCTCTATCTAACAGTACACTTCAAGTGACCCTCGTTCAAGATGGCCGTACTTCGTCATTACACAAAGGAATAACCTCAACCAATTTCAAAGACTGTTGACATCCAATGGATAAGAATTGCGATAAGAATCAATGGATTCCCATTGAAAATAGAGTGACCTCAAAAACAAAAATCTGAATGGTTTGTCCTCGGGGTTTCGCCTGTTAAATAAGTTCTGTTTTACTCACAGACATTATTCAAACAGTTTTAGAAACTTCAGAGTGTTTTCTATCCAAATCTACTAATACTATGCATATCTTCTGGGGATGAGAAGCAGGCAGTTGAATTTGGACATGCATTTCATCCGGACATTAAAATACTGCCCCGTCACCAAGAAGTTAAATCATGTTAAACAAAAATCTGAGCGGTAGATGTTGGCTTTCATTTTGATCATTGTTGTAGAGCGTGCCCCTCCTCAAGAAACCAACACTCAACTCATCTAACGTCAAAAACTATATATCTGTATCCCTTCTTTCTTTTCTTTCCAAAACACTTGAGCGTGCTGTCTCTGATCAACTTTGTCATTATCTCTCTCAGAATGATCTTATTGACCGTAACCAGTCAGGATTCAAGGTGGGTCACTCAACCAAAATTGCTCTTCTTTGTGTCACGGAGGCTCTCCGCACTGCCAAAGCCGACTCTCTCCTCTGTTCTCATCCTACTAGATGTATCGGCTGCCTTTGACACTGTAAACCATCAGCTCCTCCTGTCCACTCTCTCAAGGCTGGGCATCTCAGGCTATGCACAGTCTTGTATTGCATCCTACCCGGCAGGCCACTCCTACCAGGTGACGTGGAGAGGATCTGTGTCTGCACCACGTACTCTCACTACTGGTGTCCCCCACGGCTTGGTTCTAGTCCCTCTCCTCTTCTTGCTATACCCCAAGTAGCTCAGCTCCGTCATATCCTCATATGGTCTCTCCTATCATTGCTATGTGGACACTCAACTACTTTTATCCTTCCCCCTACTGACACCCAGGTGGCGACATGCATCTCTGCGTGCCTGGTAGATATCTCATTTACATTACATTTAAGTCATTTAGCAGACGCTCTTATCCAGAGCGACTTACAAATTGGTGCATTCACCTTATGACATCCAGTGGAACAACCACTTTACAATAGTGCATCTAAATATTTTAAGGGGGAGGGGGGGTGAGAAGGATTACTTTATCCTATCCTAGGTATTCCTTAAAGAGGTGGGGTTTCAGGTGTCTCCGGAAGGTGGTGATTGACTCCGCTGTCCTGGCGTCGTGAGGGAGTTTGTTCCACCATTGGGGAGCCAGAGCAGCGAACAGTTTTGACTGAGCTGAGCGGGAACTGTACTTCCTCAGTGGTAGGGAGGCGAGCAGGCCAGAGGTGGATGAATGCAGTGCCCTTATTTGGGTGTAGGGCCTGATCAGAGCCTGGAGGTACTGAGGTGCCGTTCCCCTCACAGCTCCGTAGGCAAGCACCATGGTCTTGTAGCGGATGCGAGCTTCAACTGGAAGCCAGTGGAGAGAGCGGAGGAGCGGGGTGACGTGAGAGAACTTGGGAAGGTTGAACACTAGACGGGCTGCGGCGTTCTGGATGAGTTGTAGGGGTTTAATGGCACAGGCAGGGAGCCCAGCCAACAGCGAGTTGCAGTAATCCAGACGGGAGATGACAAGTGCCTGGATTAGGACCTGCGCCGCTTCCTGTGTGAGGCAGGGTCGTACTCTGCGGATGTTGTAGAGCATGAACCTACAGGAACGGGCCACCGCCTTGATGTTAGTTGAGAACGACAGTTTGTTGTCCAGGATCACGCCAAGGTTCTTAGCGCTCTGGGAGGAGGACACAATGGAGTTGTCAACCGTGATGGCGAGATCATGGAACGGGCAGTCCTTCCCCGGGAGGAAGAGCAGCTCCGTCTTGCCGAAGTTCAGCTTGAGGTGGTGATCCGTCATCCACACTGATATGTCTGCCAGACATGCAGAGATGCGATTCGCCACCCGGTCATCAGAAGGGGAAAGGAGAAGATTAATTGTGTGTCGTCTGCATAGCAATGATAGGAGAGACCATGTGAGGTTATGACAGAGCCAAGTGACTTGGTGTATAGCGAGAATAGGAGAGGGCCTAGAACAGAGCCCTGGGGGACACCAGTGGTGAGAGCGCGTGGTGAGGAGACAGATTCTCGCCACGCCACCTGGTAGGAGCGACCTGTCAGGTAGGACGCAATCCAAGCGTGGGCCGCGCCGGAGATGCCCAACTCGGAGAGGGTGGAGAGGAGGATCTGATGGTTCACAGTATCGAAGGCAGCCGATAGGTCTAGAAGGATGAGAGCAGAGGAGAGAGAGTTAGCTTTAGCGGTGCGGAGCGCCTCCGTGATACAGAGAAGAGCAGTCTCAGTTGAATGACTAGTCTTGAAACCTGACTGATTTGGATCAAGAAGGTCATTCTGAGAGAGATAGCGGGAGAGCTGACCAAGGACGGCACGTTCAAGAGTTTTGGAGAGAAAAGAAAGAAGGGATACTGGTCTGTAGGTTTTTTCAGAAGGGGTGCAACTCTCGCTCTCTTGAAGACGGAAGGGACGTAGCCAGCGGTCAGGGATAAGTTGATGAGCGAGGTGAGGTAAGGGAGAAGGTCTCCGGAAATGGTCTGGAGAAGAGAGGAGGGGATAGGGTCGAGCGGGCAGGTTGTTGGGCGGCCGGCCGTCACAAGACGCGAGATTTCATCTGGAGAGAGAGGGGAGAAAGAGGTCAGAGCACAGGGTAGGGCAGTGTGAGCAGAACCAGCGGTGTTGTTTGACTTAGCAAACGAGGATCGGATGTCGTCGATCTTCTTTTCAAAATGGTTGACGAAGTCATCTGCAGAGAGGGAGGAGGGGGGGGAGGGGGAGGAGGATTCAGGAGGGAGGAGAATGTGGCAAAGAGCTTCCTAGGGTTAGAGGCAGATGCTTGGAATTTAGAGTGGTAGAAAGTGGCTTTAGCAGCAGAGACAGAGGAGGAAAATGTAGAGAGGAGGGAGTGAAAGGATGCCAGGTCCGCACGGAGGCGAGTTTTCCTCCATTTCCGCTCGGCCTTCCGGAGCCCTGTTCTGTGAGCTCGCATTGAGCCGTCAAGCCACGGAGCGGGAGGGGAGGACCGAGCCGGCCTGGAAGATAGGGGACATAGAGAGTCAAAGGATGCAGAAAGGGAGGAGAGGAGGGTTGAGGAGGCAGAATCAGGAGATAGGTTGGAGAAGGTTTGAGCAGAGGGAAGAGATGATAGGATGGAAGAGGAGAGAGTAGCGGGGGAGAGAGAGCGAAGGTTGGGACGGCGCGATACCATCCGAGTAGGGGCAGTGTGGGAAGTGTTGGATGAGAGCGAGAGGGAAAAGGATACAAGGTAGTGGTCGGAGACTTGGAGGGGAGTTGCAATGAGGTTAGTGGAAGAACAGCATCTAGTAAAGATGAGGTCGAGCGTATTGCCTGCCTTGTGAGTAGGGGGGGAAGGTGGCCAACCACCTCAAGCTCAACCTTGACAAGACGGAACTGCTCTTCCTCCATGGAAAAGCCTGCCTGCTCAAAGACCTCTCCTTCACGGTTGACAACTCCACAGTGTTGCCTTCCCATAGTGCAAAGAACCTTGGTGTAACACTGGACACCCTGTCATTCTCTGCATTTATTAGTGGCACATTGTCGAGTGAAAAAGAAAATTGAGCTGGAGTCTTAATCTGCAAATATCAAGTAAATAAAAACTTTGACCTTGAACAGTTACAAATACTTCTGTATTGGGAAACTAATATTTCCATAGACCTAATAGGAAAACACTGGCATTGCTGTGATTCTCAGTCTACAGCTCTATTGACACTGGGAAGGAAATGCAACAGAGGTAGCACAGCAATGGATACAAGCAAGCACATTTAAGGATTAAGGCTGGATCTGTAAGGTTCAATGGTAGAAACTCCACAGTGTTTAGAAAATAATGGCTTTTTTATTCACAACCTAAAGCTAAAGTCCCAGTTCAATATTGTGGCTCGTAGGCTTACTGACATCCTACAACACCATATGCAATGAGATTAACTGCGAGTTATATCTAGAGCAGGCCTGGACAACTCCTTGGGGGACTGATTTGGTGTCACACTTTTGCATCACTGGAAGACAAACAGGTTTCCCTCAATAATTTCCCTGTATTTAGCGCCATCCATCATTCCTTCAATTCTGGCCAGTTTCTCCGTCCCTGCAGATGAAAACATCAACACAGCATGATGCTGTCACCGCCATGCTTCACTGTGGGGATGATGGTCTCGGGTGATGAGAGGTGTGGGATTTGTGCCAGACATAGCGTTTTTCTTGATTGCCAAAAAGCTAAATTGTAGTCTCATCTGACCAGAGTACCTTCTTCCATATGTTTGGGGAGTCTACCACATGCCTTTTGGCGAACACCAAACGTGTTTGCTTTCTTTTTTCTGGTGACTCTTATGTAAAACTCAGCTCTGTGGAGTGTATGGTTTAAAGAGGTCCTATGGACAGATACTCCTATCTCTACTTTGGAGCTTTGCAGCTCCTTTAGGGTTGATCTTTGGTCTCTTTGTTGCCCTCATGCCCTCCTTGCCTGGTCCGTGAGTTTTGGTGGGCGGCCCTCTATTGGCAGGTTTGTTGTGGTACCATATTCTTTCCATTTTTTAATAATGGATATAATGGTGCTTTGTGGGATGTTCAAAGTTATTTTTTCATAACCCAACCCTGATCTGTACTTCTCCACAACTTTGTCCCTGACCTGTTTGGAGAACTCATTGGTCTTCATGGTGCCGCATGCTTGGTGGTGCCTGTTACGATCCCCAGGATCTGTGTTGTTTTCGGTTTGTGTGTGTGTGTATGTTTCAGGATTGCTTCCAAGCAGCTGATTGGTCAGCCCCATTACAGATTGGTACCCTGACCCCGCCCTCTCATCAGGAGATACAGCTGTCTGCAATTATCGAATCCTTCTGCAGCTTGAAAAGCCAGTGTACCTTTTTTAGGGGAAAGCTTCTTTGATGTCCTGTGTTGGTTGTTGCCCAGTATATGTTATTGTAAAGTATGTTGGAACCGATCCTGCAGAGGTATGTGGATGTGTTTTGCAAGGCACTGCACATCTGTGTTTCAGGACCAGGGCTCATTTTGTGCTGACGATACGTTTGAGGGTTGATCAATCCCCCTGCCATTAGCTTGTCTCCATCTCTGCTCTCCACATAATCCCACTCACCACCACATCGCATTCAGATTTTACTGCAATGTAAACATCACTCAGGGTCATCACAGAGCAAAACTGTCATGCTGGTGAAAGAGGACCCAAAAGCGACTTGGCGAAAACAGAGTCTTTAATCCAGTAAAGTAAATACAATCAAAAAACACAACTTTCACTCGAAATGACGAGGACAAACTGGAGACTCGATCTTGAACAGCAGGTGAACAGCAGGTTGCCTCGGGAAGGCACTTGAACCAAACAGACTCAGACACCTGCTCACCACGCAGCATCTGAGGAAAACACGACACGACAGGGCGATACACAAACACAGCACGGTGAATTCTAGACAAGGAACCGACAGGGCAGAAACGAATAACAAGGAGAGAAATAGGGACTCTAATCAGGGAAAAGGATCGGGAACAGGTGTGGGAAGACTAAATGATGATTAGGGGAATAGGAACAGCTGGGAGCAGGAACGGAACGATAGAGAGAAGAGAGAGCGAGAGAGTGAGAGAGGGAGGGGAGAGAGAGGGATAGAAAGAGGGAAAGAACCTAATAAGACCAGCAGAGGGAAACGAATAGAATGGGAAGCACAGGGACAAGACAAGATAATAAATGACAAAACATGACAGTACCCCCCACTCACCGAGCGCCTCCTGGCGCACTCGAGGAGGAATCCTGGCGGCAACGGAGGAAATCATCAATGAGTGAACGGTCCAGCACGTCCCGAGACGGAACCCAACTCCTCTCCTCAGGACCGTAACCCTCCCAATCCACTAAGTATTGGTGACCCCGTCCCGAGAACGCATGTCCATGACCTTATGTACCTTGTAAATAGGTGCGCTCGACAAGGACGGGAGGGGGAGGGAAGACGAACGGGGGTGCGAAGAAAGGGCTTGACACAGGAGACATGGAAGACAGGATGGACGCGACGAAGATGTCGCGGAAGAAGCAGTCGCACAGCGACAGGATTGACGACCTGGGAGACACGGAACGGACCAATGAACCGCGGAGTCAACTTACGAGAAGCTGTCGTAAGAGGAAGGTTGCGAGTGGAAAGCCACACTCTCTGGCCGCAACAATACCTTGGACTCTTAATCCTGCGTTTATTGGCGGCTCTCACAGTCTGTGCCCTGTAACGGCAAAGTGCAGACCTCACCCTCCTCCAGGTGCGCTCACAACGTTGGACAAACGCTTGAGCGGAGGGAACGCTGGACTCGGCAAGCTGGGATGAGAACAGAGGAGGCTGGTAACCCAGACTACTCTGAAACGGAGATAACCCGGTAGCAGACGAAGGAAGCGAATTGTGAGCGTATTCTGCCCAGGGGAGCTGTTCTGCCCAAGACGCAGGGTTTCTGAAAGAAAGGCTGCGTAGTATGCGACCAATCGTCTGATTGGCCCTCTCTGCTTGACCGTTAGACTGGGGATGAAACCCGGAAGAGAGACTGACGGACGCACCAATCAAACGACAGAACTCCCTCCAAAACTGTGACGTGAATTGCGGGCCTCTGTCTGAAACGGCGTCTAACGGGAGGCCATGAATTCTGAATACATTCTCGATAATGATTTGTGCCGTCTCCTTAGCGGAAGGAAGTTTAGCGAGGGGAATGAAATGTGCCGCCTTAGAGAACCTATCGACAACCGTAAGAATCACAGTCTTCCCCGCAGACAAAGGCAGACCGGTAATGAAGTCTAGGGCGATGTGAGACCATGGTCGAGAAGGAATGGGGAGCGGTCTGAGACGACCGGCAGGAGGAGAGTTACCCGACTTAGTCTGCGCGCAGTCCGAACAAGCAGCCACGAAGCGGCGCGTGTCACGCTCCTGAGTCGGCCACCAAAAGCGCTGGCGAATAGACGCAAGAGTGCCTCGAACACCGGGATGACCAGCTAACTTGGCAGAGTGAGCCCACTGAAGAACAGCCAGACGAGTGGAAACAGGAACGAAAAGGAGGTTACTAGGACAAGCGCGCGGCGACGCAGTGTGCGTGAGTGCTTGCTTAACCTGTCTTTCAATTCCCCAGACTGTTAACCCGACAACACGCCCATAAGGAAGAATCCCCTCGGGATCAGTAGAAGCCACAGAAGAACTAAACAGACGGGATAAGGCGTCAGGCTTGGTGTTCTTGCTACCCGGACGGTAAGAAATCACAAACTCGAAACGAGCGAAAAACAACGCCCAACGAGCTTGACGGGCATTAAGTCGTTTGGCAGAACGGATGTACTCAAGGTTCTTATGGTCTGTCCAAACGACAAAGGAACGGTCGCCCCCTCCAACCACTGTCGCCATTCGCCTAGGGCTAAGCGGATGGCGAGCAGTTCACGGTTACCCACATCATAGTTGCGCTCAGATGGCGACAGGCGATGAGAAAAATAAGCGCAAGGATGAACCTTATCGTCAGACTGGAAGCGCTGGGATAGAATGGCTCCCACGCCTACCTCTGAAGCGTCAACCTCGACAATGAATTGTCTAGTGACGTCAGGAGTAACGAGGATAGGAGCGGACGTAAAACGTTCTTTTAGAAGATCAAAAGCTCCCTGGGCGGAACCGGACCACTTAAAACACGTCTTGACAGAAGTAAGAGCTGTGAGAGGGGCAGCAACTTGACCGAAATTACGAATGAAACGCCGATAGAAATTAGCGAAACCTAAAAAGCGCTGCAACTCGACACGTGACCTTGGAACGGGCCAATCACTGACAGCTTGGACCTTAGCGGAATCCATCTGAATGCCTTCAGCGGAAATAACGGAACCGAGAAAAGTAACGGAGGAGACATGAAAGAGCACTTCTCAGCCTTTACGTAGAGACAATTCTCTAAAAGGCGCTGTAGAACACGTCGAACGTGCTGAACATGAATCTCGAGTGACGGAGAAAAATCAGGATATCGTCAAGATAGACAAAAACAAAGATATTCAGCATGTCTCTCAGAACATCATTAACTAATGCCTGAAAAACAGCTGGCGCATTGGCGAGACCAAACGGCAGAACCCGGTACTCAAAATGCCCTAACGGAGTGTTAAACGCCGTTTTCCACTCGTCCCCCTCTCTGATGCGCACGAGATGGTAAGCGTTACGAAGGTCCAACTTAGTAAAGCACCTGGCTCCCTGCAGAATCTCGAAGGCTGATGACATAAGGGGAAGCGGATAACGATTCTTAACCGTTATGTCATTCAGCCCTCGATAATCCACGCAGGGGCGCAGAGTACCGTCCTTCTTCTTAACAAAAAAGAACCCCGCCCCGGCCGGAGAGGAAGAAGGCACTATGGTACCGGCGTCAAGAGACACAGACAAATAATCCTCGAGAGCCTTACGTTCGGGAGCCGACAGAGAGTATAGTCTACCCCGAGGAGGAGTGGTCCCCGGAAGGAGATCAATACTACAATCATACGACCGGTGAGGAGGAAGGGAGTTGGCTCGGGACCGACTGAAGACCGTGCGCAGATCATGATATTCCTCCGGCACTCCTGTCAAATCGCCAGGTTCCTCCTGAGAAGTAGGGACAGAAGAAACGGGAGGGATGGCAGACATTAAACACTTCACATGACAAGAAACGTTCCAGGATAGGATAGAATTACTAGACCAATTAATAGAAGGATTATGACATACTAGCCAGGGATGACCCAAAACAACAGGTGTAAACGGTGAACGAAAAATCAAAAAAGAAATAGTCTCACTGTGGTTACCAGATACTGTGAGGGTTAAAGGTAGTGTCTCAAATCTGATACTGGGAAGATGACTACCATCTAAGGCGAACATGGGCGTAGGCTTCTCTAACTCTCTAAAAGGAATGTCATGTTTCCGAACCCATGCTTCGTCCATGAAACAACCCTCAGCCCCAGAGTCTATCAAGGCACTACATGTAGCACCCGAACCGGTCCAGCGTAGATGGACCGACATAGTAGTACAAGATCTAGATGAAGAGACCTGAGTAGTAGCGCTCACCAGTAGCCCTCCGCTTACTGATGGGCTCTGGCCTCTTACTGGACATGAATTAACAAAATGTCCATCAAATCCGCAATAGAGGCACAGGCGGTTGGTGATCCTCCGTTCCCTCTCCTTAGTCGAGATGCGAATCCCTCCCAGCTGCATGGGCTCAGTCTCAGAGCCAGAGGAGGGAGATGGTTGCGATGCGGAGCAGGGAAACACCGTTGATGCGAGCTCTCTTCCACGAGCCTGGTGACGAAGATCTACCCGTCGTTCTATGCGGATGGCGAGAGCAATCAAAGAGTCCACACAGGAAGGAACCTCCCGAGAGAGAATCTCATCTTTGACCACTGTGTGGAGTCCCTCCAGAAAACGAGCGAGCAGCGCCGGCTCGTTCCACTCACTAGAGGCAGCAAGAGTGCGAAACTCAATAGAATAATCCGTTATGGACCGTTCACCTTGGCATAGGGAAGCCAGGGCCCTAGAAGCCTCCTACCAAAAACTGAACGGTCAAAAACCCGAATCATCTCCTCTTTAAAGTTCTGGTACTTGTTAGAGCAATCAGCCCTTGCCTCCCAGATAGCTGTGCCCCATTCTCGAGCCCGGCCAGTAAGGAGTGAAATGACGTAAGCAACCCGAGCTCTCTCTCTAGAGTATGTGTTGGGTTGGAGAGAGAACACAATCTCACACTGCGTGAGAAAGGAGCGGCACTCAGTGGGCTGCCCGGAGTAGCAAGGTGGGTTATTAACCCTAGGTTCTGGAGGCTCGGCAGGCCAGGAAGTAACAGGTGGCACGAGACGAAGACTCTGGAACTGTCCAGAGAGGTCGGAAACCTGAGCGGCCAGGTTCTCCACGGCATGGCGAGCAGCAGACAATTCCTGCTCGTGTCTGCCGAGCATGGCTCCTTGGATCTTGACGGCAGTGTAACGAGCGTCTGAAGTCGCTGGGTCCATTCCTTGGTCGGTTCCTTCTGTCATGCTGGTGAAAGAGGACCCAAAAGCGACTTGGCGAAAACAGAGTCTTTAATCCAGTAAAGTAAATACAATCAAAAAACACAACTTTCACTCGAAATGACGAGGACAAACTGGAGACTCGATCTTGAACAGCAGGTGAACAGCAGGTTGCCTCGGGAAGGCACTTGAACCAAACAGACTCAGACACCTGCTCACCACGCAGCATCTGAGGAAAACACGACACGACAGGGCGATACACAAACACAGCACGGTGAATTCTAGACAAGGAACCGACAGGGCAGAAACGAATAACAAGGAGAGAAATAGGGACTCTAATCAGGGGAAAAGGATCGGGAACAGGTGTGGGAAGACTAAATGATGATTAGGGGAATAGGAACAGCTGGGAGCAGGAACGGAACGATAGAGAGAAGAGAGAGCGAGAGAGTGAGAGAGGGAGGGGGGAGAGAGAGGGATAGAAAGAGGGAAAGAACCTAATAAGACCAGCAGAGGGAAACGAATAGAATGGGAAGCACAGGGACAAGACAAGATAATAAATGACAAAACATGACAAAAACCCTTTAACTCTGTCATAATTGTTTTCTATGGCATTTCACGTTTCTCTGATCCCTCTCAACAAATCACATTTGTATCACTATCTCCATCTGTCTCTCATTAAAATCCAGATCCTCTTACAAAGAGTTTGTTTTTGCAAGGTCTGGGATTCTAGATATTATATTTTGATGTATGAAGTCTTTAAAATGTATTTGTATTCACAGTATATGAGAAGGTATTGCATTTGGGTTTAATGATATGTCTTGGACAAATGAGCTGACCGCCCTTGATCATTTGGGATGTATTGATTTATCATGAGAACCATATAAAACATACTTCTAAGGCCTTAAGGAGGCACCATCCCAGACAATAACATTGAAATAAGGACCCTGGAAAAAGACAAAGAAAATTGTCAAATCAACCCACTACCATGTAAAAGCCCGATACTTTCAAACTGTAAAGAGACACTTTAGTGAAACTGGCACTTCCAAATCATATCACTGTCATCACCATCTCCACATCATCTCAACAATTTTAGATGTTATTTCTCATGTAAATACAATTGACATTTTGTACCAAATGAGCCAGCAAGAGAGTGACAGTTGTACTTTGGAAATACACACAATGAAACATTATCAGAAACATTAAGGTTTGTTCTTATGTAACAATTTATGGATGAAATAGAAAATAGAACAATGTCTAAGGTGGCAGGCTGAAAAGTAATAAAGTAAGTAAGTAATAAACACAGGCATGGGTCAACGATGGCATTTGAGGTCAATAACTACCACCCGGAGTGTACAAAACATTGAGAACACCTTCCTAATATGTGACTTGCTCTTTCATAATCAGTCACCACATCATCAACAAACTATCATGGTGCAAACACACCAAGACAGTCTTGAAGAGGGCACGGCCTATTCCCCCTCAGGAGACTGAAAAGATGGGTCCTCAGATCCTCAAAAAGTTCTACAGGTGCACCATTGAGAGCATCCTGACTGGTTGCATCACTGCCTGGTATGACAACTGCTTGGCCTCCGACCACAAGGCACTAGAGTGGATAGTGCATACGTCCCAGTACATCACCTCCATACCAGGTGGTGTTAGAAAAAGTCCCTAAAAATGGTCAAAGACTACAGCCACCCTAGTCATAGACTGTTCTCTGCTACCTCACGGCAAGCAGTACCGGAGTGCCAAGTCTGTCCAAAAGGCTTCTCAACAGCTTCTACCCCCCCCCCTTTTAAGCTGCTGCTAATCTCTGGTTATTATCTATGCATAGTCACTTTAACTCTACCTACATGTACATATACCTCAATTACCTCGACTAACCTGTGCCCCCGCACATTGACTCTGTACCGGGACCCCCTGTATTTAGCCTCGCTACTATTATTTTACTGCTGTTCTTTAACTGTTATTTTTATTTTTTACCAACCAAACTCGTATTTTTCTTAACTGCATTGTTGGTTAAGGGCTTGCAAGTAAGCATTTCACAGTAACCTGTTGTTTTCGGCACATGTGACAAATAACATTTGATTGGATTTAGGTCAGCACCCGTTTGCTGGCGAGACAACCACCACGCCACTTTTTCATTGGAGCCACACCATGTTCCTTGTAGAACTTTATCACTGCAGTCAGCTTTTTTGTAGAAATTCTGAAATCAGAAAAAATGCATTATTTAAAACATTCCTTTATTAATGTGCTGAAAGGCACAATGCATTCTCAGCCCTTTTATTTCTATTCATGATAGAGCCTACTACTAATTATTTCTTAAATACCTCATGAACTTTTTATTACTGTTGCAGCCCCAATAATAAAATAAAACATACATGTGTAGGAACTTGAATGATCCTCTTCAGATTTGCATTTCACATGCTGGCAGTCAAGGGAATATTACGTCCACTGATGTTTACTTTATTTTTGTTTACTCCTTTTCGAAATGACAGTTTCCTTGGAGATGTTCATGGAACCAGCAATCTTGTCAATGAGCACTAGATGTTTTTCATGTAAAAATAAAGTATTTATACCCCTTGACCTTTTCCATATTTTGCTAGGTTACAGCCTCATTCTAAAATGGATTAAATACCCCAAAATGACAAATCAAAAACAGGTTTTTAGAAATTTTGGCAAATGTATAAAAACTGAAAAATCACATTTACACAAGTATTCAGACCCTTTACTCAGAACCTTGTTGAAGCGCCTTTGGCAGCGATTAAAGCCTCGAGTCTTCTTGGGTATGAGGCTACAAGCTTGGGACACCAGTATTTAGGGAGTTTCTCCCATTCCTCTCTGCAGATCCTCTCAAGCTCTTTCAAGTTGAATAGGGAACATATATTTTCAGGTCTCTCCAGAGATGTTTGCTCGGGTTCAAATCCGGCCTATGGCTGGGCTACTCAATGGACATTCAGAGACTTGTCCCAATGCCACTCCTGTGTTGTCTTGGCTATGTGCTTAGGGTCCTTGTCCTGTTTGAAGGTGAACCGTCGCCCCAGTCCGAGGTCGCATTGGAGCAGGTTTTCATCAAAGGTCTCTCTGTACTTTGCTCCATTATTCTTACCCTCGATTCTGAGTAGCCTCCCAGTCCCTGCTGCTGATAAACATCCCCACAGAATGCTTCACAGCCCCCACCACGCTTCACCGTAGAGATGGTGGCAGGTTTCCTCCAGACACGACACTTGGCTTTCAGGCCAAAGAGTTAGTCATAGAATGTCCTCTCTGCTACCGCAAGGCAAGCAGTACCGGAGCGCCAAGCCTAGGTCCAAAAGGCTTCTCAACAGCTTCTACTCCAAAGCCATAAAACTCCTGAACAGATTCTAACCCCCCCCCTTTTTACGCTGCTGCTAATATTTGGTTATTATCTATGCACAGTGTCACAATCGTTGTATGGAGTAGACCAAAGTGCCGTGTGGTTAGAATACATTCTTTATTGTAGGAAGAACACGAAGTACAAACACCCTAGATGAGACAAAAACACATATACCACCCTCGTCACACCCTGACCTAACCAAAATATATAAAGAAAGCAAAAAATACTCAGGTCGTGACAGGACCCCCCCACAAAGGTGCGGACTCCGGACGCAAAAACCTAATCTAAAGGGGAGGGTCCGGGTGGGCCTCTTGCATGGCGGCGGTTGGGGTGCGGGACGTAGACCCCACTCTACCATAGTCATTGCCCTCTTCAAGCGCCTCTTCAGAGGGACGACCCTCGCCTCCGACCTAGGGTCTAAGACCCTAATTAAAGGCCCCACTGGACTGAGGGGGAGCTCCGAACAGAGGGGCAGTTCCGGACTGGCTAACGGCTCTGGCAGCTCCTGGCTGGCTGACGGCTCTGGCAGCTCCTGGCTGGCTGATGGCTCTGGAAGCTCCTTGTTGACTGACTGCTCTGGCAGCTCATGGCTGGCTGACGGCTCTGGCAGGTCCTGGCTGGCTGGCTGACGGCTCTGGCAGCTCAGGACAGATGGCAGACTCTAGCAGTTCAGGACAGACGGGAGACTAGCAGCTCAGGACATAGACGGGAGACTCTGGCAGCGCTGGGCAAGAGGAAGGATCTAGTAGCGCTGGACTTGCGGGAGCACCTGTAGGGATGAAACGGAGAGACAGCCTGGTGCGGGGGGCTGCCACCAGAGAACTGGTACGTGGAGGTGGCACTGGACAGACCGGACCGTGCAGGCGCACTGGAGCTCTTGAGCACCGAGCCTGCCCAACCTTACCTGGTTGTATGCTCCCTGTAGCCAGGCCAGTGCGGTGAGGTGGAATAGCCTGCACTGGGCTGTGCTGGCGTATCAGGGACACCATGCGTAAGGCTGGTGCCATGTATGCCGGCCCGAGGACACACACTGGAGACCATATGCGTAGAGCCGGCTTCATGGTACCTGGCTCGATGCCCACTCTAGCCCCGCCGATTCGAGGAGCTGGAATGTACCGAACCGGGCTATGCAAACGCACCGGGGACACAGCGTGCTCCACCGCATAACACGGTGCCTGCCCGGTTCCTCTCTCTCTCCGGCAAGCACAGGGAGTTGGCGCAGGTCTCCTACTTGGCTTCGACACACTCCCTGTGTGCCCCTCCCCAATCCATTTTTGGGGATGCCTCTCGGGCTTCCAGCCGCGCTGCCGTGCTACCTCCTCATACCAGCGCCCCTGCCTTCGCTGCCTCCAGCTCTGCCTTGGGACGCCAATATTCATAAGACGAACGTGACTGCTATATACACAATTTTTTTTTTTTTTTACCTTTATTTTACTAGGCAAGTCAGTTAAGAACAAATTCTTATTTTCAATGATGGCCTAGGAACAGTGGGTTAACTGCCTGTTCAGGGGCAGAACGACAGATTTTGTACCTTGTCAGCTCGGGGATTTGAACTTGCAACCTTTCGGTTACTAGTCCAATGCTCTAACCACTAGGCTACCCTGCCGCCCCAATGAGCTAAAGTGCAACATAACATAGACAATAACCCACGAAATACCCCAAAAAGATGGCTGCCAAAATATGGTTCCCAATCAGAGACGACGATAAACACCTGCCTCTAATTGAGAACAAATCTAGGCAACCATAGACCTACATAAACACCTAGATGGAAACAACCCCATAAATCTACAAAATCCCTATACAGTTAAAACACCCTAGATGAGACAAAAACACACATGCCACCTTCGTCACACCCTCACCTAACCAAAAATATAAAGAATACTCAGGTCAGGGCGTGACACAGTCACTTTAACTCTACCGACATGTACATATTACCTCAATTACCTCGACTAACTTGTTCCCCTGAACATTGATTCTGTACCGGGACCCCCTGTATTTAGCCTCGCTACTATTATTTTACTGCTGTTCTTTAACTGTTAGGTATTTTTATTTTTTACTAAACTCTTATTTTTCTTAAAACTGCATTGTTGGTTAAGGGCTTGCAAGTAAGCATTTCACAGTAACCTGTTGTTTTCGGCACGTGACAAATACCATTTTATTTGATTTAGGTCAGCACCCGTTTGCTGAGACAACCACCACACCACTTTTTCCTTGGAGCCACACCATGTTCCTTGTAGAACTTTATCACTGCAGTCAGCTTTTTGTAGAAATTCTGAAATCGGAAAATGCATTATTTAAAACATTCCTTTATTAATATGTGCTGAAAGGCACAATGCATTCTAAGCTCTTTTATTTCTATTCATGATAGAGCCTACTACTAATTTTTTCTTAAATACCTCAGAACTTTGTTGAAGCACCTTTGGCAGTGATTAAAGCCTTGAGTCTTCTTGGGACACCAGTATTTGGGGAGTTTCTCCCGATTCTCTCAAGCTCTTTCAAGTTGGATGGGAAACAGATATCTTCAGGTCTCTCCAGAGATGTTTGATCGGGTTAAAATCCGGGCTATGGCTGGGCTACTCAATGGACATTCAGAGACTTGTCCCAAAGCCACTCCTGTGTTGTCTTGGCTGTGTGCTTAGGGTCCTTGTCCTGTTGGAAGGTGAACCGTCGCCCCAGTCCGAGGTCGCTTTGGAGCAGGTTTTCATCAAGGATCTCTCTGTACTTTGCTCTATTCATCTTTCCCTCGATTCTGAGTAGCCTCCCAGTCCCTGCCGCTGAAAAACATCCCCACAGAATGCTTCACCGTAGGGATGGTGATAGGATTCTTCCAGACGTGATGCTTGGCATTCAGGTCATAGACTGTTCTCTCTGCTACCGCAAGGCAAGCAGTACCGGAGCACCAAGTCTAGGTCCTAGAGGCTTCTAAACAGCTTCTACCCCCAAGCCATAAGACTACTGAACACCTAATCAACTGGCTACCCAGACTATTTGTATTGCCCCCCTCTTTTACACCGCTGCTACTCTCTGTTGGTATCCTCTGTGCATAGTCACTTTAATAACTCTACCCACATGAACATATTACATCAACTAACCGGTGCCCCCGTACATGGACTCTCTAGCAGTACCCCCCCCTGTATATAGTCTCGTTACTGTTAATTTACTGCTGCTCTTTAATTACTTGTTACTTTTATTACTTATTCTTATTTGTATTCTATGTTTCTTTAAACTGCATTGTTGGTTAGGGGCATGTGACTAATACACTTTGATTCAATCTTGGTTTCGTCAGACTAGATCATCTTGTTTCTCTTGGTCTGAGACTCATTTAGGTGCCTTTTGGCAAACTCCAAGTGGGCTATCATGAGCCTTTTACTGTGGAGTGGCTTCCGTCTGGCCACTCTATGATAAAGGCCTGATTGGTGGAGTGTTGCAGAGATGTTGTCCTTCTGGAAGGTTCTCCCATCTCCACTGGAGCTCTGTCAGTGACCAAGGCCCTTCTCCCCCTCAGTTTGGCCAGGCGGCCAGCTCTAGGAAGAATCTTGGTGGTTCCAAACTTCTTCCATTTAAGAATAATGGAGGCCACTGTGTTCTTGAATAATGGAATCCTCTGAATGGCCCGTCTTGATACACAAGGGAAACTGTTGAGCATGAAAAACCCAGCAGTTCTTGAAAAAAACTGGCACATACCCCCTTCAAAAGCCAGTGAAAATGCAGAGCGCCAAATTCAACTTTTATGAAATCACACATGCAAGACATCAAATTAAAGCAAATTAACTTGTTGTGAATCCAGCCAACATGTCAGATTTCAAAAAGACTTTTCGGCGAAAGAAAACAATGCTATAATCTGAGGATAGCACCATAGTAACAAAGAGAGAGAAGCATATGTAAAAATATAATTCATGCCTTATCTTTGACGAGCTTCTTTTGTTGCTTCACACCCTTCATTAGGTCAGGGTGTGACGAGGGTGGTATATGTGTTTTACCCTGTCTAGGTTTTTTGTATGTTTATTTTTCCTTGTCTAGGGGGTTTATATGTCTATGGTTGCCTAGATTGGTTCTCAATCAGAGGCAGCTGTTTATCGTTGTCTCTGATTGGGGACCATATGTAGGTAGCCATATTCATTGGGTATTTTGTGGGTTATTTTCTATGTGTAGTTGCCTGTGTCTGCACTCGTTGGTCATAGCTTCACGGTCGTTTTGTTGTTTTGTATAGTTTGTTAAGTGTTCTTCGTTCATTAAAAGAAAAATGTATTCTCATCACGCTGCACCTTGGTCTCCACTATATAACGACCATGACATGTTGGCTCACAAATGGTTCTTTTGTTCGATTAATTCCTTCGATATATATCCAAAATGTCCATTTATTTGGCGTGTTTGATCCAGAAAAACACTGGTTCCAACTTCCGCAACGTGACTACAAAATATTTCAAGTAAACTGTAAACTTTTCCAAAACATTTCAAACTACTTTTGTAATACAACTTTAGGTATTTTTTACGTAAATAATTGATACAATTTAAATGAGATGATCTCTGTTCAATACAGGAGGAAAACAAACCGTAGCATGCTTTCTGGTCATGTGCCTCTATCTAACAGTACATTTCAAGTTACCCTCATTCAAGATGGCCATACTTCTTCATTACACAAAGGAAAAGCCTCAATTAATTTCTAAAGACTGTTGACATCCAATGGAAGGTCCCTTAGAAATCTGGATTCCCAATGAAAAGAGCATGACCTCAAAAAAAAATCTGAATGGTTTGTCCTCGGGGTTTCGCCTGCTAAATAAGTTCTGCTATACTCACAGACATGATTCAAACAGCTTTAGAAACTTCAGAGTGTTTTCTATCCAAATCTACTAATAATATGCTTATCTTATCTTCTGGGGATGAGTAGCAGGCAGTTGAATTTGGGCATGCATTTAGTGAAAAAACTTCCCTGTCACCAAGAAGTTCAATCTTTTGTCTTGCCCATTCACCCTCTGAATGGCACACATACACAATTCATGTCTCAATTATCTTAAGGCTTTAAAATCCTTCTTTAACCTGTCTCATCCCCTTCATTTACTGATTGAAGTGGTGACATCGATAAGGGTTCATAGCTTTCACCTGGATTCACCTGGTCAGTCTATGTCATGGAAAGAATATGTTTTGTATACTCATTGTATATTGGCAAAGTATTTGAATTAATGTGTTTCCATGGCATTTGCATTAATATATTTAAATATAAGCCGACTCTAGTTGTAAGTACATCTATATGTTTTATTTATGTCAAAATGTCAATTTCACCAATATGTCAATTTCACCAAGAATGCCTCTTGCAGAATATTCTTCAGAGGAACTTTGGAAAGTGTTTTTGATTAAATCTGACACATCTATCAAACATTAAAATCTCCTTTTGATCAACAGAGGCAGTATTGATGTGTCAAAGATCTGGCTTCTAACAATTATCAAAGTCCCATCTGCCTGTCAGTCATGGGGAGCGAGACGCTATTCATACATACTATAGAGGCTGGTAGAAATTACAGGCCTGCCTGTCACTGATTGGATGCAATGTCACCTGCATGGCACACTCAGTCAGTACAGCTATAGCCAACATGACCTGTCATGATTAATCCAAGTGACAGCTATGAAAATATAGAATAATTCAGAAATCTTCCCCATCATAATGTGTGGTACATTTTGATACATTTACATTTTATTCATTTAGCAGACACTCTTATCCACTGCAACCTACTGGAGCAATTAGCATTAAGTGCCTTGCTCAAGGGCACCAACACATCTTTCACTTAGTCGGCTCAGGAATTCGAACAAGCGATCTTTCGGTTCCTGGCCAAAATAGCATATTCACTTGTAATGGGGCAGTCAGCAGGTGCTGCAGTACCTACATTTTTGTACAAATAAATGAATGATATGTACCCATTGATTATTTAAGAATAAAACGTATATATGCCGCATGAGCGGCAAAATATAAGCTTGTTTTACTCCAATGTTAGTAAACAAAGAAAATGCAAACAAACACTATATAGCCTCAAGACATGGTTAAAACTACATTTTTTTATTTCATGGGTGGTCGATCATTGCATCCATAGCTCTGTCTATGAATTTTAAAGTGATTACATTTCTCCAGCCCCATCCCTCAGCTTTTAATGAACCAGGGGTGGGGAGTCGGCTTTGTTATTGTTTCTACTGCTGATTGCTGCTTTAATGCAATATTATTATAATATATACTGAGAGATATATGGGTAATACAAAGCACAAAGTGGTTACCAATTGTTAAATATGTAAAAATACATGACATGTGTAGCTCATTTAGGGAAATGTATGAACTTGTGAGATATCTACTTGGTAAAATGCCTTCATACATGTCAGGGGCTGGCTGAACTAATATATATTGAATAAGCAAGGACAAATGTGTATTTTTTTGCATGTGCACCCTATTTCTACATGCATACTTTTGTAGACTGCAGCTCATTCACAGCTGGATCTTAATTGTTTACTTTGGGTGGTGCCTCCTGACCTCAAAAGGCCTGTGGAGTTTTGCTTAGCCTAAGAGCTCAGTGAACTAGACTTCTAGTGCATCTGTTAAAAAGCATACAACATAGTGAGAAACGGTAATGCACTCTTGACACAATACAATGTTTGTGCAGAAATAGCCAACAGAGAAGTGGGATGCAAAAGCGATGCACTGCAAAGAAGTGTGGAAGAGAAGAGAGCAAACATAGGAGATAATAATGAATCACAGTATTGATTTGTTTGCACTAGGGCAGGATGGGAAAACTAAAGTCTAAAAATGTGGCTGGCCTTCAACTCTGCTTTAGCACAACACGCTCAGCCTGAGAGAGACCATAATTAGAATGAATGAGAGCAAAAATCATTTAGGACATCACACAGATAGCTATTTCAATTGAATCAATAAACACACTAGAGGAGAATTCCCCCGAACATAACTGAAAATGAAAGGTTGATATTAATAAAAATGGTCAATAGTTTATAGCTTTATATGAACAGACCTTCAGAATTATACGAATATCTAAATTATTCCTAACTCTCTTTCTAGGGAATGTCTGCATGCTGAAAAGATGAACTTGGATCCAAATGAAGCATACATCATTGTCATGGCTGCATTAGTTATCTGCTGGAATGCCAGTCTATTACCATCAAGAATACTGAAAAATCATCAATGTAAATAACAAAAGTTGTTATGCTGTTGATCCGCTCTGTTTAATCCTTGAGATGTTATGATCAATGTAAGCAGGGAGGATGAGTCGGAGGGTAAAAGGCTATGGGACATGATGACATGCTTCCTAACGTCTTCCTCTTGAAAACATCCCTACAATGGATGAAAAAACATACATTAAGGGTAACTTGATAAGTTTCTATAGATTTTGTGATTATGCTGTACATGTTTTTCAACATGGTGCTGAAGATGAACAGATATCACAGGTACAAAGTCCTAGTGAGTCTAATGGCAGAGTAGCCATTGGGGCGGCAGGGTGACCTAGTGGTTCGAGCGTTGGACTAGTAACCTGGAAGTTCGCAAGTTCAAACCCCCGAGTTAACAAGGTACAAATCTGTCGTTCTGCCCACTGAACCCACTGTTCCTAGGCTGTCATTGAAAATAGGAACTTGTTCTTAACTGACTTGCCTAGTTAAATAAAGGTAAAATAAATAAAATAACAAGTCTGAGCGACTGATTCAACCACCATGGACTTGTCATGCGACTAATCAATAGATACAGTAGTTAGAGGCAATCTGCGATAGATACATACATTTTTATACTTTTAAATGAATAAATGAATAACCCATTGATTTTTGATTAATGTAACTTGTAATTGCCTCATGAGCCTATTTTAACTGTCGTACTGGATCAGAACCCAAAACATAAGCTTGTTTTACTCCATTTTGTGTTAATAATGTAACCATAAATAAACAATGTATCGCTTCAAAACATGATTAAAACTATCATTTTGATTGCATGAATGGTCATGCTTTGCACCCATAGCCCCTATGAATTTGAGAGTGGATTTATTTCTACAGCCCCATCTCTCAGATTTGTACCTTAAAACGGTGGTGGAGTTAGTACTTTAAGATTGCACCTTTAATGAAGGAAGTAGACGAGATTTGTGCAGCAGAAAGTCCCATCTTCAGTGTGTTGGTCTGGCTGATTCCAAATCAGTTGAGCGGGATCTTCTGCTGTCTCTGTAGGTCTTTTAATTACATACTACAGTCTTGGTGTCTGGGCTGGAGAACACCAGTGGCCAAGACACTGGCCAGCCTCATTATCACACAGATTAAACCCACTTGCTCGCATCGAATGTTTTCATTGTCTATGGGCTCAGTGGTGTTTTCTTGATTCAGTCTTGTTCAAGGGCAGAACCAATGTTGCATTTTGTTGAAAAAAAATAAACAAGGCCAGACAAGAGGCTTGCATGTTCTATATGTCTTTGTTGATATGAGGTGTAAAATGAGCCCAAGGCATTATCTTTGCTTAAAAACTGTATCCTGACTTAAAACGTATAGCACTGAATTGGGAAGCCTTTACATAAGTGTGAACATTGTGAATGAGAGAGCCACTGTGGATCAAATGCATACAATGTGGCTTGTAATAGGCATTTCAGTTCAGAATCAAACTGAAGTAAACATTCTTGCCATGGAACATGGAAGGACAAACAGACACACAAGCCTGCAGGGAAAAATGGACATGTCGAGCTGATCATCAGCACAAAACTTCCTTAGGCAAAGATATGTACATGTACACATGAATTGATGAATATCTCTTGCATTCTTTTTTGTAGGGGAATTGAATCAGTCCATTCTATATGAGATCTGCTGAAAAAGCTACATGCATCCCCAACATGCTTTTATTAATTCCTGGTATGTAAGAGTAGAGTAGAGTGACAAGTCTTCCTGAGCATTGTGCTAGCTGCATTGCCTTTCACATTTCATTAGCGGTTGATTGCTTTCTATCCCCATATTTCCCTCCTTCCAGTGGGATTATTAAACTGTAATGAGGACAGAGGATTTCTCAATGATAATCACTAATTCCACACCACATATTATGATTGGCAGCAATGCAGTTCTCCTTTTTGGGGTTGGGGTTCTGTGAGAAAGGATAAATGGAGATTAAGAGCCTCTATTGGACCTAATATTCTCCATTTGGTTGGATCCCAATGTCTAGGTGCAATATAATTAATTAATATATTAGGAAAAAATACTGATGGTAAGTAACCGAACTATCGTTGTGAATAGTAATACCTAGTTAGTTACATATACACTGAGTGTACAAAACATTAAGAACACCTGCTCTTTTCATGACATAGACTGACCAGGCGAATCCAGATGAAAGCAATGATCTCTTATTGATATCACTTATTTAATCCACTTCAAATCAGCGTAGATGAAGGGGAGGAGACAGGTTAAAGAAGGATTTCTAAGCTTTGAGACAATTCAGACATGGATTGTGTGAGTGGGCAAGACAAAGAATTTAAGTGCCTTTGAACGGTTATGGTACTAGGCGCCAGTTGCATCAGTTTTTGTCAAGAACTGCAATGCTATTGGGTTTTTCATGCTTAACCAGTTGGATATAGGGGGCGCTCTTTTAATTTTTGGATGAAAAACGTTCCCGTTTTAAACAAGATATTTTGTCACGAGAATATGCTCAACTATGCATATAATTGACAGCTTTGGAAAGAAAACACTCTGCCGTTTCCAAAACTGCAAAGATATTGTCTGTGAGTGCCACAGAACTAATGTTACAGGCGAAACCCAGATAAAAATCCAATCAGGAAGTGCCGCATTTTTTTTTGAAACCGCCTCATGCCCAGGACTCCTTATATGGCTGTGAAGGAGCTAGGAGTCAGCTTACGTTTTCCACGTTTTCCCCAAGGTGTCTACATCATTGGAGAATGGCTGTAAGAGACCATATAGGCCGAGTGGTCGGAGAAAACCTTGCGTAAAATACTGAGGTAGCCATTTTTCCAATCGTTTCTTATGAGAAACCAACTGCCTCGACGGATATATTATCAAATACATATGTTAAAAACACCTTGAGGATGGATCCTAAACAACGTTTGCCGTGTTTCTGTCGATATTATGGAGCAAATTTTGAAAAAAGTTTGGCATTATAGTTGTAGATTTTTCGGTCGATTTCCCAGCCAAGCATGGTGAAGAAACGGGACGTTTTTCACCTACAAAAATATTATTTTTTATCTAACTGGGAGTCTCCTGAGTGAAAGCATCTGAAGTTCTTCAAAGGTAAATGATTTAATTTGGTTGCTTTTCTTTTTGTGAAAATGTTGCCTACTGCCAGTAGAGCCTAGTACACCATGATAAACTTACACAAATGCTTGTCTAGCGTTGGCTGTAACGCATATTTTGACTATCTGAGATGACAGTGTTGTTAACAAAAGGCTAAGCTTGTGTTTGAATTTATTTATTTCATTTCATTTGCGATTTTCATGAATAGGAAAAGTTGCGTTATGGTAATGCTCTTGAGGCTATGATTACGCTCCCGGAAACGGGATTGCTCGTCGCTAGAGGTTAATGGTTTCCCGTGTGTATCAAGAATGGTCCACCACCCAAAGGCAATCCAGCCAACTTGACACAACTGTGTGAAGCATTGGAGTCAACATGGGCCAGCATCCCTGTGGAGCACTTTCGGCACCACCCTGACAAATTGAGGCTGTTCTGAGTAAAAAGGGGAAGAGGGGAGGGGGGGGTGACACTCAATATTAGGAACACATTCTTCATGTTTTGTACACTCAGTGTACATCAGCATATACATTTGAGTACTGTCCTAGCTGGTAAAAATGAATGGTAAAATGTAGTCTTTATTTATTTATAGTGCTCTGGCCAAAGTTGGAAATTATGTGAGCATGTGGAAATTTAAGCGGGAGAATCAGAGTGGAAGAGCTAAAGAATATTAATGATACTGCAAACGAAAAGACATGTTTAATTTTAGACCATTTTAATACACATTTTCTTTATTTTATCACCTGAACATACTATTAGAGAGAAAGAGAGGGGGGTGAAAAGGATTGACACCAACCTAAGTACTACTCACATTCTATGGACTTGGGAAGAACTTCATGTAAGAGAAAAAACAATTCAGTTCTGATTTTCAGTTGCCCTGGTTACCAGTTGAGTCTGGGCTCTCCGATAACCACCTCTGTGCTTGCTGTGAGCTTTTCATTCCAACACAGGCACTACATGAAACACAGCCAGACTTTTAATGAACTGTCGATAGGGAGACTAAAGACTGTTGGAATACAGAGTCTCTACACTTACAAAAGCAACATCACAACAAGTCATGCTACTTTGTTCAATAAAAAAATCCAATCCCAACTGTAGTCATTAATACATCACAGTAAAGAACACTTGATTTCACTTTTGTATTGGCACAACACACCATACATATTGGTGTGTTGTGCCAATACAAATGTGTGTATTATATTATTTGCATTCATCACCACTTGAGGATCATTAGCTACATATTTTTGTGCCCTGTGTGAGGATGATTCTCCACATATTTTGGTGCCCCATGTGAAGATGATTCTATATAGTGTGTACATGTGAGTGTTTAAAACAACATGCATACATTTACATAATTAAGAGTCCACTGGGCTGATGAAGCCAGTCAGTGACGGTTGTATCAGGTGGAGTGCTAGAGGTCAGAGCCCTGATGAGTGCTGTGCAACACAATGATGATGGAAGCCAAACTCCACTATGCCTCCAGAAAGAGAGACTCATCATTTGCATCTATTCACCTGTTGTCTTTATATGGGTTCAGCCTTGTTAGTTCTTCACTGAGGGCCATCTACTGTAAACCAGACAAACCAGCCATAGACAGTGCTATGGTCTTGTTAAATACTTATGTCAACTTTAAGAACAGAGCGCCCATGGTTAGGTGCAGCGTACGCATTTTGTTATGCTTGTATTGTTGATTATTTCAGTACATGTATTCAGAATCTTCCTTATTAGATAATATAAGTATTATGAATTAAGACACTATAATGGCAACATGAATGATTACCTACAGTGTGGAACTCGTAGAAAGAGAGGAAGATTTTGACTCTATAGCATAGGAGCTAGCAAGCAAACATTGACACCGCTTACTAAAGGAGTGCTGACGAGAACGAGGCGGCAGATCAAAATCAGAGCTGGAGGAAAAGAGAAAAGTGGCTAGCATCTGGAAAATATATGTTTTTGGATACAAGCAAGAAAACGGGGCAACTTGCATATTACATTGTTGAAAACTGTCACGGTTGTTAAAATGTTGAACGGACCAAGGCGCAACGTGATTTGAGTTCCACATCTTTATTAGAAGTAGAACTTCTCAACAAACAACGACCGTGAAGTAACGTAGCGCTACGCAACACTAACACAAAACAATATCCCACAAATGCAGGTGGTAACAGGGACAACTTAAGTATGATCCCCAATCAGAGACAACGATAATAAGCTGCCTCTAATTTGAAACCATACTCAATCCCCAAACATAGAAATAAATCGACTAGAACACCCCCTAGTCACGCCCTGACCTACAACACCGTAGAGAACCAAGGGCTCTCTATGGTCAGGGCGTGACAACAACAAAAGAGTACCAGCATTGTTGAGTTTGATTGGCTCAAAAATGTACAGGTTGGTAACAGATCTGACTGCCCCTCTGACGCCCTCCAATAAAACATTCACAGAGAATGTGGACGTATTCAATCAAACGTGTATCATTATGCACCATCATATTCCTCAAATTCATTTGTCACATTAATGCAAAAAACATGAAATAACCGCGGGAGCATATCATAGCTGAAAAAGATGTACTACCTACAGGTGACTATTTCTGGACTTCCACTAATGGGGCATATATTTGTCATATATAATATCTGGAAAAGACTGATTGTTTACCCGGAGGAAACTGAAAGCACATTTACTGCTTCACAAGTTTTTATTTTCTTTAGTGGATTCTTCCACTTACACCTCAACATTCACATATACGGTGCTGGCTATGGATATGTAATCATACACTGCTCAAAAAATAAAGGGAACACTAAAATAACACATCCTAGATCTGAATGAATGAAATATTCTTATTAAATACTTTTTTCTTTACATAGTTGAATGTGCTGACAACAAAAATAATGATCAATGGAAATCAAATTTATCAACCCATGGAGGTCTGGACTTGGAGTCACACTCAAAATTAAAGTGGAAAACCACACTACAGGCTGATCCAACTTTGATGTAATGTCCTTAAAAACAAGCCAAAATGAGGCTCGGTGGTGTATGTGCCTGTATGACCTCCCTACAACGCCTGGGCATGCTCCTGATGAGGTGGCGGTTGGTCTCCTGAGGGATCTCCTCCCAGACCTGGACTAAAGCATCCGCCAACTCCTGGACAGTCTGTGGTGCAACGGGGCGTTGGTGGATGGAGCAAGACATGATGTCCCAGATGTGCTCAATTGGATTCAGGTCTGGGGAACGGACGGGCCAGTCCATAGCATCAATGCCTTCCTCTTGCAGGAACTGCTGGCACACTCCAGTCACATGAGGTCTAGCATTATCTTGCATTAGGAGGAACCCAGGGCCAACCGCACCAGCATATGAACTCACAAGGGGTCTGAGGATCTCATCACGGTACCTAATGGCAGTCAAGCTACCTCTGGTGAGCACATGGAGGGCTGTGCGGCCCCCCAAAGAAATACCACCCCACACCATGACTGACCCGCCGCCAAACCGGTCATGCTGGAGGATGTTGCAGGCAGCAGAACGTTCTCCACGGTGTCTCCAGACTGTCACGTCTGTCACATGTGCTCAGTGTGAACCTGCTTTCATCTGTGAAGAGCACAGGGTGCCAGTGGCGAATTTGCCAATCTTGGTGTTCTCTGGCAAATTCCAAACGTCCTGCACGGTGTTGGGCTGTAAGCCCTCATACCACCCTCATGGAGTCACATGCACATTTGTGGCCGCTGGAGGTCATTTTGCAGGGCTCTGGCAGTGCTCCTCCTGCTCCTCCTTGCACAAAGGTGGAGGTAGCGGACCTGCTGCTGGGTTGTTGCCCTCCTACGGCCTCCTCCACGTCTCCTGATGTACTGGCCTGTCTCCTGGTAGCGCCACCATGCTCTGGACACTACGCTGACAGACACAGCAAACCTACTTGCCACAGCTTGCATTGATGTGCCATCCTAGATGAGCTGCACTACCTGAGCCACTTGTGTGAGTTGTAGACTCCGTCTCATGCTACCACTAGAGTGAAAGCACCGCCAGCATTCAAAAGTAACCAAAACATCAGCCAGGAAGCATAGGAACTGAGAAGTGGTCTGTGGTTACCTTCTGCAGAACCACTCCTTTATTGGAGGTGTCTTGCTAATTGCCTATAATTTCCACATGTTGTCTATTCCATTTGTACAACAGCATATGACATTTATTGTCAATCAGTGTTGCTTCCTAAGTGGACAGTGTGATTGACTTGGAGTTACATTGTGTTGTTTAAGTGTTCCCTTTATTTTTTGGAGCAGTGTATCATTCCATCTGTGAATTAGTTCTGACAAATACAGTAAAATGTATGACTGTTTAAAAAACCTGGAGCAGACTGCACCTATCCTCTCCATTGAATATTTTCTGATACCGTAAAGTAAGATGAAAAAAGTGTTTATGGGCTCCTGTAAATAAGGGACATTAATTTACAAGGACCAAGGGAATTATTTTTATGACTGGTTCACAACACCCTATTAGATCCAATAATTTGCAGAGAGTCTGTCTGATATATTTTTGTGTTTGTTTTTCCATAAACCTGATTGATGAACAGAGGGATCTGTGTCCATACCGAACTCTTGGGAGGAAGGTAAAAACCTATGAATATTTTACCCACAGTGGAGAGAATCTATAAAATATGAGGGAATCCTTGCATTGTGCAAAGCAGACTACAAGGAAATGCTCTAGCTAAGCACTGTTCATAAGGAATTTCACCTTTGCTAATAAAATGAATTTAAATTAATATATTTTGCAATTAAAACATTCATATATATTTTTTAAATATGTTGTTATCCGTTTTATAAAAGCAATAAGGGACTTGAACCTGTGAATTATTGTGAATAACACATGGCTAAGGGCTGTTTCCCAGCACACTGCTTCACGTCATGCTGAAGAACAGAGCTTTGCCGTGTGTTATTCAGGATAATCCACAGCTTCTCATGCCTTGTTGCTTAAATACATACCATGAATTAGCATGTCTCCAACCATGCAGTTGGGCTACATCCATCTGGTAGACAACCATTTGAATTAACCAAGTCAACAGCAATACCATCAACAGCAATACAATTTCAGAGATGAGATCTAACACCATTACTAGAAAACTCCCACTAGCAAAGCAGGTCTTTTTTTATGTAAGTGGCCTCATGGCTAGGTCTTTTTTTATGTAAGTGGCCTCATGGCTAGGTCTATCTATTTAATTGTCTATAACTCAGACATAATATTAGGGCGTTTTCACAAGTTAGTTTGCTATAGCTAGAATCAGAGTTCGATTATTTGTTACATTTGTATTTGTTTTTTTTGGGTCCGGCTGGTTTCACATTGCCAAATAAAATGCTCATACAAAATCATGTGTTCATGCAAGTCATTTGTTTTTTAGGACAATAATGCACACATTAAATCCATCTGTGATCATCATGGAGCATCAGTTGTATCCCAATCTTCATATTACTTTCGCTTGCGGGAGGTAATAACCACTCTAATATCTGTGATGAGGGTGGAGACAGGCCTACTCTGCATCCAATGTGCTTATAAATGTGCTGCAATTCACAACATTTTTGAAAGATAAAGGTATTATATTGCATGCATTCAATAAAAATGTGTTTACCTGAGAGTGGTGTGTTTTGAATTCTATTCCAACCTCTCTGCCAACAAACCAGTTGACTGTTGAGATAATGTCATAAAACCCCTAACAACCATTCAAACCCCAAGAATGTGGCTCTGAAAATCAATTGTCAGAGATATTGTGATGCACGGTGGAGAAACAGTGTGAGAAATACCTAATAACAGAAGCAATCACCACCAATGTTGTGTTGAGTTAAGTGAATTGACATGTATTTGCAAACAAATCAAAAAACTAAGTGGGATCATGGGAAGGCTTTTTACACATTTGTTGTTCGTGGCTCATCTGTAAACAGAAGCCGTCTCTACAAGTACACTAATGTTTTCACCTTCCCTTCCAACACTCACTGTTCATGGCTGAGTAATCTACGGATATTACAGCACTGGAGTTTCCATTGCAACGTTTTCTATTCTTGAAGATTTAAGCACCTAACTATTATACGCAATTTGTGTGAATATTGGACTAAGCAGAAATCTCCAGCTTCCAAGCAAAATTCCTACTGACGTCAAAGTATTTTCTACGTGAAAATGTGAGCTAAATAGCCATAGATCAAGTTAGGATTTGACCCCAAGTACCATGTATGTATGATAAGAGCACACATCTTGTTTTACTAATATGTAGAACTCAGAACATGAAAAACACATTTTAGGCCCAATGTCAGCTGGTCCTCTGTGGATGAAAGGTACTGAAACAATTCAGAAATAAAGATGACACAGTGACCTACTGCTTTTAAAGTGATACTTCCTACTTCCTACATCACACAATGGTATGAGTCAAATCACTAAAACAACCTTCAGTTTTAAACAGATGCAAAGATTTGACAAACAAAGATGAAACAAATGTGACTTGGGCCACTATTACGATAACATCTCTGTGTAGTTTACATCAGTAGAAGAATAAATGAAAGAATTGGGTTAAGCAGACCGACTGCCATGGTCATCTGTCTGGCATTGTTCGCAACTGCCTGTATGGAAGAGACCAGATGGCGCTGTGATGAGTGTCATCAGGTCTCTGACTCTCCGATCAGTCCCGTCGTCTGGCACTCACACATACACACAATCTCAAACTGTTGTTAGCACTTGCTAAAGGGCCAGCATATGCGAAGGCAGCTAATAACAGCTCATATACTTTGTCCAAATAATAGCTCATGTATTTTGCCTGCTGTTGTTTATGTCTTATCAAGCTCAATGGGTGCTTTGGAGTGGGATGGGGAGTGAGTGCTTGATATTCTTGATTAAAAATGAATGATTGATATCTATGATTAGCAATTAAAATGGGCACAGATAGTAATATACAGTTGAAGCCAGAAGTTAACATACACTTAGGTTGGAGTCATTAAAGCTAATTTTTCAACCACTCTACAAATTTCTTGTTAACCATCTATAGTTTTGGCAAGTCGGTTAGGACATCTACTTTGTGCATGACACAAGTCATTTTTCCAACAATTGATTACAGATAGTTAAATAATCTATCTAAATTCTAGTGGGTCAGAAGTTTACATACACTAAGTTGACTGTAACTTTAAACAGCTTGGAAAATTCCAGAAAATTATGTCATGGCTTTAGATGCTTCTGATAGACTAATTGACATCATTTAAGTCAAAAAACAAACAACAAAAAGGGGAATGCTTGCAAGCTGAAGAACACCATCCCAACCATGAAGCACGGGGGTGGCAGCATCATGTTGTGCGGGTGCTTTGCTGCAGGAGGAACTGGTGCACGACAAGAAAGGAAAAGTACATGGATATATTGAAGCTACATCTCAAGACATCAGTCAGGAAGTTAAAGCTTGGTTGTTAATGGGTCTTCCAAATTAACAATGACCCCAAGCATACATCCAAAGTTGTGGCAAAATGGCTTAAAGACAACAAAGTCAAGGTATTGGAGTGGCCATCAAAAAGCCCTGACCTCAATCCTATAGAAGATTTGTGGGCAGAACTGAAAAAGCGTGTGCGAGCAAGGAGGTCTACAAACCTGACTCGGTTACACCAGCTCTCCAAAATTCACCCAACCTATTGTGGGAAGCTTGTGGAAGGCTACCTGAAATGCTATACCCAAGTTAAACAATTTAAAGGCAATGCTACCAAATACTAATTGAGTGTATGGAAACCTCTGACCCACTGGGAATGTGATGAAAGAAATAAAAGCTGAAATAAATCACTCTATTGTATTATTCTGACATTTCACATTCTTAAAATAAAGTGGTGATCCTAACTGACTTAAGACAGGGAATTTTTACTTTGATTAAATGTCAGAAATGGTGAAAAACTGAGTATAAATGTATTTGGCTAAGGGGCACGTAAACTTCCGACTTCAACTGGTAATAGAGTAGGGGCCTGAGGGCACACACTTAATGTGTTGTGAATGTATTGTCATGTTTTAAAATGCCCTTAGGCCTTAATTTTCCTGGACCCCAAGAAGAGTAGCAGCTGCCTTGGGGATCCATAATAAATAGAAATACAAAAGATTCTGAATAGGCAGATGCGCCACCATATATTCCTTCTAATCATCTCTGATAAAGTTAATTTTTAAATTGACTCAATTCATTATTTTATGTGACTGTAAACAAAGCCATAATAATCCCTTCAACTGTATTGTCTGTGGTAACAGAAGGCTTGGCCACGAAACATGTATCATTTTCTGAATAGGCAAGGTTTAACTCCTTAACATCCAGTCAATACAGTTATGTGGACTGGTAGTCATATTCATGGCTTAATTCAGGTGATGTATGGGCTTTCAAGCTTACTAATAGGCTAATGCCTTTATTATTAATTAATGGCATTGTAACGCTTGTCTTCGTCCTCCTCTGATGAGGAGTAAGAGAGATCGGACCAATTTGCAGCGTGGTAAGTGTCCATTTTAATATGTCCAACTGAACACTACAAAATAACAAAGTGAAACAAACGAAACAGTCCTGTGTGGTACAAACACTAACATGGAAAATAATCACCCGCCACTCAAAAGTGAAATCAGGCTACCTAAGTATGGTTCTCAATCAGGGACAATGATTGACAGCTGCCTCTGATTGAGAACCATACCAGGCCAAACACAGAAATCCCAAATCATAGAAAAAGGAACATAGACAACCCACCCAACTCACACCCTGACCATACTGAACTAAGGTCAGAACGTGACAGGCATAAGCATTTATGACAGTGAGATTCAACTTACTACATCAACCAAAGGTCCATCTCTTCTGAGCATTATTGTCAGACATTTCTGGAAAAAACACATTTCACATCATGACCAAAATAAATAGTGTGATGTTTAGGCTACTAAAATGGTTGAAACGCACCAAACAGTGCCTTCCCTTCAGATAGATGTGGCAGTAGTATCTGATGGATGTGGTAGCAGGTGGGCGATGGGGGTAGTCACTTGGTGAATGTTTACTGCATCCTTTAGTCTGTTCCACTTTCACATCAACACCTTCTGGTCAGGTGTGCACTGACCTGTTACTCTATCTAAGTATCACTCCTGCATACCTCACACCTGGGCACCAACGGGAGGGTTCTCAGAGTTGTTGAATAGACACTGTGATCTATTATACGTTATTAACAAGGTAGTTTGAGCCATGAATGCTGATTGGCTGACAGCCGTGGTATACAACCTAAACATTTATTTGTACTGCTCTAATCACGTTGGTAACCAGTTTATATAGCAATAAAGCACCTTGGGATTTGTGGTATATTGCCAATATACCACGGCTAAGGGCTGTATCCAGGCACTCCGTGTTGCGTTGTGCCTAAAAACTGACTGTAACCGTGGTATATTGTCCATATACCACACCCCCTCGGGCCTTATGCTTAAGAATGTAGCTATAATCATATACATGTAATCATATTGAATGTGTTATGTCTGGTCACAATCACAAAATAATTTCACTGTATCTCAGCTAAATTTCCTTTCTGTAATGTTATTTAGGATTGTATAAATTCTATGACAACTACATTTTAAATTGCGTGTTTTTCCAAGTAATATACCAGCTGGCTGAACAGGCAGGCACACTACTTCACTAATCACAGTGTTTAATTATTGTGTTTTTTGTTTTCTGTGTATTTGATTATGAAAGGGTGATATGAACACAATCTAGTATTAATGTCAGCGGGAATGCTTGGTTGACCAACCCGCTATAAACCATTACTTTATCATCATGTATATACAGATAGCCTCTTAGCCGCAATGAAAATGCCCTTGACATGGAAAACACCCCACTTCACGTCCTCTCTTTAGATACGATTTTCCACTATGTTTGTTTACTTTGTTTGTCTTTGTGTCTCACTGAGCAAAGCTTTCCTAATAGTGCCGTAATCAGATAAATGTCCTATTAATATGTTAAACACCTCAATATTGATCCTGGCCACAAGGTAGTTTAGACACACATTGGAGGATTACGAGGCAGCCATAATAGCACGTTGTGCTATCTTTGATGTTTATCGATTAGATATTGTGTAGAAAACTAATGTGCATGTCATAAGATGTTCCTAATGTTACACCCTTTTAGAATGAATGAGTACAGGAGATAAAACAAATATGGGTTATGATATGGTTATTATATTTTCTGAGAGGCACTCAAAGAGACATCCGAGAATGAATAATGCATTTACAAGAAGAGATATTTAGCCATCATGTTTTTTCTATTAGTGTCTACTTAACATTTGTTACACCATGTTAATTGTACTGTAAGTGTAAATGAACTTGGGTCATTTGAACAATTTAAAATGACTACGTATCATGTTAATGTAGTTCAGCGAATATATTCTACTTAATAAACTAAATTAAATGTGCCAATGAGGAAGATTGAGGTCTCTATTCAATCAGATACGCTTTAGCCTATATTCGCATAGGGGTTGTTTTGGTGGTGTGGGAGGTGGAACTGCGTTAGATCTGTATTATGCTTAAGCAGATATTGGCTGCACAGAGTCGCATTAAGAGAATTAAGAGAAACCCCATGCTGCCTTGTTTACAAGTTTGAACACTGCAATTGTGAGATGTAATCTATACATTAGGCTGATGAGGCTGATTCATTATTGTAACGGCGTTCTTCGTTTGTCGAAAGAGAGTCGGACCGAAATGCAGCGTGGTGGTTACTCATGTCTTTAATAAATGAATCGCGATACATGAAATAACTTATACAAATGCAAAACAACAAACGGAACGTGAAAACCTAATGACAGCCTATCTGGTGAAACTACACAGAGACAGGAACAATCACCCACGAAATACACAGTGAAACCCTGGCTACCTAAATACGGTTCCCCATCAGAGACTACAAGAATCACCTGACTCTGATTGAGAACCGCCTCAGGCAGCCAAGCCTATACTAGACACACCCCTAATCAACCACAATCCCAATGCCTACAAAAACCCCAATACGACAATACAATAAACCCATGTCACACCCTGGCCTGAACAAATAATTAAAGAAAACACAAAATACTAAGATCAAGGCGTGACAATTATTTTAATGATTTTCAATTTGAAAAAATCATTATTTCAGTATAGCCTAGACTTTCTCCTTCTGAACTTCTGCTGGTGTCAGCTATCGCAGGTTAACACTGATTGAATCTAGGCCTGAGTATGTAAACAATCTAATACTGTATATTGCTAAAACAATAACCCCAAATCCCTTATTTTAGAGTTTAAGAATTTTTAAATTGTTAACACTAGAACCACAGAAGCCCACTGCCGTTTTATTTTGTAATTAAAATAGAACTGCCATTTTGAAAGCAACGCCCTGCTCCTTCCCTGTGTTTTCAAAATATAATTTTTTAAAAAATTGCTCAGTTGTCAGAATGACAAACAGAAAATTATCTTGTGGCTGTTTACCAGTTTTTTCACACCTATTACTACCTTAAGGGGCCAAGATAATTGATGCTTAGGTGCTAATGTGTCTCTCTTCTCACTGAATGAATGATGTAAATGGTCGATAGAAAATTATTATTGTGCACATGACTTATGTAATTAATCATTAACATTTGTGCTATGCACTATTTATCAAACGTTGAAGGCATATCATTTGACCGCAAACCTTGTGGGTTGATATTATTCTCTTATACTGGACTTTGTTGCTATTACTAATCAAATCTACACTGACCAAAAATATAAACACACCTAGCAGGTGTGACATATCAAGAAGCTGATTAAACAGCATGATCATTACACATGTGCACCTTGTGCTGGGGACAATAAAAGGCCACTCTAAAATTAGCATTTCTTTCACACAACACAATGCCACAGATGTATGATTTATGAGGGAGAGTGCAATTGGCATGCTTACAGCAGGAATGTCCACCAGAGCTGTTACCAGAATTTTTTTATTTAATATATTTTTTTACCCCTTTTTCTCCCCAATTTCGGGTTAACCAATTGGTAGTTACAGTCTTGTCCCATTGCTGCAACTCCTGTACGGATTCGGGAGAGGCGAAGACCGAGAGCCGTGCGTCCTCCGAAACACAACCCAGCCTACGGACAACGAACACCATTGCATTATAATGATGGCAATTTGAATGCACAGAGATATAGTGACGAGATCCTATAGATACGTCACCCCGCTCCTCCGCTCTCTCCACTGGCTTCCAGTTGAAGCTCGCATCCGCTACAAGACCATGGTGCTTGCCTACGGAGCTGTGAGGGGAACGGCACCTCAGTACCTCCAGGCTCTGATCAGGCCCTACACCCAAATAAGGGCACTGCGTTCATCCACCTCTGGCCTGCTCGCCTCCCTACCACTGAGGAAGTACAGTTCCCGCTCAGCCCAGTCAAAACTGTTCGCTGCTCTGGCTCCCCAATGGTGGAACAAACTCCCCCACGACGCCAGGACAGCGGAGTCAATCACCACCTTCCGGAGACACCTGAAACCCCACCTCTTTAAGGAATACCTAGGATAGGCTAAAGTAATCCTTCTCACCCCCCCCCCCCTTAAAATATGTAGATGCACTATTGTAAAGTGGCTGTTCCACTGGATGTCATAAGGTGAATGCACCAATTTGTAAGTCGCTCTGGATAAGAGCGTCTGCTAAATGACTTAAATGTAATGTAATGTAAATGAGATCCTGAGGCCAATTGTCATGCCATTCATCCGCCGCCATCACCTTAGCATAGGCTAAAGGGGACACCAGACAGCATTTTCTAGTGGGTACTTATATGCTGAAAAGCCCAGCAGTTCTAGTGTTAAATGGACCTAACTTTCCCAACTGTTGAGAGGGTCTGCTCAACAATTTATTATATTTAGCTCTCACTGCAAACAGAGTGCACTCTCTAAAATTCATGTCAAGGACCAAGGACACCTTGGATTCAGCACCTTCATTGTTTATTAACTCCAAGATCGACCGCTGGCATACAGTAGATATTAGCGCGCCCCCTGTCTTGTAGTAACACAGACAATGCAATCATCCCATTTGCTATGCTCTTAGAGCCCCTCAGAGACAAACAGTCTCTAGCTCTTAACTTGGAAACAAACCTGTCCGTTCTGTCTTTGAAGTCCTGTTAAGAGACAGTCAGGGCTGGTGTGTTATGAACCACTGATATATACAACCTCACTGCAAGGCTTAAGCAGGGCTTAGAGGCAGCCTCACTTTGAATAAATCAAAATAGTTTGTCAGGCCTTTGAACCAAGCAATACAAACTTCTCACATATAAGTGTTTTCTACATAGTGACCACCCTGGGGATGTTCTTTGTAAACACGAGGAGAGGGAGAAAGACCAAATATGGCGAATAGATCATATTTCCCTCTACAGAGGCTTATAGTAGAGAACGACAGGCTTTTAAAGTCCTCCACTGAAAGGCTGTGGAGACATAATCGCTCTTTCATCTCCCACAAATGCTAGGATGCTGGTTGTTTTCTAATGACACTTGACTTTTAGCGAATACCAATGAAGCTGTCCTCTCTCAGCCTATCCCAGGCGAAGGTCGTTTGAGTACACTAACTCTATAATAGCCTACTCTTTTCCATGCCAAAGCTGCAGAGCAAAACAAGTTGACTGTTGATGCTGTTATTTTCTGTTTGATTTGAATGGACATCAATATGCGATTTTAAATAACATAGTGGCAAAATGTGAATACAAGGTCAAATCTTGTTAGATTAACACTTTTCATGGGCATGGCTCAGAATTCCCTGCATTTCTTTCTTTGCATTTAGATAGGTTATTTGATGGTTCCCATCACTCAAATACGTATAAACTCAAAGGACAAAATGGGTACCCACATGAACTAATTTGAACTTCCTGGTCTCCAGCAAAGTCATCAACTACTAGTCATCGCTACTTCCGGCGCCGACAGAGATGGCCGCTCGCTTCGCGTTCCTAGGAATCTATGCAGTTTTTTTCCGTGTTATTTCTTACATTGGTACCCCAGGTCATCTTAGGTTTCATTACATACAGTCGAGAAGAACTACTGAACATAAGAGCAGCGTCAACTCACCATCAGTACGACCAAGAATATGACTTTCGCGAAGCGGATCCTGTGTTCTGCCTTTCACCCAGGACAACGGAATGGATCCCAGCCGGCGACCCAAAAAAACGACTTCGTAAAAGGGGGAAACGAAGCGGTCTTCTGGTCAGTCTCCGGAGACGGGCACATCGTGCACCACTCCCTAGCATTCTCCTCGCCAATGTCCAGTCGCTTGACAACAAGGTTGATGAAATCCGAGCAAGGGTAGCATTCCAGAGGGACATCAGAGACTGTAACGTTCTTTGCTTCACGGAAACATGGCTCACTAGAGAGGCACTATCGGAGTCGGTGCAGCTAGCTGGTTTCTCCATGCATCACGCCGACAGAAACAAACATCTTTCTGGTAAGAAGAGGGGCGTGGGCGTATGCTTCATGGTTAACGTGACGTGGTGTGGTCACAACAACATATAGCAACTCAAGTCCTTCTGTTCACCTGATTTAGAATTACTCACAATCAAATGTCGACCGCATTATCTACCAAGGGAATTCTCTTCGATTATTATTACAGCCGTATATATTCCCCCCCAAGCAGATACATCGATGGCTCTGAACGAACTTTATTTGACTCTTTGCAAACTGGAATCCATATATCCGGAGGCTGCATTCATTGTAGCTGGGGATTTTAACAAGGCTAATCTGAAAACAAGACTCCCTAAATTTTATCAGCATATCGATTACCAGGGCTGGGTAAACCTTGGATCATTGCTATTCCAACTTCCGCAACGCATATAAGGCCCTGCCCCGCTATCCTTTCGGAAAAGCTGACCACGACTCCATTTTGTTGATCCCTGCCTACAGACAGAAACTAAAACAAGAAGCTCCCGCGCTGAGGTCTGTTCAACGCTGGTCCGACCAATCCGATTCCACACTCCAAGACTGCTTCCATCACGTGGACTGGGATATGTTTCGTATTGCGTCAGACAACAACATTGACAAATACGCTGATTCGGTGTGCGAGTTCATTAGAACGTGCGTTGAAGATGTCATTCCCATAGCAACGATTAAAACATTCCCAAACCAGAAACCGTGGATTGATGGCAGCATTCGCGTGAAACTGAAAGCGCGAACCACTGCTTTTAATCAGGGCAAGGTGACCGGAAACATGACCGAATACAAACAGTGTAACTATTCCCTCCGCAAGGCAATCAAACAAGCTAAGCGTCAGTATAGAGACAAAGTAGAATCTCAATTCAACAGCTCAGACACAAGAGGTATGTGGCAGGGTCTACAGTCAATCACGGATTACAAAAAGAAAACCAGCCCCATCACAGACCAGGATGTCTTGCTCCCAGGCAGACTAAATAACTTTTTTGCCCGCTTTGAGTACAATACAGTGCCACTGACACGGCCCGCAACTAAAACATGCGGACTCTCCTTCACTGCAGCCGACGTGAGGAAAACATTTAAACGTGTCAACCCTCGCTAGGCTGCAGGCCCAGACTGCATCCCCAGCCGCGCCCTCAGAGCATGCGCAGACCAGCTGGCTGGTGTGTTTACGGACATATTCAATCAATCCCTATCCCAGTCTGTTGTTCCTACATGCTTCAAGAGGGCCACCATTGTTCCTGTTCCCAAGAAAGCTAGGGTAACTGAGCTAAATGACTACCGCCCCGTAGCACTCACTTCCGTCATCATGAAGTGCTTTGAGAGACTAGTCAAGGACCATATCACCTCCACCCTACCTGACACCCTAGACCCATTCCAATTTGCTTACCGCCCAAATAGGTCCACAGACGATGCAATCTCAACCACACTGCACACTGCCCTAACCGATCTAGACAAGAGGAATACCTATGTGAGAATGCTGTTCATCGACGACAGCTCGGTATTTAACACCATAGTGACCCTGGGTCTCGACCCCGCCCTGTGCAACTGGGTACTGGACTTCCTGACGGGCCGCCCCCAGGTGGTGTGGGTAGGCAACAACATCTCCACCCCGCTGATCCTCAACACTGGGGCCCCACAAGGGTGCGTTCTAAACCTTCTCCTGTACTCCCTGTTCACCCATGACTGCGTGGCCATGCACGCCTCCAACTCAATCATCAAGTTTGCGGACGACACAACAGTGGTAGGCTTGATTACCAACAACGACGAGACGGCCTACAGGGAGGAGGTGAGGGCCCTCAGAATGTGGTGTCAGGAAAATAACCTCACACTCAACGTCAACAAAACTAAGGAGATGATTGTGGACTTCAGGAAACAGCAGAGGGAACACCCCCCTATCCACATCGATGGAACAGTAATGGAGAGGGCAGTAAGTTTTAAGTTCCTCGGCGTACACATCACAGACAAACTGAATTGGTCCACTTCAGGAGGCTGAAGAAATTTGGCTTGTCACCAAAAGCACTCACAAACTTCTACAGATGCACATCCTGTCGGGCTGTATCACCGCCTGGTACGGCAACTGCTCCGCCCACAACCGTAAGACTCTCCAGAGGGTAGTGAGGTCTGCACAACGCATCATCGGGGGCAAACTACCTGCCCTCCAGGACACCTACACCACCCGATGTTACAGGAAGGCCATAAAGATCATCAAGGACAACAACCACCCGAGCCACTGCCTGTTCACCCCGCTATCATCCAGAAGGCGAGATCAGTACAGGTGCATCAAAGCTGGGACCGAGAGACTGAAAAACAGCTTCTATCTCAAGGCCATCAGACTGTTAAACAGCCACCACTAACATTTAGTGGCTGCTGCCAACACACTGACTCAACTCCAGCCACTTTAATAATGGGAAATGATGTAAAATATATCAGTAGCCACTTTAAACAATGCTACCTAATATAATGTTTACATACCCTACATTATTAATCTCATATGTATACGTATATACTATACTCTGTATCATCTACTGCATCTTTATGTAATACATGTATCACTAGCCACTTTAACTATGCCACTTTGTTTACATACTCATCTCATATGTATATACTGCACGCAATACCATCTACTGTATCTTGCCTATGCCGCTCTGTACCATCACTCATTCATATATCTTTATGTACATATTCTTTATCCCCTTACACTTGTGTCTATAAGGTAGTAGTTTTGGAATTGTTAGCTAGATTACTTGTTGGTTATTACTGCATTGTCGGAACTAGAAGCACAAGCATTTCGCTACACTCGCATTAACATCTGCTAACCATGTGTATGTGACAAATGAATTTTGATTTGATTTGATTTGAACTTTGCAATGCTTTCTCATTGAAAGCAGCAAGAGATTCTTCATAAAACCCAAACGAAAAAGATTTTCACTAAATGAAATCCATAGAATAGTCATTTTAAAGGATTGTTGACATGTATTGACATTTGCATCTAAAGGCATAATTGAGAAATAAAACATTTGGCCTACCTAGGCCTCTTTTAGGACTCCATAACATTTGTGCCATATGAAAATCTACTGCTTGCTCTGTATTGTGAGTAAAATTTCAATAACATTTATTTACATTACATTTATGAATATTGAAAATATATACACTACCGTTCAAAAGTTTGGGTCACTTAGAAATGTGTTTCTTAAAAAATGACATTTTTTGTTCATTAAAATAACAAACAAACTGATCAGAAATACAGTGTAGACATTGTTAATGTTGTAAATGACTATTGTTGCTGGAAACAGCTGTTTTTTTCATGCAATATCTACATAGGAGTACAGAGGCCCATTATCAACAACCATCACTCCTGTGTTCCAATGGCATGTTGTGTTATCTAATCCAAGCTATCATTTTAAAAGGATATTTGAAAAGAATATGTATGTTTTTCCTTTGAAGATTTTCATTGATTATGTTGGAGTGTTTGTGTTGACCAAATGCCCTCAATAGAGAACTGTGTTCAATCAAGAAAACCTACTCCTGACTCGTTTATTCCACCTTCCCACTTTAGAGTGATGCCCAATTACTTGGTCCGCTGCCACTATTCTGGTTAGAGACAGTTTTCGCTGTTCTGTGAAGGGAGTAGTACACAGCGTTGTACGAGATCTTTAGTTTCTTGGCAATTTCTCGCATGGAATAGCATTCATTTCTCAGAACAAGTATAGACTGACAAGTTTCAGAAGAAAGTTCTTGTCACACTGACCATGGTTTTCTAAAGGCAAAAACCTAGGAAGAAACCTAGAGAGGAACCAGGCTATGTGGGGTGGCCAGTCCTCTTCTGGCTGTGCAGGGTGGAGATTATAACAGAACATGGCCAAGATGTTCAAATGTTCATAAATGACCAGCATGGTCCCATAATAATAAGGCAGAACAGTTGAAACTGGAGCAGCAGCACAGCCAGGTGGACTGGCATGGTCCTAGGGCTCAGGTCCTCCGAGAGAGAGAAATAAAGAGAGAATTAGAGAGAGCACACTTAAATTCACACAGGACACCGAATAGGACAGGAGAAGTACTCCAGATATAACAAACTGACCCTAGCCCCCCGACACAAACTACTGCAGCATAAATACTGGAGGCTGAGACAGGAGGGGTCAGGAGACACTGACACTGACACTCAACTACTTTCTGACACTGACACGCTGGAGAAGTGTGCTCTTCACAAATGAATCCTGGTTGTACAATTGTACCCAGGCAGATAGCAGACAGTGTTTATGGTGTTGTGTGGGTGATTAGTTTGCTGATGTTAATGTTGTGAACAGAGTGCCCTATGGTGGAGGTGGGGCTATGGTATGGGCAGGCATAATCTTCAGACACCGAACACAATTGCATTTTAGCAAAGAGATACCGTGACGAGATCCTGAGGCCCATTGTTGTGCCATTTATCCACCGCCTCATGTTTCAGCATGATAATGCGCAGCCTTATGTCACAAGAATTTGTAAACAATTCCTGGAAGCTGAAAATGTCCCAGTTCCTCCATGGCCTGGATACTCACTAGACATGTGAGTATGTCTTTGGGCTCCTGAGAGGCACAGCATCTCAGTGCAAGAGGCAACACTATAGTACCTGGTTCGAATCCAGGCTGCATCACATCTGGCTGTGATTGGGCGGCGCACAATTGGCACAGCGTCGTTCGGGTTTGTTGGAGTAGGCCATCATTGTAAATAAGAGTATGTTCTTAACTGACGTGCCTAGATAAGTCAAGTTTAAAAACATATATGCAGCTGAAGTCGGGAGTTCACATACACTTAGGTTGGAGTCATTAAAACTCATTTTTTAAACCGCTCCACAAACGTCTTGGAAAGTCAGTTAGGACATCTACTTTGTGCATGACACAAGTCATTATTTCACTATCTAAATTCCAGTGGGTCAGAGATTTACATACACTAAGTTGACTGTGCCTTCAAACAGCTTGGCAAATTCCATGTCTTTAGAAGCTTCCGTTTGGCTAATTGACAACATTTGAGTCAATTGGAGGTGTACCTGTGGATGTATTTCAAGTCCTACCTTCAAACACAGTGCCTCTTTGCTTGACATCATGAGAAAATCAAAACAAATTGGCGACCTCCACAAGTCTGGTTCATCCTTGAGAGCAATTTCCAAATGCCTCAAGGTACCAGGTTCATCTGTACAAACAATAGTACGCAAGTATAAACACCATGGGACCGTGCAGCCGTCATACCGCTGTCACGCCCTGTGACTAGGGTGGGCATTCTATGTTAATTTTCTATGTTTTGTATGTCTTTGTTGTTTGGCTGGGTGTGGTTCTCAATCAGAGGCAGCTGTCTATCGTTGTCTCTGATTGAGAACCATACTTAGGTAGCTTTTTCCCACATGGGTTTTGTGGGTAGTTGATTTCTGTTTTAGTGTTTTTCACCATTCAGGACTGTTTTGGTTATTCCCTTTTGTTATTTTTGTATTTTGTGTTCAGTATCAATAAACAAACATGAACCTGCACCGCGCTGCGCTTTGGTCCTCACATTCTTCCACCAACAGCCATTACTACCGCTCAGGAAGGAGATGCATTCTGTCTCCTAGAGATTCATGTACTTTGCTGCGAAAGTGCAAATCAATCCCAAAACAACAGCAAAGGACTATGTGAAGATGCTGGAGGAAACAGGTGCAAAAGTATTTATATCCACAGTAAAACTAGTCTTATATCGACATAACCTGAAAGGCCGCTCAGCAAGGAAGAAGCCACTGCTCCAAAACCGCCATAAAAAGCCAGACGAAGGTGATACCAAAAATATGGTACTTTTTGGAGAAATTTCCTCTGGTCTGATGAAACAAAAACATTTGTAGGAAAAAGGGGCAGGCTTGCAAGCCAAAGAACACCATCCCAACCATGAAGAACGGTGGTGGCAGCATCATGTTTTTGGGGTGCTTTGCTGCAGGAGGGACTGGTGCAATTCACAAAATTGATGGCATTATGTGGATATATTGAAGCAACATCTCAAGACATTAGTCGTAAAGTTAAAGCTTGGTCGGAAATGGGTCTTCCAATTGGACAATGACCCCAAGCATACTTCCAAAGTTGTGACAAAATGGCTTCATAAGGACAACAAAGTCAAGGTATTAGAATGACCATCACAAAGCCCTGACCTCAATCCTATAGAACATTTTTGGGCAGAACTGAAGAAGTGTGTGCGAGCAAGGAGGCCTACAAACCTGACTCAGTTACACCAGCTCTGTCAGGAGGAATGGGACAAAATTCATCCAACTTATTGTGGGAAGTTTGTGGAAGGCTACTTGAAATGTTTGACCCAAGTTAAACAATTTAAAGGCAATGCTACCCAATACTAATTGAGTGTATATAAACTTCTGACCCATTTGGATTGTGTTGAAAGAAGTAAAAGCTGAAATAAATCATTCTCTGCTATTATTCTGACATTTCACATTCTTAAAATGAGGTAGGAAACAGAAACAATGAGGCCTAGGGAAGGAACCAAAGATAGTGAAATATATAGGGCAAGTCATCAAGGAGATGATGGTAAACGCCCTAACAAAAGTAGCTAATTGGACATAAATAACGGACATTATCGAACAAATCAAGCATTTATTGTGGACCCGGGATTCCTGGGAGTGCATTCTGATGAATATCATCAAAGGTAAGTGAATAATTCGCATATAGTTTATGGTTTATGTTGACTACAACATGGGGCTAATTTGACCTGATTGTTCTGAGCGCCGTCTCAGATCATTGCATGATTTACTTTTGAAATCTGACACAGCGGCTGCATTAAGGACAGGTATATCTATAATTCCATGTGTATAACTTGTATTATCATCTACATTTATGATGAGTATTTCTATTTAATCGATGTGGCTATGCAAAAGCACTGGATGTAACGTGCCAATGTAAACACAGATTTCTTTATATAAATATGAACTTCATCAAACAAAACATACATGTATTATCTAACATGAAGTCCTATGAGTGTCATCTGATGAAGATCATCAATGGTTAGTGATTCATTTTAACTCTATTTGTGCTTTTTGTGACTCCTCTCTTTGGCTTGAAAAATGACTGTGTTTTTCTGTGGCTTGGATGTGACCTAACATAATCGTTTGTGGTGCTTTCACCGTAAAGCTTATTTGAAATCGGACACTGTGGTGGGATTAACAACAAGACTAACTTTTAAAACTGTATAAAATACATGTATGTTTGAGGAATTTTAATTATGAGATTTCTGTTGTTTTGAATTTGTCGCCCTGCACTTTCACTGGCTGTTGTCATGTCATCCCATTAACGGGATTGCAACCCAAAGAGGTTTTAAGGTCTGGGGAGTTTCCTGGCCATGGACCCAAAATATCTATGTTTTGTTCCCCGAGCCACTTACTTTTCACTTTTGCCTTATGGCAAGGTGCTCCATCATCCTGGAAAAGGCATTGTTCGTCACCAAACTGTTCCTGGATGGTTGAGAGAAGTTGCTCTCGGAGGATGTGTTGGTACCAATTATTTATTCATGGCTGTGATCTTAGGCAAAATTGTGAGTGAGCCCACTCCCTTGGCTGAGAAGCAACCCCACACGTGAATGGTCTCAGTATGCTTTACTGTTGGCATGACACAGGACTGATGGTAACGCTCACCTTGTCTTCTTTTTTATGGATGCCCCAATCAATCAGAAAGGGGATTCATCAGTGAAAATGACTCTACCCCAGTCCTCAGCAGTCCAATCCCTGTACTTTATGAAGAATATTAGTCTGTCCCTGATGTTTTTCTTTGCTGCCCTTCTTGACACCAGACCATCCTCCAAAAGTCTTCGCCTCACTGTGCGTGCAGATGCACTCACACCTGCCTGCTGCCATTCCTGAGCAAGCTCTGTACTGGTAGTGCCCCGATCCCGCAGCTGAATCAACTTTAGGAGGCGGTCCTGGCGCTTGCTGGACTTTCTTGGGTGCCCCGAAGCCTTCTTCACAACAATAGAACCCCTCTCCATGAAGTTCTTGTTGATCCGATAAATGGCTGAATTAGGTGCAATCTTACTGGCACCAATATCCTTGCCTGTGAAGCCCTTTTTGTACAATGCGATGATGACGGCACATGTTTCCTTTGCAGTATCCATGGCTGACAGAGGAAGAGCAATGATTCCAAGCACCACCCTTCTTTTGAAGCTTCCAGTCTGTTATTCGAAGTTAATCAGCATGACAGAGTCTCCAGCCTTTTCCTCGTCAACACTCACACCTGTGTTAACGAGAGAATTACTGATATGATGTCAGCTGGTCCTTTTGTGGCAGGGCTGAAATGCAGTGGAAATGTTTTTGGGGGATTCAGTTAATTTGCATGGCAAAGAGGGACTTTGCAATTCATTGCAATTTGTCTGATCACTCTTCATAACATTCTGGAGTATATGCAAAATGCCATCATACAAACTGAGGCAGCAGACTTTGTGAAAATTAATATTTGTGTAATTCTCAAAACTTTTGGCCACGACAGTATGAGTTGATATATTAAATGACGCAAGATTGACGACTTTGTGCCTCTCAGCTAAAATTATTGCATATTTTGGGCATAAAATCATCGCAGCTCTGTAGATTTTCCTGTGTGGATACAGAATCAATAGACCATTTGTTCTGGTATTACTCTCAGGTAGCCTGTTTCTGGTCTCAGGATCAGAAATGGCAGAAAAAGCGTAACTTTAATCTAAAATGTACCCTAGAAATAGCACTGTTGGAAGATCTGAAGATACCTGGTCAGTCAAATACTAATATTCTAATAGTCTTAGTAAAAGTATTTATCTTCACCTCGCAATACATCGATTTGATAGACTCAAATTATACATCACAGAAAGAAGATAGGTGGGATAGTCTGAGGGAAACTGATGGTTGGGATGTGGAACTGGAGATAAGTGGAATTGGAGTTGCTGGGCGGGGGATAAAATGATGGTCAAAGATAAAAGTTAAAAAATAGAGTCAAAATAAACAAATAAAACAGTTAGCCTTGTTGTTTTTTTCATTGTCTTTAATATATTTTATTTTTCTATTGTTGTTTTGGAGGAAGAGTTTTTTAAATTTTTTTTTTCGGGAGTGGGGTAATTGTGGGGGGGGCGTCTCGGATGATTGAGGGGCAGCTCTCGGGGAACTGTGGGGGGATTTTGTTTGGTTGTTGGTCTGGCGGTTGGGAGCTTGGGCTGGTGGCCAAAGGTTCCGGTCCCCATTTTAACATGGTGGGATATCTGTCGACGTGCCCTTAAAGCAGGGAGCTTGACCCTGGTTGCTCCTGTAGGTCATCCTCTAGATGACTGACTGTAATGTAAATGTTAAGCGGCTTCATTGCATATGTACATTTTTTTATTTCTTTATTAAAACACTGGGTTATTCACGATCACTTCATCCGTGCTCCGACAGTTGAAGTCGGAAGTTTACATACACCTTAGCCAAATACATTTAAACTCAGTTTTTCACAATTCCTGACATCTAATCCAGCAGCATACCACCCTGCACACCACTGCTGGCTTGCTTCTTAAGCTAAGCAGTGTTGGTCCTGGTCAGTTCCTGGGTGGGAGACCAGATGCTGCTGGAAGTGGTGTTGGAGGGCCAGGAGGCCAGTAGGAGGCACTCTTTCATAAGGCAGTGACACTGCCCTGTGTATGATGCTGTCTTTCAGATGGGATGTTAAACGGTCATCTGAGGTCATTAAAGATCCCATGGCACTTATTGTAAGAGTAGGGGTGTTAACCCTGGTGTCCTGGCTAAATTCCCAATCTGGCCCTCAAATCATCACGGTCACCTAATAACCCCCAGTGTACAATTGGCTAATTTATCCCCTGTAACTATTCCCCAGGTCGTTGCTGCAAATGAGAATGTGTTCTCAGTCAATTTACCTGGTAAAACAACAGATAAATAAATAAATAATCCAAGTAAAATTCCCTGTTTTAGGTCAGGTAGGATCACCACTTTATTTAAGAATGTAAAATGTCAGAATAACAGTAGAAATAATTATTTATTTCAGCTTTTATTTATTTCATCACATTCCCAGTGGGTCAGAAGTTTACATACACTCAATTAGTATTTGGTAGCATTGCATTTCAATTGTTGAACTTGGGTCAAACGTTTCGGGTAGCCTGCCACAAGCTTGCCACAATAAATTGGGTGAATTTTGGCCCATTCCTCCTCACAGAGCTGGTGTAGCTGAGTCAGGTTTGTAGGCCTCCTTGCTCGCACTTGCTTTTTCAGTTCTGCCCAAAAATATTCTATTGAATTGAGGTCAGGGCTTTGTTGTCCCTAAGCCATTTTGGAAGTATGCTTGGGGTCATTGTCCATTTAGAAGAAACTCCTGTGGAAAGGGATTAGTTCTGGCCCCGTCAAAGCTCCATGTGTCCCTAGACAGAGGAGGGGCCAGGCTTAATGTTAAACAGCAATTGGTTAAATAATTAACGTGGCACACAGGCATCCAGGCTATTTCCAGGACCCCCAGAGTACAGCAAGACTCTCGGCAGTTGCATAACTTAAAAGGGTAATGATGTAAGTAAGCATTTCACTGTTAGTCTCCAACGTGTTGTTTACGAAGCATGTGAAAAATACCTTTGATGTAACGTGTGAAGATATCCAAGTAAATAATGACAATCAACCGAGGACTATGCCACTCTCCTGTTTATTGATGATGAGCTATTTTTTATAGCACTGGCAAATGTAGGTACTGTACATGATTACCATGTTATAAATATTCTTCCTTTTCTGGGCTGTCTCTGCTGTGTGCCATATTCATGTTGACATAGCATTGGAAATGTGCTAGTTTTTGTCAATGCAGGGTGCTAGGAGGTAATATTTTGTTTCCACACTTCAGATGGGCAAAATACATTATGGAGCATTATTCACTATGCTTGGGTGGACCCTGTCCCTCAATATTTCCTTCAAACTGACAGTGGCAATGGCCTTGCCTCAATAAAACACTTCAACTGTAAGGAAAACTGTGGAAGATCTGAGAAATGTTGTCCATGTGAAAATATTTTTATTTAGAAACATATCTGTGTCTGCATTCAACGTTTTGGCCGAATGGCCAAAGGCTGCCAGTACAAGTTGCTCAAGGAGAGAGTGAGTGAGAGAGAGAGACTGCAGCACCAGACTAGTATATTGCATATTACACACAAAACAAACAGACACACACAAGGGCAGAGAGAGAGAGTAGCACAATCACAATTAGCAAAGTCGTATGGGTTGCACCTCTGTCACTCTGTCGTCCCACAGACCCCACAACCACATTGATGTCCAAATGTGGTCTAATGAATTTGAATGGGAGCTAATTACTTTTTCGCCCAGTGATGTAGGTGATTCACTAAACCTCAAGTCCGAATCGAGTCCCAGGGTCCCTGTGCTCGAGTCCAAGACACCAATGGTAGTCACGAGTCCCTAGGGCTGAAGTCCTAGTTGCCGTGCTCGAGTCCTGGTCCAAGTGCTCAAGTCTGAGTCACTGGGTCCACATTAACTCACAATAAAGTTATTTACCCTGTCAGATATAGTGTGGTGGCAAGAGGGATTTAGTCTATAAATAGTTTTCTATTCATTTTCCTTTCTTTCTGTGCCACCAAATGTTTGCATATAGACTACTGCTAATGTTACCAGGGCCCCGTTCAGTTGCAAAACGTTGTCGAGCATTGCAGATAAAAATTCCATAAATTGAGCCATTTTTGTACTTTATTCAACATGTCAGAGATGCGTATTGGTTCTACATAGCATATTTTTATCTGAACATTCCAAAATGTTGCTTCCTGCTGTATGTGCCCCAGGTTGTTCGCTATAGCTAACTAATGAGTTAGATTGGTAGGTTACTTTCTACTTTCTACATTTTATCAGTAACGTAACTTCTGGATTACCCAAACTCAGCAACACAATCTGATTACATTCAGTTACTTTTAGATTACTTTCCCCTTAAGAGTCATTAGAAAAAGACAGAATTGTATATTACCAATTGAATGACAAATCCATGTCAAAGTTTAAATAGCTGGCCTTATATGGATGTGTAAGGATCTGGGTGTAGCTGGTGCAGAGGAGTCAGGCGCAGGACAGCAGAGATGACTAACAAAAAGGAATTTTACTCAAAAATGTAAAATACATGAAGTAACACAAGCCAACAAACACGCACAAAAACTATGGGGAAAACAGAGGGTTAAATAATGAACATGTAATTGGGGAATTGAAACCAGGTGTGTAAAACAAAGACAAAACAAATGAAAAATGAGAAGTGGATCGGCGATGGCTAGAAGGCCTGTGACGTCGACCACCGAATGCCACCCGAACAAGGAGATTGACCGACTTCGGCGGAAATCGTGACAGGATGTTACATTTTACTTTAAGGGTTGGTTATGTAGGCTTCTTCTAACACATCATTGTTCTATTACATATAATAATATGATGAAATTATACTTTCACATTAATAAATATAATGTATAAGTCCAAAAATGGATGTAGCAACTACAGATTGCTTCTTTAAGTCTATCAAAAGTGTACGAGTCTGAGCATGTGTCCTTTATGCACATAATTTTTTTTTATCAGCATGAATTAGATTGAGCAATAAAAGCCCAATTTATATTCCATAGGCTGGGATCCGCACTATGCAGCTGTTGCAAGAGTGCATTTTTCACTGGCTGTCCACTGGTTTAAAAAACAATGATTGATATTTAGCTTAAACGTATTGAATTCAACCATTATTGGGTTCAAATACACATTTAGATTTGTGAACAGCCATCCACATCAACCACAATACATGCAGTAAGGCGCAAATGGCTAAATGAGAGAGCAGCAGTGTGATTAACATCAATGCGCTATGTAGATATCAAAAATAAGTCATATCCGTGTCGCCTTAGACTACACCACTGCTGTTCACCTTACCTTGAAGTGTTTGTTCAAGTTAGATAATCTTTGAATGCCGACAGAAGTCGCACCGCACCATTGAAATACATAGATTGGACTACTGTAGCTTACAAAAGCATATTCCTGCTCATTTCCCGCAATCCATCAAACACATTTGGTGTGTCATCATAGTGGTCTCTGACTTGTCAGACTCGCCCATGTGGAACAAACTTAAACTTGCGCCTTTTTTCAATGCTGATTTGAATGTCATTGAGTAAACAGAGCAGTGTCAAAGATTTTTTTCACAAACATCCTTTCTGAATTGAAAAGTAATCATCTAGTTTTTCAAAAGTATCTGTAATCTGATTACAGTATTTTTGCTGGTAACGTAACGGATTACAGCTACTGTTTTTTTGTAATCCCTTACATGTAATGCGTTACTCCCCAACCCTGATAATGAGGTAAAATGAGAGGCCTAAACAAATGGTTAACTGTTCGGTCAACAAGTTGCCTAGTTTTAGAACAGCCCACGATATGCTTATGAATGTAAAAGGAGACCTGCCAATGCACAACAGAAAGAAAATACCTAACGCCTTATTATGGGTCATATCTTTTGAACGGTAATGGCTAGAATCAAGCTCTTTTCTCTGATGAAAAGAGGGAGACTTGGCTAGTACGTCGGCTACAGAACTTGGCTATGAAATGCAGTGGAGAAAGTGCGAGGGTTGAGCGAGACTACAAATGAAAAAACATTCTATACTTGAGAGGAAAACATAGCTCGACTGTGAGTGTTGCTTTACCACTTTCCATCACTGATGTGGAGTACAGCCGGTATGTTGGGGGGCAGCTCCCGCCTTTGTTTGTTCACTGTTCCGAGCAGGATTGTCTTCTTTGCAATCAACTTGTCTGCCAGGAAAATTGATGTGAAGAAGTTGTTCATGGTCACATTTCTGCCTTTGCCCATGTAAGGCTCCATGAGTCTCAAAACTACAGTCTCAGAAAGTCGCTCACTCACTGGCCTGGTTTCATCTTTCCCCAGATATGGAAAGCCAATGAGCAAGTACTTGGTTTCGACATCGGAGCTATTCAAAACTTAGCTGAAGTCACATGCACCATTATCAGTTTCTCTGGTTTATAGCACCAATTCATCCATTGACGACAGAATAGGATATTTAAATTGTATGTTTATTATGTTACTAGTTTATGCTTATACAGTGGTTCCTCCTTTAAAAGTTGTGTCATACTGCAGCACACCTTGCGGGCTGCTGCATAATTATACACGTTATTTCATTGTCAGCCATTTTTCAGTGCCAGAGGGCATCTTTAAGAAGCATTTGTTAGTCTTCAATATTGGCATTACTAGATAATTTAAAACCTTTTTTGTAAGAACATGGTATATGGGATTGATTGAATAAATGTTGCTTAATTAATTAGATTCATATGATGGTGTTTCTATACCAAGAAAAACAAAAAACAAAACCCTCAGTGTTTCCGTTAGGATGGAACAGAAAATATGGCGCTGTACAACGTAACGGGCAGGAGTAGGCTACAGTACTAAGAGCAGTTAAGGCTAGGCAGAATACTGCCCCCTTTGGCCCAATTGCGTGCCCATAGTAAACTGAAAAATAATCTGTCCAAAATTGCTAATATATGCATATAATAATAATTATTGGATAGAAAACACTCTAAAGCTTCTAAAACTGTTTGAATTATGTCTGTAAGTATAGCAGAACTCACAGGGCAGGCAATCTCCCAAACTATTTTTGGAGTACTAAAAGTTGGGGCAACTTTGATGTCATCCCCCCACCCTTCCCAACCAGCTATGGATCTGGAGACACTTTCTATGTCTTCCATTCGATGTCCTCATTCAGTACAGCATTTAATTGTGCAAATCCCGCGAGCTTTGACCCTTTGCAAGGCGAAAGAGTGGATGTCGCGATAAAATACATGGGGGCAAGAGCGTGCGTTGGGAACAGATCTGTCTTTGTTCCAGCTTGCCTCAGAAGAAGCACGATTGTCTAGTAGACTTGAGAATTGTTTTGTACGTTTAAAACATCCTAAAGCTTGATTCTGCACTTAGTTTGACCAGTTTAGTCGACATATAATATGTAATTTTGAAGTTTTGATGCGCAACTGTTCGGGACCAGAAGTAATTTTTGGTAGCATTTCAGCTGGAACTTGCAGCATATGCTAATACAAAGACACACGACTTGAAACCAAACAATGTTTTGGGTAAGTATGACTTCTTCCACTACATTGTGATCGAAGACCATCAAAGGTAAGGGAATATTTATGTTGTAATTTTGTGTTTCTGTTGACTCCAACATAGCGGAGAAATATTGCTTATGTCTGAGCGTCGTCTCAGATTATTGAATAGTGAACGATTTCTGTAACGTTAAAAAGAAATGTGACAAAGCGATTGCATTAAGAAGCAGTGTATCTTTCTAACTATATGTAGAACATGTATATTTAGTCAAAGTTTATGATGTGTATTGCTGTTATCTGGCGTTATCTGGCGGAGCTATCTATAATTTCTCCGGACATTTTTTAGCATTATCTAAACATGGCATCAATGTAAACAGAGATTTATGGATATAAATGGCATATTATTGAAAAAAACAAATGTACTGTGTAACATGTTCTATTACTGTCATCTGATGAAGATTTTCAAAAGGTTAGTGAATTATTTTTCTTTTAATATCATTTAAATATTTTTGCATTCTGTGCGCCACTGTTTCATTTGAGGGGGGGGTACCCCTTGGGGAACCTGTACCGTTAACAAGATAAGAGGATTGGAGGATTCTAAGGGGTATAACATTTCCACACCCTAATTATAGTGTAACCAATACCCAAATGGAGATTCAGTGGAAATAAACATCTCAATGATTTATCAAGACCAGTCGCCATACTTGTCTCAGAGCAGCGCAAAACATTTCTGAAATAGTTATTGCTTCAAATCCTATTACTTCTATATGCTTTTTAAATAAATAAGACCTACAACCCTTTTAACAGCACATTACTCAACAATAGTGAGACTAATGTCACCAAAAGCCCCCTCAAACCAGCATTTGTAGCAACGCAGTTTGCACTGTGATGCAGTGTCTTAGACTGCAGCGCCACTAGGGAGGCCCCATCCACAAAGGTTTTAATGCTGATCAATTACCTTGCACAAAGCATCAAAATACAGAGAGGTTAGGGGTTGGTAAAGGTATATTGTCTTGCTAATAGCCCATAATGGGCAATTATAATAATGTACATGGTTTCCAGGTCAGGATAACCAAAACATTTCTTTAATAAAGACTATCAAAGAATGTTGATCCAAAGCCATGCATGAGTGAGTCACTCAGCTTTATGTAGGTGCTGGGGCGATATGACTATGCCATCCACTTGATTATATATATCACGATATTTTGGAGATAATTTCATTTTTTTTTAAACGAAAGTGTGCGATTGTAATCTGAATAAAGGCCAAAACATACATTTTTGCTTTTTGAAGGAGAGAAAGCCTGGGCCAATTGTGCGCCGCCCTATGGGACTTCCAATCACGGTCGGATGTGATACATAATAATAATAATACCCCCTTCCACATGTTAAAGGTTCCAATTGATACATTTAAAAAAATATATATATATATGATATTTGAGTTGAACCACAATATTTGTTCTGTCTTTTTCTGGTAGATTAAACTGAAATTGCAACTAATCACAACCTAATTAAGAAATACATTTTACGATAGAATGCTCCCCCTACCCTCCTTCTAGGCAAGTCTATTGTCCTGCTAATAGCCATACTGTAGTAAACATGGTAAAGTGCCTAGTTTCTTACATAAGGGAGAGCAAGCCATGTCCAGACTTTGTCTGTGACCTCAAGTACACATTAACTCTGTCTTTAAAGTGTTGCTCAGTGCTCCCAGTGGGGTGGGGTGAGAGTCTAGCCCCCATCCCTCTTCCTCCTCCTTCCTTCCCGATGGGCTAGGTCTGTCTTCTGTGCACTACTCTGTGGCCCGTCCCTTGCCTCCTGCTCTTGTGCATTGAACCTCGTGGCCTACCGCTATCTCAGTGGATAAAGCTGGAGAACTGCAAGTCAATCCCATTGTGCTCCACTCAGGAGCCATGACCAATATGACCAATATATATTGTCCTGCTAGAAACGTTGTTTGCAGAATTCACAGCCTGCAACGCTTATGAAACACAGGGTTGCTTATATATCTAAGGGGCTTTAATTTCATTCTAAATGAATAAATAATAATAATAATATAATTTTGGAGATGATTTCATTTTCAAATAACGTAAAGTGAGCGAGAAAAAGGCCATTCTTGAAAATGGGGTGAGACATTGTTACTAATTTGTAAATAAAGCCAGTTTGATTTTTGGAATAATTTATTTATGTTTTTAGAAGGCGAGAAATCAAAAGCCTACCATCACCTTATGGGTCTCCCAGTCGGCACTAACCGGTCAGTAGAAGGCTACACTATTACAGTAAGAGTAAAATAATCCTAACATTTCCACACCCTAATTGTAATCCAAGTTTATCTTAGAATAAAAACCTTAGTATAATAACAGTTTTAGTAAACTAATACTGACGAGTAGTAACAAAAAAAACAAGTGTATTTTTCCGGGTGTGTGCTGCAGGACAGAGGAATAGCAATTCTTACACTATTGTTCTAAATTCAATCACCTTCTTCATACTCAGTTCATTGAAATGAATTTTGAAGTCGTGCCCAAATATAATTTTCCATGTGGCTTATGTCGCACACTCAATGTCAGTTAGAGACACAGTAACAACTTGGGACCCAAAAGCAAAATCAGTGCTCTAACTCCGCCTTGCGCTGGTCTGGAGTAATGAAGTAGTGATGCAGGGTACCATACTAAACCACAAATTACCTCTAAATCCTGCAGCATAATCGCAAAACTTTTAATTTAGCAACCACTGTAGTAGCCATAATTAAGCCTGACCGTGAGTGGTCATGTGCTGAATGCATGGACAACACAGTTACTTCTGGAAAAAGTACATTTTTTTAACAAGAGCTGCACATCTTGAATTTTGAGAGTTATTTGACAAGTGTCATTGAAACTGCAGAATACGCTCTTTCAGATACTATATAGATATCACAATATTTCACCTGCATGTGACTCTGAAGGATGATTTGATAAAGCGATGGTCCTTTCCCTGCATCAGACAATTACAAGATGTGCCCATCTCTTCTTGTACATTTTGAGAAATAATAGGCCTAATATTGACACTCATCAGATTGTCAATTTAATCGTGTCTATAGGCTAACTCTTATTATATGTGACATTTGTTTTTTGTATAGTTTAGGTGTAGTTTCGATGGGACAGCTGTACAGATTGAATGGCATTGTTTGTTTCCCGTTCCCTCTTCTGGCTGTGCCGGGTGGAGATTATAACAGAACATGGCCAAGATGTTCAAATGTTCATAAATGACCTGCATGTTACGTGGTCAATTATTAAAAGATTCCATTTACACTCCATTTTGACTCTCCTGCGCCTGACTTCCCTGCCACCTATACACATGACGCTGACACTCATCATTAAACTATTGTCTTTCTAAATTAAAATCAACCTCTTTACCCTCCTTATCATTCAGTTAGGCCTAATTTAAATTTAATTGTGATTTAAGGCGCACATATCCCCTTTTATCCATTTGTCTTTCATTCAGTGAGGAGAAAGAGACGCATTAACGCCTGACTGGATACAACATACAATACAACATCCTACAGCGCATTGTCTTGGAGTACTAAGTTAGGAATAGGTATGAAAAAAACAGGTAAATATAGCTCTAAATACTTTCTTGTTTGTGACTTCAAAATTCTGGCAAATGAGGAGTGTAAAATACAAACATTCAGGGACGGATCCCGACAGCTTTTTTGGGGGGCAGAATTTTTTTTCATGTGCTGAACCAACAAGCACATCACAAGAGAACAACTGTGTTACTATGCCTGGTGTTAGCTCCACATCTGGTGGTATGCCCATCTGTCAGTCGCGAACCACTTTACTTGTACAGATGATGGGCGAAAACTTTGATCAGTGATTATAACCTCTCCCAATATACCTTATTATGTTGTTCTGTCAGCTGTACAATGGTGAGATCCTTGTTTGGATACACTAATGTGAAAAAAACTATACAGATCATTCCTCTCTTGACTTGCTATGACAAACAACTGTTTGGGGGCAGGTAGCCTAGTGGTTAGAGTGTTGGGCCAGTAAGCGAAAGGTTGCTGGATTGAATCCCCGAGCTGACAAGGTAAAAATATGTTGTTCTGCCCCTGAGCAAGGCAGTTAACCCACTGTTCCCTGGGGGCCAAAGACGTGGATGTAAATTAAGGCAGCCCACTGCACCTCTCTGATTCAGATGGGTTGGGTTAAAAGCGGAAGACACATTTCAGTTGAATGCATTGAGTTGCACAACTGACTAGGTATCCCCCCCTAATGTCTGAGCTCATTGCAAATTCAACACTGGTCAAATCTTTATTCTCACTCTGATCAATGGTATGTACTGTAAGTACTTTTTTCCATCAGGGCCTACATGTATGTCATCAAGGTCAGATGGCCAGACCATGCTCTTAACCTCTTGGTTTCCCAAAACCTTTCTCATGACCTGAACTGAGAAGCTGTGATTGTTGGTCTTCTGTTTACCTATGAAAGGATTTGCTCGCTCAAATGGAAAGCACCAGAAACCATATATCGCAAACACATTTAGTTTTCTTGCCCTAGCACTACACAGCTGGTTTAAATAACCATCTCATCATCAAGCTTTGATTATTTTAAATCAGCTGTGTAGTGCTAGGGCAAAAACCAAAATGTGCACTTGGGGCGGGCTCCAGGACCGAGTTTGGGAAACCCTTTACTGAACCATGGTCCAAAACACATTTCTTCCAGTGGCTATAGAGGTGCATATTTAGTGTGCGATACTGTTTTTTGTACAACCTTGCAAAGCTCTCACAGAACTGTTGCAAGTGGAGATGAGTCTCTTCAACTTGCTCCATTGTGATACATATTGTGCATATGATGGTACAGGTTTTGACAAAATGTGTCCAGCAATCATAACGGGCATCCTCAACAAGTCATTTAAGAACGAATGAGTACACACACATGTCCAATTGTTCCATTATTGTGCATTGAAATGAGAAATCCATGATGAGATTTTAACGGGTAGTTGGCCTATGTCTGCAGGTGACTTCAGAGCATTAACTTTAGGCTGAATATTTCTTAGTATTCCATCATCCAGCACACCAATATTCTTCCAGACGGTTAAAACGTGTTTTGCTGTACCCAGTAAAAGATTATGCATAGAGTCCACTACAGCCATGTCTACGGGCATGAAATATGGCAATTTAATTAGCTGGCACCAGTTTCAGTCTCTATTGTTTTCCTCTCTGCCTTGGTCTTCTCCTGTATCCACATACCCCTTGAATTTGTGAACTTCATTCCGACGTTGTAGTACATGGTTGTCCAACCAGTGCATGATGTAATCTGCTATTTGTTGGGGGGTGTATCTGTAGGTATTTGTTGCAACCTGTATGAGCTTGACCTGGATCTGTGTTGTGAACAGATAAAAAGATCTTGGTGAAATCCCAAGTAGGCTACATGAAAGTAAAAAACATCCTACTAACATTTAAAAAAATAAATGTTTCTTATAGAATGACATGGAAAATCATTAGGGATAAAGTAGCCTCCTATAAATTGTTATGACATATTATCGATGTACACTGGTTGATATTTGGAGAATAGGCTACTGGCGGACAAGATTATAAATGCTTTTACAGAGGAGACACAAACAACTCAATAATACACACATGTACAGTACCATGTTCATCCTGCCAAAATAATTGGTTCTGTTCTTGCTGAAATGGCAACTCCTCAGGAAAGGTGGCTGTGTCTTGTTGTTCAACTGTCCATTGACGAGTTAATTCATCATAGAACATAGCTTTGTGTTTGTATTATGTTGTTGTCCCCAAAAGTCTGAGCAGGGCCACACTTTTATGGTCCATGCCCTGGGTTTGAGATCATCTGCATTGCACTTTGACATGCTAGCGACACAATCTTTTCTTACAGCCAATCGTCAATAAATAATATGTGAAGCATATGTATTTTATGTAGAATTACTGATGTAGGCTTTGAGCATAGTCTTGTGGATGTCACAATGCCTGGAGTGGTGGGTGCGGAGTCAAATGCAGAGAGCAGAGGATACTGGGGAAACTAGACTTTATTAGGTTTCCAAAGCGAACGCCCAAAACAACAGATAAAATTGTCCAACCCAACACAGGGCACAAACGGACAGGAACACAACATGCACAACCTGACTAATAGAAAAACAAGCCCGCACAAAAACAGGCGGGCATAACAGGCTTAAATAGACAATCAAAAAATAAAATAAGAGACAGGTGCAACCAATAAGACCAAACAAACAGAAAAGGACAAGTGGATCGGTGGCGGCTGGTAGACCGGCGACGACGACCGCCGCCAGAACATGCAGGGGAGCGACCTTCGGTGGGAGTCGTGACAGTGGATCCGTGCATCTAGAGCCAATGATGGTGGATTAAGATGGTGGATCTTACTCAGGTCGTTTACAATTGAAAAACGTCACATTTCCGATCTCCTTAAGGGGTGGCTCTATATGAACCCCAAAAAATGTGCAAACTAAGTTGTCTCACCTCTTCCTTCTCTGCTGGAGTGACTATATACAGTCATTGCGAGCAAAGCACTTGTATCAAAAGTTTTGTTTTGATGGAACAGGAAATGGAGCTTCATGAAGCACTGCCACAAACTCACCAGCCAATCAATTGAATGGGAATAGAAGGGGGCATAGTGATTAAAGGTAAATAATCCAATCAAACAAACAAAACCAGAAGTGAGGGCGTGATGGTTGAAGATGACCAATCAAATGAACGCAATTTGAAAACTCTGCCATAACACTTCCTTTTAAAAGGCACAACAATTAATTGGGAGGGGTTTTCTACTGGCGTCATTTGAAAATATACACTGCTCAAAAAAATAAAGGCAACGCTTTAACAACACAATGTAACTCCAAGTCAATCACACTTCTGTGAAATCAAACTGTGCACAATACATTTCACATGCTGTTGTGCAAATGGAATAGACAACAGGTGGAAATTATAGGCAAATAGCAAGACACCCCCAATAAAGGAGTGGTTCTGCAGGTGGGGACCACAGACCACTTCTCAGTTCCTATGCTTCCTGACTGATGTTTTGGTTACTTTTGAATGCTGGTGGTGCTTTCACTCTAGTGGTAGCATGAGACTGAGTCTACAACCCAAACAAGTGGCTCAGGTAGTGCAGCTCATCCAGGTTTGCTCATCCAGGTTTGCTGTGTCTGTCCGCGTAGTGTCCAGAGCATGGAGGCGCTACCAGGAGACAGGCCAGTACATCAGGAGACGTGGAGGAGGCCGTAGGAGGGCAACAACCCAGCAGCAGGACCGCTACCTCCACCTTTGTGAAAGGAGGAGCACTGCCAGAGCCCTGCAAAATGACCTCCAGCAGGCCACAAATGTGCATGTGTCTGCTCAAACGGTCACAAACAGACTCCATGAGGGTGGTATGAGGGCCCGACGTCCACAGGTGGGGGTTGTGCTTACAGCCCAACACAGTGCAGGACGTTTGGCATTTGCCAGAGAACACCAAGATTGGCAAATTCGCCACTGGCGCCCTGTGCTCTTCACAGATGAATGAAGGTTCACACTGAGTACGTGACAGACGTGACAGAGTCTGGAGACACCGTGGAGAACGTTTTGCTGCCTGCAACATCCTCCAGCATGACCGGTTTGGCGGTGGGTCAGTAATGGTGTGGGGTGGCATTTCTTTGAGGGGCCGCACAGCACTCCATGTGCTCGCCAGAGGTAGCCTGACTGCCATTAGGTACCGTGATGAGATCCTCAGACCCCTTGTGAGTTCATATGCTGGTGCGGTTGGCCCTGGGTTCCTCCTAATGCAAGACAATGCTAGACCTCATGTGACTGGAGTGTGCCAGCAGTTCCTGCAAGAGGAAGGCATTGATGCTATGGACTGGCCCGTCCGCTCCCCAGACCTGAATCCAATTGAGCACATCTGGGACATCATCTTGCTCCATCCACCAACGCCACGTTACACCACAGACTGTCCAGGAGTTGGCGGATGCTTTAGTCCAGGTCTGGGAGGAGATCCCTCAGGAGACCAACCACCACCTCATCAGGAGCATGCCCAGGCGTTGTAGGGAGTGTGACTCCAAATCCAGACCTCCATGGGTTGATACATTTGATTTGATTTCCATTGATAATTTTTGCGTGATTTTGTTGTCAGCACATTCAACTATGTAAAGAAAAAAGTATTTAATAAGAATATATTTCATTCATTCATATCTAGGATGTGTTATTTTAGTGTTCCCTTTATTTTTTGAGCAGTGTATATTCCTGTAGCTAACAATGAACAACTCTGGGAATTTCTACTCGTCGCACAGAGCCAAGGAGATGTTTGTCGATAACTTTTAAAGCTGTACTCTGAGTCGGCAATAGTCTACATCCCATGGCCACAACCTTCTGAATGCAACAAGGTAAGAAGCATTCTTATTATTTGTCAACAAAGCAATCTATCTACCTCGCTAGCACTGTAGCAGCTTTAATGTTAGCAGAGGGATCTAGCTAGCTAGATAGCTAAGTTGAATATAGTAAATATAGTCTATATCTAGTCTATATCTAATGTTACTAGCTAGTTAACAAAAGTTGTAGTTAACATGATCACGTTATATGGATTTTAGTTGGAAGAGAAAGAAATTGCTTAGAAGATTTATGTTTTGACTAAAACAAGCTAATGTTTAATGTCAAGCAAAATTAGGTGGCTAGGGAGCTATCAAAGCATAGTTGTCTACCGTTAGCTACCCAATGTTGGTGTAAAAACGGACAGCTTGGTAATTAGCTAGCTAATGTTAGTTAAAACCTCTTGGGGATAGGGCTGTCTACTGCCCCCGCTGGAGTAATTGCGTGCCCATAGTAAACATAATTTTGTTTCGTCAAACGTTGCTAATATATGCAAATAAAAATATTATTGAATAGAAAACACTCTAAAGCTTCTAAAACCGTTTAAATTATGTCTGTATGTAAAGCAGAACTCTCAGGGCAGTCATTCTCCCAAACTCTCTCTTGTCATCAGAAAAGTTGGCCCAACTTTGACGTCATTGCCCCCACCCTTCCCAAGCAGTTACAGGTCTGGGAACAGTCTCGCTGTCTTCCGCGCGATCTCAGCTTTCAATGGGGCTTCTCATTGTGAGAATCGCGCGCTCACGAGAGTTTTGGCGGGCCGAAACCTTTCGGTCACGCGAAAAAACAGGTCACTTTTATACGCGCTCTGCTCAGGTCCTGTCTTTTTTCCAAGATCGATTATACAATGCATGCGTTTCTGTTCGTCCTCACGATTGCTGTACACCTTTATAACATGTTAAAGCTTGATTATGAAGTTAGTTTGACAAGTTTAATCGACATATAATATGTAAGTTCGACGTTTTGGTGCGCATCCACTTGACTTTTGGCTACATGTCAACCGAAATGTGTCGTGTTTGAGAACCGAAAGACACAGACTGCAAAACTAAACGCTGTTTTTGGTAAGTATAATTCCTTCCAGGTCTTCTGATGGAAGAACAGCAAAGGTAAGGGAATATTTATGTGGTAAATTTGGGTTTATGTGGACTCCAAGATAGAGGAGCCATAATGCTACTTTTTGAGCACCGACTCATAGTATAGCCTAGTGAACGAAACCTGTAACGTTAAAAATAAATGTAACACAGCGATTGCATTCAGAAGATATATATATATGTAGAACATGCATATTTAGTCAAAGTTTATGATGTGTATTCCTTGTTAGCTGACGTTATCTGCCGGAGCTATCGTCATTTCTCAGGACATTTGAGTAGCATTTTTTGAACAATGCATCATTGTAAACAGAGATTTATGGATATATAAAGCATATTATTGAAAAAAACATAAATGTACTGTGTAACATGTTATATTACTGTTATCTGATGAAGATTTCAAAAGGTTAGTGCATTATTTTTATTTTAATCCTGCGTTTGTTGATTGCATATTTTTTTCAACTTGGCTATGCAAATTAGCTGTGTCTTCGGTGGTGGTTTGACATAAATATGTGCTATGTTTTCGCCGTAAAACATTTTAGAAATCTGACTTGCTGGGTAGATAAACAAGGTGTTTATCTTTCATTTGAGCCATTGGACTTTAATGTGTGGAGGTTAAATATTTTTAGGAATATTTTTGCGTTCCATGCGCCACCTTCCAGCTGAACGTGGGGGGGGGGGGTGTTCCAAAATTGGAACCCTAGTCCCCTTCTGGTTAACCACGCCTAGTGAAATACAGCAAAGGAGACAAGTGGATGCTTAGGTTAATTAGTTTGTCTTTATTAGACAGCCGGCCCGCCTGGTTGTTGTGCGGGATAATTTCATTGTAACCTTCGGCTCTGTTGTAAAGGTACGTGTTAGTGCCTGGTCGTGAATTTTTCTATTGTATTTTTTGATTCCCTGTGTTTTGGGAACCTAACTTTTGTGAGCACCCTGCGTTGGTGCTATTAAAAGACGCACAGCATTGAACTCTGTCTCCTGCATTTGACTCCACACCCACGACACCCGGAGCATTACAAAGATGGAATGATAAGCTAGCCCTACGTTCAGTGTTTACTTGCACATTGGTGGTAGCTAACAATATTATTTCCTGTTAATTTGCTACTAATGGTCTGGAGTGCTACATCTGCTCCTGTTGCTCCTGGCCAATATGACTAAAGGCAAATGGCGGCAACGAAGAAGAGGAAGGAAATGGGGACTCCAAGCTAGGCTGAAAAGATGGGCTACACAGCCTCCTCTTCCTAGTATCCTGATGGCTAATATCCAATCGCTGGAAAAAAACTTTGTGAACTCAGAGCATGGCTTCAATCACTGAGGGACATAAGGAAATGCTGTGTCTTTGTTTTTACTGAGGCGTGGCTTACAGACAACACATAGTTCAGCCCAGTAATCCATCTTCATGAGGCGTGAGCACTTCGTCCAGACAAAAACTCGAAAAGTTCCGTTACAGGTCGTAGAAACAAGTCAAACGATGTATTGAATCAATCTTTAGGATGTTTTTAACATAAAACATCAATAATGTTCCAACTGGAGAAGTCCTATGAAAAGTCCTATGTCTGAAGAAAAGCACTGGAACGAGAGGTAACTCTGTCGGGAGCGAGCGTCACGAGCCTGAGACACTCTGCCAGACCACTGACTCAAACAGGACTCATGAGCCCCTCCTTTATAGAAGAATCCTCAAACCAGTTTATAAAGATGGTTGACATCTAGTGGAAGCCGTAGGAAGTGCAACTTGACTACATATGTATTCGGTAGGCCAAACTCAGATATCCCACCTCCTGGTTGGATTTTCCTCAGGTTTTTGCCTGCCATATGAGTTCTGTTATACTCACAGACATCATTCAGAGTGTTTTCTATCCAAATATACTAATAATATGGATATCGTAGCTTCTGGGACTGAGTAGCAGAGAGTTTACTCTGGGTACCTTATTCATCCAAGCTACTCAATACTGCCCTGAGCCATAAGAAGTTTTTAACAAGACTGCAGTAGAGTCATGAGATTTAAGTTCCTCGACGTCCACATCACGAGGACTTGTCGCGGACCAACAACAACAGCACTCTTGTCAAGAGGGCGCAACAGCATCTCTTCTTCCTAAGGCGGCTGAATATATTCCTCTCCAAATACCACCGCTGCACCATCGAGAGCGTTCTGACTGGTTGTATCATGGCCTGGAGGGGGAATTGCTCCATCCAAGAGTGCAAGGCCCTCTAACAGGTGTTGAATATGGCCCAGTACATCACCGGGACAGTGCTCCCACCCATCTAGGACATCTACAGTAGTTGAAATGGCACCTGGTGAAGGCACACAGCATCATCAAGGACCACACACACCCCAGCCATGAGCTGTTCTCTCCCTTGCCGTAGGGCAGACGGTATCGAAGCATGACGTCTGATGCCAAAAGGCTCAGAGACAGTTTCAATCTTCAAGCCATCAGACTGCTGAACACTTGAACTGGACTGACCATCTGTTCTGATTCACCGTGCCATAGCATACATGCACTCACTCATGCAACCCCAACACCACACACACATACAGGGCCTTTCGAAATCTTTACACATTTTGTTACGTTACAAACGTATTCTAAAATTGATTAAATAAATAAAAATGCTCTGCAATCTACACACAATACCCCATAATGGAAAAGCAAAATAATATTTTGTGGAAATGTTTGCAAAAACTGAAATAGCTTATTTACATAAGTATTCACATACAGGGCCTTTACTATGCGACTCAAAATTGAGCTCAAGTGCATCCTGTTTCCATTGATCATCCTTGAGATGTTTATAAAACTTGATTGGAGTTGACCTGTGGTAAATTAAATTGATTTGACATGATTTGGGAAGACACACAACCATCTTTTTAAAATTAATTTTACCTTTATTTAACTAGGCAAGTCAGTTAAGAACAAATTCTTATTTTCAGTGACAGCCTAGGAACAGTGGGTTAACTGCCTGTTCAGGTGCAGAACGACAGATTTGTACCTTGTCAGCTCAGGGGGTTGAATTTACAACCTTCCGGTAACTAGTCCAACGCTCTAACCACTAGGCTACCCTGCCGCCCCTAAGGTTCCACAGTTGACAGTGCATGTCAGAGAAAAACCGAGCCATGAGGTTGAAGAAATTGTCTGTAGGGCTCTAAGACAGGATTGTGTTGAGGCACAGATCTGGGGAAGTGTACCGAAAACATTTCTGCAGCATTGAAGGTCCCAAAGAACACAGTGGCCTCCATCATTCTTCAATTGAAGAAGTTTGGAACCACCAAGACTCTTCGTAGAGCTAGTCGCCTGGCCAAACTGAACAATTGGGGGAGAAGGGCTTTTGTCAGGAGGAGATAAAGAACCCAATTGTCACTTTAACAGAGCTCTAGAGTTCCTCTGTGGAGATGGGAGAACATTACAGAAGAACAAACATCTCTGTAGCACTCCACTAATCAGGCCTTTATGGTAGAGTAGCCAGACGGAAGCCACTCCTCAGTAAAAGGCACATGAAAGCCCGCTTGGCATTTGCCAACATGCACCTAAAGACTCTCAGACCATGAGAAACACAATTCTCTGGTCTGGAAAAAACAAGATTGAACTCTTTGGCCTGAATACTGAGTGAATCTTCCTGGCACCATGCCTATGGTGAAGCGTGGTAGTGGCAGCATCATACTGTGGGAATGGTTTTCAGCGGCAGGGACTGGGAGACTAGTCAGGATCGAGGGAAAGATGAACGGAGCAAAGTACAGAGAGATCCTGCTCCAGAGCTCTCAGGACCTTAGACTGTTGCAAAGGTCTTCCAACAGGACAACAACCCATATCACACAGCCAAGACAACTTATGAGTTGCTTCGGGAAAGTGTCTGAATGTCCTTGAGTGGCCCAGCCAGAGTCCAGCCCTAAACCCGATCAAACATCTCTGGAGTGGTCTGAAAATAGCTGTGCAGCAACAATCCCCATCCAACCTGATAAAGCTTGAGAGGATCTGCAGAGAAGAATTGGAGAAACTCCCCAAATACAGTTTTGCCAAGTTTGTAGAGTCCAAGGAGACTCGAGGTTGTAATGGCTGCCAAAGGTGCTTCAACAAAGTATTGAGTAAATGGCCTGAATTTCTGTTTTTTACATTTAATATATTTGCTACCTTTCTAAAAAACAGTTTTTTCTTTGTCATTATGGTGTATTTCGTGCAGTTTATTGAGGGATTAAAAAAAAAACATTTTGGAATAAGGCTGTAATGTAACAAACTGGGATTTTAATATTTTCCAAATGCACTGTATACATTCATGCTACACACACATCACAACTGCTGATACCAGACTTATTATACCTCTCAATTTATACACTTGCCCTCTCATTGTTTGTTTGTCAAAACAGGGTAAGGTCGGCAAGCTGCCGATTTCAGGCATACATGAAGCCTGTGCTATTCTTTGCAATATCTCCATTGTAATTTGACTCAATTCATGTCTTTGCTCTAGAACCTGTTTGTAATTTTTCTCAGGCTGATAGCTGACACATTGACAGTCAGGATCTCTAGTCTCCACGGAGTGTTGTTAACACCACATGGATCCCCTTATCAAACAGTTGGTGGAGAAACCAGATTTTGAGTGTTCAGGGATAAAACACCTATGTTTGGCATGGAAGTGGCTGGCTGGCTGGCATGGAAGTGGCTAGTTAGTCTATTTTGCACATTATGACTAAATGTGTAAAATAGCATGAGATTAGCTATAACACTGCACATGTTTCTCTCTGTCCCATGGAGAAAAACTATCATCAAAGAAAAATAGATATACATGTTTCATGAGCTGAAATAAAATCACATTTGTTTATATCACTGTTAGTGAGCCTTTCTCATTTGCCAAGATAATCCATCCACCTGACAGATCAAGAAGCTGATTAAACAGCACAATCACTACACAGGTGCACTTGTGATGGGGACAATAACAGATCACTCTAAAATGTGCAGTGTTGTCACACAATACAATGCCACAGATGTTTTGAGGGTGTAGGCAATTGGCATGCTGACTGCAGGAATGTCCAACAGAGCTGTTGCCAGATAATTGAATGTTCATTTCTCTGCCATATGCCATCTTCAATATCGGTTTAGAGAATTTGGCAATACGTCCAAGTGCACTCACGATCACAGACCACATGTAATCATGCCAGCCCAGACCTCCACATCTCGTATGAGACCAGTCACCCGCAATGCTGAATGGCTGGGACTGACTCCCCAGTGGGTGGGCTTGCACTGGAAGCTTTTAGCCATTGGACCATAAATGTGATAGACATTGTTGTGAATTTTGTTAATTAAAAGATTGATTTTAACATTTAGCCTCTGAGGCGTTTCTTCATCAACAACAGGAAAGGCAAGTTTAAGCATAGTGATTGTTTGTTTGTTTCCCTCTTGATTCATTTCCCCAGCTGCTCCAGTGTTAAAAGGTAACAGCAACAACAGTTGCACATTTGGATGTGTTGAGTGATTATTGCTTATTAACTTATTTAAACAGTCTTTCACTTGATTTAGATAGTGAATGCACTGTACATGTTCACCAGTTGATACATAATTTGAATGTGAAGTAGATGGTCTGTAGACTGTCAACTAAGCTCAACTTGTATTTCACACTATTTGGATCTTCCCAAAGCATATCTAAAGATCAGTGGCGGTGGATGCCGTTTAACATGGCCTTATTTCTATTACTGTCACGCCTGCTCCCGCTAGCATTACGCATTCCTGTCACCTTCAGCACGCACACCAACCTTTCCCCGTCACGCTCATCAGCGTATTATTGGACTCACCTGGAGTCAATCACCTGTTTATTACCTCCCCTATATTTGTAAGTTCCCCTGTTCAGTTCCCCGCTTCTGCATCAATTTTCATATGTCATTGTTACCCGTGTGCCGACACTGTTCCTGGCTTGTTATCTGTCTGTTCCGCATTAAATGTTCAACTCCCCGTACCTGCTTCTCATCTCCAGCGTCAGACCTTATAATTACAGCATATTTGATGACTGTCATTCATATTCCACTCACCCAGTTCAATATAACATCGATATGTTTAGGCTACAAAATGATACTCAAATTTTTCCTATACCCATCATCAGTTTGCTACAACCTAGCCATACGAATGAAAGTTTACAACGTAGGTGCACACAGGTCGAGAGAAATTTGAGGGGAAAGACAGTGACACATTCAATACTGCCTTGCATCTAGCTGATCTAAGGTGTAAACATTAGTCCAACAATTGCAGACAAGAGGTTCTATTGGACAAATCCAGGTATGTTTATCCCCGTTTGATTTTGGTGCTGTTTGCTTCTTATAACAGAGTCAGTGTACTGAATACACTCCTGATCACACGTAAACACAGCCACCTTGTATTCCTTCTCGCATCTATGCACTCTCCTCTCACATTTTCCCCACACTTGTGGACTTCAACGCACAACATCTTTAAAGCCAAACCATTTTGGCCGCTAAACATCGTTGTCACCCTATTAGCTAAAGTAATGTCACAGTCAACATAGCGAATAGAACAGACGGGTTAGTAAACCTGCTACAATCATGCAGTAACGTTAGTCTACAGTCAGTCAGCAGTTCAATAAGCAGTTTAGCAGTTACACAAGTGTGCCCTGGTGACAAGAAATTTGTAAAACCAAAATCAGCTTACCTTGACTTGGAAGAGTTCCAGTGATGTGCTGGATAGTCATAAACAGCAAGCTAACATTGCATTCCTCCCTCTGAGTCGGGTGTTTGAGTAGACTAAACTAGCTAGCTAGCTGCATTTGCTAGCTAAGTGAAAGTTTAAAAAAAAGAATCTTTCTTGATTCTCCTTAATTTTTAAAGAAATTAACTTGTTCAAACATTTTCAACTGTATTTCTCTGAGTCAACTACTCACCACATTTTATGCACTTCAGTGATAGTCAGCTGTAGCATATGCTTTCATTTCTAGATTCATTCTTCAAGAGATCTGATAGGTTGGAGGATGTCCTCCGAAGGTTGTCATAATTATTATGAAAGTCTATGGAAGGGGGGTGAGAACCATGAGCCTCCTAGGTTTTGTATTGAAGTTAATGTACCCAGGGGAGGGTACACCATGGTGCTACCCTGTTGAGGCTACTGTAGACCTTCATTGCAAAACAGTGTTTTAATCAATTATTTGTTGACATTAATATATTTGGTATATTTTTTTTATCTAGAAAGGAGAACTTTTCAAATGTTTTACTTTTTTTATTTGTATGTCATTTGCTGAAGAGAATGGTCCTCCCCTTCCTCCTCTGAGGAGCCTCCACTGCTACATATATTACTAGAATGATGTTAACTTGTTACTGATATGCAGTTGAGATAATGCTGATAGTCTCCTGATTGTTTGTTGATCATCTTTAGATGGTCTTGACAATTTGTACAAACATATCTGTACTGACAGGCTACAGATATTTATTTATTTAACCAGGTAAGCCAGTTGAGAACACATTCTCATTTACAACTGCAACCTGGCCAAGATAGAGCAAAGCAGTGCGACACAAACAACAATGAGTTACATATGGGATTATCAGGCGTAAAGTCAATAACACAATAGAAAAGGCTATATACAGTGTGAGCAAATGCAGATTCGAGAGGTAAGGCAATAAATAGGCCATAGTTGCCAAATAATTACAATTAAACACTGGAGTGATAGATATGCAAAAGATGAATAAGCAAGTATTGGGGTGGAAAGGAGCAAAAAATAAATATAGGGGGATGAAGTAGTTGGGTGGGCTAATTATAGATGGGCTATATACAGGTGCAATGATCAGTAAGATGCTCTGACAGCTGATGCTTGAAGTTAGTGAGGGAGATATAAGTCTCCAGCTTTAATGATTTTTACAATTCGTTCCAGTCATTAGCAGCAGAGAACTGGAAGGAAAGGCGGGGTGGGCTTTGGGGGTGACCAGTGAAATATACCTGCTGGAGCGTGTGCTACAGGTGGGTGCTGCTATGGTGACCAGTGAACTGAGATAAGGCAGGGCTTTACCTAGCAAAGACTTATAGATGACCTGGAGCCATTGGGTTTGGCGACGAATATGAAGCAAGGGCCAGCCAACGAGAACATTTGCTGAGTAGAGTGTTGGAGGCTATTTTGTAAACGTCATTGCCGATGTCAAGGATTGGTAGGATAGTCAGTTTTACAAGGGTATGTTTGGCAGCATGAGTGAAGTTTTGCTTTGTTGTGAAATAGGAAACCGATTCTAGATTTAATTTTGGATTGGAGATGCTTAATGTGAGTCTGGAAGGAGAGTTTACAGTCTAACCAGATGCCTAGGTATTGTAATTGTCCGCATATTCTAAGTCAGATCCGTCCAGAGCAGTGATGCTAGACTAGCGGGCGGGTAGCGATCGTTAGAAGAGCATGCATTTAGTTTTACATGCATTTAAGAGCAGTTGGGGGTCATGAAAGGAGTGTTGTATGGCATTGAAGAACGTCTGGAGGTTTGTTAACACAGTGTTCAAAGAAGGGCCAGAAGTATGCAGAATGGTGTCGTCTGCTTAGAGGTGGCTCAGGGAATCTCCAGCAGCAAGAGCGACAACATTGATGTATACAGAGAAAAGAGTCGGCCCGAGAATTGTACCCTGTGGCACCCCCATAGAGACTGCCAGAGGTCCAGACCACAGGCCCTCCGATTTGACACACCAAACTCCATCTGAGAAGTAGTTGGTGAACCAGGCGAGGCAGTCATTTACGAAAGCAAGGCTGTTGAGTCTGCCGATAAGAATGCACTGATTGACAGAGTCGAAAGCCTTGGCCAGGTCGATGAATAAAGATGCACAGTATTGTCTTTTATTGATGGCGGTTATGATATCGTTTAGGACCTTGAGCGTGGCTATGGTGCACCCATGACCAGCTCGGAAACCAGATTGCATAGCAGAGAAGGTACGGTGGGATTTGAAATGGTCGGTGATCTGTTTGTTAACTTGACTTTCTAAGACTTTAGAAAGGCATGTTAGGATAAATATAGGCATGTAACAGTTTGGGTCTAGAGTGTCACCCCCTTTGAAGAGGGGGATGACCGCGTCAGCTTTCCAATCTTTAGGGATCTCAAACGATAGGTGCTCTTATTTTCCTGGACTTTAGTGTCCCAGAACTTTTTGAAGTTTGTGCTACAGGATGAAAATATCTGTTTGAAAAAGCTAGCCTTTTTCCCCCTAAATGCCTGTGTACATTGGTTCCCAACTTCCCTGAAAAGTTGCATATCGTGGGCGCTATTCGATGCTAATGCAGTACGCATTTCAACAGATATGCTGCTGATATTCAACAGATGGTTTGTTGAGCATCTATAGATGGACTATAGACTACCTTGTTCAAATTATAAGATATACTGTTGAGATGCTACTGTAAGGCTAAAGACATGCTGATGAAATGCTGTCTACAGCAAAATCAAAGGTGTACATTTAGCAAAGTCAAAATCATCCCGGTCCAGCAAAATCAAAGGTGTACATTTAGCTCCTTTGGATAAAAAAATGCATATATTATTATTATTATTATATTAAATGTACACTATTTTCTGTGAATTTTAGTCTGACTGAACTGGTGTTAAAATAATACTTTGTGTTAAAGATTTAACTCTGTTCCAGGGTTCCCCATCAAAGTGTGCAAATGAGCTTGATTGTGGTGTTTGCATAGCTCTACCGTAGAGTAATAAGCAGCACCTACAGTGTAAAACACAACACTTGATTTTGAGTAAACTGGACTCACTTTGTTTAGTGCTGACGCTGTTACACTTTCTCAGTGTAAGAAATGAACACCTATAGTATTAATTATCTTTGTGTAAGAAAATTAATCAATCAATGTACATAACACAGATAATAAAAACAATCCCCCAAGAAATCTACATGCAGTAGAGCATGCAGGGGAATTGGATAATGATTGGTGTGGTTTAGATGGAACTGTTTTACTCTCCACGGTGTAAAACAATAACTGTGGTTATTTTAAACCACTGAGGGTTAATTTCACTCTTACAGAGTCAACACTAGAAATGTTACACTGAAAAATAAACAGACACTTTCTTGTTGAAAGACAACAGACATGTGTAACGATTCTCCTGTTCGTCTGAGGAAGAGTAGTCAGGATCGGACCAACACGCAGCGTGGTAAGTGTCCATGTTAATATTTTAATGTAACAGAACACAAAACAAAAATAACAACGAGAATGTAAGAAACGAAACTGTCACGAGTCCGACCGAGGGTGTTTCCCCTTCCCGGGCGGATGGAGCTCGGCGGTCGTCGTCACCGGCCTATTAGCTGCCACTGATTGTTTTTCCTCCCCCTCCTTGTATGTTTAGTGGTAGCACCTGTTTAGGTTAATTAGTTTGTCTTTATTAAATAGCCGGCCCGCCTGGTTGTTGTGCGGGATTATTTCATTGTAACCTTCGGCTCTGTTGTAAAGGTACGTGTTAGTGCCTGGTCGTGAATTTTTTTTTGTATTTTTTGATTCCCTGTGTTTTGGGAACGTAACTTTTGTGAGCACCCTGTGATGCGTTGGTGCTATTAAAAGACGCACAGCATTGAACTCTGTCTCCTGCATTTGACTCCACACCCACGGAGCATTACAGAAACAGTCCTGCCAGGTGAAACAACACAAAACAGAAAACAACTACCCACAAACACAGGTGGGAACAGGTTACCTAAGTATGGTTCTCAATCAGAGTCAACGATTGACAGCTGTCTCTAATTGGGAACCATTCCAGGCCAAACACATAGAAGTACAAAACCTAGAACAAAACCTATAATTTATATCCTGTGTGGTGAATTATTATTGTGAGTATGAATGGAGTTTAGGCCATGAAACTGTGTGTATGTTAATTTAGAAAGGTTGTTGAACTAATCAGATAAGAGTAAATTGCATAGGATCAGAGAGCAGAATCAGGCCCAAAAAAGAAGATGGACGGGGTGTGATTCTGACATCTGGCTAAACAAAGAGAGGGCCATGGACATTTCACAGGGGAAAGGAGGGAAACTCATTGGGGTCATAAAATGTATAGCTGGGGAGGTGACGCCTACAAGGGAAGAGTATAACGTGTGTTGTGAGCTTTCTAAATGTATGCACTCAGCTGACTATATCCTTGGTATTAAACACTAGAAACATCTCTTGCGCTTTTGGTCTCAATTACCTATTGCAATGAGGTTGCAATAGCATTTTTCTTTTAAACAGAACAGAACTAACATCAGCAGCAGGTGCAATTGAAATTTGCTGGTTATGTTCAATACAAGTTCAACAAAAACACTAACTCCTTGAGTGCGAAGGAACCTTCAGAAACAGTAAGTCATTCTGACAACACACGCCTCATTCACTTCATTAATTCCTTCATATGCGATACTGGGAACTGGACTGTGAGGAAATGCAACAGTTGTGTGGGTGTTAATCTACAGAAGATAATGTAAAGGTTTCTGGTGTGTTTGTGCATGCATGAGTGTGTGTGTACATGCACGCATTCGAAGGTACCCTGCATTAGTGTCCAGATCCATCAAGGTGTGAAAAAGCAACAGATGGGGCCTAACCACTTAAAAAGTATATGTGTTTGTGAAGTTTTAAATGAAGCCCTGGGAGTCACACACAGGCTGTTGAGTGATTGTTTTGATGGCCTGCATGATATGGCATAGCTGATTAAATGCGTACATCAGGGAGAAGGAAGGAAGTGTGAGAGGTGGACGCAGCATGGCACACGCCTTGCCTCTCTGCTCCTAGTGACTCGTCAACACACCATGGTTGCCCCTGACAACATCCCTCAGAATAGATCCCCTGTGATGATGATGATGACTCTGTGTTGAATCTTTTCTCAGTGACAGACGCAGAGGTCCGTGCACAAAGAAAGGTGTTCCATGAAAATCATCCCTGTCTACATTGAGGTCCATGTACAGACGGGGTTGTGCAGAGAGAAGATGGGTAACAAATGCTTATGTACTGCTTATGAATGTGATGTGTATATCTTATGAACGTGTTATGTAGTCCCAAAGATACAATATTAAGTGTTTATGAGGGAAGATGCATCTGGCAGCTTGTATCCAATTTACATCCAAATAATCCCTACTTTGTTTTAAAAAATGGAAATAATAACATTATCCACATTCACACCTCTTTTTTCAGTTTTGCTCTCAAAACTACAGAGAGATACAATTATATGATCCACACTAATACAACTGATGCACGGCATCAATCACAAGAACTAATGGTTCCTGATGATGGATTTTGATGCACCAAACCTGTGGCAGCCTCAGATCACAAGATGTGTTTGTATATAGTGCTGACATCTATGGAAATCAACTCATTGTTATGCTCTCTGATGAATGGCATGTGTCGTTGGTCAAGGTGAACAGAAAATGATTAGAAAATAATCACGCATTGTGTAAATGCATAGCTTTGTGCTGTGTTGTTTATATTATATAGAGAATTGCTGGCTGCATGGCCACAGGTAATACCACCATGCTGCTGTATTATGATGATTAATGATCTTCTTTTAAAAGATGCAAATTGCTCTGTGAAAAGCATCACCATTTTGTTCTAGCTGGTGCAGGTAATCTGTTCTCTCCTTTGTTTTAAGTGGAAGGCAGCTGTCCAGTCTGTGCATTTGGCTTGACTTTACAAGTGTCACGCCTTGGTCTTTGTATTTTGTGTTTTCGTTATATATTTGGTTAGGCCAGGGTGTGACATGGGTTTATGTTGTTATATTTCGTATTGGGGTTTTGTATTATTGGGATTGCGGTTGAGTAGGGGTGTTGTATAGGCTGGGCTGCCTGAGGCGGTTCTCAATCAGAGTCAGGTGATTCTCGTTGTCTCTGATTGGGAACCGTATTTAGGTAGCCGGGGGTTCACTGTGTATTTCGTGGGTGATTGTTCCTGTCTCTGTGTAGTTTCACCAGATAGGCTGTAATAGGTTTCACGTTCCGTTTGTTGTTTTGTATTTTGTAATAGTTATTTCATGTATCGCTTTCTTCATTAAAGACATGAGTAACCACCACGCTGCATTTCGGTCCGACTCTCTTTCCTCAAACGAAGAATGGCGTTACAGAATCACCCACCACACACGGACCGAGCAGCATGTTAACAGGCAGCGACAGCTTGAACAGCGAAGGGAGGACGTTATGGACAGCAGAGGCATGGAATATACGACGTGGTAAGAAATAGACAGGTGGGCGGCCGACCCAGAGAGAGTACAGGAGTCCGCCTGGGATTCGCTGGAGCAGTGCGAAGAGGGCTATAGGCGAATGGAGTCGAAAAGAAAGACACGGCGGCGCAGAGCGAAAACCGAAAGTAACCCCCAAATATTTATTGGGGGAGGGCTCAGAGAGAGAGTAGCAGAGTCAGGAGTCAGACCTGAGCCTACTCTCCCTGTTAATCGTGAGGAGCAGCAATATAAGGACTTCTGGTCTTGGGAGATGATATTAGACGGAAAAGGACTCTGGGCACAGCCGGGAGAATATCGCCGTCCCAAGGAAGAACTAGAGGCGGCTAAAGCGGAGAGGCGCTGGTATGAGGAGGCAGCACGGCGACGCGGTTGGAAGCCCGAAAAGCAGCCCAAAACAATTAATGGGGGGGGGTGCTTAAAGGGAGTATGGCTATGCCAGGTAGGAGACCTGTGCAAACTCCCTGTGCTTACCGGTGGGCTAGAGAGACCGGGCAGACACCGTGTTATGCTATGGAGCGCACAGTGTTTCCAGTGCGGGTGCATAGCATGGTGCGGTTCATACCAGCCCTTCGTATTGGCCGGGCTAGAGTGGGCATCGAGCCAGGTAAGCTTGGGCAGGCTCGGTGCTCAAGAGCTCCAGTGCGCCTGCACGGTCCGGTCTATCCAGAACCACCTCCACACACCAGTCCTCCGGTAGCAGCTCCCCGCACCAGGCTTCCTGTGCGTGTCCTCGATCCTGTAGCACCAGTTCCAGCACCACGCACCTGGCCTTCTGTGCGCCTCGCCTATTCAGGACAGCCAGAGCCTTCCTTCCCTCCTGCGCTGTCGGCGTCTCCCGCCTGTTCCGTGCTGTCGGAGCCTTTCTCCTCTCCTGCGCTACCGGAGTCTCCTGTCTGTTCAGCGCTATCAGAGCTTTCCTCCTCTCCTGCGCTGCTGGAGTCTCCTGCCTGTTTAGCGCAGCCAGAGCTGCCAGCCTGCATGGAGCAGCCAGAGCTGCCAGCCTGCATGGAGCAGCCAGATGGCCTGCAGCCAGAGCTGCCAGTCTGCATGGAGCAGCCAGAGCTGCCAGTCTGCATGGAGCAGCCAGAGCTGCCAGTCTGCATGGAGCAGCCAGAGCTGCCAGTCTGCATGGAGCAGCCAGAGCAGCTAGATCCGCCAGTCAGCCATGATCTTCCAGATCTGCCAGTCAACCAGATTCTTCCAGATCTGCCAGTCAACCAGATTCTTCCAGATCTGCCAGTCAAGCAGACTCTTCCAGATCTGCCAGTCAACCAGACTCTTTCAGATCTGCCAGTCAACCAGACTCTTCCAGATCTGCCAGTCAACCAGACTCTTCCAGATCTGCCAGTCAACCAGACTCTTCCAGATCTGCCAGTCAACCAGACTCTTCCAGATCCGCCAGCCAGCCAGCCAGGATCTGTCCCGAGCTTCCCCTCAGTCCCAACTACCTGCCTGAGCTTCCTCTCAGTACTGGGCTTCCTCTCAGTCCCGAGCTTCCCCTCAGTCCCGAGCTTCCCCTCAGTCCCGAGCTTCCCCTCAGTCCCGAGTTCCCCCTCAGTCCCAGGAGCTCTTCCCTCAGTCCCGACACCTGTTGTAGATTGTGTTGTGGCTCCCCCTCAGTCCCGAGCTCCCCCTCAGTCCCTTATTTAATAAATATAGAGCTTCCACCTCAGTCCCGAGCTGCCCCTCAGTCCAGTGGGGTCCTTGGTGATTGAATATTGGTTATTAGGCCAAGGTCGGTGGCGAGGGTCGCCAATCAAAGGACGCGTTGGCTGATACCGTTGTTTCCTTGGGTTCTTGTCGTGCTAGACCTGTGCATGAGGAGGAAGATGTGGTCCCCTGCAGGGTAGTACCTATTGTGGTCTACACCGACCATAACCCCCTCACTTTTGAGGTCCATGATGTGTCCAAACCAGAGGATAATGCGATGGTGTTTATTTTTACAATCATTCCATCTCGATGTGAGGCACATCCGGGGGTGAAAACGTGATTGCTGATCTCGTGCGCCCTGTTCCTAATGTTTACGTGACTGACCATTGTTTCGTATTGTCATGTTCTCTATGTCCTGTCTGCTCCCTCCTGGTCTTTTTCTTTCTCTTAAATAACCTGGGGGAGGAGGTTATTGGGGCCTTCGTAAACTTTTTGTGTCAATTTGGGACCAGAACAATTTGGGCGAGGACTAAGGGGGACTAACTAAGACTTGGTTGGAGTGGGGTCCACGTCCCGAGCCGGAGCCGCCACCGTGGACAGACACCCACCCGAACCCTCCCCTATGGGTTTAGGTGTGCGACCGGGAGTCACGCCTTGGTCTTATTATTTTGCGTTTTCGTTATATATTTGGTCAGGCCAGGGTGTGACATGGGTTTATTTTGTTGTGTTTCGTATTGGGGTTTTGTAGGCATTGGGATTGCGGCTGAGTAGGGGTGTCTAGCATAGGCTTGGCTGCCTGAGGCGGTCAGGTGATTCTCGTTGTCTCTGATTGGGAACCATATTTAGGTAGCCTGGGTTTCACTGTGTGTTTTGTGGGTGATTGTTCCTGTCTCTCTGTTTGTTGTCACAAGATAGGCTGTATAGGTTTTCGCATTTCGTTTGTTGTTTTGTATATATTTTGTTATTTCATGTATCGTATAATTTCATTAAAGAACATGAGTAACCACCATTTTGGTCCGACTCTCTTCCAACAGACGAACGCCGTTACAATTATGACTATTCTCAAAAGTGTGCTTCTGCCATACCAGTGTTAGTGAATATCCCAAAAGGCAAAACCCCATTTAGAAAAGTATGCTGATATATAGCCTGTACCAGCCCTATTTCCCCAACCGGCTGGTATAGGGCCTTGACTTACCTTCTGCTTTCTTCTTCTTACTGAGGTCCATGGTGCATGAAGATCCCCATAGGGTTCAATCCTTGGGGTACATTTTAAGGATAAAATCGTGTAGTTGAGGGGCATATCATAACTCTTTCGTAACTCATTATCAACAGCCCCCCTCCACATCAAAATGAATTTGGCCACACTGGACTATAACACGCATATGAATGGTCTATGTATGAATTCTATCCAGTCAATGTAAAGTCAAATCTATTTTCCCATTCATGAAGCATTTATAGCTAAGCACTTACTGGTAATTAACGTTGCAGTTTTCCACTGGTCTACAACACCAACATTAAAGTTCTATGTATGAATTTGATACAGTCTGTACTGTCATTTGTATTTTCCCATTCAGAAATCATTTTTAAAGCATCTATAAAGCATTTGTAAACGTGCCTCACTTATAAAAAGGAATACTGTCACAACACGTAATGTTAAAGGAAATATGAACATTATATTTAATTTTTTGGGGAGGGCTGTAACGGTTCTCTTCTATCTCCTCCTCTGACGAAGAGGAGGAATAAGGATCGGACCAAAATGCAGCGTGATGATGATTCATGATATTTTAATGAAGGAAAAAACTATACATGAAGAAACTACAAAATAATGAAAAGTGAAAACCGAAACAGCTCTATCTAGTGCAAACACAAAGACAGGAACAATCACCCACAAAACACTCAAAGAATATGGCTGCCTAAATATGGTTCCCAATCAGAGACAACGATAAACACCTGCCTCTGATTGAGAACCACTCCAGACAGCCATAGACTTTGCTAGATACCCCCACTAAGCCACACACCCAATAACAAAACCCCAAGACAAAACAGACCACAATAAACCCATGTCACACCCCGGCCTGACCAAATAAATAAAGACAAACACAATATACTTCGACCAGGGCGTGACAAGGGCAGGGCTTTTTATTTATATGCTATTTATTTAACTAGGCAAGTCAGTTAGGAACAAATTCTTAAATACAAAGATGGACTAACAAAAGGGCTCCTGCGGGGACGGGGGCTGGGATTTAAAAAAATAAAAATATAGGACAAAACACAGATCACGACAAGAGAGACACCACAACACTACATAAAGAGAGACCTAAGACAACAGCATAGCATGGCAGCAACACATGACAACTCGAAGATCAAACAAATTCTGGGGGTAGAAAGATACAAAGCAGTAGTCTTACAAAGTAATAGTTTTATTTTCTGTATCATTGAAGTTCAAGTACACCCTCCTCTAAAATGTTCTTGCAACTTTTGACACGTTCCATTTTCATTGATGGTAAGACATAGCGTGCAGTGCAACCAATCGCAAACTCACTCTGTGAATTGGAAAACAGATAATGCATCGTTCCTCCTCTGCCTAGATTAACATTTTATTCTTATTCTAGAAATGAAGGGAAATCTATTGTGGATTGTTTCCCTTTTTTTGTTCGCTTCTCTTCATTTTCTTCTAAACAAAAAAAAATCTGTATGCAAGAGCTGGAACACAACAACAAAGGTAAATTGAAATGTCTTTTTTTATTCATGTGAAGAGTTTGTTGGTGCAAGGAACCGCTATATGGGGATATTGCAACACAAATTAAGGTTGACAGTACAAGCCGTCCCTGGCATTCATGCAAGGTTTTGTGAGGCTTTTCTGTTATATACAGTACATTGTGAAAGTATTCAGATCCCTTTACTTTTTCCACATTTTGTTAGGTTAGAGACTTATTCTACAATTGATTACATTGTTTTTTTCTCCCATCAATCTACATACAATAATGACAAAGCAAAAACAAGTTTAGACATTTTTTGAAATGTATGAAAAAAACCTGAAATATAACATTTACATAAGTATTCAAACCCTTTAATTAATACTTTGTTGAAACACCTTCGGCAGCAATTACAGCCCTGAGTCTTCTTGGGTATGACACAACAAGTATGTCACACCATTATTTGGGGAGGTTCTCCCATTCTTCTCTGCAGATCCTCTCAAGCACTGTCAGGTTGGATGGGTAGCGTTGCCACACAGCTATTTTCAGGTCTCTCCAGAGATGTTAGATTGGGTTCAAGTCCGGGCTCAGGTTGGGCCACTCAAGGAGATCCAGAGACTTGTCCCGAAGCCACGACTGCATTGTCTTGGCTGTGTGCTTAGGGTCGTTTTCCTGTTGGAACGTGAACGTTAGCCACAGTCTGAGGTCCTGAGAGCTCCAGAGCAGGATCTCTCTGTACTTTGCTGAGTTCATATTTTCCTCGATCCTGACTGGTCTCCCAGTCCCTGCCGCTGAAAAACACTCCCACAGCATGATGCTGCCATCACCATACTTCACCGTAGGGATGTTGCCTGTTTTTTTCCAGACGTGACGCTTAGCATTCAGGCCAATAGTCTTTAGGTACCTTTTGGCAAACTCTAAGAGAGCTGTCATGTGTATTTTACTAGGGAGTGGTTTCTATCTGGCCAGTCTAACATAAAGGCCTGATTGGTGGAGTGCTGCAGAGATGTTTGTTCTTCTGAAAGGTTCTCCCATCTCAACAGAGGAACTCTAGAGCTCAGTCAGAGAAGGACCAAGGCCCTTCTCCCCCGATTGATCAGTTTGGCCGGGCGACCAGCTCTACGAAAGTCTTAGTGGTTCCAAAATTCTTCCATTTAATGGAGGCCACTGTGTTCTTGGGGACCTTTAATGCTGCAGACATGTTTTGGTACCCTTCCCTAGATCTAAGCCTAGACATAATCCTCTGACATGCACTGTCAACTGTGGGACCTTATATAGACAGGTGTGTGCCTTTCCAAATCATGTCCAATCAATTAAATGTACCACAGGTGGACTCCAATCAAGTTGTAGAAATATCTCAAAGATTATCAATGGAAACAGGATGCACCTAAGCTGAATTTTGAGTCTCATAGCAAAGGTTCTAAATACTTATGTAAATAAGGTTGTTATTTTTTATTATACATTTGCAAACATTTCAAAAAAATGGTTTTCGCTTTGTCGTTATGGGGTATTGTGTGTGATTATTATTTAATACATTTTAGAATAAGGCTGTAACATAGCAAAATCTGTAAAAAGTCAAAGAATCTGAATACTTTCCGAAGGCACTGTATATACACTGAGTAAACAAAACATTAAGAACATCTGCTCTTTCCATAACATAGACTAACAAGGTGAATCCTGGTGAAAGCTATGATCCCTTCTTGATGTCACTTGTTAAATCCACTTCAATCTGTGTAGATGAAGGGGAGGAGACTGCTTAAATAATATTTTTACACATATATAACACAATTGATACATGGATTGTAGATGCATACCATTCAGAGGGTGAATGGGCAAGACAAAACATTTAAGTGCCTTTGGTATTTGCTATTTTATTAGGATCCCCATTAGTTGTTTAAAAAGCAGCAGCTACTCTTGCTGGGGTCCACACAAAACATGAAACATCAAATACATAATGCAGAACCTCATTAGACAAGAACAGCTCAACGACAGAAGTACATACATTTAAACTACATCAGAACTACATACAGTAATTAAAAAGGCACACGTAGCCTACATAGCAATGCATACACACAAACTATCTAGGCCAAATAGGGGAGAGGCGCTGTGCCACAATATTTTGCTTTTGAACGGCGTATGTTAGTAGCTACCATGAGCACCGGTTTGTGTCAAGAACTGCAACACTGCTGTGTTTTTCATACCCATCCATATGGTTGGTAAGATGGCACCGACAGAGATGGTCGCCTCGCTTTAGGCCCTTAGAAAACTATGCAGTTATTTATTATTGCTTACATTGTTAGCCCAGAAAATCAAGTATTATTATTACATCCAGCCGGGAAGAACTATTGGATATAAAAGTGATGTCAACTTACCATCATTACGACCAGGAATACGTATTTTCTGAAGCAGATCCTTTGTTTGGACCTCCAACCTGGACATGCGATCTTATCCCAGAGGCCGACTAAAAACAATGCGGTCGCCGCAGGAGAAACAGACAGAGCGGCCTACTGGTCAGACTCAGAAGGCGAGCACACCGTCCATCGCTTCCGAGCATATTACTCGCCAATGTCCAATCTATAGATAACAATGTGGATGAAATTAGGGAACGAGTTGCCTTCCAGAGAGAAATTAGAGATTGTAACATTCTCTGTTTCACGGAACCATGGCTCACTCGGGATATGTTGTCAGAGTCTGTACAGCCACCTGGTTTCTTCACACATCGCGCCGACAGAAACAAATCTCTCTGGTAAGAAGAAGGGTGTTGGGTGTATGCCTTATGATTAACGACTCATGGTGTAATCACAACAACATACAGGAACTCAAGTCATTTTGTTTACTCAACCTAGAATTCCTTACAATCAAATGCCGACTGCATTATCTTCCAAGAGAATTTACTTCAATTATAGTCACAGCCGTGTGTATCCCCCACAAGCAGATCTCTCGTCGGACCTGAAAGAACTTCACTGGACTCTATGTAAACTGGAAACTATACATTCTGAGGCTGCATTTATTGTAGCTGGGGATTTTAAAAAGGTAACCTAGGACCATACTTCCTAAATTCTATCAGCATAAAGAATGTGCAACAAGATCTAGTAGCTTCCTGGATCATTGCTACTCGAACTTCCGCAATGCATACAAAGCCCTCCTCCGCCCTGCCTTCGGCAAATCTGAACATGACCCCATGTTATTGCTCCCAGCCTATAGACAGAAACTAAAACAGAAAACACCTGTGCTCAGGTCAATACAACGCTGGTCTGACCAATCGAATTCCACGCTTCAAGATTGCTTCGATTACGTGGACTTATGTTCCGGATGTATTTTTTTTATTTCACCTTTATTTAACCAGGTAGGCTAGTTGAGAACAAGTTCTCATTTGCAACTGCAACCTGGCCTAGATAAAGCATAGCAGTGTGAGCAGACAACAGAGTTACACATGGAGTAAACAATTAGCAAGTCAATAACACAGTAGGGAAAAAAGGGGAGTCTATATACATTGTGTGCAAAAGGCATGAGGTAGGTGAAGAATTACAATTTTGCAGATTAACACTGGAGTGATAAATGATCAGATGGTCATGTACAGGTAGAGATATTGGTGTGCAAAAGAGCATAAAAGTAAATAAATAAAAACCTTATGGGGATGAGGTAGGTAAAAATGGGTGGGCTATTTGCCGATAGACTATGTACAGCTGCAGCAATCGGTTAGCTGCTCAGATAGCAGATGTTTGAAGTTGGTGAGGGAGATAAAAGTCTCCAACTTCAGTGATTTTTGCAATTCGTTCCAGTCACAGGCAGCAGAGAACTGGAACGAAAGGCGGCCAAATGAGGTGTTGGCTTTAGGGATGATCAGTGAGATACACCTGCTGGAGCGCGTGCTACGGATGGGTGTTGCCATCGTGACCAATGAACTGAGATAAGGCGGAGCTTTACCTAGCATGGACTTGTAGATGACCTGGAGCCAGTGGGTCTGGCGATGAATATGTAGCGAGGGCCAGCCGACTAGAGCGTACAAGTCGCAGTGGTGGGTGGTATAAGGTGCTTTAGTGACAAAACGGATGGCACTGTGATAAACTGCATCCAGTTTGCTGAGTAGAGTGTTGGAAGCAATTTTGTAGATGACATCGCCGAAGTCGAGGATCGGTAGGATAATCAGTTTTACTAGGGTAAGTTTGGCGGCGTGAGTGAAGGAGGCTTTGTTGCGGAATAGAAAGCCGACTCTTGATTTGATTTTCGATTGGAGATGTTTGATATGAGTCTGGAAGGAGAGTTTACAGTCTAGCCAGACACCTAGGTACTTATAGATGTCCACATATTCAAGGTTGGAACCATCCAGGGTGGTGATGCTGGTCAGGCGTGCGGGTGCAGGCAGCGAACAGTTGAAAAGCATGCATTTGGTTTTACTAGCGTTTAAGAGCAGTTGGAGGCCACGGAAGGAGTGTTGTATGGCATTGAAGCTTGTTTGGAGGTTAGATAGCACAGTGTCCAAGGGCGGGCCGGAAGTATATAGAATGGTGTCGTCTGCGTAGAGGTGGATCAGGGAATCGCCCGCAGCAAGAGCAACATCATTGATATATACAGAAAAAAGAGTAGGCCCGAAGATTGAACCCTGTGGCACCCCCATAGAGACTTCCAGAGGACCGGACAGCATGCCCTCTGATTTGACACACTGAACTCTGTCTGCAAAGTAGTTGGTGAACCAGGCAAGGCAGTCATCCGAAAAACCGAGGCTACTGAGTCTGCCGATAAGAATATGGTGATTGACCGAGTCGAAAGCCTTGGCAAGGTCGATGAAGACGGCTGCACAGTACTGTCTTTTATCGATGGCGGTTATGATATCGTTTAGGACCTTGAGCGTGGCTGAGGTGCACCCGTGACCGGCTCGGAAACCAGATTGCACAGCAGAGAAGGTATGGTGGGATTCGAGATGGTCAGTGACCTGTTTGTTGACTTGGCTTTCGAAGACCTTAGATAGGCAGGGCAGGATGGATATAGGTCTGTAACAGTTTGGGTCCAGAGTGTCTCCCCCTTTGAAGAGGGGGATGACTGCGGCAGCTTTCCAGTCCTTGGGGATCTCAGACAATATGAAAGAGAGGTTGAACAGGCTGGTAATAGGGGTTGCGACAATGGCGGCGGATAGTTTCAGAAGTAGAGGGTCCAGATTGTCAAGCCCAGCTGATTTGTACAGGTCCAGGTTTTGCAGCTCTTTCAGAACATCTGCTATCTGGATTTGGGTAAAGGAGAACCTGGAGAGGCTTGGGTGAGTAGCTGCGGGGGGGGGGGGCAGAGCTGATAGCCTCAGACAATAAGATTAAACCCACAAAGATCTCTGTCACGGCACAACCCCAGGGGGGGGCACCAACCCAGACAGGAAGATCACATCAGTGACTCATTCCACCCAAGTGATGCACCCCTCCTAGGGACGGCATGAAGAGCACCAGTAAGCCAGCGACTCAGCCCTGTAATAGGGTTAGAGGCAGAGAATCCTAGTGGAGAGAAGGGAACCGGCCAGGCAGACACAGCAAGGGTGGTTCGTTGTTCCAGTGCCTTTCCGTTTACACTCCTGGGCCAGACTACACTCAATCATATGACCTACTGAAGAGATGAGTCTTCAGTAAAGACTTAAAGGTTGAGACCGAATCTGCGTCTCTCACATGGGAAGGCAGACCACTCCATAAAAATGGAGTTCTATAGAAGAAAGCCCTTCCTCCAGCTGTTTGCTTAGAAATTCTAGGGACAATAAGGAGGGCTGTGTCTTGTGACCGTAGTGTACCTGTAGGTATCAGTGGGGCAAAAACATATTTAGTCAGCCACCAATTGGGCATGTTCTCCCACTTAAAAAGATGAGTGAGGCCTGTAATTTTCATTCATAGGTACACTTCAACTATGACAGATAAAAATTTCCAGAAAATCACATTGTAGGATTTTTAATGAATTTATTTGCAAATTATGGGGGAAAATAAGTATTTGGTCACCTACAAACAAGCAAGATTTCTGGCTCTCATAGACCTGTAACTTCTTCTTTAACCTCTTACGTCGACCTGACACGCATGCGTCCCATCTAGCCATCTGGAAATGCAAATGCACAACGCTAAATGGTAATAGCACTCGTTAAAACTCAAACGTTCATTAAAACACACATGCAGGGTACTGAATTAAAGCTCCACTCATTGTGAATCCAGCCAACAAGTCAGATTTTTAAAATGCGTTTCGGCGAAAGCATGAGAAGCTATTATCTGATAGCATGCAACACCCCGAAATACCCGAAGGGGACGTAAACAAAATAATTAGCATAGCCGGCGCTACACATAATGTAGAAATAAAATATAAAACATTCATTACCTTTGACGATCTTCTTTGTTGGCACTCCTAGATGTCCCATAAACATCACTATTGGGTCTTTTTATTCGATTAAATCGGTCCATATATACCCTAAATATCGATCTATGAAGAGTGTGTGATCCAGGAAAAAAGACCGTTTTAAAACGCAGCGTCAATTTTCTTAAATAAAAAAAGTTGATGATAAACTTTCACAAAACACTTAGAAATACTTTTGTAATCCAACTTTAGGTATTAGTAAACGTTAATAATCTATCAAATTGATCATGGGGCGATGTGTATTCAATAGCTCCACGTCTTGAAATCATGTTCGGAAATTTCTCATCCAAAACATCCTGTCGGAGACCGGAAGGAATGGGCTCTCTCTCACTCGTTTGACCAAGAAACAAAGGCCAGGCAATTGACAAGACTGGCGACATCCTGTGGAAGCTGTAGGACTTGCATCTCAGCCCCATGTAATTTGGTTTCCCATAAACAATACATGCAAGTGGCGCATTGATACCTTTTCCAGTTTTCAGTGATCAGTTTTTCTTGCGCTTTTCGATGCAACACAGGCTCTGTTATTGTCACAGCCGTGATTTAACCAGTTTTAGAAACGAAAGAGTGGTTTCTATCCACACATACTAATCATATGCATATACTATATTCCTGGCATGAGTAGCAGGACGCTGAAATGTTGCGCGATTTTTAACAGAATGTTCAAAAAAGTAGGGGGTAGGATTAACAGGTTAAGAGGCTCTTCTGTCCTCCACTCGTTACCTGTATTAATGGCACCTGTTTGAACTTGTTATCAGTATAAAAGACACCTGTCCACAACTTCAAACAGTCACACTCCAAACTCCACTATGGCCAAGACCAAAGAGCTGTCAAAGGACACCAGAAACAAAATTGTAGACCTGCACCAGGCTGGAAAGACTGAATCTGCAATAGGTAAGCAGCTTGGTTTGAAGAAATCAACTGTGAGAGCAATTATTAGGAAATGGAAGACATACAAGACCACTGATAATCTCCCTCGATCTGGGGCTCCACGCAAGATCTCACCCAGTGGGGTCAAAATTATCACAAGAACGGTGAGCAAAAATCCCAGAACCACACGGGGAGACCTAGTGAATGACCTGCAGAGAGCTGGGACCAAAGTAACAAAGCCTACCATCAGTAACACACTACGCTGCTAGGGACTCAAATCCTGCAGTGCCAGACGTGTCCCCTTGCTTAAGCCAGTACATGTCCAGGCCCATCTGAAGTTTGCTAGAGAGCATTTGGATGATCCAGAAGAAGATTGGGAGAATGCCATATGGTCAGATGAAACCAAAATATAACTTTTTGGTAAAAACTCAACTCGTCGTGTTTGGAGGACAAAGAATGCTGAGTTGCATCCAAAGAACACCATACCTACTGTGAAGCATGGGGGTGGAAAAATCATGCTTTGGGGCTGTTTTTCTGCAAAGGGACCAGGACGACTGATCCGTGTAAAGGAAAGAATGAATGGCGCCATGTATCGTGAGATATTGAGAGAAAACCTCCTTCCATCAGCAAGGGCATTGAAGATGAAACGTGGCTGGGTCTTTCAGCATGACAATGATCCCAAACACACCATCCGGGCAACGAAGGAGTGGCTTCGTAAGAAGCATTTCAAGGTCCTGGAGTGGACTAGCCAGTCTCCAGATCTCAACCCCATAGAAAATCTTTGGAGGGAGTTGGAAGTCCGTGTTGCCCAGCAACAGCCCCAAAACATCACTGCTCTGGAGGAGATCTGCATGGAGGAATGGGCAAAAATACCAGCAACAGTGTGTGAAAACCTTGTGAAGACTTACAGAAAACGTTTGACCTCTGTCATTGCCAACAAAGGGAATATAACAAAGTATTGAGATAAACTTTAGTTATTGACCAAATACTTATTTTCCACCATAATTTGCAAATAAATTCATTAAAAATCGTACAATGTGATTTTCTGGATTTTTTTTCTAATTTTGTCTGTCATAGTTGAAGTGTACCTATGATGAAAATTACAAGCCTCTCTCTTATTTTTAAGTGGGAGAACTTGCACAATTGGTGGCTGACTAAATACCTTTTTTGCCCCTCTGTATGTACGGAAGGACCAAATCGGAAAGATGGGTAGGAGCACGCCCATGTAATGCTTTGTAGGTTAAGCAGTAAAACCTTGAAATCAGCCCTTGCTTTAAATTTTTATGGCTGCAGGGGCAGTATTGAGTAGCTTGGATGAAAGGTGCCCATATCAAACAGCCTGCTCCTCAGTCAAAGTTGCTAATATTTGTATATTATTATTAGGATAGAAAACACTCTGAAGTTTCTAAAATTGTTTTGAATTATGTCTGTGAGTATAACAGAAATCATATAGCAGGCAAAAACCTGAGAAATTTCACTTCCTGTTTTTTTCTGGAGGTGGCATTTTCAACCAAGGTCTCATTGAAATTACAGCGAGATATGGATTCGTTTTCCTACACCTTACTACACCTTACTTTACTTCCTACACCTTCCACTAGATGTCAGCAGTCGATAGAACTTTGTCTGATGACTCTAATGCTTTCACCAGGTGCATTCACAGATGAAGGACCTGCGTTCCATCTCTCATCTGAAGTCATTCTAATTCTCCGTTTGGAACGTTATAATCAGCATAAAAATTGCGCAACCAGGGCTGGAAAAACCTTGGATCACTGCTATTCTAACTTCCGCAACGCATATAAGGCCCTGCCCCACCCTCCTTCGGAAAAGCTGAACACGATTCCATTTTGTTGATCCCTGCCTACAGACAGAAACTAAAACAAGAAGCTCCCGCGCTGAGGTCTGTTCAACGCTGGTGCGACCAATCTGATTCCACACTCCAAGACTGCTTCCATCACGTGGACTGGGATATGTTTCGTATTGCGTCAGACAACAACATTGACGAATACGCTGATTCTGTGAGCGAGTTCATTAGAACGTGCGTTGAAAATGTAGTTCTCATAGCAACGATTAAAACATTCCCAAACCAGAAACCGTGGATTGATGGCAGCATTTGCGTGAAACTGAAAGCCGGAACCACTGCTTTTAATCAGGGCAAGGTGACCGGAAACATGACCGAATACAAACAGTGTAACTATTCCCTCCGCAAGGCAATCAAACAAGCTAAGCGTCAGTATAGAGACTAAGTAGAATCTCAATTAAACGGCTCAAACACAAGAGGTATGTGGCAGGGTCTACAGTCAATCACGGATTACAAAAAGAAAACCAGCCCCATCACGGACCAGGATGTCTTGCTCCCAGGCAGACTAAATAACTTTTTGCCCACTTTGAGGACAATACAGTGCCACTGACACGGCCCGCAACTAAAACATGCAGACTCTCCTTCACTGCAGCCGGCGTGAGGAAAACATTTAAACGTGTCAACCCTCGCAAGGCTGCAGGCCCAGACGGCATCCACAGCCGCGAACTCAGAGCATGCGCAGACCAGCTGGCTGGTGTGTTTACGGACATATTCAATCAATCCCTATCCCAGTCTGTTGTTCCCACATGCTTCAAGAGGGCCACCATTGTTCCTGTTCCCAAGAAAGCTAAGGTAACTGAGCTAAACGACTACCACCCCGTAGCACTCACTTCCATCATCATGAAGTGCTTTGAGAGACTAGTCAAGGACAATATCACCTCCACCCTACCTGACACCCTAGACCCACTCCAATTTGCTTACCGCCCAAATAGGTCCACAGACGATGCAATCTCAACCACACTGCCCTAACCCATCTGGACAAGAGGAATACCTATGTGACAATGCTGTTCATCGACTACAGCTCGGCATTTAACTTCTTCGAGATGGGGGCGCTCTTTTAATTTTTGGATAAAAAATGTTCCCGTTTTAAACAAGATATTTTGAAAAGATGCTCGACTATGCATGCAATTGACAGCTTTGGAAAGGAAAAATTCTGACGTTTCCAAAACTGCAAAGATATGATCTGTGAGTGCCCCAGAACTAATGCTACAGGCGAAACCAAGATGCAATTTGAATTTCAGCATTGTGACGTATTTGTAGGCATATCATTGGAAGATTGACCATAAGAGACTACATTTACCAGGTGTCCGCCCGGTGTCCTCCGTCAAAATTATTGCGTAATCTCCAGCTCCATGCGTGTTTCCATTTTCTTCAGAGGAGAAAGTTAACTGCCACAAATTATTTATCGTCGATAGATATGCAAAAAACACATTGAGGATTGATTCTAAACAACGTTTGCCATGTTTCTGTCGATATTATGGAGTTAATTTGGAAAAACGTTCGCGTTGTAATGACTTAATTTTCGGGGTTTTTCTTACCCAAACGTGATGAACAAAACTGAGCGATTTGTCCTACACAAATAATATTTTTGGAAAAACTGAACATTTGCTATCTAACTGAGAGTCTCCTCATTGAAAACATCCGAAGTTCTTCAAAGGTAAATTATTTTATTTTAATGATTTTCTTGTTTTTGTGAAAATGTTGCATGCTGAATGCTAGGCTTAATGCTATGCTAGCTATCAATACTCTTACACAAATGCTTGTTTAGCTATGGTTCAAAAGCACATTTTGAAAATCTGAGATGACAGTGTTGTTAACAAAAGGCTAAGCTTGAGAGCTAATATATTTATTTAATTTCATTTGCGATTTTCATGAATAGTTAATGTTGCATTATGCTAATGCCTTGAGGCTATAAATAGGATCCCGGATTGCTCGTTGCAAGAGGTTAACACCATAATGCCCTCCAAGCTCACCATCAAGCTCGAGACCCTGGGTCTCGACCCCGCCCTGTGCAACTGGGTACTGGACTTCCTGACGGGCCGCCCCCAGGTGGTAAGGGTAGGCAACAACATTTCCACCCCGCTGATCCTCAACACTGGGGCCCCACAAGGGTGCGTTCTGAGCCCTCTCCTGTACTCCCTGTTCACCCACGACTGCGTGGCCATGCACGCCTCCGACTCAATCATCAAGTTTGCGGACGACACAACAGGGGTAGGCTTGATTACCAACAACGACGAGACGGCCTAAAGGGAGGAGGTGAGGGCCCTCGGAGTGTGGTGTTAGGAAAATAACCTCACACTCAACGTCAACAAAACCAAGGAGATGATTGTGGATTTCAGGAAACAGCAGAGGGAACACCCCCCTATCCACATTGATGGAACGGTGGTGGAGAGGGTAGTAAGTTTTAAGTTCCTCGGCGTACACATCACAGACAAACTGAATTGGTCCACCCACACAGACAGCATCGTGAAGAAGGCGCAGCAGCGCCTCTTCAACCTCAGGATGCTGAAGAAATTTGGCTTGTCACCAAAAGCACAATCGAGAGCATCCTGTCGGGCTGTATCACTGCCTGGTATGGCAACTGCTCCGCCCACAACCGTAAGACTCTCCAGAGGGTAGTGAGGACTGCACAACGCATCACAGGGGGCAAACTACCTGCCCTCCAGGAAACCTACACCAAAAGATGTCACAGGAAGGCCATAAAGATCATCAAGGACAACAACCACCCGAGCCACTGCCTGTTCACCCCGTTATCATCCAGAAGGTGAGGTCAGTACAGGTGCATCAAAGCTGGGACCGAGAGACTGAAAAACAGCTTCTATCTCAAGGCCATCAGACTGTTAAACATCCACCACTAACATTGAGTGGCTGCCAACACACTGACTCAACTCCAGCCACTTTAATAATGGGAATTGATGGGAAATGATGTAAAATATATCACTAGCCACTTTAAACAATGCTACCTAATATAATGTTTACATACCCTACATTATTCACCTCATATGTATATGTATATACTGTACTCTATATAATCTACTGCATCTTTATGAAATACATAAATCACTAGCCACTTTAACTATGCCACTTTGTTTACATACTCATCTCATATGTATATACTGCACTCAATACCATCTACTGTATCTTGCCTATGCCGCTCTGTACCATCACTCATTCATATATCTTTATGTACATATTCTTTATCCCCTTACACTTGTGTCTATAAGGTAGTAGTTTTGTAATTGTTAGCTAGATTACTTGTTGGTTATTACTGCATTGTCGGAACTAGAAGCACAAGCATTTCGCTACACTCGCATTAACATTTGCTAACCATGTATGTGACAAATACAATTTGATTTGATTTGAATTTATTTTATTTATTAAATATATATCTAAACAACATTCTAAAGGTTGATTCAGTACATCGTTTGACATGTTTCTACTTACTGTTATGGAACTTTTGGACATTTCGTCACGTTATAGTGACTTTGGAATTGTTTACCAAACGCGCTAACCAAAGTAGCTAATTGGACATAAATAACAGACATTTTCGAACAAATCAAGCATTTATTGTGGACCTGGGATCTCTAGGACTGCATTCTGATGAAGTTCATCAAAGGTAAGGAAACATTTATCATGTATTTTCTGGTTTCTGTTAACTCCAACATTGAGGTTAATTTGGCTACTGTTCTGAGTTCCGTCTCAGATTATTGCATGGGTTGCTTTTTCCATAAACTTTTTTGAAATCTGACAGCGGGTGAATTAAGGAGAGGTATATCTATAATTCCACGTGTATAACTTGTATTACCATCTGCATTTATGATAAGTATTTCTGTTGAAACGATATGGCTATGCAAAATCACTTGATGTTTTTGGAACTAGTGAATCTAACGCACCTATGTAGACTCTGATTTTTTAATATAAATATGAACTTTATCAAACAAAACATGCATGTATTGTGTAACATGATGTCCTATGAGTGTCATCTGATGAAGATAATTCAAGGTTAGTGATTAATTTTATCTTTATTTCTGGTTATTGTGAATACTATATTTTGCTGGAAAATGGCTGTGCTTATTGTGGTTTGGTGGAAACCTAACAATCGTTTGTGGTGCTTTCGCTGAAAAGCCGATTTGAAATCGGACACTTTGGTGGTATTAACAACAAGAATAGCTTTAAAATGATATGAGACACATGTATGTTTTAGGAATTGTAATTATGAGATTTTGTATAGTTTGAATTTGGCGCCCTCTATTTTCAATGGTCGTTGTCATATCGATCCCGATATCGGGATTGCAGCCATAACAGGAAGCCAGTGTAGGAAGGCTAGCACTGGAGTAATATGCTAAAAATGTTGGATCTAGTCAGGATTCTAGCAGCCGTGTTTAGCACTAACTGAAGTTTATTTAGTGCTTTATCCGGTTAGCCAGAAAGTAGAGCATTGCAGTAGTCTAACCTAGAAGTAGCAAAAGCATGGATTCATTTTTCTGCATAATTTTTGGGCAGAACATTTCTGATTTTTGTCCTTGAAAAGTCTTGATATGTTTGTCAAAAGAGTGATCAGGGTCCAGAGTAACGCCGAGGTCCTTCACAGTTTTATTTGAGACGACTGTACAGCCCAGCCATCATGATTAATTGTCAGATTCAACAGAAGATCTATTTGTTTCTTGGGACCTAGAACGAGCAGCTCAGTTTTGTCCGAGTTTAAAAGTAGAAAGTTTGCAGCCATCCACTTCCTTATGTCTGAAACACGGGCTTCTAGCAAGGGCAATCTTGGGGCTTCACCATGTTTCATTGAAATGTACAGCTGTGTGTCATCTGCATAGCAGTAAAAGTTAACATTATGTTTTCGAATGACATCACCTGGAGTTAAAATATATAGTGAAAACAATAGTGGCCCTAAAACGGATCCTTGAGGAACACCAACATTTAGAGTTGATTTGTCAGAGGACAAACCATTCACAGAGACAAACTGATTTCTTTCCGACAGATAAGATCTAAACCAGGCCAGAACTTGTCCGTGTAGACCAATTTGGATTTCCAATCTCTCCAAAAGAATGTGGTGATCGATGGTATCAAAAGCAGCACTAAGGTTTTGGAGCACAAGGACAGATACAGAGCCTCGGTCTGATGCTATTAAAAGGTCATTTACCACCTTCACAAGTGCAGTCTCAGTGCTATGATGGGGTCTAAAACCAGACTGAAGCATTTCATATACATTGTTTGTCTTCAAGAAGGCAGTGAGTTGCTGTGGAACAACTTTTTCTCAAATTTTTGAGAGGAATGTAAGATTTGACAGTTTCTGGGTCAAGGTTTGGCTTTTTCAAGAGAGGCTTTATTACTGCCCCTTTTAGTGAGTTTGGTACACATCCGGTGGATAGAGAGCCGTTTATTATGTTCAACATAGGAGGGCCAAGCACAGGAAGCAGCTCTTTCAGTAGTTGGAACAGGGTCCCGTGTGCATCTTGAAGGTTTAGAGGCCATGATTATTTTCGTCATTGTGTCAAGAGATATAGTACTAAAACACTTGAGTGTCTCCCTTGATCCTAGGTCCTGGCAGAGTTGTGCAGACTCAGTACAACTGAGCTTTGGAGGAATACGCAGATTTAAAGAGGAGTCCGTAATTTGCTTTCTAATGATCATGAAGTGAAAGCTATCCTCTCTTGGGGAATGCTGCTTTTTAGATAGCTTTGCGACAGTACCAAAAATATATTGTTCTTATTTTCCTCAATTAAGTTGGAAAAATAAGATGATCGAGCAGCAGTGAGGGCTCTTTGATACTGCATGGTACTGTCTTTCCAAGCTAGTCAGAAGACTTCCAGTTTGGTGTGGTGCCATTTCCGTTCCAATTGTCTGGAAGCTTGCTTCAGAGCTCGGGTATTTTCTGTATACCTGGGAGCTAGTTTCTTATGACAAATAATAATAATAATAATAATATATGCCATTTAGCAGACGCTTTTATCCAAAGCGAATGTTTTTAGGTTTTTGGGGTGCAACTGCATCTAGGGTATTGCGCAAGGTTAAATTGAGTTCCTCAGTTAGGTGGTTAACTGATTTTTGTCCTCTGACGTCCTTGGATAGGCAGAGGGAGTCTGGAAGGGCATCTAGGAATCATTGGGTTGTCTGAGAATATATAGCACGACTTTTGATGCTCCTTGGTTGGGGTCTGAGCAGATTATTTGTTGTGATTGCAAACATAATAAAATGGTGGTCCGATAGTCCAGGATTATGAGGAAAAACATTAAGATCCACAACATTTTTTCCATGTGACAATACTAGGTCCAGAGTATGACTGTGACAGTGAGTAGGTCAAGAGACATGTTGGACAAAACCCACTGAGTCGATGATGGCTCCAAAAGCCTTTTGGAGTGGGTCTGTGGACAAGTCCATGTGAATATTAAAATCATCAAAAATTATATTATTATCTGCCATGACTACAAGGTCCGATAGGAATTCAGGGAACTCAATGAGGAACGCTGTATATGGCCCAGGAGGCCTGTAAACAGTAGCTATAACAAGTGATTGAGTAGGCTGCATAGATTTCATGACTAGAATCTCAAAAGACGAACACTTAATTTTGTTTTTTGTAAATAGACATTTGCTATCGTAAATGTTAGTAACACCTCCGCATTTGCGGGATGCACGGGGGATATGGTCACTAGTGTAACCAGGAGCTGGGGCCTCATTTAACACAGTAAATTCATTAGGCTTAAGCCATGTTTCAGTCAGGCCAATCACATCAAGATTATGATAAGTGATTAGTTCATTGACTATAACTGCCTTTGAAGTGAGGGATTTAACATTAAGTAGCCCTATTTTGAGATGTGAGGTATCACGATGTCTTTCAATAATGGCAGGAATGGAGGAGGTCTTTATTCTAGTGAGATTGCTAAGGCGAACACCGCCATGTTTAGTTTTGCCCAACCTAGGTCGAGGCACAGACACGGTCTCAATGGGTATAGCTGAGCTGACTACACTGACTGTGCTAGTGGCAGATTCCACTAAGCTGGCAGGTTGGCGAACAGCCTGCTGCCTGGCCTGCACACTATTTCATTGTGGAGCTAGAGGAGTTAGAGCCCTGTCTATGTTGGTAGATAAGATGAGAGCATCCCTCCAGTTAGGATGGAGTCCGTCACTCCTCAACAGGCCAGGATTGGTCCTGTTTGTGGGTGTGTCCCAGAAAGAGGGCCAATTATCTACTAATTCTATCTTTTGGGAGGGGCAGAAAACAATTTTCAACCAGCGATTGAGTTGTGAGACTCTGCTGGGGCAGAGACAATTACTCGATGCCGACACATCTTTCTAGCTGATTTACAGGCTGAAGCTATGTTGCGCTTGGTGACCTCTGACTGTTTCATCCTAACATCGTTGGTGCCGACGTGGATAACAATATCTCTGCACTTGACAGTTTTAGCGTTAGCCAGCACCATCTTCAGATTAGCCTTAACATTGGTAGCCCTGCCCTCTGGTAAGCAGTGTATGATCGCTGGATGATTTGTTTTAAGTCTAATACTGTGGGTAATGGAGTCGCCAATGACTAGGGTTTTCAATTTGTCAGAGCTAATGGTGAGAAGCTTTGACGTCTCAGACCCCATAACGGGAGGACCAGAGAAGGCTCAGCCTCAGACTTCAACTCACTGCTTAACTTCTTTTGGCTGCAATCCCGTTAACTGGAGCGATATGACAACAGCCAGTGAAAGTGCTGGGCGCCAATTTCAAAACATCAAAAATTGCAATTAAAATTCCTCAAACATACATATATCTCATACCATTTTAAAGCTAATATCGTTGTTAATCCCACCACTACAGCAAAAGCACCACAAACGATTATGTTAGGTCACCACATAGCCACAGAAAAACACAGCAATTTTTACAGCAAAAGATTTTCCAGCCAGAGTCACAAAAACCACAAATAGAGATAAAATGAATCACTAACCTTTTATCATCTTCATCAGATGACACTCATAGGACTGTATGTTTTGTTTGATAAAGTTAATATTTATCAAAATATGAGCTTACATTGGTGTGTTACATTCACTCGTTCCAAAAACATCCAGTGATTTTGCATAGCCACATCATTAAACAGAAATACATAAATGTAGATGATAATACAAGTTATACACATGGAATTATAGATATACCTCTCCTTAATGCAACCGCTGTGCCAGATTGGAAATGAAACCCATGCAATAATCTGAGTCGGCGCTCAGAAGTAAAAAATCACAATAGCTGCAACGATGCCGTCAACATAAACAAGAAATTACACGATAAACATTCCCCTACCTTTGATGATCTACATCAGAAAGCGCTCCAGGAATCCCTGGTCCACAATAAATGTTTGTTTTGTTCGATATAATCCGTTATTTATGTCCAAATACCTTTTGTTAGCGCGTTTGGTATACATATCCAAACGCTCATTCTGGTCAGCATTACATCGGACAAAACATTCAAAAGGTTATATTACAGGTCGAAGAAACATTTCAAACTAAGTACAGAATCAATCATTAGGATGTTCTTAACATATAGCTTCAATAAAGTTCTAACCGGAGTATTCCTCCGTGTCTTCATGAGCAATAGAATGCAAGTGGGTACCATGAGGAATAAGTGTGATCAGAAAATGTCTGGCTGCCAGTCACCTGATAGATTCTGCTCTCATTCAGTCCCACAACAACATAGAAGTCTCATTCAAATTTCTATTGATGATTTCTATTGACATCTAGTGGAACACATAGGCATTGCAACATAATTAATAATAATAATTAATACAAAGCTAAGATTTCTCACTTCCTGTTTTGATTTCTCCTCAGGATTTTGCCTGCCATATCACAGACATCATTCAAAAAGTTTTAGAAACTTTAGAGTGTTTTCTATCCAATACTAATAATACTAACTGACATGGCCCGCTACCAAAGCCTGTGGGCTCTCCTTCTCCGTGGCCAATATGAATAAAATATTGAAACGTGTTAACCCTCGCAAGGCTGCCAGCCCAGACGGCATCCCTAGCCGCTTCCTCAGCTGGCTGGTGTGTTTACAGACATATTCAACCAATTCCTATCTGTTACGTTCCCCAGTTTCTGTGTTGAAGTTTGTGTATTTGAGTGTGTTTCAGGAGATGGCTTCCTGAAATCCCCCAGCAGCTAATTGGTCGACTCCATGATTAATTGTAGAGCTGACCCCGCCCCCTCATCAGGACGCAGCTGTCTCCAAATTCCAATGCCTTCTGAAGCTATAAAAGCCAGTGTTCTGTTGTTCAGGGGAGAGATTGATTGTGATATAGATCATTCCTGAGAGAGGAGGTTGATGGCTGAGGGGTATAGCATGTTGGTCGTTGGTATGTACTATGTTAGTTGTTGTTGGTAGCAGCTTTGGTATGTTCTGTGTTTGTTGCTTTGTCAGACCTTCTTTAACTTCGTATGGTAAACAAAGAGGGTAGCATATTTCAACCTTGCAGGCGCTACACAAAACGCATAAATAAATATAAAACATGCCTTACATTTGACGAGCTTCTTTTGTTGGCACTCCAATATGTCCCATAAACATCACAATTGGTCCTTTTGTTCGATTAATTCCGTCCATATACATCCAAAATGCCAAGTTATTTGTAGCGTTTGATCCAGAAAAAAACAGCTTCCAAATTGCGCAACGTAACTACAGAATATTTCAAAAGTTGCCTGTAAACTTTGCCAAAACATTTCAAACTACTTTTGTAATACAACTTTAGGTATTTTTAAACGTTAATAATTGATCAAATTGAAGACGGGTGTATCTGTGTTCAATACAGGAACACAACAAACCAAGCTACTTTTCAAGTCTTGCGCAACTCTCAACAGTGTAACGCAGTTCCTAGATGGCCGTACTTCTTCATTGCACAAATGAATAACCTCAACCAAATTCCGGTGACATCCAGTGGAAGTGGTAGGAACTGAAAACAAGTTCCTAAGAAATATTGTTTTCCAATGAGAACCCACTGAACAGACAGAGACCTCAAAAAAAATCTCAATGGTTGATCCTTGGGGTTTTGCCTGCTACATAAGTTCTGTTATACTCGGGGACATGATTCAAACAGTTTTAGAAACTTCAGTGTTTTTTATCCAAATCTACTAATAATATGCATATCTTATATTCTTGGCATGAGTAGTAGGAAGTTGAAATTGGGCACGCTATTTATCCAAAAGTGAAAATGCTGCCCCCTATACCTTAAATTGGGGCGGCAGGGTATCCTAGTGGTTAGAGTATTGGACTAGTAACCGAAAGGTTGCAAGTTCAAATCCCCGAGCTGACAAGGTACAAAATCTGTCGTTCTGCCCCTGAACAGGCAGTTAACCCACTGTTCCTAGGCCGTCATTGAAAATAAGAATTTGTTCTTAACTGACTTGCCTAGTAAAATAAAGGTAAAATAAAAAAATTAATGGCCTGAGTTAGTTTTTTCCCAGTTTTGTTGTGAAGTGGATTGTTTAATATTCTGTTTCATTTGTTCCCAGGGGGGAAGGGGAAGGCACCTAGGGAGAGCTTAGGCAAGAGGCCGGCGTACAATCGTTAAACCATAGTATATTCACTGTCTATCCACACTAGATAAGACCTGGGCAGATCACCCCCTTGTATTTTGGTTAGCGCACCAGGTGGTGCTAAGTTAGATATGTAGTGGGTAGGCAGGTTAGATAGGAGGGGGGGGGGGGCTTTGACATTTACTTTATTTGCATTGGTTCCGTCCAGCCCCTTTTCCCCATATTACCATGTGACGGAATAAATTCCTTGTAAACGGTACCACTCTCTCTGCATTTGTCATCAGTCCCATACCTCTTTTACTTCACGGGGGGTTGAGTTGTAGCAGGGTGTCGCGTTCCCTCTTCATAGAGGCGTTCGCAACACTATGCCAGTCTGTTGTCCCCACATGCTTCAAGATGGCGACCATTGTTTCAGTTCCCAAGAAAGCTAAGGTAACTGAAAAAAATTACTAACGCCCCATTGCACTCACTTCTGTCATCATGAAGTGCTTTGAAAGACTAGTCAAGGACCATATCACCTCCACCCTACCTGAGACCCACTCCAATTTGCTTACTGCCCCAATAGGTCCATGCAATCGCCATCACACTGCACACCTCATCTGGACAAGAGGAATACCTATATAAGAATGCTGTTCATTTCCTACAGCTCAGCATTTAACACCATAGTACCCTCCAAACTTGTCATTAAGCTTGAGACCCTGGGTCTCGACCCTGCCCTGTGCAACTGGGTCTGGAATTTCTGATGGGCCGCCCCCAGGTGATGAAGGTAGGAAACATCTCCGCCCCACTGATCCTCAACACTGGGACCCCACAAGGGTACATTCTCAGCCATCTCCTGTACTCCCTGTTCACCCATGACTGTGTGGCTATGCATGCTTCCAACTCAATCATCACGTTTGCAGACAACACTACAGTGGTAGGCCTGATCACCAACAAAGACGAGACAGCCTACAGGGAGGAGGTGAGGGCCCTCGGAGTGTGGTGTTATCAAAATAACCTCTCACTCAACGTCAACAAAACAAAGGAGATGATCGTGGACTTCAGAAAACAGCAGAGGTAGCACCCCCTACAGCACCCAATGTCACAGGAAGGCCAAAAAGATCATCAAGGACAAAAGGTCAGTACTGGGGGATCAAATCTGGGACCGAGAGAATGAAAAACAGCGTCTATCTCAAGGCCGTCAGACTGTTAAACAGCCATCACTGGCATAGCGAGGCTAATTGTGTAGTTTAGAGTGTGTAGTCTTAGAGTGATTATCTTAATTTACCGAGGTTAGCTAGCCAGCTATTTGTCGTCCTATTTGTCGTCCTTAACGTAGGAGACTCTGCTAGCTAGCCAACAGCTAGCCAACAGCTAGCCAACAGCTAGCCAACGTCTACCGAATAGACTCAACAACCCGGTCGCATTCACAGGTAGTATCACATTTTCATTTCATTTCATTACAGTACAACGGTTTGATTTGTTTGAACGTAGCTAGCTACATAGCTAGCTATATAGCCGTCTTTGTATCAAAGATAATTGTGTAGTCTAGAGCGATTTTCTAGGTTAGCTAGCCAGCTATTGTCGTTCTTTTATCGCAACGTAACGTAAACAACACTGCTAGCTAGCCAGCTAGCCCCCGAATAGCAGCACTGCAGAAACTATTACACTCAACGGAACGACTTGATTAGTGTAGTGTCAACAACGCAGCCACTGCCAGCTAGCCTACTTCAGCAGCACTGTATCATTTTAATCATTTTAGTCAATAAGATTCTTGCTACGTAAGCTTAACTTCCTGAACATTCGAGACGTGTAGTCCACTTGTCATTCCAATCTCCTTTGCATTAACGTAGCCTCTTCCGTAGCCTGTCAACTATGTGTCTGTCTATCCCTGTTCTCTCCTCTCTGCATAGACCATACAAACGCTCCACACCGCGTGGCCGCGGCCACCCTAATCTGGTGGTCCCAGCGCGCACGACCCACGTGGAGTTCCAGGTCTCCGGTAGCCTCTGGAACTGCCGATCTGCGGCCAACAAGGCAGAGTTCATCTCAGCCTATGCCTCCCTCCAGTCCCTCGACTTCTTGGCACTGACGGAAACATGGATCACCACAGACAACACTGCTACTCCTACTGCTCTCTCTTCGTCCGCCCACGTGTTCTCGCACACCCCGAGAGCTTCTGGTCAGCGGGGTGGTGGCACCGGGATCCTCATCTCTCCCAAGTGGTCATTCTCTCTTTCTCCCCTTACCCATCTGTCTATCGCCTCCTTTGAATTCCATGCTGTCACAGTTACCAGCCCTTTCAAGCTTAACATCCTTATCATTTATCGCCCTCCAGGTTCCCTCTGAGAGTTCATCAATGAGCTTGATGCCTTGATAAGCTCCGTTCCTGAGGACGGCTCACCTCTCACAGTGCTGGGCGACTTTAACCTCCCCACGTCTACCTTTGACTCATTCCTCTCTGCCTCCTTCTTTCCACTCCTCTCCTCTTTTGACCTCACCCTCTCACCTTCCCCCCTACTCACAAGGCAGGCAATACGCTCGACCTCATCTTTACTAGATGCTGTTCTTCCACTAACCTCATTGCAACTCCCCTCCAAGTCTCCGACCACTACCTTGTATCCTTTTCCCTCTCGCTCTCATCCAACACCTCCCACACTGCCCCTACTCGGATGGTATCGCGCTGTCCCAACCTTCGCTCTCTCTCCCCCGCTACTCTCTCCTCTTCCATCCTATCATCTCTTCCCTCTGCTTAAACCTTCTCCAACCTATCTCCTGATTCTGCCTCCTCAACCCTCCTCTCCTCCCTTTCTGCATCCTTTGACTCTCTATGTCCCCTATCCTCCAGGCCGGCTCGGTCCTCCCCTCCCGCCCCGTGGCTCGACGACTCATTGCGAGCTCACAGAACAGGGCTCCGGGCAGCCGAGCGGAAATGGAGGAAAACTCGCCTCCCTGCGGACCTGGCATCCTTTCACTCCCTCCTCTCTACATTTTCCTCCTCTGTCTCTGCTGCTAAAGCCATTTTCTACCACTCTAAATTCCAAGCATCTGCCTCTAACCCTAGGAAGCTCTTTGCCACCTTCTCCTCCCTCCTGAATCCTCCTCCCCCTCCCCCCTCCTCCCTCTCTGCAGATGACTTCGTCAACCATTTTGAAAAGAAGGTCGATGACATCCGATCCTCGTTTGCTAAGTCAAACGGCACCGCTGGTTCTGCTCACACTGCCCTACCCTGTGCTCTGACCTCTTTCTCCCCTCTCTCTCCAGATGAAATCTCGCGTCTTGTGACGGCCGGCCGCCCAACAACCTGCCCGCTTGACCCTATCCCCTCCTCTCTTCTCCAGACCATTTCCGGAGACCTTCTCCCTTACCTCACCTCACTCATCAACTCATCCCTGACCGCTGGCTACGTCCCTTCCGTCTTCAAGAGAGCGAGAGTTGCACCCCTTCTGAAAAAACCTACACTCGATCCCTCCGATGTCAACAACTACAGACCAGTATCCCTTCTTTCTTTTCTCTCCAAAACTCTTGAACGTGCCATCCTTGGCCAGCTCTCCCGCTATCTCTCTCTGAATGACCTTCTTGATCCAAATCAGTCAGGTTTCAAGACTAGTCATTCAACTGAGACTGCTCTTCTCTGTATCACGGAGGCGCTCCGCACTGCTAAAGCTAACTCTCTCTCCTCTGCTCTCATCCTTCTAGACCTATCGGCTGCCTTCGATACTGTGAACCATCAGATCCTCCTCTCCACCCTCTCCGAGTTGGGCATCTCCGGCGCGGCCCACGCTTGGATTGCATCCTACCTGACAGGTCGCTCCTACCAGGTGGCGTGGCGAGAATCTGTCTCCTCACCACGCGCTCTCAACACTGGTGTCCCCCAGGACTCTGTTCTAGGCCCTCTCCTATTCTCGCTATACACCAAGTCACTTGGCTCTGTCATAACCTCACATGGTCTCTCCTATCATTGCTATGCAGACGACACACAATTAATCTTCTCCTTTCCCCCTTCTGATGACCAGGTGGCAAATCGCATCTCTGCATGTCTGGCAGACATATCAGTGTGGATGACGGATCACCACCTCAAGCTGAACCTCGGCAAGACGGAGCTGCTCTTCCTACCGGGGAAGGACTGCCCGTTCCATGATCTTGCCATCATGGTTGACAACTCCATTGTGTCCTCCTCCCAGAGCGCTAAGAACCTTGGCGTGATCTTGGACAACACCCTGTCGTTCTCAACTAACATCAAGGCGGTGGCCCGTTCCTGTAGGTTCATGCTCTACAACATCCGCAGAGTACGACCCTGCCTCACACAGGAAGCGGCGCAGGTCCTAATCCAGGCACTTGTCATCTCCCGTCTGGATTACTGCAACTCGTTACTGCAACTCGTTGTTGGCTGGGCTCCCTGCCTGTGCCATTAAACCCCTACAACTCATCCAGAACGCCGCAGCCCGTCTGGTGTTCAACCTTCCCAAGTTCTCTCACGTCACCCCGCTCCTCCGCTCTCTCCACCGGCTTCCAGTTGAAGCTCGCATCCGCTACAAGACCATGGTGCTTGCCTACGGAGCTGTGAGGGGAACGGCACCTCAGTACCTCCAGGCCCTACACCCAAACAAGGGCACTGCGTTCATCCACCTCTGGCCTGCTCGCCTCCCTACCACTGAGGAAGTACAGTTCCCGCTCAGCCCAGTCAAAACTGTTCGCTGCTCTGGCCCCCCAATGGTGGAACAAACTCCCTCACGACGCCAGGACAGCGGAGTCAATCACCACCTTCCGGAGACACCTGAAACCCCACCTCTTTAAGGAATACCTAGGATAGGATAAGTAATCCTTCTCACCCCCCCCCTTTAAGATTTAGATGCACTATTGTAAAGTGACTGTTCTACTGGATGTCATAAGGTGAATGCACCAATTTGTAAGTCGCTCTGGATAAGAACGTCTGCTAAATGACTTAAATGTAAATGTAAATGCTGCCAACATACAGACTCAAATCTGTGGCCACTTAAATAAACTGACTATATTAATAAAGGTATCACTAGTCACTTTAAATAACACTACTTTAATAATGTTTACATATCCCACATTACTCATCTCTTATGTATATACTGTATTCTATACCATCTACTGTATCTTGACTATGCCGCACGCCATCGCCACACGCCATCACATCCATATATTTATACGTACATATTCTATTCATTCCTTTACAGTTGTGTGTATTTGTTTGTTTAAGGTAGTTGTGAATGTATTCGATTACTTGTTAAATATTACTGCATAGTCAGAACTAGAAGCACAAGCATTTCGCTACACTCGCTTTAACATCTGCTATCCATGTGTATGTGACCAATAAAATTGGATTTTGATTTGATCAAGAATGGTCCAACACCCAAAGGACATCTATCCAATTTGACACATCTTTGGGAAGCATTGGTGTCAACATGGGCCAGCATCCCTGTGTTTGTTATACTCAGTGAATATGGGACTTATTACAGGAAACTAGGCATATGTCGCGCATCACTACTTCAAAGAAGAAGCATCTGAATATAAAGACATTTTTGGCAGAAATGCCATCTCGAATATGTGAACTGTCATGTGCCTTAACACAATTGTATTCCATCCATAAATACGAATACAATTGTTAAATCACAAGCCTAGTTTGTTTAGCCATGGAAAAAGATAGGAATCTTCTCACTAGCCTGGATGGGCTGGATATAACGAGAGATGAGTTTGGATTGGTCTGCCACATAGCATGCTTCTGTTTATAACATGAGCTGTTCAGTATGTGTTGACAGTCCATTCAAAAGCGTTGTTTTTGAAAGATATAATATTAGCCATGAAGAACTGCAAAGGTTTTGCCACTTTCCTCAACGATATTGATGCCCTGAATTTTGGAGGTGCTATCGACATATCAGTTGGAAAAAGTGATGGGCTACTTTCTGCACATGCCACGGTCAGTGTGAACTGGAGTGTCTTGACACAACGCCGGCCAAACAAGATGTAGCCACAAACGAAACAGAGTTAAATGGTTCCAGTCTGCCGTGAAGCATTCATCTATGAATACGGGTCTAGCTACATTTTCAGAAATATTTTTCAAATTTAGTCAGAAAGTCGTAGTTATTGCAAGCTAAAGCGTGCTGTTAGTTAGCTTGCATGACCTATGTAGTAATATTATACTGATCAGAAAATCCATTAGCATTGCTAGTTATAGCCTAATGTTAGCTACAGCTACCTGCAGATTCATACAACAGCTATGACAATGTTTGTATTGGTAGTAGTATGAGTTGGGATCATGCCAGTTCATTGTTTAGCTAGATACATGTCTAAACAAGAGACAAAAGACACTTTGGCCGGATTATTACATGAATCAAATTAGCAAGGTGTGTCTGGTGGTAATTACGGCCATCTATTGTATTTCATGAACATGTGTACTCGACAATAGTGAACCATCCACATAGTTAGATGTGGCTGGGGGTGGTTATAGCATTTCATTCACATGACCCATCAATTTAGACAAGTGTGTCAGGTAAGCATCACAGGTAAGCATAATTTAAAAATGATAACGTATTTATGAAAAAAAAGATTCTGGTCACGTTATGTTTTTGATATTGCTACTCCTTTACACCTTCTGTATCCTGTATAGGTGACAAATACATTTAGATTTTATTTGATATAGCGTGTGTTTACAGGTTAAGATGTTGTCAGCTATGTATGGTGATTATTTGAACTGGCTAGCCAGCTAACAATCTAGAAATGAACCAAAACATTGTTTAAAAAGGTGCTTTTATTTTATCTTTATTTAACTATGAAAGTCAGTTAAGAACAAATTATTATTTTCAATAACAGCCTAGGAACAGTGGGTTAACTGCTTTGTTCAGGGGCAGAACAACAAATGTTTACCTTGTCAGCTTGGGGATTCGATCTTGCAACCTTTTGATTACTAGTCCAATGCTCTAACCACTAGGCTTTTTAAACAGGTGGGTTTAATAGTGTTCAAATATCCAGTTATGCTAATTTGGACCACCAGGCTGCATGATGTCATGCAGCCTGTAATTTCTGTGTTTATAATTTTTCATAACGACAAGTTTGATGTCACTGTGACAACTGTATAAAGACATGTCGATAGACTAAACATAAACCAGCCTTTAGTCTTGAAAACTTTAGTTGTACACTACCGTACTCACTGTTTAGCACATGGCCATAAAGAGATGGGTGGGTCTAAGGCTTAACTTCTCGAGGGTAGGGGGTAGCATTTGAAATTTTGGATGAAAAGCGTGCCCAAATTAAACTGCCTTCTACTCAGACACAGAAGATAGGATATGCATATAATTGGTAGATGTGGGTAGAAAACATTCTAAAGTTTCCAAAACTGTTAAAATAGTGTCTGTGAGTATAACAGAAGTGATTTGGCAGGCTGAAAACCAGAGAAAAATCCATTCAGGAAGTAGGATTTTTTGTTGTTGTTGTAGTTTTTTATTCAATGCCATTACAGTATCCATTGATTTAGGAGAAAAATTGCAGTTCCTATGCCTTCCACTAGACATCAACGGTCTTTAGAAATTGTTTCTATTGGGTAAATGAATGTCTTCTGAGTGCAACCATATCAAGATCATCAAAGGTAAGGGATGAATTGTATCTCTATATCTAACTTGTGTAACTCTTCTACTTGGCTGGTTACTGTTTGTAATGATTTGTCTGCTGGCCTATATTCTCAAATAATCGTAAGGCATGCTTTCGCCGTAAAGCATTTTTTAAATCTGACACCGTGGTTGGATTCACAAGAAGTTAATCTTTAAACCTATGTAAAATAGTTGTCTGTATTTGAATTTGGCGCTCTGCAATCTCACTGGATGTTGGCCAGATGGGACGCTAGCGTCCAAAAAAAACCTAGATAGGTTAAGAGGGTGTGAACGACGCCGAATGGGTGTAGACAACTCTCCAGTAGGGGTCCAAAAATATTCAAGGGCCATTTTGTCAAAAGTTGATCAACTTTCAAAGCATAATTACTTTCCCATTGTTCATGTAGTGTACGATATGCCATTTTCTAGCTCTCTACCTTTATCCATTTAAAATGTTGCTACATGAGACCGAATTGAGCTGGTTGGGCTCATATATTTCCAAAACACTATATGCACCAATTCTTTGTTTTTTTCATCTGAAATTATTGCTTATGAGTACCTTCATGTGTGTAAAATATTACTGTTTTTTTGTTCATATATTGTAGTTGTGTATGAAAATGTTGCTAAATGCTATATATCCATTGTTTAGCTGGAATGTAATGTTCATGTCCTGTATATGGTTCTCACCTAGCCTCATGCACTTCCTGTAAGTCACTCTGGATAAGCGCATCTGCTAAATTACAAAAAAGTAAAATATAAATGTTTTACAAACAGATGTCATATCACCGTATAGAATTATTATTACAAAATATAAAAAATATTGATGTCACAAATGTATCATTTGTACAGTTGTTTATTAAACATGTAGTTATACATTGAGAGTAAGGTGAATATATAGCATATTGCAAAAAAATATATATTTGTCTCTGAAACAAATATGTCTATCATTGAACAATCCCATGCCGTGATTAGATAGTGAAAAAAACAGAAATCTCTTTCATAATGTCTTCAAACAATAACATCTAATTTACCAACATTTCTGAAAATGGGTATAGCGTTTTGGAATCAAACTCTTCATATCTCATCAAATTGTGTATGTCTTATTTCCCAAGACCACAGGATGAGTCACCGAAAGTAGGCAGATTGCGTTGTGTCCTTTTCAGGGCTCCTGGTTGTTCCACAAGGGATTTTTACTCTCATCTGACCTCACAAAGGGTTGAGTCCAACTATTATTTGTGCAACTGCAAAAGCAAAAGGTATAGCACATGCTAGCATGTGTGTGCCTGTGTGTTTGAAAGTGCTTGGTGTTGTTAAGTACGACAGAGAAGAGGCCATGGGATTATCGACAAGGTTATAGAGATGTCACAGAGAGGGTGTATAGTGCTGTCTGGGGCTTTAATATCTTACGTCAGCCTGATCACTGAAAACTGGAAGGACAGACACATACACACACTCACAAACGGATGGATACACACAAACACACACAATACTGCCAGACATTCCATTTCAATCTTGGAATGAAGCTTAGACTGATAAACACAGATAATCCACCAGAAGCCCAATCATTCACAGCAAACCGGCAGGCAAATAATGGGGATATGATAAACATATTGGTCATTATTTATTCATCCATTCTAAAATGGTAGAATTACCATCGATATGAAGAGAGTAAAATCAAGTTTTTCACCTCTCTGTAATGTGTTCTCTGAGTCCAGAGATGGACATGCATCCTGATTAACTGACAACTTTTGACAGACCTGAGTAGACACATTTAAAACAACAGTAACATATATGGGGAAGGATGGTCAAAATAGAATAATTCAAACACATCATTCATTTTTTGCTAATTATTTTTTGAGGGAAACTTGGTATCCTGTGTTTTTGATTGAACCCAAAAATAAAAATCCAAACTTTCAACATTAATTTGCAAGCATTTTAGAGAGCTGTGATGTTTAGAACATTTTGTCTGAGGTGACAGTGCAACAATCTGCTCCATCACTGTGATCCACTGAGTACTGTCTGAAAGCTCATGCCAGGTGATCTGTGATCCACCAGTGTTGTATGTTTCCAAGCCCATGCCAGGTCAGGTTATCAGCTTCAGGAGACCTCAATCAACCCCCTGCCAATTACCCATGTAGGAAGCTACCCTGGGTCACCCAGACGCAGACGGACAGAAATCAACTAAAAGGTCTCTGTGAGCGTGTCTGTCTAACCTCAAAGGCTTGCAGGCATTAGTCACACCAGGTGAGCGGATAGAGGAGAACAGAGGGAACACAGGCAGGAGTGCCACAGAGGGAGGGGTAAGGGGAGTACCAAGTGGTAGGCTGGACTAGTGTCTGACTAAGAAACAGTCTGCAAGTGATCTCTCGCTCTCTCTTGTCAGTCTCGAATGTGTAGCACAAAAGATACTTCAAATGTCATGGTATTTGAAATGAAAAGTCATGATAACCTGATTTGTCATTGTTGATAGAGTGAGGTCTAATGTTGAATTGATTGTGATTTTTCACAGAGCAATACCAGTGCAACTGTCAAGGCTCCTCAAATTACTGTAGCCCATGCTGTACTGTACATTCAGGGGAGCCATTTATGGATGAGATGTTTGTTGGCATTTCCCTTGTGTTGGGAGGTTTCCCTCTAATCACCCTGTCTTCTTCAATTCAGGTCCAATCATGCACTTGATATCCACCCTCTGATAAGCACTGTTTATAATGGCAGCAGCCAGTAGCCGCACCAGTGTGGGCTGGACAGAGCAAACCCAATAGAGATAAGTCCCATTAATTAAACAACTATGTTTGGCCAGGCACTCATCTACAGTCAGGTCCATAAGTATTACCAAAAAAGACTACTACAAATACTCAGCTATACTGTATGCTAAACATTTAATCTGGAAATGATATTACTGTATACTAATACAATTGCTCAAATCAAATCAAATGTTATTTGTCACATACACATGGTTAGCCGATGTTAATGTGAGTGTAGCGAAATGCTTGTGCTTCTAGTTCCGACAATGCAGTAATAACCAACAAGTAATCTAACTAACAATTCCAAAACTAGTGTCTTATACACAGTGTAAGGGGATAAAGAATATGTACATAAAGATATATGAATGAGTGATGGTACAGAGCAGCATAGGCAAGATACAGTTGATGTATAGAGTACAGTATATACATATGAGATGAGTATGTAAAAAAAGTGGCATAGTTAAAGTGGCTAGTGATACATGTATTACATAAGGATGCAGTAGATGATATAGAGTACAGTATATACGTATGCATATGAGATGAATAATGTAGGGTATGTAACATTATATGAGGTAGCATTGTTTAAAGTGTGATATATTTTACATCATTTCCCATCAATTCCCATTATTAAAGTGGATGGAGTTGAGTCAGTGTCAGTATGTTGGCAGCAGCCACTCAATGTTAGTGGTGGCTGTTTAACAGTCTGATAGCCTTGAGATAGAATCTGTTTTTCAGTCTCTCGGTCCCAGCTTTGATGCACCTGTACTGACCTCGCCTTCTGGATGATAGCGGGGTGAACAGGCAGTGGCTCGGGTGGTTGTTGTCCTTGATGATCTTTATGGCCTTCCTGTAACATCGGGTGGTGTAGGTGTCCTGGAGGGCAGGTAGTTTGCCCCCGGTGATGCGTTGTGCAGACCTCACTACCCTCTGGAGAGCCTTACGGTTGTGGGCGGAGCAGTTGCCGTACCAGGCGGTGATACAGCCCGCCAGGATGCTCTCGATTGTGCATCTGTAGAAGTTTGTGAGTGCTTTTGGTGACAAGCCAAATTTCTTCAGCCTCCTGAGGTTGAAGAGGCGCTGCTGCGCCTTCTTCACGATGCTGTCTGTGTGAGTGGACCAATTCAGTTTGTCTGTGATGTGTATGCCGAGGAACTTAAAACTTACTACCCTCTCCACTACTGTTCCATCGATGTGGATAGGGGGGTGTTCCCTCTGCTGTTTCCTGAAGTCCACAATCATCTCCTTAGTTTTGTTGACGTTGAGTGTGAGGTTATTTTCAGAGAAGAGATTTTGTTAAACAAGTCATCTTATTTTCTCAAAAAGATATGGGTAGATATTATTGGTACCCCTGTTTTCAATAACTTTCAATACATCATCTTGTGAAGATAAGTCTTTAAAAAATATTTTATCAGATTGAAGAACACATTGGGAGGGATTTTCAACCATTCCTCATTAAAGAATCTTTCCAGATCAATGATACCATTTGTCTGTGCTTATTGACTGCTATCTTCATTTCAAACCACAGGTTTTCAATGGGGTTCAAGTCCGGAGACTGAGATTTTTTGATTATTGTTTATGATTTTGATGTTTGATTGGGTTCTTGTCTTGCTGGAAGATCCACTTGGGGCCAAGTTTCAGTCTCCCAGTACCAGGTTGTTGGCTCAATTGTCCTAGTACTGGGTAAAGCTCATGATGCCATTGACTTTAACAAGGGCCCCTGGACCGGTGGAAGCAACATAGCCCAATAACATCAAACATCCACCACCTCACTTTTAAAAAATCCACAAAGAAATGATTGGCCACAAAATCAACATTTAGCAATGGCCATCTCAGTCTCCATTAAAAACCTATGGGTTGAACTGAAGAGGGTAGTCCATAAGCACAGACGATGGATATCAAGGATCGAGAACAATTCTGTATGGAGTAATGGTCTCAGATCCCTCCCAATGTGTTCTTAAATCTCGTGAAACATTTCAGTCCAAGTGCCATTATGCTTGCAAGGTGAGGTATTAAAAGGTGTTGAAAACAGGGGTGCCAATCAGTTTGAGCCCTATCTTTCTGAGAGAAAAAAGTATTACTTGTTAAAACAAATCTCTTTCTCTGAGCAATTGTATTAGTATAAAATAATATATTTTTCCTTTTTAATTGATTTTATTTAACATAGCTCAGTATATGTATTTAAAAAAAATTGTATACAGTCATTTATGTTCATCTTTATCAATGCTGTCAATAATTTTGGACCTGACTGCATACATTTCTGACTGCTGGCCTTTGGAAAGTTTGACAACAGGAGCTTGCTCTTTAATAATTGTTTACTACCTCAAAAGGTATTATGCCAGGATGAACCCTCACATCCTCCAGCCGGGTGGAATTATGACTTGCACCGCAGCATATGTGGCCCGGCGTGCTCACACCATGCACCCTGCCACCCGCCACCCACTACCAACACTCCTAAACATAATTTTCAGTTCGTACCACTGAGAATACATATTCAGGGCCAGGCCAATGTGACGCTTCTGTGTATAACTTAATTAAAAGTTAAGCCTAAGGAGAGCTTTTTAGAGAAAATATATAAATAAATAAAACTCCTGTTGTCCGCAATTAAATCAATTTCACTGTTTCCGATCCATCATCAGCAAAGTGTTGTGACTGAAAACAAATCAGTGCATCAGCAACCAAAGCAACAAGCAGCGAGCTAGCTCATCGATGGTAATTACAAAATTTAAATCAAGCAAAAGCCATGGCAATGTGGTGTTTCGCTTTAACTGTGTAATGGCAGTTATTTTCCAACTAGGGAGCGATTCTAATGTTTGCTTGATTGATTTATTCTTAAGGTAAATGCTCTAATAGGTGGAGAGGCATGAGTAAATGAACAATGTTTTCTAATGGAGGGAATCATTAGACTTTACCTGCTGTGTCTCTCTACCAACTCTGTCAGCCCTTGTCTAGGCTGTGTGTTGGTGGCTATACAGGTGAAACCATTAAGGCTTTTGTGGACAATGACACACAGCTAGTCTCAGTCCAAAACAAATATGCTTTATTCTTTCGGTTTCACATGTGGACTCTAACCTGGATGAGACTGATTAATTACTTGTATCAAAGGTCATCACATGGGTGATGCATGGGTCAGTAATATTTAGAATCATAAAGACCCACACGTGTTTCAAATGTACCTATACCCGCTTTATCTCATGTGAAGATCCCCCCCCAAAAAAAAAAACATCTACCTGAAACTGCTGTGTTTAATTGTTATGCTTACCTCTCTACTAATTTAATAAGCCATGTTTCTGACCTCTCAACCTCTGTTTTGACAATTTCTCCTCCGCTGTTTTATGCCCTGTGCATCTCTCAGCAGACACCCGCAGACCGACAGAATGTTCTGCATCGCTGCTGTAAACAGTTTTGGTTCTGCATTACAGATGGACGATGAACTAAGACATGAAAGCTTCCTCTCATTCCTCTGGTGATTATTCTTCCCCAGTAGGTACGTAGATGCATCTGTATTCCACACCGTTGTCCTCTCCAGGCATAAGTAATCACAGTAATAACGTTGGTAGTAAAATGATGCGTTTGTTCTCAATGGGAAAAAATAAAACATTCACTGTCCACTTCAAACATCAGGAAGCATTAAATCATCCTCTCTCCCACAGACTGTGCTAGGTGTAGAATACAAAAGAAGGTAGGTTCTTTCATCTGAAGATTATACATGAGTGTGCACGTGCATGGGAGTGTGTCTGTGTGTGTGCTCAAACAGCCTTATTTAGAGAAGTGGTCCATTCCAGAACAGCATGTAACTCATCTCCAAAACCCTAGCGCTTTACCGGAGTCCCCCCATTAGACTGGGGTGCATGCAGGTCTATTCTACCTGTCCATAAGGGAGAGGAATACTTATATGTAAAACATGTACCTTGACTTTGAGGATCTGAAAACCACAAATTATTAGCCAGTAGAGACACATGTCAAAGAGGAGTGTATTTTAGTTAAGTCCTCACACTGACAGACAGTTAGGCAGGCGTTCATGACGCACGCACACACACACCAGGGACTGACTCATATTACAAGTATTCCGTGGCAATCCAATCATTAACCTTTGATATGCCCTGAAGACAACGGGTGACTTCACAGTAAGTGAAATGTTATTTTAACTCCCGAGAGAAAGTTGTCTGACTCTGGATGACATTCACCCCACCATTCTCCCCAAACCCCAAACGTATATCCATGTGGCAGTTACGTCCCTTTCAAATGGACAACTTTGCTTGAATATTGAAAAGAACCCAACTGGTAAACCAAGAATAAATTATTACATCTGATTTTAGAAATAGTCAGTAAGTTTCCACCTTTTTTCAATGCATCCCCTGTCTTGGATTACAGACAGTAAATATTTTTTGTAAAACTGAGAAGAAGAGGAAAAGGTGGTTGATGTCACGCCTTGGTCTTAGTATTTTGTGTTTTCTTTATATATTTGGTCAGGCCAGGGTGTGACATGGGTTATTGTGGTGTGTTTTTTGTCTTGGGGTTTTGTGGGGTGACTAATTAGTCTATGGCTGCCTGAGGTGGTTCTCAATCAGAGTCAGGTGATTTATCGTTGTCTCTGATTGGGAACCATATTTAGGCAGCCATATTCTGTGAGTGTTTTCGTGGGTGATTGTTCCTGTCTCTGTGTTAGTTATTCACCAGACAGGCTGTATAGGTTCACGTTGCGTTTGTTGTTTTGTAATATTTATAAGTTATTTCATGTATCACTATTCTTCATTAAAGAACATGAATAACCACCACGCTGCATTTTGGTCCACTTCTCCTTCAACAGACGAACGCCGTTACAGTTGACTGAAGAGAGGCTGTCTGTTATTGCAGCTTCCCCTGTGAATCAGCAGGTGTGATATCTGACATGACAGGGTTCGCACGGAAGAGACAAGTGTTGTGCGGGCTGGTCACTTAGGACCCACAGATGTGTGACACCACCCTGTCAGTCTGGAATGGAGTGTGGATTGAGCCATGACACACCGGTGTCACATCTAGTCCATTGCCACAATGACTAAATGACTGATCCCTGTCTCTCAACTGTTTCTCGCTAGCCACTCCCTGACTTAGCACGGTGTCATGACTGTCCTGTGAGGATCCAAATAGGTCCAATCAGCTTTGTAATAAATAACTTCAACCAGATCTCCTCTCACCCGCAGAGGGAGGAGAAGGGAACTGGTGGGTGTTGACAGCTCACACCCGTTGTAAATCCAGGAGAGAACATTCAGCATCTCCCTCTCCAAATTCACCCAAGGAATGTGCCTTTGTTTCAACACATTTTTCCCACTGAAACTCTAACACGTTCTTAAGCGAACTATTGGAACAATATTTCTAACATAGAATGTGGGGAATGGGCAGAGGTGACCTAAAAGAACACTAATGTCATATTGTGTTTTAATTTTGTGATGTCATTAAAAATGTTATAAAGGAAATACTGTAACTTGAATAGTATACACACTGTATGTGTTAATGGGCCATCTGATACGTTATGCATGAAATTAAGAGAGGGCCATGATTTTAGTTGCCATAAGAGACGATTTTACATAACTTTGCACAGTGACAAGTCACGCCCCTGAGTGAGGTTAGAGAGTGTGTCAGCCTGACGAAACTGCCCCTTTCTAACAAACTGTATTTGATGGGTTAAGAATTACCATATCAGACCAGATAGACATTGACCTGCAGCTCACCTTTAAAGTGGGTGGAACTCTGAATCTCAACACGAGTTAGAGGTGATAAACTCACCTCCCTGACAATCACTGGTACTACTGATTAGCTGTCCTAAGTGAAGAGAAGAAAGCGATTTTAAGTGGGACCATTCTAATACTCTTGTCAAACCCTTCTATTCCGCTACTCTCATCACCCCACTGGGAACCATTGACAAGGCTGGCTAGCCTATCTTCAAAGAAGCATCTTCCACAGAGAATAGAAGGAGAATAAACTTGTAGTTCTGTTCAGGACTACATGACAAGTCAACGGATACTGGACAACTGCAGAAGAGAACAACAGTAGAAGATGGATGGGGACCCCTTTTGGACAATCAGAGCTTTACAAGTGTGTTACGAAAAAGGCCCAGTGTGGAGAGATACACAGCAAACTAAGGCATTTCCTCGTAAACACAATGATTTCTTACTCCAAGCAGGCAAGTGGGAGTAGTTTCTAAATGTGCCAACATTAAGTGTCTCTCTCTCTTGCCCTCTCCGTGTACTTTGTAACAAGCAGCCATATTGTTGTCAGTCCACTATGGACCTGTTTCTAATGTATTAAGTGTGTATGTTTATCCTGTGTTACCATTTAGTTAGCTAGTCAATAAATAATCCAATTTGTGTAGTACTGAATCATAAGTAAGGCTCCTTTTTTTTTTTTTTTTTGCAGGTAATATAATCAAGAGTACAAGGACAGAAAAGTATGCACACCGTCAAGTTCAGATAAAGACAGGTAAAGTTTGAGGGGAGAAGAGGGAAGAGCGGAAAGAACCATAAGACCAGCAGAGGGAAACGAATAGAATGGGGACAATCTCACACAGCTCCCTCCTTTTAAGGTGTGACACCACACATAAATCTCACACCCCCCAAAATATAGTTGATCAATACCTGTCAGAAAAACAACAGAGCTTTAAAGATGAGAGAGTGGAGATGACACCCCATGTTGCACTGTGATAAGGAGGCATTGAGGGCCTTACCATCAGTTAAGCCAGTTTTTTAAGTCTCTGGTGCTGTCTCTTCTTAGTTAATCTCTCTGATTGGACGCAGCTCGGGAGGATGAGGATATAAGAAGCCCATCTGGGAGCATTGATTGGGCAGCTGGTTTCCGGGAAGATGTGGAGGAGATTGACATCTTGCTGGCCAGTCTGCCAAGCCCCTGTTGTGAGGTGAAGGCTTCTTAACTGGCCCTCTGAGCCCTCTGTCACGATTAGAAAGTGCAGGCTGATAACTAACCATGAAATAGTCCTAAACAGGGAGCTGAGGGAGGCAGTGGACAAATTGAGATTTGATCAATGTAAATACAACCATAGGGTATGTATGGCACAGAGAATATTGGAGTTCCAGTAACTGGCCTAATTCCATAAGGGTGCAAATGTATCATCACCATTCCAACCATGACTCATTGTTTTCTAATCATCGCCATGACATCCAGTATGTACTTAACGTTCTAATATAATTAGCATAACAGTTGCCACGAGTCCCTGAAGGATTAAGTGTTGAGCTTTATTTCATTATCAAAGCCACACAGTATCTGCCCATCTTTATGGTTTAGAGAGCCCGGTTAATATCAAAGGCATATTCAGTAAAATCAACTGAAAAACCTGTTCTATAAATGGAGCGACATCACAGAGCCCAAACACCTAGAGAATGGCTTAGCTAACTGCTAACCATGTGTGTGTGCATGCATGTGTGTGAGTCATGGGTCGTGTTGGAGAGGAGAGCTCAGTGTATCCAACACCAAAGGGTCCAGCTGGAGAGGGTGAAAGGAACACTGTGATGATGCTGACCTCTGACATTTTAGTCCATATTGAACCATCCTGCTCTCTTTCTCTCTGCCTCCCAGCCTGCACGTGACACAGCCCTGGGAAGCACTAACCTTTAAGAGCATCTGCTTTGACAAACCCTGAAACTGGCGTGGTGCTCCCAGCCCTGGCATGGCCCGGCAGGCTGGCAGAGCAGAACAGGACAGCCTTGAGTGTCCGTGCCCTCTGCCCTCTGGTTGGACTTTGACCTGGCACCCTACTCTCCACTTGGCTCTGGCCCAGTAATCAGTGCCTTCAGCCTGGCCTTGAAAGAACACCCTGCTAATGAGTCTGCAGAGCTACACATGTTGATGATCTGTTGCCCGCCGAAGCCCGTTGTTATGCAAACAGATTGGTTTAAGCTGCACAAAGCATTGGTTTAATTGCATCCAGTTAAGTGGCTAAGGGAGGCCTCTGCAGTAGAGAAGCCTTTTGCAAATAGGATGATTGTCCGTGTGTCTGTCTGTGTGTGTGCGTACGTTCATGCATGTGTATGTGTGTGTGAGGCCGGAGATGTCTGGAGCCAGCACAGTGGACAGTTAATTCAGTGAGGAGAAGAATCAGAGAGATGAGAGGCTGATCGCATTGGGCAGCCCAGGGATTGGTTTTGGCTTAGGAGTAGAACAAATGGCTGTGCAGTTCAGTGCCTGTGTGCCAAAGCCCTAAAATAGACATGGCTCAGTGGAAATCTAATTTCAATAAACACCCTGAGTGGCGTGTCTTGTCTCTTGTTTTAATGAAATTCTCTGAATTATTTGGCCACGTTATAATGGTATAACAGGAAGCTGTTACAACAGCTGTTACTGGTGCACATAACAATGTCAAAATGGTGAATTCTATTGACTGCTAGATCACCTTGAAGATGCTTTAATGATTCTCTCAAAACGGTTCTTAGAATTGTTTTCTATATGTCAATTGATCTCTCTTATTAACCAATATGATACTACTGTTGGTGGTTAGACAAAGCTCTTGTTACATACTATGCCGATAGTCTAAACTCACTAAACTATGCCCTTCATTGTGTCCACACAGGCCTATTTTAGTGTTTAGACACCAATCATTATGATGATGTTATGACCAGATGAATGATCTGCCATTATTCCTGCTGCATCTCTTTCCCAGTGGCGTTTTCAGTGCTTCTCAGTGGTGTTTAACCAGCCAACAGGCTACATTGATAATCATGCTGGGCTCCCAGGGATTGGGTACTTAGATTCAGAGACTCTGTCTGGCCACACCGGATTCATCACCAAACCACTCGACCGGGACAGCCAGGGGTGAAGGTTTGTATCAAATCTATGGTGGGGACCGGCTGGTTCCGGCTGTTCCTGGTGCTTGTCAGGAACAGCTAAGAGGCATGGCCTGACCGATGTCGCCGTGGCACTGTGTCTGTCTGCCTGCCTACCAGTGTGGACCAGGCAGTTTGCAGAGACACATAGCCTGCTGCACAAACAAAAGGCTGGGAGACATATTAGGATTAAACGCACCATTAATTCCTATGATATTGAATATTTCTCTCTCTTATTGCGAAAGCGATAGGGGAGGGAGGGCAACATTGTGTTGTGCTGCACACACAAAGGTATAGTTTTTTTCTGTTTCTACTGAGGGGCCAAATGAGAATGGCTTTAAATCCCAATATGGTAGAACCAAAACAAAAATGCCAGTACTTCATGGCACAGTGACTTGTAACATATTTGTTTGCCCTTTTTTATCAAATGTCTTCAAAGGCTTGTGACGCCGGCGTTCTGAAGCTGTTCCTATATATGTTTTTAAAAAATCCTTTATTTTTATCCCCTTTAATGTGTGTGTACACAGATAGGGAAACATTTTCAGAAATGTGGGGGAAATTAGCTTCAAAGGATTGAAGAAATTATAAAAGAGATTGGTTTGTTTTTTCACCATCTACTAAGCTGTCACGACTTCTGCCGAAGTCGTTGCCTCTCCTTGTTCGGGCGGTGCTCGGCGTTCGACGTCACCGGTCTTCTAGCCATCATTGATCCTTTTTTCATTTTCCATTGGTTTTGTCTTGTCTTCCCACACACCTGTTTTCTATCCCATTCATTACCTGTTGTGTATTTAACCCTCTGTTTCCCCTCATGTCTTTGTCAGAGATTGATTTGTTGTCAGTGTAGTGTGATTGTTTGTATAGGTGCGCGTCGGGTCCTCGTACCCATGTTTTGTTTGTTTGTACATTTATTGTTATGGAGCATACTCTTGGAACTTTATTAAAAGACTCCATATTTACACTCCATTTGACTCTCCTGCGCCTGACTTCCCTGCCACCTATTACATCTATGCGTGACATAAGCTATATGGAATTGGTTTAAGAAGGTCATAAGGAACATTTAGCTATTTGATTTAGAATTTTAAGAACCCTTGAAGTATCAAATAAATATATACATATATATTTATATGTGTTCAAATAAATATATATTTATATGTGTGTGTGTGTGTGTGTGAACTGTTTCAGGAAACTAGACATATGTCGCAAGTCACGAATTCACAGGAGAGCCATTAATAACCTTTTGCGACGAGCAATCCCGTATCCGGGAGCGTAATTATAGCCTCCAACTCATTACCATAACGCAACGTTAACTATTCATTGTTAACAACACTGTCATCTCAGATTTTCAAAAAATGCTTTTCAACCATAGCTACACAAGCATTTGTGTAAGAGTATTGATAGCTAGCATAGCATTAAGCCTAGCATTCAGCAGGCAACATTTTCACAAAAACAAGAAAAGCATTCAAATAAATTCATTTACCTTTGAAGAACTTCGGATGTTTTCAATGAGGAGACTCTCAGTTAGATAGCAAATGTTCAGTTTTTCCAAAAATATTATTTGTGTAGGAGAAATCTTGTCTAAGAAAAAAAACTGAAAATTCAGTCATTACACCGGCAAACTTTTTTCCAAATTAACTCCATAATATCGACAGAAACATGGCAAACGTTGTTTAGAATCAAACCTCAAGGTGTTTTTCACATATCTATTCGATGATAAATCACTCGTGGCAGTTTGGTTTCTCTGAACAAAATGGAAAAATGCACGCACCTGGAGATTGCGCAATAGTTTCGATGGAGGACACCGAGCGGACACCTGGTAAATGTAGTCTCTTATGGTCAATTTTCCAATGATATGCCTACAAATACGTCACAATGCTGTCGACGCCTTGGGGAAACGACAGAAAGTCTAAGCTCATTCGTGACCCATACACAGCCATATAAGGAGACATTGGAACACAGCACATTCAAAATCTGGGGCACTTCCTGTATGAAATTTCATCTTGGTTTCGCCTGTAGCATTAGTTCTGTGGCACTCACAGACAATATCTTTGCAGTTTTGGAAACGTCAGCGTGTTTTATTTCCAAAGATGTCAATTATATGCATAGTCGAGCATCTTTTCGTGGCAAAATATCTTGTTTAAAACGGGAACGTTTTTTTATCCATAAATTAAAAGAGCGCCCCCTATATCCAATAAGTTAAGGACAACAAAGGCAAGGTATTGGAGTGGCCATCACAAAGCCCTGACCTCAATCCTATAGACAATTTGTGGGCAGAATTGAAAAAGCATATGCGAGCAAGGAGGCCTACAAACCTGACTCAGTTTCACCAGCTCTGTCAGTAGGAATTGGTCAAAATTCACCCAACTTATTGTGGGTGGCTTGTGGAAGGCTACCTATAAACGTTTCACCCAAGTTAAACAATTTAAAGGCAATGCTACCAAAATCTAATTGAGTGTATGTAAACTTCTGACCCACTGGGAATGTGATGAAAGAGAGAAATGCGGAGATAAATCATTCTCTCCTATTATTCTGACATTTCACCTTCTTAAAATAAAGTGGTGATCCTAAAAGGGAATTATTACTTGGATTAAATGTCAGGAATTGTGAAAAACTGAGTTTAAATGTATTTGGCTAAGGGATATGTAAACTTCCAACTTCAACTGTATATTTATATATATGTATAATTCAGTACAGTAATATGAGATTTGATGTAAACATTTACATTTTAATTTGTGTAATTTAGCAGAGGCTCTAATCCAGAGTGGTTTACAGTAAGTGCATTCATCTTAATTAATATAACTAGGTGAGACAACCACATGTCACAGTCAAATATGCAGGACATGAACATTTAATTCCAGCAATACAATGGATATATAGCGTTTAGCAAAATAAATCATTTTCATACACATCTAAAATCTATTAATAAAAAATGTGAACAGTAATATTTTTTTAAAGTTACCCGTAAGCAATGATTTCTGGTTGAAAATAGGTGGATATAGCAGTCTGAAAAATTCTTCAATTTCCATTTCGTTTTTTGAGGAGACTTAGCTTAAGCAAAGAAGCCTTGTCCCTTGACATTCTAGGTACAAGCCTTCTGTTTTATCTGCCAACCCCAGAGAGATCAGCCCACTACTCAACACTAATACTAAAAGACAGGGAGTCAGTGGAAGGGCTGTGGGGCGCCATCTTCCTTTAGAGGTTTAGGGTCTGTGGACAGATATACTCTACAGGCGACAGCACCTTTCAGACAGATGAATAATACAGGCTCGGCTCTAGAGGAGAGAAGGGACTCTGCTTGACATTCTCCATAATGTAGCTCAGAGCAAAATGACCCATTGCCGTCCTAAAATTGACGATTCAACAGTGATTAGAGGGAATCTAAACATCTCGACAACAACAGGATGAATCGACTGTAGGCCTAAGCAGCAGGCCGCCACTGACCTCAGATAATCTCTTTGTTTACAGACAATGTTTTTCCATTAACATTTTGTCTTGTATTTGAATTGATTTTAATAGTCTATTGAGGCACGCACCGGTGCGTCAATCTAAGCAATATAATAAAATATCTCCATCAAAATCCGTCAGTTTAAGCTAGAGATATCAGGGATGGCTCAATCCACCGCATCCAACATGGGTCGACCTTCCGCATCTACTTTGGAAGGTGGCCGAGCTTCAGCAGTGTTTGTCAGACCATGAAACAATCCGAATATTGGTCTTCACACGAAAACGTCTGTAGCGTACGAACGGTTTGGCCTAGAAAACCATTATGACCACTCTCACTAACACGATGGTGTTCTCCGTTTTGCTCTATGACCCCCACAAATGTTACTGGACTCGTGTAAAGGTAACCAGTACCGGTTCAAATTGTTTACAGAAGTATGGAGGTAGTTTTGTGCCCCTGACAAAAAAGGGGTTAAATATGTGTCCAGAAAACAAAAATATGTTCCTTAGCTTTCTTATATCTCCTGGATATAGGAAAGACTCTTAAAAATCTTATTCCCTATTGTTTCTTTTGCAATTTATGAATCGATTATTCAATGTGTTTCTATGGGCTGTAGTAGTAAAATTCACGATCAAAAAACATATATGATCCATGGTATGACCATCTTAAAACAATTCAATGTGTTTAGTTGACCCCCTCCTCAGCACAATGGACTATGCAAGTGGGCTACACAAGGGTCCAGGATTAAAATGAGCACATTTCATTATAAGTAAATTATTCATCAGCAAAACAAATGTCCTGCTAAATGACTTAAATGTAATGTAATGTAAATGTGCTTAGTTTATAATTCATAAGAAACAGTAGCCAGATTGGATAAAGACAGGATTATAAGGATAGTATGTAACTTTGTGGTAGCACAAAGGAGCCAGAAGACTTGAGGACCCGACTGAGATAATGGACCAATTCTTGGAGGAACTGTAAGATGAGCATGCTTACGACAGAGCCAATTATAAACACACTTATAATTTCATGCTTATCCCACAATGCCGTCAGTCATACATTAGAAGTTGGAAAAGCATCTAACATCCACTAACTGGCAACACAGAGCATGATGTGAACACCAAACCAAACATGTAATGCTTTTGAACCCAAAATTCACTTTTCTGACCAACAAAGCAATTGGTTGTGTGCTGTTTTTCATTCAGCTCAATTCATTTTACAGTACCATGACACCATAATCCTATCTGTCATATCTTTAATCTGAGTTCAGAGGAATGTGTGTGTTCTCAGGTCTGGAAGGAAGCCAAAGTCATTCCGCTACCCAAGAGTGGTAAAGCGACCTTTACTGGCTCTAACACCAGACCAATCAGCTTGCTGTCAGCTCTTAGCAAATGTGTGTTTGACCAAATACAATGCTATATCTCCGTAAACAAATTGACAACAGACTTTCAGCATGTTTATAGAGAAGGGCACTCAATATGTACAGCACTGACACAAGCACGGATACAAATGACTGATGATTGGTTGAAAGAAATTCATAATAAGAAGATTGTGGGAGCTGTACTGTTAGATTTCAGTGCAGCCTTTGATATTATTGACCATAACCTGTTGTTGAGAAAACTTGTGTTATATGGCTTTTCAACCTCTGACATATCATGTATTCAGAGCTATCTATCTAATATAACTGAGGGTTTCTTTAATGGAAGATGTTCTAATGTCAAACATGTAGGGTGTGGTGTACTGCAGGGCAGTTCTCATAGCCCTCTACTTTTTTATATTTTTGCCAATGTCATGGCACTGGAAATAAACAAAGCCTATGTGTCCATGTATGCTGATGATTCAACCATATACGTGACAGCAACCACAGCTAATGAAGTCACTGAAACCCTTAACAAGGAGTTGCAGTAAGTTATGGAATGGGTGGCCAGTAATAAACTGGTCCTGAACATCTCTAAAACTAAGAGCATTGTATTTGGTACAAATCCTTCCCTAAGCTCTAGAAGTCAGCTGAAACTGGTTATGAATGGCGTGGCTGTTGAACAAGTTGAGGAGACATCAGAGATGTTCAGATTTTCTTACACCACACTCCACAAAGCAAGTCATGCAGGCTCTAGTTTTGTTTTATCTTGAGTATTGTTCAGCCATCTGGTCAAGTGCTGCTACAAAAATACCTAATTTGTTACATCTGCTCCTGCCACGCCCTCTAGTTCTCATCCTGTGTCTCCCTAACCTGCCGCCACTCCACCAGTGCTCTCTTCCTCTGTGTGTGTGTGTGATTGTGTGGGCGGAGACTGGTGTGCTGGAGGCAGATCAGATCCCCACCAGCTGCAACCTGTTCCATAACCAAGACCTAGACAAATAATCAGCCCTGCCACTTCCAAGCTGCCAAAATGTAACCTCTGCTCAGTCAGTCTGTGTTTTTTAGCCATTTCTTCCTGCTTAGATCCTTTTTTTCATGTTATGCCTGTTTTCCCTTGCCTGGCGCTGTTTTCCTCTCCATACAGTTCTGGATGCTATGACTTTGGCCCCTGTCTCCAGTCCCACTCTTGTCAATCCTGCTACTCTGTTCTGGACCCCCCATCCACCACCACTTCACTGCGTCCTTGCATTCCACTCTGGACCTGCTTACCCAGTCCAAACTCCCCTCTCTCCAGCCTCAGCGTCCGCACCGGGCTTCCTGCAACCCGCCCAAGATTCCCCTGGTAATCACCTCATCTTCTCCTGTTTCAATAAATACATTGGTTTCCTCATCCCAGTCTCCTTGTCTGAGCCTGCTCTTGGGTTCAACTGTTTCACTCCATGTGACATTGTTAAGCTGCAGTTGGCCCAAAACAGAGTGGCACATCTTGCTCTTCGTTGTAATCAGAGAGCTAATATAAATACTATGCAGTCTCTCTTGTCTAAGAGTTGCGGAGAGACTGAATGCATCACTTTTTCTTTTAATAAGAAATAATGTGTTAAATTCCAAATTGTTTCCATAGTCAACTTAAACACAGCTCTGACACACACACTTACCCCACCAGACATCTTTTCATAGTCCCCAAATCCCCAGAAAATAAAACAAGTGTACAGTATTATATAGAGCCTTTATTGCACGGAACTCTCATCTCATATTGCTCAAAAACAGCAAACCTGGTTTAAAAAAAATCTGATAAAACAACACCTCATGGCACAACGCCTCTCCTCTCTTAGACCTAGATATTTTGTGTGTGTGTGTATTGATATGTAGGCTATTTGGGCCGTTTTAAAATGTATGAAGTTCTATATGTGAGCTGTTCTTGTCTAGTGATATTCTGCATTATCTCATGTCCTATGTGGACCCCAGGAAAAGTAGTTATGGCTTTTGCAACAGCTAATGGGGATCCTAATAAAATACAAAATAAGAGACCCAGATGCAGACCCGGGAGGCAGATGGCTTGAGTCTCTGATATTTATTATAATCCAAGGGGCAGGCAAGAGAATGGTTGTGGACAGGCAAAAGATCATAAACAAGGTCAGAGTCTAGGAAGTACGGAGTGGCAGGCAGGCTCGAGGTCAGGGCAGGCGGTATGGTCAGGCAGGCGGGTTCAGAGTCAAAGCAGGCAAGGATCAAAACTGGGAGGACTAGGAAAACAGAGATTTTTAAAAAGCAGGAGCACGGAAAAAACGCGCTGGTTGACATGACAAGACAGCAGACAAACTGACTGGCAACAAACAAACAGAGAACACTGGAATAAATACCCAGGGACTAATGGGGAAAACGGGTGACACCTGGAGGTGGGTGGAGACAATCACAAAGAAAGTTGAAACAGATCAGGACATGACAGTTCTAACTGAATATATAAAACAAAACTGCAGATTTTCTTAGACCTGTCCATTGGCAATCACTTTAATTTGTTACAATTAGATCAGCATTCAGAGTTGCCCTGAGCTAAGAAGTCCTTGACAATGGGGGAAAAATACTAAATACTGAGATTTTGCCAGAATAAATTCCATTATATATCTGTATGGCAGAGTATACTCATTTTGGGCAGAACTTTGAATGGAAGATGCAATTGATTCTAACATCTTCTCCTTTGAAATGTTACTATGTCAGAAGGGGAGGAATTTATTTATATTCTTTCTTCAAATTGAATTCAAGTCTTTGTAAAAAGAGGCCCGTAGTTCTGAAAGTAGTCTACTTTCAAAACCATGTTTGTGTGCGAGAGGCCAGAATACAAACGTCTTCAAACAAAACTATAATAACATTTTTGAAAATATGCTAGAAAAGATGGTCGTACTGAGCGAAGTAAGAAAATACTATGAAGCACACAGATCATTACTCCTCTTTTAGACAAGATAGAACTAATTGTTTTACTCAGCAATAAGTACTTCTAGAGTATCATTACTACAAAACGATGTATCTAAGTATGTTAATGTCTTGCTTTGAGTCTTATTCATAGAGCAAGAAAAGACAACACAAAGCAAAACTGAATTATTACTATTGTTTATTCTGAGCCTTTAGTCACCCACCACAGCATTACCATCATTTTGTCTCATTTAGCTAGTAAGAAGGCCACAGCAGTGTTTTCCATTGTTGCTAAGGTCACAGCCTTTATAAATCCTTTAGTGTTGGCAGGAGCAGAGTTGATGAGTGCCAGAGAGAGCTAGCGTGCCGACCGGCCACTCAGCACACCATCCCTCGCCTCATTTAGGGTAAAGGGTGGCGAGATCCGCTGAGTGGCCTGGTTGCTCTGGCTCCCTATTGGGCACCTCGCCACCATGGCAGCAGGCAGGGCCACTGTGCCCTTTCCGCCCACCTCTTCTCATCTCACACGCCATGTGCTCAGCATGCATTGTTTTCCCCAAACAATGATGTGTGCTGCCATTTTGAGACCCTTATCCAAAGTGTTGTCCTTCTATTGAATTGTAACTGTTCTAAGGACCTGAATATTGAATGACCTACATGTGGCTCAGTTGTTGAGTGAGAGTTAGTAATGCCAAAGATGCGGGTTAATTTCTTGCAGGGTTCACAAACACATACTAAAAAATTATGCACTCACTGTACTGTAAGTCGCTTTGGATAAAAGTTGCATACGTTATTATATTTTTGCTGTTACAAACCTTGATGTTGTTGTTGGATAACCTTTTCCCATCCTATTACTGATTCATAGAGGCAATATATTTCTTTAGGCCATAGAAGGGGAATAGAAGGGGATAGCACACGTTAGAGCCTCTCATTTAAGAGGAAGTCTGGAGGATATGGAAAGTTGAGTAAAGAGATTAAGACGAGGGTATTGTGTTAATGGTAAAATCACATTGGGATGCACCTGTGCTCTCCTCTCTGAACCACTACAGCAGGGTGTTAGGCAGCGTTCAGTGAATGAATGTGTTAGTTAATAAAGTGTGTTTATCTGTTTATAAGTGTGGCCAATCCTCAATGTCACCTGGAGGTTAAGCCACAGAAAAAGCAGCAACCTTCCCGCTCGCCATGATTGGTTGAGATAATGAGTGGGCTGGACATGCCGAGAGATGCGTTCGGATTGGTCTGCCATCTTCAGTCTGTTTTGGTAATCCTGTCGATTGCAGCTTTAAAAAAAAATGTATTGTAATGTTGAGCTGCATAAGTGTTGCTCTTCACTTTCTGGAGGATCAAGTTTTGACATCAGTGGAATTAGAGGTTGATAGCTAACGAGTTGGAGAAAACACATGTCTCCAGATTACTTTGCTAAGCGCTAGCTATCTAGGCTAGTGGGTTGAGCGATTGTTATCTTACGTGTTAATAGTTTGGAAGGTAATGTTTGTAGCATTGTTTAGCGCAGACCTCCAGTAATTTTTAGCTTTTGGAAATTGAGACTACTAGTACAGTATGTTATGTAAAATGTGATTGTACAATGTGATGGATTTACATGTCAGATAGCTTTTTTTGCTAGATGCAAAATACTACTGTTTGAATAGCCTCAGATTATATGCACTATTGATTTGACCATTAGTGAAAGGTAATATGTGAATGTGTATGGAAATCGTTTTTTGAACTTGTCATCTTTATTTCTGATACTGAAATATGGAATGTGAAGCCTTAATACTACAATGCAATGTAATGTCTAATTGATTTTGACAAAAAAATATAGAAAAGGATTAACAAAAGAGAACAATATTTTAATATATTTTGGAGAATGCCTATTACTGAACGTTACTAACTTTTCTTTGTTTCGTAATTTCACCCTCTTAATTCAGGTCTATTATCTGCTGACCAAGTCTCTGTCCGAAGCATGTAAACATAAACATTATTATCCATGAGTCCACGCAATTTATTATTTGACTTGTTAAGCACATGTTTACTACTGAATTTAGTTTACCATAACAAAAAGGTTGAATACTTATTGACACTTTTTGAGTATATTGTAAATATTTTGAAAAACGTGTAGGCCAGAGACAGACTTCCGGCGCCGACTGAGATGGCCGCCTCGCTTCGAGTTCCTAGGAAACTATGCAGTTTTTTGTTTTTTTACGTGTTATTTCTTACATTAGTACCCCAGGTCATCTTAGGTTTCATTACATACAGTCGAGAAGAACTACTGAATATAAGATCAGCGTCAACTCACCATCAGTACGACCAAGAATATGTTTTCCGCGACGCGGATCCTGTGTTCTGCCTTACAAACAGGACAACGGAATGGATCGCATGCAGCGACCCAAGGAAACGACTCCGAAAAAGAGGGAAACGCGGCGGTGTTCTGGTCAGACTCCGAAAAAGGGCACATCGCGCACCACTTCCCAGTATTCTTCTTGCCAATGTCCAGTCTCTCGACAACAAGGTTGATGAAATCCGAGCAAGGGTGGCATTCCAGAGGGACATCAGAGACTGCAACGTTCTTTGCTTTACGGAGACATGGCTTACTGGGAAAACGCTATCCAGGGCGGTGCAGCCAACGGGTTTCTCCACGCATCGCGCCGACAGAAACAAACATCTATCTGGTAAGAAGAGTGGCGGGGGCGTATGCCTCATGACTAACGGGACATGGTGTGATGAAGGAAACATACAGGAACTCAAATCCTTCTGTTCACCTGATTTAGAATTCCTCACAATCAAATGTAGACCGCATTATCTTCCAAGAGAATTCTCTTCGATTATAATCACAGCCGTATATATCCCCCCAAGCAGACACATCGATGGCTCTGAACGAACTTTATTTAACTCTTTGCAAACTGGAAAACATTTATCCGGAGGCTGCATTCATTGTAGCTGGGGATTTTAACAAAGCCAATCTGAAAAGAAGACTCCCTAAATTTTATCAGCATATCGATTGCGCAACCAGGGGTGGTAAAACCTTGGATCATTGTTACTCTAACTTCCGCGACGCATATAAGGCCCTGCCCCGCCCCCCTTTCGGAAAAGCTGACCACGACTCCATTTTGCTGATCCCTGCCTACAGGCAGAAATTAAAACAAGAGGCTCCCACGCTGAGGTCTGTCCAACGCTGGTCAGACCAAGCTGACTCTACACTCCAAGACTGCTTCCATCACGCAGACTGGGACATGTTTTGTATTGCGTCAGATGGGAATATTGACGAATACACTGATTCTGTGTGCGAGTTCATTAGAACGTGCGTCGAAGATGTCGTTCCCATAGCAACGATAAAAACATTCCCTAACCAGAAACCGTGGATTGATGGCAGCATTCGCGTGAAACTGAAAGCGCGAACCACTGCTTTTAATCAGGGCAAGGTGTCTGGCAACATGACTGAATACAAACAGTGCAGCTATTCCCTCCGTAAGGCTATTAAACAAGCTAAGCGTCAGTACAGAGACAAAGTGGAATCTCAATTCAATGGCTCAGACACAAGAGGCATGTGGCAGGGTCTACAGTCAATCACGGACTACAAGATGCCCGCTTTGAGGACAATACAGTGCCACTGACACGGCCTGCAACGGAAACATGCGGTCTCTCCTTCACTGCAGCCGAGGTGAGTAAGACATTTAAACGTGTTAACCCTCGCAAGGCTGCAGGCCCAGACGGCATCCCCAGCCGCGCCCTCAGAGCATGCGCAGACCAGCTGGCCGGTGTGTTTACGGACATATTCAATCAATCCCTATACCAGTCTGCTGTTCCCACATGCTTCAAGAGGGCCACCATTGTTCCTGTTCCCAAGAAAGCTAAGGTAACTGAGCTAAACGACTACCGCCCCGTAGCACTCACTTCCGTCATCATGAAGTGCTTTGAGAGACTAGTCAAGGACCATATCTCCTCCACCCTACCTGACACCCTAGACCCAATCCAATTTGCTTACCGCCCAAATAGGTCCACAGACGATGCAATCTCAACCACACTGCACACTGCCCTAACCCACCTGGACAAGAGGAATACCTATGTGAGAATGCTGTTCATCGACTACAGCTCGGCATTCAACACCATAGTACCCTCCAAGCTCCTCATCAAGCTCGAGACCCTGGGTCTCGACCCCGCCCTGTGCAACTGGGTACTGGACTTCCTGACGGGCCGCCCCCAGGTGGTGAGGGTAGGCAACAACATCTCCTCCCCGCTGATCCTCAACACGGGGGCCCCACAAGGGTGCGTTCTGAGCCCTCTCCTGTACTCCCTGTTCACCCACGACTGCGTGGCCACGCACGCCTCCAACTCAATCATCAAGTTTGCGGACGACACAACAGTGGTAGGCTTGATTACCAACAACGACGAGACGGCCTACAGGGAGGAGGTGAGGGCCCTCGGAGGGTGGTGTCAGGAAAACAACCTCACACTCAACGTCAACAAAACTAAGGAGATGATTGTGGACTTCAGGAAACAGCAGAGGGAACACCCCCTATCCACATCGATGGAACAGTAGTGGAGAGGGTAGCTAGTTTTAAGTTCCTCGGCATACACATCACAGACAAACTGAATTGGTCCACTCACACTGACAGCGTCGTGAAGAAGGCGCAGCAGCGCCTATTCAACCTCAGGAGGCTGAAGAAATTCGGCTTGTCACCAAAAGCACTCACAAACTTCTACAGATGCACAATCGAGAGCATCCTGGCGGGCTGTATCACCGCCTGGTACGGCAACTGCTCCGCCCTCAACCGTAAGGCTCTCCAGAGGGTAGTGAGGACTGCACAACGCATCACCGGGGGCAAACTACCTGCCCTCCAGGACACCTACACCACCCGTTGTTACAGGAAGGCCATAAAGATCATCAAGGACATCAACCACCCGAACCACTGCCTGTTCACCCCGCTATCATCCAGAAGGCGAGGTCAGTACAGGTGCATCAAAGCTGGGACCGAGAGACTGAAAAACAGCTTCTATCTCAAGGCCATCAGACTGTTAAACAGCCACCACTAACACTGAGTGGCTGCTGCCAACACACTGTCATTGACACTGACCCAACTCCAGCCATTTTAATAATGGGAATTGATGGGAAATGATGTAAATATATCACTAGCCACTTTAAACAATGCTACCTTATATAATGTTACTTACCCTACATTATTCATCTCATATGCATATGTATATACTGTACTCTACATCATCGACTGCATCCTTATGTAACACATGTATCACTAGCCACTTTAACTATGCCACTTTGTTTACTTTGTCTACACACTCATCTCATATGTATATACTGTACTCGATACCATCTACTGTATGCTGCTCTGTACCATCACTCATTCATATATCCTTATGTACATGTTCCTTATCCCCTTACACTGTGTATAAGACAGTAGTTTTGGAATTGTTAGTTAGATTACTTGTTGGTTATCACTGCATTGTCGGAACTAGAAGCACAAGCATTTCGCTACACTCGCATTAACATCTGCTAACCATGTGTATGTGACAAATAAAATTTGATTTGATTTGATTTGATTTTAACCCATTTTAAATTCAGGCTGTAACACAACAAAAATGTGGAAAAAGTCAAGGGGTATGAATACTTTGCCCCCAACTTATGCTGTATCTCTTAGATATAGGACAGACACTTTAAAACCAACTTCCTTTTGATTTATTTTTGGACTCTGTTTTTCCATGTATGATTCTATAATTCAATGACGTTTCCATGGACTAATAACAGTAAAGGGATCGGAGTCTACATGTTCATTAGCAATCATTGTTTGAAGTTTATTAGTGCTTCGCAACTGCCTGTTTGGATATTATTGCCCTGAAGTACATCAGAAAGGCTTCCATAACAACTATAGTATAGACCTTTTTAAATGAATCACGTACTTCAATTACATGATTTATTTGTGAATTTCAATGCTGAAGAATATAATTAGACTGTGACCTCATCCATTTAAAACATTCAAGTTGATTCAATCTGTTCACTCTTTATTAACAGACAGAAGGAAGGCCACTCAAACAAACCTCTAGAGGGAGAAGGCCAAAGACCACGGGGCAGAGGCTTGATTGAAAATATGACTTATCTCTGATCAGTAGCTACTAATATATTTTCCTGTCGTCCTTCTCAAAGGACCAATCAATCATCACAGATCAAGCTCACCCCGAACTCCAGTTGGTCAGATCTCGCAAGTAACGAAATAAACAACCCAAAGTAGCAGGACTTTCATTTGAAGGCTAAGAGTTAACTAATGATCCCATTGGGTGTGGTTAATGTCCCCTAAACTCAAGGACTTCATTGCTGTGCTTGTCCCACTCGTTGCTTTAATGTTGTTGTCGTCTTTCGATGTGAAATCAACCTCTTCTATTACTAAACGTGTTTTCTATAGCTAAGGCAAGTTTGGGAGACAAGCATTCAATAACACTGTGCACAGAACATTACCTGTATCCTTTCTCATCTCGCAAAGAGTTCCCTGAGGCACATCTAGGAGATGCTACAGTACCAGAACTGTAATTGCTTATTGATCAATATCAATAAAAAGCTCAATTCTCCATCTGCTCCAAAAACAGCAATTTATGTAAACAACAACAAACAACAACAAACTGAGATGTGCGTTTCTCAGTTGATGGCTCTATCATTTCATGCACAGTAAGTGTAGTCAGTAAAGTCATTTTACTACAGATTAGAGCTGAGAGATCAATATCAATTTTTATGGTTAATCTAGCAGTGTGCTTTGTAGCATAGCGTTTAAGTAATACCATTTACATGCTCATGTTGAGTGCTATTGGCCTGTTACAGCTGAGCGGTCAAGTCAAACGTGAAGCGAGGGAAACAGTCATTCTCTATCCCAGTGTTATGCATAAATCACCTGAGCATTGAAATAGCATTAGGCCCCAAGATTGTCCAATACTATTTCCATTCCCATATTATCTGCAAACATAGGTAGGCCTACTGTATGTGAAGTAATGGCTTTGATTTCTGGTCAAACAGATGGAAAAGGGGTTTTAGAAAACATCTACCAGAAAAAATTATTAAAGTATTAAAAATACATCAAAATACAATAATGTTGGAGTAAAGACCCCTGCCAAGTAATAGCAACACTTGTATTTAGTTTTGAAGAAATGATAACCTTCTGTAAATGTAATTAACATTGCCTTGTATCTTGCAATTCCATTACCAAAACCAACATACAGTATCTCTTGATAGGAGGGATAATAATGAAAGTTCACAGAACAAGTAAAGGTAGACCTACTATACCATTATTTATATTATTTTTACTGATATACATTTTTTATTCATTATTCATGAAGTGATTCAAACTCATGATTCAGTCTGGTCACACTCTCTGCCTCTCTATCTCCAGATGATGTTTCCTCTCCTGGCTCTTACTGACACCTACGCATGAGCCCCCCTCTTTCCATTTATTGCAACCAGTATCAGAACCCACTGAGCACCAACCGAAACCGGACGTCCATGGACGTTGAAAAGTAGTTGAAATTTGGTCAGTTCTCCCTGGCCTTCATTTCAATGTCCATAGATGTTGTTTTTTGGGCCGGAACGGCCTTGATTTCCACGTCTTCTTGGTGACCGAACAAAATTTGAACCAAACATAGACGTCTATGTTTCACAAGTTTGGACAACACAGTACAGTACGATGAAGCACAGAGTAGTATAATGTATTGTATTCTACTGTGCTCTACTGTGCTGTGCCATGATGTTTAAACTTGTGAGACGTGGGCTCAGATCCTCTGACGAGGAGGAGGAGTAGTAAGGATTGTAGGACCAAAGCGCAGCGTGATGTGAATACATTCTTTTAATGTAAGACGAAATAACACGAAGTACACTAAACAAACAAAATAACAAAACGAACGTGACCGCTATCAACACAGAGTGCAAACATGCAACATCCATAGACATAGATAATCACCCACGAAATACTCAAGGAATATGTCTGCCTAAATATGGTTCCCAATCAGAGACAACAATAAACAGCTGCCTCTAATTGAGAACTAATCTAGGAAACCATAGACATACAAAACCCCTAGACTGGTACCAACCCCATGAACAGAAGTAACAAGTAAAGTTAGAGCTACTGTACCATTGTTTATATTATTTTTACTGATATACATTTTTTATGAATTATTAATGAAGTGATTAAAACTCATGATTCAGTCTGGTCACACTCTCTGCCTCTCTATGTCCAGATAATGTTTCCTCTCCTGGCTCTTACTGACACCTACCCATGAGCCCCCCTCTTTCCATTTATTGCAACCAGTATCAGAACCCACTGAGCACCAACCGAAACCGGTAGCTAACTAGACAGGACAAAAACATGTTATCACCCATGTCACACCCTGACCTAACCAAAATAATAAAGAAAACAAAGAATACTAAGGTCAGGGCGTGACATCTTAAAGTAAATGTGTTTTTGTGAAATGCTCTGTGTGAACTGTTCAAAGCAGTCATTATGCATAGAGTTGTCTGGTTTGTTAAACTTAAAAATCTGTTTGTTTTTTGGCATACAAATTAGAATTAAAAATCTGATTCTCAGCATAAATCTGTTACTATGGAATTGCCATTTATCAGATGACATGGAGTAATTGAGCCCTGAATTGTTTTTCGGTTGTAAGACAGGTAGGAAACTGTTACTCTAGTAACAAGGTGTGAGTGTGACGAGTGAGACTAAATAGGCCGTTATCAATAAAACGTCACAATACGGTGCAGAACGTTCAATTTGGCTGCTGGGGGAGGCAAGGAGACCACCAGCTCTACAAAAACCATTGACAGCTACTTGCGATTTTCAAATAAATGTTATAACTATTTGGTTTTAATATCATCACCTCTTGAAGAGCATAGTCAGAACTACACATTTCCAATTATTCTACATTTAGCTCAATCATCATAGTTAAACAGCAAGTAACATATGATCACATACATGATCAGTAAACATCAATTGATCATGTATTTTCAGATATATGAGGGTGGCCTATCCATCCAAACTACTTAATTTAGCTGGCTTCGTCTGAGATTGGGCGGCAGCGTAGCCTAGTGGTTAGAGCGTTGGACTAGTAACTGGAAGTTTACGAGTTCAAACCCCCGAGCTGACAAGGTACAAATCTGTCGTTCTGACCCTGAACAGGCAGTTAACCCACTGTTCCCAGGCTGTCATTGAAAATAAGAATATGTTCTTAACTGACTTGCCTGGTTAAATAAAAAGGTAAAAAAAATAAAAAATTAGGCATTTGGAAAGAGCTTGACATCGTCAAGTCCTCTTCATGGTAAAGTTTTCAGTCAGACTACTGTCATCACCACTATTTGGATATAGCCATCTTGTTTATCCCCTGAAAGTTAGCTTGTTAACTAGCCTTATTGATGTGATCTAGCCTTATTGATGTAATGTTAGCGAGACAATTTTACGTGGCCTATCACTCAATGTAGCCTATCATGTCTGTCAGCAGCAATCGTGATTAAACACTCTTAAAAACAATGTTCAAAATGGGATAATGTTAGCTAACTTCGCTAGGTACGCTAGGTAGAAAAAGTACATTAGGTCTACTTGCCACTATGTTTCGCCAACTGTACCAAATGTATGCCAAGAAAACATTACCTGCTAACAATATAGTTTACTTTTATTTCATATCACTCAAATATCCAATGAACGGTGGCCAATATTGAGAGTTCATAAGTCTACTCTCACTTATCTGAAATTACATGATCAATTGATGTTTACTGGTCATAAAAAGCATGCAGTTATTTGCTGTATAACTCTGATAACAGAGCTAAATGTGCACAACTGTTTTGCATGGAATAATCTGAAATATGTAGTTCTGACTATGCTTTTCAAGAGTTGATGATATTACAACCAAATAGTTTTCAATCCTTTGAAAACAGCATGCAGTTGTTAATGGTTTTAGCAGAGCTGGGGCTCTTCTTGCCCCCCATTAGGCAAATTGAATGCTCTGCACCATATTGTGATGTTTTATTGATAATGACCTATATCAGAAGTAGTGGTAAAGTTGGTAAAATATGAAATGTTCTGACAGAACAGTACAGCCAGCATGCATGGTTCATTAGCTACAGATACAGCTACTGTCCAAGAGAACAAGGAAGAATCAGTGTGTGAGAGGGAGAGCGAGAGAGAAAGAGGCCTTAGAGCTGTTTTAATGGGGGTAGGTCAGTGGGCTGTGACATCCTCATCAGCAATAGTAAAGGGACCAGGACTCATTACATTACAGTCTAGGGCAATGTTAAACCTGGCTGGGCAGTAATGGACATGCCAACCTTGAGATCTGATCTGCAGATTCTTGGTCATAAACACAGGCAGACACTAGGTTAGAGAAAACAGCTTACCAACGCTATTTAGAGGAACAATGTAGCCTAAGGATATTAGTCAGTCAGCACTAAACCCAATGCTGCTTATAGCAATATACGGGAGGGCATGAATGTCATGTAAAGACTGATGTGTAGGCTATTCACCAATTTATCAGCTGGAATACAGACTCAAACCAAAATCAACTCAAATGTTCAGGCATAAAGGCGCTGCATGACCAATCTGATGTTTGCATTGGCCATGCAGCATTTACGTTGATATGGCCTCTGCAGAGGTTAGGGCATTCATACTACTTGCGCTTCACAGAGCAGTGCAGATCTGTTAAGAAGGAAGTTGTCAAGGAAGTGGGTTTGTGTTTATACAGGACCTCCCGCCCCCACCTAGTGTCAAACAATCATGCCAATGCGGAGCTATATGGAGCCCTCCACATTGTTTCAAAATTTGGGAGGCCACAGTGATGCGGTATGGAGCTCAATGAAAATGCAAATGTTAGTTTCCATTGAGCAATACTCAGTCAGTCTCTGTTCTCCAATGAAGTTAAAATTCAGTTCAGTCCCAAACAATTCAATAAGAAATGCAAAAATGATTAACAACCCAATTAATCCACTGCAATAAATAAAAATGTTTGAATGATTGAGCTTGCAGAATATCTGTATCTGTGTTGTCAACACAATGGACAGAGCACACTGTGGTGTGTGTAGGGTGCTATGGAAAGCCACTGGGGTGGTTGGGTATGACTCATTTGGATTTCCATAACAAGCGGTGAAAAACGCTTCTCATCTGTGGTAGGATCATTTAAAAACATGAGTTTTGATTTATAAGAGCAGGGTCAAGTTTACCATTGAAGCTGCTTCACTCAACTCTGCCTCACGCCCACTACAGATGTTTAATAAGCTACTTAGCTAGCTGTAAACGTGTTAGTGTTATTAGCCTTAGCCTATTGAGGTAGCTCGAACGAGCTAATCTGTCACTACCACAATGGATATCAGAAATTGGTTTCGCAAAATCGCCCAAACAAAGCCAAAAGGAGAATGGTCAGCCACAGCAGCAGCATCAAACCACTGAGCTCCAGCTAACATGCAGAGCCTACCCACCCTTCAACAAGCGCCGCCAGGATAAAGGCTCCACAGCCCCCTCCACCTCCGACTGTTCCTGACGATTTTGGAGCAGAGGAGGAAGCCCAGGTTTGCCTAGAATCCTACCCGAGCCACAGGTTTTCTGTCCAAAAACATTCATTTAACTCGTTCATAGGAAGAGAGTGGCTGGAATACTCCGTTATTGCATAATTCAATATATGTGACCGACAGCCTCGAATTGGTCTTATGTAACAACATTTTTTATTTTTTTATTTTTTTTTTACGTTGGATGAAAGGATAGACTCAGAGCTATAAAAATGGTATATCATACACTGCACTTGAGGAACAATGGCAAAGTAAATTCTGCTTAGAAAGTTGATAAACCTGGCCATGGGGTAAACACACAAATTAAAGTTTGTCATATGCACAGACTACAGAAGGTGTAAACAGGACAGTGAAATGGTTGCTTGTGTAGTAGCAATATCAAAACAAAAAGTGTACAGATAAAAACATTTTACAAATATTTAATAATTATTAGATGGTGCTTAACTTGATGGAAATGTGAAGGAAATGCTATAACCACCCCCCAGTCACATCTAGCTAAGTGGATGGGTCACTATTGTCTAGACATGTACGCATGTTTATGAAATACAATAGATGGCCGTAATCACTCCCAGATACACCTGGCTAATTTGATGGGTCATGTTATAATCCGGCCGAAGTGGAGTCTTTTTGAATTAAGTTCAATGTTAGCAAGCTAACATTAGGCTACAACTGGCAATGCAACTGGATTTCTGATTAGAACATTATTACTACACATATCATACACATAACGTTTGCAAGCTAACTAACACTACTTTAACTTGCAATAAAAGCAAATTTCTGGAAAAATGTGAAACTTATATCTGAAAATGGAGCTAGAGTCTTACTCGTACATAGATGAATGCTTCACGGCAAACTGGACCAATTTAAGTCCCTTTCATTTGCAGCTATATCTTGTTTGGCCAGTGTTGTGTTAAGTCACTCCAGTTCACACTGACCTGGTGTGTGGAGAAAGTATCACTTTTTCCAACAGATATGTCGATAGTGCCTGCTAAATTCAGGGCATCAATTTTGTTGAGAAAAGTAGCAAAACTTTTGTAGTTGGCAGAATGGGTTGCACATTTTGGGGAATATTCAGAGGAATTAACGGAAATATATGGGAATTAACAGAATATATATGCAAAATAATATTAATACCATTTAAATGTAAACTACAGTTTAAAAGTTTGGGGTCATTTAGAAATGTCTGTAATGGCGTTCGTCTGTTGAATGAAGAAAGTTGGACCGAAATGCAGCGTGTAGGTTACTCATGACTTTAATGAACAGAATAGCGGTACATGAAATAACTGAAATACAAAAACAACAGACCGGAACGTGAAACTAATCACAGCCTATCTGGTGACTACAACACTGAGACAGGAACAAACACCCACGAAATACAAAGCGAAACTGAGGCTACCTAAATACGGTTCACAATCAGAGACAACGATAAGCGCCTGACTCTAATTGAGAATCGCCTCAGGCAGCCAAGCCTATACCACACCCCTAATCAGCCGCGATCCCAAATATACAACCCCAATACGAAACACAACATATAAACCCATGTCACACCCTGGCCTACCCAAACATATAACAAAAACACAAGATACAATGGCCAAGGCGTGACAGAACCCCCCCCCCTAAGGTGCGGACTCCCGGACGCACCTCAAGAGCATAGGGAGGGTCCGGGTGGGCGTCTGTCCATGGTGCCGGTTCTGGCTCGGGACGTGGACCCCACTCCATAAATGTCCTATTTCCTCCCCTTCGCGTCCTGGGATAATCCACCTTCTCCGCCGACCATGGCCTAATAGTCCTCACCCAGATCCCCACATAACTGAGGAGCAGCTCGTGACAGAGGGGCAGCTCGGGACAGAGGGGCAGCTCGGGACAGAGGGGCATCTCAGGACAGAGGGGCATCTCAGGACAGAGGGGCATCTCAGGACAGAGGGGCATCTCGGGACAGAGGGGCATCTCGGGACAGAGGGGCATCTCGGGACAGAGGGGCATCTCGGGACAGAGGGCATCCGGGACAGAGGGAGGGGACAGCCCGGGACAGAGGGGCAGCCCGGGACTGAGGGGCAGCCCGGGACAGAGGGGCAGCTTGGGACAGAGGGGCAGCCCGGGACTGAGGGGCAGCTCGGGACAGAGGGGCAGCCCGGGATTGAGGGGCAGCCCGGGACTGAGGGGAAGCCTGGTACTGAGAGGAAGCCCGGTACTGAGAGGAAGCCCAGTACTGAGAGGTAGCCCAGTACTGAGAGGAAGCCCAGTACTGAGAGGAAGCTCAGGCAGGTAGTAGGCTCCGGTAAATCCTGGCTGGCTGGTGGAACTGGATGATTCAGGTTGTCTGGCCGATCTAGAAGATCATGACTGACTGGCACTTCTGGCGGATCTTGGCAGACTGGCACTTCTGGCGGATCCTGGCAGACTGGCACTTCTGGTGGATCCTGGCAGACTGGCGACGCTGGGCAGACTGGCGGCGCTGGGCAGACTGGCGGCGCTGGGCAGACTGGCGGCACTGGGCAGACTGGCGGCACTGGGCAGACTGGCGGCGCTGGCGGCGCTGGGCAGACTGGCGGTGCTGGGCAGACTGGGAGCACTGGGCAGACTGGGAGCACTGGCGGCGCTGGACAGACAGGAGACTCCGGCAGCGCAGGAGAGGAGAAAGGCTCTGGCTGCGCTAAACAGGCGGGAGACTCCGGCAGCGCAGGAGAGGAGAAAAGCGCTGGCTGCGCTGAACAGGCGAGGCGCACTGGAGGCCTGGTGCGTGGTGCTGGAACTGGTGGTACTGGATCGAGGACACGCACAGGAAGCCTGGTGCGGGGAGCTGCTACCGGAGGACTGGTGTGTGGAGGTGGCACAGGATAGACCGGACCGTGCAGGCGCACTGGAGCTCTTAAGCACCGAGCCTGCCCAAGCTTACCTGGCTCGATGCCCACTCTAGCCCGGCCAATAGGAAGGGCTGGTATGTGCCGCACCTGGCTCTGCACCCACACTGGAAACACCGTGCGCTCCATAGCATAACACGGTGCCTGCCTGGTCTCTCTAGCCCAACGGTGAGCACAGGGGGTTTGCGCAGGTCTCCTACCTGGCATAACTATTCTCCCTTCTAGCCCCCCAAAAAATTTTTTGGGGCTGCTTTTCCGGTTTCCAACCGCGTCGCCGTGCTGCCTCCTCATACCAGTGCCTCTCCGCTTTAGCCGCATCTATTTCTTCCTTGGGACGGCAATATTCTCCCGGCTGCGCCCAGGGTCCTTTTCCGTCTAATTCCTCCTCCCATGTCCAAATCTCCAAGTGGTGCAGCCTCTCCCACTGCAACTGCTCTTCACGATTAACAGGGAGAGTAGGCTCAGGTCTGACTCCTGACTCAGCCACTCTCTCTCTGCGGTCTCCCCTAATAAATATTTGGGGGTTACTTTCGGTTTTCGCTCTGCGTCGCGTTGTTTTCCTTTTCGACTCCATTCGTCTATAGCCCTCTTCGCATTGCTGTAGGGAATCCCAGGCGGGCTCCTGCACTCTCTCCGGGTAGGCCTCCCACTTGTCTATTTCTTCCCACGTCGTATACTCCATGCTTCTGCTGTCCATAACGTCGTTCTTTAGCTCCTGCCAGTTATCTACGCTGCTCGGTCCGTGAGAGTGGTGGGTGTTTCTGTAATGGCGTTCGGCTGTTGAATGAAGAAAGTCGGACCGAAATGCAGCGTGTAGGTTACTCATGACTTTAATGAACAGAATAGCGGTACATGAAATAACTGAAATACAAAAACAACAGAAAGTGAAACTAATCACAGCCTATCTGGTGACTACAACACTGAGACAGGAACAAACACCCACGAAATACAAAGCGAAACTGAGGCTACCTAAATACGGTTCACAATCAGAGACAACGATAAGCGCCTGACTCTAATTGAGAATCGCCTCAGGCAGCCAAGCCTATACCACACCCCTAATCAGCCGCGATCCCAAATATACAACCCCAATACGAAACACAACATATAAACCCATGTCACACCCTGGCCTACCCAAACATATAACAAAAACACAAAATACAATGACTAAGGCGTGACAATGTCCTTGTTTTTGAAAGAAAAGCGCCATTTTTATTAATTAAAATAACATCAAATTGATCAGAAATACAGTGTAGACATTTTTAATGTAAATAACTATTGTAGCTGGAAACGGCTGATTTTTAAGAGAGTATCTACATAGGCGTACAGAGGCCCATTTTCAGCAACCGTCACCACTGTGTTCCAATGGCACTTTTGCTAATCCAAGTTTATAATTTTAAAAGGCTAATTGATCATTAGAAAACCCTTTTGCAATTATGTTAGCACAGATGAAAACTGTTGTCCTGATTAAAGAAGCGATAAAACTGGCCTTCTTTAGACTAGTTGAGTATCTGGAGCATCAGCATTTGTAGGTTCGATTACAGGCTCATAATGGCCAGAAACAAATAACTTTCTTTGAAAACTCATCAGTCTATTATTGTTCTGAGAAATTAAGGATATTCCATGTGTGAAATTGCCAAGAAACTGAAGATCTCATACAACGCTGTGTACTACTCCCTTCACAGAACAGAGCAAACTGTCTAACAAAAAAATAAAAGAGGAGTGAGAGGCCCCGGTGAACAACTGAGCAAGAAGACATGTACATTAGAGTGTCTAGTTTGAGAAACAGATGCCTCACAAGTCCTCAACTGGCAGCTTCATTAAATAGTACCTGCAAAACACCAGTCTCAACGTCAACAGTAAAGAGGCAACTCCGGGATGCTGGGCAGAGTTGCAAAGTCTAGGCAGAATTGTAAAGAAAAAGCCATATCTCAGACTGGCCAATAAAAGGAAAAGATTAATAAGGGCAAAAGAAGGCCAGCCTAGAAGGCCAGCATCCCGGAGTCGTCTCTTCACTGTAGATGTTGAGACTGGTGTAACAATGTCTACATTCTATTTCTGATCAATTTGATGTTATTTTAATGGACAGAAAATGTGCTTTTCTTTCAAAAACAAGGACATTTCCAAGCAACCCCAAACTTGAATGGTAGTGTAGATGTTTTTTGCATTGGATATATTTACCATGTCATATGAGGACAGAAACATAAACTTTTTATCTTATCATAAATAGACATAATTGTAAAGTATTAAATCATTCCAATAGATATGAAAACAAATTTAGTTACGAATTGAACTTTAATTAAATGAGTTGACTCTTCAACTGGGATTATTTCACTGAACAACAAAAGAAAGGGGACTTTGAATGATCCCCAATGATCCATCGCATCTCCCAAAAACGTTTTCATCATCAATCTGTAAAATGTCTTCCTCTCAGACTTCCAAGTCTTCTCCCTTGACCTCCTCAATGTCCACATCTTGGACATCAGACCCTGAGGCCTCATCTTCACTGTCACGTTCCAACCTTGTTGAGGATAGCTCGTTGTCAGGCTCAAAAAGCCTAACATTTGCCCGGATGGCCACCAATTTTTCAAACCTTGTATTGGTCAGGCTTTGCGTCCTTTGGTGTGTGTGTTCCCAAATAAGGACCAGTTGCGCTCTGAGGCAGCCGATGTTGGTGGGATTTGGAGAATGATGGACGCAACAGGGGAAAGAGCCTCAGAATCACAAAGTCCCTTCCACCAGGTGGCTGATGAAATATGTTTGCACGACTGATGAGATATGTTGGCACGATATTGCATCTCCATCCCAAATCCCTTGCTGGGAAGTGTACTTCGCCAGACTGCCAAGAACCTTGCCCTCATCCAGGGTAAGATGGCGAGACACAGTAGTGATGACACCATAGGCCTTGTTTATCTCTGCACCAGACAGGATGCTCTTGCCAGCATACTTGGGGTCCAACATGTACTTTGCGGCGTGTATGGGCTTCAGGCAGAAGTCTTCACACTTTTTGATGTATTTCAGAACTGCAGTTTCCTCTACTTGGAGCAACAGTGAAGTGGGCAGGGCAGTACGGATTTATTCTCTTACATCAGACAGGATGGCATTGTTTCCCTCAATCCGTGCAATGGCTACTGCTTTAGGTTTCAGGAGTTTCAGGCTGCTTATCACTCTCTCCCAAAATACATCATCCAGGAGGATCCTCTTGATGGGGCTGACTTCACGTCTGTTCCACCTGAGGCAGGGGTTGAGGAGCGCCCAGGAGTTCGCACTGGAGCGGGATGGAGCTACCCCTCATAGCCACAGCGATAGACTCAATGCACGGGGCACGCATCTTCAACAAGCAAGATCTCAGGAGCGCTTATAACCTGGTGCGTATCCGGGAGGGAGATGAGTGGAAGACAGCTTTCAGTATCACCTCTGGGCACTATGAGTACCTTGTCATGCCGTACGGGTTGATGAATGCTCCATCAGTCTTCCAAGCCTTTGTAGACAAGATTTTCAGGGACCTGCACGGGCAGGGTGTAGTGGTGTATATGGATGACATTCTGATATACTCCGCTACACGCGCAGAGCATGTGTCCTTGGTGCGCAGGGTGCTTGGTCGACTGTTGGAGCATGACCTGTATGCCAAGGCTGAGAAATGCCTGTTCTTTCAACAGTCCATCTCCTTCCTAGGGTATCGCATTTCCACCTCAGGGGTGGAGATGGAGAGTGACCGCATTGCAGCCGTGCATAATTGGCCAACTCCCACCACGGTAAAGGTGGTGCAGCGGTTCTTAGGGTTTATCCCAGGTTTTGGTCAGGTAGCGGCTCCCATTACGTCACTGCTGAAGGGGGGCCCGGTGCGACTGCAGTGGACAGCTGAGGCGGGTCCGGTGCTGGCTCATACGGATCCCTTTTTGACATTCATAGTGGGGGTGGATGCGTCTGAGGCTGAGATAGGAGCGGTGCTCTCTCAGCGCTCGGGGACACCACCGAAGCTCCGCCCCTGTGCTTTCTTCTTGAGGACTCTCAGCCCGGCGGAGCCAAACTATGAAGTGGGGGACCAGGAGTTGTTGGCTGTCATCAAGGCTTTGAAGGTGTGGAGACATTGGCTTGAGGGGGATAAACACCCTTTTCACATCTGGACTGACCACCGCAATCTGGAGTACATCTGGGCAGCGAGGAGACTGAACCTTCGCCTGCAGGATGGGCCATGTTTTTTACCCGTTTTGTTTTCACCCTTTCTTACAGACCAGGTTCCCAGAACATGAAAGCAGACGCACTGTCCTGGCAAAAAAAAGGTTCACTGTTATAAGCTAACTTTTTTTATGAATTTAAGCAAAATTCCCCAAATTTCAGGGCTTAACTTCCCATAGAGAGAAGAGAACAGAGAACCAAATTCAAAAACAGAAATACTCAATATAAAAATTAATGAAACATACAAGTGTTATACAGGAGTTTAAAGATAAACTTCTTGTTAACTTCTTGCGTCGAGCCATCCCGGATCCGGTATCGTGACTACAGCCTCAAGCTCATTACCATAATGCAACGTTAACTATTAATGAAAATTGCAAATGAAATTTACATTTACATTACATTTAAGTCATTTAGCAGACGCTCTTATCCAGAGCGACTTACAAAATGAAATGAATCTATTTGCTCTCAAGCTTAGCCTTTTGTTAACAACACTGTCATCTCAGATTTTCAAAATATGCTTCTCAACCATTGCAAAACAAGCATTTGTGTAACAGTATTGATGGCTAACGTACCATTTAGCATTAGCATTCAGCATGCAACATTTTCCACAAAAACCATAAAAGCATTCAAATAAAATCATTTACCTTTGAAGAACTTCAGATGTTTTCAATGAGGAGACTGTTAGATAGCAAATGTTCCGTTTTTACAAAAAATATTATTTGTGTCGACTAATCGCTCCGTTTTGTTTCATCGCGTTTGGGTAAGGAAAAAAAATAAAAATATGTCATTAAAACGCAAACTTTTTTCCAAATTAACTCCATAATATCGACAGAAACATGGCAAACGATGTTTAGAATCAATCCTCAAGGTGTTTTTCACATATCTATCGACGATAAAATCCATCGTGGCAGTTTACTTTCAATTCTGAAGAAATGGAATACGCATGGATTTACAGATTACGCACACAGGACACCGGGCGGGACACCAGGTAAATGTAGTCTCTTATGGTCAATCTTCCAATGATATGCCTACAAACACGTCACAATGCTGCAGACACCTCGGGAATATACAGAAAGCGCAGGCTCATTCCTGGCGCATTCACAGCCATATAAGGAGACATTGGAACACAGCGCCTTCAGAATCCGGGGCATTTCCTGTATGAAACATCATCTTGGTTTCGCCTGTTGCATTAGTTCTGGGGCACGCACAGATAATATCTTTGCAGTTTTGGAGACATCAGAGTTGTGTCTTTCCAAGGCTGTCGATGCATAGTCGAGCATCTTTTCGTGACAAAATATTGCGCTTAAAATGGGCACGTCTTTTTATCCAATAATGACACAGCGCCTCTATAGGTTCAAGAGGTTAATCCAACCACGGTGTCAGATTTCAAAAAGGCTATACGGCGAAAGCATACCATGCGATTATCTGAGAACAGCACCCAGCAGACAAATCATTACAAACAGTAACAAGCCAATTAGAGGACAAGTTACACAAGTCAGAAATAGTGATCAAATTAATCACTTACCTTGTGTGGTAAGTTTTGGAAACTTTAGAGCGTTTTCTATCCAAATCGACCAATAATTATATGCATATACTAGCTTCTGGGCCTGAGTAGCAGGCAGTTTACTTTGGGCACGCTTTTCATCCAAAATTCCGAATGCTGCCCCTGAACTCCAAAATGAACTTCTCTGGTTGAAAACTGCCTATGTACCATCGATATTACTCATAATCAGGGGTGAAAGTAAGGCGGTACGGTCCTGTACGGCATCCCGTCAAAATAAATAGTGGGGGTATGCCATATCGTTCAAACGTGAGCCTTTCAGAAATAATACAACATAATGACAACCACAATGTCATTACAATACAAGTAGGTGTTTTCTATTTATCAAATTATGGGTGCACAGTGCACTGTTGGGTTTGGATACTGAAAAATGTGAGCGGATAGCCTACAGGGGCCCCTTTGTTAAGTAATTTTTTGACAATCAGTTGAAAACGTCAAAACTGGTTGTGTTATTGCCACATTAAGAGGCATGGCCAGCTTGTCCATAAGGCTATGGAAGATAAGCTTTCCCTAAAGTACAGTGGAGTCGGAAAGTATTCAGATACCTTGACTTTTTCCACATTTTGTTATGTTATAGCCTAACTCTAAAATGTATTTTGTCTACACACAACACCCTAGAATGACAAAGCAAAGGAAAAAAAACAGGTTTGTTGAAATTTCTGCAACTTCATAAACAATAAAAAAGAAATTCAGACCTTTTCCGATGAAACTCCAAATTTAGCTCAGGTGCATCCTGTTTCCATTGATCATCCTTGAAATGTTTCTACAACTTGAATGGAGTCCGCCTGTGGTAAATTCAATTGCATGTCCCCAGGCACCCTCATTTGTTGACTTCTGTGATCGAAAAAGCCTTGGTTTCATGCATGTCAACATCAGAAGCCTCCTCCCTAAGTTTGTTTTACTCACTGCTTTAGCACACTCTGCTAACCCTGATGTTATTGCCGTGTCTGAATCCTGGCTCAGGAAGGCCACCAAAAATTCAGAGATATCCATACCCAACTATAACATCTTCCGTCAAGATAGAACTGCCAAAGGGGGAGGAGTTGCAGTCTACTGCAGAGATAGCCTGCAAAGTAATGTCATACTTTCCAGGTCCATACCCAAACAGTTTGAACTACTAATTTTGAAAATTACTCTCTCCAGAAATAAGTCTCTCACTGTTGCCGCCTGCTACCGACCCCCCTCAGCTCCCAGCTGTGCCCTGGACACCATTTGTGAAATGATCTCCCCCCATCTAGCTTCAGAGTTTGTTCTGTTAGGTGACCTAAACTGGGATATGCTTAACACCCCGGCAGTCCTACAATCTAAGCTAGATGCCCTCAATCTCACACAAATCATCAAGCAACCCACCAGGTACAACCCTAACTCTGTAAACAAGGGCACCCTCATAAACGTCATCCTGACCAACTGGCCCTCCAAATACACCTCCGCTGTCTTCAACCAGGAACTCAGTGATCACTGCCTCATTGCCTGTATCCGCTACGGAGCCGCAGTCAAACGACCACCCCTCATCACTGTCAAACGCTCCCTAAAACACTTCTGTGAGCAGGACTTTCTAATCGACCTGGCCCGGGTATCCTGGAAGGACATTGACCTCATCCCATCGGTTGAGGATGCCTGGTCATTCTTTAAAAGTAACTACCTCACCATTTTAGATAAGCATGCTCCGTTCAAAAAATGCAGAACTAAGAACAGATACAGCCCTTGGTTCACTCCAGACCTGACGGCCCTCGACCAGCACAAAAACAACCTGTGGCGGACTGCAATAGCATCGAATAGTCCCGTGATATGCAACTGTTCAGGGAAGTCAGGAACCAATACACGCAGTCAGTCAGGAAAGCTAAGGCCAGCTTCTTCAGGCAGAAGTTTGCATCCTGTAGCTCCAACTCCAAAAGGTTCTGGGACACTGAAGTCCATGGAGAACAAGAGCACCTCCTCCCAGCTGCCCACTGCACTGAGGCTAGGTAACACGGTCACCACCGATAAATCCATGATTATCAAAAACTTCAACAAGCATTTCTCAACGGCTGGCCATGCCTTCCCCTGGCTACTCCAACCTTGGCCAACAGCCCCCCCCCCCCCCGCAGCTCCTCGCCCAAACCTCTCCATGTTCTCCTTTACCCAAATCCAGATAGCAGATGTTCTGAAAGAGCTGCAAAACCTGGACCCGTACAAATCAGCTGGGCTTGACAATCTGAACCCTCTATTTCTGAAACTATCCGCCGCCATTGTCGCAACCCCTATTACCAAACTGTTCATCCTCTCTTTCATATCGTCTGAGATCCCCAAGGATTGGAAAGCTGCCGCAGTCATCCCCCTCTTCAAAGGAGGAGACACCCCCCCTGTTACAGACCTATATCCATCTTGCCCTGCCTATCTAAGGTCTTCGAAAGCCAAGTCAACAAACAGGTCACTGACCATCTCGAATCCCACCGTACCTTCTCCGCTGTGCAATCTGGTTTCCGAGCCGGTCACGGGTGCACCTCAGCCACACTCAAGGTACTAAACGATATCATAACCGCCATCGATAAAAGACAGTACTGTGCAGCCGTCTTCATCGACCTTGCCAAGGCTTTCGACTCTGTCAATCACCATATTCTTATCGGCAGACTCAGTAGCCTCAGTTTTTCGGATAACTGCCTTGCCTGGTTCACCAATTACTTTGCAGACAGAGTTCAGTGTGTCAAATCGGAGGGCATGCTGTCCGGTCCTCTGGCAGTCTCTATGGGGGTACCACAGGGTTCAATTCTCGGGCCGACTCTTTTCTCTGTATATATCAATGATGTTGCTCTTGCTGCGGGCGATTCCCTGATCCACCTCTACGCAGATGACACCATTCTATATACTTTCGCCCGTCATTGGACCCTGTGCTATCTAACCTCCAAACGAGCTTCGATGCTATACAACACTCCTTCCGTGGCCTCCAACTGCTCTTAAACGCTAGTAAAACCAAATGCATGCTTTTCAACCGATCGGAAATTATAATACACATGTAATGGCGTTCGTCTGTTGAAAAAGAGTCGGACCAAAATGCGGCGTGGTGGTTACTCATGTTCTTTAATGCGAAATGAACGATACATGAAATAACTAAATATACAAAACAACAAACGAAACGCGAAAACCTATACAGCCTGTCTTGTGACAACAAACACAGAGACAGGAACAATCACCCACAAAACACACAGTGAAACCCAGGCTACCTAAATATGGTTCCCAATCAGAGACAACGAGAATCACCTGACTGATTGAGAACCGCCTCAGGCAGCCATAGCCTATGCTAGACACCCCTACTTAGCCGCAATCCCAATGCCTACTAAAACCCCAATCCAAAACACAACAAAATAAACCCATGTCACACCCTGGCCTGACCAACTAAATATATAAACACAAAATACTAAGACCAGGGCATGACAACACACCATAATATGCACACATGCACACAAACAGTTACACACATATACACACACTTTGTTTGTACTCATGTTATAGCCAACTCTTTACTTTTGTATGAATTATTTGTAATAAAATATTTGTATCCAGTTGTCATGTATTCCTTATCTTTCTGGTTAATCGTTTGTAATCTGCATGTATCAGTAATGATTAACATTAAATAGTCATAAATCTCTGCTTGAATTTGAGCTTTTAGTATATTTGGCATTTTTATACATATTCTGTATTTTCACTGAAGAGAGCAATAATTAATCAACACACTACTGTAAATAAATGGACACTATCTGATATAAAAAATAAATTGCTCTACATAAATAAATGGTGACAAATGCTCAGTCTGAAGCCATTTGGCTATGAGTTTCGCAGCCCTATAATAATGATACAAGTTATATCAGTTTAAAAGGGGTTTATTTACAACCTCTGGGGTATAACCTGTTGGAAACCGTGGTATAGAAGAGTCTGAAATGAATTAAATAGCCTAACTCTAAGTTGTGTTCAATGTCAGCAGCAATTTCCAGTGAGAAATGCTCAGTCTGAAGCCATTTGGTTTTGGGTTTCACAGCCCTATAATAATGATATACAAGGGTTTATTTACCATCTCTGGGGTATAACATGTTGGGCAAAGTGGTGTAGGAGGGTCTGACATATAACCCCTGACCTGAATTCAGTCTTCCACAGTGAGAAACAATATGGGTATATCTTCATCATTCATGACTGGGAAAGGTACGTTAACGTGTGTAAATTAGACAATCACAGAGGATTTTCTTCTGAATAACTGGTCAGTGCATAGCACTTTCCATTCAGCTTCAGGTAACTTTGATGTAAGGCTTGATCACACCTGTAGTGATTACTTCTGTCAGTCATGCTCATTGTTGATTTTCCATTGTTCACTAGATATATCAATGTAATTACACACAGCACAATGTTGAAAAACATAATGCTTCCCACCACTAGATTACATAACTAGATGTGAGCTGGGCATGATCCCAACGATGCCGTCAATGTAGTGGAAGAAAGTGAAAGCTGCAAGAGGGACTCTAACCAGGGCTCATACGTGGTAAAGTGAGCTCTAACGGCCGTTGCCATGAAAGCCAAGCAGTCCTCTGGGCAGAGGCAGTAGGCCTATAATAATGCATATGCCTTGTTACAATAGCCTAAGTATATAACATGATTGACACAACCATAATAATCATCATGAAACTGCCTTGGAGTGTAAGCCAACATAATTCATTATTTTACATGAACCTGTTTAACTGCATTGATATGCTGTAATTGATCATAATTCAGACTCGTTGTAGTTGAAAATACCATGCAGTTGCACCAGGGGAATTTAAACCGAACAGATTGTTTTTGCAGGTCTTCTATTTCCCCACATTTAGTGCTGAATTAATTACCCATCAGGAAAATGTATCTGTAACGGAATTCCTCTTCTTCAGAGGAGGAGTAGCAAGGATCAGACCAATGTGCAGCGTGGTAAGTGTCCATAATGATATATTTAATAAATCAACAGAACACAGAACAAAATAACTAAAGTACAAACAAACAACCGAAACAGTCCCGTATGGTGAAAACAACACTAACACAGGATACAACCACCCACAAAACACAATAGAAAACAGGCTACCTAAATATGGCTCCCAATCAGAGACAACGACTGACACCTGCCTCTGATTGCCCACCCCAACTCACACCCTGACCAACTAAAATAAAGACATAAAAAAGGAACTAAGGTCAGAACGTGACAGTATCCCCATTCCTCAATCACATAACTTCATTGTACTACAAAAATAACAAATACAGCTTTTTACTCCAGCATGGCAAATCTCATATTACTTTGAAATATGAGGACTACCGTACGTATCCATTTAAAAGTATTCAGGTTTATTACAGTTATGCAATAAGAATTATTAAGAAGTACATACCAGAAGTCTTCAGTGAAAAAAACAAAAACAATTATCCAAGTCTGTACCAGTACAAAGTGTACAGGAGATTGGTTAACAATGTCTCCCTGAATGAAACAACTCAACACTTTAACTTACGGCGGATCTCGATCTCAATAACCTCCATCGTTTAATTACAAACACTTTTCTGGGAAAAAAACAATGAACAAAATAATTAAAACATCACACCCATTCTCTATTCTAATCAATACCATAATAGGTGCTCGCAATCTGGGCCTCCTCACTTTAAAATGACCACTGTCTGGCGACCGGTTCAGTACAGCAACCCTCTCCTGGTGTCAGTAATCCCCAAGGTCCTGTGGCAATGTCCTGCAACGTCCCGCCCCAGAGAAAGCCATGGCAGATGTGTCTCACTCCTGTGATAGGCAAACATACAGCCTTCAATCCGGACAATGCCATAAACTGTGACTGAATATTCATGCTGGGCCTTGACGCCTGTAAATCTCAGATGAATCTTTATCACTGGTCTTCATCATAGTTCACATAGTTCACTCTCTTATTTTTTCACTACAAGAGAAGATGGCAAATGCAGTTTCCTGGTCAAGTCATGTAGCTCCCTGCTGCCTCCGAAGGCAGCTGCTGACTGGAGTCTCTGTTGGAACCCTCAGAATGCAGAACCCTCAGAACTTATAACTTTTATTTTGTTCATATTCAGAGAGAGGTAAACATTGAGATAAACAGCAGATGCTGACTTAGTGTTGGAAGGGCCATGATTAACAGGATATGTCCATCCACTCCTTTGTTAGACTGTACACGGCTACTGACAGTTTCATTTCAAAACGCTATAAATCATTTCCTGAAATGTTGGCATAGTGATGTTAAATGACAGACATGTATTTGTTTGAAATCACTAGATGGATTTATTTCAGAGAGACAAATAATGTTGCAAAATGCTATATACTATCTGCCTGACTCTCAGAGGTTTTACACAGTCAAATGTGAAAAATAATTACATTTTTAATAACAAACCATGCAAATAAATAATTTGTGACATTAATATAAAAAATATTTAAGTCAGGATATGAACATTCTATTCCAGCTAAATAATTAATATATAGCATTTAACTGAATCTATTAATACATTTTAAAAATTTGCAGACACATAAAAGCTACCCATAAGTATAAATTTCTGATGAAAAAACACGTGAAAATGTGTCTATATAGCATTTTAGAAATAAACTTGTCACATAGCATATACTGTACAAACTGAACTTTAGATGATGGCTGTACTGCGTGTAATGCCTGTGTACTGGGAGATCATATGACTAAGAAAAGATAGTACATAGACTACTGAACTGTACTGTGATGGCTGTGTACTGAGAGTAAAGAGAGATTGGAAACATGCTGGAACTGCACTGTTGGACTTATGACAGAGAAGCTGCCATGTCGTAATGATGGCTGTGTTTGTGGTTTTTTATTCCCTTGTGTGTCCCAGATGTCTCCTTGGCTGTAACGAGAAACACTTGTTTTCGCTCTGGGCAGCCTACAGAGAGAATGCTGACAAAGCTGGCAATTACACATGTGCTTAGTTTATCATCAGTGCACAAATAAAACAGAAAGTTAACATTCGCCACACTGCACTCTGACTGTTCTTCCGCATACTAATTATTAGGCAGGCGTGTAATAGAAAAGCCCCTTAGCTCTCAGCGCCACGGCAACAGTTGCAGACAGGAGACAGACAGACAAGCAGTTAGCCTTAACACAAGAGTGGTAGCCCTTTCTGATTCATAGGACGTCAACGCATTGAATTCTGAGCCACTGCATGCATTGAACTGTGTGAAGAAAAGAGGCTTTAATATTTGCTCTTCAAGGGATTAGCCCCGCTAATATATTGAGCTAAACCCACCTCTTTCAGATCGAAACTTCATCACACGTTTTATTCATCTATTAGACAAGGACTCAGTAATGTGGGGCGGGTGAGGAGGGACTAGACTATAAGGGCTGGGAGGAGTGGAGCAGTGACATGGGCATTCCAGCTATCATTATTGGATAGGAAGTACATTATTGAGAGTACATCATCTGAAAGACAGACCGCTGTCAGAATCCTCTCCTTTGTCCTTCTAATACTAGACAGTAGATCTCCCTTTTATCCAGTGCTGTGTTTACCTTCTGCTCTCTCTCACCTCCAAATGGAGTCATGTGTCGGGGGTTTGATCAGTTGAACACATGAAATAGCAGAAACAGAACAGCTTTAACGCATCAGCTACAAGCAAACACATCCCAGACTACCACTCCCTCGCCTCAAACCATAATCTAAGGTTACTGGTAAAGCTATCATATTACACAGCTAGCAGCATCTACACCAATACCAATTCAATGTCTGGCATCATCAGGTAAATATCCATACCTGCATTATTCTGATATGATAAAATGTAAAGATTAGACACAATCAGATCTTACTAGGACAAGCAGGGTCTATGTATGTCTGAAAATCAATCATGCTCCATTTGTAGGCCTATATTGTCTTCTGAGGGGGCACCACTCAAGTCTGGTACAGATAAGAGATTATGAACAAAATAGACATACTGACATCAGTGAGGCAATTGGCAGTTTAATCTCACATATTTATTGTTTTGTTTGGTACTTAAGTTATTTTGAAAATCACCCATTTAGAATGGATTTCCAGTTGCCAAGCTGTGTTTGTTGAGGCATAGCCTACAGTTCACACTACAACACTCAAAGCAGATTGTACTGAACTAATCTGCCTCCCTCCCACTCTCATCCAGCCATGAGATTAAAAGATACAAGGATCATTTTAATGCATATACAGTATATCACGACCTTGAGCTAACTCTGAAATCAGTAGCAAACTCGGGAGGTCAGATTAACTCCCACACAGTTTAGCTCCCCTTACAAACCCACATGAAGGAATACTCCAGTTTGCTATAGAAGGCTTCAGTAGATACTATAGCATTATGTAGTAGTATACTATACAATACTATACACTGTAGTATCTCTCAACAATATGTAGTACTTGTATAGAATATTGTAGTATACTGCAGAATACTGTTAGCAGTTGTTGTTCTTCTTCCATAACACAGAGCCCAAATCAGGGGAAGAAAATAGGTTTATTCAAAAATAACAAATCATAGTTAAAATAAAGTTATGTTGGGATGTAGATGATCATTATTCCCTGTCCTCAGTGATTCTCCTCAGAACAAAGTGACAGGATGGAATTTATCACACAACCCTATCCTGTGGTTGACCAAATATAATTATGTGCAATAAAACTGGGCCAATGGCCAAATAACAAGTATCCCGTTTCAGGCTCAATGTTTAGACAATTTGGACCAATGAGAACATGCCACATGTAGCTATGAGTTCCGGACAGAAATTCCTCCCGTGTCTCGGATCCATTAATTCCCTGTTACAGAAAAACAACTATTTCGATTGATCATAAAGGCCCTCTTGACCTTTAGTCCTCTGCATTATGTATTTATCTTGAAATATTCTTACACCCCCTAAACCATTTAAAAAGTATTTTAGAAAACATGAAAAAATATACCGTATAAAAAACATTAGCAGTAAGCATAAAATCATTCACATTAAACACCTTGCATTTCTATAAAACAGAAAGGGCATATTTTACTTGTTGCAATAAGACATATACTTCAAACAATGTTATAGGAAATAAGTATTAACAGGTGTGATGATGACGTCCCTTACGATTCCTACCACATTGTCACATTCGTCGTAACAATGAGACCAAGGCACAGCGTGATAAGAATACATTATTTTATTTGCATGAAGAACACTAAACAAAATAACAAAACGAACATGACGCTATAAACACGAGTGCTGACATGCTACTACACATAGACAATAATCCACAAAATACCCAAGGAATATGGCTACCTAAATATGGTCCCCAATCAGAGACAACGATAAACAGCTGCCTCTGATTGGGAACCATAGACATATAAACACCTAGATATACAACCACCTCTAGACATACAAAAAACCCTAGACAATAAAAAACACACATACCACCCTCGTCACACCCTGACCTAACCAAAATAATAAAGAAAACAAAGATAACTAAGGTCAGGGCATGACACACATCCTGTGTTAGGAGGAGACTAACAAATAATTATCTGCAAGACAATATTAAATCAGCCTATTGGCAAGGTAATAATTCACAGTCCTTTAAAATTGATGAGCTGTTCCACACCGTTATCAGTCCCACAGTCTGCCGTTCCACTGGTTGACAAGGATGTCTTTAATGAACACTTCACCGGTGATCTTCTATCATTTCAGGTACAGTCCTTGGGTCAAGGGATATTGCTGCAGCTTCAGACGGTAGATTCTCATAACCTGTAATGAAGGAAACAAAAAGAGAAATTGATATTTCACATAGATTTCTCTAAGTAAACATGTCCCGATTTTCAGGAAAAAGTTTGACACTTCACCTAGATATCCCTAATATGATGACTGTGATGTGCAACATAGAAGCTTATCGGGTTCTGATCATCTTACTATGCTTCTTCACCCGAGATTGGCCCCGATTGCTAATCAATCAGTTCTTTATTCTCCAGGCTCTGTTTTGTCCATTTTGATGACAAAACAGAGCAACATGGCAATGAGTGATTTCTCCTGGACTTTTACTGCTGACCTCGTTATGAACAAAACTTGATAAGGACCCACCCTAATGTGTCTGTTAGATTTTTTTTTAATCACCCACTGTCTTGGTACTATGTCCCCCCCTCTTTTACTTGTCCGTCTATACATTTCTTGAATGACATTTGTAGCTGTGTGTTGTGCGGTTTCCTTCTTAGTAGGGTAGGCTTCAACCCATCGTGAGAAACGATCAACAACCAGCACATATTCCTGTCCTTTTCAGTTGGGCAGTGTGATGTAGTCAAGTTGTAGATGTCTGAAGGACCCCGGTGGGGCAGGCGCTCGTCGTGTCTGTACTTTCGCTCATCCCTTGGTGTTGTTTTTCATACAGATGTTGCAATTCGCCCCGACAGCCTCAGCCTCTTTCCGCACACCTGTATTCCACCATTTGCCCACACCAATGTGTCCCAAAGAGTGGATCTGTGTCACCAAGTAGGGTAGGAGTGCATTTAGCGCTACACATCTCAGGTTGTATTTCCACACACCTTCTTGATTGAGTTTGCACCCTGAGGCCATCCATTCCCACACTTCATCTTTTGGTTCACTGCTTTTGCATCCTCTGTTTTTCCATTTTCCAAAATCATGGGTAACACAATAAGCATACCTTGAGTCTATTAGCCGTTTTTTCCTTCCGCCTGTTTGCATGCTTCTGTCAAAGCCACCAATTCCGCCACCTGTGCTGATGTTCCTACATGTTCCTGCACAAAAGCGTCCTGTAGCGTACTGCATTAGCATCGAATAGCCCCAGTGATATGCAACTTTTCAGGAAAGTTAGGAACCAATATGCACAGGTAGTTATGAAAGCAAAGGCTATATTTTTCAAACAGAAATTTGCATCATGTAGCAAAAACTCCAAATAGTTCTGGTAATGGAGAATAAGGCAATGGAGAATAAGAGCACAATAAGGCAATGGAGAATAAGAGCACCTCCTCCCAGCTGCCCACTCACTGAGCCTAGGAAACACCAGCGATAAATCTACAATAATTGAGAATTTCAATAAGAATTTTTCTAAGGCTGACCATGCTTTCCGCCTGGCTACCCCTACCCCAGTCAACAGCCCTGCACCCCCCACAGCAGCTTTCCCAAGCTTCCCCATTTCTCCTTCACGCAAATCCAGATAGCTGATGTTCTGAAAGAGCTGGAAAATCTGGACCCCTACAAATCAGCTGGGCTAGACAATCTGGACAAAGGGGGAGACCCTCTAGACCCAAACTGCTACAGACCTTTATCTATCCTACCCTGCCTTTCGAAGGTCTTCGAAAGCCAAGCTAACAAACAGATCACCGACCATTACAAATCCCACCGTACCTTCTCCGCTATGCAATCTGGTTTCCGAGGCTGGTCATGGGTGCACCTCAGTCACGCTCAAGGTGCTAAATGATATCATAACCGCCATCAATCACCACATTCTCATCAACAGACTCAACAGCCTTGGTTTTTCAAATGACTGCCTCGCCTGGTTCACCAACTACTTCTCAGATGGAGTTCAATGTGTCAAATCGGAGGGCCTGTTGTCCGGACCTCTGGCAGTCTCTATGGGGGTGCGACAGGGTTCAATTCTCGGACCGACTCTCTTCTCTGTATACGTCAATGATGTCGCTCTTGCTTCTGGTGATTCTCTGATCCACCTCTACGCAGATGACACCATTCAGTATACTTCTGGCCCTACTTTGGACACTGTGTTAACAAACCTCCAGACGAGCTTCAATGCCATACAACTCTCCTTCCGTGCCTCCAACTGCTCTTAAACACAAGTAAAACTAAATGCATGCTCTTCAACCGATTGCTGCCCACACCTGCCCGCCCGTCAGATATCACTACTCTGGACGGTTCTGACTTAGAATATGTGGACAACTAGAAATACCTAGGTGTGTGGTTAGAATGTAAACTCTCCTTCCAGACATCTCCAATCCAAAATTAAATCTAGAATCGGCGTCCTATTGCGCATCCTTCACTCATGCTGTCAAACTTACCCTCATAAAACTGACTATCCTGCCGATCCTTGACTTCGGAGATGTAATTTACCAAATAGCATCCAACATTCGAATCAGCAAATCTCACCCCCCCCCCTTTAAGATTTAGATGCACTATTGTAAAGTGACTGTTCCACTGGATGTCATAAGGTGAATGCACCAATTTGTAAGTCGCTCTGGATAAGAGCGTCTGCTAAATGACTTAAATGTAAATGTAATGTAATGATGCAGTCTATCGCAGTGCCATCCATTTTGTCACCAAAGCCCCATATACTACCCACCACTGCAACCTGTATGCTGTCGTTGGCTGGCCCTCGCTTCATATCCATCATCAAACCCACTGGCTCCAGGTCATCTATAAGTCTTTGCTAGGTAAAGCCCCGCCTTACCTCAACTCACTGGTCACCATAGCAGCACCCACCCGTAGCACACACTCCAGCAGGTATATTTCACTGGTCACCCCAAAAGCCAATTCCCCCTTTGGCCGCCTTTCCTTCCAGTTCTCTGCTATCAATGACTGGAACGAACTGCAAAAATCACTGAAGCTTCATATCTCCCTCATTAACTTTAAGCACCGGCTGTCAACACAGCTCAGAGATCATTGCACCTGTACATAGCCCATCCAACTACCTCATCCCCATATCATTATTTATTTTGCTCCTTTGCACCCCAGTATCTCTACTTGTACATTGATCTTCTGCACATCTATCACTCCAGTGTTTAATTGCTATATTGTAATTATTTTGCCACCATGGCATTTTTTATTTTATTTTTTATTTTACCTTTATTTAACCAGGCAAGTCAGTTAAGAACATATTCTTATTTTCAATGACGGCCTGGGAACAGTGGGTCAACTGCCTGGGCCACTATGGCATATTTATTGCCTTATCATACCTCATTTGCACACACTGTATATATACTTTTGCTATTGTATTATTGACTGTATGGTTTTTTATTCCATGTGTAACTCTGCTGTTGTTTGTGTCACACTGCTTTGCTTTATGTTGGCCAGGTCGCAGTTGTAAATGAGAACTTGTTCTCAACATGCTTACCTGTTTAAATGCCTAACGGTTTTTTTTTATTAAAAAGGTAACGAGCCTGTCACTATCACATTGTCCATTGTAGTAACTGCCCAGCCTGCCTTCCTCTCACCCCCCTCCACAATGCTTGAACTGTCTATGTATAAGATAAACATGAGGGTTTTCCAACGGATGACTCTTAGTAAACCCATAACATTTACATTTTTTACATTTAAGTCATTTAGCAGACGCTCTTATCCAGAGCGACTTACAAATTGGTGCATTCACCTTATGACATCCAGTGGAACAGTCACTTTACAATAGTGCATCTAAATCTTAAAGGGGGGGGGTGAGAGGGATTACTTATCCTATCCTAGGTATTCCTTAAAGAGGTGGGGTTTCAGGTGTCTCCGGAAGGTGGTGATTGACTCCGCTGTCCTGGCGTCGTGAGGGAGTTTGTTCCACCATTGGGGGGCCAGAGCAGCGAACAGTTTTGACTGGGCTGAGCGGGAGCTGTACTTCCTCAGTGGTAGGGAGGCAAGCAGGCCAGAGGTGGATGAACGCAGTGCCCTTGTTTGGGTGTAGGGCCTGATCAGAGCCTGGAGGTACTGAGGTGCCGTTCCCCTCACAGCTCCGTAGGCAAGCACCATGGTCTTGTAGCGGATGCGAGCTTCAACTGGAAGCCAGTGGAGAGAACGGAGGAGCGGGGTGACGTGAGAGAACTTGGGAAGGTTGAACACCAGACGGGCTGCGGCGTTCTGGATGAGTTGAAGGGGTTTAATGGCACAGGCAGGGAGCCCAGCCAACAGCGAGTTGCAGTAATCCAGACGGGAGATGACAAGTGCCTGGATTAGGACCTGCGCCGCTTCCTGTGTGAGGCAGGGTCGTACTCTGCGGATGTTGTAGAGCATGAACCTACAGGAACGGGCCACCGCCTTGAGAGAGCTGATCCAAAACCAACTCACAACAGTCATGTTCAAATAATGTGGTATCTGGAAGAAGCATTAGAGTAGTTGGATTACATGCTGTGCCACGTTGTATGATGATGTTAGGAGATTCCAACACCGTCGACCACTTGTTCCAATGAGCAACTGTGACCTGTGTAGCTTGATTCATTGTCGAAAGAGTATGAACAGCATGTGGACGGATGTTGGTCGAGAACAAGCGATGCCACCATCGACACAGTGACGTAAGTAGCCTGCATAGCTCTGAGAAAGGGACCCCATCCCAATGCCACATCATCCATTTTTGCTGAATTGTAGTCTACAGGTTTCTCTTCTGCTGAACAAGTAATGTTGTAGGTTTCACTCAGAACCTGCACAACTCTGTTAACAGCTGGTTTATTATGTTGACTGATGTCTCTGTCCAGTCGTGACAACTAGATGACGCCATAGTTTTGTCTCTCCCAGTCAGTACAGTCATGGCCAAAAGTTGAGAATGACACATATACATTTTCACAAAGACTGCCTCAGTTTGTATGATGGCAATTTGCATATACTCCAGAATGTTATGAAGAGTGATTAGATGAATTGCAAAGTCTCTCTTTGCCATGCAAATGAACTTTCCACTGCATTTCAGCCCTTCCACAAAAGGACCAGCTGACATGTCAGAGATTCTCTCCTTAACACAGGTGTGAGTGGTGATGAGGACAAGGCTGGAGAACACTCGGTCATGCTGATTGAGTTCGAATAACAGACTGGAAGCTTCAAAAGGAGGGTGGTTCTTAGAATCATTGTTCTTCCTCTGTCAATCAAGGTTAACTGCAAGGAAACACGTTCCGTCATCATTGCTTTGCACTAAAAAGGGCTTCACAGGCAAGGATATTGCTGCCAGTAAGATTGCACCTAAATCAACCATTTATCGGATCATCAAGAACTTCAAGGATAGCGGTTCAATTGTTGTGAAGATGACTTCAGGGTGCCCAAGAAAGTCCAGCAAGCGCCAGGACTATCTCCTAATGCTGATTCAGCTGCGGGATCGGGGCACCACCAGTACAGAGCTTGCTCAGGAATGGCAGCAGGCAGGTGTGAGTGCATCTGCACGCAAAGACTTTGAGGACGGCTTGGTGTCAAGAAGGGCAGCAAAGAAGCCACTTCTCTCCAGGAAAATCAACAGGGACAGACTGATATTCTGCGAAAGGTACAGGGATTGGACTGCTGAGGACTGGGGTAAAGTCATTTTCTCTGATGAATCCCCTTTCCGATTGTTTGGGGCATCCGGAAAAAAGCTTGTCCGGAGAAGACAAGGTGAGCGCTACCATGAGTCCTGTGTCATGCCAACAGTAAAGCATGCTGAGACCATTTATGTGTGGGGTTGATTCTCAGCCAAGGGAGTGGGCTCACTCACAATTTTGCCTAAGAACACTGCCATGAATAAAGAATGGTACCAACACATCCTCCGAGAGCAACTTCTGCCAACCATCCTGGAACAGTTTGGTGACGAACAATGCCTTTTCCAGCTTGATGGAGCACCTTGCCATAAGGCAAAAGTGAAAACTAAGTGGCTCGGGGAACAAAACATTGATATTTTGGGTGCATGGCCAGGAAACTCCCCAGACCTTAATCCCATTGAGAACTTGTAGTCAAGCCTCAAGAGGCAGGTGGACAAACAAAACTCCACAAATTCCAAGAATTGATTATGTAAGAATGGGCTGCCATCAGTCAGAATGTGGCCCAGAAGTTAATTGACAGCATGCCAGGGCGGATTGCAGAGGTCTTGAAAAAGAAGGGTCAACAATGTAAATATTGACTCTTTGCATCAACTTCATGTGATTGTCAATAAAAGCCTTTGACATTTATGAAATGCTTGTAATTATACTGCAGTATTCCATAGTAACATCCAACAAAACTATTTAAAGACACTGAACCAGCAAACTTTGTGGAAACTAATATTTGTGTCATTCTCAAAACTTTTGGCCACGACTGTAGTTGTAGAAACAAAAGTTCTGCGCAAAGTATCATGTATGGATTGCATCAACTGATATGTGATTTCCCCATTTTTGGAGGAATTGTGTGCATCTTCCATGTCGGGTAACCCAATGTGTCTTACCACCTCTGCTCTAAACCTTTCTTTAAATTCAACAAATGGTTGGTTTTTGGACACATTTGGTTCTCTCCCCAATTGGTGGTTGCAATGCTCAGACCCTGACCCTGCTCTCCGTCAATCAGCATAAAGATGCAAAAGAGTATCTTACAGCCAGTCTTTGCTGAAAAATACAAAATATTAGCTACAGACATGGAGACTTCCACTGTGTTTCGGATATACAGTGGGAAGAAAAGTGTTTGATAACCTGCAAAATCGGCAGTGTTTCCTACTTACAAAGCATGTAGAGGTCTGTAATTCCTATGCAATAAAATGCTAATTAATTACTTAAAAATCATACAATGTGATTTCCTGGATTTTTGTTTTAGATTCCGCCTCACAGTGATGTGTACCTATGATAAAAAATTACAGACCTCTACATGCTTTGTAAGTAAGAAAACCTGCAAAATTAGCAGTGTACGGCACTTGTTCTTGTATGGCACTCGTTCTCCCCGCTGTATCAAGCACAATACAGAATGATTTTATTGAAGTAGTTAGTGACATAAGGACAGAGGAAGGCAGGCCTAAATGCATTTTCTTTGCAACTTGCAGGTTAGGCTACTGTTGAATGAACGTGAGAATAACTGTTTATTAGGCTATTAAAACTTGTAAATCTTAAATCAGTGTGTGTCTAACAAACTGTGCCCAAATACCGTCTCCTGGCCTGTACACAAACAGTACGAATTACAGATGGCTAGACAGCAGTCCTGTCAATTGAGCATCACAGAATGAACCTGCCCCTGAAAACTGGGACATAAAAAACAATTCTAGCACAAACATTTTTTCATTGATGGTCATATATTTTACACAAACCTGTCATGTACAGAACACTGTTAGGCAGGTGTTCATTACTCAAGGCTTTACGGGGTGGTCAGAATGTATCATAGCCTACAGATATCGAGTTTTTCTAAATGCATGGATATTACAGACCTACAGTGAATAAAAACATTTTAAAAATATATAAAATATTTATTTGGATTTTTTAAAAATTGATTTAGTTAATTTCACACTAAAGTAAAACAACACATTATAAATGTATATAATAGTAATTAAACAACATGTTGCCGCACAGAGACCATTCATATAATTTAAGCTTTATTTTTATTTAACCAGTTTAATGACTTATTCAAACGGGTTGATTTCATTCAGATGAAAATTAATTAAAAACATATTCAAGCAACATATTAATGAAACAATATGCTTTATTTCAATGTTATATCAAAACAGAACAAAACATCTCATGCAACATATAGCAGAGCTAAAACACAAAGGCACTTTTAATGAAAGGAACTAAGTATATATAGGCTGTAGGCCATCACTTTAAATGTCCCTGGAGAAAGAGGATGTTGATCACAGAGGAGGGCTTGAGCATGGAGCATCTCTCTTGATGGGCAAGGTTACTGATCGCAGGGAACTGAAATCTCTGTGCCTGCCACCATAGCAGAACAGCGCCGGATCCGCTTGTTTGACTGCGATCGAGGTTGACTGCCAAGTAGTATTTTATTTTGTTTTCCAGTAGTCTAGACCCAGGCATAATGATATCTGCTCCATCCTCCCAGTTGGAGCACTCAAGGTATGTGACTGTTTTGTCTCTTTGGATGTGAAGGTCCTGGCTCAAGCTCCGCTCTCAAGGCCCAGGAACGGATTAACAGGATGCATACCAGAGCATGTGCTGACCAGCTGGCAAGTGTCTTCACTGATATGTTCAACCTCTCCCTAACGCAGTCTGTAACCTCTCCCTAACCCAGTCTGCTTCTACACCTGCATTGCTTGCTGTTTGGGGTTTTAGGTTGGGTTTCTGTACAGCACCTTGTGACATCAGCTGATGTAAGAACGGCTTTATAAATACATTTCATTGATTGATTGATTAATATATTTCTATGTATTGTTATATATTACTGCTCTGTTGGAGCTAAGAACACAAGCATTTAGCTAAACCCGCAATAACATCTACTAAACATGTGTATGCAACCATTACAATGTTTGTTTGTTTTTTAAATTTTATTTTATTTTCACACCTCACATTTGTAACCATTAAATGCTTTGAAAGGCTGGTCATGGCTCAAATCAACACCATCATCCCAGACACCCTGGACCCACTCCAATTGAGCCACAGATGACATAATCTCTACTGCAGTCCACACTGCCCTCCCACATGGACAATAGGAACACCTATGTGAGAATACGGTTCATTGACTTAAGATCAGAGTTCAACACCATAGTGCCCTCCAAGCTCATCACTAAACAGAGGACCCTGGGACTAAACACCTCCCACTGCAACTGGATCCATGACTTCCTGACGGCCGTCCCCAGTTAGTAAGGGTAAGCAATAACACATCCGCCATGTTGACCCTCAACACAGGGACCCATCAGAGGTGCGTGCTTAGTCCCTTCCTGTACTCCCTGTTCACCCAAGACTGCATGGGCGTACACAACTCCATCACCATCATTAAGTTAGCTGACAACACAACAGTGATTGGCCTGATCACTGACAATGATGAGACAGCCTATAGCGAGGTCATTGACCTGGTAGTGTGGTGCCAGGACATATGACAACAACATCTCCCTCAACGTCAGCAAGATAAAGGAGCTGGTCCTGGACTACAGGAAACGGAGGGCCGAGAACTTCCCCATACATATCGACGGCGCTTTAGTGGAGCGGGTTGAGAGCTTCATGTTCCTCTGTGTCCACATCACTAAGGGATTATCATGGTCCACACACACCAACGCAGTCATGAAAAAGGCATGACAATGCCTCCCCCTCAGGAGATCCTCAAAAAGTTATACAGCTGCACCGTTGAGAGCATTTTGACTGGCTGCATCACCGCTTTGTATGGCAACTGCTTGGCATCCAACCGGAAGGCGATACAGAGGGTAGTGAGTATGGCCCAGTATATCGCTGTGTAAGGACATCAGGGATAAGATTGTAGACCTGCACAAGGCTGGGATGGGCTACAGGACAATAGGCAAGCAGCTTGGTGAGAAGGCAACAACTGTTAATGTAATTTTTAGAAAATGGAAGAAGTTCAAGATGACGGTCAATCACCCTCGGTCTGGGGCTCCATGCAAGATCACACCTAGTGGGGCATCAATGATCATGAGGAAGGTGAGGGATCAGCCCGGAACTACACGGCAGGACCTGGTCAATGACCTGAAGAGAGCTGGGGCCACAGTCTCAAAGAAAACCATTAGTAACACACTACGCCGTCATGGATTAAAATCCTGCAGCGCACACAAGGTCCCCCTGCTCAAGCCAGCGCATGTCCAGGACCGTCTGAAGTTTGCCAATGACCATCTGGATGATCCAGAGAAGGAATGGGAGAAGGTCATGTGGTCTGATGAGACAAAAATAGAACTCCACTCGCCGTGTTTGGAGGAAGAAGGATGAGTACAACCCCAAGAACACCATCCCAACCATGAAGCATGGAGGTGGAAACATCATTCTTTGGGGATGCTTTTCTGCAAAGGGGACAGGACGACTGCATCGTATTGAGGGGAGGATGGATGGGGCCATGTATCGTGAGATCTTGGCCAACAACCTCCTTCCCTCAGTAAGAACATTGAAAATGGGTCGTGGCTGGTTCTTCCATGACAATGACCCGAAACACACAGCCAGGGCAACTAAAGAGTGGCTCCGTAAGAAGCATCTCAAGGTCCTGGAGTGGCCTAGCCAGTCTCCAGACCTGAACCCAATAGAACATCTTTGGAGGGAGCCGAAAGTCTGTATTGCCCAGCAACAGCCCCGAAACCTGAAGGATCTGGAGAAGGCCTGTATGGAGGAGTGGGCCAAAATCCCTGCTGCAGTGTGTGCAAACCTAGTCAAGAACTACAGGAAACGTATGATCTCTGTAATTGCAAACAAAGGTTTCTGTACCAAATATTAAGTTCTGCTTTCCTGATGTATCAAATACTTATGTCATGCAATAAAATGCAAATGAATTACTTAAAAATCATACAATGTGATTATCTGGATTTTTGTTTTAGATTCCGTCTCTCACAGTTGAAGTGTACCTATGATAAAATTTACAGACCTCTGCATGCTTTGTAAGTAGGAAAACCTGCAAAATCGTCAGTGTTTCAAATACTTGTTCTCCTCACTGTATATGTTTATTTAATTCAATTACCTCGTACCCCTGCACATCAACTTGGTACTGATACCCCATGTATATAGCCATTACTAATTTATTCTGTGTTATTTTTCTATTATCTCTCTTTTTTTTAAATCTGCCTTCTTAGGAAGGGCCCATAAGTAAGCATTTCACTGTTAGTTACCACCTATTTTTACAAAGCAGTTAACAAATAAAATGTGATTTTGATTTGCAGTTTCCTCCATGTAACTTGGGGGTCAAAAACATTGCTAAAATGAAAAGGATGTGGACAGGCTGTATTCTGCATTTGTTTTTTTTACAATATCATGTAAAGAACAATTGTGACTCACCACCTGGATTCTGTCTTATGTATCCAAATTTGAAACTTTGTTTTTTTACATCGGACAAAAGTATAGACTCAGAGGTACAAAATTGCATATCATGCACTGCATTTGAGGAACAATGGGAAAGTAATTCTGGTTTGAAAGTTGATCAACTTGTAATCTCACTTTTGAGAAAATGGCCTTTGAATGTTTTGGTAACTATTGAAGAGCTCTTCTTTGTCTACACCCATTCAGCATCGCTCATACCCTCTTAAGCTTTAGCCCCACCCATCTATTTCGCTCTCAGAGCCCACACTTGAAGCTCTGGCCTATGATTTGAAAACAGCCTAACCAGCTCCGCTGGAAACAATTCCATTACACTTTTTTTACAGATGTTTAACTGACACTGGCCATATTCAACAGGTGTTGAACACACATCACGTAATGTTAGCTAATGAGCCAATGAGCCAGCCACTAATGGCTGGCTCATTGGCTCATTAGCCAGCCACAATGAGCCAGCCACTAATGAGCCAGCCACCTAACGTTGGCTAGTTAAACAACAATGAACATAGTGTCAACAATGTCACAGTGCTGGGAGCTAACCAACCAGGTTCATTGTAGCTAGCTAACATTAGGCTCTAACTAGAAAAGCAAACAGCTCTGGGAAACGAATAATAATGTCTGCTAGTGAGCCAGCCAGCTAACATTAGCTAGCTGGCTAACAGTACAATTTAGCTTAAGACATATAGCTAGCTAGCTAGGTAAACAATGTTTCAGATCACACATGTCATGTAACATTACCTATTGAGCCAGCCAGCTAACGTTAGCTAGTTAAATATCAATGAACAAAGTGCCAACAATCCCACAGTGCTTGTGGCTAACCAACCAGGTTCAATGTTAGCTAGCTAACATTAGGCTCTAACTAGAAAAGCAAATGGCTCTGGGAAATGAATAATAACGTCAACTAGTGAGCCAGCCAGCTAACGTTAGCTAGTAAGCTGACAGTACACTTTAGATTGAAATGAAATCACTTTTTGTCAAAATTAGATATCGTAATATCTGAAAATGTAGCTAGCTAATGCTAGACTATCTTACCTGTATAGATCATCATGCATGATGGATGCGTCTCCCTGTCAGGAATGCCATACCATGGTTGCCCTTAGGTTGAAGATGTTATCCTGAGACATGTGTTTTCTCCATCTCTTTAGCTATCATACTCTAATTCCACTGATTTCAAAACTTGATCCTCCAGTAAGTGGAGAGTAAGACTTATGCAGCTCCACTACACAATACATTTAAAAAAGCTACGGTCGACAAGATTGCCAATACATACTGACGAGCTCAAATAGACAGAGGCCTTCTATATAGCACACCAATCCGAACTCCTCCCTTGGCATGTCCTCATTATCTCAACCAATCATGGCCCGTGGGAAGGTGGCTAATTTTCTCTGTGGCTTAACCAACAAGACTCGTAATGTAACAATTGTATTCATATTTACATGTGGCATACAAGTTTGTTAATAAGGCACAGGAAAGTTCACATGTTCGAGAAGGCATTTATGCCAAAAAAATGCATTTTGAAAAAAAAAATGTACGTTCAAAGGGGGGAGTGAGGCCTAAGAGGGGTTTTATAAATAAGCATCAACCAGTGGGTCTTTTGCAACGGGTATACAGAGATGACCCGTTTAAAGAAAAGTATAGTGCTGTGATATGTCCTATAAGGAGCATTTGTGTCAAATCTGATGGCCGAATGGTAAAGAACATCTAGCTGCTTATGAGCACCCTTACCTGCCGATCTATAAATGACATCTCTGTAATCTAGCATGGGTAGGATGGTCATCTGAATCAGGGTTATCGTTGATGCTGACGTGGACAACAACATCCCTATACTCTCTACACTTGCCAGTTTTAGCCACAGCCAGCAGCATCTTCGGATTTGCCTTTACGCCGGGAGGCCTGCCCCCTGGTAAACAGTGTATGATCGTTTTAAAATTTTTTTACTCCCCAATTTCGTAGTATCCAATTGTTAGTAGATTCTGTCTTGTCTCATCGCTACAAGTCCCGTACGGGCTCGGGGGAGACGAAGGTCGAGAATCATGCGTCCTCCGAAACACCACAACCCAACCAAGCCGCACTGCTTCTTAACACAGCGAGCATCTAACCCGGAAGCCAGCCACACCAATGTGTCGAAGGAAACACCATGCACCTTCTGGCCCGGCCCGCCACAGGAGTCGCTAGTGCGCGATGAGAAAAGGATATCCCTACCGGCCAAACCCTCCCAGACGACGCTAGGCCAATTGTGCGTCGCCCCATGGACCTCCCGGTCGATGCCGGCTGCGACAGACCACTGCGCCACCCGAGAGGCATGATGATTATTTTTAAGTCTAATGTTGTTGGTAATTGAGTCGCCAATGACTAGGGTTTTCATTTTGTAAGAGGTAATGGTGAGAGGCTTTTGCGGCGTAGACTTCGTAACAGGTGGAATAGAGACTTGAGAAGGATCGGCCTCTTACTCCGACTTGTTGCTTAATGGGGAGAACCAGTTGAAAGTTTCTGTTGGCTGAATGAGCGACACCGGTTGAGCATGCCGACAGCATTTCCAGAAGCCTTGAGAAAAAAACTCTGGCTGCGGCGGCTGTGCGGGAGGATTTATCCTACTATCTGTACTTACTGGTGGCACAGTACAATAACCTGAAACACAAGGCAAAATATACACTGGTAGTTGTTTACCAAAAAGACAGTGAATGTTCCTGAGTTGCAGTTTTGACCTGAAAATGGTTGTCTAGTTATGATCAACAATCAATTTGACAGAGCTTGAAGAATTTTGAAAAGAATCATGGGCAAATGATGGAGTTGGTTCCCCCTTTGCTGCTATAACAGCCTTCACACTTCTGAGAAGGCTTTTCACTAGCTTTTGAAACATTGCTATGTGGACTTGCTTCCATTCAGCCACAAGAGCATTAGTGAGGTCGGGCACTGATTTTGGGCGATTAGGCCCACAGTTGGCGTTCCAATTCATCCCAAAGGTTTTTGATGTGGTTAAGGTCAGGGCTCTTTGCAGGTTAGTCAAGTTCTTCCACACCGATCTCAAAACAAAACATTTCTGTATGGACCTCACTTTGCATGGGGGCATTGTCATGCTGAAACAGGAAGTGCCTTCGCCAAACTGTTGCCACACAGTTGGAAGCTCAGAATCGTCTAGAATGTCATTGAATGTTGTATCGTTAAGATATTCCTTCACTGGAACTAAGGTGCCTCCACATTTACAGTCGGCACTATGCATTCAGGTAGGTAGCTTTCTTCTGACATCCGTCAAACCCATCAGACCCAAACCCATTTGTCCATCAGACTGCCAGATGGTAAAGTGTGATTCATCACTCCAGAGAACGCGTTTCCACTGGTGCAGAGTCCAATGGTGGCGAGCTTTACACCACTGCAGCCGAAGCTTGGCATTGCGTATGGTGATCTTTTCCACTTCACAGTAACGGCACTAACAGTTGACCGGGGCAGCTCTAGCAGGGCAGAAATTTGACAGACTGACTTGTTGGAAAGGTGGCATCCCATGATGGTTCTACGTTGAAAGTCACAGAGTTCTTTAGTAAGGACATTCTACTGCCAATGTTTGTCTATGGAGATTGCATGGCTGTGTGCTAGATTTTATACACTTGTCAGCAATGGTTGTGGCTGAAATAGCCGAATCCACTAATTTGAAGAGGTGTCCACATACTTTAGTATATATAAGTGTCTTCATTGACAGTCAATGTTAATTCAAGATGGTTTCTTAGGCACTCAATTACACCTTTGGAGACTTGTTGAGAAGTATCAATGGCTACGTTAGAATCAATGTAGTACCCTTTCCACCCAGTGCGCGTGTGTGTGTGTGTGTGTGTGTGTGTGTGTGTGTGTGTGTGTGTGTGTGTGTGTGTGTGTGTGTGTGTGTGTGTGTGTGTGTGTGTGTGTGTGTGTGTGTGTGTGTGTGTGTGTGTGTGTGTGTGTGTGTGTGTGTGTGTGTGTGTGTGTGTGTGTGTGTGTTCTGATGACATGGTGGAGTGACTTGAGTCCTGCTTGGTTGTTCAGGGGAGGAGATAGCAGCACAGCAGATTAGTCACTGAGCAGAGGTAATTACTGTACCGAATACCTAGGGTTCCAGTTCATCTGCATCACAATGAATAACCTCCTCTCTCCGTGGGGAGAGAGACACGCTTAATCTGTTTGTGAAGTTCCCTATGTGTTATCAAATAATCCATATTAATTTGTCATTCTGACACAATGTAAACAAAAACATACACTGAGTGACCAAAACATTAAGGACACCTTCCTAATATTGAGTTCCATACCCCCTTTGCCCTCAATTCTATAGTACTTACTTACTATAGAATTCTATGGTAAACTGTAGAATATTGCACTACACAATGTTGTGTCCCTCGATCATGTGTCGTACTTACAATAGAATTCTATGATTTTTCATGTGGACATGAATGGAAATATGTGGTTATTATTTGAGGCGGAAGAACTCCCAAATAACCACCAAAGAAAACATACTGTATATTGTGATGTGATGCTTGAAGTGTGTTTAAAATCATGATAATTAATTTGCTGCGCTCATGAATGAAGTGGAATATACAGTGATTATTTCAGACTTTCACCTGACTGTCATCTTTTGACAATTTAAAATCAAATCAAATGTATTTATAAAGCCCTTTTTACATCAGCAGATGTCACAGCAGAGTGCTCTGCACACGTAGTGAAGGAGAATGTACTGTATATACGCAGCTTTGAAATACAATTCACAAAAGCTAGGATGCCACAAATCTCTTGAAGGAATTCAAAGCCTGTAAGTGTTGTAAGGCCAAACCAAGGTGCCCTGGAACGGCCAAATGTGCATTGAGGTCCACTGCCAAAACAGAGTTAGCTGTGTGTGATTATACAATCAACCAGTTGAATTGACAAGCAAGTTCCTTAACCTTCTGCCACCGCTAAACTTTGTGAATGACATCCCAAACAAAATATCCCTGTTATTTATGCCAGTAAATAAATCTAATCCACAAATGTCATATTCAGATAGTTTATGCATTTATTCATGTGGGATCTGTCACCTTTTTGCCACACACCGTTCTCTTCCCTGTCGGAAGATGATTCCTAAAAGAGGAGGAATATACAGTTTCATTGGAAATTACAGTGGGGGATAGGTGGAAAGAGTTCCTGAGGAGGATTTTTAGTTTTTTAATTGTTTTGCCCCCTTCTCGATTCAAGGTGTTATAGTTACAGTATGCCAACTCAAACATTGGAAGCAGCAGGAAAATCAGATATCTCTCAGACGATCGATGAACCTTCTGTGTCAGCACCATGACAGCTGGCACAACTGGGGATGGCCATGGAAGAAGTCCTTCGCAGTTTGCAGCATCTCGAGCATTCCCAGGAGGTGCAGCATTCTACTAGTGGAGGATACTCTAGAACCAGCATACCCAGTGAGCCAGCCCATTAGGCAACCCGCTCAGGTTAGCAATGCCCGTTTATTCTTCCCAGGTGAAATTGTCATGTTTTGTCATTAATTATCATGTCTTGTCCCTGTGCTTCCCCTTCTATTCGTTTCCCTCTGCTGGTCTTATTAGGTTCTTTCCCTCTTTCTATCCCTCTCTCTCCCCCTCCCTCTCTCATTCTCTCGCTCTCTCTTCTCTCTATCGTTCCGTTCCTGCTCCCAGCTGTTCCTATTCCCCTAATCAATCATTTAGTCTTCCCACACCTGTTCCCGATCCTTTTCCCTGATTAGAGTCCCTATTTCTCTCCTTGTTTTCCGTTCCTGCCCCGTCGGATCCTCATCTATAATTCACCGTTCTGTGTCTATGTTTTGCCCTGTCGTGTCGTGTTTCCCTCAGATGCTGCGTGGTGAGCAGGTGTCTGAGTCTGCTAGGTTCAAGTGCCTTCCCGAGGCAACCTGCAGTTCTCGATCAAGTCTCCAGTCTGTTCTCGTCTTTACGAGTAGTATTATGCTTTTGTTTTGTAAAGTTTCTTACTGGATTAAAACTCTGTTTTCGCCAAGTCGCTTTTGGGTCCTCATTCACCTGCATAACAGAAGGATCCGACCAAGGAATGGACCCAGCGACTACAGAGGCTCGTAACACTGCCGTCAAGATCCAAGGAGCCATGCTCGGCAGACACGAGCAGGAATTGTCTGCTGCTCGCCATGCCGTGGAGAACCTGGCCGCTCAGGTTTCCGACCTCTCTGGACAGTTCCAGAGTCTTCGTCTCGTGCCACCTGTTACTTCCTGGCCTGCCGAGCCTCCGGAACCTAGGGTTAATAACCCACCTTGCTACTCCGGGCAGCCCACGGAGTGCCGCTCCTTTCTCACCCAGTGTGATATTGTGTTCTCTCTCTCCAACCCAACACATACTCTAGTGAGAGAGCTCGGGTTGCTTACGTCATTTCACTCCTTACTGGCCGGGCCCGAGAGTGGGGCACAGCTATCTGGGAGGCAAGGGCTGATTGTTCTAACAATTACCAGAACTTTAAAGAGGAGATGATTCGGGTTTTTGACCGTTCAGTTTTTGGTGGGGAGGCTTCTAGGGCCCTGGCTTCCCTATGCCAAGGTGATCGATCCATAACGGATTACTCTATAGAGTTTCGTACTCTTGCTGCCTCTAGTGACTGGAACGAGCGGCGCTGCTCGCTCGTTTTCTGGAGGGACTCCACACAGTGGTCAAAGATGAGATTCTCTCTCGGGAGGTTCCTTCCAGTGTGGACTCTTTGATTGCTCTCGCCATCCGCATAGAACGACGGGTAGATCTTCGTCACCAGGCTCGTGGAAGAGAGCTCGCATCAACGGTGTTTCCCTGCTCCGCATCGCAACCATCTCCCTCCTCTGGCTCTGAGACTGAGCCCATGCAGCTGGGAGGGATTCGCATCTCGACTAAGGAGAGGGAACGGAGGATCACCAACCGCCTGTGCCTCTATTGCGGATTTGATGGACATTTTGTTAATTCATGTCCAGTAAGAGGCCAGAGCCCATCAGTAAGCGGAGGGCTACTGGTGAGCGCTACTACTCAGGTCTCTTCATCTAGATCCTGTACTACTATGTCGGTCCATCTACGCTGGACCGGTTCGGGTGCTACATGCAGTGCCTTGATTGACTCTGGGGCTGAGGGTTGTTTCATGGACGAAGCATGGGTTCGGAAACATAACATTCCTTTCAGACAGTTAGACAAGCCTACGCCCATGTTTGCCTTAGATGGTAGTCATCTTCCCAGTATCAGATTTGAGACACTACCTTTAACTCTCACAGTATCTGGTAACCACAGTGAGACTATTTCTTTTTGATTTTTCGTTCACCTTTTACACCAGTTGTTTTGGGTCATCCCTGGCTAGTATGTCATAATCCTTCTATTAATTGGTCTTGTAATTCTATCCTATCCTGGAACGTATCTTGTCATGTGAAGTGCTTAATGTCTGCCATCCCTCCCATTTCTTCTGTCCCCACTTCTCAGGAGGAACCTGGCGATTTGACAGGAGTGCCGGAGGAATATCATGATCTGCGCACGGTCTTCAGTCGGTCCCGAGCCAACTCTCTTCCTCCTCACCGGTCGTATGATTGTAGTATTGATCTCCTTCCGGGGACCACTCCTCCTCGGGGTAGACTATACTCTCTGTCGGCTCCCGAACGTAAGGCTCTCGAGGATTATTTATCTGTGTCTCTTGACGCCGGTACCATAGTGCCTTCTTCTCTCCGGCCGGGGCGGGGTTCTTTTTGTTAAGGAGAAGGACGGTACTCTGCGCCCCTGCGTGGATTATCGAGGGCTGAATGACATAACGGTTAAGAATCGTTATCCCTTATGTCATCAGCCTTCGAGATTCTGCAGGGAGCCAGGTGCTTTACTAAGTTGGACCTTCGTAATACCATCTCGGCCATCAGAGAGGGGGACGAGTGGAAAACGGCATTTAACACTCCGTTAGGGCATTTTGAGTACCGGGTTCTGCCGTTTGGTCTCGCCAATGCGCCAGCTGTTTTTCAGGCATTAGTTAATGATGTTCTGAGAGACATGCTGAACATCTTTGTTTTTGTCTATCTTGACGATATCCTGATTTTTTCACCGTCACTCGAGATTCATGTTCAGCACGTTCGACGTGTTCTACAGCGCCTTTTAGAGAATTGTCTCTACGTAAAGGCTGAAAAGTGCTCTTTTCATGTCTCCTCCGTTACTTTTCTCGGTTCCGTTATTTCCGCTGAAGGCATTCAGATGGATTCCGCTAAGGTCCAAGCTGTCAGTGATTGGCCCGTTCCAAGGTCACGTGTCGAGTTGCAGCGCTTTTTAGGTTTCGCTAATTTCTATCGGCAAGTTTCATTCGTAATTTCGGTCAAGTTGCTGCCCCTCTCACAGCTCTTACTTCTGTCAAGACGTGTTTTAAGTGGTCCGGTTCCGCCCAGGGAGCTTTTGATCTTCTAAAAGAACGTTTTACGTCCGCTCCTATCCTCGTTACTCCTGACGTCACTAGACAATTCATTGTCGAGGTTGACGCTTCAGAGGTAGGCGTGGGAGCCATTCTATCCCAGCGCTTCCAGTCTGACGATAAGGTTCATCCTTGCGCTTATTTTTCTCATCGCCTGTCGCCATCTGAGCGCAACTATGATGTGGGTAACCGTGAACTGCTCGCCATCCGCTTAGCCCTAGGCGAATGGCGACAGTGGTTGGAGGGGGCGACCGTTCCTTTTGTCGTTTGGACAGACCATAAGAACCTTGAGTACATCCGTTCTGCCAAACGACTTAATGCCCGTCAAGCTCGTTGGGCGTTGTTTTTCGCTCGTTTCGAGTTTGTGATTTCTTACCGTCCGGGTAGCAAGAACACCAAGCCTGATGCCTTATCCCGTCTGTTTAGTTCTTCTGTGGCTTCTACTGATCCCGAGGGGATTCTTCCTTATGGGCGTGTTGTCGGGTTGACAGTCTGGGGAATTGAAAGACAGGTTAATCAAGCACTCGCGCACACTGCGCGTCCGCGCGCTTGTCCTAGTAACCTCCTTTTCGTTCCTGTTTCCACTCACCTGGCTGTTCTTCAGTGGGCTCACTCTGCCAAGTTAGCTGGTCATCCCGGTGTTCGAGGCACTCTTGCGTCTATTCGCCAGCGCTTTTGGTGGCCGACTCAGGAGCGTCTCGTGGCTGCTTGTTCGGACTGCGCGCAGACTAAGTCGGGTAACTCTCCTCCTGCCGGTCGTCTCAGACCGCTCCCCATTCCTTCTCGACCATGGTCTCACATCGCCCTAGACTTCATTACCGGTCTGCCTTTGTCTGCGGGGAAGACTGTGATTCTTACGGTTGTCGATAGGTTCTCTAAGGCGGCACATTTCATTCCCCTCGCTAAACTTCCTTTAAGGAGACGGCACAAATCATTATCGAGAATGTGTTCAGAATTCATGGCCTCCCGTTAGACGCCGTTTCAGACAGAGGCCCGCAATTCACGTCACAGTTTTGGAGGGAGTTCTGTCGTTTGATTGGTGCGTCCGTCAGTCTCTCTTCCGGGTTTCATCCCCAGTCTAACGCTCAAGCAGAGAGGGCCAATCAGACGATTGGTCGCATGACGCAGCCTTTCTTTCAGAAACCCTGCGTCTTGGGCAGAACAGCTCCCCTGGGCAGAATACGCTCACAACTCGCTTCCTTCGTCTGCTACCGGGTTATCTCCGTTTCAGAGTAGTCTGGGTTACCAGCCTCCTCTGTTCTCATCCCAGCTTGCCGAGTCCAGCGTTCCCTCCGCTCAAGCGTTTGTCCAACGTTGTGAGCGCACCTGGAGGAGGGTGAGGTCTGCACTTTGCCGCTACAGGGCACAGACTGTGAGAGCCGCCAATAAACGCAGGATTAAGAGTCCAAGGTATTGTTGGCCAGAGAGTGTGGCTTTCCACTCGCAACCTTCCTCTTACGACAGCTTCTCGTAAGTTGACTCCGGGTTCATTGGTCCGTTCCGTGTCTCCCAGGTCGTCAATCCTGTCGCTGTGCGACTGCTTCTTCAGCGACATCTTCGTCGCGTCCATCCTGTCTTCCATGTCTCCTGTGTCAAGCCCTTTCTTCGCACCCCGTTCGTCTTCCCTCCCCCTCCCGTCCTTGTCGAGAGCGCACCTATTTACAAGGTACGTAAGATCATGGACATGCGTTCTCGGGACGGGGTCACCAATACTTAGTGGATTGGGAGGGTTACGGTCCTGAGGAGAGGAGTTGGGTTCCGTCTCGGGACGTGCTGGACCGTTCGCTATTGATGATTTCCTCCGTTGCCGCCAGGGTTCCTCCTCGAGTGCGCCAGGAGGCGCTCGGTGAGTGGGGGGTACTGTCATGTTTTGTCATTAATTATCATGTCTTGTCCCTGTGCTTCCCCTTCTATTCGTTTCCCTCTGCTGGTCTTATTAGGTTCTTTCCCTCTTTCTATCCCTCTCTCTCCCCTCCCTCTCTCATTCTCTCGCTCTCTCTTCTCTCTATCGTTCCGTTCCTGCTCCCAGCTGTTCCTATTCCCTAATCAATCATTTAGTCTTCCCACACCTGTTCCCGATCCTTTTCCCTGATTAGAGTCCCTATTTCTCTCCTTGTTTTCCGTTCCTGCCCCGTCGGATCCTCATCTATAATTCACCGTTCTGTGTCTATGTTTTGCCCTGTCGTGTCGTGTTTCCCTCAGATGCTGCGTGGTGAGCAGGTGTCTGAGTCTGCTAGGTTCAAGTGCCTTCCCGAGGCAACCTGCAGTTCTCGATCAAGTCTCCAGTCTGTTCTCGTCTTTACGAGTAGTATTATGCTTTTTGTTTTGTAAAGTTTCTTACTGGATTAAAACTCTGTTTTCGCCAAGTCGCTTTTGGGTCCTCATTCACCTGCATAACAGAAATATGACGGTGCCCCCATCCAAATGCTGTGGCTTCTTACTTCAGTGCTCCCTTTATTTTACACACCAGATGGGAGCCCCCACCACCAATAGGTCTAACCTTGCCACGGTTATTTCTCTGCTGACAGGGCGGGCATTGGAATGGGCTATGGCCGCCTGGGAGAGAGGAGAGGAGGAACTAAATTCATATGATGCCCCTTTTTTAAATGCATGTTCGAACATCCCGTGGAGTGCAGAGCGGGAGGTGAGCATCTACTTCAATCATGGCAGGGGGATCAGACGGCTTCTGAGTACGCACTCACCTTCCGGACAGTAGCAGCATCCAGTGGATGGAATGACACGGTGCTTCGTACTCTATTTAGAAGAGGTCTGTGAGAGGCGGTCCAGACAGAATTGGAATGCCAAGACGACAACCTTACCCTGGAAGAGCTCATTGCGATGGCCATCCATCTGGATAACCTTCTCCGGGAGTGTCGACATTCTCATAGCTTCTCTCCCTCCTTCGGTGAACACTCGAACACTCGGAATCAGAGACTGAACCCATGGAGGTAGGGGTCACACGCCTCCCCGTGGCGGAGCGCCAGATACAGATACAACTGGGGCTCTGAATGTACTGTGGTCAAGGAGGGCAGTGGTGTCCGGCACATCCGAATCCGGGATCTACTAGAACAGAGGGACGTTCAAGTGATCTGCCAACCCCTGGGCCAGGAGTGAGTATTCAATCTTCATCACTTCCTGCTAGGCTCTTTTTGGTGTCCATCTCATTGGTTGACTGTCCCAACAGCTTTAGTGGATTCCGGTGCTACTGGGAATTTTATGGATCTGACCCTATGGATCAGCCTCCTCTCTCAATATTACACACATCACTCAACCGCTCACCCTCACCGTGGAGTCCAATCATCAGGAGAATATCCCTTTCATCACCAGTGCATCAGTTTATAAGATCATTCTCGGCCACCCTTGGCACGCCATAACCCCACCATTTCATGGTTGAGGATGAGAATCACAGACTGGTCACCTGACTGCTGGAGGCTCTGCTTCCCTGTGGTTCCACTTCGGCTGAGAGTCCTTTGGTTGCCCTTCAACTCAACATCCCAGAGGTATACCAGGATCTGAGGGAGGTATTCTCCAAGACCCAGGCCACCTCTCTTCCTCCTCATCTCCCCTGGACTGTACCATCGAACTGCTTGCTGACTCAACACCACAGACGCATCTACCCTTTGTCTGTGGCTGAGACCCAGGCCATGGAAGATTACATTCAGGAGGCGCTCCAACAGGGGTTCAGGGACATGCTTGGACGCCAGGTGATCGTATACATTGATAACATCTTGATCTACTCAGTTAATCTAGAGGATCACATCACACACGTTCAAGCAGTCCTGGAACGCCTCCTGGCCCATCACCTGTTTGTCAAGGCTGAGAAGTGTCAATTCCATCAGAGAGTGGTCTCCTTCTTGGGTTACCAAATCAGCCCGCAAGGAGTGAAGATGGACAATAAGAAGGTCAGCCCGCAGGGAGTGAAGATGGTCAGTCCCAACCACCATTAAAGGGTTACAACAGTTTTTGGAGTTTGCCAATTTCTACCATCCGTTTCATCGGGAATTTCAGCTCTGTTGACGCACCTCTCTCCTTAAGAGAGGCCCCCGTAGATTGGTGTGGGGTCCAGCAGCCGACGAGGCCTTCCGTCTTCTCAAGGGACGTTTCACCTCCACCGCAGTGCAGAAACATCCAGATCCCACAATATTGTGGTGGAGGTGGACACTTACGAGGTAGATGTGGGGTCAGTTTTGTCTCAACAACAGGGGAACCTACAGAAGCTGTACCCATGTGTGTTTTAGTCTAAGAAACTGTCCCCTGCTTAGAGGAACTACGATGTCCACGCTCGGGAGCTTCTGGCGGGGAAGTTGGCATTAAAGGAGTGGAGACACTGGCTGGATGGCGCCAAGGAACAATTTGTCATCTTCACCAACCACAGGAACCTGGAGTACATACGGCCAGCGATGAGTCTGAATCCACACTAAACCAGGTGGACCCTCTTTTTCACAAGGTTTAACTTCACACTAACCTATCGCCCATGCTCAAAGAACACCAAGGCCGATGCCTTGTCTCGCCTCTACAATTTGGGAGAGTGAGCCTGTCCTAAGTGAGCCTATAATCCCATCCTCCCGAGTCATAGCTCATGTGGTCTAGGACATAGATGTGGAGATTTGCCAGGCTCTGGAGAAGGAGCCCGCACCCATGAACTGTCCTCCCGGGCGCACCTACGTTCCCACAGGGATAAGGGATCAGCTGCTGACCTGGGCACACCTAGCTGTCCAGGTATTTCTCGCACCATCCACTCCATAGCTGAGAAGTACTGGTCGACCCACCTTAGAGCAGGGGATGTTACTCATTATGTCAATTCCTGTTCCATTTGTGCCGTAACCAAGTCTCCCCGGAATTCTCCAGTGACCTTGGTCTAATCTATCCATTGACTTTGTACCTGATCTCCCCCCTCTGACGGTTTCACCACCATTCTGAAGGTTCTGGATAGAGTTTTAATGTCATGTCGTTTTAATTCCCCTTCCTGGTCTCCCCACTGCTCTCCAGGTTGCTGAGGCACTCTTCCAGCAGGTCTTCTGGCATTATGGCCTTCCGGAGGACATCGTCTCTGACCGTGGACGCCAATTCACATCGAGTATGGAGGGCCTTCATGGAGATGCTTGCGGTCACGGTCAGCCTCAATTCCGGGTATCGGCCTCAGTCCAACGGGCAGATGGAGAGGATGAACCAGGAGCTGGAGAGGTTCCTTAGGAGTAACTGTCTGGACCGGTAGGGTGAGTGGGCACGATTCCTTCCATGGGCAGAGTACGCCTAAAATTAGCTGTGACACTCCTCCACTGGGTTGACTCCCTTCCAGTGTGTTCTGAGTTTTCAGCCTGCCCGAGGCTCCTGTGATTGAGTGGTTCGTCAAAAAGAACAGGCAGACCACCACCACAGTGAGACCCCTGTGTTCCACCCTGGGGATCGCGTCTGGCTCTCTACCAGGAAACTGGCAGCTTCATTAAATAGTACCTGCGAAATACCAGTCAATGTCAACAGTGAAGAGGCGACTCCGGGATGCTGGCCTTCTAGGCAGAGTTGCAAAGAAAAAGCCATATCTCAGACTGGCCAATAAAAAAAAGTCTGAGATGTGGCTTTTTCTTTGCAACTCTGTCTAGAAGGCCAGCATGTCGGAGTCACCTCTTCACTGTTGACATTGAGACTGGTGTTTTGTGGGTATTATTTAATGAAGCTGGCAGTTGATGACATGCGAGGCGTTTGTTTCTCAAACTAGACACTAATGTACTTGTCCTCTTGCTCAGTTGTGCACCGGGGCCTCCCACTCCTTCTATTCCGGTTAGAGACAGTTTGCGCTGTTCTGTGAAGGGAGTACTACACAGCGTTGTATAAGATGTTCAGTTTCTTGGAAATTTCTCCCATGGAATTGCCTTCATTTCTCAGAACAAGAATAGACTGACGAGTTTCAGAAGAAAGTTATTTGTTTCTGGCCATCTTGAGCCTATATTCAAACTCACAAATGCTGATGCTCCAGATACTCAACTAGTCTAAATAAGGCCAGTTTTATTGCTTCTTTAATTACCACAACAGTTTTCAGCTGTGCTAACTTAATTGTAAAAGGGTTTTCTAATGATATGACCAATTAGCCTTTTAAAATGATAAACTTGGATTAGCTAACACAACGTGCCACAACGTGTATATTAGCCATTTAATCAGCGACTTACAGTCATGTGTGCATACATTCCATGGGTGGTCCCAGGGATCGAACCCACTACCCTGGCGTTACAAGCGCCATGCTCTACCAACTGAGCTACAGAAGGACCACAGAAGGACCCATTGGAACACAGGAGTGATGGTTGCTGATAATGGGCCGAGGTACGCCTATATAGATATTGTATTAAGAATCAGCCTTTTCCAGCTACAATTGTCATTTGCAACATTAACATTGTCTACACTGTATTTCTGATGAATTTGAATGTATTTTTTGTATTTTCTTTCACAAGGACATTTCTAAGTGGCCCCAAACCTTTGAATGGTGGTGTGAATATAAAAAAAATCTAACCTACCAACTCTCCCAGATTTGGAGTAAACTAATGGATTACAACACTTACGCTTCTACTTCCAGTTTATACATACTATATACATTTGTCGGACAACTTATTTTACAATAGTTGTCTTTTGTTGGTTTTTAATCCCATCCTACAGCTACCCTCCACCCATCCCATCTATCTCTGAAGACCATCACGTTTTATTTGTATTTGCCATATAATTTTAACGATGCTGTTGTACAAAGTTCTGAACCTACATTGCATTATGAACCTACAGTGCATTATGAAAGTATTCAGACCCCTTTACTTATTCCACATTTTGTTACATTACAACCTTATTCTAAAATGGATTAAATAAATTGTTCTTCTTCAGTCTACACACTACCCAATACTGACAAAATGAAAACAGGTTTTTAGAAATGTTTGCAAAAATCTGTTTTCAGACCCTTTGCTATGAGACTCGAACTTGAGCTCAGGTACATCCTGTTTCCATTGATCATCCTTGAGATGTTTCTACAACTTGATTAAATTCAATTGATTGGACATGATTTGGAAATATATAAGGTCCCACATATGACAGTGCATGTCAGAGCAAAAACCAAGGAATGGTCCATAGAGCGCCAAGACAGGATTGTGTCGAGGAACAAATAAGGGGATGAACACCAAATGTCTGCAGCATTGAAGGTCCCCAAGATCAAAGTGGCACCACGAAGACTCTTCCTAGAGCTGGCCACCTGGCCAAACTGAGCAATTTGGCGAGAAGGGCCTTGGTCAGGGACGTTGCCAAGAACCAGATAGTCACTCTGAAGGAGCTCCAGAGTTCCTCTGTGGAATGGGAGAATTCCAGAAGGACAACCATCTCTACAGCACTCCACCAATCAGGCCTATATGATAGAGTGACCAGATGGAAACGACTGTTCAGTAAAAGGCACATGACAGCCTGCTTGTAGTTTGCCAAAAGGCACCTAATGACTCTCAGACCATGAGAAACAAGGTAATCTGGTCTGATGAAACCAAGATTGAACTCTTTGGCCAGAATCCCAAGCGTCACATCTAGAGGAAATCTGGCACCATCCCTACGGTGAAGCATGGTGGTGGCAACATTGTGTTGGCAGCATCATGCTGTGGGGGATGTTTTTCAGTGGCAGGGACTGGGAGACAGGATCGAGGGAAAGATGAACGGAGCAAAGTACAGAGAGATCCTTGATGAAAACCTGCTCCAGAGCACTCAGGATCTCCAACTAGGGTAATGGTTCACTTTCCAACAGGACAACGACCCTAAACACACAGCCAAGACAACACAGGAGTGGCATTGGGACAAGTTTCTGAATGTCCTTGAGTGGCCCAGACAGAACCCGGACTTGAACTCGGTCGAACATGTCTGGAGAGACCTGAAAATAGCTGTGCAACGACGCACCCATCCAACCTGACAGAGCTTGAGAGGATCTATTACAAGCTTGTGGTGTCATACCCAAGAAGTCTCAAGGCCATAATCTATGCCAAAGGTGCTTCAACAAAGTACTGAGTAAAGGGTCTGAATACTTATGTAAATGTGATATTTCAGTTTTTATTTTTAATAAGCTTGCAAACATTTCTAAAAACCTGTTTTGCCTTTTCATTAGGGGTATAGTGTGTATATTCATGAGGAAAAAAACAAACCATTTTAGAATAAGGATGTAACGTAACGAAATTTGGAAAAAGTAAAGGGTTCTGAATACTTTCTGAATGCGCTGTAACTGTATGAGCTATGCAACTGTGTACCGACGTTTTCTTTACCCCTCTACTAGCTGGCAAAATGGGGCAGTCCAATCCCAGAGGCAGCCTGTTCTGCATGTGTAACAGTATAACTTTAGACCGTCCCCTCGCCCATACCCGGCTGCGAACCAGGGACCCTCTGCACACATCAACAACAATCACCCACGAAGCATCGTTACCCATCGCTCCACAAAAGCCGCGGCACTTGCAGAGCAAGGGGAACTACTACTTCAAGGTCTCAGAGCAAGTGACGTCACCGATTGAAACACTATTTAGCGCGCACCACCGCTAACTAAGCTAGCCTTTTCACATGCCTTTTTGTGTTGTCATGCATTTGTGCATGCACACTGGTAACTGTCATAGATCTCTTTATAGCTAACTTAGCTAGCTCATCAACCAGTATTTTCTTTGCTGTTTCTGCAGGATAGCACTTGTTAAAGCCTTGAATTACATAGGGACTTCACTGTCACCATCATTTTCCATTAGACTAGAGTTAGCTATGCTGGCTAGCTAGGTAGCTAACGCTAGCTACCTGACGTGAACTGATTGTCATGTTCAGCCTATGCTGACTAACATTGTTAGCATGCTAATGTTAGCTAGCTAATGTCGATACACCATAGTCGTGGGTCCGCAAAATGAAACAAATGTTACTGAACTCATTAAAAAAATAATGTGTTGACATTCCCTGTTGATGTTTTGTTTGTTTTTTTGTTTAGTGACTTTGCTCATATAATATTTTTGGCATTTAACTCTGGTATGTATCTAATCTGATTTCACCATGAGAAAATTAACGAAGTCCCAAATTCCTAATAAAAGATCCGGTCATGGATTAGGAGCCACTCCCTATTTAATAATGTATTGTGCTGAGGCCAGAGGCAAAATTTGTGGTTTTGTTTCATCAGTTGTTTAGCCTATGGCCAGTGTCCTTTAAAATGGCCAATTACATAGCTTTCACTATGTAGGATTGCTCCAGTAGAACTCTTTTATACAGATTTTCACTTTGTGAATGTGAAACATAACACAGTTCATCATAAAGCAATTAATTTCACGCAGATGCAGTTGAAAGAAGGATACAAGAAGTGGGGGTATAAATTAAAAGATTAACAATGTGCTTGACTCCTTTTGATATAAACTCAAATAGGGTGCTGGATCCCCATATATAATCCAAAGAACAGAAATAGGACACCACTCTAGTAAATAAATTGACATTTTCTTTGCCGCACAAATGTTTTGAGTATGAGCCAGTCTTCGGCGTGCTAAGCAATGGCCATCAATGTCACAACAACAATACCACAAGGTGGGCATAATCATAAATTCAGTCCATATTGACCCAATCAAGAGATAAGCAGAGGGATTATTACAGAGAGAAAAAGTCCTCAGTTTCATCAGCTGTCCGGGTGGCTGGTTTCAGGCGATCCCGAAGTTGAAGAAGCCAGATGTAGACATGGCAAGCCAGGACCTCCACATGTGGTCTGCAGTATTTAGTCCGGTTGGACATACTGCAAAATGTGGTCAGCAGTATTTAGTCTGGTTGGACGCACTACCAAATTCTCTAAAACAACAATGGAAACAACATATGGTAGAGAAATTAAGATTTAATTATCTGGCAACAACTCTGGTGGACATTCCTGCAGTCAGCATACCAATTACACACTCCCTCAAAACTTGAGACATCTGTGGCATTGTGTTGTGTGACAAAACTGCACATTTTAGAGTGTTCTATTGTCTCCAACACAAGGTGCACATGTGTAATGATTATGCTGTTTAATCAGCTTCTTGATATGCCACACCTGTCAGGTGGCTGGATTATAAGGGCAAAGGAGAACTGCTCACTAACAGGGATGTAAACAAATTTGAGCATGACATTTGAGAAAAAATATGCTTTTTGTGCATTTGGGAAATTTATGGGGTCTTTTATTTCAGCTCATGAAACATGAGACCAACACTTTACATGTTGCGTTTGTATTTTTGTTCAGCATATATCAGAATATATACACAATGTAGAGACTGCATGCTGAGCCTGAGCATAAGAAAGAATAATTACAATACGCCCCTCTTTGGCCTCATTGGTAGAACGTCATTAATATTAATAATTAATTATGATTATTGCCCAAAAAAACTTGTCAAATTTCAGTCTTCTGTTATGTATATAATGTCTAATATTGGGATGCAAATTCAAAACGGAATGCATTTCAACTCAATATCTGACATGGTTTTTTTAACCCCATAACTATACTTTTCTTTCAAAGTAGATTTTTTTTAAATATTATCAAGAATCACTTTATGTGACCATGATTTAGCCCACTGCAGTAAAAGGTTAACCATTGAGTCAGTCTGCAAATATTTCTAGGAGGGAAAGTATCAAAACCTTGTGAAGTTGGTTGAACATTCAAGGCCATCTATAGATGTAACTGCACCATCATCGGCGTGAAAGATGAGTGTCATACTACTTGTGTGTTTATTAATGTGGAAGGTGGAGAGGAGGCAAAAGGAATGTTTGTCTTGCAGTCAGCCATGGCAGCCTCTTGCCATGCTTCAGTGTGGTCATTAACCTTCGTTTTCAGCATTTCACTTTGTTTTAGAGCGTATCTTCTACGTGACAGCTTTTCATTTACAATTAATTGCCTGTCACTCAAACTCCCTGGCTTTTGCTATGTTCACTTTTCGCTTTAGCGTTATTACGCCCACAGGCAGGCTACTAGCTAACGCTCTGTCAAAAGGAAGGACAGGGCTTATATTGGACCTGACCTTTTCCTTCCTTCCATAAACAACAAACATCTTTACTCCACAAGCAGCAACACTCACTCCCTCATCTACCTTCGCTCCCTCCTTCTTTATCACAGCTAGCAGCTATCCTATGAAACAAAATAGTCATAGTTTAAGGCCCCTAATACTCCTGTGTTATTGCTGTTATATAAGGAAAGATCCTGAAGCAGGAGTAAAAATAAAGATACAGTCAACATATGACTGCCAACAATCCTTTCACACGGAAACATCTTCCCGTCCTAATTTAAGCTTGATGCTTGTCATGATTACATGTGAATATTTTTATAACCCAGTCTCCATGGTGTTAGGATCGGTGTGTAAGCAGCAGTCTATGGGAGACATTAGAAGCTACAATAGGAGGTGTTTGTACCGTGTTGTCCTTTTCTTCCTGGATTTAGCTGAGAAGAAATCAGTGTGTATAGAACTAAAGTAAAAAACGTGAAATTATTACTTAAGTAGTTTTTGGGGGTATTTGTACTTTATTATTTATATTTTGGGATACTTTTACCTCACTAAATTCCTAAAGAAATGTATTTTTTACTCCATACATTTAAACCTGACACCCACAAGTAATCATTACATTTTAAATGCTTAGCAGGATAGTAGCAGGAAAAATGGTACAATTCACACACTTATCAAGAGACGCTCCCTGGTCATCCCTGCTGCCTCTGATCTGGCAGACTTACTAGACACACATTCTCTGTTCATAAATTATGTCTGAGTGTGCCCCTGGCTACCCATCAATAAATAAAAAAAGAATGGCTCCGTCTGGTTTGCGTAATATGGCGAATTTGAAATTAATTTTACTTTTGATACTTAAGTATATTTTATCAATCATATTTACTTTAAGTATATTTAAAACCAAATACTTTTACTCAAGTAATATTTTACTGTGTGACTTTCACTTTTACTTGAATAGTTTTCTCTTGAGGTACACTACATGATCAAAGGTATGTGGACACCTGCTCATCGAACATCTCATTCCAAAGGCATGGGCAATGATATGGAGTTGGTCCCCCCGTTTCTGCTATACCATCCTCCACTCTTCTGGGAAGGCTTTCCAGTAGATGCTGGAACATTGCAACATACTTGCTTCCAATCATCCACAAGCATTATGTTGGGCGATTAGGCCTGGCTCGCAGTCAGTCGGCATTCCAACACATCCCAAAAGGTGTTCGATGGGGTTGAAGTCAGGGTTCTGTGCAGGTCAGTCAAGATCTTCCACACCGATCTCTACAAACCATTTCTGTTTGGACCTCACTTTGTGCATGAGGGCATTGTCATGCTGACTCAGAAAAAGGCTTTCCCCAAACTGTTGCTGCAAAGTTGGAACCACAAAATTGTCTAGAATGTCATTGTATGCTGTAGCGTTAAAATACCCCTTCACTGGAACTAAGGGGCCTAGCCCAAAGCATGACACATAGCCCTATAACCTTACTTTACCTCCACTACACTTTACAGTTGGCACTATGCATTCAGGCAGGTAAACTTCTGCTGGCATCCCCAAACCCAGATTTGTCTGTTGGACAGGCAGATGGTGAAGTGTGATTCATCACTCCAGAGAATGCGTTTCCACTGCTCCAGAGTCCAATGGTGGCGAGCTTTACACCACTCCAGCCGATGCTTGGCTTTGCGCATGGTGATCTTAGGCTGCTCGGCCATGAATACGAATTTAATGAAGCTCCCGACAAACAGTTATTGGGCTGACATTGCTTTCAGAGGCAGTTTGGAACTCGGTCGTGAGTGTTGCATTTGAGGACAGACAATTTTTACGCACTACGCACTTCAACACTCGGAGACCCTGTTCTGTGAGCTTGTGTGGCCTACTACTTTGCGGCTGAGCAGTTGTTCCATCTGGATGTTTCCACTTCAAAATACAGCACTTACAGCTGACCAGGGAAGCTCTATCAGGGGAGAAATGTAACAAACTGTCTTGTTGGAAAGGTGGCATCCTATGATGGTGCCACGTTGACAGTAAGGCCATTCTACTGTTAATGTTTGTCTATAGAGATTGCATGGCTGTGTGCTTAATTTCATACACCTGCTAGCAAAGGCTGTGACTGAAATAGCCGAATCCACTCATTTGAAGTGGTGGTCACATACTTTTGTACTGTATATATAGTATTTCTTTACTTTTACTCAAGTATGACAATTGGATATTTTTTCCACCACTGAAATACATGAATGGCATTTATCTTTCATATACAAGTCTCGCCTCCCCTGGATTGTGTTGGTGTTGTCAGCGGCAACGGCTGTCATCCCTCACCCCCTGTTCCCCTGTGTGACGATGTGTCAGTTCCTGTCAAACTGCATTCATTCAGACGAGACCTTTAAGCACATCACCCCAAGTGTTTGTTCTCCCATTTCCGGTACAGTCAGCCAAGTTTTTACTGATGTAAGGTGAGATAATATGATTTGATGTTATCTGAAATGATGTCAATGCTGTAATATGAACATGTCCAAAAATAATCTGATTCTACACTTTTGAATAAAACAAATGGTTATTAACAAATATGGAGGCATCTCACTATTATTACAGAACACTGTTTAAAATGGCAATCAGCAATAGAAACAAAAATAAAGCGTTGTCCTGGCCCAGGTTTCTGGAAAAAGCTGAGGGATGGGGTTGGTGAAATGTAAACACTCTCAAATTCATAGACAGAGGTATGGATGCAAGGACTGATCATCCATGATATGAAATAAATATTTTTACCATGTTGAGGCTACATAGTGTTTGGTTAAATGTACACTACCTGCCAAGTTTTAGAACACCTACTCATTCAAGAGTTGTTCTTTATTCTAAAAATGTTCTATGAAATAACACATGGAATCATGTAGTAACAAAAAAAAGTGTTAAATCAAAATATTTTATATTTAAGATTCTTCAAATAGCCACCCTTTGCCTTGATGACAGCTTTGTACACTCTTGGCATTCTCAACCAGCTTCACATGGAATGCTTTTCCAAACGTCTTGAAGGAGTTCCCACATATGCTGAGCACTTGTTAGCTGCTTTTCCTTCACTTTGCGGTTGAGGTCGGGAGATTGTGGAGGCCAGGTCATCTGATGCAGCACTCCATCACTCTTCTTCTTGGTAAAATAGCCCTTACACAGCCTGGAGGTGTGTTGGGTCATTGTCCGGTTGAAAACCAAATGCTTGTTATGGTAGCCATGCTGGTTAAGTGTGCCTTTAATTAAAAACCAACAAAGCACCCCCACACCATGACACCTCCTCCTCCATGCTTTATGTTGGGAAATACACATGCGGAGATCCGTTCATCCACACCGCGTCTCACAAAGACAAATCTCCAATTTGGACAATTTGGTCTAATGTCCATTGCTTGTGTTTCTTGGCCCAATAAAGTCTCTTAGTATTGGTGTACTTTAGTAGGGTTTCTTTGCAGCAATTCGACCACGAAGGTCTGATTCACAGTCTCCTCTGAACAGTTGATGTGTCTGTTACTTGAACTCTGTGAAGCATTTATTTGGGCTGCAATTTGAGGCTGGTAACTCTAATGAACATATCCTCTGTAGCAGAGGTAAATCTGGGTCTTCCATTCCTGTGATGGTCCTCATGAGAGCCAGTCATAGTGCTTGATGGGTTTTGCATCTGCACTTGAAGAAACTTTCAAAGTTCTCCAAATGTTCCGTATTGACTGACCTTCATGTCTGAAAGTAATGATGGACTGTCCTTTCTCTTTGTTTATTTGAGCTGTTCTTGCCATAATATGGACTTGGTCTTTTACCAAATAGGGCTACTGTCTGTATACCCCCCACCTTGTCACAACACAACTGATTGCCTGAAACGCATTAAGGGAAGACATTTCACAAATGAACGTTTTTTTAGAAGGCACACCTGTTAATTGAAATGCATTCTAGCTGACTATCTCATGAAGCTGGTTGAGAGAATGCCAAGAGTGTGCAAAGCTGTCATCAAGGCAAAACGTGGCTATTTGAAGAATCGCAAATATAAAATATATTTTGATGTCTTAAGTGCACAAGTCGAGACCCAGATGCAGACACCGGAAGCATATGTTTCAAGTCTCTGATATTTGTTATAATCCAAGGGGTAGGCAAGGGAATGGTCATGGACAGGCAAAAGATCAAAACCTGGTCAGAGTCCAGGAGGTACAGAGTGGCAGGCAGGCTTGAGATCAGGGTAGGCAGGCGGGTACAGAGTCCAGACAGGCATGGGTCAAAACCGGGAGGACTAGCTAAATCAGAGAGAAGGGAAAAAGCATGTAAACAGGAGAACAAAAAAACCATGCTGGTTGACTTGACCAACAAGACGAACTGGCAACAGACAAGCAGGGAACACAGGAATAAGTACCCAGGGACTAATGAGGAAAACAGGTGACACCTGGAGGTGGGTGGAGACAATCACAAAGACAGGTGAAACAGATTGGGGCTTGACATATGTTTTCACTTTGTTTAATAGATTCCATATGTGTTATTTCATAGTTGTTATGTCTTCACTATTATTCTACAATTTAGAAAATAGTAAATAAAGATTATATATTTGTGATATATTGGGTTCTGATGGGGTATGACAGTTGAATTAAGTTGAAATAAGCTCATGGGGCATTTAAGTAGTATTCTTCAAGAGTCAATGTGTACAGATCATTAATTTCAGTCCAAATGTGGATGTAGCAACTGCTGATTGACCCTTTGAGTTAACTTATGGGCTATATGCAACTGTAAAGTCAAATGTCTAATCGACATGATAAAGTGCACATGTCATTTACTGTAATGCTAGGGATATACGATATAACATGTTCATAGAGAGAGTGGATCACTGCCAGCAGCTCGTTTTTTGACATGAATAGAAACACATTAGAGTGGTTCAAATAGAAGACTCTGTCTTAGTATTTAGTGCGTTATGCCAGTAGAGTGCCAATATAGTGCAAAGGTATATGTAGGCTAGTATGGTGAGAAAGTAGCTAACTATTTAAACTGTTTGGGATAGGGGGCAGCATTTTCACATTCGGATGAAAGGCGTCCCCAGAGTAAACTTCCTGCTAGTCAGGCCCAGAAGCTAATATATGCATATTATTAGTAGATTTGGATAGAAAACACTCTAAAGTTTCTAAAACTGTTTGAATGATGTCTGTGAGTACAACAGAACTCATATGGCAGGCGACAACCTGAGAAAAATCCAACCAGGAAGTGGGAAATCTGAAGTTTGTAGTTTTTCAACTCAGTGCCTTTCTAATATACAGTGTCTATGGGGTCATATTGCACTTCCTAAAGCTTTCACTAGGTGTCAACAATCTTTAGAACCTTGTTTGAGGCTTCTACTGTGAAGGAGGAGGGAATGAGAGCTGTTTCAACAAGATGTCTGGCAGAGTGCCATGAGCTGGTCACGAGCATGGCCGTGAGTGCGACCTGCGTTCAATTGCATTTCTAAAGACAATCCAATTCTCCAGTTGAAACATTATTGAAGATTTATGTTAAAAACATCCTAAAGATTGATTATTTACATCGTTTGACATGTTTCTACGAACTATTATATAACTTTTTGGACTTTTCGTCTGAACTTTCGACCGCGCCTCGTGAGTTTGGATTGTGAACTGAACGTACTAACAAAAAGAAGGTATTTGGACATAAATGATGGACTTTATCGAACAAAACAAACATTTATTGTGGAACTGGGGTTCCTGGGAGTGCATTCTGATGGGGATCATCAAAGTTAAGTGAATATTTATAATGCTATTTCTGACTTCTGTTGACTCCACAACATGGCGTGTACCTGTATGGCTTGTTTTTGTGTCTGAGCGCCATACTAAGATTATTGCATGGTGTGCTTTTTCTGTAAAGTTTTTTTGAAATCTGACACAGCGGTTGCATTAACCTGTTACTCCTACCCCCTACTTTTTCGAACATTCTGTTAAAAATCGCGCAACATTTCAGCGTCCTGCTACTCATGCCAGGAATATAGTATATGCATATGATTAGTATGTGTGGATAGAAAACACTCAGACGTTTATCAAATTGGTTAAATCGCGGCTGTGACTATAACAGAACGTGCATTTCATCGAAAAGTGCAGGAAAATCTGATCACTGAAAATGGGAAAATATATCCGTGCGCCACTTCAACCAATTGTTAAACGTGAACCACATTAAGTGGGGCAGAGGTTGCAATACCTACAGCTTCCACACGATGTCAACAGTCTTGTCATTTGCCTACGATTTGTTACTTGGTCAAACAGACACAAGGCAGCGCAGTTCTTCCGGTCTCCGACCGGATATTTTGGTTGAGATTTACCAGGACATTATTTCCAGACGTACAGCTATAGAATATACATCGCCTCGTGATCAATTTGATCGCTTATTAACGTTTACTAATACCTAAAGTTGGATTACAAAAGTATTTTGAAATGTTTTGTGAAAGTTTATCGTCTACTTGTTTAATTTTAAAAAATGACGTTACGTTATAAAAAGTGTTTTTTTCCGTTGATCACACAGTCTTCATAGATCGATATCTAGGCTATATATGGACCGATTTAATCGAAAAAAGACCCAATAGTGATGTTTATGGGACATCTAGGAGTGCCAACAAAGAAGATGGTCAAAGGTAATGAATGTTTTATATTTTATTTGTGCGTTTTGTGTAGCGCCGACTATGCTAATTATTTTGTTTACGTCCCCTGCGGGTCTTTTGGGGTGTTACATGCTATCAGATAATAGCTTCTCATGCTTTCGCCGAAAAGCAATTTAAAAATCTGACTCGTTGCCTGGATTCACAACGAGTGTAGCTTTAATTCAATACCCTGCATGTGTATTTTAATGAACGTTTGAATTTTAACAAGTGCTATTAGCATTTAGCGTAGTGCATTTGCATTTCCAGATGTCTAGATGGGACGCCTGTGTGTCAGGTAGGAGCAAGAGGTTAAGGAGAAGTATATCTTTAATTATGTGCATAACAGTTGTATCTTTTATCAAAGTTTATAATGATTATTTCTGTAAATTGATGTGGCTCTCTGATAATTCGCTGGATGTTTTCGAGGCACAACATTACTGAATGTAACGTGCCAATTTAAACTGAGATATTTTTTATATAAATGTGAACTTTATCGAACAAAACATAAATGTATTGTGTAACATGAAGTCCTATGAGTGCCATGTGATGAAGATCATCAAAGGTTAGTGATTAATTTTATCTCTATTTCTGCTTTTTGTGACTCCTCTCTTTGGCTGGAAAATGGCTGTGTGTGTTTTTGTGGCTGTAAAGCCTTTTTGAAATTGGACATGATGGGTAGGTTAACAGGAGGTTAAGCTTTAATTTGGTGTATTGCACTTGTGAATGTCTGAAAGTTACATATTTCAACAAAAACAAATTTGAATTTCGCGCACTGCCTTTTCAGCGGAATGTTGTCGAGGGGAACCCCTAACCGTAATAAGTTTTAAGGAATAGCCGCAATGGCCCCAAGCTCACACAGGCATACACATAAACACATGCACAAACACACGCAGATGCTCAAACAAGCACATACGCACACACACGCATACAGACACACAAACAAACACACGCACGGTCCCACGCACACACAAATACACAGGCAAACATACATACAGTGACTTCAGAAAGTATTCATAACCCTTGACTTATTCCAAATTGTGTTGTATAACAGATGGAAATCAAAATGGTTGAAATAACAAAAAATAGCACCCATATACACACAATATCCCATAAAGACAAAGTTATTTGTATTTTGTTTTTTAATGTTAGTATTAAATTAAATACATAAATATCTAATTTCATACAGTACCTGTCAAACGTTTGGAAACACCTGCTCATTCAATGGTTTTTCTTTATTATTACTAATTTCTGCATTGTAGAATAAGAGTGAATACATCAAAACAATGAAATAACACATACGGAATCATGTAGTAATCCAAACTTTTGACTGGCAACCAAAAAAGTGTTAAACAAATCAAAGTATATTTTATTTTGAGATTCTTCAAAGTAACCACCCTTTGCCTTGATGACAGCTTTGCACACTCTTGGCAATCTCTCAATCAGCTTCATGAGGAATGCATTTCCAACAATCTTGAAGGAGTTTCAACATATGGGACCCGAATCTATAAACTAGGCGTATGTTGCAAGTCATTTTTATTTAAAATAAAATGTATTTCACCTTTATTTAAGGCACATGAAAGTTCATATGTTCGAATAGGCATTTCTGCCAAAAAACATGCATTTTGATAAAAACATTATTTTTTTATGTTCAAACAGCTCTCCTATGAACGTTCCCAGCAGGCCTTTCTAATCGAATATCCTGGAAGGATATTGACCTCATCCCGTCAGTAGAGGATGCCTGGTTGTTCTTCAAAAGTGCCTTCCTCGCCATCTTAAACAAGCATGCCCCTTTCAAAAAATGTAGAACTAAGAACAGATATAGCCCTTGGTTCACTCCAGACTTGACTGCCCTTGACCAGCACAAAAACATCCTGCACTAGCAAACTGCACTACTTCGAATAATCCCCGCGATATGCAACTTTTCAGGGAAGTCAGTAACCAATGATCACAGTCAGTTATGAAAACAAAGACTACCTTTTTCAAACAGAAATTTGCATCCTGCTGCTTTAATTCCCAAAAGTTTTGGGAGACTGTCAAGTCTATGGAGAATAAGAGCACCTCCTCTCAGCTGCCCACTGCACTGCGGCTAGGAAACACTGTCACCACCGATAAATCCACGATAATCGAGAATTTCAATAAGCATTAAAGCACCTTATACCACCCACCACTGCGACTTGTATGCTCTAGTCGGCTGGCCCTCACTACATATTCGTCGCCAGACCCACTGGCTCCAGGTCATCTACAAGTCCATGCTAGGTAAAGCTCCGCCTTATCTCAGTTCACTGGTCACGATGGCAACACCCATCCGTAGCACGCGCTCCAGCAGGTGTATCTCACTGATCATCCCTAAAGCCAACACCTCATTTGGCCGCCTTTCGTTCCAGTACTCTGCTGCCTGTGACTGGAACGAATTGCAAAAATCGCTGAAGTTGGAGACTTTTATCTCCCTCACCAACTTCAAACATCAGCTATCCGAGCAGCTAACCGATCGCTGCAGCTGTACATAGTCTATAGGAAAATAGCCCACCCATTTTCACCTACCTCATTCCCATACTGTTTTTATACTGTTTTTATTTATTTATTTTTCTGCTCTTTTGCACACCAATATCTCTACCTGTACATGACCATTTGATCATTTATCACTCCAGTGTTAATCTGCAAAATTGTATTATTCGCCTACCTCCTCATGCCTTTTGCACACATTGTATATAGACTGCCCATTTTTTCTACTGTGTTATTGACTTGTTAATTGTTTATTCCATGTGTAACTCTGTGTTGTCTGTTCACACTGCTATGCTTTATCTTGGCCAGGTCGCAGTTGCAAATGAGAACTTGTTCTCAACTAGCCTACCTGGTTAAATAAAGGTGAAATAAAAATAAAAAAAATATTTAAAAAATCCCTACGGCTGGCTACACCTTCAACCTGGCTACCCCAACCCCGGCCAACAGCTCTGCACCCCCCGCAGCTGGCCAACAGCTCTGCTTCTCCTTCACCCAAATCCAAACAGCTGATGTCCTGAAAGAGTTGCAGAATCTGGATCCCTATAAATCAGCTTGGCTAGACAATCTGGACCCTCTCTTCCTAAAATGATCTGCCGTCATTGTCGCAACCCCTAATACTTCAACCTCTCTTTCGTATCATCTGAGATTCCAACAGATTGGAAAGCTGACGCGGCCATCCCCCTCTTCAAAGGGGAGATACTCTAGACCCAAACTGTTACAGACCTATATCCATCCCGCCCTGCCTTTCTAAAGCCTGCGAAAGCCAAGTGAACAAACAGGTCACCGACCATCTCGAATTCCACCGTACCTTCTCCGCTATGCAATCTGGTTTCCGAGTTGGTCACGGGTGCACCTCAGCCACGCTCAAGTTCCTAAATTATATCATGTGCAGCCGTCTTCATCGTCCGGGCCAAGGCTTTCAACTCTGTCAATCACCGTATTCTTATCGGCGGTCTCAACAGCCTTGGTTTATCTCATGACTACCTCGCCTGGTTCACTAACTACTTCTCAGATAGAGTTCAGTGTGTCAAATTGGAGGGCCTGTTGTCCGGACTTCTGGCAGTCTCTATGGGGGTGCCACAGGGTTCAATTCTCGGGTCGTCTCTTTTCTCTGTATATTTTAATGATGTTGCTCTTTCTGTGGGTGATTATTTTATCCACCTCTACACAGACAACACCAATCTGTATACATCTGGCCCTTCTTTGGTCAATGTGTTAACAAACATCCAAACGAGCTTCAATGCCATACAACACTCCTTCCATGGCCTCCAACTGCTCTTAAATGCTAGTAAAACTAAATGCATGCTCTTCAACCGATCACTGCCCACAACCACCTACCTGCCTAGCATCACAACTCTGGACGGTTCTGACTTAGAATATGTGGACAACTACAAAAACCTAGGTGTCTGGCTAGACCATAAACTCTCCTTCCAGACTCATATTAAGCATCTCCAATCCAAAATGAAGTCTAGAATCTGCTTCCTATTTAGCAACACAGCCTCCTTAACTCTTGCTGCCAAACATACCCTCTTAAAATGGACTTTCCTGTTGATCCTCGACTTCGGCGATGTCATTTACAAAATAGCCACCAACACTCTACTCAGTCTATCGCAGTGCCATCCGTTTTGTCACCAAAGCCCCATATACTACCCACCATTGTTACCTGTATGCTCTTGTTGGCTTGTCCTCGCTACATATTCGTCGCCAAACCCACTGGCTCCAGGTAATCTAAGTCTTTTTGGTTAAGCTTCGTCTTATCTCAGCTCACTGGTCACCATAGCAACACCCATCCGTAGCACACGCTCCAGTAGGTATATTTCACTGGTCATCCCCAAAGCCAACACCTGCTTTGGCCGCCATTCCCTCCAGCTCTCTGCTGCCAATGACTGGAACGAATTGCACAAATCACTGAAGTTGGAGACATATCTCCCTCACTAACTTCAAGCATCGGCTGTCAGAGCAGCTTACCAATCGCTGCAGTTGTACACAGCCTATCTGTAAATAGCCCATCAAACCAACTACCTACCTCATCCCCATATTTGTATTTCTTTTTTTTCTGCTTTTTTTGCACACCAGTATTTCTACTTGCACATCCTCATCTGCACATCTGTCACTCACTCCAGTGTTAATTGCTAAATTGTAATTACTTCGCCACTATGGCCTATTTATTGCCTTACCTCCTTACTTTATTTCCACACCTTATACAGGTTTTGTACTGTGTTAATGACTGTACATTTTTTTATCCTATGTGTAACTCTGTGTTGTTATTTTTGTCGCACCGCTTTGCTTTATCTTGGCCAGGTCGCAGTTGTAAATGAGAACTTGTTCTCAACTGGTCTACCTGGTTAATATCAAACTAGTATGCCATATGTAAATACGAATAAAAAGCCACATAAAAAGAGAGGGACCTTCCCGCTAGCCATGATTGGCTGAGATAATGAGTGGGCTGGACATGAGATGAGTTTGGATTGGTCTGCCATATAGCGCACGTCTGTCTATTGGAGCTGGTTGGTATGTGTCGAACGCGTTTAAAAAAATTGTTGCATGGTAAAACTGCATAAACCTAATTTCAAGTTAAAAACTTCTTAGGGCTAGGCCCCTTTTTCCACTTCCTGTCTGAATGATGTGCCCAAAGCCTGTAGCTCAGGCCCTGAAGCCAGGATATGCATATAATTGGTACCATTGGAAATAAAACACTTTGAAGTTTGTAGGAGAATATAACAATAGATATGGTAGGAGAAAATCCATAGAACAACCAACTGGAATTGCTTTTTTTTGAGAGACCATCCTCTTAGAAATTCAAGAGAAAGGTCATATTGAAAAGTAGCTCCCTAGATGCAATTCCTATGGCTTCCACAGGGTGTCAGCAGTCTATGTTCAAGGTTTCAGGCTTGTATCTACAAAATCTTCAAATAAGAAATAACAGTTTTATTAGAGGGACACAGTCTTGGAAATTTGTGTTTGACATTACGCACCTAAAATCAGTTTCCTATTGAACATTCTTCTTTCCGTAAGAAATATTATAGTTTGATTACATTTTAGGGTGTCTGAGGAGTAGATAGAAACATATTTTAACTTACCCACAGATTAGGAGTACATTTTCAGATTCCTTTCTCTGCAAGTTGAACGAGTGAATTCCTGAAATCGATGGTGCCAACTAAACATACTTTTTGGGATATAAAGAAGGATTTTATCTAACAAAATGACACTACATGTTATAGCTGGGAACCTTTTGGATGACAAATCAGAGAAATATTTTCAGAAAGTAAGCGAATATTTTATCGTTATATGTGAATGTATGAAACCTGTGCCGGTGGAAAAATATTTTGATGTGGGGCGCCATCCTCAAACAATCGCATGGCATGTTTTTGCTGTAATAGCTACTGGAAATCGGACATTGCAGTTAGATTAACAAGACGTTTAGCTTTCAAGTGATATTAGACACGTACATGTACAAAAATGTTTAAAATCCATAATATTTATGATTATTTTTCAGTAAGATTCTGGAGGAAACAGGTACAAAAGTATCCATATCCACATTAAAATAAGTCCCATATCGACATAACCTGAAAGGCCGCTCAGCAAGGAAGAAGCCACTGCTCCAAAACTGCCATTAAAAAAGCCAGGCTACGGTTTGCAATTGTACATGGGGACAAAGATTGTACTTTTTGGAGAAATGTCCTCTGGTCTGATGAAACAAAAATAGAACTGTTTGGCCATAATGACAATGTTATGTTTGGAGGAACAAGAGGGAGCCAAAGAACACCATCCCACCGTGAAGCACGGGTGGCAGCATCATGTTTTGGGGGTGCTTTGCTGCAGGAGGGACTGGTGCACTTCACAAAATAGATGGCATCATGAGGTAGGAAAATTATGTGGATATATTGAAGCAACATCACAAGACATCAGTCAGGAGGGTAAAGCTTGGTCGCAAATGGGTCTTTCAAATGGACAATGACCCCAAGCATACTTCCAAAGTTGTGGCAAAATGGCTTGACAAAGTCAAGGTATTGGAGTGGTCCTCACAAAGCCCTGACCTCAAGCCTATAGAAAATCTGTGGGCAGAACTGAAAAAGCGTGTGTGAGTAAGGAGGCCTGCAAACCTGACTCAGTTACATCAGCTCTGTCAGGAAGAATGGGCCAAAATTCCCCCAACTTATTATGGGAAGCTCATGGAAGGCTACCTGAAACGTTTCACCCAAGATAAACAATTTAAAGGCAATGCTACAAAATACTAATTGAGTGTATGTAAACTTCTGTAGACTTCTGACTTCTGATCCTAATTGACCTAAGACAGGCAATTTTTACTAGGATTAAATGTCAGGCATTGTGAAAAACTGAGTTTAAATGTATTTGGCTAAGGTGTATGTAAACTTCAGACTTCAAACTGTATATACATTTTATCAACACACTATATCTTACAATAGTCACACCCTTCAGCTCCATTCAACTCCTCCTGTCTATCTCTTAACACCATCCATATTGGATTTCTATTTGCCAATATATTTTTCAAATGTTTTCTGATGTTTCACAAAAGCTCTGAACCTTTCTTTCCTCGTAGTTTATACAGATTGTAAATGGAAGATACATTTTGTTGCTAAAAGTATGAATATATTTTTGGGGAAGGGAAAGGGGGATACCTAGTCAGTTGTCCAACTGAATGTATTCAACTGTAATGTGTCTTACGCATTTACCCCAACCCATATTGATCGAATGACTATGACTTTTCAAATCACCCAGTCATGCTGTCTGCAGAGTTAGCTCCAGGTAAATGTTGCAATTCTTCAGCCTACATATTCTTACTTTTTCCCCCTTCCACTTGCCTCTGAACATGTTTGCAGTAATGCTGCAATTAGTTTGTTGTAATTTTAGGTAGAGCAGACGTTTCTGTATATTTTGTTAGATGCAATTGTGACATAACTGCACAAAGATTCTACATGTTTTATGCATTTTATCAAAATATATTTTAAAAATTTATCAGTTACCCTATTTGAGTTTAACCACAATATTTGTTGTATTATTTCTTCTGTCTTTTCTGGTGGATTAAGCTGAAATTGCAACCATTTTTCTATGGCTTGTTTTAAAAATAGCAATATTTGGAGATTTCATTTTCAAATAACTGAAAGTGAAAAGTTGTAATCAGAAAAAAAAGGAAGAAGGCCATTCTTGAACATGGGTTGAGATATTCTTAATAATTTGCAAGAGAACCAGTTTGGATTTAAGTATAACTTTTGTATGACTGAAGCCTTTAGTGAGAGGTCTAATGCTTTAATATTTAATCATGTCTAATTATATAAATAGGCAAGTTTAATTTTGTCTGGCTTGCCATTCCAAATCAAATTCAATATTTTTTTCTCACATAATTAAAAAACAGGTAGCTCGGTGTTGGCAAGACCATTAGCAAATAGGTAAACCAGGATATTACTGAAAAGTTAATCAAGGGGATTTTTCCACATATATCCTCCCGAATGGTGCAGTGGTCTAAGGCACTGCATCTCAGTGCAAGAGGTGTCACTGCAGTCCCTGGTTCAAATCCAGCCTGTATCACATCCATCCGTGTTTGGAAGTCCTTATAGGGCGGTGTGCAATTGGCCCAGTGTCTTCTGGGGTAAGCTGTCATTGTAAATAAGAATTTATTCTTAACTGACTTGGCTGGTTTCAAAAAATTGTTTTACAAAATGTACCTTTCCATGGTAGCAAGATCTTGTCTATTTTTGCTAACTTCCTATTAAAATATATTAGAGTGAAATCATTTACTTCTTTCTGGATATGTATACCGAGTATATCCACATCACCATCAGTATATAAAACTTGGTTTTATATTCACACATTCGGACATTCAGCAGACATTCAACAGACACAATTGTAAAAATAAGAAAATTATGGTCACAGAAACATACATGTAGATCTTGCTTATTCTATCAATGTCTAGCATATTTTCTTTACTTTGTTTTGACTAAAAAAATCCTGTTTTGATTCCATGGATAGATGGAAATAATTTCTATTCAAAGCAAAAACAACCTTTGGTTTGAGTAGAAATTCCAGTTTTGACTTAATAGAAATACATAACATCTATAAAATGCCATTTAAAGCTATATAAATCAATATTGTTTTCACTGATTATGACAATCATCAAACTAGGTATGATTTATTCTTTAAATGTCTACTATAGTTGTACAACTTTTGCTTTGAGTAGAATATCCCGTTTTGATTTGATAGAAATACAAATTTGAGACTACATACCCTCTAGCAAATCAAAACTGGATTCAAAACAAAGGTTGTGTAAGTATGCTAAACATTTATAGAATAAATAATATCTAGTTTGATGTTTCTGTGACAAACACTGAATTAGTTATTGATTTATACTGTTTTAAATGGCAATTTATAGATTTTATGTGTTTCTTTCAAATCAAAACTGGAATTTGTATTCAAAACAAAGGTTGTAAAAGTATGCTAGACATTTATAGAATACATCATATCTAGTTTAATGTTTCTGTGACAAACGGTGAATTAGTTATTGATTTATACAGCTTTAAATTACGTTTCAAAGATTTGACGTATTTCCATCCAATCATAACTGGATTTTTTAACTCAAATCAAAAGGTTGAAAAAGTATGCTAGACATTTATAGAATAAACCATATCTATTTTTATGTTTCTCTGACAATCAATTAATTAGTTGATTGATTTTAGTTGATTTGTACAATTTTAAATGTCTTTTGGCGAATGTCTGATGAATGTCTGTTGAATGTCCAAATGTTTGAATATAAAACCAACTTTAAATTGGTATCACAATCAGACCATCAGACCATGTTATCAAAAGCCTTTTCAAAGTCAGCTATGAATAGCACACCTGGTTTCCCAGATTTTGAGTAAAAAAATTCACCATCAAGACCATTTTATGAAAAGCCTTTTCAAAGTCAGCTATGATTAGCATGCAGGGTTTCCCATATTTTTCATAGTGTTCTATTGTTTTCCTGGACTTGCCTTATATTATCTCCAATGTATTGTCAATGAATAATGAATAATGAATAATTTCCGACAATACCTTTTTAATTCAATGTGCTACGCATTTTGCTAGAATCACAACACAGAAGTGTAAGTGGCTTCATTTTTAAGAGGATTTGCTGTACCTGTGTTGTTGGAAATGTTCAGTTATACATTTCTCTATCCTAAGTTATCATCCAATAGGCTTTGACTAAATTTCCAATACCCTCGCCCATGTGGAAATTCAAAGTAGGGGTGGTATACAGAAGATAGCCCTATTTAATAAATGTCCATATTATGGTAAGAACCGCTCAAATAAGTTCAGAAAATTTCAAGAATTTTGAAAGTTTCTTCAAGTGCAGTCGCAAAAACCATCAACCGCTATGATGAAACTGGCTCTCATGAGGAAAGGAAAGGAAAAGTTACCTCTGCGGCAGAGGATAAGTTCATTTGAGTTTGAGTTCAAATATCAGACACATCTCAACATCAACTGTTCAGAGGAGACCGCGTGAATCAGGTCTTCATTGTCCAATTGCTGCAAGGAAACCACTACTAAAGGACACCAATAAGAAGAAGAGACTTGATTGGGCCAAGAAACACGAACAATGGATATTGGACCAGTGGCAATCTGTCCTTTGGTCTGGAGTCCGCATTGGAGATTTTTGGTTCCAACCTCTGTCTTTGTGAGATGCAGAGTAGGTGAACGGATGATCTCTGCATGTGTGGTTCCCACAGTGAAGCATGGAGGAGGAGGTGTGGGGGTGTGTTGATGGTGACACTGTCGGTGAGATCTTGAGATATTTTGGGATGAGTTGGATCAGAGAGTAAATGAAAAGCAGCCAACAAGTGCTCAGCATATGTGGGAACTCATTTAAAACTGTTGGAAATTGCTCATGAAGCTGGTTGAGAGAATACCAAGAGTGTGCAAAGCTGTCATCAAGGCAAACGGTGGTTATTTGAAAAATCTAAATTTGTTTAGAAATTTAAATTTGTTTGTTTCATTTGTTTAACACTTTGTTGGTTAACCTCTTGAGACTCTAGGGGCAGTATTTCATTATTGGATAAAAAAACGTGCCCCGTTTTAAGTGCAATATTTTGTCACGAAAAGATGCTTGACTATGCATATAATTGGCTGCTTTGGAAAGAAAACACTCTGACGTTTCCAAAACTGCAAAGATATTATCTGTGACTGGCACAGAACTCATGCTACAGGCGAAACCAAGATGAAACCTCAAACAGGATATGAGCAGAATTTCTGAGGCTCTGTTTTCCATTGTCTCCTTATATGGCTGTGAATGTGCCCTGAACGAGCCTAAGCTCTCTGCCGTTTGTCCAAGGTGTCTGCAGCATTGTGACGTATTTGTAGGCATATCATTGGAAGATTGGCCATAAGAGACTACATTTGCCAGGGGTCCGCCCGGTGTCCTTTGTCTAAATTGGTGCGTAATCTTCAACTGGAGGCATTTTCCATTGAGATTCAGAGGAGAACGCACACTTCCATGAATGATATATCATCAAAGAGATATGTGAAAAACACGTTGAGGATTGATTCTAAACAACGTTTACCATGTTTCAGTCGATATTATGGAGTTAATTTGGAAAAAAAGTTTGGCGTTTTGACGAATGAATTTTCGGTTTTCTTTGGTAACCAAACATGATGCAGAAAACGGACCGATGTCTCCTGCACACATAATCTTTCAGGAGAAACTGAACATTTGCTATTTAACTGAGAGTCTCCTCATTGAAAACATCCAAAGTTCTTCAAAGGTAAATGATTTTATTTGAATGGTTTTCTGTTTTTTTGTGAAAATGTTGCCTGCTGAATGCTAACTCTAAATGCTAACGCTAGCTATCAATAGCTATCAATACTGTTACACAAATGCTTGTTTTGCTATGGTTGAAAAGCATGTTTTTTTTAAATCTGAGATGACGGTGTTGTTAACAAAAGGCTAAGCTTGAGAGCTAGCATATTGATTTCATTGAATTTGCGATTTTCATGAATAGTTAACGTTGTGTTATGCTAATGAGCTTGCGGATAGATTTACACAATCCTGGATACAGGTTTTTTTCTTAGCTAAACGTGACGCACAAAATGGAGCGATTTCTCCTAAACAAATAATCTTTCAGGAAAAACTGAACATTTGCTATCTAACTGAGTCTCCTCATTGAAAACATCAGAAGTTCTTCAAAGGTAAATGATTTTATTTGAATGGTTTTCTGGTTTTTGTGAAAATGTTGCCTGCTGAATGCTAACACTAAATGCTATGCTAACGCTAAATGCTGTTACACAAATGCTTGTTTTGCTATGATTGAGAAGCATATTTTTGAAAATCTGAGATGACAGTGTTGTTAACAAAAGGCTAAGCTTGAGAGCTAGCATATTTATTTAATTTCATTTGCGATTTTCATGAGTAGTTAACGTTGCGTTATGCTAATGAGCTTGAGGCTGTATTCACGATCCCGGATCCGGGATGGCTCGACGCAAGAAGTTAATACATGATTCCACTTGTGTTATTTCAAAGTTGTGTCTTCACTAGTATTCTACAATGTAGAAAATAGAACAATTAATGAAAAACCTTGACTGAGAAGGTGTGTCCAAACTTTTGACTGGTACTGTATATACAACAAAAATCCTGCGTATCTTAATTTCCATAATTAACAAATAATATGCGGAATAATGTAGGCAGTTCATGCAAAGGATTGTTACCTATAACCAGGATTGCCATTATAAAAATTACATTTTTGGCAAGCAATTATTATTTAGCAATCAATTATTGTGATTCATTCTATATTGTCCCTAACATCATTATCCCCTAGCAACAGATGTGACACACACACACACACACACACACACACACACACACACACACACACACACACACACACACACACACACACACACACACACACACACACACACACACACACACACACACACACACACACACACACACACACACACACATAACCACTTTCCCCCACAAACAACCATAAGCTCAGATGCTCAACAGTTGTTCCATCCCTGAGCTCAACTTAAGAAAGGACTTGATTAACAAATATATTTACAGTTGCAGCTTTTTGAGAATGCATGCAACATTTAGAAAAACTGGCAAAAAATTTGAGATTTGATTAACCATTGTCATGTCCAAGGTCAAGTACACCCCCTTCCCATGAAACACACACATGCTAGTTCCCTGTTGTGACCATTTTCCTAAGCATCTCTGTGCAGTCAGACCTTTGATTATTTTGTACCACCTGGGCCACAATATGTGATTGTCCAAGTGTGGCCCCCTCCCCATATGTTACTGCAGCCTAGTTTTGCCAGCACTGCCACTACCTGGGTTGGGGCACCCCATCAGAATCCCGACCGGCTAGGTACAAGGTCATCAAGGTTCTCATTAGCAGCTTTGAGCATGTGGAATGTTGTCCCACTCCTCTTCAATGGCTGTGCGAAGTTGCTGGATATTGGTGGTACTGGAACACACTGACATACATCAATCCAGACCATTCCAAATATGCTCAGTGGGTGACTGGTTAGCTTCCAGAAATTGTGTACAGATCCTTGTGACATGGGGCCGTGAATTATGACGCTGAAACATGAGGTGACGAATGGCACGACAATGGCTCACAGGATGTCGTCACGGTATCTGTGTGCATTCAAACTGCCATTGATAAAATGCAATTGTGTTCATTGTTCGAAGCTTATGCCTGCCCACACCATAACCCCACCACCACTATGGGGCACTCTGTTCACAATGTTGACATCAGCAAACCGCTCGCCCACACAACACCATACACGCTGTCTACTATCTGCCAGGTACAGTAGAAACCGGGATTCATCCGTGAAGAGCACACTTCGCCAGTGGCCATTGAAGGTGAGCATTTGCCCACTGAAGTCTGTTATGATGCCTGCGGTTGTGAGTCCGGTTGGCTGTACTGCCAAATTCTCTAAAATGTCGTTGGAGGCAGCTTATCATAGAGAAATTAACTTCCAATTCTCTGGCAAAAGAGCCACTTGCACGCTCCCTCAAAACTCGATACTTGAGGCATCTGTGGTATTGTGGTGTGAGAAAAAACAGCACATTTTTTAGGTGGCCTTTTATTGTTCCCAGCACAAGGTGCAACTGTGTAATTATCCTTCTCTTTTATCCGCTTCTTGATATGCCACACCTGTCAGGTGGATGGATTATCTTGACAAAGGAGAAATGCTCATTAACAGGGATCTAAACAAATTTGTGCGCAAAATTTGATATAAATCAGATATTTTTTATTTCAGCTCATGAAACATGGGACCAACACTTTACATGTTGCTTTTATATTTTTGTTCAGTGTACAAAGCATGAATAAGGCAAAGGTCATTTCCTTATTGCTTTTCAGATGCCTTGAAGGGGGAGGGAGATTGAGACAGCAACCAACCAAGCCGACTCGCGTTATAGTATAGTAGTTAGGTTATTTATCATCCAATATGACTACGTAGTGTCTGTCTTGGTTGCATGTTTGCATAAATCCTGGAGAAGCTAGTTTGCTAGCTAAGCTAATTGAGGCTGCATGCTTTTTCTCGTCCTACACCGTTACAAACAACAACAACTCTTGGTTGTTGTAGCATATCCTTCTCCTTTGACTTCCATTAAATTCCATATTTCCTAACTTTTGCCACACATGGAGGCTTGATGACTGCAACCGATTTCCACTTTGAATTATGATTGGCCAACAACAAGCTACACATGCCACTCTCGTGAAAAGCAAAGAGCAGCAGCATAAATTATACAATTTCTCTCTCTTCTACAGCAGTTGCTGTACAGGTCCTTCCAGACAAGTCAGTTATTAAAATTACACATACCCGAGACCCGGGACAATAATTTCAGATCTGACCCAGACCCGTGACATTATTTGAAATTCTAGACCCAGACACACTCGGGTCCCAGATCGGGTCTTGGGTGTTCAGGTAGAGGTGGATGCACAAAAAACTCCAGTTTTAACTATAATCACTTTGATACAACACTCTTTCTCTCTTACACACATACACACATAAACATATGTATACATGTATGTAAGTGTGCACACTCACACACCGACATACACACCGCTTTGATACAACACCTTTGATAGAAAATGACGCTGCTGCTTTTGTCTAGCAGAGAAAGGATCCAGAGAATCTGCTAAAGATACACTATATATGCAAAGTATGTGGACACCCCTTGTCAGCGTGCATGCGCCCAGCCCGCCACAGGAGTCGCCAGAGCACAATGGGACAAGGACAACCTGGCCGGCCAAACCCTCCCCTAACCCGGACGACGCTAGGCAAGTTGTGCGTCGCCGCATGAGTCTAACGGTCTCAGCCGGCTGCGACAGAGCCTGGACACGAACCAGGATCTCTAGTGGCAACTGATACACATTGATGCAGTACCTTAGACCACTGCACCACTCGGGAGACCCCGAGCTCAGTGACTTTCAACATGGCACTGTCATAGGATGCCACCTTTCCAACAAGTCAGTTCAGCTAGAGCTGCCCCGGTCAACTGTAAGTGCTGTTATTATGTAGTGGAAACGTCTAGGAGCAACAATGGTAGTGGTAGGCCACACAAGCTCACAGAACGGGGATGCTGAGTGCTGAAGCGCATAGCCTGTAAAAATTGTCTGTCCATGGTTCCAACACTCACTACCGCGTTCCAAAGTGCCTCTGGAAGCAACGTCAGCATGTTCATCGGGAACTTAATGAAATGGGTTTCTATGGCTGAGAAGCTGCACAAAAGCCAAAGATCACCATGCAATGCTAAGTGTCAGTGTAAAGCTCGCCGCCATTGGACTCTGGAGCAGTGGAAACACGTTCTCTGGAGTGATGAATCATGCTTCATTATCTGGAAGTCCGACGGACTAATCTAGGTTTGGTGGATGCCAGCAGAATGCTACCTGCCCCAATGCACAGTGCCAACTGTAGAGTTTGGTGGAGGAGGAATACTGGTCTGGGGCCTGTTTTTCATTGCTTAGGCTAGATGCTTTAGTTCCAGTGAAGGGTAATCTTAACTCTACAGCATACATTCTAGACGATGCTGTACTTCCAACTTTGTGGCAATAGTTTACTTTTTTATTTAATTAACTAAGTCTTAAGAACACGTTTTTATTTACAATGGCCAAACTTGCACAACGCTGGGCCAATAGTGTGCCGCCCTATGGAACTTCTAATCACAGGCTGGATGGGGAAGGGCCTTTCCTGTTTCAGCTTGACAATGCCCCTGTGCACAAAGCGAGGTCCATACAGAAATTGTTTGTCGAGATCGGTATGGAAGAGCTTGACTGGCCTGTACAGAACCCTGACCTCAACCGCATCGAACACCTTTGGAATGAATTGGAATGGCGACTGCGAGCCAGGTCTAATTGCCCGACCTCACTAATGCTCTTGTGGCTGAATGGAAGCAAGTCCCCCCAGCAATGTTAGAACATATAGTGGAAAGCCTTCCCAGAAAAGTGCAGGCTGTTATAGAAGCAAAGGGGGGACACCAAATCCATATTTAATGCCCATGATTTTGGAATGAGATGTTTGATAAGCAGGTGACCACATACTTTTACTCATGTTGTTTATTTCAAGCGCAGAGAACTGGTCAGGCACAGATGCATGTTCACACAAACACACAGGGATTAATGAGGCACACTCTCTCTCTGTCTCACCCACAAATACTCCCAATTACAAATGCGCATGCGCACACATGCATGGTGTGGATCTCTCCTGAATACATATGTGTGCTTGTTTGGAGCAGGATAAATAGTCTATTAAGTCATTACGTTCCCCTGCATGGTGTTGATCTCTCCTGAATACATGTGTGCTTTTTTTGGAGCAGGATAAATTGCTACTCTTATCAGTCACAGTTAGCTGTTGGACAATGTAAATAGACACGGGGAATAGTAAATGTAGTGGGAATAGTAAAGAGCTGTTTGTCTGCTGAGGCTTTTTCTTTTTCTCCTTTCTGATCACGGCTCACTGCGGACGCTTCTCCCTCTGTCTCTCTGTCTGTCTGTCATCCACGGTGTCTTTCTGGCTCTGTCCCTGCCCTACTGTTTCTCTCTATCTCTTTACTGGGTGATAGCGTGAATGTGTCCATGCAATGCAATGTCAGAAAAGGGCAGCCAGGTACCAGATAGAGATGATTCCCCAGATATGCATGTTGCTCCCCTTCTATAGAAGAGTCCTCAGCCGTCCGAGACACCAGTGACACCTCTCTGGCTCCTTGTCTTTGTTTTCTGTCCCCCTGTCTCGGTGTTGCTGTAGTTTCATTCACAGCTCAAAAGCTCACTGGTCCTTGTCTGAATATGTAATGTGTCCTTGACGGGGTTGCAGTGTGATTAGGGTTATCCAGCCAAAGATGCTTGGCTTTGATTATACAGCGGAACAAGGGGGGAGGGAGGGGCAGAAGGACAATAAAATGTCCCCTGTATGAAGAAGATGTTGGAGTTGAATGATCCGTAGCATGATTACCAATCAGGAGATGCGAGCTGGGTGGTTAGCCAACAGACACTGACTTTTTTTTATCAGACACTATTCTTCTCTGGCTCAAATTTGTCTTCCAAAAGTTGGTGAAGTTCAAATTGTAATAATTAAATCTGGCAGCGGGCCGAGTGCTTTTCTTTGCTTGCTGACTGATGTAGGTAGAACACACTAGAATGGCCGGCACATCTGGTCGAATGGCAGTGCCATGCCAATAATTCAGGCGGCAACCTTCCTGGCGATATACTACCACGGCAACATGTCGTTATACCTAATTAAAACAGGTATTGTTTCAATCCATCCTCTCTCTTTCTTTCTTTCTCCTTCTTCCTCCTCTTATTATTATGATTATTATTCTCCTCTTTATTGTCCTCCTTTTCCTCCTTCTCTTTCAAAAAGAATGCGTAGTCAGGCTGTAGCTAGCTGACTGGCGTCTTGGTGACAGCCAGAAACACACAGTACACAGCACATCAACTCATTCCCTGGAGCAATCTCCTGTTGAGTTGAGATGCATATTCATTCGTAAAGAGTGGATTTTCTCTGCATGACCAATCCATAAATGTAGTCATTGGTTTTCAATATTCCCCCCCAAAAAAAAAAATATGAATGGGTTTATGAGTAATGACGACAAACACTTGTAAAGCTTTTACTGAAATATGGCTTGAGAGTCATCAATTACAGGCACATTTACATTTTGTTAAAGATTCTCTGTGATGTGTGACTAAAGATCTAATAACACACAATTTAAATCCTCTTAAACATTCATATGTTAACAGGACGTTTTGATGATGTGTTGTGAATGAAATACAGGTTTTAACAATGCTTGCAGCATAATTGGGACAAATAAAAAAATGACGAAAGCCTTTTTCATATGTAATGTGTATATGAACTTACACATTTGTGCATATGTATTTCTGACCGACCCCCTTGATTCAGTCTTAAGTAGCAAAATTTGAAATGGTGTTTTTTACATTGTATAAAAGCAGAATCCCAGGACTACAAAATTGTATATCATACACGGCACTTGAGAAACAATGGAAGCTAATTTTGCTTTGAAAGTTGATAAACTTGTAACCCCACTTCAGCGAAAATGGCCCTTGAATGTTTTGGTACACCTACTGGAGAGCTCATCTTTGTCTACACCCATTCAGCATTGTTTACACCCTCATAATAAGCCGGCCCCATCCATCTCTTTAAGGATTCACATGTGAGGTCATGTGCTAAACAGTGAGTAGTGTAGTAAAGGTTAACACTAAAAGTGGTAAAAGTAGTGGCCTACAATAAGGAAAAAATCCAGATAAACAGAAAGGGATGTGAAAGAAATAATATAACCCCCAGCCACACCTTGCTAAGTGGATGGGTCTCTCAAAAGGTGTGAACGGTACAGCAAAATGGTTACTCGCATAGGCGCAAAAATAGTGTCAATATAATGAGAAAAGAACAAGTGTCAATGCCAGTAGAGAAAGAACAAAATAATATAAAGTACGTACAAGAACAATATCAATAACAATATCAGTGATACTGGTAATTATATAGTGTCTTTGGAAAGTATTCAGACCACTTGATGTTTTCCACTGTTTCAAACTTGATTAAATAGTTTTTTCCCTCATCAATCTACACACAATACCCAATAATGACAAAGCAAAACTAGATTTTTAGACATTTTAACAAATTTCTAAAATTACAGAAATATTACATTTACGTAAGTATTCAGACCGTTTACTCAGTACTTTGTTCAAACACCTTTGGCAGTGATTACAGATCGAGTCTTCTTGGGTATGACGCTACAATCTTGGCGACCTGTATTTGGGGGGCTTCTCCCATTCTTCTCTGCATATACTCTCAAGCTCTGTCAGGTTGGATGGGGAGCATTGCTGCACATCTATTTTCAGGTCTCTTCAGAGATGTTTGATCGGGTTCAAGTCCAGGCTCTGGTTGGGCCACTCAAGGATATTCAGCGACTTGTCCTGAAGCCACTCCTGCACTGTCTTGGCTGTGTGCTTAGGGTCTTTGCCAAAGAGTTCAATCTTACTCAGACCAGAGAAACTTGTGTTGGTGCTTTTTGGCTATCTCTAAGCGGGCAGTCATGTGCCTTTTATTGAGGACTGGCTTCCGTCTGGCCACTCTACCATAAAGGCCTGATTGGTGGAGTGCTGCAGAGATGGTTGTCCTTCTGGAAGGTTCTCTCATCTCCACAGAGGAACTCTGGAGCTCTGTCAGAGTAACCATTGGGTTCTTGGTCACCTCCCTGACCAAGGCTCTTCTCCCCGATCGCCCAGTTTCGCCATGCGGCCAGCTCTAGAAAAAGTCTTGGTGGTTCGAAACTTCTTCCATTTAAGAATGATAGAGACCACTGTGTTCTTGGAGACCTTCGATGTTGCAGAAATTCTTTGGTACCCTTCCACAGATCTGTGCCTCAACACAATCCTGTCTCTGAGCTCTAGGACAATTCCTTCGACCGCATGGCTTTGTTTTTACTTTTTGACATGCACTGTCAATTGTGGGACCTTATATAGACAGCCTTTCCAAGTCATGTCCAAACAATTTAATTTACCACAAGTGGACTCCAATCAAGTTGTAGAAACATCTCAAGGATGATCAATGGAAACATGATGCACCTGAGCTACATTTGATGCACCTGAGCTACATTTGAGTCTCATAGCAAAGGGTCTGAATACTAATGTAAATAAAGTGGTCCACCCGAATCATGCATTAATTAAACAAGGGAATGTTTTTTTTGTTTCACCTTTATTTAACCAGGCAGGCAAGTTAAGAACAAGTTCTCATTTACAATTGCGACCTGGCCAAGATAAAGCAAAGCAGTTCGACACATACAACAACACAGAGTAAAACAAACATACAGTCAATAATGCAGTAGAAAAGTAAGTCTATATACAACGTGAACAAATGAGGTGAGATAAGGGAGGTAAAGGCAAAAAAGGCCATGGTGGCCAAGTAAATACAATATAGCATGTAAAACACTGGAATGGTAGATTTGCAGTGGAAGAATGTGCAAGGTAGAAATAATGGGGTACAAAGGAGCTAAATAAATACAGGAGGGGGAGAGGTAGTTGTTTGGGCTAAATTATAGATGGGCTATGTACAGGTACAGTAATATGTGAGCTGCTCTGACAGCTGGTCCTTAAAGCTAGTGAGGGAGATAAGTGTTTCCAGTTTCAGAGATTTTTGTAGTTCGTTTCAGTCATTGGCAGCAGAGAACTGGAAGGAGAGGCGGCCAAAGGAAGAATTGGTTTTGGGGGTGACCAGAGAGATATACCTGCTGGAGCGCGTGCTACATGTGGTTGCTGCTATGGTGACCAGCGAGCTGAGATACCTAGCAGGGTCTTGTAGATGACCTGGAGCTAGTTTGTTTGGTCACGAGTATGAAGTGAGGGCCAGCCAACGAGAGCTTACAGGTCGCAGTGGTGGGTAGTATATGGGGCTTTGGTGACAAAATGGATGGAACTGTGATCGACTGCATCCAATTTATTGAGTAGGGTATTGGGAGGATATTTTGTAAATGACATCGCCGAAGTTGAGGATCGGTAGGATGGTCAGTTTTACAAGGGTATAATTGGCAGCATGAGTGAAGGATGCTTTGTTGAGAAATAGGAAGCGAATTCTAGATTTAACTTTGGATTGGAGATGTTTGCTGTGAGTCTGGAAGGAGTGTTAACAGTCTAACCAGACACCTAGGTATTTGTAATTGTCCACATATTCTAAGTCAGAAACGTCCAGAGTAGTGATGTTGGACGGGCAGGCAGGTGCAGGCAGCGATCAGTTGAAGAGCATACATTTAGTTTACTTGTATTTAAGAGCAATTGGAAGCCACGGAAGGATCAAATCAAATCAAATTTATTTATATAGCCCTTCGTACATCAGCTGATATCTCAAAGTGCTGTACAAAAACCCAGCCTAAAACCCAAAACAGCAAGCAATGCAGGTATAGAAGCACAGTGGCTAAGAAAAACTCCTTAGAAAGGCCAAAACCTAGGAAGAAACCTAGAGAGGAACCAGGCTATATGGGGTGGCCAGTCCTCTTCTGGCTGTGCCGGGTGGAGATTATAACTGAACATGGCCAAGATGTTCAAATGTTCATAAATGACCAGCATGGTGGAATAATAATAAGGCAGAACAGTTGAAACTGGAGCAGCAGCACAGTCAGGTGGACTGGGGACAGCAAGGAGTCATCAAGTCAGGTAGTCCTGGGGCACGGTCCTAGGGCTCAGGTCCTCCGAGAGAGAGTAAAAAAGAGAGAATTAGAGAGAGCATATGTGGGGTGGCCAGTCCTCTTCTGGCTGTGCTGGGTGGAGATTATAACAGAACATGGCCAAGATGTTCAAATGTTCATAAATGACCAGCATGGTCGAATAATAGTAAGGCAGAACAGTTGAAACTGGAGCACGGACAACAGGCCCTCCGATTTGACCCTCTGAACTCTAATATAGAAGTAGTTGGTGAACCAGGCGAGGCAATCATTTGAGAAACCAAGGCTATCGAGTCTGCCGATGTGGATGTGGTGATTGACAGAGTCAAAAGCCTTGGCCAGGTCAATGAATACGGCTGCACAGTATTGTTTCTTATTGATGGTGGTTAAGATATCCTTTAGGACCTTGAGCGTTGAGCGTGGCTGAGGTGCACCCATGACCAGCTCTGAAACCAGATTTCATAGCGGAGAAGGTATGGTGGGATTTGAAATGGTCGGTAATCTGTTTGTTGACTTGGCTTTCGAAGACCTTAGAGAGGCAGGGTAGGATAGATTTAGGTCTGTAGCAGTTTGGGTCAAGAGTGTGTCCCCCTTTGAAGAGGGGGATGACCGCAGCTGCTTTCCAATCTTTGGGAATCTCAGACGACACGAAAGAGAGGTTGAACAGGCTAGCAATAGGGGTTGCAACAATTTCGGCAGAACATTTTTAGAAAGGCTCCAGATTGTCTAGCCTAGCTGATTTGTAGGGTTCCAGATTTTGCAGCTCTTTCAGAACATCGGCTGACTGGATTTGGGAGAAGGAGAAATGGGGAAGGCTTGGGAGTGTTGCTGTGGGGGGTGCAGTGCTGTTGACCGGGGTACGGGTAGCCAGGTGGAAAGCAAGGCCAGCCGTAGAAAAATGCTTATTGAAAATCTCAATTATAGTGGATTTATCAGTGGTGACAGTATTTCCTATCCTCAGTACAGTGAGCAGCTGGGAGGGGGTGTTCTTATTCTCCATGGACTTTACAGTGTCGCAGAACTTTTTGAGTTAGTGTTGCAGGAAGCAAATTTCTGCTTGAAAAAGCTAGCCTTGGCATATTGGTTTCTAGCTTCCCTGAAAAGTTGCATATCACGGGGGCTGTTCGATGCTAATGCAGAATGCCATAGGATGTTTTTGTGTTGGTTAAGAGCAGTCAGGTCTGGAGAGAACCAAGGGCTATATCTGTTCCTGGTTCTAAATTTCTTGAATGGGGAATGCTTATTTAAGATGGTGTGGGAGGCATTTAAAAAAAACAGGCATCCTCTACTAGCGGGATGAGATCAGTATCCTTCCAGGATACCCCGGCCAGGTCGATTAGAAAGGCCTGCTCGCTGAAGTGTTTCAGGGAGCGTTTGACAGTGATGAGTGGAGGTCATTTAACCGCAGACCCATTACGGATACAGGCAATGAGGCAGTGATTGCTGAGATCCTGGTTGAAGACAGCAGATGTGTATTTGGAGGGCATGTTGGTCAGGATGATATCTATGAGGGTGCCTGTATTTACGGATTTGGGGTTGTACCCGGTAGGTTCATTGGGAATTTGTGTGAGATTGTGGGCATCAAGCTTAGATTGTAGGATGGCTGGGGACACTTGCGTCCTACTTGGCCAAAAGTCAGGGAAAATGCAGCGTGGCAAATTCAAATAAATTATATAAAAATCTAACTTTCATTAAATCACACATGTAAGATACTAAATTAAAGCTACACTCGTAGTGAATCCAGCCAACATGTCAGATTTAAAAAAGGCTTTTCGGCGAAAGCATAAGAAGCTATTATCTGATGATAGCACAAAGGCGCTACACAAAATGCAGAAATAAAATATAAAACATGCCTTACCTTTGACGAGCTTCTTTTGTTGGCACTCCAATATGTCACATAAACATCACAATTGGTCCTTTTGTTCGATTAAATCCATCCATATATATCCAAAATGCCAATTTATTTGACGCGTTTGATCCAAAAAAACAGCTTTCAAATGTCACTACAAAATATTTCAAAAGTTGCCTGCAAACTTTGCCAAAACATTTCAAACTACTTTTGAAATACAACTTTAGACGGTTATATCGGTGTTCAATACAGGAAGACAACAAACCAAGCTACTTTTCAAGTCTTGCGCAACTCTCAACAGTGTTACGCAGTTCCTAGATGGCCGGACTTCATTGCACAAATTAATAACCTCAACCAAAATCCAAAGACTGGTGACATCCAGTGGAAGCGGTAGGAACTGAATACAAGTTCCTAAGAAATACCGTTTCCCAATGAAATCTCACTGAACAGAGAGAGACCTAAAAAAAAAAAAGATCTGTACGGTTAGTCCTCAGGGTTTTGCCTGTTACATAAGTTCTGTTGTACTCACAGTCATGATTCAAACAGTTTTAGTAACTTCAGAGTGTTTTCTATCCAAATCTACTAATAATATGCATATCTTATAGTCTTGGCATGAGTAGCAGGAAGTTGGAATTGAGCACGCTATTTATCCAAAAGTGCTAATGCTGCCCACTATACCTTAAGAAGATTTAAGCATGTTCCAGTTTAGGTCACCTAGCAGCATTAGCTCTGAAGATATATGGGGGGCAACCAGTTCACATATGGTGTCCAGAGCACAGCTGGGGGCAGAGGGTGGTCTATAGCAGGCGGCAACTGTGAGAGACTTGTTTTTAGAGACATGGATTTTTAAAAGTAGAAGTTCAAATTGTTTGGGTACAGACCTGAATAGTAGGACAGAACTCTGCAGGCTATCTTTGCAGTAGATTGCAACACCTCCCCCTTTGGCCGTTCTATCTTGTCTGAAAATGTTGTAGTTCGGGATGAAGATTTCAGCATTTTTGGTGGTCTGCCTAAGCCAGGATTCAGACACGGCTAGAACATTCGGGTTGGCAGAGTATGCTAAAGCAGTGAATAAAACAAACTTAGGGAGGAGGCTTCTAATATTAACATGCATGAAACCAAGGCTATTACGGTTACAGAAGTCATCAAAAGAGAGAGCCTGGGGAATAGGAGTGGAGCTAGGCACTACAGGGCCTGGATTCACCTCTACATCACCAGAGGAGGAGTAGGATAAGGTTACGGTTAAAAGCTATGAGAATTGGTCGTCTAGAACGTCCGGAACAGAGTAAAAGGAGGTTTCTGGGGGCGATAAAATAGCTTCACGGTATAATGTACAGACAAAGGTATGGTAGGATGTGAATACAGTGGAGGTAAACCTAGGTATTGAGTGATGAGAGATAATGTCTCTAGAAATATCATTGAAACCAGGTGATGTCATCACATGTGGGTTGTGGAACTGAAAGGTTGGAAAAGGTAAAATGAGCAGGGCTAGAGGCTCTACAGTGAAATAAGCCAATAAACACTAACCAGAACAGCAATGGACAAGGCATATTGACATTAAGGAGAGTCATGCGTATCCGAGTGATCATAAGGGTCCAGTGAGTAGTGAGGTTGGTTGGGGTCACGGCGATTCAGGCAGCTAGCCGGGCCATCGGTAGCAAGCTAGCATAGGATAGAAGTCTGTTTTTAGCCACCTTGTGTGTTTCCGTCGGTAGATTAGTGGGGGTCTGTGTGGTAGAGGGGATCAATCCAATTGGCAAAATAGATATAGTTATAGTGACCCAAGAATAATTGTCTGATAGACCTATTCAGATAGCAGCCGTTAAGACAGCTAATGATTAGCGGGCCGCAGATGGGTGTTCAGGTAACGTCGCAACGGAGGGGCCAGTTGGATAACTCCCTCGGGCAGATAACATCAGTAGTCCAGTCGTGAAGGCCCGGTGGGGCTCCGCATTGGCAGTAAAACTGGTCCGGATAGGTGATTGTAGCCCAGGAGTGGCTGATGGAACTCTTCAGCTGGCTTGGTCCGGAATAATAGATGTTTGCTCCGGGATCGACGTAAGCCAATAGTCACAAGGATTGCAGCTAGCTAGCTGCGAGATCCAGGTGTAAATGTCCAGAGCTTGTGGTTGAAATCCGGGGATATTGAGAGAAAAATAGGTCTGGTATGTTCTGGTCTGAGTCGCATTGTACAAAACTGGCGATAGCTTTTTGAGCTAAAGGATAACCACAAACTGTGGTTAGCTGAATCCAAACGTTAGCCAGTAAACTGGCTAGCTTCTGGCTAGCTTCTATTGTGGATTTCAGATTTGAGGTAAATATTTTTTCTTTTTAATTGGTGAGGCAGGTTGCAGGAGACTGATTTGAAGTTGAGTTTTTGGAAAAGGAAATATATAAAAGATATGCGAAGAAAGATATGTGTGTGTATATATATATATTACGGGACACAAGACGGCGACAAAGGACATCTGACTGCTATGCCATCTTGGTATAGATCTATATTCGGAGGGCATGTGATGTCCATAGCCTCTTCGTTGATAACCTACATAATCTTCTCAAAAATATGCATTTGTCTAGCTGTGTCCAGTTCAGGTGGTGCTTGTACAGGCAGACCATATATTGAAGGAAGGATCTCAGCATTGGACAGAAGCTGAATCTGGTCTTGACTGAGCTCCTTGGCGACAACAACACCAGGCTCCAGAGCATCAAATCTGTAAAACAGGAAATAACAAAAGAAATGTAGAAGACATAACCTTGCATGACATCAATTCACCTCCATGAGGTTTAGATAAGAATAACCTCATAAAATTAAATGAAAATTATATTCACATGAAGTGCTGATGCATGGAGTTGACTGCACTGCTGCCTTTGCTGGACAACATGCCTTTGTCAATCAAGTAGTTGACTTTTTGTTGTATTTCTTTACAGCAGACTCCAAACACCTGTGCTTCCTTGGGCCAGCTCTTACTTTTATGGGAAGCATTCGACCATTCTCCTTGTATGACTGGTGGAGGAGAGTCAGGCGTGTTCTACTGATGCTGAAAGACAAATTCCAGATACAAAATATTTGTATTATTATAAAATAGATGGACGTAATCACCATCAGACACACCTGGCTAACTTGGTCATGTAATCATCTGGCGAAGTGGAGTGTTGTGATTAGACATAACTAGCTAGCTAAACAATTAACCATAATCCCATCCTTAGAGTACTGGCAACACAAAGTGATTTTCATAGCTAGCTAAAGTTAACCAAATAGTTTCAAAATTAGCTAGCTAACATTATGCTATAACTAGCAGTCCAAATGACTTGAGGTATTACTACACAGATCATACCGGTCATGTAAACTAGCGAGCCAACCACCTAACATCAAGCATTCATTTGCAATGAAAACAACTTTGACAAAATTAGAAATGTATATTACCAGTCAAAAGGTTGGAAACACCTACAATTTCAAGGGTTGTTCTTTATTTGTACTATTTTCAACATTGTAGAATTTCAGTAAAGACATCAAAACAATGAAATAACACATATGGAATCATGTTGTAACCAAAATAGTGTTAAACAAATTCTTAAATGTTGCCACCCTTTGCCTTGATGCAGCTTGCACACTCTTGGCATTCTCAACCAGCTTCATCTGTATGCTTTTCCAACAGTCTTGAAGGATGCTGAGCACATGGTTGGTTGCTTTTTCTTCACTCTGCAGTCCAACTCATCCCAAACTATCTCAATTGGGTTGAAGTCGGGGTTGTGAAGGCCAGGTCATCTGATGCAGCACTCCATCACCCCCCTTCTTGGTCAAATAACCCTTACACAGCCTGGAGGTGTGTTGGGTCATTGTCCTGTTGAAAAACAAATGATAGGCCCACTAAACGCAAACCAGATGGGATGGCGTATCGCTGCAGAATTCTGTGGTAGCCATGCTGATTATGTGTGCCTTGAATTCTAAATAAATCACAGGCTGTGTCACCAGCAAAACACCCCCACACAATCACACCTCCTCCTCCATGCTCCACAGTGGGAACCACACATGCAGACCTCATCCATTCACCTTCTCTGCATCTCACAAAGACACGGTGGTTGGAGCCAAAAATCTCAAATTTGGACATCAGACTTCCACCGGTCTCATGTCCATAGCTCGTGTTTCTTGGCCCAAGCAAGTCTCTTCTTACTGGTGTCCTTAGGTGGTGATTTCTTTGCAGCAATTCGAACATGACTGTCACGGCCGTCGTAAGAAGTAGACCAAAGTGCAGCGTTGTGAGCGTACATTTTCCTTTTTATTTAAAATGTCACCAACAAAACAAGAAACAAAAAAAACAACCTTGAAGCTTACAGCACAAAGTGACACTAACAAAGATGCCTATCCACACTGAAAGGAGGGAGAAAGGGCTACCTAAGTATGATTCCCAATCAGAGACAACGATAGACAGCTGTCCCTGATTGAGAACCATATCCGGCCAAAACATAGAAATAAAGAAACATAGAAAACAAAACATAGAATGTCCACCCCACATCACACCTTGACCTAACCAAATAGATAAATAAAATGGCTCTCCAAGGTCAGGCCGTGACAATGACGGCCTGATTCACGCAGTCTCCTCTGAACAATTGAGATGTGTCTGTTACTTGAACTCTGTGAAGTATTATTTGGGCTGCAATCTGAGGTGTGGTAACTAATTAACGTATACTCTGCAGCAGAGGTAACTCTGCGTATTCCTTTCCTGTGGTGGTCCTCATGCGAGCCAGTTTCATCATAGCGCTTGATGGTTTTTGCGACTGTATTTGAAGACACTTTCAAAGTTCTTGAAATATTCCGTAATGACTGACCTTCATGTCTTAAAGTAATGATGGACTGTCATTTCTCTTTGCTTATGTTAGCTGTTCTTGCCATAATATGGACTTGGTCTTTTAACAAATAGGGCTATTTTCTGTATACCAACCCTACCCTTGACACAACACAACTGCTTGGCTCAAACAAATTAACTTAACATGGCATACCTGTTAATTGAAATGCATTCCAGATTAAGCTGGTTGAGAGAATGCCAAGAGTGTACAAAGCTGTCATCAAGGTGGCTACTTTGAAGAATCTCAAATATAACCCAATTGAGATAGTTTGGGATGAGTTGGACTGCAGATTGAAGAAAAAGCAACCAACCAAGTGCTCAGCATCCGTCAAGACTGTTGGAAAAGCATACAGGTGAAGCTGGTTGAGAGTGTGCAAGAGTGTGCAAGCTGCATCAAGGCAATGGTGGCTACATTTAATAATTTGAGAATTTAAGAATTTGTTTAACACTATATTGGTTACAACATGATTCCATATGTGTTATTTTAAAGTTGACGTCTTCACTATTATCCTACAATGTAGAAAATAGTCAAATAAACAAAAAACTTTTGAATGAGTAAGTGTGTCTAAACTTTTGGCTGGTACTGTATAATATCTGAAACTGTAGATAGACTCTTACCCTTGTACATGGATGAATGCTTCACGGCACACTACAACCATTTTCATTAAATAAGATGTCCTGTGTCTTTTTCGTTTTGTTGGTACTTTTGTTTGTTTACCATTTTAAAAAAACAAGCACACAAAACTTAAAAGCCATACATGCACATGAATAATATCATTGAGGATAACACTGTAACGGATTTCCTCCTCTTCGTCTGAGGAGGAGTAAGGATCGGACCAAAACGCAGCGTTGTAAGTGTCCATATTGATTTATTCAAAAACACAACATAACACTGGAACAAAATACTAAACGTGAAATATACAAAACCAAAACAGTACCGTGTGGCCCAAACACTCACACGGAAACAAACACCCACAACCCAAAAGTGAAACCCAGGCTACCTAAGTATGATTCTCAATCAGAGACAACTAACGACACCTGCCTCTGATTGAGAACCATACTAGGACGAAAACACAAAAACCAACATAGAAAAACAAACAGACTGCCCACCCCAACTCACGCCCTGACCATACTGAAACAAAGAATAAAATAACAGAACTACGGTCAGAACGCGACAAACACACAATAAAGTCTGGAACTTATTTCCATTGTGGTCCTCTTGAGATGGCTATACAAGATGGAACACAGTATGGCAGTGAACTAATAAAACAAAAACATAAAAGAAGAACATCTATCTCATCATTCCAGTTACATCATCGGGGTTATTCATATGGGCACAGAGGACATCAAACATATTTTTACTTTATTTTTAAAGCTGTCCAGAGAGGACGTTGTTTTTATAGGCAGAGGCAACTCATTCCATTCTGAGGCTCCAGTATACAAGAAAGTACCTTTCCCAGCATTACTCCTGAACCTGAATAAGCACACATCAGCAGCACCTGACCTGTTGCTGTGATTGTGTGCATCCCTAACACGAGGAAAGTAATCACTTCAATATCTGGGCGCAGGACCATAAATACTCCTGTAAACCAAACCCACTCCAATCTGGGACACCCTAGCCTCAACAGGCAGCCAGTTTAGTTCCTGAAAGCAGCTCCTGCCTATATGAGTACGTGGAGTCACCTTCAATACCACCCTGATGAACTTATTCTGGGCTATCTGGAGCTTCCGCTTCATAAATTTAGATAAACCACCAAACCAGGAAGTACTAGCATAGTCAAAATGGCATTTAATGAGGGTAGGAGCTAGCACTTTCATGGAGTCCTTATCAAGCAGCTTGGACTTTCTAGCCAAAAACTTAGTCCTGGCATTAACCTTCCCTTGCACCTTATTGGCCATGCTCTGTGCTTTATTTCTGTGACGTTTATATAGGACAAAATCATGCTGCTCTTGAGAGTTCTTACATTTCTTAAAGGCCTTATTCCTTGCTTGGATAGATTCTAGAATCTCATGATTAAACCAAGGGCTAGATTTCTGCTTTACCCTGACCCATCTAATGGGAGCCATCACATTCACCACATCAAGGAAGCTTTCCAGGCACTGTCTCATAAATCTAATTAAATTTATCAGACACCAATATTAAGTTAATTGTACTTTTCACTGTTTCACATATCCTGGTGGGATCTTTTATAATTTGGGTCAGAGCAAGTGATCTACAAAAGTGCATAAATACATTGTGTGTTGGGCTATTCTTTTTGCAGACATCAGTATTGAAATCCCCTAACAAAATTATTTCCTTCGACAGCAAATCATTACAGTTTGACAACACAAGACCGTCATAGAATGCATTCTGCTTGGGCGGGCTATAACACACCCCCAACAAAATTGGCTTGGTTTTGGGAAGGCAGATATCCAGCCAGAAAATCTCCAGATCAGCGTTTAAATCTGATCTGACGTTAAAATCAATGTCTGATCTTACAAACGCACATATTCCCCACCGTTCCGATTCCGATCCTTCCTGACAACTGAGTAATTACCTATCTAAATTTCTGAGTCACAAACAGATGAATCCAACCATGCCTCAGTAAAACATAAGACACCCACCTCTGATTTACAAATCAACAGGCGTATCTCATCGATCTTCATTAGTAGGCTTCGGACGTTTAAGTGAACAAAATGTAAGCCCTTCTTCCCAAAGGCCTCATTGAATTCCCGATCCACTTGCAACTCGCCTCCCACTGCACTGCCATCTTCCCACTGCCCTGCCTTCGGTGGCCTCTCTGTTGCCATGGAGCACCCCTCCCCAGGTGCCACTCCATCGTCCTCAATGTACAGCTTGCTTGTACAACTTCTTCCGTGACAACAACACTGTTGATAGACAGTCCTTCCCCCATCATTGTCATCAGAAGACGCTGCAATGTCTTGAAAATGGTTTTACCTAAATCAGGGTTTTCCTCGTCGTCTGATTCATTTTCAGAGTCAAAGAGAGTCAGTATGGTACGAAAGTCCTCCTGAAAGTAGTCCATTACATCTTTCTCCCGCGGACCTTTGTTGATAGCGCCTGATAAATTCATGGCATCAATTGTTATTGAGAGCAGTAGCAACACATTTGCAGTTCAAAAACGCATTTCGATAAAACATATTAATAAACGTTCAAATACCTCTCCTGTGATGTCATGACTTCCGACATACTCCTAGTTTCCTGAAACTAGTCACATTCGCATATGTATTAGCAGTCTACAATTGTAGTAAAAGTGTTCTACATGCATATAGGTGTGTGTGTAGGAACCCCCTGATAGTCCTTTCTAGTAAGAGTGGTCAGTGATAGTTACGTGATCCGGAGGACGGATGAGAGTAAAGAGAAACTCAATGGTGAGGAGAGCGACAGCATGGGGAAGCAATGGAGTGTGAGAGTGAGAGCAAGAGAGGTGAGAAAGAAAGAGATGTGTGAGGAACAAAAGAGAAAAGAGTGAGGGGGTAGAGAGAAAGTGGTGGGAGCTAGAGAGAAAAGGAAATGATTGACAGACGGTATGTAGTAAAGGATGAGTAGAGAGTTGAGGGACTGAGATTGGGAGCAGTTATTTAGAAGAGTGTAGATATAAATGTAAGAGCATAGAGGAGTCAGAGTGGAAAACAGAGAGAATTAAAATAAGTAAAACATTCAAACAGAAAGAAGGATGAGAGGGTAATAAAAGGGCAAACAAGAGGGAGAGAGATGTTTATGATGTGTATGAGAGGGTAGACGAGAGAGGCAGCAAATGACAGCAGGTAGAGAAGAGAAATTAAGCGATGAGAGGTTATATTTAAGTGGTAGACAGACGGACAGACAGTTGAAGTGAAAGTCAGCTGTGAGAAGTCATATTTAATGGGTGACAGACAGACAGACAGAATCAGACATCTGAAATTGGTAGCAGATGGGAGGTTATGGTTTAGGGGGATGAGACATAGAGAGACACAGACAGACAGAGACACAGACATGAAAGAGGGTAAGAGAAGCAAAAAGTGGCTGCAGAAAGTGGTGGGAGGTTAAGGTGTGGAGAATGAGGTAATGGAGCACTGCAGAAGAATTAGTGGAGCAATGGTGGTGAGAGCAGTGAACAGACTAGGGTCAGTAGAAATGCAGGGATGAGGGAGCATAGAAGAAATAGATTTTCTACCTCAGGAGTATCTCTCCAGGGAGCTGTGAGGACAGGGCAGTGAGGGGAGAGAGGGAGGGAAAGAGAGAGAAGGATGGGGGGGGGGGGCAGATGAGGAATCATGGCCAATCTAACCCTAGGCTTTCTCCTTCAACCGACACGATGAAGATGAGATTAATCTTACTGCCTGCCAACTAACTGCTAAATATTATTAATATGAATTATTAATAATATTATTATACAACCATGGAATAAAGAGTGCAGGAAAAATAAAAATAACCCTCATTCAGTTAACAAAAAACAGAAACACAAACCATGATAAATCCATACAATTATTTGAATGAGGGATAATTTCAGAGGATTGGTACATGAGTTGACAAGCCAAAAAGAAAGGCGTCCCACACGGCACTGCATATGACAGAGAGACTTAATTCTATTCATGCACAGTGTGCCTGGGAACATATCAGATGATTAACTTAATCTAATTGTAAATAAGGACAACACAGATGTCAGAACAGCTGAAACAGCTGAAAAGCTCAAATTGTTGCCTTTGGCTGAAACAAAATAAAGAGAAAGAGAGAGAGAAAACTTGTAATTGTTTACAAGGCTACTTAAAGACCCGTGTATGTGTGTGCGTGCGTGCGTGTGTGTGTGTGTGTGTGTGTGTGTGTGTGTGTGTGTGTGTGTGTGTGTGTGTGTGTGTGTGTGTGTGTGTGTGTGTGTGTGTGTGTGTGTGTGTGTGTGTGTGTGTGTGTGTGTGTGTGTGTGTGTGTGTGTGTGTGTGTGTGTGTGTGTGTGTGTGTGTGTGTGTGTAGCATATTTACAGTGTTTTCCACATGGGCCAATCTCTAACACACACACATATACACACACACACAGGCTGGAGGGGCAGCAGATGGGTGCTCTCAATAACTACTACACTACAGACTGCATGCATTTCAGAACCATGGACAGCACTGGAGTGGCATGCTCTGAATCTTCTCTTAATGACAGTGGACTAGGTAGAGGGGAGGAGAGGATGGTGATGATTATCACCGGGTGTCTGAGCAGATGGTGAAAGCAGTGGTCAGCTGCCTGATCATAAACACACACACAAACAGACAGACATACATCCACACGCAAGCACACACTTGCATCCACACATGCATAAACACATCACACCATGTGTGGTGTAGTTCATTGAAGGAAATATACTGTGATGCACATCTTTACACCATTCCAGCCAACGCTTGGCATTGTGCATGATGATGTTAGGCTTGTGTGCGGCCGCTCGGCCATGAAAACCCATTTCATGAAGCTCCCGGCGAACAGTTCTTGAGGTGACGTTGCATGGGTCCAATGTGTTGGTAGAGCATGGAGATTTCAATGCCAGGGTTGTAGGTTCAATTCCCATTGGGGAACAGTACGAAAATATATGCCTCACTACTGTAAGTTGCTATGGATAAGAGTGTCTGCTAAATTACTAAAATGTCAAATGCATCCAGAGGCAGTTTGGAGCTCGGTAGTGAGTGTTGCAACCGAGGACAGATGATTTTTACGCGATATGCATTTCAGCACTCGGCGGTCCTGTCCTGTGAGCTTGTGTGGCCTACAACTTCGCGGCTGAGCAGTTGTTTCTCCTAGGCGTTTCCACTTCACAATATCAGCACTTACATTTGACCGGGGCAGCTCTAGCATGGCCGAAATTTGACAATCTGACTTGTTTGAAAGCTGGCATCCAATGACGGTGCCATGTTGAAAGTCTCTGAGCTCTTCAGTAAAGCCTTTCTGCTGCCAATGTTTGGCTATGGAGATTGCATGACCGTGTGTTCGATATTATACACCTTTCAGCAATGGGTGTGGTTGAAATAGCCTATTCAAGTCCGCTAATTTGAAGGGGTGTCCACATACTTTTGTATGTATAGTGTAGCTGTCAACATCTTAACTTTAGCAACAACAAAAAAATCGTTAGTACATCAAAATAAACTCACATCACAATAAACTCACAACAAGATTTACAAGTTAATGTCGAGTTAATTCCAGAAAATAGTTTACGGTTGTGAGTGTGACAAAATAAAAGCGGGGCATTCTTCCAGAGAATTATCACTGTCTCAGTCAGGTAACCATGACAACGGACACAGCAACAGGGTCAAAGTAGAACTTTTTAAAATCTGCAACAAGGAAACCGACAGTCGCAGCAACGGTCGACAGACATTCAACCGGAGTTTAAATGAAATGTTGTTTTGAACAGTGACGTTTGTCGCATTCTAATTGTCTACAGATGTGTCGATAGAAAAGTATAAACTAGCCTGAAGACGCACTGAAGCTCATAGGGAATACAATCGACACCACAGATTATATGCTGCATTGAAAGGAATACAACCTGCCAGCTACTGGATTTAAGTCAAATTTAAAAAGCCACTTGCTGCAATGAGACGAGATATTATCTTCACTAGACTCATCTTTACTAGATACAGATGGAATCTAAACTGTACTTTCCTTCCAGCTGGGCAAAGAGATTAAATTTTCATCAGAAAAACACAGTCAGTTGCACATGAGTTGAAGCGTAAGCCTTTGTATGGCAGTCACAACAAGAGCATAACTAAATTGTAATTGTAATGCACGTTATATATAGTTTTTCCTTTGTCTCTAATGGCAACGTCCTACCCAGCTGCAGTGGAGCTTTACTGACTCCTATAGGAGGGTCCCAGACCTCTCTCTAAAGCACTGACATCAAACTCTCTCGCTCCCTTTTTCTCTCTTTCACTCACTCTCTCTCTCTCTCTCTCTCTCTCTTTTTCTCTCTAATTACAGTACTGTCTCTCATTCTCTCTCATTCTTCGTTCTCACTCACTCACTCTCACACAAACACACACACACAAACACACTCACTGTCTGTCACTGCTTTGCTCTGCTTTACACTTTTGCTACAGCTGAACCGCTCAAATGTTATTATTTGTGTGAAGCACTTATCTCTGGGATGATTCTCCATACATTCTGCTGGATAAATATTTGACTTGACTCTCCACTTTTAAATGATGAACTGGAACTACAAAAGAATGTGAGAAAACACAAATGGAAGAACAATGGAAATGACTAACAATAGTGTTATTCAAATACAGTACAGAAGAACTTCTGATGCTGCATCTGAGCCACATCCAAAACAGTCAATGGTCTCACTTTGAGGATGCCAAAGTGAAGGGGAATGTTCAGATGTTGAGGACACTTTGTTTACCAGTCTTCAATCATTCTGCTCAATATAGTATAATTCATGTCCTCGTGGATCACTGGTGTTTCAAACACGGCACATGCTTGCACGCGCACACGCACACACTCATACACGGACACAACAGAGAGAATGCCTGATGTCGATAATGCCCTGTGATGACTCTGCAGAGAGTACACGGTTGTTTAATGCCAGGGCTATGTTCATCCATCTTTAATTGACTGTTATTAGACCTTGACTTGCAGTTTTACAGACAATATTAAGCCCTTAATGAAGTATTATGTTCACAGGGATGTGCAGATAAATGTTGAAATCACTAATTAAACTAGCCTTATTTCCCCCTACTATTAAGCACTAATGAAGGCCAACATGAATAATGATTTGGTTAATCATTATGTTATATGACAGTTAACGCAGGTATATCTTTCCATAAATGCACATGACAGGGTTTCATATTCAAATAAGAATGTTCAAGAACGGTATGAGGTATAGGCCAATGGTGGGCCCCTATCACCCAGCCACCCGCGGTGTTCTGCTGTAGGCAGAACACACACACACATTTCCGGTATACATTTGAATATGTCCAGATCACTGCATGTCTTGTTGTATAATCATTGTTAGTATCCTCTTCTTACAAGCACCACACCCCTCCCATCCGGTCTCCTGTCAAGTCAATCCACATCCCTTTTCAACAAGATCTCATGGTCCAACTTCAGTATTCAACTTCTGTCCAGAGATTCTGTCTAGCTCACAGTTTAAGCCTGTCCTCTATCCCCATCCGCAATGCCCTAGCAAGCCACAAGCCTACTAGACGGTAATAGGTGCTTATGTTGCCCCTAGAGGACGGTATTGAAGGAATCTCCCGAAGGGGCTCTGGACAAATGTCTAATACAGCAGTGGATCTGGTGTGACCAGGCTGCCTTTTTACCACGCTTGTCATCCCACCATCACACACACCTTCCAGACTTTGATTCATTCTGCGGTGTTTGCCTGTACAACACATCTGTGTGTGTGTGTATCCCAACTGACGCTTGCTGCTGAAACCTGAATCTTACGGCTAGAGTGCACATGTTATATACTGTCAAATTGCAATGCAATGTAAAGGCATTTGACAGTATTTGCATTTTAAGTGTTTCTGTAGCTAGTTGGACTATATTTCCTGTCTGAGGATCCAATAGCAAATGGCCAATGGCAGTACAATATTTTGTGTATGCCGGAAATGTCATTTTAAAATATTATTGTTAATTTTTCATCATACATTATCCATGTAGAAGATAAGCCTAACATACTGACCACACTGCTCGCATCACGTGTGCGAGCGTTACAAAATAAATGTACACATACATGTTATTCAATCATTGCGGCCGTCTGCATAGCATGGAGCTAAAATAGAACTTGGTTCTATCTGTGACGCTCGATGCAATGCAGGTCCTGCATCTCCCATCTCCTCATTGGTTTTTAGGAGCATTTACCCACTTGCTGTCTCCTCAATGTTTTTTAGGAGCATATACCCATGTGGGAGATTAGAAAGACTAACTGAGGTCCACACTCCAGTCCTGTCATCTTAAGAAGCGGACCAAAGCGCAGGGTGGTTAGAATACATTCTTCTTTATTTAATGAAGAACACAAAGTACACAAAAACAACAAAACTAATAAGACAACCGTGACCGCTATATAAACAATGAGCTAACGTGCAACATAACATAGACAATAACCAACGAATTACCCAAAGAAGATGGCTGCCTAAATATGGTTCCCAATCAGAGACAACAATAAACACCTGCCTCTAATTGAGAACCAATCTAGGCAACCATAGACCTAGACATACCATAGACATATACATATGTCAACCATAGACATATGTCAACTATGTGTCTGTCTATCCCTGTTCTCTCCTCTCTGCACAGACCATACAAACGCTCCACACCGCGTGGCCGCTGCCACCCTAATCTGGTGGTCCCAGCGCGCACGACCCACGTGGAGTTCCAGGTCTCCGGTAGCCTCTGGAACTGCCGATCTGCAGCCAACAAGGCAGAGTTCATCTCAGCCTATGCCTCCCTCCAGTCCCTCGACTTCTTGGCACTGACAGAAACATGGATCACCACAGATAACACTGCTACTCCTACTGCTCTCTCTTCGTCCGCCCACGTGTTCTCGCACACCCCGAGAGCTTCTGGTCAGCGGGGTGGTGGCATAGGGATCCTTATCTCTCCCATGTGGTCATTCTCTCTTTCTCCCCTTACCCATCTGTCTATCGCCTCCTTTGAATTTCATGCTGTCACAGTTACCAGCCCTTTCAAGCTTAACATCCTTATCATTTATCGCCCTCCAGGTCCCCTCGGAGAGTTCATCAATGAGCTTGATGCCTTGATAAGCTCCTTTCCTGAGGACGGCTCACCTCTCACAGTTCTGGGCGACTTTAACCTCCCCACGTCTACCTTTGACTCATTCCTCTCTGCCTCCTTCTTTCCACTCCTCTCCTCTTTTGACCTCACCCTCTCACCTTCCCCCCCTACTCACAAGGCAGGCAATACGCTCGACCTCATCTTTACTAGATGCTGTTCTTCCACTAACCTCATTGCAACGCCCCTCCAAGTCTCCGACCACTACCTTGTATCCTTTTCCCTCTCGCTCTCATCCAACACTTCCCACACTGCCCCTACTCGGATGGTATCGCGCCGTCCCAACCTTCGCTCTCTCTCCCCCGCTACTCTCTCCTCTTCCATCCTATCATCTCTTCCCTCTGCTCAAACATTCTCCAACCTATCTCCTGATTCTGCCTCCTCAACCCTCCTCTCCTCCCTTTCTGCATCCTTTGACTCTCTATGTCCCCTATCTTCCAGGCCGGCTCGGTCCTCCCCTCCCGCTCCGTGGCTTGACGACTCAATGCGAGCTCACAGAACAGGGCTCCGGAAGGCTGAGCGGAAATGGAGGAAAACTCGCCTCCCTGCGGACCTGGCATCCTTTCACTCCCTCCTCTCTACATTTTCCTCCTCTGTCTCTGCTGCTAAAGCCACTTTCTACCACTCTAAATTCCAAGCATCTGCCTCTAACCCTAGGAAGCTCTTTGCCACATTCTCCTCCCTCCTGAATCCTCCTCCCCCTCCCCCCCCTCCTCCCTCTCTGCAGATGACTTCGTCAACCATTTTGAAAAGAAGATCGACGACATCCGATCCTCGTTTGCTAAGTCAAACAACACCGCTGGTTCTGCTCACACTGCCCTACCCTGTGCTCTGACCTCTTTCTCCCCTCTCTCTCCAGATGAAATCTCGCGTCTTGTGACGGCCGGCCGCCCAACAACCTGCCCGCTCGACCCTATCCCCTCCTCTCTTCTCCAGACCATTTCCGGAGACCTTCTCCCTTACCTCACCTCGCTCATCAACTTATCCCTGACCGCTGGCTACGTCCCTTCCGTCTTCAAGAGAGCGAGAGTTGCACCCCTTCTGAAAAAACCTACACTCGATCCCTCCGATGTCAACAACTACAGACCAGTATCCCTTCTTTCTTTTCTCTCCAAAACTCTTGAACGTGCCGTCCTTGGTCAGCTCTCCCGCTATCTCTCTCAGAATGACCTTCTTGATCCAAATCAGTCAGGTTTCAAGACTAGTCATTCAACTGAGACTGCTCTTCTCTGTATCACGGAGGCGCTCCGCACCGCTAAAGCTAACTCTCTCTCCTCTGCTCTCATCCTTCTAGACCTATCGGCTGCCTTCGATACTGTGAACCATCAGATCCTCCTCTCCACCCTCTCCGAGTTGGGCATCTCCGGCGCGGCCCACGCTTGGATTGCGTCCTACCTGACAGGTCGCTCCTACCAGGTGGCGTGGCGAGAATCTGTCTCCTCACCACGCGCTCTCACCACTGGTGTCCCCCAGGGCTCTGTTCTAGGCCCTCTCCTATTCTCGCTATACACCAAGTCACTTGGCTCTGTCATAACCTCACATGGTCTCTCCTATCATTGCTATGCAGACGACACACAATTAATCTTCTCCTTTCCCCTTCTGATGACCAGGTGGCGAATCGCATCTCTGCATGTCTGGCAGACATATCAGTGTGGATGACGGATCACCACCTCAAGCTGAACTTCGGCAAGACGGAGCTGCTCTTCCTCCCGGGGAAGGACTGTCCGTTCCATGATCTCGCCATCACGGTTGACAACTCCATTGTGTCCTCCTCCCAGAGCGCTAAGAACCTTGGCGTGATCCTGGACAACAAACTGTCGTTCTCAACTAACATCAAGGCGGTGGCCCGTTCCTGTAGGTTCATGCTCTACAACATCCGCAGAGTACGACCCTGCCTCACACAGGAAGCGGCGCAGGTCCTAATCCAGGCACTTGTCATCTCCCGTCTGGATTACTGCAACTCGCTGTTGGCTGGGCTCCCTGCCTGTGCCATTAAACCCCTACAACTCATCCAGAACGCCGCAGCCCGTCTAGTGTTCAACCTTCCCAAGTTCTCTCACGTCACCCCGCTCCTCCGCTCTCTCCACTGGCTTCCAGTTGAAGCTCGCATCCGCTACAAGACCATGGTGCTTGCCTACGGAGCTGTGAGGGAACGGCACCTCAGTACCTCCAGGCTCTGATCAGGCCCTACACCCAAATAAGGGCACTGCGTTCATCCACCTCTGGCCTGCTCGCCTCCCTACCACTGAGGAAGTACAGTTCCCGCTCAGCTCAGTCAAAACTGTTCGCTGCTCTGGCTCCCCAATGGTGGAACAAACTCCCTCACGACGCCAGGACAGCGGAGTCAATCACCACCTTCCGGAGACACCTGAAACCCCACCTCTTTAAGGAATACCTAGGATAGGATAAAGTAATCCTTCCCACCCCCCCTTAAAATATTTAGATGCACTATTGTAAAGTAGTTGTTCCACTGGATGTCATAAGGTGAATGCACCAATTTGTAAGTCGCTCTGGATAAGAGCGTCTGCTAAATGACTTAAATGTAAATGTAAATGTAATAAAAACCTGGATGGAAACAACCCCATAAATCTACCAAACCCCTAGACAGTGCAAACACCCTGGATGAGACAAAAACACACATACCACCCTCGGCACACCCTGACCTAACCAAAATATATAAAGAAAACAAAGAATACTCAGGTCAGGGCGTGACAAGCCCAGTTGGTTGTGGTAATGTTCCTTAAAGTTGAATGCCAACCGCCATATAAAGTCCAAAGATGAAGTAGGATAGATTATTAGAAATGAACTCTACCGTAAAAAGTTTTATCTGTGAGTTAATTGTCAGAGTAAAGGACCTTTTCAGGTAAAATAACAACCCAATGTTTAAATCTCAGGACAAATTAGCAAGCAACAGCAAGCTAGCTAGCTAAATTGCCATAAATGTTTCATTTCGACCTGTCCCCAAATTAATATAATTGGTTCAGTTTGTTTTAATATTTCAACCTGCTTGTCCTGATCACGTCTGGTGTGAGTGGATAAAATCAACTTGGGAGCGATGGTGCAAGTGTATTGCTGAGTTTGTGCATGGCTGTTGTTTCCTTTTCTATGGCCTCACTCGACAGTATATTCATCAGTGGAGCAATACTCTCCACATTTAATAAGCTAGAAAAGGATAAATCAATGATTTTTATAAATTAATTTAGGGTTTACTTATCTCTTTTGGAGTTACACAAAAAAACGTACAATAGAATTATAATAGAGGCCTGGCTGATGACTGAGCTAGTATTCACACTAGAAATATGTTGTAACGTTGCTTCACATTTGCAAAAATAACTCCTCTAGGCTTACGTATAAAACAAGTCATTCTATTAAATTCTATTCTTCTAAAAATGTGCAGGTAAAAGTTATCTTGAGGTTTTAAATGTCCACACGAGTAGAAATCCACTTGTTAGAGCTGAAAGACGATGGCCAGAGCTTATCCATGATGTTGCACAATGATGTAAGTTAATAAGTCATCAACTCTGTCAACTGCGTTCATTTTCAGCAAACTTAAAACATATGGAAATATTTGTATGAACATAAAATTCAACAATTTGGTGTTTTTCATAAACTGAACAAGTTCCACAGACATGTGACTAACATGTGAATAATGTGTCCCTGAACAAAGGGGGGTGGCCCTAGCCCTCACCCTCCGATCCAACAGGTCCCAGACGTGCTCAATGGGATTGAGATCCGGCTCTTTGCAGGGACCCCTGCAAGAAGGGTACCACATGAGGGAGGAGGATGTCTTCCCTGTAATGCACAGCTTGAGATTGCCTGCAATGACAAAAAGCTCAGTCCGATGATGCTGTGACACACCGCCCCAGACCATGACGGACCCTCCACCTCCAAATCGATCCCGCTCCAGAGTACAGGCCTTGGTGTAACGCTCATTCCTTTGACGATAGACGCACATCCGACCATCACGCCTGGTGAGACAAAAAACGTGACTCGTCAGTGAAGAGCACTTTTTGCCAGTCCTGTCTGGTCCAGCGATGGTGGGTTTGTGCCCATAGGCAACGTTGTTCCTGGTGATGTCTGGTGAGGACCTGCCTTACAACAGGCCTACTAGCCCTCAGTCCGGCCTCTCTCAGCCTATTGCGGACAGACTGAGCACTGATGGAGGGATTGTGCGTTCCTGGTGTAACTCGGGCAGTTGTTGTTGCCATCCTGTACCTGTCCTGCAGGTGTGATGTTCGGATGTACCGATCCTGTGCAGGTGTTGTTACACGTGGTCTGCCACTGAGAGGACGATAAGCTGTCCGTCCTGTCTCCCTGTAGCTCTGTCTTAGGAGTCTCACAGTATGGACATTGCAATTTATTGCCCTGGCCACATCTGCAATCCTCATGCATTCATGCAGCATGACCCTGGGCATCTTTCTTTTGCTGTTTTTCAGAGTCAATAGAAAGGCCTCTTTATTGTCCTAAGTTTTTATACCTGTGACTTTAATTGCCTACCGTCTGTAAGCTGTTAGTATCTTAACGACCGTTCCACAGGTGCAAGTTCATTAATTGTTTATGGTTCATTGAACAAGCATGTGAAATAGTGTTTAAACCATTTATAATGAAGATCTGTGAAGTTATTTGGATTTTTACGAATGATCATTGAAATACATTTCTTTTTTTTGCTGAGTTCATAATCATGAAGTAACCAAAACAATGTCAAACAAATCAAAATATATTTTATATTTGAGATTCTTCAAAGTTGCCACCACTTGCCTTAATGACAGCTTTGCACATTCTTAACATTCTCTCAATCACCTTCATGAGGTTGTCACCTGGAATGCATTTCAATTATCTATTGTAATTAGTTCAAAGTTAATTTGTGGAATTTCTTTCCTTTTTAATGCGCTTGAGCCAATCATTTACTGACACAGGCCATGTTCAACTGGTGTTGAACACACATCACGTAACGTTAGCTAACGAGCCAGCCAGCTAACATTAGGTAGTTAAACAACAATGAACAGAGTGCCAACACTCCATAAAAAAATAGGCTCTAACTAGATAAGAAAACAGGTCTGGGAAATGAATAATAACGTCTGCTAGGGAGCCAGCCAGCTAATGTTAGCTAGCTAGCTAACAGTACACTTTAGGTTAAAACATATAGCTAGCTAGCTTGGTAAACAATGAACCTGGCTAGTTAAATAACATTTAACCTTTTCACATGTACCATCACGTGGGTGTGATCATTCTACAGTTGTCCCTGTAGCTTGCGATCAAACCGGTGTGAATAGAATGCTTACTTAGAACAGACCGTTTTTAATGATGCAACAATCAGCATTTGAGCTGACCACACTTTTGTCAGAAACATTTTGCACAAACGCAGTCCTTACAAAGTTATGTCCAGAATTTGAGCAGTTTATTTTTGGATGCAGACATTCACAGAAGTATCTACAGCATAACACAATCATCCAAACCAGAAGAAAATGTAGACTACATTTGTCCTAGTGCTAACTGAGGAAAGATTGACGTAATACAAGCGGTCAAATTTGGATAACTCTCGGCTGACAAACTACAATATGAATTAGCTAATAGAAATGACCATTTATAATTAATCAGATCTCAGGTGAACTCACCATTGATCGAAATAATGGAGTAAAACACTCTAGAAATCGAAAGTAATCCAAAGAGGTGTTTCTGCATGCTGCCATGCTTTTTTCTCTCTCACAGAAACCAAAGATAATAAGAGAAGAGAAGATGAGTTTGGTCAGTTTACAGTATGCATGTTCAAAGGGGTGTGTAGTCTACCATCAATCACATCCCACCATTCATTTCTGGAAGTTCTCAAAAATGGAGTGAACCCTTACTCACCGCATTTTATTATAACAACTTCTGTCCGACAGACGATTATGTGAAACCCAGAATGCATTGTATGTCAACAAACATGGCTCCACACGCAGCTGGAATTAACTTAGCTCATCGTAATCAGTACAACCTTAAAAAAAAAAACATTTTACACACATAATATGTGCCCATTACAATCTATGCAAGAATTGGAATGCATGATTTGTCACCGGTAATTGAAAATGTGAAAAAAACAGTAAATATATAAATAATTACCACACAAAACATTTTCTGAAAGTGATTTATTGATACAACTGGCACGTGCCGGCAGTCAAATCACGTAACCTCTCACTCCCACTCTGAGTCATTCAGTGTTGCTGTTTATGTATGTAGCTAGTGAGATAAGCTGTAGCATTAGCAATGTCTTTCAAAAGGAGACAACTCACAAATGTGGAAATTCTGGAGATTTGAATGAGTCTGAATATGAAAGTCAGGAATCATATTCTGACAGTGAGAGTGAGGAGCTGCCCCCCAACCTTGTAGCCTTTGAAAACCCTGAATCTGAGGACCCCTTGTCCACTGATGAAGTCCCAGGTCCCTCTGAAGATTCTGGTGGTGATGGAGGCAGACAGACAGTGGATGAAGTACAGGAGTTCTGTGGTAACTGGAAGGCTGCCAGCCATTTCACCCCTCCTGGCCCTGTTGTTTGCTTTGATGAGTCCCAGTCTGGAGTGCAACACCCCTTGCCATTTCCAACTGAGGCAGAGTGCTTCAAGTTGTTTCTGACAGAGGAGCTGGTGGGAGACATTGTAGAGGAGACCAATCTCTATGCCTTGGAGCTACAGGAGAAAGAGAGCCAGAAGTGGGGGGGAAACTTACTAAATGGATGACAACCACAATTAGTGAAATGTATACCTTCCTGGTGACAGTCCTTCTCATGGGGATAGTAAAGGAACTCCCTAAGAAAATATTGGTGCACAGATCCTGTGTTTGCAGCTCCCTTCTTTGCCACCCTCTTTTCCCAAGACTGCTTCCTAGTTCTGCTGCGATGCCAGCAACAATGCTACTGCCATCCTTAATAACCCGTTAAGTTATTATTATACAAAATAAGAAATGTTCTTACTAGCCTGACATCAGCATTTGGTCAGGTCTTTGTGCCATACAAGGACCTATGCATTGATGAGTTCCTGATGTTATGGAAAGGTAGGCTGGCGTTCCGTCAATATATTCCCTCAAAAAAGGCACAGGTTTAGGGTCAAGTTCTTTGTTATGTTCGACGTGAAGACAGGATTTGTCCAGGACATTAAAGTTTACGCAGGGTCCACCACGGACATCCAACATTATGAGGGGCTTAGGGTGTCCAGGTCTGGGTGATGACCATGCTGGCTCCTCATCTCGGCAAGGGACACACCTTGGAAGTGGACAATTGGTACAGCAGTCCCCCCAACAACACAGGGACCTGTGGCACAGTCAGGTCGAACAGGAAGGGGATGCCGGCATTCGGATGCAGGAAGATGCAGAGAGGGGAGGTGGAGTTTAAGGAGAACGGTCAACAGCTGGCAGTAAAGTGGCATGACAAACGAGACGTCCATGTCCTGTCCACTGTCCACAGAGTAACCAGGTCGTTCCCATGGAAGGTGGACCACCTGACGGGAGAGAGAAAGATCAAACCAGACTGTGTGCTTGACTATAACCTCAAAATGGTGGAAGTGGATAAGTCGGTCATGATAAACAGCTTTGTGGAATGGAAAATTAACAAGTTGTATAAGAAGATATTTTTTACATCTGATCGACACTGTTGCCCTCGATGGCCACATAGTTCACCGCCAACTAACAGGTGAAATGATTACTGAACAAGTTATTTTTGTAACTGGACGTTCACATACAAATCACATACAGTTCCATTATACAATTATAGTGACGATATCTCACCCATCTACCCACTGCCTCATCATCCTCTCCCTTCCCTCATCCTCCCCACTCCCTCATAGGTAAAGTAATGACCTACCAAAAGTACAGAGAGAACCTCATGAGAGAGCTGCTGGTGGAGGACCACACCTCTCGGCACCATCCACTGGGGATCATCCTGCTACGGACAATTCCCTACGCCTCGCTGCATAACCTCTATGTATTTCACCATGCTTTGGGGAGTATCATATGCTCAAGCACTATTGAGCACATCTGCAGCAATTAGTGACTGACTGACTGACTGTGTTTTTTCACAGTCTGTCATGCAGGTGAAAGAGGACCCAAAAGCGACTTAACAGAAACAGAGTTTATTTAAGTCCAAAACGGAATAACAGAAATCCTCTAGACTTGTAGAGGGGAAACAACTGGAGAAGCGGCCACAGACTGCAGGTCGCTTCGGGTAGGCGCAGGCCGTAGTCGACAGAGACACCTGCTCACACGCAGCATCTGATGAAGGCAAAAAAACACGACAGGACAGGGCGATACACAATCACAGCAAAAAACACGACAGGACAGGGCGAAACGCAATCACAGCATGGTGAATACAATACAAGGAACCGACGGGACAGGAACGGAACACAAAGGAATAAATAGGGACTCTAATCAGGGGAAAGGATCGGGAACAGGTGTGGGAAGACTAAATGATGATTAGGGGAATAGGAACAGCTGGGAGCAGGAACGGAACGATAGAGAGAAGAGAGAGCGAGAGAGTGAGAGAGGGAGGGGGAGAGAGAGGGCTAGAAGGAGGGAAAGAACCAAATAAGACCAGCAGAGGGAAACGAATAGCATGGGAAGCACAGGGACAAGACAAGATAATAAATGACAAACATGACAGTACCCCCCCCACTCACCGAGCGCCTCCTGGCGCTCTCGAGGAGGAACACTGGCGGCAACGGAGGAAATCATAGATCAAACGGTCCAGCACGTCCCGAGAAAGAACCCAACTCCTCTCCTCAGGACCGTAACGAAAAACGATAAAAAGGGAAACTAGGGTACTACTCTAAAAAAAAATGAGAACTAGGGACAGACTGAGACACAGCAAGGGCAGGGACAAGAACAGGAGAGATGCGATGGCAGGGAACAGACTGAGACCCAGCAAGACCAGGAGCAGAAGCAGAAAAAAAATTACCAGACTTCTTCTGCGCGCAGTCTGAACACGCAGCCACGAAACGGCGCGTGTCACGCTCCTGAGTCGGCCACCAAAAGCGCTGGCGAATAGACGCAAGAGTGCCTCGAACACCGGGATGACCAGCTAACTTGGCAGAGTGAGCCCACTGAAGAACAGCCAGACGAGTGGAAACAGGAACGAAAAGGAGGTTACTAGGACAAGAGCAGCGGCGACGCAGTGTGCGTGAGTGCTTGCTTAACCTGTCTTTCAATTCCCCAGACTGTCAACCCGACAACACGCCCATAAGGAAGAATCCCTCGAGATCAGTAGAAGCCACAGAAGAACTAAACAGACGGGATAAGGCATCAGGCTTGGTGTTCTTGCTACCCGGACGGTAAGAAATCACAAACTCGAAAGAGCGAAAAACAACGCCCAACGAGCTTGACGGGCATTAAGTCGTTTGGCAGAACGGATGTACTCAAGGTTCTTATGGTCTGTCCAAACGACAAAAGGAACGGTCGCCCCCTCCAACCACTGTCGCCATTCGCCTAGGGCTAAGCGGATGGCGAGCAGTTCACGGTTACCCACATCATAGTTGCGCTCAGATGGCGACAGGCGATGAGAAAAATAAGCGCAAGGATGAACCTTATCGTCAGACTGGAAGCGCTGGGATAGAATGGCTCCCACGCCTACCTCTGAAGGTCAACCTCGACAATAAATTGTCTAGTGACGTCAGGAGTAACGAGGATAGGAGCGGACGTAAAACGTTCTTTTAGAAGATCAAAAGCTCCCTGGGCGGAACCGGACCACTTAAAACACGTCTTGACAGAAGTAAGAGCTGTGAGAGGGGCAGCAACTTGACCGAAATTACGAATGAAACGCCGATAGAAATTAGCGAAACCTAAAAAGCGCTGCAGAAACTCGACACGTGACCTTGGAACGGGCCAATCACTGACAGCTTGGACCTTAGCGGAATCCATCTGAATGCCTTCAGCGGAAATAACGGAACCGAGAAAAGTAACGGAGGAGACATGAAAAGAGCACTTCTCAGCCTTTACGTAGAGACAATTCTCTAAAAGGCGCTGTAGAACACGTCGAACGTGCTGAACATGAATCTCGAGTGACGGAGAAAAAATCAGGATATCGTCAAGATAGACAAAAACAAAAATGTTCAGCATGTCTCTCAGAACATCATTAACTAATGCCTGAAAAACAGCTGGCGCATTGGCGAGACCGAACGGCAGAACCCGGTACTCAAAATGCCCTAACGGAGTGTTAAACGCCGTTTTCCACTCGTCCCCCTCTCTGATGCGCACGAGATGGTAAGCGTTACGAAGGTCCAACTTAGTAAAGCACCTGGCTCCCTGCAGAATCTCGAAGGCTGATGACATAAGGGGAAGCGGATAACGATTCTTAACCGTTATGTCATTCAGCCTCGATAATCCACGCAGGGGCGCAGAGTACCGTCCTTCTTCTTAACAAAAAGAACCCCGCCCGGCCGGAGAGGAAGAAGGCACTATGGTACCGGCGTCAAGAGACACAGACAAATAATCCTCGAGAGCCTTACGTTCGGGAGCCGACAGAGAGTATAGTCTACCTCGAGGAGGCGTGGTCCCTGGAAGGAGATCAATACTACAATCATACGACCGGTGAGGAGGAAGGGAGTTGGCTCGGGACCGACTGAAGACCGTGCGCAGATCATGATATTCCTCCGGCACTCCTGTCAAATCGCCAGGTTCCTCCTGAGAAGTAGGGAGAGAAGAAACGGGAGGGATGGCAGACATTAAACACTTCACATGACAAGAAACGTTCCAGGATAGGATAGAATTACTAGACCAATTAATAGAAGGATTATGACATACTAGCCAGGGATGACCCAAAACAACAGGTGTAAACGGTGAACGGAAAATCAAAAAGAAATAGTCTCACTGTGGTTACCAGATACTGTGAGAGTTAAAGGTAGTGTCTCAAATTTGATACTGGGAAGATGACTACCATCTAAGGCAAACATGGGCGTAGGCTTGTCTAACGGTCTGAAAGGAATGTTATGTTTCCGAACCCATGCTTCGTCCATGAAACAACCCTCAGCCCCAGAGTCAATCAAGGCACTGCATGTTAGCACCCGAAAGGGTCCAGCGTAGATGGACCGACATAGTAGTACAAGATCTAGATGAAGAGGAAGGGGAGTAGTAGCGCTCACCAGTAGCCCTCCGCTTACTGATGGGCTCTGGCCTCTTACTGGACATGAATTAACAAAATGTCCAGCAACTCCGCAATAGAGGCACAGGCGGTTGGTGATCCTCCGTTCCCTCTCCTTATTCGAGATGCGAATCCCTCCCAGCTGCATGGGCTCAGTCTCAAAGCCAGAGGAGGGAGATGGTTGCGATGGAGCAGGGAAACACCGTTGATGCGAGCTCTCTTCCACGAGCCCGGTGACGAAGATCTACCCGTCGTTCTATGCGGATGGCGAGAGCAATCAAAGAGTCCACATCTGAAGGAACCTCCCGGGAGAGAATCTCATCCTTAACCACTGCGTGGAGTCCCTCCAGAAAACGAGGGAGCAAACCGACACATAGTTCCACTCACTAGAGGCAGCAAGAGTGCAAACTCAATGGAATAATCCGTTATGGACCGTTCACCTTGGCATAAGGAAGCCAGGGCCCTAGAAGCCTCCCCACCAAAAACTGAACGGTCAAAAACCCGAATCATCTCCTCTTTAAAGTTCTGGAATTTGTTAGAGCAATCAGCCCTTGCCTCCCAGATAGCTGTGCCCCATTCTCGAGCCCGGCCAGTAAGGAGTGAAATGACGTAAGCAACCCGAGCTCTCTCTAGAGTATGTGTTGGGTTGGAGAGAGAACACAATCTCACACTGCGTGAGAAAGGAGCGGCACTCAGTGGGCTGCCCGGAGTAGCAAGGTGGGTTATTAACCCTAGGTTCTGGAGGCTCGGCAGGCCAGGAAGTAACAGGTGGCACGAGACGTAGACTCTGGAACTGTCCAGAGAGGTCGGAAACCTGAGCGGCCAGGTTCTCCACGGCATGGCGAGCAGCGGACAATTCCTGCTCGTGTCTGCCGAGCATGGCTCCTTGGATCTCGACGGCAGTGTAACGAGCGTCTGAAGTCGCTGGGTCCATTCCTTGGTCGGTTCCTTCTGTCATGCAGGTGAAAGAACACCCAAAAGCGACTTAACAGAAACAGAGTTTATTTAAGTCCAAAACGGAATAACAGAAATCCTCTAGACTTGTAGAGGGAAACAACTGGAGAAGCGGCCACAGACTGCAGGTCGTTTCGGGTAGGCGCAGGCCGTAGTCGACAGAGACACCTGCTCACACGCAGCATCTGATGAAGGCAAAAAAACACGACAGGACAGGGCTTTGATACACAATCACAGCAAAAAACACGACAGGACAGGGCTAAGATAAGATCAAACAAATCAAACAGTGAAAATGTGATACAACCTTTGCGACCGGGTAGTTGAGTTCTATGCTATTAGCGTTGGCTCAACGTGACGACAAACAGCTGGCTAAATAAGGTTACACTCTAAACCTAAACAACACAATTATCAACGCAATCACAGCATGGTGAATACAATGACAAGGAAATGGGACAGGAACGGAACACAAAGGAATAAATAGGGACTCTAATCAGGGGAAAGGATCGGGAACAGGTGTGGGAAGACTAAATGATGATTAGGGGAATAGGAACAGCTGGGAGCAGGAACGGAACGATAGAGAGAAGAGAGAGCGAGAGAGTGAGAGAGGGAGGGGGAGAGAGAGGGCTAGAAGGAGGGAAAGAACCAAATAAGACCAGCAGAGGGAAACGAATAGCATGGGAAGCACAGGGACAAGACAAGATAATAAATGACAAACATGACACAGTCAGTGCGAAAACACTGTGCTGTCAATTTTTTGGTCCTTAAAAAATTTAACTGGTATACTTTTTTATCACAATATTCTTTAACCAATTATGGTCTTCAATTAAGGGCCGACTGACAAGTTCTTTACTTCTTTTTTTTGCAATTAGTTGGTTGTAATTTTGGGTCGAGCTGTAAGGGATCTCGTCCTCCTCTTCTGAGGAAGAGAAGCGAAAACTGACACTGACATGGAAGACAAACACCCACCAACCAAAAGTGAAACCCAGGCTACCTAAGTATGATTCTCAATCAGGGACAACAATTGACAGCTGCCTCTGATTGAGAACCATACTAGGCCGAACACAAAAACCAACATAGAGGAAAAAAACAGACTGCCCACCCCAACTCACGCCCTGACCATACTAAAACAAAGACAAAAACAAAGGAACTAAGGTCAGAACGTGACATGAGCAAACATTTCCATATGTTTTTGTGAGCTGCATGTATGACATAACATCACCAGTCGTTTTTATGATAGAGTTTATGAAGATTATACTTTTTTTTATCAATTAGTATATATGAATGTAACCACAATATTTGTTGTATTATTTGTTCTGTTTTTTTTTCTGGTGGATTAAATTTAAATTGAAACCAACTTTCTATGGCTTGTTTTAAAAATAACGATATTTGGGAGATGATTTCCTTTTCAAATAAATGAAAGTGAGAGGTTGTAATCTGAATAAAGGGGAAAAGGCCTTTCTTGAACATAGGGTGAGACATTCTTGCTAATTTGATAGAGAACCAGTTGGGATTTAAGTATAACTTTTGTATGACTGAAGCCTTTAGTGCAGTGGTCACCAAACTACGGCCCGCGGGCCGGATACGGCCCGTCAGCACATTTGGCCCGGCCCTCTGAACAATACCAGTACAATTTTTTTCCTATTTGGCCTCCAGAAAAAAAATCCTAGGCCCGGCCCTGTCAAAGAGAGAACAGAATAATGGCGAAAAGGTTAGGTAAGAGAAAATTTGATTCAGAATGCAGGGTATTTAACCTGCAGTGGACAAACAATAATTTTTTTGTTCAATGCAAAGAAAAGGCTGTTTGTCTCATCTGTCAAGAGACGGTGGCGGTATTCAAAGAATACAATCTTCGCCGACACTATGAATCCCGTCAAAAAGACAAGTACGATAGCTTGCAAGGCCAAATACGAGCAGACAAACTCTCAAAGCTAAAAAGTGGACTACTATCTCAGCAGAATACATTTGTACGCCAAGCTCAGCTGAACCAGGCATCCGTTCGGGCCAGCTTTCGGGTTGCTAAACTGATAGCAAGAAGCGGTAAGCCTTTCACTGACGGAGAGTTTGTTAAGAAATGTATGGATGCTGTCGCGGAGGAGGTGTGTCCCGAGAAGAAAGATGCATTTAATGCCGTAAGTCTGTCGGCGAGTACAATCACCAGACGCGTTGAAGAAATCGGGAGTAATGTATATGCCCAGCTGCAGCAGAAGACGAAAGAATTTGACTTTTTTTCATTAGCACTTGATGAGAGCACGGACGTGCAAGACACAGCGCAACTGCTCATTTTTATTCGTGGAGTTTGAGATATGCGAGGAGCTGGCAGCCCTCAAGTCTCAAAGGGACTACAACGGGAGAGGATATTTTTGACAAAGTGTGCCAAACCATGGAGAAGTTGGACCTGGACTGGTCAAAGCTAGCTAGCATCACGACTGACGGGGCTCCTAGCATGGTGGGCGAAACTCGCGGTCTAATAGGACGCATGAACCGGGAGTTGGAAAAAAGGGGTCTCACCGCCCCGCTACGAGTCCACTGCCTAATTCACCAGCAAGCACTGTGCTGCAAAGTGTTGACGTGGGATTCTGTAATGAAGGTTGTGGTGTCGTGCATAAACTTTATCAGAGCAAAGGGACTTAAACACAGGCAGTTCCAAGAATTCCTGTCTGAACTGGAGTCTACGCACGGAGATGTGCTGTACTACACAGAGGTCCGATGGCTGAGCCGGGGCAGAGTTTTGAGGCGTTTTTACGAGCTGCTACCCGAAATTAACGCATTTCTTCATTTAAAAGACAAAACGGTCCCAGAGCTGATCGACCCAGAATGGAAATGGCACCTCACATTTTTAACAGACGTGACAGAAATACTTAACAGCCTTAACTTGCAGCTACAAGGCGAGGGGAAACTCATTTGCGACATGTATTCACACATAAAAGCATTTGAGGTGAAATTAGCGCTGCTTTTGGAACAAGTGAAAAAGCGCAACTTCGTCCATCTTCCTGCTACCCAAAACCTGTCGACTGAGAACCCAGCGGTCCCGTTCCCAGCTGAAAAGTGCGTGGAAGCACTGGAAATGCTGAAGGCGGAGTTCGGTGTGCGATTCAGTGAAAGAAATCTGTCTTTTTCAGAACCCCTTTGTTGCCGACATTGATGAAGCCCAGCCTTCATATCAGTTTGAGTTGGCTGTTACAGAACTGTGATGTTCTGAAAGACGCATTCAAGCCCAACAGTCTCATTGACTTCTATGCCGCCCTCCCAAACGACACATATCCAAACATCAAAAAACACGCAATGAAAATGTCCACAGTTTTTGGCAGCACGTATATCTGCGAGAAAACCTTTTCTCGCATGAAACTGCTGAAAACCCCGATGAGATCAAGATTGACAGATGAACATTTGCATCAGTGCTTGAGACTGGCTGTAACTAGAATGGAACCTGATATTCAACTTCTCACCAGCCAGATGCAGGCCCACAGTTCACACTGATGAACATACATAGGTAAGCTCACTTTTCTGACTTGAATGAGTCATTCTGAGCATAAACAAATATAATCATAATAAAATCTACTGGGATAAAATACATCTTTACAACCATACTGGTAGTGAAATGTATTGTGCTGTGTAGGTGCTGTATCACTTAGTTCAGTTTCTCAACCTGCTTCTTTTGTGGTTTTCACAGGGAAGTTGATGAGAGAGAGCTGCAAACAGCGGTGTCTACAAGCCTACTGGAACCTACAAAAGGATTATAAGGAAGGAACACAAGAACTTTAAGAGACTGCTCATATGTGTCAGAGAGATTCTGCTCTGACAACTGAGCTGAACTTTTATCTGTTAAGATTGTGCATGGCACGACAGAAAGTTAATGTTCCATGGCTTTTTTTTCTATGAAGAACCCAGAGAGAGTTATTTAGTTATTATTTATTTCATTAATAGTGTTATTATTTGTTTCCTGACTTTTTTTCTGTAAAGAACCTGGAAAGGGTTATTTGGTTGTGTGGCTTTCTGGAAAACAATACATTTTTTAAGCTCCCCTACGATCGTCACACTTTTTCTGTTACAAACTGACACCGGCCCCCCATCAGAGAAGGGAAAAGTTATGTGGCCCTCACAGGAAAAAGTTTGGGGACCCCTGCTTTAGTGAGAGGTCTAATGCTTTAATATTTAATAATTTATGCCCTCTGAAGTCATATTCATTATATAAATAGGCCAGTTTAATTTTGTGTGGCTTGCCCTTCCAAATAAAACTGAATATTTGTTTCTCATATAATACAAACAACTGTTCAATAGGTGTAGGTAAGACCATAAGCAAATAGGTAAACTGGGATATGACTAAAGAGTTCATCAGGGTGATTTTTCCACAAATAGACAGGTATTTTCCTTTCCATTGTAGCAAGATCTTATCTATTTTGCTAACTTTCTATAAAAAATATATTGGAATGAGATCATTTATTCCTTTTGGAATATGTATACCAAGTATATCCACATCACAATCAGACCGTTTTATTGGTAAACTACACGGTAATGTAAAAGTTGTATTTTTTGTGAACCAATACGTAATTACTGTAATTTGGTTGTAATCCAGAGAGGTTAGATACATTATCTAGATCCTCTATGAGGCTGTATAGAGATCCAAGTTGTGAATTTAAAAGAAAACATAAATCATCAGCATACAATGACAACAGCGTACAAGTCCTGTATTTCTAATCCCTTGAAATTATTGTTGGATCTGATTTTAGTGCCATTTCGATGGCAATAATAAATAGATATGCCGATAGAGGACAACCTTGTTTTACTCCTCTTGACAGATTAAAACTTTCTGAGAAGTAGCCATTATTTACTATTTTACACATAGGGTTACAAAACATGATTTCAACTCTTTTTATACGAGATTCTCCAAAATGTAAATGTTCCAGGCATTTCTAAACAGATTAACTCCAGTTATACTTTATCAAAAGCCTTTTCAAAATCAGCTATGGATAGCATGCCTGGTTTCCCAGATTTGTCATAGTGTTCTATTGTTTCCAGTACTTACCTTTTATTATCTCCATTGTATCGTCCATGTAAAAAACCTGTCTGATTAGAATCAATAATACCTTTTTAATTCTATGCGCTATGTATTTTGCTATATTTTTTTGCATCACAATACAGAAGTGTAAGTGGCATCCAATTTTTTAAATGGGCTGGATATATTGAAATCAGACCTTCTTGTTGAGTATCTGAAAATCTGCAATTTACATAGGAGTGTTAAAAACATGTCCTCTATATCAAAAAAAGGTTTGGTATACCCCAACTGGTATGCCATCCAGCCCTGAAGTTTTCCTGAACATAAAAGCTATAATTTAACACTATCTACGTAGAGAGTTTTCAGCTGTATTTTTTGTAGCTTTCTACAAACCACCACAAACCGATGCTGGCACTAAAACCACATTCAATGGGCTGTATTCCGCCATAACCAAACATGAAAACGCTCATCCAGGTGCGGCGCTCCCAGATGTCGAAAAATTTAATGCAGGGAAACTTAAATCCTTTTTACCAAATTTCTACCAGCATGTTAAGTCTGCAATCAGAGGGGAAAAAACACTAGACCACCTTTACTCAATTTCGCGAATCTGACCATAATTATTTCCTCCTGATGCCTGCTTGCAAGCAAAAATGAGAGCAGGAAGCACCAGTGACACGATCAGTAAATCAGTGGTTAGATGATGCAGATGCTAAGCTACAGGACTGTTTTGCTAGCACAGACTGGAATATGTTCCAGGATTCTTCCGATGGCATTGAGGAGGATACCAGATCAAGTCACTGGCTTCATCAATAAATGGATCGATGACGTTGTCCCCACAGTGACCGTACGTACATACCCCAACCAGAAGCCATGGATTACAGGCAACATCCGCACTGAGCTAAAAGATAGAGCTACCGCTTTCAAGGAGCGGGACTCTAACCCGGAAGATCTTGGAACCACCAATCCGGGATCCGGGATAATTGTCATCAACTACGCTAAATAGCATAGCGCATCGGTCAAATAATCTTACTAGAAAATATTAATATTCATGAAATCACAAGTGAAATATAGCGAAACACAGCTTAGCCTTTTGTTAATCACCATGTCGTCTCAGATTTTGAAATTATGCTTTACAGCGAAAACAATAAAAGCGTTTAATGGAAGTTTATCGATATACCAACAAAACATTATTTACACCTAGCGGCAGGTAACTTGGTCACGAAGATCAGAAAAGCAATCAAATTAATCATTTACCTTTGATGATCTCCGGATGTTTTCACTCACGAGACTCCCAGTTAGACAGCTAATGTTCCTTTTGTTCCATAAAGATATTTTTTATATCCAAATACCTCCGTTAGTTTTATGCGTTATGCCCAGGAATCCACCGGAAATAGTGGTCATGACAACGCAGACAAAAATTCCAAATTATATCCATAATATCGACAGAAACATGGCAAACGTTTTTTATAATTAACCCTCAAGGTGTTTTTCAAATATCTATTTGATAATATATCAACCGTTGGCTTTTCACTAGGTCCGGGAGGATAAATGGCTACCTCTCTGTTTGGCGCAAAAATCACACTGAGAGCGCACAACTGACCACTTACGCAATGTGGACGCTTACGTTCATTCTTCAATAGGGATGCATAGGAACACAGATTTCAAAATAAGAGTCAATTCCTGATTGGATTTTTCTCAGGCTTTCGCCTGCAATATCAGTTCTGTTATTATGGATAGGGGAGACGCTAGTGTCTCAACTGGCCAATTGCCAGGGGAAATGCAGAGACGCCAGATTCAAATAAAATGCTCTAAAATTCAAACTTTCATTTAATCACACATGTAAGATACTCAATTAAAGCTACACTCGTTGTGAATCCAGCCAACATGTCAGATTTTTTAAATGCTTTTCAGAGAAAGTATAATAAGCTTTTATAAACTTTCCCAACTACTTTTGTAATACCACGTTAGGTATTTTTTAAAGTTAATAATCGATCAAATTGTAGACGCGGAAATCTGTATTCAATACAGGAACAAAAAGAAACCAGCACTGCTTTTCACGGTTGCACAACTCACAAAAGTGTCCCCAGCTCCGAGTTGGCCTACTTCTTCATAGCACAAAGGAATAACCTCAACCATATTCCAAAGACTGGCGACATCGTGTGGAAGCGGTAGGAACTGAAAATAGGTTCCTATTAAATATCCAATGGCAAAGACAATATAGTGAACAGAGAGGGGGGTGGCTAATTCTGAACAGATAGTCCTCTGGGTTTTGCCTGCTACATAAGTTCTGTTATACTCACAGACATGATTCAAACAGTTTTAGAAATTTCAGAGTGTTTTCTATCCAAATCTATGAATAATATGCATATATCTTCTATTTTTGGCATGAGTAGCAGTAAGTTGAAATTGGGCACGCTATTTATCCAAAAGTGAAAATTCTGCCCCCTAGCTTTAAGAGGTGAAACTCACAGACAATATTTTTACAGTTTTGGAAACTTTAGAGTGTTTTCTATCCTAAGCTGTCAATTATATGCATATTCTAGCATCTGGTCCTGAGAAATGGGCCGTTTACTTTGGGAACGTTATTTTTCCAAAAATAAAAATAGTGCCCCCTAGCTTCAAGAGGTTAACCTCGCTAGGGGGTGTGGGACGGCAGCGTCCCACCTGGCCAACACACAGTGAAATTGCAGAGCGCCAAATTCAAAAACAAAAATACTCATTATAAAAATCCATAAAACATACATGTGTTATACATCGGTTTAAAGATGAACTTCTTGTTAATCCAACCACGGTGTCAGATTTCAAAAAGGCTTTACAGCAAAAGCAAACCATGTGATTATCTGAGAACAGTGCCCTGTGGACAAATCATTACAAAACAGTTACCAGCCAAGTAGAGGAGTTACACAAGTCAGAAATAGCGATAAGATTTATGACTTAAATTTGATGGTCTTCATATGGTTGCACTCACAAGACTCCCATTTACTCAATAAATGTTTATTTTGTTCGATAAAGTCCCTCTTTATATTGAAAAACCTCAGTTTTGTTTGCGCGTTTTGTTCAGTAATCTACAGGCTCAAAGGCAGTCAAAAAAGGCAGACGAAGAATCCGAAGTATCAGTAAAGTTCGTAGAAACATGTCAAACGATGTTTATAATCAATCCTCAGGTTGTTTTTAGTCATAATAATCAATAATATTTCAACCGGACAAAAGCTTTGTCAATATAAAAGGAAAACAAGAAAGGCGCACTCTCGGTCGTGCGCATGACAAACCTCTGGGTCACTGCAGTGTCCACTCATTCAGAGTGTTCTTACTCCCTAATTTTTCAGAATACAAGCCTGAAACTATTTCTAAAGACTGTTGACATCTACGTCTGTAGCCATGAAGTGCTTTGAAAGGCTGGTCATGGCTCACATCAACACCATTATCCCAGACACCCTAGACCCACCCCAATTTGCATACCGCCTCAACAGATGCACAGATGATGCAATCCCTATTGCACTCCACAATGCCCTTTCCCACCTGGACAAAAGGAACACCTATGTGAGAATGATATTCATTGACTACAGCTCAGCGTTCAACACCATTGTGCACTCAAAGCTCATCAATAAGCTAAGGACCCTGGGACTAAACACCTCCCTCTGCAACTGGATCCTGAACTTCCTGACGGGCCAACCCCAGGTGGTAAGAGTAGGTAACAACACATCCGCCACACTGATCCTCAACACAGGGGCTCCTCAGGGGCGCATGCTCAGTCCCCTCCTGTACTCGCTGTTCACTCATGACTGTACGGCCAGGCACGGCTCCAACACCATCATTAAGTTTGCCGATGACACAACAGGGGTAGGCCTGATCACCGACAACGACGAGACCCTATAGGGAGGAGGTCAGAGCGTGGTGTGGCACCAGTGTGGTGCCAGGACAACAACTTCTCCCTCAACGTGATCAAGACAAAGGAGATTGTGGACTACAGGAAAAGGAGGACCGAGCACGCCCCATTCTCATTGACGGGGCTGTAGTGGAGCAGTTTGAGAGCTTCAAGTTCCTTGGTGTCCATATCACCAACAAACTAACATGGTCCAAGCACACCAAGATAGTCACGAAGAGGGCACAACAAAACCTATTCAGGAGACTGAAAATATTTGGCATGAATCATCAGTTCCTCAAAAGGTTCTTAAGCTGCACCATCGAGAGCATCCTAACTGGTTGCACCACTGCCTGGTATGGCAACTGCTCGGCCTCCGACCACAAGGCATTTCAGAGGGTAGTGCGTACGGCCCAGTACATCACTGGGGCCAAGCTTCCTGCCATCCAGGACATCTATACCAGGCGGTGTCAAAGGAAGGCCCTAAAAATTGTCAAAGAGTCCAACCACCCTTGTCATAGACTGTTCTCTCTGCTACAGCAAGACAAGCGGTACTGAAGTGCGAAGTCTAGGTCCAAGAGGCTTCTAAACAGCTTCTACCCCCAAGCCATAATGCTCCTGAACATCTAGTCAAATGGCTACCCAGACTTTTTTCTTCCGATGTGACTAATACAATTTGATTTGATTTGATTGCATCAAGAAGTTCCTCCTCTGTAATTTCCCCTTCACATGAGTCTTTCTGTATGGCTGTTAATTTGACATAATTTATAGAAAAAAGTATCCATATAATTAGCTTCAGTTGGAGGAGATGGAGGAGACTGAAAGTAAAACATATGCTTAAAGTACTTTGCTTCCTCTTTTAATATATCATTTGGTGAATCATGGGTGACTCTGTCATTTATAACAAGTTTCAGTACATTATATTTGATAGCATTTCTATGTTGAAGATTAAAACATAATTTGGTGAATTTTCTCCACATATTCCATCCATTTAGCTTTATTCTTATAATATATTACACTTGATCTTTGTTGAATAAGTTCCTACATTTCTTTTTGTTTTTCCTCAAACTTACTCCAAGCCTCTATGATACAGTTTTTATTACAAGCTATCTGTTCTGTTAGACCTTCTATTTCCTTTGTTAGTATGGACTCCTTTGACCTAAATTGCTTTTGTTTTAAAGGTGAATACTGAATTGCATGGCCTCTTTTATTAGTTGACTAAGGTTAGCATGCTAGCTAGTCACACTGACAGCTGTCAGTCAGTGCCCTATGTGTTGATATTTCTCTGCTACATGTGGAAATCACTACAATGTTCCCACACCCAATTCCTGAATATATATTAGCAGCCTGCGTCAGTCTTCGAGGTGGAGCCAAAACAAGTATTTCCACTCTCGGACAGGAATTACTTGAAGTAAGTGTGGCAACTTCGTCTGAGGTAAAGTGTAGTATAGCACTTTAGTTCCATGGTGTGCAGCTCCATCGCTACAGCTGCATCCAGTATCTCTGGAGGATAGAGAAGTCAACCAGCGAGACTTCAGAGGGAGAAACACTGTGGGCTAAACACACATAAGGGACCCTGCTGTAGCCTTGAAGGCAGCTGCTCTTTTACTTTCTCTCCACTGGCTGTTCCACCGCCACCAGTTTGCCCTGAGGCTCTCACTGTTAATAACCTACCATCATCATCATCATCATCATCATCATTATCCTCTGTGTGATCTAACCCAACACAACTCCCTGGCAAGCACAAATGAAGTCATCACCATCAAGCACTTCTGTCTGGGCTGTGTGGCTTTGTAGAACAGAGCAGGGTAATGTGTGTGTGAGCATGGACCAGGTTGGCTGCTCTTCAGTCGACTGGTTCCCCTATGAGGCTCATGGTCAAGTATTTGCTGAATCACCGCAACAATCTCTCTTATCCATGTTTCACCCCACAAATGGCTTTTGCGTTATTCTATTAAACAAAAATCAAGTAGGGAAAATACAATATATCGTATTGGTGCCAACCACTTCAAAAAGACTCTTAGCCCAAATAAGCTTGGGCTAATCCCCAGATTACACCTCATCATCTAACTTTATTTATCTTTTACAGTGATAACAGGTAACTGACAAAATAAAGCAAACGCCAACATAAAGCATCTTAGTAGGGCAATTGGGCCACCATGAGCCAGAACAGTTTCAATGCCCCTTGGCATTGATTCTACAAGTGTCTGGAACTCTATCGGAGGTATGCGACACCATTCTTCCACAAGAAATTCCATAATTTGGTGTTTTGTTGAAGGTGGTGGAAAACGCTATCTCAGGCGCTGCTCCAGAATCTCCCATAAGGGTTCAATTAGGTTGAGATCTGGTGACTGAGACATCTATGGCATATGGCTTACATCAAACCATTCAGTGACCACACGTGCCCTGTGGATGGAGGCATTGTCTTCCTATGGAGGCATAGCCATGGTAGCCAAAATAATGGCCTGCCCAGCATTTTTATGCATACCCTAAGAAATTGTGAGATGTTATTGCTTGATTAACTCAGGAACCACACATGTGTGGAAGCACCTGCTTTCAATATACTGTACTTTGATCCCTCTTTTACCAAAGTGTTTCCATTATTTTGTCAGTTACCTGTATAATTATGGTGTGAAGGATCTATTAGTGGTATAATTTAAAGAGGTAGAGTTTGAGGTAGAACCCATCTAAATGTTGCAAGAGTCAACCACAGGTGCCTCGAGGGTCCACTCGAGGCAGAGGACTCTTACCAATAAAGTGACACCTGAGATGAGAGTTGAAAATCGGAGCACACTCTCCCCAACTCTCGGAAATGAGGAAAGTGTCATAAGCATAGTGCACAAGAGGCAAGAATTTAATGGAAGAAATGTACAAGTAGGGGATAAGGTGAAGATGTGTGACCTCAGATTTATATCTATTTCTGACCAAGATAGTGAAAAACCATCTAAAGAAATTATGGATAGTGTAAATGATTATATTCAGTTTGAGTTCACTGAGAAAATAGAAAATGTGTGATGAATAACAATTTATATGAGAAAACAATTTCAGCCCTACTCTTGATCGAGCGTGGATATTTATGCAATGTTCTTGAAGATATTTTCATAAAATCCATCATATAAATTGGGGTCAAATTCTCTCTATAACATTGGCAGCATTAAAGGGCCAAACAGCCGTGGAAACAATGACAAAGCCTTTCCCCACCACTGTTTTTATAAAAAGCTGATTGATAGGGATGGAGAAATGTAATCGCTCTCAAATTCATAGACAGGACTATGGCTGCAAGGACTGACCATCCATGACATCAAAATTCTAGTTTTTTGGGGGGCTACACTTTGTTTACAAACATCAGAGTAAAACAAGTGTATATTATGTGTTCTGATGAGGTATGATAGTTAAACTTAGCTCATGAGACATTTCTAAATTAAATTATTCATGAATTAATGGGTACATATCATTCATTTATAAATCCAAAAATGGATGTAGCGACTGCTGATAGCCCCTTTAAAGAGAGTTTAAATATGATTGATGCTAATCGTATGTTTTAATATGGAGCCAGAAAATGTGCAATAGGTGTTTTGTCTCAGTGACTTGCTACAGTAGTAATTTTCCATCCTTTTCCGCCATCCCACCATTATGGAACAACTTCTAGTCCCTTGAGAAACCAAGTAGTAAAGATACATGTACAGGAAATTAACCTGACTGATGATAATGTTAACATTTCCCTGAACTGTGTCTCCAATCACAACTGCTATTACTGTAGCCATAAACAAACATGATTTACAATATCACCTAAACTTTCACACGTTTGACAGGCAACATCTGTAAAATGTCAATATCACTGCCAACATAACAGCTGGAAGGAGAGAATCTGCATTGCTTTAGGGTAACTTTTTAAGCTGACGACGTGAGTGTGTGATTCCCACCATATGGGACTTTTTTTTTCAGAACAGTCTCTCCAGCATTTAGAACCCCAAATGTAATGAAATCAGCAAATACTCTTATATGCATAATTATGTGTTCTGTGTGATCACAACTATTACATGTGTCAGAACAATTTAATAGGAAAAAGGGGGGGGGGACATAACGTAAAAAAAGACGTCCGTCAATTTAAAAAATGTTCACCCGTGTGCATATTCCAGGAAACAATGTAAGACAGGTCCCAATTATTCCTGTTGTATATCTGGAGTCATCTGAATGTTAGTGGAATTGTTCCCCCTTCTGATTCTCACTCCTTGGTGTATTTGTCTAAACTATATCTGCATCAAGGTGATTGGGTTTATGTGAAGTTGACAATATTCCATCTGGGATAGCTCATCTGTGGATTGTGTTTTGTGTTGCCCTGTATATATTGGTCTTTGCAAAGATGCAGCATACCTTTGGTCAAAATTAGGAATGAATCAATGTGGCCACACAGTTAGCTACTAAACTATATCACTGAAAATACAGTTATGACAGCAATTATATTCTACAACTGTTTAAAAAAAAAACATTAAAAGAGGATCATATTTTTCTATTTCAGCATATACAATGTAAAAGTGTAAATTGGTATAATCCATAGTCTGGCTTTCTGCTTGAATTTACAAATCATGATCAACCTCTGACAAGGAGGAAAACATTTTCTGAGCTACCTTGGGGTGGTGGGAGTAGGGAGTCTATCATTAAGGGTAGTGAAGACTAAGGCTTCTTGGAATAGCTCTCTGGTGATATTGCCTCATTCCCTCTTGGCATAATCCAAGGCTTTATGCTGTGCAAAGGCAACGTAAATGGGATACACTTAAGGTTTAATAATTATTGACATACTCTATCTTATGGACTCCCGAGTGGTGCAGCGGTCTTAGGCACTGTATCTCCGTGCAAGAGACGTCACTGCAGTCCCTGTTTCGAATCCAGGCTATACCACATCCGGCCACGATTGGGAGTCCCCAATCCAGGTTTGGCCGGGGTAGGTCGTCATTGTAAATAAGAACATGTTCTTATTTGTAAATAAGAATTTGTTCCAAACTGACTTGCCTTGCCTAAATTCAAAAATATGTACTGTACATATGTTCTCACAATGCATTGTGATACTTCGCATTGTGATACTCATTTACGCTGATACTCTATAGCACGAGATGAAAATAATGAAAAAACTGTCATGTTTTGCTGCTACTGTGAAAATAGAGATAAAAATGAGGCAATACAGTATGTTCTGTATATACGTACATCGATATACTGTAGAGTAGGCTAATGTACTGTTAATTGTTTGTGTCTTTGAAAGACAGTGTCTTACACTAGCAGTGATAGTCTACACTGGTTGGAGCCTGGGGGACACAGGTTAAGAAGAAAGGCACTCACTAGGGGTTCGATGACCACATGACAGTCTTGCCTTTTAGTTGTTTCTGACACAAACTATGGGGTAGCAAGACAAAATGACTGGCATTCAGGCATTCAGTAAGATCAAAGCCAGCCTCCTCCGTGCCCCAACTCATTTACATGGCGATACTGTAAGACTTCTACTTGAGATCTAGTCCCTTGGACCTCTTCCCCCTGAGGACCTGACTGCTGTGCCTCACCAGGAAGTGGGGTGTGGGGGAGGGAGGGCTGCCCAGCAATGGCGGAAGCTGCTGCCATGTGCTTCTGGAGCATGGAACTCTTCTGCTCCACTGACTCCCTTCGTCTGCATCACAAATGACACAAATGGCATCCAATTCCCTATGTAGTGCACTACTTTTAACCAGGGCACAAAGGGCACTGTATAGGGAATAGGGTGCCATTTGGGACATAATCTCAGTCTTTGGGCCTCTCAGGGTGAACCCTGTTTGTGTTGGGTTGCTGTTGAGGAATGCTACTACTGTAGTGGAGGTGAATGGATGCCAGGGGCTGTGGCTGAACACAGACCAGCTTTCCTGTGTGCTTTTTTTGAAAGGCCCATGAAAGTCTGTATAGAAAAGCTGTGATTAAACGGATGACTTCCACCTCTCGGAAAAAAAAGAGCCAGCTTGGGGAGGAAGGGGAATATAGGCTATGATCTTCCAGAGTCAGATGAGATGCCCCATGTTCTTCTTTGCTGGCTCTTTCTCTTATTTCCTTCTTAGCGTGGATAACAAGTTAATATCTCCAGAAATAACATGCAGAGCAGTTAGAGCCAACATTGAGGGAAACTTTTTGTTGGGGGAGAGTGGTGCCAACCAGGGAGTGCTAATAAGGAGACTGTTGACAACCTGTCCAGCATGGTGACACAGAACTTCACCTTCACACTGCATTACCCCACCATCAACAGATGCCCGTTAAGCTCCAGATTCTCCAGTTTTATTCCAGGGGCTGTGTTTAAAGCTGGAGCAGAACAGAGGGCCCTGCCAGTCTAGACAGGCAGACAGTGGAGGAGGAAGAAGAGGTGCTGGAGGCCCTCTCTCTTTCTGCTGCCTGTAAATCCAGACAGAGACAATGGTGTGGAGGCTGGGGCTGGTCGGCGGCTGCTGCTTTTGCTAGAAGAGTTTTGAAGTACTAATGTGCAGGCCGGCCCCATGCTGTGGAACAGGCGTGCGAGAATCTGTGTCACTCGTCATCACACACACACACACACACACACACACACACACACACACACACACACACACACACACACACACACACACACACACACACACACACACACACACACACACACACACACACACACACACACACACACACACACACACACACACACACACACACACACACACACACACACACACACACACACACACACACACACACACACACACACACACACACACACACACACACACACACACACACACGCGCGCGAGGAGTGAGGAACAAGGAGATATTCACCCCCATAGCTGGCTGTCAGCGTTGTCTGTTTGAGTGGAAAAACTGCTGTGCTATCCTCATCGTGACACTCAGTGCATTGGACGTGAGGGATCTTACAGAGAAGTGTAGAGACATTTATCTTCTTCTGAGGAAATGGATACTCAGTTTGCCAGGAATTACTAGACCTACAAAAACACGAGTGATAGCGAGAGGGAAATGTTGGGAACATTCAGGAAAAGAGGGATGACAGCAGCTGGTAGCTCATGAAAAATGAAGGAGACACAGGTGGTTCATAATTGCTGCATTAAAAAGCATTGTAAAGAATTGATGTCAATTCTATTACTCTCTCCACATACTAAGAAGTGTTTAGGACAGCAGCAGATACAATAAGTGCTTTCTTACACAGTATATGGCAGGACCTGAAGTCATACATGTCCTAACTGATTTAGGTTCCCTACAGAGCTGTATGGATTGAATGTCCATATTACCATCTCAGCTGAACATAGGTAACATCAGAACAAAAACTAAACAAATCTCTGGACCAAGAGTGTGTAAATACACAAACTAGCATAAACTATAAATAACCAAAGATATTATTATTATTATATATTATAACATGTATTAGTTATACATCTTTCCTGGCGGATGAACTTTAAACACACCATTTCTGGGGTGGGAATAAACAAGAGTTGCACTCATGTTGCAACCATGCACACCTATAGTGTGGTGCTTGTGGAAAACAAAAAGCAAGCAGCAGACCTCTCTCCTCACAACACATGACCTGTCCAGACTCACACTGACATTATTCTATGCAGTAACAGTTCGCCTGAGGGGGTGAGCTGCCTAAGAGGCAGCATTCAAGCAGAGAAAGAGAGGGCTGGTGTATCTCTCATGATTTAAACACTATGGATGGGATGGAAGGAGTAAAAAACGTTGATCTCCACAGGGCGAGGAGAGGCTGAGGTGGGATGAACACCCAGAGAGACCAGTACTGATGCCTGGCTCCAGTGGAGAGGAGATGAGAGGAAAAGAGAGAGAGACAGAGAGAGGTGGGGGGGGGGGGGGGCAAATCCAAACAAATAAGAAATCACTATGTGTGCGCATTAATGGTCTCATTTCAGTAGGTTTCTGCTCATTGGAGGAGGTTCATCAGCGAGAGAAGACTTCCCTTTGGGCCAGGATTTGCTCTAGATGCAGGATGGAGTGGAATGGAGAGGGGGATACTCCTGTCTGCTCTCAAGACAAGCCGGTGCTCTATTTTTGAGGATGGTTGGTCAAGCTCCTTCTCTCTCATGTTAATGAGCCACTAGAATGCTATCAGTGGCAAATTTAATCAGACTGACCTGATATTATTATACACCATGTACTTTGCAGTATAAACTGAAATAGTTAGTCAACTTAACGTTTCTTCACTCCACCACTACCTCTGACCCGTCCCACAGCATTAGGGGACAAGGGGTCCCTTAGTGAGATTCACTGATTAGAAGAGGTGGAGCTGGACAACTCTCCAAAGTGACCCGCTCACTTAAATCACTAATGAGCCTGGCTGACATTCAAGGAATAATGAATAATAATGTTCTTAAAGGTGCACTTTGCACTCTCTCCTCCTCAATGATGGCCCTTTATGTGCTCATGGCGTTTCATGGGATTGAGTAGAGAAGGCACACAGAGCACAGTGCCACATGTAATGCCACATCGTAACACAAACCCCATGGATTACACTCTTACTTATGATCAGGCTTTTCCCAGGACACCCTCAGAGTAGGACCGCTGCTAAGAAACCCCTCACACCCAAATCACAGTTCATTCCTAATGGCCCTGGCAGCTCAGAGCTTTGAGCAGAATGCTCTCTGTTGAGCCCTGAACCTGAACCAGGGTGCATCATAATTATTACTGGCTTGGCCAATAGATAATGCAGCAGGAGACTGTAACGGAGTGAGGAACCAGTGGAATCCTCATTAACAACACCCACCTTTGCCCCTATTCCCCCTCCACCCACCTACTCCGCCATCCCTCCCCTCTACCTACCTCCTCTCCCCTCCTGCTCCTCCTCCCCCTCGACCCACTCCCTCATCTCTCTCCTCCACCCACCTATTCTCACTCTTGCTACATTTCCTCTACCTCCTCCCTCACTTCCCCCTCTTCCTCCAAAGTAAAATGCTGAAATAAATGAAGCAGAATCTGGTTTAAATTCAATTAAAGGGGTAAAGTGCATGTTAATGAATTCCTAAATCATTAGTTGCCCAGCAGGGTGTGACTCAGTCATGATAGAGAGGAGAAGAGAGAGGCAGCAGTACCGCCAGCAGTGTCAAACCCAGTTCCAGTGTCCCAGAGGAGCCCCTCGCAGCACACAGCTCATTTGCCAAGTGTCCTGTATTAATGTTTACATTAGAATACAACATCTATCATCACAGTGCCACACACACCTGTAACACTCCCAGTGCACTGTGTGTGTGTGTGTGTGTGTGTGTGTGTGTGTGTGTGTGTGTGTGTGTGTGTGTGTGTGTGTGTGTGTGTGTGTGTGTGTGTGTGTGTGTGTGTGTGTGTGTGGATCACTGTGCTCATATCTGTGAGGCGTAAATATGAACACAGGTCAGGGGCAGTGAAAAAGCAGGTCAATGCGATGACCTGGAACCCAAGATTCTCTCAAAAACAATTTCATTTGTTACTGAGTGAACTATGCTTGCTAAATACATTTTTTTTAAATACATCTGTTTGATCTAATGTGTTATCCCCTAGTGGTTTAAATGGCACCCAGTTCACCTTCTATCAGAAGGAGTGTGTGTAGAGTAGAGTTTAAGAGTGAGAATAAGAGGAGTTGTTCTGATGGTCAAAACAGTTCTGGGGTCAGTCATGTGGACAGCTGTTGCTTCTGGCTTGCTGCCATTCTGAAGATGACAGATGTTTCCCAATCGCTTTTTAATGCAGCTGACTGGGGAGTGGGACTGAAGCTGACGAGGCTGAGTTACATGTATTCCTTAAACCCCCTAGAGTCGATTGACGCACCGGTGCCAGATATCTATTTTGCATTGGAATTCACCGCATCTGCATATGTCACACTTCCACATCTGTGGTGAAAAGTGTCAGAGCTAGGGTTGTGTTGGTCAGACCACGAGGCACGAAAACGTATGTAGTGTCCGATTTGGCCTACAAACTATTATGAGGGGAGAGGTACTATAGCAGGTACCGGTATTAAACATTTTAATGAAAGTATGAAGGTAGTTTGTTTGTACCTACCCATAAAAAGGGTTAAATATCTGTAAAACTAGTAAAGTCCAAATTAAATATTTGATCAAATATTTTTTTTAAATAAATATTTTATTTTACCTAATATTTATACCTTATATCTAATATTCAAAATCAAATAGCTAAATTGTCCATAGTCTGAGCAATGTATTAGTCATTAGGTACTGTATATGGTTGGATAGTTTGAACAAGGGAGAGTTTTGTTTAAGTCCCACCTCAGCCCAATCTAACACCAACACTAGTGGCAGCAAAGGAATGAGGGGGTAGAATGGCTTCCAGACCTGTTTTTTGATTAAGATGCAATCATGCCCCCCTTTCACAGATCCTGAATGTAAAGTACACCAACAGGCCTGGATTGATGGGGAGATAAGCAGGGGCTGGGGCGAGAGCCAAACAGCGGCCACACTGCTAATGGCCAACTCTTAGAGGTGCAGATCATATCCCCAGATCAAGTCACATGACACACAGTTGATGAATGTTTGCCAACAGCTCAGATTTCACAGTTTTATTTGTCTCTCTAGAGTAGTCTACTCTGGGGAAGTTTGTGTCAGTATGCTCATTGATTTACAATGGCTTATTTTTTTATCATCAATACAGTTCACTAAAATCCTCATCAGTTTCACAGTTCCAACCATCTAAGGGGCCCTAGCTGCCATTAATCTCATTTATCAGTTTACAAAACAAAGAATGTCAATAACCAAACCAACCATAACACAAACCCAAGAACCAAGAACCAGAATGCATCCAGGATACATATTCAAATCCAAACTCCGAAAGCCCTGAACTCCGGCCAGAACTGAACACAGATGCAGGACAGAAACTAACACAAGCCCAGAAACCAAATCCCATAAAACCTCCCTGGGGATATGTTTATGCATCTCAAATGGCACCCTATTCTCTTCCTAGTGCACTACCTTTGGCCAGGGCACATTGCGCTGGCCTAAAATAGGGCACTATAAAAGGAATAGGGTGACATTTGGGATGCATTATATCTTCCTCCCTCCATGTCCTTCTCTGCCAAGTACTTCCAACAGTGGTCATATTAATCACACATACACAACAGATAGGAGACTAATCACCCTATTGGAGTGAAAAATGAGCATGCCCACAATCCCTCTGCCATTCGCTAAGGACATGCTGTAAACATTGTTTTATTTTCCCAAGCAGAAATATTATGATTAAAGATATACATTTTAATTATGTTCCAATTAGTCTACACATAAGGGGGCATCCCAAATGGCACCCTATACTCTATAGTGCACTACTTTTGACCAGAGCCTTATGGGCCCAGGTCTAAAGTAGTGCACTAAATAAGGAATAGGGTGCCATTTGGGATACAGACATAATGTTGTTTACATTATGTGAACGTACAGTACAGAAGTAGAACACCAGTTGGCTTTCTTCCTTTTCTCTCTCCATCAAATCCACTGGACCCTTAGCATCTGTTCGCTATCTCTCCTAGCATCGAGCCTCCACTGTTTCAGGACGCGCTAGCTATCCTACATCATTACCCACATCACATATATAGGCGGCATGGCGATCATTTCTGTGAGAAATGCCTCCTCAGTCGCTTAGCAGACAATATGCTGCTACAGGTTCACCACGTCTCTGGTACATCTGAGGGGACGCAGAGCTGGGTGTGGAATAACAAAACGGGCTTCAAGAGATCGACAAGAGAGGGATAACAGTGCCTTTGGGTGCAGCATCTATCTAGAGCAGCCCCCCCTTCCCTCCATCCCCTCTCTCCTCACTCCATTCCCGTCAATCACAGACCCTAGGGATCCCAACACACTAGATAAACACTCTGACATATCACTTTGTTGAGTAAAAATGACATACACATGTCTAACGCCGCAGATTCCAGACAGGCTGCGATTCGAATTCAAATGTGTCTCTCTATTTCCACTTCTTCTCTCTACAATTTGACTTCATGGCTCCTAATACACTTCCAAATGGGTAGGTGTGAGTAAGGAGCTGTGCACTGGATTTTATGTCAACAAGGAACATTTGGAGAGAAGAGAAGAAGGCAAGCATACAATCAAGGAGAAAAGCTGGAATGTGGAGGCGTAATATCAACTTAAATGACCTGAAGGAAGGCATGATAAGAAGAGAACATGTAACATTGTGACAATAGGCTTATATTTAAACTACAACAAAAAGTCACGGGATTGTCACCGTCTTAGTGGTTCTTCCTGGATAGCTCCTCTCTCTCGGTGGCCATCTTCCAGAGATAGTTTCCCCCTCCTCTCTGCTGGTTCCATTCTCTCTCTTAAAGTGGAAGGAGAGTATGTCATTAGTACCGTCAGCTGTGCTTAATTGCCTCTGGTTACCTTGTCTCCCATGCCTTGTTGGGCTACTATCCATGAGCCCAGCCTGCCCTCTGGTGGTCCTTCCACACTACTGTATATGTCAACGTAATGGTACTGTATGTTATTATCTTGAGACAAACACGGCCCGCTCATTTAGGCAGTTGGTCTGCATCTGAAATACACTAGATGAGTTTAATACTCTCAGAGGAGAATCAAATGTGAATTTTATTGGGGTCTGACATCAGACCACTCGACATAACCGCTCACCAGCCATTGTAGAACCATTGCTTTGCTACTAAACGACAGCGATGTGATGGTTCGTTGTTAATCCGCCATTAAAATAAATGTGATGTGTGCTGTATTTCAATGGCTCTTAGTGACACACACAAACAAACATGTATGCACGTGCGCACACACATACACAAACATGCATGCATGCACATGCACACGCACACACAAACATGCACACACATGCACGGCTGCCAGTCACACAGTCACACAGGTTTATGCTTACACAAGTTCTTTCCACCCAGCACAGTAAACACGGCAATACCGTGCCTGGCTTCTGCCACCACCGTTCAGGAGCTGGAGAAGACAGTGTGTGAAAGCTAGAACCTACCGTGTCAGCCACCAAGGTCAGAGACAGACATTTAACCACCTAGCCTTTATAAAGGGAGAGTTTTTCCTTCTGCCTGCATTCTTTCAAACAACGCCATCACAAATCCATTTAACTTAGTATCTGTCTGAGAGGAGACCTACTCCGCTACATCATCATTTAAATTAGTAGTGCTTCGTCTCTATGCGATTATTCAAGTGTTTATAGACACACAAGAGAGAATAGACAGTTGTGTACAAGTCGTGGCCAATACGGTATTTTGTCACCAGTCCAGATATTTAGAGGAATATTCCCAGTGTCCAGACATGTGACTTTGTGTTCTGTACTTTGAGTGTTTGAGTGCTCAGATAGGTCTTTGTGGCTCTGCATTGAGTATATGGTGTATTTGAGTGCTAGGATATGTGGTTGGTTCTTCCTCATGTAGTATTAATAAGCTATGTGAGATGTTCCTCTGGACTTGGCTCTGGTTCAGTTCTGTCTCTGAGGTCATAACAGAAGAAACTGCTGGTTCAACTACAGTCAGATCTCAGAGCTGCCTCGAAATGAATCGCCAACTGGTTCCTCTCTTTCTCTATCTCCATCTCACTATCTCTATTTCAATCTCGATCTCTTTCTCTATCTCTCTACCTCTCCCTTCATCTGTCTCTCTCTCTCTACCTACTCATTTTCCTAACGTCAGCTCTCTCTCTTTCATTATCTCTATATATCTATCTCTCCCTTTACCGCTCCCTCTTCTATTCCCCTCCCTTTGTATCTACGGCATGTGGAGATTATTTGTTATAGCTTCCTATTCATTATAACTCTCTTATAAATGTATAAATGTTACATAAGTAATGATACCCAACTTGGAGTAAGTATCAATAATTAAAAGGTGGAAATACATGGTTTACAGAAATCACACAATAAAACATTGTCTGGGTGACATCAGACCCTGTATTAAACTTTCATCTGTTAGAGGAGGAAGTATATCTCAGAGCGCTGTAGCATTATGCTTTAAATATTTCAACCTATTAATATTTCATGTGTTTTCCTTATTCATGAGGCCGAGTATAACTGACTGAATTTCCATAATATTGAAATGATGTCGAAATAAATAAATACATTTGCCATAATGTATGATTCTGCACGGTGACGCCAACACTGTGTTTACAATCTACACGTTCATTAATCCATGTGTTTTCTCATTATACCGTGGAGGGTTGATTCGCATGACTCTCCGCTATAAAGACAAATTAATTATGGCCTAGCTGCACTCTATCATCGTACCGAAGCAGCCGTAAATTTAAAAATACTGATAACATCGTGGTTGGAGCACGCACAGACATCCCTGTAAGTGATCAGTAGTTTATACACAAACATGCTGGTCCTAAAGCAAACAGGCATCGGAGAGCTGACAAGAAAACAAATGTGCTCCCTATTTCCCACCACTTGATGGATGTGCATTAGAGGCTTTCCCCATCAGGAAAAAGATCATAACCACCTTGATTTAGAGTCAGCTAATCTAAACTGTCTTGTTTTCAGCAGGTTCCGGCTCGCAGCAATGTGCTAACAAATATTCATGCCTCGGAGAGACAGAGAGAGAGAGAGAGAGAGAGAGAGAGAGAGAGAGAGAGAGAGAGAGAGAGAGAGAGAGAGAGAGAGAGAGAGAGAGAGAACAAGTGAGGGGGAGTGAGAAGGAAATTCATTATACTGATGTCACTTCATTGCATCACGTTGTTGTGAATTACACAATCCAGGTCTAAGTGTCCAAACAGAAACTCTCATCTCCTCCTTTCCTCTACCTCCCTCCTCTCCTCCCCTCATCACCTCTCTATCCAACCCATCTCCTCTCCCTTCCCTCCTCGCCTCTCCTCTCATCCCCTCCTCTCCTTTCCTATGTCTCTTCTCTCACCTAGCCTCCTCTCCCTCTCCCACCTCTCCTCTCTGGTATGTATCAGCATCAATCAGGCAGGCTGGGGGCCCTGCAGGCCCAGATTAATGGGATTCTAGTAGGCTCCAGTCCTCTCTGCTCCGCCCAGAGCCTGCTTGCATTATTACCTCACCTAGTCAAGCAAAACCACACAGTTCTGGATTTTTCTTTCTTTCATTCTCTATCTTCTCTTATATTCTCTCCCTTTCACCCTACCTCTCTCTGCACCCTCTCTCCCTCCCTCTCCCCCTCCCTCTGTCTTCTCTCCCTCTCTATTTCTATCTCTGTGAGGATAAAATTACACATGCTGTGTGAGTTATAGAGAGCCACATACTGTTCATACTGTTCAGCCATGCAAACACAGCGACTGGCTTCCTCTCGCATTCAAACCCAAATTATTGTGAATCATTTATGTCAGTCACACTAAGCCATGGCATCTGTTTGTTCTGTTCGTGAGGACCCGTTGATTAACTGTGTGTGCATCACACTATATGCAGCACGTAATTTCATTTTAATAATAATATCCAGCCATGTCTGTATTTCTGGGGTGTTTTTATCAGTCCAGTTCAAAAATAAGGGGCAGGCAGGCAGGCACATTGACAGTGTAAGGACTCTTGCCTAGCTAGCGCTTCCTTCTTCTCACCATTAATAACCATATAATAAAGATGTCACAACAGACCCACTGGTGCTAGAGGAACCTGTCAATGGGACTGCTTTTCATAGCATAGTGTTTTTTCACTGGTACTCTTTATGCAACACACACACGCAGTACCCGTGTGCTCATACATCTACACAAACACAGTACAAATGCATACACACTCATACACACATACAGACCCTCACGCGTTTCAAATATTTATGTACACACAAGCACACACACACACACATCATCACACCTCAGCGAATTCCCTACCCATCCCTGACAGGGGACTAGGCTGTCATGGCTGTAGCAGTGGGTAACCTAACAGGGGATAATGCTGAGATTGAGTCTTTATGAACAGCCCAGGAGGAAACACAGAGACTTCATTATGAATTAGACAATTGTTCTAAATACCTCCTGCAGACTCTAAAACTCTCTTCTGATGCTGTAGCTCAATGTAAACACAAGTTCATATGTTGTTGTCACGGTCGTTAGAATAACTGGACCAAGGCGCAGCGTACTTAGAGTTCCACATGTTTAATAAATATGAAACTCACCAAAAACTATACAGAAGAAAAACGAAACGTGACATTCTGGGCTGCTCACAGGCAGCTACATAAAAACCGTCGCAGTCCGGAGACTCTGGACTGGGAACCGTCGCCGGAGGCTCTGGACTGGGAACCCTCACAATAGGCTCTGGACTAGGAACCCTCGCTGGAGGCTCTGGACTGGGGGTCATCGCAGGAAGCCTGGTGCGTGGGGCCGGCACTGGTGGTTCCAGACTGGTAACTCTCACTTCAGGGTGAGTGCGAGGAGCAGGCACAGAACATACTGGACTGGGGAGGCGCACTGGAGGCCTGATGCGTGGGACCGGTACAGGTTGCACCGGACTGGTGACACGCTCTTCAGGGCAAGTGCAAGGAGCAGGCAGGGACGTACTGGACTGGTGAGGCGCACTAGAGGCCTGATGCGTGGGGCCGGTACAGGTGGCACCGGACTGGTGACACTCACTTCAGGGTGAGTGCGAGGAGCGAGCACAGGACGTACTGGGCTGTGGAGGCGTACATCAGGGCGAGTGCAGGGAGCAGGCATAGGAGTACCGGACTGGGGACACATACTTCAGGGCGAGTACAAGGAGGAGACACAGGACGTACCAGACTGGGGAGGCTCACTGGAGGCCTGATGCGTGGGACCGGCACAGATTGCACCGGACTGGTGACACGCTCTTTCAAACGCCTACGTTGCAGCATACTCCTCGCCAACTCCATTTTCCGGTACCCCCCTAGCACTGTTCTATTCTCCCTGGGTCGACCGACCACCTCTCTACCTCCTCCCAGGTTGTCTCTGGTTCACACCTCGGCTCCCCCGACCACCCTGTGTGCCCCCCCAAAACAATTTGTGCTGTCCCTTGGGCTGTCTTTGTGGCCGCGAAACCCGGCGTCGTCGCTGTTGCTCCTTCGCTGCCTCTGCCTGCTTCCATGGCAGGCTTCTGTCTCCTGCCATGATTTCGTCCCACGTCCGGGATGTCCTCCACTCCTCGCTTTCCTCCCAGGCCCAGGATCCCTGCTCCTCCTGGGCACGCTGCTTGGTCCGTGGGTGGTGAGATCTTCTGTCACGATCGTTGGTTGAATTAATGGACCAAGGCGCAGCGTACTTAGTTCCACATGTTTAATAAATGTGAAACTCACCAAAATCGATACAGAATAAAAACGAAACGTGACGTTCTGGGCTGCTCACAGGCAGCTACACAAAAACAAGATCCCACAAAAAAACAGTGGGGAAAAAAAACAGCTGCCTAAATATGATCCCCAATCAGAGACAACGTTAGACAGCTGCCTCTGATTGGGTACCATACCAGGCCAACATAGAAATGAAAAAACTAGACTACCCACCGTAGTCACACCCTGACCTAACCAAAATAGAGAATAAAAAGGATCTCTAAGGTCAGGGCGTGACAGTTGTACTTTTGACAAGCTCTAAGAATCCTCTCTCTCAGTGGTCACAGAAAGAATACAAAACATATACAGTATTTCCCGTTAATTTAGTGGATAGTACTGTGTATCGAAGGGATGGTCAAAAATAATGGCCAAACTGAAGTACACCAGACCAGAACCCTATCAATGAAGTCATAAACTTTCTACAATAATAGACTAAATCAAAATGAACAGCTGTTGTCGACCTGTATACATATGTACAGTACATGTAATGCATGTTTACTGTAGTTGAAAATATGACCAACTTTAAATGTAAATGTCTTTGATTTTTCCAAACATGTTGCATGGATTGAAAACAGTTGTATAATCCTACTATACTGTGTGATATGATGCTCTTGAGCTCTCTGGCTTGTCTTTGATGTTAGTTTGAGTGACGACCCCTCAAATGTACACTGGTGTGGGGAGAGCAGCTCAATTCCCTGCCCTCAATTCCCAGCTTTAGAAGAAGAAAGAGGGAGAGGGATGTCTTGTTGTCTGCTGTGTTCTGATGGGACTGAAGTAGTTTAGAGGGAGGAACAGTCCCCTAAGGTCTGGGAGACCTGCCGTATGAGAGATGAGGGATAAGGGAAGGAGTACGATTTGGGATGGGTGGAGGGGAGAGGAGGCAGGCAGGTACCAAGGAAAGATGTGGTTGGATGTTGCACATCTCCATTCTAGAGGAGGCGCATCCAGGGAGGAAGAGGAGGTTGGTAACCTATTGGCTTAATTAGAAATATGTTTTCTCAAAACAATGGTCATCATTCTTTCTTACTTTTCAAGACACCAGCTGCCACTGCTTCAATCAGCCCAAATGATGTGAGTGGGATCTGATGCATCTACTGAGATATTACCTTTTATCTGTCCGGAGCAGACCATGGTCTTTCGACTAGCCTATCTCCCGATCTCCCTCCTGAAACGGTGTTATCTTGTTGACACAACCAGCAGACCCTGACAGAACCTGCATTGGAAAGGCTTATTATACATTAGTGCTGTGTAGCACTCCAGCACCCCCACAATATACAAGAGGTCAGTCTTTCTCTCTCTCTCTCTCTATCCTTCGTTTTCTATTTTACTCTCTTTCTTTCCTTCCTTCTTCCTCTCCCTCTTACGCTCTCTCTTCATTCTCTCTCTCCTTTCTATCACACACACAAACACACACAAACACACACAAACAGTTTGAGTAAGGGACCTATCACCCCATAAATCCAATGCAAGTGTCACAGAATCACAGTGATGGAGATAAATGTACACGTTAGAGGTTCTCTCCAAATTGAATCCAGAACACATCTCAAGTTAACATATTGCAGAGAGAGAGAGAGAGAGAGAGAGAGAGAGAGAGAGAGAGAGAGAGAGAGAGAGAGAGAGAGAGAGAGAGAGAGAGAGAGAGAGAGAGAGTTTCCCGCTAGTCCTTGCGAAATAAGCGTTGCTGCTATACAGATATAACATCTTGATTCTATGGTAGACTGATAACATCTGCACTGTTGAAAATCTATAGATAACTTTGACACTTTTCAGAGATGTATCTCTTTTAAGATTAGGAAACGTTTTTGCTTCAGTGAGCAGTTATAGAGAGGAGGGATAATCTATTCACTTATCAAATTCACATCATGGAGTCTCCTGTCACCTTTTCTTATTCTCTCACTGGTCCATGTCCTCGTGACAAAATAAGTAAAGATAATCCACATTGACTTGCCGCTACGCTTGATGTTCTAAGGCCATACACTGGCTGCCTGCTTCCATTTTTGTCACTATCCACTGTCTGCTCTTTGGAATCATATTTATGTTATAATCTGTGAGGTATTTTGACTAAGATGTGACCTGTGCTAAATGAAATGGAGTGATTTACAAACACACACATAATCAATGAATTACTCTGTCCTTTTTTCCCACATTGGTATTCAGTGTTAATATATATTCATTACAATGCTAGTTTACACACATTACATATTTGCATGAATATTTTCACACAGAGCTTAGAGTAAACATGCAGAACATTTGCGGGTCTGAACATCGTGCAGGCTGCTTATCATTAATTACGTAATATAAATGCTGAATATGTAAGGTGACAGGTGAGAATATTGCAAATAAGGTAAGGAGAGAACTGGGAATAAAACAAATGTGTAACGTCATTCGTCTGTTGTATGAAGAGAGTCAGACCGAAATGCAGCGTGTAGGTTACTCATGACTTTAATGAAAATAATCGCGGTACATGAAATAACTGTATATGAAAACAACAAACGAAACATGAAACCTATTACAGCCTATCTGGTGACTACAACACTAAGACAGGAACAAACACCCACAAAATACAACGCGAAAGTCAGGCTGTCTAAATACGGTTCTCAATCAGAGACAACGACAAGCACCTGACTCTGATTGAGAATCGCCCCAGCCAAGCCTAACTAGACACACCCCTAATCAGCCGCAATCCCAAATAATACAAACCCCAATACGAATACAACAAATATAAACCCATGTCACACCCTGGCCTTCCCAAACATATAACAAAAACACAAAATACAATGACCAAGGCGTGACAAAATGCACATGTCTGTATTTCAGTTCCACTCCCAAATATTGTTATTCCCACCTTCCACAAATGTCCTTCATTAGGAAGGTTTGGAAATGTCTCATTATACAGTCAGTGCTGGGGAGTAGTGAACTACTTATAGCTCAACTAGTAATTTAACTACATTTTGCAGTAGTGTGGTGGTATTGAACTAAATTCATATCTACAGTAGATAGTGTTTACAGTAGATAATAACTTTTTTGTCATGTAGCAATGTAGCGGTTTTCTTCCTCTTCTGAGGAGGAGTAGGAAGGATCGGACCAATATGCAGCGTGGTAAGTGTTCGTCATTTTATTAAACTGAACTGAACACCACAATACAAAGTAAACAAAAAGAACAACCGAAACAGTTCCGTCTGGTAACTACTACAAAGACAGAAAACAACTACCCACAAAACATAGTGGGAAAACAGGCTGCCTAAGTATGGTTCTCAATCAGAGACAACGATAAACAGCTGCCTCTGATTGGGAACCATACTAAGCCAAACACAGAAATACAAAAACATAGAACAACACATAGAATGCCCACCCCAACTCACACCATGACCAAACTAAAATAGAGACATAAAAAAATAACTAAGGTCAGGACGTGACACTGGAACCAGACAGTACTTTTTGTTTAAAAATAAAATAATATATGGGTGAAGTAGGCAAGCATTTTCTTTCTTTTTCAGCATCAGACCTCCCTAATTCTCGCCCGAAACATTGTTTTGTGTTTACATTACACATTCTGTTACCATATAACCCCAAGTGATTTGTTCTTGCAGTCTATGACATTTCAGATTTACATATGATACTTTTTCACAAAGTAGTTTGGATGTAGTGAACTACTTTTCAAAGTAACTTTAGTTAAATAAACTATAATATTATTAAGGGTAGCTTTAGAGTAGCTTAATTTCTTCCAGTGTGAGGTTACTGGGAGCTTGGAAACGATATTTTCAGAGTAGCTTCCCCAACATGTTCCCCAACATGTAAGCCTACTATTGCATGACTGTAGCACTTTTTGAACCGTATTTGGCTTTTCTCTCACATCTACCCACACGTGTGTCTTACACCTTTCATTCTGGTTGATCAGTCTCCATATGTATGATATGAGAGAGTCCAATGAAGACCACAGTTGTTATTTGCTTATCTACAGACTAGTATTTACAATATGTACCATAGAGTATATGAGAGGATGAAGACAGCTGCATATCTAGCTAGTAATCATACTGTACAGTATATGGCTCTGATATAACCCTTCCGCAGCTCCAAAGGCTATTTTACTAACCTCTTCTGTATTCTCCACCATGTCTCAGCCAGGCCAGTGATGTCCCTGAGGGTCTCCTTCCAGAGGGACATCAGATTCTGCAACATACTCACTTTTTCTGAGAATTAGGTTTCCTCCGACATCCAAACAGATTATATACAACCCAGTAGGTGTTACAGTTCATTGAGTGGATAGGAAGAGGGCTCTCTCTGGCGAGAACAAAGGCGGAGGGCTCTGCGTTATGACCAATAGCAAGTGGTGTGATGGGGGAAATGTACAGGAACTTGCAAGCTTCTAGTCTACCGACTTGGAATAGTTGGTCTTCAAATCTTGCCCTTTTAACCTTCCCGGGAGAGTTCTTAGGGATTATCGCCATGGCTGTGTACATGAGCCACAAGCCGACACCTAAAATGCTCTCAACGATCTTCATTGGACCCTGAACAAACTGGAGCCCGAGTACCAGGAGGAGGCTTCCATTGTCGCAGGGGAAAATTTGAGAAACATGCTCCTGAATTACTATCAACACATTGACTGTCCAACTCATGCAGATTCTATAGTGGACCATTGCTACACACTTTTTCGACATGTCCTTCTTTCGGTAAGTCTGACCATGACTCCATTTTGCTCCTCCTCACCTACAAAGATTCAATAGGGAAGTGCCATTGATCAGGTCTGTAAAGCAATGGTCTGACCTATCAGATTCCATGCTCAAAGACTTTTGATCACATGGACTTGAATATGGGGGGTAGCATCAATGAAAACACTGACTCAATCACTGGATTCATAAAAAAATGCATAGGTGATGTCTTTCAAAAACTGTGAATTGATGTCAGCCTTGTCGTGAAACTGAAGGAGAGATGTGATGCTTATAAACACAGCAAGGTGACCGGGGACAATAGTATGGGTAAACAGTTCAAGTACGACCTACGCAGATCGATCAAGATGGCGAGACACAAGTATAGGGACAAAGTGGAGGAGCGATTCAGCGGGTGAGATACGAGGCATATGTGGCAGGGGCTTCTGGCGATTAAGGATTGCAAAAATAAAGCCAGTCAAGTCGTAGGCACCAATGCCGCCCAACCGGACAAGCTAAACACCTTTTTCTCACGCTTCGAGCAAAACAACTCTGGAGAGCCCCTAGGGCAATGAGAGCTACGTGCTTACGGTCAAACGTGTTAACCCTCGCAAGGCTGCCAGCCCAGACGGCATCCCTAGCCACACCTTCAGAGCATGTGTAGACCAGCTAGCTGTTGTGTTGAATGACATTTTCAATCTCTCTCTAGCTCAGGCCGTTATCCCCACCTTCTTCAAGAGGTCCACTATAATCTGAATGCCCAATAAATGGAAAGTAACTGAACTGAATTAATACCAACCCGTAGCTTTCACATCCGTCATCATGAAGTGCTTCAAGAGTCTAGTCAAAGACCACATCACCTCCTCCCTCCCCAACACACTCAACACGCTGTCGTGTCTTTGGCATCATTTAACTGAAGACTGTTATTTTATCAAATCAATTCTCTGTAATTATTATTACGTGATTTAACTAATCAGGTAAATGTAATTAACTAGGAAGTCGGGGGACCAAAGACAAAATTCAGATTACAAAGTTATAATTTTCCTAATATAACTGTCAGTTATTTTAATATCTGATCAATTAGACTTAATTAATGAATTATTCTTTACCTCATGTTAGTCTCATTCCAAACGTTGTATATTGTTGGTTATCTGCACAAACCCAGTCTTCACTATGAATCATCCATACATCAATTGTCTCAATCAAACACAAACAAAGTAGATATGGTTACAAGGAAATGATAGGGGATGTGCCCTAGTGGGCTAAACCGGTATGGCGGCTTGGTAGACAAAGAGACTTAGAAGGACGCGAAAGATAAAAGACACTACACGGTTGATAATTATAACAATTGAAATGCTAATCCTTTGCACATGAATGCTCACTCATTCGGGAATAATTGCAATCAATACATATATTTACGCTCAGTGTGTCGTCGTGATCTCTTTTGTAATCGTACTTCTTTTTCTGTTGGAAGTTCATCCACCCATCCCTATACGTCCCTGGAGTCTTTTGTTAGAATGGATACTTTCGAGTAACATTCAGAAATGTTCTTATAGAATAGATGTTTCGGTGCCCGTCGGTCCTCACGTCTCAGTGGTACATCATCTAGCTGCAGACTAGTAATTAATATTGAAGGAATTGATAGTCTCAGAGTTTTAACAACCATTACAACCTTAGCTTATACTCAGTTTTTCTGGTCTCTACTCAAACCTTATCCCTCTCGGTAATCGAGGTAAGCTTGGTCTACTGGGAATTTCCCATATCCAGAAAGGGCTGTCCCATGATGCCAGATCAATGTCTGTGGGGAATTGGAGTTTCCTTCATTAAACAGTTTAAAATCACATTACATCATTTCACAAATAGTTTCATCTTTACTCCTTAATTTTACACAACATTTAGATGCAAGCCTCATAACTGAGACTCTTTTATAAATAGAGTTATGGTAATGTGGCTATATTGTCTCTCATGAGTTTCACAAACATTAAACGAAATGGTCCGGTCGTAGCTGGATTCTCCCCCGACCGTGTACACATTCTCCAAAACATGGACATTGTTCAGTTCTCAAGTTCTATGATGGAGAAGAGGTTCCTTTGTTTTCCTGTGAAACCTTCTCTCTATACTGCCTGGCCATGAGGAGAGAGACTCCTCTAGGAACTTATGACCTGCGATAACAGAGCCTGGATGTAGGGGGAAGAGAGTGGTGGTGAGAGAGAGAGGGGGATGGTACTTGCTATCCCCAAAGAGGGCCAGGTCATGACAACTCTCAAAATCGTCTACCGACCCGAGAGATCCACATACGACTCAATCGTCATTGCTCTCTGCCCTCACCGAACTAGACAATGCATATTTAAAGATGTTGTTGATCAACAACCTTAAAACCAGTTAAGGATAGGCAGAATACTGCCCCCTTTGGAGGAATTGTGTGCCCATAGTAAACTGAAAAAGATCTGTCCAGAATTGCTAATATATGTGCACACATGTCTGTAAGTCGCTTTGGATAAAAGCGTCTGCTAAATGGCATATATTATTATTATTATATGCATATAATAATTATTATTGGATAGAAAACACTCTAAAGCTTCTAAAACCGTTTGAATTATATCTGTAAGTATAGCAGAACTCACAGGGCAGGCAATGTCCCAAACTATTTTTGGGAGCCTCAAACTTGGGGCAACTTTGACGTCATCGCCCCCACCCTTCCCAACCAGCTATGGATCTGGAGACACTTTCTATGTCTTCCACTAGATGTCCTCATTCAGTACAGCGTTTAATTGTGCAAATCCCGCGTGTTTTGAGCCTTTGGTAGGCAAAAGACTGAGTGTTGCAAGAAAATTCAAGGTTACGAGAGCGCGCTTTTTGGAGACACGTTCCTTTGTTCCAGATCGCCTGCTAAAAAGCACGTTCGTCCGAGAGATTAGATAATTGTTTTGTACGTCTAGAACATCCTAAAGCTTGATTCTGCACTTAGTTTGACCAGTTTAGTCGACATATAATATGTAATTTTGAAGTTTTGATGCGCAACTGTTCGTGACCAGTAAGTAATTAAGTAAGTAAGTAATTTTTGGTAGTATTTCAGCTGGAACTTGCAGCATATGATAATACAAAGACACACAAATTCAAACCAAATGATGTTTTGGGTATGACTTCTTCCACTACATTCTGATCGAAGACCATCAAAGGTAAGGGAATATTGATGTTGTAATTTTGTGTTTCTGTTGACTCCAACATAGCGGAGAAATATTGCTTATTTCTGAGCGCCGTCTCAGATGATTGAAAAATGAACGATTTCTGTAACGTTAAAAAGAAATGTGACAAAGCGATTGCATTAAGAAGCAGTGTATCTTTCTAACTATATGTAGAACATGTATCTTTAGTCAAAGTTTATGATGTGTATTGCTGTCATCTGACGTTATCTGGCAGAGTTATCTATAATTTCTCCGGACATTTTTTAGCATTTTCTGAACATGGCGTCAATGTAAACGGTGATTTATGGATATAAATTGCATATTATTAAAAAAAAACATAAATGTACTGTGTAACATGTCCTATTACTGTCATCTGATGAAGACTTTCAAAAGGTTAGTGAATCATTTTTCTTTTAATCCTGCGTTTGTGATTGCATCTTTTGTTCGACAAAATGGCTGTATATCGGCTGTCTTTGGTGCTGGTTTGACATAAATATGTGCTATGTTTTCGCCGTAAAACATTTTAGAAATCTGACTCGCTGGGTAGATGAACAAGGTGTTTATCTTTAATCTGAGCTATTGGACTTGTTAATGTGTGGAGGTTGGAGCGAGTGGTCGCATCTGCACGTCGCTCCAACGGGTAGTATAACTTTTTCATTATATTTCATTATATCACAACGGTTTGATTTGTCTTATCCTAGCAATTTCTTCTCAGCTAGCTACATAGCCGTCTTTGTATCAAAGATAATTGCGTAATTATCGTATTTCGCCGTCCTAACGTAGTCTTCACTAGCCAGCTAGCTAACGTCCACTGATTAGCTGCACTGGGAAAACTATTACACTCAACTGAACGACTTGATTAGTTTAGTGTTAGCTAGCTACATAGCTGTCTTTGCTGTCTTCGTATCATCGTATCCAAGATAATTGTGTTGTTTAGGTTTAGAGTGTGTAGTCTTAGAGTGATTATCTTAATTTACCGAGGTTAGCTAGCCAGCTATTTGTCGTCCTTAACGTAGGTGACTCTGCTAGCTAGCCAACAGCTTAGCCAACGTCTTCTGTATAGAACTCAACTACCCGGTCGCATTCACAGGTTGTATCACATTTTCACTTCATTTCATTACAGTACAACGGTTTGATTTGTTTGATCGTAGCTAGCTACTTAGCTAGCTACATAGCCGTCTTTGTATCAAAGATAATTGTGTAGTCTAGAGCGATTTTCTAGGTTCGCTAGCCATCTATTGTCGTTCTTTTAACGCAACGTAACGTAAACAACACTGCTAGCTAGCCTGCTAGCCCCGAATAGCAACACTGCAGAAACTATTACACTCAACGGAACGACTTGATTAGTGTAGTGTCAACAACGCACCCACTGCCAGCTGGCCTACTTCAGCAGTACTGTATCATTTTAATCATTTTAGTCAATAAGATTCTTGCTACGTAGCTTAACTTTCTGAACATTCGAGACGTGTAGTCCACTTGTCATTCCAATCACCTTTGCATTAGCGTAGCCTCTTCTGTAGCCTGTCAACTATGTGTCTGTTTATCCCTGTTCTCTCCTCTCTGCACAGACCATACAAACGCTCCTCACCGCGTGGCCGCGGCCACCCTACTCTGGTGGTCCCAGCGCGCACGACCCACGTGGAGTTCCAGGTCTCCGGTAGCCTCTGGAACTGCCAATCTGCGGTCAACAAGGCAGAGTTCATCTCAGCCTATGCCTCCCTCCAGTCCCTCGACTTCTTGGCACTGACGGAAACATGGATCACCACAGACAACACTGCTACTCCTACTGCTCTCTCTTCGTCCGCCCACGTGTTCTCGCACACCCCGAGAGCGTCTGGTCAGCGGGGTGGTGGCACCGGGATCCTCATCTCTCCCAAGTGGTCATTCTCTCTTTCTCCCCTTACCCATCTGTCTATCGCCTCCTTTGAATTCCATGCTGTCACAGTTACTAGCCCTTTCAAGCTTAACATCCTTATCATTTATCGCCCTCCAGGTTCCCTCGGAGAGTTCATCAATGAGCTTGATGCCTTGATAAGCTCCTTTCCTGAGGACGGCTCACCTCTCACAGTTCTGGGCGACTTTAACCTCCCCACGTCTACCTTTGACTCTTTCCTCTCTGCCTCCTTCTTTCCACTCCTCTCCTCTTTTGACCTCACCCTCTCACCTTCCCCCCTACTCACAAGGCAGGCAATACGCTCGACCTCATCTTTACTAGATGCTGTTCTTCCACTAACCTCATTGCAACTCCCCTCCAAGTCTCCGACCACTGCCTTGTATCCTTTTCCCTCTCGCTCTCATCCAACACCTCCCACACTGCCCCTACTCGGATGGTATCGCGCCGTCCCAACCTTCGCTCTCTCTCCCCCGCTACTCTCTCCTCTTCCATCCTATCATCTCTTCCCTCCGCTCAAACCTTCTCCCACCTATCTCCTGATTCTGCCTCCTCAACCCTCCTCTCCTCCCTCTCTGCATCCCTTGACTCTCTATGTCCCCTATCCTCCAGGCCGGCTCGGTCCTCCCTCCCGCTCCGTGGCTCGATGACTCATTGCGAGCTCACAGAACAGGGCTCCGGGCAGCCGAGCGGAAATGGAGGAAAACTCGCCTCCCTGCGGACCTGGCATCCTTTCACTCCCTCCTCTCTACATTTTCCTCCTCTGTCTCTGCTGCTAAAGCCACTTTCTACCACGCTAAATTCCAAGCATCTGCCTCTAACCCTAGGAAGCTCTTTGCCACCTTCTCCTCCCTCCTGAATCCTCCGCCCCCTCCCCCCTCCTCCCTCTCTGCAGATGACTTCGTCAACCATTTTGAAAAGAAGGTCGACGACATCCGATCCTCGTTTGCTAAGTCAAACGACACCGCTGGTTCTGCTCACACTGCCCTACCCTGTGCTCTGACCTCTTTCTCCCCTCTCTCTCCAGATGAAATCTCGCGTCTTGTGACGGCCGGCCGCCCAACAACCTGCCCGCTTGACCCTATCCCCTCCTCTCTTCTCCAGACCATTTCCGGAGACCTTCTCCCTTACCTCACCTCGCTCATCAACTCATCCCTGACCGTTGGCTACGTCCCTTCCGTCTTCAAGAGAGCGAGAGTTGCACCCCTTCTGAAAAAACCTACACTCGATCCCTCCGATGTCAACAATTACAGACCAGTATCCCTTCTTTCTTTTCTCTCCAAAACTCTTGAACGTGCCGTCCTTGGCCAGCTCTCCCGCTATCTCTCTCTGAATGACCTTCTTGATCCAAATCAGTCAGGTTTCAAGACTAGTCATTCAACTGAGACTGCTCTCCTCTGTATCACGGAGGCGCTCCACACTGCTAAAGCTAACTCTCTCTCCTCTGCTCTCATCCTTCTAGATCTATCGGCTGCCTTCGATACTGTGAACCATCAGATCCTCCTCTCCACCCTCTCCGAGTTGGGCATCTCCGGCGCGGCCCACGCTTGGATTGCGTCCTACCTGACAGGTCGCTCCTACCAGGTGGCGTGGCGAGAATCTGTCTCCTCACCACGCGCTCTCACCACTGGTGTCCCCCAGGGCTCTGTTCTTGGCCCTCTCCTATTCTCGCTATACACCAAGTCACTTGGCTCTGTCATAACCTCACATGGTCTCTCTTATCATTGCTATGCAGACGACACACAATTAATCTTCTCCTTTCCCCCTTCTGATGACCAGGTGGCGAATCGCATCTCTGCATGTCTGGCAGACATATCAGTGTGGATGACGGATCACCACCTCAAGCTGAACCTCGGCAAGACGGAGCTGCTCTTCCTCCCGGGGAAGGACTGCCCGTTCCATGATCTCGCCATCACGGTTGACAACTCCATTGTGTCCTCCTCCCAGAGCGCCAAGAACCTTGGCGTGATCCTGGACAACACCCTGTCGTTCTCAACTAACATCAAGGCGGTGGCCCGTTCCTGTAGGTTCATGCTCTACAACATCCGCAGAGTACGACCCTGCCTCTCACAGGAAGCGGCGCAGGTCCTAATCCAGGCACTTGTCATCTCCCGTCTGGATTACTGCAACTCGCTGTTGGCTGGGCTCCCTGCCTGTGCCATTAAACCCCTTCAACTCATCCAGAACGCCGCAGCCCGTCTGGTGTTCAACCTTCCCAAGTTCTCTCACGTCACCCCGCTCCTCCGTTCTCTCCACTGGCTTCCAGTTGAAGCTCGCATCCGCTACAAGACCATGGTGCTTGCCTACGGAGCTGTGAGGGGAACGGCACCTCAGTACCTCCAGGCTCTGATCAGGCCCTACACCCAAACAAGGGCACTGCGTTCATCCACCTCTGGCCTGCTCGCCTCCCTACCACTGAGGAAGTACAGCTCCCGCTCAGCCCAGTCAAAACTGTTCGCTGCCCTGGCCCCCCAATGGTGGAACAAACTCCCTCACGACGCCAGGACAGCGGAGTCAATCACCACCTTCCGGAGACACCTGAAACCCCACCTCTTTAAGGAATACCTAGGATAGGTTAAGTAATCCCTCTCACCCCACCCCCCCTAAGTTTTTAGATGCACTATTGTTAAGTGACTGTCCCACTGGATGTCATAAGGTGAATGCACCAATTTGTAAGTCGCTCTGGATAAGAGCGTCTGCTAAATGACTTAAATGTAAATGTAAAATGTCAATATTTCTAAGAATATTTTTGCATTCTGTGCACCATCTTTTGAGTTGAGCGTGGGGAGGGGGGGGGTGCCCTTGGGGAACGTGGTAGCGTGAACAAGTTAAAGCTCACCACAATGCACATGGCCCTGGGAATGAACTCCTCCTTATGCAACTGGGTCCTGGACTTCCTGATGGGCCGGCCCCAGGTGGTGAAGGTAGGCAATATTGCCTCCTCCACACTGATCCTCAACACAAGTGTCCCATCAGGATGCGTCCTCAGTCCCCTCCTGTACTCCCTGTATACACACGACTGTTTGAATAGCCACCGCTAGCTATATGATAAAACTGGCTCTCATGACGACCGCCACAAGAAAGAAAGACCCAGAGTTACCTCTGCCACAGAGGATAACTTCATTAGAGTTGCCAGCCTCAGAAATTGCAGCCCAAATAAATGCTTCACAGAGTTCAGTAACAAACACATCTGAACATCTGTTCAGAGGAGACTGCATGAATCAGGTCTTCATGGTCAAATTGCTGAAAATAAACCACTACTAAAGGACAACAATAATAAGAAGAGATATGCTTGGGCCAAGAAACACAAGCAATGGACATAAAAATCTGTCCTTTGGTCTGATGAATCCAAATTTGAGATTTCTGGTTCCAACCGTCATGTTTTTGTTAAACGCAGAGTAGGTGACCGGATCATCTCTGCATGTATAGTTCCCCCTGTGAACCATGGAGGAGGAGTGATGGTGTGGGGGTACTTTTCTGGTGACACTGTCTGTGATTTATTTCAAATTAAGGGCGTTCTTAACCAGCATGGCTACCACAGGATTCTGCAGCTATACGCCATCCCATCTGGCTTGCGCTTAGTTTGGACTATTACTTGTTTTTCAACAGGACATTGACCCAAAACACCTCCAGGCTGTGTAAGGACTATTTGACCAAGGAGGAGTGATGGAGTGCTGCATCAGATGATCTGGCCTCCACAATCACCTGACCTCAATCAAATTGTGACAGTTTGAGTTGAGTTGGAACGCAGAGTGAAGGAAAAGCAGCCAACAATTGCTCAACATTTGTGGGAACTCGTTCTGTTGGAAAAGCATTGAAGCTGGTTGAGATAATGCTGTGAGTGTGCAAAGCTGTCATCAAGGCAAAGGGTGGATACTGTGAAGAATCTCAAATATAAAGTATATATTTGGATTTGTTTAACACATTTTTGGCTAATACATGATTCCATATTTGTTATTTCATAGTTGTGATGTCTTCACTATTATTCTACAATGTAGAAAATATTTAAAAAATTAAGAAAAACACTTGAATGAGGAGGTGTGTCCAAACATTTGACTGGTACTGTATATATTTCTCATTGTCATAGTTATAAACATGCATATATTATTATTATTATTATTTGTATTATTGTTTCATTCACACCTGCACTGCTAGAGCTTGGAGCGTCAGTATTTCACTGTACACTGCAACTACATCTGTGACCCTGTGCTTGTGACTAAAAATATGATCAAATGGAATCGGTGGCATTTTAAGTTGAGGTCCATAGGAACTCCTCAAGCTTGATCCTTTTGCTGCTGTTCAACACTGACTTGTTGTGCAGGCATCAGCAGAGGCTACGGGGTTAAATCCATGTCAAATCAAATCAAATCAAATGTATTTGTCACATACTGTAACGGCGTTCGTTCGTCGAAAGAGAGTCGGACCGAAATGCAGCGTGGTGGTTACTCATGTCTTTAATGAAACAAATGACGATACATGAAATAACTTATAAATACAAAAACAACAAACGGGACGTGAAAACCTAATACAGCCTATCTGGTGAACACTACACAGAGACAGGAACAATCACCCACGAAATACACAGTGAAACCCAGGCTACCTAAATACGGTTCCCTATCAGAGACAACAAGAATCACCTGACTCTGATTAAGAACCGCCTCAGGCAGCCAAGCCTAAACTAGACACACCCCTAATCAACCACAATCCCAATGCCTACAAAAACCCCAATACGACAACACAATAAACCTATGTCACACCCTGGCCTGAACAAATATATAACGAAAACACAAAATACAATGACCAAGGCGTGACACATACACATGGTTAGCAGATGTTAATGCGAGTGTAGCGAAATGCTTGTGCTTCTAGTTGTGACAATGCAGTAATAACCAACGAGTAATCAAACCTAACAATTCCAAAACTACTACCTTATACACACAAGTGTAAAGGGATAAAGAATATGCACATAAAGATATGAATGAGTGATCGTACAGAACGGCATAGGCAAGATGCTGTAGATGGTATCGAGTACAGTATATACATATGAGATGAGTAATGTAGGGTATGTAGACATTATATTAAGTAGCATTGTTTGAAGTGGCTAGTGATATATTTTACATTAATTTCCATCAATTCCCATTATTAATGTGGCTGGAGTTGAGTCAGTGTGTTGGCAGCAGCCCCTCAATGTCCACGTAATGTATGTGTCTGCACGTTTGTGAGTGCATCTGCTTGTTGGTGAGTACGTGGGGAAGGGAGAGAGAGATAAAGCACGTGCACAGATGTGTGCGTGTTTGTGTTGATGGGGAACGAGGGGGTCTGAATGTGTATGTTTGTGTGTGTGGGTACCCTTTGATCTCAAGGCTGAGCTGAGCGAGGCCAGAGCCTGACTCTCATCCTTCCTTCACACACACAAGCACACACGCACAAACACACGCACGCACGCACACACACACACACACACACACACACACACACACACACACACACACACACACACACACACACACACACACACACACACACACACACACACACACACACACACACACACACACACACACACACACACACACACTGAGTCGTCTACTGACAGAACAGCTTTCAAAGCCCTTTCTATAATGGGCCTAGCAGCACCCTAGCCGTCTTTCCAGCCTGGCCATATGAAACATACAGGTCAGACCTTAGGCCAACTGTCACTGTGGACTCTGTCTGGCTTCTGTACAAAAAGTCTCCAGAGAGCTGAGTTGTTAAAGCTAATCATTTTTTAATGATAGAGAGTTGCGGTTTGTTCTGGTTTTGTTCCTTCACAGACAAACTGTTTTGCCCTTCCCACTGTGCGACTGGCTGCTCTCATGTTCACATGTAGCCGGCACAAAGACTGACAAAAGAAAGAGTCTTTGGATTTGGATTCAGCCTTACAAATAGAAAGAACACCAAGGCGGGAATCATAATTACCTGTTATGTACTAAATTATTCATTTAATTAAGTGCTGATTGCTGCCCTAGCTTGCACAATGTTCAGCTGGAGACATAATAACACAAATCAGTAGGAGCATTCTATCTGCCACTACAAATAGCCCGAGTAGGATCTGCCAGAATTAACTTATATAAAACGTATGTAAAACTCTAAGTGCAGAGGTGTAAAATTAAAAATGAATTGCAGGAGAATGTGGAAAGCAATCATTTCCATGTATTAAATGGTCATTTATTACTCGGGCTTTCTTGTTTTCAAAGTGGTGTGAGGGGGGAAAGTAGTCTTCCATGTCCCTTGCTTAGGCCTACATAAAAAATATCAATCATTCGAACACATTGTTCCCCAGGCGCCGATGATGTGGATGTCGATTAAGAAAGCCCCTGGCATCTCTCTGATTCAGAGGGGTTAGGTTAACCCAACCCCTCTGACACATTTCAGTTGAATGCATTCAGTTGTACAACTGACAATGTATCCCCTTTTCCCATTTATTTTGGCCCTTCCTTCTCTGAACTAAAATCACATTCAAATCTGTATCAGACTGCACTGACTGCACAAAAGCATTGTTTTGCCCTTTAGAAGTTTTACATATTCTTTCTTTCTTGATGTTGTCCATTCTTTTTTGCCACCTGAGAAACTTCCAAACAAGTTTAAAATGTTTAAAATGTTGTTGGTAGAAACATGTTTGTATCACTTCTAGTTTCCCTCGTGGAGTTGTTATGTAATCTGATTTCTGTCAAAGTGATGCTTAGTAAATGTAACTAATGTGTTTCAAGTGATCCCAATCAGACCAATGAGGGATGGATGATCAGTCAGAGGCAACAGATGGACAGACACATCTGGATGAGAGCGATGGGGACAGGTTAGATAGAGGTGAATCCCTAGCCAACAGCACAGCCCCTCAGTGATGCTAGGCACATCTACACACACACACACACACACACACACACACACACACACACACACACACACACACACACACACACACACACACACACACACACACACACACACACACACACACACACACACACACACACACACACACACACACACACACACACACACACATCAGACCTGGTTTTAAATAGTATTTGAGCATTTGTTCTAGTTTAGCTGGACTGCCAGATGGGTGATGCTAGCAATTTTGGCACTATTCTATTGGTCCATTAAGCCAGGCACGCTCATAAAAGCACAGCTAAAGTATATATTTTTTTAAATAATATTTGATCCCAGATCTGATGCATATACACACACGCAGCACTACAGCCTAGGAGAAAACATTACTGTCCACTCTCCTGTGTGATTATGACTTCATCCATCCCACTCCATCCCTCTATCCCTGCCTCACTCTCTTTCCATCCCTCTCTTCCTGCTGCACAGGGTTTCATGTAGCTCCAGGTGCCGGTGGGGGACTGGCGCCTGTTGAAAAGCGGCTCTCGGCTCCCCTCTGTCCAGCTGGAACGTCTGGCAGCCAAGGGCCCGGGGAGAGGAGGGGAGAGGGGTATGAGGGACCAGGGGCCCTATGCCCAACACAAGCAGGTTCAGATGCCCAGGCCTCTTGGCTCCACTGAGTGCCTGTGGCAGGCAACGTTAGCAGTATTAGCCCTGTCTATGTTTCCCTGTTTCTCTCCACCTGCATGTTACCTCCACCAACCCCCTGCCCTGTTGAGCGTCAACTTTTCCCATCCTCAGAAATCATGGCAGTGGGCCATAATGGCATTAATGGTGCCTCAAGCATACTCTGGTATCACCTCATTCACATTCTCCATCAACCTGAGACATAATTGACACAATGTGCAGTGATTACAATGCCACACACACAGGTACACACACCACACACAGATGTGTGCATACAGTATGTACACACCCACACAAACGCATGCATGCACAAAGAAACACATATACTTGTGCATACACGCCGCACACACCGATGCACAAATGTATGTACGCAAACACACACGCCACTCATTCTTTATTGTGACAACCTCCGATCATGACCAACTCCCGCATGACTGACAGCGCACGCAACCTGCTATGAAATCCATAATCTCACACAATTATATCCATTTAGTTACTTGTTCATGGCACCGTGTGTGAGTGGCGTATTGTCAACTCATTTCCATGTGTAAATGATTTGCTTGCAAAGTTGTGTTGGATGCAGAACACACAAAATGTACAAAACATCAACATCAGGGGCAACGTGTTAGCAATGTATTTGTTGAGTTATTGAAGTCATCCATCTGTCCGTCTGTCATGTGGGTTCTGACTGTCTGTCCTGTAACCAGGAAGAAGAGTCTTAATCTGTGTTTGGCTCATGTCAGACTCATGTCAGACTCCTCACATCTAAAGAAGGCAATCAGCCGGATAGGAGAGAGTGATGTTGCCAAAAAACGATTAACCTCCAAAGTCTGGACAAATTGAAGCTCTGTGGTTTCTTCCTCAATCCAGCTGGATCTTCCCCTGATTGCAGTAAGTCTCTCTCTGTCCCTCTCTCTCAATCCAGCTGGAGCTTCCCCTGATTGCAGTAAGTCTCTCTCTTTATCTCTCTCCCCTTCTCTCCCTCTATGTCCCTCTCTCTCCTTCTCTCTCCTTCCCTCTCTCTCTCCCTCCCTCTAGCCAACACTGGGGGTCTGATGACTACAGGATGGATTCCCACATACACAGACAGACTGAGACATTGTCTTCTATTCAGTTGTCAGTGGCATTGGGCTGCATCAATGAGTTTAACTGGCTCAGCTATGATATTACTGTAAATTGTCAGGGCCTTGGCCCGGGAACAATGGCTCTGCCACAGGCTGATATTATATGAAACACTGCAGACCGCTGGTGACCACAAAAACTGGAGCAGACTCACTGATTGCCACATAGTACAGCACAGTCATTCCTTGGGCATCTGTCACGCCCTGACCGTAGATTGCTTTATATGTTTCTATTGTTGTTTGGTCAGGGTGTAATTTGGGTGGGCATTCTATGTTTGTATGTCTAGGTTTTTGTATTTCTATGTTTCGGCCGGGTATGGTTCTCAATCAGGGTCAGCTGTCTATCGTTGTCTCTGAACCATACTTAGGTAGCCTGTTTTTCCACTTTTAGTTGTGGGTAGTTGTATTTCTGTTCAGTGTTTGTTTCACCTTGCAGGACTGTTTCGGGTTTTCCTTTTGTTATTTTTGTATTCAGTGTTCAGTTCCTTAAAATAAAGATGAACACATATCCCGCTGCATTTTGGTCTGACGATTCCTCTTCTTCCGATGAAAGCCGTTACAGCATCAGACAAGTTATCTGTTTCTATGACTCACTGCTGAAATATGACGTTTAGATACTGTATGTGGTTTGATTAATAGTTAAACTATTAAAGCATATTATGGACTGAATCCTAACTTCAAAAACACAAACATACTGTAGCTTGAAGCTTTGCATAAATCATGAATTAAGGTTTGCAAAAGTTTTTAGAAAACAGTGTATAGTGGTGAAACATTACTATACATATTTCAACTCAAAACACTGAGTATGAATTCATTAATTCATTGCTAAACTACATAACTGTAACAGATTTGGCTATGTTCCCTAAACTCTACTTTGTGTAGTTTTACAGTTTTATATGTAATGATATTGGCTTCCCTGTTCTTCTGTATCAACACGGATCTCCTCTCCTCTTTCTCACCAAAGCTCCAGATTAAAGTTGGTTGTGATGAGATCCAAGTTGCCTCGCTCGCTGAAGAGGAGGAAATCCAATCTGGCCACAGAGATTTGTTTCAACAAATCTTGGTGTCTGTTAATGTGACTGCACTGCTGAGGATGATGGGAAAAGCGATCCAAGAAATGGGATTCCGGCCGCTACCTTCTGCAGCACTCAGTCTGTGGTGGCGAGTTACCACAGGGACCTCTGGCCTGGAAATTGACATTTGTATTCCATTAAAGCCGGACTGTCCTGCAGGGTACATCTGCTGCGACTGCTGATTGATATTGGCCCTTAAATTATGTGTCAGACCAGCATGGGCTAACGGTCGCTACATCGCGGCCAAAGGCATCAAATCAGATTACACTCTAAAGGGGACAAGACAACTTCCCTTTTCATACTACTTTTGGCCTTCCTTGTTTGCTGCTGGATGCCACTGAGTACATTTGAACTCTTCAGTTAATCCGTTTAACTAATCACCTGTAAGGTCTCAAGGTCTGGATGGTGATCTGCAAGCTTGACCATTAACTTTCCATTTCAATGTGCAAATTAATTTACTCTCATTCGACCCACGACCCTTTCAAGAGCACCTTGTCTGAAGCACTCAGACCCTTCAATTTGCATCAGTGAACTCTGTGTGTGTGTGTGTGTGTGTGTGTGTGTGTGTGTGTGTGTGTGTGTGTGTGTGTGTGTGTGTGTGTGTGTGTGTGTGTGTGTGTGTGTGTGTGTGTGTGTGTGTGTGCGTGCGTGCGTGCGTGCGTGCGTGCGTGCGTGCGTGCGTGCGTGCGTGCGTGCGTGTGTTCCCAGGGTCCGGCTTCAACCGCCAGGTGTCCATGCTAGATATGACATGTTTATAAAACAACAATAAACACCAAAGGGAAAGCAAATACAAAAAAGAAGATCAAAAGGCTAATGTGTCTGATATTTGAACTACATAGAAAACAACCAATGTGATCCTACTGTCACGCCTTGGTCATTGTATTTTGTGTTTTTGTTATATGTTTGGGTAGGCCAGGGTGTGACATGGGTTTATATGTTGTTTTTCGTATTGGGGTTTGTAGTATTTGGGATCGCGGCTATTTAGGGGTGTTGTATAGGCTTGGCTGCCTGAGGCGATTCTCAATTGGAGTCAGGTGCTTCGCGTTGTCTCTGATTGGGAACCGTATTTAGGCAGCCTGACTTTCGCTTTGTATTTTGTGGGTGTTTGTACCTGTCTCTGTGTTGTTGTCACCAGATAGGCTGTAATTAGTTTCACGTTCTGTTCTGTTGTTTTTGTATTTAGATTCAGTTATTTCATGTACCGCGTTTTCATTCATTAAAGGCATGAGTAACCTACACGCTGCATTTCGGTCCTACTCTCTTCATTCAACAGAGGAACGCTGTTACAGAAACACCCACCACTCACAGACCGAGCAGTGTGTAAACTGGCAGGATCTAAAGGAGGACTTTATGGATGGTAGAGGCATGGATTATACGACGTGGGAAGAAATCGACAGGTGGGCGGCTGACCCGGAGAGAGTGCAGGTGCCCGCCTGGGATTCCCTACAGCAATGCGAAGAGGGCTATAGACGAATGGAGTCGAAAAGGAAAGCACGGTGGCGCAGAGCGAAAACCGAAAGTAACCCCCAAATATTTATTGGGGGAAATCGCAGAGAGAGAGTGGCTGAGTCAGGAGTCAGACCTGAGCCTACTCTCCCTGTTAATTGTGAGGAGCAGCAATATAAGGACTTCTGGTCTTGGGAGATGATATTAGACGGAAAAGGACCCTGGGCGCAGCCAGGAGAATATCGCCGTCCCAAGGAAGAAATAGATGCGGCTAAAGCGGAGAGGCACTGGTATGAGGAGGCAGCACGGCGACGAGGTTGGAAGCCGGAAAAGCAGCCCAAAAAAATTATTGGGGGGGCTAGAAGGGAGAATAGTTATGCCAGGTAGGAGACCTGCGCAAACTCCCTGTGCTAGAGAGAGCGGGCAGGCACCGTGTTAAGCTATGGAGCGCACGGTGTTTCCAGTACGGGTGCAGAGCCAGGTGCAGCACATACCAGCCCTTCCTATTGGCCGGGCTAGAGTGGGCATCGAGCCAGGTAAGCTTGGGCAGGCTCGGTGCTCAAGAGCTCCAGTGCGCCTGCACGGTCCGGTCTATCCAGAGCCACCTCTACACACCAGTCCTCCGGTAGCAGCTCCCCGCACCAGGCTTCCTGTGTGTGTCCTCGATCCAGTACCACCAGTTCCAGCACCACGCACCAGGCATCCAGTGCGCCTCGCCTATTTAGCGCAGCCAGCGCTTTTCTCCTCTCCTGCGCTGTCGGAGTCTCCCGCCTGTTTAGCGCAGCCAGAGCTTTTCTCCTCTCCTGCGCTGCCGGAGTCTCCCGTCTGCCCAGCGCCGCCAGTGCTCCCAGTCTGCCCAGCGCCGCCAGTGCTCCCAGTCTGCCCAGCGCCGCCAGTGCTCCCAGTCTGCCCAGCGCTGCCAGTGCTCCCAGTCTCCCCAGCGCCGCCAGTGCTCCCAGTCTGCCCAGCGCCGCCAGTCTGCCCAGTGCCGCCAGTCTGCCCAGCGCCGCCAGTCTACCCAGCGCCGCCAGTCTGCCCAGCGCCGCCAGTCTACCCAGCGCCGCCAGACAACCAGTCTCTTCCAGATCTGCCAGACAACCAGTCTCTTCCAGATCTGCCAGACAACCTGACTCTTCCAGTTCCGCCAGCCAGCCAGGATTTACCGGAGCCTACTACCTGCCTAAGCTTCCTCTCAGTACTGAGCTTCATCTCAGTACAGGGCTTCCTCTCAGTACTGGGCTTCCTCTCAGTACTGGGCTTCCTCTCAGTACTGGGCTTCCCCTCAGTACCGGGCTTCCCCTCAGTACCGGGCTTCCCCTCAGTACCGGGCTTCCCCTCTGTCCCGAGCTACCACTCTGTCCAGGGCTGCCCCTCTGTCCCGGGCTGCCCCTCTGTCCCGGGCTGCCCCTCTGTCCCAGGCTGCCCCTCTGTCCCGAGATGCCCCTCTGTTCCGAGATGCCCCTCTGTCCCGAGATGCCCCTCTGTCCTGAGATGCCCCTCTGTCCTGAGATGCCCCTCTGTCCTGAGATGCCCCTCTGTCCCGAGCTGCCCCTCTGTCCCGAGCTGCCCCTCTGTCACGAGCTGCTCCTCAGTTATGTGGGGATCTGGGTGAGGACTATTAGGCCATGGTCGGCGGAGAGGGTGGATTATCCCAGGACGCGAAGGGGAGGAAATAGGACATTTATGGAGTGGGGTCCACGTCCCGAGCCAGAACCGCCACCATGGACAGACGCCCACCCGGACCCTCCCTATGCTCTTGAGGTGCGTCCGGCAGTCCGCACCTTAGGGGGGGGTTCTTTGTTTTTCGTATTGGGGTTTGTAGTATTTGGGATTGCGGCTAATTAGGGGTGTTGTATAGGCTTGGCTGCCTGAGGCGATTCTCAATTGGAGTCAGGTGCTTCGCGTTGTCTCTGATTGGGAACCGTATTTAGGCAGCCTGACTTTCGCTTTGTATTTTGTGGGTGTTTGTACCTGTCTCTGTGTTGTTGTCACCAGATAGGCTGTAATTAGTTTCACGTTCCGTTCTGTTGTTTTTGTATTTAGATTCAGTTATTTAATGTACCGCGTTTTCATTCATTAAAGGCATGAGTAACCTACACGCTGCATTTCGGTCCTACTCTCTTCATTCAACAGATGAACACTGTTATACCTACACACCATGCCGTGTCACTAAATAAACCAATAGAGTGGTATAGAGCACTGTAGGGGGCTATATTAACAACGACAGTAACAACAACCACTAATGTTCCAGGGCAGAAAACCTTTTTTTCTCTGCTGTTGATTTGACCAAAACACTTCTGCCCTTTCTTCTCATATTAAAGACGTAAACCTGTGCGACAAGCTGCGGGACAAACAATAAACAACGTGGCTTGGAAATAGTCTGTCTGGAAAAACGCTATATTGTGTGGCTATATCAAGCTTCATGGAAACATCACTTGGACTACTAGCTCATTGACAATGTAATACTTTTGAACAGCCTAGTCAAAATACACAGACCTACAAGCCAGTAATATTGGCTAGACATGAACTGTATGTGTCAGCTGATTAAAATATGTTTCACTGGCTATCAACGGGAGAGAACATTCAAAATGTGCAATATATTACAATATGACATGCATACATACTGTTAATGAGACAGAGAAACCAGTACCACTAATTCAGTCAAAATACATCTTTCTCTTCCTCCTCTTCCCTCTCTCTACCCCCTCCTCCGTTCCCTTTCTCTCTCCACTTCCTCTCTTTCTCTCCCCCCATTCTCTCTCCATCCCTCCTTCCCTACCCCCTCCTCCTCCCTCCCTCTCTCCTTTTCCCCCCATCTCCCTGTCTGTCTCTCTCTCTCCCTCACCCTCCTTCAACAGCTCTCTCTCCCTCCCTCTTTGTCCCTCAATCCCTCTCTCTGTCCCTCTCACTCTCTCTCTCACTCTCTCTCTCTCTCTCTTTCTCTCTCTCTCTCTCTCTGTCTCTCTCTCTCTCTCTCTCTCTCTCTCTCTCTCTCTCTCTCTCTCTCTCTCTCTCTCTCTCTCTCTCTCTCTCTCTCTCTCTCTTCTCTCTCTCTCCCAATGCTTATCTAGTTACCCCATATAACCTGACCTTGGTGGGGATGTGACCGAACTTCATGCATCATTCATAGGAAGGGTGAGATTCATGAGCCATATATCAGTTGCATGAAAGAATCACGAACATAGCAATGTCCAATTATGTTATGAATGACACGTCTCAATCCCCAAGGCTAGATTAAAAACAAGACTATTTCCCTTTTCCATTGGCCAATTGTAACCCTACTATATAAACTCAGCAAAAAAAGAAACGTCCTCTCACTGTCAACTGTGTTTATTTTCAGCAAACTTAACATGTGTAAATGTTTGTATGAACATAACAAGATTCAACAATTGATACATAAACTGAACAAGTTCCACATACAAGTGACAAACAGAAATGGAATAATGTGTCCCTGAACAAAGGGGGGGGTCAAAATTAAAAGTAACAGTCAGTATCTGGTGAGGCCACCAGCTGCATTAAGTACTGCAGTGCATCTCCTCCTCATGGACTGCACCTGATTTGCCAGTTCTTGCTGTGAGATGTTACCCCACTCCTCCACCAAGGCACCTGCAAGTTCCCAGACATTTCTGGGGGGAATGGCCCTAGACCTCACCCTCCGAACCAACAGGTCCCAGATGTCCGGGCTCTTCGCTGGCCATGGCAGAACACTGACCTTCCTGTCTTGCAGGAAATCACGCACAGAACGAGCAGTATGGCTGGTGGCATTGTCATGGTTGAGGGTCATGTACGGATGAGCCTGCAGGAAGGGTACCACATGAGGGAGGAGGATGTCTTCCCTGTAACGCACAGCGTTGAGATTGCCTGCAATGCCAACAAGCTCAGTCCGATGATGCTGTGACACACCGCCCCAAACCATGACAAACCCTCCACTTCCAAATCGATCCCGCTCCAGAGTACAGGCCTCTGTGTAAGGCTCATTGCTTCGATGATAAACGCAAATCCGACATTCACCTCTGCTGAGACACAATCGCGACTCGACAGTGAAGAGCACTTTTTGCCAGTCCTGTCTGGTCCAGCAACGGTGGGTTTGTGCCCATAGCCCTCAGTCCAGCCTCTCTCAGTCTATTGCGGACAGTCTAAGCACTGATGGAGGGATTGTGCTTTCCTGGTGTACCTCGGGCAGCTGATGTTGCCATCATGGACAGGTACATGCCATCATGTACCTGTCCTGCAGGTGTGATGTTCGGATGTACCAATCCTGTGCTGTGTTGTTACACATGGTCTGCCACTGTGAGGATGATCAGTTGTCTGTCCTGTCTCCCTGTAGCGCTGTCTTAGGAATCTCACAGTATGGGCATTGCAAATTATTGCCCTGGCCACATCGGTAGTCCTCATGCCTCCTTACAGCACGCCTAAGGCACATTCACGCAGATGAACAGGGACCCTGGGTATCTTTTTTTTGCTGTTTTTCAGTCAGTAGAAAGGCCTCTTTAGTGTCCTAACTTTTCATAACTGTAACCTTAATTGCCTACCGTCTGTAAGCTGTTAGTGTCTTAACGACCGTTCCACAGGTGCATGTTCATTAGTTGTTTATGGTTCGTTGAACAAGCATGGGAAACAGTGTTTAAACTATTTACAATGAAGATCTGTGAAATGATTTAGATTTTTACTAATTATCTTTGAAAGACCGGGTCCTGAAAAAGGGATGTTTCTTTTTTTGCTGAGTTTATATTATCTTGTCCATACTGAAACCATGTTCGAGTCAGGCGGATGGAATGGGATGGAATGCTGGGATGGAACGCTGGCATATTCTCTGGCTCTCACCTTAAAATGTGCAATATGCAGAAATAGCTCTTCCATTGCTGGTTGCTAAAATTCCAATAGTTTGCCTATTTTCAGTTTATGTGACAAAACACAGTTTACAGAAGAATCCTTGTACCATCTAAACCGCTGTGAAATATATTTTCAATAACCAATAATATTGTATTTTCAGCTGTTTGAATCTGGTGTACATAACTAAAAGTACTAAATGATGCAAAAACAAAACTTAAGACTATGAAGCATAGAAATAGCACACATAGAACATATCTACCTCATCTTAGACTTGCATTCAATGAGAATAACAGATCTATAACTCACATGCCTATGTGAATGTGGTCGGGTTGCCCAAAAAGTTTCATATTGCAGCTTTAAGTGATGCTACCACTCCATTCACAGCTCAGCCTTCTCTGGGTTTCATGATGCTTCTATACTGTAATGGAATGTGAAGACTTTTTGACATTCCGTTCATCATTAAGTTTAGAGATTCACATTATATTCAGTATAAGTGCATGCAGTGAGGCTACGCTCATCTACATATTTGCCAAACAATATAGAAGGGGGGGGGGTGGAAATGTGGAAATGTACTCTGTGGAAATGTGGAAAGTACATTGGGATTGCTACTTTCCCCTTAGAGCAGGACAGGTGTCTTTAGAAGTTACCAAACGTTTGTGTAGGAAGATGGAGTGGGCGGGCAGAGGGGGGAATGTAGTGAAGGACCCTTTAATAGAGCTGAGAGAGAGATTTCTCAAAAGATGAAGAGATGGAATTTTCCGCCAGACATTGATAACTGCAATATCTGTGTTGAGTCTATGCTCTCAAGTGCCTAAAACGGAAGGGGAAATCACATCCATACTTCCATTTCATCGATCTTCAGGCTTCTGTGGGATTTCATAATACACTCCCCCCCATCCCGTCCCGTCCTGTCCTGTAGGCAATATGGCCAACCTGAATGCCGCTGAAACCACATTGTGTGTCTCTGAGGCTTTTGTAGTTAGAGAAAGGAGAAAATCTTATTTTCAGGATATGGTAGAAGTCTGTATAGCAGGATTTTTAACCGAGATTGTTCATTTTGTTCATTCTGGAACTAAAGTAATGGTTCTTGTTCAATTAGGAATAAAATAATGGGTTCTTTATTCTCACTCTCTTTTGTTCGCTCATTATTTCTGGTGTCAATGAGCCATGTGATGGAGACAAAGACCTTTTGTCCTTGACAAATTATCAATAGCTGTGCCAACAGTATGATCCAGCACTTGGATTAAAATCAGATTTAACCATTCGGCTGTCAGATACTCCTCTACAAAACACGTACCACTATTATTTCCATTTTCTCTACATAAAAAGTTAAAGGTAAGACTTAAAAGTCTTCTTTACTGTGAACGTCGGAATCAATATTCCAGTTGTAATGCCCTTCATTTAGGCTGAATGCTTGAAAAGTTTTTTTTTGGGGGGGGGGGCTCTCCATCATAGATAAGGAAAGCTGAACACTTGTGCTCAGCTTGGGCTGAAGAGGATTCATTGAGAAGCTCTGTCCAACTGTGACAGTTCATTGACTGGTAAAATGGAATGGGACAGGACGTGAATGCAGGATTAAATCCAAGCGCTTCCTACCCGTGTCGCCACGGAAGATTCCAAGCACGGTGTGCCCAAAGCACCGCCGCAACTGGTTATATTCTAGCAGAAGCCAACTCCTTTGTAGGCGACTCTTTTGTCCATGCGCACGCCTGCGGTTGGCTGGGCCTCCGTGGGGAAACTTGTGAAGGCTCTCATATCTCTTCCATGGGGAAACTCGTTTAAACCTGTCTTAAGGCTCTCATATATTGGTTCACGTATGGCCTAAAATAAATCTGTTCATATGGGCAAGATATTGTATAACATAAATAAATAAAAATGTGCTGCATTCGTTGGCTTCCTTTTTAGACAGAATACATAAAACAGGGTTGGGAGAATGAAAAATAGAATCCATTAACCTACTAATACATTAAGCAAAGCATTAAAAACATGCACATATAAAGAAATGGTATTTCAACCTTGTAATAATATCTGTGCGGTTGCAGATTTATAAAGTATTATCCATCTCCTCACCATTGGACAGCAATTTCCACACCACCACAGGGTTGACTACTAAGCCATCAGCCCTAAAATTGCAGTGTCCCCTCTGGGACGAAAACTCATTCCGCAGGTCTCACGCGCAAACACACACGGTCGCACACACAGGCACAGGTACACACAGTGATCTAACCAAAACGTACATTGCAAAGGATATGGCATAGTTAATCGACCGTAAGCTGTAAAATTAGATCGATTCCGTGTGTATACTATGGTTATTTTTGTCATCGATATCTGTATGAAGGAAATTGTACATCAAGGCCCCTAGGATATAAAGGGATTTATGGGAGACACCACTGTAAATGCCCCCTTGCAAATGTGAAAATGATTACATTTTCCACTCAGATTTATTTTATTTATTTTTTAACCTTCATTTAGCAATGGAGTCATGCTGAGACCATGGTCTCTTTTGCAGATGAGCCCTGCATGAACACATCAATAAACAACAATTACACTACACATGAAAAGCAAAACCCAATCATATGAAACAAACACGTTCTTCAGTAAAAAGGTTATCTAACATCCGCCTGAATTGCCCTGGAGGCTCCAAATCCACCCACTTTAAGGAGTTTTAACTAAAGCAGATTTACCTAACTTGGTGGAGATTTAAGGGATCTCCAGGGTTAGCCATCCCTGAGGTTTCATTATTTTCATGTCGAATTTACTTTAGTTGACAACTCAACCAAATGTAAGTCAAAACTAAACGTTGAACTGACGTCTGTGTCCAGTGCGATATCTCATATGCAATATGAGAGAGAGAGAGAGAGAGAGAGAGAGAGAGAGAGAGAGAGAGAGAGAGAGAGAGAGAGAGAGAGAGAGAGAGAGAGAGAGAGAGAGAGAGAGAGAGAGAGAGAAGAAAAAGCATCTGAAGAGTACTGACAATAATCATTATAAACAAAACAAATTTGTCGCCCATTATAACACTTGCCTGGTCGTTTGTCAGTACCCCAGACAGTGTTCAGGACCATTGCTTGAGTATTTAGATGTAGTTAATAAGGTGATTCTACCCCCTCAATGTCCATCATAAATACTTCCCAAACACACCGTTCTGGTCTCCCATGACCGCAATAGTCCTTGTAATGACTTTCTCGGCACAATTTGTCAGCTGACTTATTTCAGTAGGCACATTTTTACCAATGTATTCTGATACCATGAGAGAGAGAGAGAGTTTTGAGTTTGAAATACTCTTTATTGGGTCTGGGGGCCCACCACACAATAAATACTCATACAAAAACACAGTTACACATCAATTAAAAACACAACTCCAATTCCTCCTCCACAGTAACTACACACAACAGCCTCTGAATACCCCATATACTCAAAAACAGATCGATATTGTTGACAAGTTTATAATAGGCAAACTCAACCCTTAGTCTCGCTGCCAACATTCCCTCCAGCATTCCCACCACATCCACAGACCCCTGTCCCCGAATGCTGTTCTTTCGGGTCTTCCATATCGCTAATTTTGCTGCCCCTAACACAAAATTAAGCAACACAACTACACCCTTTTGACTGAACCTGTACGTTGAGAACTTTTTGGAGAGGCACCTGGACCAAGCACATCCGCCCACCTCGTCGATTTTACCCCTTCCAGGGAAGAGGCATGGGACACCTTTACACATATTCTGTACATAGCCTCCTTTCCCACCTCCTTGAACTCCCCCAGCTCCGGGGTATCGAAGGAAAGCAGCGTCCCCACGTCCTCTTCAAATGCCCCCATCGCAGCACTAACAATCAGTGCAGGGAACACATAATCCAGACCCTCCTTCCACCGATCAGAATTGGAAGTGTCAGTCACATACTGCAGATGAAGCACTGGCAAGGAATCGCAGACCTCATCGACGACCAGCCTCAGTAGGCGAGATGATCGGATACCCGCTCTTTCTCCCAGCTCCTCCAATCTGCTCCTGCTCCGCATCAGATGACCCAGCTTGGTACACCCAACGCCTAACAGGCATGAACGTAGGCTAGCTGAACCCAGAACACGGGACTGGATGGCAGTGTTGTGAAAAAGAGGCTCTTCAAAAAGCCACAGCCCTGGTGGCGTGCAGGCCTTACGGGACTTGACAAAGACTCTCCAAGCCTGCATAACAGACTCATAAAATGGAGTCAGGCCAGTCAAATCACCCCCCTCCAGCTTTAAGAGGAAAAGATGCTTGTCTAAGCCCAAACAGCCCACTCTCCTCATCAATATGTAGGCTGTTTCGACCCAGCTAGAACAGTCTCTGTACAACAATCTCTCGGCTGCTTGGAGCCTGAAAGCCGTGATCCTAGAGGAAATGTCCACCAGGCCTTGCCAACCCTCGTGCAGTGGCAGGTACAGGGCTGCAGCTTTAATCCAGTGTTGTCCAGACAAGAAGAAATTGACAAGGGTCCTCTGAAGCTCTTGTATCAGACCCTTTGGTGGCTGTAAAATCATTAGTCTGTGCCACAGGGTAGAAGCAGAAAGATTATTTGCTACCAGGACCCGTCCCCTACAAGACAACTGGGGCAACACCCATTTCCACCTTGACAGTCTGGCACACACTTTCTCCACTACACCCTCCCAGTTATTTTTCTGAAAGACATCGGAGCCTAGAAAAACCCCCAAAGTCTTCATTCCATCTCTGCCCCACTGAAGCCCCCCTGGTAACCATGGAGTGGACCCCATCTGAAGCTGACCTGCCCACAGCGCTTCACTCTTTCCCCAATTGACTCATGCTGAGGAGGCCCCCTCATACACCTTTAAAGTGTTTGAGAGAATCTTAACATCCTCACACCCTGTAATAAAACTATCACGTCATCTGCATACGCAGACAGTGCTATCGTGGGACCCTTCATTACACCTGGCATAAAGAAACCAGTAAGCTTCGCTCTTAAAAAACAAAACATTGGTTCAATCGCCAGACTATATAACTGCCCTGAAATTGGGCATCCCTGCCTGATGCCCCTTTCGACAGGGATGGGGCAACTTAAACCACCACCCACCTTCACCATACACGAGGCTCCAGCATACAGTAAATTCACCCAAGACAGAAAAACATCCCCAAACCCAAAGGCTTTCATTGTTTTAAACAAGTACTGGTGGTCCACACGATCAAAAGCCTTCTCCTGATCCAACAAAAGTAAACCCACATTTACATCAGACAGTTTACAAATGTCTAAAACATCTCTTATCAGAAACAAGTTGTCAACAATAGAGCGATCAGGTACACAGTAGGACTGATCCTTGTGGATCAACAATCCCAGATACTCTTTCGACCTGTTTGAGAGACATTTAGAAACAATTTTAGATTCTGCGCACAGCAAAGCAACAGGCCAAATCCCCCTTTTTTGGCAACAGTGAAAGCACCGCACGTTGACAGGATACAGGAAGAGAACCCTCATGAAAAGATTCACACAGCACTTCATAAAAATCCTCCCCAACAGACCCCCAAAAGTGCTCATAAAACTCAGATGGTAAACCATCGATGCCAGGGGCACGGCCTGTTGAGAGCTGCATAACTGCTGTGGACAGCTCCTGCAGTGTAATGTCGGCGTCCAATGCGACTCTCTGCTCAGGTCCCAACTGAGGAAGACCATGTAACAACTGTTCAGTACACAGAGAGTCACAATCCTCCACCTCATAAAGGGACAAGTACAAATCCACGGCATGTTGACACATTTCAATATCATTCGTGGTCACCTTCCCATCAGGGAGACGAAGGCAGACCATCTGTTTACATTGAAATGTCGACTGTCCTAGGTTAAAAAAAGCACTAGGAGCATCCATATCCTTGAGGGAAGCGAAACGAGATCTAATCAAGTCACCCTTCACTCTTTCATGCAGAAACGACCTCAGTTCATGTCTCTTGTCCTGTAAGTTCATGATTAGTCCTGGGTCGTTCTGAGGGAGCAGCTTCAATTCAATAGATTTGATGTCCTGTTCAAGGGCCTTGATAGTCTCTTTAACTTCAGTTTGAGACAGAGCAGTATACTGTTGACAAAATACTCGTATTTGGGCCTTCCCAACCTCCCACCATTGTCTCAAGGACTCAAAATTCCCTTTTATACCCCTCCATTTTTCCCAAAACAACAAAAACCTGTCAAAAACATGACATCATGTAACAATTTAACATTAAAATACCAGTAAGGTGATGACCTTCGTGGACAGGACAAGTGAATATCAACAGTAACAATATGATGATCAGAGAAACCCACAGGAGTAATGGCACACTTTCCAACCCTACTACAGTATTGCTCAGATACATACAACCTGTCTAACCTTGGTGCACTGACACGACCTTCATTCATTTTTAGCCATGTGTACTGCCTAACTTTGGCATTCCTTATTCTCCACACATCAGAAAGCTCAAACTCAGTTAATAGGCCAGCCAGGCAAGTGGATGACCGCAGGTGAGGTTCTTCAGCGGTGCGATCAACAGTAAAATCCACTGTACAGTTCCAGTCACCCCCTAAAACCATACACCCCTCTTGGTCACACTGTCTTAAGGTTTCCTTTAGTTGATCAAATACAGCAATATGCTCTGTACCCTCATTAGGAGAATAAACATTCAAAAAAACAAACAAAAACCCCATAACATCCACTTTGACCAATAAAACCCGACCCTTGACCATCTCTGTTGTAGATACCACAGTCACCCCTAAGCCTGAGGAAAACAAGTTACACCCCAGCACTGAAATTAGTACCATGACTGAGTAAATGCTGCCCCTCCCACCACATACCCCAGTCAACCTCATTTTCCTCATCGCTATGTGTCTCCTGTAAGAAAACTACATTAAGTCTTTTCTGTTTTATTACTTCTAATACCCAAGCCCTCTTATTCCTGTCCCTTCCCCCATTCATATTGAGAGAACCTACCCTTAGTACTTCCATGTAGAAAAGAGAAAAGAAAAGCAGAAGAAACCAGAGAAAACAACGAGAAAAAAGACACCCTGTGAAGCATGATCATCACATTCTTTTTTTTCTTCTCTTAACCTGAACACGTTTCCCACCACCTTTTGCTGCTGCAACAGCAGTAATAAATTTCCTCAAGCGAAACCGCTTCTTCTCACTCAGCTGGTCTAACCCCACCGTCTTCTGTAACATCACAGCTGACCTCACAAACTTATCAACATCAAAATAATCTGCCAATTTGACAGATTTCCCAAAAGTCTGATCCAGAAACTCATTTACCTCCTCTAGATCATAAACTGAGTCCTCACCAGCAACTGTCATATCTAAAGAGATATCCATATCCTTCTCTTGATCCTCCTCAGCTGAGACCACAGACACCTGACTCCCCTCTACCACATCCCTTTCAACACTCCCCACTTGCACCTCATCACTCGTACCAGGCATCTCCTCCACTATCTGGGAGACTAGCCCCACCTGAACATCACTACTCATAGTGGGCATCTTCTCCACTAACTGGGAGCCTAGCTCCACATGAACCCCAGCACTCGTAGTGGGCATCTCCTCCACTACCTAGGAGCTTAGCTCCACATGAAAACCCTCCTGTACCTCATTACTCGTAGTGGGCATCTCTTCCACTACCTGGGAAACTAGCTCCACATTAAAACCCTCCTGTACCTCGTTACTAGTAGTGGGCATTTCCTCCACTACCTGGGAGCCTAGCTCTACATGAACCCCAGCACTCGTAGTGGGCATCTCCTCCACTCCCTGGGAGCCTAGCTCCACATGAACCCCCTCCTTTACCCCGTTACTCGCAGTGGGCATCTCCTCCACTACCTGGGAGCCTAGCTCCACATACCTTCTACAACAATACTTTTCTGTAGCATAACATTTCCCTCTAATACAAGTTGCAACCCCATGCCTTCAACATGGATAACTTGTTCCTCAGCAACAGGTGCTTTTGGCTGCTGTACCGCTGTCGGCCCACCTCTCTCTACATCAGAGGGCCCTTGCGTTATGATGACCACCTGCGCCCCTCCCTCGGCCTTGTTTCTTTCTCGGGCAAGTATGTCGCTTATGACCAACATCCCCACACTCAAAACACCGTTGACTACCCGTACTAGCATAAGCAATATACAGTCTATTGTCATACTTGATTTTAAACGATAACTCTAAAGTTTGCTCCGGAGAGTCCAAAAACATAAACACCTGTCGCCGAAATGACATTATCTGTTTCAACGCCGGGTGTCTGCAATTGAACTGGCGAACTTCCCAAAGCGCAGTAACTCGGGCTCCAATAGCTCATTAGGAATAAACGGTGGTACATTTGAAATCGTTAACCTTGTTGACGGAGAAAAAAGCGGCGTAACTTGAATAAACATTCCTTTACGAAGTACACCATGCTCAACCATCCGATCAACTAGACACTCTTCTTTAAGAAATACCACCACAGCTTTATTCAACCGGGATGCATAAGCAATATTCTCATAGCCTACCTTCTCTCCTACGACGACCAGAAACTCCTCCACCGTGACAGCAGCTTCAGTAATACACCTAAAGCCATACCTAAGTGACAGGAACGGCATCCCCATTCGGACTGCCATCCCCGCCAAAATCAGGGTAATTTTGATACGAAAACAAAATACTTAATTCTACCACAACAAAAATAATAATAACCTTAATCATGCACAGAAGAAAACCAAAAAAAATGCCACCAAGAAATAGCAAACCGAAAAAATTTGTGAATATCTAACTCTCCACAACACACGCACTCCTTCACTCAAACAATTCCCAGCATGCACCAATCACTCCCAGCATGCAGAGAGAGAGAGAGAGAGAGATCAATAGCACTACAGAAAACTGTGATGCCCAGTAGAAAACAATATAACATTTCTTGTCAGTAACGTTATAATGAAAAAGGAAATTGCATCACAAAGCAAAACAAGCAAAACAGTCAGTAGGACATGATAATGTTACCGTTACAGTAGTAGCTAAGCTATAAACACCACAAACTAGTACAGGAAATGGCAAACAAATAACATTAGGAATTACTTTGTGGAGAGAGATAGCTTTGGCAATATGTGTCAATACGTCATGCCATGATAGCAAATTGAAACCCCATGCAACGTCAATGTCCATCATAAATACCTCCCAAACACACCGCTCTGGCCTCGCATGACCGCTATAGTCCTTGGAATGTCTTTCTCTGCACATTTTTACCAATGTATTTAGTTATTTTTGTATTGAAATCCAGAAAGTAGATTAACTTCTTCTTTTAATTTTGGGATAAAAAACGTTCCCGTTTTAAACAAGATATTTTGTCACGAAAAGATGCTCGACTATGCATGTAATTGACAGCTTTGGAAAGACAAAACTCTGACGTTTCCAAAACTGCAAAGATATTATCTGTGAGTGCCCCAGACCTAATGATACAGGCGAAACCAAAATGAAATTTCATACAGAGGAGAAAGTCAACTGCCACGAATGATTTATCATCGATAGATATATGAAAAACACCTTGAGGATTGATTCTAAACAACGTTTGCCATGTTTCTGTCGATATTGTGGAGTTAATTTGGAAAAAAGTTTGCGTTGTAATGACTTAATTTTCAGTTTTTTTCTTACCCAAATGTGATGAACAAAACGGAGCGATTTGTCCTACTCAAATAATATTTTTGGAAAAACTGGACATTTGCTATCTAACTGAGAGTCTCCACATTGAAAACATCCAAAGTTCTTCAAAGATAAATTATTTATTTGAATGTTTTTCTGTTTTTTGTGAAAATGTTGCCTGCTGATGCTAACGCTAAATGCTAAATGCTAACGCTAAATGCTAAATGCTAGTTTTGCTATGGTTGAGAAGCATATTTTTGAAAATCTGAGATGACAGTGTTGTTAACAAAAGGCTAAGCTTGAGAGCTAGCATATTGATTTCATTTCATTTGCGATTTTCATGAATAGTTAACGTTGTGTTATGCTAATGAGCTTGCGGATAGATTTACACAATCCTGGATACAGGTTTTTTTAGTAGCTAAACGTGACGCACAAAATGGAGCGATTTCTCCTAAACAAATAATCTTTCAAGAAAAACGGAACATTTGCTATCTAACTGAGAGTCTCCTCATTGAAAACATCCGAAGTTCTTCAAAGGTAAATTATTTTATTTGAATGATTTTCTGGTTTTTGTGAAAATGTTGCCTGCTGAATGCTAACGCTAAATGCTAATGCTAGCTATCAATAGCTATCAGTACTGTTACACAAATGCTAGTTTTGCTATGGTTGAGAAGCATATTTTTGAAAATCTGAGATGACTGTGTTGTTAACAAAAGGCTAAGCTTGAGAGCTAGCATATTGATTTCATTTCATTTGCGATTTTCATGAATAGTTAACGTTGCGTTATGGTAATGAGCTTGCATCCCCAAACCATCACCACACCACAACTATACTTGACCGTTGGTATAAGGTTCTTACAGTAGAATGCAGTGTTTGGTTTTCGCCAGGCATAATGGGACCCATGTCATCCCAAAAGTTATACTTTTGACTCATCCATCCAGAGAACGTTCTTCCAAGAGTCTTGATGATCGTCCAGGTGCTTCCAAAGTGTTTTTTTGGCAACTCATGTCAACTTTTGTGACGAGATGCCTCCTTGGTTGGTTTTCCAACAAGGGTGATGTTGGGAGGTAGGTCTGGTATGTCAACATTGAAGTCTGGGTCTTTGTAAATGATCTGTTTATCTTCCCACCGCTTGACAGCCTGCTGGACCAAACAGGTTCTAAAGTTGAATATCTTCTTTTCAGACACTCTTCTCTACCCAGTCCTAGGCCTGTTTGGAATACTCCACACAGCTTCTCGGATCTCCTGAAAGATGTGTAACAGAATAACAAAACAACACATTTAAATCAGTCCAAATTAGTCTTTCCTTGCATCCTCCTGACAAATTATTGGAGGAGACATGTGTGGAGGGACATTGGGTCCCCTCTTTGAAAATGATGTGAAAAGCATATAAAGATAAAAACAAAGCTAAAATCCGAGACAGCCTGGTTCATTGTTCTATCCTCATGTTTGGTCCACCACCCCTCTCCTTCTTCCATTCCCTCTCAGGCAGGTTTAAATAGAAAGATTGATTGTGAATTTTGTCTGGTATATAACAGAGAGTCAGTCATTACATGTCAAGTCAGGGCATGAGCTGATATTTAAAATGTCTTAATTGTCTTAAATGTCTTAATTGAAATAATGTAAAGGCTGGGCTGGTTTGTTGTCATGACAACTCATGCACCAGCTAGGTCCAGAGTCATATAGTCATTTTATGCAATCAATAGCACTACAGAAAACTGTGATGCCCAGTAGAAAACAATATACCATTTCTTGTCAGTAATGTTATAATGAAAAAGGGAATTGCATCACAAAGCAAAATAAGCAAAACAGTCAGTAGGACATGATAATGTTACCGTTACAGTAGTAGCTGGAAAGACGGTGGGAACAGAACCCAGTTTCAACCGGTCCCCATTGTTGTCAGTGGTCACAAAGTGACCTTCAGGGGTCGTAACGACCCCACTTCAGGGGTCGTATCGATCCCATAAGCAGGATGTCGGATGGCCTGCAGGTATGCCAAAGCTCCAAGAGTGGAAATGTGTAGTTCATCGGTATCTGACCGGAACCTTATTGCACCCGGGTACAATGCACTTCCTTTTGGCCTACATCACTCAGCTACTCGACTACTAACGCTATCCACCTTACTTTAGAGATTACTAAACGATAGCCTAGCTACCATCTCTTTGTTTACTTCCTTTCGATCTGATTCCTTTCTTGAAGACCAATAGTAAGACAATCCTTCATCCCTCTTCCTGTAATTATCCATCTTAGAACCACGAAGAAGAGTATCTTCCGGATTACAGACTACATGGAAAACGTTTACGCTAGCACGAAGTAGGTCTTTGTTTTTTATACTTTTAACATTAAACAACACATTTATTTGGCTATTCAATGCCGAGACACTAATCATTGTGTATGTAACAATAAATACACATCTTTTTTTAATGCATTTTAGGTAATTTCGGAAATTCAGCATTTCGATATAAAAATACAGACATCTAAATACTCAAACAATGGACTTAAAAACACTAACTATTCAAGCTGTAAAAGGCAGAATGAAAATCTCAATCAATGTCTTCATATTAGCCATGCCTGCCTTCCCATCAGACACATTTTCACAACTGATGCAGTTTCATCCAAGTGGTTTGATTTGATTTGATTTATTTGACCATTTACAACACAATAAGTTGTGGTCCTCTTTGATGTGACTGACTCAACGCAGGAGGACAGGTAGGCTCTGATACACCATTGCTTAGTGAGAAGAGAAACCTCCCTCCTCTTCCTAGGCTTTGTGTTGTCTATCATCGGTATGCGGAGTTTGTGTGTGTCTGTTTTTCCATTTAGTTTTCTCTCAGTCTGAACAGACCCTGTTCCTAATCACTACGTTTAGGTTTTGGGGAAAGCATGACCGTTGTGATTTGAAGCTTTTTGAACTTCAACTTCTATCTCAAATACCGTAAGAATGACAAGGAAATAAGGAAAATGAACATCCACACACTTCTTTTTATTTTATGAAAGTCCTCCGGAGTCTGACTAGCAATTAGTGGGTTCTCCGGTGTTACTAATTAAGTGGTTGGCTTCATCATTTTGTAAGAAAAAGGAGGTACGTTAATTGGTTCCATAACCATCCATCCAATTAGACTGATTGATACAAAATAGGAAGGTCCCATTGGGTCGTGCATCTTTTATTGTTCTTCATCTCCAGCTTCCCCTACCCCCTTCTCCTCCCCTGCGGCTCCCCTCGGCAAAACAATTTAAGTGATTGAAAGGGAGAAGAGGTTGGAAAAAACAGTGCTGCACCTCTTCCTCTGGCAATGACCACTTAAACAGGGAAATCTTATATAAGAGTTTTTGATGTCAGAACAAAAAGACCTGACTTTGTTATTGTTACTTTAATGTTTCCCAAAAATTACACAAAGGCGGTCACTCGCTCTGTTCAGCAAGGATCTTGGCAAGGTTTCCTATGGTGAAGAAGGCAGGCAAAACCTTCCCTAATATAACAATACTGTTGATGTTTCTCTTCTCCACTTGCTCTCTCTTTCTTATTTATCAATCACTTTATTATGCTTCATTGTCTGGCTTATTACATCTAGGATGGATGGGCTGTGCTCTCCACCCACTCCCTCTATTTTTGCTGATGGAAATACTAGGCCTAGTGTGAGCCCAGCTACTGAAATCGTCTGTTCAGAGTCAGACAGAACTTTGTGTACAGCAGAGTCGGTCGTACACAGACACAAGTGGCCACTCACTGGCAGAGAGACGGCCTGTCTGTCCTTCTCAACTGTTACAGCCTGAAGGTGGTCATAGCTAAAAGGAGCAGACAAATATCTGTAATTATACACTAAGGACTAAGGTCAAAGCTTGTCTATTTGATGAGTTAGCTATGTTGTCCATGTCCCTAAAGAAGGGAATAAGCCATGGACGCTCTCAGGTATTTGCAGTGGGATAAAGGAACGTCTATCTCACAAAAAAACACAGAGTACATTTTAGACTATGCTGTCTATTTGAATAACAAATAATGAATATAAATACCTCTGCCAATTAGAAACACCCCTGAATATTTAATTGATGATTTATTTACTAGAAGACCAACATAATTTGTACTTTGCCACTAAAAAAACGAAACATTCTGTAGTGCATGGATGAGATGTTCACGAGGCAAGCTGTTCGCAGAAGAAGAAAAAACATTTGTTATCCAGTCGTGGAAGATGCATGAGGCCAGACAGTCCTACACATGGTAAACACTTGACTGTCATTCAAATCAAATGTAAACAAATGTTATTGGTGGTCACATACACATATTTAGCATGTGTTATTGATTGTGTTCCTAGCTCCAACAGTGCAGTTGTATCTAACAATTCACAACAATACACACAAATCTAAAGTAAAAGTATGGAATTGAGAAATAGATAAATACTAGGATGAGCAATGTCGGAGTGGCATTGACTAAAATACAGTAGAATAGAACACACTATATACAGTTGAAGTCGGATGTTTACATTCACTTAGGTTGGAGTCCACTCCACAAATTTCTTGTTAACAAACTATAGTTTTGGCAAGACGGACAGGACGTCTACTTTGTGCATGACAGAAGTACTTTTTCCAACAAATGTTTATAGACAGATTATTTCACTTATAACTCACTGTATCACAATTCCAGTGGGTCAGAGGTTTACATATACTAAGTTAACTGTGCCTTTAAACAGCTTGGAAAATTCCAGAAAATGATTTAGAATCTTCTGATAGGCTAATTGACATCATTTGAGTCAATTGGAGGTGTACCTGTGGATGTATTTCAAGGCCTTACCTTGCTTCTTTGCTTGACATCATGGGATAACCAAAAGAAATCAGCCAAGACCTCAGAAAAAAACTTGTAGACCTCCAAAAGTTTGGTTCATCCTTGGGAGAAATTTCCAAATGCCTGAAGGTACCACGTTCATCTGTACAAACAATAATACACAAGTATAAACACCATGGGACCACGCAGCTGTCATACCGCTCAGGAAGGAGACACGTTCTGTCTCCTGGAGATGAATGTACTTTGGTGCGAAAAGTGCAAATCAATCTCAGAACAACAGCAAAGTACCTTGTGAAGATGCTGGAGGACACAGGTACAAAAGTATCTATATCCACAGTAAAACAAGTCCTATATTGACATAACCTGAAAGGCCGCTCAGCAAGGAAGAAGCCACTACTAACCGCCATAAAAAAAACTGTCTATGGTTTGAAACTGCAGATGGGGCCAAACATTGTACTTTTTGGAGAAATTAACAAAAATAGAACAGTTTGGCCATAATGACCATTGTTTTGTTTGGAGGAAAAAGGAGGACGCTTGCAAGCCAAAGAATACCATTCCATCCGTGAAGCACGGGGGTGGCAGTATCATGTTGTGGGGGTACTTTGCTGCAGGTAGGACTGGTGCACTTCACAAAATAGATGGCATCATGAGGTAGGAAAATTATGTGGATATATTGAAGCAACATCTCAAGACATCAGTTAAAGCTTGGTCTTCAATGGGTCTTCCAAATGGACAATGACCCCAAGCATACTTCCAAAGTTGTGGCAAAATGGCTTAAGGACAACAAAGTCAAGGTATTGGAGTGGCCATCACAAAGCCCTGACCTCAATCCTATAGAACATTTGTGGGCAGAATTGAAAAATCATGTATGTGGGCAAGGAGGCCTACAAACCTGACTCAGTTACATGAGCTCTGTCAGGAGGAATGGGCCAAAATTCACCCAACTTATTGTGGCCAAAACCTATTGTGGGAAGCTTGTGGGAGGCTACCCGAAACGTTTGACCCAAGTTAAACAATTTAAAGGCAATGCTACCAAAAACTAATTGAGTGTATGTAGACTTCTGACCCACTGGGACTGTGATGAAAGTAATAAAAGCTGAAATAAATAATTCTCTCTACTATTATTCTGACATTTCACATTCTTAAAATAAAGTGGTGATCTCAACTGTTACTCTGATTAAATGTCAGGAATTGTGAAAAACTTATATTAATTGTATTTGGCTAAGGTGTATGTAAACTTCTGACTTCAACTGTACATATGAAATGAGTAAAGCAGTATGTGAAAATTATTAAAGTGACCAGTGATTCCATGTCTATGTATGTTGGGCACATTACATTATAACACTAATCATGATTTGTGTCCCTTTATATAGGTTTTCATCTAATTATCAATTTGTCACGTCCTGACCATAGAAAGCCTGATAGAGTAGGTTAGGGCGTGACTAGGGGTTTTAGTCTAGTTCATTATTTCTATGTGGGGTTCTAGGTTTCATTTTCTATGTTGGGGTTTGTGTATGATTCCCAATTAGAAGCAGCTGGTAATCGTTGTCTCTAATTGGGGATCATACTTAAGTTGCATTTTTCCACCTGTGGGTTATGGGATATTGTTTATGTTTAGTTGCCTGTTAGCACGGCATTGTTAGTCATGTTTTGTTTATTCTTTATTTGTTTTGTCTTTGCTAAAGTGTCACTTTATTCTTTAATAAATATGTGGAACATGATAGAACATGATAGACACAATTAGATGTCTATCATGTTTCCCTGTTGGATCTTTCAATATGTACACTACCGTTCAAAAGTTTGGGGTCACTTAGAAATGTCATTGTTTTTTAAGAAAATATATATTTTTGTCGATTAAAATCAAATCAAATTGATCAGAAATACCGTGTAGACATTGTTAATGTTGTAAATGGCTATTGTAGCTGAAAACAGCATATTTTTTTAATGGAATATTTACATAGGCGTACAGAGGCCCATTATCAGCAACCATCATTCCTGTGTTCCAATGGCACGTTGTGTTAGCTAATCCAAGTTTACCATTTCAAAAGACGAATTGATCATTAGAAAACCCTTTTGCAATTATGTTAGCACAGCTGAAAACTGTTGTCCCGATTAAAAAAGCAATAAAACTGTCCTTTAGACTAGTTGAGTGTCTGGAGCATCAGCATTCGTGGGTTTGATTACAGGCTCAAAATGGCCAGAAACAAATAATTTTCTTCTGAAACTCGTCAGTCTATACTTGTTTGGAGAAATGAAGGCTATTCCATGCGAGAAATTGCCAAGAAACTGAAGATCTCATACAAACAGATGCCTCACAAGTCCTCAACTGGCAGCTTAATTAAATAATATCCGCAAAACATCAGTCTCAACGTCAACAGTGAAGAGGCGACTCTGGGATGCTAGCCTTCTAGGAAGAGTTCCTCTATCCAGTGTCTGTGTTCTTTTGCCCATCTTAATATTTTATTTTCATTGGACAATCTGAGATATGGCTTTTTCTTTGCAACTCTGCCTAGAAGGCCAGCATCCCGGAGTCGCCTCTTCACTGTTGACGTTGAGATTGATGTTTTTCTTTAAAAAATAAGGACATTTCTAAGTGACCTCAAATTTTGGAACGGTAGTATACGTCCTGCCACCGTGCGATAATATTCACAGCAAATAAATGGGACAGCGGGTGAACTTGCTGACACTCCTATTGATACTCAGCTCTGCTGCAAGAGCAGTGTGTTTGCGTGTATAAAGACCCTGAAGATAAATCTGGCCATGCGCCTGGGAGTGAGTGTTCATTTATCAGTGCCTGGCAGTTCCCAGGCGCATGGAGTCGGGAGATGCTGCTTTGACTGGCGTAGGCTGGGTGCATGCATGCGGTGTCAAACTCATTCAATCCTCTTCACAAATCAGAAAACACATCTTACTCTTTGTCAAAAAGGAGGCGACCTGTCTGGCTGTCTCACTGTCTGAATACAGAGCTACAGTGGGACGTGACAAGTTTCTAGTCTAATCTAGGGATATATCTTTAATACTGAGGAAGAAGCAGCCATCTGGACAGAATGAGAATATCCAATCATTTGATATTTCCCCTTGTTTTATAATCCGAGGGAATTGTTTTGTGTGTACGGTGTCCATATTAGGACACCCTTAGTAGGAGTTGAGTCATCAGGAGTTGTGTCATCTGAACTAAACGTTTTATTTAACTAGTACTAAATGTATTATTTAACTAGGCAAGTCAGTTCTGAACAAATTCTTATTTACAATGATGGCCTAACTTGTGTCAGTTATAGTTGAGTCAGACGGAGGATTTATTGTATTATTTTTATTTTTTATTTTTTATTTATTTTTATTATCATGTAACCACCCTGGGTTTATAAGCGCGGAACTCGACCCTGCCGCACGAGCATGCTTTTGCGGCACAGCCGGACCTCGGGCTCAAAGGTCGAGGGTTCAAGACCTGCTTCCTGCCTGTTTCATTACATTGGTGTCAGAAGCGATCGGACCTCTCACCCACGACAGTGCGTGTGCTTGGCCGGTGAGCGCGTTCCTGTAAGACGTAGAGTTGCAAGCTAGCGCGAGGACGCGCTCTTTGAAAGGAGGGAGTGGTTTAACGACCCTGGGTTTATAAGCGCGGAAATCGACTCTGCCGCACGAGCATGCTTTTGCGGCACAGTCCATAGCGCTCCGCAGTTCGGGCTAGAAGGTCGAGGGTTCGAGACCTGCTCCCTGCTGTTTCATTACAGTCATTTAACATTGGAGCATGATTCTATAATATACAGTGTATACAGAATATACAGAAGTGTTATATTGGTTTGAGATCTAGTCTCTCACACACACACATGAAAACATTTTTTTATTTAGATTGATGAGGGAAAAAAATATTTAATACATTTTAGAAGAAGACTATGATGAAACAAAGTGCATTTTCAGAATGCACTTTGTATATATATATCATTTCTATGTATACTATGTATATTTTGTATACCAAAGTATGTCGACACACCTTCAAATTAGTGGATTTGGCTATTCAGTTAAGAGGTGAATAAAATCGAGCATACAGCAACATTGGCAGTAGAATGGCCTTAATTAAGAGCTCAGTGACTTTCTATGTAGCACCGTTTTAGGATGGTTTTGTGCGTGTTTGTTCTTTGTAAATTGGTCTGTATTTGTGAGCTTGATTATTTTATATTTATATTTGTTGTTTTGAGTAAAGTTACGTGAATTTCTCACCTCTGTGTCATGCGCCTTACCTGCTACACCTAGACACCTTACACCCGGTCAACTGTAAGTGTTGTTATTGGGAAGTGGAAATGTCCGGGAGCAACAATGGCTCGGCTGCAAAGTGGTAGAACACACAAGATCACAGAACGGGACCACCAAGTGCAAAAAATAGTCTGTCCACTCACTACCAACTTCCAAACTTCCTCTGGAAGCAAAATCAGCACATGAACTGTTCGTAGGGAGCTTCATGAAATGAGTTTCTATGGTCAAGCAGCCACACCCAAGCCTAAGATCGCCATGTGCAATGCCAAGTGTCGCCTGGAGTGGTGTAAAGTTCACCGCCATGGAGCAGTGGAAACACATTCTCTGGAGAGATGAATCACGCTTCACCATCTGGCAGAGCCCGAAGGACAAATCTGGGTTTGGCGCATGCTAGGAGAACACTGCCTGCCCGAATGCATATTGCCAACTGTAAAGTGTGGTGGAGGAGGAATAATGGTCTGGGGCTGTTTTAATGATTCGGACTAGGCCCCTTAGTACAAGTGAAGGGAAATCTTTACGCTACAGCATACAATGACATTCTCATTGATTCTGTGCTTCCAGCTTTGTGGCAACAGTTTGGTGAAAACCCTTTCCTGTTTCAGCATGACAATGCCCCCGTGCACAAAGAGAGGTCAAAACCAAAATGGTTTGTCGAGATCGGAAAGCCTTCCCAGAAGAGTGGAGGCTGTTGTAGCAGTAAAATGGTATATTAATGCTCATGATTTAGGAATAAAATGTTCCACAAGAAGGTTTTCCACATACTTTTGGTCATGTAGTGTATTTATACAGTATTGCAGTGACGACCCAACATCCAGCAACCTCTTCAACTGGTTCGGACATCTTTTGGCCTAGTGTTTAAGGTGTTGCCTTGACAGTTGCTGGACCCGGGTTTGAGTCCCGGTCGGGACAACCCACTGAATATTCTACATTGATGTCAGAAGTGAGTTGACTCCTGTGAGGCCATTGGAGATACGTGTACACCCCCTGAATTCTGTACAATATACACACATTACTTTAGAAAATGAAGCGAGTAAGACAAGTCCTGATCACACAACTCCTGTTGACTCAACTCTTACTGAGAGTGTCCTAAAATGGACACCGTTTCAGTATCCCTACCTTACCTTTTATATCCCCATGTTCAACATATCATCATAACACAGGAGTAGCAAAAACAGTTCTATCCAAACACTACCTATTTGATTGAGTTGGTGAAAGGAAAGGGAAGGAAATAGGGCAGCTTGAAGGCTTGAGGCAGAAAATATATAGAAAAATAGAAGTGCTCCATTCAACGGAGGAAGGACATAGACGAATGCAAGAACACAGACGGACCATGACACTGCTGCAGTCAATACAGCTAGCAGCTAGCGGAGAGAAGCAATGCAGAGTGGTCTGACTAAACTGCAATTCCTACCCCATTGTGTTAACACATACAGATAAAAAACGATATGAACCACCACAACAACATCAACCCCTACAGCAACAACTAACCCTGAATCTAGTGGTCACTGCATGGCCTAAATAAGCACAGTGAACCAACGGAGGGAGCCACAAAACCCCTACACTTTTCAGCTATAATGAACTGCTGTTCTCCAGGGGACCCAGGCAGAGAAGGGGAGAGAAGGAGAGAGGAAGAGGAGCAAAAAGGGGAGGTAGAGGAGAGGTGATACTAGGCTATTAAAGTCCCACACTGGACCATTGCTTCATACTTACAACCAGATAATCAGTAGATATTCAGATATTATCACCTCTCCACACTATGGTGAAAGGAATATGTCCCATTCAAATACTCTCATTCAGAATTATGGTGATGACTATATCTGTGTGAGTGTTGTGGATGCAGGATGGTGGATGCCCAAAATTAGATTTTTTTTTACCAGTCACAATTCCTCTCCACAATAAATCACAGAAAACACATGCACATGCTTCGTAATGTTAAAACAACATGTTTTTAATGGTTTTGAAATTGAAATTGATTTAAAAGAACATAGAACATGACATACCGAAACACAGCTGTGGTACATTTGAGTCATTTATCAGAAGCGCTTATCCAGAGCGTTTTACAGGAGCAATGATGGTTAAATGCTTTGCTCAAGGACACATCGACAGATTTTTCCTCTTGTCAGCTCGGGGATTCGAACCAGCAACCTTTCGGCTACTGGCCCAATGCTCTTAATCGCGAGGCTACCTGGTAAAATGACAAATATAATAATAGAAAAGATTAAATGTAAAATACAATCATAGAACAGATTAAATGTACAATAACAGAACAGCATGAGTTGCGTATAAACAGATCACACTCTGGGAAATAAAAAGTCTGAAAATGTCATGTCTGAGTGCCTTCACGGGGATATAGTAAACATGTACGCTAGTAAATTCCCTTCGCTGGCCACTTAATGCGCTTTTAATGCATCTCTCAATTCGATTGACAACTACAAGTGTGTCAGTTTAACTACAGTAGAGTCTCCCACATAGTTGGTCAGAATCCACATGATGAGTTGTAGCAAGTTTCTCCAGGATAAACACAGGTCAATTCTGAAAACTTTGGGTGGGATATGTGTGACTGTCTGGGTTCTAACCTGGGTCTCCTGTGTGCCACAAGTCCATGTGATCCCGTTGAGTAAATTTGACTGGGTAGCTAACACAAATCTTAAAGTCTCAAGTAAGATAACTCACAGAACCACTTCCCATTACATATGGCACACACACAAACACACACTTGACTGAAATTGGTCTAGGCTGGCTCTCCTCTTCAGACTATTCTTCAGATTAATCTTCCGTCTTCCTTGCTCCTCTCTCTCTTGCGCCTCTTTGCTCCATAAAGTCTGGACTTCTGGACCAGACGCTGGCTTCATGCCACAGCTGAATGGCTGGGGTGGGGTCAACATCTTCTATGGAAGGAGTTGACAGCTGAACAGTCAGCAGATCTGACAGTGGGTCAGGTTTCAGGCCTGACCTCCAGTCACTCTTCATTTTCTTCGCGAGGTGGAGGCTGGCAGTATCAGGATGAGATCTACCAGCTGAAGAAGGTCAGGGCACGGGTGTTTGAGGATCCTGTGGACCTTGGGCCAGGATATCTACTCCATGCCTCTCTTTGGGTCTGGGAAGAGCCTGGCCTTCAGGATGGTTTACTGCTCTGGGATCAGATCCACATCAGCACTGGCTCAAAGTGCCTTGTTAGATCATCAACCTCTGAATCGCCAAAATCTGAAAAGACATACAATAACTCAAATAATATTTTGTTATATGCTTTCACGGGTTGTTAGCAAGTGTGGGTTGTTAGTAAGATCAGGAGGCTTATTGCAAGATGCTAACTTCCAGAGTTTTCTGCAACAGGTCCAATTTGCAGATCCACCAGTTTTGTGGCATGTAGGATCTCAGAGCTGACATCACCAAATCTCTTGTCCATCCTTTGGCACTGCTGGTCAATGAGTTTGCAAAAGGATGATGTCACACGAGCCAGGGTGCTGTCATCTCTGGGTGTCAGATTTACACCCTCATAGGTGTCTGTGTTGGCCAGACAAGCATTCAGCTTGGGACCAGATCTGTATGGCAGGGAATACAACATAGTGTGTTCAGAGAAACAATTTGTATGTACATTTTTATGTACACTGAACAAAAATATAATTGCCACATGTAAAGTGTTGGTCCCATGTTTCATCAGCTGAAATAAAAGATCCCTGAAATGTTTCATACACACAAAAAGTTTATTTCTCTCAACTTTTGTGCATAAATTAGTTTATACCCCTGTTAGTGAGCATTTCTACTTTACCAAGATAATCCATCAACCTGACAGGTGTGGCATATCAAGAAGGTGATTAAACAGCATGATCATTACACAGGTGCACCTTCTGCTCTGGACAATAAAAGGCCACTGTAAAATGTACAGTTTTGTGCCACAACACAATGCCACAGATGTCTCAAGTTTTGAGAGAGCGTAGAATTGGCATGCTGACTGCAGGAATGTCCACCAGAGCTGATGCCAGATAATTTAATGTTAATTTATCTACCATAAAATGCCTCCGTCATTTTTGAGAATTTGACTGATTTCCTCATATGAACTGTAACAGTAAAATCTTTGAAATTGTTGCATGTTGCGTTTACATTTTTGTTCAGTATATGAATAACAACATTTGTATGAATGAATCATTAAAAAAACATTCATACTACCTGCTCTTGTGTTTGTTCCACACTGCCTGGGTGGTGGTCAGGCAGCTGTGGACCTCGGGTTCTCTGCAACGTAAAAGACATGCTGCTGAGGTGTGTAAGGAAGTTGTGCATTGGGCTGTACTGTGGAAGCTGCGCGCCTTACTCTGCTGCACCGGATTTTCTCCCTCAGCATCTGTTGACTAAATCTTAAACAAAAAAACAAATATACAAACAATTAATTACTATGACGTTAATATTTTCAGGTTAAGTGATACATTTTAATAAAGAGAATTTAACTCAAACAAACTAACCTACACTACCTATAACCTACTACCTGCTCTAGGTGAAGTTCCCTGTACCCTGTAAGTAAATGTTCTCGGGCCTCAGCAGTTTAGACACCTACCCCCCTGTTGGGATGAGCGGGCTCAGTCCCAACACCATGAAGCTGTTATTGAGGTTGGCCCTGTTCAAAGGTCTCTTGTGATAGAACACATAGAGGCCTTGACTGTATATTTGAATGCTAGCTCAAGGCAACGGGCCATGCAGTGGATGCCTAGCATGTAGAACTTGTTGCCATGCAGCTTGCTCACTAACTCTGTTTTGGACCCCATCATCATGGATGCTCCATCAGTTGCAACAGCAACAAGCTTCTCCTGCACATCACCTCCTGTGCTGAGATGAGTCATGCTATGTATTGCCTCAGTGATGGTCTCTGCATCTGCCTTGTCAATTGCCTGAATTCCCACGAACTGGACCTCAACTTTACCTTCCTGGCACAATCTCAGACACACCAGCTCTTCCTCCATCCTGCACTCTCTGTAGACCCATCTGACATGATTGCCAGGTACTTTGCAATAGAAATGTTCACTTTGAACAGTCTTCTAGCCACCTCAGCTATGTAGAACATGAACACTCTTGCCTCTTTGTGGTTTCTGTAAGTGTTTCCTACCGACAGACCCTAGCTAGCTTTCATATTTTATTGATCTGTTTAGCTATTTAGCTATAACATTACTGAGCTACACTATAACTAGGTAGCCTAGCTATATAGAACTCACTGTTAACAAGTACAGTCAAATCTAGCTAGAAGTTAATACAATTTAGACATGTTTTGTTGGCCTTGAAAGAGTTACACAACATGTCATTTCTTCCTCGCACATCCAAACAGAGTCGGGAATGGTCTCCCTTTTTCCCGATCGCAAGGACATTTCTGAACAGGATTTTCATCCTTTCAAACTGGGACAATTGCATGGATGAGATGGCTTTCGTTGCTACGTTCTCCTCATGTGTGACTTGTCATGGCCCATTCTGTTGCATGACATCGTAGGTGGCACTTTGATGACTAGTGGTCTGAATGGCTTCAAGCTTCAGGTTTTTGGTACCCATCATAAATGAATTTGTCTGACATTTGACAGATGAGTATAGACGGCAGCGCGAACAGTACAATTGCTCTTCTTTGGCATCATACACTTTGCTTCTATTTAATCTATTTGCCAAAGCAAAAAGTTTTGGTAATGATTTGGGAGGTATTTACGGAACGCTCTTTTTGGCTAATGTTGGCTACATGCCATCGTGGCTGGAAGGTTTGGCAAATCTATTTGCCAAAGCAAAAAATACCCGCATTTGGCAGGTGTTCATTTCCAAACCTGATTGGATGATTAAGTCTTTAAGGGTATCCATAACTAGAACAACAAAGAGCTCAAATTGGCATCAATGGAAAGGGGGAGGAGTGACCTTACTAAACCTTTAGAGCTACAGTGGAAAAACCTGGCAGAGAGCAATGTTAGTGTGGATGGAAATGGTGTTATTTTTTTCCATTAGACCCCATATAGAGTCAACAGATCATGGTAAACCAGATAATGGTGTGTAAACACACACAAAAACAGTATTTGAACTGTCTGCTACTTTACATAAAATCCAATATATTAAACAAACTATTTTTGTGGAAAATAATGGATACACATTACTGTTGGAGAGTGTTCCGTCTCTCACTGAACAATAGAACAAAACAGACTGCCCTATTTTAGACTGCCCTGTCTCACTCAATTCAATTCAATTCAATTCAAGGACTTTATTGGCATGGGAAACATGTGTTAACATTGCCAAAGCAAGTGAGGTAGATAATATATCAAGTGAATATATGAAGCTAAATAAACAATAAAAATTAACAGTAAACATCACACAAACAGAAGTTTCAAACCAAAATAAAGACATTACAAATGTCATATATATATATATATATATATATATATATATATATATATATATATATATATATATATATATATATATATATATATATATATATGCCTCTCCCTCTCTCTCACTGAATGCCAGACAGATGTTTTCTAAAGAACAAGGTTTCCATCTATTTTACTCTATATTATTTTCTAGGTTACTGACTCTGCTTCCTCTCTATCATTCTCTTATTCTTAGTCTCCCAACTGTTTTGTGTAGGAGAAATATGCAAAAAAAAATGTTTTTGTGATGGATGTATAGAGACAAACCCTGAAAAATCTCCAGAGACAAGATAAGGAAGGAAAATCGAAGGCAGAGCCAAAAATATCTCAAATGTATATTTTTTCAGTTGATGTTTTGGCCCTCGATCTTCTCCCACAAAGCATCAGTTGAAGACTCAACCCAAAGACAAACATTAAACTCTCTCTTCCTACATCAAGACTCTTGGCACTAACTAAACATATCACCTCTCCAGGCATGAGCGCTAAAGGTGTTTGAATAATCACCAAGTCATTTTGGGTAAAAAAGCATTCTCAAGTCACTGGGGTAACAACAAATACGCCAAAAACAGAAAATATCTCCCTCTCTTTCTCTTATTAGTGTAGTCCTTTGCTTTCCCCCTTTCCATATTGAATCAATGTTTGCTTTTGCATCAGCATGAATAATGTATGGTTTAGGAAACTAGCTTAAAGCAGCTCGGTAAATATTTAGTGGTTCGTTCCGTTAGTTGCAGCCTGACCTGATGCAATCCCTTCACTTCAATTAAATGCAATCGATGTCTCTTGTCTCACATTAACTACTTCTCATTTTCTCTGAAGGCTTGTGTCTTAACATGTGCAGTATATAGGTAGTCATTGTAAATAAGAATTTGTTCGTAATTGACTTGCCTAATGAAATAAAGGTTAAAATACAAAAAATTATATATAAACTCAGCAAAAAAAGAAATGTCCTCTCACTGTCAACTGCGTTTGTTTTCAGCAAACTTAACATGGATAAATATTTGTATGAACATAACAAGTTTCAACAACTGAGACATAAACTGAACAAGTTCCACAGACATGTGACTAACAGAAATGGAACAATGTGGCTCTGAACAAAGGGCGGTCAAAATCAACTGGTGGCCACCAGTTATATTAAGTACTGCAGTGCATCTCCTCCTCATGGACTGCACCAGATTTGCCAGGTCTTGTTGTGAGATGTAACCCCACTCCTCCCCCAAGGCACCTGCACGTTCCCGGACATTTCTTGGGGGAATGGCCCTAGCCCTAGCCCTCACCGTCCGGATCCAACAGGTCCCAGACGTGCTCAATGGGAGTGAGATCCGGGCTCATCGCTGGCCATGGCAGAACACTGACATTCCTGTCATAGGATTTTAATGAATTTATTTGCAAATTATGGTGGAAAATAAGTATTTGGTCAATAACAAAAGTTTATCTCAATACTTTGTTATATACCCTTTGTTGGCAATGACAGAGGTCAAATCAAATCAAATCAAATGTATTTATATAGCCCTTCGTACATCAGCTGATATCTCAAAGTGCTGTACAGAAACCCAGCCTAAAACCCCAAACAGCAAGCAATGCAAGTGTTGAAGCACGGTGGCTAGGAAAAACTCCCTAGAAATGCCAAAACCTAAGAAGAAACCTAGAGAGGAACCAGGCTATGTGGGGTTGCCAGTCCTCTTCTGGCTGTGCCGGGTGGAGATTATAACAGAACATGGCCAAGATGTTCAAATATTCATAAATGACCAGCATGGTCGAATAATAATAAGGCAGAACAGTTGAAACTGGAGCAGCCGCACGGTCAGGTGGACTGGGGACAGCAAGGGGTCATCATGTCAGGTAGTCCTGGGGCATGGTCCTAGGGCTCAGATCCTCCAAGAGATAGAAAGAAAGAGAGAAGGAGAGAATTAGAGATCACACACTTAGATTCACACAGGACACCGAATAGGACAGGAGAAGTACTCCAGATATAAAAAACTGACCCTAGCCCCCCGACACATAAACTACTGCAGCATAAATACTGTTAAATACTGTTAAATACATTATGTAACTGACAGACTCGCACTTCACTGTAATAACAAAACGCACTCGCAATTGCATTGATTCCCACAATTTTTATTTATTTATTTATTTAACTAGGCAAGTCAGTTAAGAACAAATTCTTATTTTCAATGACTGCCTGTCCAGGAGCAGAATGACAGATTTGTACCTTGTCAGCTCAGGGATTTGAACTTGCAACCTTGCTGTTACTAGTCCAACGCTCTAACCACTAGGCTACCCTGCTGCCCAATTCTTTCATTTCAATACAGTCCCCTTATTATCAGCTTATTCTCATTGAAGAGAGTTGAAATAGAGCGGTGTTTCCCAAACTTTTTATTGTCCCATACCCTTTCAAACATTCAACCTCCCGCTACGTACCCACTCTAGCAGCAGGGTCAGCGCACTCTCAGTGAATTTTTATAACAACCCAGCTCATGGGAAGTGACAACGAGCTCTTATATGGCCAGGGCACAGAAAATAATAATCAATAATTTTGCTCTTTATTTAGCCATCTTACATTAAAAAACATATTTGTTTATCAAAAATGGTGAATAACTCACCACAGGTTAATATCTCTGCAATGTTGGGTTGTATTGAGAGAGTCTCAGTCTTAAATAATTTTCCACACACAGTCTGTGGCTGTATTTAGTTTTCATGCTAGTGAGGGCCGAGAATCCACTCTAACAAAGGTACGTGGTTGGGCATGAGTGTCTTAACAGCGTGACTTGCCAAGGCAAGAAACTCTAAGCGCAGCCCTATCCAGAAATCTGGCAGGGACTTCTGATTAAATTAAATTTTCACAGGACCGCTTGTTACAATTTCGATGAGGCTGTCTTGATCAGATATTGGTAAGTGAACTGGAGGCAGGGCATGAAAGGGATAACAAATCCAGTTTGTTTGTGTTGTCCGTTTCGGGAAAGTACCTGTGTAACTGTGCACCCAGCTCACTCAGGTGCTTCGCTATATCATATTTGACATTATCCGTAAGCTTGAGTTCATTTGCACACAAAGAAATCTTACAAAAGGCTAAGCTGTGTCTCAATATATTTTATTTGTGATTTTCATGAATAGGAACATTTTCTGGGGGTATTTATGTCCGCTGCGTTATGCTAATTCGTTTGAGGCTATGATTACGCTCCCGGATCTGGGATTGCTAGTCATAGTTGCGGAGAGTCCCTGTAATTCTAGATTCAGATCATTCAGGTGAGAAAAAACATCACGCAGATAGGCCAGTCGTGTGAGAAACTCATCATCATGCAAGCAGTCAAACAAGTGAAAATTATGGTCAGTTAACCAGCGCACTTCTGTATTTTATAAAAGCCTTACATGGTCGCTGCACATATCATTGCATAATGCAGAAAATACACAAGAGTTCAGAGGCCTTGCTTGAACAAAGTTAACCATTTTCACTGTAGTGTCCAAAACGTCACTCAAGCTGTCAGGCATTCCCTTGGCAGCAAGAGCCTCACGTGTATGCTGTAGTGTACACAAGTAATGTCGGGAGCAACTGCTTGCACTCGTGTTACCACTCCACTATGTCTCCCTGTCATGGCTTTTGCGCCATCAGTACAGATACCAACACATCTTGACCACAAATGTCCATTTGATGTCACAAAGCTGTCCAGTACTTTAAAAAAATCCTTGTTTCCAGTGGTTTGCAGAAGAGGATGACTTCCTTAATTGACCCCCATAAACGTAACGGACATATACTAGGTGCTGTGCCAGACCCACCATGTCTGTTGACTCATCCAGCTGTAACGCATATAATTCACTGACTTGTACACGAAGCAGTAATTGTTTCAAAACATCTCCTGCCATGTCACTGATGCATCGTGAAACAGTGTTGTTTGATGAAGACATTGTCTGTATAGTTTTTTTGGCCTTTCCCCCAGCGTTGTCCCAGCGGCAGCATGAAGAATTAAGTCCCCCACAATAGTATGGGGCTTGCCTGTCCTAGCCACTAGGTAGCTCACCCTATAAGACGCTTCTAGCCCCTTATTAATGGTATGTGTTGCTTTTATACATGTCTTACTACTCGAAAGTCATCTTTATTCTCCCTTAAAAAACTCCTGTGGCTTATTTTACAAATTGTCATGTTTCGTTTCTAAATGTCTGTGCAAGATTTCCTGCGAGAGAGTAATGGTTAAATGTGATTGGATGTTAATTATTTGACTAGGCTACCAATATTTGACATTGTGTTGTTATTTCGTTGAACTCTACATTTTTGGCAATTAAATTAGGTTACTCAGGTGAGAAAAAACCTTGCCCAAATGTATAGCCCCGTTGGAAAATATAAACGTACTGTCTGAAAATATGCATTTTTTATTTTAAAAAAGGTGAAGTATATTTTTATTTGGTGTACCCCCGACGGCATTGCGCGTACCCCTGTACCATAGATTGGGAATACCTGAACTAGATGTATCGGGACTAAATTTACATTTACAATATATCTACCAGAGAAGGCTGGTGGGTGGAGCTATAGGAGGACAGGCTCATTGTAATATCTGGAATGGAATTAGTGGAACAGTGTAAAACACATTGAACATAACGGAAACCATATAGCCCCTTCTCCTATACGTACTCCCACCAGTCTCCTCTGATACATGCAGTTGAAGTCTGAAGTTTACATACACTTAGGTCGTAGTAATTAAAATTCATTTTTCGACCACTCCACAAATTTCTTGTGAACAAACTATAGTTTTGGCAAGTCGGTTAGGACATCTACTTTATGCATGACACAAGTCATTTTTCCAACCATTGTTAACAGTCAGATTATTTCACTTATAATTCATTGTATCACAATTCCGGGGGGTCAGATGTTTACATACAGTAAGTTGACTGTGCCTTTATTAAACAGCTTGGAAAATTCCAGAAAAGTATGTAATGGCTAGAAGCTTATGATAGGCTAATTGACTTAATTTGAGTCAATTGGAGGTGTACCTGTGGATATATTTCAAGGCCTACCTTCAAACTCAGTGCCTCTGCTTGACATCATGGGAAAATCAAAAGAAATCAGCCAAGGCCTCAGAAAAAATATTGTAGACCTCCAAAAGTCTGGTTCATCCTTGGGAGTGATTTCCAAACAACTGAAGGTACAATGTTCATCTGTAAAAACAGTAGTACGCAAGTATAAACACCATGGGACCAAGCAGCCGTCATACCACTAAGGAAGTAGACGTGTGCTATCTCCTAGAGATGAACGTACTTTGGTGCGAAGAGTGAAAATCAATCCCAGAACAACAGCAAAGGACCTTGTGAAGATGTTGAAGGAAACAGGTACAAAAGTATCTATAGGAGGCTTGCAAGCCGAAGAATACCATCCCAAACGTGAAGCACGGGGATGGCAGTATCATGTTGTGGGGGTACTTTGCTGCAGAAGGGACTGGTGCACTTCACAAAATAGATGGCATAATGAGGTAGGAAAATTATGTGGATATATTGAAGCAACATCTCAAGACATCAGTCAGGAAGTTAAAGCTTGTTCGAAAAGTGGTCTTCCAAATGGACAATGACCCCAAGCATACTTCCAAAGTTGTGGTAAAATGCCTTAAGGACAACAAAGTCAAGGCATTGGAGTGGCCATCACAAAGCCCTGACCTCAATCCTATAGACATTTGTGGGCAGAACTGAAAAAGAGTATGCGAGAAGGAAGCCTACAATCCTGACTCAGTTACATCAGCTCCGTCAGGAGGATTGAACCAAAATTCACCCAACGTATTGTGTGAAGCTTGTTGAGGGTTACCTGAAATGTATGACCCAAGTTAAATTTAAAGGCAAGGCTACCAAATACTAATTGAGTGTATGTAAACTTCTGGCCCACTGGGACTGTGATGAAATAAATAAAATCTGTAATTAATCATTCTCTCTACTATTATTCTGACATTTCACATTCTTAAAATAAAGTGGTGATCCTAACTGACCTAAGACAGGGAATTTTTACTCTGATTAAATGTCAGGAATTGTGAATGTATGTAAACTTCCGACTTCAACTGTACATCAACTTTTCAATTCACATTATCAATGAGTGTCACTAGCCGAGACAGGGTTGGGGTGACGTTCCTGCTTCGCAGCTCAAATATAAAGTAAATGTCACAGTGGTTGCCATTAGCCAGTAGGCTAACCATGCACATTTAGTTATGAAAGCAACCTTTCATGCATCTACCATTACACTCTTGATTTACGCAAACAAAACCATGTTACACTCTTGCATAATGCAACAATTCACAAACATGTGCAGATGTTTGAGTGGTTTATTTTCTCGTCCATACACTCATTAATTGAACTGCAAGACAATAACACATCCTAAGTAGCATAGCTAACGTTAGCTAACAACATTTGTTTCATCAAGTAGCTTCGCATAGCAAACATTTTAATTTACCCTGCTCTTACGAATATATAAGTACAGTAACGTTATCTTAAGGCATTTTCACATTGCATTGTTCTTAGCCCTGGGCTATCTTAGCACCAGGCTAGACTGGCCCTGGGCTAGCTTAGCCTGTGTTCACACAAGTATTTGTTAACCCTGGGCTAAGCTTTAACCCTGGGCTAAGGATTCACACACGTATTCCAATCCCCTGGGCTAACACAACATTCCAACATTCTATCTCTGACACACAACCAATGTTAAAGGTAATAAGACATTGATTAGCACTTTATTTCCTCTTGCTTCCAGCCTAGAATTGTATTCCCAACAGTGATGGTTTGTATACATCTTGCAGTCTGCCTGTCTGACCTCGGAAACAATGTTTGTTTCACTTTTGAAATTCAATCTCGCCCCTGTACAGAGAATGCTGTGCACGAACGAGACATCAACTTGATTGATTAAGATGTCTGATTAAGATGAAATTATTATAGATATATCCAATTAAATGTCAAAAGAAAATGTATGAAAACAGGAAAATTGAGCTTTTGCTGCCCTACCAGCTGCAGAGTTTATAGCTCGGCTAAGTGAGAAGACACTAGCCAGCCTGGATAGCAACCATTATTGTTAGGCATAACAACCAATGTTTTTGCACAGATTAAAGTATTTGGGATTTTGCCCTCAGATGCAGAGCTGCCAACTCTCACGCAGTCACCATGAGACACATGCTATTGACTCTGATCACACGCTCTCACACAACACCTTGTATCTAACGCTGGAATCACCAAAAAAGTGTTTTTGTGTGCTTTATTTTCATGAATTGTGTGCAAGTATGAATATGAAGTTAGCATCTCTCCAAATGTGATCATCATTTCTTCTGGGCGTTTGCTGCAAGCCCAAATAATGCCCCTCCTACCTGTTGCTACGGGAAAGTTGATACAGGCTGCACTCGCACATTGTCACAGAGAGAATTCACATCAAAGAAATAACAAAGTAATGAAGGTAAGCAATGTAGTTTGTGTTATCATTGACACAAATTACAATGTGGGGCACGATGTTGGGTTTATGTTGTCTAGCTAGAAAGCTATCTAACATTTTATTTTATTTACAGAAAACTTCAGTGGGTTAGCTTAGCTAGCTAGCTAGTAACTATTGATTTTTAGAGATTGTTCTACATTATTTATGAGATTGAATCAATCAAACCAGATTGGAGTTTAGCTAATGCAATCCATCTATGTTTTAAGGATATTATCTAAAGTGGAAGGGAAGAGAACATTCATTTCAATGTGGGCTGCAAAAGATCAGCCCCCAATTAATGAGACGGCAACAAGAAAAGGCAAAAAAGCAAAGAGCCCTGAGTGGAGTCCATGTTTAAAAATTTGTGGACAGCCAAATAGCCATTTTTACATAAACAAGTATGCATGATTAGTGTTCAATATGTAGGGAGGAGAACACATGTTCTCGCCAAAGCATTACATATTAAGAGCCAGGGCCACCAGGAAAAACAAAAGGTGCTGCAGCCTGCAAGTAAAATAATATATTCTAGCTGCTTCTGTTGGTGGGATGTCTACACAAGAAGCAAAAGTACATTATCAGTATAACTTAAGGGCCGGGGTGTAGGGCTTAAGACTGTACTGGATAGGCAGCATCGGGGGGGGGGGGGGGGGGGGGGGACGGGATGTAACATGAACTTGGAATCTACTACAAATAACCATTTTCTGTTGCAGACAAGGAGGGCAGAGGTTAAGGTGGCCATGTTATTGAGCACAATGTGCCGCTGGCGGTGGCAGATCACCTGTGGCCTCCGTTCGTGGAGTGTTTCACTGATTCCCAAATTGCTAAAGACGACAAGTGTGCATTACAAAGACCACCTGTATAATCAACAAAGCTGTCACACCAAACTTCAAAAAAAGAACTAGGGATGAAGATGAAAGACAATCTGTACACGGTCATCACAGATGGATCCAATGATACAGGTAGTATGTGGACACCTGCTTGTCAAACATCTCATTCCAAAATCATGGGCATTAATATGGAGTTGGACCCCCTTTTTGCGGGTATAACAGCCTCCACTGTTCTGGGAAGGCTTTCCACTAGCTGTTGGAACATTGCTGAGGAGTCTTGCTTCCATTCAGCCACAAGAGCATTAGTGAGGTAAGGCACTGATGTTGGGCGATTAGGCCTGGCTCGATGGGGTTGACATCATTGCTCTGTGCAGGCTAGTCAAGTTCTTCCACGCCAATCTCGACAAACCATTTCTGTATGGACATTGCTTTATGCACGCCGGCATTGTCATGCTGAAACAGGAAAGTGCCTTCCCCAAACTATTGCCACACAGTTGGAAGCACAGAATAATCTAGAATGTCATTGTATGCTTTAGCGCTCAATGGAACTAAGAGGCCTATCCAAAAGCATGAAAAACAGCCCCAGACCATTATTTCTCCTACACCAAACTTTACAGTTGGCACTTTGCATTCGTAGCGTTCTCCTGGCCAAACACAGATTTCTCAGTTGGACTACCAGATAGATTCATCACTAATTTCACTGCTCCAGAGTCCAACGTCGTCTAGCTTTACACCACTCCTCAGACGACCCCTCAAGCCGTGAATGGTCATTTGTCAACCTCGTGGTGACTGTCAAACACATCGTTTTTTAAAACTATCTGAATGTGGTTTGAGTCGGCAGGGGAAGACACTTTTGTTTTGTTAATGCCTGAGAGATTTGGACGTCTCTTTGTTATTGGTCTATTAACCAATTTATACAATATTTTTGTGTAACAATAGTAGTAGTTCATTCAATTGGGTGAGGTAAGAAGGGGGGCACTGGATGTTCCCCCATGATGAAAGGGGGGCATGACTGAAAATGTTTGGAAAGCACTGATCAAGCTAATGATTAGCACAAATACAGATTGGGAAACCCATGCTTCAGTCTTTTTATTTATAGCCACAATGCGGCATCATTTGGGCTACAGGTAGGATTGTTGTGGTAACCATATTACCGCCACACCGGCAGTCACAAGTCATGAAGGCAGTCAAATTCCACATGACCATTTAGTCACGGTAATTAGGCTTCTCCAAGCTCTGATGCTGCTGCTTGTCATTAGTAGCCTACCAAACTTGCTAACTGCCTGGTACTCAGCACTCTATTGTCCCTCTAATCATCAATGTAAATGTGTTCGAAAATCTAATCAAACACTTTATGAGAGCCCATGAGCTCATGTTGCGCAACATTTCTATAGGCTATGCAATTGCAGGAGAAAACAGAGTGATGGCCCTAATCTAAAGAGGAGGATCCATTCAGCTTTCTATAGGCTAGGCCTACTATAATTATTTCTAAACATTCCTAATGTTAAGCACATTGCTTATAATTACAACAGGGGTACAGCCTACCTGGCTGACATGAAAATAAACTGTGTGGAAAGCTTCCTCCATTTGCTACTTAAGTGCATAGATGACATGCATTTTACATTTTAAAAAATGTCAAACATATAATTTAGTATATGTTTTATTCAATTGTATTCTTCATACTATAAAATAATGTCACGGAATTAGAAGTAAATCTGGTCTGCTAAATGAACTAGAGTAGCCCACAGCCATTTGGCATAGCCACATCAGTACCTAACATAATGACAACTCAGAGTATGCTATTATTTTCTTCTGAAATAGACTACATGTTCTTCATATCATGCTTCTTTGGACGTGTCTAAAATAAATAATGGATTAATTGTGAAGGAGTAGGCTACATTACAGGGATTTATTAGACTTTTTTATTGGCTTGTAGATTATGTAACACGATTGAGGATAAGACCCAGATGCAGACACAGGAGGTAGACAATTCGAATTTCAGATGTTTATTACAAAACAGGGCAGGCAAACGGCAGGTCCAGGGCTGGCAGAAGTCAGTAACCGAAGGCAGTGTTAACAAGGGACAGAACCGCAGGCAGGCTCAGGGTCAGGGCAGGCAGAATGGTCAGAACTGGGAGGACTAGAAAACAGAAACGAGAGCTACTAGAAAATTGGAAAACACGCTGTTAAGACTAGACAAGACAAACTGGCAACAGACCAGGTTATAAGTACACAGGGGAGAATGGGGGGAAATGGGAGACACCTGGTGGGGAGTGGAGACAATCACAAAACAGGTGAAACAGACCAAGGTGTGACACTACGTATGGAAGCCAGGAGATGCTAAATGTGTTTATGTTAGTTAACGGTCGACAGTTATTTGCTTGGCAATCACCGGCAGGCAAAATGTTGTTACCGCCACAGCCCTAGCTACAAGTTATAATTATTATTGCTAAATAACACAGCAGCCTGATAATATGGACCAATATGTTGTTAGGATAATTTCTGGAGGGCAGAATTATATTTAAGATGGTGTCAACATCATTTTATTTTCATTCATTTTGGAGTAGTAAGGTCACCAGAACTGACTTTCTCACAGTCATTCTATGAAACAATTACATGCCAAGCATGTTGAAGGGTACACAAATAAGCATAGTTGTTTATAATATTCAACATTTGTTAAACCCAGGGGTTTGGTGGTGACTGTCTGAACATCATTGTCTATGAGGAAATAGCAAGCATTTTCTAAAGGATCTGTTTGAGGTAGGGGTTTTTGAAGTGGGTTTTTCTCTCAAATGTATGCTTTGACCACAAATATGAGTATAAGTCCACAACATTATTTGGGTATGAGTTAACAGAACATAAACTTTTAAAAGTGAGATTTTCACCGGTCAGTTACTTTAAAGTATTTCAGTTGTATTTTCCCTTTAAAAAATATCACCAGTAACACCATTTCACAGCTCCTTATTTTCTTTTAACTCTCAGGAGGACATGTCCCTGGACCCCCTAGAGGGGTGTTGACCCCGGAAACTATTGACCCTGAGCTCCCCAATATGCAACACAAAGTTACACTCTTGGCTAGTTAGTTAGCTCAGTCTACCTTAGAACATCAATATCATGGAAATCATTACATTATATTAATTCACTGGGCAGTTGATGCTTTTGTTCCTGCTCGCATTTGTATTGAAATAATTTAGTGTTCTAAAATTCCCATAAAGCCACAGCGACAATTTCAGAATAACTGTCTTTTACTGCAATTCCAAGTAAAAAGTAAATAAAACAAGTCTTTATTATAAGGAAAATGCCTATACATTTCAGCTGTTTCAAAAACATTGCTCTGCTATTACTAGTTTTACTGTAGGAGTGTTGGGCTCAATGAAACAATTCTGTTTACACTGCCCTGCTTGGTAACGGTCGAAAAACAACAAGATTGCAAGTTTACGTAACAGAAAAAAGTATATTCTCTGGATGTCCTTCGATTCCTCTCGAGAATCTAATTCAACTCTCTTCAGTGTAAAGCCGTGTTTATGTTTTAGTTAAGCAAAGAGTTCTCTCTCTCTCTCTCTCTCTCTCTCTCTCTCTCTCTCTCTCTCTCTCTCTCTCTCTCTCTCTCTCTCTCTCTCTCTCTCTCTCTCTCTCTCTCTCTCTCTCATTGTATAAAGGACCGGACTCCTCTCGATACACAGCATTTACACCTCATGCACTGCTGCAGCTTTTATTTAAGATAAGATAATTCTTTATTGTCACATACACCGGATAGGTACAAAGAAATGTGTTGTTTTACAGGGTCAGCCATAGTAGTACGGCGCTGCCCCTGCTCAAGGACACATCCCCAGATTTTTTTCACATTGTCGGCTCAGGTGCAAACCACTACGTCACCTGCCTCCGTATTTGTCCCCCTACAAAAAGAAACACACTGGTTCCATGGCACACACTCCATGGCTGGGATCAATAGGCTAGCATTGTGTGGAGACACAGACAAATCAATGTAGCCAGCCTCCCCAGACCAGATCCGTGTGGACCCAGGGATAAATCTGAGCCCTGGCCTCAATATTTCAGTTATTTTTAGGTTACATTCATAACTAGGCTGGTGTAATGTCAGCGGAGCAAGTAACATTGGTATCCTCCTGAGGTCCAGAGGTATCTGTGCAGTCAGGCTTCGACCCAGTCCGAGGCAGGGTTGAACAGCTGGAGCTGTGCTTTCCTCATAGCTGTGCTGGATGGGTAGGTCTGCTCCACAGTCCACATCATCTACTCCTCTCCACAACACCCTGAGGTGATGAGAAAGTGAGCAAGAGGGAAAGAAAGAAATCTGTAAAATCTGCAGTACTGTAGTCTCTCTTTGCATGACCACAATTACCAGCCAGCGTGAATGTGAGACAGGTTCTTAAACAGAGGGGGGAGCATGATGAAAAGGTAAGTGCCATAAGCAAGATGATCCAGCCTCACTGCGAGACAGAGAAATGTATTGCTTTAATTATTCCTCGACCATACCAGAAAGTCTATCTTTTGGGCTTTGCAAGAAAAGAGTGAATGCAAAGGTCATCAAGAAATATATCACATATTTTGCATCTATATTTGCAAAGTCTTCTAACAGACCACCATGCAGGTCTGTTCTCAGCTTTGACTTTCATGCCCATGCTGTAGATATCCCTTTCACTCTGACCGATCACACGTCACATCTCAGCACAGTTATTTTCAGGCCTGTCCATTATGGTCATTGTTTTACAGAGCAATGTACAGAAAGCTTTTACAATAGCCTCACTCTTATCCATCTGTTCCCTTATGAGGACAGATTGTTTTTTCTTCATGGCCATTCATCTTGGAGCCCTACATGTGCCTTAGTCCACATTGGACTTTTAGCCCTTTGACGCGTACGATCACATATTTGTGATCATTGTTAACTGGTCCCTGCAGCACACCATCACACATACCGTAATTTCCGGACTATAAGCCGCTACTTTATTCCCACACTTTGAACCTCGCGGTTTATACAATGACGCTGCTCATTTATGGATTTGTCCCGCTTTCACAAGATTCATGCCGCCAAAAAACTGAGCACCGTCACATAATGTGACGTAAATCGAGCGAGCTCAAACTTCCCATCATTCTGATTACGGTAGTAATTTTGTCACCCTCATCATGGCAAAGACACTGAGAAATGCATATGATGCAGCTTTCAAGTTGAAGGCGATAAATCTGGCTGTTGGAAAAGGAAATAGAGCTGCTGCACGGGAGCTTGGCCTTAATGAGTCGAAGATAAGACGTTGGAAACAGCAGCGTGAGGAACTGACTCTGTGCAGAAAGACAACAAAAGCTTTCAGAGGGAAGAAAAGCAGATGGCCCAAAGTATTTGCAGCCACTCGACATCAGTGTAAATCGTGCATTTAAGGTGGCACTCCTTGTTCAGTGGGAGGCTTGGATGACAAGTGGGGAGAAATCCTTCACTAAAACGGGCCGCAGGTGAAGAGCATCTTATGGTCAAGTCTGCCAGTGGGTCCTGACAGCGTGGAGCATTGTCAAAAAATCCACTATCATCAACAGGTTTCGAAAGGCTGGACTGCTGCGTGTTGAAGGGGCAGCATGAGCTCAGCGGGGTATTTGCCTCCGGATGAAAGTGAGGAGAGTGACAATGAAAACGATCCAACATCGGATGAAGCAATTCTGAGGATATTCAACTCCGACACCGAAGGAGATGACTTCAGTGGTTTCAGTGCACAGGAGGAGGGAGATAGTGACCAATGACTTTCTTGTTAGGCTACTGTTTTAATTTTTGTTACAAGCCGTGTTTCGTTTAAAGGCTGTGTAAAGTTCATTTGTTTCAATGTACCGGTAGGCACCTGCGGCTTATAGACATGTGCGGCTTATTTATGTACAAAATACATATTTTTCAATAATTCAGTGGGTGCGGTTTATATTCAGGTCCGCTTAATAGTCCAGCAATTACGGTACGTATGTGATTGGAACAGTAGCAACAGAACGTCTCTAAACAGCATTGTTCTCTGAAAAGCATCTAAACAATGCTTTGTACTGCTGGGAAATAAAGATTTACACGACTTTATTCCTCAATTTCACCTTTTATTGTAAAAGATACATGCGAACTTCATCATCCAAACAACAAACTCATTCCATAAACCAGTCTAAATAACCGAATCAACCGAAGAGCTAGACTTGTTTACAATATATTATATCTCTGGTGAGCACAAGGGAGAAATGTAATATTGTTTAGAAAAGAGATGCGTGTGAGCTAAGCTAACAGCAGATCAATTCTTTATGATGGCAGCCATGTTTGTTTATGTTAGACAAGTGAATAATTAGGGCCTAATCCCAGAATGCCACTCACTAAGTAAACAAATAAACAAAGTCAAAGATGACTGCACCCATTGCCTGAAAAATATAAACTTAGTTTGGCCCCTTTTCAGCATATTACAAATCTTCGATGTACGGTACTTGTTACAGTGTATACAAGAACCGGAGCACATGACTTGACAAGTAATTTATTGTTTTTGACAAATCACAAAGCAAATACAATGTTATCACCTCACAGATCATCACCCCAAATACAGTGCCTTGCAAAAGTATTCATTCCCCTTGGTGTTTTCCTATTTTGTTGCATTACAACCTCTAATTTAAATTGATTTGGATTTGGATTTCATGTAATGGACATACACAAAATAGTCCAAATTGGTGAAGTGAAATGAAAAAAATAACTTTTTTAAGAAATTTAAAAAAATAAAAAATACGGAAAAGTGGAGCGTGCATATGTATTCACCCCCTTTGCTATGAAGCCCCTAAATAAGATCTGGTGCAACCAATTACCTTCAGAAATCACAGAATTAGTTCAATAAAGTCCACCTGTGTGCAATCTAAGTGTCACATGATCTGTCAGATGATCTCAGTATGTATATACCTGTTCTGAAAGGCCCCAGAGTCTGCAACACCACCAAGCAAGCAGCACTATGAATACCAAGGAGCTCTCCAAACAGGTCAGGCAGAAACTTTGAACATCTCACGGAGTACCATTAAATCCATTATTAAAAAATGGAAAGGGGCCTCCCGGGTGGCGCAGTGGTCTAGGGCAATGCATCGCAGTGCTAGCTGTGCTACCAGAGACTCTGGATTCGCGCCCAGGCTCTGTCTCAGCCGGCTGCGACCGGGAGGTCCATAGGGCGACTCACAATTGGCCTAGCGTCGTCCAGGTTAGGGAGGGTTTGGCCGGTAGGGATATTCTCTCATTGCTCACTAGCACTCCTGTGGCGGGCCGGGTACAGTGCACGCTGTTGCACGGTGCACTGTGTTTCCTCCGACACATTGGTGCGGCTGGCTCCCGGGTTGGATACACGCTGTGTTAAGAAGCAGTGTGGCTTGGTTGAGTTGTGTTTCGGAGGATGCATGGCTTTCGACCTTCGTCTCTCCCGAGCCCGTATGGGAGTTGTAGCGATGAGTCAAGATAGTAACTACCAACAATTGGATACCACAAAATTGGGGAGAAAAAAAAATGAAAAAAAAGTGGAAAGAATATGGCACCACAACAAACCTGGTGTTGCTGCCCAACAAAACTCACGGACCAGGCAAGGAGGGCATTAATCAGAGAGGCAACAAAGAGACCAAAGATAACCCTGAAGGAGCTGTAAAGTTCAACAGTGGATATTGGAGTATCTGTCCCTAGGAGCACTTTAAGCTGTACACTCCACAGAGCTGGGCTTTATGGAAGAGTGGCCAGAAAAACACATTTGGTGTTTGCCAAAAGGGAAACACACCAAACATATGGAAGAAGGTACTCTGGCCAGGAAAACGCTATGTCTGGCGCAAACCCAAAGTTCAATCAAAATAAAAGCCCTGGAAAGGGGTTGTCTGAGCCGGCAACCCTGAGGTACCATAGTTGCAATCTGATGCCGCTGTTCAAAACAACTGGAAATGGGAACTGGTCTATGGTGTACTTCGCATGTGAATTAATAAGGAGGTGGAACACACCTCAATTCAAACTGTTGTTAGAAAGTCATTTGAAATTGACAAGTTGAAACAGCCTACAGATAATTAGTAGGCCTTAGTTTGAGGACAGCACCGGACAGGACAGCACCGGGTTAACTATTCTGTTGCGTGACAATCACATTGTGGAGTGAATTCTGACATCACACGCATAAAAAAAAAACTCACACTGGGGCGACCTTTAGAGATATTTGGAACTCACACGTGAAAATGTTAGATAATGTCCCAAATTTCACCCGTGACCTATCCCCTATATAGTGCACTACTTTTGACCAGGGTCCACGGGGCTCAGTTCAAAAGTAGTGCACTACTGTATGTAGGGAATAGGGTGGCATTTGGGTACATTCTGCTTGGTTGTATATTCTTCTGGTAAAGTGGGCCAGGCAACATGTATTATTTTATGCTGTTTTTAGAAACAAAAGGCACTATATGGGCCATTTCCCTTTGTTCTTTGTTGTTTCTTCTTCTATGGAAATATGGAAGCACTCTTCCTCTAATACAATGAAGATATACATTTTTAAAGCCCTTGAACCTCCGTTTGAAATAGGGAAAATCCACAAAATGGATGAAAGAAGGAACCGGTGCTTTAACCCCAATCGGCAGCTCTCTCCTATGCCTCCAGGTACTGAATTAATAAGCAGTTCAGAGAGAGGCCTGAAATAGCTGAGAGAGACCACATGGGCCAAGTCAGAAATCAGTGGACAAAACTTTCCTTCTGAGTCACGACAGCTCCAGCATCATAAGGGTTGACCTTTCAGAATAGAAAACAATAGACCGGAAGAAATGACCATCATCCTCTACTGCCAGCTGTGTTTTGCAATCTCTACACCATACAAGTGTAGGATATTAATTTAACCACTTTTTCATAGAAGGAAAATAATCCTGCAGCAACAGGAAATATTCATTATTGTGTGGATTATAATGAATTGACATTTTTATAGGGGTTGACAAATGTTTTGGTTAGGGCAAATGAAGTCTGACATTTTAAACTGAATATTACAAACTTCAGAAGCCTTTTTAACCACAGGCTTACCGCTCGCGACCCACCTCGACAACATCCGGTGAAATTGCAGAGTGCTAAATTCAAAATACAATAAACGCAATATTAAACATTCATGATAATACAATACATGATACATGATACATGATTCTTTAGCTTAGAATCTTGGCAATCTAATCACATCGTTGGATTTAAAAAAAGCTTCACAGCGAATACATTCCAAGTTTGCATTTCCTGCAGTGCATAGTGATCAAATTAAGATCCTTCATATGTATTCAAATCTCAAAGAGACACTATATGATACACAATCAGTTGAACTGTAACCAGTTAGAAGATAATAGAATAGAAACAAGCTAGTGAACTGAGAGGGCTGCTATACACATTTCTGCAGATTGGGAGGCTAAAAACCTGCATACCTCCAGGCTTTCATACAAATAGCATCCCTGCAGTGAACAGATTTTGTGAATCTACAGCAATTAAGATGGTCTCCACATCTGCCATACCAAGAAATGTTCTGCTCTCACAATCTCTCAGAAGGGAGGCTCCTCCTTTGTTATCCGCTATTGAAGCTCTTCTTGCACTACAAAGTGTTGCCACCGCTGCAAAGTTTCTATCGTTTTACTTTCCAAAGGAAGTCAAATGCATAAAACAAAAACATGAAACTATGCTTCACTTTGATATGTAAATGTTTTATTGTAATCGTCCTACCTTTTGTTCTGCTGTTTTATAAATGAACGCATAAATTGTTGAAATCCTAGGCCTTTTGTCTTTTAACTCCAGGTACGGACTGGTGATGCTGTGTGTCATAAAGGAAGTTGAATACTAATAGTGACACATAATACCGGACAGTTTAACAGTTTGACTGACATTTCTGATTCATATTTTCTGATTCATATAGGGACAAAGCATAATTAAAGTCAATACATCTGAGTAAGGAGTACAATATAATAAGGAAACAACACATAAAATATCCTTGAGAGGTATTGAATGGCAACAAATTAGTATAGAGAATGAACTGGGGCAATGTATCGAGTCTGTGGGTGCTGGTGACTGCAGATGTGCTATTTTGCCCTATGAATAGAATGAAAATCAGTAAAGATATGACCAACCTAAATGCATGACCCAAAGCTCAATGGCCTCTGTAGTTCATGTTCTCTCTCAGCAATATAAGGTGTAAAACAAATCATATGTAAAACATAAATGGTAACTGAACCTTGGCTACTTTGTGAGAGTATTAAATGTTTTTAGTCAGGTTGTTATTTTGGTAACATTGTCTGTTTTGTCCCTCAACAGATGGATGGTTTAATGATTCCTTCTGTGCTCTCTCCTCTCTTTGTCTCTTTCTTCTCTCTCTGTCTCTTTCTCCCACCTCCTTTCTTTCAGTGTTGGTGATGATCTCGCACAGCTCATGCTGTTTCCTCTCTCTACTGAGTTTACCTTGATCTATCTGCTCTGCTCAACCAGAGGTCTGGCAGGGAGATCAACGTTCACAAGCCCATGATTAAACCTAATTTATGCTAAAACCTGCGCCTCGTTCTTCAATAGAACCCCCCTTAACCCACCTCCATCCATCCATCCATCCCACTCTCACTTCCCCCGCTTACGACATGAAAGGGTGAAATGTATTTTCTGTTCCTGATCAGATCGAGAAAACCTTTAATCTTGTTAAGCATCGACTGAAAGACATGCTGTTGCAATGTCCGTTACATTTCTCATCAACAGTCTGATTCTACTGCAGTTACTGCTATATTGTTCTGTTAGAATGATCACTCTCTATCTCTGTCATGTCCCCAAGCAGCATTTCACAATCAATCCTTTCCTGCAAGGCAGCCTTCCAACCAGTAGTTTCGAAATTAATTTAATTCACTCTATACACACACACACACACACACGCACGCACACACACACACACACACACACACACACACACACACACACACACACACACACACACACACACACACACACACACACACACACACACACACACACACACACACACACACACACACACACACACACACACACACACTCCCTCCAGGTTAAGCCTCTAAGCTTCTATTTATCTCTGAAAAACAGCCACCAACTCCTGGATTGGGTTTCCTGACGGTCAAGTTGCTAGGGGCAACATTTAAAATGAATGCCTTTTTGGCCCCAACTAGCCACTGTGAAAACACATTACACTCCTTTTCTCATTTCAACAGTGCACAGCTTGACTTATCCAATTCCTTAAACTATTTATTTCCAGAAAGCAAGTCATTCATGAGAACTGTTCATGTACTTGAAGAGTGTGAGGAGACATATCTACTGTACAGTCCTCCGCACAGCCTTCAACCTTTAGTCAGACACTATAGTGGTTTAAATTTTACACCATGTTCTTCCATTCTGTTTAAAAGTCACAGGTGGCAGCTGATTGAAGTTTGAATAGTCTCAGTCTTAGGTATCTTCAGTCTGTAGGTGTACAGGACATTCTGATCAAAGCTAACGTTAAACTAACGGTCTAAGGACACCTTGGTTACACAAACAAAGTCTTGTGGATCTCCATTGTTAGGATCCCCTAGCTGGCTGTCGCAGGCGAGGGGCCTGGAGGGATGCATCTCCATTCTTTCAGGAGGAATTCAATATTAGTTGTTTTGTTGATGGCGGTGGAAAATGCTGTCTCAGGCACTGCTATTCAATTGGGTTGAGATGGGGTTTACATTGTTTTCATGCTCATCAAACATTCACACGTGCCCTGTGGATGGGGGCATTGTCATCTTATCGGGGCATAGCCATGGTAGCCAAAATAATGGTTACCCCGGCTGCCCAGCATTTTTATACATGGCCCTAAGCATGATGGGATATTAGTTGATTCATTAACTCAGGAACCATACATGTGTAGAAGCACCTACTTTGAATATACTTTGTGATCTTCACTTAAGTGTTTCCATTATTTTGGTAATTACATACACATTTCTATAACAGAGAAATTGCACCAAAACCCAAAATATATATATTTTATTAGGCCCATGGGCCACCGCTGTGTCACATTCTTCATTTTACATGTTTTATAGATTTTTGTTTGTTTTTGTGTGTGTGTTAATTTCGACCAGACCACCTTACAAATAAATGGCCAGTTCACCCCAGTATTGCACAATGTTTTGTTTGATGTAATGTTTAATATCTGTTTGGACCCCAGGAAGAGAAGCTGCCACTTTGACAGTAATGAGCCAATGAGTGAGCCAATCTACTCCCCTCATATGCGCTCAAGAGAAAAATGTGTTCTGATTGTATAATAACTATTTTTCCTCGTCAGGACCTCCAACAGCCGAAGCTAAGTAGTAACATTAACATGATGCCTTCTAATTGCAGTCGCTTTACTCATAATATACAGGAGAACGATCGCCTTACGGCGAGGATAGCTATGCTACAAGCCCAGCTTCAGACGCAATCGTTAGGCAAGGGTAATTTCAGTGTAGGAAAGGATGAAACAACGTCTGTGCCACCAGTAAGTACAGATAGTAGTATAAATCGCCTGGCACAGTCCCCGCAGCCGGACCACCTTCTCACGGTTTCTGGAAGGAAATGCTGTAGGAATGCTCAACCGGTGTCACTCATTCAGCCGACAGAAACTTTCAACAGGTTTTCCCCATTAAGCAGCAAGTCGGAGTCAGAGGCCGAGCCTTCTCTTGTCTCTACTCCTCCAGTTACGGGGTCTGAGACGCCGAAGCTTCCCACCATTAGCTCTGACAAATTGAAAACTCTAGTCATTGGCGACTCCATTACCCGCAGTATTAGACTTAAAACAAATCACCCAGCGATCATACAATGTTTACCAGGGGGCAGGGCTACCGACGTTAAGGCTAATCTGAAGATGGTGCTGTCTAAAGCTAAAACTGGCGAGTGTAGAGAGTATAGAGATATTGTTATCCACGTCGACACCAACGATGTTAGGATGAAACAGTCAGAGATCACCAAGCGCAACATAGCTTCTGCGTGTAAATCAGCTAGAAAGATGTGTCGGCATCGAGTAATTGTCTCTGGCCCCCTCCCAGTTAGGGGGAGTGATGAGCTCTACAGCAGTCTCACAACTCAATCACTGGTTGAAAACTGTTTTCTGCCCCTCCCAAAAGATAGAATTTGTAGATAATTGGCCCTCTTTCTGGGACTCACCCACAAACAGGACCAAGCCTGACCTGCTGAGGAGTGACGGACTCCATCCTAGCTGGAGGGGTGCTCTCATCTTATCTACCAACATAGACAGGGCTCTAACTCCTCTAGCTCCACAATGAAATAGGGTGCAGGCCAGGCAGCAGGCTGTTAGCCAGCCTGCCAGCATAGTAGAGTCTGCCACTAGCACAGTCAGTGTAGTCAGCTCAGCTATCACCATTGAGACCGTGTCTGTGCCTCGACCTAGGTTGGGCAAAACTAAACATGGCGGTGTTCGCCTTAGCAATCTCACTAGAATAAAGACCTCCTCCATTCCTGTCATTATTGAAAGAGATCATGATACCTCACATCTCAAAATAGGGCTACTTAACGTTAGATCCCTTACTTCAAAGGAAATTATAGTTAATGAACTAATCACTGATCATAATCTTGATGTGATTGGCCTGACTGAAACATGGCTTAAGCCTGATGATTTTACCGTGTTAAATGAGGCCTCACCTCCTGGCTACATTAGTGACCATATCCCCTGTGCATCCCGCAAAGGCGGAGGTGTTGCTAACATTTACAATAGCAAATTTCAATTTACAAAAGAAATTACGTTTTCGTCTTTTGAGCTTCTAGTCATCAAATCTATGCAGCCTACTCTTTCACTTTTTATAGCTACTGTTTACAGGCCTCCTGGGCCATATACAGCGTTCCTCATTGAGTTCCCTGAATTCCTATCGGACCTTGTAGTCATAGCAGATAATATTCTAATCTTTGGTGACTTTAATATTCACATGGAAAAGTCCACAGGCCCACTCCAAAAGGCTTTCGGAGCCATCAGTGGGTTTTGTGGGACTCAGTGGGTTTTGTCCAACATGTCTCTGGACCCACTCACTGTCACAGTCATACTCTGGACCTAGTTTTGTCCCATGGAATAAATGTTGTGGATCTTAATGTTTTTCCTCATAATCCTGGACTATCGGACAAGCATTTTATTACGTTTGCAATTGCAACAAATAATCTGCTCAGATCCCAACCAAGGAACATCAAAAGTCGTGCTATAAATTCACAGACAACACAAAGATTCCTTGATGTCCTTCCAGATTCCCTCTGTCTACCCAAGGACGCCAGAGGACAAAAATCAGTTAACCACCTAACTGAGGAACTCAATTTAACCTTGCGCAATACCCTAGATGCAGTTGCACCCCTAAAAACTAAAAACATTTCTCATAAGAAACTAGCTCCCTGGTACACAGAAAATACCCCAGCTCTGAAGCAAGCTTCCAGAAAATTGGAACGGAAATGGCGCCACACCAAACTGGAAGTCTTCCGACTAGCTTGGAAAGACAGTACCGTGCAGTACCGAAGAGCCCTTACTGCTGCTCGATTATCCTAGTTTTCTAACTTAATTGAGGAAAATAAGAACAATCCGAAATTCCTTTTTTATACTGTCGCAAAGCTAACTAAAAAGCAGCATTCCCCAAGAGAGGATGGCTTTCACTTTAGCAGTGATAAATTCATGAACTTCTTTGAGGAAAAGATCATGATTATTAGAAAACAAATTACGGACTCTTCTTTAAATCTGCGTATTCCTACAAAGCTCAGTTGACCCGAGTCTGTACAAGTCTGCCAGGACCTAGGATCAAGAGACGCTCAAGTGTTCTAGTACTATATCTCTTGACACAATGATGAAAATAATCATGGCGTCTAAACCTTCAAGCTGCATACTGGACCCTATTCCAACTAAACTACTGAAAGAGCTGCTTCCTGTGCTTGGGCCTCCTATGTTGAACATAATAAACAGCTCTCTATCCACCGGATGTGTACCAAACTCACTAAAAGTGGCAGTAATAAAGCCTCTCTTGAAAAAGCCAAACCTTGTCCCAGAAAATATAAAAAACTATCGACCTATATCGAATCTTCCATTTCTCTCAAACATTTTAGAAAAGGCTGTTGTGCAGCAACTCACTGCGTTCCTGAAGACAAACAATGTATACGAAATGCTTCAGTCTGGTTTTCGACCCCATCAAAGCACTGAGACTGCACTTGTGAAGGTGGTAAAATGCCCTTTTAATGGCATCAGACCGAGGCTCTGCATCTGTCGTCGTGCTCCTAGACCTTAGTGCTGCTTTTGATACCATCGATCACCACATTCTTTTGGAGAGATTGGAAACCCAAATTGGTCTACACGGACATGTTCTGGCCTGGTTTAGATCTTATCTGTCGGAAAGATATCAGTTTGTCTCTGTGAATGGTTTGTCCTCTGACAAATCAACTGTAAATTTCGGTGTTCCTCAAGGTTCTGTTTTAGGACCACTATTGTTTTCACTATATATTTGACCTCTTGGGGATGTCATTCGAAAACATAATGTTAACCTTCACTGCTATGCAGATGACACACAGCTGTACATTTCAATGAAACATGAAGCCCCAAAATTGCCCTCACTAGAAGCATGTGTTTCAGACATAAGGAAGTGGATGGCTGCAAACTTTTCTACTTTTAAACTCGGACAAAACAGAGATGCTTGTTCTAGGTCCCAAGAAACAAAGAGATCTTCTGTTGAATCTGACAATTAATCTTAATGGTTGTGCAGTCGTCTCAAATAAAACTGTGAAGGACCTCGGCGTTACTCTGGACCCTGATCTCTCTTTTGAAGAACATATGGGGCGGCAGGGTAGCCTAGTTGGACTAGTAACCAGAAGGTTGCAAGTTCAAACCCCCGAGCTGACAAGGTACAAATCTGTCATTCTGCCCCTGAACAGGCAGTTAACCCACTGTTCCTAGGCCGTCATCAAAAATAAGAATTTGTTCTAAACGGACTTGCCTAGTTAAATAAAGGTTAAATAAAAATATCAAGACCATTTCAAGGACAGCTTTTTTCCATCTACGTAACATTGCAACAATCAGAAACTTTCTGTCCAAAAATGATGCAGAAAAATTAATCCATGCTTTTGTCACTTCTAGGTTAGACTACTGCAATGCTCTACTTTCCGGCTACCCGGATAAAGCACTAAATAAACTTCAGTTAGTGCTTAATACGGCTGCTAGAATCCTGACTAGAACCCATAAATTTGATCATATTACTCCAGTGCTAGCCTCCCTACACTGGCTTCCTGTCAAATCAAGGGCTGATTTCAAGGTTTTACTGCTAACCTACAAAGCATTACATGTGCTTGCTCCTACCTATCTCTCTGATTTGGTCCTGCCGTACATACCTACACGTACGCTACGGTCACAAGACACAGGCCTCCTAATTGTTCCTAGAATTTCTAAGCAAACAGCTGGAGGCAGGGCTTTCTCCATTTTTATGGAACGGACTGCCTACCCATGTCAGAGACGCAAACTCGGTCTCAACATTTAAGTCTTTACTGAAGACTCATCTCTTCAGTGGGTCATATGATTGAGTGTAGTCTGGCCCAGGAGTGGGAAGGTGAACGGAAAGGCTCTGGAGCAACGAACTGCCCTTGCTGTGGCTGCCTGGCCGGTTCCCCTCTTTCCATTGGGATTCTCTGCCTCTAACCCTATTACAGGGGCTGAGTCACTGGCTTACTGGGGCTCTCTCATACCGTCCCTGGGAGGGGTGCGCCACCTGAGTGGGTTGAGTCACTGATGTGATCATCCTGTCTGTGTTGGCGACCCCCCCCCCCTTGGGTTGTGCCGTGGCGGAGATCTTTGTGGGCTATACTCAGCCTTGTCTCAGGATGGTAAGTTGGTGGTTGAAGATATCCCTCTAGTGGTGTGGGGGCTGTGCTTTGGCAAAGTGGGTGGGGTTATATCCTTCCTGTTTGGCCCTGTCCGGGGGTGTCCTCGGATGGGGCCACAGTGTCTCCTGACCCCTCCTGTCTCAGCCTCCAGTATTTATGCTGCAGTAGTTTGTGTCGGGGGGCTAGGGTCAGTTTTTATATCTGGAGTACTTCTCCTGTCCTATTCAGTGTCCTGTGTGAATTTAAGTGTTCTCTCTCTAATTCTCTCTTTCTCTCTTTCTTTCTCTCTCTCGGAGGACCTGAGCCCTAGGACCATGCCCCAGGACTACCTGACATGATGACTCCTTGCTGTCCCCAGTCCACCTGGCCGTGCTGCTGCTCCAGTTTAAACTGTTCTGCCTTATTATTATTGGACCATGCTGGTCATTTATGAAAATTTTAAACATCTTGGCCATGTTCTGTTATAATCTCCATAATCTATATCCTCTTTAGGTTTCTTCCTAGGTTTTGGCCTTTCTAGGGAGTTTTTCCTAGCCCCCGTGCTTCTACACCTGCATTGCTTGCTGTTTGGGGTTTTAGGCTGGGTTGATTTTACAACCAAGCTTTTTGATATGTCTTTGATATGGAGACGTAAACCCACCATTGTGAGGGCATACGCCTATAGGTCTCATGGGTAGTAGCCTACAACTGCAAAGTGTTTTTAGGACATTACATTGACTGAATACATAGCTACTAGCAGTGGCTACTATACTGAGAGCTAGCAATCTAGTTAATTCTTAAGAGTCTAAGCTATTGATTTTGAATGTTAGGACCCTTTTAAGTATAGAAAACAATACATACAGATATACAAAAAACATTGATTTTGGCCTTACTGCTATTATCCCATGGAAACACATTGAATAGCAGATTCATACATGGGGGGGGAAAAAATAAAAACAGATTGTTCAGAAATGTATCAAAAGGATGTTTTTTTGTGTCTGTCCCATATCTGAGATATGTAAGAAAGATCAGGAAATTGGCAGTGTGCGCAATGATGTGGGCTGGTGTGAATATAATGCCTCGGCCGAAATTCTTGTCCCTGTCTGCCCTTGGTGCAATATACAAATTGACATTGCACCATTATTACTGTTCAATATTACATTTACATTTACATACAATACTACATTAGAGAGAGTGTGTGTGTGTGTGTGTGTGTGTGTGTGTGTGTGTGTGTGTGTGTGTGTGTGTGTGTGTGTGTGTGTGTGTGTGTGTGTGTGTGTGTGTGTGTGTGTGTGTGTGTGTGTGTGTGTGTGTGTGTGTGTGTGTGTGTGTGTGTGTGTGTGTGTAAAGTATTGCAGTATATAGGGAATAAGGTGCGATTTGGGAGGCATCCTGTGAAATGTGGGGCTTTTGGAGCTTTTACGGCCATGTCTTGTAAACCAAAATACTTTCTGGCGACTCCATCCATCAGTTGAAAACATCCTTTATGGACTGAAGAAAATACTTCAACATTGCTGGGCTGTTCTTTTCCCCTCCAGTCTATAAAGTACCCTCAGTGTTTTATCTAACCAACTAGGTCGTAAAGTTGTAATGTGGTACTGAAGAGCAACAGTCTGAAGTGAAGAGGTGGAAAGGGGTCTGTCTAGCAGTAATAACCTGATACGCCTACTTCAACTAAATGACCTATGCCGCTAAACGCATTCTGAGCTGCTCTGAGAACTGCCCTTGTCTGCGCACATTTGCGCTGACATTCTTTCTCCTCGCCAGGATAAATTGACAACCACTAAAGGTCACCCACAAATTCATCTCTCTATTACAGAGTGCTCTCTCTTCCTCTCGCTCGGTCTCTCTCTCTCGCTCTCTATCTCTTTGTATCTCTCAGTCTACGTTCTCCCGACCCGCAGTAAAAAAGCTAGTAGAGACAGGTTGTTTATGGCAACACAAATCCTAAATGATGGCTTTTACGATAAGCCTCAAAAAGGCTGATTTCAGCGTTTTAAGCATTTGCTTATTCATCTCCTACATTATGCATCAGGTGATGCTTTCGCCTTCCCCTCCTCTCTTTTTCTCCTCTCCTTCCCTCCCCTCCTCCACCACCTACATCAGTCCAATGGGTTCGGCCTCCAGGTAGAATTAGAAATAATGTTCTCTTTCTGTTGCCTTGATTTGCAAATGAATGACGGGGGATCTGGCAGGCAGTAGCTACAGTTGAAGTCAGAAGTTTACATACACTTTGGTTGGAGTCATTAAAACTAGTTTTTCAACCACTCCACAAATTTCTTGTTAACAATCTATAGTTTTGGCAAGTCGGTTAGGACATCTACTTTGTGCATGACACGAGTCATTTTTTCCAACAATGGTTTACAAACAGTTTATTTCACTTTACATACACTAAGTTTACATACACTAAGTTGACTGTGCCTTTAAACAGCTTGGAAAATTCCAGAAAATTATGTCATGGTTTTAGAAGCTTCTGATAGGCTAATTGACATCATTTGAGTCAATTGGAGGTGTATCTGTGGATTTATTTCAAGGCCTACCTTCAAACTCAGTGCCTCTTTGCTTGACATCATGGGAAAATCAAAAGAAATCAGCCAAGACTTCAAAAAGAAAATTGTAGTCCTCCAAAAGTCTGGTTCATCCTTGAGAGAAATTTCCAAATGTCTGAAGGTACCACATTCATCTGTACAAACAATAGTACGCAAGTATAAACACCATGGGACCACGCAGACGTCATACCGCTCAGGAAGGAGATGTGTTCTGTCTTCTAGAGATGAACGTATTTTGGTGTGAAAAGTGCAAACCAATCCCAGAACAACAGCAAAGGACCTTGTGAAGATGCTGGAGGAAACAGGTACAAAAGTATCTATATCCACAGTAAAACGAGTCCTATATCGACATAACCTGAAAGGCTCCTCAGCAAGGAAGAAGTGTTTGAATATGGTTTGCAACTGCACATGGGGACAATAATTGTACTTTTTGGAGAAATGCCCTCTGGTCTGATGAAACAAAAATAGAACTGTTTGGCCATAATGACCATAGTTATGTTTGGAGGAAAAAAAGGGAGGTTTGCAAGCTGAAGATTTCCATCCCAACCCTGAAGCATGGGGGTGGCAGCATCATATTTGTGGGGACGCTGTGCTGAAGAAGGGACTGGTACACTTCACAAAATAGATGGCTTCAAGGAAAATTATCTGGATGTATTGAAGCAACATGTCAGGACATCAGTCAGGAAGTTAAAGCTTGGTCTTCAATGGGTCTTCCAAATGGACAATGACCCCAAGCATACTTCCAAAGTTGTGGCAAAATGGCTTATGGACAACAAAGTCAGGGCATTGGAGTGGCCATCACAAAGCCCTGACCTCAATCCTATACAAAATGTGTGGGCAGAACTGAAAAAGTGTGTGCGAGCAAGGAGGCCTACAAACCTGTCAGGAGGAATGGGCCAAAATTCACCCAACTTATTGTGGGAAGCAATTTCAAGGCAATGCTACCAAATACTAATTGAGTGTATGTAAACTTCTGACCCACTGGGAATGTGATGAAAGAAGTAAAAGCTGAAATAAATCATTCTCTCTACAGTTATTCTAGCATTCTTAATAATGAAGTGGTGATCCTAACTGACATGGAATTCTTACTAGGATTAAATGTCAGGAATTGTGAAAAACTGTGTTTAAATGTATTTGGCTAAGGTGTATGTAAACTTCCGACTTCAACTGTAAAGTAGCAGACAATTTGCACTGTTGATGATAAAAAGCCTTGGGTTGCATCCCAAATGGCACCCTATTTCCTAAATTGTGCTCGTAGGGCTCTTGTCAAAAAGTAGATCACTATATAGGGAATGTCATGACGTTGCCCTCTTTGGGTACAGCAAGCACCATCCCCCTCTCCCTGCCTCTCTCTGCTCCTTCAACCAGGCTGCTGTGGTCAGTGAGGTCGTAAATTCCTCGAAGAGATTGTCTCTTATACTGTGTCCATGATGAGACAGAGTGAATTTTCATTGAGAACAAAGGAATTTCCTCAACCTCACAGAACTTGAGGTCCAAACTAATTTAATGATCCGGAGAAGGTATAAAAGATTGGTGAAGAATCCAGCTACGAACAGGTCCATTTTGTTACATTTTTGGGAAGATCATGGGAGACGGTGTGGCAACATTACCATAACGCTATTTATATAATAGCCTCAGAAATGAGTTTTACATCTAATTGTTGTATAAGATGAATGAGTGAGGATGATACTGTTTGTAAAATTGTGTAATGTGATTTTGGACTGTTTAATTAATGAAGGGAACTCCAATTCCCTTTTGAGTTTAACTAAATCAGAGGACCGCCCATGAGCCCAGTTAGGGTCAGGCATCCTGGGACAGCCCGTTTTCTGCAATTCCAAATAAAACCCAACTTTGAGAAATTCTCAGTAGACCATGTTTCTCTCAATCACGGGAGGACAAAGGTTGCAGACCATGGCTGAATCTTTTAACCATACCACGTGGTTAAACTCTTAGACTATTGATACCGACAGAATAAGAACAAGTTTTTGATATTAATTACTAGTCTGCAGCTAGGAATTGAATTGAACGCGAAGAATGACAACCTCCGAAACATCCATTCTACAACAACTTTTCAACAGCGATCAAGGCGACACACTGAGCATAAATGTATATATTGATTACAATTGTTCCCGAATGAGTGAGCATTCATGTGTAAAGGATTAGCATTTCAATTGTTATAATTATTAACTCTGTTGTCACGGTTTTCATATGGTGAAGGAGCGTGTATATTGCGATCCATGTTTAATCAAACAACGTAAACACGACAAACCACGAACACTACAAAACAATAAACGAAACGAAAACCGAAAACAGCCTATACTTGTGTTAACTAACATTGAACAAGGACATCAAGACACTCAGGACAATCACCCACAATACAACCAAAGAATATGGCTGCCTAAATATGGTTCCCAATCAGAGACAACGATAAACACCTGCCTCTGATTGAGAACCACTTCAGACAGCCATAGACTAACCTAGAACACCCCACTTAGCTACAATCCCACTATCTACACACCACATACAAAAACCCATGTCACACCCTAGCCTGACCAAATACATGAAGAAAAACACAAAATACTACGACCAGGGCGTGACAGAACCCCCCCCCCCCCCTAAGGTGCCGACTCCCGAACGCACCTCAAATCAATAGGGAGGGCCCGGGTGGGCGCCTGTCCATGGTGGCGGCTCCGGCGTGGGACGTGGACCCCACTGCACAATTGTCTTAGTCCGCCTTATTGTCCGCCTCATTCTACTTCCGGCGCCGACTGAGATGGCCGCCTCGCTTCGCGTTCCTAGGAAACTATGCAGTTTTTTGTTTTTTTTACGTGTTATTTCTTACATTAGTACCCCAGGTCATCTTAGGTTTCATTACATACAGTCGAGAAGAACTACTGAATATAAGATCAGCGTCAACTCACCATCAGTACGACCAAGAATATGTTTTCCGCGACGCGGATCCTGTGTTCTGCCTTACAAACAGGACAACGGAATGGATCGCATGCAGCGACCCAAGGAAACGACTCCGAAAAAGAGGGAAATGCGGCGGTGTTCTGGTCAGACTCCGAAAAAGGGCACATCGCGCACCACTTCCCAGTATTCTTCTTGCCAATGTCCAGTCTCTCGACAACAAGGTTGATGAAATCCGAGCAAGGGTGGCATTCCAGAGGGACATCAGAGACTGCAACGTTCTTTGCTTTACGGAGACATGGCTTACTGGGAAAACGCTATCCAGGGCGGTGCAGCCAACGGGTTTCTCCCCGCATCGCGCCGACAGAAACAAAAAGTCTCTCTGGTAAGAAGAGTGGCGGGGGCGTATGCCTCATGACTAACGGGACATGGTGTGATGAAGGAAACATACAGGAACTCAAATCCTTCTGTTCACCTGATTTAGAATTCCTCACAATCAAATGTAGACCGCATTATCTTCCAAGAGAATTCTCTTCGATTATAATCACAGCCGTATATATCCCCCCCAAGCAGACACATCGATGGCTCTGAACGAACTTTATTTAACTCTTTGCAAACTGGAAAACATTTATCCGGAGGCTGCATTCATTGTAGCTGGGGATTTTAACAAAGCCAATCTGAAAACAAGACTCCCTAAATTTTATCAGCATATCGATTGCACAACCAGGGGTGGTAAAACCTTGGATCATTGTTACTCTAACTTCCGCGACGCATATAAGGCCCTGCCCCGCCCCCCCTTTCAGGAAAAGCTGACCACGATTCCATTTTGCTGATCCCTGCCTACAGGCAGAAATTAAAACAAGAGGCTCCCACGCTGAGGTCTGTCCAACGCTGGTCAGACCAAGCTGACTCTACACTCCAAGACTGCTTCCATCACGTGGACTGGGACATGTTTCGTATTGCGTCAGATGGGAATATTGACGAATACGCTGATTCGGTGTGCGAGTTCATTAGAACGTGCGTCGAAGATGTCGTTCCCATAGCAACGATAAAAACATTCCCTAACCAGAAACCGTGGATTGATGGCAGCATTCGCAAGGCAATCAAACAAGCTAAGCGTCAGTACAGAGACAAAGTGGAATCTCAATTCAACGGCTCAGACACAAGAGGCATGTGGCAGGGTCTACAGTCAATCACGGACTACAAGATGAAATCCAGCCCAGTCACGGACCAGGATGTCTTGCTCCCAGGCAGACTAAATAACTTTTTTGCCCGCTTCGAGGACAATACAGTGCCACTGACACGGCCTGCAACGGAAACATGCGGTCTCTCCTTCACTGCAGCCGAGGTGAGTAAGACATTTAAACGTGTTAACCCTCGCAAGGCTGCAGGCCCAGACGGCATCCCCAGCCGCGCCCTCAGAGCATGCGCAGACCAGCTGGCCGGTGTGTTTACGGACATATTCAATCAATCCCTATACCAGTCTGCTGTTCCCACATGCTTCAAGAGGGCCACCATTGTTCCTGTTCCCAAGAAAGCTAAGGTAACTGAGCTAAACGACTACCGCCCCGTAGCACTCACTTCCGTCATCATGAAGTGCTTTGAGAGACTAGTCAAGGACCATATCACCTCCACCCTACCTGACACCCTAGACCCACTCGAATTTGCTTACCGCCCAAATAGGTCCACAGACGATGCAATCTCAACCACACTGCACACTGCCCTAACCCACCTGGACAAGAGGAATACCTATGTGAGAATGCTGTTCATCGACTACAGCTCGGCATTCAACACCATAGTACCCTCCAAGCTCGTCATCAAGCTCGAGACCCTGGGTCTCGACCCCGCCCTGTGCAACTGGGTACTGGACTTCCTGACGGGCCGCCCCCAGGTGGTGAGGATAGGCAACAACATCTCCTCCCCGCTGATCCTCAACACGGGGGCCCCACAAGGGTGCGTTCTGAGCCCTCTCCTGTACTCCCTGTTCACCCACGACTGCGTGGCCACGCACGCCTCCAACTCAATCATCAAGTTTGCGGACGACACAACAGTGGTAGGCTTGATTACCAACAACGACGAGACGGCCTACAGGGAGGAGGTGAGGGCCCTCGGAGTGTGGTGTCAGGAAAATAACCTCACACTCAACGTCAACAAAACTAAGGAGATGATTGTGGACTTCAGGAAACAGCAGAGGGAACTCCCCCCTATCCACATCGATGGAACAGTAGTGGAGAGGGTAGCTAGTTTTAAGTTCCTCGGCATACACATCACAGACAAACTGAATTGGTCCACTCACACTGACAGCGTCGTGAAGAAGGCGCAGCAGCGCCTATTCAACCTCAGGAGGCTGAAGAAATTCGGCTTGTCACCAAAAGCACTCACAAACTTCTACAGATGCACAATCGAGAGCATCCTGGCGGGCTGTATCACCGCCTGGTACGGCAACTGCTCCGCCCTCAACCGTAAGGCTCTCCAGAGGGTAGTGAGGACTGCACAACGCATCACCGGGGGCAAACTACCTGCCCTCCAGGACACCTACACCACCCATTGTTACAGGAAGGCCATAAAGATCATCAAGGACATCAACCACCCGAACCACTGCCTGTTCACCCCGCTATCATCCAGAAGGCGAGGTCAGTACAGGTGCATCAAAGCTGGGACCGAGAGACTGAAAAACAGCTTCTATCTCAAGGCCATCAGACTGTTAAACAGCCACCACTAACACTGAGTGGCTGCTGCCAACACACTGTCATTGACACTGACCCAACTCCAGCCATTTTAATAATGGGAATTGATGGGAAATGATGTAAATATATCACTAGCCACTTTAAACAATAGCCACTTTACATTATTCATCTCATATGCATATGTATATACTGTACTCTACATCATCGACTGCATCCTTATGTAACACATGTATCACTAGCCACTTTAACTATGCCACTTTGTTTACTTTGTCTACACACTTATCTCATATGTATATACTGTACTCGATACCATCTACTGTATGCTGCTCTGTACCATCACTCATTCATATATCCTTATGTACATGTTCCTTTTGGAATTGTTAGTTAGAATACTTGTTGGTTATCACTGCATTGTCGGAACTAGAAGCACAAGCATTTCGCTACACTCGCATTAACATCTGCTAACCATGTGTATGTGACAAATAAAATTGGATTTGATTTGATTTGATTTGGCTTTCTCACCATGGCCACCCTTATCAATGACCCCACTGGACAGAGGGGCAGAAGCTCTGGACAGAGGGACAGATGCTCGGGACAGAGGGGCAGAAGCTCGGGACAGGCGGGAGACTCCGCCAGCAGCGCCGGATAGGCGGGAGACTCCGGCAGCAGCGCCGGACAGGTGGGAGACTCCGGCAGCAACGCCGGACAGGCGGGAGACTCCGGCAGCAGCGCCGGACAGGCGGGACCACCTGTAGGGAGGAGACAGAGAGACAGCCTGGTGCGTGGGGCTGCCACAGGAACCACCAGGCTGGGGAGACCTTCAGGAGGCTTGGTGTTAGGAGGAGCCTGAAGGACCGGGCTATGGGGGAGCACTGGAGCTCTGGTGTGCAAACTTGGCACCACTTCCCCAGGCTGGACAACTTCTCTAGCCCGGACCCTCCAGAGCGCAGGCACAGGTTGAACCGGGCTGTGGGTAAGCACGGGAGATCTAGTGCTTACTACACACACCTCACCCTTAGGCTCCACTCCCACATTTGCCCGGCACGAGCGGAGCGCAGGCACAGGAAGCGCTTAACCGCATAACACGGTGCCTGACCAGTAATGCGCTGCTTATAATAAGCACGAGGCGTGAGCTCAGGTCTGCTACCTGGCTTACTACGTACCACACCTCGTCAGCCCCCCCCCCAAAAAAAAATTGGGGGCTGCCTCTCGTACCTGTCGCACTGCCGTGCTCCCTCCTCATCTCGCCGGCTCCTCTCTCCGGCTGCCTCTGCTCTCCTAGCTACCTCCACCTGTTCCCATGGAAGGCGATCCTTTTCCGCCAGGATCTCCTCCCAGGTGTAGCAACCCTTGCCGTCCAATACATCCTCCCATGTCCATTCCTCCTGTGATGCTGGCCGCTGTTGTTGATGCTGCTGCTGCTGTCGTCGCTGCTGTTTACCACGCCACTTGGTCCGAGTTGGGTGGGTGATTCTGTCTCGGTTTTCATATGGTGAAGGAGAGTCGGACCAAACTGCAGCGTTGTATATTTCGATCCATGTTTAATGTTAAAGATAGGGCTGTCTGCTGCCCCCTTTGGAGGAATTGCGTGCCCATAGTAAACAGAAAAACAATCTGTCAAAAATTGCTAATATATGCTTATAAAAAATATTATTGAATAGAAAACACTCTACAGCTTCTAAAACCGTTTAAATTATGTCTGTATGTAAAGCAGAACTCTCAGGGCAGTCATTCTCCCAAACTCTTGTCATCATAAAAGTTGGCCCAACTTTGACGTCATCGCCACCACCCTTCCCAAGCACCTACAGACCTGGGAACAGTTTGTATGTCTTCAGCGCGATGTCTGCTTTCAATGGGGCTTCTCATTGTGAGAATCGCGCGCTCACGAGTGTTTTGGCGGGCCGAAATCTTTCGGTCACACGAAAAAACAGGTTACTCTCATGCGCACTCTGCTTGGGTGATGTCTTTTTTCAAAGATTGATTAAACGGTGTGTGTGTTTCTGTTCGTCCTGAGGATTGTTGTGCACCTTTATAACATGCTAAAGCTGTATTCTGAACATAGTTTGACAAGTTTAGTCGACATATAATATGTAATTTCGACGTTTTGGTGCGCATCCACTTGACTTTTGGCTGCATTTCAACCGAAATATGTCGTGTTTGATAACCGAAAGACTTCAAAACTAAACGCTGTTTTTGGTAAGTATAATTCCTTCCAGGTCTTCTGATGGAAGAACAGCAAAGGTAAGGGAATATTTATGTGGTAAATTTGGGTTTCTGTGGACTCCAAGATAGAGGAGCCATAATGCTAATTTCTGAGCGCCGACTCATATTATAGCCTAGTGAAACAATTCTGTAACGTTAAAAATAAATGTAACACAGCGATTGCATTTAGAAGAAGTGTATCTTTCTATATATATGTAGAACATGCATATTTAGTCAAAGTTTATGATGTGTATTGCTTGTTATCTGACGTTATCTGCCGGAGCTATCGTCATTTCTCAGGACATTTGAGTAGTATTTTTTGAACAATGCGTCATTGTAAACAGAGATTTATGGATATATATAGCATATTATTGAAAAAAACATAAATGTACTGTGTAACATGTTATATTACTGTCATCTGATGAAGATTTCAAAAGGTTAGTGAATTATTTTTCTTTTAATCCTGCGTTTGTTGATTGCATATTTTGTTTAACTTGGCTACGCAAATTAGCGGTGTCATCGGTGGTGGTTTGACATAAATATGTGCTATGTTTTCGCCGTAAAATATTTTAGAAATCTGACTTGCTGGGTAGATAAACAAGGTATTTATCTTTCATTTGAGCTATTGGACTTGTTAATGTGTGGAGGTTAAATATTTTTAAGAATATTTTTTGCGTTCCATGCGCCACGTTCCAGCTGAACGTGGGGGGGGGGGAGTTCCCAAATGGGAACACTGAACCTCAACAGGTTTTAATCAAACAACGGAAACACGACAAACCACGAACACTACAAAACAATAAACAAAAACCGAAAACAGCCTATACTTGTGTCAACTAACATCGAACAAGGACATCAAGACACTCAGGACAATCACCCACAATACAACCAAAGAATATGGCTGCCTAAATATGGTTCACAATCAGAGACAATGATAAACACCTGCCTCTGATTGAGAACCACTTCAGACAGCCATAGACTAACCTAGAACGCCTCACTAAGCTACAATCCCACTATCTACACACCACATACAAAAACCCATGTCACACCCTGGCCTGACCAAATACATGAAGAAAAACACAAAATACTACTACCAGGGCGTGACATCTGTAGTGATTTCTTAGTCGGTTTAGCCCACTAGGGCACATTCTCCTATAATTTCTTGTAAACCATATTTACTTTGTTTGTTTTGTTTATGCATTTCTGTGAATTACTTAGTTAGTAATAAATACATTATTTAAGACAATTGATGTATGGATGACTAGTGAAGACTGGGTTCGTGCAGATAACCAACAATTTATGACATTTGGAATGAGACTAACGTGAGGTAAAATAAATAATTAATTAATCAGAAGACTATTGATCAGATATGAAAATATCTGAAAGGTTATATTGGGAAATTATAACTTTGTAATCTGAATATTTTCCTTGGTGCCCTGACTTCCTAGTTAATTACAGTTACATGATTAATCAGTTTGATCGCGTAATACTAATTACAGAGAATCTTTGATAAAAACGAAAAGTCTTCATTTAATGATAGTAAAGACACGACAAGAATATGGTACCATTTGGGACACTGGCCTTGACTCGGTTACTCTTTCTTGGTGTTCCAATAATGGTGATGAGCAGCTTATTCAATCAATGGATAAAGGGCTATGGAGATGAGGATGGCGATAGAGGTCCTAATAGGTAGGTGAGACTGCAGACATCGTTGCGTTTACACAGGCAATCCAATCCCTATATAACCCTCCTCAGAGGTCAGAATGTCAACCTATACACTTCTACAAAAACAGATGAATCATGTCAAGGTCATTTCAGGATTGTATACATTGTTGTAACACAATTGGGAATAGGGAAGAAGCTTGGTTGAAGGGTATTGCTACTTGTGTTGAAAGGTATTCTGCCCTACCAAGCAAAAGAGCAGTAACTGCTCATAGAGTGAAACTGAGAAATGACTTCAACGTTTTTTTATTGTCCTGCCAAATAACCACATCATTTAATGATTTCTAGGCAGATCATTGGATATGTGGTTATCTGTTGTCTTACTATGAGGCAATTTTTTATTCATATTGACCCTGACCTCTGACATTTCCTTTGACCATAGACTGCAGTTACTGCCTTCTTGCTTGGTACACCCACTGTAATACATTTCCATTATGAATTTACTGCACACATAACCCCCCCCCCCCTTTTTAAATCCATAATACAACACAACGGAGGCAGGATATTTTGTCCACATGATGAAGCAAGTATTTAATGTATAAAAAATATAAATAACTAATGTTTGACCAAATGTGCAGTTACTGCTCTTTTGTTTGGTAGGGCAGTATTGTTGTTGTTTGTGAATGTATGCCATTCTGCTCTGACAGTTACGTTATCATATTTTTACAAAAAAACTGTAAGTGTAATCCATTGTTACCAGCAAAAGTATTGTTAAATAAATTTACAGGTACTTTTGAAAAACTAGATGATCACTTCTAGGATGACTTTTAAATTCCGAAAGAATGTGTGCGGGAAAAAAATATATATATATATATATATATATATAATTTTGTTTTCTCAATGACATTAAAATCAGCAAAATCCAGATAGCAGATGTTCTGAAAGAGCTGCAAAACCTGGACCCGTACAAATCAGCTGGGCTTGACAATCTGGACCCTCTATTTCTGAAACTATCCGCCGCCATTGTCGCAACCCCTATTACCAGCCTGTTCAACCTCTCTTTCATATCGTCTGAGATCCCCAAGGATTGGAAAGCTGCCACAGTCATCCCCCTCTTCAAAGGAGGAGACACCCTGGACCCAAACTGTTTCAGACCTAAACGATATCATAACCACCATCGATAAAAGACAGTACTGTGCAGCCGTCTTCATCGACCTTGCCAAGGCTTTCGACTCTGTCAATCACCATATTCTTATCGGCAGACTCAGTAGCCTCGGTTTTTCGGATGACTGCCTTGCCTTGTTCACCAATTACTTTGCAGACAGAGTTCAGTGTGTCAAATCGGAGGGCATGCTGTCCGGTCCTCTGGCAGTCTCTATGGGGGTGCCACAGGGTTCAATTCTCGGGCCGACTCTTTTCTCTGTATATATCAATGATGTTGCTCTTGCTGCGGGCGATTCCCTGATCCACCTCTACGCAGACGACACCATTCTATATACTTTCGGCCCGTCATTGGACACTGTGCTATCTAACCTCCAAACGAGCTTCAATGCCATACAACACTCCTTCCGTGGCCTCCAACTGCTCTTAAACGCCAGTAAAACCAAATGCATGCTTTTCAACCGATCGCTGCCTGCACCCGCATGCCCGACTAGCATCACCACCCTGGATGGTTCCGACCACCACCCTGGATGGTTCCGACCTTGAATATGTGGACATCTTTAAGTACCTAGGTGTCTGGCTAGACTGAAAACTCTCCTTCCAGACTCATATCAAACATCTCCAATCGAAAATCAAATCAAGAGTCTATTCCGCAACAAAGCCTCCTTCACTCACGCCGCCAAGCTTACCCTAGTAAAACTGACTATCCTACCGATCCTCGACATTGGTGTTGTCATCTACAAAATGGTTTCCAACACTCTACTCAGCAAACTGGATGCAGTCTATCACAGTGCCATCCGTTTTGTCACTAAAGCACCTTATACCACCCACCACTGCGACTTGTACGCTCTAGTCGGCTGGCCCTAGCTACATATTCGTCGCCAGACCCACTGGCTCCAGGTCATATACAAGTCCATGCTAGGTAAAGCTCCACCTTATCTCAGTTCACTGGTCACGATGGCAACACCCATCCGAAGCACGTGCTCCAGCAGGTGTATCTCACTGATCATCCCTAAAGCCAACACCTCATTTGGCCGCCTTTCATTCCAGTACTCTGCTGCCTGTGACTGGAACGAACTGCAAAAAAATCGCTGAAGCTGGAGACTTTTATCTCCCTCACCAACTTCAAACATCTGCTATCTGAGCAGCTAACCGATCGCTGCAGCTGTACATAGTCTATTGGTAAATAGCCCACCCATTTTCACCTACCTCATCCCCATACTGTTTTTATTTATTTACTTTTCTGCTCTTTTGCACACCAATATCTCTACCTGTACATGACCATCTGATCATTTATCACTCCAGTGTTAATCTGCAAAATTGTAATTATTTGCCTACCTCCTCATGCCTTTTGCACACATTGTATATAGACTCCCCCTTTTTTTCTACTGTGTTATTGACTTGGTAATTGTTTACTCCATGTGTAACTCTGTGTTGTCTGCTCACACTGCTATGCTTTATCTTGGCCAGGTCGCAGTTGCAAATGAGAGCTTGTTCTCAACTAGCCTACCTGGTTAAATAAAGGTGAAATAAAAATAAAATAAAAAGTTTATTAATGGACAGGGTGCGCCGCGATGTGTGTAGAAGGGCTATGGAAAGCCACTGGGTGGTTAGGTATGACTCCTTTGTATGGGGGGTGATTCATGCCAGAATTAAGTCTTGTGAAGCTACTGATACCTCTCACCAAGTCACGTAATGTCTGCCTTGTGCCATAAAATAACGGCATGAATTAACATGGACTGTCAATGGAGACAACTTTGTTTCTAAGGTGTCAAACTGCCCACGGGTTCACGTCACGTGACACGTACACGTCATGTAGACGTAGTGTTCACGTGGCGTTCACATTGCATCACGTGTAAGTTTATTATGAATGATCTTACCATGAACGCCTTGAAAACGTCTACATGTGTTACGCGTTACGTGTTAGTTTAAGTGTCTGTTTAGTTCATCAATTTCATTTGTCGATTTAGCTAAAATAGGCCTATCATCGCAATGCACAAATTATTAGGATAGTTGATATCGCAGCCACCATTACTGTGTAGATTTGTCTATTTGGTTAGATTGGTTAGATGGTTAGAGTGGTTAGATTGTTGGGCCAATAACCAAAAAGTTGCCCGATCAAATCCCAAAGCTGAGAAGAAACCTTTTTGTTGTTGTTTTGCCTGAGCAAGACAGTTAACCCACTATTCCCCAGGCGACGAATAGGTGCATTTCGATTAAGGCAACCCCCGCACCTCTCTGACGGTTTTATTGTCCTGCCAAATAACCACATCATTTAATGGTTTCAACTGACTAGGTATCCCCCTTTCCTTTTCTTTGTTGGAGGTAGCCTAGGTCTCTGGTGGCGCCTTCAAAACAACTCAGAAGTCGGCAATCTCTGACTTCCATCTTCAGTGCGTTCAAGACAACTGGGAACTCTGAAAAAAAACAAGCTCAGACTGGGATTTTTGTTTTGTTTTGAACAGTCATCCAACTCGGAATCTCTGGCACCTGAAAATGACTGATGTCATGATTTGACCTCATTTTCCCCCCACTTCCCAGTTTGCTGGATAAACAGACACAATCCCTGTCACCATGCAATCCTTTGCCTATGCATTTCTGTGGAGATGTCTTATGGTTAAAAGCAGTGTTCGAATTTAGGGGGTATGTGAGGATATAGGCCTCATTAAAGAGACGTGCAAAAAGAGTATGCTACCACTTGTTTTCTTAGCCATAGGAAAAGCAAAGGTACAGCTTTTATAAAGCCACCGAGGCTATAACAATGATAAATGCCACAATTATTTCCTCAGTCTACTCGCCTATCGAAGGTCTTGCGCAGCCTTAACATCACATGAAAATGTGATTGGTTTATTAAATGCTCTGCAATGTAGAGCTATGCCTTAATGCAAAATACCAAAAAGTTAGAAACGGTATGGGTCTATGCATCGACCAAACAGCTTAACAGATCAAAATATTTATTATTCAGGAGCATCCCATTGAATCAGGCTATTAATTTCAGTGCAGTTGCGTTCTTATGCATATCCTTAGACTAAACGGAACTGAAAACAGATTTGATGCACATGAAGACCTATATTTAATCTGGAATTGACAAACAAAAGCATGACTAGGATCCCGACTTGCCCCCACGTCATATTTATTCCCAATTAGGCTAATGTATTTATATTAATTTGCATAGGCTAACCATTGTGATTAATGTTATTTACCATCTGATTTTTATGAATAAACAGGCATCAGGGTAAACATAATATCATTACAATGCCCCCCCCCCCCCCACACACACATTAATGTTACTTACCTTACAGATCACAAAGTGAACTAATTTACATTGATATTTTTTTGGTACATTTACATTTACATTTAAGTCATTTAGCAGACGCTCTTATCCAGAGCGACTTACAAATTGGTGCATTCACCTTATGACATCCAGTGGAACAACCACTTTACAATAGTGCATCTAAATATTTTAAGGGGGGGAGGGGGGGTGAGAAGGATTACTTTATCCTATCCTAGGTATTCCTTAAAGAGGTGGGGTTTCAGGTACGTATGTCAATTTACTTTCTGATTTTTTTTGTGCCAATCATAGACTGAAATACAGAATTTTGGTGTGTGGAATAGAGAGGATGTGGGTATTGTGTGGATGGGAGGCTCTGCCTGTCACTTTTTTTTTTCAACAGGTAGTGGACTCAAAGAGGCAAACTGCAAAGTCCAGGCGCTGTCCAGTGTTTGCAGTGCTAGTGTTTTTAGCTAATCGGTGCAGCTCACATTATGTGCCCAGTATGATAGTTTTCTTGCTCTTTCTTAGCAGATAATGATAACATGACAACAGTAGCTGTAGATGATGTAATGAAAAGTTGGAGGGTGGTTGGTAATGGAGGACATCAGGTGGTCCCACATCTGGGTGTTGGGCAGAACCGCTAGGTCCTGGAGAACAGGAGCAGAGTAAAGGGAACAAGGTAGGAGACAGAAGTAAACAAGCAAACACACAGGTTAAATGATTATCAGGTATGTAAAAATACAGCTATTGAATGATTTAATTGAAATATTTGAATAGACATGCAATAATGTTAATGGCAGACAGAAAAGAAAGGATACCTGTCTAATTTTTGATGTCAGTGGGGTTGGTAAGGGATGGTCCCTGGAAAAGATAGAGAGATGAGTTGTGAGAGAAACTCCAGGGTGGTGTCATGACCAGTGCAGTCATACACCTTAACAGTACCTACCTGGAAGTGGCGGTTATTTAACGTGACCCCGTGGTTAACCTTGAGATTGACTATATGGAGAAACCACTGGGACAATGTTGGTACTGCTGACAGCATGGTGATGCCGCCCACCACGAGGCAGCATATGCAAATAGTTACCATCTGAGATTTTTATATTTCACCTTAACAAATGTTGACCCCAGCTTGGAGCAAAAGAGCACCGAGCTTTCCCGGGTCTCGCCTTCCTTTCGTCCTTCTTCCAAGCCAAGTCATTCACCCAGATGTTGAAGCACTTTGTCCACTTGATTCTTCTGCGCTCTGTCCATGCTCAGTCTCACCTTGATTGATAATATAAATAAATGCAATGCTTATATATCTCTTGGAATGCCAGAAAATAAATTAACAGCGGACAATTTTTACCTGGTCAAAAACCTCCACATCCTTCTCAGTCCGTGCCTGAAGGTGGTCTTCGAAGGCGTTCTGATCTGGTTCAACAACTTACATCACATCAGGTGGAATATCAGTGATCTCAAAGTATGTTATACAAACAGCAAAAGAAAAACACTAAGTCAGTCAAAAAATATATATTCTACAGTATATGCAATAATGTTATACACAATTGCATTGTTTTTGTCTGTTAACTGCTGAGGCTCATAGAAAATAAAACAAATTGGATCCCAAATTTTTTTTAAAAGTACAGACACCATGTTAATCCCTTTTCATTCATGTAAACCATTAGCAACCTAGCCAAACTCCATTACCTTACTTACAATTGGGAAAATACCAACCAGTTTTTCACTCAGTTAAAACTTCCTTCAAATATCAACAAACTCATTGACTATGTAATTAACCATGTCACCTCAATATTTTGAGTCATATTTTATTTTTGCACATTTACACTCCTTGAATTAATCGGGTAAAATTATGGCACGGAGAAACGTTTGTTTTCAGAACTAACGTTAGTCATTCTCCATAATGAAGAAGAAATGTTAAATATCTCACAACCTTACTTCTTTGACGTCACAGTTCCCCTAGAGGCAGTAATTATATACACTGCTCAAAAAAATTACAAAAAACACTTAAACAACACAATGTAACTCCAAGTCAATCACACTTCTGTGAAATCAAACTGTCCACTTAGGAAGCAACACTGATTGACAATACATTTCATATGCTGTTGTGCAAATGGAATAGACAACAGGTGGAAATTATAGGCAATTAGCAAGACACCCCCAATAAAGGAGTGGTTCTGCAGGTGGTGACGTCTCAGTTCCTATGCTTCCTGGCTGATGTTTTGGTCTCTTTTGAATGCTGGCGGTGCTTTCACTCTAGTGGTAGCATGAGACGGAGTCTACAACCCACACAAGTGGCTCAGGTAGTGCAGCTCATCCAGGATGGCACATCAATGCGAACTGTGGCAAGAAGGTTTGCTGTGTCTGTCAGCGTAGTGTCCAGAACATGGAGGCGCTACCAGGAGACAGGCCAGTACATCTGGAGATGTGGAGGAGGCCGTATGAGGGCAACAACCCAGCAGCAGGACCGCTACCTCCGCCTTTGTGCAAGGAGGAGCACTGCCAGAGCCCTGTAAAATGACTTCCAGCAGGCCACAAATGTGCATGCGTCTGATCAAACGGTCAGAAACAGACTCCATGAGGGTGGTATGAGGGCCCGACGTCCACAGGTGGGGGTTGTGCTTACAGCCCAACACAGTGCAGGATGTTTGGCATTTGCCAGAGAACACCAAGATTGGAAAATTCGCCACTGGCGCCCTGTGCTCTTCACAGATTAAAGCAGGTTCACACTGAGCACATGTGACAGACGTGACAGAGTCTGGAGACGCCGTGGAGAACATTCTGCTGCCTGCTGCAACATCCTCCAGCATGACCGGTTTGTCGGTGGGTCAGTCATGGTGTGGGAGGCCGCACAGCCCTCCATGTGCTCGCCAGAGGTAGCCTGACTGCCATTAGGTATCGAGATGAGATCCTCAGACCCCTTGTGAGACCATATGCTGGTGTGGTTGGCCATGGGTTCCTCCTAATGCAAGACAATGCTAGACCTCATGTGGCTGGAGTGTGTCAGCAGTTCCTGCAAGAGGAAGGCATTGATGCTATGGACTGGTCCGCCCATTCCCCAGACCTGAATCCAATTGGGGCATCATGTCTCGCTTCATCCACCAACGACACGTTGCACCACAGACTGTCCAGGAGTTGGCGGATGCTTTAGTCCAGGTCTGGGAGGAGATCCCTCAGGAGACCAACCGCCACCTCATCAGGAGCATGCCCAGTTGTTGTAGGGAGGTCATACAGGCATGTGGAGGCCACACACACTACTGAGCCTCATTTTGACTTGTTTTAAGGACATTACATCAAAGTTGGATCAGCCTGTAATGTGGTTTTCCACTTTAATTTTGAGTTTCACTCTGAATCCAGACCTCCATGGGTTGATACATTTGATTTCCATTGATAATTTTTGTGTGATTTTGTTGTCAGCACATTCAACTATGTGAAGAAAAAAGTATTTAATAAGAATATTTCATTCATTCAGGTCTTTTAGTGTTCCCTTTATTTTTTGAGCAGTGTACATACATTAAATGCAAATACCTGGGAGGCAAAATAAACTAAATTAAACATAAAAATGTGTCCATACACATGGCATATGTTTGAGTACCACCTTGACATCTCTGATCTGCTTGCCTCAATAAATGAATACTAGAACATTAGTAGCCAGGATAAGCTATTTCAAATCAAACTTTGTCACATGCACCGAATACAAGTGTAGACCTTACCGTGAAATGCTTACTTACAAGCCCTTAACCAACAGTGCAGTTCAAGAAGATTAAGAAAATATATCGTAAAAAAATAAAATACAAAATAATTCAAAGTACCACAATGACATAACAATAGCAAGGCTATGTCATGGAGGTGAAAGAGGACCCAAAAGCGACTTGGAGAGAATCTCATCCTTAACCACTGCGTGGAGTCCCTCCAGAAAACGAGCGAGCAGCGCCGGCTCGTTCCACTCACTAGAGGCAGCAAGAGTGCGAAACTCAATAGAATAATCCGTTATGGACCGTTCACCTTGGCATAAGGAAGCCAGGGCCCTAGAAGCCTCCCTACCAAAAACTGAACGGTCAAAAACCCGAATCATCTCCTCTTTAAAGTTCTGGAACTTGTTAGAGCAATCAGCCCTTGCCTCCCAGATAGCTGTGCCCCATTCTCGAGCCCGGCCAGTAGAGTGAAATGACGTAAGCAACCCGAGCTCTCTCTCTAGAGTATGTGTTGGGTTGGAGAGAGAACACAATCTCACACTGCGTGAGAAAGGAGCGGCACTCAGTGGGCTGCCCGGAGTAGCAAGGTGGGTTATTAACCCTAGGTTCTGGAGGCTCGACAGGCCAGGAAGTAACAGGTGGCACGAGACGTAGACTCTGGAACTGTCCAGAGAGGTCGGAAACCTGAGCGGCCAGGTTCTCCACGGCATGGCGAGCAGCAGACAATTCCTGCTCGTGTCTGCCGAGCATGGCTCCTTGGATCTCGACGGCAGTGTAACGAGCGTCTGAAGTCGCTGGGTCCATTCCTTGGTCGGTTCCTTCTGTCATGGAGGTGAAAGAGGACCCAAAAGCGACTTGGCGAAAACAGAGTCTTTAATCCAGTAAAGTAAATACAAACAAAAAAACACAACTTTCACTCGATATGACGAGGACAAACTGGAGACTCGAACTTGAACAGCAGGTGAACAGCAGGTTGCCTCGGGAAGGCACTTGAACCAGACAGACTCAGACACCTGCTCACCACGCAGCATCTGAGGAAAACACGAAGGGCATACACAAACACAGCACGGTGAATACCAAACAAGGAACCGACAGGACAGGAACGGAACACAAAGGAAGAAATAGGGACTCTAATCAGGGGAAAGGATCGGGAACAGGTGTGGGAAGACTAAATGATTGATTAGGGGAATAGGAACAGCTGGGAGCAGGAACGGAACGATAGAGAGAAGAGAGAGCGAGAGAGTGAGAGAGGGAGGGGGAGAGAGAGGGATAGAAAGAGGGAAAGAACCTAATAAGACCAGCAGAGGGAAACGAATAGAATGGGAAGCACAGGGACAAGACAAGATAATAAATGACAAAACATGACAGGCTATATACAGGGGGTACCGAATCAGTGTGCGGGGTACAGGTTAGCTGAGGTCATTTGTACAGGTAGGGTGGAGTGACTATGCATAGATAATAAACAGCAAGTAGCAGCAGTGTACAAAATAAATGGGTGGGGGTGTCAATGAACAGCAGCAGCGTATCTAGTCTCCTAACAATTGCATAAAGGTGCAAGTTAGACAAGTCATCTTTTGTTTGCATGTTTTTTAAATATATATTTTTAATTAACCTTTATTTAACTAGGCAGGTCAGTTAAGAACATATCCTTATTTACAATGACAACCTACCACGGCCAAACGCTACCCCGGACGACACTGGGCCAATTGTGCGCTGCCCTGCGGGACTCCCAATCACGGCTGGTTGTGATACAGCCTGGAAACGAACCAAGGTCTGTAGTGATGCCTTTAGTACTGAGATGCAGTGCCTTAGACCGCTGCACCACTCGGGAGTCCCGAGCATGTCTTTTTTTGGGGCCTGTCAATGTTGAGTGATCACACATCCCTCAGCACACATGGGTTTCTTTGCCTGCTTGCAAATGTGTGCTAAAAGTGTGGATGTTTCATAGTATTTCTGATTATCTTAACTCACCACCACCACCAATTCATTTTATTTTTCACAGATATCCACGGAACCACGACCGCAATATAGGCCTACACTCAGATCAAATCAAATCAAATCAAATCAAATTTAGCAGATGTTAATGCGAGTGTAGCAAAATGCTTGTGCTTCTAGTTCCGACAATGCAGTAATAACCAACAAGTAATCTAACTAACAATTCCAAAACTACTGTCTTATACACAGTGTAAGGGGATAAAGAATATGTACATAAGGATATATGAATGAGTGATGGTACAGAGCAGCATAGGCCAGATACAGTAGATGGTGTCGTGTACAGTATATACATATGAGATGGCTATGTAAACAAAGTGGCATAGTTAAAGTGGCAAGTGATACATGTATTACATAAGGATGCAGTCGATGATATAGAGTACAGTATATACGTATGCATATGAGATGAATAATGTAGGGTAAGTAACATTATATAAGGTAGCATTGTTTAAAGTGGCTAGTGATATATTTACATCATTTCCCATCAATTCCCATTATTAAAGTGGCTGGAGTTGAGTCAGTGTCAGTGTGTTGGCAGCAGCCACTCGATGTTAGTGGTGGCTGTTTAACAGTCTGATGGCCTTGAGATAGAAGCTGTTTTTCAGTCTCTCGGTCCCAGCTTTGATGCACCTGTACTGACCTCGCCTTCTGGATGATAGCGGGGGGAACAGGCAGTGGCTCGGGTGGTTGTTGTCCTTGATGATCTTTATGGCCTTCCTGTAACATCGGGTGGTGTAGGTGTCCTGGAGGGCAGGTAGTTTGCCCCCGGTGATGCATTGTGCAGACCTCAGTACCCTCTGGAGAGCCTTACGGTAGAGGGCGGAGCAGTTGCCGTACCAGGCGGCATCTGTAGAAGTTTGTGAGTGCTTTTGGTGACAAGCCGAATTTCTTCAGCCTCCTGAGGTTGAAGAGGCGCTGCTGCGCCTTCTTCACGATGCTGTCTGTGTGAGTGGACCAATTCAGTTTGTCTGTGATGTGTATGCCGAGGAACTTAAAACTTGCTACCCTCTCCACTACTGTTCCATCGATATGGATAGCGAGGTGTTCCCTCTGCTGTTTCCTGAAGTCCACAATCATCTCCTTAGTTTTGTTGACGTTGAGTGTGAGGTTATTTTCCTGACACCACAATCCGAGGGCCCTCACCTCCTCCCTGTAGGCCGTCTCGTCGTTGTTGGTAATCAAGCCTACCACTGTTGTGTCGTCCACAAACTTGATGATTGAGTTGGAGGCGTGCGTGGCCACGCAGTCGTGGGTGAACAGGGAGTACAGGAGAGGGCTCAGAACGCACCCTTGTGGGGCCCCAGTGTTGAGGATCAGCGGGGAGGAGATGTTGTTGCCTACCCTCACCACCTGGAGTCGGCCCATCAGGAAGTCCAGTACCCAGTTGCACAGGGCGGGGTCGAGACCCAGGGTCTCGAGCTTGATGACGAGCTTGGAGGGTACTATGGTGTTGAATGCCGAGCTGAGTGAGTGCTACGGGGCGGTAGTCGTTTAGCTCAGTTACCTTAGCTTTCTTGGGAACAGGAACAATGGTGGCCCTCTTGAAGCATGTGGGAACAGCAGACTGGTATAGGGATTGATTGAATATGTCCGTAAACACACCGGCCAGCTGGTCTGCGCATGCTCTGAGGGCGCGGCTGGGGATGCCGTCTGGGCCTGCAGCCTTGCGAGGGTTAACACGTTTAAATGTCTTACTCACCTCGGCTGCAGTGAAGGAGAGACCGCACGTTTCCGTTGCAGGCCGTGTCAGTGGCACTGTATTGTCCTCGAAGCGGGCAAAAAAGTTATTTAGTCTGCCTGGGAGCAAGACATCCTGGTCCGTGACGGGGCTGGATTTCTTCCTGTAGTCCGTGATTGACTGTAGACCCTGCCACATGCCTCTTGTGTCTGAGCCGTTGAATTGAGATTCTACTTTGTCTCTGTACTGACGCTTAGCTTGTTTCATAGCCTTGCGGAGGGAATAGCTGCACTGTTTGTATTCGGTCATGTTACCAGACACCTTGCCCTGATTAAAAGCAGTGGTTCACGCTTTCAGTTTCGAATGCTGCCATCAATCCACGGTTTCTGGTTAGGGAATGTTTTAATCGTTGCTATGGGAACGACCTCTTCAACGCACGTTCTAATGAACTCGCACACCGAATCAGCGTATTCGTCAATATTGTTAACTGACGCAATACGAAACATATCCCAGTCCACGTGATGGAAGCAGTCTTGGAGTGTGGAGTCAGCTTGGTCGGACCAGCGTTGGACAGACCTCAGCGTGGGAGCCTCTTGTTTTAGTTTCTGTCTGTGGGCAGGGATCAACAAAATGGAGTCGTGGTCAGCTTTTCCAAAGGGGGCGGGGCAGGGCCTTATATGCGTCCGGAAGTTAGAGTAACAATGATCCAAGGTTTTTCCACCCCTGGTTGCGCAATCGATATGCTGATAAAATTTAGGAAGTCTTGTTTTCAGATTAGCCTTGTTAGCCTCTGGATAAATGGTTTCCAGTTTGCAAAGAGTTAAATAAAGTTCGTTCAGAGCTATCGATGTGTCTGCTTGAGGGGGGATATATACGGCTGTGATTATAATCGAAGAGAATTCTCTTGGTAAGTAATGCGGTCTAAATTTGATTGTGAGGAATTCTAAATCAGGTGAACAGAAGGATTTGAGTTCCTGTATGTTTCTTACATCACACCATGTCTCGTTAGCCATAAGGCATACGCCCCCGCCCCTCTTCTTACCAGAAAGATGTCTGTTTCTGTCGGCGCGATGCGTGGAGAAACCCGTTGACTGCACCGCATCGGATAGCGTCTCTCCAGTGAGCCATGTTTCCGTGAAGCAAAGATAAACAAACTAACAGGATTCTTCCGCTGTCCCCATAAGAGAACTCTTTTTGGTGCCAGGTAGAACCCCTTCTGTGCCTAGGTAGAACCCTTTTGGGCTCCATTCCACAGAGGGTTCTACATGGAACCAAAAATACTTTTACCTGGAACCAAAAGGTTTTCTCCCTTGGTGACACCCAAAGAACCCTTTTGGAACCCCTATCTCAAAGCGTGTACTCAACAAGTTTAGACTGTTAAGTTTACACCATTTGATTCTGTAGTCAAACACCACCTTTAAAGGTTTTCGTCAACCTCTGCTCAGACTTAAATCGCAGTGTTCCAAGAACCTCCACCAGGGGTGACTGTAGTATCCTCAAACGGACAAAAAGGAGACGCAAGAGGCAACCCACACTCCTTTTAGATCCCAAGGGGTCTTTATCTCCATACTGTATGCTCTCACTCTCATCACTATCTCCCTTGTCATCTTCTCAAGTATTTGCTTGGAACTCCATCCATACACACACACACACACACACACACACACACACACACACACACACACACACACACACACACACACACACACACACACACACACACACACACACACACACACACACACACACACACACACTATAGCATCTTACTTACATTTCTCACATTTTAGGCATCCAGCTAAGGCATTGGATGGATCATATTACACTGAGATGGACACAGGGGTATATGTACAGTCATTTCTAGTGTGGTGGCAAAGTAGTTGAACAGGAGAAGACAATGTGGTTACTTGTGGAGGGAGAACATTGAGGGTGGTGGGTTGAGCACCTGCAGTGAAGCTGATTGGTTGCTCTGGCTCATCACATCTTGACTGGAAGAAAGAGATTTAGAAAGTAGCTTGACATTGCCATAGTTCAACAGCTGAAAAGCCCTCAATAACATATTCCCAGAGATAGCAATATATGCAGTATTCACTGAATGAAGTAGCCCACCCATCCCCATTTACAACTGTATTAATCAATTAAATAATTTATACTATAGCACATTCAATTACATTATTACAGTAGACTATAGACTACTCCTGTATCTACCTTGTACAATAACGTAATCATTGAATGAAATAGCGTACCCATCCACATTTACAATTGATCAATTAGATAAATAATACCAGCACATACAGTTACATTGTTGTAGAATAGGCTGCTACTGTATCCACACTATATAAGGATACCGTTGTGATGTTGTCAGGCTTAATTTTAGGACTTCGATCGAAGTTGCATGTTGTACCTCATTTCCCTTTTACAGTGAAAAGTAGTTATTTAATTTACAATTGAATTCATCCGTTAAGTAAATAATACTAGCACATCAAATTACATTATTGTACACTATCCTACTCTATTTAGGCTAGTGTTATTTACGCTATCGACACAGAAAATAATATTGCCTACGTGCTTTCGACAATACGTTATCAACAAAAAATATATATATTTTCAAATAAACCACATTAGGCCTACATTAACACAGTAGGCCTAAATAGTTCCTAACAGTATCACAACTTAAATATAGCCTACTTACTCCTCAATTGGATCAAGGACATAATTATTTTCATTATCTCTAATGAAACTATCATGGGCAGACACTCGAAAATCACTTTTGCCACTTGTAAAAAAGAAAAAATGAATATATGTGTCGCCGAGCTCTCAAATACCATGCCAGTCTCTCACTCTATGAACAGTCACTGCAATCCGGATTCCTTGTTACGTCCTTACCCTAAACCCTAAACTAACACTAAACTTAAATTGAAATGTATACTTGACAGAGGTATGGACATCCCAAGGATTCTGAATAGCACGGACCCTCTGAGAAAGTCTATGAACTGTTTTATTCGACTGAAGGGACATCCCAAGGATCCCGAAACTCCTCTGAAAGCCTTATTGGTTGAAACTCTTATTGAGCGTCTGATGTGGAACTGGTAACAACATAGTATGTGATAACAACATTTAGATCTGTTTTCAGCAAGATAAAATAGGGAAAGACAAATTATCTATAGATTGGGCATCATCCTTTCTAGGCCATTAGCGATAACAGGAAATGCACAAGCCGTAGGCTACACTATAGTTCAATGTGGCTACGTTGGAATGTCTGCTTGCACGGGAGAAATTGTACGTTTCTAACATTTATGGTTTAAATTTTATTTACATAAATATACTAAATATAAACTATGCACATTATGATTTTCATTAACACGCGATGCAGGCGTCACGCAGACGTTGGTATCATGTCATGTCAGGTGGTACGGTTGCCTAGGCTTATATATGTCCCTTATCACCCCCTATACATTTGGGTATCCATAAAAAGCAGGAAAAAAACTCACACTTTCCTACAACACAGAAATAAGACTCAAAACTACAGGGCTATTGAATGTGGGGACAGACCCCGGCTTGATGTTTACAACCACCATGGCGCACAGAATCCTCAGTCTTCTCGGTCTTCCAAACAAATTACTCCAGGCAAAAGCAATGGCTCTTTACACTGGAGTAAAAGTGGTCCGCAATGAGTTGGAGTGTGTCGAGAAACTGAGGTGCGAGTTCAAAGCCATTTGGGCACAGTGCAGTGCCAGTGGCACTGATGCAGCATCCCCAGCTCGAAGCAAACAACAACGTTATGGAGGCCCTGTGTGCCCTTGACCCAGAGACCCATGACTTCGATGTGAAACCACTGCTGGATCTAAGCAAAGCAGATTTGGTGGAAGCTGAGTTTAGTGTCGCTTGCCAGTTTTTGCCGCTCTGGCTCCAATGAGGACAAATTGCCCCCTTTTGATATCCTGCAACGATTATCTAGGCCTCTCTTCACTATGCTGACCATGCTGACTGCACTGGAACATGGACTGAGTTTTGAGGTGTCCACAGTTACCTGCGATAACTAATTGTCCACTTTGACAAGTGTTCAGTCAGCACAGAAGAAGCATGCTACACCTGAAGAAAGCTAAACTAATCACTCTAAAAATAAAAGGTTCCTGGAGTATCCGGGGGTTCTTCAAATTGAAACTGTGGGGGAACCCCTATAAGTTATTTGAAGAAAAGGGTTCTTCAAAGATTATAAGATTGTAATTATACAGATGACTGACAAAACATGCACAAGTCAGTTTTCATACCTTGGATTTTGTGGTGAATTATGAATGAAAAAAACTGTTTTGATAATGGTTTTCATACACATACCTTCATACACATATCCATAATGTAGATGCTTATGGGACATCCATTCACTGAAGAGGTAAGGGAGGAGGATGGTAAATGTGATCTGTGTAACATGCCAATACTAATTGACATACCTTTGTATGCCTCCTCATCTGTATACCCGCAGACAGACAAAACAAAAGTGAGTAGCTCAGTCATCTGTGCCCAACACAGCTAGCCTTCGACATATCCTTATAGCCTACATATTCTTACCTCTTTGTTGATTGATATCCATTGAATTGTGTCCATTTTCAGGTTTAGAAAGATTTTCACAAATATGAAAAGATAGATGGTATAATCATAGAACAATATCAATTTAGATCATTCAAGGGACAGATCTTACCTTAAATCGAGATCGTTACATTTTTCAGTGAAGTGCCTGCACATGCTGTCCTTTCAATTTCAAATCCAAATGTTTCAGTTGGGCAGTCAGGTTCCTGCAAGAACCTCCACCAATTAAGGAGGTTCATCAATGAACCCCACCTCCTATGGGGTTCTTGGAAAAACCTTTTGGAGGCCATTTTCAATGCCAAGAACCCTGAGGTTCTTCGAAAAACTTTGAGGATCTAAGAAGAACCCTTGTTGAACTCCGCATGTTTTGAGTGTACCGCTGTTTTGTTCTGTTCCATTCGTTCACATTTGCAGTTTTGTCGGTATTCTAAGCAAAAACTGCTATTCAATATTATTACTTGCTTGCATGAATAACTAGGCAACTATTTTCAGCATGCATTAGTATGCATTATTTTGATAAGACAGCTGTGTGTACTGTTTGTAATAGGTGAATTGCCATATCTATCTTGTAGCCTATAGTCATTACCTAAATGGCCTTGCTGTTGGATGCTGTCCATTGTGCTGCTACAGCACAGCAGAGATAGGCTACAGATTTCAAAAGCACTCAATAATCTCACAGTCTCTGCATTTTATCTTTGTGTTTATTGTGGTATAGCGTGATTATATAAGCAGAATTCAATATTATTCCAATGCAAGAACCCTCCCTCCCAAATAAATGTTATGCCTCGCCAATTTCAACTGTGCCCGTAGTCATTGTATCCTGGCGCCAGGTCTGAATAGGCCTATAGCAAATGCAGCATATGGCATTCATTTTTCACATGCAAATAGCACTTTTCGGGTAGTGTTCAATGCGTGCCATTCAATGAGAGCAGCATTTATTTTTCAACTCTAAGCAATGAGCCCAATCAGTCCTCCACGGCAACAAAGTCATAAACAACAGAGTAGGCTAAAAGTCCTTAGTTTTGAGGTTATGCTCAGGTAAAACAATTCAACCAATCTATATTTCCAAGTCCGATTCTTAAAGATTGAGGGCTATTAAATTAATGGGAATTACTTGAAATCTGACAGACTTTGGCCTAATCGTAATATGATCTGTAGTAGAAAGCAATGGGTCAGAAGAAGCCTACATAAAGTAAAATGCAACGTCTGTTTATGGGCAGCATGTAAACCATTACTTATCCTTCATGTCAATAGCTCTAGAGGGGAAAGTAACTGAAAGTAATCAGATTATGTTGCTGAGTTGGGTAATCCAAAAAATTACCTATTACAATTTTGGACAGGTAACTAGTAACTATTTGATTACATTTAGAAAGTAACCTACTCAAACCTGGCCATTGCTGAATTAGCTTAATTAGCACGTTCAGTTCAACATGTCGCTGTGTTTTTCCCCATTGTCTCTCACAGTCTTCTTCACAAGGAAATGCAGAGGTGTTTCGCTAAGCAATGAGTAGAGACGGTCTCAGCCCAGCGTTAAACTCATCTCAGCTTCGTTCACAATGAGGTGTGGATAAGGGGGTTGGTACGCATAGTATGTACCATAAGATTGTGGTTTTGGCATTGGTGCTGTTCCCAAAGCGCTACATTGGCAAATCTCAGTCATTGGGTTTGATACAGTGTTTAACTGATACTAACTGTATGCCAGAGTTCAAAAGACATGCAACCCACACACATCATACACAAATATTATACTTTGACAACATAGCACTACACATACTGTAGAACAGACTAAGCATTCCAATTGTCATCTACAGATGAACGTGTGAATCATCACTGTTCTATAAGAACTGTAAATATAATATTTCTTATTTTTAAAGGCAGTCAAAAATGTGATTTATATGTACTATATTTCCACACTATGAGGTTAGAACAATACTGTGAAATTGTGAAAATTATGATAATTTTTGTGTAAGAGCTGTTTGGAAAGACTGCCTGAAATTTCAGCCTGTTTTGGTGGGATGGAGATTTGGCCTGCCTGGTGACATTAGAAATTATAAGATATTGAGATAAAAATGGCCGGATTGGACCTTTAACTTTTGGAGCACTTTTCATTTATGTAATGTAAAGTGTTTTAAAAAAAGCTAGTGGTCCAATCCAGCCTTTTTTATCTCAATATCATATCATCTCAAAGTGCTTTAAATATTAAAGAGTGAAAGTAAAGACATGCAATTTTGAAAACAAAAACAAATCATTCATGGCTTGGAAGGGTTGAGTAAAGGCAGTTCAGATATCAAACAGATGGAGGTTTCAGACCGGTCTTGAACTGTTCATCAGGGAACCCCGGGACTTGCCATCTCTGAAAGATGCTTCTCTGTAGTAGTCTCTGAAGTCAGACTCGATAGGTAAAACTCCACTAGTACCGATATGTAGCATGCTGGGTGACGTCACGACAGAAACAAAGGCGCCAGAAAAGCACACTGGACATCAGTCCAGACTAGTCAGCCTTGGAGCTAACCACTTAAGAAAACTGCTCAAAACGGTAACTTCAGCATCCTTATCTCAAAAACAAACATCCCCTTACTTTCAATCAAAATATGACCTAGTTAGCTTGCTAAACTTCTTGATGACAGTGAAATATTTTATGGCGAAACCAACTGACTTGCCAGTCATACCATGCTGATAGATAACAAATTAGAAGATAATTAGAAGATAAAAAGATAATTCAAAAAATGTAATCAAAAATCCCCAAAAATGATTCAATATTTACAAATGTACAGGAGCTCATAGCCTAGGGTATCAAACTCATTCCATGGAGGGCCTAGTGTCTGCAGGTTTTTCCTTTCAATTAAGACCTAGAAAAGCAGGTGAGGGGAGTTCTTTACTAATTAGTGAACTTAATTAATCAATCAAGTACGAGGGAGGAGCGAAAACCAGACACTTGGCCCTCCGTGGAATGAGTTTGACACATATGGCCTAGCCTATTCCAGCGCCATTGCTAAAATGGAATTACTGATATGACATTACTGATATGATTGAAGAAACCCAGGTTAAGACATAACTCTGCAAGATTATTATTCAAAACAGACCAGCTTCTGCATTCAGAATGAATGGAGGAGTATCGCCGAAGCACCAAAACAATAAGAAAGTCGATTTATGCATGTGTTTTGTAATATCCTGATATAGTTCAATGTAAATAATGACAGTTGTGTCACAGTGCATGCTTGTTGTTTTTTTGCAAATGGTTGACTGTCTTTCTATTGTTAGCCTCTTCACTCCAGGAGAGCAGTACATGTAACATTACAGGTCTCTCTGAATGAAGTGGCTAGCTACAGCGAGCGATAAAACTAAACTGGTAACCCGAAAGGTAGCCTGTGAAAATCATCCTAGCATATGGCTAACACTGCTAACAAAACAGTGGGTTGTGATTATATTGGTGATATAGGAGCAATTGCTATTAATCCCAATGTTAGTTTAAGACCCGAAGCCAATTGTCTCTAACCAAGATTGTGTACGAAAACACTCAACACAAGCAGTGTGTTTCACGTTGTCTTATGTTATTTTTGTTTGAATGGCACCATTGATTATAGTTGTATCTTTTGCTGTAGACGTTGCTACAAAGTAACTAGCTATCTAATCAAAACCGTTCATGTACACTTGTATATTGTTTAAAGGTGCTGAGCCACTCAAATAGGGGTGATGGGGCAAACAAAATGTAAAAAAAATCTGTTTCCAAAAGAAAGGAAAAGACAGGAATTGTGGCTATCAGAAGCACAGGACAGGACAGTTTTCAATTGTGGTTTCCCAAACCAGGATCAAGGATTTGTGAGGTTCCTATCTATAGGTTGACAAGATTAACTTATTTTAGACATCATGTCATATCAGTCAACAGGGCTTGACATTCATGTAAATTTGCTAGTGGCAAACCGGCCCATAACGTGGGCCATTGGTGAATTTTTATGTTGTGAATGTGCAGAATAACAAACATGTCTATTCGAATTACACACCAAATTTCAAACCATGAAGAACACGTGATGCTGATGGTTCATTGACTTGTGCAGGACCTGCGGCCTACAAATTACAATTATAGGCTAGTGAATTTGTTTTTAATGTTGAATACAAACAGGGCCTATTTTACTTTTTTTCATAATATTTGCCCAAATGTTGTATGTATGATTTCCTCTTTCACTAATGTTGCTTCATTCCTTCCTCGCTCTCAACAGTTAAATTAAATAACTTTCATTGTCCTTCTCGTCATGACATCATTGGTGATTTTAGCATGTCAAACTTGGTGGGGCAAACTAAAAAAAAACATTTAGATGCATGCCAGCAAAGCCACTACACAACACTAAACAATACATTAATTGCACTATAATGGTAACAAACGGTGCTCACAAACTGTGGGCCTAGATAAAGCTGTCCCAAAAGCAGAGCTTTCTTTTCAGCACCATTGAGTGAATCATTACCACTGCTACACCTGGCTATCAGCGTAGCCTTGTCTGGCATTGAAACAGTTCAGTCAGCCTCATTTCCTACCTTAAAAAAAACATAGCTGATATGGCTGACTTGCTTAAACAAATGTGGTTTCTACTGCCAATTGAGATGTACAAACTATGGTATAAAGGGACGACGAGCGGATAAGAGGCAATCCTTCATTTCAATTAAGACATTAAATGAGCGAGCAAGGATGGATGTTAACAATTACACTATTTGTTCAGCACTTTTGAAATGTACAGCGACATAATTCAGAACATGGGCCGTTCTTACAGTATGCTCCATGTACACCAAGTCAGAAGCATATGATAAATAAAGGGAACATATACGCAGACAATGAAAGCTCTTACAGTATCCAATGATTACATTTCTCTAAAACAGGCAATAGGCCACCAAGTCAGAACAGTAGGCTAAGTTATGAGGGGGAAAGGAACCAAATTATTAGGGTGAAGGGCATGGGCTACTAAAAACTTACTACACAACATACACTTAATATTACTTCCTTAGCTACAGTATACATATCTCCCTGGCATACAAGACCCTTTTGGACTCTTGTTGTGCTTTTTGGACTCTTGTTGTGCTGTGCTCACTTGGACAAGAAGGTGGTGTGGCGGTCCTTGTGGGCAAATGTTGTCATCAATGTCTGGCATTCTCTGGATTGATGGTGCTCTCATGACAACTGGGAACTCTGGGGGGAAAAAACAAGGTTGAATAATGACGTCAGTGATCATCAGGTCGGAGCCCTAGAAAGAGGCCAAAGGTCCCGACATGGAATTCCGAGTTGGATGATCGTTCAAAATCTTCACAGTCAGAGCTAGTTTTTCCCCCAATTCCCAGTTGAATTGAACTCACTGAAGTCTGAGATTTCCTAGTCCTGAGTTTCCAGTTGTTTTGAACACAGCAGAAGTCATGCTGGATTGACAACATGGCCAATGTATTCAAACTTTTCTGGTCCATGGTGTTGAATGTTTATCCTTTTAAGCTTGGAAAAATTACCCTTAAACCCAAACTTGGACCACATACCTACTCCACTGAATAACAGGCTACTGATTGCTTTGCAACGCTTGCAGTTAGCTACTGATTCCTTCCAAACCACTCATGTTGAATTTGCGATTTCCAACTTGTTGTGTGATGTTTATGTCCAAAGGCCAACGAGCACCGATACGTTTTATCTGTAATTTATCTTCATATGACAAGGATTGAAAAGGATTTTCCAGGAGATTGCCAACGTGATGCATGATGATGACTGCTTATCTAGCTTGCTAGCATGATGTTAACATGATCAGTCCAATCAATGCTACAGTAGATATAACGTGATTTGTCGTAATTTTATCTGTGGCTAATGACCTTGAGCCTTCTTGGATGGGCTCTTCTAATATAACTCTATGGCAGCACCCAAGGTGTTCATTTTAGAGCTCTGCCCGTAGATTTTGCTGTGATGTAGTGTCCCCATAAGCAGTTATTACTACATCATTATTTAATCCAGTATTATACATGAATGTGAGCAGTAGATGAGAATGTAGTATCAGTAGACAAAACATGAACCTGAACTAATAAGCTTAACCTGAACTTATTAGTTCAGGTTCATATTTTGTATACTGTTACTACATTCTCATCTACTGCTCACATACATATATAATACTGAATTAAATAAGGATGTAGTAATAACTGCTTACTGTACCTCTCTCCACTGATCTCCACAGCGACCTGCTCAAACGGTTCCAGGACTCTACACACCGCCTCCTGCATTGTCGCTAACACAACAGACCCCTTTCCCATCTACTTGCCATTCTCTGGCCACTCTCAACGGTTCCTCTGCCAAGTTCCCTGAGGTGTGTCTGTCGCTGAACTCAAAGGAGTCCAGAAGACAGCTAGACATCAAACAAATCTTCAATGAAGTGACATGTAACCGTAAGAAGTGGTTACCCTTGATGTCCAGCAGTCAGTGGTAAGGCAAACTGCAGTAGCTTTTTGGACTCTCTCCCGCACTGAAGCCTGCTCTCGTACATTTGTGGAATAAGTGATTTTGAAAGGGTTTCCTGCTTGGAATTCTGTACACTGGATTTAGACTATTGCTATAATTTCTAAAACCTCTGTCCTCCACGATCAAAAATGACTGGAAATCGGTGGTAATCATTTTAGCCAATGCAATATCAATTTGGCCTTGTTTTGCTACAGACATAGACATTGGCATAAACCATAGAAGATTACGTTGCTGTGGGTCGCAGAGTAAGCCTACTTGACTGAGTGGTGAGGTGCTGGCTCCACCACTATCACTAGCAGGCCCGCTAGTTTCTCGAAGCTCCGCTACAGCTAGCTTCACAGTTGGGTGTACAGTTCACATATGACAGTGTAGGTGGTATGTAGAACCGGCTTTATATGAGATTTTGTTTTGGCCAATTCTACACTGTTCTCTAATATTGTCTACATTATTAAAATGCATCCAAATGCTACTGTGCTTCCGACTCATTTTCCAGCTGTTGTTTTCACAGCTGTCCTTCCTCTCTCTCCTCGGCTGCTAAGTGTGTGACTGTGAGTGAGTTGGCTCAGCCCTCCCTCACACATCTTTGGTTCATTGGTTGACACTGGGTGTCTGATTGACAGTGAGGCTGTTAGTCTGAGCAGACAGTCAGAGCAAATGTGTGTACGCTTGAGCATTTAGCCCTATATTATTATTTTTTATTTTTTCATTCTTTGAATTAGGTAATTCTATTCATTTAAATCTTTTGATTATTCATATCTTCATTTTTTTATATTTTTAGAAATAGATTCGGCTCTTTTGATATACGAGCCGGCACCCAACACTCACCTACAAGAGCTCGCTCTTAGAGCCGACTCGTTCGCGAACAACCTATTTCTATCAGTTACAGCTAGTGGAACGAGCACTGGATACAAATGTCAAGATATGAAATAACATAAAGCCATGTTTCCAACTAAGGCACGATCATTGAAATAAACTAACCAGAAAGATTAAGTATATCTAACGTACAGAACAGTTCTGGGTTTTGATCAAATTAAGTTGGATCTTAGTCGTTTTTTTTACTTGACTTAATATATTAGTGTTTGTGAAACACTAAAAATTAAGTATATTATCTGTAGAAAAATACATAATGTTGGAAATACTCAAATAGTTCCTCAATTTTTTTAAGTGGAACTTGCAATGGTCTTTTTACAGTGTAACTGTAATGGATGTCGTCTGGAGATAAAGAGGAGGACCAAAGCGCAGCGTGGTTAGTGTTCATCTTATTTAATAAAAATCAATACTGAACACTGAATAACAAAAACAACAAAGAAACAACCGAAACAGTTCTGTCTGGTGCAGACACACAAAGACTGAAATTAACAACCCACAAAACACAAAGGAAAACAGGCTACCTAAATATGGTTCTCAATCAGGGACAATGATAGACAGCTGCCTCTAATTGAGAACCATATCAGGCCAACCACAGAAATAGAAAATATAGAAAAACGAACATAGACTGCCCACCCCAACTCACGCCCTGACCATACTAAATAAAGACAAAACAAAGGAATAAAGGTCAGAACGTGACAGAAACTCTGTACCCCACACATACAATTATCTGTAAGGTCGAGCAGTGAATTTCAAACATCAGTGAGGATTTCCAATGCCTCGCAAAGAAGTGCACCTATATGTAGATGGGTAAAAAAAAATATGACATTGGATATCCCTTTGAGCATGTTGAAGTTATTAATTACACTTTGGACGGTTTAGCAAAACACCCAGTCACTACAAAGGTACTTCCTAACTCGGTTGCCGGAGATAAAGGAAACCGCTCAGGAATTTCACAATGATGCCAATGATTGTGGACTACAGGAAAAGGAGGACCGAGCACGCACCCATTCTCATTGACAGGGCTGTAGTGGAACAGGTTGAGAGCGTAAAGTTCCTTGTTGTCCACATCACCAACAAACTATCATGGTCCAAACACACCAAGAGAGTCGTGAAGAGGGCACGACAAAGCCTATTCCCCCTCAGGAGACTGAAAAGATTTGGCATGGGTCCTCACATCCTCAAAGGGTTCTAAAGCTGCACCATTGAGAGCATCCTGATTTGTTGCATCACTTCGTGGTATGGCAACTGCTCGCCCTCTGACCGCAAGGCATTACAGAGGGTAGTGCGTACGGCTCAGTACATCACTGGGGCCAAGCTTCCTGCCATCTAGGACCTAATAGGCAGTGTCAGAGGAAGGCCCTAAAAATTGTCCAAGACTCCAGCCACTCTAGTCATAGACTGTGCTCTCTGCTACCGCACGGCAAGCGATACCGGAGCGCCAAGTCGAGGTCCAAAAGGCTTATTAACAGCTTCTACCCCAAGCCATAAGACTGCTGAACAGCCAATCAAAGGGCTTCCCAGAACCCTCTTTTACGCTGCTGCTACTCTCTGTTTATAATCTATGCATAGTTACTTTAACTCTACCTTCTTGTACATATTACCTCAATTACCTCGACTAACCGGTGCTCCCGTGTCACGCCCTAGCCATAGGCTTTTATTCTCTATTTTCGTTAGGCCAGGGTGTGACCAGGTGGGCATTCTATGTTCATTTTCTATGGTTTGTATTTCTTTGTTGTTTGGCCGGGTGTGGTTCTCAATCGTTGGCAGTCGTTGTCTCTGTTTGAGAACCATACTTGGGTAGCTTTTTCCCACTGGGGGTTTGTGGGTAGTTGCTTTCTGTTTTTGTGTCTGCACCAGACAGAACTGTTTCGGTTGTTCGCGTTGTTGATTTGCTATTCAGTGTTCAGTTCAACGGATGAAAGATGAACGCGTACCAAGCTGCATCTTGGTCCTCACCTTCTTCCACCAACGGCCGTTACGTCCCGCCCCACATTGACCCTGTACTGGTACCCCCTGTATATAGCCCCACTTGTTATTTTACTGCTGCTGTTTAATTATTTGTTACTTTTATTGTATATGTTTTACTTATCTATTTTTTACTGAACACATTTGTTTATTTTTATATTAACTAAAAGCATTGTTGGTTAAGAACTTGTAAGTAACACCTGTTGTATTCGGCGCAATTTGATATGAGAACTGAGGATGGATCCACAACATTATAGTTACTCCACAATACTAACTTAATTGACAGAGTGAAAATAAGCTTCTTTGTGATCGGTGTCCCTTCCACGGGACGGTTGTGCTAACGTAGGCTAATACGATTAGCATGAGGTTGTAAGTAACAAACATTCCCAGGACATAGACATATCTGAGCTTTAATTCTTGTTAATCTAACTGCACTCTACAATTATAGTAGCTATTACAGTGAAAGAATACCATGCTATTGTTTGAGGAGAATACACAATTGTGAACATAAAAAGTTATTAATAAACAAATTAGGCATTGGATCAGTCTAAAACTTTGCACATACAGTACACTGCCAAAATGAATGTTGTACCTGGGCTGGAATAAAAAATAAAACATATTTTTACCTTTTTAACTAGGCAAGTCAGTTTTAAGAACAATTTCTTATTTTCAATGACTGCCTAGGAACAGTGGGCTAACTGCCTTATTCAGGGGCAGAACGACAGCTTTTACCTTGTCAGCTCGGGGATTCGATCTTGCAACCTTTCGGTTACTCGTCCAATGCTCTAACCACCCGGCTACCTGCCACCCTTCATGGTCTTTATCTTGCATTTCAAAGATGATGGTACAAATAAAATACAAAATGTTTTTTTTTCTTTCTTTGTATTATCTTTTACCATAGCTATTGTGTTATATTCTCCTACATTCCTTTCACATTTCCACAAACTTTAAAGTGTTTCCTTTCAAATGGTACCAATAATATGCATATCCTTACTTCAGGGCCTGAGCTACAGGCAGGTAGATTTGAGTATGTCATTTCAGGTGAAATTTGAAAAAAATGAATTAACTTTTTGTCCTGAATACAAAGTGTTACGTTTGGGGCAAATCCAATACATCGCATTACTGAGTGCCACTGTCCAGATTCTCAAGAATAGTGGTGGCTGCATAATGTTCTGGGTATATTTGTAATTGTTTGGGACTGGGGGGGTTCAGGATTTAAAGAAAATAAATTGAATGGAGCTAAGCACAGACAAAATCGTAGAATACATTTTGGTTCAGTTTGCTTTCCACCAGACACTGGGAGATGAGTTCACCTTTCAACAAGAAATTAGCCTAAAACACAAGGCCCAATCTGAACCGGTGCTGCAGTGACTGTTCCTGAGTGGCTGAGTCAGTTTCTACTTAAAAATACTTGAAAAGAATTTAGAAAAGAATAAAGGGCAAATGTTGCACATTCCAGGTGTAGAAATCTCTTAGACAATTACCCAAAATGACACACACCTATAATTGCTGCCAAAGTATTGACTCAGTGGTGTGAATACTTATGTAAATGAGAGATTTCTGTATTTCATTTTCAATACATTTGCAAGAATTTCTAAAAATATGTTTTCACTTTGTCATTTTGGGGTATTGTGTGTAAATGAGCATGGCAGAGCCTGGGGAGAAGCCCCTAACGTGGACCAGCGCTTTGAGGGTCTCAGGGTACAGAGGCGTGTAGAATAAGCTTTATTACATCATTTACCAACAGAAACGCTTACAAATAAGTAACTTAAAGTATACCGCCAGTACCAAAGGTTATCTTGATCTCAGTCTTTTAGTCCCAACATGTCTGGTGCTGTGTCCCATCCTTTGTGAGCAGCAGCAGCCTAATCATAAGGTTGGGGCTGATTGTACAACCAATCACACACTCTATTGACTAATTAACCTCAGCTGGGCTCCATTAGCCTCCCCAACTGGGAAGGTGCAGGAAGGAGCCAAGAAGGCACTGGAAGGACGTCTTTCCCCTGAATTCTGGCTGTAGCACAAAGTGTGCAATAAGTCAAAGGGAAGTAATACTTTCTGAAGGCACTGTATTTAATATTCAACAAACAAGAGCAAGTTTTCACCCCTATTCAAATAGTCTATTAGCCAAATAAATGCAAAAAAAATATGTCCAACAAGCTACACCAGTCTAGATTTTCCTCCACAAGAGCTAAGGAGAGAGGCCAGCAGAGAGCAGGTGGGTTATTGCGCAATAGAACAGTGAAGACAGATGCTATAAGTTAGAAGCTTATGCATGTTAACCCACCATTCATTATCCCTAATATGAGGCTAATAGGCCTACTGCATTGAATTGATTACCATGCTCTATGTAAGACAAGAGGCTAAAACATAACCTTTCTGAAACATTTCCCACATGGAGAGCGTTTCCATCACACACCATCATTATCTTGCATGGAGATAAACTCGCTGTAGAATGGAGCCTTTTCTTTCTATTGTAATGACATTTTTGAATAGTATATCGGCTTATTTGGGACTAGAATAAAGCACAGATCGGCTTTAGCTTCTCTTCAAGTGGTATGAATGGGTCTAAATGAATAACGCTATAGGCCATGCATTCATCCTTTGAGGCTTTAAAAGTGTTCTTACACTGATTTTGAATATTCAAAGCGATTGGGAAACGTCCATGGCATTGTTGTCACCTTAGCTTGCTACGTAACTTCTGAGTGATAGGAAGCACGAGCACCAATCGGCCTACAGCACTGTGCATACATCCATCGTTACTATGACAACTAGCGTAGCCATGAGCATTAAGGCCTGCAGTGTGAACAAGGCTTCAGACAGAGGGATGATTTCTGCTTTGCTCATATGTTTTCTCTGGTGAAATAGACTCAGCCTCTTGTGAATTGAAGTAAAATGATGGAACGCGAATAGACACGAATGAGAAATAATTTCATAGGTTTGTATCTTTTTGAATTGTAACTTTTTTGGTATTTTTTTATGGCATTAGCACAAAAAAAAAGAAACATAGCAAACCTTATGATCGGCTTCAGATCGCTTTCCAACTGCCTAGGCAGCATACTGTAGCTACAATGCATGAGCTGTTTCCATGGTTGATTCAGAGCGGTAGAACTTCCATATTATTGTGAGGCCATTGTCTGTATTTATTCAACCTAGTAGAATATTGAATTGAAAGTGGGAATTGAAATGTGTGTAGAATAACAAGAGATAGAAAAGGAGGGGGAGAGCGATTACTCAGAAGAATCATAAAGCTCTTCATAACAGAACCTAGGTATGCAGAATATACTCTAAAGCCATATGGTATGGAAGGTGTGTGGGTGTAAAAAGGTTATAGTAAGAGCATTATGAGTAATGTGTCAATAACCATTCAGCCTGGAAGTCGGAAATTTCACTCATTAACATTCAACACGTATAACAAGGGGTGTTAATGGAACACTCAACACTATAAAGCTTCAGCTTTTTGAAGGAGTAAGTGGTTTTATATCAAGAAGAAAATCAGCCATTTTGGGGCAAGAAGTGTGATGTTCCTGTTCTGAGATGCCTAGAGAGCTAAAGGGCTGTTTCTAAGTTGGCTCTGTGTTGTCCAGGAGACTCTACTGTAATGGCACTGAGGGGATTAGACTCTGGGAACAGCAGTGGCAGAACGGCACGGCACGCCCCTTGCACAATGAGCCATCCTGGATCTGTATTGTACTCTGTGTCCCTAGAAGGTTTCCCCTGAAAAGGTCATCCATCAAAAAGCAGATAAGGTTATCAATGGGGATCCCGAGACGTTCTCCCGTTGTACCTCCAGATGAAAACAAAGAACAACTAGCCAAGGACTCTGGGTCTCCAGAGGACTCATTATTTCATTATCTAGCAGCCCAGTGGAATTTATGGAACTATTAGGACAGTTTTCTTCCTTTAAGGGAAGTAGACCTATCAGAAAAACTAAATCAAATATTGGGAATCCTAACTGCTAATTTAGAATTGTTGGTGGTGTGGGCATACCCCAACAACAGAATCATAGTCAAACATGGCATCTATAAAGCATTGCATCATCTAGAAATATGTATGCATATTATTATTATTTTTTAAGTACAGTGGATAAAAGGACTATTAGGAACTTATAAAGAAACGCGTCTGAGGATAATGTAGCGGCTTTGGCACAGGCATTAACATTATTGTTACTTAATACAATGTCACATAATTTATTATTTTCATCATTTTGGCTGGACAGCTGACAAAAAATATCATCCCTAATTTCGCTATATAACCCACAGTAAAGCAAGGCATGCGCTTCAGTTTCAGTTAATCTAGCGGAGTGTTTGTTTATCGACCAGTCTCAATAGCGAGAAGGGCCACTCCACATCCACATTTTGCGAAAGAGCTTCGACATTGCTTGGATAGGAACAGTACACACATAAGGTAATGTCCCAAAAGTGCGTTTTAAAAAGGCATTAGGTTTGCAGTTTGTTACTTTCAGGTTTGTTTATCAGTTTGTACCACTTTTAGTTCATTGCTCTCTAAAAGTGCTGATTCAAAAGCATTACGGTCATTTCTAGAATACACTCCATCCATATGTCTCAGCTCACTGATACAGTACGGAGTTTAAAAAAGGCTTTGACATGGTACATGCCATTTCTCTTTGCAGTTGCAACATCACAAGCCCATAAAAATACGTTTACATAGATGTTCTTTTGACATGCTGCAAAATCTCTGCCAATTTGTACAAATACATAGCCACTGGTGATGCCATAGTTTTCCATCCCATATCGCATTGAATAGCAGCATTTGGCGGGCATTTACCCACACCAAGGTCAAATATGCTGGCACAGTTAAAAACAGCATTAACACAAGTATAATTTCCGTGCCCCCACACTACTGCAGCATAAGTAATAGCAGGTACAATTGAAGTCGGAAGTTTACATACACTTAGGTAGGAGTCTTAAAAACTCGTTTTTCAACCACTCCACAAATTCCTTCAAACTATAGTTTTGTCAAGTTGGTTAGGACATCTACTTTGTGCATGACACAAGTAACTTTCCAACAATTCTTTACAGATGATTTCAATTATAATTCACTGTATCACAATTCCAGTGGGTCAGAAGTTTCATACACTAAGTTGACTGTGCCTTTAAACAGCTTGGAAAATTCCAGAAAATTATATCATGGATTTATAAGCTTCTGATAGGCTAATTGACATCATTTTAGAATATATTTGTAGTAATTTACATACACATACAATGTTCAATTAGGATTTAAAAATAATATTTAGAATTATTTCAACTAGAAGAACAGTTTCAAGGTCAGCCTGTGGATTCAGAAAGATTCCCTTCGAAGAAGTTTCCTCTCAATGTGTCCTCCCCTGTGTGACATCTTGACCATTTCTATTCCAATGTATCTCAGAGAACTAATAGGATGTCCAGCTAGTACAAAATGAGCAGCAACCAGATTTTGTGTCATTGGCCTGTGATGTTGGGACAAATGATAGTCCCTTACCTAGGACAGATGAACATCAGATATAGATAGACCAGATATAGATAGACCTGTTGGACAGGTTTATTACCGTGTCTTGCTTCGTGTGTGGAGCAGGGACTTCGGGTGTTGTTGTCTTTGTGCGTAGTCCACAGGCTGAACACACCTGTCTCCTCTTGGCCTTAACGAGGAGTTTGACTTGAAACCGTTCTTATAGTTTCAACAATTCTAAATTGTGTTTTTTTTTTTATCCTAATTGAATATTGTATGTGTATGTATATTACTATAAATATTGATAACGTTCTCTGTGTATGATAATGTATTTTGATACATTGAATGTTAATATTGTGAAACTATGTTATACATTTTGACCGAAGGGTCGAAACGTTGTAAATAAATATCACCTGTGAGCATGAGCAGCAGTCAGCCGAGTTTTTCCTTTCTGTTTTCCATGAATTTGCCTACAACTCCAGCTCCTGCGGAAAGCACCTGGTTGTACGTATGTTCTTCAGCTTTTGTACATGAACTCTATACCATACAGCACTCCTTTATGAGACTCCCTTTTCACAAGTCTTACCTGTCTTTTAACATTATGACTGACATAAGAGTTCTCAGAGGATGATTATTCCCGGATCATAATGAAGGACTTGCTTTTTGATGAAACTGGCCCAAGACAGACTGCAATGCAGACTCAATTATCACATCTCTCAAGAATCTACGGATCCGTGAGGCAAAAATATATTATCATGAAGTGATTATCTAAGGAATAAAACAATTCCACGAGGATTACGGACACAGAAAGCACCTGCTCTTGGTTCGAACAATCCCTCTTTTTGTGACCGACGGTGCGAGGTTCTTAATAAATGCTCTTTTGATTTAATGGTGCTTACCATACAAGAAGTGACAGAACAACTGAGTGGGACCAGAGATCAAGTGACACAGTTGAATGTTGATATAGAAAACAAGATCACCGATAAGGACAAAAGAGAGTACATTCTGACCAACGTGGAAAACGTCCGTGGCAAACAAGCGGGAAAGGTTTGAGCATGATACTGCGGACAACGCGGAGCAGAAGGCTTATTTCTGGAGGTATGGCCAGAGACAGCCAATTGGCACTCCCCCACGAGCAAGCTGGAAGGGTAAATGCCAGCCCAGCCATAATCCTAGAGGGCCACTAATGTGGTGATCAACCAACTCTCTCACATCTGACTCCAGTGACCAATCCGGAGCCGGAGCGTCTTCTTTTTTGGGGAATCCCGATGGACGACGTCATCGAATAGGCCGTCATCAAGACCACCGCTCAGCCTGCATACCCGCAAGAAATGCAGGCGAGGACTACGTATGAAGTGGACAGCTCTCAAAGTCCCCGCCCCACACACGGAGCAAGACACGGTAATAAACCTGTCCAACAGGTCTATATCTGATACATGTTCATCTGCCCTAAGTAAGGGACTATCATTTGTCCCAACATCACAGGCCAATGACTTTGATGCAGTTATGGACTTTCAAACGTTTTTTTTGCAGTTTGAGATTGACTGAGTTTTTTGGTAATGGGGTTGCTGCCAATGTTAATCTATTGAACAATATTAGTAACCAGACAGGAAACAGTGCTAATGTTTTTCCAATTGATAACCTCAATGAACTTGACTCTCGCACTGAGGACATGACAAGGGAAAATACATATTTCAAGAGGAAAAGCACATTTTTACCAGCCAAAAGAAATCCCTCTCTTGAAACATATTGCCGCCTAGTTGAGAAAGATGTAAATAATCTCCTGGCGAATAAAAAGAATACAAGGTATTCCGCAATATGTCCAAGCAGAGAAAGAATCTCTTGTGGAACTGAAAAATGACTCCAGTATCATTATAAAACCTTGCCGACAAAGGAAGTGCAATAGTGATACTAAACGCAGCAGACTGAAAAGGAAATTCTGAGGCAACCAAGTGATGATGAATTTGACAAGACTCCCAAAGGACCCTACTAATTAATTCAAGTCTCTGATCCATGATAAATTGTCAACATTTTTGAATGAAGTGGAAATTACAAATACAGAATATGAGTATATGAAAGTCGACTGCCCAACCACACCTGTCATATACGCTCTACCCAAAATTCACAAGAGTATGACACCACCTATACCAGGCATGCCCATCGTGAGTAGTAATGGATCTCTGACAGAGAATATCTCTACCTTTGTAGACCATTTTGTTGAAACCCTGGGCAATCTCCCTCCCCACATATACTAGAGACTATTGATTTTATACTTTTTTTTAATCAGCGGACCATATATCTGGAAATTCTATTCTGTGTGCTTTTGATGTTACCAGTCTATATACTAACATCCTCCATTAGGGTGGCCTAGAGGCCCTCATGTTCTACCTCAATGGACGTCCACTTAATGCTCTACTCAGCACCAATTGTATTGTGGACTTGGCTGAACTGGTACTAAACTCCAACTATTTTCTCTTCAGAGGAGACTTCTTCCTCCAGACCAAAGGAACAGCAATGGTAAGCACTATGGCTCCTAATTATGCTAACCTATATCTAGGTATGTTTGAAAAACAGGTGGTGCTGAACCCAGACCTTTACCATTTTCTCTCTCCAATATTCTCCAAATTCTGAGATATTTCGATGATATTTTTGTGATCTATACCGGCACCCGGCACCCAGGAATTCCATGCTAATCTACACTCTATGAATGAACACCTATCACAAATCACAAATTAACTATGACCTATCACAAATCAGTTTTCTTGATGTGATGGTTATTAAGGACAAAACCGCCCTCTCTACAGATCTCTATAGGAAACCTACGGACAGCAATACCCTCCTTAGAGGTGACAGCTTTCATCCACGTCCACTTATTAAGTCTCCCTATGAGTCTGGACATCCTATTAGTTCTCTGAGATACATTAGAATAGAAATGGTCAAGATGTCACGCGGTAGAGGGGACATTGAGAGGAAATTTCTTCGAAGGGAATCTTTCTGGATCCTCAGGCTAAACACATTGACTCCTCTTGGCCTTAACGAGCAGTTTGACTTGAAACTGTTCTTATAGTTTCAATAATGCAAAATTATGTTTTTTTAAATCCTAATTGATTATTGTATGCGTATGTATATTACTATAAATATTGATCACATTCTCTCTGTATGATCATATATTTTGATAAATTGAACGTTAATATTGCGAAACTATGTTATGCATTTTTAATTCCTATTTTAGGAAGTGATGTCACTGAGTACTGCCCCGAAAAATAGGACCTTCCACATCCACCATGGAATATGGATGCCTGATGATGACGTAAGGGTCACAACGTTGTAAATAAATATCACCTGGGAGCATGAGCAGCAGTGTGCAGCATTTTCCTTTCTGTTTTCCATTGTTCTTTATACCACACTGCTGTCTTCCACAGGTTCAAGCTTTGAGATGAGTTTTAAAGGAGATTTACTGTGGGTTTTACTGTCATACGGGAACACATAAACCCCCCTTCATTGTGGGTGTTTGCATCCAGATGAAGAGGTACAGGTAACTGACAAAATAAAAGAAACCAACATAAAATGTCTAAATAGTGTGTTGGGCCACCACGAGACAGACCAGCTTCAATGCACCTTGGCAAGGATTCTATAAGTGGGATGCAACACCATTCAGAGGGGTCTCAATTTACTGTTGCAAGTTAGAATTTCACTAAATTCACCAGATGTCATTCTAAATTTGATTGTGCATCAGCAGTTTCTATCTTGTTATGTCAGACCTGCAAGCAACTGCGGCCCCTCATGATGAGTTCAGATTTTTTCGTCTCCCACCCCCATTCAAGTTGCCCATCCCTGGTTAATATCGTTTTCATGCTCATCAAACTATTCAGTGAGTGACCTCTCGTGCCCTGTTGATGGGGGAATTATCATCCTATGGGAGCATAGCCATGGTAGCCGAAATAATGGCCTGCCCAGTATGACCCTAAGCATTATGGGATGTGGTACTGTGTGGATCTGTTGGTAGAGCATGGTGCTTGCAATGCCAGAGCTGTGGGTTTGGTTCCCATGGGGGGGGGGGACCAGTACAATTATGTTTTTGGAAAATGTATGCACTCACTACTGTAAGTTGCTCTGGATAAGAGCATCTGCTAAAATTACATTAAAAAATACACTTTAATTGCTTAAATAACTCAGGAACCACAAATGTGTGAAAGCACCTGCTTTCAATATACTTTGCATCCCTTTACTCAAGTGTTTCCTTTATTTTGGCAGTTAGCTGTAAATAGTGTAAATATCCAGCGGAGAGTGTGAATTTCTGCTTCTTATATTCACCTACATTTATTCTACATAAACAGTATGAAACAAACAGTCAGCCGACAACTTCTAACAGGCCCATTTGGAGTGAAATCAATTACATCAATGCATAGGTATTACCATACCTCCTGTCTTTTCCCAGTGGTTGACATGACATCATAATGAATGTTTGGATTGCTATAATACTGTACACTTGCCTGCCATTTCTTCATAGTGCAGTGCAGAACAGTGCATTAAATACAAATAATATCTGTGTGAAATCAAATGCATTACAACCAGAATGCGAAAGGCTGTGTTGGCCAGACTAAAAAGTCGCCAGAGCCCGTGTACAGGTTACCGCTACCCCTTTATTCTACCGAGTAGTGACAGGCATGCCAAACACACACTCCAACCTACACATGCACGCCCCCCCCTCCCCTTTTACCCCCTCATGGCCATGGTAAGAGCTGATCAGAGATGGAACCGGTATCTCTCTCTCGCAGAGTGACAGTGCAATCACAGAGCACAGACAGCACACAGGTGTTCAGTGACAGGGAACACAGCTGATATAACACTCATTATTCATCTGAGCCAGCTGATGCTTTTATCCAAGGTGATATGGCCGACAACACAAGACACAGCTGGAGACCCAGCCAGGTGATGAGGAGGAAGAGGAGGAGGAAAGAACGGGGTTCGCAATGTTCTCTGAAAGATCGTATCATCCAACAACCAACCCCTCCCAAATGGTGTTGGCACAAACCAAAACCTTCCCCACTCTACATGTCAAAATACAGGGAATAAGATCAGATAGGATAAGATAAAACTTCAATAATCCTCCAAGGGGAAATTGGATTGTGCCAGCCAGAACATACAAAACATGAACATATATACACATACCAACACAATAATTCTACCACAAGCAACAAATGAATAAGGCAATATGATGATGTAGATATGCACTCTTCATTGGGCACTAATGAAACAACAGCTAGTATATTGCTTAATGGTAAATAAATCAAATCAAAGTTTATTGGTCAGGTAAACAGATTTGCAGATGTTATCGCAGGTGCAGCGAAATGCTTGTGTTTCTAGCTCCAACAGTGCTGTAATACCTAACGATAAAAATAAAAAAACAATACACACACACACAATCCAGAAATATAAATGTATGAGAAAGTCATTTTCTTTACAGGAGTTGTAAACTAAATTAAGCTCGGGCAAAGCAGTGCAGTCAATACAAAGGCAGGTCTGCAGTTGGCTCCTATGTCTCACGATTACATTCATACTTTGTTCACATTGGTAAATAATTGTGTTCGGTACATTGCTGAACATAATCAAACTATTATGTTTAGGACAATGCCTTGCTGTGCTGTGCCTCATCAAACAAATATAATATGTTTGCTTCGCTCTTTCCCCTTCAGTGGGAAAGGGAGATGTTTTAGTATTTGAAAAATTATTGTCTCTCTCTGGAGATCTCTTGTCTGAGTTATAAGACACCTTGCAAGGTAAGCACTTCTATTTACGAGTTTGCATGCATATTTTCATGTAGCCTATTTTCCGATGAGGTGTTTTCTAAATGGAGCTTGGAAAGAAGGTGCAAGAGAGCCAGTTCCTCCTCGTCTCAAATACATTACTAAACAGAAATCAGACTATTCATTCAGGTTGCTTAGGGTTCAGTTGAGCTTGTAACGGCCTAAAATCTGCATGCAAACATTATTGTGTACAAAATGGATACATTATGCATTAGGGTAAAGTACTCTGGAAGAATGTTTTTACATTTGAAATTGTCTCTGACATTTCGGTGATGATCTGCATCTATAATCTGTGAATAATACATATTTCTGGGAACAATACATAATTCCAAAACAGTCAACTGAATTCAGCAAGGACCTGCATGTGCATCAAGCCTCTAAACAGATGCAACAGGGTATTACCACTGGCATATAATTAAATGGGTCAAGGAATCTTTGCAGGTGTCAAATTCTGAATTCATTAGCTAGCATGACGATGCAATCCCATAGCAATTCTAGTTTGACCGCCATTTTGTGAAAGTCTGCAATACAGACAGACACACACAACCACTGATCAACTCAATACGGGCTGAAGTTGGGTGGAACACAATGTTTGATTTGGGAAATATGTTTTGCTCCTGACTGATGTGCGTAAAAAATAAATAAAAGTTATATTTTTTCTCTCTGCATTGTTGAGAGGGGCCTGTAAACATTTCACTGTTTACTCTACACCTGTTGTGTGACAAATATAATTTGATTTAATTGATTGGCCTAGTCTGTCAATCTTATTCAGAATCAGAATGGCCCCCACCCGCTCCCCCCAACATTCTGTTCAGAATGTTATTTTCAGAATATTATATGGGTCATGAAAGAGTGAAGTTGTTTTTAACTGAGCCTGTTAAAAACTGGCGGTGTGTGTGTGTGTGGGGGGGGGGATTACGTGAGGATGGCTAGGGGGGGTTCCAGAGGCCCCCTGTCCGTAAATTTGAGAAATTTGCATTTTTTTCAAACATCTGAAACAGCCTTTTCCTGCAATCTAGAGCCATAATCATTATTTTTCTGCCTATCTAAGCATACCTCTTGAACTGTCTGTATCATCCTGACTCTTGGTTCTTTTTTTTAAAGAAACTACATATACTTCTCTGCATCTCTGCTAAAATCTGAAGAAAACATTGAAAGGAATGTGAGTCTTATTTAGTACCTTTAGTACCTTTTCTAAAGTCTACCAACCTTGCCAGCAGGCATGACTACTAATATACACTGCTCAAAAAAATTAAGGGAACACTTAAACAACACAATGTAACTCCAAGTCAATCACACTTCTGTGAAATCAAACTGTCCACTTAGGAAGCAACACTGATTGACAATAAATTTCACATGCTGTTGTGCATATGGAATAGACAACAGGTGGAAATTATAGGCAATTAGCAAGACACCCCCAATAAAGTGGTTCTGCAGGTGGTTACCACAGACCACCACAGACCACTTCTCAGTTCCTATGCTTCCTGGCCGATGTTTTGGTCACTTTTGAATGCTGGCGGTGCTTTCAATCTAATGGTAGCATGAGTCTACAACCCACACAAGTGGCTCAGGTTGTGCAGCTCATCAAGGATGGCACATCAATGCGAGCTGTGGCAAGAAGGTTTGCTGTGTCTGTCAGCGTAGTGTCCAGAGCATGGAGGCACTACCAGGAGACAGGCCACTACATCAGCAGACGTGGAGGAGGCCGTAGGAGGGCAATGCTCGCCAGAGGTAGCCTGACTGCCATTAGGTACCGAGATGAGATCCTCAGACCCCTTGTGAGACCATATGCTGGTGCGGTTGGCCCTGGGTTCCTCCTAATGCAAAACAATGCTAGACATCATGTGGCTGGAGTGTGTCAGCAGTTCCTGCAAGAGGAAGGCATTGATGCTATGGACTGGCCCGCCCGTTCCCCAGACCTGAATCCAATTGAGCACATCTGGAACATCATGTCTCGCTCCATCCACCAACACCACGTTGCACCACAGACTGTCCAGGAGTTGGCGGATGCTTTAGTCCAGGTCTGGAAGGAGATCCCTCAGGAGACCATCCGCCATCTCATCAAGAGCTTGCCCAGGCGTTGTAGGGAGGTCATACAAGCACGTGGAAGGTCACACACACTACTGAGCCTAATTTTGACTTGTTTTAAGGACAAAAGTGGATCAGCCTGTAGTGTGATTTTCCACGTTAATTTTGAGTGTGACTCCAAATCCAGACCTCCATGGGTTGATAAATTTGATATCCATTGATAGTTTTTGTGTGATTTTGTTGTCAGCACATTCAACAACGTAAAGAAAAAAGTATTTAATAAGAATATTTCATTCATTCAGATCTAGGATGTGTTATGTTAGTGTTCCCTTTATTTTTTTGAGCAGTGTATTTAGACAAGCTCGCTACTCTAATTAGATTGATAGCCTGAAATGGCTTCTTAGTAGCTGGTTATGAGGTTGGGGGACTAGGAACCTATCTGGGCTAGCTAAAGCCAACTTCATAACATTTCTAAGTGGCTAACACAGAGTACTACAGAGAAGAAAACTAACAACCATTTTTATTTTTATTTGATTTAAAGGACTAATCTGAGGGCTCACGTGCCCTCTATAGGCATGACACCTATGCCTGTAGTCATGGCTGCTTTGATGTCATTGCTATTCTTACAAAGGATTTAAAGGTGTATTGGTAGTAATGTGTGTTTTTTTGCTTTATTAAAGGAAATACAGTATGTGATTCGTTTACGGAAATTATGCGTATGTTGCGCGCCACTACTTCACAGGAGAGGCATTTGAACATAAACATTTTTTTTATTTTTATCAAAATGTGTTTTTGGGCAGAAATGCCTTCTGGAACATGTAATCTTTTATTTCACTTATTAACAAATTGTTATGCCATCTGTAAATACGAATAAAATTATGAAATTACAAGTCTAGTTTGTTTTGCCATGCAAAAAGACAGGAACCTTCCCGCTAGCCATGATTGGCTGAGATAATGGATGGGCTGGACATGCCGAGAGATGAGTTCAGATTGGTCTGCCAAGTAGCACTCTTCTCTCTATAACAATGGGCTGCTCAGTATGTGTAGGTAATACTTTCTAAAGCTGCTTTTTTTAAGATCTCACGAATAACTGCAAAATCGTTGCCCTCCACTTCCTGGAGGACTGAGTTTTTAAATCAGTGGAATGCCCGGGAGAAGCGGAGTATGATAGCTAAGGACATGGATAAAATTCAGGCGTTTGATTGCAAATAGGTAGAGTGAGTTGAAAAGAGAACAACACAGGCTGTTGTATAAAACACCTGTCTCCAGATTACATCTTCAAACTAAGAGCAACCATGGCATCCGTGACTAGGAGGGAGAAGCATAGCTAGCTACATTTTCAGATATTACAATTTTCAATTTAGTCAAAAAGTAATTTTCATTGCAAGTTAAAGCATACTGTTAGCTAGCTAATGTTAGCTGGCTGGCTCGCTAGCTAACAGTACGTTTATGATCTGTGTAGTACTATTATTCGTGTCTCAGTGACATTTGCATAGCTAGTTATAGACTAATGTCAGCTAGTTAGCTACCTGCAGGTTCATGAAGGGTAATAACATTATGAGTTGGGATTATGGTTCACATGTCTAAACAAAAGACTCCACTATGCAAGGTACCATGTCACTGTATCGTCTACACCTTCTGTATCCTGTGCATGTGACAAATAACGTTGATTTTATTTGATATAGTGAGTGTTTACCAGAGACGATAAGGTGAAGAACAACATTACCTGCACCAAAGTCAAATAAGGATATAACGTTAGGCCAACGAGACAGTGTCCAAGTTCTAAAATTCTCCGGTATAATTGATTTTGTCACATTCACAACCATAAGCTATTTTCTGTCATTTGCTTGCCCATTAACTTGTAAATAATGATCTTGTTGTGAGGTATATGATGGGTTCATTATCTGTATTAACTGCCGTAGCCAGCTAACTTAACATTAGCTAGCTATGTAACAAGCTAGAAACTAACCAAAACATTGTTTAGAAAAGTTGCTTTTAGTTTCCTGGTTTGCTCGATTGAAATACACTAAATTAATTTTTAAACGGATGGGTTTATTAGTGTTAAAATACACCAGTTATGCTATTTTGAACCACCAGGCTGCTGATGTCATGAATGTGAATCATTAAAGACTTGGGTGGGGCAAAGGCTGAAGAGGGCGTGAACAATGCTGAATGGGTGTAGACAAAGAAGAGCTCTCCAGTACGAGTTCCAAATATTCCAGGGCCATTTTTAAAAAAAAAGTGTTATAAGTTGATCAACTTTCAAAGCAGAATTACTTTCCTATTGTTCCTCAACTGTAGTGTATATAACATGTTCTGGCTCTGTCTCTACTTTTATTCTTATCCTATTCTAATTTTGCTACATAAGACCGAATCGAGCCGGTCGGTCACATATATGTTTTTGTCATTGAACTATATTTCTGTAGAAGTGGGAGTAAAATGGATTTGTGACAATCATCACAAAATACTGTTGATTAAATACCTTTTTGCCAAGCTACATGTAAGTGTTTCTGTCTTACTGCGACAATAGATAAGGAATTAAGGGAAAGGACATTATTTTCCAAGCCAGGCTTCTTTTATCCATGCATTGTCATAAATTAGACCATTTTCATTCATCTGGTTTGGTTTCTGAGTGGCATTTATCAGTTCACATGCCAGCAGCATACCACCCTGCATACCACTGCTGGCTTGCTTCTGAAGCAAAGCAGGGTTGGTCCTGGTCAGTTCCTGGATGGGAGACCAGATGTTGCTGGAAGTGGTGTTGGAGGGCTAGTAGGAGGCACTCTTTCCTCTGGTCTAAAAACAATATTCCAATGCCCCGGGGCAGTGATTGGGGACACTGCCTTGTGTAGGGTGCCATCTTTTGGATGGGATGTTAAACAGGTGTCCTGACTCTCTGAGGTCATTAAAGATCCAATGGCACTTATCGTAGGTGTTTTAACCCTGGTGTCCTGGCTAAATTCCCAATCTGGCCCTCAAACCATCACGGTCACCTAATAATCCCCAGTTTACAATTGGCTCTTTCATCCCCCTCCTTTTCCCTGTAACTATGCCCCAGGTCGTTGCTGCAAATGAGAACGTGTTCTCAGTCAACTTACCTGGTAAAATAACTGATAAATAATAATTGACATTTTTCAAAGAGTAGGAGGGCTCCTCGTTCTTTGGCACTGCGATGGAAAAAAATATTTTCAATTATGGGAATTTATGCCAGCTTTCACAGCTGAAGTGTTTGAAATCCAATTGAGAAACTAGATCATTAGCTTGCCAGCTAGCACCCAGGGCACCTTTGTAAATAAGATTGTTATCTCTGGGTAAACAGAGGAGCCCATGTGTTTCTGGGAGAAATGGATCTCTGTGGAGCATCATGTTTTTTGTTAGTGCAAGACGGTGCCGCCGACAAGGTTAGTTTGAAACAAATTAAGGCCCTGTGCCATAGAGACTAGAAGCAAGATGGTTCTCAACTATCTAAGGTTTAGTGTTGACTTGAGGTGATGCCTGGCGGGATTCTCTTGGTTGGAATAGGTATGTTGAAAAGCCTGGTGGTTCTAGAGTAAAATATTTGAGAGCAGCTAGAAGCTGCAGCCAGGCCTCCTCTACAGTAAGTAGTCATCAATTTCTATCATAGACAATGTCAGGACATCTCAGAGACATAAGTGAACAAAAATGGAATGAGACCTTCAGTTTAAGTAAACAGATAGGCAGTAAGTAGAAAGGAGCGTTTCCCAACCCTCAGTATTTATTACTGTCACTCAGGCGTGCACACACACACACACACACACACACACACACACACACACACACACACACACACACACACACACACACACACACACACACACACACACACACACACACACACACACACACACACACACACACACACACACACACACACACACACACACACACACACACACACAGACACACACACACACACATCTCTATGAGTTACTATTTAATCTAATGTGGTAAGGTATGTTTCCTGGTCTAGATTCCAATCACATGGAAGTGTCTGCTAGGTTGTCATCACTGTCAAGGACTGCGGCATCATCACAATTATGCCGGGTGCCTTTTGCCTAACCTAATAAGATCAACAACCTGACAGACTCCTTTCTCATTGTCTCCAAGAAGCAAGAGTGTAAGTGTGACAACTGTCAGTGAATGGTTTACATGATAGGCACAAGTAATACACAGTAATAACAAACTAGGACCAGGACTCTCAGTCAACAGCAAATTCTAAATGTTCTGACAGAAAGGTACATGTATGAATGACATGTATGAAAGGGTAATCATTCAGGTCAATCCAGTGAACACAGAATAAATGTGATGTGTCCAAAGGCATCCTATTCCCTATTTAGGGCACTACATTCGAATAGGGAACCATTTGGGACTCATCCATTTACAAGCCACTCATTATCTTTCCTGTAGTTTTCATGTTCCTGTCTGGAGAGCCTGACTGACTGCCTGGTTTCCACAGTGACAATACTTCATTAGAGAAGTGGAGTGCAGAGAGGGGGTGGCTTCATGAGTAGAAATCTTAGTCGTATTATATAAGCAGTATAGAACACACAGCTACAGCTATGACACAGCAACAAACAGAGAATAACTAAATCTGCAGAATGGGACAAAAGCTCCATGAACTCCATTTGTCAAACATATTTATACTCAAGCTCAAAGAATTCAATTTATCAAAGATATTTAGCTATAATATCAAAAACATGCTCCAACCTACGCTAAAAAGATGTGCTCTGCCCAATAGCATCTATGCTCAATTTGATCAGTCGGATAAGAGCTTGTTCCCTGATTCCCATTTACTTTTGTTACCAAATAATATTTAATGTTTACCTTTTTTATTCATTGTTTTTATATGTGATGTGATGAGTGATGGTCAAATTACATATTAATTTCTAGGAACAAGACTAATATTTAATGTCAGTGTTATACAGCTTCTCCATCTCCTTCTTTGAAAACTTGTCCATTCTATGGCGTTTCTACATTGGGAATCCAAACCAAATCAATCTCTGAATCTAAATTATTTGAGATAAAAATGGCCCAACCTGTGTTTCCAATAAACCCAGGCCAAACTTTAAAGGATTATGCTGAAAAGTACAATACGAAGTATTTCAAAAACACTGCCTAGAAGGAATATTTCATCTACTGTGGTTCTATTCTTGTTTCAGACAGTTTTTTAGTGTGCAGACCAGAGCAGGGAATGATCGATAACATGGTGTGAAAAACGGCAGACAGTAAATGAATAAATGAATAGCTAGCGGATGGTACGCATCAGAAGCGAGTCATCTGGCAACATGCTACAGAAAGGATCCATCCACACAGCACTGCTATTTTACCAACACCTGTTCTGTTGTCTCTCTCACGCCCTCTCTCAGCCAACCAAGTGTGACATACAGATGCTTTTAGCTACCTAGTACAACAAGGAAACAATGTCCAGGTTTTTTTTCAGTCAAACAGTAGACAAAATCAGTTATATTCTTCAAGAATTAATGGGTATATAATTAATTTAAATGACCATAAACATTATGTTATGTCACGACTCCTACCGAAGGTGGCTCCCCTTCCCGTTCAGGTGGCGCTCGGCGGGCGTCGTCACCGGCCTACTAGCTGCCACTGATCTTTTCCTCCCCCTCCTTGTCTGTTTATTAGTTACACCTGTTGTTAATTAAGTTTATTAGTTGGGCTTTATTAGCCAGCCGGCCCACCTGCTGGGTGTACGAGATTGTTTTATGTGTACTCATGTACACGCCTGTAAGTCGCGGTTGTTCGCGTATGTGAGTTATTTTCGGGACTGTTTTAGTTCCCCTGTGTTTTGGGGCATTTGTTTTGAGTGGCGTCTGTTTTCACCTGGTTGGTGAATAAAGAAGAAGCACTACTCTGAACTCTCTGTCTCCTGTCTCCTCCTTCCTCCGCTACACCCCGGGCATTACAGGTAAATATCACAGCTTGTACCATTAACGCCTGCAGGTAAAACCGAACTGGATAATGGCACCGGAGGGTATGGCTTACGGTCTCCTAGGCAACTGTGCTATTCTGTTTGTTTTTTCGCAATGTTTGTAACTCATTTTGTACATAATGTTTCTGCTACCGTCTCTTATGACCGAAAAGAGCTTCTGGACATCAGAACAGTGATTGCTGACCTCAAACTGGACAAAAATTGTTTCATTAATTAGTCCGATGTGAAGGAAATACTGCTCTTTCGGGAACATGCCCAAATGGCCAACATGCAATCATTGGAAAATAAAATGGACGATCTACGATTAAGACTATCCTACTGTCATGACGTTGGCCTGGGTAGGTTTATGACAGTCATAAATACCTCTACCCCCTTTTTTCTCTCTCTGCCCTACTGAGGTTACATTTGCAAAACCCTTGGTTAACATAGAGATTCTGGGAACATCAGTAGGTCGGGGGAAATGAACTATATTCTGGTAATCTGAACAATTGAACATATGCGGTGGTATTTAATGAATATGATGTCAGTTCGGTTGTCATCTGAGACATTCTCATCAATGATAAGCTGACATAATTTTTTACAGTGGAATGTCTACACATCAGAGTTATCGGATTCACATGGAATTGTTGTTCAATTTAAATATGAAATTAAATGTGATTTTAGCTTCTAAAATGTGAGATGTGGGTTTTCATAAGATAGGGCTGCTCAATCAGTGGCCCGCCCTGTGAAGGGACATGGGCTATAAAACTTTTAAAACACTCCCTCCTCTCCCTTCCTATATAAGCCCTTGACGACAATAGAACTTCCTGTTCCGGGGATGAAGGACAATGGTCCTATGTCAGAATGGTTCAGATAATAACTACAGAATGAAGCCAACATCAGCGTGAGCTTTGGTTGCGAATGGTATGAACTTTGAACTCTTATTCACTACAGAAGTGATACCTCCTAGCCGTTGAGTTAGCAACCGCAGCTGCAAACGCAGGTTGGGAAGGAACAGACAGAGTATTCTGTCTACCACCCAACAACGTTACTACAACGTATCCAATTGACCACCAGAGACATTCTTCAAAGGACTCAGTTGGGCAACATGGCCTTCCATCTATCACCAACCTATCGAAGCACAGCTCAGAGTAAATACTTATTGCATTTTCCTTTTCCAAATAGGAGGTAATTTTGAATGCACAAGATACTGTATTTAAGATAGCACAGCTTCTTCCCATTGATCCTCAGTCTTCCCGCTCTTTCACGCAAACCCAGCCCCTTTTCTTTTGTGTAACAAGCTGTCATATCTGTTCCGCCCGCTAGGGACGTTATTGTAACGGCATTCTTCGTTTGTAGAAAGAGAGTCGGACCGAAATGCAGTGTGGTGGTTACTCATGACTTTAATGAAAAAAGTGACACATGAAATAACTATACAAATACAAAAACAACAAACGGAACGTGAAATCTAATTACAGCCTATCTGGTGAAACTACACAGAGACAGGAACAATCACCCACGAAATACACAGAGAAACCCCGGCTACCTAAATACGGTTCCCAATCAGAGACAACGAGAATCACCTGACTCTGATTGAGAACCGCCTCAGGCAGCCAAGCCTATACAACACCCCTACTCAGCCGCAATCCCAAATACTACAAACCCCCAATACTAAACACAACATTAAACCCATTTCACACCCTGGCCTGACCAAATATATAACGAAAACACAAAACTCTAAGACCAAGGCGTGACAGTTATCCTTTATGACGTAATTTGTAATCAAGTTATGATTAATTGTGTGTATGTGTAAGTCTGTGTGATTAGTTAGGTATTTAGTAAGTAAATAATTAAACCCAATTTTGTATTGCTGATTCAACTTGTTGGCCAGGGTTTGTGCAGATAAAATAATTTACAACTTTCAGATGAGACTGAATTAAGATGACGATTGATATTGACTGCTATTGATGTAAAATATTACTAGGTCTTTAAGAGTTTATTCGGAAGATAACAGCTCTATAAATATTATTTTGTGGTGCCCGGCTCTCTAGTTAATTACATTCACATGATTAATCACTGTATGTGATTAAGCAGTTCAATGACCACAGCTCAGCGTTCAACACCATAGTGCCCACAAAGCTCATCGCTAAGCTAGGGATCTTGGGACTAAACACCTCCCTCTGCAACTGGATCCTGGACTTCCTCACAGGCCACCCCCAGGTGGTAAGGGTAGGCAACAACACATCTACCACGCTGATCCTCAACAATGGGGCCCCTCAGGGGTGCGTGGTTAGTCCCCTCCTGTACTCCCTGTTCACCCATGACTGCGTGGCTAATCACGACTCCAACACCATCATTAAATTACATTACATTACATTTAAGTCATTTAGCAGACGCTCTTATCCAGAGCGACTTACAAATTGGTGCATTCACCTTATGACATCCAGTGGAACAGCCACTTTACAATAGTGCATCTACATATTTTAGGGGGGGGGGGTGGGGGGGGTTAGAAGGATTACTTTATCCTATCCTAGGTATTCCTTAAAGAGGTGGGGTTTCAGGTGTCTCCGGAAGGTGGTGATTGACTCCGCTGTCCTGGCGTCGTGAGGGAGTTTGTTCCACCATTGGGGAGCCAGAGCAGCGAACAGTTTTGACTGGGCTGAGCGGGAACTGTACTTCCTCAGTGGTAGGGAGGCGAGCAGGCCAGAGGTGGATGAACGCAGTGCCCTTATTTGGGTGTAGGGCCTGATCAGAGCCTGGAGGTACTGAGGTGCCGTTCCCCTCACAGCTCCGTAGGCAAGCACCATGGTCTTGTAGCGGATGCGAGCTTCAACTGGAAGCCAGTGGAGAGAGTTTGCTGACGACAACAGCATGATCACCGACAATGATGAGCCAACCTATAGGGAGGAGGTCAGAAACCTAGAAATGTGGTGCCAGGACAACAACCTCTCCCTCAATGTGAGCAAGACAAAGGAGCTGATAGTGAACTGTAGGAAAAGAAGGGCCGGACAGGCCTCCATTAACATCGACCGGGCTGTAGTGGAACGGGTCGAGAGTTTCAAGTTCCTTGGTGTCCACATCACCAACAAACTATCATCGTCCAAATACACCAAGACAGTTGTGAAGAGGAAACAATAACACCTTTTGCCCCTCAGGATACTGAAAAGATTTAGCATTGGTCCCCAGATCCTCAAAGTTATACAGCTGCACTATCGAGTGCATCACCGCCTGGTATGGCAACTACTCGACATCTGACCGTAAGACGCTACAGAGGGTACTGCGTACGACCCAGTACATCACTGTGGCCAAGCTTCCTTCCATCCAGGACCTATATATTAGGCGGTGTCAGAGGAAGGCCCAAAAAATGTTCAAAGGCTCCAGTCACAGTCTGTTATCTCTGCTACCACAAGGCAAGCGGATTTAGGTTCAAAAGGCTCCTTAACAGCTTTGACCCCAAAGACTTCTGAACAATTAATCAAATGGCCACGCAGACTATTTACATTGACCCCCCCCACTTTATTTTTACACTGCTGATATGCACTGCTTATTATCTATGCATTGTCCCTTTACCCCTACCTACATGTACACATTTCCTTGACTAAACTGTACCCCCGCAGATTGACTCGGTACCGGTACCCCCTGTATATAGCCTTGTTACTGTAAGTTCACAGCAAGGTCTACACCGGTTGTATTTGGCGCATGTGACAAATAAAATGTGATTTGATTTAAAAACAGGATTCAAGATGGATGGCAGGGATGCTGAGACCTATACCCTGGTGAAGGCAGGGCATTCTGATGTTTCTCTTCTTTCATTTTACTTCTGACAGGCCAGCCTCTCGGTCGGGGAGTGCCATTGTTTGCTTTTAACAGGCTTTCAGGCCTGCCGGTAGTGCCTGTAAGACATCCATTATGGCCTGTGAGCCCTCTCTCTCCAATCATTCGCCCATTGTCAGTTCACAGCTGACAAGCTGCCTTTTCCTCTCTGTCTACTATCTCTCAGAAAAATCAATGCGATCTGATTTTGTGCCACCCTTGTCAGAGTGCTGTCAGAGCGCTATCTGAGTAATTAGAGTGGGATTTTTCTGAAATGCCATCGGCCGACAGACATGAACTCTTCCATTTTGTATGTGCATAGGTGATGCTCAATGTCCACACAAGGCCATAACAAGGGAATTGAATGAAAGAAGAAATAAACAAGTGGAATAAACCAGTCGAGTGCAGGTTATCTAAAGGCCATCAGAGGGTTTGTAGTGGTTAGTAGCTCACAGAACCTGCCAGCCAGGCAGCCAGGCAGCCAGGCCTCCTGAGGATGCCAGAGCCAGAGACATGGATCTGAATGGACAGGAGGGGACAGCATACAGGGTGCAAAGCCGATACCGGCTGTGATGAATTTCTCACTAGGCGAACATATCCCCTGAGTCAGCGAATCAGTCTGGGCACTGTGAGTGGTCAAGTTAAGGAAGGCAGGCAGAGGAGATAGAGTCATCTTAAGCACCTGCACACAAAGTTCAAGAGAACTCCAGCTTGAGAGCACTCCAGAACTTAGAGCGGGTCATTTTAGTGCCAAGAAGTATGAAAGGATATTTCGATAGAAAATAGAAAAAAAACTCTAAAACGTTGAGAATTTATACACAGGGGACCCCCAAACCTCTGTGTCAGCACTCCTACCTCCCACTGAAAGCTGTTCAATAAATCTCAGCCCTGTTGCCTCTCAGCCCTGAAAAGTGCCTCCAAACAAACTTGTTAAGCAGGAATTTGAGTTGTGTTTTTGTGGTATATATCACAGCTATCTGGGTACCTCTCCAGAGGGGGTGGATGCTGGAGAGATTGAGAAGGTACTTAAATGTGTATTATTGCCATGTCAAGTGGGGGAAAGTGGCCAGGATCATCGTGTTACTGGTCAGAGCTGTCGAATGAGAGCCCTTATCCACATAAGCTCTGCCTCTCCAGCCAAGCAAGAGACATTGTGATATATTACCCCAGCTGCCCGCCTGGAGTTCATTGGCTGAAGCCATCAAGCTGCTCTCCACACACTCACACACCACTTCCAGCACCTATATCAGTACAGTTTAGAGATGGTTCTTGAATGCCTTCAGCAGGGGGGCTGCCCCTTTACTGCCTCAATATCACAGGTTCGCAAAGTTCGCAAACATGGTCATACACACACACACACACACACACACACACACACACACACACACACACACACACACACACACACACACACACACACACACACACACACACACACACACACACACACACACACATATATAAACACATGCAGTCCCTAAGTGACTCCCTAGCAAGGAAACTGTAGTTTATCTGTGCTGCAGTTTATCCCCCATAATGTATTATTCAAGGCCCACTCCTGGTAAAAGGCTCAATAATGTATCAGATAAATAGGATATCTGATGTTAAGCATGTGGCCCATATCCAGTGACCAGGCTTAAGTAGGATTACTTCATGAGCAGAGCACCTCAATGGCTAAGAGCAGGGGAAGGAAGGCCACACAGTAATCTGGGCCTGCAATCACAAAGAAGAGAAGAAAGGCCTCCATTATCAGAGAGGAGAGGCAGGAGTCGGACGCATTTATTAATTCTCTATACTGACGTGTAAGGAAGTGGAAATCAATCAATAAGAAGAGAGGGGGGAAGAGATTGAAGGGACCAACTCTGATCTGGTTGGTTGTAACATCTTATAACATTATAGTGTGGTTTTGATCCAACTATCAACCCACTAAACTACAACCATGAGAACCATACATCACTGTAGTTTGGTTGCTGCCTCTTCATCTCATCTTTCTTGATTTAAAACATGAATCACTCTAACATTATATTACCCAGCTGGGGCGGCAGGGTAGCCTAGTGGTTAGTGTGTTGTGTTGGACTAGTAACCAAAAGGTTGCAAGTTCAAATCCCCAAGGTACAAATCTGTCTTCCTGCCCCTGAACAGGCAGTTAACCCACTGTTCCTAGGCTGTCATTGAAAATAAGAATGTGTTCTTAACTGACTTGCCTAGTTAAATAAAGGTTTTAAAAAATCATTAAAACAAAGCCATGAGATTAAATAGCAATATTTTAATATCCTGAAAATCAAGTATCTTGTCTGTATTGTTCATCAAGTGGTGGCATCCCACACTGCCTGTTGTGTTTATTTCCAGGTAATTGGATCAAGCTATCAAGCATGTGAATCCTCCACACCTCCACACCCTTCAACAAGACTTGTTTTTAGAACCGTTAAGGGTGAGATACCAATAGACATATGTTACAGCATCAAACAACAGATGCATGCTCCAGGACCAACAAAACAATAGTTAACTTTTTTGATAGAAGACAAAATTGTTGGAGGAGTGATGTTTGTAATGTTGGTTTCCTATTGGTAGGTTAGTTCATGGGTAAGTCTACCTGAAACCCAGAAAATAATGATTGTGGCCATTTATAAGCCTAAAGGGATGGTTTCTTCCCAGAAAAGCATAATGATTATAATTGTTCCATTGATATTTATCTGTGCTGCAAAAAGCTTTTTCTGTGTTGTAGAGGATCACACAAAAGTAAAAAGGAGAATATTACATTACATTAAAGAGATGATCTACTGGTTTAATATTTTCCTTCCTAAACGTACCTTTTCCTTCACATGTATGGTGTTATGAGAATCCAAATCCTTGTGGCCGTGCTCATTAGCCCATTCTTAATGTTTTCATAATCAATGTTTCCAGCTCAGCCTTTTCTCCGCACTGCTTCAATTGATCTCATTAATTGGTAGCTCTGTGACAAGGATGAATACTTAAAGGTTTCAGTCGCTCAAGAGAGAGAGAGCGAGAGAGAGAGACAAAGAGAGAGAGAGCGAGAGGCTTGGATGTCCTAATATGATTGCAGACTACAGTGGTGGTGTGGTGTAATTGCTAGTTTAGAGATTATTTTATTGTGTATGACAGCAGATGGGGAATAGTAGAGATGACAGCTTGGGCTCCAGGCACGCAACACTGACTGTGGCTCCGCTGTGCTGTCTGACTGGCTGCCTCTGCCTGCCTCACAGATGCTCCTTTTTAATATTTTATTCAGACCTACATGAGTTCAAATGATTTAGCTGCTGATTGAGTTTGCCTGATGCAAAAGAACTCACAGAAAAGTCCCGCAAGGTCAAACCTCGTCCACCTGGCACTCCAGGTAGGCTAAAGACAAACGCTTAGTGTCTGAAAGATTTCAGATAGTATTTGAACCCAGGTCTGCTTCTATTCAGATCAATCACACAGACACCCATAAAATGTCAGCTGCAATGCACACTGGGAATGAATAACTAGAGGGGTCGATGCAAGGCTGGCATTATGGGCCAGGCCCTAGGGGGCCTGTACCTTCTTGCCCATCCCCCAAAAATATTGAAATATTGATAATTTTTTGGGACGGAGATGCACGCCAACAGAAAGATGCATGAATCTCAGATAAAGCATCCGAGCGAGGGAAACAGCACCCCTCTGTCTCCGTACATGTGGACCATGTATCTGACACTGTCTGGACAAAAGGAGTACGGCATGTCATACTTTTTCTGTCCAGACAGTATCAGATACATGGGATAAATATAGTAAGACAGAGGGGCGCTAGTTTCAGCAGAGAGGAAGAGGCGAAGCGAGAGGGCTCACTCTCGCCAAAAAATCTGTCCTGAATAAACCCAATGCTTTTCTATGGGCATAATATGCAGACCTAAGCTTGTTGCCTGCATTCCCAGCTTTGGGACAACGACTCGCATTGTTAGGGCATTGTTTGCCAAAAGGCATTGTTTGCCAAAAATAAGTATGCCTGTCTATATAAAGTCAATAGAAATACTGGGCACAGAGGATCATTAGCTTATTTGCAAAAAGAACTAGCTGTGGATTGTTTCAAATCACAATAGGCCTATGCCTATTTGCGAAGCCATCAATTTGGGCAGAGTGTGTGGCAATATTTCTTGCTGATTATTGAGTTGCAGCTCTCAGTGAAAAGCAAATGTGTGAAGATAATGTGTCTTTAGTATAATTTAAAATGTTGAGACAAGAAGAAGGGGAGAAGTGTCTGGCGAAGATATGGGTCTCTCTCTCCAGAATGTGCTGCACTCAGCTCTCCAGAATGTGCTGCACTCAGCTCTCCAGAATGTGCTGCACTCAGCTCTCCAGAACGTGCTGCACTCAGCTCTCCAGAATGTGCTGCACTCAGCTCTCCAGAACGTGCTGCACTCAGCTCTCCAGAACGTGCTGCACTCAGCTCTCCAGCATGTGCTGCACTCAGCTCTCCAGAACGTGCTGCACTCAGCTCTCCAGAACGTGCTACACTCAGCTCTCCAGAATGTGCTGCAATGTCTCCCACCAATTTTTGCACCTTCATTGTTTCATTGTGTAAATTGTCCGCCTTTGATTGTTTATTTTGATCAATTCACCACTACATATGTAACCAGTAGGCCTAGAAGATGTACTGTTAACCCCTTTCATTTGGTCACATTACATGAATTTCTGTTAATGCATGTATTGTATACATGTATATGCATGTACATTCTCATTCTCGGAGTGGAAACGTTGTTTGCAGAGTTCACAACCTGCTACACTTGCGAGAAACAAGTTTTGGTTTATTTCATAAGCATCAATTTGGAGTTTTGTCCATTTTTTCATTATTTTCTATTTGGAGTGCTCCATGTGAACAGTGAGCATGTGTGTGATTTCTCTGTCCTGATTGTCAGCTTTAGGCCTATGTATTTTACTTAGTTGACGATGGAAGTTAGACCTACTGCTGCATTGGCCTATAGGCTATATCTGAGATCTTTAGCCGCCAATGGATCACTGTGTATCAATGTGTCCATATGGCAAAGGATGGTGCTTTTGCATTAGTTGAATTTTAACTTTTAGGCTTTTATCAATCGAATGTGTATTGTTATGATTAGCCATTTGACAACCATTTTGAGAAACATAAACGTTTTTATTCTAATGAAACTGCTCCACGAAAACGTGCAAATTAACATAATTACTGGCACACAGACAGGTAGAAATTGTAGGATAAATTGTAAGCTTCCCCGGACATGAAACTCATGAGTTGCCTATGGTCTTCGTGCAAGGGCATGTGAAAAAATGGGCCCGCCTATAGAAATCAAATGCCCTTCCAACTGATTCATTCTGGCGTTGGCCCGGGGTTATTGGTGCAATACGTGCACATCCAGAGTAGAGTACATCGAACTCTGCTGTTAGACATATAGACGAAAGTAAAGGTGCCAAATGTTGTGGAATACAGAATGTATTATGCTTTGTGAGTTTATTTTGTATTTTTTTGAGTTATATTATCTTTGATTCCTCTCCAGATGCCTAATTTATAAACCGTGAGTATTTACAAAATATACCGCCAAAATGTGCATGCGCCAGTTTCCACACAAAAGTTGACATTTATAAAAATGGAACTTCACGTGAGATGTGCTCATCTCCCCGCAAACTTTAGACCATGAGTACGCACATCTGCTAGTGGTTGAAAGATTGTATTGCGAGATGGCAAGTAGAGGTATTTGGGGCAAATGGGAGATATGTGACAGAGTTGATGGACACCCTATGTTCATTAACGGACAGAAAGTTCCACATAATTGAATATAATCACGTGTTATCATAAACCGCTGCACTTGACCCAATGTTTAAGAAGTTAAACTTCAGTGATGCCAGAGTGAATGATGAGGCTCTTCAAATAATAACCTCTTCAGCAGGGAGGGACAGCCCCAGCAGTCAACTGGCTCAGGCATCACGGCAAAAGGAAGAAGAGGGAGCAGATGGGGCAGAAGCACCAGCAGTACCAGGTCCGATCCTATTTGGAGAACCCCCTCCTCTGCAGATCCTCTGAGCTGTAGGAAGACCAAGGCCTTTGTCTACTGTCGTGGAAATTTCCTCTATTTACCAAATCATGAGAGCAAACCACAACACCAGTCAGAGTTAGTTATCAAAGTCCATCTGTGACTCTCAGATCAATTCAGTGTCTATCAATAAATTCTCTGAGAGCCCCTTACACATTGCAGCTGAGATTCTTTAATAGCAAAAAACACACATAGTCAGACAGCATAGACATAATAAATCGTTCAGCTTTGTCTCCTTACTCAAACCCAGAACCATAAACCAATCCTCCATATCAACAGGCATATATCAAATCCATCCTATCTTGACAAGATTACAGAGACACACTGACTGGCACACAGACATTGTGGAGCCAAGAGATACACGCTTGACCTCTCCCCTCTCTCCAGCCCAAACAAATTAGTCTTGACATAGAACAGATACTGCAAACCTGCCACAGTATTATACAAAAACAACATTCTGATGAGAAGTAATTTACAAACATATGATGAATATAAAACATCTTACCTATGTTACCACCTAATTCTGATTATTCCCCAACACTACCCATGGCTTACTAAAGTAATGAAAGGGAGACTGCATAGCGGCCACATCGTTCCCACATCCGTTCCTGAAAACGGGACAAATAATTACTGAGAGAAGAAACTGCATCAGCCCCTCGAAAGTGAGGCAGTTTGCATTTCTGAATGCAAATCTCTCATAAAAGCTAAACATGGTCAGCATTGCTTTGTGCTGCTGGTTATAACATGGCAATAAAGAAGAGAGAGAAAAGAGGGACCGGTTTAATTTTTTAAGTGGGGTGCTGCAGATTTATATGCACTTTGTTTATATACATTCAAAAGGTATACTTTAAATGCAAATGTTTAATAGCATTATTTTTCATAGCAAACCAATGCATTTGCAAATACATTGTGGTTAAGGTAGAGTATGATTTCATTTAATAATTTAATTAGAATTCATTTAACACCAATCATAGTCAAACTATCGCAAACTATTTGACTTGAAAAAATACAAAACATATATTTTTTTAGAGCCGTTTGGGAGCCAAAAGAGCGGGCTCTTGGGTGAGCTGAGCTGAATGAGCCGGCTCACTGAAAAGAGCCGAATGCCCATCACTAATGCGCATCTCTCGTTTAATTGTCCAGAACGCCGCAGCCCGTCTGGTGTTCAACCTTCCCAAGTTCTCTCACGTCACCCCGCTCCTCCGCTCTCTCCACTGGCTTCCAGTTGAAGCTCGCATCCGCTACAAGACCATGGTGCTTGCCTACGGAGCTGTGAGGGGAACGGCACCTCAGTACCTCCAGGCTCTGATCAGGCCCTACACCCAAACAAGGGCACTGCGTTCATCCACCTCTGGCCTGCTCGCCTCCCTACCACTGAGGAAGTACAGTTCCCGCTCAGCCCAGTCAAAACTGTTCGCTGCTCTGGCCCCCCAATGGTGGAACAAACTCCCTCACGACGCCAGGACAGCGGAGTCAATCACCACCTTCCGGAGACACCTGAAACCCCACCTCTTTAAGGAATACCTAGGATAGGATAAGTAATCCCTCTCACCCCCCTTAAGATTTAGATGCACTATTGTAAAGGGACTGTTCCACTGGATGTCATAAGGTGAATGCACCAATTTGTAAGTCGCTCTGGATAAGAGCGTCTGCTAAATGACTTAAATGTAAATGTAATTGGACCTAGTAGCCTAGTAAAGCCTATATGTAGGTATCAAGTTTAAGGTTTGTATTGTCATGTGAACAACTATGCTACAGTGAAATGTATTTATTGCTTGCTCTTTCCCAACAATGCAGTAATGAATATCAGTAGTACTGTACAATATATATATATTTTTAAACAGTAGCCTGCCCTACGTTTCAGAACTCGCGGGAAGGCCATCATCTTTAGGTTGGTGAAAAAGTCATAAAACATTGTTGAATTCAAACGTTCTGCTGACAGGTCCATGACAATTTGCCATTTCTTTCTCGTTCCAAAACTGCCACAGTCCTTTTCCAGATACAGTATAAATTACTGCTAAAGATCAAAATATTCTGCCAACACAGTAAATAGACCATTAAAATATTCGACAGTATGGGTGGGCTACATTATTGCTGTTCGATAAGAGCGCGACATCATTGGCTATTTAATATTAGAGCCTATACCAAGGCAGGACATATAAACCCAATGATCTATTGATAAACTGAATATTGAACAACTCGTATTATGCCGTGGCATAATGCCAATGGTTCCAAATTATACAGCAAATTAAAGGGCGTTACTGTCACCATAAAAGGGGAAAGGAGGTGTTTTACAGGTGGAGTTTCAATGCTCGTTCACACGCGCGCAGTTTTATGAAAGGTCTGATTTACAACGGGAAACATGCCTTTGTATTTTTCAGAAATGCGCACGCAGAAAGTTTGTGTGAAATGTACGCAGCGGTTATAAATGAGTCCACAGTAGATCACAATATGACTTGGGCCTTGATGTCAGCACAGCAAAGGGTTATATTCCCTCAGATGTGAATTACAAGGCTGTAGAAATGTTCTATCACAAAGTTATACAGTTTACAATACCAACTTCAATCCTTTACTCAAAGTCAGTTGCATAACAGTAGCAGCATGACCATTTTGAAAGCTACAATGTGGGAGTTGTCAACACCAGCAAGAGAGACTCTCAAACCTTACAATACTGACACATTGTACACGGTGGTGTATGTAAAAATATATATATATATTGCTTTTAGAAACATAAAAGAATGTACCTTTCTTCTCTCAGTGTTTCATAATTGTTCTTCAAATTGCAAGAGGCAGAATGTATCTCACAGGAGAAAGCATCCAGGCGAGCGAAACAGCGCCCCTCTGTCTACCCATAAGCCATCTGTATGATGCTGTGAGTATGCCATTATTGCCCCTCATAGCACTGAAGGCAAGGGAAGCCAGCAAGCATTTGGCCTCCCTTGATGAAAAAAAGTATAACAAATTAGCCAATCTGCATTGAGCTAAACTGGGCAAGCTCAACTGTGAATGGCCCTGGAGCACCAAAAAGAAGTGTTAAGGGAAGCCAGCTTGGATTTTGGCATCACTCCTATCAAATCCCATTGAGAGCATAAAAGTCATTGACAGAAAAACTTGGAAATCTTGCATCTCGTTGTCCTACAGTGGCTAGCAAGCTAGTGAGCTAAAATGGCCCTTTCCTAAATTAGCCATGAATGGAGATAGGGATTTGGACTTGTGGTTTGCCTTAATTCTCTGTACTTGCCAATGATTATGTAACGCCAGGGTAGTGGGTTCGATCCCCGGGACCACCCATACGTAGAATGTATGCACACATGACTGTAAGTCGCTTTGGATAAAAGCGTCTGCTAAATGGCATATATTATTATTATTATTATTATTATAATGGCAATTATGTTCCAATGATTAATTCATACATTGTTGTGCACCTGGCCTAAGATGATCAATATGTAGCTAGATGTAGAAGGCCAATGTTAACTAGTTAACGTTGCCCATGAATGGAAGTTAGGCTAGCGGGCAAGAATTCTAGCCAGGTAGCCTAAGACAACAAAACATTTAAGTGGGAACTGTATGACATAGCGGTAGACCATATGGCTTCCCCAGTGATTTTACAGACGCACCGCTACTGATTGTACATCCTCACAGGTCCTTTCCTGGCTCATTCTGTCCAATATTCTACTCAAAAATGTTTATTTTACACGTCATCTTCATAAGTGATATTCAAGGAGACATTGAACAACTTCATGTTGAAATGACATAGCTAACTACAGTACAGGCAACACTGGAGCAGATTGACATTGAGTAGATAGTGAATAAGGATCTTATACTTAACCCCTGGCCTGTTGTACTTGACCTTGATTTAGAGATCAATTATGCACATGAGTTGTAACAGAACACCTGAGTGATCCTAGGAACTGCCTGCCATGTGCTTAAACATCCTTCCACCTGTTTCATTACAGTGATCAAGCCCCATAACACACACACACGAAACAGAATACATAAATCAGGGGTTGGCAAAAGGCGGCCCGGCCCGCGGGTCAAAATCGACCCTCAAGCAAAACATTTTTGCCCCTCAAAAGCTTTTTAGGCCCAAATACTAACATTTTGTTGGGGTGGGTGGAGATTTTAGTTTTGGGTCAAAAAATGACAGGAATTCAGCTGAACATGACTTCATTTAGGAAATATGTTAGTCAAATATTCCCATGAAAATGATTACATTAAAAAAAAGAGACGTGGTCCTGTCTCATTGTAATCAAGGTATGAAATTATCTATTTTGGAGCTTAGTTGTGGTCAATTTGCAGTGTACAAATGATTACAATTATGCTTCGGGCCCCCAACCATGTGCTTTGACATAAATCGGCCCGTGGCTAAATCTAGTTGCCTGCCCTTAACCTACAGCCATGCTATGTTTGACACTAGATACACCCAGCCCTCAAGACCTAAGTGGTGGCTTGTATCCCAGTTCCTGTAAACAAAGGAGGAAAATACTGCCCGTCTTTTCATCACAGTGAGGAGTCAGAGGAACACAGGGGCCAGTGACAGAAGTAGCTTCTCTTCTAAACGACTACTGTAATTTCAGGCGATCAGGCCGGGAGTCAGTGTGCACAGGGGAAGAACATACACACAGACAAACACATCAACACAAACCTGCACACACACACACAGCGAGCATGATTGTATAGTTCTTCTGTATAAAATCATAGGTTTTGGTTTGAGACATCATCCTGACATCTATTTCACAGGTACATCTCTCAGGTCTCCATCTCACCCTCGCCACTTTTTTATAAGAGCTATGATTTGGGGTCTCGGTCTGTTTTAGCGAGCTGTGCTTAGCCTACAGTGATCCCTGAGAAAATATGTCTGTGAGAATGTCTTTGCCCTCAGAGAGAACTGTGAAGTATAAGAGTCTGGGAGATAACTCCTTCACAACCTCAACTAGAAGATAACCATCCCTCTCGGTCTCGCTCTACTATGCTGGTGTATGGTGCTTAGCCAAGGTCCCATGTGGGGAGTCTCTATGGCTGCTGGCCTATTTTATCACTACTTTAAAAGGCTAATTACCCTCTGTAGATAAATAAATAGTCATCTGAAGGTCAGTGCCAGTGGTATACATTCAATTTGGTAGCATGAGTAATATTCCACAGAACTATTATGCCGTGGCGTTGTACTGTATGTGTGGTATAACATTTGCTCTGTTAGAAAACTGAAAGCACAATAGCAATTATGTGCATCTTGTATGAGGTTTTCAGGGGTTGCAGGAAGTCAAAAGGGGGTGCTCTTAGCTGATGTGAATTAAATACAATAGCTAGTGAACGCATGTTGGCATCATACAGTGACGTCACCTGCCCTGAGATTTGTCAGCCGACCACACCCTACCATAGCTGTTCGTTTTGGGAGGCCGGTGATTCGCCCAGGTTTGCACTGCAGTTTGCTGACACTCCTTTCCAAGGTTATAGACTCATAACTTAAGATTGCTGTTAGGACAGAGGACATTGAGGAAGCTGCTCTCCACTGTCATTGGCTAATATAGGCCATTGCTGATGGGGGTGGGGGGGGATCAATGCCAAAAAATGTAATGCAGCTCAAATCCATCTAATTTCCTCTCAAACATTGTGGATCAGAGCCATCGGATCCTAGTGAAACAGACAGATCCACAGTGCCCCCTTCTTGTAAAAAGATGTATGGAATTATAATAGGAGCATTGCTGCTGCTGCTAGACATAGATATCTGGACGGTCTATTCTCATGTAAGCTACAACAAAACACCATCTAGGTGAAAGCACAGGTGAAAGGACAAGATAGGGTTCAATGACATGAGAACGGGCTTGGGTTGGTCAAGGGCATGCCAACATATTGCCAGCACATGGACACTTTGAGGTCAGTGGGCACAATGGAAAAACGCACAGGCTTGTGTAAATATTGGACTAGAAAATCTTTATTCTATTCTACTGAGACATTTACTTTATGTTCATGTTCTTATATATTATATTTTATTTCTTATTGTTGTTGCATTGTTGAGAAGGATCCTGCAAGCAAGCATTTTGTTGGACGATGTATACCTTGAGTGTCCTGTACATACGACTAATAAAACTTTAAACTTTAAAGCCATTCTTGAGAACTACTGACATATAGAACCTGTCTTGATGCATGCGTGTCCATGACATGTACATTGCCATAGATGACAGGTGATCATTTCTATAAGCAGAAATACCTATCCATTCCAGACTGCAGTGGGTATCACTTCTGGTGGAAACTGGACAGTCTTGTTCTGGGCATTGGTCTATGTCTGGTCCTACACTGCCATCTAGTGTACAGAGCCTTCAAAAAGTATTCAGACCCATATATTCTTTCTAATAATAATAATATAATATATGCCATTTAGCAGACGCTTTTATCCAAAGCGACTTACAGTCATGTGTGCATACATTCTGACAGGTGATCATTTGGGTGGTCTGCAGGGATCTGGTGGAAACCCACTACCCTGGCGTTACAAGCGCCATGCTCTACCAACTGAAAATGAAAAGAAATATACGCACAATACCCCATAATGACAAACCGAAAACAGGTTTTTAGAAATTTTAGCAAATTTATTTTAAAAAACGAAATACCTTATTTTACATACTATTCAGTCTCTTTGCTAGGACACTTGAAATTGAGCTCAGGTGCATTATGTTTTCATGGATCATCCTTGAGATGTTTCAACAACTTGATTGGAGTCCACCTGTGGTAAATGCAATTGATTGGACATGATTTGGAAAGGCACACACCTGTCTATATAAGGTCCCACAGTTGATAGTGCAAGTCAGAGCAAAAACCAAAGCCATGAGGTTGAAGGAATTGTCTATAGAGCTCCGAGACAGGATTGTGTCGAGGCACAGATCTGGGGAAGGGTATCACAACATATCTGCAGCATGAAAGGTCCCCAAGAACACAGTGGCCTCCGTCATTCCATCATTCTAAAATGGAGGAATCTTGGAACCACCAAGATTCTTCCTAAAGCTGGCCGCCCAGCCAAACTGAGCAATCAGGGAGAAGGGCCTTGGTCAGGGAGGTGACCGAGAACCTGATGGTCACTCTGACAGAACTCTAGAGTTCCTCTGTAGAGATGGCAGAACCTTCCACAAGGACAACATCTTTACAGCACTCCATCAATCAGGCCTTTATAGTAGAGTAGACAGATGGAAGCCACTCCTCAGTAAAAGGCACATGACAGCCCGCTTGGAGTTTGCCAAAAGGCACCTAAAGACTCTCAAACCATGAGAAACAAAATCCTCTGGTCTGATGAAACCAATATTGAATTCTTGGCCTGTATGCCAAGCATTTTGTTTGGAGGAAACCTGGCACTATCCCTACAGTGAAGCACGGTGGTGACTGGGAGACTAGTCAGGATTGAGGCAAAGATGAACAGAGCAAAGTACAGAGAGATCCTTGATGGGCATCTGCTCCGGAGCGCTCAGGACCTCAGACTGGGGCGAAGGTTCACCTTCCAACAGGACAACGACCCTAAGCACACAGCCAAGGCAACGCAGGAGTGGTTTCGGGACAAATCTCTGAATGTCATTGAGTGGCCAAGCCAGAGCCTGGACTTGAACCCGATCGAACATCTATGGAGAAACCTGAAAATAGCTATGCAGCAACGCTCCCCATACAACCTCACAGAGCTTGAGAGGATCTGCAGAGAAGAATAGGAGAAACTCTCCAAATACACGTGTGCCAAGCTTGTAGCGTCATACCAAAGAAGACTCGGGGCTGTAATCACTGCCAAAGGTAATTCAACGAAGTACTGAGTGATGGTCTGAATACTTATGTAAATGTAATATTTCAGTTTCATTTTTAATAAATTAGCAAACATTTCTAAAACCAGTTTTTGATTTGTCATTATGGGGTATTGTGTTTAGATTGCTGAGTGAAAATACTATTTAATACATTTTAGAATAAGGCTGTAACATAACAAAATGTGGAAAAAGTCTTACGAGTCTGAATATTTTCTGATTGTTCTGTATATCATCAACAATTCTAAAGGAATTTTATGTAAATGATGGTGGATAACGTTATTCTGGATTGTAAAAAATAAAAATAAATATGAACATACCATATACAGTATAATGCCTACAATAGTTTTAAAATGTTAGAGTGATATCCATGTTATTTCACTGGCATACCAGCTTTAAAACAGCAACATTTTCCCTCAGCCTCATGGCAAAATGTGTAGAATAGCATGAGATTAGCTATAAAGCAACATTTTTCTCAATGCCCCATGTTTCTGTTTTATGTGTAGAAAATTACAGGGAATGTGCTTTAAAACAGCAACATTGTTTCTCAGCTGCATGGCAAAATGTGTAGAACAGTATGGGATTAGCTATAAGAAGTTTTTTTTTCTCTTTGCCCCATTTAATGTACTCTGCGCCATTGTCTTGGAACGCCTTACAAAATACTTTTAAACTGGAAGAACTTGTCCCGATTGGTATTTTTAAATCACTGATGAATGATCTTGAGACTGATTCCCTGACCTGTCAATGTTTCTAATTTGCTGTTTTTGATTTTGTTATACTCTTGTGAATTCAGTAGTTTTTCATGTTGTTTGTCTGTCATTTTTGTGAACTTGACAATGTCACAGAAACTTGCGGGAAGTGAGTTCAGAACAACAATGACAAAAACTTTATACAAAAAATATATATACCACCACCCAACAGAGTATGTGCCTGTATTTGGGGTCAAGTGGGGGAGCCTCTATTGTTTGTAGAGAATTCTCATCAAATCAAATGTATTTATATAGCCCTTCGTACATCAGCTGATATCTCAAAGTGCTGTACAGAAACCCAGCCTAAAACCCCAAACAGCAAGCAATGCAGGTGTAGAAGCACAGTGGCTAGGAAAAACTCCCTAAAAAGGCCAAAACCCAGGAAGAAACCTAGAGAGAAACCGGGCTATGAGGGGTGGCCAGTCCTTTTCTGGCTGTGCCGGTTGGAGATTATAACAGAAGATGGCCAAGATGTTCAAATGTTCATAAATGACCAACATGTTCAAATAATAATAATCACAGGCAGAACAGTTGAAACTGGAGCAGCAGCATAGCCAGGTGGACTGGGGACAGCAAGGAGTCATCATGCCAGGTAGTCCTGAGGCATGGTCCTAGGGCCCAGGTCCTCCGAGAGAGAGAAAGAAAGAGAGAAAGAGAGAATCAGAGAGAGCATACTTAAATTCACACAGGACACTGGATAAGGCAGGAGAAGTACTCCAGATATAACAAACTGACCCTAGCTGTTGGAGGCTGAGACAGGAGGGGTCAGGAGACACTGTGGCCCCATCCGATGATACCCCCGGACAGGGCCAAACAGGAAGGATATAACCCCACCCACTTTGCCAAAGCACAGCCCCCACACCACAAGAGGGATATCTTCAACCACCAACTTACCATCCTGAGACAAGGCTGAGTATAGCCCACAAAGATCTCCGCCACGGCACAACCCAAGGGGGGGCGCCAAACCAGACAGGAAGATCACATCAGTAACTCAACCCACTCTAGTGACGCACCCCTCCTAGGGATGACATGAAAGAGCACCAGTAAGCCAGTAACTCAGCCCCTGTAATAGGGTTAGAGGCAGAGAATCCCAGTGGAAAGAGGGGAACGGGCAAGGCAGAGACAGCAAGGGCGTTTCGTTGCTCCAGAGCCTTTCCGTTCACCTTCACACTCCTGGGCCAGACTACACTCAATCATATGACCCACTGAAGAGATGAGTCTTCAGTAAAGACTTAAAAGTTGAGTCCGAGTTTGCGTCTCTCACATGGGCAGGCAGACTATTCCATAAAAATGGAGCTCTATAGGAGAATGCCCTGCCTCCAGCTGTTTGCTTAGAAATTCTAGGGACAATTAGGAGGCCTGCGTCTTGTGACCGTAGCGTACGTGTAGGTATGTACGGCAGGACCAAATCAGAGAGATAGGTAGGAGCAAGCCCGTGTAATGCTTTGTAGGTGAGCAATAAAACCTTGAAATCAGCCCTTGCCTTGACAGGAAGCCAGTGTAGGGAGGCTAGCACTGGAGTAATATGATCAAATGTTTTGGTTCTAGTCAGGATTCTCATGCATTAGTAGATAAGGCGTTGTGTAGATGGGCTCTTCTGTTATGTGTGCAGGTAGATGGTGAGATGAAGGAGGGACAGATAGTGAACGCCATCCACCTGGAGTCTATTGCTAAGCTGTCTGACAGCTTCAAAGCTCAGTGGAATGAGGAGGGAGACGTCATGGATGAACACCTCAGTGTCTCAAGACAGTCATATTGTGTCTAACAGTCATCTTTACTTATATTTTATGTTTGTTTCTCTGTCTGTTTCATTTTCAGGTTAGAAACATCCAAACTTAGACTTGAGGAGCACATTGCATTGATCCCGAAACATAAAATTGAGAACAGAGAAATGGAGAAAGATCAAACAACTCCATGTAAGTAATATGGTCCATTTGATCATATTTGGCTATAATATCCATCATGAGGTTTGTGTAGTATCAAAGTAAATTATTTCACTATGGACAGCATTAACCATCTGACTTAGTTAAAAATATAAAGTTTGAAAAGGCAAAATAATTATGTTGAAAACTTTTCCCAGAGCTTTTATCTCATAGTTTAGTTTTTATGTACTGATCATAAAGAGAATGGCATGTAGAATAGTGAGAATAGTTTCTTACATAGTTTGCACTCCATTTCTCATAGTTATTGCAGACCTGTTTGAAAGGAATATGGATATGTGCATGGACAGTGCAATAAAGAACAGAAGAGCATGTAAGCAAGGTCCTCTTCAGATAGACAACTTATCAGGATAAGGTAAGACCCAGATGCAGACCGTGTCGAAGTAACAACGTTTACTACAGCAACAGGACGGCAGCCAGGCTCAGGTCAGGCAGAGGTCAAAAATCCAGATGGGGCAAAGGTACAGGACGGCAGGCAGAATCAGGGTCAGGCAGAGTGGTCAGGTTCAGGACAAGCAAGGGTCAAAAACCAGGAGGGTGAGCAAAAGCGGCTGGGAAAAACCAGGAGCCGACAGAACAAACGCTGGTAAGCTTGACAAACTGGCAACAGACAAACAGAAAACACAGGTATAAGTACACAGGGGATAATTGGGAAGATGGGCGACACCTGGAGGGGGGTGGAGACAAGAACAAAGACAGGTGAAAGAGATCAGGGCGTGACACAACTCTCCCAACAAATCAAATCAAAGTTTATTTGTCACGTGCGCCAAATACAACAGGTGTAGACCTTACAGTGCTTACTTACAGGCTCTAATCAACAGTGCAAAAAAGGTATTAGGTGAACAATAGGTAAGTAAAGAAATAAAAACAACAGTAAAAAGACAGTGAAAAATAACAGGAGCGAGGCTATATACAGTAGCGAGGCTATAACAGTAGCGAGGCTACATACAGGAGCGAGGCTATAACAGTAGCGAGGCTATAACAGTAGCGAGGCTATAACAGTAGCGAGGCTACATACAGGAGCGAGGCTATAACAGTAGCGAGGCTATAACAGTAGCGAGGCTCTATACAGTAGCGAGGCTATAACAGTAGCGAGGCTACATACAGGCACCGGTTAGTTGGGCTGATTGAGGTAGTATGTACATGTAGATATGGTTAAAGTGACTATGCTTGTATGATAAACAGAGAGCAGCAGTTGCATAAAAGAGGGGTTGGCGGGTGGTGGGTGGTGGGTGGCGGGACACAATGCAGATAGCCCGGTTAGCCAATGTGCGGGGGGGCACTGGTTGGTCGGGCCAATTGAAGTAGTATGTCCATGAATGTAGAGTTAAAGTGACTATGCACTGGTTGGTCGGGCCAATTGAAGTAGTATGTCCATGAATGTAGAGTTAAAGTAACTATGTATATATGATAATGTCACGTCTTGGTCATTGTATTTTGTGTTTTTGTTATATGTTTGGGTAGGCCAGGGTGTGACATGGGTTTATATGTTGTTTTTCGTATTGGGGTTTGTAGTATTTGGGATCGCGGCTGATTAGGGGTGTTGTATAGGCTTGGCTGCCTGAGGTGATTCTCAATCAGTCAGGTGATTCTCGTTGTCTCTGATTGGGAACCGTATTTAGGCAGCCTGAGTTCGCTTTGTATTTCATGGGTGATTGTTCCTGTCTTTGTGTAGTTTCACCAGATAGGCTGTAATAGGTTTTACGTTCCGTTTGTTGTTTTTGTATTTAGTTATTTCATGTATCGTTTCGTTTTCTTCATTAAAGATCATGAGTAACAAACACACTGCATTTCGGTCCGACTCTCTTCCTTCAACAGACGAACGCTGTTACAGATAAACAGAGAGTAGCAGCAGTGTAAAAGAGGAGTTGGGGGGGGGGGGGTGTAAATAGACCGGGTAGCCATTGATTATCTGTTCAGGAGTCTTATGGCTTGGGGGTAAAAACTGTTGAGAAGCCTTTGGGTCCTAGACTTGGCACTCTGGTACCGCTTGCCATGCGGTAGTAGAGAGAACAGTCTATGTCTGGGGTGGCTGGGGTTTTTGACAATTGTTAGGGCCTTCCTCCACCTGGTGTAGTTGTCCTGGGTGGCAGGCAGCTTAGCCCTAGTGATCTACTGGGCCGTACGCACTACCCTCTGTTGTGCCTTGCGGTCGGAGGCCGAGCAATTGCCGTACCAGGCAGTGATGCTCTCCATGTTGCAGCTGTAGAACCTTTTGAGGATCTGAGGACCCATGTCAAATCTTTTTAGTTTCCTGAGGGGGAATAGGCTTTGTAGTGCCCTCTTCACGACTGTCTTGGTGTGTTTGGACCATTCTAGTTTGTTGTTGATGCGGACACCAAGGAACTTGAAGCACTCAACCTGCTCCACTACAGCCCCATCGATGAGAATGGGGGCGTGCTCGGTCCTCCTTTTCCTGTTGTCCACAATCATCTCCTTAGTCTTGGTTACATTGTGGGATAGGTTGTTATTCTGGCACCACCCGGCCAGGTCTCGGACCTCCCTATAGACTGTCTCATCATTGTTGGTGATCAGGCCTACCACTGTTGTGTTGTCAGCAAACTTAATGGTGGTGTTGTTGTGCCTGGCTATGCAGTCGTCAGTGAACAGGGAGTACAGGAGGGGACTGAACACAAACCCCTGAGCGGCCATAGTGTTGAGGATCAGCGAAGGGGAGGTGTAGTTTCCTACCTTCACCACCTGGGGTCGACCCATCAGGAATCCAGGACCCCAGTTGCACAGTGTGTGGTTCAGACCCCGGGCCTCGAGCTTGATGATGAGCTTGGAGGGTACTATGGTGTTCCTATGAAATGTACCCGATTCGTTGGACTTACGTGGATTCCTGGATGCACAGATCTTCTGGATTAGACGGGGTACTGAAGAGAAAGCAGCGAGATCTGGCTATGGCTATTTCTTCATTTTATGGGATGAGATCCGTTGTACATTTCCACCCGACCTAATTATGCTCTGAGTGGACATTTAAGAGTACATGTGCCCCTTATTGTTTTTTCAAGATGTTCCAACGTTCGTAGATGACCCTCAGGGTCATATAATAACCAGGGTGGCTGTAGAGTGGACAAAAGTTCAACACTCATGAGTCAATGTCCTGTCTTTTGTCTTTTTCATAGCCTGAGAGAGAGAGAGAATATATTACCTAGTTATCACAGCTGCACACTATGGAGCACATTATATTGGTAATTGCCTAAAATTGTATGTCATTGTCTTTCATAAATGTTGCAATACCGAATGTTGAAACGTTGTTAAATAATATTTGTTACTATGGTATACATTGAGTGAAAGGGTACACATTGAGAGAGAGTAATATTACACAGCCCTGTGTGTGTGAAAAGGCTGTATTGCCTTTTGATTTCCGACAACCTCGGGGATAAAACACCTTCTGTTTGACTTATGCGCCCCCCACACAATCTCTGGGGGAAATACATTCTGAATAGAGAGGATTCTGTGCACGTTAGTGCCCAAGTTAGTTTCAAACGCCCAATTGAAGAGACCGGAAACCCTTTGTTTTGAAACACACACACATACATGCCCGCATGCACACGCACGCACACGCACACGTCTTCCTGGAAAGCCTTTTTTCTCCGGGTCATGCTTGGTGATAGAGCGAAAAGACATATTCCTTTCGTTAAAAGGTGAGATACAATTTTAAAGCCATTTATTTAATTCTAAATCTTTAGTATAGACCTTGGATCCATGGATCATCACTGGAGGCTTTCTGCCGTGGATCATCACTGGAGGCTTCGTGCACTGGATCATCCCGCAGGTGTAATGTTCGGATGTACCGATCCTGTGCAGGTGTTGTTACACGTGGTCTACCACTGCAAGGACAATCATCTGTCCGTCCTGTCTCCCTGTAGCACTGTCTCTGGCGTCCCACAGTACGGACATTGCGATTTATTGCTATTGCCACATCTGCTGTCCTCATTCCTCCTTGCAGCATGCCTAAGGCACGTTCACGCAGATGAGACGGGACCCTGGGCATCTTTCTTTTTGGTGTTTTTCAGAGTCAGTAGAAAGGCCTCTTTAGTGTCCTAAGTTTTCATAACTGTGACCTTAATTGCCTACCGTCTGTAAGCTGTTAGTGTCTTAATGACCGTTCCACAGGAGCATGTTCATTAATTGTTTACGGTTCATTGAACAAGCATGGGAAACAGTGTTTAAACCCTTTACAATGAAGATCTGTGAAGTTATTTGGATTTTTACAAATTATCTTTGAAAGACAGGGTCCTGAAAAAGAGACGTTTCTTTTTTTGCTTAGTTTATATATATAAAAAAACAATTAAGTGACGGCTTGCACAATAAAGTCAGAGACTTATTTCCATTGTGGTCCCTATGTTTTACTTTACTACATATAGAATTACATAGATACAGACACATTGCAAAGATAGTCAAAAAATGCTCAACTATCAGAAGAGTATGATGGAGTTAAAGTACAATTGTTACAAGCTTGTTTGGCTTGTAGCTTATTCTTTAGATATTTGAGGCTGCTCCCCGCTAACAGTTATTGTGCCGACGTTGCTTCCAGAGGCAGTTTGGAACATGGTAGTGAGTGTTTTAACCGAGGACAGATGATTTTTACACGCTATGCGCTTCAGCACTTCAGCACGGCTGTCCTGTTCTGTGAGCTTGTGTTGCCTAACACTTGCCGCTGAGCCTCCAAGGCGTTTCCACTTCACAATAACAGCAGTTAAAGTTAACTGTGGCAGCTCTAACAGGGCAGAAATTTGACGAACTGACTTGTCGGAAAGGTGGCATCCTACAACAGTGCTGCGTTGAAAGTCACTGAGCTCTTCAGTACAGGCCATTCTACTGCCACTGTTTGTCTATGGAGATTGCATGGCTGTGTGCTCGATTTTATACACCTGTCAGCAACGGGTGTGGCTGAAATACCAAAATCCACTAATGTTGAAGGCGTACTTTTGTATATATCATGTATATATAGCCTGTATAAAGGAAGAGAAGCCTAACCCCAGAGAGATGGCGATAAGCCAGTGGCATGCTACTACAGCGACGCATCGCTTTATGTCAGATGGCTACTGCGTCTGCTATACAGATATACAGTGGGGCAAAAAAGTATTTAGTCAGCCACCAATTGTGCAAGTTCTCCCACATAAAAAGATGAGAGAGGCATGTAATTTTCATCATAGGTACACTTCAACTATGACAGACAAAATTAGAAGAAAAAAATCCAGAAATCACATTGTAGGATTTTGAATGAATTTATTTGCAAATTATGGTGGAAAATAAGTATTTGGTCACCTACAAACAAGCAAGATTTCTGGCTCTCACAGACCTGTAACTTCTTCTTTAAGAGGCTCCTCTGTCCTCCACTCGTTACCTGTATTAATGGCACCTGTTTAAAGTTATCAGTATAAAAGACACCTGTCCACAACCTTCTTTTTTATCAAGCAAAGAGGCAAAGAGTTTGAAGGTAGTTTGAAGGAGTTTGAAGGTAGGCCTTGAAATACATCCACAGGTACACCTCCAACTGACTCAAATTAAGTCAATTAACCTATCAGAAGCTTCTAAGGCCATGACATAATTTTCCGGAATTTTCCAAGCTTTTTAAAGTCACAGTCAACAGTGAGTTATAAGTGAAATAATCTGTCTGTAAACAATTGTTGGAAAAAGGACTTGTGTGATGCACAAAGTAGATGTCCTAACCGACTTGCCAAAACTATAGTTTGTTAGCAAGAAATTTGTGGAGTGGTTGAAAAGCTAGTTTTAATGACTCCAACGTAAGTGTATGTAAACTTTCATCTTGAACTGTATATACTGAGATCATGTGACACTTAGATTGCACACAGGTGGACAATATTTAACTAATTATGTGACTTCTGAAGGTAATTGGTTGCACCAGATCTTATTTAGGAGCTTCATAGCAAAGGGGGTAAATACATATACACGCACCACTTTTCCATTTTATTTAATTTTTTTAAATTTGAGAAAGTAATTTTTTTCACTTCACCAATTTGGACTATTTTGTGTATGTCCATTACATTAAATCAAATAAAAATCCATTTAATTTACAGGTTGCAATGCAACAAAATAGGAAAAACGTAAAGGGTGAATGAATACTTTTGCAAGGCACTGTACATCTCCTATGTACTTCGGGATAAACTCATTCACCGTATTGGTATATGTGTCGAAAATTATTTGCTGAAGCTACTCTGAACATATCCCAGTCCGCGTGATCAAAACAATCTTGAAGCGTTGATTCCGATTGGTCAAATGGCCCCCACCCCGGTGCTTCCGGTTTGAGTTTCTGCCTATAGGAGGGGAGGAGCAAGATGGAATCGTGGTTCGATTTGCCGAATGGAGGGCCTTTTTGCATTCCGGAAGGTAGTATAACAATGGTCGAGAGTTTTAGCAGAGCATGTACAACAATCACTATGTTGATAGAATTTTGGGAGCCTTTCCTCAAATTTGCTTTGTTAAAATCCCCAGCTACAATAAATGCAGCCTCAGGATATACGGTTTCCATAAAGTCCAGTGAAGTTCGAGGGCCGTCGTGGTATTGGCTATTATTGACAAAATCATCTAATGACTAATTCAACACTTCAGGAATCTTCGGAGAGACCACAAGATTTTGGAGGTTATCCACAGACACATAACCAAGATCCACATCAGGAAGTTCCAACTGGGGGACCTCAACAATATACTACAGGAAGAACTAAATGGCTTAAGTTTCCTGTTGGCCAGAACTAAATCAAACATTACACTTAAAGTAGAGAGCAACTAAAGTGAGACAAAGAATTACATCAACACAACTGTTGTTAGAAAAACTAAACACAAATGAAAGTCATGTCAGATGGTACACACTTGTCATTTTTATTTCAGAAAATCTCATTTGAACAACACTTGACAGTTTTCACAATAGTCAAATCTAGCTAGTCAACTCCTTGTTTTGTATGTTTTAAAATTACAGTCCAATAAAATTATATAGATCTAATCAACACTTTCATTATTATACATTTACAGGCATTCTATGAGCATGCATGAAACAAATTCACAATTTCACTTGCTTACTATTCAACAGTGTATTTCCACAACATAATTTATGGGGAAAAGGCAATAATTTCCATTTAAAAAACGTACAAGCAAAATAATTGAAATGCATCCACTTGTAACGATTAATATTAGGTTATAGTGAACCATTGTATGTGCCTCTGGGCGTATGCACGTGTTCAGAGTTTTTGGCACATTAGATTTAGCTCAAGAAAACGTAACTGAAACTATTGGACAATCCAGAGACCTCAATCGATTTCAAAACAACAACCAAGGATATTGGCGATTAAAGCAATCAAGGACGTTGAGCATAAAATATTAAAGAGTGAATATGTTTATACACAACATGTATAACAGCCTCAATGAGGAACAGTACATCTTAGGCCTTAGACAACAACATTCAAGTGTACACAAGCATCAACACAATAACATTCAATAATTTACAACACATATATGGAGCTTTATAGATTATAGACATACTGTATGGGCATAGGGTGATTGTTTTCCCACCTTAGTTGCATAAATTATAATAAAATCTTCCTTCTCCCTGTGAGATGAACTCACACCATCAACCCTGCATGCAGAAGTCATCATACTACCATACTCAGAGGAGTCAGTAAAGACTATTGTCCATATGTCTATTGCACAAAACCTTCTGAATTGATAGGTGGATATTAATCCCCACATCCCTCTAGAATACTTCTAGTGGCCGTTGCCGCCTTCTGACAGAATCCGGCTAGGTTCAGTGAACCTGGCAGTGAGAAGATAGAAGAGGGCAGGTCCAGGTACCAGGGCCAATAGAGGCAGGTCCTGCTCCAGTTTATCCAATCGGGAGATGGAGATGATGCCATACGCATGAAGGAGCCAATGACTGAAGAGCACCACCAACCTCTTCTTCTTGGCAATGAGATTCTTGAAAGACTATGGATAGGAGTAAACAAATAGGAAATTGGATATGTTCTAATACAATGATGTTGACTGATTGATCATAAATGTTAAGTAAATATAAAATAAGGAGTTTCTTACCTGTATTTCTGAGGCTGACATGTACACTGCCAGGGTAACCAGGGACAACACCAAAATAATGTATGGAAAAGCATAATCTGAAATAAACAGAAAATACCAAAGTCATTGGAAGTCTGGAGAAGTTCAGTTTTGGATTTTGCTTTTGAATGAGAGCGCTGGCTGTTAACACTCACATTTGAGTGAGAGTTTCCCCTCTGGAGGCATTCCCGTATTTGTTTTTTTCCCATGTTTTGTCCGTGTATTTTCCTACCACTAGCTTGTTGCAAGGCAGAAGAATTCAGAAACAACCTCTTTGGTGCTCCACCCATGCAAAATATTGGACGTATTTTTGTTTAATTATAAAAGGACTAGTTTTGCATTTCTTTCGGTTACTGGCCCGACGCTCTAACTACTAGGCTGCCTGCTGCCGCCAAAACCCCTGGGTTCAAATCCGCCAATTCGCTGGATTTGAACCCAGGTCGACTCTGGCATCCATGTAAGCCTGGTTCAGCTACTCTAACGTGTCACTAGTTTCCATGCATACTCCACCGTACTCCACAAATATTTATAGTCGTCCTGAAGAGAAAGGGATTTGTTGCTTTTTAAAGGCAGTCGCTCTTTAAAAGAATGCATTTCACATAAATCAATTATGTAACAAGCAATACTATATAAATGCAAACTGGACTTAACCTGACTAGACTGGACCCTCATCTGAAAGCATACTCACAGAGGAGGCCGCCTCCCACAGCTTGCAGGACTGTCAGGATAGGGAAGAAGTAGAGAGCAGCGTAGATGCTCTTGAAGCGGTCAGATTTCCCCAGACCACACGCAATCTTTTTGACCAGGAGTGGACGCAGGAGCATCATGAAAACCAGACAGAAGGCGTAGTAGATCAAAACCATAGTGTACCTGCGAACACATACCGTCCAATTTCATTTATACCATGGCATTGATGAATACTCGTTTCTGAATGGCTTGAAGAGCATTCTAGAGCGTGCATTATTTCCCTATAACGCACGGTATATTATCACGGCAGAATTTAATGGCTATAGCTTTTGAAAGAGAAAGTCACATTGAAAAAATTATCGACATGTTGAAATCGACTTTCATAATAGCAAGCTAGGACTGATGGTTTGGTTAGCTAAACTACGGCAACCACTGTAGCTATCGAGTAAACTTGCTTGCTACTTCGGTGGATGTTGAACACATTTCTACCTGCAAATGAACACATTTCTAGCGGCAAATGTGTTAAAATTATAGCCATGGTATAAAAAGGACAATCAACTTAGGGCTCTATGCTTTCTCTGGAAAATAATGCAACTCCGTTGAAGGTTAGTTCCACCCTGCTAGCACGTTGTGGAATACACCTTCCACGTCGTTCATTATTTTCAATAGAAGGCATAGTCCCTTGCTGATTATCTCTTACATGTTCAACTCATTGCCAATTCATATCAGTTCATTAGGAGACAGTTGAGACAGAGATTGAACTTAATACTGGACTAAAAAGCTATTTCAACTAGCTTTGGGTCCAGGACTAGCTGTGAAAGCAGCCCTACAAGTGCAAAGTGTATAGGTCCAATTCATGACGTGGACAACATAGGCATAGGCTACTCACAGGGGAAAGACTGCTTCCTGTGTGCAGTGTAGAGTTGTGACATAGTCTGGGCTGGGGTTGTACAGCATGGTGTACCAGTCTGACAGCATCTGGACTCTGCAGGACCTGATAGACAGCAGACCCACTGGGTCGTTGACCAGTAGAGTCAGCACAGCCGCAGCGCTGCACTCAAACAGGGCAGTTATGTGTTGGAAGAGGGCACTGGAGCTGCAGAAAAATAGCCATAATTTCAGAAACATTAAAGCAAGTTACCAAGTAGGCTACTACAGGACAATGTTAAAATCCTCGTTTCAAAAAGCACCGCCGCAGTAAATGTCACAATATGCAGCCTATTGGCCATTGGTTATGGTGACCAAATACATCATTGGTTATGTCTGCAGTAATTTGGCCTGAATGTGAGGCATTACCTTTTCTTTCCAGAATACCACTCAATGAAGAACCAGTGTAGAACCAGTGGCAGCATTGCCATGAAGCCCAGGTACAGCCAGTCATAAAGTTCAGGGGATTCTGTACACTTCTCACAGATCTTCTGCATGCTAGTCCTCTCTCCTCTGGGACATACCTGATCATTCAACTACATTTTAGTGTGTGGGCATAGCCTACTACTAGGTTACGGAAACATAACTAGTGTTACAGTAGCTACAGTAGAATGCCATTTCAACAGCCTTGCTAGATCGATGACGTTTGTTAACATTCAGCTGGAGCTACTCACCCCACATTCTCCATCAAAGGAGCCATTTATTAACGTCTTGCCGCAATACAGTCCCGGACAAGTTGAACTCATAGCTACTGCTGTAATGAAGCCAGGAGTAAGTAATACAACAAGACAGTTATTGACAATACTGCAGACGTCTATATGTATTTTAGCATAATAGCTAGCTAACAACTAACGCTAGCTAATGGTTAGCTAGCTAGAACAGCTAACTACCTAACGTTAGCTAGCTATAGTGGCTTGTCTGGCTTAGGCAACAGGACGTTAAAGCCATCATTGTGCAGACAATGTAGCCACATACCCATGTTATTAGTCCACCTCCATACGATTAAGCGTTAATACATTACTTAGTAGAATATGTTTATGACGTATCCAACGACTTAATTTCTGCTAAATCAAACGATCAGCCTGAAGTTGCTTCTTCATCTATTATAATATGATGGTAATCCGCAAATAAACGTTAGAAGTACATGCCGCCACCTACTGTACTGGAGTGTCTAGTCAATCACAGTTTACAGACTAAATTCATAAAGAAACAAACATTAAGAGAAACTACACCCTCCTATCTTAATCCTGTACTACTAAGAAAATAAAAACGAGCCCTTCTAACAAACCCTCCCACATTCCTCAAATCCCTTCCAACCCCCTCATCCCCATCCAACCTCAATAATCCTGCACATCAATCCTCTTCCACATAGGCCTACCAGTACTTACAATACAACAACACATGCTTCACTGTTTCATAAACCACTCCATACACAAACCATTTGCATGCTTGCCAACCAGATATAATGAAGAGTTCAATGTACAATGTCCTAGACGCAGTTGAGCAGACTCTCTTCCTTCCTTGTCTGACCCTTGAATCTTGGTCCACCAACCTTTCTTTGGAAGGCATATAAATGCAGGTCCTTGGGCTCTGTCGCACCATTTCTATCATAATGGTCTCTAATATCGCATCACCTCTAATATGAATTATATCTTGTTTTAAAGCCCTTTGGGCTACCTGGTCTACTATTTCACTCCCAAGTAGACCCAGCAGAATCTCATTACTACACCCAGTACCAAAGGCTTCTGCTAGAGATCCCAAATTGAGCAAAGTGGACAAATGCTGATCAAATGTTAAAACACATGATGATTAAAATGTATTTATTTTATATAATTTTACAGACACACAATATGTTCATATAATATAAAAGATAAGATAAACATGTTCCAATTAGCCTTTGTGTCATGAGTAGGGTAGATAGAGAGAGGTCATGAGCTCCTGAATTCTTCTGCAAAAAAATTGAATCAGAGTTGGATAAACATAGATAGACTTGGATTTTTTTCACAAGGACTTATACAGGATACTACCCTCTACTACAAAACCTTCACTCCAAATCCAAATTCTAAACCTAAAAACTTGATTTTGGACAAAATTACCCAGAATGATTCTTACTACTAAGGACTAAGAAAACTAAGAAAACACTGGCAAACCAAAACCTGCAGAAGAAACACAGCAGAAACCTGGAAATACCATCCAACCAAAAACTGACTGAGTCATGTTCAGTCTGAAGCTACCTCTGAAGCCAAAAGGAAAATATAATAACCTTTAGGTAATTTTGGTATATAAAGCTAAGTTAATAAGCCTACTAAGCTACCTTGGAGCTGTTGTCAGAGGACAGACTAGAGTCTCCCAGCCGCATCATGATTCAAACGTGCACAAACGACGTAAGGGGCCAGCAGGAAAGGGTGGACAGCACTCAAGGGAGTGATTGAAAAAGCTTCTTCCACTTTCCCTAACACACGAGTGGTCATCTCCACCCTGCTACCACAGAAGTACTTTCACCCTGCCACCATACAACGGGTGAATGCAAGCATGTTCTGGGACTGTGCCTCAAAACCTAACTTCTACTTGGCCACCACTCCACTCGAGAATTAAACAGCCTTTATGACCAGGTCCATCTCTACAAGGCAGCAGTCCCAACTTTTGCCAGGACCTGAAGGATATCACCCTCAACCACAGCCCCAGCAGGTCCCTGCGGGAAGGACCTCAACATGACAGCCGCACATATGTCCAGGCCATGAGCAGAGCAACAGGCCCAACCACCACTAATACACCCACCCAAGCCCCATCCTGAGACCTAAGAGGTATGTATCAGATGCTCAACATGCTCTGCTCACACCTACTGTAATGATCCGAACCTAAACCACATGAAAACAACACTAGACTATTGAAGACAAAACTTTTATTATCTCATCCTGGAATATATAAGGTCATCCATCTGCCTTTGGACTAAAGATTAGGAATACAGATTTCATGAAAGAAATCGGAAATAAAGACATTGTCATCCTACAATAAATATGTTATAGAGGAGATGTGTCAGGATTTGGCCAGGGTTGTTCCGGTTTTTGGTCACTAGATGCCCCCATTGTGCCTTTTGACCTTTTCTTTTCCCTTGATCCCCATTATTATTTGCACCTGTGCCTCGTTTCCCCTGATTGTATTTAAACCCTTTGTTTTACTCAGTTCTTTGCTCTGTGTTTGTATGTTAGCACCCAGCCCTAGTACTCTGTGAAACTTTTGTTGATCCCGGTGGACGCTCTTGTGGAATTCTGTGTTTTGTTCTTGTTTGTTTTTAAGTATCTTTTGAGGCTTTTTTGTGCTATACCTTCCACCTTGTGGATTTACCTTTTTATCTTGGAGGATTACCTTTGTTCTTGTGGAATTCCTTTTGAGGTTGTGGAGTTACATGTTTTCCTGAAGAACTTCACTTTTTACTTCATTAAATACACCGTCTCAAGTACTGCTGTGTCTGCCTCATCTTCTGGGTTCTGCTGACTATTCGTGGCTCAGTAGGTTTAGTGACTGTTTCTCACTCCGGAGACCAAGGTTCGTAACCGGGTCCTGACAAGATGGACACTGGTTGCCCTCTAGGTTACAGAGAGTTGGTAGTCCCACCCACCAAACTACCAGGTGTGAAACAGGGAGGAGACTCAGAGGGTATGTTAATTTAGTATAAAGCATACCTAAACCAATCTATTAAATTAGTCAAAACAGGGACATTTTACATCTGGGTAGAAATTAATCAGGAAATGATCTCAACAGAGAAACATTTCCTTGTGTGCCACCTATATTGCCTCCAGTAATAGAGTCTCCATACTTTAACAATGACAGTTTCTCCATCCTACAGGGGAAGATCAACAATTTCTAGGCCAAGGGATATGTACTGGTCTGTGTTGACCTAAATGCCAGAACTGGACAAGAACCTCTTTTCTTAAAACTACATGGATGGTTACAGTGCCAATTTTAGCATGTAAATCTTGGTGGTGCATAAAAAAAGCCACTACACAACACAACCCTAAACATTACATTAATTGCGCTATAACGGTGCCAAACGGTGCCAAACACGCACGAGTGGTGTGGGTGCAATAATTTAATAACATAGATTCCTATATTTATTTTGCAACGCTAGCGGTGTAGTCAGGGTATAAACGGCACATAGTTTTTTATTTATTTAACCTCTATTTAACTAGGCAAGTCAGATAAGAAAATAGTCTTATTTACAATGACAGCCTACCGGGGAACAGTGGGTTAATTGCCTCGTTCAGGGGCAGAACAACAGATGTTTACCTTGCCAGCTCGGGGATTCCCTTTCGGGAACTGGCCCAACACTCTAACCACTAGGCTACCTGCCGCCCGGGTAAAGATACAGATTGTACACAAGCAAGGCTGGGAAAATGAGATAGGCTACAGGATTACTATCAGGCAAGAACTGCAAACAGGAGCACTTGTCTACTGGGAATGGGACACCCAAAACGTACTGCTCCGGACAACAGCTCTTGGACGAGTTTAACGCTAGAAATAGTCACGATAGTCCCGAGGTTACACAGTGTTTTCACAAAGGCCACTCTCGAAAACCTTACGGGTGGAGACGAGGAGTACCAATAACACACACCAGTACAGAGAGAGCAAGGGAACTCGGTCCTCCAGGGCATCACAGTGGCAGCTCAAGCCTTTGTGCTCCTGGCCATCTTCCTCCTCTCTAGTTTAGGGAATTGTGCGGTGGTGATTGTCATAATCAAACATGGCAGCTGAGAACGGTTACCAATGCTTTCATCATGTCCCTTTCACTGTCTGATTTCTTGAAGGTCGTTCTTTCTTTTTTTTTACAGTTCTCGTTCATGATGCTCTTCAGCAGTTAAATGAACTTAACACTCAGTGGTGTAAAATAACCCCAGTGTTGTTGTTAATAACTAGAGTTGAGTGTGATTGTGTCATCTTTACTTTGTGTAAAGTAAAAAAACAACCATTCTCTATTGCAGGTTGATTTTCAGAAATGTTTGTTTATGCATGTACAGTTGAAGTCGGAAGTTTACATACACCTTAGCCAAATACATTTCAACTCAGTTTTTCACAATTCCTGACATTCAACCCTAGTAACAATTACTTGTTTTAGGTCAGTTACGATCACCACTTTATTTTAAGAATGTGAAATGTCAGAATAATAACAGAGAATGATTTATATCAGCTTTTATTTCTTTCATCACATTCCCAGTGGGTCAGAAGTTCACATACACTTAATAAGTATTTGGTAGCATTGCCTTTAAATTGTTTAACTTGGGTCAAACGTTATGGGTAGCCTTCCACAAGCTTCCCACAATACGTTGGGTGAATTTTGGCCCATTCCTCCTGACAGAGGTGGTGTAACTGAGTCAGGTTTGTAGGCCTCCTTGCTCACACACGCTTTTTCAGTTCTGCCCACACATTTTCTCTAGGATTGAGGTCAGGGCTTTGTGATGGCCACTCCAATACCTTGACTTTGTTGTCCTTAAGCCATTTTGCGACAACTTTGGAAGTATGCTTGGGGTCATTGTCCATTTAAAAAGACCCAGTGCGACCAGGCTTTAACTTCCTGACTGATGTCTTGAGATGTTGCTTCAATATATCCACAACATTTTCCTCCCTCATGACGCCATCTATTTTGTGAAGTGCACCAGTCCCTCCTACAGCAAAGCACCCCCACAACATGATGCTGCCACCCCTGTGCTTCACGGTTGGGATGGTGTTCTTCAGCTTGCAAGCTTCCCCCTTTTTCCTTCAAACATAACAATGGTCATTCTGGCCAAACAGTTATATTTTTGTTTCATCAGACCGGAGAACATTTCTCCAAAAAGTACAAACTTTGTCCCCATGTGCAGTTGCAAACCGTAGTTTGGCTTTTTTTATGGTGGTTTTGGAGCAGTGGCTTCTTCCTTGCTGAGCGGCCTTTCAGGTTACGACGATATAGGACTCGTTTTACTGTGGATATAGATACTTTTGTACCCATTTCCTCCAGCAATGTCCTTTGCTGTTGTTCTGGGATTGATTTGCACTTTTCGCACCAAAGTACGTTCATCTCTAGGAGACAGAACACGTCTCCTTCCTGAGAGGTATGACGGCTGTGTGGTCCCATGGTGTTTATACGTGCGTACTATTGTTTGTACAGATGAACGTGGTACCTTCAGGCGTTTGGATATTGCTCCCAAGGATGAACCAGACAGGGTTCACAGGGTTCAATCCTCGGGCCGACTCTTTTCTCTGTATATATCAATGATGTTGCTCTTGCTGCGGGCGATTCCCTGATCCACCTCTACGCAGACGACACCATTCTATATACTTCCGGCCCGTCCTTGGACACTGTGCTATCTAACCTCCAAACGAGCTTCAATGCCATACAACACTCCTTCCGTGGCCTCCAACTGCTCTTAAACGCTAGTAACACCAAATGCATGCTTTTCAACCGTTCGCTGCCTGCACCCGCACGCCTGACTAGCATCACCACCCTGGATGGTTCCGACCTTGAATATGTGGACATCTATAAGTACCTGGGTGTCTGGCTAGACTGTAAACTCTCCTTCCAGACTCATATCAAACATCTCCAATCGAAAATCAAATCTAGAGTCGGCTTTCTATTCCGCAACAAAGCCTCCTTCACTCACGCCGCCAAACTTACCCTAGTAAAACTGACTTATCCTACCGATCCTCGACTTCGGCGATGTCATCTACAAAATTGCTTCCAACACTCTACTCAGCAATCTGGATGCAGTCTATCACAGTGCCATCCGTTTTGTCACTAAAGCACCTTATACCACCCACCACTGCGACCTGTATGCTCCAGTCGGCTGGCCCTCGCTACATATTCGTCGCCAGACCCACTGGCTCCAGGTCATCTACAAGTCCATGCTATGTAAAGCTCCGCCTTATCTCAGTTCACATAGTGTAGCACCGAAAAGTGTTACCCTATGGGAACAAAATGAAGAACCCTATATGTTTCTAGCACCTTTTTTCCCTAAGAGTGTACAAAACAAGCTGTGAGTTGAATTTTGTTTGATTGGTGTTCAGTTGATAAATACAATTTTTACTTTTCAAACATTTAGAGCACCTGCTCTTTCCATGACATAGACTGACCAGGTGAATTCAATTGAAAGCTATGATCCTATATTGATGTCACTTGTTAAATCCACTTCAGTCAGTGGAGATGAAGGGGGAACAGGTTAAATAAAAAATGTTTTACCTTGACACATGGATTGTGTATGGGAGCCATTCAGAGGGTGAATGGGCATGACAAAAGATTGAAGTGCCTTTGAACGGGGTATGGTAGTAGGTGCAATGCTGCTGGGGTTTTCACACTCAACAGAAAATAAGGTCTGAGGTTAACACAGGTTTAAGACAATTTATACATTTTGTTCTATGAGATAATATCAGTCAGTTAACATGACCTTTATGAATTATGAAGCCGTTTTGTGCTTTATGTGATTTTGACTACATAAATCCTTAAAAATGTACTAAGTGACGTTAGCTGATGAAGATTCTCTCATGTGTTTACCACAGACCTTTATTTTTGGCGTTCATTCATTTCCCCATAGGTTTTGGCCAAGGAGCCATGGCGGAGTTGGTGCCTACAAAAAGACGTCATTACTATTGCTGTCTATGTCGCCAGAGGTTTTATCAGAGATCAAGTCCCTACTCCCAATGCTTTCTGAATTGAATAGTATCCAAAGTAATACAATTAACAAGCAAATTTGTGTCCTCAAAGAATGTCTTGAAAACATGGAAATGGAACCCAAAAAATAGATACTTTTGCACATTGGCCACCAGAGGATGCTCCTTACTATAACTCTGAGATGAATACCAGTCTTTATTTCTGGAAAACAGGAATACAGTTTAATACAATCCGAGATGAATTACTGGTTGTAGTTTTGGCTTGTAAACATTAAAAAAACAGATTCAACAGATAATTAACATCCAAGTTTATTACTTTAGTTTCGAAATAGAAAGTTGTTTAAATAATAATAAAGCTGTATTGAAAGAATCCACATACATCAGACATGCTATCACACAGTTAAGTAAGGAGGGTGTTGGTAGAAATGTGACCAAAGGTTTAAGAAAAGGTTTTACTAATTGGGGAAGACTAAATAACTGAAATCTTTCTGCTGTACATGTTACAGTGAGGAATAGCCCATGGTCTTGACTCTCGGTTCCATTCCATTACACACATTGGATGAAGGCGTCTTCTGTACAGGGGAGTTTTGTTATGAGCCCCGACGCTGAATCTGAACAATAATGCATTGCTTGCGGTACGGCTTTGGAAGCATAAGGACCTTATGTCATAGATCAGCAAAAAAAGGTTCAATTGATACAGACCTTGATAGGGTTAGGGTTCCCACACGGCCATATCTCTATGTTACAGCGCTTGTTTTTCGGAAAACAGGCGGAAGAGGCAACCACCTGTGCTAATTACAGAAGACGGTGCTCATAACCCCTGTGTGTAATCGTAGTTCGGGGAGTGTCGTTTTGTCAGATGAAGGCACCCATAGCTGGATCTGTGCAAAACTGCTACAGTAAGTGTATATTTTTTATTTGAAGGATTCTTTCTGATGAAGGATAAGGGCCATATGTTTCGAAAGCCGCATCGCAAGCAATGATTAACGTTTGTAGTTCAAATGAGCCACTCATGGGCGAAGCTAATAGCTGAAAACTGTAGGGAGAAGGAAGACTGCCGCCTAGATTTTTTGAGAGTCAAGTGAGGTGACACTGGAACGGGCATACAGTATGTACATAATATACACATACAGTACCAGTCAAAAGTTTGGACACAGCTACTCGTTCCAGGGTTTTTCTTTATTTGTACTATTGTAGAATAATCCAAATGATTAAATAACATATGGAATCATGTAGTAACCCAAAAAGAAGCGTTAAACAAATCAAATATATATTTTATATTCTTCAAAGTAGCCAACCTTTGCCTTAATGACACTCTTGGCCTTCTCTCAACCAGCTTCATGAGGTAGTCACCTGGAATACATTTCAATGAGCCAGCATGGCTACCACAGCATTCTGTAGCGATACGCCATCTCATCTGGTTCGGTCTTAGTGGGACTATCATTTGTTTTTCAACAGGACAATGATCCAAACACACCTCCAGGCTGTGTAAGGGCTATTTGACCAAGGAGAGTGATGGAGTGCTGTGTCAGATGACCTGGCCTCCACAATCACCCGACCTCAACAGGGTTGAGATGGTTCGGGATGAGTTGGACTGCAGAGTGAAGGAAAAGCAGCCAACAAGTGCTCAGCATATGTGGGAACTCCTTCAAGGCTGCTGAAAAAGCATTCCTCATGAAGCTTGTTAAGAGAATGCCAAGAATGTGCAAAGCTGTCATTCACGGCAAAGGGTGGCTACTTTGAAGAATCAAAACTGTATAATATATTTGGATTTGTTTAACATATTTTTGCTTACTACATGGTTCTATATGTGTTATTTCATAGTTTAGACGTCGTCACTATTATTCTACAATGTAGAAAATAGTACACATAAAGAAACGCCCTTGAACGAGTAGGTGTGTCCAAACTTTTGACTGGTACATGGCAGTAATGAACAAAAAAACAAATGTTGGGCTGCATAGTTTCCAGACTGATATCCTCCGTGTGTTAGGATGACCAAAGGAAGAGCAATTATTTTTGGTAACTCTTCAAATATTATAGAAACAGTGACATTGTCCTTTCAAGTCAGCAGGCCTAAAATTAGATCCTACTCTTCTACAATACTGTATATTTCAGTTCTAATGGAGTATTTTAATAGATGAAAGTTATAGGCTCTAATAAAATGGTAATATTGCATCTTTGATTTGGTTTTAAATATCTAAATTAGGTCTTTGCAAAATTGTGATAAGAACAGTATTAAAATGTGTTTCTTGTTATGCTTTTTTGCTCATCTCAAAAACGTAATTCATACATGATTGATTGTGCTTCAAGAGACACTGTTTCTCTGCATGGGGTTGGCATCCTCTACTGTACTCTCTAGAGGTGTCTGACTGACTGAACACAATAGCAGGAAAGAAGTTCCACTTTCTCCCGTTTAAAAGAGGAAATGTGTCGCAGCCGGTGTGTGCGCGTGTGACCCCTGGCTTTCCATTCCACTTCCTGCTAATTCTTGCAGGTAGGAAGGGTCAAGAAGAGTGTCCTACTCCAGGGCAACAGCCCTATGCTATTAAAAAAAGTGTCCCATCCGCGACAGGAGAAAAACTGTCATTCAGAGCACAGCATTTTAAAAGTGTAGGTTTTGGCAATTAACACAAATAGCTTAGAGAGTCACTCCTTATCCATAGTTCATGGTTTTCAGAGGAGGTAATATCTTATATGTCTGTTTCCAGATGGACACAAGCTCTGGGTTATTGTTGCTTGAGTAGCAGAAGAGTAAGTAGAGTTCTGTCCACCCCCTTTCCTGCTCAGTTCCATTTTAGAAGTGAATTCTGTCCACTCCCAAAACTGGGGGCACTAGGCTCATGCCAGGACACCAGAGGGCAGCATAGCTTAGCTCCAGTAAGACAGGATCTGTTGTTTCAGAGGTTCAGTTTGGTGACGGGTCGCTCCCTGCTGGTCTCAGCTGATGAGTTGACGCGTTTGCGGTTGCGTTTCATCTTGGACAAGTCCTTATCGAACACCTCCCCGGAGCGCAGGGCTGAAACGAGGTCGTCGAATTCACCGTCCTCCTCACAGTTCTCCTTTGTCTTCTTGGCTTTGCGCTCCTTCTCCCTCTGCTCCTTCAGCTGAGGGGACAAAACAGGAGGAACTTAAGTGACTCACACTTACAGTAGCATTGTATTTGGTGTATTGAGTAAATGAGCAGTACAGCAGTACAAGAGTAGTGCTCATTTACAATACTGAGTAAATGAGCACTACTCTTGACCTACATTTGAGTGTGACTCGGTCAAGAGTAGCTTGCATACTGTGTAATCTCACAAACACTAGTTTGATACCCATTTGTAATAATTGTTACATAATGAATGGGTGGTGAAATGGTGACCATAGGTGACTCTCTCTAGTGTTGTGGTTGGAGATAGACAATCTTAACAATCTAACCTGTGCTTCCATGCGGGCCCGTCGTTCCTCTTCCTCCTTGCGTCTGCGCATGTTCTCATTCTCCTGCTTAGCGTCAGCGAACGCCTGCAGGAATTGGTCGAAGATTCCAAAGAACTCGTCAGGCTGCACACGGGTTGCATCCTCTCCAAAGTGCTGCACTGCCTTCAGAAACTGGAGAGAAAACAAAGTTAGACACCAAGCACTTCAAGATGGTCAAACTTTCTTTCCTGGAAAGAAAAAGGAGTATCTGTGATCCTTCATCAAGATGTAATGAAATGCAGTCTGTGTGTCACAGGTGATTCAGTGTGAATGTAGGTGAACATTCTTTCAGTGATACACTGCCTGGTTGATTAATCTAGCTTTAAATCAGAACCCACCTGGGTTTAAATACTATTTTAAATCCTAACTAATACATTATCTTGGCTTGTCTGGCACATTGGAACCAACAGAACTGTTGCAAATGTTCACCTGGCTCTCCAGACAGGGAAGGGCAAACACTCAGTATTTGAAAGATTTCGAATAGTATTTGACCCAGGGTCTAATCCCAACAGAGATAGTGTCTTCCTCCTTGTAAAGTGTAATTTGACGCATAAATAACCCTCTATCCCCTGCACATGTATCAAATATATTTGAGGGGGGGGGGGGTCGGGGGAAACCACGCCTTTGAAACTGATAGCCTTGACCCATCTTAGTTAAACACTAACTGCCTATATTCAGAGGTTCCAATGTCCACACAGGTAGACTGTAAACCATACTGTGCTCGAGTTACTATGTCGTTGAAATACAGTGAAACACGAGGCATAGCATTCCCAGATATATGAGTTGTTTCGATCTTTAAAAGGTGACTTCAAAGCTGCAGTAAGTAGACTGTGTGCTACCTACTTGGTTATGTGGCCAAGGATAATGTTACAGGATTTGCGATGCCCATCAATTATTTTTTATAGCTCTATTAGAGCTCCTAGTTGTGGAGAGGAGGGGAAAGATGGACAACACGACCCCAACCCCATAGAAATACAACTACTAGAATGTACATTCCCATTCAAGTCAGTGTTCTGTGATGGGTGAACCAACACCCATTTTGAGTGTAACCATGAGTGTTCCTATCAAGTTGCCGTGGTCTGAAGGGCTTTGTCCTCACATACAGACAGACAGACAGACAGCATGGCCCCCAGCCCTCTGCCCCCCGTTCTCACCAGCTCCTTGGCCTCAGTCAGAGAATCATCCACCTCTGAAAAGCTGAAGCTGGCCACAGTGATGAAATGGCTCACCACAGACACAAACTTATCCCCCGAAACCTGAGGAAGACCTCTCTGGAAATCCAGCTCCTACAGGGAACAGCATTACAGGAGAATTACATGATTGCCATCAGACAACCCACAACACAAGAGCACAGTACCATGCCCTTGGTAGAGGAGTGTAAGCCTAATTACACTGCCTGAGATATCATGTGTGGCTTCATTAAGGGAAACCAACATAAAATGGCCACTCACCAGCTCCACACTCTTCAGACCAGAGCGTAGATTGTTGATGTCTTTCTCCAGCTCTGTCATACTGTGGATAAGAAGAGAAGAAAGGGAAAGAGAGGGACTGGAGTTTATTCACATGAAGCAATTACAAACCATCTGTTCTCCAATCAAGCTATTACTTAGAGACATGAAATGTGAGACAATAAAACCCAACTTCCTCCCTTCTCACTCAGGAAATAAATAGATTCAGGGTTCACAAGGTTTTAACAGAAACTAACTGAGATTATCTTTATTTGCAACATGTTTTCTTACCGTTTTAGGTTTCCTTAAATCTATGGATTATGCTGTTTGCTATACTATTGCTTTCTTCTGGTAAGACAGGAAACACCTTGACCTACCAAAGGTTCTAGGGTTCACACTTCACACTTCACACATTTGAATTAGGGGCATTAAGGACAACCTGTGCCTCTGACAAATCCAGACAATATAAATATGACCTTAGACCCACTATGTAAACAAGGTTTGTAAGGCAACACACACAGCAATACGGTCTTAACCTTTCACATTTTCCACTTAAAGTCAGGCACCATAAATTTAGCTTAGAGAGGAAGACTCAACTTTTACACTGTTGTTACAAGGTTAATTACACACAATTGCTACACAGACATGAACGCAACGTAGGTTTATGAAACAGTATCGGTAGTGCGTGTGTGTGATGGGGGTGGAGGGGGGGGGTTCTGATTCAGTCATCCTTAGCAGCAGTTCTTACTTGACTTTAGCTGCCTCTGGAACACTCTGAAGCTCCTCCTGGAACACAGCCACTTTGGGATACTTCTGCTCCAGGATGGTGATCAGGTAATGCAGCAGAGTAATGTTCCTACAAACACAAGCATCATATACATCACACACAACGTCATTCTCTTTTAAACTTAGAGTTGTGTCATTTGGACAGGTCTCCTATGTACAGTACAAGTCATTTTTCATATCAATGGAGTATATATATGATATATAAACCAGACCATTTCTTACTTGTCAATGCTGGACTTGGTGTCAGCGATCTTGTTGAGTGAGGACACTTTGAAGCCATAGGCGTTCCCCCTCTGGCCCTTGTTCATGTAGTTACCAAAGGCCAGGACCACTTCCAGAAGCTGCTTGAGGTTACGGCTCTGCAGCATCTCTTTAGAGGCCCTGGTTAGAGCTGGGGAGAGGAAGAAGTTACGAGGATGCATAGTTCAATAAAAATGTAAGTCAGTTAAGAACAAATTCTTATTTACAATGATGGTCTACCAAGGAACAGTGGGTTAACTGCCTTGTTTAGGGGCAGAACGACAGATTTTTACCTTGTCAGCTCAGAGATTTGATCTAGCAACCTTTCGGTTACTGGCCCAACGCTCTAACCACTAGGCGACCTGCCGCCCCAAAAGACATTGGTTGAATCCCAAATTGCATCCTAGTCCCTATAAAGGCTCATACATACACTACATGACCAAAAGTATGTGGAAACCTGCTCGTTGAACATCTCATTCCAAAATCATGGTCATTAATACGGAGTTGGTCCCCCCTTTGCTGCTATAACAGCATCCCCTCTTCTGGGAAGGCTTTCCACTAGATGTTGGAACATTGTTGCGGGGACTTGCTTCCATTCAGCCACAAAAGCATTAGTGAGGTTGGACACTGATGTTGGGCGATAAAGCCTGGCTCGCAGTAAGCGTTCTAATTCATCCCAAAAGGTGTTTGATGGGGTTGAGGTCAGGGCTCAGAGCAGGCCAGTCAAGTTCTTCCACACTGATCTCGACAAACCATTTATGTATGGACCTTGCTTTGTGCACGGGGCATTGTCATGCTCCTACAATGTTATTGTATGCTGTAGCATTAAGATTTCCCTTCACTGGAACTAAAGGGCTTAGCCCGATCCATGAAAAACAGCCCCAGACCATTCCTCCTCCACCAAACTTTACAGTTCACACTATGCATTTGGGCAGGAAGAGTTCTCCTGGCATCTGCCAAACCCATATTTGTCCGTCAGACTGCCAGATGGTGAAGCGTGATTCAACACTCCAGAGAACATATTTCCAGTGCTCCAATGGCGGCGAGCTTTACACCACTCGAGGCGACGCTTGGCATTGCGCATGGTGATATTAGGCTCCTGTGCAGCTGCTCGGCTATGGAAACCCATTTCATGAAGCTCTCAACGAACAGTTCTTGTGCTGACATTGCTTCCAGAAGCAGTTTGGAACTGGTTGCCAGTGTTGCATCCGAGGACAGACTATTTTTACACGCTTCAGCACTCGGCGGGTCCCATTCTATGAGCTTGTGTGGTCTACCACTATACGGCTGAGCCTTTGTTGCTCCTAGACGTTTCCACTTCACAATAACAACACTTACAGTTGAGCGGGGCAGCTCTAACAGGACAGAAATTTGGCAAACTGACTTGTTGGAAAGGTGGCATCCTACGACGGTGCCACATTGGAAGTCACTGAGCTCCTCAGTAAGGCCATTCTACTGCCAATGTTTGTCAACGGAGATCACATGGCTGTGTGCTCGATTTTATACACCTGTCAGCAACATGTGTGGCTGAAATAGCCAAATCCACTAATGTGAAGGTTTTTGTATATATAGTGTACCTTTTAACACCTTAGATAGCATTATATCTGCAGGCTTTGATTATTGCCAGCATCTCTCATTAGAGTATGTTTACATTTGATTCCAAAGTCCAATCAGTTATTAAAAAGGTTTAAAGGTAGATAATTTGAGCATCGAACATTGTAAAGAAAATCCTACCTTCAACTTTAGGTTTGACTTCGACGATTCTTTCAGCAAACTTCTTTTTGAAGTAGAGGGACTGCAACCTCTGCTGGTAATGGTTGATCCTGTATTTTAGTTTGAAGTGAAAAGGTTCATTAGGAGTTTACATAGATACAACGCTCCACTGAAACGGTTTGTGTAACATATTACACAACGTCCTAAATGAAGGGCATGAACTTTTGAATAGAAAGACAGTTTTTGGGGGTTTTGTTCATACATTTAAACAACAATCGGGGTTAAATGACTTTGAACTCATTCTGAAGGTTTTGTGACAAAAAAAACCCATCTTTGCAACATCTTTTACAAATGATCTTACTGGATTAAATACCCAACATGGAAAACTCAGAGCACATTTAATAAAGAAGCTCCTTTCCTTCTCCCTGCCCAAACGCTGTTTCCATGGCTACAATGTTTTCAGGAAGCCAAAACACAAACGTCGCCAGATCCTGGAAGGAAGTCTCTATTCCCATAGTAAACGGCTTGATACATCATGGAAAAAAATGGTGCTGGTGCTACACTTGTACATTAGAACCTGCACATTGTTTCCCTTCCTGTAATCTAGTAATCCAATCTTCATTTGTAACACAGAGTGCTCATTAAAGCGAGAGCTATTAAAACAGTGAGCCCTATCCCTGGGGTTTTGTTCTTTGTTGCTGCGCGAGCCGAGAATGTCTCCCCAGGGGGGCTTCATATTAATTCATGAACAATATGAGGTACATGGAAAGTTCAGCTGCCTGCCGCCACCTACACACCAGCCTCCCCCTCAACCACAGCCTCCCCCTCAGCTTGTAGACAGTGACTCATGGTAAAGAATAATCCAAAGAAATCAACCATTTACACACACATATTATACTTAAAACATAATATTAATAATCATCATAATTTGGTGGGTGCTTATTTGTCTTGTTACACATGGTTTGAAATGGAAATGTGTTTTTTGCATGTCCCAACTCCCCCTGAGAGTGAACATTGAGCAATTAAGTCCCTTGAGCAATAAAGTGCCTTGCTCAAGGGTACAGAAAGATTTTTCACCTTGTTGGCTCAGGAATTCAAACTAGTGACCTTTCGGTTACTGTCCCAATGCTCTAACCACTAGGTTACCTGCCACCACAAAAAAAACTAAACAGTTTGGGGGCTGAATCTCGTCAGTATAGTCCATAGTGAATTAAATGGAGAGCATCTATTTGACCTAAACAGGTCCAAATACAGTGCTGTTAATTTGATTTACTAACAACGATCCCAATCCTTCTACATTCTCCCCAAACCCTCACTGGACCAATGGCCTTCACTGGCACCTTTTTAATGTCTAGAGTGATGTCCCTCAGCAGTTAGATATGCCAAAGAGATGTATGTTAAAAAGATGTTCACATCCAGCTAGCATGTGTCACTGTGTCATACATATGCTCCTGGTGTTGTAAAACAATGAGGGGATTCAATTCATCTGGCCTGGGCGCCCAGGTAGGTGTGCTTTGCACTGGGTGAAAGTTGATTACATTCGTTATGGAACCGGGCTGCCTCCGGGCATGAGCTAGGTGGCCCATTCAAAGCCTAACAAAATTCTAGCATACTGTATGGAAAAGAGATGTTGTATGTTTCTGGACGATGCACCATTCTGCCTTGTTGACAACATAACCGAGAGGCGCAGATTACTGTTCCATTTGAGAAGGGCACTCCTCCCTCACCATTCAAGTCATGGGCCATAGACCAGCATTATCGAATCCGCCCAATGATCGGTCTAAATTCCTGACATTTTATTACAATACTATAAAAAGCATGAACTGGCGCACACCCAGAGAAAATGATTTAGTGTAGAGGTGATGACTAACGGCGAATAAACTGTAAGCTATAAAACAAAGACAGTCACACACTCCATATGTATAAACTCCCAGTAATTTATTGGGTAAAACACCAAAATGTCGGCATCCACTGTGCCTTCTTCAGGGTGATACTATAAACACAGAACGTGTTGTTACAGTAAACCAACAATGGAGTCAGTCCCTGATGAAGACTACTTTTAAACAATTAAGTCGTTTTTAAGTCAACTTCCCTTGTCATCCAAGAGCACCTGAGTATTTTCCAGTATACGAACAACAAAATAACATCCTGTGGCTAGTGCCTAATATGGGGAATGTAGTGATACACATTGTAATAGTACCAATTTTGTATTATGATACCGAAACGAAGTCCGTACCTGCTCATCTCGTAGAGGAAGCGGTCAGCTTTGGCCATGCGGTCCAGCTCATGCTTGTGCTCCTCCAGGAGATCCACGTCACTCTTCTCTGGGACAAACTTTAGCAGCTGGACAGGAACACAACAGGGGGGAGAAGACTGTTACCAAGAGATCTTGTACATCCACATGCTAATCCCCATATACAGTAGATTCACTGTGATAGCTAATGTGTGGTGAGCTTTCTGGCACAAAATGTAAGGTAAAGCTAGTTTCCACATTACTAAGTAAAGAGAGCATTCAGATCCTTTAAACCCTTGCTAAATTACCTACGCCATCCGGGCAGGGCCATGCCCCACCCCTACAAATACTCCAACCGTCACTAACCCAGTCCCCTTATTTAGGTCCCTAAAGCAACAGCAACGAAAAGTCTTATTTGAAATTACTATAGTATTTCACCTAGTAACCATCATAATTATGGGGCGACAAAAAACATGAAGGCTCAGTGGTTTTGAGAAAAGTTTAACAGGGGATGAGGAAGTAAGAAAACGTGACAAACTGTATCAAAAATGCAGAGTTTTATGGTTACACGTCATCAATTAGTCGTCATCAAAGCATCACCTGTAAGGTGGAAGCTAAATGGTGGAAGCTGCTGATACCTATCCAGACCCTTCAGATCTGCAAACATCGAAGGGTTAGGGGGATGGATCATGATTCCCCCCCCTCCCCTTGGGTTGTGCAATGGCGGAGATCTTTGTGGGCTATGCTCGCTCTTGTCTCAAGATGGTAAGTTGGTGGTTGAAGATATCCCTCTAGTGGCGTGGGGTGTGCTTTGGCAAAGTGGGTGGGGTTCTATCCTGCCTGTTTGGCCCTGTCCGGGGGTATCGTCGGACAGGGCCACAGTGTCTCCCGACCACTCCTGCCTCGGCCTCCAGTATTTATGCTGTAGTAGTTTATGTGTCGGGGGGCTCGGGTCAGTCTGTTGTCTCAGCCTCCAGTATTTATGCTGCAGTAGTTTGTGTCGGGGGGCTAGGGTCAGTTTGTTATATCTTGAGTACTTCTCCTGTCCTATTCGGTGTCCTGTGTGAATCTAAGTGTGCGTTCTCTAATTCTCTCCTTCTTTCTTTCTCTCTCTCGGAGGACCTGAGCCCTAGGACCATGCCCCAGGACTACCTGACATGATGACTCCTTGCTGTCCCCCGTCCACCTGGCCATGCTGCTGCTCCAGTTTCAACTGTTCTGCCTTACTATTATTCGACCATGCTGGTCATTTATGAACATTTGAACATCTTGGCCATGTTCTGTTATAATCTCCACCCGTCACAGCTTGAAGAGGACGGGCCACCCCACATATGCTCTCTCTAATTCTCTCTTTCTTTCTCTCTCTCGGAGGACCTGAGCCCTAGGACCGTGCCCCAGGACTACCTGACATGATGACTCCTTGCTGTCCCCGGTCCACCTGACTGTGCTGCTGCTCCAGTTTCAACTGTTCTGCCTTGTTATTATTCGACCATGCTGGTCATTTATGAACATTTGAACATCTTGGCCATGTTCTATTATAATCTCCACCCGGCACAGCCAGAAGAGGACTGGCCACCCCACATAGCCTGGTTCCTCTCTAGGTTTCTTCCTAGGTTTTTCCCTTTCTAGGGAGTTTTTCCTAGCCACCGTGCTTCTACAACTGCATTGCTTGCTGTTTGGGGTTTTAGGCTGGGTTTCTGTACAGCACTTTGAGATATCAGCTGATGTATGAAGGGCTATATAAATAAATTTGATTTGATTTATATCTGGAGTACTTCTCCTGTCTTATCCGGTGTCCTGTGGGAATTTAAGTATGCTCTCTCTAATTCTCTCTCTCAGAGGACCTGAGCCCTAGGACCCATGCCTCAGGACTACCTGGCCTGATGACTCCTTGCTGTCCCAAGTCCACCTGGCTGTGCTGCTGCTCCAGTTTCAACTGTTCTGCCTGCGGCTATGGAACCCTGACGTGTTCACCGGATGTGCTACCTGTCCCAGACCTGCGGTTTTCAACTCTCTAGAGACAGCAGGAGCGGTAGAGATACTCTGAATGATTGGCTATGAAAAGCCAACTGACATTTACTCCTAAGGTGCTGACCTGTTGCACCCTCGACAACCACTGTGATTATTATTACTTGACCCTGCTGGTCATCTATGAACATTTTAACATCTTGGCCATGTTCTGTTATGATCTTCACCCGGCACAGCCAGAAGAGGACTGGCCACCCCTCATAGCCTGGTTCCTCTAGGTTTCTTCCTAGGTTCTGGCCTTTCTAGGGAGTTTTTCCTAGCCACCGTGCTTCTACTCCTGCATTGCTTGCTGTTTGGGGTTTTAGGCTGGGTTTCTGTACAGCACTTTGAGATATCAGCTGATGTAAGAAGGGCTTTATAAATACATTTGATTTGATGGATCGGATGGGAATTGGGACCTGCTATATGGTATAAAGCCATTAAGCTGAGAGGAGGGCTACATGCTGTATGAGTGAGAGAGGAGGGCCCACCTGCTCCAGCATGTCTTTGGGCAGGTCCTCCTGTTCGTCCATAGTCAGGATGGCCCTCTTGATCTCCTCATTGGTCAGCTTTAGGCTGCAACACAACAGCATCAGCATTACCACAGAGGACTACTGTACACCAGTTCTAAATGGTCAACAAGAGAGGACACCAGTTGTAGCAGTTAATGCCTTGTTATGGGTGTGTTTACTTTTTGTTTCAAAAGTCATGTGAAATGCATTCCTGTTATGTAATGTACTGTTCTACATGTGTCACCTCAAACAATTATCAGTTAGTATCCGTTTTGAAAAGCACTAAGTGTCAGTTAAAAAGAAAGTAAAGTCCAGAACTTAAGAGTCAGAGTCAATATTTCAAGTCACAGCTATTAGAAAGAGCCAGCCAGCCAGAGAGAGCAGGTGGCAGAAAGCCTGGTGGTTCTGCTCTTTGAAAAGCTCCCTTGGCAAACAAACACCCTCATCATCTGAGCCTGAAGCCCTAGCCTACCACAGCAGACCACGGTGCTTTCTGACAGGACTTCTCACAGTCCAAATACCTGATTTAGGCACACACTAATGACAGAGCAATTAAGATTCAGTCATGTCAATTTTATTAAAGAAATGTACATGTTAGCCTTATTCAAAGTGTTGGCTCAGTCTGAAAAGGCTTGTTAATGCATAATTGACACCACTTTGCAGAAATAAAACATTTTCAGGTCTGCAAGTTCGAAAAAAGGAATGAACCGCTGTTCATAAACCACAAATATTGAATGAGACTTTAAATACAGGAAGCAATCAAAATAGCTTGAATCCCTTAAACTTTCAGGTTTCTTTTACAAGTGTTTAAATTGAAGGATAGCTACATGAAATTAACTTAGTAGAAAGGACACAGGCCTCTGTTTGTGGTTGCTGCCATGGAGACCAGGGATGACAGTAATGAAGCAGCAAATAGTTCCTGGCCAACATCATCCCGTTACAAAGTACATATTTTATTCTTGGCTGCACTTGATGTTTAAACACATTGTCAAATATGAAAAATGATCTCTCAACTTGAGTCGAAGTTGATGTAAATACAGAATTGCTCAAATGGTAGATTAAATACGAATTGAATGTACACACTTGGCTGTGTACATTAACAAATGAAGTATGTGTGTGTTTGTACGCGTACATGTATGTGTGTGGAAAAAGACATTTCAAGCACCCATCAGATGGACACGATCACAATAAGTGATCTCCACTAATATAAGTAGGACATACTTCTGCAATGATGTCATGGGGTAGAAAGGTCAAATACTAACCGAGAGAGGAGGATGTTACAGTTCTGGGCTCTGCGACCGTCAATGACTGACAGCTCCTTGACCTTCTTGGAGGTCACAGTATCATCTTCGGACTCTTTCTGGAAGGAGAACATTTGGGAGGGAAGGAAGAGTTTGAACATGAACCGTAATTAGCTGAACTTCACATTCCGTTCATGTAAACAGAATATTGTATAATTTATCACACTTAAGGCACTTTGGGATGGAGGCTAGCACGCAGAACAGCTCATTCTTTTTGTACTACTGTACATGACCTTAAATTATACTCTACCATCAAGCTAGATTTAGACAGCTTTACTGTTTAATAAACACCCAATTGTAAATCACTCATCATACTTAAGCACTTTTGGATGCAGTATTTGCTGAACACAGCAAATGCTTGTGACTACATGACCTTAAATGATACTCTCTCTGGGAGGAAGAGCCACACCTAATACACCAGGGTTATATTCATTAGGGAACACGTAGAAAAATATTTTGCAACGTAAAACAAAAAATGTGTGTTTCCTATTGTACAAGCCCAAGTAGTCCTTGCTTGTCTCAGTCAGTATTCAAATTTGTGCGTAATGAATAAGATCCAGGAATAACAGTGCCCCATGCTATGCTAGGTGGAGGGCTGTGGCTGACTCACACCTGCATACAGTTTAGCTGTTGATCAACGGCAATTGGAACAAGTGTTTGTAAGGCCTCTTCCATTTCACCACCTGCTGGTACATAGTAACCAGACCACAAAACACACACACACGCACATACACACACAAAGACTAGACACGATACCCATATGCATCCACCATAAACCCTAACAAAAGCCCAGGATGCACAGGAGACACACAGTATGAACATAAAACAGCAAATTGTTCCTTTGACTGGGTCAGTATTTGAAACTGCCAAATGGAGGACAGCTGTGTTACAGGCTGTGTGAAATAGTGTGTTTGGCGATCAATTGCTTCACCCCAAGAATACAGGAGAGATTTGTTTTTGGAAAACGGAGATCTGGCACTTTTTTATAGTTGCAAGACTCCAGCTGTTTGCAGAATTGACTGCGTGCCACAAAACCAATTTGGCTAATTATGTTCAGAAACATCTTGAAATGATAACCAATAAAACAGTTCATTCAAACATCATGTTGGTGTGTTTAGAAGTACAGTATATTCTAAAAGTCTCGATTGAAAGAATAAATCCACAGAAACACAGAGATGGAGGCTGCAGGAAGACATGGCTTTCACAAGTATTTCACCCCTACGGACACACATACACACAGAGACACACGATCCCCATAGACATAAACAGGACAGAGACAAGGAGAGAGAGAGAGAGAGAGAGCAGCGTACGATGAAGGACGGTAGCGAGCATCAAGACAGAAGCGTCACAGAAGCAGAGTAGGGTAAACGCCAGAGGGGTCAGAGGTCACTCACCTTGTTATTGTTCATTGTTAAGAAGTCCTAAGGTGGGCAGGAAGCAAGGAAGATTCGGCATTCATTATTAATCAGAACAAGCGTGCAGTAGGCTATGTATGGTGAAATACAGGGCCAGCTCAGCGGCCATTTATGCATTTGTTTGTGAGGAAAAGCGGAGTCATGAGTCAGAGATGCAAATTAACTTTGTTCAGACACATCATAAACAGCATGGCTTAAAATTCATAAATTCCTTATACAACAAAAGGAATTCAATTTGATGCAACTTTATTTATACTTTTAATGGGCTGTTAGTAATGGGAATTGGGCCCTAGTCTAACCTTTCCAATCACAGACTTTTTAGGTTGGTTAAAGGAAAATGTATGGGAAAAGTGATATCTGGAGGATTTCAACTGAACTAGAATAGACATTGTGGACATATAAAGGCTTAATGAAAAATGTCACCCTTCTCATGCAGAATCATCAGTAAACTATCCAAGGACCATGTTATCAGCATGGCTACTTCCTGTTCCAAACATGCATTCCGTCTGGGAACACTCACAAAGTAGATGATTCAATTGATCGGACCTACAAAAAAACAAAAAAGCTAGCCTGGTCCCAGATCTGTTTGTGCTATCTTGCCAAGCCTTAAGGTCATTGTCACCATAGGAGTTGGCAAGACAGCACAAACCGATCTGAGACCAGGCTATAGTAAAATGCTCTGTAATGGCCTGATTGCCCTTTAAGCCAGTTCCAGACAATGTGTTGAGAAGTGCTGCTGGAAGGATTCAGTTACAGAGTGCAATGGCATGCATGTGTTTATCACTAGCTAGAAGTGTTTGTTAGAACAGCATGGTCAGTGGCCATGGAAACACTCAAAGTAGTTACATGCAAATTGTTAAGAAGTGATTCGAGGTCTTGTGTCCTGTGCTTAAGGATGAATTGCTATATACTGAAATGCCTTTTCTCTACAGTAATACTTTGGTATTTAGGTGTTAAACTATACCTGCTGTCTCTGGTAAGCAGAGAAGGTCTTCTCGATGTCCTCAAGGTCCAGGATTTTGAAAACCTTGATGTCATCGACGTCCGTCCACACAGTGCCCTCCAGCTTATTCTGCAACAAAACAGCCCCCATCCATAACTAAGACTGTAAAAGCCATACACACACCCCTGGAACTCTAGAGGTTACAACAACAACATATAAACACGTCGAGGGCTGGTTTGCGATATTGATTTCATGCCATTGTGCAAACAATGCAAGAGATAAAGCATTGGGTAAAAAGGCAATCCTTATCCTTCATTCCCCCTGGACAGTCAGATGTAGCTACAAAAACCTCTGTTCTGTCTGCCTTGTCAGCACAGCACTCACTCCCTCTGTACTAGACAGACATGCACAAAAAAATGTAATTACTGGCTTTGACCAAAATGACACCCTATTCCCTATTAAGTGCATTACTTTTGACCATGGTCCATAGAGGTCTGGTCGAAATTAGTGCACTTCATGGGGAATAGGGTGCCATTTTGGACGCAGCCCCATCACGTTCTAACTAAGCAGAACTCACTGACCTCAGCCAGCTTGGCCCAGTTGAATGACTTGAGTGGGTTGGAGGGCTGGGGGATGTTCTTTTTCAGCCCTGGTCCCATGGGAGCTCCAGGTGGAGGAGGGGGACCCATGCCTGGAGGAGGAGGAGGGCCACCGGGTAGAGGGGGTGGCGGTGGAGGCATGCCCCCAGGGGGTGGTGGAGGGGGTGGGGGCATGGCAGCCTGCATGGGAGGGGGTGGTATGGGACCTCCAGGGGCCCCAGGTATGAGTGGATGGCCACCAGGAACACTTGCATTTGGCCTCTGAAAAAAATGGGACACATTGGGATGTATATTCGATTAGTACTGGATGTATTACAATAATTTCTGTTACATCATGGAAATCATAGAAGCACTCTGTACTAGCTAGAGCAGTTCTAATCAACATATATTGATTTGGAAGAACATCACAAGGCAATGTTGTTGTTCATGTCTAACTGTGCAGTAATCAAACATCCTGTGTATCCACTCCTAAACTGAACGGTGAAGGGGAATCTCAATCGCACTCCACTGCCCTTTCACACATGGACAAAAGGAACACCTATGTGAGAATGCTGTTCATTGACTACAGCTCAGCATTCAACACCATAGTGCCCACGAAGCTCATCACTCAGCTAAGGATCCTGGGACTAAACACCTCCCAAGTCAATTTGCGGGGGTACAGGTTAGTTGAGGTCATTTGTACATGTAGGTAGGGGTGAAGTGACTATGCATAGTTAATAAACAGCGAGTAGCAGCAGTATACAAAACAAATGGTGGTCAATGTAACTAACCTGTACCCCGGCAAATTGACTCGGTACCGGCACCCCCTGTATATAGCCTCGTTATTGTTATTGTGTTACTTTTTAATTTCGTTTATTTGGTCAATATATTCTTAACTCTTCCTGAACTGCTCTTTCGGTTAAGGGCATGTAAGTAAGCATTTCACGGTAAGGTCTACACTTGTTGAATTCAGCGCATGTGACAAATACAGTTTGATTTGATTTGAAAAGAGGACATTAGCCTGGCCCCAGATCTGTTTGTGCTGTATAGCCAACTGCTATGGTTGTTGTTTAGCACGCAATTATCGTAGGAATTCGCAAGACAGCAGGCTATGTTGTTGTTCATATACAACTGTACTATAACCAAAGCATCCTGCCTTTATTCCTGATTGGAAAAGCTAAAAGAATGAGTAAGGTGTAAAGATGTGATAGTGTAACATAAAATGACAATGCATTTTGTGATGCTATTTTCTAGGTTTTTCCTTGGACTTTTGGAAGATATCCCCATTGTGAGCTAAAACAGAGATCTAAACAAACAAACGTACAGTGCTGAGGTCATGCAGCCGGGCGGAGAGGTCGGCCACCTGCTGCTTGACCTGCTTGTGTTCGCTGGACTCCTTCTCCAGCTTCTCCTTCATCTTATTCAGCGTCTGCATCATGTCCTCCTTCTCCTGGGTCTTGGCCTCACACTCGCGTTCCTTCTTATCAAACTTCTGCTGCAGCTCATGGTGCTCTGAGAAACCAGACCAGAACAGTCGAGACCAGAGCAGTCATCAGTATGATGATACACAGTACAGAAAGGTCTGCCTTCCGACAGTTCCAACGCTAATAGAAACCAGAAATGTGTGTACCTTTTCTCATTTTCTCGGCCTGTTCTTTCCATTGTTTGACTTCATTCTCGTTGACCAGCCTGAGCAGAAGAACAGAGGTTAATCTAACGTATTAAACATCGCAGCAAAATCCCACTAGGCATTACCCCCCCGCCACTGAGGTTAGGCATAGGCTTAGTTTTAAAAACGGGTTCATTAGACAAGTCATTGGTGATCAGAGTTGACAACAGGGAACCTGTAAACTTCTTCTAAACCAACCCAGAGTCAGAATGAGATTTTCAAGAGGCAGCTGAAGGGGTTGACTGATGTTTGTGTATGTGTGTTTGGAATTCTACGTGTCACAGATTTCCTCATCCAAAAAACAGATCAAAGCGCTTTAATTCTGGATTATATTTTCAAAAAGGAATTATTAAAATCCTGGTATTAAGGGATCAGGGTATTCATGCTAAATCAGCAAATAGCATTGGTAGGATTGTAAAATGAAAGTGATAATAGGACATACATATTTTACATGTAATATTTGTGATGTACAGTACCTGGACCAATAGTGATTTTGATCATGGCAGCCCAGGATAAAATGAACGGATTAATAAATATACAGCACTGTTTATATTCATGATCACCATATTCGGGTTGAAAGCCATTTCTGGAATGAGGCATGTTAAATAACACATGGAGATTTATGATGAAGACCGTCAGCCCTCTGCCGTGCGGGGAACGTCAAACCAGACTCAGACACAACTCAGGCATGTCGAAACATTTCCCCCCTCTCACTCACATTCGCACCACGTTCTTCACGTTGAAGTTCTCCAGGGGGGTGACGTCAGGGTCATGACCTTTGTCGTTCTGCAGGACGATCTGCTGGACGATGCGGTCCAGGAGGAGCCAGTAATGCACTGTGTTCCCACTACGCTTGTCTGAGAGAAGAGAGAGCTTTATTAATACCCTAAGGGAACATTTGATTGCGCCAGCCAATGCATATGTAACAACAAACATCTAGGGCCAGTCTTCTGGACACAAACTAAGTCTCGTCCTGGAGTAAAAAGCATGTTTAATTGAGATTGTCCGTTGAGAATGCTTCTTAGTCTAGGACTAGGCTAAATCTATGCCCATGAAATCCTACCATACACATAGCAACACAATAAGGACAGAGTCTAAGGGGAGAGATTAGGCTGAAGTCAGCTCCCTCAGGACAACATACACAAAGCTAAAGCATTGTGGAGGAACAACATTTCCGCTGTAGTGTAGAAAGTTCTTATCAAAGGCAGAGCATGCTCTAGAGAGAAATCCCTTACATAAGCAGAACTCCAACAATAATTTCCAGGTATTTAAAACTACCGAGAGAGGACATCATTTTTACTGCTGTTCTAAAATACACTAAAAAACACTGATATACAACCACATTGGATCCCTTTGAGAAACCAAACAGTTCTAGTTCTCAAAGATGTAAAAGTTGAGGCCTGAAGAGTCTTGGCAAACTCAAACGAATGGCGGACAGGAGGTAGGTGGCACTTACAAGGCATAAGGAGACAGTGCTGTAAGACAGATATAAAGTGCGGGTGTGCATCTGTGTGGTTCATCTTCTTCTTTATGAGCTCAAACACTTGCGTGGCACTTTTTGTGTCAATGTGCACCTGCAACAACAAAAAACAAACGCTGATATTAGAACTAGTAGACAGAGAAACGACTATTACAAACTCCATGTACTGTATAGGTAAATACCAATGTTACTCACAGTGTCAAAGCGTTTTGCCAAAGACAGTTCATCCTCGTTTCTCAGCATCTCAAAGAAGTCCAAATGCCTGGAAGACAACATCTCATGGTCAGACACAATCTACTGCAGTTGGGTATGACAGTGTGGTCTAGATCTTAAATGTACTATACCAATCACGCAGTTTATGACTTCACTCACCTGTCTAACGTTGAGTTGTCGTGAGACCTCAGTTTATCGATGATTGGCTGGATGCCCAACATAAGGAACTCGTATCGCAGGTGAATTCTGAACTCAAAGCTCGACTGTGGAGTACAGTACACATAGCAGTTAAGACTCTCTGAAGACAACCAACAGGACCATAAGAGGGCAAAGACTTCGAGGAAGAGGAGTACTCACCTCCCCTGCTCCCTGACTAAGCACTGCATTGATGAAGGACATGATGGCTGTTTTCAGGTTGACCTCGTCCCTGTAGCGCCCCGTACTCCTGTCCAGGTCATTCAGCAGAGTCTAAGACAGGAGAAACGAGGAGAAATAAGGAGTAAGCATCAGTAATATGATCTTAAGGAAAAAATTGCTGTGGTCGTAAACACGAATTAGATAAACATCTGAAAGTTATAAATGTTAAGTGAATAAGACCATGCAATATCTCTGGCACAGCCTTAACACACGGTTAAGGAAAACCTTGGCCTAACACATTAGTGTGAAAAGCCCAATTGAACACTTGGCTACAGTGGTGTCTGTGAGGCTACGGTGTCTGTCTTCCCACCTGGAAGCGAGTCCTCTCGCAAGCGAACTTCTGATAGTGCAGCATTGCCTCCAGGATCTTCCTGTGCCCTCCTGGCACCAGACACACAGCGCCCATGATCTCCAGCACTGCCACTTTGGTCTTGACATTCTCAGTTGCCAGGCTCTGGGCAATGATGTTGATGCTCTCTGTGTGGGAGAGCACATGGGAGCGCCCCTGGGAGTTGTTCATCAGGGCCTTGATGCAGCCAATCAGGGACGTGTGGATCTGGGACTCGGTGGTCTCGTAGTCCATGCTCTTCAGGAAGTTCAGGATGCAGGTCAGACCGTCCAGGTCGATGAACCGCGTCACAAACCTTTAAAGGATGAGGATTGAGGGTAAAGGTCAGGGAGAGAGACAGGTTGCATCTGAAATGGCACCCTATTCCCCCTATTTTTGACCAGAGCCCTTTGACCAGAGCCCTTTGAGACTCCCGAGTGGCACAGCGGTATAAGGCACTACATCTCAGTGCAAGAGGCGTCACTGCAGTCTCTGGTTCGTATCCAGAATGCATCACATCCAGCTGTGATTGGGAGTCCCAATGGGTGGCTCACAATTGGCCCAGCGTTGTCTGGGTTTGCCCGAGGTAGGCTGTCATTGTAAATAAGAATTTGTTCTTAACTGACTTGCCTAGTTAAATAAAGGTTATATAAAAAAAATATATAAATAAAATGTAAAATAGTGTGGTGACCATGTGTTCTAAGAAAATTGACTAAATTATATTTATAGACAGTTTGATCCCTTTGTTGCCCTCCACAGTAACTTCACTTTGTTTAACAAAACTAAGAGTTTGCACACGTGTGTTTGCATGTGCTTTCAGTGTGCATATGTGTTCAATGTAAGCAACTGGAATTGCAGTTGTCATTCCATGAAAACAAGAACAGAGGACAAATAAACATCCTCAGCCAGCAGCCAAGCGCCATTTAGCACAGTAAAACAGGCATGGAGGAAAACAGAGAGAGCTCATTGGTGATAAACTACCATGACCCCTGGGAGGGGTTAGAGGTGAAAGGTGAGAAGGAGACCTAACCTCTGGAGGACCTTAAGGGGAAGACATTTTACCTCACGTGTGTGTGCTTGCATACGTGCATGTGTGTGTGTGCGTGTGTCAGACTAGTCTACGCGGTGTGGTCTATAGAGCTGTAATATCATATTAATGCAGTGGTGTTTGGACTGGAACTGAGTCTGAATGGCTCTCAACACAAAGCCTAGTCTGGTGATTAATCATATTAGGTCACTCTAATGATGATGAATGGACTCGGAGACTGAATTAACAGTGAATTAACTCAACCTACTTTGTGAAAATAGCAGACTCACTAAATCACTCTCTGCCAAAATATGTTATGACTTATGCTCGAAATAGAATATGAGTTTATCTTAACTAATATCTCATAAAAGAAAGGGAAACTTGATCTCATGTGACCTAAGGCTATCCAATTCTTCAATTTCAGCCTTCGGTTTCACAAACACATACATAGCACACATCATAATTGAATGCATGCATACGAGAACAAGTAAGCATTAAAAGGAGCATGAGTGTGTGAGTGTCACTGGTTTACCTCATGGGTTGTGTCCTTAGAGCTGTCTTTAAACTCTCTATTGTCTTGTTCCTCTCTTCCTCATCCTCCATTTCCAAAGCAATAAGGGTCTTCCTCTGGTGATGACAAGACGACTCAATGACAATGTGCTCACTAAAACTCAAAATGGTGTCCTTCAAGGCTCTGTTTTAGGACCGTTATGGTTCTCTGTTTTTTCCAGGCCATAAGAACTGATTCACAGTGCTGGGAAGGAATCTGCTCAGTAAGCTACTATCCCTAGCTATAGACCACCAGCAGGCAGCTACTATCCTATTATCCCAGCAGACCACCAGCAGCTCCTTCACTGATACATGACTGGAGGTCATTTCCTTTACTTGGCCTGGAGCAGGCTACACCCTGTGGTAACAGTTAGAAGTTAGGGATCCAACCAGAATCTCACACCTGCCAGCCCTAGTGCTACTGTAACTTCACTGCCCTGTGAAAACATCCTAAATTAGCCTATAGAGATCCCCCCCAGGACTACTACCTCCAAACCAGAGGAAGCATGTGGAGATTTAACACACAACTCCGGGTGTGAGATTCCATTAAGGGACCATAGATTAACGTCATCAGCTCGTCAAATAGTGCATGTTCAGATGGACAAGCCTTTTCAGCACATATATTTTTAAAATATATGTTCTCAATAACTTACCAGGTTAAATAAAAGGTCATTATTATACTGCATATTTGCCTAATATAAACTGTGAGGGTTTCACAGTTATTTACATATGTGAGAAATATGTAGCATTATAAGAGACACACACACATACCCCCACCCCCACCCTCCAGGCAAAACTATAAAACAAATTGATATTACCCCCCTTAATTTACTCAAATTTTCCACAGATTTAGCATCAGACCATAAGCTTTTACAAGGAGAGATACCCATAAAATAGAGGGTCTACTCTATAAAGTGGCTAGTGCAACACCAAAATCACATGGCTCTGTCTACACTACAGCATGGTTGGTTATTGTGTGTTATTGTTTTGCATCTGCAATGTTAGCTATATTTGCCAAGTACAGGTTGGGTATTTGATGAGGGGAGAAGGATACTTACAGCAGCCATGGAATTCAACTGGTCGATATAGAACTCTGGCCAGCTAGTCGCACCCTTGCTCTCTTCTCCCTCCTGAAACAGAAAACAAACAGACAAAGGGTTACATAAAACACACACACACATTCCTTCCACACCACATAAAACTTTTCATATATTTCCCTTGACCATCATATCATTATCCAGACAAAACCCAAACCCTGTGTTGAAAAGTACAGTGCATAGCCTGAGAACAGAGAATACCTCCAAGGACTTATGACCCCTATATAACCTGACCCACTAGCGTGTAATTGCAGCTCAACTCCTTCCAGTGACAGTGGAGTGTGTGAGCTGGACTGCCCTCATTAATTTCCAGCCTAGTCTCCCTTTGGGATCATAACAACCACACCAGATATGTACTCTCTGGTTCTCACCTGGCTCTCAGTCTCACAGAATGTATAAGGTTGCTGTGCAGCCTAATCTCATGGATTCTTATGAATCCCTTGTGTATCGCAGGCTCAAGTCGTCCATTTTGTCTTAGGTTTTGGCTGAGCATGAACAGTCTAGAGTAATGTCCAGTACATGCCTTTTCCCTCCTTAGTTATGGGTTCTCAACAGATGGTAGTATTTGTATTGTATAAAAAGGTTAATGATCTGAAATAATGCCATCGTACATTTACTGCCATTGGGTCATTTTCTATGTTTAGGCTATAATCTGCTACTGCTCCTCTTTAAATCACAGCATACGTTTGGCCAACACTGACCAGGATCAAGCCCAGCCTTCAATGCACAAGTTCTTTCAAACATTCTTCCACAATCATTTCAAAAGAGAAATGATTCTATTCTTCATTCTTTCGTCCGGTTCAGTGTCCTAGTTCCGTATACTGTCCAGTCCCCTGGCACCTCATAATTGAAGCCTTTGAGTCCCCACAGGAGTGGTTAGGTAAGCAGATTTAATGGGCTACTGGGTGAGCTGCCCACCCACACTTCCCAAAGCTTCCCAGACTAAAAAACCAAACACTAACACCAGCACACCAAAGACTGGGCTAGTGAAATGAGTGTGTGGCTTTTCTCACAGGCTTAGCAATGGTCAACACAATATCCCATTAAAGGGGTCTATAAATCTGTGAAAACAAAGGAGCTGGAGCACTCCCTCTCTCTCCCTGATGAGGTGTTAGTTACCCAGATTCCCATCCATCCTCACCACATGAGCAATGAGATAAAGATGAAACCAGATTATATTTCAGAGGTGGCTATATTTCAGACAGCAGAATTTATTAAAATAGTTGGGTTTAGTAGATCTTTATAAAAAAGTATGCTTCAGTTTGGTTGGTGCCTAGCCGTACTCAACCAGCCAAACAGAATGAGTGCGCTCGCATACTCCCGTAAAAGACCTTCGCTTGAAAAACAAGAAAAAAGCAGAAATAGTACCGTTTGTCCATTTTGAGATGCCATAGCCAGTATACAATTCCTCAAAACAGTCAGTATTAATCCAAGATAACTCAAGAAATCTGTCATTCATTTTGATGTTTTTGCCAATGAGATCTTAGTGGTGCAATTTTACACCTAAGATGTTTGGTGCAGTATTTCTCAAAGAAAAAATGTGCATGAAAACTTTATTGAAGAATCCCTACTGTTGTCTAATCACAGATTAAGGTACGTAGACTTTGGCTCGGAAATTGGGCTTGCATTCAGAAAAAAATGTGTGCCTGAACAGCTGAAAAAACCCTCACCGAAGTCAAAAACATCACAAAATGGTGTCATAATATATGCACAAATTCTTCTGAAATTTTACGGCTGGGAAGCATGTGGACGACTTAAGGAGTGGGTCAGCAGGAATGAGGACAGTAGTAGTGACCACTTGTGAAATGTAGCACTGTGCTGCTATATCTCCCAGTACTTACTGGAAGACTGGTAAGCTTGGAGCTCGCTTTGTAGGTCAGTAAGACATCACTGCGAACACAGCGCACTTGCTACCCACATTGACCACCTTGGCAGGTATCATGGCTGGAAGGTTCCGGCCAACTGACGATGAGATCTACCCTGGAATCCCAACTGAATATTGCTTAATTTCACTATTGTGTCACTTGTCTGATCAACAATAGTGAAAAACAGAGCCGTGTTCAATTTGGATCCCAGACAAGGTGAGATCCACGCAGTTAATGAGACAAGACATTGACCCCGGTAATGGAACAATGAGGGAGCGTAAGCTGGACAGGAAATGGAATGTAAAAAACAGGAAGTGTATAAAGGCTACCTGGGCTCAGAGGGCCCTGCACCTGCTATTGGCTACTGGCCATGCCACTCAGCGCCCGCCATTGAGAAGAAAGCTGCCTACTGATCAACAGACAGCAGCTGCATTGGTGTTTCTATGGCAGCACTCTCTCGCTCTCTTAACAAGGTCTTACAGTGCAGGACATGCCAGACAACAGACACCAACCACTTACTGTTACTGAGCTGTTACAGAACAGGGGGAACTCACATTCAGTCAAACACTCTCCTTTATTAAGTCAATTCCATGTAACGCCTCTCTAGATAAAACCCTCTAGTTTACAGTGCCTTCATAAAGTATTCACACCTTTACCTTTTCCAAATTTAGTTGTGTTACAGCCTGAATTTAAAATGGATTAAACAGAGATATTGTGTCACTGGCCTACACAAAACCCCATGATGTCAAAGTGGAATTTTTTACAAATAAAAAATCTATGAAAAGCTGTCAAAAAGTGTTAAATACGTTCGTTATGGCAAGCCTAAATAAGTTCAGGAGTAAAAATGTGCTTAACAAGTCACATAATAAGTTGAATGGACTACCTCATCACTGTACCACACACATACAGATCAAATTGTAAGGTCGAGCAGTGAATTTCAAAACACAGATTTAACCACAAAGACCAGGGAGGTTTTCCAATGCCTCGTAAAGAAGGGCACCTATTGGTAGATGGGTAAAAACAAAAGAAGCAGACACTGAATATCCCCTTGACCATTATTAAATTACACTGGATGGTGTATCAATACACCCAGTCACTACAAAATACAGGCCTCCTTACTAACCCAGTTTCCGGAGAAAAAGGAAACTGCTCAGGGATTTAGTCATGAGGCCAATGGTGACTTTAAAACAGTTACAGAGTTTAATGGCTGCGATAAGAGAGAACTTACGATGGATCAACAACATTGTACTTACGCCACAATACCAACCTAAATGGCAGAGTTAAAAGGAGGAGGCCTGTACAGAATAAAAATATTTCAAAACATGCATCCTGTTTTCAATAAGGCTCTAAAGTAAAACTGCAAAAAACGTATCCTGAATCCAACACAACACGTCACTGAGTACCACTCTTCATATTTTCAAGAATGGTGGTGGCTGTATCCTGTTAAGGGTATAAAAACTAGGGACTTTTTTGGGATAAAAATAAACAAAATAGAGCAAACAGGCAAAATCCTTGAGGACAATCTGGTTCTGTCTGCATTCCACCAGAGACTAGGAGATGAATTCACCTTTCATCAGGACAATTACCTAAAACACAAGGCCAAATATACACTGGAGTTGCTTACCAAGACAACATCTTGGTGGCCTAGTTACAGTTTTACTTATGACTGGATAACGGCTGTCTAGCAATGATTAACAACCAACTTGAAAGAACTTGAAGATTTTTTAAAAGAATAATGTGAAAATACTGTACAATCCAGGTGTTGAAAGCTCTTAGAGACTTACCCAGAAAGACTCGTCGCTTTAAATCGATGCTAAAGATGATTCTAACATGTATCGACTCAGGAGTGAGTACTTACGCAAATTAGATATTTCTGTATTTCATTTTCAGCACATTTGCCATTTCTAAAAACATGTTTTTACTTTGTTATTATTGGGTATAGATTGGATTAAATTGATTTTTTTTCTCACCATTTTAAATTCAGCCTGGACCTCTGTGTGTACTTTAATCTGGCAAGACAGGCAGGATTCTGTATTCACATATTTATCAGCTAGTCGGCCAGGACAGATGAGAGCGTCCTTCCAGGAAATGTATCCAACCCATTAATGAGGAACAGCACAACTCCAATGTTAGGGTTAATTTTCTATTAGAGGGCTGGAACACTAGGAGAGGGCTTTGATGTGTTGACTCAACGGAATTGGGGCAAGGAGGTGGGGATTGGAAGGGGAAGAGAGGGGGGCTTGTGTTGAGTCTCTCCCGCTCTCTCTCTCATTTGTTTCAATTGAAAATATTTCCCACACACTAGCAGCACTCAGCAGACATTCCCTCTGGATACTGTAGCTAAACATACACAGAGAGCAAGAGAGATGCACACACACACACACACACACACACACACACACACACACACACGCTCTCTCTCACACTCAGACACAATACAAACAGAATCAAAACACATGGTTACATTAATACTAACTACTAGTCAAGTGGCCTTAAACTTACCTTCTTTTTGCTACAGTACATCTGCCATTTCTTCTCAGCTGGCAGCGCAAACATGACTTCCCGGTGTTTCCCTGACAGGTCCAGCTCATCCTGCAAGGTGAAAGAGGAACATTGTACTGAGTTAGAGGGTTATTAGGCATCTCTGTGCCTGACACTGTCACGAACCTGTTGTAAGAGGGACTATTAAATATTTCTTGATCGATGTGAAACCTGTATTACGATCATTTTAATTTTAAGCTGATAGTGTTTTTGAATGATCTTGGCATTGTGATTTCTCAAAATATATATATTTTTTAGCTTTCTGACTTCAAACTGGTTTTGTGAGTAAGATGGGAAGTAGATTGATCAATTATACAATAATAGTGAAGACATCAAAACTATGGAATAACACATGTAATCATGTAGTAACCAAAAGAAGTGTTAAACAAATCAAAATATATTTTAGATTATTCAAAGTAGCCACCCTTTGCCTTGATGACAGCTTTGCACACTCTTGGCATTCTCATGTTGGCTGCTTTGCGGTCCAACTCAACCCAAACCATCTCAGTTAGGTTGAGGTCGGGGGATTGTGGAGGCCAGGTCATCTGATGCAGCACGCCATCACTCTCCTTCTTAGTCAAATAGCCCTTACACAGCCATGCTGGTTGAGAGTGTCTTGAATTCTAAACAAATCACAGTGTCACCAGCAAAGCACCCCCACACCATCCCACCACCTCCTCCATGCTTAACGGTGGGAAATACAAAATGCGGAGATCATCAGCTCACCTACTCTGCATCTCACAAAGACAGGGCGGTTGGAACCAAAAATCTCAAATATGGACGGTACTGATGCAATCCGCCTGGTGTCGAAAACGCCATCTTCTCCCAGGAGGAGTTTTCCAACGGTACCTGCCAATATCCTTTGGTCAGGTCCACGGTGCTGATGTACCGGCCCTTTCCCCAATCGGTCGATGAGCTCATCCACCCTCCGCATAGGGTAGGCATCGAACAAGCTTATGTAGTTCACACCGCGGAAATCATTACAGAAGCGCAGGCTACCGTCCAGTTTGGGCACCAACACAATGGGGCTGCACCATGGACTGTGATACTCTTCAACGACTCCCATCCTCAGCATAGTCTCCACTTCCTGTTTCATGGCCTTCCTTCGGGCCTCCAGAATCCGATATGGCCTCTTTCGTACCGTTTCCCCGGGCCGGGTATGCATGTGGTGTTCAATGAGGGTCATGCGGCCGGGCTTCTTGGAGAACACCGCCATGTTCCGATCGACGAGCTCCCTGAGCTCATGCCTCTGGGCTGGCTCGAGGTCCTCATTGGTACCGTTGGCATTCGGTGCCCCGACCATAACACGGCCAAGGCTGTCCTCTCGTGCCATTTCTTCAACTGGTTCACCTGCTGAGGTTTCCATAATTGACAGGTCCCAGCTTCTTATTCACCTCGTAGGGCCCGTGCCATATTGCCAGGAACTTACTTTCGGCTGTGTGGATTAAGACCAACACCCTGTGTCCCACCTGTAATTCTCAGGGCTGGGCTCCCCGATTGTAGACCTGGGCTTGGGCGCGTTGGGCCTTCTCCATATGTTCCCTCACGACTGGCCATATGGCTGTCATCCGCTCCCTCATTGTCTCAACGTGCTCTACCACGCTGTGTAAGGGGGTCGGTTGGGCTTCCCACACCTTCTTGGTGAGGTCCAGTAGGCCGCGTGGCCTCCTCCCATAGAGGAGTTCGAAAGGGGAAAACCCCATGGAGGACTGGGGTACTTCTCAGATTGAGAACTTTTAGGTGGGGTAGTAGCTGGTCCCAGGAGAGGAGAGCACACAAATCTTTAATTAGGTGGGACATAAACTCAGTACCTTGGTCTGTCAGGATCTCATTCAGGATGCCCACCCGGTTAAAGAGGTGGACCAGCTCCAGGGCGATTCCCTTGGACACCGCCGCCCGTAGGGGCCTGTAGGGGAATGGCCTCGGGATACCGGGTGGCATAGTCTACGATTACCAGGATGTCCTGGTGTCCTCGTGCTGTTTTTACCAGGGGTCCCACTATGTCCATGGCGATGCATTCAAAGGGCACCCCGATTATCAGTAGGGGGACCAGTGTGTTTCGGAAGTGTGATTTGCGGCAGTCATTTGACACTCCGGGCAGCTGTGACAGCCCTCCTCATCCCGGAGCCAGTGGAACTGGGCGGCGATCCGTTCCCGGGTCTTCTCCATTCCCAGGTGCGCCCCAAACAGGTGGGTGTGGGCCAGCTGAAGAACAGTTCCCAATGTACCGTCGGGGCAGCAACAATACCTCTCGAGGTTCCCCCTGTTGGCGTGACACCTGATACAAAAGGTTATTCTTGATTTGGAAATGGGGGTATTGCCAGTCACTCACCCCCAGAAGTAGCTGTCCATCCACCGCTATCACTTGGGTTAAGGTGGGATTTCAAGTTAGGGTCCTCCCACTGGGCCGTCCCGAATTGTCTCCTCAGTTGGCCCCCAGGGGGTGTCTCGACTGGCCCCTCGAAATCGAGGAAGGGGAGGCTGGGCTCTTCCTCACGTGGTTCCCCAGCTGGGGGTCAGGTTCCAGCACCCCCTCCGACTCTGACTCCGGACCTGTAGATGCAGGTTGGTCAACCATTTGCTTCAGGCCGCGAACAGTGGACAATCTCGTCCCACTAGGAGACGTACCAGCTACTCTGGTACTACTCCCACCATCATCTGGCAGTTCCCTTGTGGCGTCACGGTGTTGGCCCATACGGTTGGATACCGCTTTGTGTCCCCGTGAACACAGCAAATGGACATCTCCCTACTCCGTTCGGTCTCCTGGTTCAGCAGGCTCGTGGTTACGAGTGTAACCATACTTCCGGAGTCTAATACAGCTTCCGTGTTGTGTCCGTCAACCTTCACTGGGACCATGGGTGCACTTGATTCGTGGTGTGCCCAACAGGAAGTGACGTAGTTCACTGTGTAATTCACCTCGCTTCCGGGACTTGCAGATGGCATCGACTCCTCTCAACCCAGGACATTCAAGGCATTCTACCTGGGGTCATCGGTGGCGGGTCGGCCTTACCCCAGCCGTCTCTACAAGGGTTTGCGGTCCTTTGGCCCTGTCTTGGCCCTGCCGACTGGCGGTTCTGGGTACCCAGCAGTGGGGCTGTCCTTCCGACTCCTTGAACTGGTCACCGACTCTGCCCGGCTACCACTCAGCAGGGCCTGAGTGTTCTGATGCGTCTCCACTGCTTCCAGGAGGCCCTCCAAGGTGTGGGGTGCGCATAGACTCGCTGCCCTCTTCATGTCGTGGGGTAGTGCCCGTAGGAAGCGAGGACCACTTTGTCTAGGATGGAGTGGGTGGGTACGAGCCATCCCCTGGTGATGCGTAGTAGGTTGCTCATCTGGGCTCGGGAGGGATGTGTCGGCTACGAACCTCCAGCTGTGGAATAGTTGAGCCCGATGGGCCAGGCTGTGAGTATCTCCAAGTTTGAGTCTGTCGTAGTTAGCTGCCTGTTCATCGTTCAGGTCCCAATACGCCTTTTTGGTGTTCCCAGAGAGGAACGGGGCGAGCAGACTGGCCCACTTCTGCCTAGGCCATCCTTCTCGTAGCGCTGTCCGTTCAAATGTAGAGGTAGGTTTCGATGTCGTCATCTTCTGTTAGCTTGAATAAAAACTGGTTTGGATGTGATTCAGTAGACACTCCTCCTTGTAGCTTCCTGATTTCCTCAATGAGGTGGAGGTTTTATAGCCCATGTTCCTCCCGCGTTCGTTCCTGAACCGCCTGCTGGGCTTGTTGGGCCCAGATGAACTGAGCTATCAACTCGTCCATGCGGATGCTACGTAAAAGTCAACCCTGATCTGACCACATTGTCAGATCACCCGCAGGGGGTTGGGTCAAAACGTTTACACAGATCAGACACAGACAGAGCAGGATTAGCTCAGTTTCAAAAGGTGTTTATTAAAATAATCGTCCAAAATAAAAGGTCTCCCCCAAGAGACCCTCTCCGGGATACCATCTTCTGGGCTCCTGGTCTAGCTGTAGGCTGTGGGGATCAAAACTGAACTCTCTCCTGTTACATCTGGTATCGTCCACAACTATAGGGGAGTCCTTCTCTCCCCAGGTCTCTCCCTTGTGTGCTGCCCTTCTGGCAGCTTTATGGGACTTGTACAGCCGGTGAGCAATCAGCCTTTGATTATGCACCAATCCCCAACCAGCCCCAATTAGTCCTGGCTGGAGAGCCCATCGAGACCTGGCGCATCCAGCAGATTGATCCATCGCCTCGTGATGTATACTCCGTCTGTCACCAGGCCTCGACGAGTCTCCCCCTGGAGACTGACCTTCTGTACGCCACTATACATTTTAGAATACACAAAAAGCGCTTTTCTCTCAAATTCTGTGTACTTTTTTATATCCCTGTTAGTGAGCATTTGTCCATTACAAAAAAAATCCATCCACTTGACAGGGGAGGAATAGCTGATTACACAGCATGATCATTACACATGTGCAACTTGTGCTGGGGACAATAAAAGGCCACTCAAAAATGTGCAGTTTTGTCACACAATGCCACAGACATCTCAAGTTGAGGGAGCATGCAATTGGCAAACTGACTGAAGGAATATCCACCAGAGCTGTTGCCCGAGAATTACATTTTCATTTCTCTACCATAAGCCGCCTACAATATAATTTTAGAGAATTTGTCAGTACGTCAAACCGGCCTTACAATCGCAGAACACGTGTAATCATGCAAGCCCATGACCGCCACATCCGGCTTATTCACTTATGGGGTCGTCTGAGACCAGCCACCCAGACAGCTGATGAAACTGAGGATTTTTTCTGACTGTAATAAAACCCCTTTGTGGGGAAAAACTCATTCTGATTGGCTGGGTCTGGCTCCCCTGTTGGTGGGGCTGCCTCCCAAGTGGGTGAGCGTATGCTCTCCAAGGCCCACCCACGCCCTAATTAGGCTCATAGATTAGGGCGCAACTCAATACTAGGAAGATGTTCCAAATGTTTCGTATACTCAGTGTGTGCACACACACAACCGTTCAAAAGTTACAGGTCACTTAGAAATTACCTTGTTTTTGAAAGAAAAGTATATTTTTTGTCCATACTACTCCCTTCACAGAACAGTGCAAACTGGCTATAACCAGAATAGAGAGAGGAGTGGGAGGCCCCAGTGCACAATTGAGCAAGAGGACAAGTACATTAGAGTGTTTAGTTTGGAATAGCCGTCATTTCTCAGAACAAAAATAGACTGTCAATTTTCAGAAGAAAGTTCTTTGTTTCTGGCCATTTTGAGCCTGTAATCGAACCACAAATGCTGATGCTCCAGATACTCAACTAGTCTAAAGAAGGCCAGATTTATTGATTCTTTAAATCAGAACAACAGTTTTCAGCTGTGCTAACATAACTCTTTTGCAATTTTCTAATGATCAATTCGCCTTTTAAAATGATCAACTTGGATTAGCTAACACAACGTGGCATTGGAACACAGGAGTGATAGTTGTTAATAATGGGCCTCTGTACACCTATGTAGATATTCCATTACAAATCTGTTGTTTCCAGCTACAATACTCATTTACAACATTAACAATGTCTACACTATAATTCTGATCGATTTTACGTTATATTAAAATGGACAAAAAATGTATTTTTCTTTCAAAAACATGGACAATTCTAAGTGACCCCCAAAAAATGAAACATCCCTTTTTCAGGAGACTGTCTTTCAAAGATAACTCATAAAAATTCTAATAAACGTCACAGATCTTCATTGTAAAGGGTTTAAACACTGTTTCCCATGCTTGTTCAATGAACCATAAACAATTAATGAACATGCACCTGTGGAACGGTCGTTAAGACACTAACAGCTTACATACAGTAGGCAATTAAGGTCACAAACTTAGGACACTAAAGAGGCCTTTCTACGGACTCTGAAAAACAGCAAAAGAAAGATGCCCAGGGTCCCTGCTCATCTGCGTGAACGTGCCTTAGGCATGCTGTAAGGAGGTTTGAGGACTGCAGATATGTCAAGGGCAATAATTTGCAATGTCTGTACTGTGAGACACCTAAGACAGCACTACAGGGAGACAGGACGGACAGCTGATCATCCTCGCAGTGGCAGACCACGTGTAACAACACCTGCACAGGATCGGAATATCACATCTGTGGGACAGGTACAGGATGGCAACAACAACTGGCCGAGTTACACCAGGAAAGCACAATCCCTCCATCAGTGCTTAGACTGTCCACAATAGGCTGAGAGAGGCTGGACTGACGGCTTGTAGGCCTGTTGTAAGGCAGATCGAGCGGGATCAATTTGGAGGTGGCGGGTCCGTCATGGTCTGTGGCGGTGTGTCACAGCATCATCGGACTGAGCTTGTTGTCCTTGCAGGCAATCGCAACGCTGTGCATTACAGGGAAGACATCCTCCTCCCTCATGTGGTACCCTTCCTGCAGGCTCATCCTGACATGACCCTCCAGCATGACAATGCCGCTCGTTCTGTGTGTGATTTCCTGCAAGACAGGAATGTTAGTGTTCTGCCATGGCCAGCAAAAAGCCCGGATCTCAATCCCATTAAGCACATCTGGGACCTGTTGGAACAGAGGGTGAGGGCTAGGGCCATTCCCCCAAGAAATAAACGGGAACTTGCAGGTGCCTTGGTGGAAGAGTAGGGTAACATCTCACATCAAGAACTGGCAAATTCGGTGCAGTCCACGAGGAGGAGATGCACTGGAGTACTTAATGCAGCCGGTGGCCATACCAGATGCTGACTGTTACTTTTGATTTTGACCCCCCCCCCCTCATTTGTTCAGGGACACATTATTCCATTTATTTTAGTCACATGTGTGGAACTTGTTCAGTTCATGTCTCAGTTGTTGAATCTTATGTTCATACAAATATATACACGTGAGGTTTGCTGACAATAAACGCAGTTGACAGTGAGGACGTTTATCTTTTTGCTGAGTTTATACACACACACACACACACACACACACACACACACACACACACACACACACACACACACACACACACACACACACACACACACACACACACACACACACACACACACACACACACACACACACACACACACACACACACACACACACACTATTTAGCAGGTTGATTTTATATGAAGTCATTTACTCATGTGTGCATATATTTTACGTATGGGTGGCTGACCCAAGGAAATGAACATGCAATCCTGGCTTTGCAAGCGCCATGCTCTATCAGCTGAGTCATACAGGACAGCTATGAATGCTATGTGTGTGTGTTTGTATGCCCCATCCATATGTGTCTGCTGTTTCCAACATCTAAACCAGCCTGCAGCGCCATTGATCCACTGTCTGGTCCCTCTATATGTTTGTCAACAATCATCACTTACAGCCAAACATCCCTGCAATATCACATCATTATTTGACATCCCATTGGACAGATTCCAGACAGGACAGGATTGCTGCCAAGTGGGATATCAAAGGGATATTTATTACATTACGCATGACCAGACAACACCCCATTTCTATGACAACACCTATAATGCATCAGAATTCCTGTCGGGACTGGATCAAATCGCATTTCATTTGTCACATGCTTCATAAACAACAGAAAGACTAACAGGAAAATGCTTATGGGAACTTCCCAACAATGCAGGGAAAAATAGAAAAAAACATTGAAAAAATAATAAAGAGGAATAAATAAAAAATGAGTAACGATAACTTGGATATATTTTCCCGTACTCGTAGGGGGCCTTTTTCCTGGCCGTCATTGGAAATAAGAATTTGTTCTTAAATGACTTGCTTGGCCCTCCGTTAGTTAAATCAAGGTTAAATAAATAAAAAATATAAAAACACAGGGCACCAGTAGATACAGAATGCACATATAGGTGGGGCTAAAGTGACTTGGCAACAGTAGAGATAATAAACCGTAGCAGCGGTGTATGTAATGAGTCAAGAGTTAATGAGTCATGAGTCAAGTCAAGCGGGTCAATGCAGATAGTTAGATAAATAGTCCGGGTAGCTATTTAGAAGTCTTGTGGCTTGGGGGTAGAAGCGGTCCTAGATCCTGTTAGTTCCAGACTTGGTGCCTCGGTATTAGTTGTCGTGGACACCAAGGAACTTGAATCTCTCGAGCCACTCCACTACAGCCCCGTCGATCTGGATGGGGGCGTGCTCGGCCCTCCGTTTCCTGTAGTCTACGTTCAGCTCTTGCTAACTTTGAGGGAGAGGTTGTTGTCCTGGCACCACACTGCCAGGTCTCTGACCTCCTCCCCATCAGCTGTCTCATCATCGTTGGTGATCAGGTCTACCACTGTCCTGTTTTGTCAGCAAACTTAATGATGCCATTTTGAGTTGTACGCAGCCACAAAGCCGTGGGTGAACTGGGAGTACAAGAAGGGATTAAGCACGCAGCCTTGAGGCGCCTCCGTGATGATGCTCAGTGTGTTGGATATGTTGTTGCCTACCCTCACCACCTGGGGGTGGCCCATCAGGAAATCCAGGATCCAGATGCAGATGGAAGTGTTCAGTCCCAGGGTTCAGGGCTTAGTGATGAGCTTCGAGGGCACTATGGTGTTTAACGCTGAGCTGTAGTCCATAAACAGCATTCTCAAATAAGTGTTCTTCTTGCACACGTGGGAGAGGGCAGTGTGGAGTGCGATAAAGATTACATAATCTGTGGATCTGTTGGGGCGGTATGTGAATTGGAGTGGGTCCAGGACATCTGGGATGATGGTGTTGATGTGAGTGATTACCAGCCTTTTAAGGTTATGAGGCAAAAATAATTTAAACAGTCCCTGTGCCCAAGAACTCCAAGGTAACCTATGGTGGTCTGCTTGAAACACATCAGCTATGGAGAATGGTCTGGAACTGCTTGTGCTCTCATGAATGGTTCATTGTTGCATTGTTGTATGCCATTTAGCTCGTCTGCTAGGCTCATGTCACTGGGCAGTTCGCTGCTCGGTTTCCCTTTGTAATCAGTGTTAGTTTGCAAGCCTTGCCATATCTGACGAGCATCAGCGCAGGCGTAGTAGGTGATGTCATATCCTGTGTTTAATCGATTGGTTGCTTACTGTGTAATCTGCATTGCCATTGGCTAGTTATGACTGGTTAATCATTTTGTTTTTGTCATAATTTGTATTTGTAGTATCTCATCCAATCTTTTTCTTGTATTGACGCTTTGCCAGTTTGATAGCTTGTCCGAGGTCGTAGCTGGATTTCTTACAAGCGTTCCGGATTAGAGTCCCACTCCTTGAAAGGGGCAGCTCTAGCCTTTAGCTCAGTGCAAATGTCCTGTAGCTTAGCATCCACTTCATCAGACCACTAGTACTTCCTGTTTGAGTTTTTGCTTGTAAGCAGGAAACAAGAGGATAGAGTTATGGTAAGATCTGCCAAAGGGAGGGCAGGAGAGCCTTGTATATGTTTGTGTGTGGAGAAAAGGGGATCTAGATTTTTTTTGCCTGTAGTCTCACTTATGACATCTTGATAAAAAATGAAATAAAACATATTTCAGTTTCCCTGCACCTAAAATCACCAGCCATGAGAAGAGTTGCCTCTGGGTGGGCACTTTCTTGTTTGCTTATGGCCCTAAACAGCTCATTGAGTGTGGTCTTAGTGCCAGCATTGGTTTGCATTGATAAATAGAGTGCTATGAAAAATATGTTGGTAAATAGTATGGTTGGTCTCCAGCTTATCATAAGGTATTCTAAACTCAGGAGAGCAAAAACTTGAGACTTCCTTAACATTCGAGAATGCGCCCCAGCAGTTAACACAGACACACCACTCCCTCCCTCATCTTACCCGAGGCTGCCAACCGGTCTTGAAGATGTATGGAAAAGCCAACAAGATGTATATTATCCATCTTCTTGTTCAGCCACGACTCTGTGAAACATAGAACATTACAATTCTTCAGGTCCTGTTGGTAGGATAGTCTCAAACGGAGCTCGTCCAGTTTGTTCTCTAGTGACTGTACCTAGAGGCGATTTATTTACTTGTCAACAAAGTTTGGTCGGGATGCCGGCTCATCTGCATCTTTCGCGCCATCTCATCCAATTTTGAGTCCCGGTGATTAGGGCCTTGTGTCGGAGTATGCAGAACGTCCAGAGCTGCTGACTCGTTGAAGTAGAAACCGGTTAGTGATCGCTGTTCAGATCTCCAGATGCTGTTTTCGGTCACACAAAAATAGCGGAATTGGTCAGGAAGCCAGTAAAACGGCTGCTATCCACTGCAACGCCTCTCAGTTCATTCTCAAACCATATGTTTGGGTGCTAATATATCAACTTCATGTGTAAGTTATTACAGGTCAACTATCTCTCCCCATAACAGCACAGTGGTGACTGTGGAGGACGTGGAGAAGGAGTAAAAAAAAAACACACAAAAAAAAATGTTTTGACCAACAGACAGCATGAAATGTGGCTAACATAAAACCCATCAAAACAGAGTAGCTAAAGCAGAGCAGATAGTTCAGTGTGAACAACAGGCATACCAGAGAGAAAACATCACTGCCAGATGCCACAGCTCTTCTCCAGGTCTGCCAAGCTACAGGCCTGATCTTATCCAGACGAGACATGTGGAGCCCCAAGTCAGAGACACACAACTGTCTGGTGCGGACAGACGCAGTGGTGTAGTGGAGGGTATACACCGCATACCCACTTATTTTCAGTGGGCATTGCGTATACTCACTTTTTAAACATATAAAAGTAGTGTTCGAGGATGTATATGTCATATCAATTCATAAGGTTGATGGAACAGGAACAGATCAGAATGTTTAGCCTAAAAATGTTGATCAACTATTATTTCTTCACATTTTAGGCGCAGAATTGTGCCAACTGCGGTAGGCCTTTGCGCAAATGTTCCAAAATGCAATTTGCGGGAGAACACAGTTCTAAAATCTGCACCACACATGTGAGCGGTTTAATGGACAGAGATGGAAATATCTGTTAGAAATGTAGAAAAAGGGGAGATCTAAAGATGCAACAACTATCATGGGTTGCGAATATGACTAGGATACTGCATTTGGCTGTTAGACAATGAAAGAAAATTGAAAGAAAACCAATAAGAACAGGACAACTCTTTACAAAATAAAGTATTTATAAAATAATTGTCTCAACGTTTCTATAGTGGGATTTTGGCTATAGGCTACTTTGAACCAAGACAAGACATTAATAGGAAGTAAAAAAGTCCAACTTTCAAACAATTAAGGAACAGGAAAGACATAGCGATGATAGGCCTAACCGTCGTCTGCTAATAGAAAGACTTTCCCAAAAAGTAGCTACAAAGTAGCTTATGCCTACCTGGCAGAATGATATCATGATTTGCATCAATCCAGTGACCATTTGTTTTGCAAACTCATGTGCTACAGAAACACTGCTAACTAAACCACCGTGCAAGGTGCATGTGCACTTGAATTAAAAGGGTAACTACTCTCAAAAAATCAAAGTAGTCTCGCGATGTGGTTTAAGCATTGTTATGTTACTTTGAGAGCGAAAACCTGTTTCAATAGTAGAACTACTATTAGCATACTTGCACAGTACAGCTTGGGTTGGCCTGACTGGGAAAGACCAATATGGAATTCATCATTTTAGGGCATTCAGAGTGTATGTAACTGTTTCTTAAATAAATAAGACAGGAAGTACTCACTTTTCAAAGCACCACTACATCACTGGACAGACGGAAGGAATGGAGGACTGAAATAACTTAGAGATAACGAGACAGCTTCCTAAATCATTTTTCGGCTGACCTTTGAAGTAATATAAATTACTTAAAAGAAAATAACAAAACACAGCTCTCTCTATGTATCCTGTATTACTCTTCTTCTTTCAAATATGAACTAAGTGGATGGTTGGCAACATCCCCTCGTCTATTAAGGCACCTCCACGTTTGACAGTTTTCTTCCGTTTCGTGCCTACTCAATATGACCCAAGCCAAATTTCCCTCATCCAGAGGCATAGAGCTGGGGTGTTTACCATGCTGGAGTTTAGGCTGATACTGTTTGACATCTCTGTTTTGGCCCATTGTGAGAGGTCCAATCAGGACACAATGGCTGCAAATGGATTCTATGTAGGAGTCTTGTTTGGCCAGTGCCTGGGACAACTGACTCAGTCGGCAGAGCGCGTGGAAGCCCTGCAAGTTGAAGGGCCAGACTGTACTGCTGGCGGCTGCTGCTGCTGGGTAGGGACAAGGACAGGCACCATCATGAACTGGTAGCCAATGCCTGCACGAACACTCACTGGCCCCCTTCTCAATGGAGTCTGCAGAGCTAAATGAGGATGAACGTGTCTCACTCATGGTAGCTAACCCTTTAATGGATCAATAGTGAGAGTAATAAGGGGATAACAGAGAGCTTGGGATTATTAGGATGAGCACTAGGAAGAAGCTATTCTCTATCCCTATAGAGGCATGAGCACTGGGCCTTTGTTGACCCTGTGATGACCATATAAAGAGGAAGCATTGGCCTCTGAGTTTTCTGAAGTTTCCTTCATCTGAAACACTATTATTGCAACCCCCCTCCAAGTCTCTGATCACAATTTCTCCCTCCCTCCCTCCCTCCCTCCCTCCCTCCCTCCCTCCCTCCCTCCCTCCCTCCCTCCCTCCCTCCCTCCCTCCCTCCCTCCAACCCTACCCACTCAACCATAACAATCTTTGCTCTCCCTCTCCCGTTACTCTCTCCTCTTCCATCCTATCATCTCTACCATATGCTAAATCCTTCTCTCTCCTGTCTCCTGATTCTGCCTTTTCAACCCTACTCACCTCCCTTTCCGCATCCTATGACTCTCACTGTCCCCTTTCCTCTTGGCCCTCACCTCCTGCTCCGTGGCTGAGTGACTCACAGCAAGCTTACAGAATCGGGCTGCAGCTGAGCTGAAACAAAGGAAAACTAAAGTTCCGGAGGACCTATCCCTTCTCTCTACCTTCTCTTCCTCTGTATCCGCTATTAAGCTACTTTTGATCACTCTACATTTCAAGCTTCTGCCTCTAACCCTAGGAAACTTTTTTCCACCTTCTCCTCCCTCCTTAATCCTCCACCTCCTACCTACCTCTCTGCGGACAACTGTCAACCACTTTGAACAGAAGGTTGACGATGTCCCTTCCCAATTCACTCAGCCTACTGAGTCCACTGGTCCCACTCTCACAGAACTTCCTATGCCTTGACCTCTTTCTCCCTGCTCTCTCCAGATGGAATCCTGCAACTTGTGATGTCCCGCCACCCGGCAACCTGCCCGCTCAACCCCATCCCCTCTTCCCTTCTCCAGACCACATCTGGAGACCTCCCATTACTCACTTCCCCTCATCAACTCATCCCTGACTACTGGTTGCGTCCCCTCGGACTTCAAGAAGGCCAGAGTCGCTCCCTTCCTCAAGAAACAAACACTCAACCATTCTCACGTCAAAAACTACAGACCGTTATCCCATCTTTCTTTTCTTTCCAAAACACTTTAGCATGATGTCTCTGACCAACTCTCTCTCTATCTCTCTCAGAACGATCTTCTTGACCCTAACCAGTCAGGCTCCAAGACGGCTCACTCAACTGAGACTGCTCTCCTCTGTCACGGAGACTCTCCGCACCGCCAAAGCTGACTCTCTGTTTTCATCCTCCTATACTTGTCCGCTGCCCTCGACATTGTGAACCATCATATCCTCCTCTCCACCATCTCAGGCACTGCACACTCTTGGATTGCATCCTACCTAGTAGGTTGCGCCTACCGGCTAAAGTGGAGAGGATCTGCTCTCACTACTGGTGTCCCCCAGGGCCCGGTTCCAGGCCCTCCCCTATTTTCTCTATACACTAAGCCACTTGGCTCCGTCACATGATCTCTCCTATCACTGCTAAGCAAATGACACTCAACTACTTCCTCAACTACTCAACCTTTCCCCCTTCTGACACCCAGGTGACAACCCGCATCTCCGTTGTGCCTGGCAGACATCTCAGCTTAGATGTCGGCCCACCACCTCCTCCACTACAAGACCATGGTGTTTGCCTACGGAATAGCAATGGAAACTAGCCCTCCATACCTTCAGGCTATGCTCAAATCCTACACCCTAACCCGAGCACTCCATTCTGCCATCTCTAGTCTCTTGGTCCTCGCACCCCTGTGGGGGTCAGCTCCCGCTCAGCCAGGTAAATGCTCTGTCAGGGCACCCCAAAGATGGCTTCCTCCTGACTCTAAATCAGCAAAGTTCCTGCCAATCTTCCGAGAATGTCTGAAACCCTACCTCTTCACAGAGTATCTTAAATGAATCCCAAGGCGCCCCAAAAAAGTAATGTCTTCTCCTACTAGCACTGACTTTGCTGATAACAACATTATTGAGGTTGTCTCACCAAACTAATTGTCGCTCTTGATAAGAGTGTCTGCTATGCCTTTATATTGCTGCCAAGAAGCATTGATTATGCTGGAAACAAGCTAACAAAGTATTTCAGAAGAAATATATCAAAAGCGAGCTCCTCCCTTTGTGAGTATTTATGAGTCCAAATCACACAGAAGAAAAGCAAGTGCAGACCTGGCCGCTTCGCCTTCAAACATGGCCATCCACGTATCCCCACATATGATTAAGCTAGTTAAATACTTCACAGTCCTGAAAGATTTTGATTCGAGTGTAATCATGTAATAAATGAAAGCCATAAATGGCCAGATCCCTTTAGTCATCGATACAGTAGAACTGAACCAACTACCAACCAGCAGCTCTTAAAAGGATACTTTGGGATTTTGGCAATGAGGCATTTTGTCTACTTCCCCAAAGTCAGATTAAATGGTAGATACCATTTGTATGTCTCTGTGTCCAGTATTAAGGAAGCTAGAAGTAGTTTCTCAAGCCAACTCTAACAAGACAAAGGGCCTCATTGCCAACATTCCGAAGTATCACTTGAATGGACGAGAGAAGCAGAGTAGAGCAATAGAATGAGACAGCAATTCAGCATGGCATTGGATCCAGCCCAGCCCAAGAACAGTACGTACAACCAGCTCAGAGAACATGGCATCCAGCTCCTCTTCAAGCGGCATGGGCAGGGAGGGCTCCATGGTCTGTAGGATGAAGTTACTGTCATGGCGAAGGCGGTAGGTGATCTCCGGGTGATCACTCCCTTTAAAACAGCAGAAAATATCGGAGAGGCCCCGCCCTGGACGCTTGCGAGGGGCCATGGCGGCCAGGGTTTGGGCCCTTTCTAGGGAACGTTACCGTTTCTCACCACGGCTCCCTGTAGAAGGAGACAAAACAGATTGTTAGTGGAATACATGGTTGGAGTCATTTAACCAGGTTATTAATTTGGCTTCTGAGGGTGTGATATATGTAAATTATAACCCTGAGGGTGTGGTCTATGTCACTCCCAGAGCATGGTGTATGTCACATGATCTATGCCATGGGCAATTCCACGGTCACAGAATGAGACGTACAGTGGGGCAAAAAAGTATTTAGTCAGCCACCAATTGTGCAGGTTCTCCCACTTAAAATGATTAGAGAGGCCTGTAATTTTCATCATAGGTACACTTCAACTATGACAGACAAAATTAGAAAAAAAATCCAGAAAATCACATTGTAGGATTTTTAATGAATTTATTTGCAAATTATGGTGGAAAATAAGTATTTGGTCAATAACAAAAGTTTATCTCAATACTTTGTTATATACCCTTTGTTGGCAATGACAGAGGTCAAAAGTTTTCTGTAACTCTTCACAAGGTTTTCACACACTATTGCTGGTATTTTGGCCCGTTCCTCCATGCAGATCTCCTCTAGAGCAGTGATGTTTTGGGGCTGTTGCTGGGCAACACGGACTTTCAACTCCCTCCAAAGATTTTCTATGGGGTTGAGATCTCCAGGACCTTGAAATGCTTCTTACGAAGCCACTCCTACGTTGCCCGGGAGGTGTGTTTGGGATCATTGTCATGCTGAAAGACCCAGCCACGTTTCATCTTCAATGCCCTTGCTGATGGAAGGAGGTTTTCACTCAAAATCTCACGATACATGGCCCCATTCATTCTTTCCTTTACACGGATCAGTCGTCCTGGTCCCTTTGCAGAAAAACAGCCCCAAAGCTAATAATAATAATTGCTCCCACAGTTGATTTCTTCAAACCAAGCTGCTTACCTATTACAGATTCAGTCTTCCCAGTCTGGTGCAGGTCTACAATTTTGTTTCTGGTGTCCTTTGACAGCTCTTTGGTCTTGGCCATAGTGGAGTTTGGATTGTGACTGTTTGAGGTTGTGGACAGGTGTCTTTTATACTGATAACAAGTTCAAACAGGTGCCATTAACCACTTGCTCCTACCTGGCACGCAGGCGTCCCATCTAGAGCTCTGGAAATGCAAATGTGCTACGCTAAATGCTAATAGTATTAGTTAAAACTCAAACATTCATTAAAATACACATGCAGTGTATTGAATTAAAGCTATTAAAGCTACACTCGTTAAATCGGTCCATATATATCCTAGATATCGCTCTCTGTAGACTGTATGATAAACAAAAAAAAGAGCGTTTCATAACGTAACGTCATTTTTTTTTAATTCAAAAAGTCGACGATAAACTTTCACAAAACACTTCGAAATACTTTTGTAATGCAACTTTAGGTATTAGTACACGTTAATAAGCGATAAAATTCATCAGGAGGCGACGTAACTTCTATAGGTGTCGTCTGGAAAAAAACATGGCCGAGAGAGCTCGACCAAAACATCCGGTCGGAGAACGGAGGGAAGGAGTTCCCTTGAACCGGTTAGACCAAGAATCAATTGCGAATCAAATGACAAGACTCTAGACAACGTGTGGTAGCTGTAGGCGCTGAAACCTCGGTCTCATGTAATTCGGTTCACTTTGAACAATTCCTGGAAGTAAGCGCAAGGATATTTATTTCCATTTTCAGTGATCAGGTTTTCCTGCGCTATTCGATGAAACTCACGCTCTGTTAAACTCACAGCCGTGATTTAACCAGTTTTAGAAACGTCAGAGTGTTTGCTATCCACACATACGAATCATATGCATATACTATATTCCTGGCATGAGTAGCAGGGCGCTGAAATGTTGCGCGATTTTTAACAGAATGTTCGAAAAAGTAGAGGGTCGACTTAAGAGGTTAATACAGGTAACGAGTGGAGGACAGAAGAGCCTCTTAAAGAAGAAGTTACAGGTCTGTGAGAGCCAGAAATTTTGCTTGTTTGTAGGTGACCAAATACTTATTTTCCACCATAATTTGAAAATAAATATATTAAAAATCCTACAATGTGATTTTCTGGATTTTTTTCTCTCATTTTGTCTGTCATAGTTGAAGTGTACCTATGATGAAAATTACAGGCCTCTCTCATCTTTTAAGTGGGAGAACTTGGTGGCTGTCTAAATACTTTTTTGCCCCACTGTAACAGATGTTTCACTTTAAAAATGTATGTCAAACAAAAACCAAATGATTGCAAAGTTAAACAAACCATGCAGCTTTTAATGACATTTAGTCATTCGTCGTCCTAACGTAGTCTACACTGCTATCTGCCCAGCAGCTAGCCAGCTAGCAAACGTCCACCGTCTACCGAATAGCAGCACTGTAGAAACTATTACACTCAACTGAACGACTTGATTAGTGTAGTGTTAGCTAGCTACATAGTTGTCTTTGCTGTCTTCGTATCCAAGATAATTGTGTAGTTTAGAGCGTATAGTCTTAGAGTGATTATCTTAATTTACCGAGGTTAGCTAGCCAGCTATTTGTCGTCCTTAACGTAGGAGACACTGCTAGCTAGCCAACAGCTAGCCAACGTCTACTGAATAGAACTTCCGCACTCAACAACCCGGTCGCATTCCGCTTCGCTCCACAGGTAGTATCACATTTTTCATTTCATTTCATTACAGCACAACGGTTTGATTTGTTTGATCGTAGCTAGCTACATAGCTAGCTACATAGCCGTCTGTGTATCAAAGATAATTGTGTAGTCTAGAGCGATTTTCTAGGTTAGCTAGCCAGCTATTGTCGTTCTTTTAACGCAACGTAACGTAATCAACACTGCTAGCTAGCCAGCTAGCCCCCGAATAGCAGCACTGTAGAAACTACTACACTCAACGGAACGACTTGATTAGTGTAGTGTCAACAACGCAGCCACTGTCAGCTAGCCTACAAAGTCAACAACGCAGCCACTGCCAGCTAGCCTACTTCAGCAGTACTGTATCATTTTTAATAATTTTAGTCAATAAGATTCTTGCTACGTAAGCTTAACTTTCTGAACATTCGAGACGTGTAGTCCACTTGTCATTCCAATCTCCTTGCATTAGCGTAGCCTCTTCTGTAGCCTGTCAACTATGTGTCTGTCTATCCCTGTTCTCTCCTCTCTGCACAGACCATACAAACGCTCCACACCGCGTGGCCGCTGCCACCCTAATCTGGTGGTCCCAGCGCGCACGACCCACGTGGAGTTCCAGGTCTCCGGTAGCCTCTGGAACTGCCGATCTGCAGCCAACAAGGCAGAGTTCATCTCAGCCTATGCCTCCCTCCAGTCCCTCGACTTCTTGGCACTGACAGAAACATGGATCACCACAGATAACACTGCTACTCCTACTGCTCTCTCTTCGTCCGCCCACGTGTTCTCGCACACCCCGAGAGCTTCTGGTCAGCGGGGTGGTGGCATAGGGATCCTTATCTCTCCCATGTGGTCATTCTCTCTTTCTCCCCTTACCCATCTGTCTATCGCCTCCTTTGAATTTCATGCTGTCACAGTTACCAGCCCTTTCAAGCTTAACATCCTTATCATTTATCGCCCTCCAGGTACCCTCGGAGAGTTCATCAATGAGCTTGATGCCTTGATAAGCTCCTTTCCTGAGGACGGCTCACCTCTCACAGTTCTGGGCGACTTTAACCTCCCCACGTCTACCTTTGACTCATTCCTCTCTGCCTCCTTCTTTCCACTCCTCTCCTCTTTTGACCTCACCCTCTCACCTTCCCCCTACTCACAAGGCAGGCAATACGCTCGACCTCATCTTTACTAGATGCTGTTCTTCCACTAACCTCATTGCAACTCCCCTCCAAGTCTCCGACCACTACCTTGTATCCTTTTCCCTCTCGCTCTCATCCAACACTTCCCACACTGCCCCTACTCGGATGGTATCGCGCCGTCCCAACCTTCGCTCTCTCTCCCCCGCTACTCTCTCCTCTTCCATCCTATCATCTCTTCCCTCTGCTCAAACCTTCTCCAACCTATCTCCTGATTCTGCCTCCTCAACCCTCCTCTCCTCCCTTTCTGCATCCTTTGACTCTCTATGTCCCCTATCTTCCAGGCCGGCTCGGTCCTCCCCTCCCGCTCCGTGGCTTGACGACTCAATGCGAGCTCACAGAACAGGGCTCCGGAAGGCCGAGCGGAAATGGAGGAAAACTCGCCTCCCTGCGGACCTGGCATCCTTTCACTCCCTCCTCTCTACATTTTCCTCCTCTGTCTCTGCTGCTAAAGCCACTTTCTACCACTCTAAATTCCAAGCATCTGCCTCTAACCCTAGGAAGCTCTTTGCCACATTCTCCTCCCTCCTGAATCCTCCTCCCCCCTCCTCCCTCTCTGCAGATGACTTCGTCAACCATTTTGAAAAGAAGATCGACGACATCCGATCCTCGTTTGCTAAGTCAAACAACACCGCTGGTTCTGCTCACACTGCCCTACCCTGTGCTCTGACCTCTTTCTCCCCTCTCTCTCCAGATGAAATCTCGCGTCTTGTGACGGCCGGCCGCCCAACAACCTGCCCGCTCGACCCTATCCCCTCCTCTCTTCTCCAGACCATTTCCGGAGACCTTCTCCCTTACCTCACCTCGCTCATCAACTTATCCCTGACCGCTGGCTACGTCCCTTCCGTCTTCAAGAGAGCGAGAGTTGCACCCCTTCTGAAAAAACCTACACTCGATCCCTCCGATGTCAACAACTACAGACCAGTATCCCTTCTTTCTTTTCTCTCCAAAACTCTTGAACGTGCCGTCCTTGGTCAGCTCTCCCGCTATCTCTCTCAGAATGACCTTCTTGATCCAAATCAGTCAGGTTTCAAGACTAGTCATTCAACTGAGACTGCTCTTCTCTGTATCACGGAGGCGCTCCGCACCGCTAAAGCTAACTCTCTCTCCTCTGCTCTCATCCTTCTAGACCTATCGGCTGCCTTCGATACTGTGAACCATCAGATCCTCCTCTCCACCCTCTCCGAGTTGGGCATCTCCGGCGCGGCCCACGCTTGGATTGCGTCCTACCTGACAGGTCGCTCCTACCAGGTGGCGTGGCGAGAATCTGTCTCCTCACCACGCGCTCTCACCACTGGTGTCCCCCAGGGCTCTGTTCTAGGCCCTCTCCTATTCTCGCTATACACCAAGTCACTTGGCTCTGTCATAACCTCACTTGGTCTCTCCTATCATTGCTATGCAGACGACACACAATTAATCTTCTCCTTTCCCCCTTCTGATGACCAGGTGGCGAATCGCATCTCTGCATGTCTGGCAGACATATCAGTGTGGATGACGGATCACCACCTCAAGCTGAACTTCGGCAAGACGGAGCTGCTCTTCCTCCCGGGGAAGGACTGCCCGTTCCATGATCTCGCCATCACGGTTGACAACTCCATTGTGTCCTCCTCCCAGAGCGCTAAGAACCTTGGCGTGATCCTGGACAACAAACTGTCGTTCTCAACTAACATCAAGGCGGTGGCCCGTTCCTGTAGGTTCATGCTCTACAACATCCGCAGAGTACGACCCTGCCTCACACAGGAAGCGGCGCAGGTCCTAATCCAGGCACTTGTCATCTCCCGTCTGGATTACTGCAACTCGCTGTTGGCTGGGCTCCCTGCCTGTGCCATTAAACCCCTACAACTCATCCAGAACGCCGCAGCCCGTCTAGTGTTCAACCTTCCCAAGTTCTCTCACGTCACCCCGCTCCTCCGCTCTCTCCACTGGCTTCCAGTTGAAGCTCGCATCCGCTACAAGACCATGGTGCTTGCCTACGGAGCTGTGAGGGGAACGGCACCTCAGTACCTCCAGGCTCTGATCAGGCCCTACACCCAAATAAGGGCACTGCGTTCATCCACCTCTGGCCTGCTCGCCTCCCTACCACTGAGGAAGTACAGTTCCCGCTCAGCTCAGTCAAAACTGTTCGCTGCTCTGGCTCCCCAATGGTGGAACAAACTCCCTCACGACGCCAGGACAGCGGAGTCAATCACCACCTTCCGGAGACACCTGAAACCCCACCTCTTTAAGGAATACCTAGGATAGGATAAAGTAATCCTTCTCACCCCCCTTAAAATATTTAGATGCACTATTGTAAAGTGGTTGTTCCACTGGATGTCATAAGGTGAATGCACCAATTTGTAAGTCGCTCTGGATAAGAGCGTCTGCTAAATGACTTAAATGTAATGTAAATGTTTAGGATGACTTAACAATTTCCACAGGAAATTTAACAAAAACACATTTACTTGAACAGGGCAGAATGACAGAACAAATAGCACAAACGGTCATTCTGCAACCAAACTTTGCATCTGCATTGTTCTCAAAGTAAATGTGGGTGGCTGAGTTAAAACACAGGCCTAACAGTGGAGGACCATCCTCCTCAGTGAATTTCCTAAAAATTGTCAAACTTAAAGTTATCCTTTTTAGAAAAAAACTATACTAAACATAATCATGTCACCAAATAACTGATTGAAACACTATTTTGCAAAGGTCTACAGTAGCCACAACAGCACTCTGTAGGGTAGCACCATGATGTAGCCGGTGGACAGCTAGTTTCTGTACTCCTCTGGGTACATTGACCTCAATACAAAACCTAGGAGTCTCGTGGTTCTCACCCCCTTCCATAGTCTCACCCCCTTCCATAGACTTGAAATTATATATTTCAGAGGACGTCCTCCAGCCTCAGAGGACATCCTCCAGCCTATCAGAGCTCGAAGCATGAACTGATGTTGACCAACCAATCAAAGGACCAGAGAATTCATCTAGTACAGAAAGCATCAGCTACAGCCATCTAGCACTGCAGTGTATAAAATGTGGTGAGTAGTTGACTCAAAGTGAGAGAGAAAGACAATACAAATACATTTCTTCGCCCCCAAAAAAGTTAACTTTCAGTTTCACTTACTGAGCTAGCAAATGCAGCCAGGTAGTTTAGCCTACTGAAACACCCTGCTCAAACAGAGGGATGCTATGTTAGCTAGCTGAGTTTCCAACACAACACTGAAAGATAAGCTTTTGGTACTACTAATTTATTGCCATCATGGCCCGTCGGTGTAACTGCTTACTGACTGTACAATAACATTACTGCATGATTGTAGCAAGTTTACTAATGTGTTAGCTCTATTAACAATGCTGACTTTGACGTTACTTTAGTTACTATGGTGATAACGATGTATGTAGCGGTTTGGCTTGGAAAGGTTTTTTCTCCTGGTCACATACAGCTGGGTTGTGCTTTGAAGTACACACATGAAGGGAAGAGAATGAATACAACGTGGCTGTTACGAGAGTGAACTCTGTTTACGCGTGATCAGGGGTGTATTCATTCCGCCGATTCTGTTAAAAAAAAAAACATTTCTTAAAACTGAAGTAAACAGAACAAAACGGGGATAAACACATACCTGAATTTTTCCAATAGAAACTCTTGTTTGCAACTTCGGACTAATGATTACACCCTATATCAGCTAGATGCAGGCAAGAGTGTGCAAGGCGGTATTGAATGTCAATGTCTCACCTCAAATGTCTCTCGACCTGTGGTCACCTACGCTGTAAACTTTCATTCATAGGCTAGGTTATAGCAACCTCAGGTTGGGTATAAGAAAAATGTTAGTATCATGTAGTAGCCTAAACCTATCTTTGTTACATTGACCTGGGTGAATGGAATATGAATGAGCGTCATCCAACATGCTCTAATAGAAATAAGGCCATGCTCATTAAGAAAAAAAATGTGTTCTCCCTCACCTTAACGACACTAACCACAACTGAGGCCTAAATGTACTGTTATACAACTAGACATCTAAGGACTACAAATAAAGAGACAGAGAGTCCTGTATGTCAATGGGAGAGAGCCATTACTGGGTTATTGTCTACTGTATAGAGAAAACACAGTGCAACACTACAGATTGTTCTTTTATTTATTTTATTTCACCTTTATTTAACTAGGTAGGCTAGTTAAGAACAAGTTCTCATTTGCAACTGCGACCTGGCCAAGATAAAGCATAGCAGTTTGACACATACAACAACACAGAGTTACACGTGGAACAAAACATACAGTCAATAATACAGTAGAAAAAAAGAAAAGTCTATATAGAGTGAGTGCAAAGGAGGTAAGATAAGGGAGCTAAGGCAATGAATAGGCCATGGCGGCGAAGTAATTACAATATAGCAATTAAACACTGAAATGGTAGATGTGCAGAAGATGAATGTGCAAGTAGAGATACTAGGGTGCAAAGGAGCAAGATAAATAAATACAGTATGGGGATGAGGTAGTTGGATGGGCTGTTTACAGATGGGCTATGTACAGGTGCAGTGATTTGTGAGCTGCTATGACAGCTAGTGCTTAAAGCGAGTGAGGGAGATATGAGTCTCCAGCTTCAGTGATTTTTGCAGTTCCTTCCAGTCATTGGCAGCAGAGAACTGGAAGGAAAAGCGGCCAAAGTAGGAATTAGCTTTAGGGGTGACCAGTGAGATATACCTGCTGGAGCATGTGCTACGAGTGGGTGCTGCTATGGTGACCAGTGAGCTGAGATAAGGCGGGACTTTACCTAGCAGAGACTTGTAGATGACTTGGATCCAGTGGGTTTGGCGAAGAGTATGAAGCGAGGGCCAGCCAACTTATCGCATACAGGTCGCAGTGGTGGGTAGTATATGGGTAGACTGCATCCAATTTGATGAGTAGAGTGTTGGAGGCTATTTTATAAATGACATTGCCGAAGTTAAGGATCGGTAGGATGGTCAGTTTTACGAGAATATGTATGGCAGCATGAGTGAAGGATGCTTTGTTGCGAAATAGGAAGCCGATTCTAGATTGAATTTTGGATTGGAGATGCTTAATGTGAGTCCGGAAGGAGAGTGTACAGTCTAAACCAGACACCTAGGTATTTCTAGTTATCCACCTAGGTATTTCTAGTTATCCACATATTCTAAGTCGGAGCCGTCCAGAGTAGTGATGCTGGACGGGCGGGCAGGTGCGGGCAGTGATCGGTTGAAGAGCATACATTTAGTTTTACTTCTATTTAAGAACAGTTGGAGGCCCCGGAATGAGAGTTGTATGGCATTGAAGCTCGTCTGGAAGTTAGTTAACACAGTGTCCAAAGAAGGGCCAGAAGTATACAGAATGGTGTTGTCTGCGTAGAGGTGGATCAGAGAATCACCAGCAGCAAGAGCGACATCATTGATCCATACAGAGAAGAAAATTTAACCCTGTGGCACCCCCATAGAGACTGCCAGCGATCCGGATAACAGGCCCTCCGATTTGACATACTGAACTCAATCTGAGAAGTAGTTGATGAACCAGGCGAGGCAATCATTTGAGAAACCAAGGCTGTTGAGTCTGCCAATAAGAATGTGGTGATTGACAGAGTCGAAAGCCTTGGCCAGGTCGATGAATACGGCTGCATAGTAATGTCTCTTATCAATGGCGGTTATGATATAATTTAGGACCTTGAGCATGGCTGAGGTGCACCCATGACCAGCTCGGAGAAGGTACGGTAGGATTCAAAATTGTCTGTAATCTGTTTGTTAACTTGGCTTTCGAAGACCTTAGAAAGGCAGGGTAGGATAGATATAGGTCTGTAGCAGTTTGGGTCTAGATTGTCTCTCCCTTTGAAGAGGTGGATGACCGCGGCAGCTTTCCAATTTTTAGGAATGTCAGACGATATGAAAGCGGTTGAACAGGCAAGTGATAGGGGTTGCAACAATTTCGTCAGATCATTTTAGAACGAGAGGGCCCAGATTGTCTAGCCTGGCTGATTTGTAGGGGTTTGCAGCTCTTACAGAACATCAGCTATCTGGATGTAGGTGAAGGAGGAATGGGGAGGCTTGGGCGAGTTGCTGTGGGGAGTGCAGGACTGTTGACCGGGGTAGGGGTAGCCAGGTGGAAAGCATGGCCAGTCGTAGAAAAATGCTTATTGAAATTCTCCATTATAGTGGATTTATTGGTGGGGACAGTTAAAACGGCAGGTGTCTGATTCATTCAGTGAATTAGATAAAAGCAAACATACCCGCTTTAAAATATATGGGTAGATAGCTACCTCATCACACGGACCAGAACATGTCTCCCCTCACAATCCTCAGATTGGTTTAGAGGCCTAGCTACAGTGGCTTTTGATGATTATACAACACACACAGAGAGAGAGAGAGAGAGAGAGAGAGAGAGAGAGAGAGAGAGAGAGAGAGAGAGAGACAGAGAGGAAGCAATATTATGCTGCGGGGCCTCAGCCTGCTGCATCCCTCTCAGTGACCCTACACAACAGGACCAGGATTTATATCCAAACACGGGCACTGTGGGGATTAGTGCACTGACTGGGAAGACCCGCTGCTTCTCAGCTCAACTCACTGTGGTTTCATGTTCACGTACTAGCAGCAGGCAAGACACACACACACACTTCTACACTCTTCACATACGCTGCTGCTACTCTGTTTTTGATCTATCCTGATTGCCTAGTTACCTTAACCCATACCTACTTGTACATATTACTTCTACTACCCCATACATTGACTTGGTACCAGTACTACTTTTATATCGCCTCGTTGTTGTCTTTTCTCTTACTATTTTTATTTGCTACATTTCTTACCTTTTAACTTTGCATTGTTGGGAAAGGGCTTGTAAGTAAGCATTTCACAGCAAAGTCACAGATTGAACCTGAGTTTAAGCAAAGTGATTTATAAGATCCAGAACTGGGCCAGTAAGACAAATGGCAGTATGTTAGTCTTTGAAGAGGGAGAGATGTGGATATTATGAGTGTAAATCATGCGACTCGTATCTATGAGCTTTGATTAAGCAGGAACCAGAGACTCAACTCTTGTTGAGAGAGTAAGATTAAGAATCTAAATGAAAGGAGAAAAGCAAAAGAAAACAATATCACCTCAGAATTGTGCTAAACTGAAAAGTTCCATGAATATTAACTTGTAAATGAGGTCCTGGGGTTAGCTAACAGAAACCAGGACTGGCCTGAGAAGCCAATCTAACAACCGCAGGAGAGGAAAGTGAAACCCAGCAGTCTGTGATAACCTCACTGGGGACCACACTGTCTGCTAAGGTCAGACTAAGGGAAGTCTACTCTGTTTTGGGTTCATTCACAAAAATCTCAGTGAATCATTTACACAAGGTTAGATGCTCTCAGTGTTTCTCCTCCGAGAGGTCGATTTACACAAGGCCAGAGCGAGAAAGATCAGCTTCCAAAACTCCCAAGGAAGCACTACTCTGACCTTCCACAAAGCACTAAGCAAACATCATCATTCAACATCTTCAGTTACTATAAAGAGGCTTGTCTTGAACTAAGAATGTGTGGATGTGCTAAATCCTGTGGATCTGTACATTAGCTAGGCTAAATCCTGTGGTTGAGTAGCTAGGCTAAATCCTGTGGTTGAGTAGCTAGGCTAAATCTTGTGGTTGAGTAGCTAGGCTAAATCCTGTGGTTGTGTAGCTAGGCTAAATCCTGTGGTTGTGTAGCTAGGCTAAATCCTGTGGTTGTGTAGCTAGGCTAAATCCTGTGGTTGAGTAGCTAGGCTAAATCTTGTGGTTGAGTAGCTAGGCTAAATCCTGTGGTTGTGTAGCTAGGCTAAATCCTGTGGTTGTGTAACTAAGCTAAATAATGTGATTGTGGAACACACATAACTCATACAATCCACACCATTGAAGTCTTAGAGTAGCCTATTAGAGAAAAACTTTACCATTTTCTTAGGTATGGACAAATGTGAACAGACCAAACAAGACTAGAAAGGTGAATGACCACTCTTTGCAGCAAGTAGGCCTATATACAGTATGTTGTATATTTGCTAGTATAGGATATTGTAAGATATGATATGTATAATATTCACTAATTTAATTGTTTCATCACTGAATCAACAGCGTACAAAAGGCAGATAGTTTGAACATTATATGGCAATAAAAACAATTGCCGACAAAGTATAAAACAAACACACATCATCTAGAGATGCCTAACCTAAACATGACATAAAACCAAGATGTCTCTCCAGGAAATCAAATTAAAATAAGTCTCCCTCCCCGGCAGTCATTTTAAAAACACATGAAGCGGTCTGTTTATTTATGTGCAACCTTGTCCTTCCTGAATGGACTACCATCAACAGCACAGAGAGTGAGTCCCAAATGGCACCCTTTTTACTGCACTACCTTTTTTTTATACCAGGGCCCCTAGTATATAGGGAGTAGGATGCCATTTGGGACGCAAACTGAGTGTTTTCCACATGTGCTGGACTCCAGTGAATCTGTCGGTTCCTACAACAGCAGATGATGTCCTTGTGAACTTTACACGATCCATCTTTAGAAAGGGAGATGTTCTGTTCCAGGGAACTAAAGAGGAAAACTAAAAGGAGGGCAGGTACTGCAAAAGAGCTGTACTAAGACCTGGATCAGAGCCCTTTGGAGAAACCATTCCCACCTCTTACCCAGGTCAGCTTCAGGAAAGACACACACACAGGACAACGTCAGGGAAGCGATACTCTTTGAAGCACAGCCATCAATAAACACTGAGTTTTTCCTCTCCTTTCTCTTTCTCATTCCTTTCTTTTCTCCTTACTTTTATTAAAGACTAAGCACAAAGAGTCCGACTGGAAAACTTTGAGGGATGGGGATTTTTAATATCTTCCATTTCAAAGAGCAGCTTGTAATAGTCAGTATGCTGATAGCAATACTAACTGATGCAGTTACTTTTATTAGCAGTCTCATTCGTATCCTATTTCCTGTTTATCCGTGATATATGACATATATGGTATACTATACATCCAAAAGAGGCAATCAGAGAGCATTTTGGGAGATTATCATGAGTGGGGGGTGTATAGCCTTTATGTTTGCATGTCTGAGCTATACATGAATTCAATTTACTCATGATCCTCCATGATCCAACACACAGTCCCATACATTACACATCCATGAATTCATAATCCCCAATTCACAACACTGCTGATACACCAACGTGCCTCCCTCCCTCTGAGACACTGAGCTTCGGAAGCCACATCTGTTCTGATTGTTGTACCAAAGGTGAGTCAGCAGGAGAAAACAGGATGTGTGCAGTGCCACTGGTTGATTGTCATAGACTCGCTCATTCACACCCACACATTTTCCTACTGTAACAGCCCTTCTGATTACGCTGTACCAGCTGAAAAACACACAGCTACTGAGCTGACAGTCATTCAAATTAGGGTTGGGATCAATTCCATTGAAATTCAAACAATTAAGGGAAATTGACTGAGTTGAAGTGGAATTGTGTCTTGTAGTTTGACTGGTATTGCTGATTCCTATGACAGGCATCTAACTAACAATGCCAATAACAACGAGTATTACTAGGCTATAATTGCGTAGCACTGGGATGAGGCAAACCCTAAAACAATGTTTGAACAAATACAACTCACGATGTGCAGAATCAAATTAAGTGATCTCGAGATCCCAAAGTGTACTTAGACAACATACCAGGCTGATTGTTGCCCTTAAAGCAAAACCAGATACGCTCAACGTGTTCAAGAAGTAATTATTGGATTCTTCGTAGCTAGAGCTGTTTACACATATTGGGTACAGATGTCATATTGGATACAGGGCCATGAGTTGCACTGTAACCCCTCTGCAAAAAAAAAAAAACATTTCATTTTTTTCTTCCAACGACACGCACACATCTAAGAACATCTGGCAATTAAAAGTCCTGAACAATCGCAGGATGTTCGTGATCTTTATCAGTCTCCTGACAGGCAGGACAGTTTGATATTCTCTCCAGTGCTCAGCCGCGTCAAACTTCTGATTGCTGTACACACAACACTAAAAGATGACTCACTTGCTCTCTCTGCCATTGCCCTGAGTTAGGGCTTCTGATAAAAGCAGACACATACAGACACTCCTCTGCTCCCATTTCTGATTATGTTATGTTTATATCTGACTGATTGGAGCATTGTTCACTTGCAGTATGGGCCGGGTTTCCTGGACCCAGATTAAGTGTATTCCTGTTCTAACAAGCACTTTCAAGGGACTGATTGAGTCGCCATTGACCAAGCAGTTTAGTCCATGAATAGGCTTAATCTGGTATTGGGCAACTGGCCTTGATAACCACTAATACAAACTCACTGCACTATGAGCAGCAGCATAGGAGGACTGCAAGACAGAGAAAGTGTGAAAGGAAATGAAGTAACTTCGAAGTGTATTGCTCAGCAGCCCAGCGGTCAGTCAAAGATGATGTAGTTCTAATCTAAACATTAGGAGACAGACTGTAAACCACATGTTACACATCCTGCTGCTGCTCATTGACCCGCTGGACCAAACCAACATATACTGTACAGCCAGGCACACACTGAATTCAGTAAGAATATCTGTTCATCAAGTGTGTGGGGACAATTTGGTCTGAGCATCCATTTTGCCTAAATAAAGTCTGCATTAAAATATTCTTCGAAACTCATGGCCTTACCTTATGATAGTTCAGGGCTGTCAGACTCAGGACAACAATACAATAACAATGTTCTGTCTCCGTAACATTTATGCCCTGTAGGTAAACAAAGCTATAGAACACAGGTGTCAAACTCATTCCACGGAGGACCGAGTGTCTGCGGGTTTTCGCTCCTCCCTCGTACTTGATTGATGAATTAAGGTCCCTAATTAGGGGGGGGACTTCTCACACCTGGTTGTCTAGTGTTTAATTGAAAAGATAAAACTAAAACCTGCAGACACTAGGCCCTCCATGGAATGAGTTTGACACCCCTGCTATAGAACAATCAGTTTCAACAACTTAAATGTCACGTAGAAGAGGTTACAACCTCAACCCTTTCAGTATGATTAATATACAAAGAGCAAAACAAGCTTCTTTGGCTGATGAATAATGACAAGGAGTAAACATGCATCATACAGTCTACTCCTTCTCTCAGAATCATCAACAAGTGCACAACCATCTGGAAAATGCTGAGTTGTTCAAGCGTGTTCTACCGATAGCAAAACATGAGTTCCTCCCGTGTTCTCCCTTTCGCCTTGCACAGGAAGTCCAAGTTGAGTTGCCAAAGACCTGAAGTTATGACAGCCAGACAGCAGACAATATAATGCAATCATGTAGATGTATCTTTATTATGATGATGTGGAATGTAGAAACAAGTCCTAATCTATCTCAGCCCGCGTGTTTATTATTTCCCTCGACGTCGCCAAGTCAAATACCGATCTATGATTCTGTCCCAAATGGCACCCTATTCCCTATAGGACCTGGTCAAAAGTAGTGCACTACATAGGGAACAGGGTGCCATTTGGGACAGACAACTTATGACCTAAATATAAAACTGGATGAGGAAAATCAACCAACCATTTAAAAAAATACACTTAAACTGATGAGATCATAGCACAGACAGGAATCCCATTATACTACTGTGAACACATTCCAGTGTTTGCATCCCAAATGGCACCCTATTCTCAACATAGTGCACTAACTTCCTATCTTCGTCCTAATATTTATTAATTTCTCATTTCACACTAGATGTGTGTGTATTGTTGTGTATTGTCAGATACTACTGCACTGTTGGAGCTAGGAACACAAGCATTTCACTACACCCGCAATAACATCTGCTAAATATGTGTATGCCACCAATAACATTTGATTTGACCTATGGGCCCTGTTCAAAAGTAGTGTACTAGACAAGGAAAAGGGTGCCATTTGGGATGCAAAATATGTGAAGCAGCGTGCTAACAGTAAAGGCTCACTAGGCTGGGCTAACCCATACAGAGAGCAGCCTATCCCTTGGGGCTTCCCCGTCACATGTCTGTCTCTGTCTGCTAATGACAGGCAAACCAGAGCCAAGCTCGCACTCCCAGCCCAATGATGTACTGAACTCTATCCAACCATAGGCACTTCACTGCTCGAAGTCCATACCAACGGATGAGAATAAAACACATCATGTGTGTGGGCTTTACTTCCTTTCATCATCAGTCTTTTTGGCCCTGCCTCAGTGGAGAAATGTAAGATGTGCTTAGCTATCATCACCTGCACACTTCATCTATGTTGAGATGGAGGTGCACTGATTGATAGTGATTCATACATATACATGATTTACATTTGCAGTTAATCTAATCAATCCTACCCGACAGACTTCTGTCTGTCTTATCCTTGTCATCTGAGAAAAGAGATCTGAAGCTCAGACCCCTCTGATTCCATGTCAACATCACCAACATGGATCGAACGATAAGCTGGGTACTGTAAGAGCATTAAGCGCAGCACATGAGGGCCCTTAGAAATCAGAACGTTTAAGTGGAATCAATGATCCAGCAGCACTGCGAAACCCAGGACAAACTTTTAAGGTTCACATAAGAGAGAGTCAGGCTGTCCAGTACAGTTCAATGAGGTTAGTCAATCACACCATGGGCTGGGTTTTTACTTAATGAACCCAGCAAATCCACTAAACGATTTAACCGGCATCAATATGTAATCAAATGGAAGCAAAGTGTGTCTACCTAGTACTCGTAGTTCGGCACAACAGTAGATACCAGATTTATAAAACACACACATTTTACCATGTGACACATTCACTCACTGCATGGATGGAAAACTAGCTCATCTGATGGTCAGATCCCATTATAATGGAGATGATCTGGACACCAGCATTGGAACCACTGGGTGAGGAAAGGAAACAAGGACAGAAATAGAGACGCGTGTGTGTCTGTATCTGAGGTAAGGGGCAATTTCCCATTCACAGGATATGAAAACAAACTAGGGCAGCATCCCAAATTGTACCCTATTCCCTATGTAGTATACTTGTTTTCATCAGGGCCGATTGGGAATAGAGTACCATTTGGGACGTAGATATACAAGTCATATAGCCTAGCTTGTGACATGTGTGTTACATTTTGGTTGGAGTTGGGGCCATTTGGAATTGATTTTGGTCAGGGTGTTTTAGGGGCTCTCCTGACAGAATGCAATTGGGATCAGATCACTCAGACTACAGAGTGGAGCACTCCAGGTCCAGTTGCTAAGATCAATATTAGCAGGGTGCCGACAGGCTAACCTGCCCTTATTTCCCCTGGGCAATGCTAAAGGGGTCATAGTTTAAAGCCCCTAGGGGGATGCCTCCAGCACTCCTCCATCCTTCTCATTAAATAACCAAAAAGGCAGAGAGTCCCTGGTCCCTGCAGGAATGCAGTTACACACACACACACCTACCTGATCGCACCCTCTTGTTCAGCAATATCCTAGCTAACTCCCAATGTTATACAGAATGCCACTGCAATTGATACAGTTGAAGTCGGAAGTTTACATAGACTTATGTTGGAGTCATTAAAACTCGTTTTTCAACCACTCCACAAATTTCTTGTTAACTAACTATAGTTCTGCCAAGTCGGTTAGAACATCTACTTTGTGCATGACACAAGTATATTTTCCAACAATCGTTTACAGACAGATTATTTCACTGTATCACAATTCCAGTGAATCAGAAGTTTACATACACTAAAGTTGACTGTGCGTTAACCAGCTTGGAAAATTCCAGAAAATGTCATGGCTTTAGAAGCTTCGTATAGGCTATTTGACGTCAATTGAAGGTGTACCTGTGGATGTATTTCAAGGCCTACCTTCAAACTCAGTGCCTCTGTTTGACATCATGGGAAAATCCAAATAAATCAGCCAAGACCTCAGAAATTAAAATTGTTGACCTACACAAGTCTAGTTCATCCTTGGTAGTAATTTCCAAACGCCTGAAGGTACAACTCATCTGTACAAACAATAAAACGCAAGTATAAACACCATGGGACCACGCAGTCGCCTTACCGCTCAGGAAGGACGCGTTCCGTCTCCTAGAGATGAACGTACTTTGGTGCGAAAAGTGCAAATCAATCCCAGAACAACAGCAAAGGACCTTGTGAAGATGCTGGAGGAAACAGGTACAAAGGTATCTATATCCATAGTAAAACGAGTCCTATATCGAGGTAACCTGAAAGGCCGCTCAGCAAGGAAGAAGCCACTGCTCCAAAACCGCCATAAAAAAACAGAATACAGTTTGCAACTGCACATGAGGACAAGGATCGTACTGTTTGGAGAAATGTTCTCTGTTCTGATGAAACAAAATACACTGCTCAAAAAATAAAGGGAACACTTAAACAACACAATGTAACTCCAAGTCAATCACACTTCTGTGAAATCAAACTGTCCACTTAGGAAGCAACACTGATTGACAATAAATTCCACATGCTGTTGTGCAAATGGAATAGACAACACGTGGAAATTATAGGCAATTAGCAAGACACCCCCAATAAAGGAGTGGTTCTGCAGGTGGTGACTACAGACCACTTCTCAGTTCATATGCTTCCTGGCTGATGTTTTGGTCACTTTTGAATGCTGGCGGTGCTTTCACTCTAGTGGTAGCATGAGACAGAGTCTACAACCCACACAAGTGGCTCAGGTAGTGCAGCTCATCCAGGATGGCACATGTGGCAAGCTGTGGTGAGAAGGTTTGCTGTGTCTGTCAGCGTGGTGTCCAGAGCATGGAGGCGCTACCAGGAGACAGGCCAGTACATCAGGAGACGTGGAGGAGGCCGTAGGAGGGCAACAACCCAGCAGCAGGACCGCTACCTCAGTCTTTGTGCAAGGAGGAGCAGGAGGAGCACTGCCAGAGCCCTGCAAAATGACCTCCAGCAGGCCACAAATGTGCATGTGTCTGCTGAAATGGTCAGAAACAGACTCCACGAGGCTGGTATGAGGGCCCGACAGCCCAACACCGTGCAGGACGTTTGGCATTTGCCAGAGAACACCAAGATTGGCAAATTCGCCACTGGCGCCCTGTGCTCTTCACAGATGAAAGCAGGTTCACACTGAGCACATGTGAAAGACGTGACAGTCTGGAGATGCCGTGGAGAACGTTCTGCTGCCTGCAACATCCTCCAGCATGACCGGTTTGGCGGTGGGTCAGTAATGGTGTGGGGTGGCATTTCTTTGGGGGGCCGCACAGCACTCCATGTGCTCGCCAGAGGTAGCCTGACTGCCATTAGGTACCGAGATGAGATCCTCAGACCCCTTGTGAGACCATATGCTGGTGCGGTTGGCCCTGGGTTCCTCCTAATGCAAGACAATGCTAGACCTCATGTGGCTGGAGTGTGTCAGCAGTTCCTGCAAGAGGAAGGCATTGATGCTATGGACTGGCCCGCCCGTTCCCCAGACCTGAATCCAATTGAGCACATCTGGGACATCATATCTCGCTCCATCCACCAATGCCACGTTGCACCATAGACTGAGTTGGTGGATGCTTTAGTCCAGGTCTGGGAGGAGATCCCTCAGGAGACCATCCGCCACCTCATCAGGAGCATGCCCACACTACTGAGCCTCTTTTTGACTTGTTTTAAGGACATTACATCAAAGTTGAATCAGCCTGTAGTGTGGTTTTCCACTTTCATTTTGAGTGTGACTCCAAATCCAGACCTCCATGGGTTGATAAATTTGATTTCCATTGATAATTTTTGTGTGATTTTGTTGTCAGCACATTCAACTATGTAAAAAAAAGTACTTAATAAAAATATTTAATTCATTCAGATCTAGGATGTGTTATTTTAGTGTTCCCTTTATTTTTTGAGCAGTGTATAACTGTTTGGCCATAATGACCATCGTTATGTTTGGAGGAAAAAGGGGGAGGCTTGCAAGCCGTGAAGCACAGAGGTGGCAGCATCATGTTGTGGGGGTGCAGTGCTGCAGGAGGGACTGGTGCACTTCACAAAATAGATGGCATCATGAGGTAGGAAAATTATGTGAAGCAACATCTCAAGACATCAGTCAGGAATGAACAATGACCCCAAGCATAAGGTATTGGAGTGGCCATCACAAAGTCCTGACCTCAATCCTATAGAACATTGGTGGGTAAAGCTGAAAAAGCATGTGCGAGCAAGGGAGGCCTACAAACCTGACTCAGTTACACGAGCTCTGTCAGGAGGAATGGGCCAAAATTCACCCAACTTATTGTGGGAAGCTTGTGGAAGGCTACCCGAAACATTTGATCCAAGGTAAACAATTTAAAGACAATGCTACCTACTAATTGAGTGTATGTAAACTTCTGACCCACTGGGAATGTGATGAAAGAAATAAAAGCTGAAATAAATCTCTACTATTATTCTGACATTTCACATTCTAAAAATAAAGTGGTGATCCTAACTGACCTAAAACAGGGAATTTTACTAAGATTAAATGTCAGGAATTGTGGAAAAACTGAGTTTAAATGTAGTTGGCTAAGGTGTATGTAAACTTCCGACTGTATATAGCCAAGCTGTCGTTACTCATTGTGTATTTATTATTACATTTCTATTATTTCTCTATTTTCCTTCTCTCTGCATTGTTGGGAAGGGCCTGTAAGTAAGCATTTCACTGTTAGTGTACATTTGTTGTTTACGAAGCATGTGATGAATAATATTTGATTTCATTCGATTTTCTGAGCTCATCCTCTTCCACGGGACCTTGGATAACCCCCGCCCTCTTCCCTTGTTGCCAGGGCTGTTTCCGATTCAGTGCCCTGCATTACATGTGCTAATCCAGCAGGATGAGTCGCTGGGATTGAACAGGGACCAGTGTGAGTAATGAGTTTTTCCAGACTAAGCTTTCGGATGCATGGGGCCCCCAGCTGCCAATCAGAGATGGGTGGGAGTCTCTGGGCTGTGTGTGTGTGTGGGGGGGGGGGGGCGACCGTAGCTGCTTCCTGCAAAATCATACAGGGGCTAAGCGTCTAACGACATCCATTCAGCCGTCCATCCACATGGAAACGGATGTGTTATTAAGCAACTAAGGAGGATATACTCAACCATGACACAGCCAGCTGGCCCTTGCCCTTGGAAAGTAGGGGTATGCCAACTACTAACAGTCAGGCCAGAACAAGGCCAAAGTTCCTGGCCCCATTGACTTGACATGTATTACCTTTCTCACAGCCTAGCCCTAGTACTCACTCCACCTTCTATTTAAACAAACAAAGTCATGGCAATTGCCAGACCAGAGTTCCAGTCAAACATAACACTGCTAAAAACTCCTAGAAAAGCAAAATGACACCCAGACGTCCTAAAAACAGTAATAATCAACAGTGCAGTGGTGCACTTATGATAAACAATCTGACATGCAAGCTGTGTGTGTGTGCGTGCATTTGTTGGGCACCCTGGGCAGTCATGTATAGGAGTCTCATTCCATTCATAATAGTTTTTCTGTTCAGGGTTCACAGTTTACACCTCATAGAGACAGACGGAGTGTTGTTTTCCATTGAGTCACACGACACACACATTCTGAGCACAAACCTGCCTAAATACAGAGGGAGTTCAATTCCACTGTGCCTGTAGCCTACTACTCATACTTCCCTAACAGTAATGTCCATAATGAAACAGAAGCAGCCACAGATTTCCACTGTGACCCATTACTATGCTACTAGTGGTTGTTGTTACCTTGTTGTTTGGCCTAGAATACGATACAACCAGAAGAGTTTCTCTTTCAATTAGAAAGATGTTAACAATCTTACCTTTTTAACCAACAGCAATAGATCCACTTATATGATTAAACAGCCATGCTATAATGTCCCGTCCAGGCAGTTAAGCAAGCTCCACAGTACAGAGCGAGGCCTGCTCTGCTCTATACGGGCAGGCAGACAGAGAGAGTAGAGACTAGAAAGTGTAAAAGGCGCTGAATATAGGGCTTCCTACATCTCCAGCAGTGAGATCACACCATCACAGAACAGGAGAGAAACGCATCCAGCTCCAGCCTTATCCAGAAAAGACACAGACCTCTTCAGCTTGGACATAGCATTATGACATCCAATGGTTGAGTCAGTGAAGCGTGGTCACGTAGCTGTAGAGTCGAGCCAACTCCTCTCCCTGCTGATAGATAGCCTCGTACTGTAGGCTACAGGACCCTTGTGTGCTCCCAAAAGAAAGATCTCCCGATCAGTCACAAACTATCCATCACACAGAACTGTCTCACTGGGATCTATCAATCTATCCAAGAAAAGTCTCACTCCAATCCCGTAAAGTCTCCACAGTGAAACAATCTGTCGAACTGGCTACACAGAGCACAGAGGCAGCCAGTCCAGACTGGTCTGAGACTACGGACAGAGACACACAAACACACAGATGTTGGCTCCTGCTGCCGCTTCTGTCAGCCAGCCCTCCTCCCCGGGCCTGCCACACCCCCCCAGTGACCAGCCGTATTTTTATTGGAGAGAGTCAGAGCAGGGCTCCTCCCACTGCTCTCAGCTTTCCTTCTGTTCCGAGTGGAGTTCCAAGTGAGTGCGAATGTTGGATCACGGGAGAGATATCTTAGAGAGGTTGTGTGTGTGTGTGTGTGTGTGTGTGTGTGTGTGTGTGTGTGTGTGTGTGTGTGTGTGTGTGTGTGTGTGTGTGTGTGTGTGTGTGTGTGTGTGTGTGTGTGTGTGTGTGTGTGTGTGTGTGTGTGTGTGTGTGTGTGTGTGTGTGCGTATGTTTGCATGTCTGTGTGATATAGGATAACTGATAGCTCCAAATGCAATGTTCCCACAGGCTTCTGTGTGTGTTCCTCAGCGTCATTTCATTGTTCTCATCATGCACAGCCCTGTTTCACGAAGAGAGTTTACAACCCGAAGCTTAGGACAACACCTGGAGAGGATAACATTAAGGTAGCAGATGTGCACCGATAATATAAAGCTTTTATCCCAATAGTTTCATGGTTATTTTGATTCATATGCCACTGACGACGTCACTGAAAAGGACGGCCTCACTGACATAACACACTTCTACTAGGCTTTTAAAATGAGACAATGGGAAGGAATGTGGATATTTACAACAGACAGTTCAAAACAGACAGCTGATGATAGTCCATGCAGTGTATTCAGTATTATAACCAGAATCAAGGGCAGTTGTGTTGTGAGTCTGAACCATTTCCTGCTCAATTGACTCTGCTGAGAGAAAGATCAATACCCTTAGTGACATGGATCATCCATCTGTTCATATTGGGTTTCACTAAGCAGGAACTATTTTGTAAGAGGTTGAAATCACACACCATAACGTATATCTATCATGGACAATTAATCATTTTACAGTCTAAAGTATATTGAGCTACAATACTATCAGCAACAATGAATCATTTCACAGACTAGGCCTACTGTACATTGCGCTACAATGGCTGTCGTCCTTCCTTTGCCTTCCATCCACCAGACAGAGAGAGGCAGAGTTCATGTCCTATAATTTACCCAGAATACTTACCCATCAAGGCAGTGATGAGGGCTTTCCTCTCCAAGAACAGATCACATTACCATCCCGTCCAGTCTGTCTGACACACACACACACACACACATCTGCTTCTGAGGTAATCCTTTCTATTAAGTGGCTTTAAGACTACATTTCCAACCAACCACCACCACTGATGTTTTGACTTAGATCGTGATTCAAGTGGTTAATCACTTTGGGCTAATCATAGCCATTACCATTTATTTAATTTAATCATTTCAAATTTCATACACAGACAGAGTTTCTTTCCATCCATAGCTGTAATTCTGTCCCTCTTTGGCAGTATTAACATGATTTGATCTAACCCTGTAATTATACACCACATTATATAGATGTTGTATGGTGAGGGAAGTTCTGAATGGTTGTTGATGTTTCTTCTCTGTCCTCGGTCAAGAAACACTGCATCTGATTCTGATGGATGTTAACGTAAAGATAGAAAAATAAAATCAGAAAAATTACAATATTTTAAATGTCTACAAAGGGACAGTTGCTTTGTTTGAGACCTAGCACCTTTGGGATCATTCTAGATGGGTGTACCTCACCCATATGGCTCAATGTAAATGTAGAGTACTCCACTATACTGACTACAAGGTAAGTAGTGGGCTACTCAGTAAGCAAATGGAGCCCCTCAGTAAGTAGGGGGGCTCATCAGTAAGTAGGGGGGCTCCTCAGTGGGCCACAATAAGTAGTGGTCTACTCAGTAAGTACTGTAGGGGGCTACTCAGTAAGTACTGTAGTGGGCTACTCAATAATTACTATAGGGGGCTACTCAGTAAGTAAGGGGGCTACTCAGTGGGCTACAGTAAGTAAGGGGCTACTCAGTAAGTAGTGGGCTACTGAGTAAGTAGTGGGCTACTCAGTGGGCTACAGTAAGCAGTGGGCTACTCAGTAAGTAGTGGGTTACTCAGTAAGTAGTGGGCTACTGAGTAAGTAGTGGGCTACTGAGTAAGTAGTGGGCTACTCAGTGGGCTACAGTAAGTAGTGGGCTACTCAGTAAGTAGTGGGCTACTCAGTGGGCTACAGTAAGTAATGGGCTACTCAGTGGGCTACTCAGTAAGTAGTGGGCTACTGAGTAAGTTGTGGGCTACTGAGTAAGTAGTGGGCTACTCAGTGGGCTACAGTAAGTAGAGGGCTACTCAGTAAGTAGTGGGCTACTCAGTAAGTAGTGGGCTACTCAGTGGGCTACTCAGTGGGCGACAGGAAGTAGTGGGCTACTCAGTAAGTAGGGGGTTACTCAGTAAGTAGGGGGGTTACTCAGTAAGTAGGGGGTTACTCAGTAAGTATGGGGTTACTCAGTAAGTAGGGAGTTACTCAGTGGGCTACTCAGTGGGCGACAGTAAGTAGTGGGCTACTCAGTAAGTAGGGGGTTACTCAGTGGGCGACAGTAAGTAGTGGGGTACTCAGTAAGTAGGGGGTTACTCAGTGGGCGACAGTAAGTAGTGGGCTACTCAGTAAGTAGGGGTTACTCAGTGGGTGACAGTAAGTAGTGGGCTACTCAGTAAGTAGGGGGTTACTCAGTGGGCGACAGTAAGTAGTGGGCTACTCAGTAAGTAGGGGTTACTCAGTGGGCGACAGTAAGTAGGGGGTTACTCAGTAAGTAGGGGGTTACTCAGTGGGCGACAGTAAGTAGTGGGCTACTCAGTAAGTAGGGGTTACTCAGTGGGCGACAGTAAGTAGGGGTTAATCAGTAAGTAGGGGGTTACTCAGTGGGCGACAGTAAGTAGTGGGCTACTCAGTAAGTAGGGGTTACTCAGTGGGCGACAGTAAGTAGGGGGCTACTCAGTAAGTAGGGGATTACTCAGTGGGCGACAGTAAGTAGGGGGCTACTCAGTAAGTAGGGGTTACTCAGTGGGCGACAGTAAGTAGTGGGCTACTCAGTAGTAGGGGTTACTCAGTGGGCGACAGTAAGTAGGGGGTTACTCAGTGGGCGACAGTAAGTAGTGGGTTACTCAGTAAGTAGGGGGGCTACTCAGCAAGTAGGGGGGACACCAGTAATGGGCTATTTTTCTCCAAAAATGTTCACGAAGCAGATCAAAATCATTGGACCTTTAAAAACCTTCTTTACATAAAATAGTGGGTGCTATAACTTGGAAAATAAATAAATGTGATTCTGGATGACAACATAATGATGTTTCTTTCCAACATTAGGACTGTTTGCCTGTGGAAGTTAAATTCCCTTTGTGTTTTGTTTCCTACAGAGTATCGCAACACTGGTATCATCCCAGCCCTAGTAAGTAATTTTGTGTTTGTCCCAAATGGCACCATATATAGTGCACTACTTTTGACCAAAGCATTTATTAGTGGCACTGGTCAAAAGTAGTGCACCAAATAGGGAATATGGTGCCATTTGGCATGAAGTCTCCATCCACTCCAATCAGTAAACAGCATGCTAGTGTTTCTGTGGATGACAGACCTTTCCCAGATAATACCCAGCAGCATTCACACTCATGTTAATTTTCTCAGATAGTTGCCAAGTAAAGGAATAAAAAAGGGTTTTTCCTGCTACCAGAATATTCTAGATGCTTCTCTTTCTCTCTGCAAAGCCCTCTAGATGTACAAAGTCACATTCATTAGGCTGTTGAAAAATACAGTATAATTCGATCACAACACATACAGGGTAGAGGTCGACCGATTAATCAGAATGGCCAATTAATTAGGGACGATTTCAAGTTTTCATAACAAATCGGAAATCTGTATTTTTGGGCACCGATTTTTTTATTTATATATATATATATACCTTTATTTAACTAGGCAAGTCAGTTAAGAACACATTCTTATTTTAAATGACGGCCTAGGAATGGTGGGTTAACTGCCTTGTTCAGTGGCACAACGACATATTTTCACCTTGTCAGCTCGGGGGATTTAATCTTGCAACCTTACAGTTAACTAGTCCAACGCTGTAACGACCTGCCTCTCTCTCGTTGCACTCCACAAGGAGACTGCCTATTACGCGAATGCAGTAAGCCAAGGTAAGTTGCTAGCTAGCATTAAACTTATCTTATAAAAAACTATCAACCATAATCACCTGTTAACTACGCATGGTTGATGATATTACTAGATATTATCTAGCGTGTTCTGCGTTGCATATAATCTGACAGAGCATACAAGTATCTGACTGAGCGGTGGTAGGCAGAAGCAGGCGCATAAACATTCATTAAAACAGCACTTTCGTGCGTTTTGCCAGCAGCTCTTCGTTGTGCGTCAAGCATTGCGCTGTTTATGACTTCAAGCCTATCAACTCCCGAGATGAGGCTGGTGTAACCGAAGTGAAATGGCTCGCTAGTTAGCGCGCACTAACTAGAGGGATGGAAGCTATACTGTTACACTGACAATACTAAAATGCCTGTAAGAACATCCAATAGTCAAAGGTTAATGAAACACAAATGGTATAGAGGGAAATAGTCCTATAAATCCGATAATAACTACAACATAAAACTTCTTACCTGTTAATATTGAAGACTCATGTTAATATTGAAGACTCATGTTCCCTTGTTCTGAGCAAGGAACTGAAATGTTAGCTTTCTTACATAGCACATATTGCACTTTTACTTTCTTCTCCAACACTTTGTTTATGCATTATTTAAACTAAATTGAACATGTTTCATTATTTACTTGAGGCTAAATTTATTTTATTGATGTATTGTATTGAGTTAAAATAAGTGTTCATTCAGTATTTTTGTAATTGTCATTATTACAAAAATATATATATATATTTTTTAAATAGGCCGGTTAATCGGTATCTGATTTTTTGGTCCTCCAATAATCGGTATCGGCGTTAAAATCATAATCGGTCAACCTCTAATACAGGGTATAATTGACAACTAACTAGGCCACCAGAGAGCAACATTGTCTGCGCATACTGTGCAACGAAGCATTTATTAGTGGTCGTACACAAAAAGAAGGGCTTCCTGTTTAATAACTTTTGCAACATTCTCTTCTAACTGGTGGTCTAGCCTACACTAGTATGTGGACATACAAAAAGGTAATTACATTGAAATGTAGCCCATGATATCAAAAGGCACTGGAGCCATTTGTCAGCAATCAACAAACCATGAGCTATTCTATAGATTAAGCAAAACCCCTCTCTCCTCTAGAAAAAGGACTATGTCCACGTCATAGAGACACACAGAGCAGGGTTGGACTGCCTCTGAGAGGGACCCAGTGTTTACCAGCAGTCACCACCCTGGGCTGGTCTGGCTATCTCATGCTGCCTGCACATTCTTCAGAGGCTCAGTGGCTGGCTGATACAAACTGGTCAGTGGTCAGACAGACTCACATTCCCCTGTCCATAGCCAGACAGCTATGGACAGCTCTCCCTCAGTCTCATTCACCCAGCCTGTTGCCTGCCAGGATCCTAGTAAATAACATGGCCACCATCACCTTTGTAATGAAACAAACCAGCCTTGATATATTCCCTCCTCTGGGACTGACTGACACACTGTCAGTGTACAGTATGTCTGTGGAGACTGTAGATGAACGCCATTGATGGACGAACGCGCACAGTCATATCACCTGTCTGCAACAAAAAAAAACACTCCTCCGATTACAGATACACTATACAGCCTTTCAATGCGATATGGGATATTCAAGCAATTTTTTATGACAGTGATTGAAAAGCCTGGGAAAGAGGACAATCTCAAATATAATATCAAGTGTGGTGTTTTATGCATGCTCCCAGACATTCCAACATTGTTTTGGAACCACCTAAGCTGTGTTTTTGCAAACAATTCCATGAAGGGAGTGTCTTGTTTTTCCCTTTCGGCGTGCCTGGACAGAATAGGCTAATCCATCGAAGGTGTGCCACATTCACCTCAGTAACCCTGCATGAGCCCCATACTACGAATCAAGTTTCTGGAGTTAGCAAGGCAACTTTGGATAACCGTTACCATGAAAGTTGCTCACCTTTTAGCTAGTTACATTTTATGGCAATGAATCCTTCAGAACTAACCTGCTCCGGGCCCGGCTAACTCAGGGCTAACTCTATTTATCCTGAAATGTGTCTGAGCCACAAGTTGAGGACCAATGAAATAGGATACCCTCTCCCTCGCAAAGATTGCATCATAATCCCCTTAAATTTGAAGTTCTGTGAAAATGTTTTTTTTTTATGTTAAAATATCGATCACAGCATTTGCTTTGCAAACTAAGTTTTTCACGCGATTGTATTTTGAAATGTACAAACTGACAGCTGCAACCAGACATACACTGCGCGTACAAAGCATTATGAACTCTTTCCATGACAGACTGACCAGGTGAACGGTATTATTATTTATGTCACTTGTTTAATCCACTTCAAATCAGTGTAGATGAAGGGGAGGAGACAGATTAAAGAAGGATTTTTAAGCCTTGAGACATGGATTGTGTATGTGTGCCATTCAGAGGGTGAATAGGCAAGGCAAAATATTTAAGTGCCTATGAACTTGGTATGGGAGTAGATGCCAGGCGCACCAGTTTGAGTGTGTCAAGAACTGCAACGTTGCTGGGTTTTTACCAGCAACCCAAAGGACATCCAGCCAACTTAACTGTGGGAAGCATTGGAGTCAACATGGGCCAGCATCCCTGAGGAAAGTTTGACACCTTGTAGAGTCAAGAAAGGTGCAACACCCAAAGGACATCCAGCCAACTTGACTGTGGGAAGCATTGGAGTTAACATGGGCCAGCATCCCTGAGGAAAGCTTGACACCTTGTAGAGTCCATACCCTGACAAATTGAGGTTGTCTGGAGGGCAAAACTTAATATTAGGAAGGTGGTCCTAATGTATTGTACACTCAGTGTATAATCCATAGATGGCAGTTCCCATTCAAGTTGAGACTGGCAGCCATTGCTAGTGTACCCATGAGTTTAACAGTCAACTTTCCAGGGTTAGAGGTTGCAAAACCCTCCTATTGATTAGGTCTATGACCACAACGCAACAAGCTGTTCCACAGAGGAAGTAGGGATAGAAGTAGGAAAGTGTTTTTGCATTGATAAGCACTCCCAAGTGGCGCAGCAGTCTAAGGCACTGCATCTCAGTGCTAGAGGCGTCACTACAGACACCCTGGTTCGATTCCAGGCAGTATCACAACCAACCGTGATAGGGAGTCCCATAGGGCGGCGCACAGTTGGCTCAGCGTCGTCCAGATTTGGCCGGTGTAGGCATTGTAAATAATAATTTTTTCTTAGCTGACTTGCCTAGTTAAATAAAAAAATATATTTTTTTAAAGACTGCATTTAACGATAAATAATAAAATAAAGACAGCACATCTAAAAGCCTATTTCACACCTTAGCCTGCTGAATTTGCAAGATAACTTTTCTTTGGTTCAAATTTTGGCACCAACTAAAATGTGTCACTGGATTCATGTTTCAGCATTGTCTCAAATAAAAGTCTGGTGTTCGACTAACCATGTGCGACATACACGCACTGTTACAAGCCTGCTAGAGTTATCAGCAGGCAGACGAGCAATATCCACCGGCGTAGTACAGACGAAGCCTGACCTGGAATGTGAAGTTAACTGAAGCTGGCGCGCTTTATAAAATCCTAAGTAGATCTAGCTTGCTTCGTAGTATACCACTCTGGAGCACCTTCACACCCGGGAGACGAATCTCACTAAGAGTCATGATCTGACACATTCAATAACGCTTAAACGTCACAATCACTCATACACAATTTCAGCTGTATCAAACATGATGACAAACGTCTGCTGTGGTGGATAGAGCTTGGTTAGTTATAGGATTACATCAATTAAAATGGTGGAAAAACATCACCAGGATGTCACCACTAATCATCAACAGTTTCATGAAACATCAGAACATGAAAACCCTCTCACTGTGAGAATTACAGTTGGCTGAAACACATGGCACTGCTTTTGTTTGGGTCCCAGTCGTGCTCTGGGACAGGCTGTGCCCTTTCTCTGTCCTCAGCAGGGCACTTTGGTCAGTTGGCTGCTGCCTCATTAGCATGCTAAAGTGAGCGGTCAGGCCCCGTGCCGTCAGAAAGTATTCATACCCCTTGACTTATTCCACATTTTGTTGTGTTACAGCCTGAATTCAAAATGTATTACATCTACTTTTTGTCTCACCCATCTACACACAACACCCCATAATGGAAAAGTGAAAACATGTTGTTGGAAATTTATTGAAAATGAAATATGACTCATTTACATAAGTATTCACACCCGAGTCAATACATTTTAGAATCACCTTTGACAGCGATTACTGTTTTTCTGTGTAAATCTAAGATTTGCACACCTGGATTGTACAATACTAAATATACATTGTACAATTATTCATGCTCTGTCAAGTTGGTTGTTAATCATTGCTAGACAGTCATTTTCAAGTCTTGCCATAGAGTATTAAAACTAAAATTGCCGTGTAAAATGTTCCTAGGCCAATCAGTAGCATTCAATGTCGTCTTGATAAGCAAGTCGCGTATATTTGACCCTGTTTTAGGTTATTGTCCTGACAAAAGGTGAATTTGTCCCCCAGTGTCTGTTGGAAAGCAGACTGAACTAGGTTACCAGTTAGGATTTTGCCTGTGCTCTATTCCATTTATTTATTTTTTTACTCCCTAGTCCTTGCCGATGACTAGCATACCCATAACATGATGCAACCACCACCATGTTTGAAAATATGAAGAGTGGTACTCAGTGATGTGTTGAATTTGTCCCAAACATAATGCTTTGTATTCAGGACCAAAAGTTTAAAATCCTAATATCTTCACAGATCTTCATTGTAAAGGGTTTAAACACGGTTTCCCATGCTTGTTCAATGAACCATAAACAATTAATGAACATGCACCTGTGGAACGGCCGTTAAGATACTAACAGCTTATAGATGGTAGGCAATTAAGGTCACAGTTATGTAAACTTAGGACACAAAAGAGGCCTTTCTACTGACTCTGAAAAACACCAAAAGAAAGATGCCCAGGGTCCTGCAAGGAGGCATGCAGATGTGGCCAGGGCAATAAATTGCAATGTCTGTACCGTGAGACACCTAAGACAGCGCTACAGGGAGACAGGACAGACAGCTGATTGTCCTCGCAATGACCTGCACAGGATCGGTTCATCCAAATATCACGCCATCCTGTACCTGTCCAGCAGGTAACAACAACTGCCCGAGTTACACCAGGAAAGCACAATCCCTCCATCAGTGCTCATACTGTCCGCAATAGGCTGAGAGAGGCTGGACTGAGGTCTTGTAGGCCTGTTGTAAGGCAGGTCCTCACCAGACATCACCAGCAACAAACATTGCCTCTGGGCACAAACACACAGTCACTGGACCAGACAGGATTGGCAAAAAGTGCTCTTCACTGACGAGTCGCGTCTTTGTCTGACATGGGATGATGGTCGGATTCGTGTTTATCGTCAAAGAAATGAGTGTTACACCGAGGCCTGTACTCTGGAGCGGATTTGGAGGTGGAGGTTCCATCATGGTCTGGGGCGGTGTGTCACAGCATCATCGGACAGAACTTGTTGTCATTGCAGGCCATCTCAAAGCCGTGCGTTACAGGGAAGACATCCTCCTCCATCATGTGGTACCCTTCCAGCAGGCTCATCCTGACATGACAATGCCACTCGTTCTGTGTGTGATTTCCTGCAAGACAGGAATGTTAGTGTTCTGCCATGGCCAGCGAAGAGCCCAGATCTCAATCCCATTGAGCACGTCTGGGACCTGTTGGATCGGAGGGTGAGGGCTAGGGCCATTCCCCCCAGAAATGTCCGGGAACATGCAGGTGCCTTGGTGGAAGAGCGGGGTAACATCTCACAGCAAAAACAGGCAAATCTGGTGCAGTCCATGAGGAGATGCACTGCAGTATTAATACTGACTGGTACTTTTCACACCCCCTTTGTTCAGGGACACATTATTCAATTTCTGTTAGTCACATGTCTGTGGAACTTGTTCACTTTATGTCTCAGTTGTTGAAGCTTGTTATGTTCATACGAATATTTACACATGTTAAGTTTACTGAAAATAAATGCAGTTGACAGTGAGAGGATGTTTCTTTTTTTGCTGAGTTTATGTGTGGGGTACAGAGATGTTAAATCATGTTAAACACTATTATTGCAAACAAAGGTGAGTACATGCAACATATTATGACACTTGTTAAGGACATTTTTACTCCAGAACTTATTTAGGCTTGCCATAACAAAGGGGTTAAATACTTATTTGTTTTAGCTTTTAATTTTGTATTAATTTCTAAACATTTCTAAAAAACATAATTCCACTTTGACATTAAATGGTGTATTGTGTGTAGGCCAGTGACACAAAATCAAAATGTTATAAATGTGATATATTCAGGCTATAAAAACAAAATGTGGAAAAAGTCAAGGCGTATGAATACTTCTGAAGGCATTTGTACAGTATCTTTAATAACCAAACAACACTGTTCCCACTGAGAAATATTATTAGCCTTCCTGCATCCAACTATCTGGGATGTGTACACTTATGCACTCCGCACATATTTACTGTAAATAGCATTTGATTGGTGTAAGCATGGGCCATAGGGAGTTTCCACCACGTCTTCACTTCAGTCATTTCCTTTTAATGGGAAGTGGTCAAGTGCACAATAAGGGTAGAGAATCAGGACACAGTCCCTGTTTGTGCGCAGGATACAAACATTCAAAGGAATGTATAGATCATCCGATCACACCATTTCTCAGCTGATTGGCGATAGTCAGCAAGAGACAAACTGGACGATTCCCTCTGTACCTCTCCATGTTGTTATTGTTCAGAAGCTCCCTTATATAGCCTATTTACTGTAAGTAAATCAAGCTACAGACTGAGGGTGAAACCAGTGTCATTGAGGATACAAAGTGCAAACACATGATGGTAGCATCAACAAAGTATGGTAGCATCAACAAAGTATGGTAGCATCAACAAAGTCTGAATCCTGGTTAAAATCAAATCTGGACTTTTTCCACTTTTTGTTATGTTACATCCTTATTCTAAAATTGATTCAATTATATTTTTTCCTCATCAATCTACACACCCCATGATGACAGAGCATAAACAGGTTTAGAAATGTATTTAAATGTGTTATTTTGAATACATTTCCAGACCTTATTTAAGTAAGTATTCAGACCCATTGCTACGAGACTCTAAATTGAGCTCCGGTGTATCCTGTTTCCATTGATCATCCTTGAGATGTTTCTACAACTTAAGAGTCCACCTGTGGTAAATGCAATTGATTGGATATGATTTGGAAAGGCACACACCTGTCTATATAAGGTCCCACAGCTGACAGTGCATGTCAGAGCAAAAACCAAGCCATGAGGTCGAAGGAATTGTCAGTAGAGCTCCAAGACAGGATTGTGTCGAGGCACAGATCTGGGGAAGGGTACCAAAACATTTCTGCAGCATTGAAGGTTCCCAAGAACACAGTGGTCTCCATCATTCCTAAATGGAAGAGGGGAGAAGGGAGGCGACCAAGAACCCGATGGTCAATATGACAGAGCTCCATAGGTCCTCTGTTGAGATGGGAGAAACTTCCAGAAGGACAGCCATCTCTGCAGCACTCCACCAAACAGGCCTTTATGGTAGAGTGGCCAGATGGAAGCCACTCCTCAGTAAATGGCACATGACAGGCTGCTTTGAGTTTGCCAAAAGGCACCTAAAGACTCTCAGACCATGGCCTGAATGCCAAGCGTCACATCTGTAGGAAACCTGGCACCATCCCTACCATCCCTACAGTGAAGCATGGTGGTGGCAGTGGAATGCTGTGGGGATGTTTTTCAGCAGCAGGGACTGGGAGACTAGTCAGGATGGAGAGAAAGTTGAACGGAGCAAAGTACAGAGGGATCCTTGATGAAGAACTGCTCCAGAGCACTCAGGACCTCAGGCTGGGGCAAAAGATCACCTTCCAACAGGACAACGACCCTAAGCACACAGCCAAGACAACACAGGCGTGGCTTCGGGAAAAGTCTCTGAATGTCCTAGAGTGGCTCAGCCAGAGCCCAAACCCGATCAAGCATCTCTGGAGAGACCTGAAAATACCAGTGCAGCGACGCTCCCCATCCAACCTGAGAGCTTGAGAGGATCTGCAGAGAAGCATGGGAGAAACTCCCCAAATACAGGTGTGACAAGTTTGTAACGCTATAGCCAAGAAGACTCTAGGCTGAAATCGCTGCCAAAGGTGCTTCAACAAAGTACTGAGTAAAGGGTCTGAATACTTATGTAAATGTGATAGATTTTTTGTTATACATTTTCCCAAATTTATAAAAACCTGTTTTTGCTTCGTCATTATGGGGTATTGTGCATAGATTGGGAGAAAAAAAACGACTTAATCAATTTTAGAATAAGGCTGTAACGTAACAAAATGTGGAAAAAGTCAAGTAGTCTGAATACTTTCCGAACGCACTGTATATGATAGTGTTATAAACATTATAAACAGTATATGAATAGAAAATGTGTGTACGGCAGTAGTTATATAGGATGAGCCTATATGTATACAGTACATTTGAAGTTGGTAAAACAGTATGTAAACATTCTTAAAATGACCAGTGTTCAATTACTATGTACAGTCGTGGCCAAAAGTTTTCAAAAGTTTTCACAAAGTCTGCTGCCTCAGTTTGTATGATGGCAATTAGCATATACTCCAGAATGTTATGAAGAGTGATCAGATGAATTGCAATTAATTGCAAAGTCCCTCTTTGCCATGCAAATTAACTTTCCCAAAAAAACATTTGCACTGCATTTCAGCCCTGCCACAAAAGAACCAGCTGACATGTCAGTGATTCTTTCGTTAACACAGGTGTGTGTTGACGAGGACAAGGTTGGAGATCACTCTGTCATGCTGATTGAGTTCAAATAACAGACTGGAAGCTTCAAAAGGAGGGTTGTGCTTGGAATCATTATTCTTCCTCTATCAACCATGGTTACCTGCAAGGAAACATGTGCCCTCATCATTGCTTTGGACAAAAAGGACTTCACAGGCAAGGACATTGCTGCCAGTAAGATTGCACCTTTATTCATCCACACTGTGTGTCTCATCAATGCAGGTCATTTATGACAAATGTATAAAGTACATGTTTTATAAACTCATGAACACCAGCCAGTTTATCAGCCTGGTTTTGTTCGTTTAGGTGTATTATACTTCTTCGCCACCAGCGTGGGACATTGAGTAATTTTCCATGTCAATTTGATATATTTTGATACTAGATCAACCATTTATCAGATCATGAAGAAATTCAAGGAAAGCGGTTCAATTATTGTGAAGGCTTCAGGGCACCCAAGAAAGTCCAGCAAGCGCCAGGACCGTCTCCTAAAGTTGATTCAGCTGCACGATTGGGGCACCACCAGTACAGAGCTTGCTCAGGAATGGCAGCAGGCAGGTGTGAGTGCATCTGCACGCACAGTGAGGCGAAGACTTCTGGAGGATGGCCTGGTGTCAAGAAGGGCAGCAAAGAAGCCACTTCTCTCCAGGAAAAACATCAGGGACAGACTGATATTCTGCAAAAAGTATGAGGATTGGATTGCTGAGGACTGGGGTAAAGTCATTTTCTCTGATGAATCCCCTTTCCGATTGTTTGGGGAATCTGGAAAAAAAGCTTGTGAGCGCTCCAATCAGTCCTGTGTCATGCCAACAGTAAAGCATCCTGAGACCATTCATGTGTGGGGTTGCTTCTCAGCCAAGGGAGTGTGCTCACTCACAATTTAAGAACAATCGAAGAACACAGCCATGAATAAAGATAGTACCAACACATCAGTCTGAGAGAAACATCTCCCAACCATCCAGGAACAGTTTGATAATGAGCAATGCCTTTTCAAGCATGATGGAGCACCTTTCCAAAAGGCAAAAATGATAACTAAGTGGCTCGGGGAACAAAACATCGATATTTTGGGTACATGGCCAGGAAACTCCCCAGACCTTAATCCCATTGAGAACTTGTGGTTCTCAAGAGGCGGGTGGACAAACAAAACCCCACAAATTCTGACAAAGTCTAAGCATTGATTATGCAAGAATGGGCTGACATCAGTCAGGATGTGGCCCAGAAGTTGATTGACATCATGCCAGGGTGGATTGCAGAGGTCTTGAAAAAGAAGGGACAACACTGAAAATATTGACTATTTGCATCAACCTCATGTAATTGTCAATAAAAGCCTTTGACACTTATGAAATGCTTGTACCGTAATTGCTGGACTATTAAGTGCACCTGAATATAAACCGCACCCACTGAATTATTAAAAAATATGTATTTTGTACATAAATACACCGCACGTGTCTATAAGCCGCAGGTGCCTACCGGTACATTGAAACAAATTAACTTGGTCACTATCTTCCTCCTCCTGTGCACTGAAATCACTGAAGTCATCTCCTTCGGTGTCGGAGATGAATAGCCTCAGAATTGCTTCATCCGATGTTGGATCGTTTTCTTTGTCGCTCTCGTCACTTTCATCCGAATGCAAATACCCCACTGAGCTCATGCTGCCCCTTCAACACGCAGCAGTCCAGCCTTTCGAAACCCATTGATGATAGTGGATTTTTTGACAATGCTCCATGCTGTCAGGACTCACTGGCAGACTTGACCATAAGTTGCTCTTCGCATGCAGCCCGTTTTAGTGAAGGATTTCTCCCCACTTGTCATCCAAGACTCCCACTGAACAAGGAGCGCCACCTTAAATGCACGATTTACACTGATGTCGAGTGGCTGCAAATACTTTGGGCCATCTGCTTTTCTTCCCTCTGAAAGCCTTTGTTGTCTTTATGCACTGAGTCAGTTCCTCACGCTGCTGTTTCCAACGTCTTATCATCGACTCATTAAGGCCAAGCTCCCGTGCAGCAGCTCTCTTTCATTTTCCAACAGCTAGATCGATCGCCTTCAACTTGAAAGCTGCATCATATGCATTTCTCCGTGTCTTTGCCATGATGAGGGTGACAAAATTACTACCGTAATCAGAATGATGGGATGTTTGAGTGCGCTCGATTTTACGTCACATTATGTGACAGTGCTCAGTTTTTTGGCGGCATGAATATGGTGAAAGCGGGAAAAATCCATAAATTAGCCGCGTCATTGTATAAACCGCGAGGTTCAAAGCGTGGGAATAAAGTAGCGGCTTATAGTCCAGCAATAACGGTAATTATACTTCAGCATTCCATAGTAACATATGACAAAAATATCTAAAGACTCTGAAGCAGCAAACTTTGTGAAAATTTATATTTGTGTCATTCTCAAAACTTTTGGCCACGACTGTACATAGGGCAGCAGTCTTTAAGGTGCAGAGTTGAGTATCGGGTAGTAGCTGGCTAGTAACAGTGACTAAAGTTCAGGGCAGGGTAGCTGGCTCGTACCCAGTACACTTTAGACAGATCAGACAGAGATTTTCCTCCTTGAGGTAGTTAAAAATTCAATTCTCAGAAGGTACAAGTTTCTTTTGAAGATTTCAATACGCCTGACCAACATGGACAGTTCTTCTGATTGACTCAGAGACCAGACAGTAGCCATCAATTCTCCTTCCATCTGTTGAAAGGATCAGAGCTACCGGACATCCTCCTCACTGATCCAGGATATGAACATTTATAACTACAGTAAGTTTTATGTTGGAAAGATACCCAGGCCTGGATGTCTCGGACCTCAGTCAGCAGGATATGATCTTCTTTGAGGAGGACCTGTGCTTTATGGTGAAAGGTCAGGCCCCCCCCTTCTGTTTAAAATCTAGCCAAAGGAGACAGACAAGAAGTACCAATATGACAGAAAACATTTCCTATAAATCATCTTATTCAGGGAACAGAGAGGCTGAGACAGGTATAGAAAGCACAGCATGTCCATATTGAATGATCCTACACAATATTATGAGTCCTTTGAAGCACTACAAAGAACCTACAGCCCACATGGATGGTCAGACGGTTAAAAAACAACATACTTGGTTCCATTTGATGTGCCATGGGAAATCAATTCTTATTGTGAACATTACAAAAAACAATCCCATTGGTTTGCTTCATCTGGAAACCCCATCACTATTTAGAGTACAATCACTCACACACTGTGAGCAACTGCCCCACTCACAATAACATCGATAGGTGAGCAAATGCTGTAGTCGTCTGTGAAAACAGCGACCACGGAGTGAGGAGCATTAAGGCAGGGATGGGAGTTTGTTCATTCAAACCGGTAGCCGTCGGGTAGCTATGAACATCAACGCTTTTTTTTTTTTTGGTCACCTTTTGCATGTCACATTACTGAAGCAACACTGTAGTGAATCATTCATGCCGATCACGTATCACTGCAACATGACAAGGCACATTGCTTCAACTCATCTGAACCCTTCCAGCCATTTGGAACAACAGTGTCAGTGATGTGGAATGTTGATGACAAACAAGAGACGCTCTTCCAAGCTCATTCACAGTGGAATGCCGCCTGGGCTCTTTGTTAGCATGTCGCAAACGAGACATGAATCCATTTAGTCCTTCCCCTGTGGAAAACCATTCTGGCTCATAGTTTCACTCCTGCCCCAACTAAGATTTCCAGAGTTCTTACTTGTTACTTCATGGTTAGGGATAAGAGTAGGAGCCGGCTTAGTTTGTACGTGAGGGTCTCATTGTTTCTGAGTATGGTGATGTAATGTGCACCTCTCAGATGAATGCCTGTTCACACTCTCTCTGCCCTGTTGCCAAACAAGACGATTCAAAGCATAGTATTGTAGCACACTCGCCAAATACGGAAGATTGTTCAAAGCATACACACAAGCCTCAAAGCAGAAAACATTTCAAAGCTGCTTGCTCGTCACAACCACTCAAAGACAAACATAAGTTAAGAAAGAGAGAGAGAGGAAGAAAACCCCTTTTATGCATTAGGCACACTTTCCAGCTGCCCGTTGGCTATAACGTACTATCAACACAGTCTGCAAAGCTTCTCCATCTTTGGGGTGTACGTTTGTGTATGCTGTGTGGGTGCTGACAACCTTCTCTAGGGGAGCAGCGAGGGGAGCTGGGGCAGCCCTCTGGAGGGTTTAAGTTAGAAAGGAGCTGGGCTAGAGGACCAGAGTTAGGGGGAGCTGGGCTAGAGGACCAGAGTTAGGGGGAGCTGAGGCTCATTGAGGAAGTGGGGTGGGTTGACCGACAGACTGGCTGGCTGCGCCTCTGCCTGAGAATGAATAACACCAGGACACACCATTGTCCAGCCCCAATGAAGCACACAAGCAGAGAATGGGAAGTTGTTCAAACAGCTACACTGGACCATTGTTGAGCCTCACCGGACAGAGGGCTGGGCTCAATGGGTGGGGCAAGGCAGGCAGGGCAGGGCTACAGAGGCCTCTGGGATAGTCCCATCCACTTCATACTAGTCCTACGCAGAAAACTAAATGGTGCCCGATGCACCGACCGCACATGCTGGTGCTCCTTCTATCTGCCTAATTTTAATGTGGGTGGTACAAAGGGTGTTACCACCCACCAACCTTTATGCAATGTCTGCCTTATGCTATGTCTGTCTCCACCACATGCAAATATGCAAGTCCAGAACACACACTAAGCAAAACACAAACACACACAATAAAGTCTAGCAGAGCATAGAGTACACTGGTAAATCATTCTCCAGAGCAGTTCACAGGCAAAGGCGGAAGCTGAGCGAGCACCGAAAGGAAAACAACTGGCTTGGTTTCACTGAGTGAGTTACCTCATTTATCCTCACCTCACCTGAGCAATGTTTTGACATAACAAAACTATTCCAGAAACTAAATCATCATAACTAAATTAGGAGGAAAAAACAGTGCCAACCGGAACTGTGCCAAACGCTATATTATATATATATTTCCGGAGGTAGCTCCTGCACACATTTAGTGGAAGAGCTTAAATGTTGCTCTTTTGAAAGGCTTTCCCAATTGCCATAGAGTTAGCTCAAGACTGGCACGTGTTATGAACAACTACACCTAGCCCAGTTAGAGGTGAATGCTCTACCTTATTTCTCTACCACCCATCTAGCTCATCTAGCTCACCCATCTAGCTCACTTCTCCTCAGACTGCATCTGCCACCACAGAGGTAGACTAGAGGTCAGTCATTCATTCATCACTTAAGTTCTATTAATATGTTTTAAATACTAATGGTATTAATGACTCTTTACCCATACGTCCTGGTGTCATTGTGCATGACTGAGTCTGGGACTGGGGCTGCTGTGAGCAGAGATTTAGATGAGTTCGGGGGGGGGTATCGGTTACTTGTAGTGGAAAGAAGTTCTGGTATCACATCTTAGCATAGCTGTGACATTCCCTCACGTTGAGATAGAATACCATAAACACTGTACTGTAGGAGCTATCAGTATGACCTCACTGGTTTTAATTTAAGGCTTCTGCTACTCCCACACTTCATGTCAGCGATTCCAGATCTCTCACTAATTGAGCTAAATAAAATCCCCTTGTGGCTGTCTGCTGGATAACAAAACAGACACGCCAGACACGCACACAAAATGTGCATACACACACACCCACACAACAGAGGGGGGAGGGTGGGATTCCTATAAGCTATTAGAGCCCCAGTCTGTCCCCCAGACAGGGGAATGCAGAGAGGTCAGTAGTAGGAACCTGCGATTCAGGGCTGGTGAACCAGGGGGAATGTCAGCCTGGGGGAGCAGCGTAGGCAGCCAGACAGGAACCCATCTAAACGGAATGGTCTGATGATGCCTGGAAGAGACTTGGGCTTCTGCCCGGTGCTCAGCGTGTTAAGTATCGGAGGTATTACTTATTAAAAAGGCTGAGAATCCAGTGCCGCACACAGACACAAAAACACACACAGAGAGAGGGGCCTGGTCTGGAATAGATGATTAACAGCACTGTAGTAATCTAAGTGATCGTGAGGCTGACTGAGGCACGTGATTTGTGTCAGCCCTACAAAATACCCGTCATATTTCAGAACGAGAACAGGTTAGCACTGAGCTACTAGGTTTGTTGTCATTAGCATGACTTGGGCTTGATCGGAGGCCTCCGGGTAGCATGTAGACTATTTTGCGTATGATAGAACATTCAAGCCTATGCATGTCTAACATCACGGACGTCAGTGCATGGAGGCAACCAAGACATCACCCATCTTCTACATCATTACACACAGCAATTAGGGGTGGATTGCGCACAAGACGGTTCAGCAAACATTGGTTAAATCTTTTATTTGTAATGCCTCACCTGATGATAGGATTAGAGGGGCAAAACTGATGCATGTAAACAAGTTGTAATGTCCTCTAGGCCGTTTTTTAATCAAAATGAATTTTGATTTGTCACATGCTTCGTGAACAACAGGTGTGGACTAACAGTGAAATGCTTACTTCCACGATACGAGGGATGCTGAGACTCTCACTTTAAAATCTATGTCAAACAAAAACCAAATGGTAGCAAAGTTAAACCAATAACTACTTTTCATAACTTCCACAGAACATTTTACAAAAATACATTTACTTGAACAGTGCAGATCTAAAGAACAGACAAATGACAGTTTGTGCCCTCATTCTGCTACCAAACATGCATTTTAAAGTGAAAAATCTGAGTCTCAGTATCCCTCTGTTACTGTGGAATTGCCTGTATGTCCCTCACTGCTACTCTGACCCCAAGGGAAGAATATAGAATACAAAACGACAGACAGTTTCCTAACAACAATATATCATTGAGAGAAACTTGTTTGCTTGTTGATGGTAAAACTTAAAGAGCCGAGACTCTCCGTCTGAACATTAACACGCGTCGCTTGCCGTACAATTTTGGAAACATAAGGATCTTATCTTTCAAATTGGGGAAAATAAATTTTCAAAAAACAAAAAGGTTCAATAGATACACACCTTTTAATAGGGTTAGGGTTCACTCATGGCCATATTTCCATGTTATACAGCGCTTGTTTACGGAAAACAGACAGAAGACAGAATGGACTACCTGTGCTAATTAGCTATCTGCGTCTCACAACGGAAGACAGACGCCACAAACATGTCACTGAAAAATATTGTCACAGCCATATTAAAACTGGTAAAAACAGTGTGGATTAAATGTGTATTTTGCATTTGTGTAATAATTTTGATATGAACTCAAAGTCAAAGGGGTGGCAGGGTAGCCTAGTGGTTAGAGTGTTGGACTAGTAACTGAAAGGTTGCAAGTTCAAATCCCTGAGCTGACAAGGTACAAATCTGTCATTCTGCCCCTGAACAGACAGTTAACCCAGTGTCATTGAAAATAAGAATTTGTTCTTAACTGACTTGCCTAGTTAAAAAAAGGGAAAGGGATTTATGTTTCTAGAACTGCACTGCAGTTGAGAATCGATTCAAGTTCAGATGGAGTATTTGGCTTCCAGAGCCAATTCGCCCTTTAAACAGAACATGTAATATCCATGCACGGAGTAAATTTAGGCTCCTTTAGTCAAATATTGGGATAGGAATGACATATACCATACAGTATTAACAAAAGTATGCCCCTTCAAATTAGTGGATTCGGCTTTGTCAGCCACACCCATTGCTGACAGATGTATAAAAACGAGCACACGGCCATGCAATCTCCATAGACAAACATTGGCAGTAGAATAGCCTTACTGAAGTGCTCAGTGGCTTTCAACATGGCACCATCATAGGACGCCACCTTTCCAAGTCAGTTCATCAAATGTCTGCCCTGTTAGATCTGCCCCGGTCAGCTGTAAGTGCTGTTATTGTGAAGGGACAATGTCTATGAGCAGCCTCGAAGTGGAAGGCCACACAAGCTCACAGTACAGGACCGCTGAAGCGTGTAAAAATCATCTGTCTTTGGTTGTAACACTCACTACTGAGTTCCAAACTGCCTTTGGAAACAACGTCAGCACAATAACTGTTTGTCGCGAGCTTCATGAAATGGGTTTCCATGGCCGAGCAGCTGCACACAAGCTTAACATCACCATGTGCAATGCCAAGCTGGAGTAGTGTAAAGCTTGCGTCCATTGGACTCTGGAGCAGTCCATTGGACGCGTTCCCATCTTGCACTCTGACAGACACATCTGGGTTTGGGGGATGCCAGGAGACCGCTACCTGCCTGAATGGATAGTGCCAACTGTAAAGTTTGGTGGAGGAGGAATAACGGTCCGGGGATGTTTTTCATGGTTTGAGCTAGGCCTCTTAGTTTCAGTGAAGGGAAATCTTAACACTACATCATACAATGACCTTCTATACGAGTCTGTGCTTCCAACTATGTGGCAACAGTTTGGGGAAGGTAATTTCCCGTTTCAGCATGACAATGCCCCCGTTCAAAGCGAGGTCCATACAAAAATGTTTTTTTTCTTCGAGATTGGTGTGGAAGAACTTGACTGGCTTTAGAACCCTGACCTCAACCTCATCAAACACCTTTGGGATGAATTGGAACTTCGCCTGTGAGCCAGGCCTAATTGCCCAACTTCACTCATGCTCTTGTGGCTGAACAGAAGCAAGGGGTACCAACTCCATATTCATGCCCATGATTTGGGAATGAGATGCCCTATGAGCATGTATCCACATACTTTTGGTGATGTAGTGTAGCTTCTAACTGACGTTCAAGGGAAATGACATTCATAGGCAAATTACAGTTGGACGTTGTGGACGTAATACACGTTGTGAATGCATATATCTAACTTGTTCCCAATCTCGATCATTCACCACATAATCACACTGTAGGCCTAATTGCAAAACAAAAAAACAGGTTTAAGCTACACTGCATTAATAAAATTACAACAGATCAAAGCATTCACTTGTATAGGCCTACTATAGTTGCATTGCATGCGAACACCAGTTCCAGAGATATAACACCGGCTTCTTCGCCACAAGCCCGCATAAATACACGAACTGATACAAAAGACACACGACACTTGAAACCGCGTAAAGACATTCTTCACATACCGAGGTAATCAAATCGCCTTTAACTGTGCAGTTTTGCATCCAAAATGTGGCGGCGGTTCACATAGATCTTTAATTTGCAATCGAATTTGCATGTTTTATCCCTTCGTCCCACCCATCTAGCTGATCCTCGGTCATCGGGTCTCATCTGTGTCGATCTGTTGCCGTAAATATGTAAAAAATGTCTCTGGAATATATTTGTATGTGGGGGAAAAAAATACACCACCATCATCGTGCTAGTTATCTAATATCGATTTAGCTTACCTTGTAAACAAATCCATAATTGAAGCAGTTCGATCGGTGCTTTATGGTTGTGTATTCCCCTTTAACACAATAATCATAGGGCTGTTGCAGGTGACATCATCCCTTTTGGCCAGTGTCAGCACAGGCCATTGTGTACGCACAGAGTCTAAACCCAAAGGCTCAAGATCGCGAGGCTTCCGGGAACGCTTGTGAAGCAGACCAAGCAGGTCAGGTAGGGGTTTTGGGATTGAGAAGTTAGAGAAGTGAACAATTCTTCTTTAGATGTTAATTTTCTCGAATTTTAAAGGCACAATCTAGATTCGAGCCAATATCTTATCTAGTTGGACATGTTATTACTCCAACCTCGTGAAAGTGACAAACTGACACGTTTACATTTTTGTCAAAACAACTTTATATCGAATGAGTGCCTTTGCACATGCGCAGTTCGGTGCAAAACGACCCGTTAGACCGAAGACGTGTTTCTGCGCATAACTTCAGCCAGCCAACGTCACCATGACATCGCCTACAAGCGTGATCTGGTATTTCTAATGGAGAAGCTGTTTCTGCTGTACTGTCTTTGGTACTGTCTTTGGTGTCAGCGCTCACGGACCAACGATTAATTACAAAGCTCATGTTTTCATGGGAAATGTCGTTCCAGAGGAATGGTGCGCCGCTACCACTTGGTGAAAAAAAGCAGATGTGTAAATGGTTGATTGAGAGCCTAGATTACAAGACAATGTGACAAATCAACATGACATCTTCATCTGACAAGCATATATCTGGTATAGAATATAATAGAATTATAGTGTAACGACCCTGGGTTTATAAACGCGAAGGTCGAGGGTTCGAGACCTGCTCCCTGCTGTTTCATTACAATATATTTAAGCAATAAGGCCCGAGGAGGTGTGGTATATGGCCAATATACCATGGCATGTTTTTAGGTACGACGCAACACGTGTATACCATAAACCCAAAGACGTATATACCATAAACCCCAAAGGTGCTTTAATGCTATTATAAACTGGTTACCAACATACTTAGAGCAGTAAAAATAAATGTTGTGTCATACCCGTGGTATACTTAAGCAATAACGCACGAGGTGGTGTGGGATATGGCCAATATACCACAGCTAAGGGCTGTTCTTGGGCACAATACAACGCGTATATACTATCACTAGCCACTTTAAACAATTACACTTGTATATGTTTACATACCCTACATTACTCATCTCATATGTAAATACTGTAATCCATACCATCTACTGCATCTTGCCTATGCCGTTCTGTACCATCACTCATTCATATATTTTTATGTACATATTCTTAATCTCTTTACACTTGTGTATATAAGGTAGTTGTTGTGAAATTATTAGGTTAGATTACTCGTTGGTTATTACTGCATTGTCAGAACTAGAAGCACAAGCATTTCACTACACTCGCATTAACATCTGCTAACCATGTGTATGTGACAAATACAATTTGAATTGATTTGATTTGCTATTATAAACTGGTTACCAACATACTTGAAGCAGTAAAAATAAATGTTTTGTCGTACCCGTGGTATACTTAAGCAATAAGGCACGAGGGGGTGTGGTATATGGCCAATATACCACGGCCAAGGGCTGTTCTTAGGCACAGCCCTTAGCCATAGTATATTGACCATATACCACAAAGCCCTGAGGTGCCTTATTGTTATTATTAACTGGTTACCAATGTAAATAGAGCAGTAAAAATAAATGTTTTGTCTGAAATACCACGGCTGTCAGCCAATCAGCATTCAGGGCTCGAACCACCCAGTTTATAAAATAAAATAGAATACATCTAGATGTAGCTAGTGGCTACAATTAGTAAAGTGAGGTAATTAAAAGGTGATGTGAAAAGTCTTTGAAACCCTCTTATTGCATGGAGAACTATGTCAAAGTTGAGTTTCAAGTTTTGCAGCGCTGATGGGAGCTATTGGGGAAGGGTTACGTGATTTATTTAGCCAAAAACAGGACACAGACAGAATTACAGGGTATTGTAGGAATACTGTTGGAATGAGAACTGTGCGGCAGAATTACAATCATGACAGTAGCTGGTTGTGGAATACAGCAATTTACTACTGATTTTAGACCTAAATGTTTTTTTGCTCCTTTTATGTAAGGATGAGTGGGCTAAATTGAGCCACCCTTGTTTATAGGAAACCATACACAAAATGTATAATTTGACCAAATATTTAGGAAGAGGTCATCATTCCATGGAGCCTGTGAATGATGAAACCACATGGAAAAAGTGGTAAGCATATTGGGTTATTTCAACAAGTCAAATTAATTTGTGTTCAAATCAGATTACATTTTATTTGTCACATGCGCCCGAATACAACAGGTGTGGTAGACCTTACCGTGTATTGCGTACTTACAAGCCCTTAACCAACAATGCTGTTTTAAGAAAAAAAATTGAGTTATAAAAATATTTACTAAATAAAAAAATAAATAAATAAAAGAACAACAATAATATAACAATAACGAGGCTATATACAGGGGGTACCGGTACCGAGTCAATGTACTGGAGTACAGGTTAATCAAGGTAATTGAGGTAATGTGTACATGTAGATAGGAGTATAATGATAATAAACAGTGAGTAGTAGCAGCTTAAAAAAGGGGGGGATCAATGCAAATAGTCCGGGTCGCCATTTGATTAGCTGTTCAGCAATCTTAAGGCTTGGGGGTAGAAGATGTTAAGAAGCCTTTTGGACCTAGACTTGACGCTCCAGTACCGCTTTCAGAGAAAACAGTCTATGACTAGAGTGGCTGGAGTCTTTGGCAATTTTTAGGGCCTTCCTCTCATACCGCCTGGTATAGAGGTCCTGGATGGCAGGAAGCTTGGCCCCAGTCATGTACTGGGCCTTACGCACTACCCTCTGTAGCGCCTTGCAGTCGGAGGCCGAGCAGTTGCCATACCGGGCGGTGATGCAACCAGTCACGATGCTCTCCATGGTGTAACTGTGGAACCTTTTGAGAATCTGAGGACCCATGCCTGTAACGGCAGATCTCCTCTTCGTCTGAAGAGGAGTAAGGATCGGACCAAGATGCAGCATGGTAAGTGTCCATAATGTTTTTAATAAAGACAAATGAACAACAAAAACAATAAGCGATAACGTGAAATCTACAAAAAACGAAACAGTACCGTGTGGCGACAAACACACACGGAAACCAACAGTGAAACCCAGGCTCCCTAAGTATGATTCTCAATCAGACACAACTAACGACACCTGCCTCTGATTGAGAACCATACTAGGCCGAAACAGAAACCAAGCATAGAAAAACAAACATAGACTGCCCACCCCAACTCATGCCCTGATCATACTAAATAAAGACAAAACAAAGTAAATAAAGGTCAGAACGTGACAATGCCAAATCTTTTCAATCTCCTGAGAGGAAATAGGTGTTTTTGTGCCCTCTTCACGACTGCCTTGGTGTGTTTGGACCATGATAGTTTGTTGGTGATGTGTACACCAAGGAACTTGAAGCTCTCAACCTGCTCCACTACTGCCCTGTCGATGAGAATGTGGACGTGCTCAGCCCTCCTTTTCCTGTTGTCCACGATCATCTCCTTTGTCTTTATCACGTTGAGGGAGAGGTTGGTAGCTCAGTTGGTAGAGCATGGCGCTTGTAACGCCAGGGTAGTGGGTTCGATTCCTGGGACCACCCATACGTAGAATGTATGCACACATGACTGTAAGTCGCTTTGGATAAAAGCGTCTGCTAAATGGCATATATTATTATATTATATTATTATTATATATATATTATTATTATTATTATATTATTATATTGTTGGTGTCCTGGCAACACACTTCCAGGTCTCTGACCTCCCTATAAGCTGCCTCGTTGTTGATCAGGCCTACCATCGTTGTGTCATCGGCAAACTTAATGATGGTGTTGGAGTCGTGCTTGTGCACCCAGTCATGGATGAACAGAGTACAGGAGGGGACTAAGAATGCAGCCCTGAGGGGCCCCGTGTTGAATATTAGCGTGGCAGATGTGTTGTTGCCTACTCTTACCACCTAGGGACAGCCCTTCAAGAAGTCCAGGATCCGGTTGCAGTGGGAGGTCTTCAGTCCCAGGGTCCTTAGGTTAGTGATGAGCTTTGGGGGCACAATGGTGTTGAATGCTGAGCTGTTGTCAATGAACAGCATTCTCACATAGGTGTTGCTTTTGTCCATGTGGGAAAGGGCAGTGTTGAGTGCAATAGATATTGCGTCATCTGTGGATTTGTTGGGGTGGTATGCAAATTGGAATGGGTCTAGGGTTTCTGGGATGATGGTGTTGATGTGAGCCATAACCAGCCTTTCAAAGCACTTCATGGCTACAGACGTGAGTACTACGGGGTCGGTAGTTAGGTTACCTTGGTGTTCTTGGGCAGGGGGACTATGGTGGTCCCCTTGCAACATGTAAGTATTACAGACTCGTCCAGGGACTGGTTAAAAATGTCAGTGAAGACACTTGCCAGTTGGTCAGCGCATGCTTGGAGTATACGTCCTGGCAATCCTTCTGGCCCTGCGGCCTTGTGAATGTTGACCTGTTTAAAGGTCTTAATCACATCGGCTACGGCGATCACGATCACACAACTGCCTGGAACAACTGATGCTCTCATGCATGCTTCAGTGTTGCTCGCCTCGAAGCATGCATAGAAGTAATTTAGCTCATCTGGTAGGCTTGTGTCACAGGGCAGCTCATGGCTGGGCTTCCCTTTGTAGTCCGTAATAGTTTAGAAGCCATGCCAAGTAGTAGGATTCAATCTTAGTCCTGTATTTACGCTTTGCCTGTTTGATGGTTCGTCTGAGGGCATAGTGGGATATCTTATACGCGTCCGGGTTAGAGTCCCACTCCTTGAAAGCGGCAGCTCTACCCTTTAACTCTGTGCGGATGTTACCTGTAATCCATGGCTTCTGGTTGGGGTATTATGTACGGTTACTGTGGGGACAACGTCATCGACGCACTTATTGATGAAGCCGGTTACTGATGTGGTAAACTCCTCAATGCCATTGTATGAGTCCCGGAACATGTTCCAGTTTGTGCTAGCAAAACATGCCTGTATCTTAGCATCTGTGTCATCTGACCACTTTCGTATTAAGCTAGTCACACATGTAACATGCTGGTAGAAATGAGGTAAAACAGATTAAAGTTTTCTCTGCATTAAACTCCCCTTGTTTGTTTATGGCTTTATACAGCTTGTTGCCAGCATCGGTTTGTGGTGGTAAATAGACAGCTACAAAAAATATAGATGAAAACTATCTTAGTAAATACTGTGGTATACAGCTTATCATGAGATAATCTACCTCAGGCGAGCATAACCTCGGGACTTCCTTAATATTTGATTTTGTTATTGACAAATAGACACAGACCGCCACCCCTTGTCTTACTTGAGGCACCTGTTCTATCTTGCTGATGCACGGAAAATCCATCCAGCTGTATGTTATCCATGTCATCATTCTGCCACGACTCGGTGAAACATAAGATATTACAGTTTTTAATGTGCTGTTGGTAGGATAGTCTTGAACGAAGTTCATCCAGTTTATTCTCCAATGATTGCACAATGGCCAATAGGACGGATGGTAGAGGCGGGTTTGCTCACTCGCCAACGAATTCTCACAAGGAACCCGGACCTGTGTCCCCTGTATCGGCACCTTCTCTTAATGTGAATGACGAGGATTTGGGCCTGGTCGGATATCTGGAGTAAATCCTTCGCATCCGACACGTTAAAGAAAAATCTTTGTCCAGTTCGAGGTGAGTAATCGCTGTTCTGATATCCAGAAGCTCTTTCGGCAATAAGAGACGGTGGCAGAAACATTATGTACAAAATAAGTTATAAACAACCTGAAAAAACACAAAGTAGCAGAATTGGTTAGGAGCCCATAAAACGGCAGCCATCTCCTCCGGCACCCATCTCCTCCGGCACCATTCTTATGCATTCTTAGCAGTTTCATGATGCTTGTATCTAAACCAAAGTAGATCACTTACCCTGTTCCGTGGCTCAATTTACACCATCCCCGGGGTAAATTGTGCCAAGAGGACACTTTTTTGGACAAGCTCCATTTTCAAAACTGTAATGTTTACATGAATTCTGATTGTTTCCAGGGATACACATTATCCTGAAATATACACTACTGGTCAAAAATGTTAGAACACCTACTCATTCAAGGGTTTTTCTTTATTTGTGGTGTTTTTTACATTATAGAATAATAGTGAAGACATCAAAACTATGAAATAACACACATGGAATCATGTAGTAACCAAAAAAGTGTTAACCAAATCCAAATATATTTTATATTTGAGATTCTTCAAATAGCCACCTGTCACGACGGCGATCGACGTCACCGGTCTTCTAGCCATCATCAATCTATTTTTCATGTTCCATTTGTTTTGTCTGGATGTCGCATTTACCTGGTTTTAATTCCCTAATTACATGTTGTATATGTTCCCTCTGTTTCCCCCATGTCCTTGTTGGGAATTGTTTTTTGTAAGTATGTGTGCTTTATGTGACTGGTGCAATACGGGTTTTGATGCCCATGTGTGTTGTTATTTTTGTATTCCGGTAGTTATGTACATTAAACGGCTCCGGCTATTTACCAAGCTCTGCTCTCCTGCGTTTGACTTCCATGCCACCAGTTACGCACTCCTGACACCACCCTTTACCTTGAATACAGCTTTGCACACACTTGGCATTCTCTCAACCAGCTTCATGAGGTAGTCACCTGGAATGCATTTCAATTAACAGGTTTGCCTTGTTAAAGTACATTTGTGGAATTTCTTTCCTTCTTAATGCGTTTCAGCCAATCAGTTGAGTTGTGACAAAGTGGAGGGGGGGGGGTAACAGAAAATAGCACTATTTGGTAAAAGACCAAGTCCAAGAACAGCTCGAATAAGCAAAGAGAAACAACAGTCCATCATTACTGTAAGACATGAAAGTCAGTCAATACGGAACATTTCAAGAACTTTTAATGTTTCTTCAACTGCAGTCGTAAAAACCATCAAGTGCTATGATTAAACTGGCTCTCATGAGGACTGCCACAGGAATGGAAGACCCAGATTTACCTATGCTGCAAAGTATAAGTTCATTAGAGCCTCAGAAATTGCAGCCCAAATAAATGCAGTTCTCATAACAGACACATCTCAACATCAACTGTTCAGAGAAGACTGTGTGTATCAGGCCTTCGTGGTCAAATTGCTACAAAGAAACCACTACTGAAGGACACCAATAAGAGGAAGAGACTTGTTTGGGCCAAGAAACACGAGCAATGGACAATCGACCTGTGGAAATGTGTCCTTTGGTCTGGAGTCCAAATTGGAGATTTTTGATTCCAATCACCGTGTCTTTGTGAAACGTGGTGTGGGTGAACGGATGATCTCCGCATGTGTATTTCCCACCGTAAAGCATGGAGGAGGAGGTGTTATGGTGTGGGGGTGCTTTTCTGCTGACAATGACTGTGATTTATTTAGAATTCAAGGCACACTTAACCAGCATGTCTACCACAGCATTCTGCAGAGATATGCCATTCCATCTGGTTTGCACTTAGTGGGACTGTCATTTGTTTTTCAACAGGACAATTACCCAACACACCTCCAGGCAGTGTAAGGGCTATTTTACCAAAAAGGAGAGTGATGGAGTGCTGCATCAGATGACCTGGCTTCCACAATCCCCCAACCTCAACGAAATTGAGATGGTTTGGGATTGAGATGGTCGGACCGCAGAGTGAAGGAAAAGCAGCCAACAAGTGCTCAGCATATGTGGGAACTCTTTCAAGACTGTAGGAAAAGCATTCAAGGTGAAGCTGGTTGTGAGAATGCCAAGCGTGTGCAAAGCTGTCATCAAGGCAAAGGGTGGCTGTTTGAAGAATCTCAAATATAAAATATATTTTGACTTGTTAAAAAAATATTTTTGGTTACTACATGATTCCATATGTGTTAATTCATAGTTTAGATGTCTTCACCATTATTCCACAATGTAGAAAATAGTACAAATAAAGAAAAACCCTTGAATAAGTGGGTGTTCTGTAGCGTATGTAGATATCTTTTTTATAAAGAATAGATATTTCCCTTGATGGAGTGATGATGAATGTAAAAATGGCTCAACTGCAAGTGTTGGTTCAGGAGTTGTTTTTTTTTTTGGGGGGTCGAGGTTCTGTTCTGCTCACCCTTCCAAGAGCCAGAGCCAGTGAAGGGAGGGAGGCATGCAGGCATAAAGCATAGGGTGACGTCAGGGGCTGGTTGGTCTGCTTTATGTACGAAGGGTAGCACTTCCAAAAGTTGGCCTGGGAGTATTGCGTAAATATTTAAATTGTCCGGGCCTGCTTATTGTACCCTGCTCAGGGGCTAATAGATGCATGTAGCTGTAGTGTACAGTCAGTACAGCACAGTAAAACTGCTCCAGGGATAAGCACCCTGTACAGACTGACTGGTCTCTGTTGTCAGGCAGGGCAGGCATGACTGTAGAGTTCAAACTAAGGTTCCTGTCTCTGTTCTCTACTTATTCCTGGATTTCTTTATTTTTTTCTCTTTCTGTTCTCTTCACAGGTCTGTTCTGTTCTCTCTCTGACTTAGCTGTACTGTAACTCAACCAGAGTCATTTGTGATGATTTGGTCACTTTCATTTGCCTCACCTAAAGGCCAAAGATGTAGACTTGTTGACTTCATAGTGATCTTTTGATTAAACTCCTGATACCAATACATTTGTTAGGAGGACTGCCCACCTCTGTTAGGCAAAGCCAACCAGACAAGGCCTCTACAACTTCACTGTGGAAATGTGAGAGCGAGGAGCTCTTCTGAAGGCAGATAGAGCAAGTGAAACAAATGTTTATTTTACAGTTTTGATTTCCAGCACTTGATTTATAGTTTTAAACCAAAGGAAAAACCATCAAGCCTTGCCTACACACTTACATCTAAACATCAAAGGTTGTGATTGATGGAGGATTAATGATCGGTTCAGTACCCGCCCCATCGGTGGCTCTGAGCTTGGCGCTCCTACCTGCACACAAAGAACATGATGGATAATATGTCATGCTTTGTTTAAAAATGACTGGGATGAATAAAGTTGGGACTGCAACACTATTTCCATAAACTAGTCTACTGTATTATAGACCTAGCGAACAGAACAAAGAAACATTCTTTAGCAGACAGGCAAACTATGCAGCTCTTTGCTCCCGCTCTTAAATCTTTCATATCTCAAACATACATGTATTTCATCCACACTAAACATTACTAACACATTTGTGTATTTTCACTTAAAAGGCTACACGTGTGATAGTTTTCAATGAAAACTGCTTACAGCGTTACTTCCTTTAACTACATTACAGTAATGAAAGAAGTTAGTATGCCAATGTCTATACCTAATATTGTACCAGCCTGTACTTTCCTTGTCTGGAAGGCATCATCATTGATAGCTGAGGCTGCTTTTCAAGTGGCACCTTATTCTTTATATAGTGCACTACTTTTGGCCATAAAAATAATACACTATATAGGGAATAGGGTGTAATTTGGGATACAACCTCAGCGAATATGAGGGAAGATGTCCTCTTAAGGGAGGTGGGGAATCAATCCTCTAATGTCTCTGATCTGGTCTCAGATTATCCTTTAAGACTCCATCCCCTGGGGGAGGGATAATAGACTATGACAATAGTCATTAAAAAGCATTTCAAAGAAATTAAAGCTTAATCACATCTTCATAGTGGATCTCAATGACTGTCATTTACAACATATCAGTGTCCAAAAAGAGGAAAAGCACCTTACTTTATTTTCTTACTTTTTTAAACTAAACGTTTTACTATAATCTTGAATTGTTATAGTCATGCTGGGAAATCATACTTAAATTTGTAAATCAACTCTCTTCCTGGAAAGGCCTGGTAGAACTATGACTGACCTAGTGCCTTGGTGAACTGCTTCATAAGTGTGAGGTAAACCTGTCACATTCAATAAACTCACATAAGCAATGGTGCTATTCCATTCTGTGGTGCTTCTTATGACCCTGTAGCTTGGGAGATGGTGTCTAACTCACAGACATGGTGTCCCACAGTTGTGTCAAGTTGTCTGGATGCCCTTTGGATGGTGGACCATTCTTGGTGCACACGGGAAACTGTTGAGCGTGAAAAACCCAGTAGCTTTGCAGTTTTTGACACACTCAAACCAGTGCGCCTGGCACCTACTACCATACCCAGTTCAAAGGCACTGAAATATTTTGTCTTGCCCATTCACCCTCTGTATGGCACACACACAATCTATGTCTCAATTGTCCCAAGGCTTAAAAATTTAAAAATCCTTCTTTAACCTGTCTCTGCCTTTTCATTACTATTTTAGATTATTATATGATAGATTTTATAAGGCTTCTACTGATGTCTGTTAAACATAGCCATGTTGGGTTAAGACTGTCTCATCAACCATGTCAGCTTAAACAAAATAGTAGCCTTAATGTATATCAAATAAATAATGGAATACCAGAAAATACATACTTATAGCCGATAGAAACAGAATGACAACAACGGTTGTCTTCTTAATATAGCCTACCAAGTCCACTGGTCTTTTGGTTGGAATTCTCAACAAGGACTACCACCTGCTGGTAACAAATAGTAACTGCATTTGAACAAAGCATTACATGTACAAATAATAACCACTACTGAATTGTATATCAGATTTTATTCTATGAGATTTTCCAAATCTGACACTGATTGCAAAGCAGGGAAATTAGAGGCGGCATTAGTCAACATTGTGAAAATGTATACAACAGGGTGAGCTGCAATAAAAAAACAATTACGTATCGGTCCTCATAATCTTTCATTTAAACAGTCTGGAGCCATGACCTGCTGGTGGAAATCCAATAGTCTCGTACTGTATGTGCTGTAGCCAAATATTTTATTGTTTGATAAACTATGGGACAAGGCTATAGGCCCTGGTCAAAAGTAGTGAACTATATAGAGAATAGAGTGACATTTGAGACTCAGCCTAGGAGCTCCATGTTCTGTGTTCATCTGTTGAGGACCTTCCTGAGATGTTCCAGCTGTGCCTGGTTGATGCTGCTCCCTCCACAGACAATCATGACTAGGGGTCCTGCTAGGGGAACAGGCAGCCGGCCCTCACCCTGCAGTCTATGGATGACACCACAGTACACAGCCGCTAACGCAGCCCCACAGGCCAGCTCCACCAGCACACGCTCCTCGTCTGGAAGGACACACACACACACACACACACACACACACACACACATATAGTTTTAGTTGTAGTTGTAACAGTAGCTACGTTTCTATAACTATATCATATATTACTATATATCAAATAAAGCAGAGTAATGTATGGAGATGTATTGAACATTTAAGACAATTCTAGAATGCGCCATCTGACAACAGCGGTGTCTGGTATAACCTCACCCAGGAAGGTCTCCACTGCTTGCAAGGCCTGCTGGTCAGTGACCAGCTCTGATATGATGTTCATGTTGCCCTCCTTAATGTACTCAAAGGCCTGGCTGCACACCGTCTTCGAACCCAGACACTTGGCCTCACTGGCAATGCAACCATCATGCCAGATCAATACAATGGAATAGAGTAGAAAAGATTTGAATATAACATAAAGCTAAATTAATATCTCAGTGTAATCTCTGTTCTCTTCTCACCTAGTGATGTCAGGGAGGGTGACTATCCTGCCAGCCTTTACTGCTGCGTTAAAACAGTCTGCTCCCTCAGTCTCCATGCAGATGATGGGCACACTGGCCCAGCCCACTTCCTTCATGCCCTTCACCACCCCACAGAGCAGCCCTCCTCCCCCCACAGATAAAACTACAGCCCCAGGCTTGGATGGAAGAGAGGCCTTGATCTCTCTCACAATACTGGCATGGCCTTGCCTGGGGGAGAATCAAATCAAATCATATTTAAAGTGTAATTTCCAAACAAATGTGTCACCATACACTTTACACAAAATAGAAAGGGGGAAAAATGAGCCAAACAAGAAGAAAAGGGGTGGGGGAAATGTCCATTCAAAAGAAAAGGCAACAGCAACTCCTAATATGAGAAGAATGGTGTTAATTTCACAGAATCTGAACCATTATTTGTGATCTAAGTCGGTCATTCTAGAAGTCATTCCCCTTACAGGCTCATTTAAGGTTGGTGTGACTGGAGTATCTTCTCACCAGAGCAGAGGATGGTCAAAGGGTGGGACATAGGTCAGGCCATCAGTCTGGGTCAGACGCAGGGCTTCATCATTGGCATCATCCCACACCTGAACAGGAAAAATGAGACAGACAAATGGCAACAAACACCTGGGGGAACAGAGTAGCCTACAAAGTCCACAAGTAAATCAGTCTTTGGTTATAAGGCTGGAAAAGAGGAGAGGTGGTCACTAATTGGCGGGATTACCTTGCCGACTACTCTGACCGTAGCTCCCTGGTCCTTTAGCTTCTCCCTAATCAGCTCAGGAGAGGATGAAGGCACAATGATAGTTGCTGGAATGTTTAGTTTACGTGCCACATAGGCTGTGGCCATCCCAGCGTTGCCACCTGAACACAACATAAAGATATTGTCATATTGGGAAATTTTTGGATCACTTGGAAATATTATTCTATAAATCGTCTACTACCTGAAGAGCAAACAACTCCTTTGGACTCTGGTCCTGCAATCTAGAAATTAAAAAAAAGTATAATGCCATTGATCAGATGTGTATTTTTTTAATTCAAACTGGGAAAGTGTTATTTATATATTGAAACGTTGCTCTGTTCTTATCATCATGAACTCAATGAAGCATTAAATAAAAATGTATCTGGTCAACACTAGGAGGTGTGATCGCACAAGTGTTTGAGCAGTACTAAATAAACCTGAAACAAAATCTTTATAATAAAGGCGGATATTTTCCATGATGAGCAGAATTTCAATGTTTGTGCGTGTGAGGTTGTTTGTTTCCAGTATGTTGGCTGATAACTTGCGTAAAACAATAGGCTAATCTTTGAAATGTTACTAAATCTCTATTCTACGTATGGTTGTCATTAGATGTTATGTAAATTGGATTTACGATAATTTTACTTCAACCCTTTGAACATGCCTACCTTTTGGCACAGGTGTCCGATACCACGGATTTTGAATGAACCGGATGGTTGGGAACTTTCCATTTTTAAATACACTTCGGTCCCCATCCGTTTTGACATGTCTATGCTCTCCAAAAACGGGCTATTTATGTGAAAGGCTTTTGGGCTAGCCATGAGGGCTCAGGATAACAACGTTGGAAGTATTCGATGTCCCCTTGAATGACAGTGCGTAAATTGCGTATGTGCAAATCCAGGTTTTCTTTTCTCGCCAATGTGCCCAATCCACAGAGAGACTCAATGTACCGTTGTCAACTAAAATTGCAATTCCGTTGCGGATGACAAGACAATAATAGGCAAGAAGTAGGCTGCTGTAGAACAATATTCCGTTTGTAGTCGTAGGCGGTGCAACTTTGTGACAAGATAGCTTGCTGCGACAATCAGTACATGATTTATCCCTGACCCTTGCATAAACTGCCATATCTATCCGTTAATGTTTAGCTTTCAAAGGAGGTGGGATAGATCATAAATTAATCAACACGCCCCCTGTTATTAACTCTTGTTTGGTAGACTGTATGAAAACTGCAGCCAATGTAAGCAAGCATTGTGCATAGCATAGTGAGACGTTATTACTATAACAACATACAACATTCTATGTTACATTTTTTTTTTACTCCCATTCAAGGGAAATAATTATTTATTGTGTACATTTAATTTTTTTTGCAGCATATTGATTGGTGTTTGTTTTGTATGTGACATAACCCATCCATACAGTTGACTGTAATACACAACCAGTATATCAAGCCAGCGTCGGTCAACAGGTAGGCTATACTCAGTGATGAAATTGTGTATCAATTTTCATGATGGCTATTAAATAGACAACAACCAACCTGCAACAAAAATAGGGAAAATAGCACAATGTAGAAACGTCTGCCTAAATTGAACTCAATATGAATACAAACGCCAAAGAGAGATCCTAACTATAGACCTCCTGTTTGGGTGATAAAGCATTTATATACTGTAGGCCTATGCGTGTTTGATGAGCTTAGTTTCAATTCACACTCATCGTTAGCTTCATAGTTATTATATCTGTATAAGAAAATACTGCACCTCTCACTTTCCTATCCCAGCACTACCTCTTCCCTTCATTCCTTCAGAACGAACACATTTTGGTTCGCAAAAAAAATAAAACCAATATTGTATGACTGTTTTAAACATTCCACATCTCTTTCAGTAGCTTTAACCAGCCTTCAGAGTCGTTCAATAACACCTGCTGTCACATTTCATCATGTCCATTTCTCATCTCGTAAAAACATTATCTTATCTCTCGCTTTCTTTCCTCCACTGAAACCCTGGAGATTTGCCTTGCTGGGTAACTGTCCATCTTCATCTAACAGCACTTAGTTCAAACCCACATTCACTAACCCATGACTGCCTCTGTCCTGTCCTCTGCTCCCTTCTCTGAGATTATCACATTCAAGTCCTTACTCGACTGACACACAGGAGAAAAACACTGAGTGAGAGAGGGAAATGGGAAGCCAAGTCCCAGAGTATTCTCTGAATGAGGGGTGGTGGCAAAAAAATAAGTAAAAATGGTGCTTCATTGCTTCATGAACCAATGAGAAAAAGTCAGCTTAGTCAGGGAGAAAAGCGAAACCTTAAATGCAGACAGGGATCTATGGATGGTGTATGCTGGCTCTTCTTCCTACTTGGTAAGTGACCACCAATATCGAGCCTGTCTGTCCGTCCGTCCGTCTGTCTGTCTCTCTCTGTCTGTCTGTCCAGATATAGGCCACTCTATCCATGCCCTGGCCCTTGTCCTTTGTTCTGGGGTGGCACAAACTGACACAGAGAGAGGGCACTGTCCAGGCGCTGCTACTGTCTGCAAGTCTAGTCAGCTCCAGCTCTTGAGCCCAGTCCCAGCACAACAACGTGCACTATCTTCTCAGCAACGTGCGTCATCTTCTCTATGCCAGAGAACGTTGTCTAGGCTTGATCCTTGGATACAACTGTAAGAAGAAGAAGAAAACATTATTGTTCATATTAAGGAATATTCAGCTTATACAGGCATAGGATTTATTATCAAATATTTTGAGATGCCACTTCTGTCATTGGGTTAAAGCTCCTAATCAATTTCAACTAACATTTAATTGGGGATTCATATTAACACCCTGGTGATTTAGACCATAGTTATATCCATCGTGGTGGCTGGCCTTACCCCTAGCAGGTTGCGTGGCACGTATCCCTCCTTGTCATGTAGTCTGGCCCACCACCATTCTGTCTCAGCGTCGTCCCTGCGGCTCAGAGTGGTAATGGCGTCTCCCTCGTGGAAGGACAGCTCGTCTGAGCTCTGGGCCTCGTAGTCCCACAGCCCGTACACTGACCCTTTATTCATCACACCCAGCTTCTCCTGCACCCCTGGGGGGGCGGATAGAGGGGAAGAGGGTCACTTCACAGTTCACATGGAAAAACTATTGAACCTTTCTGACACAAAACCATGGCCCTGTCTAGAAAACCCTGGCTAAACAATAACGTTGCAACTTCACCTAGCCTTCAGATAGGTTAGGTGGAGCTTTCACCATATTGCTTATACCTATCCAATTGTACATATCCCAGCACAAGTTCCTAGTGTGTAGGGTGTAGGGGCTATGGGTTGTTTGTGTTCAGGAGCCATATGTCTCTCTATAGAACCCCACTCACCGTAGAGGAACTGGGAACACTGTGTGTATCCATCCTCCATCTCCTCACACTTATCAGCCGCTGTCTCCACGTCACTTATGGTGGTGGCAAAGATGGCCGCCCCTGACTCCACCAGCATCTTACAGAGATGTACACTGTTACAGGAGGCTGCACAGTGTAGTGGGGTCCTGGATATATGACGGACACAAAAGGAGAGACGTTCATGGAGACATTGTGTAGTCTTGACCATTTTAAATACTAGTGAGCAAAGCTAAGGTGAAAGAAATAGAAAATATCAAGTGAAAGAGGAAGGTAAAAGAGAAATGGTCACAGCAGGGTTTATACAGTGTATATGTCCTCACCATCCATCGCTGTCAGCAGCGTTGACGTTGACCCCAAAGTCGAGCAGGAACTTGACGATGTGGTGATGTCCAGCACATACAGCGTTGTGCAGGGGGGTGATGCCCTCGTCATTGGCTGTGCTGGGATTCTCAACCTGCATGGTGAAAGGGTCAATCAGTCACATTTATTTCATTATTCAATTAAATAATCATGATAAGTACTTTTTTTTTTACATCAACAGTTGTCACAAAAAGCTGTTAAAATGTTTAAAGGTAGATGATTTAGATGTCAGTTTGAAATCCCTCACATGCTGACAGTCTATTATGGTATGTAAAATGAGAAGAATCAACACAGTTCATTTATCTTCTGGGATAATAGTTTGAATTGAAGAGCGTATGATTACCTCATAGATGATCCTTTGCACCAGGTCAAACTCTCCCTCCAGAGAGGCGTCCAGTAGCAGGGCCAGGGGGTTGAACTTGACCCGCAGCCCGTGGCCTGTCCGCTCTGACTCAGGCTTCTTCAGGTTAGTCCTCTTGATCTGCTGAGACAGAGGAAGGGGAGTTACTCTCTACCTAATGTCATGACTAAGGCAGAGAGTTTTTCCTGTGAAGAAAGTGAAGTCTGCAACTCCGATGGCAACTCTTAACATAAGTCAGAGTTACAGTCATCACTTTATTTTTTTCATGGAGTTTTTGCTTACCGTGTGACCTGACCAGGAGAAACTCTGGACCCTATGAATTATGACTTACAAAAAGGAAGCATATTGTTACATTGTGGACCTGTAGCTCCGCAGGTTTACCTTAGGCAGTGCCGGGGGTGTGACAGTCCGTGGAGAGGTGTCTTTCTGCTGGGGGGACGAGGCCTCAGGGATGGGCCTTGAAGTGGAGGTGGTGCTGGTGGTGGTAGGACCAGGCTGGTTGTTGTTGTTGTTGTCTTCCTTGCTGGGCTGGGGGATGGGCAAGCAGGGAATGGCCTCACTGGGTAGGGGGGTCCTCTGCTGCTGATTTTCATTGGAGTCAGAGGAAGGGGACAGGCGATGGTCTGAATTGGGACCCTCTGCTGCAGTGACCACAAGGGAGGCTGTCTCCATCAGGTTCCCATTAGCAGTGTTGATGTTGTCCATGTCAGGACATCCCAGGACACCACCCATGAAGACAGGCTGGTAGAACGGAGTGTTGTTGCTGCCCTCCATGCCTCCGGCCAGGGTGTTGAAGCGCTGGTACAGGAGCTTCTGGATGTTGGGTCCGGTGGGACCCTCTGGCTCTGTGATGGAGCTGCGTTTCTTCAGCGGGCGCGGCGCGTTGGTCAACCGCCGGCGCAGGACCTCCAGGTCGGCATCGCTCTGGTAACGCAGCGGGGAGTGGGCCACGGGGGTCAGCTTGGTAGGGCTCAGGGGGCGCGGGATGTTCTCCACACTGGGAGGGGGTAGGAGTCTACCCTCTGTGGTGTCTCCTTCCCTGTCCACCATGTCCTCTCCACCCCCCAGGCCTCCTCCTGGGGACAGTGCCCCGTGTTGGAAGGGCACAGGGGAGGGAGAGGTGCTGGAGGGAAGCACTGGTTTCCCATACACTACAAACAAAAGGAGATAAAGACATTATTATAGGACCATACCGATTGAGGCCCAACAGGAAAGTCAAGCGTTATCTGGATTCAAATGGGTTTGCACTTTTGGGACTATTACATTGGTCCTACTGTGCCAGACAAGCTCAATCAAGTGCAGATTCATTATTTGAAGGAAATCAAATACTATTAGAACCCAGGTCTGACTGACTCTTTACAAAATATCATGTTAATCTATTGAGGGGTTTACCTGCTTTGACAGCAGATCTGCCTCCTAGTGTGTAGCTCTTGGCTGCAGGCTGCTGCAGGTACATGTGGTAGATGGAGGAGGAGTTCATGGTGGCTGGGCCCTTCCTGGGGGACTGAGGCCTGGAGGAGGACCTGTCTGGGACATAGGGCCTCACAGCCACTGCCAACGGGGGGTCAGGCCTCTCTCCCTGGCCCGGCTGGGGTGTGGGGCTGGGGGGGACAGAGATACGCTGCTGGATCTGCTGGGAGGAGGAACCAGGAGGTGCAGGGGTTGGAGCTGAGCGCTGCCAGGCTAAGGTGGCAGGGGCAGACCTGGGCAGGGAGCTGGTAGAGCAGACTATAGACGGGTGACCAGTAGGTGCAGGGTAAGTGCCATAGATGGGTGGTGGTTTGGACACGGATCCTCCTGGTAGCTTACTGGAGTCAAGGCTCTGTGGAAGGAAATAGAGTGAACCAGTTAGATAGACGTCCATGTAGGACAGTAGGAAGGAGAGAGTCCAAGGAATGTGCGAAAGAGCAAAAAGTGAATGGCTGCGTCTCAATAGTTTAAAGTGGATTCTCTACTTGTGTCCTCTCCTTCGTCCTTATTGATCTGAAAAAACAGGGTCTGTGAAAGCAAAATGGTGGAGAATGCCTACTAGGAATTTGCTTTTCATGGTTAGTTATAGAATAACAGTGCAGGTGAAGGAGAGGAGATGATGACAGGAAGCTACTTTAGACTATTGAGAGGGTCTCAATGACCGTAGTAGTGGGAGATGAAGTAGGGATCTCACCTGGTCTGGGCTGGTTTTCCTCCAATCTGAAGGTTGGCGTGAGGAGACACTTTTACTCATGGTGGGCCACACTGCATCATTGGCTACAGGAGGGGTAGAGAAGAGAGGGATTGAGTGAGAAAGGCAAGAGGTAAAAGAGGGGAGGGGAAAGAGCAGGACCCGGTAGTCTGTGTATCAGTATAAAGGTTGGGGAAGATGGGCTGTGGTATTCTAGTTGTCTTGAGAAGTGATCGATAGAATGTTGACGTAGTCTAAATGAGCAACTGAAAGTACAGTTACACACACACACAACACTGTATTTGAAGAACTAGTACCTGAGGCTAATACGTTTCCATTTCTAGATCACGTTGCTCTCTTTGCCTTGTGTCTCATACTAATCTCGGTTAACCCAGAACTAAAGTCTTGCGCAGTTGGTCAGATGCTCGATTAAGTTCTGGGCCCATATGTGTTAAGAGAAGAGGATAGGAAAAATGCTAACACCTGCGAAATCACAATTTGCCCACAGCACCGGGAACTAATGCTGCTCGTTATCCCGCGCATCCCATTGTATCATGACAGATCTCCCGTACCGTTTATGTCATCTGTCCACTAGAGATTAGTCTCATACAGACTGGCACAGTACAGGAACAGGGTGACCTCCATACCTATATTGCAGGACAGACTGACCTGAGGGACACAGTGTCAGTTCTAATAACAAGGAGTATGTGCTGTGTGTATTTTAGTCCCCATTTCTGATCCGGTTTAGATCAGGTTAAAGGGATTAGAGAATGTCTATCACTCCAAGAGGATCTCTCTCTCACTCCCTCTCCCTCTCTTCTCTCGCTCAGCTCTCCTGGAGACATAGTCTGTCTGGAGGTAAACTAGTCCCTGCATCCTGTCTGTCTGTCTGCCAGGCTTCCTATTAAACCTGTTGCAGTGTCTGTGCCAGCAAAGCCACTGCTACTCTCCCTTTCAAACATTACAACTGCCCGGTCCTATTAAAGGTGAGCACTAGAGGCGCTACATCATCTAAGGCTGAGCCTGAAATGGCATGCTATTCCCTATATTAGAGCACTAGTTTTGACCAGGGCCCACATAGAGCTCGGGTAAAATAAAGTGGACAATATAGGGAATAGGGTGCCATTTCTGACGCAACACAAGTCCATCAAAGAGGACACATCATGCCTCTCTCTACATGAGTCCCGTTTGAATTGTACATTCATAGAGGTGGACAACTATGCATCAGTAACCCCTTCTCGAACGTCATAGATCTATTTTTGTCCATACAAATAAACCATGTAGCCTATCCATTTCCCATTATTCAATCGAGGTCATTTAGACTGACCGTGGTATTTTTGGCTACAAATATTCACACAATAACATTCAATTCCAATATAAATGAATTGATTTTCTAGGCGAGAAATGAATGGGACCTCATAGTAGGCCTACAGAAGATGAACACAATAGTTACATAATGATTCAACCTGTAGCTACATATTTTATGTAAGGAGGGAAGGCAAGGCTGTGGCATTAGTTTTAGGTAGATGTTATAACTATATACATGCATGTACACTACCGGTCAAAAGTTTTAGAACACCTACTCTTCAAGGGTTTTTCTTTAATTTTACTATTTTCTACATTGTAGAATAATAGTGAAGACATCAAAACAATGAAATAATACATATGGAATCAGGTAGTAACCCAAAAAGTGTTAAACAAATCTAAATATATTTTATATTTGAGATTCTTCAAATAGCCACCCTTTGCCTTGATAACAGCTTTGCACACACTTGGCATTCTCTCAACCAGCTTCATGAGGTAGTCACCTGGAATGCATTTCAATTAACAGGCGTGCCTTGTTAAAAGTACATTTGTGGAATTTCTTTCCTTCTTAATGCGTTTGAGCCAGTCAGTTGTGTTGTGACAAGGTAGGATGGTATACAGAAAACAGCCCTATTTGGTAAACGTCCAAGTCCATATTATGACAAGAACAGCTCAAATAAGCAAAGAGTAACAACAGTCCATCATTACTTTAAGACATGAAGGTCAGTCAATACGGAACATTTCAAGAACTTTTAAAGTTTCTTCAACTGCAGTCGCAAAAACCATCAAGCGCTATGATGAAACTGGCTCTCATGAGGTCCGCCACAGGAAAGGAAGACCCAGAGTTACCTCTGCTGCAGAGGATAAGTTCATTAAAGTTACCAGCCTCAGAAATTGCAGCCCAAATAAATGCTTCACAGAGTTCAAGTAACCAGCAACTGTTCAGAGGAGACTGTGTGAATCAGGCCTTCGTGGTCGAATTGCTGCAAAGAAACTACTACTAAAGGACACCAATAATTAGAAGAGACTTGCTTGGGCCAACGGAAACTTGTCCTTTGGTCTGGAGTCCAAATTGGAGATTTTTTGGAGTCTCACAAAGACCGCCGTGTCTTTGTGAGACACGGTGTGGGTGAACGGATGACCTCCGCATGAGTTTACAACCGTAAAGTATGGAGGAGGAGGTGTTATGGTGTGGGGTGCTTTGCTGGTGACACGGTCTGTGATTTATTTAGAACTCAAGGCTCACATAACCAGCATGGCTACCACAGCATTCTGAACACGCCATCCCATCTGGTTTGGGCAACAGGACAATGATCCAACACACCTCCAGGCTGTGTAAGGGCTATTTTACCAAGAAGGAGAGTGATGGAGTGCTGCATCAGATGACCTGGCCTCCACAATCCCCCGACCTCAATCAAATTGAGATAGTTTGGGATGAGTCGGACTGCAGAGGGAAGGAAAAGCAACCAACAAGTGCTCAGCATATGTGGGAACTCCTTCGGGACTGTTGGAAAAGCATTCCAGTTGAAGTGGGTTGAGAAAATGCCAAGAGTGTGCAAAGCTGTCATCAAGGCAAAGGATGGCTATTTGAATATAAAATATATTTGTTTAACACTTTTTTGTTTACTACATGATTCCACATGTATTATTTCATCATTTTGATGTCTTCACTATTATTCTACAATCTAGAAAATAGTCCAAATAAAGAAAAACCCTTGAATGAGTAGGTGTTCTAAAACCTTTGACCGGTCGTGTACATAACTATCAGAATTCATGTTTAATCACTGTTGTTGATATCGAGTTATGCTACTGAAGCCCCTCTCCTTCTGCTGCCCTGGTCCCTGGCTGCCGACTCACTGTTGGCACCGTGGGCCCCTGAGGGGGACCGGGACCCCTCTCTCAGCTCCACGGGGTCCACTATGATGTCTAAATCTGAGACCTTCCATTGGCCGGAGGGCTTCCTCACACCGCACCCCTCCTCCTCTGCTGAGCCGAGACCGCCACACACCGTGGTCACAACAACAACAATAACGATGACAACAACAGCAGGAAAAAGACGATACGAGTAAGGGAAGGAGAAGAAGAGGTCCACAGACAGACATGGGAGAATAGAGGAAAGGAAGTTAGAGAAAGCTGAGCCAGATAACACAACAATAGGACGAGTTTAGATTTGAAATATCTGCTCAGAGGTGTTACGTGCTGCTACCACTCTGAACTAAAATCCTCCACCACCTCCTCCTTACCAATCTCATGACTGTCAAGATAAGATCAACCAAGGTGTCCCAAATAGACAGATACAGTCTGACAAACGGTAGTTTGAGAGTGATAACGTAGGTAAAGCTGCAGAGTGTGGAGCAGGGACTGACCTGATTTAGAGCGGCCATGGTTGATGGGGCCAGTCCCAGGGACAGACTGTGGTTTTAAGGGGTCTGGGGGCAGAGCGTAGCCTCCCTCCTGTCTGCCTGGGACGGGGACCTGGATATAGGGACACACAGCGGCCACGCGCCCTGAGCTGCTGGGGGTAGACTGGGGGGAGGGAGGCCCATTTATCCTGTTAAGCTGTGGAGTGGAGAGAGAGAGACGGGAAATACAATGTCAGCTATACTTAAAATCACAATGATCTGCTGTAGATTACAGAGAATTTCAAAGAGACAGAAAGTGAAGCCAATGACCTAAATACTGAATGTATAAACAGTGCCGAGTGAAATTCTTAGCATCTTGTTGGCTTACATTTGCACATTTAAAACTTGTTTAAAGGCATCAAAATGTGAAAACTGTGAGTACTTTCACTAGGCACTGTGCAGTGCAGTATGTAGGCGTGCTATGCTACTGCATATGCGCTGATGGTCTGAGTGTAAGAGTGAGTGGGAACAGAAAGTTATTGAGTATTGAGATAGATTGAGTATGTCTGAGAACACAAAGGTATTGAGTATTGAGATAGATTGAGTATCTGTAGGAACACAAAGGTATTGAGTATTGAGATAGATTGAGTATCTCTGAGAACACAAAGGTATTGAGTATTGAGATAGATTGAGTATCCCTGGGAACACAAAGGTATTGAGATCTCTGGGAACACAAAGGTATTGAGATCTCTAGGAACACAAAGGTATTGAGATCTCTAGGAACACAAAGGTATTGAGATCTCTAGGAACACAAAGGTATTGAGATCTCTAGGAACACAAAGGTATTGAGTATTGAGATAGATTGAATATCTCTGGAAACACAAAGGTATTGAGATATATTGAGTATCTCTAGAAACACAAATGTATTGAGATCTCTAGGAACACAAAGGTATTGAGTATTGAGATAGATTGAAGATCTCTGGAAACACAAAGGTATTGACATATATTGAGTATCTCTAGAAACACAAAGGTATTGACATATATTGAGTATCTCTGGGAGCACAAAGGTATTGAGATAGATTGAGTATCTCTGGTGAGCTTGTGAGAGTTCCTTCCTGGTCTTACAGGGTTGTTCTCTTTTTGACGTGCCTCAGCTTTTTTCTTGTGCAGGCGCTCGCGGAGGTCCCAGATGCGCTTGTCCATCATGGTCACCTCTGTGTTGCGCTTATTCAGCAGCTCCTTGTTCTGCTGCAGCCTGCCGCTCTGCTCCGTGTTCAACTTGTTACGCACCTGACAGAGACACAGAGGGAACAGGGAACGGCATGGCTGTGAGTCACACCATGGGTCAGATGGATGGGAAATAGGGTCATTCCTGTGTGTGTGTGTGTGTGTGTGTGTGTGTGTGTGTGTGTGTGTGTGTGTGTGTGTGTGTGTGTGTGTGTGTGTGTGTGTGTGTGTGTGTGTGTGTGCGTGCGTGTGTGTGTGTGTGCGTGCGTGCGTGCGTGCGTGTGTGTGTGTGTGCACGAGTGGACGTGTGTGCGCGTTGGTGGCATGGCAGAGTCACGCCAGTGGGCATCCTGTCCTGTCTCTGTTTAACCAGGCTCTGGCAGGATGAGGGATGAAGAGACAAAAGCTGCAAATGTCCTTCAGAATGAAAATGTAAATCTGACTCTAATCTCCTCTCCTTCATCTGATCTAGAGCTGGATGATGTAACATCCCCCTGAAAATTTGAATCTGAAGTGTCATTACTTTATATAGTGTCATTTCTTGCTGTATTACGTAAAAACACGTGTCACATTAAACTGATCTCTCAGCATGACTCTGTTTCATCATAATCTAGTGGTATTGTGATGAGATGTTTACTTCTGTACAGTACTTGCAGTACAACTGAAAATATCATTTTAAATGGCTGAAGCAAGCACACATTTTCTTCAGGAAATGTACCTGTAGCTCCTGGTAAAGTTTGCGTAGCTCCAGGGCGGCGGTGCCAGTGAGAGGTCCTCCTAGGGGCTGCAGGCCGTTGAGACGTCCCCTCCTTAGGTCCTCCAGCTGCTGGGTGAGCTGGTCCACCTTCACCACAGCTGACTGCAGCTCTGCCTGCTTCTCCTGGAACAGCCCACTCACATGCTGAATCTCAGCCGCTGCATGGGTAGAGGACAGGGGACGCAATACACTAATATCAGTAACTATGTATTATGTGTGTGTATATGTGCGTGTGTTATGGAGAAATCAAAACATATGCTTCAAGTCTGATGCTGTGTGAGAGAAGAGTGAGTATAGTGTATCATTATCAGTGTGTGGCAGGCAGGGTGCAGCCTTGGACGTTATACAGAACAAGACCCTGCTACAGTATGACCATGGAGACGTTAAAACATTCAGAGAACTCCTGTCAACACCCAGACACACCCAGTTCCAGACCACAACATAGGGAGGGTCAGATTCCAGGCTCACTGACAGAACTATGGAAAGAGATGACATCATGGACAGCTGAACGGAGCCCAGATTCTACTTTCACCACGTTAACAGGGAGTGTGTTACACACGCGCAAGTGTGTGTGTATTGGAGCATTGCTTACACAGGTTGCCATTGATGAGCTTGCTGTAGTCCACCTGGCCCCTCATGGCGCGGATCTTCTTTAGTTTGGCCTCCTGACTCTCCACTCGCTCCTTCAACCTCTGCAGCTTCTCAGCCTCTGACGCTGTCTGGCCCTGTGTGTGGTCCTGCTGCTTCAGGTACCTCAAACGCTGCTCCTGAGGGGAGGGGGGGGGGAGGGGAGGGGAGAGTTGAAGGAGGGACAGAGGGGAACAATGAGTTACAGATGTGGGGAGGTAAAATGTAGTGCAAGCATTCCTCCACTTCATTCAGACACAGATTCAATTACACACACTGACGCAGACACACATATTTGAACACAGGCACATAACAACGACCTGCTTTTAGAAACAACTTTTCACACACACACTACACAGCCACACACACCTCCGTTCTCACAGAAGAGAGCTGAAAGGAACAAAGGACGAAAAGGAAGGAGATGGTAAAGGAAAAAGAGAGTGGAAAAGAGAAAGAAAGTAATAAAAAGTATTGAGAAAAGAGGGAGCAAGAGACACACAGCAAATGTAATCGAATTCAGCTTACTTAGTGGACCTAAACACACAGATTTGCAGAGAAGAGAGAATACACAAACCATTTTTCTCTTAGCAAAACATTTAAAGGGCTTTGCTGCCAACACACGTTTTCTCCAATACAAAAAATACCAGCCTTGCAAATGACATACATAGATAATCTAAATAACAAAAACAAATCATACCAGTGGTGGAGTGAGTGAATGAGTGAAAAACAAATCAGTATGTGAATGAGAGCGAATGAGGTAGTGAGTACAAGGGATTGCAAGGCTATGTGGTGCTGACTAAAGAATTTTCAGGTCTGCTCTAGAATGAGCAAACACAATGCAGGTTCTGACACAGAAAGAGAGAGCGAGAGAGAGAGAGAACTGGGCAGGGAGTGTTGACTAAACACAATCCACTGTTCAATAGAAGGACAAAATGAGAGCGGTAACCCACTCTATGCAAACACCCAAAATCACAGCTAATCACACACATTAATACACAGTGTTAATACAGTGAACAAATAAAACATTCCCATACTGACACGTGTATGTACGTAGCTTACAAAGTCATAGAAGCTTCTTTAAACCTCTAGTAGTCAACTGCATCACCAGTATTACCCTAATCATCAACACATAAAAAGGCATCATAGCTGCTTATAGGATAGACAACATTGAAACATCCAGTGTTTCCTCAGCCCCCTAATAAAACATAAACAGACATATTTACCTTCAGACTGAGATACACCAGTTAAAACCTAATCCACAATCGGATCTAAACAGGAAATGTGATTATCAATAAAATACTAAAGAATACATGACAAGTTGTCCCCTGATGTCTCAGGTAAATGCTTTCCTGGTGCTAAATTTGAGTTTCCAGTATGTCGCATGTGGTAAAATAGGGTAAACCCTTAACTGTTAAACCCTCTCGGTTCCTCTCCATCCTCTCCTCTCCTTGAGACAGCCCAGCAGCTGGCTGCTCACCGCTCACCTCATTTCCTGCCGGACATCTATTCCCTTCCTGTTGTTGTCCCTGCTCGTTGTCCCTGGCGATGCATGCTGCCACCTCACACAATGACCATACTGACCTTAGTAACCATAACCCTGTACCTAGCTAGTGACTGCCACACAACATCACACACAAGATGATCTAGGAACTGCTTGATGTGTTTAAATGACCACAGAGACCACAACAAGCTGACCACAGTACATGTGACCAGATCAACAACAGACCATGTGTGAACTATATCCCAACCAATCAAAAATCAAGCATAAGCAGAAGTACAATGGTCAGGAAAAACTCTTCCCCAACGCATCCCACCACAAATGCTGTTTGTGATGAGCAACCAACACTATAAAGACATGACAGGCAAGCAGGTAACACACACTCACTGCCTCTCTGACCTTTTAGCACTCATGTTTGCATGTTAATGTATCCTCCATGTAAACAGATGCACCTGTTTTGGATCTTCATCCAAACCCTTTGACAGTGTGCAGGTATCTATTTCCCCTGATAGCATGTCCCTCTGTCTGAGACCACAGTAAAACAGGCCTCAAAGTCGGGGTCGCCAACTTATTTATTTTATTTTTTAGGAACAAAAAATGTGGAGTACAGATTATTGTATGGGACAATATACAAACATGTTACCTGCTGTCATGTCTTAATAGAGTTGGTTGCTCAGCACAAACAGCATTTATGGTGGGATGAGTTGGTGAAGAGTTTTTCCTGACCATTGTACTTCTGAGAACGATATTTTGAAAAATAAAATGTTACATTTACATTTACATTTAAGTCATTTAGCAGACGCTCTTATCCAGAGCGACTTACAAATTGGTGCATTCACCTTATGACATCTCATGACATATTGAGTAAATGTATTTATTGGTTTATTTTAATTTTTATAAGAGATTTTTAAAAATGGAATGAATTGAAGGTTATTTGTGGATATAAAAATCGAAATGCACCGATTTTAAGATTGTGTCATTATATTTGGGGTAGGGTCACAAGAAATGATTGTGAACAAAATGGTGTACCCAGAAATTCTGGCTGAAAAAGTTTGAATACCATTGCTATTGAGGAGATAGGGTGCCATATCAGATGGATCCCTGGTGACATTTGTAAACTGAGGATCTATGTATAGCTCTATAACATATAGATCTGCTCTCTGACCCACATGTTGACTGACTGGAGCCCACAGCAGAGAGAGGGAGGGACTGAAACCTGAGCCAAACCAGAACAACTGTCTGTGACCAAGCAGAATGATTTACACTCTGGACACACTCAAATGGCACCAGGTTGATGTTCAGTAGCCACCAAATGGAAGAAAAAGGGACTGAAGTAAGGGGGACTACCCGGACTTGTCCAATGCGAAAAGCTTTGAAGCGTTTTGCTGTGGTGTTCTGTAATGGACACAAACCAAGCTAAACCAACACAACCACTCAACATAACAGAAATTGCCAGGCATCTCAGAGACCAAAGCTATAGACACCAGTCGGTTTTCTAAATGTGAGGTCAAGTGTGGAGCAGTGGTCTAAGGCATTGCAGTGCTTGAGGCGTCATTACTGCCCCGGGTTCGATCCCAGGCTGTGTCAAAGCCGGCCATGACCGGGAGACCCATGAAGCAGCACACAATTGGCCCAGCGTCGTCCGGGTTAAGGGAGGGTTTGGCCGGCTGGGATGTCCTTGTCCCATCGTGCTCTAGCGACTCATTGTGGGGGGACGGGCGCCTGAAAGCTGACTTTGGTTGCCAGTTGTAAGGTGTTTCCTCCAACACATTGGTGTGGCTGGCTTCCGGGATAAGCAATTAGTGTGTCAAGAATCAGTGCGGCTAGACAGGGGCGTGTTCCGGAGGACTCATGGCTCTTGACCTACACCTTTGCGCTTAGTGGGACAATAATTTGTTACGGGAGTTGCAGCGATGGGACAAGACTGTAACTACCAATTGAAAATTACAAAATTGGGGAGAAAAAGGAGTAAAAGTTCAACAACAACAATATATATATATTTACAGTACCAGTCAAAAGTTTGGACAAACTCCATTCAAGGGTTTTTCTTTATTTTTACTATTTTCCACATTGTAGACTAAAATGAAATAACACATATGGAATCATGTAGTAACTAAAAAAGTGTTAAACAAATCCAAATATATTATTTATTTTAGAATGATTCTAAAATAAATAATGTCCATTGCTAGTGTTTCTTGGCCCAAGCAAGTCTCTTCTTCTTATTGGTGTCCTTTAGTAGTAGTTTCTTTGCAGCAAATCGACCATGATGGCCTGATTCACGCGGTCTCCTCTGAACAGTTGATGTTGAGAAGTGTCTGTTCCTAGAACTCTGTGAAGCATTTATTTGGGCTGCAATCTGAGGCTGGTAACTCGAATGAACTTATCCTCTGCTTCAGAGGTAACTCTGGGTCTTCCTTTGCTGTGGCAGTCCTCAAGAGAGCCAGTTTCATCATAGCGCTAGATAGTTTTCCGGATTGACTGGCCATCTTAAAATAATGATGGCCTGTCATTTCGCTTTGCTTATTTGAGCTGTTCTTGGCATAATATGGACTTGGTCTTTTACCAAATAGGGCTATCTGTATACTACCCCTATCTTGTCACAACTGATTGTCTCAAACGCATTAAGAAGGAATGAAATTCCACAAATTATCTTTCAACAAGGCACACCTGTTAATTGAAATGCATTCCAGGTGACTACCTCACGAAGCTGGTTGAGAGCTGGTTGACATCAAGGCAAAGGGTGGCTACTTTGAAGAATCTCAAATATAAAATGACTACATATGTGATTAGATATGTGTTATTTCATAGTTTTGATGTCTTCACTATTATTCTACAATGTAGAACATTTTTTTTTAATTAGGAAAACCCTTGAATGAGTAGGTGTATCCAAACTTTTGACTGGTACTGTATATTATGTTTTTTGTTTATATATATATATATATATATATATATATATATATATATCATTGACTATGTGATCAGCAGTGTCTGTGTCCTAGTACCTTGGCAACCAGCATCTGCTGTTGGGCCTCGATCTGTTGCTGTTGACGTGTGGCCATCTCCTGCAGCTCCGACAGAGACAGCTCCACGCTAGGGTTTCCCACCTACACACACACGCACGTGCAAACACACACACACGTACGCACACACATCAGACAAACCGGGAGAAAGAACAAGCTCAAAATGTGGGCCCTCTCAAACAACAAACAAAGCACATCCTCACACACACATATTGACATGAAAACACTGGCTGCATCAGATGATGAAACATTATGCTGTAGAGTTACAGAGACTGGTGTAGGCAGCAGTGGACCTAGATATAACAACGTCAAACATGGAGACAACAGGTCTCATCTCACTGTCTTATGTAAGAGTATTCTCCATAACGTCAAAAAACACATAACTCTCCTCTCTGATGTGAAGTTACATTAGCTTTGTGATATACAAAATGCATATCAAACAGAATATCATACAAATTTGAATATCAAACATTATGGTCATGATATTAAAAGGTTTGATGCTGACCCGTGATGCTGTGTGCAGGATGTGTGCAGCACACAGCTGTCAAAAACAATATATATATTTTGTTTAAATGCATTTCTCAGTGCACACACACTGCAGTCACATGGCGCTCACACACACCAGCCATCATCACTGGACCACTAGGAAATGCCTGGATTGCCTAAACAGGAAGCGTGTAGTCCTGTCATGTCCTGCAATTGTGTATAGTTTTGTGTATAGTCACTGATTAACAAACACAATGCTGTCTCTCTCTCACACACACTTTTTATAAAACACACACATTAAGTCCTGCTTTCACAGTCAACTCATTATCTCCCTCAGGTGCTTGATCTCGAGTCTATCCTTTTGAGGTGAAGAATTTGTGGTTTTGTATCTTGAGAAAAGGGCTAGTGAACAGGAAGTCTACAAAGCACAGCTTAGTGAGGTCACTGGACCATTCCAATCCATTCCCATTACGGCTAAAGTTGAAACCATGATGTTCAAAGGGAAATACATTACAGCAACCTTGAACAGGCGTCTGGTGCTTTAGCTTGTGGTGCCAAGGCAGCATCTGTGAGCTAGTGAAAACAGGAAGGCTTGCTGTTCGCCTTTGGACAATAGAAGCCACGAGGGAAATAGGGTCATTCCTCTGCGTGTGTGTGTGTGTGTGTGTGTGTGTGTGTGTGTGTGTGTGTGTGTGTGTGTGTGTGTGTGTGTGTGTGTGTGTGTGTGTGTGTGTGTGTGTGTGTGTGTGTGTGTGTGTGTGTGTGTGTGTGTGTGTGTGTGTGTGTGTGTGTGTGTGTGTGTGTGTGTGTGTGTGTGTGTGTGGTGGAACAATGAGAGGTGCCTCTGAGTGGTCGATTCATTCATGCCTCAGTCAATGGACATGTCAAGTGTCGCCTGTCACATCAAGATTTCCTGGAATACATGACTTCCTCTCCCCTGAGGGGCTTAAATATGCAACATTTCAAGTCACCAGTAACAATTCAACAGTGGAACATTGGGTCATCCATTGTCAGAAGGATAGAATGAGTACTACACTGAACATTTTGGACCAGTGGAATCCATTGATTAGGCCTAAGGGCAGAATTGTCCTCATTCTAGAGAGGCACCAAGTTATGTCAAGTGAGGTTTTAAAAGACAACTGAAGCAGGCTTGTTTGCATTTCAACAGAACTGTAGAGAAGCTTCATACAACATAGCTACAAACAAATGTTGAACTTTGAAAACTACTGCTGTCTGTCTTAACTAGTCTGTCATTGTAAGTTCAAAAACAGCAGGAGAAAAGGGGTCTATAATGCAATTTAAGGGAAATGGACAAAAAACTCTAACAGTGCATTTCCTTCACATCAACATTGACATAACTGCTGATATTAGGAAACAGCGTCCCTGTGCAGGATCAGAATTCTGACTCAGCCCTCATACCATACGCAGGACCATGCCAGAGTACTGTACCTGCAATATTTTATCCATAGGAAAAGACAAATAAAATGTTAAACAGGTGTAGACTGACAGTGAAATGCTTACTTACGGGCCCTTCCCAACAATACAGAGAGAAAGAAAATAGAGATATAATAGAAAAGTAAAACACGCAATAAAAGTAATAATAAATACACAATGAGTAATGATAACTTGGCTAAAAACGGGGCACCAGTACTGAGTCGATGTGCAGGCGTAAGAAGTAATTGAGGTAGATATGTACTAGTGGAGGCTCCTCAGAGGAGGAAGGGGAGGATCATCCTCCTTAGTGACTTTTTATTTTATGTGATTTTTTTTGTTGTTGCATTTTTAGATAAAACTATACAAAATATATTCACATCACCAAACAATAGATTAAAACACACTGTTTTGCAATGAAGGTCTACAGTAGCCTCAACAGCACTCTCTAGGGTAGCACCATGTTGTAGGCGGAGGACAGCTAGTTTCTGTACTCCTCTGGGTACAATGACTTCAATAAAACACCTAGGAGGCTCTTGGTTCTCACCTCCTTCCATAGACTTACACTGTAATTATGACAACTTCCGAGGATGTCCTCTAACCGATCAGAGCTCTTGCAGCATGAACTGACATGTTGCCCACCCAATCAAAGAATCAGAGAATGAATCTAGTACTAAAAGCATAAGCTACAGCTAGCTAGCTAGCAATGCGTAAAATATGTTGAGTAGTTGACTCAAAGAGAGATAAAATGACCTTTAGGAGAGGCAAGAAAGAGTGAGGGAGATGTTGTTGTATTTCACTTTCACTTATTTAGCTAGCGAATGCAGCTACCTAGTTTAGCCTACTCAAACACCCGGTTCAAACAGAGAGGGACGCTATGTTAGCTAGCTGGCTATGGCTGTTCAACACTGGAATTCTTCCAAGTCAAGGTAAGCTTTTGGTTTTATTAATTTCTTGCCACAGGGCCTGCCAGTGTAAATGCTTGCTGCTGACTGTACACTGTTCGAGTAGCTATGTTGACTATTACATATAATAGTAATATTGTGACAACGATGTAGGCTGTGTGTAGCGGTTAGCAATTATGATATCAAGGTTTGGCCTGGATAGGTTTTTTCGCCTGGTCACAGAAAGCTGATGTATTGTGCACTGAAGTTCACAAGTGAAGGAAAAATGTGAGAGGAGAGCGCGTAGGAATACAACGTTCAAATGGACCATGTTTTTTTATGTGGCTGCTATGAAAGTGAACTGTGTCTGTGTGTGATTCTGTTGAAAAACGTTTCTTAATCTTAGAACCACCCATCCCGGATCCGGGAGAATTGTCATCAACAACGCTGAATAGCATAGCGCCACAGTCAAATAATATTACTAGAAAATATTAATATTCATGAAATCACAAGTGCAATATAGGAAAACACAGTTTAGCCTTTTGTTAATCCACCTGTCGTCTCAGATTTTGAAAGATTTTTACAGCGAAAGCAATACAAGCGTTTGTGTAAGTTTATCGATTGCTCGACAAAACAATAAGTACACATAGCATCAGGTAACTTGGTCACTAAAATCAGAAAAGCAATCAAATTAATCGTTTACCTTTGATGATCTTTGGATGTTTTCACTCACGAGACTCCCAGTTAGACAACAACTGTTCCTTTTGTTCCATAAAGATATTTTTTATATCCAAATACCTCCGTTAGTTTGGTGCGTTATGCCCAGGAATCCACCGGAAAGAGCGGTTATGACAATGCAAACAAAAATTCCAAATTATATCCATAATGTCCACAGAAACATGTCAAACGTTTTTTATAATCAATCCTCAGGGTGTTTTCAAATATCTATTCGATAATATATCAACCGGGACAGTTGGCTTTTCACTAGGACCGGGAGTAACAATGGCCGCCTCTCTCTTTTGCGCACAAATCACTCTGAGGGCCCCCTCCTGTCCACTTACGCAATGTGGTCGTTCACGCTCATTCTTCAAAATAAAAGCCTGAAACTATGTCTAAAGGCTGTTGACACCTTAGGAAAGCCATAGAAAAAGGAATCTGGTTGATATCCCTTTCAATGGGCAATAGGGATGCATAGGAACACAGGGGTTTCAAAATAAGAGTCACTTCCTGATTGGATTCTTCTCAGGCTTTCGCCTGCAATATCAGTTGTGTTATACTCACAGACAATATTTTTACAGTTTTGGAAACTTTAGAGTGTTTTCTATCCTAATCTGTCAATTATATGCATATTCTAGCATCTGGTCCTGAGAAATAGGCCGTTTACATTGGGAATGTTATTTTTCCAAACATAAAAATAGTGACCTCTAGCTTCAAGAGATTTTAACGGAAGTAAACAGAACAAAACGGGGATAAGCATTCCTAAATTTGTCCAACAGAAACTCTCATTTGCAACTGTTGGACTAATGATTACACTGTAGATCAGATAAATGCAGGCAAGAGTGTGCATGGAGGAATTTAATATGTCAATGTCTTGATTAATCAAATTTCTTTTGATCTGTGCACCTACACTACCGGTCAAAAGTTTTAGAACACCTACTCATTCGAGGGTGTTTCTTTATATTCACTATTTTCTACATTGTAGAATAATAGTAAAGACATCAAAACCATGAAATAACACGTGGTAACCAAAAAAAGTGTTAAACAAATTGAAATATATTTTATATTTGGGATTCTTAAAAGTCCACACTTCGCCTTGATGATAGCTTTACACACTATGGCATTCTCTCAACCAGCTTCACCTGCAATGCTTTTCCAACAGTCTTGAAGGAGTTCCCACATATGCTGAGTACTTGTTGGCTGATTTTCCTTCACTCTGCGATAAAACCATCTTGATAAAACCACCAGCCTGGAGGTGTGTTGGGTCATTGTCCTATTGAAAAACAAATGATGCTCCCACCAAACGCAAACCAGATGGGATGGCGTATTGCTGCAGAATACTTTGGTAGCCATGCTGGTTAAGTGTGCCTTGAATTCTAAATAACTCACCCAGAAAAGCACCACCACACCTCTTCACACCTCCTCCTCTATGCTGCACGGTGGGAACCACAAAGGACAGTTTTCCACCGGTCTAATGTCCATTACTAGTTTTTCCTGGTGCCAAGCAAGTCTCTTCTTATTATTGGTGTCCTTTAGTAGTGGTTTCTTTGCAGCAATTTGACCATGAAGGCCTGATTCACGGTCTCCTCTGAACAATTGATGTTGAGATGTGTCTGTTACTAGAATTCTGTGAAGCATGTATTTGGGCTGCAATCTGAGGCTGGTAACTCTAATGAACGTATCCTCTGCTGCAGAGGTAACTCTGGGTCTTCATTTGCTGTGGCAGTCCTCATGAGAGCCAGTTTCATCACAGCGCTTGATGGGTTTTGCGACTACACTTTCAAAGTTCTTGTGAAATTTTCCAGATTGGCTGACCATGTTTTAAAGTAAAGTAGTTTTAAAGTAGTTTCTCTTTGCTTTTTTGTTGCTTTTTTACCCTTATTTAACTAGGCAAGTCAGTTAAGAACAAATTCATATTTTCAATGATGGCATAGGAACAGTGGGTTAACTGCCTGTTCAGGGGCAGAACAACAGATTTGTACCTTGTCAGCTCGGGGATTTGAACTTGCAACCTTCCGGTTACTATTCCAACGCTCTAACCACTAGGCCATAATATGGACTTGGTCTTTTATCAAATAGGGCTATGTTCTGTATACCACCCCTAACTTGTCACAACACAACTGATTGGCTCAAATTCATTAAGAAGGAAATAAATTCCACAAATTAACTTTGAACAAGGTACATCTGTTACTTGAAATGCATTCCAGGTGAGTACCTCATGAAGATGGTTAAGAGAATGCCAAGCATGTGCAAAGCTGTCATTAAAGCAAACAAATATCAAATACATTTTGTTTAACACTTTTTTGTTTACTACATGATTCCAAATGTGTTATTTCATAGTTTTGATGTCTTCAGTATTATTCTACAATGTAGAAAATAGTAAAAATAAAGAAAAACCCTTGAATGAGTAGGTGTGTCCAAACTTTTTATAGGTACTGTACATAAACTCAGCAAAAAAAGAAACATCCCTTTTTCAGGACCCTGTCTTTCAAGGATAACTCGTAAAAATGCAAATAACTTCACAGATCTTCACTGTAAAAGGTTAAAACACTGTTTCCCATGCTTGTTCAATGAACCATAAACAATTAATGAACATGCACCTGTGGAACGGTCGTTAAGACACTAACAGCTTACAGACGTTACGCAATTAAGGTTACAGTTATGAAAAGTTAGGACACTAAAGAGGCCTTTCTACTGACTCTGAAAAACACCAAAAGAAAGATGCCCAGGGTCCCTGCTCATCTGCATGAACGTGCCTTAGGCATGCTGCAAGGAGGCATGAGGACTGCAGATGTGGGCAGGGCAATAAATTGCAATGTCTGTATTGTGAGACCCCTAAAACAGCAACAACGTCGCCTATGGGCACAAACCTACCGTCGCTTGACCAGACTGGATTGGCAAAAAGTGCTCTTCACTGACGAGTCGCGGTTTTGTCTCACCAGGGGTGATGGTCGGATTCGCATTTATCATCGAAGGAATGAGCGTTACACTGAGGCCTGTACTCAGTGCGGGATCAATTTGGAGGTTATACTGAGGCTTGTACTCAGAGCGGGATCAATTTGGAGGTGGAGGGTCCGTCATGGTCTAGGGCGGTATGTCACAGCATCATCGGACTGAACTTGTCAATCTCAACGCTGTGTGTTACAGGGAAGACTTCCTCCTCCCTCATGTGGTACCCTTCCTGCAGGCTCATCCTGACATGACCCTCCAGCATGACAAAGCTACCAGCCATACTGCTCATTCTGTGCATGATTTCCTGCAAGACAGGAATGTCAGTGTTCTGCCATGGCCAGCGAAGATCCCGGATCTCAATCCCATTGAGCACGTCTGGGACCTGTTGGATTGGAGGGTGAGGGCTAGGGCCATTCCACCAAGAAATGTCCGGGAACGTGCAGGTGCCTTGGTGGAAGAGTGGGGTAACATCTTACAGCAAGAACTGGCAAATCTTGTGCAGTCCATGAGGAGGAGATGCACTGCAGTACTTAATGCAGCTGGTGGCCACACCAGATACTGACTGTTACTTTTGATTTGGACCCCCCCCCCCCTTTGTTTAGGCACACATTATTCCATTTCTGTTAGTCACATGTCTGTTGAACTTGTTCACTTTATGTCTCCGTTGTTGAATCTTGTTATGTTCATACAAATATTTACACATGTTAAGTTTGCTGAAAATACATGCAGTTGACAGTGAGAGGATGTTTATTTTTTTGCTGAGTTTATAACTAGGAATAAAGTGACAGATAATAAACAGTAGCAGCAGTATGTGATGAGTCAAAAAAGTTAGTGCAAAAGGGTCAATACAGATAGTCCGGGTAGCTATTTGGTTGACTATTTAACTAACTATTTAGCAGTCTTAACGCTTTGGGTAGAAGCTGTTCAGGGTCCTGTTGGTTCCAGAGCATTGGTACCGCTAGCCATGTGGTAGCAGAGAAAACAGTCTATGACTTGGGTAGCTAGACTCTTTGACCATTTTTAGGGCCTTCCTCTGACACCCCCTTGTATAGAGGTCCTGGATGCCAGGGAGTTTGGCCACAGTGATGTACTTGGCCGTACGCACTACCCTCTGTAGCACATTGCTGTCGAATGCCAAGCAGTCGCCATACCAAGCGGTGATACAGCCAGTCAAGATGTTCTCAATGGTGCAGCAGTATAAATTTTTAAGATTCTGAGGGCCCATGCCAAATCTTTTCAGCCTCCTGAAGGGGAAGAGGTGTTGTCTTGCCCACTTCACGACTGTGTTGGTTGTGTGCTCCACTACAGCCCCGTCGATGTGAATGGAGGCGTGCTTGGCCCTATGTTTCCTGTAGTCCACAATCAGCTCATTTGTCTTGCTGACATTGAGGGAGAGGTTGTTGTCCTGGCAATACACTGCCAGGTCTCTGACCTCCTCCCTATAGGCTGTCTCATCGTCATCATAGGTATGACTATAGCACTAGTTTAAATCATATGTAGTTTTAATCACACCCCACATGAATGGGATCCTAAAGAAAAAAGATCTAGGCTATAAAACATGTCTTACATATTTCAATTACACACACTAACGGGCAGCTATATTTAAAATCAGTGCCATTTGACAATAATTAATTTAATTATGCAATTATGACATATTGCATGATCAGTAAAATCCAGAAAAATGCTGATATTCAAACATGTAATAGCCTAATCATCAGGGATTTGGGCATATATTTATTCTTGCCTAGTTATATAAAGATTAAATTAAATAAATTATATTATTAGCTTTTTATGCATGCCTTATGGTACCATTCCTAGCCTTTATAGCATATATGGCATACAATTAAATGCTATACAAACCAATAAAAACACATGTAAACATATAGGCAGACAATATGTGACCTGCCCGAGAAACTTTACACCATGACAAAACATCAAAGAGATCTAATTTAAATTGGTTTTTATTACCTGGTGGGCGTCCCAGGTAATTCTGCAAGATCGCACCTTAATTTTGCTGCATTGTCCTTCAACTGTAAATTCCTGTACAGCCTCAACATGTTTCCACTCCATTTTTTTTCATTCAAATCGTTCCTCTACTCATCTAGTGAACGTAGCCCCGGTCACCGCGCCAATGAATGACAATGCACCGATTCCTATCGCAACTTTCTCACTTGTCCGATGCGGTGATTTACGAGTCTCTTCCTACGGCTCAAGGAGCACGGTTTGTTATTCCCCTCGTGTCACGTTAGAACATGTAAACCAGCGTGCGCATTCAGTAAACAGAGAGGGTAAATCAAGTCCGTGACTCAGTCGGGATGAGATGGACCGGTATAGTTGTCACATCCATTTAGCCTGAAGAGTAATGGGTCACTCTATATGTTCATACGACAAAACACCACTAGCTACCTTTTAAAAATGTTTACGTTGGCTATAAGAACATCTCAAACATGTATCAAAAGCGCCCATTCTTCGTCGCTGACGTGACTTTGTGACTGCGTAAGTTTTTCTCCCCTGTGAGGTATTTGTTCCAATATTGACGTGCCAGCAGTTCTTTTCACTCTCCCTCTCTCGCTCCTCCTCTCCTCTCTATGCTGCTGGAGCCGGACTGCAGCACGAGAACATCCCCTCCCTTTCCCAAGCTCCTGCTGCCATAAAGTCTCTGCGCCACAGCTGTCTCCCGGACAGGTACTGGGACCCTCCTGATAATGCACATAATGGAAATTTAGGGGGAACAAAACCTGCCAATCATTCCAGTGCTTTCATGCATCATATTCTAAAATGGCTGTGATCTCAGAAATACTGATTACACTTCTTGCATAATAAATGTGATGCTCAGTAGAACCTCAGAGTCAGTCTCAGACATAAGTGAGACTGATTCAGTTGCTGCTTGCTCCACACACAAATCCCAATTCTAAGGACCTAATCATTATGACACCTAAACTGTCTTAAATTTTGCACAAAAAAAAATATACAATGGAAAAAGAGCAGATAATAATCTTTATCAACAAACCCTTGACCTGTTATGACATAATCAAACGTATTCCCTAACCCAGCTGTTATTTCTATAATTACACACAGTTGTGCAAGCAAAGGTGTCAGCGTCAGGTCAGCCATAAGGGTCCACCCAACCACTGCTGCCCGAGCCTTGCACTGTTGTGGCCACAGCTCACTCCCTTACAACACATCCAGTAGCAGGAGCATGTGAGGGTGGAGGCAGCACACTTCATGTCTAGGAGAAAGAGAGGAAGGAAATGAACACACAGAGAGACATAGAGAGGGAGGATGAAGAAGAGGAGGGAAAGACACTGCCAGACAATGAGATCAGCACAGTGTGCCGGCGTAGGCAACTTCTGTTTCTCCTAAAGTTGCCTCTGTCTCCACGCGGAACTTTCAACTTTCAGTCTGGTCAAGTTGTAACGCTCTAGACTTTGGACCACATATGCCCATCCACAGGGTTCAGGTCTCGGCTTAGCCCTTCCTACCGGTCATTCATCCTTCATTGTCTCCCCCCTAACATCTGCCTATACTGTCTGAAAACCCATAAAAAGATCAAAGGATGTTCAAATCTCCAATCTCCATTTAAAAAAATGATCGCTTGGATTGAGTTGGCCTACATATAAATGACAAGACACACACTTTCCTGGCAGTGAACTACTCCACCCTGTGAAGACAATGACGCACAGAGAGATATGAGATTGCTAAGAATCAACATAGTACAGTAGACTATTAAAGTACCATTTTTTTCTTTAAACGAAACCACTGACAGCCAACCACGACAAGCCCATGGGTTGCAGCTTGAGTGCCCCTTGATCAGAAAGAGACATCGTGCTACATGTTATCAATTAACAGTAGTCCTGAGTGTCTCAGTTGCTAGATCATAGCGCTTGCAATGTCAGGATTCCAGTTGTGGCCAACCATACATAAATGTTGCTTTGGATAAAAGTGTCTGCGAAATGGCATATTATTTATACACTATATATTCAAAAGTATGTGGACACCCCTTCAAAAGAATGGATTTGGCTATTTCAGCCACAACCATTGCTGACAGGTATATACAATCCAGCAGACACCCATGCAATCTCCATAGACAAACATTGGCAGTAGAATGGCTTTAATGATTGACTTTCAACGTGGAACCGTCATAGGATACCACCTTTCCAACAAGTCAGTTGGTCAAATGTCTGCCCTGCTTGAGCTGCCCCGGTCAACTGTGCGAGCTGTTATTGTGAAGTAGAAACGTCTAGGAGCAACAACGAATCAGCCGCGGAGTGGTAGGCCACATAAGCTCACAGAACAGGACAGCCGAGTGCTGATGCACGTAGCACGTAAAAATCGTCTGTCCTCAGTTGGAACTACTCACTACTGAGGTCCAAACTGCCTCTGGAAGCAACGTCAGAATAAGAACTGTACATTGGGAGCTTCATGAAGTTGGTTTCCTAGGCCGAGCAGCCACACACAAACCTAAGATCACCATGTGCAATGCCAAGCGTCGGCTGGAGTGGTGTAAAGCTCGCCGCCGTTGGACTCTGGAGCAGTGGAAAAGCGTTCTCTGGAGTGATGAATCACACTTCACCATCTGGCAGTCTGATGAATCAGGGTTTGGCGGATGCCAGGAGAACGCTACCTGCCCCAATGCATAGTGCCAACTGTAAACTGTAAAGTTTGGTGGAGGAGGAATAATGGTCCGAGGATGTTTTTCATGGTTTGGGCTAGGCCCCTTAGTTCCAGTGAAGGGAAATCTAAACGCTACAGCATACAATGATATTCTAGACAATTCTGTGCTTCCAACTTTGTGGCAAAAGTTTGGAGAAGACCCTTTCTTGTTTCAGCATGAAACCCCTGTGCACAAAGCGAGGTCCATACAGAAATGGTTTGTCGAGATCAGTGTGGAAGAACTTGACTGGCCTGCACAGAGCCCTGACCTCAACCCCATCGAACACCTTTGGGATGAATTGGAACGCCGACTGAGAGCCAGGCCTTTTTGCCCAACATTAGTGCCCAACCTCACTAATGCTCTTGTGGCTGAATGGAAGCAAATCCCCACAGCAATGTTTCAACATCTAGTGGAAAGCCTTCCCAGAAGAGTGGAGGCTGTTATAACAGCAAAGGGGGGACCAACTCCACATTAATGCCTATGATTTTGGAATGAGATGTTCGACGTGCAGGTGTCCAGATACTTTTGGTTATGTAGTGTATTTACAGTAACCCCACCCCAGTAACTGTAACCTCAGCGCGCGCGCACACACACACACACACACACACACACACACACACACACACACACACACACACACACACACACACACACACACACACACACACACACACACACACACACACCACAGTGAGAATCAGCCCCCCCCAAATGATCTTATTTCATGAGATTGTTGTAATCCATCAGGACTGACTAAGAGAACCAGTCCTGAATAAAAGCACTCAACTAAAGGTAGATGCACTGTCGCTAAACGTGTTAAGTTACTAGGCTAAATTATATTCTGTTATCTGCGTCTTTTAATACATTCATGGCGGAATCTGAACTTGAAGATGTGCGCATGTAACAAATCAAATGAAACTTTATTTGTCACATTCACCGAATACAACAAGTGTAGACCTTACAGTGAAATGCTTACTTACAAGCCCTTAACCAAATGGCTGTCAATGAAGGACATAAGTGAACATTTGAGTGACAGATGAGTATCTCAGATCATAAACTGTGAAACTAAATGCAATTGCTTTTGAGCACTGCCTGGGGACAGCATCTAGGGGAAATTGTTGATATGTGACACAAAAATAATAGCCAAAGAAAGCAGTCAGGATTCCAGCCTGGATCAGAGATGCCAGACCGTAGTAAGTTGAGCTTTACCTCCTGTTTTCACATGGACAAATTCTGAGGGAACTGTAATCATGCCTGTCACTAAGCCTTCTTCTAATCCTCTGTACTCTACAAACAACAACAGACACACACACACACACACTCTAATACACACACTCACTCGAGCACAAACACACACACACACACACACACACACACACACACACACACACACACACACACACACACACACACACACACACACACACACACACACACACACACACACACACACACACACACACACACCTACAGTCGCACAATTGAGCACACACCCCCCCCCACACATACACACACACACACACACACACACACACACAAACACAGCAATGCACTCTCTGCCTCTCTCTCACAGTTAAAGACCCACTAAGAAAATCTCTTAAAGAGAGTGACTGAGGAAGTCCTTGGTATTACAGTAAAAACATTGTGATAGGAATTATTAAGACTTGAAATGCTACATCATGATGCCATACAGCTTTCCTTCCCATTCACAAACCTAATGAGCAGGCAGGCATTATGCCAGGAAGTGTGCTTGTTTACTGCAGTGTGTGAATGTGTGCATTTGTGTGTGTGTGTTGTGTTGTGTTGTGAGGACTTACCCTGTCCTCACAAGGCTGGTCTGAGCTCCCTCTACTACCTTTGCTGGACTGGTCCTGAGAGAGCTGTCTCCCTGAATAGCAAAGAAGGACATTACATCAGACAACAGTGCAAATAACCAGTCACTAACACAGTATAGCAGTACAGAGTTAATAATATAGATTACAATGACCAATCAAGAATCTAGATCACACATGACTCAATAATGAAACACAGAAGTCTACCAATCATGAGGAGAAAAATGCATTCCTAACAAAATTACATTAACATTACACCTACTACACAGGATAACAATTGCTTCAGGATACAGCCCAGGACAAATCTATCACGAGTCTGATCACTATCACCACAGCCATACCTTCTAGGACAACTCACTGCATTGCGGTCTCCTAACCAACTTCCAAACTCCCCTGTCACACACTGGATAAGAGCAGATGCCCGGGCGCGGTACAGTATAGTACAGCCCCCACGGAGTCCTCATTCAGATAGTGATCTGGTCTAATGAGTCCAAACACTGAGCCAGAGCTATGCAGGATCCAGTATTAAGTCTAATTATCATTGGTTGGTTCTCCACTGGGCCGGCGCGCCGTGCCATGCGACTCCAGTCCAGAGTCATAAGGGAGGGGCGTTTGTCCTTAACCGTGTGATCCCAAAACGGTTCGTTTACCCAACCGTCCCTCTCTCAGGCACTCAGTCCAGTGTTCTGGACTCTCTATTCTCTTTGGTGAAACAGCCCCCCCCCCCAACTGTGTCATCTATAAATAGCTAGATGTTTAATTCCCTAAATCCTGGGCCTGAATCACTATGTGGGTAATCCTGTCAGTCAGCTGCAAATACCTCAACCTCAATGGGCCGGTCCTCATTACAATGCCCCTCAGGCAGGGCTATAGGAGGTTCAACGTTAATGGCCCGGTCCTCATTATCCCCCAGGCAGGGCCTTAACATGTTCAACCTCAATGGGCTGACTTGTGCTAATTACAGTACAATGCCCCCCAGGCAGGGGTTTTTCTGTACATGACTTCAACCTCAATGGGCCAGACCTGTCCTCATTGCAATGCCCACCAGGCAGGCCTGTAATTAGAAATGTTCTCCTGCAACAGGGTAATCAAATTAAGATCCTACATATGTAGCATGTTCCACATGGCTGGATTTCTCTTGCCTTGACTGTACCTCCCCCTCCCTCTGTTTGAAGGTGGGCTGGGAGCCTCTGATACCTTATCCTCCCCTCTCAGGAAGTCAGTCTACAGTATAGATAGCTAACATGATAAGAACTAGTGAACAGCGGTAAAGCTCCTCTCTTTACTTAAGGCTAGTTCCAACTTCCCAGGCCTTTCTTCCACCCCTGGTTAGGCCCCAGTTCCCCAGCCCTCAACGCCTGGACAGGTCCTAGTCAGGCACCAGCCCCCTGCCCTCCACCCCTGGTCAGGCCTCCACCCTCCTTAACCCTGCAGGCCTGGGTGTCTCTCTCTCTGATCCATCTCAGGTGCACCGGTCAGAGGAGGTCACAGGCGAGGAGACCAATTAGCCACAAAAGAGATTAGTTACATAAAAGGCTGTCAGGCAGGCAGGCAGGCAGGCCAACCATACAGAGCCATCATACACACACGCACACAAACACTCAGCCACGTGGAAAGGGACAGACAGAGCCAGTTATGTGTCATGGAAAAACATGATTGAGAGCTCTAACAGGAACTCCGGAGTCAAAACAGAAACACACCTTCCTGTTCAGAGAAACAAAACAAAAGTACAGAGTATGTCCCAAATGGCATTCTATTCCATTTATAGTGCACTACTTTTGAGTCCATTTGACCAGAGCCCTATGGGTAGTGCGGTATTTCGGGAATAGGGTGCGACTTGGGACACGAACATTGAGCTGTTCCAGAATTGAGAGCACATACTGCTTTTCATGACAGCCTTCTTATGATAATGGCTTCTCAGTGAATGTCTGGTTTATGTTATCTGATATGTTACTAGCTAACTGAGAAACAGAATAAGTCTGTGTCAGAAATGGCTCCCTATGTTGTATATGGAATAGGGTGCTTCTGTCCAAAATTAGTGCACTCTATATGGAATAGGGTGCCTCTGGCCAAAAGTAATGCACTCTATAATGAATAGTTTCACTTCAGGTACAAAGGTAGCATACTATACAGGGAATAGGGTGCCATTTAAGATGTAGCCTAAGCCATGGGTCAAGCCTAAATGTGCTGTTATAACTCCATGTCACTCATTGTCATATTTGGCTTGACAATGACAGCAATGGTGTTGGCAAGAGCATAAACAGATCTGGGACCAGGCCTGGCGAGGGCCAGTCACCCACCCTGGTTCCTGCTCTCTGAGGGGGACTCTTCGTGCCTCAGGTAGAACCTGACCTCCATCCTCCTAGAACCCCACTTCTGCAGGTGCTCATACATCAGGTAGTCAAAGGGGATCACTCTCTCTGGGGAGGACAAGGAGGACAAAGTTATAACATAATTATAATATATACAACACTAATGAGAGGATCACTCTATGGGAGGGAGAAGAAAACAGGAGTTGTTGTTAGACACATAGACTTGGGTGATTATCTATTGGTGATTGTAAAGTGATACGGTGGGTTGATTGCCCCTCAGCCCTGATCGTCATTAGAGATGAACTAAGTACTTTCTATTAACAGAATAGGATAAACCACATAAGTCCCCACAGCTATACTCTGGCACTGACGCACTGTATTGGGTCGCGATGAAGAGAAATACCTGTCTTCAGTAAAGAACCTATGAAAGTCAGGACAACCTTATTGACACTGTAGCTAGCTACTCTATGTTCCCTCACTAGGGCATGTGCTCATGCGCTCCCTGGCCTGTGCAGCCGGGTTGGGGCTGTGAAAACATTGAAATAGAATTACGATTCCATTCAAGTCAACATTCTGTAATGGGTGGACCGGCGGCCATATTGAGTGTACCCATGAGTGTCAAATTGCTGTCTGCGGTCTGAGCTTCAAAAACAAAACTGCTGTGGTCTGAGGTGCTTTTTCTGTTCCAGTAATTCTATTTCTACGTGACGACAGGCCCACAGGCTATGTGTGTAAACAAGCACCAGAGCCTGGAGGGTCACAGAGAGACATCCTGACCCACTTTCTATCCCGCCTCACTGTCTGTCTGGGACGTACAGGCTGCCTGAGACAAAAACATCATTGTTGTATGTCAGGGGCAGACCACCACTGCTTTTGTTCGGGGAGGGGAGAGGGTCATTAGCCAAGTAAAATTTCTCAATGATGGCTGGCTGTCAATATCTGTTTCCACATTTTGTTGTGTTACAGCCTGAATTTAAAATGTATTAAATTGAGATAATTTGGTCACTGGCCTACACACAATACTTTATTAACGGTTACAAATTAATACAAATGAAAAGCAGTCTTGAGTTAGTAAGCATTCAACCCGATTTGTTATGACAAGAATAAATAGATTCAGGAGTAAGACTTTGCTTAAAAAGTCACATAATAAGTTGCATGGACTCATGCTGGATGTTTAACATTATTTTCTAACCTCATCTCTGTACCCCACACATACAATTATCTGTAATGTCCCTCAGTCGAGCAGTGAATTTCAAACACGGATTCAACCACAAAGACCAGGGAGGTTTTCCAATGCCTTGCAAAGTAGGGCACATTTTGGTAGATGGGTAAAAAAAAGCAGACATTGAATTACCTTTGAGCATGGTGAAGTCATTAATTACACATTGGATGGTGTATTAATGCACCCAGTCACTACAACGATACAGGTGTCCTTGAAGAATTGTGAAAATAATAAATGGCCAAATCATTGCTATCCAGGTGTGGAAAGTTCTTTGAGACTTACCCAGAACGACTCATCAGCTGTAATCACTGACAAATGTGATTCTAACATTGACTCAAGGTGTTGAATACTTATCGAATCAAGATATATTAGTATTTTATTTTTCATATTTCTTTAACAAATATAAGAATGTTTCTTTGACATTAGAGTATTTTGTGAAGATCGTTGACAAAAAAAAGACAATTAAATACATTTTATTCCCAGTTTGCAACACAACAAAATGTCAAAAAAGTTAAGGCACTGTATATCAAGACATTCAGTTGAATAGATTCATGCAAAACTTGGAAGAAATCACTATAAATTCATTTTAAGAAAGTCATGAAGCAGAGACAAAAAAATTTTTTTAACTACAGTGCTTTGCTAAATATCTGTAAAGCTAAGATTTTCAACTTGTCACTTTGCTCAGTGCATTTAGAGCTTGTGACACAGCTCAACACCAGTCAGTCAGTGTAGCAATAAACCAATCAGTTAGTTAATAATCCCATGAGGTTAGGGGTTGAAGATTAGGTTCAATAGGTTAGAGGTCAGAGGCTAAAGATGAAAGCATCCCTTACCTTTTCCCTTCCAGACCTCAGCCAGGTGACACACGTTCTCTCCGGCCTCCTGACAGAAGTCAACCACATTCTTACAAGTGGTCTCTGGGGTGATGGGCACCTCTGTCAGCATCTGCTGGCTGTCACTCAGGTACACTGTCAGGATCATCTGCATGAGGGAGACAGCGAAATAGCTTGTCAAACATACTATATATCTCTGACGAAACATAGCCTGGGCTCATACTGTATATGCCTTAGCAAACTCTTATATCGTAGTCATGAAGATTTGGCTACAGCACATACATACCTGGGATCAAGCTACTGACTGGGATCAGACTACTGGTAATATCTATACAACGTACATATGCCAGGAATTTGAATGCATGTAAACCCAGGGAGGAAAGCTCTTGAATTACAGGAAATGTCCCCTTAGCTCCGGTTGCCCTCTAACCTAAATACATTTCCATCAAATTCTTTGCCTTAAAGACAGAGGCATTCAGGAGGGAGAGAGACTATTGAAGACTGAGCTACAAATATTAAAGAGATATTACAAGCGCAAAGATAGTACAGGCAGACTGCCAAACCAACATGCGTGATTTGGTGGCATCATGACAAGTTTGCTTCCGTTAGTGCCTACAACCTATTGGTTAATAAAAACAAGATTGATTATTGAAATTCCTAGCACAAAAAAAAGAGGCAACACGAAGGTGTGTGTGTGCGCGTGCCTGCAATACAGTGTTTGCTCTCAATAAAGTGTACTGAGAAACCACATTTATAAATAGGATTTCCTGGTAAAATGAGAAGTGACGTCCTCATTTCCAGATTGACAATCTGTAGTAAACGGAAATGGGGGATAATCTGCTCAATTTAGGATTAATCTGCAAATTTGGGTTGCGGAATCCAAATATGTTCCTCCCTAAATGTCATACCCCCCTTCCTGCTGCAGTGGATACTTCCACTATAGGATTGACATAGACAGAGGTGCTTGACACGGGTCCCTTGGCCTGTATAAACCATCTGTATTAACCCTCTGCCTCCACACTGTAGTGGCTCAGCCCAGCCCCATAAACATGTCTAAACCACAGACACACCGATCGAGACAAGCCCTGCAACGGGGCCACACGTCCAGTCCAAGATGTAAGGTAATCTTTCACTGCCAGAACACACGCACAGACACAGACAGATAGATTGAGAGGAGGAATTCTGTCAGGCGCAGATTACAACATAGAGAGCACTATAATAATGAGATTGTGGAGGTTATAAACATGTATATGTCTGTGTCCACGGGGTGACAAGTGAAAACATACACCAGGGGAGAGAGAGAGAGCATAAACAAATCCAGGATGGGAAGGTTATTGTAGGGGGGAAAGGATCATCTATGTTTTTCTCCTTAGGGATTGGCCTGTAGTGGTGTCGACTATACAGGGGGGAAAGAAACCACACAGGCCGCTCCGAACCATTCTATCAAACAAGAATTAACCAACAAGGTTCAGAAAACCCAAACCAGTCCTGAACTCATCATCGGTGCTAAATATTCTCTTGACACACAGGAACGTGTTTGCCAACGCGCATGCATCTGTGATCTACTCTGTCCTGCATCTCTCAATGAAAGGTCAGAAACCAGACAGAAAAAAAGCTAAAAGTGCCTAATAGTATTAAACACTCAGTCACACTGAGCAGCCTACTACACATTAGTTCTGCACAGGGGAGCCAGCCAGCCACACACAGTAACATGTTAACATTCTTAATAGACTTTCACACAGTCAAGTAACATTGTATATCTACAAAAAGAAACCACACATACACCTAACACCTAGAATCTAATCCCCTTGAAAATTATGTGCAAAAAGTTACAATACACATTCATATGCATCAGCAACATTCTGTACTCAAACACATACATACTGTGCCTTTTCTGTCTCCTGTCTCCTCACCCGAACTACACTCATTCACTAACAAAAACATCAACAGCCCACCAACCTCTTAAACTTACACAAACACTTAACATACAAGCACACTCTCCAGCTTCCCAAAATGACTCCTAGCCAGCTGTGAATGCCTTTTGCTATTTTAAGCAGCAGCACATGGGTACCGTCAGAGTCAGACTCAAAGCTGGACAGGACAGAATAGCGGCAGCGCCCACCTCCCAGCCAGTCCAGTGCTACAGCTATAACCCTCTGTCTGTCTGTCTGTCTGTCTGTCTGTCTGTCTGTCTGTCTGTCTGTCTGTCTGTCTGTCTGTCTGTCTGTCTGTCTGTCTGTCTGTCTGTCTGTCTGTCTGTCTGTCTGTCTGTCTGTCTGTCTGTCTGTCTGTCTGTCTGTCTGTCTGTCTGTCTGTCTGTCTGTCTGTCTGTCTGTCTGTCTGTCTGTCTGTCTGTCTGTCTGTCTGTCTGTCTGTCTGTCTGTCTGTCTGTCTGTCTGTCTGTCTGTCTGTCTGTCTGTTCACCTTAGCCACCCTGCATGGCGTCTTCCTGCCCTGGTTCCTCTGCTGCTGTTGCTGCGGCCCGGGACGGACCCTCTGGTGGAGCCAGGCCTTGTCCTTGGTTACACTAACCAGACTGTGCAGCACCATGCTGAAGAACCTCTTCATAGAGCCGGAGGGAGAAGACTCACACAGGCAGACAGCTGGACAGGAGGGCAGGCAGGGCTGAGAGAGACTCACTGCGTGTCTGTCTGTGTGCACGGGTCTCCAAGTGTGTGCGTGTGGGTGACACCAGGCACAAGGCAGGAGAAGGGTGGGGGTGTCAGTGACTGAACGTGAGGAGCGTAGTCAAGGTGGTGGGGGGGGGGTGATAAATGCAGCCATAGCCAGGGCCAGGCAAGGGGTAGGAGTAATATAACGCGGCCGGCCCCCTTTAGAATGAGATTCCCTAGGAACAGGAACAGCCGTGGGGCTGAGAGAGATAAGAGGCGCCTGGTGACACTAACCAGACCAGGCTGTCACTGTCATAGGGCATCAATAGGAGGAACAGGACACTCAGTGACCAGTAAACAGCTGCCTCTGATTGGGAACCATACTAGGCCAACAAAGAAATAGAAACATAGATTTGCCCACCCAAGTCACACCCTGACCTAACCAAATAGAGAATAAAAAAGTCTCTAAGGTCAGGCGTGACAGTACCCCCTCCCCAAAGGTGCGGACTCCGGCCGCAAACCTGGACCTATAGGGGAGGGTCCAGGTGGGCATCTCATCTCGGTGGAGGCTCCAGTACGGGACGCAGACCCCGCTCCGCTTGAAGTTCCCCCCACTTCGGTGGCTCCTCTGGTGCGTGATCGCCGCCGGGGACTCCGGACCGTAGATCGTCGTCGCGGACTCTGGACTGGGAACTGTCGCTGGAGGCTCCAGACTTGGGACCGTCGTTGGAGGCTCTGGACTGGGGACCGTCGCTCTGGACTGGGGACCGTAGCTGGTGATGCTCACTGGAGGCTCCGGGCCATGGATCATCACTGGAGGCTTTGTGCCATGGATCATCACTGGAGGCTTCGTGCCATGGATCATCACTGGAGGCTTCGTGCCATGGATCATCACTGGAGGCATCGTGCCATGGATCATCACAGGAGGCTTTGTGCCATGGATCCTCACTGGAGGCTTCGTGCCATGGATCCTCACTGGAGGCTTCATGCCATGGATCCTCACTGGAGGCTTCGGGCCATAGATCATCACTGGAAGCCCGAGTGCATGGAACTGGCACAGGACGCACCGGGCTGGAGAGATGCACTGGAGGCCGGGTGCATGGAGCTGGCACAACGCGTCCTGGCTGGATACCCACTTTAGCTCGGTAAGTGTGGAGAGCTGGCACAGCACGCACTGGGCTGTGAAGGCGCACTGGAGGCATAGTGCATAGAGCCAGCGCAGGATATACTGGGCCGTGGAGGTGCACTGGAGGTCTGGAGCGTAGAACTGGCACAACGCGTCCTGGCTGAAAACCCCCTGTAGCACGGCAAGTGCGGGGAGCTGGCACAGGCCGCACTGGGTTGTGCTGTTGAACTGGGGATACCGTGCGTAGAGCTGGCGCAGGATATCCTGGGCCGAGGAGAAGCACTGGTGACCAGGATCGCTAAGCCGGCACAATCCGTCCTGGACAGATGCTCACCTTAGCATGGCAAGTACGGAAAGCAGGCACAGAACGCACCGGGCTAAAGGTGCGCACTGGAGACACGGTGCGCAGAACCGGAAAACATGGTATCTGAACCGTAACCAACTCCTTATCGTAATTACAGGGAGTTGGTTCTTGTTCCCAACTTTGCTCCGCTCGCCCCCCAAATTGTCTTTTGAGGCTGCCTCTCAGGCTTCCGTCGTCTCGTTGCTGTTCCTCTCTCGCTGCCTCAGCCTGCTTCCATGGCAGGGTCTTGTCCCCTGCCGTTACCTCCTCCCAGGTCCAGGATGTCCTCCACTCCTGGGCACGCTTCTTGGTAACTTGGTGGTGGGATCTTCTGTCAAGAGCGTTTAGAGAAGGATTGGACCAAGGTGCAGCGTGGTAAGCGTACATCTTTCTTTATTTGATGAACACCTAAAAAAAGTATATATATATATATATATATATATATATATATATATATATATATATATAAATAAACGAACGTAACGTTTTGTAGCAGCAACTATACAAAAACAAGATCCCACAATCTAAGGTGGGAAAAAGGGCTGCCTAAGTATGATCCCCAATCAGAGACAACGATAAACAGCTGCCTCTGTTGGAAACCATACTAGGCCAACAAATAAATAGAAACATAGATTTGCACACCCAAGTCACACCCTGACCTAACCAAATAGAGAATAAAAAAAGGCTCTCTAAGGTCAGGGCGTGACACACACACATTCTGACTGTTCAAACGTTCAAATGTTCCAGCAGCTACATAACTTTTTATTTTTTGTTTAACCTTAATTTAACTAGGCTAGTCAGTTAAGAACAAAATCTGAGAGGACAAAACTACAATAATTCCATTTGTTAGAGAACAAATGATCCCATCCCATCTCATATTTTCTTTCTCTATTCTCATTCACTTGATTTTTGGTCTGAAGAAGGGCAGAATGGATCTCCTGACTGATTTCCATGAAGCACAAATCTAATAGTTGTGCCAGCAGCATCCCGGGCCTTGTCGATAATAAATCTGAGGACACAAAGCAGGCGTTGTCGCAGTGGGCCTGGAGCTGGGCTGACTGATGAACCACTGCCTGGAAACAAATCCCTGTGATGCACAGTTTACCCTGTTACTCAGACCTCATCTACCAGACAGAGCGAGATAGACAGTGAGTGTGAGTGTGTGTGTGCGCGTGTGTGTAAAACCCTTCTAATATCCACTTCTGACTCAAGAGGCAGTCCTATGGGGCAAGATGTTTATAAACAAAGTGTCTTAAGCTCCTTAAAAGGAATACCCCCGAGGCATCAAACGAACCATATGAAAAGTATAACAAATCATTAGAGAGATTTGAGATACCTCCTTATCAGTGGATGGATTTGCAACATGTCTGATTGGTGGAAGATATAGTGTGTGTGCTACTTTTAACCAGGTCCCAGGACAGACAACAGAGATAAGAACCCAAAATGCAGACAGACAGTGTGAGGTTTCAGAGTCAGACACATTGGGACTGACCCGGACCAACCAACCGACACCTGATTTAGTGTCCTGGCTGGCTCCCCTGTGCAGCACAGTACAGAACAGTCAATAAAGTCTCCATAGCAACCACTGTGTCTGTGGAAACACGCTTGCCTGGCACCCCTAGAAAAGATCCCAGACAGTTCTTCTTGAGATTGTGGAAGTTAAACACAGGACATGACTGTAAACAACACTCTCCATCCTGAGTCTATTCAATGGAGCAGACAGCCTCCCATTCACACAGCTGACATACATGCCTAGTGGGTTAGCACATTGACGCGGGACTGGGGGGAGTGTTTGCCATTAAGTCAAGAGGTTGAATGGAAGGTTCAGTTTTTATAAGGTGAGGATCTGAACCTAGTTTGTTTTGGTTCGGATGTATAGCTTTCTCTGTGATAGAACCCTGCCTTGGAGCAGCTGACATAGACTAGCACTGTTTGCTCCACGTTCTGCTACAAACAGAAATGTACTTTATCCTCTAGTTAGCGAGATCACGGTTGGGTTTAATTCCATTTCAATTCAGTCAGTTCAGCAAGTAAACAGAATTTCCAAATCCAATTTTCCTCTGTGATTTTCCCCCCAATTGGAATTGGAATTTCACTTTACTTCCTTAATGGACTGAATTGAAATGGTATTGACCCCAAACCTGAGAGGGAAGCATCAATACAAATGGCACATGGCAGGAGTCATAACAATGGCAGCTCCCTGCAGCCACTACACAGTGACATCATGCATCACTTACACTAATGAGAGCTGAGGAGGAGATTTTTAGACTCTGCCCTGATATGATCGAGGAAGAGAAGGAGGGGGACTCTCACTATAACAACAACAATAAGTCAGTAAATTAAACAGGTTAAGTCTGTAAGCCTACAACTGGCTACTGGTCAAGTCATGAGATGAGAGTGTACAAAATGGCTCACGATCAAAAACAATTTTTGTATTTTTTTATTTCACCTTTATTTAACCAGGTAGGCTTGTTGAGAACAAGTTCTCATTTGCAACTGCAACCTGGCCAAGATAAAGCATAGCAGTGTGAACAGACAACACAGAGTTACACATGGAGTAAACAATTAACAAGTCAATAACACAGTAGAAAAAAAGGGGAGTCTATATACAATGTGTGCAAAAGGCATGAGGTAGGCGAATAATTACAATTTTGCAGATTAACACTGGAGTGATAAATGATCAGATGGTCATGTACAGGTAGAGATATTGGTGTGCAAAAGAGCAGAAAAGTAAATAAATAAAAACAGTGTGGGGATGAGGTAGGTGAAAATGGGTGGCCTATTTACCAATAGACTATGTACAGCTGCAGCGATCAGTTAGCTGCTCAGATAGCTGATGTTTGAAGTTGGTGAGGGAGATGAAAGTCTCCAACTTCAGCGATTTTTGCAATTCGTTCCAGTCACAGGCAGCAGATTACTGGAACAAAAGGCGGCCAAATGAGGTGTTGGCTTTAGGGATGATCAGTGAGATACACCTGCTGGAGCGTGTGCTACGGATGGGTGTTGCCATCGTGACCAGTGAACTGAGATAAGGCGGAGCTTTACCTAGCATGGACTTGTAGATGACCTGGAGCCAGTGGGTCTGGCGACGAATATGTAGCGAGGGCCAGCCGACTAGAGCATACAAGTCGCAGTGGTGTGTGGTATAAGGTGTGGCACTGTGATAAACTGCATCCAGTTTGCTGAGTAGAGTGTTGGAAGCAATTTTGTAGATGACATCGCCGAAGTCGAGGATCGGTAGGATAGTCAGTTTTACTAGGGTAAGCTTGGCGGTGTGAGTGAAGGAGGCTTTGTTGCGGAATAGAAAGCCGACTCTTGATTTGATTTTCGATTGGAGATGTTTGATATGAGTCTGTAGGGAGAGTTTGCAGTCTAGCCAGACACCTAGGTACTTATAGATGTCCACATATTCAAGGTCGGAACCATCCAGGGTGGTGATGCTAGTCGGGCATGCGGGTGCAGGCAGCGATCGGTTGAAAATCAGCCGGTTAACTACTGGAGGGCTCTGAACTTCATATTTGCCTTGTAACACTGCCATTGTAGTAGGTTAAATGCTATTGGTTGTGATGTTTATAATACTCAAGCCCCTAATGATAACTCATGTACAACCCAGTCTATTTTCCATGGAGGTTCAGCAGCTCAAAATAAGACTTAGAATAATACTCAGTCCACTAGCAGCTTGTCTTTTCTGACTATTCCACCCAAATGGTAAATTCCGCTGTCTGTTTAAAAGCTATGAGAGGGGTTGTACATCTGGGTGGGAATAAAGGGAATAGGGAGGGAGTACAGTTGAAGTCGGATGTTTACATACACTTTAGCCAAATACATTTAAACTCTGTTTTTCACAATTGCTGACATTTAATCCTAGTAAACATTCCCTGTCTTAGGTCAGTTTTGATCACTACTTTATTTTAAGAACATGAAATGTCAGAATAAAAAGAATCATTTCTTTCCGCTTTTATTTCTTTCATCACATTCCCAGAGGTTCAGAAGTTTACTTACACTCAATTAGTATTTGGTAGCAATTTGGTAGCATTGCCTTTAAATTGTTTAACTTGGGTCAAACGTTTTGGGTAGCCTTCCACAAGCTTCCTACAATGCGTTGGGTGAATTTTGGCCCATTCCTCCTGACAGAGCTGGTGTAACTGAGTCAGGTTTGTAGGCCTCCTTGCTTGCATATGCTTTTTCAGTTCTGCCCACATATTTCCTATAGGATTGAGGTCAGGGCTTGTGATGGCCACTCCAATACCTTGACTTTGTTGTCCTTAAGCCATTTTGCCACAACTTTGGAAGTATGCTTGGGGTCATTGTCCATTTGGAAGACCCATTTGCGACCAATGGTCCTAAATTCATGACTGATGTCTTGAGATGTTGCTTCAATATATCCACATAATTTTCCTACCTCATGATGCCATCTATTTTGTGAAGTGCACCAGTCCCTCCTGCAGCAAAACACCCCCACGACATGATGCTGCCACCCCCGTGCTTCACGGGATGGTGTTCTTCAGTTTGCAAGCCACCCCCTTTTTCCTCCAAATATAACGATGGTCATTCTGGTCAACCAGTTCTATTTTTGTTTCATCAGACCAGAGGACATTTCTCCAAAAAGTACGATCTTGTCCCCATGTGCAGTTGCAAACCGTAGTCTGGCTTTTTTTAATGGAGGTTTTGGAGAAGTGGCTTCTCCTTGCTGAGCGGTCTTTCAGGTTATGTCGATATAGGACTAGTTTTACTGTGGATATAGATACTTTTGTACCTGTTTCCTCCAGCCTCTTCACAAGGTCCTTTGCTGTTGTTCTGGGATTGATTTGCACTTGTCCCACCAAAGTACGTTCATCTCTAGGAGACAGAACTCATCTCCTTCCTGAGTGGTTTGACGGCTGCGTGATCCCATGGTATTTATACTTGCGTACTATTGTTTGACAAATGAACGTGGCACCTTCAGGCATTTGGAAATTGCTCCCAAGGATGAACCAGACTTGTGGAGGTCTACAATTTTGTTCTGAGGTCTTGGCTGACTTCTTTTGATTTTCCCATGATGTCAAGCAAAGAGGCACTGTGTTTGAAGGTAAGCCTTGAAATACATCCATAGGTACACCTCCAATTGACTCAAATGATGTCAATTAGTCTATCAGAAGTATCTAAACCCTTGACATAATTTTCGGGAATTTTCCAAGTTGTTTAAAAGCACAGTCAATTTAGTGTATGTAAACTTTTGACCCACTGGAATTGTGATACAGTGAATTAGAAGTGAAATAATCTGTCTGTAAACAATTGTTGGAAAAATGTATTGTCATACACAAAGTAGATGTCCTAACCGACTTGTCAAAACTATAGTTTGTTAACAAGAAATGTGTGGAGTGGTTGAAAAACGAGTTTTAATGACTCCAACCAAAGTGTATGTAAACTTTCGATTTCAACTGTAAGTGTAAGGGAGAGATAGGAGGACTACCTTAGTACAGTTGAACTATAGGGGCGAGCGAGAGGTTCTTGTGCAGAGCTGAAAGCTCATCTGGTGTGGGAAATTACCCAGAAATTCAGCCATCTCACCCAACCTCTGTGACGCACAGCGAGGCCGTCCCAGACCATCACAATCCACAGGCTAATCCCTTCTGTCATTCAAACAGCAACTGACTGACTCTCTCTCTCCAGCCTGGTCTCCTCTCCACGCAGCCGCAGGAGGGTAAATTGATAAAGCACACTCTTTAACCTCCATGTCAACTTGTTTTGACATCGCATTGTTGTTTTTAGCTATATAGATTATGTATTTTGGATGTTTCCAGTGTATATTGATTACTTTCAGACAATACGATTAATTGCACTATTTCTTTGTTGTTGCAAAAGTAGCTATGCAATTCTGAACTTTCAACCCACTTCCCTGCCTCGCTAATTATATAAGTAAAACATTGCTCAATGAGCAAAAGCCAATTAGCAGGCATGAGGAGAGCCATGTTGGAACAGGGTGTGTGTATGTGTGTGTGTTCTTTCTTACACTGACATCAGCTACTGGTGGACTGACACTGACAGGGAGGTTACAGGTCATGGTGAATGTGCGTCACTGTGTGGGTGATCACCAGAATTGCCTGTCTGTCACTGTTGTGTGGGGATCTTACCTAGGCTACCCTAAAAGTATGCCTTACTCCCCTTAATGTTCACTCTCTCTCTGTGTAGTTGTATAGGCAGGCAGAGAGTTGAGCAAATGCATACATCAGTGGTCTATAAAGTGATGTTTAATCATAGTAAAAAACTGATATTGCAGTGATTTGTCTCATTCACCACCTGCTCACTCTCACACAAACACACACCACTCAAACACAAAAGGTGGATGAAAGGACAAAAAAAGTACATTGTAATTGATGGGAGTACTGTAGGTCATCCACCACTCAAATTTGCAGGCTCACAATCCATATGTAGCCTAAAATAATTATATATTTTTTTTATTCGAGCTCATTTGTTCCAAGCTATTCATTCCACAGGCATGTATTAATTCAATCCACAATCTATTTACAAGACCTCTCAAAAGTAAAAAAAAAAAAAAACATTAAAAAAAAGATATATTATCTTCTATTCGTTTCGGATTACTTTTACTTACCGGCATCATGACTGCATGGAAACAATAAATATGTTTATTCCAGCCAATCTCTTGGAGTAACACACTCCTCTGTCTGCCTCCTTTGCCTCCCCTAGCCTATGTTGCCTGCCAGGCCGGTCCGAATAACCGGTCGGTAGAATCTGCGTCCCGCTCCAGAATCAGATGTAATGGTCCTAAAGCAACGATGCTTGATCCCACAGAGACGCACACAGACACAGACGCTGAAGGCGACGTGTGTCACTGCACGCAATAGTCACAGAACATCACACAGCCTAGTTGGGTGGCATGTTGTTTCAGGGAATTTGCTGCTAAACGTTACGCTGTAATGATAGTGATTGAACGATTGCTTTAACACGGTTCGACTGCCCTCCCGCGTGCTCTAATATGTAGGATAATCCAAGGACAGGACACGGACTGGGACAGACCAAATCCGCCCCGCAAAAAATTAACAAAGATTATTGTTCTGATCTTGTTTATCCGTGAGATAGTATCCAATTTAAAAAATTACCCAAACTCTCTAACGTAGACTTCATATCAAGGAAAAAAACGAACATGTCAAACCACAACAACGTTAGTTTGACTTTCAAACCCAGACTGGTCTCATAGACTAGACGTAACATAGTAAATGTAAATCCGAGACAATGACATTAGTATATGTTACGCTTAGTGTGGTTACATGACATGGAAGGTTACTTAACGCAAAAACGAAAGGGTGGTGGTTCGGTAGGAGTATAACATGAACATCTAGCAACCCAAAGGTTGATTGTTTGATTCTGATCATGGACCATTTCAGTATTTGAGCTAATTAGCAACTACTTACTACTTTTGACTTTTTAGCTACTTTTCTTTTTAGCTACTTTGCTAAAAATATTGTGTGTTCAAATGGCATCACGGACAACTTTAGTATTTTAGCTAATTAGCAACTTTGCAACTATTTAATACTTTCTTGCCTAGTTATTATCAGCCAGTGCTCTAGTCCTCGTTGATGTGACAAAGAAAATCTAAATACAACAGAACTAACTGTTTTAAATGCACAAGATAATGCAACCCACTCTCCATCAGCAGGGGACAAACGTCAGTGACAGGCATGCTTACACAGAGAGGAGAGGAATGATAACATTGTACTATTTTGAGGTTGATGCAAAAACATATATACTGATTAACCTCATAAAATAGGCTACCAGAGTATTTGTCCTTTAGCTCAGTTGTTTTAACTCTAAACCAAGTTTATCTGCATGAGAGCAGTTTCAAAACAAGGATGATGCAGATTTAAATGGAACTTCAGTGTCATCTTGTGTCCATACTGTGAAATGAGTTGCTTGCAAGGATGTGTCTAAATGAAGCAGCCTAAACAAATATGTGTAGTTAGCCCTTTATCTATAGTTAGTTGCAGGGAAGGGGAAACAATTTATTTGGATTCAATAAACTGTCATTGTTAAGTAACAGAGTAGATGCAGTGAACAGTTGGGAGCTGTGAGTTGATGGTTCGGATTACGGGATGCCAAGGTAATACTTTTTCGATATTCTGGTCCAGTTAAAGGGTTGTTCAGATTCACTTAGATCTGTGGACCATACTTTTGGTCAGAATATGAGCTTTTCAAAAGTTGTTTATATATTATAGAGATCAGCCTTTTTGGGAGCCCAGATACTTTAGTTATAAATCCCATCATTAGATGGTTTGGTAGTTGGGTTTCCCAAGGGACTCGATAGGCCAGCATAGCTGACCTAAGTTTGAAATATAGAAAAAAAGGAGTTGCCTGGTAATGTGCATGTGTCTTTCAAATCTTGGAATGTTCTTACACCATTACTGTCCATGATATCGGTAAGGGTACGGATTCCACATTTGTACAATTGGGAGGATGCAAATGGCCTCCCTCCAGATCGCAAGGCATTATTGTGAAATAATGGAGTATGGGCATGCTATGATTTCCAATTACATCGTTTTTCAATTTTGCGCCAAAATAGAAATTGTGTGAGCAGTAATAGGACGAAAGTGTAGTTATTATTGTTTGAGGGACATCTCAGTGAAGACCACCTCTTCCAGGGCAATTGGAGACACCGTATATCTCTGTTCTCAGCCAGGGGGCGGAAGAATCATGTCTAAACCAATTTAGGATGGGGCGAAATGCTAGTGCCTGAAAATACAATTTAAAGTTTGATACAAATAGTCCTCCTACATATTTCCCTCTTTGTAAGTTTGTTAATTGTATCAGGGATCGCTTACCTTGGCATATACATTTTTAAGCCGCAGAAGGCATTTTATCCCAATAGCCAAAAGGGCAATATATTCATTTTGACAATAGATATTCTGTCAGTTAAAGCAACTGGGATATTAGTCCATCCACTGAGGTCGGATTGAATTGATGTGAGCATTCTGTTAAAGTTTCTGCCAATTGTTTTATCTAAGGAAGGAAATACACTATACAGTGCCTTTGGAAAGTATTCAGACCCCTTGACTTATTCCACATTTGAAATAAAACAAAATCCTCATCAATCTACACACCATACCCCAGAATGGCTAAGCAAAAACAGGTTTTTAGAAATGTTTTCTAATTTATACAACATTTAAAACAGAAATACCTTATTTACATAATTATTCAGACCCTTCGCTATGACACTCAAAATTGAGCTCAGGTGCATTCTGTTTTCATTGATCATCCTTGAGATGTTTCTACAACTTGATTGGATTTGGAAAGGAACACACCTATCTATTTAAGGTCCCACAGTTGATAATGCATGTTTGAGCAAAAACCAAGCCATGAGGTCGAAGGAATTGTCCATAAAGCTCTGAGACAGGATTGTGTCGAGGCACAGATCTGGGAAGGGTACCAAAACATTTTTGCAGCATTGAAGGTCCCCAAGAGCACAGTGGCCTCAATCATTCTAAAATGGAAGAAGTTTGGAACCACCAATACTCTTCCTAGAGCTGGTCGCCTGGCCAAACTGAGCAATCGGAAGAGAAGGGCCTTGGTCTGGGAGGTGACCAAGAATGCGATGGTCACTCTGACAGAGCTCCTCTGTGGTGATGGGAGAACCTTTCAGAAGGACAACCATCTCTGCAGCACTCCACCAATCAGGCCTCTATGGTACAGTGGCCAGACGGAAGACACTCTTCAGTAAAAGGCACATGACAGCCCGCTTGGAGTTTGCCAAACGGCATCTAAAGACTCTCAGAACATGAGAAACAAGATTCTCTGGTCTGATGAAACCAAGATTGAACTCTTTGGCCTGAATGCCAAGCATCACATCTGGAGGAAACCTGGCACCATCCCTATGGAGAAGCACGGTGTTGGCAACATCATGCTGTGGGTATGTTTTTCAGGAGGCAGAGACTGGGAGACTAGTCAGAATCGAAGGAAAGATGAATGGAGAAAAGTACAGAGATCCTTGATGAAAACCTGCTCCAGACCGCTCAGGGCCTCAAACTGGGGTGAATGTTCACCTTCCAAAAGGACAACGACCCTAAGTACACAGCCAAGACAACGCGGAAACGGCTTCGGGACAAGTGACTGAATGTCCTTGAGGGGCCCAGCCAGAGCCCGGACTTGAACCCGATCTAACATCTCTGGAGAGACCTGCAAATGTCAGTGCAGCAAAGCTCCCCATCCAACCTGACAGAGCTTGAGAGGATCTGCAGAGAAGAATGGGAGAAACTCCCCAAATACAGGTGTGCCAAGCTTGTAGCGTCATACCCAAGAATACTCAAGGCTGTAATAGCTGCCAAATGCTTATGTAAATATGATATTTCTGTTTTTTATTTTTAAATAAATTAGCACATTTTTCAAAAATCCTGGTTTTACTTTGTCATTATGGGGTATTGTATATAGATTGATGAGGGGGAAAAACGATTTAATACATTTTAGAATAAGCCTTTAACATAACAAAATGTGGAAATAATCACAGGGTTTGAATACTTTCCGAACACACTGTATGTACAAAAGTATGTGGACACCCCTTCAAATTAGTTGGTTCGGCTATTTCAGCCAACCCAGTTGTTGACAGGTGTATTAAATCAAGCACACAATCGAGCCATGGAATATCCATAAACACACATTGGCTCTAGAATGGCCTTACTGAAGAGCTAAATGACTTTCAATGTGAAACCGTAATAGGATGTCACGTTTCCAATAGTTCAGTTCATCACATTTCTGCCCTGCTCGAGCTGCCACAGTCAACTGAAAGTACTGTTATTGTGAAGTGGAAATGCCTAGGAGCAACAACGGCAACAACGGCTCAGCTGCGGAGTAGTAGGCCACACAAGCTCACAGAACGGGACCGTCAAGTGCTGAAGCGCGTAAAAGTTGTCTGTCAGCAACATCAGTACAATAACTGTTTGTTGGGAGCTTCATGAAATGGGTTTCCATGGCCGAGCTGCCGCACACAAGACTAAGATCACCATGCGCAATGCCAAGTGTCGGCTGGAATGGTGTAAAGTTCGCTGCCATTGGACGCTAGAGCAGTAGAAACGCATTCGCTGGAGTGATGAATAACGCTACATCATCTAGCAGCCTGACAGACAAATCTGGGTTTGGCGGATGCCAGGAGAATGCAACCTGCCCGAATGCGTAGTGCCAACTGTAAAGTTGGAGGAATAATGGTCTGGGGCTGTTTTTCATGGTTTGGACTAGGCCCCTTAGTTCCAGTGAAGGGAAATCTAAACTCAACATTCTATACAATTCTGTGGTTCCAACTATGTGGCAACAGTTTGGAGAAGGTCCTTTCCTGTTTCAGCATAACACTACCCCTGTGCACAAAGCGCGGTCCATACAGTAATGTGCCCGACCTCCCTAATGCTCTTGTGGCTGAATGGAAGCAAGTCCCCACAGCAATGTTCTAGTGGAAAGCCTTCCCAGAGGAGGCTGATATAGCAGCAAACCGGGTCCAACTCCATATTAATGTCCATGATTTTGGAATGAGATTTTCGACGAGCAGGTGTTCACATACTTTTGGCCATGTAGTGTATATCTACTCTCAAATATTTCAAATGGGAAACAATTGGAATTCCATAAATAGAGACGGAGTCCTACATCGGGGTCTTGAGAGGAACTAGGGCTGATTTGATTAAATACATTTTAGAACTTGAGATGAAGCTGAATTTACCTATGATCTTCAATGCGTTTTGGAGCAATTGAGATACATTGTCGAGATATAGTAAAATATCATCCATGGAATCATAGTTGATTCAAAAATGTCAAATAGACCTCAGGAGGAAAACAGTCCCATCCAGGTGATTTGCCTTTATTTATGCTATCCAATGCCCTTTAAATTTCATTAAGAGATATTTGTGCTCCCAGCAACACGGCTTCTTCTGTTAAGAGAAGAGAAGATCTTCATTATTTTAAAAAGGTCTTAGTCAGCCTTGGTGTGGAATTACAATCAAAGGTGTACAGTTATTTATCCTCTACTGGATCAGTGTCCTTAAACCGGGACAGTTGTAGCTCAGTATGTGATAATGTGACTAGAACTTTCCGGGACATAGTCTTATATGGGCAGAAAACTTACATTATTGTTATTCTAACTGCAGTGTCCAATTTACAGTAGCTATTACAGCAAACAAACACCATGCTATTGTTTGAGGATAGTGCACAACAACAAAACACTTATCACAGCAACTGGTTTGATACATTCACCTCTGAAGGTAAATAATGTACTTACATTCAGTAATCGTGCTCTGATTTGTCATCTTGAGGGTCCCAGAGATACAAATGTATTGTAGTTTTGTTTGATAAAATCCATGGTTATAGTCAAATGTGGGAACTGGGTTCTACAGTTTGATCCCACTGATGTCTCTGGCTCCACCCCCACCCCGCCCGGCCATCTAGATGTGTGAAGGTTAATGTATTTTCTGTAAGGAAGCTAATGATCCATCATGTATGGAATTCCTGGGAGTGTGTAACCTTTAATGTTTTAGTGCCATTACATTTTTGTATGTTCTCTACACCTATGTACTTGAAAATGTAAAAATTGACCAATTCGGCACATTTGGGCAAACTCCTGGCAGACTTGATACAAAATATTGTGTAGTGATGTAAATCTTCAATGACTCAGACTGAACATTTGCACGCACACTGCTGCCATCTTGTGGACAACATCTATAGTACACCTAGAATCCTACATCACTGTCTGGCCATTCTCTTGCATTTCAAAGATGCAAAAAAAATAGAAAACGCTTTTTTTGTTTGTATTATCTTTTACCAGATCTAATGTGTTATATTTGTCTACATTAATTTCACATTTCCACAAACTTCAAAGTGTTTCCTTTGCAATAGTATCAAGAATATGCATATCCTTGTTTCAGGTCTTGAGCCACAGGCAGTTCGATTTGGGTATGTCATTTTAGGCATAAATTGAAAAAAAGGGTCTGATCCTTAAGAGGAGAAGCGGGAGCCACAGGTAATAGCACAAGGAGTTATTTTATAAGTATAGGAAGTAACGGTAAGAGAACTGTTGAAGATACACATGGTTCATAGGGGGCAGTATTTTCATTTTTGGAAAAATAACATTCCCAGAGTAAACAGGCTATTTTGTCAGGACAAGATGCTAGAATATGCATATAATTGACAGCTTAGGGTAGAAAACACTAAAGTTTCCAAAACTGTAAAAATATTGTCTGTGAGTATAACACAACTGATATTGCAGGCGAAAGCCTGAGAAAAATCCAATCTGGAAGTGACTCATGTTTTGAAAGCTCTGCGTTCCGATGCGTCCCTATTGAGCAGTGAATGGGCTATCAACCAGATTCCTTTTTCTACGTATTCCCCAAGGTGTCTACAGCATTTTGACGCAGTTCCACGCATTTATGTTGAAGAATGAGCATAAGCAACTATATTGCGTAAGTGGTCACCTGATGACTCAGAGTGATTCTTGTGTAAAATACAGAGGTAGCCATTTTTCCTCTCGGTCCTACTGAAAAGCCAACTGTCCCAGTTGATATATTATCGAATAGATATTTGAAAAACACTGCTTCAGATTGCTGTTAAAAAAGAATGATTCATTTTAAGATTTACTTCAGGTGTCTCTGGTGGTAATTTCCACAACAATCTCTACAAGGTAAAGAAACTTAAGCAGGAATACAATATTTTACTTTTGAAGAGAACCAAAAACTACATGTTAAACTCAAATAAAGTATACTACTTAATGGCAAATAAACCTGTTAAATATCTCACAGCGCTCACAAAACGAATACATGCTACTGCCAGTTATAATTTAAAAAGATTAAGATACAAAGGTCATTAGAAACAACAAAGCAATGGACAATTTTAAAAGCTTCCATGAAATGATATAAACAGTGCCATCAGAAATTATTCAGACCCCTTAACTTGTTCCACATTGTTACATTACAGCCTTCTCTAAAATGGATTACATTTTTTTAATGATCAGCAATCTACAAGCAATATCCCATAATGACAGATCTCCAGAGTTCCTCTGTGGAGATGGTTGTCCTTCTGGAAGGTTCTCTCATCTCTGCAGCACTCCACCAATCAGGCATTTATGGTAGAGTGGCCAGACGGAAGCCACTCAGTAAAAGGCACATGACAGCCCACTTGGAGTTGGCCAAAAGGCATCTAAGACTCTCAGACCATGAGAAAACAAGATCTCTTTGTTATGGCATTCCAAAATATGTTCAGGAGTAAAAAATGTAAATAACAAGTCAAATAAGTTGCATGGACTCACTGTGTACAATAAAAATTACTATTTTCATTATGCCCTTTTTCACCAGATTGAAACCAGAATTAATCCGTGAAGAGCACACTTCTCCAGCGTGCCAGTGGCCATCGAAGAAGAATATTTCCCACTTAAGTCGGTTATGATGACAAACTGCAGTCAGATCAAGACCCTGGTTATGATGACGAGTCTGCAGATGAGCTTCCCTGAGTGTCACGCCTTGGTCTTAGTATTTTGTGTTTTCTTTAATTATTTGTTCAGGCCAGGGTGTGACATGGGTTTATTGTGTTGTCGTATTGTTTTTTTTTGTAGGCATTGGGATTGTGGCTGATTAGGGGTGTGCCTTACATAGGCTTGGCTGAGGCGGTTCTCAATCAGAGTCAGGTGATTCTCGTTGTCTCTGATTGGGAACCATATTTAGGTAGCCTGGGTTTCACTGTGTATTTTGTGGGTGATTGTTCCTGTCTCTGTGTAGTTGTTCACCAGACAGGCTGTATAGGTTTTCACGTTCCGTTTGTTGTTTTTGTATATTTATAAGTTATTTCATGTATCATGATTCTTCATTAAAGAACATGAGTAACCACCACGCTGCATTTTGGTCCGCTTCTCCTTCAACAGACGAACGCCGTTACACTGAGATGGTTATTGACAATTTATGCAGAAATTATTCAATTGTGCAAACCCAGTTTCATCGTTAAGGCTCAAGGTCCTTAACGATATCATAACCGCCATCCATAAGAGACATTACTGTGCAGCTGTATTCATCGACCTGGCCAAGGCTTTCGACTCTGTCAATCACCACATTCTTATTGGCAGACTCCGCAGCCTTGGTTTCTCAAATGATTGCCTCGTCTGGTTCCCCAACTACTTATCTAATAGAGTTCAGTGTGTCAAATCGGAGGGCCTGTTGTCCGGACCTCTGGCAGTCTCTATGGGGGTGCCAGAGGGTTCAATTCTCGGGCCGACTCTCTTCTCTGTATACATCAATGATGTCGCTCTTGCTGCTGGTGATTCTCTAATCCACCTCTACACAGACGACACCATTCTGTATACTTCTGGCCCTTCTTTGGACACTGTGTTAACTAACCTCCAGACGAGCTTCAATGCTATACAACTCTCCTTCCGTGGCCTCCAACTGCTCTTAAACGCAAATAAAACTAAATGCATGCTATTCAACCGATCATTGCCCGCACCTGCCCACCCATCCAGCATCACTACTCTGGACGGCTCTGACTTAGAATACGTGGATAACTACAAATATCTAGGTGTCTGGCTAGCCTGTAAACTCTCCTTCCAGACTCACATTAAGCATCTCCAATCAAAAAATTAAATCTAGAATTGGCTTCCTATTTCGCAACAAAGCTTCCTTCACTCATGCTGCCAAAGATACCCTCGTAAAACTGACCATCCTACCGATCCTTGACTTTGGTGATGTCATCTATAAAATAGCCTTCAACACTGTACTCAGCAAACTGGATGTAGTCTATCGCAGTGCCATCCGTTTTGTCACCAAAGCCCCATATACTACCCACCACTGCGACCTGTACGCTCTCGTTGGCTGGCCCTCGCTTCATACTCGTCGCCAAACCCACTGGCTACAGGTTATCTACAAGTCTCTGCTAGGTAAAGCCTCACCCTATCTCAGCTCGCTGGTCACCATAGCAGCACCCACTCTTAACACACGCTCCAGCAGATAAATCTCACTGGTCACCCCCAAAGCCAATTCCTCCTTTGGTCGCCTTTCCTTCCAGTTCTCTGCTGCCACTGACTGGAACAAAAAATCACTGAAGCTGGAGATTCCCATCTCCCTCACTAGCTTTAAGAACCAGCTGTCAGAGCAGCTCACAGATCACTGCACCTGTTCATAGCCCATCTGTATACAGCCCATCTATCTACCTCCTTCCCATACTGTATTTATTTATTTTGCTCCTTTTGCACCACAGTATCTCTACTTGCACATCCATCTTTTGCACATCTACCATTCCAGTGTTTAATTGCCATATTGTAATTACTTCGCCACCATGGCTTGTTTATTGCCTTAACTCCCTTATTTGACCTTATTTGCACTCACTGTATATAGACTTTTTATCCTACATTATTATTGACTGTATGTTTTGTTCATTCCATGTGTAACTCTGTGTTGTTGTATGTGTCGAAATGCTATGCTTTATCTTGGCCAGGTCGCAGTTGCAAATGAGAACTTGTTCTCAACTAGCTTACCTGGTTAAATAAAGGGGAAATTGAAAAAAATTCAAATCAGCTGTCCGGGTGGCTGGTCTCAGACAATCCTGCAGGTGAAGAAGTCGGATGCCGTGGTTACACGTGGTCTGCGGTTGTTAGGCCGGTTGGACGAACTACACAAATTCTCTAAAATTACATTGGAGGCAGCTTATGGACATTCAATTCTCTGGCAACAGCTCTGGTGGACATTCCTGCAGTCAACATGTCAATGACACACTCCGTCAAAACTTGGGACATCTGTGGCATTGTGTTGTGTGATCAAACTGCACATTTTAGAGTGGCCCTTTATTGTCCGCAGCACAAGGCGCACCTGTGTAATGATCATGTGGTTTAATCAGTTTCTTGATATGCCACACCTGGTGGATTGTTTATCTGGGCAAAAGAGAAATGCTCACTAACAGGGCTGAAAATGAATATGTGCACAAAACATGAGAAAAAGCTTTCTGTGCATATGGAACATTTCTGGGACCTTTAATTACAGTTCACAAAACCAATACTTTAGGGTAGGTATAATTTGTGTTACGTTCCAACAGGAATATGTTCCAAGAACTTAGTAAAGTACAACGTTGCCAAACGCATACAAGTAACGTTAGCACGATCAATTCACCTAGCTAACTAGCTGCAGAAAAGGCATGAACCCACCACATAGCTTGTTCTTAATATCAGTCCATAGGCTACCAGAGTGAGGACAGACATTTTTCGGAATAAACGTGGTGAGTGAAACACTTTTGAAATAGCACACTTCCTACCCGGTATCTTATTCGGCCGCTATACAACTTTGTATGCGTTTGTTGGCAACCTTGTTATTTACGAAGTTTTTGGAACAGATTCCTTTTGGAACCTTCCACAAATTATACCCACTCTTTGTCTCTCCGTCTGTACAAACATAACATAATAGTACAATACAGTTCATGCAATAATATTGATATACGTAACTAACTATTGCAGAAGTACTTGCATTTAACCACCATAATTATCTAGCTATAAGCTAGAATTTGACATACAGTATTTGGGAGACAAGCTAACACGTTAGAAACGCAGCAAATCTAGCTAGTAAATATATTTGTAGTTAACTAGCTAGTTACTTACAAAAAGCTGTTGAATAAAGTATTGCAATGACAATTCGATGAAAGACAGGTTGACAAAAGCTTCGTTCGTTGACAGCGGTGCTAAACAGTTTTAGTTTCTAGGGACTTGGTGTACACACGTCACTAACGTGACGTTAATGTGTGCGCTGGAAAAACAATACTGTGAGCATTTTCATTCATATTCTCAGCACCAGAGGGAGTCCTTGACCCACAGTTTAGTAACATTGATTTTGGGGGAAAATACATAGTTTTTTATTATTTCATGTTATTTCAATGATAGACATTGGTGATGAAACATGATATTGAATGTTTGCCCAATTCTGACGACAGACACCCATTTAAAAAGAAAACATTTTGCCTTGACAAGAAACCTAGTAGACGCATTAATTGCCATAGAGGTTATTCAGTCCTCATTCAGTGTTATATGTTAGGCCTACATAAAGTAATTGCAGTTTCATTAACATGGATACCACAGGTGTGAAATCCTACTATTACTCTTACTTCTTACAGTAAGCCTACAGCCCACAGCCATACTCTCTCATTGAGGTTGGGTGGGCGTGTAACAACATGTCTGGTCTTGTGTGGTTTCCTCATGAATAGATAAACACACACCCACACCCTCTGATTAACATGTAGAAAAACTATACCACTGGCAATAGCATACACTCCTCTTCACTCACTCCTCACACACCTGGGGCAGGTAGGCTAGGCTGTTTGCACTCTGTAGTTTTCCAGGTGACAACAGGCTTAGCCCTTGATCAGGTTTGACAGGATTTCTGAAGTGGAGCAGGGAGCTAGCTACTTGATAGAATCTTCCAGCTGTGTTTGTTCTGCTGTAATATTTCCATATTCATATTCCAGGTAAGGTCTACTTTAAGAAACACATGCCTTAACTATATTATCTTAGGGAAATTGGGGTAAATAAACTTTAAAATTCTGAAAACTGGAGGTAGGCCTACCACAGTATACGCTCTGTGCAATATAACCACTCCTGTTTTCATACCTGTATGTTTATAATCTCTACACATTAGGTGTTCTATACTCAAGGTGCTTAAACATGTCTTTAACAATAATAATACATTTTATTTGACAGATGCCTTTCAGGACACTCGAGGATACCATCCTTTAGCAGTACATAAAATCAAATACATCAATCAATGGTGTCATTTAAAGTAATACGGTTTAACACTCGTTAACACTTACACTGACTAATACATGTCTTACAAGAGTAAAGATGCTACAATAACTATGGTCGGAGTGTTGACTTGAACACTTTGTAAAAAAAAAAAAGACATTTGTTCTATTGTTACACCGTCTGTTCAGTGAATGTTGCTTGTTTAGACTAATGTTGATTAGAGCCCGGTGATGTGTTTTGAATGTAGAGAGAACATACTTTTGCTTTCTACACATTTAAATGACAATTTACTGGCAAGTACTGTTGTTGCAAAGACTTCAGTAATAATAAATCTTTCAATCAAATATAATCATGATCTGGAATACTGAATACTTGTCAAATAGTCTCTAACAGTTAATAGTCTGAGTGGATGTTGGAGGCATACAATACAGTGGAATAGTTGTACATCATTACTGACATTATGGAAAAGTAGGCGTTCCATTTGACATTTCTCTAAGGCCTATAGTTTCAAAATTGATTGCTGTGCTTCGGAGCGCTAAAAGCATCTAGAGCTGATAAATCCTATCAGAAGGTAGATTAGTTTAATCTCCATGGACTAATTATTTTTGATGTAACACAAAAACTGATACACATACCATATCCCATTTAGATGTAGTTTTATTTAGGCTTCCAATTCATGATGGATGAAATGATGTGTCAAGAATACAATTCACTCATTTCTTTTCATCAAGAGTTTTAGATTAAATATACTTCCTGTATTGTAAATGGGGTGTGGTTTCTTCATTTAGTGACCTTGTTTCCTAGACTGCTTTGTGTTAGAGTCACAAAGTAGCAAGCGAGAGCTAATGTCATCACCAATGCCATCATAGTCTATTTTACAGCACTGAAAAGGATGGACGATTGGCTGTGTCAGTGTCTTTGTGGCCAGGTTAAGTCTATATATCTAATTGATGATAGACGGATTGTAACCCTGTGTTTGACCATTTTGCCTTGTGACTGACTTCTGACTCTCTCTGTGTTCATGGTGCCTGTGTTGACAGTCTGCAGGGATGAACTGGTCAGCACTGGAGAGCCTCCTTAGCGGGGTCAACAAGTACTCCACAGTGTTCGGCCGTGTGTGGCTGTCCATGGTATTTGTGTTTCGTGTCATGGTGTTCGTGGTGGCCGCCCAGCCCGTGTGGGGAGACGAGAACAAGGACTTTGTGTGCAATACCAGGCAGCCCGGCTGCACCAACGTCTGCTACGACAGCATCTTCCCCATCTCACACATCCGCCTGTGGGCCCTACAGCTCATTTTCGTCACCTGTCCCTCTCTCATGGTGGTGGCGCACGTCAAGTACCGCGAGGGGAAGGATTCAAAGTATACTGCCCAACACCAGGGCTCTCACCTGTACGCCAACCCAGGGAAGAAACGTGGAGGCCTGTGGTGGACCTACCTGGTCAGCCTGATTTTCAAGGCCGGGTTTGATGTAGCCTTCCTCTACATTCTCTACTATATCTACCATGGGTATGACATGCCACGTCTCTCCAAGTGTGCCCTGGAGCCTTGCCCCAACACAGTGGACTGCTACATCTCCAGGCCCACGGAGAAGAAGATCTTCACCATCTTCATGGTGGTCTCCTCAGTACTCTGCGTCTTCATGTGCATACTGGAGATGTTCTATCTGGTGGGCATGCGCTTACAGAAGGTGCTCAAAGTATGGAAGGCCAACGAGAGACTGCTCTTTGCTGAGCGGCATAAGGTCACCAACATTGCTCTGCCGAGGTCATCGTACATCAGGGTAGATCCAACTATTGGGAGCCAGCAGAACATCAACAGACAGAAGAAGGCAGAGGAGGCTGCTGCCACAGGCCTGTAGCCCTGATCTGTATGATTTTGGTGCATATTGGGACTGTGCAAGAATCATGAAGAACAGAAGGACCTTACACAGGAATAAGAAGCTTTATAAATGGACTCCTACATGTACAGATAACTGTGGTGTGTGTCTGCTTGTGGTTCGTTGTGTTTTTTGTTTACTTTGTTTGTTTACTTCTGTTGCCGTTTGTTTACATAGCTTACAATTGTTCATCTATTTTTTTATGTTTCAGCACTGTAGCACTAATTATTTAGTACTTACATGATATTATGTCTTAGTCATATTTTTTGTTTTAGCCACTTCCTTGACTTGAAGAGTATTTCAAATCCCCAACCTAGTCAAGATAGAATTATATTACAGAACATCAACGTACATTTTAAATAGCTTTCCCAATATTTAACATCCAGAGATTTAAGGGTTTATAGTAAAATGGCTAAATAAAATACAGACTTTTTGCACAGTAATGTTTTATAAATGTTTAATATTCAAGAACCGTGTGAATTTTTGTCTTTACTTTAAATTCTTTACAGATCACTTATCGATCTTGTATTTCGGGAAGTAAAAGTCTGTATGCGTGAAATAAATTATTGTATTTTTAAAGATTGAACATATACATGTTCAATATATTAAGGCACAGTCCAGAACCTCTATGTAGAGTGCTAGGATTTGATTTGGGACCAGGCATTAGTAGTAGGCTAGGTCAGGTCTAGTCCCCAATGAAAATCACAGTATAGAATATCAGAATATTAATATTCAATTGAATATTTATTATGCTCATGACTCAGAGTCCGATGGCCATAACAAACGCCATGACTCCTACTCCGTTATTCTGAAATGTGCAACGCTCACCTCACTCACTCAGAACACTATTTAAATCACTTCTAACTCTTCATCCAAACAGTATTTGCATTGCCACCACAAACAACTCACGACTACTTTTCTTACTGCACGCGAACATGATTCAAAGACAACAACCTTTATACAATTCACAAAGCTACCGCAATTTTTACACATTCAAAGGTTACAACAACAATCGTTAGAAATATAAATTCAAAAGCTCTACTTTTTCTGAACCCGTCTTTTTACTCTCTCTCTCTCTCTCTTTCTCTCTTGCAGGTTCTATCCCCCCGACTGTGTTCTGGAGCCACATTCCACACTGCTTCTGTCTCTCTCGCTTTCTCGCTCAGCTAAAGCACCTTTTAAAATAGCACACTACATCAGCAGCACAGCATAGTGCCCGCCTGCCCAGAACATTAGCATTTACATAACATTATACATAAGCGGCACCTTTTGAACTTTTACTTGTACTTCCCTCCTACCATTCTATCTATCCATTATCCTCAGCCTCTCTCCCTCACTCTCGAGTTCTATTCTTCCCTTTGTCATCTAACCACAATAACACTTTCCTCTTGTGCTTTCTCGTTGCCACTTACACAGCTTATTGTCCCTCATTCATTTATGGCGGAATCTTCCTATTATTCAAACATAAATTGACATAAGCTGATAAGTAAGAGCGAGGATGTCAGATGTGGCATAATATCAGTGTTTTTTGCTTTTCTTCTCAGTCAATCTGACCAGCTAGTAATGGCAGATATTCTGCTGCATGATTCACCCACTCAGCTACACCCACGCATGCAGCGTCCTAGCTGGCTACATTTCACACATACATACAGTACAATCAAGAACACAGACAGCATGCACTCCCACACACTCCCCTGTCAAACAATGCAGGACCACATATTTTATTTGAGCAAAATCTACAGAAAAGATAAATATGTTTAGTCTGAAATATGTTCACATCTGTATTCCCCAATGATAATAACGATGATGAGACATAGATGTGGTGAGTGTCAGTTTGTTTGTGCTAAAATGCCGACTCCCTGTCATGCCAAACATGTTTGGCTTGACAGTAACAACAAATCAAATTGTATTGGTTGTGTACATATATTTTACAGATGTAATCGCAGGTGCAGTGAAATGCTTATGTTTGTAGCTCCAACAGTGCAGTATACACTATACAGTTGAAGTCAGAAGTTTACATACACGTGGGTTGGAGTCATTAAAACTAATTTTTCAACCATTCCACAAATTTCTTGTTAACGAACTTTCGTTTTGGCAAGTAGGTTTCTTTGTGCATGACACAAGTCATTTTTACAACAATTGTTACAGATAGATTATTTCACTTATAACACTGTATTACAATTCCAGTGGGTCAGAAGTTTACATACACTAAGTTGACTGTGCCTTTAAACAGCTTAGAAAATTCACGAAAATTATTGAATGGCTTTAGAAGCTTCTGATAGGTTAATTGACATCATTTGAGTCAATTGGAGGTGTACCTGTGGATGTATGTCAAGGCCTACCTTCAAACTCACTGCCTCTTTGCTTGACATCATGGGAAAATCAAAATAAATCAGCCAAGACCTCCACAAGTCAACTTAGTGTATTGTAGACCTCCACAAGTCTGGTTCATCATTGGGAGCAATTTCCAAATACCTGAAGGTACCACGTTCATCTGTACAAACAATAGTACGCAAGTATAAACACCATGGGACCACGCAGCCATCATACCGCTCAGGAAGGAGATGAGTTCTGTCTCCTAGAGATGAAAGTACTTTGGTGCGACAAGTGCAAATCGATCCCAGAACAACAGCAAAGGACCTTGTGAAGATGCTGGAGGAAACAGGTAATATTGTATCTATATCCACAGTAAAACAAGTCCTATATCGACATAACCTGAAAGGGCACTCAGCAAGGAAGAAGCCACTGCTCCAAAACCGCCATAAAAAAGCCAGACTATGGTTTGCAAATGCACATGGGGACAAAGTTTGCACTTTTTGGAGAAATGTTCTCTGGTCTGCTGAAACAAAAATAGAACTGTTTGGCCATTATGAAAATTTGTTATGTTTGGAGAAAGCCAAAGAACACCATCCCAACCGTGAACCATGGAGGTGGCAGCATCATGTTGTGGGGGTGTTTTGCTGCAGGAGGGACTGGTGCACTTCACAAAATAGATGACATAATGAGGTAGGAAAATTATGTGGATATATTGAAGCAACATCTCAAGACATCAGTCAGGAGGTTAAAGCTTGGTCGAAAATGGGTCCAAATGGACAATGACCCCAAGTATACTTCCAAAGTTGTGGCAAAATGGCTTAAGGACAACAAAGTCAGGGTATTGGAGTGGCCATCACAAAGCCCTGACCTCAATCCTATAGACATTTGTGGGCAAAACTGAAAAAGCATGTGCGACCCAGGAGGCCTACAAACCTGACTCAGTTGCACCAGCTCTGTCATGAGGAATGGGCCAAAATTAACCCAACTTATTGTGGGAAGCTTGTGGAAGGCTACCCAAAACGTTTGACCCAAGTTAAACAATTTATAGGCAAGGCTACCAAATGCTAATTGAGTGTATGTAAACTTCTGACCCACTGGGAATGTGATGAAAGAAATAAAGGCTGAATTAAATCATTCTCTCTACTATTATTCTGACATTTCACATTCTTAAAATAAAGTGGTGATCCTAACTGACCTAAGACAGGAAATGTTTACTTGGATGAAATGTCAGGAATTGTGAAAAACTGAGTTTAAATGTATTTGGCTAAGGTGTATGTAAACTTCCGACTTCAACTAAATATACGAAAGTATGTGGACGCCCCTTCAAGTTAGAGGATTCGGATATTTCAGCCACACCCGTTGCTGACAGTTGCATACAATCGAGCACACAGCCATGCAATCTCGATAGACAAACATTGGCATCAGAATGGCCTTACTGAAGAGCTCAGTGACTTTCAACAAGACACAGTCATATGATATCATCTATCCAACAAGTCCGTTTGTCAAATTTCTGCCCTGCTAGAGTTGCCCCGGTCAACTGTAAGTGCTGTTATTGTGAAGTGGAAACGGCTGTTTTTCTTGGTTCGGGCTTGGCCCTTTAGTTCCAGTGAAGGGAAATCTTAACACTACAGCATACAATTACATTCTAGATGATTCTCTGCTTCCAACTTTGTGGCAACAGTTTGGGGAAGGCCCTTTCTTGTTTCAGCATGACAATGCCCCCGTGCACAAAGCGAGGTCCATACAGAAATGGCTTGTCAAGATCAGTGTGGAAGAACTTGACTTGCCTGCACAGAGCCCTGACCTCAACCCCATCGAACACCTTTGGGATGAATTGGAACGCCGACTGCGGGCCAGGGCTAATCGCCCAACATCAGTGCCCGACCTCACTTATGCTCTTGTAGCTGAATTGAAGCAAGTCCCCACAGCAATGTTCCAACATCTAGTGGAAAGCCTTCCCAGAAGAGTGGAGGCTGTTATAGCAGCAAAGGGGCAACCAACTTGATATTAATGCCCATGAATTTGGAATGAGATGTTCAACGAGCAAACTTCTGCCATCTAGTAGTGTCCCTAACAATACACACAAATCCCCCCCAAAAATGTAAAGAAAGAAACTTTGAAATATCAGAACGAGCAATGTCAAAGTTCAGAATATAAATATACTGTATATGTATATAATCGTGTGTATAGACAGTATGGCTAGTATATGAATAGGAAAAATGTGTACAGCAGAAGTTATATAGGATGAGCCTTGACTTAAATACAGCATACGGACCGCTTGACTTTTTCCACATATTCTTATTCTAAAATGGATAACATGTATTTTTTTCCTCAGCAATCTACACACAATACCACACAATGACAAATCAAAAACAGAACAGAAATACCTTATTTACATAAGTATTCAGACTCTTTGTTATGATACTCAAAATTGAGCTCAGGTGCATCCTGTTTCTGTTGATCATCCTTGAGATGTTTCCACAACTTGATCGCAGTCCACCTGTGGAAAATTCAATTGATTGGACATTTGGAAAGACACACACCTGTCTATATAAGGTCCCACAGTTGACAGTGCTTGTCAGAGCAAAAACCAAGCCATGAGGTCGAAGGAATTGTCTGTAGAGCTCCAAGACAGGATTGTGTCAAGGCACAGATCTGGGGAAGGGTACCAAAAAATGTCTGCATCATTGAAGGTCCCTAATAACACAATGGCCTCCATCAATCTTAATTGAAAGAAGTTTGGAACCACCAAGACTCTTCCTTGAGCTGGCCGTCTGGCCAAACTGAGCAATCGGGGGAGAAGGGGCTTGGTCAGGGAGGTGACCAAAAACCCGATGTTCATTCTGACAGAACTCTAGAGTTCCTCTTTGGAGATGGGAGAAACCTTCCAGAAGGACAACCATATCTGCAGCACTCCACCAATCAGGCATTTAAAGTAGCGTGACCAGACGAAAGCCACTCCTCAGTAAATGGACAGCCCGATTGGAGTTTCCCAAAAGACACTTAAAGGCTCTCAGACCATAAGAAACAAGATTATCTCGTCTAATGAAACCAAGATTGAACTCTTTGGCCTGAATGCCAACAAGCGTCACGTCTGGAGGAAACCTGGCACCATCCCTACAGTGAAGCATGTTGGTGGCAGCATCATGCTGAGGGAATCTTTTTCAGCGGCAGGGACTGGGAGACTAATCAGGATTGAGGGAAAGATGAATGGAGAAAATACAGAGAGATCCTTGATAAAAACCTGCTCCAGTGTGCTCAGGACCTCAGACTGGGGCTTAGGTTCACCTTCCAACAAGATGACGCTAAGCACACAGCCAAGACAACACAGGAGTGGCTTCGGGACAAGTCTCTGAATGTCCTTGAGTGGCCCAGCAGGAGCCCGGACTTGAACCCGATCTAACATCTCTGGAGAGACCTGAAAATAGCTGTGTAGCAACTCTCCCCATCCAACCTGACAGAGCGTGAGAAGATCTGCAGAGAAGAATGTGAGAAACTTCCCAAATACAGGTGTGCCAAATTTGTAGCGTCATACCCAAGAAGACTCAAGGCTGTAACCGCTGCCAAAGGTGCTTCAACAAAGTATTAATATTAAGTAAAGGGTCTGAATACTTTATTTTGTATTTTTAATACATTTGAAAAAAAACATGTTTTTGCTTTGTCAACAATTTCATCTATTTTAGAATAAGGCTGTAACGTAACAACGTGGAAAAAGTCAAGGGGTCTGAAAACTTTCCGAATGTACTGTATACCTATGAAGTGGGTAAAACAGAATGTAAACATATCAAAGTGTTCAATGACTACGTACATAGGGCAGCAGGGTAGAGTACCGGGTGGTAGTAACAGTGACTAAGTTCAGGGCAGGGTACTGGGCGAAAGCCAGCTAGTGGTCACTGTTTCACAGTCTGATGACCTGGCGATAGAAGCTGTTTATCGGTCTCTCTATCCAGGCTTTGATGCACCTGTACGGTTTCCGCCTTCTAGATGGTAGTGGGGTGAACAGACCATGGCTCGGGTGGCTGAGGTCCTTGATGATCTTCTAGATGGTAACGGGGTGAAGAGGACGTGGCTGAGGTCCTTGATGATCTTTTAGATGGTAGCGGGTGAACAGACCATTGCTTGGGTGGCTGAGGTCCTTGATGATCGTCTTGGCCTTCCTGTGACACCGGGCTCTGTAGATGTCCCGGAGGGCGGGCAAACTTGATGATTGAGTAGTCATGGGTGAACAGGGAGTACAGAATAGGGCTGAGTACGCACCCTTGTGGGGGCAATGGAGTTGGCAAGAGCACAAACAGATCTGGGACCAGGCTAATATATAATTAATATTCACAATAATAATCTTCAGCGGAATCAATAAATTATGCAATAACATCGTCTGGTGTGTCTGAAGTACCCCGAAGAAACAATCTGCATGCCACTGAGAGATCGTCATAGCATGAACCAGCCGCTAAAACAAAAGGTAGATGTCATCTGTGTCATTCAATGCTCCAGAGCTCAATATCAACTGTGACACTTACTTGGGTTAGGGTAAGCAGCAAAAATGTTTCTTTCTGCAAAAAAAAAAAAAAAAAAAACTGTGGCGCATATAGTGAGTGACACAGCAATGGTTTTGGGAGATTAGTCACCCAGACACACTGTGGGGATGATGAAAGACCACTGATGTACTACAAACCTGGGTACTAGTCTGTTTGTGCTATCATGCTCAGACACAAACACAACAGTTCGTCTGTCAGCCTCCTCAGATAATGTGTGTATTGATTCTCATGTGAAATATAGCTGACAATTTAGCTATCAATTACGACAGCCCCCCACCACACACACACCTACTGCCACCTCTCTGGCCTTGTTCACAATGATCTAATTAATTTGGACAGAAATAGACTGAGCCCTACATTTCTGCAAAAACAGTTCGGCCTTGGATATACCTACGATGTAATACACAGAAGTCACAGTTTCTATTTTATAGGAAAATAAAAAATATAAGACAGATGAAGAGCACAAGTAAAAATTGAAACAGACAAAATGCTGAAAATCTACTGGAAGGGGATGGCCAACCGTTACACTAGTAAAATAAAAATGTTTGAAAAAAATAGTGGGGCTTACTTTTCCCAATAGACGAAATTCAGGTAACACAGTTAAAATGTTTATTTTCACATTTATGCATTTCAACAAGTCCTCATAATTGCACACAAAAGCTTTTACAATAGATCCCTCCATACGCATCACTTAGTATTATTCACCATCAAAAACTAAGCAAGGTAGGCTACTGTAGATCAATAGTTAATTTCATCAAGACATCTTCAGGATTTCATAGCTTTACAATGCTAAATTAAGTTCAGAGCACGTTACTATATATTTGGCAATGATCAAATATACCACATTCACTCATAATTTTCATACAACAACCAATCAACACTTTTCATGAATTAAATATATAAACAAATGTGTCGCTTAAATTCAGAACCTTTCATTCAAACAATCAGAACAAACAAATACTGTAGATGAAAATCCAACATAATGTCCATATCAATCAACTTGACAAAGCATATATATGTGTAACTTATGTGATGCAACAAAAAATACATTAAATAAAAACTGTAGGAGAATTCTTACATTTTGCTCATATGGTAATACAAATCGATGAATGAATTAAGCTGTTATTAAGGTAGCATTTACTGGGACTATCTTTACTGAAATTAAGCATAGATACCATAGTATATGACAGAAATTGGTAATTGTGTTAACCTAAAAACTCATTTGTAATTTAATCAAAACAAATGGTGTCATAATTAATGTGAGATCAACAACTATGAGGCAGACTCCCTATGGTTGTATCCCAAAAATGGGGAATAGGGCGCCATTTGAGATGCAGACAGTGTCTCTCCTCTCACACCTCTGTGTGGGTTGAGGAGTGTGAAGAGGATGAAGAGGAAGATGAAGAGGACAACGTGTCTTTTTTACTCGTCTGACGAGTTGAACCTTCAGCGGCCCTGAACTGCCAGGTAACCTTCCTCGGTTGCTCGGTTACAGGGACTGGAACTTCCTCCGTCACTGGCTCGGTCACTGGCTTCACTTCCTCACAGAATAGATAAGACAACACCTCCTGCTCTAGCTCCTTCCACAAATCCCATGTTGGTTGTTTGATTGGTTTAGATTTAGCCTTAGGACCAGACTCAGACTCATCAGAATCCCAGTCACTGTCTCCAACCATGGAGCCGAGTACAAAGTCCACTCCGGACCCGCTGTCATCAGAGGAGTCAGACTCCTTGGAACTACCAAGGAAAGAAGAGTGGCCTTCTGTTGCGAGCCGGTGACACTCAGGACCTGCTAGGTAAACAAAGCTATCTGTTGAGAGGAAGTCACTTTCCTCAATGTTGGGGCAGAGGTGTTTGGAGAGGGAGGTTGGGGGTGTAGACTCAGTCAGAGAAGGGAGAGAGGGGTGCTCCTTCTGTGCTGATGAGACAGCAGGGGGCACAGACACAGCCAGGTATACAAAACTATCTGTAGTAACGAACGGATCCAGGTCACTGCTGTCCAGGCCTGATTTATTCTGTGGTATCTCATGTCTGGAGGGGGATAAGGGGAGTGGGGAGTCAATGCCAGAAATGATTTGAACACTCTTGTTCCTCTGTTTCAATTCTGCCTGGTCAGGCCCTTCGTTGCTGGTGGACTGCAACTCACCCATTTCGGTTTCTTTCATCAAAGGTGATTCTTCCTCAAACCCATGCCCCTCACAGTGAGAGGAGCTCTTTAAGAGTGATGGGTAGCACCACTGGAGCTCTGTGCTCTCCTCCCTCCCCCAGTCTTTAAATGCCACCTCGTCTTTATCCTGGTCCAAAGATGTGTTGCTCCCCAAGTCTGACTCAGTCAAGGGTCTGTCACTACCATCCGAGGCATTGTCCTCCTGGCTGGTCTGACTGGGGTTTGACATGAAGACTCCACTTGAGTCTGACTCCAAGGTCAGGTTGGAATCAGGCGAACCATCTTCCTTGAGATTTTTTGTCGTCCCTGTTGAACACCCAATGGCAAGGAGTTCCAGGCGGGGTTGGGTACTGATCTGCTTAGGTTCAGAGACCCTTACAGAAACAACAGATTGCTCCACTGTGAGCTGTGAAGCTTTCTTTCTCAGAGAATCTGTCAGACATTGTTGTGCCACAAGTTCACTCTCTACTTCCTTGGCCCTTCTCTCCAGCTCCAGGAGGGAGAGTTCAGAAGCAGCACTAGAGGGCGGGTGAGATCCTCCAAACCCAGAAGGGGGTTTGAGCAGAGGCCAGTGCCTCAGAGAGCCAGTGTAAGACTCTGTGTCCCCCCAGCCTTCATCCCACAGTGTGTTCACCATACCGAGCACTATGTCCCACTCCTCCACCTCCTCCCCCTCTGCACCACCACATCCTGCTCCACCCTCCTCCTCCTTGCTTTCTGGATCTCCCTCCGTCACACTTGACTCGGCACCATCACTGCTTCTACATTCTGGCTCCTCTCCTTCTTCCCCTTCCTTCTCTTGTTTCTGGAGAGGTTTTTTTGCAGAGTAGACCCTCCAATTTTCCAGGTTTTGCTCCTTCAAGGAGTAACCCACCCTACCTACCAATTTACCCTGGTGCTCAGAAAAAGGAGTGAGGCGAGGAAGATTTTTTCTCTCTATGGCACTAAGAACCACCAGGGAGGGCAGAGGGGGAAGAATAGGGAGGTTATGGAGTGCACCGCCTTGTCTAACAGTTCTCTTCCTTACAATCAGCCTGCGAGGCCAGGTGGATTCCATAGGCTGGGGGCTCACAGCATGAGCAGGAGCAGGTCCTGGGGAAATCTGATCGAGCATGAGGGGGGTAGTGTCACGGGTTGGCTCTGGGGAGAAGGGAGAATCATTGTCAATGGCTGAGTCCAGTGCCTTGGTCCTGGGCGTAAACCCAAAAACCCCAACATTCTCCTCTTGAGACATTGAGCCCACTGAGTGGGATACCTCCCTTTTTTTCTCAATCTCTACGCCATTCTCTTTCTTTCTTTCTCTTTCTCGATCTCTTTCTCCTATCCTTCTGAGATCCTCTTGAACACATTGGAGGGCCGTCACAGAGAGCTGGGAGAGAGGGGGTTTGGGAGGCGGGTGACGAGGCTGAGAGGGGGGTGATTCTTCGAAGATGAAGCTATGCTGCTGAAATGGCAGGGGTTTGGCTGGGGATAAGAACACAGGGGTGTGACAGCCTGAGGAGAGGGGTGACCCAGAGAAGGGTGAAATGAGAGGGGAGGTCATGCTGTGTTGTAGGTAGAGAGGATTTAAGAAATTCTTCTCCATTACATCACCAGATGATAGTTCTAGATGCTCAAGATTCTTGGGGGGTGTCAGGACTTTCCAGGACTGCCGGCAGTTGTCCCCTCTCTTGCCGATATCATGCTGGTGTTGATGTCTCTTGCCACTGGAAGAGGAAATTCCCTCAGGAGCTGACATCAAGGAGACACTGGGGGACACTGACCTGCCCCCAAACCCCCCTGGGGACCGGCTGCTCTGGCCAGCTTCAACCAGCTTTAGCTGGTCAAATATCACCCTTTCATCCAGCCTTCTACCTACCGAAGGTATGGGAGTCGTGGATCGTGATCGTGCCTCGAATGTGATCATGTCCACGCAGGCACCTGCTCCCACCCCTAGGTTGCCATTGCTGGAGAAGTTGTTGTCCTGGCCTCCCCTGGAGGTTATTGTGTTCTGAGCAGAGCCATGGTCAATATGTTCATTGATACACATTGTGTCGTAGATGGAGCGCTGGGGGATGTAACCGTCCTCATTATAGCCATCTCCGTCTACACTCTTCTCCAGGCAGCAGGAGCTCTGCCTGCAGCAACCCGGTCGACTAAGAGGCTTCCCCATAGTGTTCTTTCCACTACCAGCAAAAAAAGTGTTTTTTTCTTTCTTTTCTTAATAGTCCAAAAAGAGATCGTAATTAAAATATACTAGATACACGAGTTGCAGGGAGACAACTTAAAAATGTCTAAGATGCACGTCAGCTCATTCCTTTTGATCATGCAATAATCAACTGTAAATGAGAAATATTCAGATTGAGGAGTGTCATCTGTTAAATCTGTCAACAGTCTCCTCTCAATAATAACAGTAGAGCTTGGGAATTTATTTTTAGTCATACATACAGGAATATTCAAGAACAATTTTGCTCACTTCCTCTGACTGCAGCCAACAACACAAAAACAGAGGAATCTAATAGTTGCAGCTTCAAAAAATAACACGACTTCAACATCATGATGCCGGGTAACTCACTGCTCTCTCTGTGCTGGTCCATTCAGAACCCCCAAAGCATTTCTCATCGTCTATCTCTGCATTGGTTTCTCCTCATACTTGTCTCTGCCGTCATCAACTTCCATTGTGCCCATCAATAATGAAGTCAGTTGTCAAACACTTGTTATCGCCATAGCAGCTGATCAATACATCCCCTTTCTTGCTTTTGCTCCAAAATAAAGCATTTCTGAAATGAAGATATTCAGGTTTAGGAAACCATGTAAATCATCCTTGTCTGCTCACAGGCACTGATTATTTGACAAATATTTCAACACCAACGCAAACCGCCCCCCCTCCTCTCTCTCACGCTCTCCATCTCTCACACACACACCCAATTACAGAGTCCCCTCCCCCATGTGTCTAAGGCTGCTTCAGGGCTTAAGAGGTTTGGAGCTGTTAAAGACTAACTTTGCTTCTTCTTTCTCTCTCTCCGTCCCCTATTCTCTCCATTTAGGTTTGACCGCCATGGGTTTTGATTTCCTCTCCAGACAGAAATCAGCAGGGGAAAAACAGACATTTCTAAAGAGGTGAAAAGGACAGTCACAGCTTTGCGATCTCCATCTTATGTGACACTGACAGAATGATATCCTTCAAATTTCATCACTTGAAACCGATCAGAAAATGGTTTAGAAAACAAAACGCGTTGTTATACAACCAGTTTCAATGTGCTTGGCTGAGAGATGCAGGAGGATAAAAATTCAGCCTGCAGTTTGATCTTTTATCCATCTGCCTCCTCTCTCCCACACAAACTCTTCTTCGCGCAACACACTCAATCCCTCAGTACCACTTCTCTCAGTACATTCCCCTTTCCTCCCACTCATGCCCTTTTGCACATGCAACGAGAACGTGGTCTGACTATCTTTTCTATTTGTCCATCAATACATTATGTACTGTAATACAACATGACTCTGCACTGCTAAAGCAGGAGCATCACAACACAGATACATAACCCCACCTTGAACCATCAGTCAGTAAATCATACACTGAGGCAGATGAAAGCAACTCTTCAGCTCCACTCAGATTTGCATTCAGGACCAGGTGCAATTTAACATATCATTATTCAAATCTAAATGCTGATGACTTTCACAGTGAAGGAACATTTTCAATCGGTTTCTGAGTTTTATTCTCAGAGTCAGAGGTTTTCTTTTAATCCCTTCAGAGAACAAACAGCAGAGCAGACAGAAATGTCCTTTGCATAATCATGTTGCTTATTCAAGTCCATAACAGAGGGATCCATACAAAAAAAACATCTATGTACAATATTACGTGATCACCTTGGTTTAGTTAGTAGAGTGGATGATCGAGACTATGGAATTAGTTGTGTGGGCCTTTAGAATAAAAGGCAGATTAGTAGAAAGTAACAACAAAATGTTCAGCTATAGTAACAACTTAGAAAAACAAACAGACACTAATGTAACATTAACAGTATTTTTATGTTTTGTCAACAATGATTCCATTCATCCTCTAAAACTAGAATCTAGAAACAAAGACATTATGAAAGACTAAATGAAGTGTCAAAAAAGTATCTTATCGTAGTGTCTTTACATGATTGTGGATATTTTTGCAATATGTCCATGGTTGGTCTGAAATGGCACCCTATCCCCTATATAGTGCACTACTTTTGACCAGAGCCCTATGGGACCTGTTCAAAAGTAGTGCACTGCAGTATATAGGGAATAGGGTGCCATTCAAAGAGTCTGTTATATCCACTACGAGCTATCATCGTTGTCGTCTGTGGAGGCTGATGAAGCTTCAGTAGAGTGATGATGCACTGGAGGCTCATCCAGATGGACCTCCCGTACAGCCAGGATGCGTGTAAGCATGCTCTCCAGTGCAGCGCCTTCTAGTTGCTGGCCAGAGTACCACAGCGAGCTGTTGGAGAGGCATGACAGCTCTGGCTGCAAGTAGAACAGGCCTGGCCTATTCTGCACAGACTGTGAGCTGGAGGAAAAAGAGGATTATATAATGAATCGATAGGCAGCCATTACAGAAATGTTATCCGTTTCTCTTTTTCAGACTGCAAAACATTGAGGCATTAAAATGTTATCAATATCTAACACATGTCATATGTACAGTAACAGAGTGAAATATAGCAGGAATAAACATGTTTATGTAATCTCACCATTTGGAGATGTAGAACTCGTAGAGTCTGACAGGGCAGCGTAGTGGGTTCTCAGTGTTCTCAGGCATCTCCATGTCACCATCCTGTTCATCCAGCTTCCTCTTGGCAGGCAAAGCTAGCAGCTCTGGATACACTACACAAAGTGACACAAATCAACCTACAACCTAGCGCATTATGGAGCTTGTGGAGGATGTTATTGCTTGGGATATGGCAATGCATTTCTTAATTGCTACTAATGGGATAAATAAAGTAGAAACAAATGTGATAGCCTTCAACACCATTGAGGTCGGAACTCACCGGTGGTGTCCTGACAAGGCCTAAACCTCAGGAAGGCGCTCTTGCCTTTCTTCGTGACCCTGGTACAGTGGGTGAAGTTGGCGAAGGACAAACGTCTGTGTTGGCTCTGGGTCTTGAACTGGAAGAGCTTGGTTCCAAAGAAGAGCAAGGTGTTGAGCAGCACGAAGGGGGAGTGGGCCCCCAGCTGCTTACAGTCCCACAGGTATTCCTCCTCCACACGGGAATGCAGGTAGCCTAAAGACCCGACAGTGGAGGGAGGGTCATCATTTTTTATGCATTTCAAATGTCCCAGCGATATTAAAGGGATACAACAGGCATATAAGAAGAAACGTAGGGTTGGCCCCTTTTTTCTTTCCAATTTTCACCTAAAATGACATACCCAAATCTCACTGCCTGTAGCTCAGGCCCTGAAGCAAGGATATGCATATTCTTGGTACCATTTGAAAGGAAAAACTTTGAAGTTTGTGGAAATGTGAATTGAATGTAGGAGAACATAACAAAATAGATCTGGTAGAAGAAAATACAAAGGAAAAACACAAAACTTTGAAATGCAACAGAAAGGTCCCAAATCTAGCCATCACTCTGGTTAGTATCTTGGTGCCCACAAGATAACAGCAGTGTATGTGCAACGTTTCAGACGGATAACTTGAAGTATGAGCAAACTACATGACATTTAGTGTGAAGTCACCCAGGTACATTTGGGCAAATCGTGACAAGAGACATTTACATGACATTTTTTCTGCAAGAATATTGTCAAATCTTTATACTTGGACTTTGATTTAGCTTTTCTAGTATTAGTAGCCATATTACAAGTTCAACATTTGCAAAACACCCAGATTTCATAACACTCCATATTCTTGTAATTTTTGTATAAAAGGAAAAGGCTTGCTGTTGCACAAGGTTAGCAGCAATATTTTGCGACATATGGGGTTTCCGTAAAGCACAGCTCATTGGCTATCTAGCTAGCTTTGTTTGACCCCGATTGGTGCTTATTTGACAAAGTTACAGTCAATCAAGTGAAGACCGCCCACGTCATCGGCGCGCCATGAAGACGTCGGTTTCTGACCAAACCTGGTGTCCTATAGGATATACTATACTCCTAATGATATAGTGAAGTCTGGTTACGTTCTAGGATCTCTGAGGAATAAATACCAACGTGATTTGCCTGGTTGAAACATCGTTTAGGGTTAGATTTTCACAGATACCTTTCTTTGCAAATTGAACGAGTGGAAATACAAAATCGATCGTGCATGATTATATGGACCTTTTTAGGATAGGGAAAAATATTTTATCTAACAAAACCTCATGTTATCTCTGGGACCCGTTGGATGATAAATCAGAGCAAGATTTCAGAATGTAAGTACACATTTCACCTTCAGAGGTGAATTTATCAAACCTATCGTGGTGAAAAAAAAGTGTTTAGTTGTTAGGACCTCTCCTCAAACAATAGCATGGCATTTTTCGCAGTAATAGCTACTGTACATTGGACAATGCAGTTATATTAACAAGAGTTTAAGCTTTCAGCCGATATAAGACACTTATATATTTGTTGTTTCTCTAAAAATCTTCGATCGTGACACATGGCGCTGCATGATTTACAACTGCCCCGTTGATGGGACGCTTATTCCTACATTTTAAAGGGATACGACAGGCGTAGAAGAAGAAACTTATAGAAGACTAGAAATATTCTTACCGCTGGGCAGCAGGGTAGGTCTCCAGAAATGTAGCATCATAGTAATCTCCATGGTGAACTTGTGGTAGAGCACGTCAGTGAAGATATTCTCTATCCTTCCATTCTCAAATAGATACTGGTGAGCCAAATAAGAGATGGTGAGGGAGAAAGGCATTAGGCACTGTAAATCATATTTGGCAGAGGGGCAAGTACAATTCATGTTGCTGCCCCTAGGGAAGTTACTATAGGAAAAGTCCAGATAATATCGATTGTAATAGTCTGCAAACAGTGTTAGCTGCCATCACATCAGTATAACTGGGGCTTTAGACCGAACCATATTTTAAGTATGGCCAGCGACAGACAGAAAAAGTGGTACCACAGTGAATAACATAGTACGGAATAAGATAAACATGGAGGTTCAATACCTGCTGTATGCCCAGACAGAGGTAGAAGATGCTGTCAGCAGGGTAGGCCTGACCGTTGGGGCGACGGACCTCACTGATGAAGCGACAGAGGCCATAACTAAGCTCAGAGGAGTTACACTGCAACACGTCCTCCTTCAAAACCATGGACTTAGCTGCCGTAAGAGAGACAAGGGCACAGAAAACCAGATTAGAGAACCATGAATTTAGCTGCCGTAGGAGAGACTAGGGCACAGAAAACCAGATTAGAGAACCATGGATGGAGCTGCCGTAGGAGAGACAAGGGCACAGAAAACCAGATTAGAGAACCATGGATTTAGCTGCCATAGCGAGAAAGATGGCCACTGAACACCACAGAGGTACTGTACATGAATACTGCTAGCATATTTTAAACTCATCTGGGCATGGCATCTGAGATGTTGCAAGGCACTTTAATTAACAAATCAATTAAAATCAATCAATCTGACTCACATGGATCTTTGGCAAATTCACAGTCAAACCGCTTGTTCCTCTGCAGGACCCAATTCTTCCAGGCTTTCACCCCATACTCGTGGTGGAGTTTTGATCTGGCAGGAGGGAGTGAAACAGTTTGCTCCACCATGTCCATAGTCCCACTTTGCTTACGACTCTGCAATACAGAAAGGGAAGAAGGTTTGGACCAACAACGTAGTGGAAGGAGAAACAACTTGCTTTTACTGTATAATATCTCTGATATCATTATCTAATAATGAAACCCTATTGCAGTCAATAGTAATAATGGTGCTGATGTGACCTAACTAGTTATGTTACCTATAGCGTTAGACCAGTAACCCCGCTATAAAATACATAGGGTAGCGTTTGGGACGCAGACTACAGTATAGACATACCCGTTTTCTGGGAGGGAAGCCATCTTTGGGTCTCTTCTGTCTTGTGGCCTGTACAGTCAGCCTCTGTCCCTTCACTGCAGCACGATCAAACGACTCTGAAACAGCATTGAATACACAGTTACACAGGTGATACAAATGTGATCTGTGGGAATTGGCAAGTTCATCGATAACCACGTTCCCATCTACAGTTTCTATGCGAGTATCGTATGAAAATAAATCACGACAGCTGTGACGGAAACAGGAAGTGCCGGTGTAATTTTCCAAATGCCGACAGATCATTCGTTCGACATGGTGGAATCTTTTTGCGTCTGTTAAATTAATTGGCGGGGAATGTTGGTGGAAACTCCATTATGCACAAATATTGATATAATAACCGTCATATCGAAGTAAACTTGGAGTCACGCCATGATATGGTGTAGGGTCCTCCCACTACGACTCGGGAAACCATGCAGTTAGGCTACAGATGAAATAAGTTAAGATGAACTTCACAGGGTGGTGAACGTACACGGTGATGAACTTGACGCCACTTTCTAATAAATATTGAGGGTTTTATTCTGGTGACATGATGATCGATGGTTGACTGCAGTTTATCCATAAAATCCATAATCTCATGTAGACTAGACAACCCGCACTGTATCTGAGATGTTGGCTAGAGAGCAGGTGCCAAGACCAGAGTAGACATTTGCTATTTAACTCAACAATTTGTGACAAAACTATCGGTAGAGTTGAAAATGGGATGAGAAAAACTTTTGATTTTTATTCAGTATATGAAAACCTAAGCGAAAAATACATTTCGTGTGCACTACGTCATAATGCACTAATTGTTTCCACAACAAGTCAACTTGGTAGAAACATACAACTGGTGGGAAAATTTACATATTTCCTATGCGCAGTTTCTAGAATATTCGCATGAAAATCTGTCGCAAATTGGATGGAAACCTAGCTAGTGCAAATATAATTGATTCTTAACTGGATAAATAAAGGTTGAATAAATATTTTTCACCTAATAAAAAACTTTGGAACATAAATATAGCTATGTTGTTATTCTCAGAGCCTTTCTTACCAGGGGGGTAGTCAGCCTCCAGGTCCAACATGCTGGGGGAGGATGTTGTGCTGGGGGGTTCGACAGGACCCTCTGCCCCTCTCTGGGGGTTGGATGTAGACTCATCCTCTCCACCCCAGCTGTGGGGGGTGGACACAGCCTCAGACTCCAGGTCTCCACTGTAGGCGCTGCCTTGGTCTGTGGATAAACACCACACAGACAGACACCATGTTATCTAACCCTTCAGTAAGATCCTCCACCAGAGTGATTTTCATTTAAAAGGTTGCTTTTCTAACAGTGTTTATCTATTAATACAGGTTAGTCTAAATATTGAGATAAATGCAAGAGAGACCCGTTCAAGAAAGCAGCAGTCGGCTGATGTGCCAAGCAACAAAGTTAGACAGTAACGTTCCCATACACACACTACCGCAGCTCAGAGTACAAACATTTCTCTTCACCTCCATGGGAGACAGGTTTGTCTTTCTCCTCGTCCTCCTGCTCGGCCATGGTTTGAGATGCGACACTGTCTTTCTTGTCCTTGAGCTCTGAACGGCTTAATGAGGAGGGTATTACTATGGGCACTGGCACCTGGATAGAGGGCACAGAGAACAGAACATGGTTTAACCAGCCAAGTTAACCAATCATTAAAAGAACACACATGGTGGGGGTATTAGTAGGGTCCTCAGAAGAATAACAATCCAAGACACGGGGGTGTGTGTTTGTGTGTGTGTGTGTGTGTGGGGGGGGGGCATGTGAGTGTTTAGGCCACCAGGGATGGGTACTTCCTGGTAATTCCCTTTGAAAAGTGGAAAATAAAGTATCTATTAAAAGGCATATAAAGAGAAAGTGGTTGTAGGCATGAGAAGAGGCGCAGAGCAAACGTACAGGCACGGGGATACCCATGGGCACAGGAGTGTACTGGGTGTACAGGTTCATGGGCACTGGGATGAAGACTGGCACAGGAACGGGCATCACAACCACTCGCACTTTCTCCCCGTTCTCTGTGTACGTGAACCCAGTCTCTGTGAACCCTACAACAACAACGAGAGAGGCTATTATTTAACCTTTAAATAAAGTCAGTTAAAAACAAATTCTTATTTACAATGACAGCCTACAATCAGAGATCCTTACTAACGCTTTAAACCAAGTGGTCGTACTATGAACATGTAGTGGAAGGTCTGATTTACAAATTCAGTGGAAGGGTGGGGCCATAGAAATATAATGAAGATATTATTAATACCTTTATGGACGAGACATCTTAAAAAGTAGCTAGTTTGTTCCAAAAATATTAAAAGAATTGAAAGAATCAAGATATAAAAATCGCAGAGTAGGCATCAGCGACTAGGTTAGCATTTCTGATGTTTTGGATGTCGGTCTGTTGTTTTACCCATGGGTGCCATTGGTTTCTCTGCTGTTTGCATCGGAATCGGGCAGCTGGTTTCCTGGTCCAGCATGAGGGGTTTACAGATGATGGCCTTGTTCTTCATGATCCGACGGCGGGCTGAGATCCTCATGGCGTCCGTCTGGGTGCTGGCATCGCCAAGGCTCTTGCCGTGAGAGTTCGACGTCGGAAGAGCTCCTACAAGCAAAAGAAAAAAAACAGTCTGAACTACAAAAGCTTATATTAATCGACCACTTCTTCACAAATGTCTTAACCATGTTCGGTGTTAGCCAGTGTTCTCAATGAGTGCACTAGCTACCAGTCAGGGCAGTGGCAGCCGTAGCATGGGGCTGGCCAGCAGGAGAGGTGGCCAACGAGACAACATCAGCAATGACAGGAGCTGGCTTGGAGAGGGAGAACAGAGGTTGGGACGGACCTACAGGGGGAGAAAGATGGGAAGGAAAGAGGGGAGACATGTTGAGTAGTAGGCCTGAGGCAGTCATTAAACTGAGATGCAGCGATAGGTCATCCAACCAGGTAGTCGTTTTCAAGAGAAACGTGTATATAATTTAGTAGTACCCTGTGTAGTAGTGGTGCCGTTGCTAGTCCGAGGGTGCAGCTGGAAGGTCTGATAGCAGTACTGAATAACACACTCCAGGTTACAGAAGTGCCTAATTGCCCCAAAACACTTCAGTTGCTCTCTCATCTTCCCTTGACGTCTGCAGCACTCACACTTAGCCATCTGGGTAGGGGAAGGACAACAAACAGTTCAGCAATTCAAAGGGCTTCAGCCATTTGTGGACTACATAGATATGTTCCGGGAAGTGGTTGTAAGGTAATCAAATCAAGAGAGTGAGAGATCAGGGCATATATTCATAAAGCGACTCAGAGTAGGACTCCTAATCTGGAATCAGGTCCCTGCAGTCTTATTCATTGTCGTCTTAAGGCAAAACTGATCCCAAATCAGCACTCCTACTCTGAAATGCTTGCTACATACAGAGGTCAACATGCATAAAAATTATTCTGGCTCTGACCTCATAGAAGAGAACAGTGTAGTTGGACATGCACGCGTCCCTGCAGAACTCTTGCATCCTTCCACCAAAGTGGTTGTGGATCATCTTGGGGCTGATGTCGGCACAATAAGCACACGTCCGCCATGGCCCCTTCATGTCGTGCTTGAAGAGCAGCTTACAGCCTGTTACAACACCCACACAGACAGGTTAATGTACAATATTATACTCAAAACAAATGATTACATCATTGTTATATTTATGGCATAAATTGTCGAAAAAGGACTAGGAGAAAGAGAGAAAGGGTCTTTGGTACTCACTCTCACTGCAGAAGGGCCGGTCGATGAGGTCATATCTGATGACTTCTTTGACCACCTTCTCCAGTTTGCAGTATTCACACCTCACTTTGATATTACTTCGTTTCTTAAACTCAACACAGCACAGTTTGCAACAGAACTGCATGGTGCGACCCTGAGGGAACACAACACAAGCCCAGGAGGACAAAGAGCATTAGAGATAAAACTACAACCCCAATCGCAAAAGCATTATTAGACAACACTACAATACCTATCACAAAACGACCAATCCCATAACACTTAAAATGTAATAAACAAGGTACAGGATCAAGAGAGAGGTACTTACATTGTACTCATAGAGCTCAGGTTTCCAGCGGAACTGCTGAGGACACTGATGGCAGGAGAGTTTCACAGGTCCACTGGGGGCGGAGGTAAAGGAGGGGGCCATGGGCGGCCCTGGTTGATGCTGCCCCACCCCGTAGGCCCAAGCCAAGCCTGTGGCGGCTCGATAGGGTAGAGGTGGAGCAGAGGTCTGGGTTGGGGCGTACGGGCGGCCAGTGGTGGGGACCCAGGATGGGGGGTAAGGATGGGAGTAGGTCTGGGGTGGTGCTGGAGGGGTCTGGAGGTATGGAGACACCATGGGAGGAGCAGTGGATGAGGAGCCGTTCATCTGGCCCAGTTGGGGGGGAAGCTGGCTGCCTTCGGCCTCCTACCACATTACATCAAAAGAGAACACTTTCAAAAACATGATGTATTCTGTACAATCCATTATACAATGGGGCAAAAAAGTATTGTCAGCCACCAATTGTGCAAGTTCTCCCACTTAAAAAGATGAGGCCTGTAATTTTGATCATAGGTACACTTCAACAATGACAGACAAAATGAGAAGAAAAAAAATCCAGAAATTCAAATTGTAGGATCTTTAATGAATTTATTTGCAAATTATGGTGGAAAATAAGTATTTGGTCAATAACAAAAGTTTCTCAATACTTTGTTATATACCCTTTGTTGGCAATGACAGGGGTCAAACGTTTTCTGTAAGTCTTCACAAGGTTTTCACACACTGTTGCTGGTATTTTGGCCCATTCCTCCATGCAGATCTCCTCTAGAGCAGTGATGTTTTGGGGCTGTTGCTGGGCAACACAGACTTTTAACTCCCTCCAAAGATTTTCTATGGGGTTGAGATCTGGAGACTGGCTAGGCCACTCCAGGACCTTGAAATGCTTCTTACAAAGCCACTCCTTCATTGCCCGGGCGGTGTGTTTGGGATCATTGTCATGCTGAAAGACCCAGCCACGTTTCATCTTCAATGCCCTTGCTGACGGAAGGAGGTTTTCACTCAAAATCTCACGATACATGGCCCCATTCATTCTTTCCTTTACACGGATCAGTCGTCCTGGTCGCTTTGCAGAAAAACAGCCCCAAAGCATGATGTTTCCACCCCCATGCTTAGGTATGGTGTTCTTTGGATGCAATAGGTATGGTGTTCTTTGGATGCAACTCAGCATTCTTTGTCCTCCAAACACGACGAGTTGAGTTTTTACCAAAAACTTATATTTTGGTTTCATCTGACCATATGACATTCTCCCAATCTTCTTCTGGATCATCCAAATGCTCTCAAGCAAACTTCAGACGGGCCTGGACATGTACTGGCTTAAGCAGGGGGACACGTCTGGCACTGCAGGATTTGAGTCCCTGGCGGCGTAGTGTGTTACTGATGGTAGGCTTTGTTACTTTGGTCCCAGCTCTCTGCAGGTCATTCACTAGGTCCCCCCGTGTGGTTCTGGGATTTTTGCTCACCGTCCTTGTGATCATTTTGACCCCACGGGGTGAGATCTTGCGTGGAGCCTCAGATCGAGGGACATTATCAGTGGTCTTGTATGTCTTCCATTTACTAATAATTGTTCCCACTGTTGATTTCTTCAAACCAAGCTGCTTACCTATTGCAGATTCAGTCTTCCCAGCCTGGTACATGTATACAATTTTGTTTCTGGTGTCCTTTGACAGCTCTTTGGTCTTGGCCATAGTGGAGTTTGGAGTGTGACTGTTTTGAGGTTGTGGACAGGTGTCTTTTATACTGATAACAAGTTCAAACAGGTGCCATTAATACAGGTAACGAGTGGAGGATAGAGGAGCCTCTTAAAGAAGAAGTTACAGGTCTGTGAGCCAGAATTCTTGCTTGTTTGTAGGTGACCAAATACTTATTTTCCACCATAATTTGCAAATAAATTCATTATAAATCCTACAAGCCTCTCAACTTTTTAAGTGGGAGAACTTGCACAATTGGTGGCTGACTAAATACTTTTTTTGCCCCACTGTATATAGGCTGATTAGTATCTTTTCAATTTGACCTGTATTGTATGCACTGCGTTTTTTATGTTTGGTACAATTGTCAAATAAACCTGAACCTAAATGCATGCTGAAAAACACATAAAATCCCTCTCAAATCTACCTGACTGAGACTGAACCGTCTCTAATATGCACACACAGAAAGCACAGATCATATGTAACAGTCTGTTTGATCCATTTAGACAATTAATCAACGAATACCCGGAAAGTCTTGACGCAGGTGTAAGAGCAGAAGTTGCGGATGCTGCCGTCTACCATGGCCAGGTGGTACTGAGAGACGGCCTTCACTTTGCAGTAGGTACAAGGGAATGCCGTTCCTGTGTGTGACAACTTTTTTTAATACCACTGCAAATCAAATGTAAAAACAATTTCATGGCATAATATTAGTTGAAACACGAAATTGTTTGCTGGCTAGTGGAAAATAAATCCCGACCGAATCCACTGCAGGGTTTTTTCCACTCTCTGAGTAATAATTATTGGACTAAATCGACATGCAGATGCATCCCCCCCAAACAATATAACAGTCAAAAACATATTTCAGACTATTTCAGACAACATATAGCCTACAATATTGATAAATGAAAACACATTTATAGACTTCCGCTTATACAATGGTAAAGTCAATGCTACCTGACAGGTCGTTCTGCGGCCGGCTGTTATTGACACAGACGGAATTGCAGAAGAGGTCCACCTTGCCATCCGTATCAGTGCTCTCCACCATGTCAGACATGAGTCTCAGATCACGACAGTGACCACACGGCATTACCTTGGTGGTCGTCTGCCATACAGGAACAATGGGAAAGAGTTAATAAGAAGAAGACATTTGATGATGGCGGAGATGGGACTGGGGAACTCAGTGAGACAAAAGTGTATAATATCAATAATGTATTCATAGAGACTCATTGAGAGAAACCAGACTCGAAGGGGAGGCCCATCCTCCACTGAATATACCTTATAGAAGTTAAGAGTACATATGACCATCAAGGCCAGACATTTTTTTTTTAAAGTGGACTCCGGTTTCTATGGAGGACTGTCTGTGTGTACTACCTGACTGTGCGTACTTACTCGTTTAAAAGTGCTAATGCAGGTTCGACTGCAGAACTTCATGGTGACACCCTCTACTCGGAGCGACCGGCAGTTCCTGTCAGTACTGGCGCAGTACTCGCCACAGCTCTCACACACATTTATGACCAGGTTGTGGGAGGAGCGAAAGCGCATGAAACACTCATCGCTACACAATTTGTGCAAGGAGCCCTGGTGAGTCACTTCGTGCTGAATCTGAGATGGGGGGGGGTTATCAAATCAGGCAGGATGGTCAAATCAAACATTTCCTCATGTAACCTCACCTGAGGTTGACTTAGAAATGAGAGTGAACTAGTCAAACCAGTGGTTGTCTGTTTTGTCCCTTACCATGTCGCTCTTCTTGCACATACTGCACGTCGGGGCGGTGGGCTCTTGAAAAGAAGGCATGGAAATAGTCCCTGGTTTCCTCTTGCGGTTGAACACAGAGAGGCAGAACTGACTACAGAAATCCTTCAGGTTATTGTCTGTAATCACACTGATTACATCCTTGGGGTCCTCGATCTCCCTGAAGAATTTAGAAGTTATAAACGAGTTATAGACAGATTAAAGAGTTATAAACAATACAGCTATGAGCAAAAGGGGAAGTTATTTGGTGCACCCCCACAGTAACTCCAGGAATCAGATAATAGCAGAACGATTGAAAGTTGAAGTGAGTCAGTAGCCGAGTGACTCACTTTAGGCACTGGTAGCAGGTTCTCAGTTTGATGGGAGGCAGGGTGAACCCAGTGAGGCAGACAGTGGAGCAGAAGAGCTGGGTGGATCCTTTCCGTTGGAAGGCAGTCTGACCGCGCAGCAGGATCTTAGAGCAGCCCGAGCAGGACACACGCACTGCGTTGGCTGGGTTGGAGCCACTAGGGGGTTGGGGCTGGAGCTGGGGCTGGGGAGGAGGTGGCTGGGGCACTGGAGCCAGGCTCCTGAGGGTCATCGTTGGCCCCTGTTGAACTAGACTTCTTCCTGGTGCAAATATGGAGGTGGGGGTCTGGGGAGCAGCAGTGGGCGAGCCATACGCATTTCCTCCACTAACAGAAAAGACAGAACTGATCCTCAGCACCTCCTGTAACATACAACAAATAAGAACAAAGAATTGATGATAATAATAATATAGCAGCAATAATATAGCATAACAGAATCATCATATCCATATGTTGTAAAAGGGGACATTAAGGCATGGCATGGGAGCCTTTGCTGACCTCAGGAGCTGTGTTGTCCAGCTCCTCCTTGATACCCCGTGTTGAGGGTAGAAGGGCGCAGTCATATCCTTCATCTATGGGCTCATCCTTGATGTTCATGGGGGGAGAGATGGGTGGCCGTTCTCTGTCCCCTACCACTGGGTTCTGGAACACACTCTCTGACCTCTGGAGGTCAGGGCAAAGGGACGAAATAGATGAATAAAGGTGACACAAAAAAAAAAAATGTTCATAACAGCATTTCGCAAAAGGGAATTATGCTGAAATCTCTCGCGCTCTCCGCCAGTTCTTTCTTGCTGCCCCTCACCACTTACACTACCAGTATACTAAGGTCATACACTATACAGACCTCTTGACGGCTGGATCCCCCAGCAATAGACCGATTCTGTCTTACTCCATCTGACAGAAATGGAGAAAATGCCATTTAATATAATCATCACAGCTCTAATAATGTGCATACCATGTGAATGGAGCGTGGAAATGTCCTAAATCATGTTCTTTATTGAAACTATAGTTATAACTGGCAGGGCAAGTTTGCTTGCAGTCTTACCCAAGCTGTTATCTGGTGAAGGGGACTGAGATAGGTTAGTTGAAAGATGGCTTTCTCCTTGCATTTGACTAGCCACCTCAGAAGCTGCCAAAAGAATGACTGTTGTTAAGCAATGCACAAGAAGTAGGCCTAAGTTCAAGGAAAATGCCACACAAAAAAAAATATTTTTGTTATTTGTTTCATTGGTCCACTGTTGATACAGTTTGCATAAAACATTTTGGGAATGTATCAACAGTGGACTAATGAAACAAATACCACGTTTTTGAGTGGAATTGTCCTTTAAGTAGTAAGAAATGTAAGTAAGAAAAGTTATATTGGTGATGAGAAGTAAGAAATGCATGAGGAGTAACGTCACAGGCCAAGTCAGACTAGGCATCATGTTTTCATTCTAACCTGTTCTAATATTGGAAAGTGAGACCGCATCAAGGAATCTGTCAGTGGAATTTTTATCATCCTGAGTCTCTGCACGTCGTGTGTCAGGCGATCCAGCCGGCCGTCCGCCTGACTCTCTGTCAGACTCCACATCACCCAGTGCCACCTTGGGCAGGGCTATGTCCCACTCCTCCTCCTCATCATCTGCCCCAAACACAGGGACCCCATCCAGCTCATCCTCTGGCTGGCCCACCCCCAGTCCAGCTAGGGAGAAGGTGGTACTGGTAGGATGAGAGATGTGAGGGAATACATTCCCTTCATCGTCACTGCTAAAATCATGGTCGACGTCAGGCCGTCCGACTGGTTCTGGTGCTCCAAAGACTGGTCCGGTTGAGATGCTACTCCAAAGAGATCTTGTTGACAGGGGAGTGTGTTGTCGCTGGGACTCACCAGCCGTGGGGGCTGAGAGCTTCACCGCCTCATCAAAAGCCTTGGACAGCCGGAGTTCATGCTGTGGGAGGAGACAACTGGTTAAAAAGTGTGGTCTTGGGGCCTCCCGAGAGGCGCAGTGGTCTAAGGCAGCGCAAGCTGTGCCACTAGAGATCCTGGTTCGAGTCCAGGCTCTGTCGTAGCCAGGCCGCGACCAGGAGACCCATGGGGCGGCGCACAATTGGCCCAGCGTCGCCCGGTGTTAGGGGAGGGCTTGGCCGGCAGGGATGTTCTTGTCCCATCACACAATAGCGACTCCAGTGGCGGGCCAGGCGCAATGCACACTCGCCAGGCGTACTGTGTTTCCTCCGACACATTGGTGCGGCCGGCTTCCAGGTTAAGGGGCGTTGTGTCAAGAAGCAGTGCAGCTTGGCTGGGTTGTGTTTCGGGGGACGCACGGCTCTCAACCTTCGCCTCTCCTGAGTCCGTACAGGAGTTGCAGCGATGGGACAAGACTAACTACCAATTGGATACCATGAAATTGGGGAGAAAATAGGGTATAAAAAAATAATAATAGTAATAAAAAAAAATTGGTCTTCTCTAGCCCAGTTGGTAGAGCAAGGCGCTTGTAACGCCAGTATAGCATGTTCGATTCCTGGGACCACCCATAAGGGAAAAAATTATGCATGCATGGCAGTCACTTTGGATAAAAGCTTCTGCTAAATACCATATATTCATGCAATATGGCCCAAGGGGGTGTGGTATATGGCCAAAATACTACAGCTAATGGCTGGTCATTATGCACGACTGAACGCAGAGCCCCTGGATTCAGCCCTTAGCCGTGGTATATTGGCCATCTACCACAACCCCTCGAGGTTCCTTATTGCTATTATACATTGGTTACCAACGTAATTATAACACTAAACAGAAATGTTTTGTCATACCTGTGGTATACGGTCTGGTATAGAAAGCGTAGAAAGCTATGACATTATTCGTACTAGGGCAGCAAGAGGGGGGATCGTCTGGTTGGGATTTGAACCAGAAACCATATTTCATACAGAGTAAGCACACTCCTGCCTGTGTCATGAGGGCCCACACCTCTGGACAGTGCTGTATTAGCTACACAAACAGCCGCAATGGGCCTTGGTTGAACCAGCGACCCTGGCCTGCCATACCGTTTTGGACCTCATGACATACGCCGTTACACTCACACAGGGATGCAAACTCATAATACTTTTGACAGAACTGTGATATATCATCTTCACTGGAACCCCGTATTGATATGAGGGTTGATTATTCTACGAGCACTACTATCTAGCTAGCTTAAAATAGCTAACCTAGCTACATGGCTAGCTAGCTCTAACTACTGTAACGTTACGCTACATAGTCATGCACTTGAGGAGAATCTAGCAAGATAGCCAGGAAGCTAGCTGCAACAAGGCTGAGCAGAAACATATGGGTCGCTAGTTAATAAGATAATAATGCCTTCATTATTTGCAAACATATTTTCACCTGAGATTTTTGTTTAGCCTCCTCTGACTCCGCCATGTTTTGGTCGCGCGCTGTTCTTCTCGGAAGGGGGGGTGGGTTTATTTTGCAACTAACGTTAGCTAGCTAGACAACTAGCTAGGATGCACTGCACACAATGCTATTGTTAAAGACAGTGCAAAAGCGACTTCACGATGTGCATGAAAATATATGATTTGCAGAATGTGTATGAAATAATTGTCATTGACGGGGCATTCTCATTTGTGATTTAAGTAGCTGCAAGCTTTTCAATGGGAAATGCATGCACATCGAACTATCCCTTTCTGCTGGTATGGCTGTACCGTAAAGTTCCATAGATAGGCGCATTCTCTGTCTGTGTTCGTGGGTAATTTGATTCAGTAACGCAACACCTTAGATGTAACAAAGCAGTATGTACACATTGTACATATCTGAATTACTTCTCTGTTCTATAGGTAGATAGCCAATGTTGACACCTCATTACGTTTTCCCAGTTAAGATCAATTCTAATCTCTCGCCCATATTTCGATTAGTTCGGTACCCTTCTAGTTTGAACGTTGCATATAGAAATGTACAGTAGATTGGCAAACCCAGTGGGTCTGGGTAGTAATGAACATTCCGAGTGTTTTTGGTGAGCTCATTTGGCTCCGTTGACGTAATAGAGACGGCTCATTTGGCTCCCAAATGGCTCTTCGTTCAAAATGCTTAAACATCGACATAAAACCATGAACATTTTTCTAATATCTAGTGTAAAACCCAAAATAGAGGCTGTCATTGTCAGATTATGGAATAATTGTTGACCAGATTGACGTGCTCTCCTCAATGGTTATACTTTCTGCAGTGAGGATTCGCCCTCTTTAGAGAATGATTTTGTCATTTATTTGCAGAAAAACGTTTAAACTCAAAAAGCCGTAGAAGCACTATGCAAATCAGGGAGACAAATGAGCGGCTTTTTCGCCGATGCGATTCGGTTCCCGATGTTCACCAAAAATATCCGTTCAAAAAGAGCCGTTCGTTCGCACTAGGGCCGGGGGTTTATGCGTGTCAGTTGTAATATGTCGTTTATTTCTAGCTGCATCGTTCAACGTTTCATACAGGTCAAATGACAAGGATTAAATAGTCAAGAAGAATCCGGAAAGGGGACTCGACATTGTCAAAGATTGTCTATTATATTGACAATATATTTGAGTTACTGCTCTAACAATGGAAAAACATGTCATCAAATATGGAAAGCAGGAGGGAGGAGGAAAGATCAGGTGGGACCATTCTAGCCAATGAGATGGCAGATAGGGGCGTGACCAACAAGCCATAGAGATATATAGAGGACTCAACTTTGGATCTGTGCATTATATCGTCTGTGGCAGCATAGGCAGTGTCATTGTGGCTATCTCCATTTTAAAGTAGTACATTTTTAATCAAATTTTTTTTTAAATCAAATTTATTTATATAGCCCTTCGTACATCAGCTGATATCTCAAAGTGCTGTACAGAAACCCAGCCTAAAACCCCAAACAGAAAGCAATGCAGGTGTAGAAGTACGGTGGCTAGGAAAAACTCCCTAGGAAGGCCAAAACCTAGGAAGAAACCTAGAGAGGAACCAGGCTATGTGGGGTGGCCAGTCCTCTTCTGGCTGTGCCGGGTGGAGATTATAACAGAACATGGCCAAGATGTTCAAATGTTCATAAATGACCAGCATGGTCGAATAATAATAAGGCAGAACAGTTGAAACTGGAGCAGCAGCACAGTCAGGTGGACTGGGGACAGCAAGGAGTCATCATGTCAGGTCGTCCTGGGGCACGGTCCTTGGGCTCGGGTCCTCCGAGAGAGAGAAAGAAAGAGATAATTAGAGAGAGCATATGTGGGGTGGCCAGTCCTCTTCTGGCTGTGCCGGGTGGAGATTACAGAATGGCGGAGATCGTTGAAATCCCGCTCAGCCCAGTCAAAACTGTTCGCTGCTCTGGCCCCCCAATGGTGGAACAAACTCCCTCACGATGCCAGGACAGCGGAGTCAATCACCACCTTCCGGAGACACCTGAAACCCCACCTCTTTAAGGAATACCTAGGATAGGATAAGTAATCCCTCTCACCCCCCCCTTTAAGATTTAGATGCACTATTGTAAAGTGACTGTTCCACTGGATGTCATAAGGTGAATGCACCAATATGTAAGTCGCTCTGGATAAGAGCGTCTGCTAAATGACTTAAATGTAAAAATGTAAATTATAACAGAACATGGCCAAGATGTTCAAATGTTCATAAATGACCAGTATGGTCAAATAATAGTAAGGCAAAACAGTTGAAACTGGAGCAGCAGCATGGCCAGGTGGACTGGGGACAGCAAGGAGTCATCATGTCAGGTAGTCCTGGGGCATGGTCCTAGGGCTCAGGTCCCCCGAGAGAAAGAAAGAAGGAGAGAATTAGAGAACGCACATTTAGATTCACACAGGACACCGAATAGGACAGGAGAAGTACTCCAGATATAACAAACTGACCCTAGCCCCCCGACACAAACTACTGCAGCATAAATACTGGAGGCTGAGACAGGAGGGGTCAGGAGACACTGTGGCCCCATCCGAGGACACCCCCAGACAGGGCCAAACAGGAAGGATATAACCCCACCCACTTTGCCAAAGCACAGCCCCCACACCACTAGAGGGATATCTTCAACCACCAACTTACCATCCTGAGACAAGGCTGAGTATAGCCCACAAAGATCTCCGCCACGGCACAACCCAAGGGGGGGGGGCAACCCAGACAGGATGACCACAACAGTGGATCAACCCACTCAGGTGACGCACCCCCTGCAGGGACGGCATGAGAGGGCCCCAGTAAGCCAGTGACTCAGCCCCTGTAATAGGGTTAGAGGCAGAGAATCCCAGTGGAAAATTTTCTCCTTCTTCATCAGCTGATTGCCACACCCATTGACTACTTTAAAATGGGGAAGCCCCCAATGACCACGTCTATAAGAATGTTGGATTGGGGGTGGATTGAATCCTGGAGCTGACAAGGTACAAATCTGTTGTTCTGCCCCTGATCAAAGCAGTTAACCCACTGTTCTCCGGGTGCTGAAGACATGGATGTCGATTAAGGCAGTCTCCGCACCTCTGAGTCAGAGGTGTTGGGTTAAGGGTTAAATGCGGAAGACACATTTCAGTTGAATACATTCAGTTGGACAACTGACTAGGTATTCCCTCCCTTTCCATGCTAAAACAGGGTATATCCATGATGAGTACTCTGTCTATCTCTATCACAACAGGCACAACTTCGATATAAAGTTGTTTTTTGTCAAGTTGACGAAATTGCACGTGTCCCCTTATATCAGTACATTTGTAACAACCTAACCGTTACGAAATATATATTAGATCAAATAAGCCTCACAATTAGCAATAATATAATTGCAAACCAACATGAAATTAAGGCCACCAAAAGTATAGAAGATATGATGAGGAATAAAGTTCCACATAGAAGTGTGTCTTCTTAGCAATTGTTTTATCCAATTGATCTTAAAAGTATTATTTAAGGTAGTAAAGTCCAGAAAATTCAGCCCACCATACTCATAAGTGTTCATTACAACAGTTTTCCTAATGTAATGGGTACGGTTTCTCCACAGAAAGTTTAAAAGCACTTGGTCTATCTCTTTGCTTATTTTACCGTCAAGATATAAAGATAGAGTGGCATATGTTAGTCTAGAGATACCTTCAGCCTTGGTTATTAGGATCCTTCCTTATAAAGATAAGTCCCTCTGTAGCCATTGATTTAACTTCTGTTTTTTTTTAAATATGAGGGTTAACATTTAGTAAGCCTCTAGACTTCTGATCCTTTGTAATGGTTATGCATAAATATGTAAGTTCTTCTTTCACTGGAAAATCATAATATGAGGGTGTCACACAATCGTTGACAGCCATGAGTTCACATTTATTCATGTTAAGACATTGACCAGATGCTTTGGAAAAGTATTCTATTACATTGATCGATATGGGAATCTGACTAGCGTCTTTCAGAAAAGTGTAGTATCGTCAGCCAGCTGGCTTATAATACTTTCTTTACTAGCTATGGAAATACCTTGTACAGAACTATTATTTAAATCATTTGTAAGAAATTAGGTGATTAATAAAAATAGATACGGTGAGATAGGACAACCTTGCCTAATTCCTCTCTTCAACTCAAATCTAGGTGAGGTGCCATATTTGAGTTTGATAGTATATATATATATATGTATATATATGCCATTTAGCAGACGCTTTTATCCAAAGCGACTTACAGTCATGTGTGCATACATTCTACGTATGGGTGGTCCCGGGGATCGAACCCACTACCCTGGCGTTACAAGCGCCATGCTCTACCAACTGAGCTACAGAAGGACCACATAGAGCTGTTACTATTCAAATAGTCTTAATAGCCTTACAGAAAAATCCCCAAAGCCAAATTTATCAAAGGAGTGGAAGGGGAACTGATGTTCCACTGTGTCAAATGCTTTATAAAAATCTAAAAATAATCTGAAGCTATCCATGGTTATTAGGTCTGAGTAGTGTATGTCTAATACTAGTCGGATATTGTTAGAAATATGTCTGTTCCTCATAAAGCCAGACTGGGTTTCATCAATGATTACGTCCAGGACTTCTTTAATTATTTTTGCAAGTAGTAAGTAAATATCTTATAGTCATTATTAAGAAGACGCGTTGGACGCCAGTTATTGATGAGCAGCACTTCTTCTTTAGGTTTAGGTATCAATGTTATTAACCCCGACTCATTGTAAGAGGAAGAACATTGTTTTTAATACTCTCTAAAAATACTTCAAGTAGGAAGGGTGCTACTTTTTAAGAAAATAACTTGTACAGTTCTGCCGTAATTCCATCAATACTTTTATTTTTTTAACCTTTATTTAACTAGACACCTGGTGATTTATTGTTTTTTAGATGTTTGATGGACTCGATAATCTCTTCAACTATGATGGATTCATCACACTGTTTAGATTCTATATCACTGATATAGTGAACATTTGCTACAGTAGTTAGTGATTTATTTTTGGTCATCTGTAATAACACCATCAATGTTAAAATTATGGATAGTGTTATTTGTAGAGCGACATTTGTGTTTAAAGTGGCTTGGAAATACAATGATATTCAAAAGGAGGCAAATAATTAGTAGGAAGATCTTTTGTCATCATTTTGATGTTGCCAGATTGACTTTAGATGCAAGTATACGCTACCTAGCTAAAATTGAGGGGAGGCCACCGGACTTTAGCTAGATAACGTTAGCATTTCTAGCTATTTTTGATGAACATTCTAGCTAATGACAACATTGCCATCTGTCTAAAGTAACTTTGACGACATGATAACGCTGGCAAAGTTGTTTCGTACTAAATATTTGACTACTTTAGCAATGTCATCGTATTTCCAGGCAATATAGTGTAATTTAGGCGAAAAAGCAGTTAGCTTCTGACCAGAATGACTGGGTTTATCACCACTAGTATGGCGCCTCCGGTAGAGGGCGGCTTGAGACCGTTTATAACAATATTAATATATTTTTACATTTTTTAATTTATTTCACCTTTAAATTTAACCAGGTAAGCTAGTTGAGAAAAAGTTCTCATTTGCAACTGTGACCTGGCCAAGATAAAGCAAAGCAGTTCGACACATACAACAACACAGAGCTACACATGGAATAAACAAACATACAATCAATAGTACAGTAGAAAAATCTATATACAGCATGTGCAAATGAGGTAGGATAAGAGAGGTAAAGGCAATATATTGGCCATGGTGGGGAAGTAATTACAATATTGGAATTAAACACTGGAATGGTAGAATGTGCAGAAGATGAATGTGCAAGTAGAGATACTGGGGTGCAAAGGAGCAAGATAAATAAATAAATACAGTATGGGGATGAAGTAGATTGGATGGGATTTTTACAGATGAGCTATGTACAGGTGCAGTAATCTGTGAGCTGCTCTGACAGCTGGTGTTTAAAGCTAGCGAGTGAGGTAAGAGTCTCCAGCTTTAGTGATTTTTGCAGTTCGTTCCAGTCAATGGCAGTAGAGAACTGGAAGGAGAGGCGGCCAAAGGAAGAATTGGCTTTGGGGGTGACCAGTGAGATATACCTGCTGGAGCGCGTGCTACGGGTGGGTGCTGCTATGGTGACCAGTGAGCTGAGATAAGGCGGGGCTTTACCTAGCAAAGACTTGTAGATGACCTGGAGCCAGTGGGTTTGGCAACGAGTATGAAGCGATGGCCAGCCAACGAGAGCGTATATGTCTCAGTGGTGGGTAGTATATGGGGCTTTGGTGAAAAAACGGATGGCACTGTGATAGACTGCATCCAATAAGTCACCTTGTCCTAGAGATTTACAGGGTTATTGCAAAGTCCTGCCAGGGTAAGCCTATACAAAACACAGACCTTATTTTAAGTGTTTCTCAAATCCGCTATTGGGGAAATTGAATGATGGAAAAAAATAGCCATTTCACTGTTTGACCGCTGGGTTTTATGGGTATTATTCATACTGTGGTACCAAAGATTTTTATAACTAAACCAAGGTATACCACAGCCCGTCGTTTCAAATGGGGACAAATGAAGTCATAGTGGCAGAACAAGCAAGAAGGAGGACAGAGCCAAGCATGATTTAGCGAGATCCTGTTCGCGCATTGTAGCATACATTTGAATATTTCCGTTAGGGAACGCCTACTCTGTGAAGTGCCTACTCTGTGAAGTGCGCATGTGCAATAACTCAATTCGCCTTTGCACTCCTGCACAATGCACTTTTTAAAACTTTAGTCAAGGATAAAGTCTACAAAACTTAGTTCACTGTTCGTAACGTAGTTTTGGGAACAGAAAACTGTATTAATATTAAATGTTTCATCGATGAGAAAAGTAGCAGAATGTTGGCCAAAATCCATCTCGTTCCATCTTCTCACACTGCCTGACACTTTGCTTATTTGGTAGTGAATGGAAATGCCAAGCGGATGCTTCACATTTATACATCTGGTGAAATATCGGTCTCATTGTTCTATCTGTGGAAAGAGAAATAGTGATGGTGTCTTTTTGTAGGCACTAACTACTCCATTGTTCGTTGGACAAACCCTATGAGGAAAATAGATGTCGTTTTTGTAGGGGTTTTGGATAAACGTCGACAATGATGTCTGTGGTAAACACAGGCTTAGGAGAGCTTATACATTTTGTTTTATGAGATAATCTTCATCAGCAAACTTAACTTTTTGTGAATTTTGAATAATATATGTAATAACAAGAAACAAATCAAATAAAGGCTTCATATTTCATAAAGTCATGTTAACTGAAAGCTATTATCTCACAGAAGAAACCGTATAAGATCTAAGCCTGTGAAATGATCAGATCTTATTTTCTGCGTTTATTCCAAAACTGTATTCTTTCCCCATTCATTTTTCCCATAGGGACGGCTGAATGAACCAGAGATCATTTTTTAAATGGTTTTATGACTACAAGCTGGCGAGTTCTTAGCTACTGCACATGCAGCAGCTACTCTTCCTGGGGTCCACATAAAACATACAAATATACTGAAGAAAAATATAAACACAACATGTAACCATTTCAACGATTTTACTGAGTTACAATTCATAGAAGGAAATCATTCAACTGAAATAAATTAATTCGTGCCTGATCTATGGATTTCACGTGACTGGGCAGGGGTGAAGCCATGGGTGGGCCTGGGAGGGCATATATATCCACTCATAGGGGAGCCAGGCCCACCCACTGGGGAGCCAGGACCAGCCAATAAGAATTCATTTTTACCCACAAAAGAGCTTTATTACAGACCGAAATACTCCTCAGTTTCATTAGCTATCCGGGTGGCTGGTCTCAGACAATCCCACAGGTGAAGAATCCGGAAGTGGAGGTCCTGGGCTGGCGTGGTTACACACGGTCTGCGGCTGTGTGGCCGGTTGGACGTACTACTAAATTCTCTAAAACGACATTAGAGGCGGCTTATGGTAGAGAAACAAACATCTAGCAACAGCTTTGATGGACATTCCTGCAGTCAACATGCCAATTGCACGCTCCCTCAAAACTTTAGATCTGTGACATTGTGTTGTGTGACAAAACTGGACATTTTATTGGCCTTTTATTGTCCCCAGCACAAGGTGAGAGTAGAGTATTACTTTATTAATCCCAGTTTGGGAATTGTTTTATCACAGCATGCAACATCAATGTCTTACAATGACAGAACATGCAACAATGACCAACACATGATAAAAATAAGAAGAATTAATAAATCAAATAACACATTAAGACAAAGGCACACGCACTAACCATAGTATCCATAAAATAATAGTCTTATTCAAGTGCTGTTTTCTATCCTTCTCTGGGTAAAATAGGCAACAACATTTTCCAATAGAATGACCTTATAACACAGTTAATTAATTACACTCATTAAAAATCCTCATGGCTGTGGGTAAAAATGACCGTCTAAACCTCTCTGTGGAACATCTGGGCAGGATGAATCTGCTACTGAAGCTGCTCCTGTGTTGCATTAGAGAGCTGTGGAGTGTGTGTGTGTGTGTGTGTGTGTGTGTGTGTGTGTGTGTGTGTGTGTGTGTGTGTGTGTGTGTGTGTGTGTGTGTGTGTGTGTGTGTGTGTGTGTGTGTGTGTGTGTGTGTGTGTGTGTGTGTGTGTGTGTGTGTGTGTGTGTGTGTGTGTGTGTGTCACTGTCCATGATTGTGTGTGTTTTTACTTGCAGCCTTTTTATGAACATGTCCTGTATTGATTCCAGGCTGCAGCCAATTGTAGCACTGGCTTTGTTAATGATTTTGTCAAGCTTGTTTGTCTTCCTTAGCTAAATTTCCTTTTCAGCACACAATGGCATAGGTCACTACACTCGCCACTACACTGCTATAGAACATACGAAGCATTTTGTCACATACACTAAAATATCTAAGCTTCCTTAAAAAGTACAGTCTGGATTGAGCTTTTTCGTAGAGAAGTATTCTTTCAGTTCAGTTTGTAGTCCACTATTACACCCAAGTTGTCACATCCGCTCCCACTACGCCCTCTTGTGTTCATCCGGTGTCGTCTTAACCTGCAGTTTTCTCCCTGTACACTCTCTCTCTCTCTCGCTCTTGGTGTGATTGTGTGGTTGGAGACAGTTGTGCTGGAGTCAGAGCAGATCGCTATCAGCTACAACCTGTTCCATAATCAAGACCTCTACAAATACTCATTCCTGCCACTTCCACTCTGTCAGATTGTAATCTCTGCTCATTACCACTCTGTTGCTGGCTCCTGTACCACATCTCACCACCCAACCACCTTGCTCTGGACTTCACTCACCACCACTGCCTTGGATTCCCCTCTGGACCTGTTTAAATCAAATCAAGTCAAATGTATTTATATAGCCCTTTGTACATCAGCTGATATCTCAAAGTGCTGTACAGAAACCCAGCCTAAAACCCCAAACAGCAAGCAATGCAGGTGTAGAAGCACGGTGGCTAGGAAAAACTCCCTAGAAAGGCCAAAACCTAGGAAGTAACCTAGAGAGGAACCAGGCTATGTGGGGTGGCCAGTCCTCTTCTGGCTGTGCCGGGTGGAGATTATAACAGAACATGGCCAAGATGTTCAAATGTTCATAAATGACCAGCACGGTCGAATAATAATAAGGCAGAACAGTTGAAACTGGAGCAGCAGCACAGTCAGGTGGACTGGGGACAGCAAGGAGTCATCATGTCAGGTCGTCCTGGGGCACGGTCCTTGGGCTCAGGTCCTCCGAGAGAGAGAAAGAAAGAGAGAATTAGAGAGAGCATATGTGGGGTAGCCAGTCCTCTTCTGGCTGTGCCGGGTGGAGATTATAACAGAACATGGCCAAGATGTTCAAATGTTCATAAATGACCAGCATGGTCAAATAATAGTAAGGCACAGTTTACCCTGTTCAACTCAGTCAACTCCAACCTCACTCTACACTTCTGGGTTTTCTGCAATTTATCTGAGCTACCCCGGTTCAGCACTCCACATCTCTCAGTGTACAATAAACATTTTGGTTCATTCATCCCTGTTTCCGCATCTGGGTCCGCTCTTGGGTTCCCCTGTGTTCGCGCTGTGAAACACAAGTACTTATAAGAGTCAACAGGGCCAATCTCTTCACAATTAATAGAAATGGGATTAATAACATCTTTGTGAAATGGTGTGAGACCAATTACTTGGACCTGAATGTACTGAAGATCAAGGAGCTAGTGGTAGGAAAAACAAAGGACTCCGTCATATCCCTGTGATGAGCATTGTCTCCTCTCATGACACAGCTTACTATAGCAGAGTCATCAGAGAATTACTGTAAGTGGCTCAGTTCATTCTTGTGTGTGAAGTAATTTGTGTAAGCAGAAAAGATCTGATACTGCCTGGTTCAGTCTTACGAACTGTGGTCTATTGGTCAGGTAGTTCACAATCCATTTGATTGTGTGTGGATTTAAGTGAATGCCCTTGTAATGATGCACCTGTGTAATGATCATGCTGTTTAATCAGCTTATCGATATGCCACACCTGCCAGGTGAATGAATGATCTTGGCAAGGTAGAAATACTCACTAATAGGGATGTAAACAAATTTTTGCACAATATTTTAGATAAATAAGCTTTCTGTGCGTATATAGAAAATGTATGGGATCTTTTATTTAAGCTCATGAAACATGGGACCAACACTAAACATGATGCATTTATATTTTTTGTTCAGTATACATAACAAAGTACAGAACGGTAAAATAAAAAAATAAAAATAAGAGTTATATATAGGAAAGACACCAAGGGACAACAAAAATAATATTTACACACTATTCATGGTTGATTTTGAAAATTATAAGATAAAGCAAAGCAGTTCGACACATACAACGACACAGAGTTACACATGGAGTAAAACAAACATACAGTCAATAATACAGTATAAACAAGTCTATATACGATGTGAGCAAATGAGGTGAGATAAGGGAGGTAAAGGCAAAAAAAGGCCATGGTGGCAAAGTAAATACAATATAGCAAGTAAAGCACTGGAATGGTAGATTTGCAGTGGAAGAATGTGCAAAGTAGAAATAAAAATAATGGGGTGCAAAGGAGCAAAATTAATTAATTAATTAAATACAGTAGGGAAAGAGGTAGTTGTTTGGGCTAAATTATATGTGGGCTATGTACAGGTGCAGTAATCTGTGAGCTGCTCTGACACGGGTGCTTAAAGCTAGTGAGGGAGATAAGTGTTTCCAGTTTCAGAGATTTTCGGAGTTCGTTCCAGTCATTGGCAGCAGAGAACTGGAAGGAGAGGCGGCCAAAGAAAGAATTGGTTTTGGGGGTGACTAGAGAGATATACCTGCTGGAGCGTGTGCTACAGGTGAGAGATGCTATGGTGACCAGCGAGCTGAGATAAGGGGGGACTTTACCTAGCAGGGTCTTGTAGATGACATGGAGCCAGTGGGTTTGGCGACGAGTATGAAGCGAGGGCCAGCCAACGAGAGAGTACAGGTCGCAATGGTGGGTAGTATATGGGGCTTTGGTGACAAAACGGATTGCACTGTGATAGACTGCATCCAATTTGTTGAGTAGGGTATTGGAGGCTATTTTGTAAATGACATCGCCAAAGTCGAGGATTGGTAGGATGGTCAGTTTTACAAGGGTATGTTTGGCAGCATGAGTGAAGGATGCTTTGTTGCGAAATAGGAAGCCAATTCTAGATTTAACTCTGGATTGGAGATGTTTGATATGGGTCTGGAAGGAGAGTTTACAGTCTAACCAGACACCTAAGTATTTGCAGTTGTCCACGTATTCTAAGTCAGAGCCGTCCAGAGTAGTGATGTTGGACAGACGAGGACAGGTGCAGGTAGCGATCGGTTGATGTCGTCTGCGTAGAGGTGGATCAGAGACTCACCAGCAGCAAGAGCAACCTCATTGATGTATACAGAGAAGAGAGTCGGGCCAAGAATTGAACCCTGTGGCACCCCCATAGAGACTGCCAGAGGTCCGGACAGCAGACCCTCCGATTTTGACACACTGCACTCTATCAGAGAAATAGTTGGTGAACCAGGCGAAGCAATCATTTGAGAATGCCAAGAGTGTGTAAAGCTGTCATGAAGGCAAGGAGTGGCTATTGGAAGAATCTCAAACATAAAATATATTTAGATTTGTTTAACACTTTTTTTGGTTACTACATGATTCCATATGTGTTATTTCATAGTTTTGATGCCTTCGCCTTCACTATTATTCTACAATGTAGATAATAGTACAAATAAAGAAAAACCCTTGAATGAGTAGGTGTCTAAAACTTTTTACATGTAGTGTATACATATTAATATTGCGCTGTTAAATTAGATCTTAGAATGTTCAGGCACTAACCGCTTTGAATAGAGGGGCGTTGTGTACTCGGTGTGGAAGGCTACTTGGCGATATTACGCTCCGCTGGTTGTCTGAAAAGCTCTGCACAACATGGCTATCGTGGAGGTGCGGTCAGTGGGAGCTGGAGGACCAGCCTCTTTGTCCTGGTTCAGCGGTGCACTGGTTGCTGTGGTGCTGGGAGATTGCGTTGGCGGATCATTTCAATGTGCCATGTGTCCATGAAAGTCATTTGTTTATTGAAAAAAAAATGCTCACGTTAAATCTACGATTATCACAAAGCATCACTGTGTCCCAATCTTCATATTACTTTCGCTTCCAACAACAAGCACGAGGAAACAGCGCAATAACCTCTCTTCCTGCGACGTAAATAGGCTATATTCAGTAGCCTATATTATGTTTTATTGTTACACACCAGATAGGTGCGGTAAAATGTGTTGTTTTACATTGTCAGGCATAGTAGTACAGTGCCCCTGGAGTAAATTAGCGTTAAGTGCCTTGCAAAGGGCCTATCGACCGATTTTTCACATTGTCGGGTAACGTTTTCGAACCAGCAGCCTTTCGGTTATTGGCCCAGCGGGTTATTTTCCTGTGTCTGGTCCGGACTGCATTCTCACCTGCAGGGAACCGCACCATGGTACAAATTGAATCTGACCGAGACGACCCTTTTTGAGCGAACCACTGTGCGCTCCCGAGTGCGGACAGTGATCACACCAGCCCCAACTCATCGAACAAAGGGAGAAAACGCACCAGAGTTTGGAAAACAAAAGCTCCAAACCAATTCGGTGTGAAAGCCCCCTAATGTGTAGGTCTACAGTACAAATACTCACATTTATCACCATGCATCTACCTCCCCTAAGCCCTATCAAATGTGTGCATTGCTCAGAGCAACATTAAGCAATTTATTGAATAGAAAAAGGCTACACATTTATAGCTGTCTTCTGTGAATGTGCCCCTAAGCCCAATATCACACACCCATCACCACATATTCTCATGTCGTCATCATATCGTCGTTGTGGTTTCCCCTCAGGTATTTTACATTACGTGATGACACTGCCATGACACGCTGTTTGGTCCAGTCTCTGTTGACCAGGGCAGGGTTCGACTGGGCAGGGTTCTACGAGCAAGACATGGCAAGCAGGTAAAGTAGACAGAGGTCTGTCTGCATTACAGTTTCAGTACTGTTCATACGCACCTATTAAGCATCTATAAATTATATTTAAAAATAATATTGCTTTTCTCTGCAGGTTTGCAAAGTAGCAGGTGTAATCCAGGTGTTGAGGAAGCTTGAATCTCCATACTTGAATGATCTTCCAGCCAGGACTGGCTCAGTTCAGTGGTCGTGGCTCATTTGGGAATGGTGGTGCAATGAGGTTAGCGGCTCAATAAGTACAGCTGTACTTCTGTATATCCTCTCTCTCTTTCTCTCCCTCTCTTTCTGCTCCCAGTACTCCAGGCTTGGTGCGACGCTGACCCACTCTTATTCTCTGTGTTACAATGGAGCAGTACTCCAGGCCCTAACGGTCCACCTGCGCTTACAGGGGCTTTGGAACTGCCACACAAGTTTATTAACAAACTCATTTTATAGATGGAGGAGGCGGAAGGAGAAGATGCTGCTCACAGTGACGCCAGAGTGTAATTACTTTCTGTCACACCCTGATCTGTATCACCTGTCTTTGTGCCTCGTTATCCCCAGTGTATTTATACCTGTGTTCTCTGTTTGTCTGTTTCTAGTTCGTCTTGTCAGGTCTTACCAGCGTGTTTTCCCATCTCCCTGCTTTCTCAAGTTCTGTTTCCTAGTTTCCCCGGTTCTGACCATTCTGCCTGCCCTGACCAGGAGCCCCGCCCATTGTCTGAAGTCAGCGCAGCCTGCCCCGGGACGTCTTCCTGTGGGCTCGGAAGTTGCCCCGGACCTCTCTGCCATTCCCGCAGAGTACCAGGACCTCCGGGAGGTTTTCAGTAAGGCCCAGGTCACTTCACTTCCTCCGCACCGACACTATGATTTCGTGATCAACCTTCTTCCAGGAACCACACCACCCCGGGGACGACTGTACTCTCTGTTGGGTCCGGAGACCAAGGCCATGGAGACCTACATCGAGGACTCCCTAGCTGCCGGGTGTATCTGTCCTTCTGCCTCCCACACCGCGGCAGTGTTCTTCTTTGTGGAGAAGGCTCAATGACTTCACGGTGAAGAACCGCTATCCACTGCCACTCATTGCCTCGGCCTTCGAGCCGCTCCAGGGGGCCACCGTTTTTTCCAAGTTGGATCTGTAGAACGCCTACCATCTGGTGCGGATACGGGAAGGGGACGAGTGGAAGACTGCCTTCAATGCGGCCATTACGAATACCTGGTCATGCCATTTGGATTCACCAATGCCCCTGCTGTGTTCCAGGCCCTGGTTAGAAACATTCTTCGCCTCATGTTGAACTGGTTCATTTTCGTCTACCTCGATGACATCCTTGTTTTCTCCCACTCAGCCCAAGAACACATGCTCCACATCCGACAGGTCCTCAATCGCCTACTGGAACACCAGCTTTTTGTGAAAGCGGAGAGAAATGCTAATTCCATCGCTCCACCATCCCCTTCCTTGGTTACATCATCGCTGCAGGAATATACAGATGGAACCCAGGAAGGTGAGAGTGGTGGTGGATTGACCCCAGCCTACATCCAGAGTGCAGCTGCAATGTTTCTTGGGATTTGCCAACTTCTATCACCGCTTTATGTGGGGTTACAGTACCCTGGCTTCCCCCCTGTCTGCACTCACCTCTCCCAAGATTCCATTCACATGGTCTCCAGCTGCTGATCGGGCATTCCGGGACCTCAAGCACTGTTTCACCACTGCTCCCATATTGGTTCATCCTGACCCTTTCAGTCAGTTTATAGTGGAGGCTGATGCTTCGGAATGTCGGAGTGGGGGATGTCCTGTCCAAGCGTTCTGCCCTGGACCTCAAGTTACATCCCTGTGCCTTCTTCTCCCATCACCTCAATGCCAAGGAGAGGAACTACGATGTGGGGAATCGTGAGCTTCTCACGGTGAAGATGGCATTGGAGGAGTGGAGACACTAGTTGGAGGGGGCGGAACATCCGTTTATTGTGTGGACAGACCACAAGAACCTGGAGTATCTCTGCACCGCCAAGCGTCTCAATTCCAGGCAAGCTAGGTGGGACCTGCTTTTCACCTGGTTTAACGTCTCAATCTCCTACCAACAAGGATCCAAGAATATCAATCCAGATGCGCTGTCATGCCGCTATAGCCCCGTGGCTACCCCCGGTACTGGAATCCCCTGCCCTGAGGTCGAACCTTCAGGAGGCGCCTCACCGTGTACGACAGTTGGCCGTCAATGATACTTACACAGATAGTACATCATTGGGATTTGGCTTCAGCATACCATTTTAGTTTAGAGGCTGAGAATTTGACATGTAGTACTAATGTGCAGTTAGAGAATGAGAACTTCAAACATAAGGGGATGCCTTTTTGAGGGTGCTTGAAGAAATAACTGATGCATGGAGGAGAGTTTTTGGTTCTCAACTTTTATTTCCTCTTGTTATAACAAACATCTTTCTTTTCTGTTTTGCATCCAGCCTCAACGAGCCAGAGTTCCCATTCTGTTATCGTCTGCACAGAGTCAAGGACGTGATGGAAAGGAATAGCGTCAGTATTGAGGAGGTCATATCGGATCTAGGTCAGTATTGACTCATGGAGTAAATACATACTATATTTATCACGTTTCAGGTAAGACCCAAATGCAGACTGTGTTGAAGTAACAATGTTTATTACAGCAACAGGGGCAGGGGAATGACAGGTCAAGGCAGGCAGGGGTCGATAATCCAGAGTAGTGGGGCAAAGGTACAAAACGGCAGGCAGGCTCAGGGTTAGATCAGGCAGAGGTAGGTAATCCAGAGCAGGGGCAAAGGTACAGGACGTCCGGCAGAGTGGTCAGGCAGGCGGGCTCAGAGTCAGGACAGACCAGGAGGGTGGGAAAGAGCGACTAGGGAACAGCAGGAGCTGAGACAAACCACTGGTTGATTTGACAAACAAGACGAACTGGCAACAGACAAACAGAAAACACAGGTATAAGTGTAATGGGGAAGATGAACGACACCTGGAGGGGGGTGGAGACAAGCACAAGGACAGGTGAAACAGATCAGGGCGTGACAATATTCAGTGGTGCCATTATCCCTCTGTCACAATCGTCGTAAATACACTCAGACCAAATCGCAGCGTGGAATCGGTTCGACATATTTTATTGATAGTCAAACACACAAAAAACAATAAAGAATAAACTATACGTGAAGCTCAAACAATGCTCACAGGCAACTACACAGAAACAAGATCCCACAAAACCCAGTGGGGAAATGGCTGCCTAAATGGCTGCCTAAATATGACCCCCAATCAGAGACAACACTAAACAGCTGCGTCTGATTGGGAACCATACCAGGCCAACAAAGAAATACACACTAGATTACCCACCCTAGTCACACCCCGACCTAACCAAAATGGAGAATAAAAGGCTCTCTATGGTCAGGGTGTGACACCCTCTAAGATTTTTGTTAACTCTAAAGATCGGCTTCTTTCTGTGTTTGAACTCAGGCAATAGCATTGCAGCGCTACACTCTGTCCCCACTGCCATGTTCTGTGTGCTGCACTGCCTGGAGCCCCGGGATGGTCTGCCCAATCGCTACGTTGGCCTGGAGAGGACAATCTGGCCTTGGGGGAGAGGCACAGACACATCGCCTGCATGCCAGGGGCCATTGCAGGGTCACATTATGGAATTTATACTATCCCCAAATCTAGCAGAGGTGCTGTGAAGGGGCAGAGGATGCTGATATGAATACTTAGTACCTACAAACTCTGTACCACTAGGCACCGACTGAAGGAGACTCTGGGACCGACAGTCTGCCAAACACAGCAGCACACAGCCCCCTACTTACACAAAGGGACTTTGACCGAGATAAACATACAGTCATGACTGAAAATATTAGCACCCTAGATATATTATTAGCAAAAAAAGCCCTCTTCAATTGAAACCACAGGTTTTTAATGTGGTTCAAGTCTGGAGACTGAGATGGCCATTGCAAAATGGTCAATTAACAATTTCTTTGTGGATTTTGATGTGTACTTGGGGTTGTTGTATTTCTGGAAGATCCACTAGTGGCCAAGTTTCAGCTTCCTTGCAGAGGCAACCAGGCTTTTGGCTAAAATTTCCTGGTACCGAGTTGACCTTAAACAAGGGGCCCAGGACCAGTGGAAGTTAAATATCCCCATAAGATCCACCAACATATTTTACAGTAGGTATGGGGGTTCTTTTCTGTATATGCATCCTTCGTTCCACACCAAACCTACCACTGGTGTGCCTGGCCAAAGAGCTTTATTTTCATGTCATCTAACAACATGCTTGGAGTTTTCTAAATGGCAATGTCACTTGGATTGAAACCAGTGCCATGGTCAGGTGACATGAAAATAGAGCTCTTTGGCCTCGCACCAGTGGTGGGTTTATTACATTTACATTTAAGTCATTTAGCAGACGCTCTTATCCAGAGCGACTTACAAATTGGTGCATTCACCTTATGACATCCAGTGGAACAGCCACTTTACAATAGTGCATCTAAATCTTTTAAGGGGGGGTGAGAAGGATTACTTTATCCTATCCTAGGTATTCCTTAAAGAGGTGGGGTTTCAGGTGTCTCCGGAAGGTGGTGATTGACTCCGCTGTCCTGGCGTCGTGAGGGAGTTTGTTCCACCATTGGGGGGCCAGAGCCCTTTATAATCGAAGGAAGGGTGCATATGCAGAAAAAAAAACATACCTAGGATTTCAAGGATCTGGAAAGATTCTATATGGAGGAATGGTCTACAGTCCCTCCCAATATGTTATCCAGTCCCTCCCAATATGTTCTCCAATCTCATAAAAAATCTAGAAGGGCTGTGTCGTTGTCCTCAGAAGGGAGCCCTATCTTTTTGAGGGATTTAAAAAAAAAACTTGTTAAACAAAATCTTTCTCTGAGTAATTGTATTAGTATAAAGACATATCATTTCATTTTTTTGCATGCAATATAGCTCAGTATTTGTTTCAGGTTCATTTTATACTGTCTTTTTTGCTCATATTTATCAACAGTACATTGATAGTGTCACGTCTACTTCAGCTCCTCCCCTCCAGCATTCGACGTTGTCGGTTTACTAATCACCTGTCCAGGGAACCATCATTACGGCACCTGGCTTTCATCATTACACGCACCTGCGCTTCATCATTAAGCACACCTGGCCTCCATTACCTCACTCATTACCTCCCCTTATCTGGCACTCCCTCAAGTTCCTTCCCCAAGCAGCATTGTTTCTGTTGGTCATGTCTAGATGCTACTCCTGTGTTGTATCGTTATATTAAATTTACCACCTGTTTCTTGACTCCCATCGTCGACGTTACAGATAGCTATTTCATACATCCTCTTATTCTGTGGTCTTCCTTTTGCCATCTGTTGAACAATTAACATGAACTCACTCACTTTTGTACATCGCCCTGGTCTGTACAATTGACCTTATTTTAGTGCCCAAAAAACAATACTTCCAGATCAACTGTAATATCGATACCAATGTAAAGCACAATTTCTCCCCTTTCCAACAAAATCAATGACGAGACCTTCATGATGCCCATCTCTGCATGATTCAAGAAGACAATGAGCTCCGTCGGGTCTTTTTTTAAATGACAGGTGGGGAAGCTAAACCTATTGCGTGATAGTGAGAAGGAGAGATGTGTGGGGAAACAGCTTTTTTCACTCGATCTGTCCAACTTATCAGCTTATCGCCTCTAAAATGTAAATAAAACACTATAAAGAGTTTATATAATGTGTCATTACATACCTATTTGAAGGTTTGTGTCGAATTTGAATCGGGTTTTTAGGGCGGTGCTAAAGTGATCTTCAGAAGTAAACAGCAGCTTTTGAGAGTCATGAAATCTTGCAGTGATGATGCAAAAAATGACTAGGTATCCCCCTTATCCTGTCCCTTTCTTGTTTTTAAACGGTGAGAGCAGTGCTACACCTGGTGGAGAGAGGCAGTAAGACATAATTAGTTGATTTATGCGCATGTACGTTACGCCATGACACGTCACGAAGTAACGTACAGCTTCTCCAACACTATAGAGCCATTACTATGTCAATCAACGCTGGAATAGAAATGTAGTTCACACACCAGATTTTGATGTCAACAATGTCGCTACAGTCCCATTTGTTTTCTTTGCAGCCTCGTTTGAATGTCGCGGTTGCGCACATTTGTACGGAATGGGGTTAGCTTACCTTAGTCTGTCACGAAAAACCTAACTTCTGAATTTAACATGAGTTACTATATGTCTTCTTTTTGATAGAGAAAATAATTGAATAAAAAAAAAAGTAAAGTAAAAAATTGTATGATGTATTTGTGTGCTTGTTACTGACAATGTAAACCAACATCTGCGAAATACAAGCCGAGTACTTTCTTTGAGTTAAAGTACAGGAGAGATAATTAGATGTTCCTCTTCTGACAATCCTCAGCAGTCGAACTTTCAGAAATTGAATGTGACAGAACAGGAAGAACCTGCGCGGACAGGTGAGGTGAAGGCTTCCGACTCTCTAACGCAATGATCGCGAACATGCCAGGGATGATTCTGGCTCAGTGCCAGGGATGATTCTGGCTCAGTGCGAGTAACATTTTTGGCCAGTACCCTGTATATTTCCAAGTGTATTATTTATTCCTTGTGTTATTTTTCTATTATTCAATTTTTTCTCTCTCTGCATTGTTGGGAAGGGCCCGTAAATCAGAATTGAACTCTTACAGGCTGACCACACCGCTTGTGTCGCGTGCGCGAGCGTTGCAAAATACATTTAGAAATCGTGTAACACGGAACCCAAACCTTCTGCGCGCGTGCGCCGTCGTGCATAAATCTATTTTGTCCCCCACACCAAACACGATCACGACAGGCAGGTTAAAATATAAAACCAACTCTGAACCAATTATATTAATTTGGGGACAGGTCGAAAAGAATTATACATTTATGGCAATTTAGCTAGTTAGCTTGCACTTGCTAGATAATTTGTCCTATTTAGCTAGCTTGCTGTTGCTAGCTAATTTGTCCTGGGATATAAACATTGAGTTGTTATTTTACCTGAAATGCACAAGGTCCTCTACTCCGCCAATTAATCCACATATAAAACGGTCAACCGAATTGTTTCTAGTCATCTCTCTTCCTTCCAGGCTTTTTCTTCTCTTGACTTTATATTGCGATTGACAACTTTCATAAATTAGGTGCATTACAGCCACTGCCCTCGTTCGTCTTTCAGTCACCCACGTGGGTAAAACCATTGAGGAGATGGCACGTAGGTACCTGCTTCTATAAACCAATAAGGAGACGGGAGAGGCAGGACTTGCACCGCGATCTGCGCCAGAATAGAACTGATTTCTATTTTACACGCGTGAGCAGTGTGGGTGCAATAATTGAATAACATAGATTTCTAAATTTATTTTGACCTGAGCTGTGTTCGAATACCCATACTATATACTGTTAGTTCATTTTAGTAAACAAACGGTATCCTTTCAGTTGAGCGTACTAGCGCTTCGCCTGTCTGCCGGAAGTTGATGCTGTTGTTATGCAACCTCTTGCTAGTTTGTTAGCATAACAAATTAATACCAAGACTTTGGGTGTGTTGCTAAATTCAATCTGGAATGCCAAAGTGTGTTTCTCTCTCTCGGAGCGTTCAGAGCGCACGCTGGATGCTCTGGCTGAGGAGTAGGGTTGATCCAAGCGTTCTGACCTCCCAACTGCAGTCAAGCACCTAAGCTAACTTGCTAGCTACTTCCAGTCACAAATGAGAGAACACCTCACTCTGACCATTTTACTCGCCCGAGCAGAGCTGGTTAGGCAGTTTTCATGTTATCCAGAGTGTTGGTGACTGTAACTGTGCTGCTGTCAACAATTTAATTACGCTTTTCTGCTGACGTTTACTGACACTGGCCACATTCAACGGCTGTTGAGCGTTAGTAAATCCATCCCTTATTCTGCGCTCTGCATCTGGCACAGTCAGATAAGTGCTCTGAAATCAGAGTAGATAGCCAGAGCGAATTTACAAACGCACCCGAACAACTATACCACTTAGCTAAGCTATGATTGACAGGGTTAGCCATAGTAGTATGGCGCCCCTGGAGCAAATTAGGGTTAAGTGCCTTGCAGTCGGATGCCAAGCAGTTGCCATACCAAGTGGTGATGCAGCCAAACAAGATGCTCTGCAGCTGTAGAACCTTTTGAGGATCTGAGGGCCAATGCAAATATTTTCAGCCTCTTGAGGTGGAAGAGGCATTGTCGTGCCTTCTTTACGACTGTGCTGATGTGTGTGGACCATGTTAATTCCTTAGTGATGTGGACACCGAGGACCTTGAAGCTCTCGACCCACTCCGCTACATCCACATCGATGTGGATGGGGGCGTGCTCGGCCCTTCGTTTCCTGTAGTCCAGGATCAGCTCCTTTGTATTGCTGACATTGAGGGAAAGGTTGTTGTCATGGCACCACACTGCCAGGTCACTGACCTCATACCTATAGGCTGTCTCATCGTCGTCGGTGATCAGGCCTCCCACATCGTGTCGTCAGCAAACCTAATGAGGGTGTTGGAGTCAAGCGTGGCCACGCAGTTGTGGGGCAAGTTTCAGGTGGCAAATTTATGGTCATTTGCACCAGTATGTAGGAGGGAGATTCCAACATGTGAGAAGAGGGCATGGGATAAAGGAGTGTGTAGTTTCAGTTTCATTTGTGGGGGGTGGCCATATAGCTGGGGATCAGAAATGTCCTGTACGAGTGAGACAGTTTGAAGTTTCCAGGGATTCATGGGCCCATGTCAGGGCTGGACCAGTCATTATAGGTAGCAGCAGACAGGTCCGGTGCTGCTGGAGGGTCCCCTAGTGCAGGGACAGGCAGGGAGTCAGAGGCACGCAGGGTCACTGGCGACAGCTCGTCAAGTAGCTCTAGCTGGTGTTGATCTGGTGGCGGTGAGGAACAGGGTCTGATCAGCAACATGTGGCGATGCTGGGGAAACCCTCTCCCCGGCTCAGGCAGCCAATGCCGACTCCAGCAGCATTGCCCCGCGATAGCGAGCACCAGAAATGCACCATAAACCGATGCTTGTAGCAGTTGAATTCCTATACCTGGCGGCTGGTCATCTGTCGCTGGGGATGGCTCCCTGAAAGGTCCCGTTATTTCTTCTGAAGCCCGTGTGCAGTCCAGTCGCAATGAAGACGATTTACCTTGTAGAAGGTTATGTTTTGTCCCTGTTAATCGTACGGTTTACCACAAACACGGTTTCACGGCCATCCTCACGCACTGTTGCACCTACAACAAAAATCTAGTGAGTCCGCCCAAGCAAGGCATTTGATTGGTTTGACATGTTGCGAGTCGTCACTGATTTACACCGGGTTCTTACCCCTTTTTAGCAGATTTTGTGCCATGGACTTCCCGTTTAGGAAAGCCTGGTTATCAATGAGGCTACTGATGAGCTAGCAAACTAGCTACTAGCTCTGGTCCAGCTTCAAATGACATCATTGACCCAGATGTAGCTAGCTACATCCAGAGCCATATATTTCTAAATATATGGCTCTGCCTATACATCAATAGAACCAAAATGATAGCTAGTAAAAAGCCTTCCTATGTCAGCTGGTGAATAATTTGCTATGTTTTGTTGTATCTTTTATCTATCTTAATATAAAATACTAATCTACTATCCATTACCTGTTTGTTAATAAACTACCACTTCCCATATATTTGGCCACATCAGATGCATACTAGGCAGGCACACTCTTTGGCCAAACATAAAAATGTATTTTCCCCAGTACAAGGATCTGAGATGACCACTCTTGGCAGAAAGTCTCAGTCTACAGTGACTGGAAGTGCAAGAAAAGTTTAAGACAATGTAGCTGACTGGCACAATCTGATTCTGAAATGGGACCGACTGAATGATGAAGGATCCACCATTGCAAATAAAATGGTCAATCTAGGGTTGACAATGTTTAGCGATGTCTTGCTTGACAATAAATGGAATTGGGAGGAAAGTCATGCTAATGTTAAATGGCAATCTTCCTCATCACTTTAAAAAAAATCTGTTTAACATAAAGAGATGGAAGTCACGATGGAGGATCAGGACACATTTAATTCAGAGAATGCATTTGGAAACAGTAGTGAACTACAAGAGTTGCTAAGTGTCATGGACAAAATGGTGAATACATAATTTGTGCCATAATTGAACAGTATCAAAGACTGTGGAACAATCAGCCAAATCTTGATTAAGGATTGTTCCACCTTTCTCTCTGGCAACACTAACAATTGTAGCCTGATTCCAGATCTGTTCGTACTATTTTGCCAACGTAATGTTAATTATCACAACAAAAACAGATCTGAGACCAGTATACAATTGTGCTGTCAGTGTGATAACTGACCATTTTCTCTTTCCATTAGACACGTATTGAATACAAAAATTGATAAATTAGTTTAATCTGAGAAGGGGATCATCGATCTGGAGAAATTCCAATATGGAACAGGAAGACAAACTCCTTTGTTTCAGACCTGGCCTACATCACAGTTCGATGAGACTTTCCATCAGTTTAAGATGCCTTGCGCTTTGAAAATGCATGTAGGATCCAGAATACACATAATTCTGGACTAAAAAATGTTATGAAGTGCTTTTTAGTTCAGGTGTAGGCTTACGTTTTTTATGGGAAACCGATCCTTGAGGTGTTTTTATTACGAATCATCTAGTGCCTTCAGAAAGTATTCATACCCCTTGACTTTAATCTATTTTGAATTCAGGCTGTAACACAACAAAATGTGTAATAAGTCAAGGGGTATGAATACATTCTGAAGGCACTGTATGTTCCATGACAAGTAGGTTTTGTGTAATGTCACCATGTTTATTTCAGCTGAGGTCCCCTCCAATCGCTACGAAGCCTACAAGCGTGACCGGACTCTGAAGCGGGCCATTCTTCAGGAACTAGCTCACACAACAACCTCTCAATGGTGCACCTCTCCTGCAGGCTGTATCAGCCGTACATAGACAACAGTGCAAAGCTACTGTTAGAGGGTCTTCTTTTAGAGACAGCGCATTGACAAATCTAACATAAATTGAAAAAAGAAATCATATTGGAATGGGATTATATTCTGTGTATGGACTTGTAAGTACAGTAGCCATACAACTACTGTATTGATGTTACAAAGGAAGTCGCATGCACTGAATGAAGCACAGCAATGCTGCTGGTTTCAACTTTCCGTTAAATAAAATAATGATTTGTTCTCACATTCTTTATTAAGAGGAAAATGAGCTAAACTGTACAGTATATGAAATGGTTGTACTGCAACAATGAATCACAAATGAAACATGGAAATGAATAAAACCACAACTTTTACGATTTCTTTTAAAGTTTCCCCTCCGTTGAATAAATGTCCCATGGTATTACAAACCTATTTTATGTTTGGAAAATGTTACACCCAAATATATAAAAAGTAATAAAATAGTGCAACTTTTTTTAAACTGCTTTTGATATTTATCTACATATAAACATATCACAAACAACTAAACACTTTTAAGGAAGGGCTATTAATTTGTCTAAATATGAAAACACCACATCGAAAATAATGTTTACAAATTCATAAAGAACACTTGGAATACAATAAAATCCACCAGAAGTAAGAAATCAATATGGGTGAAGTTGAGGGGGTTGAATATGGAGAAACAACAAATCACTGCTGTGTTTTCCCCTCAGCCTCAATACCAAGCAGGGCATGGACTGCTTCCAGAGGGACTCCTTCAGGGGCGCGGATGTGCATGGTGGTGCCGTCAGGCCCGTTGACGATGACGATGCGCTCAGAGGCCATGTCGCCCTCCTGGCCCTCTGCTAGGTGCATGGTGAGCCCCTCGGTCTGGATGTAGATCTCCTGGCCTTCCTGGGTCTCCTGAACCACTACCTGGCCTCCGCTGGAGACAGCCTGGGTCAGGCCACTCTCAGGGACCAGGGTACAGTTGGGCTGATGCGGCTGAGTGCTACTACTCCTGGGCTGCTGATCTACTGGGACTGGGTCGGTGGCCAAGGCCTTCTCTAACTCTTTCATTTGATCTGCTATGTCAGTGGTGCTCAGGACCTCAGTTGGTTCTGTACCAGACACACCCTGACAAGTCTCCATGGCCTCTCCTCCCGCTGAGTCAACGGTCTCTGTCATGCTGTTGGATAAGTGATCCTGGATCAGTTCCATGGGTGTTACGTTAGTCTCTGGGTTAGATGAGACAACCTGTGGTTTGACGACAGCAATCTGAGTGGCTTGAGGGCCCATGTCACTGGTGCTCAGGACCTCAGTTGGTTCCGTACCAGACGCATCTTGACCTGTCTCCATGGTCTCCTCTCCTCCCGCTGAGTCAATTGACTCTGTCATGCTGTTGGATAAGTGATCCTGGATCAGTTCCATGGGTGTTACATTTGTCTCTGGGTTAGATGAGACAACCTGTGGTTTGACGACAGCAGTCTGAGTGGCTTGAGGGCCCATGTCACTGGTGCTCAGGACCTCGGTTGGTTCCGTACCAGACGCATCCTGAGCTGTCTCCATGGTCTCCTCTCCTCCCGCTGAGTCAATTGACTCTGTCATGCTGTTGGATAAGTGATCCTGGATCAGTTCCATGGGTGTTACATTTGTCTCTGGGTTAGATGAGATAACCTGTGGTTTGACGATAGCAGTCTGAGTGGCTTGAGGGTCCGCGGGGCTCTTGGTGGGCACCTGAGTTTGTGGTGAATTGTTCTTCATGCTTGTTGATGCGGTGTTCTCTACTTTGGCCTCACTGGATTCTGAGAGTATACAGGGAAATGAAAGCAGAACAAAAATGTGTGATCTTCCATGTTTTGGTTAGGACATATATCAAATATCTATCCACAGGTTGTTAGTAGGTAAAATATACAACATACCTATTTTGGAAGTCTCAACGCCGTTCTGATGAATTTGAACACCAACCCGGTTTTCCATTTTAAATCTCTTCGTTGGAGGTAACATTTTAGAATTCTGGGTTAAAAAAAAAAGAAGAAACAAAAGACTTTCATCAACCTAAGAATTACCTTTACATTTTTGCATCTCATAACAATGAATTACTATGAAAAATATATATAATTCCATAACAGCAAGAGTAGAGTTAGTGTGCAGTCTAAATTAAATGGTGCTTACCTCCATGTAGCGGACATTCTTGGTTGCCATGTTGGTGACATTCTGCTGCGTTGGAGGGTGGAGGACTTTCAACCTGTTCACCTCATCGACGATGCCAAGAGATTTGGCAACCTAAGCAACAGGATTTGCATTAATGAACAATTTTACTCTGTACATTTTGTTTCCGAGACAGAATCAATTTGCTCAATGCATTTGAATACATTTCAACTCCCAGTGTAGTGATACTAATAATGAGATGTCTGTATAGTATTTTATTCCACCCAAATGTATAGTTTCATTGAATTGAATAATATAGCTGTACTTCTTACATCTACATTGTGGACCTCCAAGGCCGTGTGGACACCCTGCTGAGGGTTACTGATATAGTCCCGGGCCATCTTCTTCACCTGGCTGTGGAGCTGCTCAAACTCCCGGTAGACATCCGAAAACTGGGCTTTGGGTTGCCGCCCCTTCTCCACCTGACGGTTCATGGAATACAATTATTCAGTAAACCAAAAACTACAACTGTGTCTTATTCGATATTTGCCTGTTGCTAAAAATGTACGATAAAGTGCATTCAAACATTGTGTAGCAAAAACAATGTATTGTGTAAATTGTTTTATTGGCGTGCAACTGTTTCTTCAGGTGGTTAGCGTGGTGACCATACCTTCATCAAGAGGAACTCCCAGACAGTCATGACCTTAGCCAGGCGAGGGAGCACAGTCTCCATCAGTTCTTCATTATCACACTCGTGTGTCACCTAGCAAGGGAACAAGTGACATAAACAGTGAAACAACTTATGTGTTCAGAGATTCATGTTATACTCACAACATTGCTAAATACTCATGTTTTTTTTGCATTATAACAACTACATTTTGTTTGTATATTGAACACTTGTTTTTAACTTCATGTAGAAACATTCCTAGCAGCAACCGTTTGTTGAAAGTGTTCTGACTCCTAATTTGAAGTACCTCTTTCAGCCGTGCTTTCCTTCGCTGGGCCTGCTGCTCCACACTGGCTACTCCCCCTCCTAGCTTTGGGGGTCGGCCCCGTCGCCCCCGTCTCACTGCTGGGTGTGCTGCCACCGTCGGCAGGCCTTTGGTAGGTGGTCTGCCCCGTCCTCTGGGCCTCCCTGGTCCCCGAGCCTGGACCACTACCTGGCCCACTGCCTGTCTGGTAGAAGCTGCTACTCCTTGGGCTGCCGTGGTATCCACCTGTGAAGGTACAATCCGTAAAAACATTATGGACTGGTTTCCCAGACACAGATTAAGCCTTATAGTCACGGGCTAAAAGCTAGTTCAATGGAGATTTTCCACTGTGCTTGATTTTTGTTGTTGTCTTGGACCAGGTTTAATCTGTGTCCGGAAAACCAACACCATAACAGACAGACATCACCATAATATTAGCTTTCGGATAAATTAGCTGCAGGTTGTCAACATTCCAATGGTATTCGTTTGTCAACATTTGATTATACACAAGGTAACTTTCTAGCGACTTACTTTTTGTTGAGTGGTTGAAGTTGCAGCAGCCGTTTTCTCTGTGGCATCACTTTTCTCAGGACCTGATGTATTTTTAACACTGTAGGCATTACTCTCTTCAGTTGGCTTCTTATGTTCAGCCCCAGTGCCTGCTCTCTTACCAGGGCTGTCTGTTTTTGGGGTCCCTTCAGGAGGGGACTTCAGTTCACCGTGAGAGGGATTCAGCCTGTAGTGTCTGGACAGACCTCCGTGGCCTATGTAAGCTTTATCGCACGTTTCACATTGAAAGGCCTTCCGCTTGTGACTGTAACTCATAGATGCTGCTCCCTTTTTACTATCCCCGCCATCCTCATCTTCCTCCACACTGATCTCAGAGTAATCATCAGAATCTGACTGATGGCCCTCAGCCAAATCCTCTGTCTTGATGAACTTATAGTCCTTCACCTTGTACTTGGGCGGTCTGGACACCCTCCCGGAACGGGTTTTGATATTCGGTGCCTTCTTCACTCTGGCTTTGACCCTTTTAACTTTTTCCACTGTGGAGGCTGGGACAGAGACAGACGTGGTGGCAGCAGCGGTGGCAGGTTTAACTGCTGTGCCGTTGACCGGGGCCTTACCAGAAGGCTGCTGGACTGGGGTCTGAACAGGTATGGGCAGTTTGTGCACAATAGGAACCAGGCTGCCAACCACAGGGGTTGAACTCTGCAGAAGCAGCTGAATGGGAGGGTCTCCAGGGTTCTGCTGTAGGAAGTACTGTTGCTGTCCAACCATGGGTGTGATATGGATGATCTGGGGGCTGCTGCTCACACTGCCATTTGTAGACACTTTGACCTGCTGGCCTTGACTCGTCAAAGGCAAGTTCTTCTGTTGGGGGATTGAAATGGTAGCCTGCGTAGGTCCTTTCACCTCCTGCTTTCCAGAGGGCATCTGGACTTGGATTCGGATGGTTTCCTGCTGGTAAAATATAAACAATAACATCTGGATAGTAGATTTCATAGCATCGGATTAAAGTGCTATGATCAAATGTTATCTTTTCAAACACAGAATTAGACAATTGAGCATATTAAATATCGCGGAAATTCATGTGCAATAATTTAATAGAAAAAAACGAATCCAAAAAGTAGTTACCTTTTTCGGGACCAGGCGCGTACCATTGTGGGACTGAAGTGCCACTTGTTTCGCAACCTTCTTCAGCTGCTGTGATGCATTCTGCATAGTGACCAATGGATGTGGGCTTCCTACTGTAATCTCTGAAGCTGCAACAGTCGTGAACAAGCCAGTTGTGGGGTCCAGAGTGGTCACGACCTGCTCCGATTCCTTGGGTGTCTGGGCCATGGATTGCTGAGATTTGATCACTTGCTCTAGCACTTGTTGCAGCTCATTGGGAGCCAGTGCTGTACTTGGAATCGTATACTGTGTCTGTGATGAAGTAGTAGGGAGTGTTTTGATTACTTGATTTTGTTCAAACAGGCGAACAGCCTCACTCTCTGTCACTGTAACAAGCTGCTGTTTGGCCAACTGCTCCACTAGCTGTTGCTGCTCCTCTGCAGTCAGACCTGATCCCTCAACAAAACTACCGTCTGGTTGCACATAAATAATGGTGGTTCCAGGTGCGAGAGCGTTTACAAAGTCAGCACTGACTGTAGAATACTCTGCACCATTTGCAATACCTGAAGTCTCAACAATAGACGTTATGTTTTGTTCAGGTTGTTGTTCATTTCCATCAGTTTGGCCGACAACCACCTGGGAGTCCTTTGCAACGAATGTCTCCTCTTTTGTGCAGCTTTGCAGAAAATCTGTCAAGCCCTGCGCTTCAATACATTTATCGCCGACTTGGTTCTGGTTTTCCAATTCTGTAGAGGTTTCATTTTCTGGCAATCCAGAAACACATTGAACTTGATATATTGTACCATGATCTGCCCCTGTTGTTGTACTTGACACATCGCTCTCATCCTCGTTGTCCGCCATTTTGACTGTTGTAGCTAGCAGGCTAGCTAGCAAGCTAGATATTCATGTGCAATACCCGAAACAATCGATAGATTAGGTAACTTGAATTTCGATATTTTCTTACAACCCTATGAGTTAGTAATAAAAACGACACAGAGGTTACTGCAATTGTAAATATATAAATGTTGAGGATACTGTGAAACGATGCAATCATTAAACGCTACACAAGGTAGCTAACGGCAAAGACAGACGTGAGCAGAGTGGCTGCTGGCTAGATTTTTTTTCTCCAGCGTGTGTCATTTCCGTAGCCGGTCATTTTCTTCTTCGGTGGGGTTTATCGGCAGTTGGCATCCAACGTTGTGGTGCATTACCGCCACCTACTGTAGTTGAGTGTGGGCCAGAGACTGACAAACTAAAGCCAACCCCGTTTCTCTTTAAAAAAAGATAACACAATATTTGAGGCTGTATCTAATGACGTTCTCCTCAGTATGCTTTGAAATTCATTTCCTGTATCCCCCTCTCCCTCATACTGGATCTCAGCCTCTCTGTTTCCCTCTCATACTGCCCACACAGTATCAGTACATGCTCCACTGTTTCTGTTTCCTGGCAATAATCACACATTCCTGTCTGATGATTTCCTATCACATTTAAAGTATTATTCAACTGTCTGTGACCCACTCTTAGTCGTGTAAAAATAGCCTCTTCTGTCTCTTCCTGCCGTCCTCCTCTCCCCGACTTTCCTATGTACTTGGAATAGATGCCTGCCTTTAGTGTCTCTATTCCACTGCTGCTGCCATATCAAATCAAATCAGGTGAAAAAAACAGGTGTAGACCTTACAGTGAAATGCTTATTTACAAGCCCTTAACAAACAATGCAGTTTTAAGAAAAATAGGTTTTAAAAAGTACGATAATTAATTAAAAAATAATAATAATTAAAGAGCAGCAGTAAATAACAATAGCGGGGCTATATACAGGTGGTACCGGTACAGAGTCAATGTACATGTTAGAGTTATTCAAGTGACTATGCACAGATAATAACAGAGAGTAGCAGCAGCATAGAAGAGGTGGGTCAATGCAAATAGTCTGGGTATCCATTTGATTAGATGTTCAGCAGTCTTATGGCTTGGGGGTAGAAGCTGTTTAGAAGCCTCTTGGACCTTGGTGCTCTGGTACCGCTCGCCGTGCGGTAGCACAGAGAACAGTCCATGACTAGGGTGGCTGGACTATTTGACACATTTTCGGGTCTTCCTCTGACACCGCCTGGTATAGAGGTCCTGGATGGCAAGAAGCTTGGCCCTGGTGATGTACTGCGCCGTACGCACTACCCTCTGTAGTATCTTGAGATCGGTGGCCGAGCAGTTTCCATACCAGGCAGTGATGCAACCCGTTAAGATACTCTAGATCACATATGTCAGAGTCAAGGCCCGCGGGCCACATCCGGCCCGCGAGAAGGTTTTTTACGGCCCCTGGGATGATCTTGATTTATTATTAGAACCGGCCCGCAGACCGCAGCAAGCCGGCAGCCCGCAGATCTTTTACACGCACCAATACTACATTTCCCACAATGCAACGGTGACGCACCGAGCAGTAGGCTGTGGCACAGCAGTTGTCAGCATCACAGTAAAATTAACTTTCAGATACCCATCAAAAATGGCAAAACGGAAGGTGGACACTGAGAACCGGGGTTTCAAACATTTGTTCACGGAGGTAGCTGGAAAACCTGTGTGTCTTCTGTGTGGAGAAAGTGTGGCGGTACTGAAAGAGTATAATCTGAGACGACATTATGAAACGAAACACGCGGAGAATATGGACATGGAACAAAGGCTACAAAAGGCAGAGGAATTAAAACGAGGCCTCAAATCTCGACAGGCTCTGTTCAAAAAAGCCAAATCACAAGGCCAGGCTGTCAAGGCCAGTTTTATTTTGGCAGAAGAGATCGCTAAATGCCATTTACGGAGGGGGATTTCATCAAAAACTGCATGATTAAAGTTTGTGACGAAGTTTGCCCAGAAAAAAAAAGGCAACTCTTTTTAAATGTGAGTCTGAGCAGAAACACCATTCTGTAGACCTTGAGAGCAGCTTGTGAAAAAGGGAAAATGGCTGTGAGATGAGAGCACCGACATTTCTGACATTGCCCAGTTGTCAATTTTGTGACTCCCCTAAGCGTGACAGAGGACTGGCATTTTGACGTCTATGCATGGCACAACTACGGGGCATGATTTGTATGAAGAGTCAAGATGTAAATGAGATGGAGCTGCCTTTCCCAGCTGCCAGTGTTTGACAACCGACGGAGCACCTCGATTTGTGTGGACACAGGAGCGGACTGGTGGGGAAGTCGGGAAAAGATTGAGCTGACAGCTTATCTTTGAACAAAACATCACCAGGAAGCCATGAAAATTAGTTTGTTGGTCAAGTTAAAAGTTAAAGTTTAATTTTGACTGGTGTGTTGATTGTATTTCAATCCAAATATCAAGGTAAAAGCCCACTTTTTTAGAAAATGTTTGATGTGCCTTGAATATGGCTTTTCTTGAGGCTCATATTGGAATATATTTGTTAGTTTTGTTGGTCATAGACTATAGTCATTTAAAAAACCTGCTCCACTACAGCCTAGTCAATGAGAATGGAGGCGTGCTCGGTCCTCCTTTTCCTATAGTCCACAATCATCTCCTGTGTCTTGATAACGTTGAGGGAGTGGTTGTTGTCCTTGCACCACACGGTCAGGTCTCTGACCTCCTCCCTATAAGCTGTCTCATCATTGTGTCATCAGCAATCTTTTTTATTTAACCTTTATTAATGATGGTGTTGGGAGTCGTGCCTAGTCGTGCAGTCATGAGTGAACGGGGAGTACAGGGAGGGGACTGAGCACATACTCCCTGAGGGGCCCCCGTGTTGAGGATCAGCATGGCGGATGTCTTGTTACCTACCCGTTCCACCTGGGGGCGGCCCATCAGGAAGTCCAGGATCCAGTTGCAAAGCGAGGTGTTTAGTCCCAGAGTCCTTAGCTTAGTGATGAGCTTTGAGGGCACTATGGTGTTGAACGCTGAGCTGTAGTCAATGAATATCATTCTCACATAGGTGTTCCTTTTGTCCAGGTGGGAAAGGGCAGTGTGGAGTGCAATAGAGATTGCATCATCTGTAGATCTGTTGGGGCGATATGCAAATTGGGTGGTCTGCACCATCACTGTCCATATCAGGCTTTTTGCATTTGCCTTGCTCATTGAAACTACAACATCCACATTCCCACTACTAAGTGCTTGTTTATCCAGTACATCAGCTGCCTAGTTCCCCCTCTACCCCCACATGGACTAGGACCCAAGTAAATCTTGTCTGAATACCCATCTGTCTAACCCTGCCATGAGTTTGTAGTACATCATACAGCAGGTCTTGTCTGCTACGTGAGCTAAAGACTGCAGACTCATCAACACTGCACATGAGTCAGAGCAAATAACTACATCCGGTGACTTTATTAGACCATCTATGGTCGTTCCACAAAGTTTATAAACTCAGAGGCTTAACATCGTGAGATTTTCTGGGAACGCATGTGAAACAGACCAAGCAGATCGGGCTGGGATTCGGGGTTTTGAAAAGTCAATGAGAGAAGTGAAAAATTCTTCCTTAGTTGTTAATTTTCTCTAAATCTAAATGCACAAACTAGAATCGAGGCAATGTTATTACTCTAACCTCATAAAAGTGACAAACGGACATGTTGGAATTTTTGTCAAGAACAACTTTATAGCGAAGGAGTGTGTGAGACCAGATGAAGTGATTCTGCGCATGCACTTAGCTAGACAATGTCGCCATCTACAAGCGTTATCTGGAGAAGCAGTTTTAGCCCATCTTCATACTGTACTGTCTTTGGTTTTTCTGTATGGAGCGCCGTTTGGGTCTTTGCGTGTCAAAAAAGATACACGTCAAATAATACTATTTGACAGGTTAAATAAGCTTTTAATTTGACACGTCAAGTAACATAATTCTATTATAGAAAATAACATTTGAATTAAAAACAAGTTCAGCCCCTGGTTCGACCGCTATCTTTCAGAGTTACTCCATCTCAAGAATTGCATTTGGCGAAAGGCTCGGCACATGCATACTGAGGTTGACTGGCTCTCATTCAGGCAAATTAGAAATAAGTGCACTTTGCTTGGAAGGCAGCCACGGTTAGTCCTTTATTAAAAGGGGGAGATCAAGCTGATCCTAATTGTTATAGGCCTAGTACTATTTGGCCTGTTTATCAAAAGTGTTGAAAAAACTTGTCAATAATCAACTGACTGGCTTTCTTGATGTCTATAGTATTCTCTCTGGTATGCAATCTGGTTTCCGCTCTGGTTATGGATGTGTCACTGCAACCTTAAAAGGTCCTCAATGACGTCACCATTGCCTTTGATTCTAAGCAATGTTGTGCTGCAATTTATATTGACTTGGCCAAAGCTTTTGATACGGTAGACCATTCCATTCGTGTGGGCCGGCTATGGAGTATTGGTGTCTCTGAGGGGTCTTTGGCCTGGTTTGCTAACTACCTCTCTCAAAGAGTGCAGTGTATAAAGTCAGAAAATCTGCTGTCTCAGCCACTGCCTGTCACCAAGGAAGTACCCCAAGGCTCAATCCTAGGCCTCCACGCTCTTCTGAATTTACATCAACAACATAGCTCAGGCAGTAGGAAGCTCTCTCATCCAATTATATGCAGATGATACAGTCTTATACAGCTGGCCTCTCCCCGGATTGTGTTAAATGCTCTATAACAAAGCTTTCTTAGTGTCCAACTAGCTTTCTCTACCCTTAACCTCGTTCTGAACACCTCCAAAACAAAGGTAATGTGATTTGATAAGAAGAATGCTGCTTTCCCCACAGGTGTGATTACTACCTCTGAGGCGTTAGAGCTTGAGGTAGTCACCTCATACAAGTACTTGAGAATATGGCTAAATGGAACACTGTTCTTCTCTCAGCACATATCAAAGCTGCAGGCTAAAGATACATCTAGACTTGGTTTACTCTATCGTAATAACTCCTCTTTCACCTGAGCTGCCAAACTAACCCTGATTCAGATTACCACCCTACCCATGCAAGATTACGGAGACACAATTTATAGAGCATCAGGTAAGGGTGCTCTCGACCGGCTAGATGATCTTTACCATTCGGCAATCATATTTGCCACCAATCAATCAATCAAATGTATTTATATAGCCCTTCGTACATCAGCTGATATCTCAAAGTGCTGTACAGAAACCCAGCCTAAAACCCCAAACAGCAAGCAATGCAGGTGTAGAAGCACGGTGGCTAGGAAAAACTCCCTAGAAAGGCCAAAACCTAGGAAGAAACCTAGAGAGGAACCAGGCTATGTGGGGTGGCCAGTCCTCTTCTGGCTGTGCCGGGTGGAGATTATAACAGAACATGGCCAAGATGTTCAAATGTTCATAAATGACCAGCATGGTCGATTAATAATAAGGCAGAACAGTTGAAACTGGAGCAGCAGCACGGCCAGGTGGACTGGGGACAGCAAGGAGTCATCATGTCAGGTAGTCTTGGGGCATGGTCCTAGGGCTCAGGTCAGTTGAAACTGGAGCAGCAGCACGGCCAGGTGGACTGGGGACAGCAAGGAGTCATCATGTCAGGTAGTCCTGGGGCATGGTCCCAGGGCTCAGGTCCTCCGAGAGAAAGAAAGAGAGAAGGAGAGAAGTAGAGAACGCACACTTAGATTCACACAGGACACCGAATAGGACAGGAGAAGTACTCCAGATATAACAAACTGACCCTATCCCCCGACACATAAACTACTGCAGCATAAATACTGGAGGCTGAGACAGGAGGGGTCAGGAGACACTGTGGCTCCATCCGAGGACACCCCCGGACAGGGCCAAACAGGAAGGATATAATGCTCCTTATAGGACACATCATTGCACTCTATGCTCCTCTGTAAACTGGTCATCTCTGTATACCCGTCGCAAGACCCACTGGTTGATGCTTATTTATAAAACCCTCTTAGGCCTCACTCCCCCCTATCTGAGATATCTACTGCAGCCCTCATCCTCCACATACAACACCTGTTCTGCCAGTCACATTCTGTTAAAGGGCCCCAAAGAACACACATCCCTGGGTTGCTCGTATTTTCAGTTCGCTGCAGCTAAGGACTGGAACGAGCTGTAACAAATAGTCAAACTGGACAGTTTCATCTCAATCTCTTCATTCAAAGACTTAATCACGGACACTCTTACTGATAGCTGTGGCTGCTTTGCGTGATGTATTGTTGTCTCTACCTTCTTGCCCTTTGTGCTGTTGTCTGTGCCCAATAAAGTTTGTACCATGTTTTTGTCATGTTGTGTTGCTAGAATGCTGTGTTGTCATGTGTTGCTGCCTTGCTATGTTGTTGTCTTAGGTCTCTATTTATGTAATGTTGTGTTGGCTCGTCAGGATGTGTGTTTAGTCCTATATTATATTTCATTTTAAATCCTAGCCCCCAACCTCGTAGGAGGCTTTTTGCCTTTTGGTAGGCCGTCATTGTAAGTAAGAATTTGTTCTTAGCTGACTTGCCTTGTTAAATAAAGGTTAAAAAAATCAACAACAAAAAATATAGAATGTTGTGTGCTGAATTTGCACGTGCAAGCCATTACGATCATTGTCAAAGCTGTAACATTAATAACAGTTGGTAATAAGGCATTATTTGTTCGACCAAATAGTAAAATGTCTGTGTGAGCATTTGAAATTAGATCAGGATCAAACGAACAGGATCAAAAATGTTTGCAAATATCTTTGATACAGATGTAATTAGCAACTTCTGGGGTAGCTAGCTACCTCTCTAGCTTGGTAACGTTACCTAGCTAGCACCAATGCAACCAGTCTGAAAACAATGACCAGTAGACTGTCATTTTCAATATTCTTAACAATGATTTCGGTAGTATTTGCTAGGTATCCACTTGTTGTTCCCCTATTGAAATAACTATCTAGCCAACCACTTCACCATGTTGCCCAAAACTACCGTTATAAGCAGCCAGCTAGTGTCATCTGGCTAGTATGGCTTCACCAGACCGTTATGTGTTGTGAAGCTAACCACAATAAGGATTAGCCACAATAGTGACATTTGCGTTTCGCCTTCAAAAGAAAAGTCCATCTTTGAAAGTGATGCAGAAGGTTCATTGGTGGAATCATGCCATATTTAGACTAGAATCATGTTTAAACAAGGTTGGAGTATTGGAATTTGGAGCTATGAACTGGGGTATCATTCTACTCGGTGACACCCACAGAACACAATTGTGAAGAGTTTATGCAAATATTAGCATCATAGCTCTTATTGTGGGACTCTGACTGTGGGAAATCACCACCTCAGTCATCCTATTGTGTGTATTGACATTCATATTGCACTGTACAGCCTGACCTAAGGATTGGCTATCAATGCAATGGGGTATCAGCCTACTCAGTACCCAAGTGATTTTCCCCCAAAGTCCTCCTCAAGAGTTATCAGGCTCCAAAACATCCACATTGTATTGTTTTTCCTCTGGAATAGTGTTCAATATACATAGTAGGTTGACTGGTACAATAAATGTGTCTCAATTCACAGTGGTTTCAGAGTCCTGCAATAAGAGCTACGAAGCTAATCTTCTCTGGGTGTCACTGAGTAGACTGATACCCAATGTCATTGAGCCACATTCCATTAGGCTGTACAGTGAAATAAGTATGCCCCCAATGCAATTCTAAAGTCTAATACATCCAGTGGTATTTCAACAGATTTGATTAATTATTGTCTTTTGTTGGATTTATATAAGAACATTCCAAACTCGTTTAGCATGATCTATTCGATTATGGCATGATTCAACTGTTTGTATTCATTTGCATCACTTTCTGTTAAGACTTTTATTTTAAAGGCGAACCGCAAATTCCACTAATGTAGCTAATCCTTATTGTGGCTAGCTTCGCATAGGTGGGTCCGACCACCATTTATCAAATAAGAACTGTTTTATAAATTAGGGATATTTTACATGATGACACCCAGCTAGATCGTTAGCTAGCTAACTATAGCTACTGAAACGGATTAAATCGTTTTGCTGTGCTTTTGGGGAAGAACATTGTTTGCATCCATCAGCTAGCTTGCTTGTTCATGACCAGCTGTCCAGAGCTCGGGAAGTGTTCCTGCGGTCTTCTGGCAGCGGCAGGTGCGGGAAACAAAACTTGACCAGCATCATAGCATAAGTATCGGTGAATCGTGGTGACATGTGAAATACGAGTGACAGTGTAATCAATCTGTAATAACTACGTAAAAATGTATGAACATGTTAAATTATTATGTGACGTGTAGTCATATTCAGATCCCGATTGGTCAGCAAGCTTATTTGACGCGTCAAATAGTGTTATTTGATGTGTATCTTTTTGACACGAAAAGACCCAAACGGCGTTCGATATTTCTGTGTATTTGTTTGCAAAAATCTACTCATAAGTGCATTTCATGCATTGAAATATGCTCAACAATGCTAGAAGTGTACTGTAGGCGTAGATTTCAATAACAACTGATTATGAGTTGACAGCTAAAAACCTGGGCAACCAGAGGAATTGACTCCAACCATAGAGCTAGATAGAATGCTTTGTGCTCAAAAGCCAGTTTTAGCATGGGCAGCGTCATTGAGGATTTTCACCATTTTGAAGTAGTCAACTAGGTGGGGCATGGTTTAAGGAAGTGTCACATAATTTCATCCAGGTCACAAGGACGGATCACAAAATGAATTATACTCGTGAGGATACATTCCACAACTGCAAGTGGCAGTAAATCGCAAACACTGGCTTTATACCTATACAAACAGGCAGTGTGCACCCTTAAAGTTATTTTGCCAACTCATAGAAGTAGTAGAAAGAAAATTGACTACTTCAAAATTGGAATCCCTAAAAACACGTCACTTCAATACAAGTGCCTTTTCGTTGCATGATAGGAAACAATTTTCATTAACCGTAACCGAATTCTCCTAACCTGTTGCGAAAAAGTCATAACTGTATAGAAGTGGTGTGTTTTCATGGAATCTCACGTAAAAATGGATATGGACCACAATGGCGCTGCACATGCTCTCACGGACGCCATAATGGGAAAGCTACAAATAATATGATCATTGTGAATAGTCAGATTAATATGATAGTTAGATTTAAACGTTGACATGCTTTGCAAGAAAAAAATGTTCCCTAATAACCCTGTTTACATGGACACATCTGAAATCAGGCTACCTGATGGGACTTTGATAAATGCTGAAAATCGTAAACCAAAATAAAGTTTCCAACATTCTGAGTTCGGACATTTAACGCTGGTGTGTGTTTTTTTTCTTCAAACGCATACGTTCAGTTTTTCCGAACTCACTTCACTCGCGCAAAAGAAAGAAGCTCGCGCTGCTTGTGCTAGAACATGCGAAGATACACCGCTATAACTGTACAAATGCTAATAATTCGAAAAATTCGAACGCAAGCATTTGCTTTACTTCGATTTTTACCTTACGCCGATTAAAATAACGGAGTAAGGTGTTTCCATGACTGCTGCCATAATCAGTTTAATATCGAATTATTAGCGTGCATGTAAATGTACAAGGCGATGTGTATCTAACGTTAAGTCTATGGACCCAACATATCTTTGCTTCACGTATTCTATTGAAATTCAACAATTTCCCCTTGCACATACACATATGGATGCTGTTCACAGACTGTGTCCATAAATACACAAATATTGGTAATAATAAAGGTGCCTTTGACACAACAACAGAGAAAATAAACAATATTGATAAACCTGTCAATAAACGTCTCATCTGGCATAGCAGGCATGCATGATTGTGTTTTCCCGCGAGACAAGGAAGTGGTGTGTTGGGGTTTGTTGACGTTCATACTCCATAGCTCGAGACGGAAACATCTGCATGATAAGAGATGTTCTCGAATAATAATTCATAGAAGTGTGCGACAGCAATGTCGTCAGCTCTCTCTTTTATACATGCTTTTAGCGTAACGTATTTGTCATCTATATGATACTAGGATATAGGGACACAATCGAATGTAAGTCTGTGTAAACAAGTCTTGTATTTTGTTTTTGTAGCTAGCTAACGTTAGCTAGGCTAGCTAACGTTAGCTAGCTAGCTTGTCATGTCTGAAACGTCAACATTACTTAAACTGCTGTTGGACTGGTTGTGCCTTAGTCCAAGATCGTTAGCTTCCCAGTATTTTCTGTTTCATACGATTTCATCTTGGATCTCCAAGTGATGTCACTATCTATTTACTATAGTTAGCTAGCTAGCTAGTTAGGGCCACTATGGAGAGATATTTGGTAAGGTTAGTTTCAGTTGATGTGGAGTTAGCGCTAACTGTGTTTGTGCTAGTTAGAAGTAGAAGCAAGGTGTGAAAATTGGAGGATAACCATTGAGGATAACCCCACAGTAGCAACTAGCTAGGTACCGACCTTGCCTGGTCCCACACTGTATTTACCGAAGACAAATATTCTATAATCATTGTATGCCATACATGTCGGCAGGTAGCCTAGTTTTTTCAAATTGTATTTATTTCACCTTTATTTAACCAGGTAGGCCAGTTGAGAACAGGTTCTCATTTACAACTGGGACCTGGCCAAGATGAAGCAAAGCAGTGTGCCAAAAAACAACAACACATAGTTACACATGAGATAAACAAAAGTACAGTCAATAACACAATAGAACAGTCTATGTAAGGTGTGTGCAAATTGAGTAAGGAGGTAAGGCAATAAATAGGCCATAGTAGTGAAGTAATTACAATTTAGCAAATTAACACTGAACTGATAGATGTGCAGATGATGATTTGCAAGTAGAAATACTGGTGTGCAAAAAAGTAAATCAAAACGATATGTGGATGAGGTAGGTTGTTGGATAGGCTATTTACAGATGGGTATGTACAGCTGCAGGGATAGGTAAGATGCTCAGATAGCTAGGGTTAGAGCGTTGGACTTGTAACCGAGAGGTTGCAAGATCGAATACCCGAGCTGACAAGGTAAAAATCTGTCGTTCTGCCCCTGAACACGGCAGTTAACCCACTGTTCCTAGGCCATCACTGAAAAATTGAATTTGTTCTTCATTTTCTTGCTTAGTTAAATAAAGTTGAAAAAAGTAATGTCTATCATTCATGTGTTCCCATGTTTATGATTGCCATTCCTTCTTTTCCTATTCCACAGAGAGCAGAACATTGCCTGTCCACCATGGCAGCCCAAACCCCTCCACAGAGCGCCTTAAGGGAGTTCTGTCCCCTGTACTACCTGCTCAATGCAATACCTGCCAAGGTTCAGAAAGGCTTCCGCTCTGTAGTGGTCTACCTGACTGCTCTGGACACCAACAGTGATTACATTGCTGTGGGGAGCAGTATTGGGATGCTCTATCTGTACTGCAGGCGGGTCTGCCAGATGAACAAGTACAACATAGAGGTGAGTATGCCACTGTTCATGCATTGCTTATTTTATTAAATTATTTTGCATTTTTACCCTAAACCAAATTAGATAACAAACATCCAATTATTAGTGATTCTATGAACCACGTTTACCCCCCCCCCCCCAATAAGTAAGTTTGTCATTATGTTTAACTGTTAACATGTTACTGTATCTTCCCAGGGGAAATCCGAAGCTATCACAACAGTGAAGCTGCTCAGTTGTTTTGATGACTTGGTGGCAGTGGGCACAGCGTCTGGTCGGGTTGCTCTCTTTCAACTGGTGTCTCAACTTCCAGGCAGGAATAAACAGGTATGCCAACCAACCAATCAACTGATCTGTTGATACGAGTAAAGATAGTGTCATGTTTTGAGCTTTTTTGTTGTTGTTGTTGTATTTTATTCCCTTTTAAAATGGAAAGGTGCAAGCTTAGCACATGCACTGCTCAAACCTTTAGTGTGTGTGTCTGGGTGTATATCGGAGGGGTTCGAGAGGGGGGAAAAAGCACAAGACAAATGTCCATCTCATATGGATTAAAGTACATCTTATCATATAATGTGCTAAGTAAATGTATCCCTTTGTGTAGCCAAACACTGAGGCCTCTCTCTTTTCTGTAGCTAAGGCGATTCGATGTGGTCGGTTTGCATAAAAGCACAGTCACTGCTTTGGCCTGGAGTGCCAATGGAATGAAGCTTTTCTCTGGTGATGACAAAGGAAAGGTTGTGTACTCTGCTGTGGACCTAGATCAGGTATAGCAGCTTTCATTCTTTCAGTTATGTGCTGTTTGTTTTCTAACCATCTTCTCTCACATATTTGTTGTACCCTTATACACTAAGGGTGTATGTAACCCAGTATTGTGGTTGCAGCTTTGACCTGTGTTGTATGCTCATATCCTTAGGGTGTGTGTAACCCAGTGCTGCTGTTTGAGGAGCCCTCAGCCATAGTCCAGCTGGAGTACAGTCAGAAAGTCCTGCTCATCTCCTCTCATCAGAGATCCTTGCTCTTCTACACTCAGGAGCAGGCCCTGCAGCAGCTGGGCACCAAGCCCAGGAAGAGGTAACCTACATGTTGTACTTATTCATTAAAAAGTACCACAACTTCTACATCAGTGACTTTTCAGCAACAAATGAAGTATGTCCCCTTCAGACAATTTATTGAGACATTTACATTTTCTCAGCTGAGTTTCTTCATATTTTTCTGATGTATTAAACGAGAGGAATAGACGGTGCAACAATCTAAGCTCTGAAGTTATGTGTATATCTTATATATGTCTCTTGCGTTATTCTTTTCCTCGAAGCAATGGGAAGTTTGGTGCGTGCTTCCAGCCAGGCCTGTGTAAGCAGAGTGGCCTGCTGGTCTATGCAGCGAGGCCTGGTCTTAGGTTGTGGCGGACGGACGTGCGAGGACTGGTGGAGGACACGCGGGTCCTGAAGCCTCTGTTCAACCAGCAGGTGCCCCAGTTTGAGCTGTTCCCCAGGCCAGCCCCCACAGGGGGTTATCGGCCCCAGGAGAGGCAGCTGGGCCTGGTGAGCTGCTTCCTCAGAGAGGGCTGGGTCCTCAGCTGGAACGAATACAGTGTCTACGTGTTGGACTGCCTTAACCAGGTAAATATGTCCTCAGGTAGGAATGGATACTAAACTAATAATACATGTATTTTATTTAGCGCTTGTTACAATGTTTTGTTAGAGAGTAATGGCGAGAGGTGGTTAGAAGTGGATCAGTTGAGACTGCAAAGAATGTAGTAATTTAAGCCATCTTAAAATGGATTGCCTCAACCACAAGGTAATCAAGTGTGAATTGCATGTGTTACAAATTATATATTGATGGAGAATAATGAAAGATAGTAGGGTAAGTAAATCAGCTTAGAGAATACAGGTACCTGTAATTGAAGCCATCTTTGTGTCCTGTCAGAGTGTTTCTTCTTTCTAAAGGTCGCAAATATCACATCGAATGTGGATCTCCCGTTGACTTCTGGCTGCTGACATTTTCGTGCGATTGTACATTTAAAATCGTTTTTCACTCGGTTCGCAAGTACTCTCGGCAGGCAAACGCTATTGGTGTGTTCGAGCCCTTACGGGAAGTCGATCTGTCAATGTTATTTTGTCTTTGACTTTCAAGGTGATCATCGGTGCACTGGAAAGCTGCGGGGACATTGTCTCTGTGTCATGCACTGAAAATGAGATCTTCATCTTGAAAGGAGATCGAGACATCGTTCGCATCTCCAATACTCCCGAGGGCCTAGCTTCCAACAGTAAGATGTCATATTGTATTTTGTTTGCTTGAATACATTGAAACCACTTTGGACTACAGTTCAAACCAACCAGACGGTGGAAAGAGAGACAATCACAATCTACAAATAACTTTCTTTAGTCCTTTAATTTCTTTAGTCCTTTAATTTCTTCTATCTCTATAGTCATTCCCTCTTAACCTTCTTCTTCCCGTCCAGTTTCTGAGTTGTCCCTCCGTTTGACCTCTCCCCTGACCACTCCCACCATCCTGCTCCCGCCCACCGGCTCCGTGGAGACAGCCCAGCCTATCAGGACCATGGCCATCATCACAGAGCACGGGGAAAGGCTGGTGGATGAGGAGGTGGAAGAGGTAGAGGAAGTTCTAGAGCAGGACCAGCTGAGTGATAACCCCGAGGCGGGGGAGGCTGTAGCCCTGGTGGAGAGGCCTGAGGTGGGGGAGCGACTGAGCCACCAGAGAGGGGCCAGTGTAGGGGGCACCAGTGAGTCTCGTAGCCGCAGCAGCTCCATAACGTCCTGGGATAGCGTTCAGGGCATGATGCTCTCCACCCCAACCACCACGGAGCAGTCGGACCTCTCCTCCAGCCGCTACAGTGCCATCAACCAGGAGGACTTCCAGCAGGAGCTGGTGGTCAAGGCCATTAAAGTCAAGAAAAAGGCAAAGAGGAGGAGACAAGGTGAGTGGCAGTAGTATCCAATTTGGTAAGGCTCTGATTTTCAACAAAGGGCCAAGAAAACTTTGAGGTCTAGTGTTCTTTGCTCTGGTTGATCACAAAATGTTCCAAAATGGCTCTAAGTAGCATTTTGATAGCTTTAAAAAAGTTCATTGCTTGTCTTAGAATTTACCTTTTCCATGTGAGTCTGGATTCAATACATTAATGTTGAAACTTGATTTCGGCTATGTTCTCTCTCTCTTTTTCTCTCTACAGAAAGTGGAAACCGCATCTGTGAGCAGCACAACAGCTGGTCCGAGAGCATTTGCAGTCAGGATGGAGGAGGGGGCAGCGACGGGGGGGCCAGCACTCCTATGAGTGAGCCCCCATCCGCCTCCGACCACACCAGTCTCATGTGCAGCAGTCTGGACCTGCAGAGCAGGAGCAGCGGATCCCCAGACCAGGAGGGACCCGTCAGTGGCAGTTCCCCAGAATTAAATAACTCTGAAGCTCAGAGCCAGGGTGGTGGCCAGGGACAGGACCCTCAGACTCAACCCCCTGGGACTCGGCCTCCTTCCTGCCCCGCGTTCCTGCCTTTCCAGGACATGGAGTGTCAGTCCTACCCAGAGAACGGCCACGGCCCCTCGGCCACGAACAAACAGGGAGAGGCCCCTACCCCAGATGTAGACCTTCTACTGGAGTGCACCTTTGCCTACATGCAGACCTCAGAGGACCAGGACCCCACTGAGGAGCAAGAGGATGACTTCCTGAGCCCCCTCATTGGACCGGATGACTCTGAGGACCAGGACGACCCGCACCATCTGGAGCCTCCTAGCTGTGTTGATCAGATGTGTTATTCCCGGGAGCCTGAGCAGTGCCCCTCCAGTGACGAGGAGGACATCTATGCTGCCCAGGGAGTCCCGTACTCAGCCTCCAGTGTCAGCCTTGGAGACGGCCTCGACGCCCTCAACCTCCAGGGCTCCAACATCGGACAGCAGGACCAAGACAAGACAGTAATATAACACACAACATGTTGTGTGATGTTTCTGCTTCCTTCCTCAGTGTGTGTGCTGCTACAGTACATTGCATTCAGTTTCATTCTGACACTATATGACTAGTAGTGTCACTTCAAAATAGAAGCATTGACTCATTTGATTTTTGTTAAACGGTTGGATAGTTTTCACCATAGAATGTTGTTCATCACCAATACCAACAGTTCTGCCCCTGGTTGAACCCTCTCTCCTCTCTTCTCCTCTGTAGTTAGCAGAGAGCTGGATGGGCTACACAGGGCCAGGCTGTGGCATTCTGAACCTGGTGGTGACTGACCGATACATCTGGTGCCTGGACTTTAAAGGAGGCCTGTACTGCAGTGCTCTCCCAGATGGGGGGCTGAGCTGGCAGAAGTTTGAGGAGAACGTGCAGCAGGTGGCACTGTCACCTTCAGGTGAGGATGTCTAAAAATATGATAATTTAGCGGCAGACACTTTTATTCACAGTATCTCTGTATTATGCGTTATAGATAGAAGGTACTGTGGTACCTGGTCTACATCGTTGTTGCCTCTATTTAAGATGAGCATTCAATGTGTTGGTACTTTTGGGAGTTGGTAAGTTCATTATCCAAGATTTCTCCTTTGGATATAAATACTAGTGGTTTGTCATGGCTGTTACATTGAAGTCTGATTTCATTTCAGGGTCCCTGCTATGGAAGGTGGAACAGAAGACCATGACAGCGTATGCATGTGGTAAAGTCACCATCAAAGGCAAGAGGCACTGGTACAAAGCCCTGGAGGATTCTGCCTTTGTGGCGCTTAGTGAAGACACAGCCTGGATCATCCATACCAGCGGAGACCTCTACCTGCAGACAGGTGAGATAGTTAACCACAGGGAAGGAGTTTGTGATTATACTCATGAGTCTTGTTGTTCTTTACTATCTGCTTTAAGAATAAGATCACTTTATTGGTCAAACCACATTACAGGATTCGTCTGAAATTTGACCTCCTCTTTTAACCCAACCCCCCCGAAAGACACACATACATGTTTTTGGAGAGGTGCGGGGAGCTACCACGCTGGGCGCCCGGGGGGTTACAGCGGCAGGCAATGACATCTAGGGTTTGAAACCAGAAACCCTTCAGTTGCCAGCTCAACTCTCGACAGACTTTTCCAATCGAAACCGGGATTCGACCCTCCGCTTGCTGTCTTGCCTCTCTAACCGCTGGGCTACCTGACACCCCCTTGCTCATTCCGCTATGGAGTAAAGATGAAGAAATCTGCCACTACATTTAGCAAATTCATTGCTGCATAGAAAAGGTGCTCACAGGAAGTTTCTATAATATGGTTTTTGTTACAAACCATTTTACTTTATTTTAAATGTAAGATTTGTTCATGTAAGCTATTTGGACTATTCAATTCACTCCTCCATTTGAAACAAGACTTCTGGGTTTCAGCAGCAGGTGGCCTCAGGGCATAAAGAATATTACATCATGACCCTGTTCATTGGCAGTCTCAAGCCGGCAAATAAGTTCCTGCAATTAACCAATTGGCCATTAGATGGAGCTGTTTAGGCTCCATAATAAATAGTATCATCAGTCACTGGCTAAAATACTTTAGAGGTAATCATAGTGCTGTATAGATGCCATATTTGGGATGAGAATAATGAAGACGAATAAATCCCAAACATTACAAAATAATATCTGTCCCTTGTATTATGATGGCTTGTGAACAACACCGCTAACCCTGCTGGTCAAGACGAGTAATATTATTTCCCTGGTTGTGTATGTCAGTTGTACATGAAGCATGACTCTAGCAGCTGTTCTGACACATCCAGAGCCAACAGACACAGAGGCCTGTTCATTAAATTACATGCTGTGTATGTCTGCCTCTGTCTAGCCTCAGAGAAACCCTCTGAAATGGGTAGGATTTGTCACAGAAATTGGGTGGTGGCAACGAGATAAATATAGACTTTGGAGACTGACATCAAAGCAATTGAAGATTAGTGATTGGTGGGCATAGTGTTGCTGCAGGCTTGTAATTTCAAGTGGCACATTTAATTTCAATTGGATATGATAAACTAAGAAACCAATGGGAGACTGGTAATATGGCTAGATGTTCTTTACTATTCGGTCATCAGATTTGTCACCAATGCTCCTTATAGGACACATCAGGACACATCTGTAAACTGGTCATCTCTTTATACCTGCAAGACCAACATGCCCTCAATCATCTGAGATCTACAGCCCTCACAACAACCCGTTTTGCCAGTCACATTCTGTTAATATAATAATAATAATAATATATGCCATTTAGCAGACGCTTTTATCCAAAGCGACTTACAGTCATGTGTGCATACATTCTACGCATGGGTGGTCCCGGGGATCGAACCCACCACCCTGGCGACACAAGCGCCATGCTCTACCAACTGAGCCACAGAAGGACCACTGTTCAAGGGCCCCAAAGAACACACATCCCTGGGTCGCTCGTCTTTTCAGTTTGCTGCATCTAGCAATTGGAATGAGCTGCAACAATCACTCAAACTGGACAGTTTTATCTCAATCTCTTCATTCAAAGACTCAATCATGGACACACTTACTGACAGTTGTGGCTGCTTTGCGTGATGTATTGTTGTCTCAACCTTCTTGCCCTTTGTGCTGTTGTCTGCCCAATATTGTTTGTACCATGTTTTGTGCTGCTACCATGTTGTGTTGCTACTATCCTGTGTTGTCATGTGTTGCTGCCTTGATATGTTGTTGTCTTAGGTCTCTTTATGTAGTTTTGTGTTGTCGTTATGTGTGTTTTGTCCTATATTTATATATATTTATTTTTAATCCCAGCACCCGTTCCCGCATGAGGCCTTTTGCCTTTTGGTAGGCTGTCATTGTAAATAAGAATTTGTTCTTAACTGACTTGCCTAGTTAAATATAGGTTAAATAAAATAGAAAAATAGTAGTCTAGACTTGGCATGATTACCATTTTGTTTACATACAGACACTCACTCACTTACTCACAAAAAAACACAACAAATGCACTAACTCACAGACTAATCCCTGACTGTGGTCGTGGTCCCATCCTGCAGGGTTGAGTGTGGACCGTCCATGTGCACGGGCTGTGAAGGTGGACTGCCCGTGCCCAATGACCCAGATCGCAGCACGGGGCGGGGTGGTATGGGCCCTCAGTGAACACAGGGCCGTCTTCTACAGAGAAGGCCTCAGCAGCTACTGCTCTGAGGGGGAAATGTGGAAGTACGACAAAATCAGGTAGAACCTTTTCTGTGTGTCATAGACCCCAGTAACAGTGATAGATGAGTTAGCTATGCTTGCTTCTCGTGAAACTCATATGGGTTGTCATGTGTTTGTTCTATTGAATTGTAATCCAACAATGACTCTTTCACCTCTTTTGAAAAGAGGAAGGAAGATGTGTGTCATACAGGCCTAGTAACAGTGAAAGTTGAGTTAGTATGACCAACCTGGGTTAAAATCCAGCTCTCCTGCACACCATAAGACTGCGTTAGCCTGCTGAGTTAAAGGGAGCTAATGCACGTCTTCAGGACTCAGGCAATGTTGACTATGCTTTCTTTGCTAATCATCACGTATTTGTGTGTGTGTTTTTCCTCCTTTCAAAGTGAGAGTCAAGGTCTGGAGCCCATCTGTATAGCCCTGGGAGAGAACAACACAGCCTGGGCTCTGGACACCGGTGGAAGTCTGTGGTTCAGGACTGGAGTCACTGCCAAAAAGCCCCAGGGGGACGATGACCACTGGTGGCAGGTTGGTATCCAATGTTACCCACACAGTGCTAGGGCTGTGGCGGTCACGAAACTTTGTCAGCCGGCGATTGTCAAGCAAATAACTGTCGGTCTCACGGTAATTGACTGTTAATTAACATAAACACATTTAGCATCTCCTGGCTTTCACACATAGCCTACAAGGCATTTTCTTTAAAGTAAGAAATTCATGTAATATAGCCTACACCTTCACAATAAATTCATTATTTATTGTAGACAGGTCTATAGAAACATGATATGAAGAACATGTAGTCTATTTCAGAAGAACAGAATAGCATACTCTGATTTGTCCTTATGTTAGGTACTGATGTGGCTATGTCAAATGGCTGTAGCAGACAAGATTTACTTATAATTCCGTGGCATTATTTTATAGTTTGAAGAATCCAATTGAACAAATATAAATATTTTCCCCAAACGATTTGAGGGATATTCTGTGTTGAGCGGAAATATGCTTACTTTAGAGTTATTCGTGTAACTATAGTTCTACAAATGTTGGGCTATATGTTTTGATTTGTAATACATTGTATGGCTGTGGGACGAGACTCTAATGATGAATTGAGTTGCTTGAAAGGCATGAGCTCTGCTTTGTTTTTTGCACAGGCTGTACACATCCAAGTTATATTTTAGCGCTTGGCGACGCAGACACTCGCGAGCAGTGTGTGTGCGCAATAACTGAATAACATATATTTGTACAATTATTTTTGCAACGCATGTTAGGCTATTTCTTCACATTATAAGCGCAGCAATGCCCACATGGTAGTAGGCTATAATGCTTTTATTATAAAGCTGCATTTTTATGGTGAAAATGATCTTCCCCAATCTTGAAACTCACACGCTGCTTATATATGCCAGTTAGGTTCTACACCCCATGTGAAGCGGATGAATGTGCTTAATTGCCCACTTTAGTTGTGATACAAACCTTTTAAAACATCTAGGCCTCTGGGCTAGGCTACATGAGGTGTGCTACTATGTTTCAAACAAGTCGCAAAAAAAAGCGTTGTTTCTATGGGCATGATGCTGGGCGTCATTCACAAGTGATAATATATCATTCACAAGTGGTAGGCTAATATTGTCACCCATCAGACTATTATTGGTTTAATCTTGTCTTTACATATACTAAATAATATACAGTTGAAGTCGGAAGTTTACATACACTTAGGTTGGAGTCATTAAAACTAGTTTTTCAACCACTCCACAAATTTATTGTTAACAAACTATAGTTTTGGCAAGTCGTTTAGGACATCTACTTTGTGCATGACACAAGTCATTTTTCCAACAGTGGTTTACAAACAGTTTATTTCACTTATAATTCACTGTATCACAATTCCAGTGTGTCAGAAGTTTATATACACTAAGTTGACTGTGCCAGCTTGGAAAGTTCCAGAAAATGATGTCATGGCTTTAGAAGCTTCTGATAGGCTAATTGACATCATTCGAGTCAATTGGAGGTGTACCTGTGGATGTATTTCAAGGCCTATCTTCAAACTCAGTGCCCCTTTGCTTGACATCATGGGAAAATCAAAAGAAATCAGCAAAGACCTCAGAAAAAAAATTGTAGACCTCCAAGTCTGGTTCATCCTTGGGAGCAATTTCCAAACACCTGAAGGTACCACTTTAATCTGTACAAACAATAGTAAGCAAGTATAAACACCATGGGACCAGACAGCCATCATACTGCACAGGAAGGAGACGCGTCCTGTCTCCTAGAGATGAACGTACTTTGGTGCGAAAAGTGCAAATCAATTCCAGAACAACAGCAAAGGACCTTGTGAAGATGCTGGAGGAAATGGGTACAAACGTGTCTATATCCAGTAAAACGAGTCCTATATCGACATAACCTGAAAGGCCACTCAGCAAGGAAAAAGCCACTGCTCCAAAACTGCCATTAAAAAGCCAGACTACGGTTTGCAACTGCACATGGGGACAAAGATCATACTTTTTAGAGAAATTTCCTCTGGTCTGATGAAACAAAAATAGAACTGTTTGTCCTTAATGACCGTCGTTATGTTTGGAGGGAAAAGAGGGAGGCTTCCAAGCTGAAGAAAACCATGAAGCACGGGGGTGGCAGCATCATGTTTTGGGGGTGCTTTTCTGCAGGAGGGACTGGTGCACTTCACAAAATAGATGTCATCATGGGGTAAGAAAATGTGGATATATTGAAGCAACATCTGAAGACATCAGTCAGGAAGTTAAAGCTTGGTTGCAAATGGGTCTTCCAAATGGACAATGACCCCAAGCATACTTCCAAAGTTGCGTCAAAATGGCTTATGGACAACAAAGTCAAGGTATTGGAGTGGCCATCACAAAGCCCTAACCTCAATCCTATAGAAACTTTGTGGGCAGAACTGAAAAACTGTGTGCTAGCAAGGAGGCCAACAAACCTGACTCAGTTACACCAACTCTGTCAGGAGGAATGGGACAAAATTCACCCAACTTATTGTGGGAAGGTTGTGGAAGGCTACCCAAAAAGTTAATCTATTTAAAGGCAATGCTACCAAATACTAATTGAGTTGTATGTAAACTTCTGACCCACTGGGAATGTGATGAAAGAAATAAAAGCTGAAATAATTAATTCTCTCTTCTAATTATTCTGACATTTCAACATTCTTAAAATAAAGTGGTGATCGTAACTGACCTAAGACAGGGAATGTTTACTAGGATTAAATGTCAGGAATTGTGAAAAACTGAGTTTAAAGGTATTTGGCCAAGGTGTATATAAACATCTGACTTCAAATGTACACGTATGTGTGACATTTGTTTTGATTTGGAATGGACCATTATCATGTACATGTCTCGAAACAGGGGCATCAGGAAAAAATGTATGTACTTAAATAGCGAATGGAGGATGCTTTTCCCCGTGGTTCATTTTCATGCCAGCCAGGTAGGCTATACACCTGTTGTAAATATAAGCAATGTGCTTTATAGAGTTGAGATATAAATATAGGAGGCCTAACTTATAGAAAGCTGATTCTGCTATTTTTAGTAGAGGCCATCACCCTTTTTTCTTGCACTGTTGCATAACCTATTGAAATGAGCTCATGGGCTCTCATGAAGTGTGTTTGGTTAGATTATCAAATGCATTTGCATTGATGTCAGACTGATTAGAAGAACAATAAAGTTCTGAGTACCAGGCAGTTAGCAAGTTTGGTAGGCTACTAATAACCAGCAGCAGCATCAGGGCTTGGAGAAGCCTAATTACCGCGACTAAATGGTCATGTGGAATTTGACTGCCTTCATGACTCGTGACCGCCGGTGTGGCGGTAATACAGTCACCGCAACAGCCCTACTCACACCTGTAATTTCCATCAGTCCTCTATTTTGCACTTCGATCGTTTTTTAAGAATGTCTATTTTTTTAAGTCAAAGGGGTTGCATTACAGACAACACCCCGAGATGACTGGCACACCTTCTAATGCTTATCTATTTCTGGCCTTTTGTTCCCTCCCTCAGGTGAGCATCACAGACTATGTGGTGTTTGACCAGGGCAGTCTGTTCCAGACGCTGATCCAGGCCACTCAAAACGTGGCCACGGCCACCAAGGCCCCGGTGGAGCGGGTGGCAGAATGCCTCCGGGTGGCCTTCCTCTCCCAGCAGTCCCAGTGCCAGCCCAGCCTGGTCTCTTCCAACACCACTGGCGTCTGGATTGCATCTGGCAGGAACGACTTCCATGTCGCCAAGGGCAGCCTCAGCGGTTTGTAATTAGACCTCAATACTTTTTTGTTAACTCCCCAAGCTAATGCCTAGAAATCAAATCAAATTTGATTGGTCACATACACATGGTTAGCAGATGTTAATGCGAGTGTAGCGAAATGCTTGTGCTTCTAGTTCTGACCGTGCAGTAATATCTAACAAGAAATCGAACAATTTCACAACAACTACCTTATACACACAAGTGTAAAGGAATGAATAATATTAACATAAATATATGTACAGTGAGCTGATGTTCTGTGTTTAGCCAAGCAGGCTAACTAGCTATTTTGCTGCAGTTAGATACCCTAGCTTGCTGATATTTCTCTGACAAGTTGCAAAGTGTACCTGGTTTCTGGTGCATATATTTCATAATACTCGTTTTCTACAGCACTATTTTCTTCAACACGGTTTTTTAAATATAATTTATATTTAACCTTTATTTAACTAGGCAAGTCAGTTAAGAACAAATTCATTTGCTACAACAAGCGGCAACCTTTTCTCAAAATTTCATCACATCCTTGTAAAGAGGCACCGTTACCGTAGATACGGTCTCAACCGTGCATCCTATATTTTTTATCTGAATTCCCCCGTCTTTGGTCAGCTGTTATACAACACAAATGTCATCTTTTCTCTCCTTATGTCGGCTGTTCTATCTGAACGGGCTTTAAGGCAACAACTATTTGCATTTCTTTACTGACACCTTCTCAAAGGTCAACGTGTGTTAAGGCAGTGAGATGGACAGTGACTTTTGTGATAATACTGCAGGGTGTTTAGTGTGACAGTGATGTTTTGTGACACCACAGGCACTTTCTGGCAGGGTGTCGTACCCAGAGGAACCGTCTCTGCCACGAAGTGGGCCTTCGTCTACTCCTCAGCTTTACTCAGTAAAGAAGGTAGATTGATGACCACTCTTTGTGAGCACATAACATTATTACTATCATCCCTCCACCTTATGGCAACAACTCATTTCAAATAAATGTACAGAAATAAAGAAGACCACTCCTTTGACATTAAATTTACATTACATGTTATCTGTGTCTCTCTGTGTATTACATCACCAACATGTGACAGTGTTTGTATCAATCTGTCTCTGCAGGGAGCTTCCTGTGGCTGGGCCAGAGCAGGAAAGACCTGTTCTGTGTTTGGGACCAGGATGGTCAGATGCACCCCACCACGGTCCAGCTGCCCCAGGACATAGAGATGGTGCAGCTTACTGCCTGCCGCGATGCCCTGTGGGGACTGGACCACCACGGCCGTGTCCACATCCGCACCCTCTCCACCAGCTGCCCCACTGGCATGCACTGGAATCTGCTGGACCTCAGCCAGCTCGGTGAGACCATACTGTTCACACATAGAAATAACATTGGTTGCCTCATCAGACAGATCACAAGCTAGGTAGCTAAGTTTAGGCTAGATGCTAAGTGCAAAAATAACGTTGATTTTGTTTGCTAAATTGGTGATTTAGTGGCCTCACTGGGAGATTGATTGCAGTAGTTTTGTGGTATTTCTTCTCTGTTTTGTAGGAAAACTATACGGAACAAAAATATAAACGCAACATGTAAAGTGTTGGTTTCATGAGCGGAAATAAAAGATCCCTGAAATTTTCCATATGCACAAAAAACACATTTCTCTCAAATGTTGTGCACAAATTTGTTTACATCCCTGTTCGTGAGCATTTCTCCTTTGCCAAGATAATCCATCCACCTGACAGGTGTGGCATATCAAGAAGCTGATTAAACGGCATGATCATTACACAGGTGCACCTTGTGCTGTGGACAATAAAAGGCCACTCTAAAATGAGCAATTTTGTCACACAACACAATGCAACAGATGTCTCAAGTTTTGAGGGAGCATGCAATTGGCATGCTGACTGCAGGGCTGTCCACCAGAGCTCTTGCCAGAGATTTGAATGTTCATACAGAGGCGGCGCTCCTGGTGAACGGGGACTTTAATGCAACTTAAATCAGTTTTAACTAATTTCTATCAGCATGTTAAATGTGTGCAACCAGAGGGGGAAAAATTTGAGACCACCTTTGAGACCACTCCACACACCGAGACGCGTACAAAGCTCTCCCTCGCCCTCCATTTGGCAAATCTGACCATAATTCTATCCTCCTGATTCCTGCTTACAAACAAAAATTTAAGCAGGAAGCACCAGTGACCTGGGTCTATAAAAAAAGTGGTCAGATTAAGCAGATGCTAACCTACAGGACTGTTTTGCTAGCACAGACTGGACTATGTTCAGGGATTCTTCCGACGCCATTGAGGAGTACACCACATCAGTCACTATCAATAAGTGCATCGAGGACGTCGTCCCCACAGTGACTGTACATACATACCCCAACCAGAAGCCATGAATTACAGGCAATATTTGCACTGAGCTATAGGCTAGAGCTGCCACGTTCAAGGAGTGGGACTCTAACCCAGAAGCTTATAAGAAATCCCACTATTCCCTCCGACACACCATCAAACAGGCAAAGCATCAATATAGGACTAAGATCGAATCATGCTACACCGGCTCCGGCGCTCGTCGGATGTGGCATGTCCTGCAAACTATTACAGACTACAAAGGGAAGCGCAGCCGAGAGCTGCCCAGTGACACAAGCCTACCAGATGTGCTAAATAACGTCTATGCTCGCTTCGAGGCAAGTAACACTAAAACATGCATGAGAGCATCTGCTGTTCCGGAAGACTGTGTGATCACACTCTCCGCAGCCGATGTAAGACCTTTAAACAGGTCAATATTCACAAGGCCGCAGGGCCAGATGGATTACCAGGACGTGTACTCCGAGCATGCGCTGACCAGCTGGCAAGTATCTTCACTCACATTTTCAACCTCTCCCTGTCTTGAGTTTGTAATACCAACATGTTTCAAGCAGACCACCATAGTCCCTGTGCCCAAGAACACTAAGGTAACCTGCCTAAATGACTACCGACTCATAGCACTCACATCTGTCGCCCTGAAATGCTTTGAAAGGCTTTTCATGGCTCACATCAACACCATTATCCCAGAAACCCTAGACCCACTCCAATTTGCATACATGGAACAGATCCACAGATGATGCAATCTCTATTATACTCCACACTGCCCTTTCACACCTGGACAAAAGGAACACCTTTGTGAGAATGCTATTCATTGACTACAGCTCAGCGTTCAACACCATAGTGCCCTCAAAGCTCATCACTAAGCTAAGGACTCTGGGACTAAACACCTCCATCTGCAACTGGATCCTGGACTTCCTGAAGGGCCGCCCCCAGGTAGTAAGGTAGGTAACAACACATCTGCCACGCTGATCTTCAACACGGGGGCCCCTCAGGGGTGCGTGCTCAGTCCCCTCCTGTACTCCCTGTTCACTCATGACTGCACGGCCAGGCACGACACCAACACCATCGTTAAGTTTGCTGATGACAGAACAATGGTAGGCCTGATCACCGACAACGATGAGACAGCCTATTGGGAGGAGGTCAGAGACCTGACCGTGTGGTGCAAGGACAACAACCTCTCCCTCAACGTGATCAAGACTAAGGAGGTGATTGTTGACTACAGGAAAAGGAGGACCGGGCACGCCCCCATTCTCATTTATGGGACTGTAGTGGAGCAGTTTGAGAGCTTCAAGTTCCTTGGCGTCCACATCACCAACAAACTAACATGGTCCAAGCACACCAAGACAGTCGTGAAGAGGGCACAACAAAACCTATTCCCCCTCAGGAGATTGAAAAGATTTGGCATGGCAGATCCTCAAAATGTTTTACAGCTGCACCTTTGAGAGTATCCTGACAGGTGGCATCACTGCCTGGTATGGCAACTGCTCAGCCTCCGACCGCAAGGCACTACATAGGGTAGTGTGTACGGCCCAGTACATCTCCGGGGCCAAGCTTCCTGCCATCCAGGACCTCTATACCAGGCGGTGTCAGAGGAAGGCCCTAAAAATTGTCAAGGACTCCAGCCGTCCTAGTCATAGTCTGTTCTCTCTGCTACTGCATGGCAAGTGGTACCGGAGCGCAGGTCCAAGAGGCTCCTAAATAGCTTCTACCCCCAAGCCATATGACTCCTGAACTGCTAATCAAATGGCTACCCATACTATTTGCATTGTCCCCCCTGCACATTGACTTGGTACCCCCTGTATATAGCCCCACTATTGTTATTCACTGCTGCTCTTTAATCATTTGTTATTCTTATCTCTTACTTTTTTGGGGGGTATTTTTTCTTAACTGCATTTTGTTAGGGCTTGTAAGTAAGCATTTCACTGTAAGGTTTACACATGTTGTATTCTGCGCATGTGACAAATAGAATTTGATATGATTTAATTAGTCTACTATAAGCCACCTCAAACGTAGTTTTAGAGAATTTGGCAGTATGTCCAACCGGCCTCACAACCGCAGATCACGTGTAACCATGCCAGCCAGGACCTTCACATCCTGCTTCTTCCCCTGCGAGATCATCTGAGACCAGGCACCCGTACAGGTGATGAAACTGTGGGTTTGCACAACCAAAGAATTTCTTTACAAACCGTCAGAAACTGCCGCAGAGAAGCTCATCTGCATGCTCGTTGTCCTCACTAGGGTCTTGACCTGATTGCAGTTCGGCATCGTAACCGACATCAGTGGGTTAATGTTAACCTTCAATGGCCACTAGCATGCTGGAAAAGTTTGGTATTCACGGTGAATGCCGGTTTCAACTGTACTGGGCGGATGGCAGACAGTGTGTATGGTGTCTTGTGGGCTCGCGCTTTGCTGATGTCAGCGTTGTGAACAGAGTGCCCCATGGTGGGGTTATGGTATGGGCAGACATAAGGTACGGACAACCAACACAATTGCATTTTATCGATGGCAATGTTAATGCACAGAGATCAAGAGGCTATTGTCATGCCATTCATCTGCCGCCATCACCTCATGTTTCAGCATGATAATGTACCATACCATGTTGCAAAGGATCTGTACACAATTCCTGGTAGCCTAAAAATGTCCCAGCTCTTGCATGGCCTGTATACACACCAGACACACCCATTGAGCATGTTTGGGATGCTCTAGATCAACGTTTATGACAGTGTTTTCCACTTCCCACCAATATCCATCAACTTCACACATGCATTGAAGAGGAGAGGGACAACATTCCAGAGGCCACAATCAACAGCCTGATCAACTCTATGCAAAGGAGATGTGTCACGCTGCATGCTGCAAATGGTGGTCACACAAGATACTGACTTGTTTTTTTGACCGTTTTTTATTTATTTTTAAAGGTATCTGTGGTGACCAACAGATGCAAATCTGTATTCCATTCATGTGAAATCCATAGATTAGGGCCAAATTAAGTTATTTATTTTGACTTATTTCTTATATGAACTGTAACTGTATGAAATTGTTACATTATGCATTTATATTTTTGTTCAGTGTAAATATTTTCCACATTTCATTATACTGTAGTAACTAAGCCACTTTGTTTGCAAATGTTAAAGGAACATTTTATATATAGGCAATAAGTATTCTTAAAAATTAAATGGCCATTTTCATAACTGATTAGAGCTGAACATTTATTCCCAGTGTGACATACTTATCTAGCACATGCTGTATGTCTAGTCTGTCAAATGTCAGCCTGTCTTTTGGTGTCAGTTCCATGTAAGCTGCATACTTTCGCACGCCCATCGTAGTGTCCCCACCAGCTTACGTTTCATGTCCCAGTGGTCGGCAATGGTACTCGCACCTCCAAACTGCAGTCTGACTTTGACCTAGTTCATGTGAGGTTGTCTTTCTAGTCCTAGTTACGCCCCTCAGGAATGCAGAGAGAGCAATAAACTAGCACTCCTGAAACGGAGGATCTGGATCTAGAGGCATTGTCTTGAGTTGGCTGCTGACACAGATTCAGCAGGCAGACGTCACTCGCTTCCTCAGTTTTACTAGGGAGTTTTTTTAACTTAAGTATAGGCAGGTGGTACTTACATAAGACTTTTTTTGTGATAAGGTCCTCCTTGAGCAAGGTGTCAAAGTTCATGCCAGGCAGGGAAATTATCAGAGCAGTTCCTCCTACTACAAGTCAAGACCTTTCAATACTCCATGAAGGAGTGTCTGATAAGTTCTCCAAAGAAATCCTTATATTTTTTTGGAGTGAACTGTTTACATTGCCTTTTAGACTTTTTGGGGGGCTGTACCACGTCTCAAGCAGTAAGCTGACATGCCTGTAGAAAACACATGATTCTAAAGAGATATTAGGCCTATGTAATTACCGTCATTTGGCAATGAGTCCCTACCCTCCATTCCAAGAGGTTGGTGTCATTTAAAATTCATGGAAAGTAAGTTATCTAACAGCAGATCGATTTCAACCCTTCGATAGATGCACCAGGGTCTTGGTAGAAGCTTCAGTGTTTGTTTATTGAAGAGGTTCAGGTTGTATATGTTCTGCTGCTGGAAAGTGGCTGGATGCAAATAGACAGACATGTGACGACAGCAGACAGCTGTAGCCAGGCCATATTGGGCTATGTGTGCATCACAATGTAACATGAGAGGGGAGGGAGCTGAGAGTACACACATTTTTAGCCGTGTTCTGTTAGATCATGTGGTCATTGACACTAAGTCTCCGTGCTAGAGCACTGCACAGGAATCAGGACAGGGACAAGAGTGTTTTGACACCTTTCACAGTTCATTATAGTTCATGAAGGAAGTTTTGAAGTTATCGCATAATGAAAATACATTTTTCAGTGAAACTTATTTCATTGTAAGACGTTCATTGGGTGTCGAACATTTAGGTAATTTGTTATAAAATATTGATTTACTATATAATAAAAATTATTTTTGGAAGGGAAATAATCAAGACTGGGGAAATAAATCACAAAGCATTGGTCTGCCTTGTGTGGGTTCTCCATGTTTGACATATAAAGAGTTGTTCTCTCATCAAGTGATCATATTTTCACCCATCACACTATATTCAAATTAACCTTGTCTTAACTAATATGAAAATAGGCAGGAACAGGGGGGGAAAAGACATGTCATCTATATGCACTCAAATAGCGAATGGAGGCCTCGTGCTTTTCCACGTGTCCGTTTTGTAGGCTACTTCGGGTTTATATCGGAGCATGTGCTTAATATGAGCAGCTGAGAAATAAATCTAAGAACACTTATTTCACTCCAAGCATCAACCACTGCTTGATGAGCAAGCTCTTGCTGCCCTGTAGGTAATATTCCGCCCAAACTCTGTATGCCATGGCCTGTCCCAGCTACCCAGTGCTTAATTTGGGAAACTTTTTTTGAAATCTGTTCCGGAACATCGATAGTGACATGTTTTTCGCAAAACAAATCATATTTCACTAAACTGTTGAGAGCAGGAGATGGAAACGCATGGTGGTGCGATATTCTGTATAGCTAAATGTAATGTGTAACCCAATTAATTGTGAAAATATAAAACAATCCCTATTACTAGGCTATTAAAATACAAATGCACTGATTGTAAGCTAACTGTAAGCCACCCTGCACAATCAATGAACCAACAGCATCTCTCCCAGACTCATGGATAGACATTTTAGAGCGTAGCATATGGTAACCAGTCCATACTGTATGCATTATAATACTGTCCACACTCAAAGGCCATTACTCACATTTGTTTAATTTTGGAGTATAGGCTAGACCAATTATGTACCAAAGACATATCAGTTTTATTTTATGTTTTTCTACCATGTGCGATATGCCTTAGGCTATGTATTGTATTACGGCACAATCATCATTTTAATTCAGTTTTTTTTATGGGCTTGGGCTCATAAGCTTATGCATATGCATAAGCTTTAATATGCTTATGGGAGTTTTGAATTAATCATCACCTTAGAAAGCAATGTCCATTTCGTTGTGTTCGTCTTTGAAACAAAGACTAACTACACTGTTTCAACCTGCTGTTGAAGTTCTTTCTTCAAATTGATCATCACAGTGAGGTGAGTTTTAAAAGTAAGGTAGGATTTCTGTTTTGATGATAAGTATTTGATGTGATTATGTAAGCCAATGTCAATTGTCTGTATGAATACATATTTTCTCCACTTTCATGTGAGCATCAGTTGCTGCTTGAAGGCTTAGTACACTAGTAATGTGTGCTCGTGTCTTACTGCTTGCCCTGTGACCATCTTTGGTCCTAGAGTAGGCCTAAATAGGGCTTTTAGTGTATTTGTCCTGACCTGGTGACCTTGCCAGGAAAATTGTTTGGCTCATAGATCACCTGATATACAGTACCAGTCAAAAGTTTGGACACACCTACTCATTTAAGGGTTTTTATTTTATTTTACTATTTTCTACATCATAAAATAATAGTGAAGACATCAAAACTATGAAATAACACATGGAATCATGTAGTAACCAAAAATGTGTTAAATAAATCTAAATATTTTAGATTTGAGATTCTTCAAAGTAGCCACCCTTTGACTGGATGACAGCTTTGCACACTCTTGGTATTCTCTCAACCATATATTCTAGTCAGCTGGAATGCATTTCAATTAACAGGTGTGCCTTGTTGAAAATTGTGGAATTTCTTTCCTTCTTAATACGTTTGAGCCAATCAGTTGTGTTGTGACAAGGTCGGGGTGGTATACAGAAGATAGCCCTATTTGGTGAAAGACCAAGTCCATATTATGGCAAGAACAACTCAAATAAGCAAAGAGACTTTAAAACATGAAGGTCAGACAATCCAGAACATTTCAAAAACTTTGAACTTTTCATTTACATTTAAGTCATTTAGCAGACGCTCTTATCCAGAGCGACTTACAAATTGGTGCATTCACCTTATGACATCCAGTGGAACAGCCACTATACAATATTCAAGTGCAGTTGCAAAAAACATCAAGCGTTATGATGAAACTGGCTCTCATGAGGACCACCACAAGAAAGGAAGACCCAGAGTTACTTCTGCTGCAGAAGATAAGTTCATTAGAGTTACCAGCCTCAGAAATTGCAGCTCGAATAAATGCAGACACATATCAACATCAACTGTTCAGAGGAGACTGTGTGAATCAGGCCTTCATGGTCAAATTGCTGCAAAGAAACCACTACTAAAGGATACCAATAAGAAGAAGAGACTTGCTTGAAACACGAGCAATGGACATTAGACCGGTGTAAATCTATCCTTTGGTCTGATGAGTCCAAATTTGTTTTTCTTTGTTCCAGCCGCTGTGTCTTTGTGAGATGCAGAGTAGGCGAATGGATGATCTCTACATGTGTGATTACCACCATGAAGGAGGAGGTGTGATGGTGTGGGGGGTGCTTTGCTGGTGACACTGTCTGTTATTTATTTAGAATTCAAGGCACAATTAACCAGCATGGCTACCACAGCATTCTGTTTGCGCTTAGTGGGACTATTATTTGTTTTTCAACAGGACAATGATCCAACACACCTCCAGGCTGTGTAAGGGATTTTTGACCAAGAAGGTGCTGCATCAGATGACCTGGCCTCGGCAATCACCCGACCTGGTGATGGTTTGGGATGAGTTGGACCGCAGAGTGAAGGAAAAGCAGCCAACAAGAGCTCAGCATATGTGGGAAGTCCTTCAAGACTGTTGGGAAAGCATTCCTCATGAAGCTGATTGAGCGAATGCCTAGAGTGTGGAAAGCTGTCTTCAAGGCAAAGGGTGGCTACTTTTACCACCAGAGGATTTCCCAGTGAGGTCAGAGGTGAAAGGGGGATATCAAAGGGTTAAAACAGTATATCCAATGTCTCTGAACACCAAAGCATGTTGGCTCTAGTACCATATACACTATTCAGAAAAATACATACAAATACTTGTTTAGGCTAGACATGACTGTAGACCCCTATGGCGTCTATGGGCTCCACACCCAAGTCTCAGGCAACATTTAGGACTAGGCTAATCTTTTCTAAGAATGTATCTTGCCCAGAAACTCCAGGAGTAATCCTGAATTGCAACCGATCCCTTCAGCGATCCCTATAGATTATAGGTTGTTTATATAGAGGTCCGGGTTTTCATTTTTTAGGGATAGGTGGAATTCATCAAGTCGATCTGTTCCAGATTTTTACCTTGTCAGCTTGGGAATTCAATCCAGCAACCTTTTGGTGACTGGCCCAGTGCTCCTACCCGCCAGGCTACAATGACAGCCACCTTATCAACAGTAGGGTGGTTTCACTGTCCCTGACCCTGTCTCTCCCCACACAAAGTTTGTTACAGAATGTCAATAGCTTAATCTAATAGTGATAATGTGATGAATGCAGAGAACAATGGTTTTGGAAGGGTTGACCATTAAAGGGATGCTCCTAAGCTTTTCAGCCAGTAGTTTTAAAAGTATTGCTCACGAGCAAAAAACAGTTCCTTGAAAATGTTGCACAATTGTGTACTACGCCATCCATTTCGTATAATATGTTACACCCTGCAACAACAAAAAAACATCCAATTTGTACAATCTGTTACGAAATTGTAAGTACTTAAGATCCCAGACTGCATCTTTAACCCTTTGACAAGAAAATACTAAGTAATACACTATGTTTTGGTGTGTCGGTCCTCATATTTCATAAAAGTATTCACGTCATTCAGTCGGAAACCTCTTCTAAAGACTGAAATAATTATTTGTTTTTAAGTGATGAAGCCTTTGAAAACACAGTAAGTGTTGTAATGTTTCACATGAAATAATAACTTGTCTTTTTTGCCTTATTGGCTTACAACCCCTAGGCCTTCATTCATTTGTTAAACAGAAGCTCAGAGAACTCTTTGCATCATCAACATTTTTATTTTATTTTCATTTAACCTTTTATTTAAACATGCCATCTCCTGTTCTGGGCGATGTGCTTTTCCTTATCTGGCTTAGATTAAAGGGACTGTCATCACATTAATGCAATCATGGGATAGAGGAGCGTCAAGGTTAGCAGGACAAACCAATTCACTTTATCAACACCTTGCCCTGATGTGTCTGTGAGGACATCCAGGCATTTAAACTTATCCTCTCCCGGTGGTCGTTGTCCATCCGTATTCTCTGTCCTGATATCACATGTCCTATGGTTTAGTTTGGGAAAGGTATAACATACCAAGCTTCTACAGTGTCAGTTTTTTACGCACGCACGAGACCATGCATACGCCACTCACTGAACATTTTGAAGTGGACGTATATGTATGCAGTCTTTATTATAATAGAATAGATTGACTTCATTTTTCCCTGAGCGAACTTGCCATTGTGTCATTTGGATTAGATAATAAACAAAACAGCACAAGAAACCGATGACAGATATACAAATAATACAAAGTCATTAACATAAATTCAAGAATATTGCAGGCGAATGGGATTGCTCTATTTGGAGGTCATTGTTTGTTTAGAGGTCAGCCAGCCCAATAGTCAGATTATATAATGTGTGAGATCACTGTGACGTAATAGTGTTTTGTCACATGGGCCTCTAGTGTGCTGTGTTATATTGTGCTGCACAAATTAATATCAATGGCTGTGGTTTCTGTTTTTCTTACTGAACAATAGTAAGAGAAAGTCGTACATACATATACTCCCAGTTAAAATTAGCCTATTATCAAAGTCTGTTACAATATTATGTAAAAGATCTCTGCTATTATTAGGCCTATATGTCTGAACCAATGTTCCTGCACAATCGTTTCTTCAGTGTCATGAAGAAAGACTTCACAGAAGCTGAAGAACTGACATTGGTTTGGTTTGCTTTGTCTTGCAGGTCAGGTAAGGCTGATCAGCATATCATGTGGCAGTCAGAATGTGTGGGCGTGTGATGGCTATGGGATGGTCTATTTCCGCGTGGGCACGCAACCCCTCAACCCCAGCATGATGCTTCCTGCCTGGATCTGCATTGAACCACCAGAGCAGGTAAATCCACACAGTGCATCTGCTTAGATTATGAATAGCATTTGATTGGCACAGTGATAGTTGCTTATACGGTGGAGTCCAAAATTATTGACACCCTTGATAAAGATGAGCAAATTGGCTGTATAAAATAAGGAATTAAAATACTGAGCTATATTGTATGCTGCAAAAAATTGGGAAATTATATTATTTTATACTAATACAATTGCTAAGAGAAAGATATATATATTTGACAAGTAATATTTTTATTTCTCAATGGTAGGGGTTATAATTATTGGACACCCCTGTTTTCAATACCTCACCATGCGAGGATAACGGCACTGAGCCTTTTCTAAAAGGTTTTATGAGTTGGAGAACACTTTGGGAGGGATCTTAGACCATTCCTCCATACAGAATATTTTCAGATCCTTGATATCCTTCGTCTGCACTTATGGACTGCCCTCTTCAATTCAATACACAGGTTTTCAATGGGTTTCATTTCCGGCGACTGAGATGGACATTGCAAAATGTTGGTTTTGTGGCCATTTAACCATTTCATTGTTGATTTTGATGTGTGCTTGGGGTTATTGTCTTGCTGGAAGATCCACTTGCAGCCAAGTTTTAGCCTCCTCGCAGAGGCAAACAGGTTTTTGGCTAAAATGTCATGGTATTGGGTAAAGTTCATGATGCCGTTGACCATAACTAGGGCCCCAGGACCAGTGGAAGCAATATAGCACCATAACATCAAAGATCCACCCCCATATTTTACAGTAGGCATGGGGTTCTTTTCTGCTTATGTATTCTCATTTTGACGCCAAACACACAACTGGTGTGTGTGACTAAACAGCTCTATGAACATGTCATCTGACCATAGCACTGGTTCGAATCCAAGTGCCAATGCCGTTTTGCAAACTCCAGACGTTCACATTTGTTGGATGACATAAAATAAAGCTCTTTGGCCACGCACACCAGTGGTGCGTTGGGCATCAAAATGAGAATGTATGAGGGGGAAAAAAACATACCTACTGTACAATATGGTGGTGGATCTCAGTTATGGGGTTATTTTGCCCCCGCTGGTCCTGGGGCCCTTGTTCAGCCCATTATATTTTGAGTTGTGCTGTGGTGTTCACATCGTCATGGTTTCCTGCTCCATCAGCCAGTAGGAGTGCACTTGATAAGGATCCACACTAGTCCCAACGACCGCATGCTGTGGGCCATGGACAACAGAGGGAACGTACATGTCCGCACAGGAATCACAGACGAGATGCCTGTCGGCACAGACTGGGAGCACATTCCAGGTAAATGACCTGACGATTGACTATCAATCAGACACCCAATGATATAACACCTTTTGTTCCCTACACCTGTCATCCATGTTTGATTTTTAGCCAGTGCGTCGATTGTCTCTTTGTTTAAGTTAGACAACCACGTTTCCATAAGCGGAAGATCAGACACCCATTCATAAAACCTTTGTCCAAAGACGAGACAATCGACTGCAGTGTTCTATATCCAATGTGTTCCCAGGTCTTCAGGCCAGTCAGCTGGTGCTGAGTGTGAAGACAGTTTGGGTGCGTTGCCCCAACGGGGAGGTGGCGAGGCGCTACGGTATCACTGACAAGAACCCAGCAGGGGACTACTGGAAGAAGATACCAGGCCTGCTCAACTGGCTAACTGGTGAGTGATGAGATGGAGACAGAAAGAGAGAGAGAGTGTTCCAGTTGTGGAACAACACGTTTCAAGTTTTAATGTCAAATGCACAAGAACAGTGAAATGCCTTTCTTGCTAGCTCTAACCCTAACAATACAATAATCAATAACAAGGTAGAACAAGATATACAAATAAAAAATAAGAAGAACATGATACAGTAAGAACACAACTGTGTTCTAGTACAGTAGCAACAACAAAGTGTTGGCTTCCGCTCATTCCCACATATCTTGGTCCACAATTCAAGCATGTTTTGTACACAGGTCAGGGGCTTACTGTAGCTTAGAGTTAATACATTCTCAGGCATTGTTAATGTTTGGCTTGCTGTTCCTTTGTGCATGTTTGAGATCGACTCCACAGCCAGAATCACTGATCTACAAATCACCTTGCGTCCCAAATAAGTCCTCATTAAGTGATCAAGATTAGCGATTCTGCTCCTTGCTTTGCTCAATCTGATCCCTCCAACCCGCTGATTGTCCCACAGTGACACCCATGGACGAACTGTGGGCTGTGAGTTTGTCTGGAGGTCTGAGTCACCGGCTCACCAAGACCATGGTGCACACCGTTGTCAAGTGCCACGTCAACACAGGCTCCCTGAGTGGAGAGGACCTGGAGGAGGAGTGGGAGGTCATCTAAAGAAGACAGAATTTGCATTCTATTCCCTATACAGTGTACTACTTTTGACTAGGAACCACAGGGTGCATAGGGCTCTTGTCAAAAGTAGTGCACAATGTAGGGAATATGGTGCCATTTGCCATGTCTCTTCCCAACCGAAACAACCACTATTATTATTCTCTTTCACTACTGAAATGGGCTGCATTTCATTTATTAGTCTGTACTTTACTTACTGTGTATTTTTTTATGTTAACCTCCTATGTACATAATATCTAAGATTTTATGGCAACTGCTATATGGTTATGAATCAGAACTGAGTGCACAATGGCTCTGTAGACAGACCGGACGGGATGATTTTGTGTTACCAAGGGAATGGGGTGTGTCGCCCAGCCCTCCTTATGCTGTTTTCAAGCATTATTAAGTGTCCGACCAGTGTTTACGTTTAACCTAACCCAACCAATCCCTATTGAATTTGAATGAATGAATTTATTGATATATTAGTTATTTAATTTGTTATTTTTATCTGATGACATTGTAGGAAGGCGATTTTGTTATATTTATTCATTTGAGTTAGTCTGCACTTTAGTTGTAACCCCACTCAAGTACACAACACTAGTCGACTTGCTGCCCTGAGACAGTTTATTTTTGTTTTCTTAGGAAACACCCTCTCCCAAAGGAACTTACTGTCGCTCTGGTGTTATTTTTTACACATTGATCAATTCCGTTGAATACTGTATTTACCACGGCACACTCAAGAGCCTTCCAATAGGGTACCTTCGATTAAAGACTTCAAACGGTTAGACCTTTAGTCCAGTTTAACCATTGTCACCCAACTCAATGCCACAGGAGTTAGATAGGGCCATGGTCTGTGAAATGATGTTTGTATATTGTTTTAAAGGGAACTACGACTGTAGTAGGAAGGAGATCCATTATTTATTGCTATTTTTACTGTATATAATAACACAGTTGTAACATGTGAATGTAAGTACTTGAATGGAGAAATTGATTACGTTAGTCACCTTGCAAGGGTACCTTAAGTTCATCTCTGTAGGTGCTTACTGTGCACAGATTGATTGATTGCTTCCTTTTTTTACTGTGGAATGATGTGTGCTCACTAAGGAAGGGATATTACTTTGCAGGATTTTGAGCTGGGAGATTTCTAACGTGTATTTTGTATAACTACCAGAAAGGGAAACTAACCAATTAATTTATCCAGTCTCAATACAGCTACTGTATAAATATGGGAATCATGCATTTAATGGTTGACATACTTTAATCAAACATATTAACAACAGCTAAACAGCTTTGGAAATATAACGCAATCACTGACTAGTACATCTCATAGCTTTGTGAATAAGTTGGTTGTGTTTGTGAAAAGCTATAAGTGTGGCTTAACTAGTACTGTATTACAATGCTGAATTATCTAGCTGTAATATTAACATATAGAAACCAGGGTTACACATTGACATTAGGCATACTACATGGTATCATAATGCTGCTTCTGAATACTGTACTCTACATCAGTGCTACTTAGTCATTAGGGGCTTGCCAGTTCAATTCACTTTGACAAAGAGTGCATCCCAAATGGCAACCTATTATTCCCTATGTAATGCACTACTCTATTGTTTCAACAGTGGGGGAACCCTGGTCAGACGTAGTGCACTTTGTAGGGGAATAGGGTGCCATTTGAGATGTAAAGAAAATCTGATGGGTCATCAAATGACCAATGTTTTGGAATATACTGGACAAGTTGAAGTACTGTAGCCCCTCTGTGCGTCTTTCATGGGATGCACAGTACTGTAAGTCCACTGTATGAATCCATGCCTCTCCTCAGTATGACTTCCTTAATAAAGATGTTTACAGTTATTGACTCTACGTGATGATACTGTATGACGACCATAAAGCAGCGTTTCTCAACTCTATAGGACTGCACATTTTTTTGCTCTAGCCCAGCACTAACACAGTGCTGAGCTGGAACAAAAATGTGGGAGCTGGAGTTGAGAATGTTCTCCTTCTGACCACGAGCCAAGCATTTGTCAGAGAAAACAAAACCATGAATGTGGTGTGTAAAGAGCTCATTCAAACCATTGTGCCATTTTATGGGTGGGTGATACCATGATGTAAAACATATGTTCATGCTGCCATGTAGTTTTGGACCTATTCTATAGTTTATTCTGTAGTTCTGTAACTACATTGTTGTTCCATTGCCTGTGTAGTAACTGTGTAATTACTGTAGTAGTAACATTGTATTAACATGTTCTCTGCACCCCTTCAGCCCACAACCTCCAGATAATGGCCCTATAGGTGAAGCACATTATAGATAAAAGAAAACAACAGGTTCATATATTTTATAGACAATAATAGTATTTTATTTACACATTGCAACATTAACACCATTAAATTCACTCTTGAGTGTCAAATATGACAACTCAACATTTATTCTAAAGTGCATTGTTTTTAAACATCAAAATGTAAAGAACATTTTGAGTTGCTATTTACAAAGCCACATGCTGCATTTAATTCACGTTTATTGACACTGTTGTCGAAGTGTTCACACCATAGCCAAAAATAACTATTTGATTCCAGAAGTCAGTACAGTAGTTTAATCTGAGAGGTCTGAGAGAATGTTTAACTAGCATACTGGTGTAGTCTGAAGTCCAGTGGTTTCAGAAAGTCTGGCAGAGGGTCCAGCTGTTCAACAGGTATGGACTGGGTCAACTTCTGCATAGCCTGAACAAAGAGAGATGGGGGAGATAATCCTGATAGCCACTGGAACGCCTGCTCTCCAATAAGACCCTGCCACAGCCCTGGATTCTTCTCCAACTTTCCCTTCATTTGAAAATGGAATTTTGGCATGAAGAGAATGAGATAACCAAGGCAGACGTGCTTCCGGCGCATGTCAGGCTCACCCCGGCGTATCTGATTTAAGAGGCAGTCCAGGGGGGTGTTCCCATCTCGATCTGTGACATAAAGACATGCACCGTGTCCTAGTAACAGAATCAAACACTCAGGGCGAACCAGTTCGCACGCCAGATGCAATGCACCTTTGCCTCCCTCCACGTGAAAACATCCACGACTGTTAATGTAGCTCACGCGCTCGCTATTGGGGAAGTCTTTCAGAGAGTCCAGAATCATTTTCAGGATAGTAATACGGTTATAGCGGACAGCTACTGTGAGATGTGGTGTTGCAGATGCTTGGCAGCAGCAGAAGCTTCGACTGGGCATCTCCAGTGCGCCGACGGAGTATCTGTTGAGCAGGTATCTGGCGTATTGTTGATGATCGTGCACAAGTGCATACAGAAAAGCCTCGGATGGAGTAAAAGAGCACGCCCGCCCGTCATCTTCCCAGTGAAACACCTCCATTGTCCGCATGTCCTCGAGTACCCATACTGGTAGCAGGTCCCGCACTGCTTGGTAGAAGGCAAAGGAGGTTCTTTGGCACTGTTTCTCGGATTTATAATCCGCCCGGTTGTCAAACACACCCGCTAGATCATAAGGCATTGTCACTTTGTTCTGCAGATACGTTTAATTTCGGAATATACTTTTTTTGCAAGGTATAAGCACCTCTGTGCCAGGTTTGTTTACATCAAGACAGGTTGTCAACAGAAGTTATTTTTTAGAAGACAAAAATAATCAATAGCTGAATTTAGAAAAGTTGCATGAGACACTGGAAAATGTGTTTTCAAAATAAGAAATAAAAGCCGATTGCAATCGTTTAGAGCTCTTCGGTTTCGCTGCTCTCTGAGTCTGTGTTCAGTAGCAAGGACCCTGCCTGAGTCTGTTCAGCACTGCTATTCTTGACTTGCTTCAAACCCCTTTTCGAACTCCATCGGCAGTTTATATATCCTTGCTGGTGGCGAACGGTAGTGGAACTCCCTTCACGACTGCCCTCGTTGGCCGCTGACTGCGTCAACAAATATCCCCATTGGCTGATGACGACTTCAAAGTGAGATTAAATGTGACGTCAGTTCAAGTGTCCCTAACTTTTCCATATTTGTTGTGTGCCATTTGAGTGATTTGTTTGGGAGACGCGCTATCGCCCCCCTATCGAGTGTCCCCACTGCATACAGTACATTCAGAACAGTCCGGTGTAGAGGATGTATGTTGGGCTGTGGGTCGCCACAGTGCAAGTTATATAATTACGCGTCTGGTGCAACGTGCTGCTACCAACACCCCCACTGCTAAATTCTGACAGACATGTCTGTTTTACGCGTTATAACTGTTTCTCGTTTGGGTCGTAATGTCTCATCAGGATTAGGCTAAACCTATCAAGTGTAAAATCTATTTTAAGGATAGATTAAAAACGTATATTTACACCACATTACAATGGTCAAGCAACTATAGGCATTTGAAAAGCGGTGACGTATGCATTGCAAAAACACTAACTTTAACATTAAAATGTAACCTCAAATTATGAAACAGTTTGTGAGTTCATGCAAAGTCAAATCCAGGCTATTGGTTTTAGTAGCTTCAGTATAGGGCTGACCATAATCGGCTTTTAGATAGTCGACCACGCCATCTGTTTGGTGAATACGTGTCATTACATGTCATGCATAACCTTGAATTGACAAAGTAGCCTATCTTCACCACTCATTTTCAAATTTACTGCAAACAGTATGTCCCCACATCATGATCAAATCTGATGTATTGAAGTTATTTCTTATGAGCCATGAAGTGGAAATGCAATGTGAAATGGGTATAGAAGTGGGAATTCAATGTAAAATGGTTAGGAATCTGCTAATTAAAAATGTCTAGTTAGGAAAGACAGACTGGTATCAATAAAACATTTTGGGGAAAGTGACATCCTGGTATGGAGTTGCATGGACTTATTCATATCCTCATTGAGCATGGTTGTGAGTAATAGCAATTGAGAGAAGCATGATCCAGCTGCAGGTGGCACTCTCATGTCCCAGTGACTGATGCAAACAGACACGGTGATGTTTCACAGTCATAAACCCCAACCCTAACCCTGCATTATGGCCTGGGTAATCTGTGTAGCCTATGTCATGAGAAATAGATGATCACAAAAGATAATATTTAGATTTAGTGTATATCAACATGACGTGAGCATGCCTGCTGCAGCTAGATAGGTAGGATGGGACTATACTGTATAAAATAGGCCACTTTACAGTTCAAAAGAAGCATGATGGATGAGTCTTTTTGATTAAATGAATGTTAAGTGAAGAATGAAATCCATCACAATCTGCAACAACCACATCTCTGTGGGAACGACATTGGAAAAAGGAATAATAGTCTTGTATCTTGTTCATGTATCTGCACAGATACGGTGCCTACCAGATGTATTTTCCCAGTGTAGTAAAAAGACCAGATACATTAACATCAGGCAATAGTAGCCTATAGAAAGTATTCCCAATGCCTATGGGAGGACCCCCCGATTTAGCAAGAAATGAGTCTAGCTCAAGTGCAATTTTTTGGAGGTATGATCTTTGAGCCTCTGTAAGCTTCTCACTCATTGTTATTGATTCATTAATGATTATCCCTAATCAGGATAGCATCCACATTTAATGTAGAGGTGTTCAGAAACATCTTCTATTCCTATTTACAATAAAAGTACTTCAAAAGACACAATACATTGTTCACCATTCAGTTCAAATTGGCCAAAACAAACCGAAACATAACCAAAACAAACTGCAAATGCATCCAGAAAGTTTGTAGAGTCACAAGCTTGATTTAATCATTGTGTGCTAGGCATATGGAACCAAATAATATACTTTTGACTACTTTAATACAACCTTCCATCCCTTTACTTAGATTTGTCTGTATTAGGTAGTTGTTGTGGAATTGTTAGATTACTTGTTGATATTACTGCACTGTCAGAACTAGTAGCACAAGCATTTCGCTACACTCGCAATAACATCTGCTAACCATGTGTATTTGACCGATAAAATTTGTTTTGATTTATAAGTGAATTTGTCCAAATAGGGGGGACTAGCAGTGGTGGGAAAAGTATTACTTGAGTAAAAGTAAAGATACCTTAATAGAAAATGACTTAAATAAAAGCGAAAGTCACCCAGTAAAATACTACTTGAGTAAGTCTAAAAGTATTTGGTTTTAAATATACTTAAGTATCAAAAGTAAATGGAATTGCTAAAATGTACTTAAGTATTAAAAAGTAGAAGTATAAATAATTTCAAGTTCATTATATTAAGCAAACCAGATGGCACAATTTTCTTGTTTTTTTTTATTTAGCTAGTTGCTAGCCAGGGGCACACTCCAACACAGACATAATTTACAAACAAAGCATTTGTGTTTAGTGAGTCTGTCAGATGTTCTCTTGATGAGAGATGTTCTCTTGATAAGTGTGTGAATTGAACCATTTTCCTGTCAACATGTAATGAGTACTTTTGGGTGTCAGGGAAAACGTATGGAGTAAAAAGTACATGATTTTCTTTAGAAATGTAGTAAAGTAAAAGTTGCCAAAAATATAAATAGTAAAGTAAAGTACAGATATCCAAAAAAACTAATTAAGTAGAACTTTAAAGTAGTTTTACTTACGTACTTTACACTACTGGGGACTAGATACATAGACTTCCTTTAGTTCTAAAACAGATATGTATGAAAATACCTTAAAATAAAAGGGGACATTCTGTACTGTCGTCTCATGTGAAACATTTCAAAATCGAACTGCTGCAGTATAGAGACAAATTCAAATGTTTTAGCTTCACTCCAAATAAATACAGGGAGGAGTTTAAATAGCCTCTAGCCTCCTCATTTTCTAGCTTGATTGTGACAGTGCGAATGCAAGACGCTGCTCCCTTATTCGGCTTCTAAGGTTGGAGAACACGGCCCTGAGGTTAGGCCATGGGGGCACATATTTGGGATATTCTGATAGGCCTATGTATAATTTGTGCATGGTCCCTGACATATAAAGAAAATATAAATTAAATGCAGTACATATGATTTGAGAAATGTGTCCATTGTTGAATTAGATTATTTTAATTCACCTTTTTGAATGTAAATTAATTCCATGAATTGGCTGTAGAACGTAGGAAAACTTATTTTGTTTAATTGCATAAGTTCCCATCTACCCAATTAATTAATTAATTAATTGTAGCCTCTAGTTTCCAGGCAAGAAGAGAGTTGGTCCACTCATCATTATTAGCTTGAGGGAGGCCTCTTCAGGGCAAGCCTTGAAAAATTCAGTTCCATCTGATGCAGCCAGGCACTTTATCAAGACCCCGTGGAGTGTCAACTAGCAACCCACCCACCTGGCAAGATTCTCGACACCTAGCTAGTAACGATTGTAATGGACAAAAGTAGACAGCTAACTAGTCAAAATCTGTAGAATATCGTCGACAAATGCGTGTGTTAAAGCCACGTAGCTCTAGCTATGCTAATTGATTTCATAAATCAAGCTAGCTAGCTAGTTGCTACCGCAACTTTTATTCAAGTAGCAGCGAGCTAGCAGTCAAGCATCCTCGCGAACTTGGGGTATTTTTGCTCGCTAACTGGGGTGGCTGGTTAATATTGAAAGACCCATACAACACAGTTATTTGGCCACCCGTTATATTTTTGGAGCCAGCTATCTTAACAACTTTTATAACATAGCCGTCTTAATTGAGATTGCTGGCTAGTTGAACAGTTTAATCAGTTGGTCATCGCTTCGTCTAGCTAGCCACAATAGCTTTGCTAGCCAACCTGCTAACGTTACTTTGTTCGCTAGCTAGCAAACTAGCGCCAGGCATCTAGCAAGGTGCTGCTGACTACAGACAGACAGTAACGTTACAGTAGCTAGCTAGCCAAAATCCGAGTACTTTTGTTGCTCTTTCTCCGTTAAGAAATCCCCGCAATGATGGAAAAGAGTGGTTCGGAAATGTCAGGGAAAAGAAGGGGTAGGAATACAGTTAATAATCCTAACAAAAGTTTAGCTACGAATGGAAATAGCAACAATTCATGGGAGGAAGGAAGTTCGGGCTCCTCCAGTGATGATGAGCATGGTAGGTCAACACGACGGTGGTAGCCTCGGTCACTCTAAACTAGTTCATACACTTGTACAGTGATTTAAAAATGTTAATCCTGTGTTTTGTTATATGTTTAGGTAGTGGTGGTATGAGAGTTGGGACTCAGTATCAAGCACTCGTGCCAGACTATGATCCAGGTGAGTAATTTTACTGTTCAGACAGTCAAGAAGATGGAACAGGTTACCAGACATGATAGCCTCGAACAATTCCTGGTCGTCTATTCCACGAGCCTTTACTAAGCGGGCTACTGCTAACTACATCTTTATTATTTTGACATTCCGACTCCTGTCCACGGCTACATTGTTTGATGTTTGAACCGATTTAACTGCGGAACTATTGTCAATGTATCCAATATATTTCAGCATATTTAGCATATAACAAATCTGAGATGAGCTAATTAAAAAGTTTGTAACAGATTTACATCTGTTATAGCTAGGCCCTAATTGTTGGTCGAACGACCATGGTTATAAACGTTTAATTAAACTATCTGGAGTGAGAATGGTGTTGATTGCTTCCCTTTAAGCAATTAATCATTATGAAATGTATTATTTGTAACATGAACTGAATAAATTGTAGTTGCTTTCACTAGCCTATTTGATTAAGCCCTGACTTCTAATGGTCCATATTCTTTTCCTTTTCAATTTGGTCTCCATGCGAGAATTGATAGGCTTGTGCTGCTAATAATACATATTGTATTTTCCAATGGAACATAACATTTCATTTCATTCATTTCATTCTCGCTAAACTTGTATTGTTGGATATTGGTTTCACTTTCACCAGAGTTTCACTTTCAACATAAAAGCATTTAGGATGAAGGCAATGAGTAGTTTTGAGTAATTAAGTCACTGGTCCTCATTCGATCCTTTATCCCCCCCGTGACAGAGATTGCCAAGGCGGCCGAGGAGAGGGACAACCTGGGCATGCTGGTGTGGCTCCCCAGCCCGAACCTGGCTGAAGCTAAATGTGAGAGCCATTCAAGCCATTTTCCTCATTATGTACCAAATGTAAACTACTTGCCCATTTTACTTTTACAAATCTTATGTTTATCTGAAGCAAAATATTTATTTATTGTAATAGCTATGCAATAACAGAAATGGGTAGCTGAGTGTTGTGCAAGTGAGTGTTAGTCTTTCGGATCGATATATTTACACACACACAGAACCAGTCAAAAGTTTGGAGACACCTACTCATTCAAGGGTTTTTCTTTATTTTTACTATTTTCTACATTGTAAAATAATAGTGAAGACATCAAAACTATGAAATGGCTCATATGGCTTCTGTAGCTCAGTTGGTAGAGCATGGCGCTTGTAACGCCAGGGTAGGGGGTTCGATTCCCGGGACCACCCATACGTAGAATGTATGCACACATGACTGTAAGTCGCTTTGGATAAAAGCGTCTGCTAAATGGCATATATTATTATTATTATTATATATGGAATCATGTAGTAGCCAAAAAAAGTGCATTAGCCACCCTTTGCTTTGATTACAGATTGACACACTCTGGAATGCATTTTAACAGGTGTGTCAGTGGTTAGGGATGTCCTTGTCTCGGGTTAGGGAGGGCTTGGTCGGTAGGGATGTCCTTGTCTCATCGCACACCAGCGACTCCAGTGGCGGGCCGGGCGCAGTGCCGGTTGCCAGGTGCACGGTGTGGCCTCCGACACATTGGTGCGGCTGGCTTCCGGGTTGGATGCGCGCTGTGTTAAGAAGCAGTACGGCTGGCTGGGTTGTGTATCGGAGGACGCATGACTTTCAACCTTCGTCTCTCCCGAGCCCGTACGGGAGTTGTAGCGATGAAACAAGATAGTAGCTACTACAACAATTGGATACCACGAAATTGGGTAGAAAAAGGGGTACAATTCAAAACAAAAAGTTCATTTGTGGAATTTCTTTCCTTCCTAATGCGTTTGAACCAATCAGTTGTTTTGTGACCAGGTAGGTTGGTATACAGAAAAGAACAAAAGAACAGCTCAAATAAACAAAGAGAAACGACAGTCAATCATTACTTTAATTAAGACATCCGGAAAATTTCATGAGGACCGCCACAGGAAAGGAAGACGCAGATATACCTCATTAGAGTTACCAGCCTCATAAATTGCAGCCCAAATAAATGCTTCAGTTCAAGTAACAGACACATCTCAACATCAACTGTTCAGAGGAGACTTCAGCAATTTGACCATGAATTCGACCTGATTCGCACAAAGATACCCCTACTAAAGGACACAATAAGAAAATACTTGCTTGGGCCAAGAAACATGAGCAATTAGACTGGTGGAAATCTGTCCTTTGGTTGGATGAGTCCAAATTTGAGATTTTTGGTTCCAACCGCAGTGTCTTTGAGACGCAGATAAGGTGGTGGAGGTGTGGTGTGGTGGTGCTTTGCTGGTGACACTGTCAGTGATTTATTTAGAGGTCAAGGCACACTTAACCAGCATTGGTACCACACCATTCTGCAGCAATATGCCATCCGATCTGGTTTGCGCTTAGTGGGACTATTATTTGTTTTAGAACAGGACTATGACCCAACACACCTCCAGGCTGTGTAAGGGCTATTTGACCAAGAAGGAGAGTGATGGAGTGCTGCATCAGATGACCTGGCCTCCACAATCCCCCCCACCTCAACCCAATTGAGATGAGATGGACCGCAGAGTGACGGAAAAGCAGCCAACAAGTGCTCAGCATATGTGGGAACTCCTTCAAGACTGTTGGAAAAGCATTCCAGGTGAAGCTGGTTGAATAGATAAATCAGACGGTGTCACCAGCAAAGCACCATTACACCACCACCTCCATGCTTCACGGTGGGAACCACACATGCAGAGATCATCTGTTCACATACTCTGTGACTCACAAAGACACGGCGGTTGGAACCAAAAATCTCACATTTGGACTCATCTGACCAAAGGACAGATTTCCACCAGTCTAATATCCATTGCTCGTGTTCCTTGGCCCAAGCAAGTGGCTTCTTCTTATTGGTGTCCTTTAGTGGTTGGTTCTTTGCAGCAATTCGACCATGAAGGCCTGATTCACGCAGTCTCCTCTGAACAGTTGATGTGTCTGTTACTTGAACTCTGTGATGCTGTGATTTCTGGGGATGGTAACTAGTGAACTTATTCTCTGCAGCAGAGGTAACTCTGGGTCTTTCCTGTGGCGGTCCTCATGAGAGCCAGTTTCATCATAGCGCTTGATGGTTTTTGTGATTGCACTTGGAAGAAACTTTCAAAGTTCTTAATGTTCCGTATTGACTGACCTTCATGTTTTAAAGTAATGATGGACTGTCGTTTCTCTTTGCTTATCTGAGCTGCCATAATATGGACTTGGTCTTTTACCAAATAGGGCTATCTTCTGTATACCACCTCTACCTTGTCACAACACAACTGATTGACTCAAACGCGTTAAGAAGGAAAGAAATTCCACAAATTCACCACCTGTTCATTGAAATGCATTTTTGTTACTACATGATTCTATATGTGTTATTTCATAGTGTTGATGTCTTCCCTATTATTCTACAATGTAGAAATAAAGAAAAAACATTGAATGAGGACTGGTACTGTATGTAAAATAAGGTATTTGTTTTTATTTTTCATATTTGCCAAATTTCTTCACCAAATTTGTCTTGTCATTATGGGGTATTGTGTGTAGATTGATGAAAAATATTTTAGAATAAGGCTGTAGCAAAATGTGGAAAAAGTCAACTGGTCTGAATACTTTTCGAATTCACTGTGTGTGTGTGTAAATATTTTTTTGTACAGTGGATGAATACATTGCAATTGCCAAAGAGAAGCATGGGTACAACATGGAACAGGCACTGGGGATGCTCTTCTGGCACAAGCACAACATTGAGAAGTCCCTGGCAGATTTGCCCAACTTCACACCTTTCCCAGATGAGTGGACAGTGGAGGACAAGGTCCTGTTTGAACAGGGCTTCAGCTTCCACGGAAAAACGTTCCACCGTATACAACAGATGGTGAGACTAACGCCTCCGAATTGTATCATTTTTGTTGGTTAACAGCAGACTACTCCATTGGCTAACATGGAACACACGATGACATGAGACATTGAATTCTAATTTGGGGTGTTCATTGTGTGAAGTCTCTAAAACACAAATAATGCACAAAACTGTGCTTTCGTTTGTTATTTACAAGTTCTTCTTGTTCATGTGCTAGCTACCAGACAAGTCCATTGCTAGCTTGGTTAGATTCTACTATTCATGGAAGAAGACACGGAGCAAAACCAGTGTCATGGATCGCCACGCACGCAAGCAGAAGAGGGAACGAGAGCAGAGGTATGAAGTGTGTTCTTTTGTTTAAAAAGCATGAACCGCATTCTCTCAACTTCCACTCCCTTTTGGACAAACTAGTCCTGGGTGGTTTCAACCATTCCAAATGAGACAAAAAAATGTATTGGAAAGTTAGGCCAAGAATACCATAATTTGTTTTCTATGTGTTAAGTTTTTGCTTTATGTTTCAGTGAGGATGAGGCTGAGGAGACCAATGGAAATGCTCCAAGCGATGTAGAGTACGACCCAAATAAGGAGGAGAAGAAAGAGGTGGATCTGTTCAGAGGCTTTTATCAGTTTTAATAAATGTTGTTTATTGAAGCCAACTAACAAGGTAATTTTGTGTTTTAGCTGGGCGCAGCACCTGAGAAACAGGAGCCAAAACCACTAGCAGTGGTACAGAAGGTAGCTTTCGAATTGCAAATATTTTCATTACCATTTCAATAGAAACCTACAACATTCATATTAAATTGACACTACTTTTGATGGTTTGGCTTTTTAACCTAAATCTATTCCTTCACGTCTAGCCGACTACTGGCGTGGCAGAGAAACTGACCCACGTCAAAAAAGAACCACAGGGTCCCCCAGGGAAGAACCTGCATCGTGCTAAAAAGAAGCCTCCTAAAGGAATGCATCTGAGCCAGGGAGACGTAGCTGCAATGTCCACCAGCACCCCCGCTGCAGTCGGTGTGCTGCGGCAAATGGACATGGAGCTGGTTGGCATCAAACGCCAGGTTAGTGCACTGTCTTAACATTAATACATTCATCTTCTGTGACCGCATTTCCTATCCATTGACAAGTCCATTTTTGTGTCGATCATGTATTCATGTCAATGGGAGATTTGTGTGGAAACGAAGAACTAAGCCTGTGTACCTAGAGTGTCTTTAGGGTGACGAGTTAACCTGACCATTTTTCCTTAATGAGTTTTATCCCCTTCTAGATCCAGAGCATCAAACAGAATAACAGTGCCCTGAAAGAGAAGCTTGATGTGGGAGTAGACAACTTCAGAGTACCTGAGGTAATGCTATTGCTGACCTAAAGTTCTGACCATCTCATTTTACTATCGCCATAGAATTAAAGGTGCATTATGCAGAAATGGCTTGTAACAGTTAGCCTAATTTCAGTTTGTGACAAAACAAGCAAGTATACTGTGGAGAACCATTGTACCATCTAAACTGCTGTGAAATATATTTTTCATAACCAAAAATATTGTATTTTTTAGCCGTTTTGAAGCTGGTGTGCAAAAAAAAAGTCAAAGATGCAATAACGAAACATAACGGGAAGCATAGGAATAGTGCATGTGCATAGAATATATCTACTACTGCTTAGACTTGCTTTCAATGAGTGACAGATCTATAACATACATTTGGTCAGATCGCCCCAAAAAGTGACATATTGCAGCTTAAATGTTACTATTGTTTTGCAAAGTGATGGGAAAACAAAGCTTTCTGAAGCATGGACGCTTTCCAGCCAAATGTGGAAAAATAGGTTGATCACCCTAGTGGTGTCTGCTGGTCAAAAGAATTTAGAGCTGCCAAATGATTATAGATTACGTCACACATGCCGTAGCGCAGAGACAGCGCTGAGATGTCTAGCAGTTGTAATGTTTTCAAATACTATATATTTTAAATCTACATTCTTCATTATGTTTGAAATTGGGTCAGCTCAATAGACGCTAGCGGCTCTCAAAATCCACCTACACACAACTTTCGGCAACCAACCCTCGAAATGAAAGGCGTTTCGCTTCCTTTTTGTCTTCGACCAAACCAATCAGGTGGTTTGCGACAAAACAACGTTTCGGATGTCGTTGACGACCTGCTTCGGATAAAGCGATATGGGTATCGGCACACTGCTTTGAAGCAAACTGCTTTGCGGTTTCATTGCATGCTCCGGTATCCATTGTTACGGTAAATGTATCATCACTAGTCTTGTAATACATTTTGACCTGTCTTGTTGCTTGTATGTTTGACCATTTTTATGTCTCAGGTGAACCAGAAGTTTAACACTCGTTGGACAACAGAGGAGCAACTGCTTGCTGTACAAGGTAATAGATTGCAAGTGCAACAGATGGGTTGGGATTCGAGAAAGGGTAGAAAGTGGAACCAACTGAAGTGGGGCCCATGTGAAAAGTCAGATGATAAAAAAATATCTTGAATTCTGTTTCACTGGGGAGGGGGGGGGGGCCTGGCACATAACAATCTCAATTTGTTCAAAATGTATTTTCCCTCCTTTGTAACCTCTTCCAGCCATCAGAAAATATGGGCGGGACTTCCAGGCTATCTCGGATGTGATTGGCAACAAGTCTGTGGTGCAGGTGAAGAACTTCTTTGTAAACTACCGCCGACGCTTCAACTTGGATGAGGTGCTGCAGGAGTGGGAGGCCGAGCACGGGATGGAGGGAGCAGCCAAGGGAGGAGAGGAGAAAATGGACACATCACCATCTCCCACTGAGGATGGAGCCACCAACCCTGTGCCGCCAGAGGACCAAAAAGAGGTATGTGACTCCACTCTTTGTATTGCAAATCGTCCTCCAACGACCCATATTAAGAAGGAGTGTGTAATTACAGATGTATTCTAATAACTCGAGACCCACCTCTCACATGCCCAGGTTCGGACCCATAGTTTTTAAGAAACCCTGCTTTAAAGAGCCTTAATTGAAACCATAGCAAGGCGGTCACCCTGCCTGTGTTTTGGTAAAAAGCTGAGGGATGGGCCTTGACAAATGTAACCACTCTCAAAATCATAGACCGAGCTATGGATGCAAGGACTGACCATCCATAATATGAAAATTATAGTTTTAACTGTGTTTTGAGGATATACAAGGTTTGTTTACATTTACATTGTTTTACTCCAACATTTATAAACAATCTTCTATTGTGGGTCCTGATGGAGTATGACAGTTGAACTTAGCTCATGAGGCATTTAAAAGTTATATTTAAGCAATTAGGCCTGAGGGGGGTGTGGTATATTGCCAATATACCACGGCTAAAGGCTGTTCTTAGCAACACAACGCGGAGTGCCTGGTACAGCCCTTAGCTGTGGTACAGTATATTGGCCATATACAACAAACCCCCAAGGTGCCTTATTGCTATTATAAACTGGTAACCAATGTAATTAGAGCAGTAAAAATGTTTTAGGTTTTGTCATACCTGTGGTATACAGCCTGATATGCCACGGCTGTCAGCCAATCAGCTTTCAGGGCTCGAACCACCAATTTATAATCTTTATGAATCAATGGTTTTATATCATTATGTCTATAAGCAATTAAGGATTCCAGAATTTTATTTGAGTTTTTTTGCAGATGTATTAAGTGCAAATACTCCCCAATTTTGTCTCTTTACAGGAATCCTCACTAGTGGAAGCACAACAACCTCTAGCATCCTGAGTGGCCAGCCATTTTGGATAATTCTGTTGGCAGAACTCCTCCCTCTGAGATTTTATGTCTGTTCTGAAGAGGCGATGATGAATCTGCACAGGTTACTCCCTGTCTTTGCGGGCCTGTTCAAGAAGGTCATTCCTGTTACCTCATCCCCGATTCAAGGATGTTTTACAGCTGCCCACCAATTAACTTACAGCACCAGTCTTCAGCCGGACTGACAGTCAAAGTAACCAGAATTATCTGACTGCACTTTATCTCATCCCAGAAAAATCTTCTGTATCAAATGTAACTTGTTTATGCATCTGGCGCCTTTTACCCTGCCTCGGTCACTCAACATTACAGATGATCCCTGTTATCCAGCCCACAATATCCCTTTGTCATCTTATCCTTCTGCAACCCTCTTTACTTTGTAAAGACTGGTTTTTGTTGTGTAGTATTTAATCACAGTAGGTCCCGGTATGAACTGACCCTGTCGACCACAATTCTTTTGTATTGTGCCCAACGTGAGGAAGTTGTCTTTGTACACCAGACAGCCATAAACCAAAACAACCCAAGGAAATACCATTGCAGTGTTGGAGATGGAGAAAATGTGAGTCAGGTGATTTGCCCCCTGATACACACAGTGCAGAACAAGATGATGGCATTTCCACAGGGCCATTTCATACAGAGACCCAATGCAAGTTAATACCACACAACCAAATCTATGTATATTCTTCCTTCCAAAACTCTTGTCTGCAGCTGTTTCCTTTACCCCCTAATGGGTACTTGTCCCCCCCCCCCATGGATTTACAAGGAACAGACTGGTGTATGAAGGCTTTAAATCCAGGAGGGGGAGTTAGCGAGACGGGTGCACAGTGTGGGAGTGAGATGGGAAATCGGAATGCAGAAATTGCCTTGCAGTATTCTACAAACTCCAATCACCATTTGGTACAAAGTAAACACTACAATCTCCCTTCCCTCTGCTTCTATGCGTTACTTACGGCCGAACCTCAGCCCTCCCCTACTGATATACACGCAATGTTTGTCATAAAAGGTTGCTCTTACGGAATGGATGTGCCTCCAGCATAATCCAAGTAGGATTCTTGGATCTTGAAATTGCCATATCCTTGGCATGATGAATGTTGTCCCCCCCCCCCACCGTACTGAAAAGACTGTACAGACTTATTGAAAACTGACATTACATATAGTAAGTGTAGAACTTAGAATCCCGACAGGCGCTTCCATTGAAGAAATAAAGTAGGTGTTGAATTTTAAACAGTAGTGCACTTTTGGTGTTCAGTGTTCAATATTACTCAATTTAAACTAAAGTTAACATGTTCTGGTGCATATTTATAAATAATGCATTACTTGTTTGGATGACAGGTTAGAGACATACAAATAATGTAAAACTTTAAATAGGAGCTGTTCATCATTGAAGGATGTCCATTTTCAGTTTACTAGTAACCTCAGGACAAACAATCATGTTAAAGAATGCTTTTCAGTTGGAAGGAGAGTTGAGTGAGAAGTTCCTTAAGTTGATGATTAGGGAGCAAGGCTACAGTAAACATGTCTCCCCCGGGCCAAATGAGATTGCTGTGACTAACACATTTCAGTTAATTACTATAGCACCCGCCTTGGGCCGATCAGTGTAATTTTGTAAATGCCGGGTATCTATGGCAAGACTCACCGTTCGCCCAAGTTTCGTCAAAATCGGACCAGTGCTGTCCGAGATATTGCGTGTGACTAATGGACAGACCGAGAGATCCACAGTCCCCTCTCCGATTTTCATCTTGGGGAACAATTTTTACATTTTAATTTAAACCTTTTTTGAGTTCTGAAGTGTTTTTATTTATCATTTCAAACCCTGTCCCTTTCACAACAACTGGCCTATGCTATTCTACCGTTTTTACTGTACTGGTACCATGATTTAGCATACTGTTTTGAAATCTTTTTATATATTTATGAAGAAATTGTGAATGCCTGAGGTGGGGTTTTAATGAGGTTGTGTGTATTGCTGTCATTTACCATTGTGTATTCAATTTGCGCATCAATTAACTAGACAATAAATTTGAAGGATTTATAGGGACATTCACTGGATGCTCATTTGTCTTTTCCTGCTATTTGTATTTAGCCTGTTCCCAGAACTGTTTTGTGCTTTTGCCACCTCTATTGCGCATTATCAAGTCCAACATTCAGTTTGGCATAATAGCACAAACAGACAGGCACTCTTGTTCTGTCTTTCAGCACACATTTTGTCATAAATATTTCAATTGTGTGTTTTAAGCTGTTTCAATATTGTGCCTGATGTGGGGTTATGCACCATACTATAAAAGACCAACAGTGAAAACCCTGTTGATTTTGTGATGAACAGTTCAAGGAATGGGGCTCCCCAGTGGTGCAGCGGTGTAAGGCACTGCAACTGTGTTAGAGGTGTAACTACAGACCCTGGTTCAATTCCAGGCTGTATCACAAAAGGCTGTGATTGGGAGTCCCATAGGGTGGCACACAATTGGCGCAGCATCGTTAGGGTTTGGCCGGGGTAGGCCGTCATCGTAAATAAGAATTTGTGCTTAACTGACTTGGTTAAATAAAGGTTATTTTTAAATAAATGCCTTTGCTGAAGAAGGATCAAGTAATTGTTTCAGGACAGGAGGAGAAAATAAATGTTTTACTGAATAGGAGGAAATGACTCATGTGCTGTAAGTGATGGGTACAGACCATTACAAACAGTAAAATGTCCCACGTTTGTATATCTGACAGCAATTCCCGTAGTACACTTGATGGTGATGATGACACTGCCATCTAGCGGAAATACCATACAACACATCATGGCCTCAACCACTGGCTGACTACCATTTTTTTTTCTTCTTGACGGGGATTTCCTGAGGAAGTAAGACCAAAGCAAAGGGGGCTTTCCAACCACTAGACATCAAGACAAGAGCAAGTCAGCAGCGGCTGCTTTTTCTGCTATATTCCCGTATGGAATTTAGTACATTTCCTTTTAACATTCTGTTTTTAAAATGTCAGCTACCGATCAAAAGCCTCTAGCTGCCTGTTTTAAAACCGGCAGTGTTTGGTCGTTTTCATTGTAAGCGGTTACATTGTGGTGTTGATGAACGTGCCATTCATCGAAGCTCCATTTGTAACATTGTAGCTCCTGGAAAACGGCGTTGCGTTGGCCCACGTTATATCTGATTCATGTAAGTATTGTTGCTAGACGGGAAAGCTAATGATATTATAGTGAATTTGACTTTTATGTAGCTATGTCTGTCTGTAGATTGCAACATGTTGAGTAGCCATGCAGTTGTGAGCCAAAACATGTGTGTGGGGCTAGGGAGGCTTCAAATTGGGGTATGAGGTCATTTAAAACATCCATTGTGGTGCACTGAATTGCCTACACTCAGCCATCTAAACCATGGTGAAGATAAACCAATAATGGCATATTCTAAATATGTATTATTCCACATGATCACCTTGTCATGTCATTTTACGTTGACATGACATATAAGATCTTCCGTTTTACACCAATGCATGTGCAATACATTAATTGCAGTTATGACAAATTGGTTGTCCAAAAATATACCTCAAGTCATTTGCATGATTTTCTATTTTGGAGGGTGGTTTCTATTATTAGACACGGTGAACAGTCTGGTAATAGTAAATATTGGGTGCAAAAATATATTTGTATTGAAATATATGCTTATCATATGTCAATAATGCCTTTGAGACATGCCAAACGGTATGCCTGTATGCATATGAAACATTGAAAACATTCTTTAACAGAATCACATTTCTGATTGGCCTGGTCTAAGATCACTGATCAGAAAAACATGAATCTGTTCTGGGAAGATTCACCTGTTTCCAAGTTCTCTTGCTTTCAGGTTATAGTGTTCCACGTAGCTAGAAACACGAGCATTTCGCTGCACCTGCGATAACATCTGTGTATGTGACCAACACACTCTGATCTGATTTAGAGCAATTAGGGCTGTGACGGTCATAGGAGTTTTGGATGACGGTAATTGGTCGGCCAAATGATCGCGGGTACTGTTAAAACAGACGCACATTTTCTCTCCTGACTGCATGTGTTTCTGCTGGGAGGGGGGTATTGCTTAGACAACTGAAGACTCATTTGCTACAACATTTAGCTTGTTTCAGCAAAGAGCAACAATGTTTAGTCATGTTGAATGCCCAGCCATCCGGTCTTCAGTTAGCTGTTTATTCCACACAATAAAAATAAAAATAAAATATATATATGGTCATGATGGCTGTTATTTTATTTTCATGATGGTCTTTATCCATACCAGTAGTTACATGGTTATGGTAATTGTGCCAAACCTAAGTGCAATGAAAGGTCACTCAGAGAATTCCCCTACTTGTTTCGTTTTTGTTTTGTGATGTCATGTTACTCAACCAGCATAACAAGACTTGGCTACATCTGTATAATGGGAGTGGAGAGACTGCCCTCTGTGCCGATATTATCTGAGTAGAATAGATAGCTCGTGCATTTCATGGCCATATGAGAGGATCTCGCCTGAGAAACTATGACATGTAACTGATTTCCCTCGTCTTTTTTCTTCCTCCACTCACTGTTAGACACAATGTGTCCTTTCAGCATCAAGCATTATGACCAGGTTTAAATACGGTAGAATAATGAGCCTGTTTCTCAAAAGATGTCGGACATTCTCCATGTAAATCTATCAGTGAGTCTATTTAACAGGGGAAATACCCAATTTTACATCATGCTCAGCGTTTCATCAGAAACAGATTTCCTGTCAAGGAAGATAGACCTGACTAATCTCGTCCCTGGACCAAATGTACCCGAAACAATCTCAAATGTACTATATGCGTTACTGTAGGTAGGAGATAACGAAGATATCTATCTAGCTTAACCAATCTACATTTCTAACGTTTTGCTGACAGCTTTTATCTAGCTGTGTCTGGAGTTTGTGTAGGCTTGCTTGTGTGTGTGTGTGTGTTTGTGTGAGTGAGAGTACTAAGTTTGTGTGTGTAGTCAGTCAGTGGTGATGGACAGGGACAGGCATGTGGAAAAGCCCCTTGAATATCCCAGGAAGTCCCTTGCGAACCACATGAACTGGTCAGCGAGTAGTCTAGGCCTAGTCCATTTGCTCGTCCAGTGATGATGGTTGGATGGACTTTCAACGTTGAGGGCAGAGTTGTAGAAGTGGCCAGTCTTGATATCCTAACCAGTGTCAGTCTGAATGGGTTCAGTTGTACTATATGAATGAGTCATTTGAACAATGTGTAACAGGATGTAGACCTGATGGTTCAGTCATTCGTTCAGAGTTAGGTTCCCGAGAAGCTGGAAATCTTCTCAGTTCTCCATTTGAACTAGAACCTACTAGTAGAAGTTTTTTTTTTTTTTGGGGGGGGGTGATGGTGTATGCTGTACTTACATGGGATTGATGTCAATTGAAGGATGTTCTAGCCTAGACTGCTTGCACTCCTAAAGTGAATAATGTTTTGGCAAGTCAATAATAAAGGCTTGGTTCAGTCTAGATTAAGTTCTGTCCTCTCTATCTAATTTTGGGGATGTTTTATTCCAGTCCCAGGCCTTCCTGCTAGTGCACTCCACTCTGCTCCGAGTCAGAGCGGGGATAAAATTAGACCCAGTTAGCTATGCTTGTTATAAAGGGGTTTCCCAAGGCTTGGCCTGACAGTCGTGAGCTGTTGATGTGGCAATGAATTCTCAGCATTAACACACACAGCCTCAGCTGAAACACCATGTTGTGTTTGTCCTGTATGTTGCAACTGTACATTTTATGAAACATCTCTCACCTCATGTCTGTCTGTGTGTGTGTGTGCCCTCCCCAGGTCATGTCAGCAGGGCGGAATGCGGACGGGCGGGAGCTGCAGATCCCCCTCCAGCAATGCGCTCTCTCCCTGGCCGCTCTCTCCCTGGCCCAGCGCCCCTGGCCCAGCGACCACGTGGCAGGCTTCCTACCCCAGCACGGGGGCTTCAGGGACCACTTCGTAGCCACCCCGGAACCCAAGTACTGCTGTGAGTCCTGCAAGCTGGTGCTCTGCAACCCCAGGCAGACAGAATGCGGACACAGGTTCTGTGAAACCTGTATCTCTGATCAGCTAAGGTGAGGAGAAGAGATTTGATATTCATCCTGAATGCGAGAATGAATGGGTATGTTTATTTTGTAGGAAATTACAGTTGAGAAATTACAGAAATGTCTTCTTGTCCATGTGTTTGATATGTCAGCTGTCTTTCTGGTAAGATTGGTTTGTCATTCAATGATCATGTGATGATGATGGAGGAATAATGAAGTCATTGGCCACTAGTTGTTAATAGGATGCTTGATTGGACATAAATTATTAGTTAAATCTACTTTACAGCAAACCGAATCCAGTATGTCCAGAAGATAAGGAACCTCTGTTCAAAGACAAGGTAAGACTGAAAACGATTTGCATCACTATCATCACCCCTATATACCAGCCCCAAGGGGAAAAAAATGAAAGTTTATTTTTAACTCAGTCAGGGTCTCAACTAACTGTTGAGAGTTAAAATAGTAGAATACACAAGGTACATTTCGAAATTTGGTTGTGCACTCAATTAGCCCATATCAGCTAACGTTTTTTAAAGTTGATAAGTTAGTTTAGCGAGCGATCTAAACCCATTCAGTTTATCAGTTACTCATTCAGATATCAATTCAAATCTGCAAACATTTCTCTCCACCCTATGGCAAAATGAGTAGAATTGCAGGAAATGAGTTATACAAGTGGCAAGATCTTCTCTACACCCATGGTAAAGTTGCTTTAAAAACAGCAACATTTTCTCTACGCCCCATGGCAGAATGGGGCGTAGATAACATTTAAAACGTCATCTGACTGCGTGTGTGGGTATGGATGTGGGTACGCAGACCCACGAACCACTGAAGCCCCTCGTGATGAGTTCAGTTTTTTGGTGGCCCCCATTCCCACCAAAGTTGCCCATCTCTGCTGTATACCCATTCTAAGTGGCCTTGAACATAATCCGTGACAATCGTTTTTGTGTGTGTTTTGTCAGGTCTTCCGTGACGTATGCTGCCATAGAGAGATCATGGCTCTGAGAGTGTACTGCAGGAGTGAAAAGAGCGGCTGTAAGGAGCAGATCAGTTTACAGCAGGTCATGGTAAGTGTCTGACTGGGGGAAATAAAACGTCCCATTGTTGCACAGTGCACGCCGTCGGTATTCAAACTCTGAACTGCAAAAGATCCACCCATTTTTGAATGACCGTTTTAGAAAAATGTTTATCTACAATTCTCCTTGATGCTCGTCACATTGGTTGGACATTTCCCATCAACTGTTATGAATTACTATAATAATACGTGACATTTTCTTTACACTCATGATTCCTTTTCCTTCAATGTATTTTTTTTTTTTTTTTTTTTACCAGGATCATTTAAATGTGTGTCCGTATTTTGAGGTGCCATGCCCTTTGGGAAAGTGCAAAGAGAAGATGATGCGCAAAGACATTCCTGAACATTTGAGTTGCAAATGTAAACACAGGGAGACCACCTGTGAATTCTGCATGCAGAAGATGGCCATGACTGAGTTACAGGTAATTAGAACTACTACTGGAGTTGGGCCGGTGCTCACCAAACCTGCACCTCCTATAGAATATTTTGTCTTTAAGGGGGAAGTTTAAACCTGAGTTTCCTGCTTTAAAAAAAAGTATTTACACACTACGAGGTCAAAAAAAACACCCTGACATTTTGAAATAATGATTGAATAATGATAATGCCCTTTCTGTGTAAAAAAAAGAAAAAAAAGACCTGGAATTTAAGCCTGTTCAGGTGGTATGGAACTTTTGGTCCACATCATGACGTCATAATGTGATCTGATTATAATAGAGCTCATCAGATTGTAGTCCTAAAACCCGGAAATGAGTTGCCTCTGGTTTGTTCAGCCATCCCTATGGGAAATATGAATGATGAAAGAATAGGGTTTTTGAATAATCGCCGAAAATGAGGTCAACACAGGCTTTGGAGATCTTATACGTTTTGTTATGTGAGATAATAGCAGTCCGATAACATGATCTTTATCAATTATGAAGCCTTTATGTGATTACATAAATTATTCAAAAATTCACAAAATGTGTTGTTTGCTGAAGTTTATCTCATAGAAGAAAACATATAAGATCTCCTAATCCTGTGTTTACCACAGACTAGAGGTTGACACGGGAGTGAAAATTAATTCCTGTCCCTTGTCATTTTTTCCCTGAATTGTCCTGATCTCACAACAGTTATATCACCCCGGGAACTTTCTTGTCCCTTCCCAATAAAAATCACTCCTGTCCAGTCCGTGCAAATGTTTGTGCACAGAATTATAGGCTATTGTGTTTGTTTAGGAAGTATTGAAAATAATTTCAGCAATATGCGACTGATATGTGGTTGTCTTACCTAAGTCGCTCTGGATAAGCGTATTCTAGATTACATATCGACTAAGGCTGAAGGATGAGGAGAGAGACCCCAGCAGGATGGGATGCACATAACAGCACCAGCATAAATTTCTAGCCAACAGCTGAGCACTGCGCACATATGAACATTTACAACGCATTGTCATTTACAACATGAACATGATTCTTTTTTTTTTTTTTTTTTACCTGAGTGGCAGTACTGCATGAATCAATATTTTTATTTCACTCTTTAACTAGAATTAGTACTGGCACCAAGTCAGTTAAGAACAAATTCTTATTTACAATGACGGCCTACCAAAAGGCAAAAGACCTCCTGGCTGGATGGGGGCTGGGAATAAAATATAAATAACATATAAATATAGGACAAAACACACATCACGCCAAGAGAGACAACACTACATCAAGAGAGACCTAAGACAACAACATACTGTATAAAAGGATATAAAGAGGACCGGTACCCAAAATAAGTACTGCAGCGTTTCCCGTACATTCATTTAGCAGAGGCAGCCCAAAAATATGACTGCAGTTTGAAAGAAGTTACTAAATAGTATTAGCGCAATGACTGGAAGTCTATGGGAACAGCTAGCATGCTAGTGAAACTAGCGCCGTTCAAACTGCACGCAGAGACGTACACATGGTATCCATGAGTTCATCTGACTCTGGGTAAGTAGAAAAGGGGCTTAATTGCCAAATGTTGCACTATCCCTTTAAGATCAGTGACACGTTACAAGGTATCTTTGAAGGAAACGGTGGTGTGAATGAGAGCCATGAGCGCACAGCCACTACTTGCTCCTCATCATCTCCCTACAGTGCAGTGGCGCACATCAGTTATATTTCAGATGTTAAAATCATTACATTTTCATGAATTTTGGAGTAGAATGTATTTTTTTAAAGTCACCAGAATTGACCTTCTCACTGTCGTTCTGGTACTGGCATGTATTTAAGTCCACCTTAATCACTGACTATAACAACACTGTTACTTCCCTAAACAATATCATTGATTATTGATGTTGTAGAGCCAGTTCAGTATTTGTGTTCAATGTTTTTTGTGTGAATATTTACTAGGTGTATTTTCTTTCCATAGTGCCAATTTCTCTTTACTTGATCACTTTTTCAGAAACACAAAGACACCGTTTGTCCTTCATTTCCGGTGGCCTGCCCCAATCATTGTACTTTCCCCTCCATCTTACGGAGCAAAGTAAGGAGTTTATTTAAAATTTCGTAATATAAATTGTGTTCATGCAAAACAAGAAGGGTCATCTTTCCACTTCTCATCAGATGGATAAACGTCGTTTTAGTTTTCGTGTTGCTCATTTCATTGAGACCACGTTGCACTGAAAAATGCTTGACACAGAAGGAAATGATTGAACCTGAATGTGTGTTTCTCTACTCTCAGCTGACGAGTCATCAACACGAGTGTCCCAAGGCTCATGTCACCTGCTCCTTTATTCGCTTTGGATGCAATTTCAAGGTCAGCCTTCATGTTACTATGACTGTTAGAAATGTTCTGAATAATAACACGAGTAATAGAAGTTCTAATAACATGGCCACTATGAACTCCCTGTGATGGCTCTCCTACTCCTTGGTCTTGCTATTGTGATCATAAGAAAGTGGTGCTACTGTCCCACTGATCACCAACTCGGCCACATTTAGCAGAGCATACAGTAGTTTTAAGCTGGTATGTTACTGATCTGATGTTCCCTGTTGCTCCGCTGTAGGGTCTCAACCAAGACATGAGGGACCATGAATCTAGCTTTGCCTCTGAACACCTGCGGTTGATGGCAACCAGAAACACTACACTGGAGGCCAAGGTACTGCAATTACATTGATTTTTTTTACAACAATTTGCCCTGTGTACAAGTAGAGGAAACATTTTATAGAATCAGCATAATGAAATTGTTGATTCACACGTTTTTGTACGTGCATTTATATGTAACACACTAACAACAAAATATATTTTGGGAAGTACCCGAAAGAAATCAATTGGGAGAATTGAAACTAAATGAACCACACAGCTAACTTCATAACAACAACTAACTCTAGGGCTGAATGGTTGCTGTAGTTCAGGGTAACGAAGCCGTAATAACAACAACAAATCAAATCAAATCCAATTTTATTTGTCACATACACATGGTTAGCAGATGTTAATGCGAGTGTGGCGAAATGCTTGTGCTTCTAGTTCCGACAATGCAGTAACCAACGAGTAATCTAACCTAACAATTCCAAAACTACTACCTTATACACACACAAGTGTAAAGGGATAAAAAATATGTACATAAAGATATATGAATGAGTGATGGTACAGAGTGGCATAGGCAAGATGCAGTAGATGGTATCGAGTACAGTATATACATATGAGATGAGTACGTAAACAAAGTGGCATAGTTTAAAGTGGCTAGTGATACATGTATTACATAAAGATGCAGTAGATGATATAGAGTACAGTATATACGTATACATATGAGATGAGTAATGTAGGGTATGTAAACATTATATTAAGTAGCATTGTTTAAAGTGGCTAGTGATATATTTTACATCAATTCCCATCATTAAAGTGGTTGGAGTTGAGTCAGTGTGTTGGCAGCAGCCACTCAATGTTATTGGTGGCTGTTTAACAGTCTGATGGCCTTGAGATAGAAGCTGTTTTTCAGTCTCTCGGTCCCAGCTTTGATGCACCTGTACTGACCTCGCCTTCTGGGTGATAGCGGGGTGAACAGGCAGTGGCTCGGGTGGTTGTTGTCCTTGATGATCTTTATTGTTTATCGTCTAGGTGGAGGATGTTAAAGGAGAGCTTCTGGAGCGGTACAAGGTTCTGCCGGGCCTGAGCAGCCGTCTGTCTGAAACATTGTCTCACTACGAGGAGATGAGGGAGAAGAATAGACAGCTGGACCAGAAACTCAATACCATGCAGGTAAAGGTCCAATTCTGTGTCATTATCTATAACCTTGTAATAAAGACGTAATACTCGCCTTTGGCATACATAATAATACTTGTCTTTGACATGCATCATGACATAATGCACTGTCCTTCAGTCCCATTTACTTATTTCTCAGTTGCAGGTAAAGTCCTGTCATGTAATGTAATGTAATGTAATGTATGGAAGTGGGGCTGCACGTTATATGCAAAACATTAATTGCGATTTTTGTACCAATTATTGCAATTGCGATTTATAGATCAAAACACTTGGGTGAACTGTTAGAAACGTAAAATTAGAATGATCATTCTATTGCTATGGTTGGAATACAGTGGCAACATGGAATGCAGTTTTGTTTGGTATGACAACGGAAGTAAGGGAGGAGATAGTTGTGACAAAGTAGGAACCAAAGTGTTGGTCAGTGTTTCCCGGGGGACCCTAATTCGATTGATATAGATGGGTACATTCAGACAAAGACTTTAGAATATTCTTTGCATTTTCTTCTCTGATTTTAAGAACAAGCTATTGCACAAACAATGCAGCAGTCTCACGACCAGTCATCAGCGCTATAGTCGTGCAATCGCAAAGATTTGTTTTTCGGTTGAGTGGTGATCAACAGAAACATAGCAATCAAATTGTAGAAATATGTTGTTAAATTGAACAAGGATAAGTTTCTGAGTCGTAATTTGATAAAAAAGGAGAGTTGTTGAAGTTTGTCATCTGCTATTTTGCAAAAGCAGTCAATTGTGTTGTGTGTTCGTATCGAAATGAGTTAGCTAGCTGGAAATGTAAATAAAACAGACCTGAGGAAGATCATCTAACATTATTTTTGAGTTATTCAGGTGTCATTGTTCTTGGTCTGGCAAAGCCAACATGGTTGGGTAATATTAGAAGGATGAGGTAGTGGAAGGATTTAAGGAACCGCACCTGCTTAGCAGTAGCCAGCAAAATCATCACATACTTTCTCAGTGGACACAACGATCTAAACATAGTAAGTACCAATGTGGTACTGCAATTTTAAAGAGAACTGCAGAACTCTGATACTATGATAGGAGACCGGGTGATAGGTTGGGAGTGGGTGAGGAGACATTACGTTGTTCTTATAATATGTAACCTGTAATATGTTGAGACCGACGTCTCTGAGACCAATGACATCAGCAATAGTGCTGCTGCTGCAGATGCAAAGTACCGTGCGTGACGAGGAACCCGTGATTCTAGCTACAACAAACAAGGCAGGAGCACGAGAAATACAACATCACCAAAATATAAAGGATAGTCTATGTAATAGCAATGCCTGTCAAGAGAACATACAATATAAGTGTAATACAATACGAGCGATGCAGCTGATATGGTACGATGTCCCTGTCTAAATCCAGACCCGTACGAGGCAGCAAGGTTCGGAGTTTCATCAATGTTTCTAGTTTTTAAGCTACACTGTTCAACATTTCAGTTTTGAGTTTTTCTTGGCTGCCTCTTGTCCTATGAATTGTTTCGCGTTGTCTGCGCAGCTCTGCACTGATTCGACACATGGCGCACTACTGCTCTGAAAGCAGGGTGGCATGCTTTGGCTGGTCTGTGTGTTGTGCAGTGAATGTGTCTTTGTGATTTTGTAAGTGTGCTTTTTATTATTTTATGTTTTTCTCTGACGTGTGTGTGATTGGACTTTCTATTTTTCTATAGTGCAGAATAACACATTTGAAGACCTGATTTAGATTTGCTGTGTCCGTGAATCTTTTGTGCTGTATGAATGTGCTCCTTGCTGGGCTGCATAGGAGTGGTCCTCTCCTCTGGTCGACTAGGTCACCACGCCTGGCCCAATTCCCTAGGTCTCCATCCAGGGACAGCTTCCGGGCCACCCAACCAGCCACATACGCTTGCGCCTCTGCCTCGACGGCCGTCACTGATCTCTTCCTTTTAGAGGTGTGACATCAACCATATTAGTAACATTTAGTTTTTCTCAATTGCTTTGGTATATTGTTGAGATCAAGGATCATATTCTCTAAATGAATCACTTTTTTACAATTTGACTTAGATTTATGTAGTTATTCATATAGAATTATTCGTAGTCATATGAGTACAACGCTACACAACAAAATGTGGCCAATCATTGTGTTTCTCGTTATCAATTATGTCACTAAATTTCACAGAGTGAAATTAATTGTGTATCTCCTGCACTATAAACTACTCTTACACACCTGTTCAAGTGGTGTCGATGGGAGACCGTATGGGATGGAGGTCACAGATGTCTCAAGTTTTGAGGGAGTGTGGAATTGGCATGCTGACTGCAAGAATGTCCACCAGAGCTGTTGCCAGAGAATATCACTTTAATTTCACTACCATAAGCCGCCTCCTGTCGATTTAAGGCAGCCCCCCGCTCCTCTCTGGTTCAGAGGGGTTGGGTTAAATGCGGAAGACACATTACAGTTGAATGCATTCAGTTGTACAACTGAGTAGGTATCCCCCTTTCCAATGTTGTTTTAGAGAATTTGGCAGTACGTCCAACCGGCCTCACAACCGCAGACCACGTGTAACCATGCCAGCCCAGGACCTCCACGTCCGGCTTCTTCACTTGCGAGATTATCTGAGACCAGCCACCCGGACAGCTGATGAATCTGTGGATTTCCACAACCGAAGAATTTCTGCACAAACTGTCTGTGAAGCTCATCTGCATGCTCGTCCTCACCAGGGTCTTGACCTGACTGCAGATCGGCATCGTAACCGACTTCATTGGGCAAATCCTCACCTTCAATGGCAACTAGCACGCTGGAGAAGTGTGCTCTTCACGGTTTCAACTGATCCGGGCAGATGCCAGACAACGTGTATGTCATCGTGTGGGAGAGTGTTTTGCTGATGTGAACGGAGTGCCCCGTGGTCGCGGTGGGGTTATGATATGGGCAAGCATAAGCTATAGACAACAAACACAATTGCATTTTATCGATGGCCATTTGAATGCACAGAGATGACGTGATCCTGATGCCCGTTGTCATGTCATTCATTCGCCGTCATCACCTCCTGTTTCAGCATGATAATCCACAGCCCCATGTCACAAGGGTCTGTACATAATTCATGGAAGCTGAAAATGTCCCAGTTCTTCCATGGCCTGCATACTTACCAGACATGTCACCCATTGAGCACGTTTGGGATGCTCTGGATCGACGTGTACAACAGCGTGTTCTAGTCCCCCCCCCAAATATCCAGCAACTTCACACAGCCATTGAAGAGGAGTGGGACAACATTCCACAGGCCACAATCAAACAGCCTGATCAACTCTATGTGAAGGAGATGTGTCGAGCTGCATGATGCAAATGGAGGTCACACCAGATACTGACTTTTTTAAAAGTTATGAGACCAACAGATCCATATCTATATTCCCAGTCATATGAAATCCATAGATTAAGGCTTAATGATATATGTGACTGAAACCCAGTAAAATGTTTGAAATTGTTGCATTTCTATTTTAGTTCAGTGTAGATTGGTAGGTAAATACAGTTGATCCAGTCAGCAACATTCTGCATTATATTGACAGTGTGCATTGCCATTGTTTGATAAGTGAGATATGTGAAGGCCTACCTGCAGTAACAGAATGGCTGAAGATTTGAGTTGCCAGCCCGAACCCTCATGTTGGCAGGTGGATGTGTCGGTCTGTTAGCTCAGGAGCAAAGCTTCAAGCTGTTTGTTTTATCAATGTTGTAAAACATTTTGATGTGCCGCCGCAAAAACTGATGACCAGACTCCTATCGGGACAGAAATATAGTGATTAACCTATTGAACCTCAATAAGCGACAGTATAATTAGTCATTTGTAATCATCTATTACATGAACTAAGCTGTAATTACTTCTAGTCCATGCTTTTTAAAGTTTCTCTGGCATATTCTCAAGAGACGAGGTAGATGATGGGGACGAGTCGACCAATGTTTATGCAGTGGGCTGTGTGACCGCTGTCCTTGTGTTCTAGGGAAGCACCAAGGTCCTTCAAGGCCTTCACATTGTTGGACCCGCTGATCACAAGTTACTGCTTTCACTCAAATGATTCCTGAATATGCGTCAAGGTGTGATTTAGCAGGTGTCAAAAACAGCGGGTCAAGCAAGAGCTCTAGGCTATAGAGCGAGTGTTCCTTCCACTCAGTCCAACATCATCAAGGAGATGAACTGCACCCTCCTATAGGGAGACTATACATACGGTCACTGGGCATGGTAGATTTGGAAACTAAATAACCTATTGGCTGTAAAAGTAGGAGTGCATTAGTATAAGTGGTTGTCCCTTTGGTTAGTTTAGGTGGTTGTTTAGGTGGTTGTCTTGATGATAGGTAAGTAAAGAAGACATGACATAGGCCTCCCTTTTTCCGTTAGGCTAGTGTTCATAGATCCTGTCTGGCAGGCTTTTTTGTTGTTGTCTTAACAGACCCCATCAACTCCTGTTGTAATCAAGATGATCTTTAACTGTTATCTCATCAAGGACAAGTATGCACCTTCTTTCTTCAGTGGTCATGCGCTGTGCTCCTCTTCATTTGGTGGAGGACACAAACGCAAGGTTGCTAGGGAGAATGTCTTCCTCAGCTCCTTGTAGCACTTTGGGCTGTGGTGTAGTGATTGGAGGGGAAACTCCTTTTAATCTCTTTTGTGAATCTTCTCCCTCTTGTTTTTGAGCAATGCATGTTTCACTTGAGTCCTGCAGAATGCCTTTGCCTCAGGGCTCAACTGTTCGAAGGAGTCCTGCATTCCTGCCTCTTCAATAGACTCCTTCAACTTCTGCGTCCTTGAAAGAAGTAATATATCAAATAATATATCACTCAGTTCAGTTTCGGAAAGTAGGGCTATAGGCTACGCCTAATAGTACTGAGTGTACAAAACATTAAGGACACCTGCTCTTTCCATGACCGACTGACCAGGTGAAAGCTATGATCCCTTATTGACGGCACTTGTTAAATCCACTTCAGTCAGTGTAGATGAAGGGGAGGGTATTTTTGAAGCCTTGAGACAATTGACACATGGGTTGTGTATGTGTGCCGTTCAGTGGGTGAACGGGCAAGGCAAAATATTTGAAGTGTGTTTTGAACGGAGTATGGTAGTAGGTGCCAGGCGTAACGGTTTATGTCAAGAACTGCAACGCTGCTGGGTTTTTCACGCTCAACAGTTTCCCGTGTGTATCAAGAATGGTCCACCACCCAAAGGACATCCAGTCAACTTGACACAACTGTGGGAAGCATTGGAGTCAACATGGGCCAGAACGCTTTTGACACCTTGTAGAGTCCATGCTGTTCAGAGGGCGTAACTTAATATTAAGAAGGTGTCCCTAATGTTTTGTACACAGTGTATATTAAGCGACATATTTGTCTTCCATCGTGTTTATCCTCTTCCTCATTAGAAACTTAATTCACCTCCTCTTCCCTCTCTCTTGTTCTAGCAAGAGTTCAAGCTCCTTTATTCTCTGAAATATTGAAGATTAGTTTAGCAACTACCGAGACACAGCATGGCAACGTGAACGTTATTGGTCAACAGTCTGCTGGGTGGCGCGTTATACGTTTCTCCATTCATTTCCCGCAGTGATTCTTATCTCCTTTTCTAATATCTCTAGCGGAGTGCATCTCGAGTGTGAGGAACTCTGCTTGGCGTGTGGGGCTTGGCGTGTGGGGCTTGGCGTGTGTGTGTGATTGGGAAGCGGACAAAAGAGGAGAGGCTGCGAGAAAAATCAGTTTTTTTAAAGTGTCTTTACGGACGGCTACGTGGCGCTTTCTAAATATCGAAGCCTCATGCGATATTGCACATGTCAACATCGCAATTTTGATTCAAATTTGATTGTTCGAGCAGCCCTATATGGAAGTGTGTGTAACTGCATGTGTGTGTGTGTGTGTGATTGTTCCTCCATGTAGGAGTTGATGAGTTCCCACTCTGAGAAGCTTCTGGAGATGGAGCTGGAGCTGAGGTCTCTGAGGTCTGTCCGAGAGGAGGTGGAGACCCTCCGAGGAACCGTGGAGAGCATCCGCTCCAGAGTCGCCACTCTAGAAGGAGGGCGGGGCGGGGCCAACCCAGCCACACACACACTAGGTGAGTTGCCTTGAATTCTCTCGTTCTCAACACTTGTCTTGTGAATGCTCTTTAGCACTTCACTGCCACTAAAACCTGTAATCGTGTGTACCTCGCATTTAGGAGTTTCTCAAAGTGTAATGTGACATTGGTCCAATCTGTTATACTCAGTCTGAAACGACATTATGAGCAAAGAAATCATTGAACATTTAATTTTTAAAAATGAAATGGCTTTTTAGTCCAGAGTAGAGAGCAGTCTAGAGTGGTGCAGACAATACAGGGCTCTTATTCCATTGGCTTGCTTTTGTTTCTCTGCATGTTCTTTAGAGACACAGCTCTCCCGTCACGACGACATGCTGAGCGTCCATGAGATCCGACTAGCAGACATGGACCTGCGCTTCCAGGTCCTAGAGACTGCCTCCTTCAATGGGATGCTCATCTGGAAGATCCGTGACTACAAGCGGCGGAAACAAGAAGCCGTGGCGTCAAAGACCCTGTCTCTCTACAGCCAGCCTTTCTACACTGGCTACTTTGGCTACAAGATGTGTGCCCGGGTCTACCTGAACGGAGACGGCATGGGGAAAGGAACCCACTTGTCGCTGTTCTTCGTGGTGATGCGTGGCGAGTACGATGCCCTTCTGCTCTGGCCCTTTAAGCAGAAGGTGACCTTGATGCTGATGGATCAGGGCCCAGCCAGAAAGCACTTAGGGGATGCCTTTAAACCAGACCCCAATAGCAGCAGCTTCAGACGGCCCACGGCAGAGATGAACATAGCCTCAGGCTGCCCGCTGTTCGTGGCCCAGACTGTGCTGGAGAACGGTACTTACATCAAGGACGATACCATCTTCATTAAGGTCACAGTAGATACGTCTGACCTCCCTGACCCCTGACCTATGGTCTGTAGAGAACAGCAGATGTATCCGGATCAGTTTTATCTGTCAGAGGGAAAGGTGCCCTTATGTGAGAGCGATGAAATGGAGTAAAAAAGGAAGCAGAATAAGGTTTCTTTGCAGATCTCAGTGTGTAGCCTAAGCCTGTAGAAAGAGCAGAGTGGACCTCCGAGCAGTAGCCTTTGGTCCCTTTGTTGCTCACCAGAGAGGTGTGAGGATTATTTTTCAACAAGGGAGATATGTCACAAGCAGGGTTGGGTAGGTTACTTTCTAAATATCATCCGTTACAGTTACTAGTTGCCTTTCCAAAATTGTAATCAATAACGTAACTTTTGGATAACCCAAACGCTTTGTTACTTTTAGATTATTTTCCCCTTAAGAGGCATTAGAAGAAGACCGAAATGTATGTTACCAATTGAACTACATCTATTGCAGGATAAATCTATATTAAAGTTTACATAGCTGGCGTTATATGGATGTTACATTTTACATTATGGGTTGGTTATGTAGGCTTCTTCCAACCCATCGCTTTCTACTACAATAATACGATTTAAATTATATCTTTACATTAAAAATCTAACTCTGTCAGATTTCCAGTCATTCCAATAAATGTTATACCCCTTGACCTTCAAGAATAGGATGTGGAAATATGGAAGTATAGATTCGCCAAATTGTTTTACCTGAGCACAACCCCAAAACTAAGGACTTATTAGCCAGCCCTACTCTGTTGTTTGATTTTTGTTATTGGGCTCATTGATTCAAGTTTAAAAAATAAATGCTGCACTCATGGAAGGGCATGCTTTGAGCACTACTGAAAAGTGCTATTTACATGAGAAAAATGAATGGCATTTGCTGTAGGCCAATTGTTTTCACCTTTTTGTTGGTGACACTTTAATATCTCGATAATATGCAGCTGTTTTAAAGGGCAAATCCACAGATGAAACGATAACAAAATGGCCAACCCGCCTCTGTTTTGGTAAAAAGTTGAGGGATGGGCCTGGTGAAATGTAACCACTCTCAGATTAAGACACCACTATGGATGCAAGGACTGACCATCCATGATATGAAAATGGTTTTAACCATGTTATGAGGCTATACAGTGTATGTTTACATTTATGAGGCATTTATAAGTTCAATTCCTCAAGAAGCAATGGATATTTTTTTTATCAGCATGAATTAGATTGAGAAATAAAAGCCCCACTTTTATTCCATAGGCTGGGATCCGCACTAAGCAGCTGTTTTCACTGGCTGTCCACTGGTTTCAAAAGCAATGATTGATATGCAGCTTAAACTTTTTGAAATTCAACCATTATTGGGGTCAAATACCCATTTATATTTGTGAACAGCCATCCACAATCCGTAAATCGCAAATAGCGAAATGAGAGAGAAGCAGTGTGATTTACATCAGTGAGCATCACTGCTGTCATCCTTACTTCCAAGCTTTTATTCAAGTCGTATAATCTTTGGATGCCGACAGCAGTCGCACCATTGGAAGACAGCTTGGACTGTGGCCTACAAAAGCCTATTCCTGCTCTTTTCCCGCGATCCATTGAAAACATTTGATGTGTCAGCATAGTGGTCTCTAACTTGTGGTTAGACTCGCTCAGGTGGAACAAACTTAAACGTGCACATGTTTCCTCAATGACATTCAAATCAGCATTGAAAAAATAAGTGTCAAAGATTTCTTTTCGCAAACATCCTTTCTGAATTGATAAGTAATCCTCGAAATAATCATAGCGTTTTTCAAAAGCATCTGTAATGTAATCTGATTACAATATTTTTGCTGGTAATGGATTACAGTTACCGTTTTTTTGTAATCCTTTACTCCGCAGCCCTGGTCACCAGTGGCAACCAGGCTGAATATTAAATAGAGCAGTGAGCATGGTGGTTTAATAAGTGATAATGCCCTCGAAGCTGATTTTTGGAGGATATATTTGCAGGGGTGTTGTTAGGCAAACCGTGCCAATATGTCCTCCAAACACCGTCTTCGAGGGCCTTATCACTTTTATACAACGGGTTACCAACGTTTTCAAATAACGATTGACATATTTTCATACACGTTATTTTGATTAATTTATTCATATTGTTTCATTCTTTCACGAGATATAGTCCCGACAGAAATCTAGGGTTGCTACCCAAGCCAGCTGGTCCTTCGTTCTATTTGTTTGGTTGCCAGAGGCACGACCCAGTTAAGTCTTTTTGTTCTAAATCTATGGATTTTGTTGATGGCTGGCAACTTTCTTATCCCTTGCTAGCCAGCCAACTAACACAGTCATGACAAACAGTGCAGCTAGAATAACATCAACGTAGCTGCGTTTGCATTTGTTTAAGCTGTTTTCTAGTGACGTTATTTGGATACATCCATAACAATGAGCTAATGATGCTCAATTTCAACTGGCATAGAAAATGTGCTCTCTCGTCGGGGTACTTGTTCAGAGGAGCTAGCCAACAACACAACTTACCTAGTCACTTCAAACTGGAAAGACTGAACTAGCAGCATTTTGTTTGACCTGTTTTCTGTTGATATTTATTTGTATATATCCATAAAAAATATGGTGGTTCATGATTTCGACTGGCTGATAAAAGCTGTCAGCCTGTCTGTCTCATCCCGACCCTACAGGTTCATTGCTATGGGACAGCTGGAGATCGAATTTCAATATTGAAACAATGTTGCAAATGTCAGAGAGACAGACCGCAAGGTTTATACAAATCTCTGCTATTGAAAACCAATTGCTAGTCTAAAAGAAATGGGAGAATGTCTAGATGCTTTTTACAGTGGAGAACAAGTTAATAAATTGTCTGGCTGGGCTGATGAGATGGTGGATTGCGCAGTGAGATTGAACAGAGTAAACAGTCATTTTAACGTCCTAGTTTTAGCCGTGGTAACTTGTGGGATAGACACCGGCTTGAATGTGGTTTTAACCAATCAGTGTCCAGGATTAAACCCACCCGTTGTATAAGTCTAAAAAATGTCTATGCTACTCAGAGCAGGGATAGGTATAAATGGCATGGAGAGTGGATCATTCTAAGCCAAGTTATCAGGATGTAACCATCATCAAACTACATGGACCCATTATGTATGTATGTATTATGTATGTATGGCAATCTACCAAAACTAAAGATCATATAGAATGGAGATAGTGAATAAATTTACTTCGGCATTAATCATTTCTGCCTTGAAGAACATGAGTGGGACAACGCATCATCCAACGCAAGTCGAGGTACAGACAAATATTACAGGAGACATCAAATATCACTAAGGAGAACTCCGACTTGACTTTGTTTGATGAAACATTTCTAAATTAAAGCTGGAAGAGACAATCCCACATGACATGTTGGATAAGGAGATACAATACTTTACCTTGTTGTGTTTGCATTGATGGTGAAGTTTGGTCGTATTGTTGCATTGTTAAAGTACAGAATGTAACGTATAGTATGTATGTTTCCAGTGTTGTGATGGTGTTGGAGAACGTTGTTGATTGACAAGATTTTATTAACAGTCGTTGTGTGAGTAGTGGTCCTGTGTAGCTCAGTTGGTAGAGCATGGCGCTTGTAACGCCAGGGTAGTGGGTTCGATCCCCGGGACCACCCATACGTAGAATGTATGCACGCATGACTGTAAGTCGCTTTGGATAAAAGCGTCTGCTAAATGGCATATATTATTATTATTATATTAGTAGTGTTTTGTGTGCAGGCTCTTATTTCAGATTTGGTTTTAGTGGACCTGGTACTTAGGCAGTGTGCAAAGTCTGCATCTGAAATGGCACCCTATTCCCTATATAGTGCACTACTTTTGGCCAGAGCTGGCCAAAAGTAGTGCACTACATGGGGATTCAGGTGCTATTTCAGACGCATATGACACAAAGGAATGGATACACACTGGTATAGAAATGCCACTGCTACGTGGAGTCAACAGGAATAGCCTTTCATTTCTGAAGATCTATATAGATCTGTAAATTACTTCTATACTGCTTTTTGTACCAATACCTTACACATTGTTTTTGTAATGTTCAAAACGGATGCTGTGCATCATGCTAATTATTATTTTTTAACAGTTGGGAAAGCAAAATGCCTCACTCCAACCATGTTGATTGAGCTGAGACATGAAGTGGACTTGTTTTCGTGATGGTTGGTGGAGAATGTTATTTGCACAAGTTATGTTTTGAATGTGTAATATTAAAATTGTTAAAAAGAACTTGAATTTGTCTCTTGGCTGTGATGTTTGGTTCCTGTGGCGGAGGAGATCCAAAGGAGGATTGATTGGCCACACACTCTGAAAGCCTCCTCCAACATCACCAGGCAAGCTCTATCCTGGAACACACAATGGAAACTGAAAAGTGGGCACCAGAGAAACATCTTGTGGTGGGAGCTTGAAGCAGACCCCAAAGGATCAGGCACGGGATGGAATGAGATTGACAAGACAGCAATGGGAGCTAAAATGTGGAGGTGTAGATGGAATGGCTGCTTAAAGTTCTAATCATAATATATATTTATTTTTTAATGTAACCTTTATTTAATTAGGCAAGTCAGTTAAGAACAAATTCTTATTTACAATGACTGTCTACATGAGCCCTATGAGACGCCTAATCATGGCCGGTTGTGATACAGCCCGGGATTGAACCAAGGTCTGTTTTGACACCTCTAGCACTGTGGTACAGTGCATTAGACCGCTGCGTAATACCTACTTTGTCTAATTTTATTATATGACTGACACTGGTCTGCCACACTTGCCTCTTTTGAATCAAGAAAACTACAGTGAAGTTGGTTAATTGATGTCTTGATGATATGTTTAGTGATGGGGGGGAAGGTCTGCGCAGACTGTAGCTAGCTCTCCAGGATATGGTGACCACTGCTTCATAGGAAAAAGTCTATCTTCTCCTTCCACTAGATGTCAGGATAGTACAGAAGCATAGTATCTACTACTGTATATTTTCCACCAAGGGTAGGCGACAACCGCCACGTGACTTTTCAAGAAAACCTGACAACCACAGTTACAAGACCAGACACCCTCGGTGAACTGTAGTGTTTAGATAGTTGCAGGTAGAAACGTGTCATGTAGACACAATTCCACATTCTGTACGACCGGTCTGATCGAGTACATTCAGGTCATGTATTACGTAACCTTGATTTCACTAGGCAAGTCGGTTAAGAACACATTTTTATTTACAATGATGGCCTTCACCGGCCGAACCCGGACGACGCAATCATGGACGGTTGTGATACACCCATGATTCAAACCAGGGTGTCCGTGGTGACGCCTCAAGCACTGAGTTGCAGTGTCTTAGACCACTGCGCCACTCGGGAGCCATTTCTGTTAAGTTGCACCCATCTGGATATTAAAACCCCTGGCATTAGCCGCTGTCTGGTAATGTTATTCAGTGTATACATATAATGAGCTCTGAAAGTATTGGGACAGTGACACAATTTCTGTTGTTTTGGCTCTGTACTCCAGCACTTTGAATTTGAAATGATCCAATGACTACGTTTAAAGTGCAGACTGTGCTATGCTACCATGATTACAGCTAGTCCTGAATGAGTGAGAAAATCAGACACATATCATACCCCCAAGACATGCTAACCTCTCACAATTACAATAACGCGAGGTTAGCATTTTTTTTTGGGGGGGGGGGTATGATATTTATGCCCCTAACTTTCTCATTCATTCACAATTCATTCAGGATTATCTGTAATCATGGTAGCATCCACATATTAATGTAGAGGTGTTTAGAAACATATTCTTATTTTACAATAAGCGACTCCAAAAATGACACCATACAGTATTTAGCATTCATTTATATTGGACACAAAATAATCTGAAACAAAAACAAAAACAAACAGCAAAAGCATCCAACAAGTTTGTAGTGACACAAGTTTGATGTAATCATTGCCTCCTTTTGACAACTTTGATACACATGTGTGAGTTTGTCCCAATGCTTTTGGTCCCCTAAAATGGGGGGACTATGGAAAGTGCTGTAATTTCTAAACGGTTCACCCTATATGGATGAAAATACCCTCAAATTAAAGCTGACAGTCTGCACTTTAATCTTAGCCATTGTATCATTTCAAATCCAAAGCACTCACTGTCCCAATACTTTTGGAGCTCACTGTATAAATCATGTTAGTATGTGAAGATATTGTATGATTACCACACTTCTTTCTGATATTTGCATCTAAGCAACATAAATGTAGACGTCTACATACTGTATGTAGTACATGTATTCTTATCAGACCTGGGTTCAATACTATTTAGTATTTTACTTTCAAAGTAAGGATTTGGATATTTTGTCTTTGAAAATACAAGTTGTTAACTATTGGAATGTATTTGGAAATACACTTGGAAAGTATAGGCAAGTATTTGAGAATGCTCAAATACACAGACAAGTGTATTTTCAAATACAAATATTGAAATACTCCCATGCATGTGAACCCAGGGCCCGTATCCACAAAGCATCTCATTGATCAATTTATCGAACAGTACTCCTACTCTGAGATGCTTTGTGGATACAGGGGTCTATTTGGTATTTGAAATAATGAAAATACTTTAAAATACATCCAAAGGAAGTAGTTGACTCAGGCCACATCGTTTGAAAATACTCAAACAGAAAATAAGTATTTAAATAACAAATTATGTATTTGTTTAACCCAGGTCTGATTGTCACTGAATATCGATTACATTGTGTGTGTGTAATAATAAGACAATATAAAACTCCTGTATTGTCCATACAAGTTTGCAGTGAAGACTTGGAAAACTATATTGCCCTGCTTGGTGTAGAGCAGGGCTGCCAAATCCTGGTCATGAGATTCCGTAAAAACACGCCATTTTTTTTAGTAGGAGGTTAGGAGAAAGGGTAATTAGATAAGGTTAGGGTTTAGCGAAAATGCTCTTCTAACCTGACACAAAAAGTCACTGCCGGTCGAAGCGGGATTTTTTTTTAGGGAGTTCCCAGCTCCCGGAGGGCTGAAACATTTCTGGTGTTCATCATCTCCTTCTAATCGATCTCCTTCTAATCGGGGATTTATTTAGTCCTGGGACACCAGGTGAGTAAAATTAACTACCAGGTAGAAAAAAAACAGAAGTGATTTTACCCTCCAATGCTCCAATGGGAATGCTAGAGTATTTTTCGCTCTTGAATTCTCAGTCATGCCCCTATGTTATTTACAGGAAGGGCGGTGCCGTTCAGGTAAGGCAGAGTCAACACTGTACCACTGCGCCACGCAGAGGAGCTACTGTGAGCGACCAGTAATCAGTTGGAAAACAACCGTGGAATACATGTGCCAAAGAAGAACATATTTTATTGGAAGTAACAAGTGAGACATTCGGATGCAAAGTAGATCGTTGCTCAAATCTTGAAAGCTGTGAAAAATAAGGAAATCAAACGTTAGTTCTTGGTTTGGGAACATAGAAGAACAACAGCATCATGTTTAGTTGGGTGAATAATGAACAAGGAGGCAGAAACAAGGACGGCGAGATGTACCAAACTGTAACGGAGGGTCTTCAACAACTTTACACCAAAAAAATATTACCATTGGAAGAAACGTACCTTTTTCATGATTTCCATTCACCGGCGTTGGAGGCAGCAGATTTTCAGAGCAAGCCAATGGTTCTACTGGTTGGGCAGTATTCTACGGGGAAGACGACGTTCATAAGGTAGTCCATCCAGACATCTGCAACAGTTATGCAGCCTCATTTTTGTGACAACTGTATTTTACCTACAGGGCCTGCATGCCAAATTATTTAGTTGTTAAATAATCCCTAGGCAAGTATTTTGACAAGTTGAGCTGTCAATGTAAATGAGGAAACAACCACAGATGAAGGTTGTTGCCCTCTGCAACCTAATATGTAGTGTTAGAAAATGATCTAACATTATGTTGAGGTTTTAGATGTTTTTTTATTTTTTAAATACCAATATTCCATGTTCACATTCAATACAACATGAATTAGACTTCCCATTGTCCTTAGATCAGGGGAGGGAGGTGCCACACTAACTGCTTCTTAGATATGTTTTTTTTTTAAATGTCAAGAGGTAGTGACATTAAATGTGTGCTGATGGGTGTACTCAAGGACTGGAGTTGGGAAACATTGCTTAGCCAGAACAAGTTAATCCACCAGCCTGTTCTTGATTGGTTGCTTTCGAGTTTCCGCCATTAATATCAATGACACGTCTGGTGACCATTGAAACTTAAGTCTTTTGTGCACTCCAGGTCTCTGAACAACCAATCACAATAGGTGAGAAATAATAGAACCATTATAAAAGTCTAACTTCTCAGTTTCAATGGCAATTTTGAACACATTATTTTTGACTCACCAGGCCTAGAGCAAACACTGTCAGTTTAGTAACTAGGTGAGCGGCAGGTTTTGCATCAAGATGGGACATGCAGCTTCACTATCTTTAGGAAAGGAGCCTCTGGTGGGCTGCCAGCCTGCTGAAAGTAGATGCACAATACTGAGAATTAGGTCAACACACCCCTTTTTGTCGCAGGGGTCACATCTCACATTGCAGATTATGTGCACACAAGAAGAAAAATGGTTTCAATTTAGTCAAATCCCTTTTATTACTTGACCTTAAAGTTTTTTTTTAAAGTTTTTAAAAAATAAACTTGAGTGAAAATAGTTTCTTATCCTAAGTAGACTACACAATTACTTGGTGTTTGTACTGCTCCTACACAATAGCGGATTTCATTCTTGCAGCGCTCAGTTACATCAGACAGAATCCCACCCAATTCTAAGGAATGTAATGATGAATCAGGGGAGTTGATCATTGCCTGATCCCAGATCTGTTTGTGCTGTCTTGTCAACTGCTATGGTCATTGTCAAGCTGAACGTGATGTGTTTGGTGGAACAATGACCACAGGAGTTGGCAAGGATGCACGCAACGATATGGGACGAGACTAGGGTAGAAAGCCATGAACAGTCCTCCTAAAGACATGTCTTCTCCTTTTGAGTGGATGAGGCCAAGGCAAGCTGGCGTTCCTCTTTTTCAAGACCTTTGACACAATGTCATCCTCTCACAGGAAGGGCTGAGTACCTGTAGCATGGCCAGAACTTTGCAGGAAAAACAATGTTTTTGTTGTTGTTTTTGTCTTGGGGGGCATATATCAAGCACTCCGCCAGACTCTGCCAGACATTTTCAACTGCCTTGGCAGTTGAAAATGTGCCATCCAGTTAAGCCCATATCAAACGAAGTGTTTTTTTAAAACACGCTTGTACACGCTGAATTTGGAATGCACATGAGCAAATGAGAGAACAGATGGGACGCGAGCATCTACGGCATCATAGCTCTTCAAATTAGAAAGCGAGTCTATTTTTCTGGTGTCTATGCAGAGTAATGCTGGTCAAATAAGCAGATAGATTGCGTGGGTCGTTTTGTGGAAAAGGAATTCGAGGAATTATGATCTTCCCTATGCTAGACTAAAGATGTATTGGGTTGTAAGGTTTATTAGCTTAGTGGTTAGAGCGTTGGACTTGTAACCGAAAGGTTGCAAGATCAAATCCCCGAGCTGATAAGGTAGAAATCAGTCGTTCTGCCTGTGAACAAGGCAGTTAACCCACTGTTCCTAGGCCGTCATTGAAAAATAACCATTTGTTCTTAACTGACTTGCCTAGGTAAATAAAGTCAGTCAAATAGGCTACAAATCAAATTTATTTATATAGCCCTTCGTACATCAGCTGATATCTCAAAGTGCTGTACAGAAACCCAGCCTAAAACCACAAACAGCAAGCAATGCAGGTGTAGAAGCACGGTGGGTAGGAAAACTCCCTAGAAAAGCCAAAACCTAGGAAGAAACCAAGAGAGGAACCAGGCTATGAGGGGTGGCCAGTCCTCTTCTGGCTGTGCCGGGTGGAGATTGTAACAGAACATGGCCAAGATGTTCATAGATGACCAGCAGGGTCAAGTAATAATAATCACAGTAGTTGTCGAGGGTACAACATATATTTGAAAACAATTGCAGGTTACCTGTGTTGATTTCGATCATAGGCATATAGCCTAGGCAGGCTATGGCTGGGAAACTCGAGGAACCCCGATTTCAAGAGAATACTGTTATGTAGACGAACAAGAACAACTGAATTCTTTCTAAACTGCTCGGATTTACTAGCTACAACTCTCCTCACGTTCACCGAGGTAAAGACAGATTCAGGTTGGATATTCACCTGTAGTTTTCCTTATGTCCACAAACAGCAGTTAGGGACCGTCAACGTAGTGACAAATCACATTTTTCAAATTTCAATAGCTCTTTAATCATTGCTCCTAAAACTTTGAAAACTGGTTCTAGCTAACCCAATGGCATAGATGCACTTTGCGCACACTTTCTTTTTTTGTCGGTTTACAAGTCACATTATTTTACATTTATTTATTGTAATTTTTGAAATTCAATTGCACCCTGGTCATGTGACCCACACACCTCAAACAAGGTTCCTAATGTACATTGGGCTTAGACACTGCACACCCTTTTGTTTGCCCATTTGCATCACATGAGATTTTACGATCATTTTTAAAAGATTCAAATTTCAATAGCACCTTTTGTCTTATGACCTACTACTGACTACTTTCAGAATATCCACTGATTAGCCTTATATGTAGCACAACCTTTTGTTTGTCCATCTTCATCTCGCACAATTTTACATTAATTGTCAATGTTTTTCAATGTTTCTAATTTCAACAGCTCCTTGGTCATGTGACCTACAACCCTCAAACTACTTTCAGAACTCAGTCACTAGGCTTATATATTGCACACCCTTTAGTTTGTCTATTTTTATCTCAGGGGATTTTACATAAATTTGTCTGTTTTTCACTGTTTCTAATTTCAATAGCTCCTTGGTCATGTGACCTGCTGGACTCAAACAAGGTTCAGAATGTCCACTCAGTGGGTCTACACATTGCACACCCTTTAGTTGGTCCATTTTCATCTCACATGTTTTTAGGTGAATTTTGTCAACTTTAGAATTGCAATAGCTCCCTGGTCATGTGACCAACTTACTTCAACCTAGGTTCAGATTGTCCACTAACTACCCTTCTATATTGCACACCCTTTAGTTTTTTAATTTCTCTCACACAATCTGACATTAATGTCTCAAAATGTTAGATTTCAATAGCTCATTGGTCATGTGACCTACTGACCTCAACCAAGGTTAAGAATGTCCACTGACTACCCCTGTATATTGTACACTCTTTAGTTTGTCCATTTTAATCTCAAGTGAATTTACATGAGTTTAAAAAATTTTTAAATGACAAGAGCTCCTTGGTCATGTGACCTACTGACTTCAAACAAGGTTCAGAATGTACACTCAGTGGTTCTACACGTTGCACACCATGTAGTGTGTCCAATTTCATCTTGCATGTTTTTACATGAATTTTTAAATGTTTTTAATTTCAATAGTTTTGTGGTCATATGACCTACAACCCTCAAACTACTTTCAGAATATCCACTGACTAGCCTTCTACACGGCACACCCTACTGTTCGTCAATTTTCCTCCCACACGATTTTACATTAATTGCCTGCTCCGCTCCCCTGAAGGACAGTGTCACTCACACACCTATTCACTTGGCCTTCTCCCTGGGGCTTTTCTGACCCCCAGGCAGTCCCCCATTAACCTGGTGACCTCTGACTCCAGGCCTCTAGCCGTACACTCCCTGCCTGCCTGCCTGCCCTCTCCCTGGGCCTGAGAGTATATAGCTTACTCCCTGGAACTATAGACCTCCAGGCCTCCATCCACACCTACTCTCCCTACCCGGTCAACCCCCCCCCCCCTTCCCCCTCCCTTGGCCTTAGAGCAGGGGTGGGCAAACTTTTTTGGGGCTCCGGGGCCACGTCGGGATTTTGAAATTCAATGGAGGGACCAATTGTTTGTTAAAATCAATTTGCAGGGTCTTCCCGAGTGGTGCAGTGGTCTAAGGCGTCACTACAGACCTGGGTTCAATCCCAGGCTGTGTCACAGCTGGCTGTGACTGAGAGACCCATGAGGTGGCGCACAATTTGCCCAGAGTCGTCCGGGTTAGTAGAGGGTTTGGCAGGCCGAGATGTCCTTGTCCCATCGCGCTCTAGCGACTCCTGTGGCGGGCCGGTGAACATAACAAATAACTGTTTTATTATGGATTCTCATGGCAATTAAGTTGGCATATGCTGTGCTGTGTATGTGAATTGACAGTCTCCTCTCACACGCAGATTTTGATGCCGTTGACTCCGTCTGTGTGATTTCGACTAGGCAGATGGCCTAGCACTCCCATAGTAGTATAGTATGTGGCATTCATATAAATGTGCATATGCAAGTATTCTTTAGTCGTTCTGCCTAAACAGAAAGGCCTAGTAATAGTAGGCGTTGGCCTGGTGTTTGTGCAGATGTTTCAGTCGGATGTTTCACTCGTTTCACTTGTTATATTACTTCATCTTCATCAACCATCATGCCAAGTCCTGTGTTGTATCGATGTAATGTTTTGCCGATCTCAAAATACAAATGTCCACAGTAGTGATTTACTCTGTTCTGTTTCAGGTACCTGCTGGAGCAGGACTTCCCAGGCATGCGGATTGGCCCAGAGCCCACAACGGATGGCTTCATCGCTGTCATGTATGGGGAGAACGAGGGGGTTGTCCCTGGTAACGCTCTGGTGGTTGACCCCAAGAAACCCTTCCGTAAACTCAACGCCTTTGGTAACTCCTTCCTCAATAGGTAAAGTGGACTGGTTTTTTCTGTTTTTTTATTTTATTACGGCTAACACTTTACATTAAAGGGGAACTGCACCCGCTGATTTGGCCTCGTTTTTTGGCTTGCTCAAGAAATGCTTTGTGGCCATGTCCGAAGCCAAATGTGATGGCTTGGGGGTGTGGTTTGATGTGGGTGTTTTTTGGGTGTGTCCTTGCCACCACCAAGACACACCCATCGTCAGAACCTTGCTTGCAGCTGTTTCCCCCTGCTCAATCACAACAAACAAACCTGCAGGTTGAGTTCAATAACTATAGGCAAATGTATGGTGAGATGCCTGAAGAATCTTTGAATAGGTCAGTAGCTTACAGATTAATATGAGAATGCATTTGCTGATTTTTATCTAGATATTCTAAATGTTTTTTTGTTAAATTTTAAATGTAGTAACAGGTCCATGTAGAATAAACAAAACTTTACATAACACCATAGACGCAGTGTTCTGCTAATATAACTAACAATGTGTACCTTTCATTGTCATTCCCAGCCAATACAGATACTGTGCCTATCTGCATTTTGTCTGGTGGTAATGGTAAACTTGGCAAACAATTTATTGGTCATACCTTCCTGTGCGGTGTCCCGTATACAACAGGAGTTCCCTGATCCTGGTGCGGAATACACAGGGTTTCTCCCTCCCCATATTGACTGAAACCATTCAATTAAATAATAAAAAAAGACAATACAAGTCAAATTTGTCTAGTAAACTTTTAATGCTGAGTTCCAGGTCTCTTCATTCAGAGACATCAGTATCAAGCCTGTCTGTCAGTCTGGACTTCATCACATCATTTTGCAATTCCCCATGTTCTGGCTCCATACATGTTTTTGTGAACACATACACTCATAGTCATTGTACTATTACCAATGGCGGTTAGGATAGGTGATATCTGACCAACAAACATACTATGATGAAGTTTGAACAGGTCAGACTAAACCTACCTAATTCTGGTCTCGCCATCAGACGACTGAGGCTGGCTTCTGGCAATAGCATCTACAGTACTCTCCATCTGTAGAAATAGGCAGAGTTCATGCAGAGTTAATTTGTGACACATGGAATGAAAAGGGTGTTGCAAATACGGGACATTTCTGCTGTACTGTATTATTAGTAATCCCCTTCAGCCCCACATTGTGGATATGTTGAGTGGCAGGTCTCTCTCCATTCAGAGACGTCTGTTACCAAGCCTGTCTGTCGATCAGGACTGCATCACATCATCTTGCAAGTCTCCAAGTGCTGGCTCATTTGATCCATCTGTGAACACATGCACACATAGTCACTGTTCTAATACCAATGGCAGTTAGGATAGGTTATATTTTACAAACAAACATACTATGTTGAAGTTTGAACAGGTCAGACTAAAACCTACCTAATTCTGGTCTACCCATCAACAACCGTTGGTGAGCAGACGAGGTGGCTGGAGGTAAGGTCTTTGCCAGCTCCACATTGGTTGGCATGGCAGCGTAGATAAGATCCTGGCCCCTCATCAAATATACTGGTTACACACACCACACACACACACACACAGACACACACACACACACACACGATTACATTGTCAATGGTTGTTATGATTAGCCTGGTGCAACCAACCTGATCGCTCTGTTCACCTTTCTATTTCACTTCAGATATCATATGATGTGAAATGGAATAGTGAACACAGCGAACAGTTTAGGTTATGCCCTAGACATTATATGGATCTAGGAATTAGAAAATAAGCAACAAATAATATCAGTTTAAATCATTTATGTTTCACTATTGGGTTATCAAATGTACAGTGGGGCAAAAAAGTATTTAGTCAGCCACCGATTGTGCAAGTTCTCCCAGTTAAAAAGATGAGGCCTGTAATTTTCATCATAGGTACACCTCAACTATGACAGACAAAATGAGAAAAAAAATCCAGAAAATCACATTGTAGGATTTGTAATGAATTTATTTGCAAATTATGGTGGAAAATAAGAATTTGGTCAATAACAAAAGTTTATCTCAACACTTTGTTATATACCCTTTGTTGGCAATGACAGAGGTCAAATGTTTTCACACACTGTTGCTGGTATTTTGGCCCATTCCTCCATGCAGATCTCCTCTAGAGCAGTGATGTTTTGGGGCTGTTGCTGGGTAACACGGACTTTCAACTCCCTCCAAAGATTTTCTATGGGGTTGAGATCTGGAGACTGGCTAGGCCACTCCAGGACCATGAAATGCTTCTTACGAAGCCACTCTTTCGTTGCCCGGGCGGTGTGTTTTGGATCAAGGAGGTTTTCAGTCAAAATCTCACGATACAGAACAGGGCTCCAGGAAAACTCGCCTCCCTGCGGACCTGGCATCCTTTCGCTCCCTCCTCTCTACATTTTCCTCTTCTGTCTCTGCTGCTAAAGCCACTTTCTACCACCACTTTCTACCACTCTAAATTCCAAGCTTCTGCCTCTAACCCTAGGAAGCTCTTTGCCACCTTCTCCTCCCTCCTGAATCCTCCTCCCTCCTCCCTCTCTGCAGATGACTTCGTCAACCATTTTGAAAAGGCCGACGACATCCGATCCTCGTTTCCTATGTCAAACAACACCGCTGGTTCTGCTCACACTGCCCTACCCTGTGCTCTGACCTCTTTCTCCCCTCTCTCTCCAGATGAAATCTCGCGTCTTGTGACGGCCGGCCGCCCAACAACCTGCCCGCTTGACCCTATCCCCTCCTCTCTTCTCCAGACCATTTCCGGAGACCTTCTCCCTTACCTCACCTCGCTCATCAACTCATCCCTGACCGCTGGCTACGTCCCTTCCGTCTTCAAGAGAGCGAGAGTTGCACCCCTTCTGAAAAAACCTACACTCGATCCCTCCGATGTCAACAACTACAGACCAGTATCTCTTCTTTCTTTTCTCTCCAAAACTCTTGAACATGCCGTCCTTGGCCAGCTCTCCCGCTATCTCTCTCAGAATGACCTTCTTGATCCAAATCAGTTAGGTTTCAAGACTAGTCATTCAACTGAGACTGCTCTTCTCTGTATCATGGAGGCGCTCCGCACCGCTAAAGCTAACTCTCTCTCCTCTGCTCTCATCCTTCTAGACCTATCGGCTGCCTTCGATACTGTGAACCATCAGATCCTCCTCTCCACCCTCTCCGAGTTGGGCATCTCCGGCGCGGCCCACGCTTGGATTGCGTCCTACCTGACAGGTCGCTCCTACCAGGTGGCGTGGCGAGAATCTGTCTCCTCACCACGCGCTCTCACCACTGGTGTCCCCCAGGGCTCTGTTCTAGGCCCTCTCCTATTCTCGCTATACACCAAGTCACTTGGCTCTGTCAACCTCACATGGTCTCTCCTATCATTGCTATGCAGACGACACACAATTAATCTTCTCCTTTCCCCCTTCTGATGACCAGGTGGCGAATCGCATCTCTGCATGTCTGGCAGACATATCAGTGTGGATGACGGATCACCACCTCAAGCTGAACCTCGGCAAGACGGAGCTGCTCTTCCTCCCGGGGAAGGACTGCCCGTTCCATGATCTCGCCATCACGGTTGACAACTCCATTGTGTCCTCCTCCCAGAGCGCTAGGAACCTTGGCGTGATCCTGGACAACACCCTGTCGTTCTCAACTAACATCAAGACGGTGGCCTCGCTGTTGGCTGGGCTCCCTGCCTGTGCCATTAAACCCCTACAACTCATCCAGAACGCCGCAGCCCGTCTGGTGTTCAACCTTCCCAAGTTCTCTCACGTCACCCCACTCCTCCGCTCTCTCCACTGGCTTCCAGTTGAAGCTCGCATCCGCTACAAGACCATTGTGCTTGCCTACGGAGCTGTGAGGGGAACGGCACCTCAGTACCTCCAGGCTCTGATCAGGCCCTACACCCAAACAAGGGCACTGCGTTCATCCACCTCTGGCCTGCTCGCCTCCCTACCACTGAGGAAGTACAGTTCCCGCTCAGCCCAGTCAAAACTGTTCGCTGCTCTGGCCCCCCAATGGTGGAACAAACTCACTCACGACGCCAGGACAGCGGAGTCAATCACCACCTTCCGGAGACACCTGAAACCCCACCTCTTTAAGGAATACCTAGGATAGGATAAGTAATCCTTCTCACCCCCCTTTAAGATTTAGATGCACTATTGTAAAGTGACTGTTTCACTGGATGTCATAAGGTGAATGCACCAATTTGTAAGTCGCTCTGGATAAGAGCGTCTGCTAAATGACTTAAATGTAATGTAAATGTACATGGCCCCATTCATTCTTTCCTTTACACGGATCAGTCGTCCTGGTCCCTTTGCAGAATAACAGCCCCAAAGCATGATGTTTCCACCCCCATGCTTCACAGTAGGTATGGTGTTCTTTGGGTGCAACTCAGCATTCTTTGTCCTCCAAACATGACGAATTGAGTTTTTACCAAAAAGTTATAATTTGGTTTCATCTGACCAAATGACATTCTCCCAATCTTCTTCTGGATCATCCAAATGCTCTCTAGCAAGCTTCCGACTGGCCTAGACATGTACTGGCTTAAGCAGGGGGACACGTCTGGCACTGCAGGATTTGAGTCCCTGGCGGCGTAGTGTGTTACTGATGGTAGGCTTTGTTACTTTGGTTCCAGCTCTTTGCAGGTCATTCACTAGGCCCCCCCCCCCCGTGTGGTTCTGGGATTTTTGCTCACCGTTCTTGTGATCATTTTGACCCCATGGGGTGAGATCTTGCGTGGAGCCCCAGATCGAGTGAGATTATCAGTGGTCTTGTATGTCTTCCATTTCCTAATAATTGCTCCCACAGTTGATTTCTTCAAACCAAGCTGCTCACCTATTGCAGATTCAGTCTTCCCAGCCTGGTGCAGGTCTACAATTTTGTTTCTGGTGTCCTTTGACAGCTCTTTGGTCTTGGTCATAGTGGAGTTTGGAGTATGACTGTTTTGAGGTTGTGGACAGGTGTCTTTTATACTGATAACAAGTTCAAACAGGTGCCATTAATACAGGTAACGAGTGGAGGACAGAGGAGCCTCTTAAAGAAGAAGTTACAGGTCTGTGAGAGCCAGATATCTTGCTTGTTTGTAGGTGACCAAATACTTATTTTCCCACCATCATTTGCAGAAACATGGCAAACGTTGTTTATAATCAAACCTCAAGGTGTTATATATCTATTCGATAATATATCAACCGGGACAGGTGGCTTCTTAGTAGGAAAGAGAGAAACAATTGTCGTATTTATCTTTTACGCACATATCACTCTGAGAGCCTCCAGCTGACCACTGACGCAATGTTGATGTTCAGGCTCATTTCTCAAAATAAAAGCCTGAAACTATGTATTGTGACACTAGACGCATTAGGGAAGCCATAGAAAAAGGAATCTGGTTGATATCTCATTCACTGCTCAATAGGGAGGCATAGGAACGCAGAGCTTTCTAAATAAGAGTCCCTTCCTGATTGGATTTTTCTCAGGCTTTCGCCTGCAATATCAGTTCTGTTATACTCACAGACAATATTTTACAGTTTTGGAAACTTTTGTGTTTTCTATCATAAGCTGTCAATTATATGCATATTCTAGCATCTTGTCCTGACAAAATAGCCTGTTTACTTTGGGAACGTTATTTGAAAAAAAAAAAAATAGTGCCCCCTAGATTCAATCTGGCGACATCACAATCATGACAAAAGGTTTTCCAACTAATTATTTGCCTACTTCTGAAAGGTTATCGTGTTTTCAAGCCAAATCCGAGTTGTATTGAGGTAGGCTAACATTAGCCAGCTAGCTGGGTAGCTGTGCTAGTGACCATTTTTTTGAAAAACATTTTTAACCTTTATTTAACTAGACAAGTCAGTTAAGAACAAATTCTTAATTTCAATGACGGCCTAGGAACAGTGGGTTAACTGCCTGTTCAGGGGCAGAACGACAGATTTGTACCTTGTCAGCTCGGGGGTTTGAACTTGCAACCTTCCGGTTACTAGTCCAACGCTCTAACCACTAGGCTACGCTGCCTCCCCAGGGACCAACAAGCTCCAACCACGTATTCCGTATGGTAGGGTCCTTCAGCAGGGCATGCAAACCATAGTTGTGCATCCTGCTGGAAGCATGCATTGCCGAGCCGGAGGAATGGTCATTCCATATGGGGCTTTTCAGTCTCAATGGCCATGATCCTTTGAGCCCATTGGGGGAGACGAATCAACGAAGCCCCATTTAATGAAGGGGGAAAAGTGGGCGGAGGGGCGATTTGCACGTGTAGTTTAGCAAAAGGGTGCATGAATTATTGACGCCTTCATTTACTTGTTGTGGCACATTCAGGTTTAAAACTCAGTTTTAGACGAGGCTGAATTTATGACGACAAATTCCTATTTACACGTTGTAGTCAATACTAGAATATATGTTGCTAACTCATATCGATGCGACAGGCCTTTTTCAAAGATTAGTTCAGGGGTGGGCAAACTTTTTGGCTCGAGGGCCACATCCGGATTTTGAAATTCAACAGAGGGGATGCATTTTTTTGGTGGCTTTCCGAGTGGCGCAGGCCTTCACTACAGACCCGGATTTGACCTCAGGCTGTGTCACAGCTGGCCGTGACTGGGAGACCTATGACGCGGCGCACAATTTGGCCCAGCGTCGTCCGGGTCAGAAGAGGGTTTGGCTGGCCTACATATCCTTGTCCCATTGCGCTCTAGCGACTCCTGTGGCGGGCCGGGCGCATGCATGCTGACACGGTCGCCAGGTGTCCGGTGTTTCCTCCGACACATTGGTGTCGTCTGGCTTCCGGGTTAAGCAGACATTGTGTCAAGAAGTAGTGCGGCTTGGCTGGGTCGTGTTTCGGAGGATGCACAGTTTTCGACCTTCGACTCTCCCGAGTCCGTACGGGAGTTGCAGTGATGGGACAAGACTATAACTACTAATTGGGGAGGGGAAAAATGGTAAAATAAAAATGTCTTTAAATATCTTTTTTAAGGGTCTCACGGGCTGGATTGAATTGCACGGTGGGACGTGCTTTGCCCCCCCCCCTCCTTGGATTAGTTTTAGGGGCAGCTGTTTTTTAAGTTGCTCTCACAAAGCTGCTTTCACATTTATGCAACAACAATATTGTAACAAGTAATTAGTGTTACACACAGGTAGAAGCATAGAATTACATTACTTTAATTTGAAGGATCCGTGGGTATAAGAGCAACTCAATGTCAGGGGGTTACCCACATGGTTACAATTATTACTGAAATGCTGTGGCATGTGGAACTTTCCATTACATAAATAGGCAGCTGAGCCTTGGCAGCTGATAACTCAAGGTGAAGACATTTTCTTTGATATGAGGATGATTACAACCAGACACCACCTCCCACTGCCCCATGATCTATTATCTTCTCCACATTTACCTCCCTCTCTCACTTGTCCTAATAAATCAGACACTAGTGACATGGGGATCCTTATTCATTATAACATCCTGTATAATTCATCCGTGTGCAACGAGAAAACAACATATTTGAAATGGTTTTTTTTCTTCACATTCTAAATATGTTTTGTTGACTACATTTGTCCAATCCTGCATTCCTGCAGTGGAAACAAACAAAAAAAAGAATTTGCTTTTCTCTCCCTGTGGTTAGAAGGTTTGGTTGGATCCATTTTTTAAATGTAATCATGTTTTAAAAAAGCAGAAGTTAGCAATTTTATTTTGGTATTGTCGTCCCATTTCTTCCTGTCAAGCCCAGCCCTTTTGACATGGCTGTCATTTTTTTCTGAAAACAGTTAGGAGGGAAGTGGCTGTCACTTTTCCTTTAGTGCATGCTGCAACCACAATATCTTTGATGTCTGTTGTTGGCTCAGTCAAGAGGTTCTCTTAGCTTTAACGTTAACCAAACAACACTTGTCTGAAGCATGTTTCCTATTTCCAGATGTTTGTAATCCATGGGAAATGGTTAAGTACTTATATGACACTTGGCCAAGTTAAAGTCAAAGACATTCCTGACAGGACAGAGGACATCACCTCCTTTCCAGAGGAACCTCTGACAATGCACATTGTTTCCAGTGGACGTTAATGTGCGTCACACAAGATGTCACTTGGAGTATCAGTTATTTTACATAGCGGAATTTATAGAGTTTAAGAAGGCACACTGGTTACATACTAGACCTACATCATGTTTTTTATTTTTGCAGTTGAATCCTTTCTGCCCAAGTGCCCAGACAAAAATAATAGACATCACCGGTGTTGGCCTGAATCTGCCAACAAGCCAGATTTACGGCGATCACTAAAGCCATCTCTGTTACCATCACACGCGATCTGATCTGAATGGCTGAATCACTGCTCTTCCAAAAACATACCAGCTTAGAAATGGGAAAGAATGGGGGTAATAAATAGGAAGAAAACATCCTTAATATGTTTTGACAACCTGAGTTTAGCAGGGTGTTTTTCTGGAGCTGCTCTTCAATTCATGTCTGTAACATTGTATTGTGTTTTCTCTTCTCCTGTAGGTTAATCTGTTCCCAGATCCCTAACCAGGTCCTCCGGGGTATTAGTATAATTGACACACCAGGAATCCTGTCTGGAGAGAAGCAACGCATTAGCCGAGGTCAGTAGCTAGCTATCGAGCTGAGATGTGGCATTGATTGATACAGGAGGAAGGTCTGTATCAATCAAACTACCCAACTTGGGAGAGCTATGGTTGTACATTGCTTTAAGAAATCAAAGTTGTTTTGTTTATGATGAATCAATTTAACAAGTCTATGCTTGTTTGTATACATTTCACAGGTGCAGATATTTAACATACTGGCTTTTTATTCAAAAGTGCACTAATTTGATAAAACTAATGGTAAATGGGTAGCTATCAAGTGTGATTTTAAATTGTCAAAGCATGGGTTGTATGGCTGTTTTAAGTGTGTTGTGTAGTTCTTGTCAACAGATAGGTCACTCTATGCCAGCTGTTTGTCCTAATTGTACCAATATTACATCTGATAATATCACAACATGATGCAATGCCTCCAGTGCTGTAGTTATGTTTTCTCCATAATTAGAATCCAACATTCGCTTTCCAAGCCTCCACTGGAGACCCTGAGATATGAAGTCATACTGAAGTAGGTCTTAAGACCCTGCTACACTGCAACCATTGGGCAACTGCCGTTGCAGTCAGACATCAGCCATGGAGGGAATGCTTCCTTTAAAAATCAATGAAAGCTGTTCTACTGCCCATGTTGCGCTCATGTTGCGTCGCGTCCAATGACAGCATCCAAGCTCAATAATCGAGGTTCAATTCTTGATGCCTGCATTCATTCTATCTTGTGAATTGAAATTGTGAAAAAAAGTGATTTTGGCTGCTTATCTTATTTGGATATCCATTAGCTGTTGCGAAAGCAGCAGCCGCTCTTCCTGGGGTCCACACAAAACAGGAAACATGTCAATACAGAACGTTAATAGTAACTCAAAACGAGCAAGTGTTTACTGGTTGCTCAGGAGGGAAAAGGGAAGTCAGATCTGTGGGAGACATTTGACTTACTTGTGGAGGGTATAGGAGCAACCATTGCGTGAGTATTATGTGAGCCAAACCGTTACTGTTAGATTACAATGTTATATTTTTTCTGACCATTTGGAACAATGTAAACAACCCTAAGTGAATCAGAGAGTCTGTTCTAACAATGTTTTATATATACACTACCGTTCAAAAGTTTGGGATCACTTAGAAATGCCCTTGTTTTGTAAAGAAAAGCACTTTTTTGTCAATTTGTTTAAAAATATCCTTAAATTGATCATAAATACAGTGTAGACAATGTTAATGTTGTAAATGACTATTGTAGCTGGAAACAGCTGATTTAAAAAATAAATAAAAAATGGAATATGTACGCCTATGTAGAGAGGCCCATTATTAGCAACCATCACTCTTGTGTTCCAATGGCACTTGAAGTAGTTGTTCCCCTTTCTCTGCAAGGGCTGCAGCTTTTGTGGCGCGATGGGTAACGATGCTTCGTGAGTGACTGGTTGATGTGTGCAGAGGGTCCCTGGTTCGAGCCCAGGTTGGGGCGAGGAGAGGGGCGGAAGTTATACTGTTACATTAGCACAGCTGAAAACTGTTGTTCTGATTTAAAGAAGCAATAAAACTGGCCTTTAGACCATAGTACGGTGACAAAACCACTTCACACACCAGCGTCACCTGGCATGTTTTGGTCTCAGAAATTCAACCATATGCAACCACCGCTCACACTGGGGTTAGCTTAGTCTGACGTGAATTGGGTCATGAGTGGGTTTTATATGTAACAGTAGAAAAGGGCGGTCCATGACACCTAATCTGGGTCTGGGCTCACGGGGGTGTGGCCACTGACTAGTTCATCTTTATGAAAATCCATACTCTTATTTAGAAGGTTAATATCACATTACATCTTTTCACAAATAGTTTCATGTTTAGTCACATACTTTTCACAATATTTAGATGTAAACTTGATAGCTGGGGAATGTACCAATATGTGTGTTTCCTGTTCCTCATGAGATCACCAAATGAAACACACTCAACATGACTGTCCCTTAAGTGTCCAGGGATCATTCTCAAAAGCAGAAACAATGTTTAATTCTACCATTTTGGTGAATTAGGTGTCTCCAAGTGTCCATTGTTCTCTCTCTGTGCTCTCTTTTTCTGCATGACCAGGGGGAAAGAGTCTCCGCCAGGAATTTATAACCTGAGATAACAGAACCTGGGTGTAGGAGAGGGGAGGTAGCCATGATCTACACCCAGAAAGGGCCACGTCATGACAAGATCTACAGTGCATTTGGAAGGAATACAGACCCCTTGACTTTTTCCACATTTTGTTACATTACAACCTTATTCTAAAATTAATTAAATTGATTTTCACTTTGTCATTATGGGGCATTGTGTGTAGATTGATAAGGAAAATGTCCATTTTAGAACAAGGCTCTAATGCAACAAAATGTTGAAAAAGGGAAGGAGTCTGAATACTTTCCGAATGGATTGTATGGATGATTTACAAAGCCAGGCACATTTAACAGTTAGGCTATTGATTATAGACCTACAGTTGAAGTCGGAAGTTTACGTACACTTAGGTTGGAGTCATTAAAACTAGTTTGATAGGCAAATTTACATAATTTGAGTCCATTGGAGTTGTACCTGTGGATGTATTTCAAGGCCTACCTTCAAACTCAGTGCCTCTTTGCTTGACATCATGGGAAATTCAAAAGAAATCAGCCAAGACCTCAGAAAAAAATGTAGACCTCCACAAGTCTGGTTCATTCTTGGTAGCAATTTTAAAAAGTGCAAATCAACAGCAAAGGACCTTGTGAAGATGCTGGAGGAAACGGGTACAAAAGTATATATATCCATAGTAAAACGAGTCCTATATCGACATAACCTGAAAGGCCGCTCAGCAAGGAAGAAGCCACTGCTCCAAAACCGCCATTAAAAAAGTCAGACTACGGTTTGCAACTGCACATGGGAACAAACATCATACTTTTTGGAGGAATGGCCTCTGGTCTGATGAAACAAAAATAGAACAGTTTGGTCATAATGACCATCGTTATGTTTGGAGGATAAAGGGGGAGGCTTGCAAGCCAAAGAATACCATCCCAACCGTGAAGCACGGGGGTGGCAGCATCATGTTGTGGGGGTGCTTTGCTGCAGGAGGGACTGGTGCACTTCACAAAATAGATGGCATCAGGAGGAATGAAAATTATGTGGATATATTGAAGCAACATCTCAAGACATCAGTCAGGAAGTTAAAGCTTGGTCGCAAATGGGTTTTCCAAATGGACAATGACCCCAAGCATACTTCCAAAGTTGTGGCAAAATGGCTTAAGGACAACGAAGTCAAGGTATTGGAGTGGCCATCACAAAGCTCAGACCTCAATCCTATAGAAAATCTGTGGGCAGGACTGAAAAGCGTGTGCGAACAAGGAGGCCTACAAACCTGCCTCAGTTACACCAGCTCTGTCAGGAGAAATTGGCCAAAATTCACCCAACTTATTGTGGTAAGCTTGTGGAAGGCTACCTGAAATGTTTGACCCAAGATAAACTAATTAAAGGCAATGCTACCAAATACTAATTTAGTGTATGTGAACTTCTAGGAATGTGATGAAATAAATTAAAGCTGAAATAAATCATTCTCTCTACTCTTATTCTGACATTGCACATTCTGAAAATAAAGTGGTGATCCTAACTGACCTAAAACAGGGAATTTGTGCTAGGATTACATGTCTGGAATTGTGAAAAGCTGGGTTTAAATGTATTTGGCTAAGGTGTATGTTATCTTCTGACTTCAACGGTATGTAGTGCATTACTTTTGACCAGAGCTCTATGTAGCGAATAGGGTGCCATTTGGGACACATACCATGGGGATATGGGCGTTCTTCTACATCTGTTGTTGGTTGCTCTCTGTGTACAGCTGAGGTTGCATTCCTCAAGCTCTAGCCATTTAAACATTCTTTCAATGACTCATCATAGCATCACAACATTGGTAGTTTTCATGTTGAATTATATTGTACATTTTTAAAGGCCCACTCCTCAAAATCACAGAGTGGGCGTTTTTGAATATGAATTAAACATTATGGCCAAATTTAAGTCATTCATGATTACTGGACTTGGTGAACTCGGAGTAGTTATCAGAATAACAAGTGGTATTGATATATTTCCAAGTTCCAATTGATTCAAATTAGTCATACAGATGAAGTTTGTTTCATGAGTGTCCGTCTATACCAATGTCCTCTGAGTACTCTCTCGTGTCTACAGCGTTGACAGTTCCCACACTATCCTCTCTCAGAACTCCTCCTAAATGGCTTGGCCCTTTTAGGCTGCTCTCATTTTTTTATAGCCTTGTAATCCCTGCCATTTGTTTGTGTTAGCAACACAGCATTAAAGGGAAATTTTTGAAATTGAAGCACAATTATTTGAGGATTATTGCTCGTTCAAGAAAATCACAATATGCCTCGTCTTCCAGGCAATCATTTGATTGTAATGTCCTTTGCAAATGCATGTATGCACACTTTTACTGGGGACCGTGTAACGATACTTGTCAATGGGCCAGCATGTGATACGCCTCCTGAAATCTGTAAGACGATCTCGGTGTCTGTCTTTGTGGACCCGTTTTCATTACAACCTGACATGGTTTATTTAGAAAAGGAGTGCCACAGCTGCCACATGCACATTTTGTTTTACCTGTCCCTGTAGGCTAGTGTTTGCACCTCCAATAGTGTGTATTTAGTCAACAGAAACATAAAGGATATATCTGTCATTCATATTTACATTTACATTTAAGTCATTTAGCAGACGCTCTTATCCAGAGCGACTTACAAATTGGTGCATTCACCTTATGACATCCAGTGGAACAGCCACTTTACAATAGTGCATCTACATATTTTAAGGGGGGTGAGAAGGATTACTTTATCCTATCCTAGGTATTCCTTAAAGAGGTGGGGTTTCAGGTGTCTCCGGAAGGTGGTGATTGATTCCGCTGTCCTGGCGTCGTGAGGGAGTTTGTTCCACCATTGGGGAGCCAGAGCAGCGAACAGTTTTGACTGGGCTGAGCGGGAACTGTACTTCCTCAGTGGTAGGGAGGCGAGCAGGCCAGAGGTGGATGAACGCAGTGCCCTTATTTGGGTGTAGGGCCTGATCAGAGCCTGGAGGTACTGAGGTGCCGTTCCCCTCACAGCTCCGTAGGCAAGCACCATGGTCTTGTAGCGGATGCGAGCTTCAACTGGAAGCCAGTGGAGAGAGTGGAGGAGCGGGGTGACGTGAGAGAACTTGGGAAGGTTGAACACCAGACGGGCTGCGGCGTTCTGGATGAGTTGTAGGGTTTAATGGCACAGGCAGGGAGCCCAGCCAACAGCGAGTTGCAGTAATCCAGACGGGAGATGACAAGTGCCTGGATTAGGACCTGTGCCGCTTCCTGTGTGAGGCAGGGTCGTACTCTGCGGATGTTGTAGAGCATGAACCTACAGGAACGGGCCACTGCCTTGATGTTAGTTGAGAACGACAGGGTGTTGTCCAGGATCACGCCAAGGTTCTTAGCGCTCTGGGAGGAGGACACAATGGAGTTGTCAACCGTGATGGCGAGATCATGGAACGGGCAGTCCTTCCCCGGGAGGAAGAGCAGCTCCGTCTTGCCGAAGTTCAGCTTGAGGTGGTGATCCGTCATCCACACTGATATGTCTGCCAGACATGCAGAGATGCGATTCGCCACCTGGTCATCAGAAGGGGAAAGGAGAAGATTAATTGTGTGTCGTCTGCATAGCAATGATAGGAGAGACCATGTGAGGTTATGACAGAGCCAAGTGACTTGGTGTATAGCGAGAATAGGAGAGGGCCTAGAACAGAGCCCTGGGGGACACCAGTGGTGAGAGCGCATGGTGAGGAGACAGATTCTCGCCACGCCACCTGGTAGGAGCGACCTGTCAGGTAGGACGCAATCCAAGCGTGGGCCACGCCGGAGATGCCCAACTCGGAGAGGGTGGAGAGGAGGATCTGATGGTTCACAGTATCGAAGGCAGCCGATAGGTCTAGAAGGATGAGAGCAGAGGAGAGAGAGTTAGCTTTAGCGGTGCGGAGCGCCTCCGTGATACAGAGAAGAGCAGTCTCAGTTGAATGACTAGTCTTGAAACCTGACTGATTTGGATCAAGAAGGTCATTCTGAGAGAGATAGCGGGAGAGCTGACCAAGGACGGCACGTTCAAGAGTTTTGGAGAGAAAAGAAAGAAGGGATACTGGTCTGTAGTTGTTGACATCGGAGGGATCGAGTGTAGGTTTTTTCAGAAGGGGTGCAACTCTCGCTCTCTTGAAGACGGAAGGGACGTAGCCAGCGGTCAGGGATAAGTTGATGAGCGAGGTGAGGTAAGGGAGAAGGTCTCCGGAAATGGTCTGGAGAAGAGAGGAGGGGATAGGGTCAAGCGGGCAGGTTGTTGGGCGGCCGGCCGTCACAAGACGCGAGATTTCATCTGGAGAGAGAGGGGAGAAAGAGGTCAGAGCACAGGGTAGGGCACATTCATATGTCAACCATCATTCTATTTCAGGAGGCCCAGAGTGTAGTCATTGGTTGGCTGTTGTATAAACATTAGTGGTGACCTTTAAAGAGATGGTGCGCTCTTTTTCTACTTACCCAGTCAGATTAACTCTTGGATACTATTTGTATGGCTCAGTGTCCAGTTTGAAGGTCGTTTCACTAGCATTTAGCCCAATGATTGGAAGTCTACCGGAACAGCTAGCATAGCTGCAGAGACATAAAAATGGTAGCGGAGAAATACAATTGGTATCTATGAGCTTAATTGCCAAAATCTTGCACTATCCCTTTTAAGCCAGCAGCATGCCACCCTGCATACCACTGCTGGCTTGCTTCTGAAGCTAAGCAGGGAGTCCTGACTCTCTGAGGTCATTAAAGATCCCATGGCACTTATTGTAGGAGTAGGGGTGTTAACCCCGGTGTCCTAGCTAAATTCCTAATCTGGCCCTCAAACCCTCATGGTCACCTAATAATCCCTAGTTTACAATTGGCTCATTCATCCCCCTCCTCTCCCCTGTAACTATTCCCCAGGTTGTTGCTGTAAATGAGAATGTGTTCTCAGTCAATTTACCTGGGAAAATAAATAAAAGATGGTGCTTTCACCCTTGGCCCACTGTAGAGATCTTAGTTAGAGGATGTATAAAAATCGGACTGTCTGATTATTTGTTTGTGTTCCATCTATCTTTTCAAGTGCAGGAAATCGTCACATTGCAATAGATTGTAAATCATGTGTTCTGCAGACAAGACTGTAACCAATAGCAGTACAGCTACAGTGGGGCAAAAAAGTATTTAGTCAGCCACCAATTGTGCAAGTTCTCCCACTTACAGATGAGAGGCCTGTAATTTTCATCGTAGGTACACTTCAACTAATGACAGACAAAATGAGAGAGAAAAAAATCCATCAATTTATTTGCAAATTATGGTGGAACATAACTTTTGGTCACCTACAAACAAGCAAGATTTCTGGCTCTCACAGACCTGTAACTTCTTCTTTAAGAAGCTCCTCTGTCCTCCAATCGTTACCTGTATTAATGGCCTGTTTGAACTTGTTATCAGTATAAAAGACACCTGTCCACAACCTCAAAACAGTCATACTCCAAACTCCATTATGGCCAAGACCAAAGAGCTGTCAAAGGACACCAGAAACAAAATTGTAGACCTGCACCAGGCTGGGAAGACTGAATCTGCAATGGGTAAGCAGCTTGGGTAAGCAGCTTGGTTTGAAGAAAGCCACTGTGGGAGCAATTATTAGGAAATGGAAGACATACAAGACCACTGATAATCTCCCTCGATCTGGGGCTCCACGTAAGATCTCACCCGTGGTGTCAAAATGATCACAAGAACAGTGAGCAAAAATCCCAGAACCACACGGGGGGACCTAGTGAATGACCTGCAGAGAGCTGGGACCAAAGTAACAAAGCCTACCATCAGTAACACACTATGCTGCCGGGGACTCAAATCCTGCAGTGCCAGACGTGTCCTCCTGCTTAAGCCAGTACATGTCCAGGCCCGTCGGATGTTTGCTAGAGAGCATTTGGATGATCCAGAAGAACATTGGGAGAATGTCAGATGAAACCAAAATATAATTTTCTGGTAAAAACTCAACTCGTGGTGTTTGGAGGACAAAGAAGGCTGAGTTGCATCCAAAGAACACCATACCTACTATGAAGCATGGGGGTGGAAACATCATGCTTTGGGGCTGTTTTTCTGCAAAGGGACCAGGACGACTGATCCGTGTAAAGGAAAGAAGGAATGGGGCCATGTATCGTGAGATTTTGAGTGAAAACCTCCTTCCATCAGCAAGGGCATTAAAGATTAAACGTGGCAGGGTCTTTCAGCATGACAATGATCCCAAACACACCACCCGGGCAACGAAGGAGTGGCTTCGTAAGAAGCATTTCAAGGTCCTGGAGTGGCCTAGCCAGTCTCCAGATCTCAACCCCATAGAAAATCTTTGGAGGGAGTTGAAAGTCCGTGTTGCCCAGCAACAGCCCCAAAACATCACTGCTCTAAATGAGATCTGCATGGAGGAATGGGCCAAAATACCAGCAACAGTGTGTGAAAACCTTGTGAAGACTTTAGAAAATGTTAGACCTCTGTCCAACAAAGGGTATATAACAAAGTATTGAGAAACTTTTGTTATTGACCAAATACTTATTTTTCACCATAATTTGCAAATAAATATCACTAAAAATCCTACAATGTGATTTTCTGGATTTTTTTTTTTCATTTTGTCTGTCATAGTTGAAGTGTACCTAGGATGAAAATTACAGGCCTCTACACTTTTTAAGTAGCAGAACTTGTACAATTGGTGGCTGACTAAATACTTTTTTGCCCCACTGTATATCAGTTATAATTGATGTTTATCGAAGAGTGATACCTCTTCAATGTTAGCTGAGCGTCATGATTGTATTTTTTTTTTCACTCAACAGGCTATGATTTCTCAGAGGTGCTGCGATGGTTCGGGGAGCGGGTGGACCGCATCATCCTCCTCTTTGACGCCCACAAACTGGACATATCAGACGAGTTCTCTGAGGCCATCAAGGCCTTCCGTGGCCAGGACGACAAGATCCGCGTGGTGCTGAACAAGGCTGACCAGGTGGACAGCCAGCAGCTGATGAGAGTCTACGGAGCTCTGATGTGGTCCCTGGGGAAGGTGATCAACACACCCGAGGTGGTGAGGGTCTACCTGGGTTCGTTCTGGGCCAAACCCCTGCGGAACACGGAAAACCGTAGGCTCTTTGAGGCAGAGACGCAAGACCTCTTCAAGGACATTCAGGGCCTGCCTCGGAATGCTGCCTTACGCAAACTCAATGACCTCATCAAACGGGCTCGACTTGCTAAGGTAATAAGCTGCTACGGTAACTCTACCGTTACTGTTCTCCCCACTCTGCCCTGCCAAATCCTGTGCTTTCTGCCCTGCCCAAATCAGCTGCTTCAGAAAAAGCTAACGGGGATCTAAATAAACAAACAAAAACAGGAATCCCACAGCTCTCTGTATTTCTTCCTTCTATGCTGAGAGTGTGTGAGTGTGAGACCATGTGATGTAGTAAAGCACTCTGTACCCCCAGGTTGGCCCTATTCCCTGGTCAGTGGAGAATGTATGACGTCCTAACCACAAACTAAGACCCTGCTTACCCACCCTCTCAACCTCTCCCACCCTGTCCCTGCCAGTCTGTGTGCCATGTTTACGCCGACCTTGTCTGTCTTTGTCTGTCTGTTTGTCCATCCCACAATGCCTGCCTGCTTCCAAGAGGAATAAACATAATATGGCAACTAAAGGCAAAACCTTACCTTGTCCCCTGGAGCGAACTTCCTTCCCTTTATTGAGGACATGTTAGTGTAAACATTGGTGTGAATGTTCCCCTGGCAAGGACATCTTAAAAGGTGGAGTCGCACTTGCGAACACATTGATAACCCTGCTGGTCCAACAATGCTTGGAGAGGTTGAAGGACCCTGCTGAATGAATGCAATCAACTTATTTCCGATGTGTTCTATTTTTAACCCACCTTATCATTTCCCCTCATACAATTTGAGTTCACACATACTGTGCAAGTCTCATTATGAAATCAGATGAAAATATCAAAGAATGGAGAAGGAAGGGAACCACACAGATGCAGACCGAGTTTGCTCGACAGCAGCATGACCCCATACCTACAGTGTAATCTGAACTTTATTTGAATATGTAGAAAGCTGAAATCTGCAAATGAATTCAAAAGACAAGTGGTTCATGCTAAAACATACTAATACATTACCTCTCTCTCTCTCTCTCTCTCTCTCTCTCTCTCTCTCTCTCTCTCTCTCTCTCTCTCTCTCTCTCTCTCTCTCTCTCTCTCTCTCTCTTTCATAGGTGCATGCTTACATCATCAGCTACCTGAAGAAAGAGATGCCGTCGTTGTTTGGGAAGGAGAAGAAGAAAGAGGAACTGATCATGAGACTTCCTGAGATCTACACCATACTGCAGAGAGAGCACCACATATCCGCTGGAGACTTCCCCAACGTCGTCAAGATGCAGGTCAGCTGGGTTACCATGGCTCCAGAGAATGAACGCGGCCGTGTCCCAAATGGCACCTTATTTCCTATATAGTGCACTACTTTTGACCAGCGCTATCTGCGCCCTAGTCAAGAGGAGTGCACTATAAAGGGAATAGCGTGCCCATTTGGGACGCATGATAGGTTATCAATCTAGGTGCAACTCAATGGCTCATCTGAAAATGCAGAGTATTGTCAAATATTTACCCTTAATCGGTTTAGTTAACTTGAACACCTCAAGGGAGTTGTGAGACCGTACGTGTAGATTCAAGTAAAGGGGATAGATCGTCAACAATGAGTCAGAACGTCATCGTTGCCGGACGTTTCCATTCAGTTGAAAGCGAGAGACGGCCACACCCCTGGCACTTCCCCAGCTCTGTGTGAACGCAGCTGTTTTCTGTCAGCTACACAAGGAGAGCGAGAGCTAGGCCTTAGAGGTAGACCGAGCCTGGCTTTGGATTTGGAAGGGAGTAGCTCAACTCGTTGAACCTAGATAAATCATCACAACACTTGGACGCGAGAGCATTGCAGCTGGTTATGAGACATTGTCTAGAGAGAATGCTCACAATTGAGCATGTTCTAGCATGTATGGGTCCCCGAGGAGCAGTGTTATGCCCGGTCCTGTTGTTGTGTGTTGAGGAGAGGGACCACCCGCCATAGTCTCAAATTCCTCTGCATTTTAGTCATGGGAGTTTTACTTAACAAAATGTTCTACACAGCACCTCAGAGACCTGTCAATCAGAAACAGTCAAACAATGAAATGTAACATACCCTTTGGTCAACCCACCGTTATCTTAACCCTGATATGATTTTAGGGTCCCTTTAATCCAGATCCTACCTGCACCCTACTTATTGGTTGTATGCAGGAAGCCTGTAAATGTGTGATTTTGTGCCACAACAAATTACATTGATCTCTGAACGTTCTTTGTGTCTTTTTGTTTATATCTTTTGTTTATACAGGAGCAGCTCCAGCACTATGACTTCAGCAAGTTCCCCTCCCTGAAGATGAAGCTGATCGAGTCTGTGGACAAGATGCTGGCCAACAAGATCTCCGGCCTGATGACCATGATCCGCGATGAGGAGAGCAAGGCGCCACCAGCTATGGTGAGCGGCGGGGCCTTTGAGGGCTCCCAGGATGGGCCCTTTGGCCAGGGCTACGGAGAGGGCATCAGCGCCGGGTCTGACTGTGACGACTGGATCGTGAGCCATGACAAGCACAAGTACGACGAGATCTTCTACTCCTTGAATCCCATCAATGGGAAAATTAGTGGAGTCAACGCCAAGAAGGAGATGATGAGCTCCCGTCTGCCCAACACAGTCCTGGGGAAGATCTGGAAGCTGGCGGACTGTGATAAAGACGGCATGCTGGATGACGAGGAGTTTGCCCTGGCGCAGCACCTGATCAAGGTGAAGCTGGAGGGGTACGAGCTGCCCTCCGAACTACCTCAGCACCTGGTGCCTCCCGCTCACAGGAAGAACGAGGTCGCTGACATCCTCTACAACCACGACGCGGACTAAGGACGAGCAAAAGAAACACCAGTGGAGGACACTCCAACTCTGTTGTGTCCCAATGCCCAAACTCATACATTATGTAGTATGACGTGATGTTTTGGCCATGCATACTAAGTAGTGTGCTAGTGTGAATATTGGGAAATAGGCAGTGATCCAGTCTTAACAGGAAATAAAGCGGGGGGAAATTTGATTCAAAAACAAGCAGTGACCTTACTAAAGTTGGAATTAAAAACGTATTTTTTTGACCCAAAGCTTTTATTTTCAACAATGAAGGATTTATTTAAAAGATTGACACTGCACTTTATTTAATTAGTGAAGGTTAGTTGTATAAGTATCCAGGAACTGTGCTTACCATACAGTGCCTACAGTACCATTCTGCCACACAACTTCACAATTGTCTCAAATATGTTTAGTCTGTAGTCAAAATATAGAGAGAAAATATGCGGAATTGTATTCTTGAACAAATACATCCTGGGAAGCTGTCTGGGTGAGATACAGAGGAAGTTTTCACATGGAGAGGTTGATGTCATAGACTTGACAAAGGTTAGAGTGCATCTCCTCTTGTTTTAAGTGGCTTGGCCATTTTTACCTACCGGAAAGAGATTTCTATTTTCAGAGAGCACAGTCTGGTTTTGAAAAATCAAGCATTGAGGCAATGGTGGTCTTATTGCAACAAAATAAACAGTTTGGATGACAAAATAAATGTTGTCCCATGTTTGTGTGCTTATGACAGGAGTGGATTCCTTGAGGACACATCATTGATACTCGCAAAAAGTTTATGATTGTGCCTTTTTATATAAGTTCTTGTCTGTATAGTTAAGTTAAAAATGGTGCACTGTCTTGCATATAGAGAACCTCAAACATTTTAAATGTAATAAAAAGTTAAAATGTGTTTTTGTGACATTTTGTTATTGAAATAGTTTAAGTGATATGCATGTTCATCTCTTCAGCCTTAAAGCCATAGTCTGACATTTGGGCAATTTAAACCCTTTTTTTGTACTTACCCAGAGTCAGATGAACTTATAGATACAATTTGTATGTCTGTGTGTGCAGTTTGAAGGCAGTTGTTGAAGGTAGTTTCTGGAGCCATTGTTAACTAGTGTTAGTGCTATGACTGGAAGTCCACAGGAACAGCTTGTTAGCTACCTTTAACTTCCTCCTCTCTGTAAGTAGAAAAAATGTTGCGCTGTCCCTTTTAAAACTTCTATGCAAATCCTGTTTTATTTCACTTTATCCAGGTATTTATGATCTGAGAAATTTCTGTATTATTCACCCAAAACAGACCTGTCCTGAGGCAGAATTCATGTTTTCAGAACATAGTTTGCAGGGCGGAACAAAATAGTCAACCTAAGATCTGATGCATACAACACTGTCTGTCGCTCTTGGGAGATGTGCTTGAGTGTAAATTCTTGCCTGTCAACATTGAAAAAAAAAGTGATATTGTATAATTTCCTCTCTTGGGAGGTGGAGGCTCTTTTTGCTTGTGTTGTAAAAATGTGTTGCGCATTCTAGTGATTTACTCATTCTCATGATTTATTTTTGTTCTCACTAAAAATGTCCAAATTAGCTGGAAAGGGAGGTGAGTTATGAATATACAGGAAACTCTATATCATATGGGTCAAACCACACGTGATGCACTGAAACCCATCTGAAACATTTTTGATTTCTCCTTTGTCAAGATAATCCATCCACCTAACAGGTGTGGCATATCAACAAGCTGATTAAACGGCATGATCATAACACAGGTGCACCTTGACAATAAAAGGCCACTCTAAAATGTGGAGTTTTGTCACTCAACTATGCCACAGATGTCCCAAGTTTTGAGAGAGCGTGCTATTGGCATGCTGACTGCAGAAATGTCCACCAGAGGCGTTACCAGAGAATTTAATGTTAATTTCTTTACCATAAGCCGCCTCCAATGTTGTTTTCGGGAAATTGGCAGTACGTCCAACCGGCCCCACAACGGCAGACCACGTGTTGGCGAGCGGGTTGCTGACGCCAACGTTGTGAACAAAGTGCCCACTGGCGGTGGGGTTATGATATGGGCAAGCATAAGCTGTGGACAACTAACACATTTGCTTTTTTATCGATGGAAATTTGAATTGCAGAGCGATACCGTGATGAGATCCTGAGGCCCAAGGTCGTGCCATTTATCCGCCGCCATCACCTCATGTTTCAGCATGATAATGCACGGCCCCATGTCGCAATGATCTGTACACAATTCCTGGAAGCTGAGTGTCCAAGTTCATCCCTGGCCTGCGTTCTCACCAGGCATTTCACCCATTGAGCATGTTAGGGATGCTCTGAGTCAATGTGTACGAGTACGACTGCAGTGTTCCAGTTTCCGCCAATACACAGCAACTTCGCACAGCCATTTGAAAAGGCCACAGGCCACAATCATCAGCCTGAAACTCTTTGCAAAGGAGATATCGCGCTGCATGAGGCAAACACAATATTCTGACTGGTTTTCTGATCCACACCCCTTACTTTTTTTTAAAGGTATCCCAGTCATGTGAAATCCATAGATTAGGGCCTAATTAATTTATTTCAATGGACTGATTTCCTTATAGGAACTGTAACTCAGTAAAACCATTCAATTTTTTGAATGTTACATTTATACTTTTATTCAGTGTATAGTCGTAGCCAAAAGTTGAGAATGACACAAATATTGATTTCCACAACGTTTGCTGCTTCAGTGTCTTTAGATATTTTTGTCAGATGTTACTATGGAATACTGAAGAATAATTACAAGCATTTCATACGTGTCAAAGGCTTTTATTGACAATTACATAAAGTTGATGCAAAAAGTCAATATTTGCAGTGTTCAAATCAAATCAAATCAAATTTATTTATATAGCCCTTCGTACATCAGCTGATATCTCAAAGTGCTGTACAGAAACCCAGCCTAAAACCCCAAACAGCAAACAATGCAGGTGTAAAAGCACGGTGGCTAGGAAAAACTCCCCTAGAAAGGCCAAAACCTAGGAAGAAACCTAGAGAGGAACCGGGCTATGTGGGGTGGCCAGTCCTCTTCTGGCTGTGCCGGGTAGAGATTATAACAGAACATGACCAAGATGTTCAAATGTTCATAAATGACCAGCATGGTCAAATAATAATAAGGCAGAACAGTTGAAACTGGAGCAGCAGCACAGTCAGATGGACTGGGGACAGCAAGGAGCCATCATGTCAGGTAGTCCTGGGGCACGGTCCTAGGGCTCAGGTCCTCCGAGAGAGAGAAAGAAAGAGAGAATTAGAGAGAGCATATGTGGGGTGGCCAGTCCTCTTCTGGCTGTGCCAGGTGGAGATTATAACAGAACGTGGCCAAGATGTTCAAATGTTCATAAATGACCAGCATGGTTGAATAATAGTAAGGCAGAACAGTTGAAACTGGAGCAGGAGCATGGCCAGGTGGACTGGGGACAGCAAGGAGTCCTCATGTCAGGTAGTCCTGGGACATGGTCCTAGGGCCCAGGCCAGTTGAAACTGGAGCAGCAGCATGGCCAGGTGGACTGGGGACAGCAAGGAGTCATCATGTCAGGTAGTCCTGGGGCATGGTTCTAGGGCTCAGGTCCTCCGAGAGAGAGAAAGAAAGAGAGAAGGAGAGAATTAGAGAACGCACACTTAGATTTACACAGGACACCGAATAGGACAGGAGAAGTACTCCAGATAAACAAACTGACCCTAGCCCCCGACACATAAACTACTGCAGCATAAATACTGGAGGCTGAGACAGGAGGGGTCAGGAGACACTGTGGCCCCATCCGAGGACACCCCGGACAGGGCCAAACAGGAAGGATATAACCCCACCCACTTTGCCAAAGCACAGCCCCCACACCACTAGAGGGAAATCTTCAACCACCAACTTACCATCCTGAGACAAGGCCGGTATAGCCCACAAAGATCTCCGACACGGTACAACCCAAGGGGTGGGGGAACCCAGACAGGCCGACCACAACAGTGAATCAACCCACCCAGGTGACGCATCCCCCCCAGGGACGGCACGAGAGAGCCCCAGCAAGCCAGTGACTCAGCCCCCGTAACAGGGTTAGAGGCAGAGAATCCCAGTGGAAAACGGGGAACCGGCCAGGCAGAGACAGCAAGGGCGGTTCGTTGCTCCAGAGCCTTTCCGTTCACCTTCCCACTCCTGGGCCAGACTACACTCAATCATATGACCCACTGAAGAGATGAGTCTTCAGTAAAGACTTAAAGGTTGAGACCGAGTTTGCGTCTCTGACATGGGTAGGCAGACCGTTCCATAAAAATGGAGCTCTATAGGAGAAAGCCCTGCCTCCAGCTGTTTGCTTAGAAATTCTAGGGACAATTAGGAGGCCTGCGTCTTGTGACCGTAGCGTACGTATAGGTATGTACGGCAGGACCAAATCAGAGAGGTAGGTAGGAGCAAGCCCATGTAATGCTTTGTAGGTTAGCAGTAAAACCTTGAAATCAGCCCTTGCTTTGACAGGAAGCCAGTGTAGAGAGGCTAGCACTGGAGTAATATGATCAAATTTTTTGGTTCTAGTCAGGATTCTAGCAGCCGTATTTAGCACTAACTGAAGTTTATTTAGTGCTTTATCCGGGTAGCCGGAAAATAGAGCATTGCAGTAGTCTAACCTAGAAGTGACAAAAGCATGGATTAATTTTTCTGCATCATTTTTGGACAGAAAGTTTCTGATTTTTGCAATGTTACGTAGATGGAAAAAAGCTGTCCTCGAAATGGTCTTGATATGTTCTTCAAAAGAGAGATCAGGGTCCAGAGTCCGAGGTCCTTCACAGTTTTATTTGAGACGACTGTACAACCATTAAGATTAATTGTCAGATTCAACAGAAGATCTCTTTGTTTCTTGGGACCTAGAACAAGCATCTCTGTTTTGTCCGAGTTTAATAGTAGAAAGTTTGCAGCCATCCACTTCCTTATGTCTGAAACACATGCTTCTAGCGAGGGCAATTTTGGTGCTTCACCATGTTTCATTGAAATGTACAGCTGTGTGTCATCCGCATAGCAGTGAAAGTTTACATTATGTTTTCGAATAACATCCCCAAGAGGTAAAATATATAGTGAAAACAATAGTGGTCCTAAAACAGAACCTTGAGGAACACCGAAATGTACAGTTGATTTGTCAGAGGACAAACCATTCACAGAGACAAACTGATATCTTTCCGACAGATAAGACCTAAACCAGGCCAGAACATGTCCGTGTAGACCAATTTGGGTTTCCAATCTCTCCAAAAGAATGTGGTGATCGATGGTATCAAAAGCAGCACTAAGGTCTAGGAGCACGAGGACAGATGCAGAGCCTCGGTCCGATGCCATCAAAATGTCATTTACCACCTTCACAAGTGCCGTCTCAGTGCTATGATGGGGTCTAAAACCAGACTGAAGCATTTCGTATACATTGTTTGTCTTCAGGAAGGCAGTGAGTTGCTGCGCAACAGCCTTCTCTAAAATCTTTGAGAGGAATGGAAGATTCGATATAGGCCGATAGTTTTTTATATTTTCTGGGTCAAGGTTTGGCTTTTTCAAGAGAGGCTTTATTACTGCCACTTTTAGTGAGTTTGGTACACATCCAGTGGATAGAGAGCCGTTTATTATGTTCAACATAGGAGGGCCAAGCACAGGAAGCAGCTCTTTCAGTAGTTTAGTTGGAATAGGGTCCAGTATACAGCTTGAAGGTTTAGAGGCCATGATTATTTTCATCATTGTGTCAAGAGATATAGTACTAAAACACTTGAGCGTCTCTCTTGATCCTAGGTCCTGGCAGAGTTGTGCAGACTCAGGACAGCTGAGGTTTGGAGGAATACGCAGGTTTAAAGAGGAGTCCGTAATTTGCTTTCTAATAATCATAATCTTTTCCTCAAAGAAGTTCATGAATTTATCACTGCTAAAGTGCAAGTCATCCTCTCTTGGGGAATGCTGCTTTTTAGTTAGCTTTGCCACAGTATCAAAAGGAATTTCGGATTGTTCTTATTTTCCTCAATTAAGTTAGAAAAATAGGACGATCGAGCAGCAGTAAGGGCTCTTCGGTACTGCACGGTACCATCCTTCCAAGCTAGTCGGAAGACTTCCAGTTTGGTGTGGCGCCATTTCCGTTCCAATTTTCTGGAAGCTTGCTTCAGAGCTCGGGTATTTTCTGTGTACCATGGAGCTAGTTTCTTATGAGACATTTTTTTAGTTTTTAGGGGTGCAACTGCATCTAGGGTATTGCGCAAGGTTAAATTGAGATCCTCAGTTAGGTGGTTAACGGATTTTTGTCCTCTGGCGTCCTTGGGTAGGCAGAGGGAGTCTGGAAGGGCATCAAGGAATCTTTGTGTTGTCTGTGAATTTATAGCACGACTTTTGATGTTCCTTGGTTGGGGTCTGAGCAGATTATTTGTTGCAATTGCAAACGTAATAAAATGGTGGTCTGATAGTCCAGGATTATGAGGAAAAACATTAAGATCCACAACATTTATTCCATGGGACAAAACTAGGTCCAGCGTATGACTGTGAGAGTGAGTGGGTCCAGAGACATGTTGGACAAAACCCACTGAGTCGATGATGGCTCCAAAAGCCTTTTGGAGTGGGTCTGTGGACTTTTCCATGTGAATATTAAAGTCACCAAAGATTAGAATATTATCTGCAATGACACAAACCCTTCTTTTTCAAGACCTCTGCAATCCACCCTGTCATGCTGTCAATTAACTTCTGGGCCACATCCTGACTGATGGCAGCCCATTCTTGCATAATCAATGCTTGGAGTTTGTCAGAATTTGTGGGTTTTTGTTTGTCCACCCGCCTCTTGAGAACCACAAGTTCTCAATGGGATTAAGGTCTGGGGAGTTTCCTGGCCATGGACCCAAAAAATCAATGTTTTATCCCCGAGCCGCTTACTTATCACTTTTGCCTTATGGCAAGGTGCTCCATCATGCTGGAAAAGGCATTGTTTGTCACCAAACTGTTCCTGGATGGTTGGGAGGAGTTGATCTCTGAGGATGTTTTGGTACCATTCTTTATTCATGGCTGTGTTCTTAGGCAATATTGTGAGTGAGCCCACTCCATTGGCTGAGAAGCAACCCCACACATGAATGGTCTCAGGATACTTTACTGTTGGCATGACACAGGACTCATCGTAGCGCTCACCTTGTCGTCTACAAGCTTTTTTCCGGATGCCCCAAACAATCGGAAAGGGGATTCATCAGAGAAAATGACTTTACCCCAGTTCTCAGCAGTCCAATCCATTTACATTTACATTTACATTTAAGTCATTTAGCAGACGCTCTTATCCAGAGCTCCCTGTACCTTTTGCAGAATATCAGTCTGTCCCTGATGTTTTTCCTGGAGAGAAGTGGCTTCTTTGCTGCCCTTCTTGACACCAGGCCATCCTCCAAAAGTCTTCGACTCACTGTGCGTGCAGATGCACTCACACTTGCCTGCTGCCATTCCTGAGCAAGCTCTGTACTGGTGGTGCCCCGATCCCGCAGCTGAATCAACTTTAGGAGACGATCCTGGCGCTTGCTGGACTTTCTTGGGTGCCCTGAAGCCTTCTTCACAACAATTGAACCACTGTCCTTGAAGTTCTTCATGATCCGATAAATGGTTGATTTAGGTGCAATCTTACTGGCAGTAATATCCTTGCCTGTGAAGCCCTTTTTGTGTAAAGCAATGATGACGGCACGTGTTTCGTTGCAGGTAACCATGATTGACAGAGGAAGAACAATGATTCCAAACACCACCCTCCTTTTGCAGCTTCCAGTCTGTTATTCGAACTCAATCAGCATGACAGAGTGATCTCCAGCCTTGTCCTCGTCAACACTCACACCTGTATTAACCGGAGAATCACTGACATGTCAGCTGGTCCTTTTGTGGCAGTGCTGAAATGCAGTGCAAATGTTTTTTGGGGATTCAGTTCATTTGCATGGCAAAGAGGGACTTTGCAATTAATTGCAATTCATCTGATCACTCTTCATAACATCCTGGAGTATGCCATCATACAAACTGAGGCAGCAGACTTTGTGAAAATGTATATTTGTGTCATTCTCAAAACTTCTGGCCACAACTGTGTGTATATATAGCCTTCCTGTATTTTGTTTCAATCAAAGCACATTCTGCCTAGTGGTACGTGTTGAGTTTTGGTTGCATTCATTTTTTTGTGGGAATATTCAGCTAACCAATCCAAAAATCTCAAGGAATGAGGTGGTGTATTTGGTGTAGCAGTAATGTTATACTATGCTATTATATTTGGTTATGTTGAATACTAATGAATGATTATTTGATCTTTCAAGAAATTGATTCAGATTTGATCTAACTTTAACCAGAAATTGAAGCACACCTAGCCTAGGCTTCTCTTTTTCCTCATGCAAAATTTAATAATCCAGAAACGAGAGAGCCCATGTGTGGCTGTTTTTATGAAAATCTGTGAATATTTGGCCAAGGAAACATTTCTGGTTGGTCTCAGGGAATGTGAAACCTTTAGGAAAGAAGACTTCTAAAACAGGGGTTGAGTGAAGTTGTAGCGAATATGTGGAATGAACATGGAGAGCCTCACAAATTTGTTTAAATTACCTTATATTTCAGTCTAATACAGCTATTTATTTTTGAAGCTCTTCATCAGAAGTACATTTTTTGTAAGTTGTTTGGCCTAACTGTCCTCTCTAAGTTTAGCTGGAACTTATCCCGAAAGGATTTGAGAAATATGATTGTTTGACCGATAGGCCTATGACATTGGCCTACGTCTCGTCTTCCACTGTGCAGAATACAACATCTCAACAACGATTGGAGAGACTGGTTAAAATGTCTGACTGAAATACGGGACAAATCTACTTTTTAAAATAAATTAGTGGTGTTTGAATTTGTTGTTACAATGTGGGACCTGGTTGTTTGGTTCCGGAACGAGGGTCCAAATGCAGGATTGTTCCGCACAATCCGGGACATGTGGTCCCAACTACCAGGGCCCCCCACCCAGAATTATTATTATTGGGAAACCTGCTAAACGTCCTGTTATTCTACACATTTTGCCATGAGCTTGAGACCAAATGTTGCAGTTTTAAAGCTAATTTCCTCCAATTCAACAAATTTGACATGGATATTTACATGTTAATATGTTATCTGGGGGGGCCACGACCCTAAAATCCCCCAAAAGCGCGGTCGGTAATCCTGCCCCGACTGTGCTTTAGATCAAATCAGAATCCACATCTACTTCCTTCTCACGCCCCCTTTCTGCAATGAAAGTTGCCTATTCAGCATATTACTCTGTCTGCCAAATTGCCCTATAACGCTAGCCCTTTGCCTCCCATGCAGTCAGGTGAGTCAAGTGTTCATGCTGTAAATCCCTTACTCCAATGGTTTCAAAGTTCACTTCCGCATTACTGGACAAGAGAAGGACCCCCCCCCCCCCCCCCCTAAAATCTGTGAGATGGGTAGATGAGAGTCTCTGAGATTTATTCACATTGTGCATCACAATCTCAATTGATAAGGATACTTTAGAAGGAAGGTAAGTAAAGAAGCCATATCTTTCCTCCTATGGGTTTACGATTCTCTCGTGTTTACTGTGTGTCTCCAGATTTGTCTTCCGTGATTTATTTACATTATTCAAGAGATAATGCTTCTTATACTGTATGTGTTGACAACAGGTTCATGATGAACACTGTAGTTTACCTTACAAAAGTTCTCTTTTCCAAAACAAGGCCACATAATACTGCTACAGTACCGATACTGTGTTACCTAGAGTCTTCTTGTCATGCCAGTATTTAGTACGTCCTGTGTACTTCAGTATGTATGTTGTTTTTAACCTCGTTGCATGTTCAACATATCTTTTATGAGATACTGCTCGTTGTTGTAACTACAGTAGTTTAGTATGACCAGTCACCAGTGACTTAGCTAGTTACTGAGTAAGGTTTCTTAAAAAAAAATACGGCTGTCACATGACTTGGCTCAGATGAAGGACTCCGATGTTGAGTTGAGACAGTTTTAACACTGAAATGTTTTCATCTCAGAGGACGGAGAGAAGGTTTGTCCGGTATAGTGTCCAGTTTGAATGTATGTGGGAATAATAGCCTGTATTGTTACTGTAAAGTATAAGTAAGCACCAGCTAAAACCTACTACAAAAAAATATGGATTTAGTTTATCTTAGTCCAAAAAGTACAGTTGAAGTCAGAAGTTTACAAATACATCTCAACTCGGTTTTTCACAATTCCTGACATTTAATCCTAGTAAAAATTCCCTGTCTTAGATCAGTTAGGATCACCACTTTATTTTAAGAATGTGAAATATCAGAATAATAGTAGAGAGAATGATTTGTTTCAGCTTTTATTTCTTTCATCACATTCCCAGTGGGTCAGAAGTTTACATACACTCAATTAGTATTTGGTAGCATTGCCTTCAAATTGTTTAATTTGGATCAAACATTTTGAGTAGCCTTCCACAAGCTTCCCACAATAAGTTGAGTGAACTTTGGCCCATTCCTCCTGACAGAGCTGGTGTAACTGAGTCAGGTTTGTAGGCCTCCTTGCTCACACACACTTTTCAGTTCTGCCCACAAATTGTCTATGGGATTGAGGTCAGGGCTTTGTGATGGCCACTCCAATACCTTGACTTTGTTGTCCTTAAGCCATTTTGACACAACTTTGGAAGTGTGCTTGGGGTCATTGTCCATTTGGAAGACCCATTTGCAACCAAGCTTTAACTTCCTGACTGATGTCTTGAGATGTTGCTTCAATATATCCAATATATCATTTTCTTTCCTCGTGATGCCATTTATTTTGGGAAGTGCACCAGTCCCTCCTGCAGTAAAGCACCCCCACAACATGATGCTGCCACCCCCGTGCTTCACACCCGGGATGGTGTTCTTCGGCATCCAAGCCTTCCCCTTTATCCTCCAAACATAACGATGGTCATTATGTTCAAACAGTTCCATTTTTGTTTCATCAGACCAGAGGACATTTCTGCAAAAAAGTATGATGTTTGTCCCCATGTGCAGTTGCAAACCGTAGTCTGGCTTTTATGGTAGTTTTGGAGCAGTGGCTTCTTCCTTGCTGAGCGGCCTTTCAGGTTATGTTGATATAGGACTCGTTTTACTGTGGATATAGATACTTTTGTACCTGTTTCCTCCAGCATCTTCACAAGGTCCTTTGCTGCTGTTCTGGGATTGATTTGCACTTTTCGCACCATAGTATGTTCATCTCTAGGAGACAGAACGTGTCTCCTTCCTGATAGATGCGTGGTCCCTTGGTGTTTATGCTTGCGTACTATTGTTTGTACAGATGAACATGGTACCTTCAGGCGTTTGAATATTGCTCCCAAGGATGAACCAGACTTGTGGAGGTCTACAAATTTTTTTCTGAGGTCTTGGCTGATTTATTTTTATTTTCCCATGATGTCAAGCAAAGAGTCACTGAGTTGGAAGGTAGGCCTTGAAATAAATCCACAGGTACACCTCCAAGTGAAATAATCTGTCAGTAAACAATTGTTGGAAAAATTACTTGTCATGCACAAAGTAGATGTCCTAACAGACTTGCCAAAACTATAGTTTGTTAACAAGAAATTTGTGGAGTGGTTGGAAAACAAATTTTATTGACTCCAACCTAAAGTGTATGTAAATGTACAACTTCAACTGTAAATATGTTGGAAATAGCAGACTTCAAACACAGTTCCCAGTCCAGGATATGTGCTGGCATTGCCCTGTGACTACAAAGAGCATGGCATGATCCGGATGATATTATCTATAAAGCCAATAATTTTTACAGTCCTGTTGAATAGGCCAGTAAAAGAAATGAGGAGGTATAAAACTATATGATTAGCAGGGTTAGGTTGGACTAACTGTGTGATCATTTCTTCTGATTCACCGTATTGACACAGTCCGAAGACAGAACATTTTCACTCTGTACTCAAACCATGGGAATCGGGAAAATCATGTTCAGCCACCGGACATAGACGTCGCTACTTAGGCTGATTTGCAAACGGACTACCTTACAGCAATTGCGAGTACTGTTTAGTGTTCCAACCAACAAATAGTTTGTTTTGAAGTGACACAAAATATGGAGATTGGAACGAATACTCAAAACCTTGCATTGAGCAGGGTACTGTAGGCTGATTTGACAAGTAATGGTAGTGAAGTTGATATTACTCTCTCCCTACAGGTGAATATATATAACCGTCAGGATGGACGGGGAGGAGTTCGAGACAGGCCGTATCCAGGTGCTTCAGGAGCAGCGTATGGCTGTCCAGAAGAAGACCTACACCAAATGGATGAACAGTGTCTTCACCAAGAACGGGGTAAGAGGAATGGAGGAAAGCAAATGGCCCTCTGAGGCTATAGTGGGTGGCAACACCCACTGCTTCTCCCTCAACTGTTTAGGGTTTAAACAACGGCCTGACTCAGTGCCCAGTCCTGCTGTATTTGTGGAAAACGCCTTTTGTAACTGTTTTGGGGTAAACGTTTTGCTCAGTCATCGTTCTTCATGCGTATCAGCTTTTTAACTGTCGTGCCTTTTAAGTACCGTGCTTATCAAGTGTCTCAAAGTAATGTCATACACTAATCACATACTCTTGGTGCTGGTCGAAAGGTTCAACTTGAAAAAGACCAAAGACAACACTTCACAAGTGTGCCTGATAACCTCTCCTTAGCAGCTGGCTGACCTCAGTCAGCCCTTGCAAAAAAAGGTTTTTAGTTTTTAAACTGCAGTGAAAGTCCACTAACTGCAGTCGACTCTGGTATTTTAAAGGCTGTAATTGCAGAATAACCTCGGTGTACTGCAGTGGAACTGCACTGTAACTGCAGTAAGAAAAAAGTGTAATTTTGGATGCAGTATTTACAGCATACTGCAGGTATTCTACACTCTCTCTGCAATCTTTTTTTTCATAAAGGAGACCTCAAAGTATCTGATTAGCCACTATCTGTGAAAGCTGTAACAACATGTTGAAGCTTGACAAAATCATAATTATCTCACAGACACTAATCAGTTGTTGGCTCTGAGGTAATATTGGCTAATAGCAATGTAATAAGGAAATAGATCTGTGGTAGATCAATGGCAGCAATATTTGATGAATCCAAAATTAGATTAAGATTCAACTGTGAAATATGTTCCATTTCGCTACATTACATTCTATCCATTCCTCTGAGATGTACTCAATATGAGCCCGATGGTGCAAAACTGAATGTAATTGGCAAGAAGCTCAAGTTATTCAATTCAATACACCTTTATTCATCCCCTCATGGGCAATTTAGATGGGTAGGGCTATGGCTTCTTATCTCAGATCAGTTAGAGAGGACATGTAGGGCCAGAACTGAGGATTGAACTAGCTGAGGGGACCATCATGCTTTATGGACTCTAGACAGGCAACAGTGCTGACCCTTGGTTAATATGTAACCTCACTTTATCATCTATGGCAGGGAGGGGGGAGAGACAGAGAGAATCCAAGATCTGGCATAAATATTGCACCAGCCAGACGCACAGGAAGGAAAGAGTCTCTTTTTATAGCATTAGCTTTTGTTTAATGTTACATTTCTAGGGTAAGTTAACATTGTTATTCAGATCCCATCACGTCAGATCTCTCCGAGGAACTGAAGGTAACATAATTGGTCAGAATATGGGCACTGTTCTTTCTTTTATGTCCCTCTTTTTCCTGCATGGGAACAAGGCATATTACGGTTGTTCACACCCACACCATGTGAGTCAGATGCATGGTTCCCCTTCCCTTCCCTTCCCTCCTCCTCTCTCTGTCTCTCTCCACCTGAGTGTTGTGCTGTCGAAATCAGCCCACAAGTAACATTTGCGTTGCATATCACAGTAGTGGAAATGTTGCATGGCAGGCAGAGGCCTGTATATAATCCTTTGACTGGACACCACTTTTCTGGAATTACCCATACATAAACATTTCACTGTACAGTTGTATTCGGAGCATGTGACTACAAAGAAAACCGGATCACAAACACACCAAGTCAACCTGGATCTGTATTTACAGTACAGCATCACGCATTGCCAACTCCTATGGTCATCGTCATGACATGGCCATAAGTATTTTAGGTATTTTATTAGGATCTCCATTAGCTGTTGCAAAAGCAGCAGCTACTCTTCTTGGGGTCCACACGAAAAACATGAAACATAATGACATAATACAGACAAGAACAGCTCAAGGACAAACTACATACATTTTTAAAAAGGCACACGTAGCCTACATATCAATGCATTCACAAACTATCTAATAGGTCAAATAAGGGAGAGGTGTTGTGCTGTGAGGTGTTGCTTTATCTGTTTTTTGAAAACAGGTTTGCTGTTTATTTGAGCAATATGAGATGGAATGAAGTTCCATGCAATAAGGGCTCTATATAATACTGTACGATTTCTTGAATTTGTTCTGGATTTGGGGACTGTGAAAATAACCCTGGTGACATGTCTGGTGGGGTAAGTGTGTGTGTGTGTCAGAGCTGTGTGTAAGTTAGCTATGCAAACAATTTGGAATTTTCAACACATTGTTTCTTATATAAAAAATGAGGAGTTGGCTATAAAGCACAAACAGATCTGGGATCAGGCTAAAGTGCTCTATGCTGTACTGTAAAAATCTATGAAGACCTGAGCCAGCAGGCATGCCTACTGCAACAGTGATGTATAATAACCAGTGTAATGATGTCATGGATGAGCACTGGCCTGGTACCCCTCCCAGCCTCCCACCACCGTGGATCCAGAAATACCAGGGCAGACCAGGCCTACTTAGGCGCTCCCATAATTGCCCCTCTAGGAGAGAAGCAGTCAGCAGACCTGAGTTCAAATACTATTTGAAATCGATCAAATTCTTTGAGCAATTGTTCTTGCCTGCCTGGAGTGGTGGGTTTTGCCGTTTTGGGACTAATGTATTGGTCCATTAAGCCAGGCAAGCTCAATCAAGCACAGAAAGTATTTGAAATGAATTAGAATAGTATTTGAACCCAGGTGTGGCTGTCAGGAGGTAAAGCAATCTGTTCTGAGACATGATTTTTAATCCCTGGCATCTGGATTAGGGAGTGGCTGTCACACTGGTCCAAGAGGATAGGGTGCAGGAAAGGGCGGGAAGGAGAAAAGAGAGGTCGGTGGAGGGAGGGAGGGAGGGAGGGAGGGAGGGAGGGAGGGAGGGAGGGAGGGAGGGAGGGAGGGGGAGGGAGGGAGGGAGGGAGGGAGGGAGGGAGGGGAAGGGTGCTTGTCTGAGTCACTCTTTAATGGAGCACAGTGGCAGCAGGCCTAACTAACAGGCCCCGATGTCAGAGCCTCATAGCCCTGGCTGCAGCTGGCTGACTGTGCCGGAGCCAATCTAACATTTCCTGCACCTCCTAACCCAATGTCTCAAATTTACACAGGTCACTGAAAATAGACACCACAGCATGTATGAGAAAGTGAATTGGATTTTTGCAGAAGTGAAGGTGATGACGACTTGATCATAGTTTCCTTCCTGACTTGCACAATCTGTGAATAAAACGTTTCATCACATAAGCATATTTCTAAGGAAGAGATGAGCAGGTTTAGAGCTTTACTCTAACTAGCCGCGTTAGCTGGGTGATCAGGTGACGTCACAGAGGTGCAGTCTCATGACAGGTTTCGTAACACGGGTCAGTCATACAGGTGTTCTGTTAAACAGGAAGTGATTGTTTATCACCCATGTCAGTACATCTTCTATCATGTTACAAATCATGTTACCAATCTTCTATCATGCTATGCTTCCAACTGAAACTACTACTACAATAGCAGGAAATTGGCTAGCTGGACGAAGCATGATCATATATTTAACAGTCCAGTATAGCCATTCTGTGCTGTCAACTAAAACTAATAGTATGGAATTACTTGGCTGGAACATGTGACTGAATAGAAGAAACTATACACACATATCATGTTTCCGAGTGCATGCAGAAAGCAAATAACAAAAAAGGAAGAACCTCCAGCACTCTGGGGATCATGAATGCTCCACATACAGTACGAGTCAAATGTTTTAACACACCTACTCATTCAAGGGTTTTTCTTCATTTTGACTCTTTTCTACATTGTAGAATAATAGTGAAGACATCAAAACTATGAAATAACACATATGGAATCATGTAGTAGCCAGAAAAGTGTTAACGAATCAAGATTCTTCAAAAGCCAGCCTTTACCTTGATGAGAGCTTTGCACACGCCCGGCATTCTTTCAGCTATCTTCACCTGGAATGCTTTTCCAACAGCCTTGAAGGAGTTCCCACATATGCTGAATAGTTGATGGTTTAGCAACCAATATCATTTGGTCGCTAAATTATTCCATATGTGTTATTTCATAGTGTTGATGTCTTCACTGTTATTCTACAATGTAGAAAATAATAGAAAGTGGAAACTAGTAAAAATTGAAGTTAAAATAGAAAAACTCTTGAATGAGTAGGTGTCAGAGGAAGGCCCTAAAAATGTACGCTGCTGCTACTCTCTGTTATTATCTATGCATAGTCACTCTAATAACTCTACCTACATGTACATATTACATCGACTAACCGGTGGCCTTCACATTGACTCTGTTCCGGTACCCTCCTGTATATACAGTAGTATCGCTATTGTTATTTTACTGCTGCTCTTGAATTACTTATTTTTTACGTATTTTTCATAAAACTGCATTGTTGGTTAAGGGCTTGTAAGTAAGCATTTCACTGTGAGGTATACCTACACCTGTTGTATTCGGGGCATGTGACAAATAACATTTGATTTGTGTCCAAACTTTTGACTGGTACTGTACTTACAGCATACAACAATTTAATGGACTTCACACCAATGTATTTTTTTAATAGACCTTCATCAGAGTTTGACAACCCCCCCATTTACACACACATGTTGTCTGTCCCTCTCCAGGAGAAGCTGTCCCTTAGTGATGTGTACACAGAGCTGAAGACAGGGGTCCCCCTTGTCCGCCTGTTAGAGTTCATTTCCAGGGAGAAGCTGCCCACTCCCAGCCGACGCACCCTGCGGGTCCACTGCCTGGAGAACAACAGCATCGCTATCAACTTCCTCAAGACTAAGGTACATTCACAATACAGAGTTTTGTGAACGGAAGGATTTAGAAATCCCCAAAAATATCTTGTAACTAATTCTGCAAGGGTCTTTGAGGTAAATTTTTAGGGAAACAGGCCTACGTTTTTTGTGAAGTGTCATGGGGTAAGACGTTTTTTTTTGTTTTACAGTTCTGTGGTTGTTTCTGAGTTGTTGGAGGTATTGTTTTGCCTCTGACAGTAGTTCACATGAACAAGTATGCTTACTTTTGTTTTGCAATATCAGAAACTAAAAATAGATTATTCCATCTAGACTAGTCGATAGCCATATTTATTTGATGTTCTCATGTACCCCTTTTACGACTGTACGTTTTGGATTTCTTCTGAGTAGTTATCAACCAGTACCTGCTGACCTTTCAGATTCGTGTGGATCTGATTGGCCCTGAGAACGTTGTGGATGGAGATCGGACCCTGATCTTGGGCCTGCTGTGGATCATCATCCTACGCTTCCAGATCGGAGCCATCAATCTCGATGAGGTATTTCTCATATCATTTTAAAGAGTAGAACAGGCTTGGAACCTCTGGCCAGAAAAGTTACATTTCTATAATACACTACATGACCAAAAGAATGTGGACACCTGCTCGTCAAACATCTCATTCCAAATCATAGGCATTGTTGGTTCCCCCCTTTGCTGATATAACAGACTCTACTCTTCCAGGAATGCTTTCCACTGATGTTGAAACATTGCTGCGGGGACTTGCTTCCATTCAGCCACGAGCATGAGTGAGGTCGGGCACTGATGTATGGCGGTTAGGCCTTGCTCGAAGTCGGCGTTCCAATTCATCCCAAAGGTGTTCCATGGAGTTGAGGTCAGGGCTCTGTGCAGGCCAGTCAAGTTTGGACTGCCAGATGGACTGCCGTCGGACTGCCAGATGGTGAAGCGTGATTCATCACTCCAGAGAACGTGTTTTCAATGGCGGCAAGCTATACACCACTCCAGCTGATGCATGACATTGCATGGTGATCTAAGGCTTGTGTGGGGCTGCTCGGCCATGGAAATCCCATTGCATGAAGCTCTAGGCGAACAGTTATTATGCTGACGTTGCTTCCAGAGGCAGTTTGGAACTCAGTAGTGAGTGTTGCAACCGAGGACAGATGACTTTTACGCGCTATGTGCTTCAGCACTTTGCAGTCTCATTCTGTGACCTTGTTTGGCCTACCACAATATCAGCACTTACGGTTGACTGAGGCAGCTTTAGCAGGGCAGACATTTGACGAGCTGACTTGTTGGAAAGAGGGCATCCTATCACGGCGCCATGTTGAAAGTCACTGAGCTCTTCAGTAAGGCCATTCTACTGCCAATAGTTGTCTATGGAGATTGCATGGCTGTGTGCTAAATTGTATACACCCATCAGCAACTGGTGTGGCTGAAATAACCAAATCCACTATTTGAATGGGTGTCCACATACTTTTGTAGATATCCTGTCCTGGGCGTGACCTGGAATACACCTCACTGAATGAATAGAGATTATACATTGAGTGTACAGAACATTAAGGACACCTGATCTTTCCATGACATAGACTGACCAGGGGAATTTAGGTGAATCCAGGTGAAAGCTATGATCCCTTATTGATGTCACTTGTTCAATCCACTTCAATCTGTGTAGATGAAGGGGGCGGGACAAGTTAAACAATTATTTTTAAGCCTTGAGACAATTGAGACATGGATTGTATATGTGCCGTTCAGAGGGTGAGTGGACACGACAAAATATGTATGTTCCTTTTTAAACGGGGTATGGTAGTAGGTGCCAGTTGCAGTAGTTTGTTTCAAGAACGTCAATGCTGCTGGGTTTTTCGCGCTCAACAGTTTCCCGTGTGTATGAATGGTCCACCACCCAAAGGACATCTAACCAACTTGACACAACTGTGGGAAGCATTATAGTCAACATCGGTCAGCATCCCTGTGGAACGCTTTCGACGCCTTATATTGTCCATGCCCCAATGAATTGAGGCTGTTCAGATGGCAAAAGGGGGTGGGTTCAACTCAATATTAGGAAGGTGTCCTTAATGTTTTGTACACTCAGTGTATATTGTATTATATGTCATACAATATTTGAAATCTGAACTTCATGTGGCTCAAAGAAATGTGAAAATGTTAATTAAAATGACAAGATGTGATACAGTATATTGTTCTCATCAAGTAAGTGCCAGAAATGCAGACTGCATACTAAGTCTGGTCTACCGGTTTCAGGCAAGTGGTGGTGCCAGCAACGCCCGTCGTTCTGCCAGGGAAGCTCTTCTGATCTGGTGCCAGCGTAAGACAGCAGGATACTCCAACGTCAATGTGCAGGACTTCTCAGGAAGCTGGAGGAATGGGCTGGCATTCAACGCCCTCATTCATGCCCACCGGTACAGGGGAAAATGGCAGGATAGTTCCGAGCGGCAGTTTCTAAGATTCAGATTAAGCCTTTTTTAATAGAGAATCTCCATTTATAACTGATTTTTAATCATCTAGAAGTACATTTGCTTAATCCGGGTCTGAGAAACTCCCCTCGGAGTTTACAGATGTATAGTTTTTGTTTACTGTACCCATCATATTTTTTTTAAATGGAAAAACATTTTGTCGCAGACCCGACTTGTTTGATTATAATCGTCTTCGTGAGGAGGACCCTAAGAGGAACCTGGGCCATGCCTTCTCTCTGGCCGAGAATGAGTTTGGCATCCTACAGCTGCTGGATGTGGAGGACATCGATGTTAAACACCCAGATGAGAAGTCCGTCATGACCTACGTCTCTCTCTACTACCACTACTTCTCTAAGATGAAGCAGGGACAGACCATCCAGAAGAGACTGGCCAAGGTCAGTAGAATCAGAATCCAAAAACATTGTTACTAGGAATTTATCTTGGTGATGTACATACAGGCATCCATAGTCCTAATCCATCCTGTCTATGGTTATCTATAGTAAGATGTGTGAGGACACACACACACACACACACACACACACACACACACACACACACACACACACACACACACACACACACACACACACACACACACACACACACACACACACACACACACACACACACACACACACACCACATTTTCATATCCAGACCTAGGATTCAGGTGCCCTCTGTAGGCCATTAGTTGAACTGCATCTCTCCTAATCTTGAATGTACTGTAATTTCTAAATGAAGGCAACGCCTCCTCTGACTGACCTGTGGATTAGGCCGGGGATTTCACTGTGGAGCAATGGGAGGACGGGTGGTGCTACTGCTAGAGCTAATCAGATCAGTACAAACACCGATCCTGTAATGCAGACCAATGACTGTCCGTTGTGGGGAGAAACAGACACTGAGACACAATGTAGCCGGAAGCTAGGGGCATAACCTGAGTTTAACCTACTACTCACTGACTGACAACTCCTGCAAGATCGGGCCCAGCCAGCAGGACTGACAACTTGGAAGGAAGTTCTTAATCTGACCCAGTCAGTGAGAGAGACTGTGCAGTTAGTTGCTCTGTAGTGGATCTGAGGTCGAGAGAGAGACAGGGAGCTCTATCGAAGGACAGTACGCTAGCGTCGTTTATGTTAGCACAGTGGCCAGAGTGACCTGAGCTGCTGCAGGACCGAGTGGAGTGCCGTTTGTTTTGAATGTACTGAGCCTGAGGACTGAGCCAAGCCGGGTGACACATCATCATCCTCTCATCATCACCACCATGCTAACACGTGGAAACAGACACAGCAACGTGTTTCTGCAGTGCTGAGAGCGAGAGCGAGAGCCTCTGTGGTGTGATCATAAAGGTGTATTACAGTACAGTAAAGGATGACTGACAGGTTGCGTCGGGGATAAAGGCGGCAGTGAGAACTAGACACTATGAGAATTTACAAAGAGCAGTGGAGCTGACAGGCATAACATGTCCTTCGGTGGCAGTTTGAGTAACCAATGGTTTAGATGGCAACACAGGAGGGAGTCCACCATTGGACCCCGAATGGAGAAACTGAGCAAGGTGTGTACTGGTGTAGTGTATGTGTAGGCCTAGTGTGTATGTACAAGTATAGTGGGTGAGGTGTGTACAGGTGTAGTGCGTGTGTATGTAGCCCACTTGTGTAGTGTGTATGTACTGGTGTAGTGAGCAAGGTGTGTAGCTATGCCTGGACTTAGTTTGGCTTAGAGATTTGGCCTTCTGCACTGTGGGTTTCCCACAAAGACAAAAATGTGGTTGAGAAAGCCCTCAGTGCTGATCTTCTGAATGTCAGTAAATGGCTATGTGACAATAAGCTGTTACTTCACCCTGGAAAAACAGAGTCCATCTTGTCCGGATCCAAAGTGAAACTGAGGAAGTCCCCTGATTTTAAGGTGGTCATTTTGCCACAGCAAAAGACTCTGTTAAGTATCTTGGATCTGTGCTAGATAACCATCAGACAGGGGAGACCATGGCACAAAACCTTATCTCCAAAGTGAACCTTAAAATTTGGTTCCTGGCTAGAACCTCCAAATATCTGGATAAGAATGCAATGGGGGCATAGTCAGGGGCTCTTGTTCAATGCCACTTTGACTATGCGTGCTCTTCCTGGTACAATAGTGCCCCCAAGATAATGCAAAAATAAATAGCAGACATCTCAGAACAAATTAGGATTATTTTAAAACTTCCAGCAGTTAACCATCTTGACCATTCCCACTTTGAAGGTGGTATGGGGAAATAAACTGTTTTTTATACTCAGCTGCCTTTCTTTGGAATAATCTTCTGAAAAATGTGAAATGTATTACCTCCATAGGTAGTTTTGAGTTCTCACTGAAAGAAAATATTAAATAGTAGCATGTCTCAAAAGTGTGTTGTATGTGGCTGAGAAGGAAAATGCCCGGGATAGCATATGGGTCTGCCTTTTGGTGCCTGTTGCTTATCATGTTGTGGTTGTCTTGAATATATTAGGGATTGATTGTTTTATATATTAATGGTGTGTGAGACAAGAGAGATGTACCTGCCCATAGTTGTTTATCATGAAAGGGAATTGTACTAATTATCTGATGTTATGAATCAAACAACAATTTGGTCTCATTGTCTGTTGCCACTTAACTTAGTTGCATTTCCCCTTCCCTCTTCAAAAGGACCACAATGGAAATAGCTTTTAAGCTTATTGTGTTATCCTTGATGATTTTTCTTAAATTGCATGTGGAGGCGTCACCGGCGAGCTCCTTTGTGTATTAATTTTTTTATTTTTTTGTTGTCAAATAAATAAAATAAATCTTAACCCTTTTAAAACTCTTTTTGCAACTGCAGTGTATGTAGTAAACATTGTTTGACATCATTGAATAGAGAGTAAAGAATGACTGATTGCTCCCAAGCAGCCACAAACTCTAAATTATGCAGAATGCAGTGCCCTCTAGCCTTCAGATTGAAGGAAATGACATGATCTTTATTTCAATATGTTGTCATTATCCATAGGAGGTTCTAGTGTATGTTTCATGTGTATCTTTCTGATTCGTTAGTTTAATAACTCCCTCCCTTCTTCTTCCAGATCGTGGGTCTCCTGAAGGAGCTAGATGATCAGAAGATCCTGTATGAGAGAATGGTGTCTGACCTCCTGCGGTGGATCAAGACCAAAGTGGTGGAGCTCAACGATCGCTCCTTTCCCAACTCCCTGAGGGACATGCAGCAGCTGGTGGCCTCCTTCAAGACCTACCGCACCGTGGAGAAACCCCCCAAGTACCAGGAGCGAGGGGCAATCGAGGAAAACTTCTTCAGCCTGCGCACCAAGCTCATAGCCAACAACCAGTGGGCGTATGTTCCCCCAGAAGGAAAGACCCTGGGGGACATCGAGAAGAACTGGGCCTTACTGGAGCGGGCGGAGCATGAGAGAGAGGACGCCCTCCAGAGGGCACTGCTAAGGCTGGAGCAACTGGAGCAGCTGGCCCAGAAGTTTGGCAGGAAGGTAATGTTTTTTGTTTTGTAACTTACTGTTTTTTATTATTAGGTGTTATTTGATTTATTATTGAGGACCACTTCGGAAAGAAGTGTTTTATTTAATAATAATGCTTGTATGTCTTGGTCTTTGGTTACACCTTCTATAAAGCACATGCATATAATGCTCTATAACATCCTTTATAATGCCTTATAGTACACTTATAATGGGTTATGACACTGACTAAAATTCTATTCCATCCATCCATTCAGGCAGGGCTGAGGGAGGGCTATCTGGAGGACACAGCCCAGCTGATCAGCAGACAGGACCTGAGGGGGTTAAACAGCCTGGAGGAGGCCCATGCTGCTGCCCGGAGACTGGAGGCCCTGGGGACAGACACCCTGGCTAGGGAGCCTCGCTTCAGAGCCATCAGCGACATGGCAGCTGTCATCGAGAAGGGGAACTATCACAGCAAGGCACAAGTCATCCGGAGGTAAGGCTTATAACTAAATTACCACGGTAAGGACCAAGTCACCAGGAGACTAGCAGTTGCCATTGGCGATGGCTAATGGGGATCCTAATAAATCAGAGTCACCTGGAGGTAAGGCTTTGAACTAAATGACCACAGAAAGACTCAAGTCATCCAGAGTTAAGGGTCAGTTACCACAGCAAGACTCAAGTCATCCAGAGTTAAGGGTCAGTTACCACAGCAAGTTCCAAGTCATCCAGAGGTACAGTAAGATTCAGTGCTGTAAGACAGTGAAGGTAAATACTTAGTAAATACCCCAACAATCAGTATGTTTGTTTCCCATTGGTCCAAATAATTCATAAAAAATAAAATAAAGCCTACATGATTGAATGGGAACTGTGAGCATGTAGGAAGCATATCTGCACTGGTGTTTTCCGTCCGTCGTTTCAGAGAGGTGAGCATCACAAAGCGCTGGAAAGACATCCTGGTTCAGTTGCAGCAGAAGAGAGAACAGCTGGGGGACATTGTGAACACACTGAGTGTCCTCAGGGACATCGAACTGGTTGCCCAGGAGCTCAGAGATCTACAGGTACACAACTGATGGACAGGAAACAACACAGTATAATGTATAACAGTAATACGCTTAATGCTTCATCCTTCAATTTTCATACTTAATGTAGGTTTTAGCAGGGTCCACTGACATTGGGAAGCAGCTCCCGGAGGTGGGGGCCCTGCTTCAGAAACAGGACCTGCTGGAAACCCAGATCTCTGCTCATGGAGAGACTCTGAGTGCCATCAGTAACAGTGCCTTAAAGGGGACACACCGAGTTGCACAGCAGATCCAGACCAGGGTCAAATCACTCAATGCTCAGTACAACTCTCTGGTGGCCCTTAGTAAGAACAGGTGAGCACACACACACACAACACCTTAGGCCCACATTTAATACATTGTAGATAATGGCAAACCGCAGGTTTATTTATACAACTATTTTAAGTATAAGTGTGGTTGTACCTTAGCAATGACAATATTTGTGTGACAAACGGCTTTCATGGTGTGTTTGTTTCAGAGTGGTTTACACAGTGTAAACACAATCTGCAATTGATTGAATTGGTTCTTAGATGGAACTTACTGATAATTGAGACCCATTAGTAGTGTAGTGCTTTGTCAAATCTAGATCCACGGGAATGGTAACTGTTGATTGATGTGGGTCTAATGCCCGAGAAGCTGGTGTTTTGGAGGATATATTGGCATGGGTGTTCGTCGAGTGCCGGTGTTGTGCCGAAAATCTCCCCTCCTGCCAGAATTCCCCCACCCCCTTCGCGTTCTTCATTGCTGCCACTTGCTTGCGAGTTGAGATTTCTGCTCTTCACTCCGTTGTCAATTTAGCCTACATTTCACTGATCTAAGTAGCGGAAAGCATTTTTGTCTGCAGTTTTCGGTTTGGCTATTTGTATCAAGTGTATGCGGCGGTTCTAGCTTGCATGGCGCCCTGGGCGAACCCCCCTTTCAGCACCCGCGCCCGCCCCCGGCAAGATGATGAACTGGGCCGCAGCCTATGTCGCTCGTACCTAAATCCGCGACTGATTTTGTATTAGTCTATTAAATAAATCTCTTTGCCAACATTTGTCATCTCTCCCATGTCTTATTCAACTAGTATTTTTGAAAGTGTAAGGATAATAATTCAGCCATAGTTGTTCTGAAATGTTTATTGCTTTCCAACATTTTTTTTAATCTTTTCAAATCAAATTGTATTAGTCACGTGCGCCAAATAAAACAGGTGTAGTAGACCTTACAGTGGAATGCTTACTTGAGAGCTCCTAACCATCAGTGCAGTTAAAAAATATGGATAAGAATAAGAGATAAAAGTATCAGGTAATCAAAGAGCAGCAGTAAAAAATAACATATACCAGGGGGTGCTGGTACAGAGTCGATGTGTGGACGCCGGTTATTTGAGATTTTACTCCCTCCTCTATGTTTAATATAACACACATACATGAATTATTCATTTCGGTTGCCTATTCTGATGTGAAGTTTGTTCTATAGAAAGTATTTGACTGTTGCCACAACATTAAGGAAATTAGAAGGGGGTGATTCTGAAAGGGGGGATATTTTCGGCACAACACTGGCAAACCGTGCCAATATGTCCGGCAAACATTGGTTTCGAGGGCATTATCATTTTTATACAACGGGTTACCAACATATTCAAGTAATGATTTACATATTTTAATCAAAAACGTTATTTTGATTAATTTTTCATATTATTTAATCCTTCCACAAAATAGTCCCTAAACAAATCTAGGGATGCTGCCCAAGCCGGCTATTCGCTCTATTGGTTCGGTTGCCAGAGACGCGACTCGGTCTTTCAGTCTTTTTATTCTGTATCTATAGTCGTTTGTTCTAAATGTTCCATTGATAAAATTAACTTTCTTATCCCTTGCTTGCTAGCTAGCCAACTACAGAATAACAACAGTAGCTGCATTTGTTTAAGCTGTTTTGTAGTGACATTTATTTGGATACATGCATAACAATGAGCTGAAGAGGCACTCTTGTTAGGACACTGTTGTCAAAGGAGCTAGCCAACAACACAGCTAACACAATAACTTCAAACTGAAGCTGGAAGAACTGCAAACTAGCTACACTTCGTTTTGTTACCTTTTTTTCAATTGATATTTCTTTGTATTTATCCTTAAAAATGATGCCAGCTGATTCATGATTTCGACTGGCTGAGAATCGCTGCCTGCTTCTCTCTCGTCCCTACTCCGACCCCTACAGGTTCATTACCAAGGGACAGTTGGAGATCGAACTTGAATATGGAAACAATGTTGCAAATGTGGGAGAGACAGACAGCAAGGTTTATACAAGTCTCCGCTGTTGAAAACGAAATGTTAGTCTAAAATAAATGTGAGATAGTGGAGATCAAGTTGATAACTTCCCTGCCTGGGCTGATGAGACAGAGGATTGAGCAGTCAGGTGGAACAGAGTAAATAGGCATTTTAACTTCATAGATTTAGCCAGTGGTAACTTGTGGAATAGGCTGGAATGCATTTTGTCCCCCCACACCAAACGCGATCTCCACACGCAGGTTAAAATATCAAAACAAACTCTGAACCAATTATATTAATTTGTGGACATGTTGAAAAGCATTAAACATTTATGGCAATTTAGCTAGCTAGTTTGCACTTGCTAGATAATTTGTCCTATTTAGCTTGCTTGTTGTTGCTAGCTAATTTGTCCTGGGATATAAACATTGAGTTGTTATTTTACCTGAAATGCACAAGGTCCTCTACTCCACCAATTAATCCACAAATAAAACGGTCAACCGAATCGTTTTTAGTCATCCTCTCCTTCCAGGCTTTTTCTTCTCTTGATTATATTGCGATTGGCAACTTTCATAAATTAGGTGCATTAGTGCCACTGGCCTCGTTCGTCTTTCAGTCACCCTCGTGGGTATAACCAATGAAGAGATGGCACTTGGGTACCTGCTTCTATAAACCAATGAAGAGATGGGAGAGGCAGGACTTGCAGCGTGATCTGTGTCAGAAATAGAACTGACTTCTATTTTAGCCCTTGTAGCTCCCTTCAGTAACCACGAGCACAACCGTTCCTTGATTTTAACTGGCGGCTTTATTCTGTAGTTTTAGTCAGAATTATCACCTTCCGTGAGAACTATAAAGTAAATGAAAAATACAGTTAAGCACACTCTTACAACCTTATCTTACGAGTGACTTATTAGCTTGGTATAACTCTGAAGTGCTTACATACATAACAGTTTAACCGGCGTTATAACGGGTTCAGATTAAACACATGAATAAAGGAACAAATACCTCATTGGCTGCTTATTACAGAAGGGAGGAAATCAAACTTCACACTTATTATTCCTGGCATGAATTCACACTTCATTTTTTCATTTTTTAAAATTTTAATTTTACCTTTATTTTACTAGGCAAGTCAGTTAAGAACAAATTCTTATTTTCAATGACGGCCTAGGAACAGTGGGTTAACTGCCTGTTCAGGGACATACACTCTTCAACCTTTATGAACTACACCCGATGACATGAAAACTTAGCTAACGCAGCGCAGGATTGCCTTCCCTCCAAAAGTGTGTTGCTACAATAAGGATCCCCGTTACAACAGTATTAGCTACGTAGTTCCGCTTGTATTATCATTTCCCCCGCACAGCGGACACATAAACAATTCAAACAAAAGACAACAACATAACCTGTAAGTCTAACTGTCAGTTACAGCCCTTGGCAATGCACTTGTTGGCGCGCACAAGCAGTGTGGGTGCAATAATTGAATAATATCGATTTCTAAATTTATTTTGCAACGCTCGCGCACATGACACGAGCGGTGTAGTCAGCCTGTTAGCCGTGTATTGGCCATACACCACAAACCCCCAAGGTGCCTTATTTGTATTATAAACTGGTTAGCAACATAATTAGAGCATTACAAATAAATGTTTGGTCTTACCTGTGGTATAGGGTATGATATACCACAGCTATCAGCCAATCAGCATTTAAGGCTCAAACCACCCAATTTATTATGTTGGTTATTGTCTTAATGAATCAACAGGAGGAAAATGCTAGAGGGCCAGCTGAAGCTGTTTGAGTTTTTCCACGACTGTGAGGAGGTGGAGGCGTGGATCTATGAGAGGTGGCTTCCCCTTCAGTCTGCCAGTCTGGGCAGAGATCTCAGCCAGATCCAGCTGGCAATTCAGAAACACAAGGTCAGACCTTGGTTGCATCATAAATGACATCCTATTCCCTATAGTGTACTACTTTTGACCAGGGCCCTCATCCAAGCAGCACACTATATAGGGAACAGGGTGCTATTTGGGTCAGGCCTTCTTCAGTCACACAAACAGTGATTATTCAACTTCAAGTTTAATTAAGCTTACATAGCAGTCAATATAAGCTTAAACCCATGGCATGATAAATACATGGCATCTAAATACATTGGCATTTAAACAAATGAAAATATGTAATGTCATGATGTGAACCAAACCCTCACTTTTATGTGTTTGTTGACCCATCGCTGTTTTGTCAGGTTCTTGAAGCCGAGGTGCAGTCTCATGAGTCTCTGTGCTCAGGGGTCGTGAGTAGAGGTCAGGAGATGTGCAGAGGGAAACACCCCAGTGAGGAGGACATCCAGAAGTCGGTCCAGACGCTGAAGAAACAGTGGGAGCACCTGAAGGATGATGTGGTCAATCGCAAAAACAGACTGCATGCAGCCATCGTTATCAAACAGGTTACAACTTTTAAAACAATGCAAAAATAAAAGTCAGAGAAATAGATGGTTTGACGGAGGAATTACATATACATATATGTAAGCTTATGTACGTAGTAATAGGCTGGAGAAAGCTACCATAGCTAGTTCATTGACATTCTCTATTTATTTTATAGACCGTGATAGTTTGAATGTAGAGGGGTGACAGATACAGAGAGGAAGGACTGAGACGGGATTTGTACCCACGTCACTTAGGGGTATATATTCCTCTGTTTCAGAGTCTGGGGGGCTAACCACTACGCCAGACTCTGGCATGTAATATTCTCCTTTCCAAAGAATTAGATAGAACACTAGATTGGACATTAGCAACCTGGCAACAACTACAGGACAGCCATCTTGGTCAGGGAAAGTTTTGTTTAAATTGTATTATATTATTTATTATCTGTTATTTTCCTCTTCAGTACTTTGCTGATGTGACCGAGGCCAACTCGTGGCTGAGCGACAGGAAGCCCCTCCTGATCAGCGAGGATTATGGGAAGGATGAGTCCTCCACCAGCGCCCTGCTGCAGCGCCACCTACGGCTGGAAAAGGAGATGGGAGCGTACGTCGTGGAGGTGAAACGCTTGGGAGAACAGGCCAAGGGAGCCTCCCAGCTGGCCCCGCTCACAGTAAGTTCCCCATCAATCACGGTGCCTTCAGAAAGTATTCACACCGCTTTTTCCTAATTGTGTTGTGTTACAGCCTGAATTTAAAATGGATTAAATAAAGCTTTTCTTTCACTGGCATACACACAATACCCCATAATGTCAAAGTGGAATTATATTTTGACATTTTTACAAATTCATTAGAAAGGAAAGGCTGAAATGTGAGTCAATAAATATTCAACCCCTTTGTTATGGCAAGACTAATTAATTCAGGACTTAAAATGTGCTTAACAAGTCACATAATAAGTTGCATAGACTCTGTACCCCACACATAAAATACTGTATCCGTAAGGTCCCTTTTTATTAAAAAATAATAATAAACGTTTTACTAATTTTAGAATTTTTCTTCCACTTTGACATTAGAGTATTTTGTGAAGATCATTGACAAAAACAATTAAATTAAATCCATTTTAATCCCACTTTGTAACAACAAAATGTGGAAAAGGTAAAGTGATGTGAATACATTCTGAAGACACTGTAACTAAACTGCAGGTTTTTAATGTCATTGTGTCATGAATACATCCTCAAACACATTGGTTTTAATAATAAAGAAATAGCTTATTATTAAAATCCACCCCCATTGACTTTCAAGAGTTGCTAAGGACTTTCGTATTTTTCCGCAGGCTGAGGCCCAGCAGAACAAGATGCCACAGTACAGTGATTCCTCTGGTGACGAGGAGGGATTGACCACACCTGGGAGAGTGACCTCCCTCAGAGGAGCAAAGATCACTCAGACATCTACCCAGACCCATACACAGGAGGCTAATGCCAAGATCAGGTTTAAATACACAAGAGGTACAGATTCTCAACTTCAATAGAATATGGATTATTTATAGAAACAAATTGTAGAAAAAAATGGTGAAATGTTTTTCATGTTACTTTTCCACCAATAGACTTAGTCCAGTTTCTAAGGTAAATAGTCTCTGTTTTCCAGGTGTGACGGTGTGGGACCGTGGGGAAATTGTGACTATCCTCAACAGAGACAATGAGGATACGTTTCTAGTGAGGGACAGCAAAGGCAACGAACAGCTGGTGCCAAAGACGTACCTCACAGAGCTCCCATCATCTACAGTAAGCCTCCCTATTAGCTGTCTCTGTGGCCTAGTGAAGAGCTTTATGGCACTTTACCCATTTGAATCAGCGCAAGTACAATTGTGTGCCTACATTAACTCATTAACCTGCCCGCATAATCCCAGGTTGAGATCAACGATCTACACCCCTCAAATCCAAATCTGCACCTCAAAACCAGTTCCACTGTTTTCCCCCCTGTATTATTCCCCTCTAGTCAGGGACTGATTTAGACCTGGGACACCAGGTGTGTGAAATTAATTATCAGTTAAAACATAACACCAGCAGTACTCCGGACCTTGTAGGGTAAGATTTGAATACCCCTGGTCTACACAGTTTAAACTTCATAATTTTCCATTTTATATAGAACACTCCCTCTACACCACCTCCATCCACCAATGGGGTTACTGAAAGCCCCACTAAGAGGGTGAACCGGGCGCGTCGCAGACGTTCCATGCGCCGGGGGACCGCTGAGATCCAGTCCTCTTCGATTCCTGATCCACATTACCAGAGAGAAACCATAGAGAGCGCCCAGAGCAGTCTAGACCGGGACTTCAACAGCCTGCACAACCTGGCTAATGTGAGAAATAAGACCCGGTATTTCAGATTCTCCTCTACATTTTTTGGGGGTGAAAAATGGTTTCCCATTGCATCACATAAGCAGTACAGCAATACAAATCATTACACTGAATCTAAGTTATCTACGTTATAACGCTACGTTTTGTTTTCTGCTTTGACATCTTTGTGAATACATCTTTGATGATGTAGTGGCAGCGCCCAGTACAGAGAATAGGACCTAGAGTGATCATCCTGTAGCACACATGTCAGTTGTCACACACTGGCACCCAAATTGTGTATTTGTGTCTGATTTCTCCACCATACAGTCCAGGAGGAAAACTCTGGAGGAGACGGTTCGGTTGCACCGCTTCTACAACACCTGTGAGGAGTTTGAGTCCTGGATGGAGGACAAGGAGAACATCCTTAACACCTTCAGTCCGAACTCTGACAATGTGGGTGTGGTGCAGGCCAAATATGAGGTAATAAACCAGCCTCATCACTGAGATTATTCCGTAGGAATTTATTTGAAGGCCACCTGCATAAGGACTTCATAACACATTCATAACACACACAACAAAAGAATTAGCAGTACATCAGCTTTTGTCTCTAGTGCTATTATTTACTTGATATAATAGTTGGAACTCACCTTCTCATGAACTCCCCATGTTCCAGAACTTTCTGACCGAGCTGGCAAGTGGGAAGGGCCAGCTCGATGACATCACCAGACTGGGGGAGGAGCTAGTGAAGAGCAGACACAGTAAACACAGAGAGATACAGGCCAAGCAAGGACAAGTCACACGCAGGTAGGTGGACTTGCAGAAAACTATTTTGTAATAGTACTACTGACATCTACTAAGACTAACATGATCAACACAGTTTTTCAGATTAGATAGTTCTTGATTGTCTGTTGTTCACAGAAATGTTCATGGCGTACAGAAAATGCACTGCGTTTTACTGAGACGCACACACAATGTTTAATCATTGAAGAGAGCTGTCCATGTTGTTATTTTTGTTGTTGCTAGGTGGGAGCGCATGCAGAAGCTGAAGGATGAGAAGGGCCATGAGCTGCTGAGCACGGCGGATGTGCAATCCTTCCTCCAGAGCTGTGAGGAGGCCCGTGCCCAGCTCATGGAGCAGTTCACCCAGCTGGACACTGTGGACGGTGTGGGTACTACCTCCACAGCCCTGGACACTGAGGAGAGGGCCCAGGCTCAAGCACAAAGAGACATACAGGCCCTGGAGAGGAAGATATCATACCTCAAGAGTGTGGCTAAAATGTAAGGCACAATTGTAAACCTCTATAAGTGTCAGACAACCACCACTAGTCCAAAACTTTATACTGTTACTGTTGATGGTTTTGAGTGTAATGCCAGTTAGTTATTTCATCCATCCATTCATTCACATTCTACATATCTGTGTGAACCAGGAAGCAGGACTGCAGCCCAGCAGAGGCCGCAGCCATCATGGAGGAGGTGCGGGGCCTGGAGGCTCTGCTGGAGCAGGTGAAGGGCCAGGCATCAGAGAGACAGAGGCTTCTGGAGGAGGCCAAGCGGCTGCAGCTGTTTCAGCAGGAGACCAGGGACCTGCTGCTGTGGGCCGGGGCCGCCCAGGACCGCCTACTGGAGGACGACACAGCCTCGGACGTGACCTCCGCTCAGACCCTCCTGAATGACAACCAGGATCTGAGGATAGAGATCGACGCGCAAAGGGAGAGGTGAAACAGAATTTTGGGTTCTTACCTTTCTGGAAAATGTACTTATGTTTATAATAATATGCTATGTGCTGCATGCTGGGACATGGAGGTATCTGATGATGTATTCAGTGCAACTATTTCTCAGGTAAGCAGTGTTTCTAAGGTAATTTAGTAGGAGAAGGATAGTTTGTGATGAGACAATAGGAAAGCATACACAGTGTTTTTTTTGTACTGTCCTTTATTTAGTTTCTTACAGACGTATTCATGAGTCATGACGCTGGGAAAACATACAGTGCCTTGAAAAAGTATTCAGCCGGCCACAAGTTCTTCAAGTAGTCCTCCAGCCACAAAACCCCATAAAGAAAATAGTAAACAATAAAATAATACAAATAAAAAACTGAAATGTCATTATTTTATAAGTATTCATCCCCCTGGCTCAGTACTTGGTTGAACCACCTCTGGCAGTTATTAAGTCTCTTTGAGTTTCCCTCCCCCCATCCGAAGTTGGGTTGTCATCCCAGTGACCGGCAGACCACCCCTGCCCCCCCGGATTCCAGGGCCCCTGAGAGACCCATCTTTTGAAAAGTGCACACAGAACTGAAGCAGATCAACCGCCAAAAGCATTTCCAATGCCCTCACCTCGATTTGTATTATATATAGTTATCAAAACACACAGAACCAGTCAAAAGTTTGGACGCCTACTCATTCAAGTTTTTTTAATAAAAAAAATAATAATACAAATGTAACTATTTTCTACATTGTAGAATAATAGGGAATGCATCAAAACTATGAAATAACACATATGGAATCATGTAGTAACCAAAAACGTGTTAAACAAATCCGTGTTAAGCCACCCTTTGCCTTGATGACAGCTTTGCACACTCTTGGAATTCTCTCAACCAGCTTCACCTGGAATGCTTTCCCAACAGTCTTGGAGGAGTTCCCACATATGCTGAGTACTTGTTGGCTGCTTTTCCTTCACTCTGTGGTCCAACTCATCCCAAACCATCTCAATTGGGTTGAGGTCGGGTGATTGTGGAGTCCAGGTCATCTGATGAAGCACTGCATCACTCTCCTTCTTGATCAAATAGCCCTTACACAGCCTGGAGGTGTGTTGGATCATTGTCCTGTTGAAATATAAATGATAGTCCCACTAAGTGCAAACCAGATGGGATGGCGTATATCGCTGCAGAATGCTGTGGTAGCCATGCTGGTTAAGTGTTCCATGAATTCTAAATAAATCACTGACAGTGTCACCAGCAAAGCACCCCCACACCATCACACCTCCTCCTCCATGCTTCATGGTGGGAACAAAGACACACCGGTTGGAACCCAAAATCTCAAATTTGGACTCATCAGACCAAAGGACAGATTTCCACCGGTCTAATGTACATTGGCCCAAGCAAGTCGTGTTACTTGGCCCAAGCAAGTCTCTTCTTATTATTGGTGTCCATCTGAGGTGCAGTTAACTCTAATGAACTTATCCTCTGCAGCAGAGGTAACTCTGAATCTTCCTTTCATGTAGTGATCCTAATGAATGCCAGTTTCATCATAGTGCTCAATGGTTTTTCAAATCAAATTGTATTTGTAACATGCACCAAATACAACAGTGAAATGCTTACTTTACAAGCCTTTGTACAACAATGCTTTAAGTTAGACCCAGTTTGCGCTCTTCTGTGAAGGGAGTAGTACACAGCGCTGTACGAGATCTTCAGTTTCTTGGCAATTTCTCGCATGGAATAGCCTTCATTTCTCAGAACAAGAATAGACTGACAAGTTTCAGAAGAAAGATCTTTGTTTCCAATGTCAAGTCCAAGCTGATGGACCTCAGGTACACCCCCTTCCCCTGAAACACACACATGCTCTTCCCCCGTAGTGACCATTTTCCCACGTGTCTCTGAGCAGTCAGACCTTTGATCATTCCATGCCACCAGGGACACAATACTTTTCCCACTCTCTGATTATCTGAGTGTGACCCCCGTCCAATGGGTTACTGCAGGCAGTGTTGCCAGCACTGCCACTACCTGGGTGGGAGCACCCCACCGGAATCCCCATCGGCTTGCTACAAGGTCATCAAGGTTCTCATTAGCAGCTTTGAGAAAATCCTTGTATGTTATGCTCACCCATCAGGGGGCTTTGCCAGGCAGACTCAGAATCTTGAAGGGGCGGTGCTGCTTTAGTAGGTCTCTGATCGCATTTAACTTTCTGTTTTCGCTGCCTATAGGCTACTTGCAGTGGGCCCATAAAACAGATTAGGACTTCTCCTTAGTGTGAGGGTCGTTCAGATCGGTGTCTAGGGTATAGGGTTGGAGACTGTTCCATCATGATAGGACAATAAATAAATCAACTATATTTAGAATTTATATCTGCACAAAATTGAAAGCTCTCTCTTATAACCCCTGCTATCAGACACACACAAGTCTCTTAACTTTGCACACAGTGATGGAGCACGGTGTTTTGGATCATTGTCATGTTGAAAGACCAACTTCTTCTGCAGTTTGATTGTTGTGGTAGAGGGGCGCAGGTTTTTATCTAGTATGTCTCTGTATTGTGCGCCATTCATCCTCCCATCACTCCTGACAATATTGCCAGTCCCTGCTGCTGAAAAGCATCAATAACATGACGCTTCCACCACCATACTTTACGGTGGGGATGGTGTTACCTGGCTGGTGTGCAGTGTTTGACTTGTGCCACACATACCGCTTAGCGTTCGTGAAAGTCTCTACCATACTTTGGGACCATACAGAGAGAGCCGGATTTATCCTCACAGATTCATTTACAGCAGGTGATCCACTAATTTCTTACACAGGTGGAGTCCATCAACAAATTGTGTGACTATTACACCTGAGCAAATTTAGACTTGCAATTACAAAGGGTAGGAATACCTTTTTACTCTGATCATTTCTGTTTTTCATTTTTAGTACATTGTTGAAAGCTTTTGGAATTTTTCTTTTGATTTGACATGGTGCCCTAGGCTTTGCAGATCAATCTGAGACCACGAAACACGGTAAAAGTGTTGGGGGGTGAATACGTTTTTTAAGGCACTGTATGTGTGACACATTTTTTTGTAAATGTCACTGTAATGTACTTGTGTTCGTCTAACGAAAAGGGTGAAAGACATGGAGAAACTTGGAAAGTCTCTTGAGGAACAATCGAGGGGAAACCGAGGTGTGAAGGACGTCCAGCAGACGCTGGGAAAGCTGAGCCAGGAGTGGACCAAGCTGGACAAACTCTGGGGCAGTAGGAACAGGAGGCTGGAACAGGGGGTGGAGCTACAGAAGCTGAATCAGGAGGCTGATCGTATCGAGGCAGCCCTGTCTGGGCATGAGGCCAGGCTGAAGGTCAAAGACCTGGGGGTAAGATAACATATACTGTACACTGTTATACAATGAATGGGAATATAATAATAAGCCTTATGGGTATGTGGCGATGGATGTGTCTTTGTGTATGTATGTGTGTTTGTTCAGGTAAGACCACTTCTGTTCTCATCCAGTGTGTTTGTCTCTCCCTCTCTGTGCTCAGGACTCTGTAGACAATGTCCACAGTCTGTTGGGCAGACAGGAGGAACTGGAGGGCCTACTGAATTCTCTGGACCAACAGATCAGCCTCTTCCAAGACAAGAGCAAGGAACTCGTCAACAAACGACACTTTGCTGCCAAACAGTAAGGCTTATTATGTCGATGACCAGTTTGGAGACATTTCCCCCAAATGTATAGGAAATGTGTAGCAGTGAACAATGTATTGTTCAAATAATTTTTTTAAAACATTGAAATAATCAAATACATTTTTTATGACTTTTTAGAATACAGGAGAGGTCACAGACTATTCAAGAGCGCAATAAGAAGCTTGGAGAGAGCTGCAAACGAAGACGGACCCTCCTGCTTGATTCACATAAGTATCAGGTACACTTGATATAGAAACCCACCTTCTGTGTTCTTTTACAATGGCAGTTAAGGGCTTGAACATATCTCATGTGTTTGTCATCAGGAGTTCCAGAGAGATGCTGAAGAAATGCTCATGTGGATGGAGGAGAAGTCCAAGATAGCTGAAGACGAGTCGTACCGGGACCCTACCAATATCCTCCGCAAGCTGAAGAGACATGAAGCAGCTGAGAAAGAGATGCAAGCTAACCAAGTGTGGCTAGACAGACTCACACAGGTATCACAGGGCTTTCGCCATCCTATCCTTTCTATACCTAATGGCTCATAATGACACCTTCTCTCATCTTCGCCACGAATCGTGGCAAAACTACAACAACAATTTGTAAGTCGCTCTCGATAAGAGCGTCTGCTAAATTACTTAAATGTAAATGTAAATGTAAAAAAGCACTTATAGAGAAGGAACAAAAGTCTGTTCACTGTTTGTTGCTCCCACTTCTTAATAATGCTATTGGCGATACAGATGCCAAGTTTCAACCAACATGATAGAAAACTTGACAAACGTTCAGTAAAACTGGACCACTTGTGGATGAGCACTACCAGAGCCAAAGCTTTAGGATGAAGGCCTCCTACTGTACTGTACTGGTTAAATATTGTACGGTAAGCCTAGTCGCTTTCCATTCGTTTGGGGAGCAGATGCTACTGTTACTGTACTGCTATATTGTACTGTAAGTTAACCTGTTGTCTGGTTCCATCAGTTGGGAGAGGAGATGCTGTCGGAGGAGCACTACGAGAGCCAGAACATCAGGAGGAAGTCGACCCAGGTTAACAGTCGCTGGCTCAGGCTCCAGGGGAAGATGACTGAGAGAGGAGACAAGCTGAGACAGGCTGGGCAGCAGGAGCAGCTCATGGAGCTACTGCAGGTAACACACTAACAACCTCTACACTACCTACCTGGATCTAGTTTGGCTATCGATTTGTGGGTAAGAATGCTGTAGATAAATGTGGGTAGCACACTTCATTTTACAGTACTGTTTCCATTGGTATAAAATAAATAGGTCAATCATAGGTTATTATTAGGATGTTATTACTATTGTACAAAGTAATTTTTCAGTATATACCTAGTTATTTCTTGACCATAAATTGAAATGTGTTGATGATGCTTATGATGCCGATCATAATTTGGTCTCGTCCACCAGGCAGCTCTCTCTCTCTGTCTATATGAGCTAGCAATTGAACCTGAGGACCGGGGTAAATTGTAATCAAATTGTTCTCAGGATGCCAAGCTGAAGATCGAGGCCATCCAGAGGATGTTGCAGAATGCAGCCAAAGGTCACGACCTTCGCTCCAGCCGCCAGCTGTTGAAGGAGCACCAGCAGCTAGAGGCAGAGGCCCAGGAACTGGCTGACAAGATAAACACCATCGTGACCCGGGCCAAGCACCTGGCCACTAACCACTTTGACTCCCAGAGGATCCTTCAGGAGACAGATACGTACATGAAGCTGTAAGTAGTAAGGACCGATTAATGTGATCTGTAATTAGTAGCAGTAAAGCAATCCACGGATCGATCCATTGATTGATCCAATTGATTGATCCATTCATTTATGCATTGAATTAGCTAACCTAGTTCTCTATCTAGGGCCCAGAGTTTTTCCGGTTCAGGAAACATGGTCAGAAAAAAACATCTGTCCCCTGTTCATAATCCGTGTGGATATTTTTGAGACGTCATCTCTGTATGCAGGTTCAAGTCGCTGCAGAAGCCTCTGGATCGTCGCAGGGCCCAGCTGGAGGCGTCCGTGGCTCTGTTTGGCTTCTATCACGATGTAGATATAGAACTCTCCTGGATAACTGAACACCACCCATCCACTGGCTCCACCAACTATGACAAGTCCCTGGCAGGGGCTATCAACCTCATGCAGAAACACAAGGTATCAGTCTGGTAACAAGAAAATAATGAGAAAGTTTGATTTACATTTTATTTTATGTCTAGTCATTTTTGTCTCTCTTATCCAGAGTGACTCTCATCCAGTATTTTTGGTTAGTTTGTTTCCTGCCCAGGGTGGACAGATGTCAATGAGTTAAAGCTGGTGCAATATATGTGTTGTGCATAGTCCCTGACAAAAATCAAATGTGTGTTCTGTGATCAGGAGCTGCAGGCAGAAGTGAACGCCCACCGTAAACACTTGAACCGGGTCCTGGAGAAGGGGCAGAGCTTGGAGAAGTCCAGCCAATATGATGGAGAGGAAGTCCAGCAGAGGAATACACACCTGGCCACAGAGTGGGAGGAGCTAGAGGCAGCCTGTGACAAGAGGGCCATCCACCTGAACAGGGCCATCACTAGAGAACAGGTAGGGCTAACAGGAAAGCAGGATCCTGATTGTGATGGATCCAAAGCATTCCAGCCGGTGTCTATTCCACAAGTTACCACTGACTAAATCTGTGACGTTAAAATACCTATTTACTCCGTTCCATCTTGCGGTGCAATCCACTGTCTCATCAGTCCAGCCAGGCAATTTATAATCTCCACTATAAAAAGCATCTAGACATTCTCACATTTCTTTTAGACTGTACCTCTGAAGGACAATAATCATTATACCTCATCACTGTACTCTTTTGCTCCTAGATCTTGCTTGACTGTGCGGAGCTGGAAACCCGTCTTTCTGAGACTCTAGCTTTGGTCAGCACTGATGAGTACGGCAAAAACGATCTAGCCACCCAGAGCCTTATCAAGCAACATCAGGTACTGTAACCCCATTCTCCTGTTCTCTTGTGTTTAACTGGCTTTATTCAAACTATACGTCACTGTCAACAGTTCTGTTGTTTGGATATAGTTGTTATGGATAAAGCCATCTGCTGAATGGCCATAGTATGCTGTGATAATCAGAGGAGTTGGTTAAAGCATCTACAAATCTAGGGACCACTGTCTAATGCATCTGCACGGTGAGGAGCATGGTGTCTAATGCATCTGCACGGTGAGGAGCATGGTGTCTAATGCAGCTGCACGGTGAGGAGCATGGTGTCTAATGCAGCTGCACGGTGAGGAGCATGGTGTCTAATGCATCTGCACGGTGAGGAGCATGGTGTCTAATGCATCTGCACGGTGAGGAGCATGGTGTCTAATGCATCTGCACGGTGAGGAGCATGGTGTCTAATGCATCTGCACGGTGAGGAGCATGGTGTCTAATGCAGCTGCACGGTGAGGAGCATGGTGTCTAATGCATCTGCACGGTGAGGAGCATGGTGTCTAATGCAGCTGCATGAGGGTGAGGAGCTGCACGGTGAGGAGCATGGTGTCTAATGCATCTGCACGGTGAGGAGCATGGTGTCTAATGCAGCTGCACGGTGAGGAGCATGGTGTCTAATGCATCTGCACGGTGAGGAGCATGGTGTCTAATGCAGCTGCACGGTGAGGAGCATGGTGTCTAATGCAGCTGCAGCATGGTGGCATCTGACGGTGAGGAGCATGGTGTCTAATGCAGCTGCACGGTGAGGAGCATGGTGTCTAATGCATCTGCACGGTGAGGAGCATGGTGTCTAATGCAGCTGCACGGTGAGGAGCATGGTGTCTAATGCATCTGCACGGTGAGGAGCATGGTGTCTAATGCATCTGCACGGTGAGGAGCATGGTGTCTAATGCATCTGCACGGTGAGGAGCATGGTGTCTAATGCAGCTGCACGGTGAGGAGCATGGTGTCTAATGCAGCTGCACGGTGAGGAGCATGGTGTCTAATGCAGCTGCACGGTGAGGAGCATGGTGTCTAATGCAGCTGCACGGTGAGGAGCATGGTGTCTAATGCAGCTGCACTGTGAGGAGCATGGTGTCTAATGCAGCTGCACGGTGAAGAGCATGGTGTTTAATGCATCTGCACTGTGAAGAGCATGGTGTCTAATGCAGCTGCACCTTGAGGAGCATGGTGTCCAATGCATCTGCACGGTGAGGAGCATGGTGTCTAATGCATCTGCACCTTGAGGAGCATGGTGTCTAATGCAGCTGCACGATGAGGAGCATGATGTCTAATGCAGCTGCACGATGAGGAGCATGGTGTCTAATGCATCTGCACCTTGAGGAGCATGGTGTCTAATGCAGCTGCACCATGAGGAGCATGGTGTCTAATGCAGCTGCACCTTGAGGAGCATGGTGTCCAATGCATCTGCACGGTGAGGAGCATGGTGTCTAATGCATCTGCATTGTGAGGAGCATGGTCTCTAATGCAGCTGCACCTTGAGGAGCATGGTGTCTGATGCAGCTGCACTGTGAGGAGCATGGTGTCTAATGCAGCTGCACGATGAGGAGCATGGATTGTGTAATGCTGCTGTCTCTGTTGTGTGTACTGCAGGCGGTGGAGGGGCAGATGGAGGTGCTGGAGGCCCAGGTGGAGGAGCTGGGGGATAGTGTGGCGTCAGCCGTCCATGAGTGGAACCTGGACGAGGTCAACAAACCATACAGCCGCATCAGCAGTCAGATGAGCCAGCTGCAACACCAAGCCCAAGTCAGGTGAGCTCAAGCAATCAAACACATGACATTTGATACAAAGATGCCATGAGATCATGGTTTGATGCCCCCCCCCCCAAACAACAAACAACAGGCACCACGAGGAGACATATGTTATGGGTCTTGTGTGTAACAGTGGAGTTGTCTACCTTCTCTTAGGGGCCAAAAGCTGAGGGAGGCTCTCCACCTCCATGAGTTCAGACGGGAGTCTTCAGAGCTGGACGACTGGATCACACAGCAGAGACAGATAGCCTCCTCTGAGGACTACGGAAATGACTATGAACATGTAGTGGTGAGAAATACCATCTACCACTACTGTCTATACAGTATATATTTGCACAGATCTCCAAAATGTTCCGTTGGAAAATATTATCCAGATTGTGAGCGTGACTAATGCCTATTTCTTCCAAAATGTGGCATTTGTCATTGAAAACAAAATGTTAACAAATGTTCTTGATTTCCCATGATAGCTACTGAATGGTAAATTTGAGGCCTTCCTGAAGAATTTGGATGTGGGTTTTGATAGGATGCGGAGTTGCAAAGAGTTTGCTGATAGTCTCATTCAACATAAGCACCCTCAAGCTTCCACCATCAGGGATACACAACATCAGCTCAGGTATGGGCACCTAATCGATACTCTTCATTGCTCACACTACCAGTCCACTGTACAAATTAACAATGCATGTATCCACATTCAAAGGACGAAATACAACTCAAATCTGGTTGAAATGACATCATTACATGCTTCTTAACTTGTTGCAATGATGATGTCATTTCAAGCAGCTATGTCTACTGGGATGAAAGTCATGTTAAAGAGATCTTACCTGAGGACCTGAGTCGGTTGTTTTTGTCTCGTTTCCCTCCTGTTTGATAGATTGTCATGGAAGGAACTGCAGGACTTGGCCAAAGACCGCAAAGACCGTTTACTCAAAGCCGAGGAGTGTCACAAGTTTTACAGAGATCTCACCGATGCCTTAGGACATATTGAGGTACAGTTTAAATAAAATTTAAAAAAGTATATTTTGGATGAATTAGAAATGGTCTTGAAAGTAGGGCTCGTGAGCGGCGCAGTGGTCTAAGGCACTGCATCTCAGTGCTAGAGGCGTCACTACAGACACCCTGGTTCGAATCCAGGCTGCATCACAACCGGCTGTGATTGGTAGTCCCATAGGGCGGTGCACAAATAGCCCAGCGTCGTCCGGGTTTGGCCGGTGTAGGCCGTTATTGTAAATAAGAATTTGTTCTTAACTGACTTGTCTAGTTAAATAAAGGTTCAATCAAATGAATACTCTACCGTTCAAAAATGTAGGGTCACTTAGAAATGTCAATGTTTTCCATGAAAACATGAGTTGCAAAATTAATAGGAAATATCGTCAATACATTGACATGGTTATAAATAATGAATTTGAATTGAAATAATAATTGTGTCCTTCAAACGTTGCTTTCGTCAAAGAATCCTCCGCTTGCAGCAATTAAATCCTTGCAGACCTTTTGGCATTCTAGTTGTCAATTTCTTGAGGTAATCTGAAGAGATTTCACCCCATGCATCCTGAAGCACCTCCCACAACTTGGATTGGCTTGATGGGCACTTCTTACGTACCATACGGTCAAGCTGCTCCAACAACAGCTCAATAGGGTTGAGATCCGGTGACTGTGCTGGCCACTCCATTAAAGACAGAATACCAGCTGACTGCTTCTTCCCTAAATAGTTGCATAGTTTGGAGCTGTGCTTTGGGTCATTGTCCTGTTGTAGGAGGAAATTGGCTCCAACTGAGTGCCGTCCACAGGGTATGGCATGGCGTTGCAAAATGGAGTGGTAGCATTCCTTCTTCAAGATCCCTTTTACCCTGTACAAATCCCCCACTTTACCACCACCAAAGCACCCACGGACCATCACATTGCCTCCACCATGCTTGACAGATGGCGTCAAGCACTCCTTCAGCATCTTTTCATTTTTTCTGCGTCTCGCGAATGTTCTTCTTTGTGATCTGAACACCTCAAACTTAGATTTGTCTGTCCATAGAACTTTTTTCCAATCTTCCTGTGTCTGTGTTCTTTTGCCCATCTTAATCTTTTCTTTGAAATTGGCTGAGATATGGCTTTTTTATCGCATGGAATAGCCTTCGTTTCTCAGAACAAGAATAGACTGATGAGTTTCAGGAGAAAGTTCTTTGTTTCTGGCCATTTTGAGCCTGTAATTCAGCCCGCAAATGCTGATGCTCCAGATACTCAACTAGTCTAAGGAAGGCCAGTTTTACTGCTTCTTTAATCAGGATAACAGTTTTCAGCTGTGCTAACACAATAGCAAAAGGGTTTTCTAATGATCACTTAGCCTTTTAAAATGATAAACTTGGATTAGCTAACACAACGTGCCATTGGAACACAGGAGTGATGGTTGCTGATAATGGGCCTCTAGGCCTATGTAGATATTCCATTAAAAAAAGTGCCAATTCCAGCTACAATAGTCATTTACAACATTAACAATGTTTACACTGTATTTCTGATCAATTTAATGGACAAAAATTGTGTTTTTCTTTCAAAAACTCGGATATTTCTAAGTGACCCCAAACGTTTGAACGGTAGTGTATAATAGCTCAGTGCCTTGCTGAGAGGCTCAGTGTTGCTCAGAGTTCATATAGAGTTCATCTCTGTGTAAAATTATCAGTCTTGACCTACAATGTTTACTGTGCTCCTTATCCGTGTGGTGTCAGGACGTCAACTTAATTTAAGGCACTGATCTGACTCAGACAAACAATCAGCTGTGTAATGCTCACTGAAAGAACACCGTGTAATTTAAATGTGAGGGTAAAATTGAATGATGTGTAATGCAAATAAAGGTCACTACTGCTTAGCAAATGCATGCTGATAAATTATTATTGAGTTTGTGTGATTCATGCTCTGTCTGTGTCCCTCTCTCCATCCCTCTCGCTCTCTCTCCAACCACCACAGGAGAGGTACAAGAGCATTCCTGATGACATCGCCAGGGACCTGCGAGGGGTGCTTTTGCAGCTTCGTAAACACGAGGCTCTAGTCCACGTGCTAGCAGGGAACGAGCAGCAGGTACTGAACACAACACATCAATAGTTTACCCACAACTTTTGTGAACAAATGTTCTTAATGACTCGCTTTAGCAACAATACAATCAATGATAATCCGTTCACCCAGAATTCCGATTTGTTTTTGCCCTGTATTATACAACAGATTGTATAAAACTGTCACTTACTCTTCCATTTTCTTGATCTAATGATTGAGCTAGGGCTTTCTAAGCTGTTCTTTGAGGATATTTCACTCAGTGGTTACTGTAATGGAGGTGGTTTTGTGAGCCACGCTTGTATGATAAGTAACCTTGCCTTAGACTTGCCCAGCGGGCTAACACAATCTTGTGGCGCACAGGTCACTCAAATTACCATCCAGGCCAGTTGTGGGGGTTGCCTGCATGTCTTCATTGTCCATCTATGAATCTTCCTGTCATATGGGTTGTTCTTAGCTCCAGGAGTTGCTGGATATGGCAGACTCCACCCTGGACCTGTGCTCCCCAGAGATGAGGGTTCTCCTGCAGGATCAACAACAGAAGGTGGTGGAGCACTGGGAGAAGCTGCGCCTCCACATGGACCAGAGGGAGGGAGACCTCAAACGGGCACGCCAGCGCTACCTCTTCCTCAACACGGTAACTGACTCTATATTAACCATTAGAAACACCATTTCCATTTGCAAACTCTCTCTCTGAGCCTTTACCAGGACTAATAAGCATTGTCAATGGCGATTCTACATTGAACGTGCTTTTTAGTCCAGGGTAGACTTCATTTGAGTCTAGGAAATCAGCATTAAGAGTTTCCTAGTTCTTGTTACACTGATTGATTTGGATATTACATAATGTATGTATTGCATGTTGGTTTTAACGTCAATCTATTTTGGTGTTCTAGGTCCAGGACTATGCTCTGTGGTGTGCCCAGGTGCTGAATGTGATGACAGCGGAGGAGTCTATTAGAGACGTGGCCACCTGTGACCTGCACCTGGCCCAGCACCAGCAGCTGTGGGCTGAGATCGTGGCCCGGGAGGAGACATACGACCAGGCAGTGGCCATGGGGCAGGAGCTGCAGGTGCAGGACAGACACAACGCAAGAGAGGTATTCAATTTAAGAGATCTTTATTGCCACAGAAACACAATTCAGTTGCAGCAGAATTACACACATTGAATACACACCCTGTATGAGCATATACACACTCTGTATTCCTGTAAATGTCTCAATGTTTTCTGTGAAAATATTGTCTACTGTCCCAGCATTCTGAGGCTTGAATACATACAAAATGAGAGAGTTGGTTTTACATAAATGGTACCTAAATAAGCTGGCAATGTGTGGTGTCTTCCTCCTACCAGGTCCAGGATAAGCTGAGTGGTCTACAGGAGGAGAGGGACTCACTTCATGGCCACTGGGAGAGGAAACAGAGAGGCCTGGAGGGGACCCACCTGGAACAGGTCTTCTACAGGGACACAGAGAGCATGGAGAAGATCACCAACTCCCAAGAGGTCAGAGGTCAAAGCTGGTCAATCAAAGAATATATGCTCTGTTTCAAGACTCACATTGTCAGTACAAGCCCCTCTGACGGTGCAATTACATCCATTTTGAAGCAAAACACATGTTCTCCTATGCTACAGTACATGTTCATATTTTGAATGCCCCCAACTTCTTGTTTTTCCTTCCAGATCCTTCTGAAGAACAGTGATCTGGGGACGTCAGTTGATGAGACAGAGGGACTCATAAAACGCCATGAAGCCTTTGAGAAACTCCTCAGCACTCAGGAGGACAAGGTCTGAATTCAATCCTCCGCTGTCCATCTTTATGAAGGGCACTATCCTATTGTCCTTAACTCTGAAAGCGCCAACATCATTTTGGCTTAAAAACACCAACTGGGATAATTTTTGATCATTAGTAATGATTTCAAAGAGATACAATTGGTAATAATTTCAGAGAGATACTGTCTGTCAAGCAGTATTCCCCTAAATAAGCATTAGATTGTTTTATTACACATTTATGGTCAGAATGTGATGTATCAAAATAGACATGTTTGTATGTTTTACATGATTTCAACAGATATTTTGATTAATTTCATCCATGGCCACTTGTTATGAACATTTGTCGGTTATTCATTCAAAGTGTTGTTTCTGTGGTACTAGGAGGCTGAAAAAGGTGGCGATTGAGCTAATCTGACATACATGTACGACGTAAAATGGCAACTGATATTGGCTATATAGGTAATATAGGTGCCGGTGCCATCACACTTTTAACTCTAACTTTGGAACATTATGGGCTATCAACTCTGTTCCAATTGCATCTGAAAGATGATAACCACAACTTGGTTATGTAGATTGTGTTATAGTGGCTGCTACGCTCCTGAGGGGCCAAGTCTGGGGTTGCTCCATATCTTTAAACGCAGCATGCAACAATTTCAATGATTTTACTGAGTTACAGTTCATATAAGGAAATCAGTCAATTGAAATAAATGAATTAGGCCCTAATCTATGGATTTCATGTGACTGGGCAGGGACACAGCCATGGGTGGGCCTAGGCCCACCGACTGGGAAGCCAGCCAATCAGAATGAGTTTTTCCTCACAACAGGGCTTTATTGCAGACAGAAATACTCCTCGGTGTCATTGTGTAATGTGACTAAACTGTACATTTTAGAGTGGCATTTTATTGTCCCCAGCACAAGGTGCACCTGTGTAATGATCATGCTGTTTAATCAGCTTCTTGATATGCCACACCTGTCAGGTGGATGGATGATCTTGACAAAGGAGAAATGTTAAGTGACAGGGATGTAAAAAAACTTGTGCACAACATTTGAGAGAAATAAGCTTTTTGTGTACATTTCTGGGATCTTTCAGCTCATGAAACATGGGACCAACACTTTACATGTTACGTTTGTGCCAAATTTGGTTTACAAAGTTTACTATTGAGTCAACATTTTAAGGTCTGCCACACACCACTAGTATACAAAAGACAAGATTATTTTTAATTCCTCCATATTAACACAGAAATCATGGTAAAAAAAATGTTGGTAACTAGTTGCTTGACAAAGTCCTAAAATGTCAGTAGGATAAAACTTTTTTATATTTTTTTTATAAAAAGACATGGGAATTTAATCATCTATGATATAACATACACTGTCAAGTGTTCTGTGTATGTGTCTCAGCCTGTTCAACCACAGCACTGTCATTGCTCTTTAGATATCATTGTTGAAGGACCTTGCTGAGAGACTGAAGAAGGAAGACTTCAGTCGTGAGAAAGCCGGCCACATCCACAGCAAGCTGAAGGCCCTCCTGGAGAGGCGAAGCAGGATTAAGGGACTTTCAATCAAACGCAGAGAGGAGTTGGCCATCTCCAGGCTGCTCTGCATCTTCAACCGCAATGCTGCCGAGGTACAGTACCCCACATGGCCTGTGGTCAGACATGGGTTCCAATCCAGGGGCTAGGGTTCCGGGCCAGAAAGAAAAGAAAGATGTAAACAACCACTAAACGGTGTATGCGAATGTGAGTAGATTACGTTGAAAACTACGGTCGGCCATCTTGGAAGCAGTCTAGTTCTTTTATTCATCAATCATTCAAATACTATTTGTTTTCTTTCAACTACTTTCACCCGCTGAGCCTGGCTGACCTGGAGTGCCAGATGGGCTTGCACTTCGAGACCAGTCCTTTAGTTCCCTTGCACCAGAAAAGCTCAATCAAGTGTAGATGGAGTATTTAGAGATAAATAATTATGGAAAATAATGACTATTTGAACCAAGGTCTGCCTGTGGTTGATGAAGTGATGTTGTGATGTTGTCTGTCTTTGGCCCAGGCTGAGGAGTGGGTGTCAGAGCGTATGCAGAAGATGCAGGAGGACTCCAAGGTGGACCTGAGCAACCTGCAGACCAAGATGAAGCTGCTCCAAAAACATCAAGTCTTTGAGGCAGAGATTCTCGCCCACAGCAGAATCATTGACTCAGTGCAGCTGGTATGAGCTGTTATTAAACTACACTGGGGAGGGTTTCTTGTCAGCGATAACTACAGTACATAGTTCAGTAACACTTCATCCTTATAATCCTTTACAACTTCTTATAAGGATGTATGAGCCTTTATAATGTCTCATAATAAGTCATAATAGGTCATAGAGATTCATGTATCAATGTTTGAGCTGACTCAAACTGACCCCTGTGCTGGCCTAGGCTGGTGAGGAGCTGGTGTCTCTGCATCACCCTAAGTCCCAGGAGGTTCGTCGTAGTGTTGCAGCTCTGCAGAAACACTGGGAGGAGCTGAAGCTGGCGGTGGCCGCCAGGGGGAAGGTTCTAGAAGACAACAGAGACTTCTTGGAGTTTCTGCAGAAGGTGGACCAGGTGGAGGTCTGGATCAGACAGAAGGTAAGAATGGACTAGAACAATTGATGAAGGAGTCTTAGAAGAGCTATGAAAAGAAGTCCCTGCACACTTGAATCAGATGCAAGTTTCAGTGTGAAATGTGTAAAGCTTCAGTCAACAACAATCTTTTGTCAGAGCACACCACTTAGAAAAGCAATGTATGAAGGAACTATCAAGAGGAGGCAGTATGGCAATGTGAGACTTTTTAGATGAGAATGCAACCACAAAACGTTGGATTCCAAGTAGAATGCAGGAGCTACCACGATACCAGTAATTGTCAGCATGTCTCGCATATTGATAATATAAAAAACAAACATGGAAATAATGATTTTTTACATAGATTTGTTATACGTTTTCTGTTATTTTTCAGGAGGTGATGATAAACATAGGGGATGTTGGCACAGACTATGAGCATGGGCTCCAACTGCTGAAGAAACTGAATGAGTTTAGAGGATCAGGCTCTGGGGTGAGTTTGTTTCTGAACGAACATACGGAATTTACAGTACTAACGTTTTCCATCGCTGCTGGACTTGGAACTTTGGGTGAGTTTAGTGACACTTATCAAGAAGGAGAATTGGAAAATTGAATTGAGTGCGTTTTATTTCAGGAAGTCACAGTGGACGATGCTCACATCAAGGCCATCAACAGCCTGGCTGCTCGGCTGGAGAGGCAGAACAGTGACGAACTGGCCACAGTGAAACAGCGCAGACAGCAGCTTAATGACAGGTGACACCCAACCTACTGAGAAAATTTGTTGATGTGGTGATGTTTGTCCTTCAAGAGGAAAACTATTTCTACAGCTCACAGGTTCCATTGCCTTTATTCAACCAGAAAAGTTGTAATGTACTGTACAAATACTGTAGTATAAGTATATATTTTTTGGACCTGCTCTAACACCTTTTCTTTTCACCACACCTTCCATCAGATGGAGTAAGTTCCATGGCAACCTGAGCAGCTATAAGAAGAAGCTGGAGGCAGCGCTGGTGATCCACTCTCTCATCAGAGAACTGGATGAAGTCCGGGAGAGAGCCAATGAGAAGGTTGGAATGGCTTCATCTTAACCCTTCTCTATAAAACCTACTTAATATTAAGTCTCTTACTGTAACTTATTGTAACATATGTCATAAGAAGATATCACAGATCTCAGTTTCAGAGTACAGTATTTGAGTATACACCTGTCATGCTATTTTCTAAAGTAATTTCTCTGTAATTAACATTACCTGATTAAACTAATCATGTAAATGTAATTAACTATAATGCCGAGGCACCACGGAAGAATGTTTATAGAGCTGTTGTCTTCCGAATAAACTCCTAAAGACCTGCTAATCTTTTTTTATCAATAGCAGTCAATTATTATTATTATTTATTTTTCACCCCTTTTTTCTCCCCAATTGGTAGTAGTTACAGTCTTGTCTCATCGCTGCAACTCCCGTATGGACTCGGGAGAGGCGAAGGTCGAGAGCCATGCGTCCTCTGAAACACAACCCAACTAAGCCGAACTGCTTCTTGACACAATGCCCATCCAACCCGGAAGCCAGCCGCACCAATGTGTCGGAGGAAACACCGTACACCTGGCAACCGTGTCAGCGTGCACTGCGCCCAGCCCACCACAGGAGTTACTAGTGCGTGATGAGCCAAGGATATCTCTGCCGGCCAAACCCTCCCTAACCTCCCTAATCTCTGCCGGCCAAACCCTCCCTAACCCGGACGACACTGGGCCAATTGTGCGCCGCCTCCTGGGCTCGAACCCAGAATCTCTGGTGGCACAGCTAGCACTGCAATGCAGTGTCTTAGACCACTGCGCCACTCGGGAGGCCCTAGCAGCCAATTATTAATCGTCACCTTATTCAGTCTCATCTGAACGTCGTAAAATTCTTGGTTATCTTCAAGAACCCTGGCTAACAAGTTGAATAAGCAATAAAAAATAGGTTTATTTATTTATTTATTAAATACCTAAATAATCACACAGAATTGCATATACACAGGATGGATCATACATTGACTGCTAATTATGTCATACAAGAAAACGTCCCTAGTGGATGGAACCGATATGATGGCTGGTTACACACAGAAAAGGGGTTGGGTTTGAATGAAGGCGCGGGAAGACTGAGGAACAAAGGGATTGGGTCTCTACCGGACCTTATGAAGCTATGCTATCGTAATTACAGAATCTTATGCATTCTAAATAACCGCCCATTTTGGAAAAGGAAAATGTAAGAAATAGTTACTCTGAGCTGCGCTTCGATAGATTAGTCGTAGATGGAAGGCTGGGTTGCCCAGCAGAGATCCCTCTTGTCCTTTTGAAGAATATGTTGTGTGGTAGAACGGATACGTTGTAGTACCCTGTCTTTCTGAAGAGATTTTCCGTTCTTTCCTAGCCCACGTTTACAGCTGCTGCTGTTAACTTTAACGTCTAGGATGTATCACTTCTTTAGTGAATAAGAGTTCAAAGTTCATACCAAGTTGCCATACTATAAGCTCATGCTATATTCTGGCTGGTATAGTCGAAATTCATCCTTCCAGCGTGTCAATCGCCACCTCCACGTTGAAATTCGCCCTTTTAACTGTATGGACATCAGTCCTAACTTCACCGGGAACACAATGTTAATTTCGTTAGGTTGTAGTTGTTCAACCATTCGCAACCAGAGCTCACGCTGAGGTTGGCTTAGTTCTGTAGTTGGTATTAGCCCTTTTAAATGTACGGACAGTCCTCACGTCATCGGGAACACAAGGTTGACTTTTCGTCAACAGGCTTTTGTAATGGTGGAGAGAAGGGCATGTTTCATAGTTTTACAACCAATGTCTGTTCACATGGTCGGGGCCACTGAGTTGAGCATAGTTCACTTATGAAAACAATTCTCTCATTTAGATGCTAAAATGACATTTCATCTTTTCACAAATAGATTCATATTTAAACATTTAAATTACACAACAGTTCCGTGTGAATCTGATAGAATGTGTAGACTTTCCAAGATACAGTTTATGTCATCCTATCATCAGTAATAATGTCTCAGACGACAACTGATCTGACATGATATTCTTTAAGTACCAACGGATATTTTTAACTGGTTGGATTACCGAAATATGGTTCCGTTCCCCACTCTTTTGATGTTACCAGACTCTCTCTATGTTAGCTTTTCCAAAAGTCAAGTCTGTAGAGTAGAGAGAGGAAAGGGGGAAAGGTATTTATGGGGGTCATAAACCTCACCAACAAGGCAACGTCATGACACAGCCTTGTTGTCTTGACAGTGTGTCCCCATCATATTGTATTTAATTCCTATCTGCTGGGATTCCTATTGTAGATGCATCTGCTGCAAGGCCAGGACTGTGGCTGGGATGTGGAGAGTGTGGAGAATCTGATACGACGCCACGAGGAGACTGAACGCGAGGCTGGAGTCATACAAGAAAGAGGCAAGGTAAGAAGAAGCCACAACATGGCCCGATATACTGTAATACGTTTTACAGTGAAACAGAAAAATATAGTTGAATTGAATGGAATATTTGAAAGACCAACTAATTGCATTCTGGTCTTGTGTTGATTTGCCAGGCACTGGAAAAGGACACCGCTGACCGCCTGAAAGCTCAGTCTGTGATGGCTGACAAACTGAGCAAAAAGCAGAAAGAGGTCAAAACCGGCCTTGTGAAGCTGGAGAAGGACATTAAACTCAGGTGTGTTGCAAATAATAACTGAAATATCCTGAAAATACGTACTCTTTCCAAACGTGATACACTACACAACCAAAAGTATGTGGACACCTGCCCGTCGAACGTCTCATTCCAAAATCATGGGTATTAATATGGAGTTGGTTCCCCTTTGGCTTCCATAACAGCCTCCACTCTTCTGGGAAGGCTTTCCACTCGATGTTGGAACATTGCTGTGAGGACTTGTTTCCATTCAGCCATGAGCATTAGTGAGGTCGGGCACTGATGTGGGAGATTAGGCATGGCATTGTAAGCTCAGAATCGTCTAGAATGTCATTGTATGCTGTAGCGTTAAGATTTCCCTTCACTGCAACCTAGCCCGAACCATGAAAAACAGCCCCAGACAATTATTTCTCGTCCACCAAACTTGACATTTGGCACTATACATTGGGGCAGGTAGCGTTCTCCTGGCATCTGCCAAACCCAGATTAGACTGTGGGACTGTCAGATGGTGAAGCGTGATTCATCACTCCAGAGAACACGTTTCCATTGCTCCAGTCCAATGGAGGCGAGTTTTACACCACTCCAGCCGAAGCTTGGCATCAATTTACAACTCTAGCAGGGCAGAAATTTCACAAACTGACTTGTTGGAAAGGTGGCATCCTGTGACGGTGCCATATTGAAAGTCAATGAGCTCTTCTATAAGGCCATTCTACTGCCAATGTTTGTCTATGGAGATTGCATGGCCGTGTGCCTTATTTTATATACCCGTCAGCAACGTGTGTGGCTGAAATAGCCAAATCCTCTAATTTGAAGGGCTGTCCACATACGTATGTGTATATATAGTGTACTTTGATCTTGCAAAAATGACACAATGGAATCATTATTCAAGTCATTATGACAGTATAGATGTGTGTGCTCTGTTAGGACACCATCTACTTCCATTTGTATTATTATGGGGTATGGGGAAGCAGCAGAGAGACTTATAGGAAGTGATGTTACAGGAAGGAGAGGCTGCAGGAGGCTCACCAGCTGCAGCTGTTCAAGGCTAACCAGCGCCTCCTACTGGACTGGACCCTGAAGCAGAGCTCTGAGATGGGAGAGAAAGGCCTGCCCAAGAGCAAGAATGAGGCAGAGCGATTCATAGTAGAACATCAAGACTGGAAGGTGACGACTGATTATGATATTCAAGTTATCTTGGCTATCTTTCTAGGTCTCCTTGCTCTTTATCTTTCTAGGTCTCACTAGAAAAGGAGGTTTACAAATATTTTAACCTCCCAGAAGACCCATTTAAATTGCAAACGTATGTTTCCTGAAGAGATGAAATGAGTTAATGTGTTCTAGACTGAAATTGATGCACGGGGGGAGCGTATCGACTCTGTCAGAGACTTTGGCCTGAGTCTAGTAAAGTCTGGACACAGCTCATCATCAGAGATCAGTAAGTCTCTGACCAAGCTGGAAGAGGCCAAGATGGGTCTGAGCCAGACCTGGCAGAACAGGAAGAAGACTCTGGATCAGGCTCTAGGCTTACAGGTAACCCTAACTTAGAGACATTTGTACAATTTATGTTGCGAATGTAGCCCATCGAACATTAGGCATGTTTTCCTGCTTATTTATTGCTTATTGGCAGTCAACGCACCTAATACAATAAGGGTAAAATACATTTAAATAAGTTACATAAATCTTGTTTTCATTTCAGATATTCCTTGGTTACATGGAGCAAAGTGAGAGCTGGTTGAGCAACAAGGAGGCCTTTCTGGCCAATGAAGACCTTGGGGTAGGAACTCAAATGTATTTGCTCGTAAATTATGTGTGAACAATTTATGTAGGCCTTTTTAAAGGACGTATGAAGGCTGCATCAGATGTGTTGTTTACATTGTGACATTGATTGATTATTGCAGAGTTCTCTATCTGATGTGGAGACCCTGCAGAGAAAGCAAGCCCTGTTTGAGAACACTCTGGATGCTCAGATGGAGCAGGTGGAAGGAGTGGAGCGGTTCGCCCAACAGCTGATCCAGCAGAAACACTTTGACTCGGAAAATATCAAGTGCAAGAGCAAGTCTGTGCTGCTCAGGTAGAAGCCAACAATGAACTATGAGCCAAATATTTCCCTGTTTTCAAAGACTGCCCATATACAAAGATATTGTTTGGTGTATGCAATGATTTCTTCTGCCTTTGTTTGCTATACCTGACTCAAAAAACATGCCTCTCTCCAGAAAAGGAAAACTGTTGGAAATGAGTAAGGTTCGCCGGAAGGCTCTTGAAGAATCTCTACAACTCCAGATGTTCCTGGGTAGCAGCTATGAGGTATGAGAAGTTGGGTCTGCTTGATGAGTCCACTTTAACCAACTCAATGTTAGTGTGCGTCTATGAGGTTGGTATGCAAGACTAAAACATAAGTACACCCCTGAGTCAATACTTTGTAGAAGCACCTTTGGCGGCAATTACAGCTTTGAGTCGTCTTGGGTATTTCTCTATCAGCTTTGCACTTCTGGATTTGGGGATTTTCTTGCATTCTTCCCTGCAGATTTTCTCAAGTTCTGTTAAATTAGATGGGGAGCGGCAGTGAACAGCAATCTTTAAGTCTTTCCACAGAAAGTGGGATTCAAATCTGGGCTTTGGCTGGGCCACTCAAGGATGTTCACATTCTTGTTCTGAAGCCATCCTGGTGTTGCTTTGGCTGTAAACTTGGGGTCATTGTCCTGTTGGAACATAAATCTTCGCCCCAGTCTAAGGTTGTTTGCATTATGAAGTAGGTTCTCATCAAGGATTTGCCTGTATTTGCCTCCTTTCATTATTCCCTCTATTCTTTCCAGTCTCTCAGTCCCTGCCACTGAAAAGCATCCCCATAGGATGATGTTCCCACCACCATGCTTTACGGTTAACTGGGTGATGAGCTGTGCCTGGTTCTCCAGACATAGCGCTTTGCATTCATGCCAAATCTTGTTGTCTCATCAGACCACTAAACCTTTTGCCTTATGATCTCAGTCTTTTACATGTCTTTTTTCCAAACTGATGTGCTGTAGAGACTGTTGTCCTGGCAGGTTCTCCCATCTCAGCCAAGGAACTATGCAGTTCTGTGTGTTCATTGGGTTCTTGATCCTCTCCTTGACCAAGGTCTTTTTTGCCCGGTTACTCGGTTTGATTGGACGGCTAACTCAAGGCAGAGTCTGGGTAGTTCAATATTTTTCCCATTTCCCATGGAGACCCCTGTGGTATTGGAAACTTTAAACACTCTAGAAATGGTTTTATACCCTTCCCCAGATATATGTTTCATCACATTTCTATCTCGGAGATCTACGGACAGGCCCTTGGACTTCATAGTATATTTTCAGCTCTGACATGTTCTGTCAACTGTGGGACCTTATATAGACAGTTGTGTGTCTTTCTAAATCATGTCCAAACAGTTGAATTGGCCACAGGTCAACTCCAATCAAGTTGTAGTGACATGGATTATCAAAGAAAATTGGATGCTTCCTGAGCTTAATTTGGAGGTTCATAGCATCGGGGGGGTGAATACTTATGTAAATTAGATATTTCTGTGTTTCATTTTCACTTTGTCATTATGGGGTATTGTGTGCAGATGGTTGAGAACTAATCTATTTAATTAATCAATTCTTAATTTAGGCTGTAACACAAAATGTGGAATAAGTCAAGGTGTATGAATGCATTCTGAAGGCACTGTAAGTAATGTGTAGTACCTTGAACCTGTAAAGTAATGTGTGATAACTGGAACCGGCAGGTGTGCTCGTGGCTCAATGAGAGGAATGCAGTGGCCCTGGATGAAAGCTGGAGAGACCCCATCAACCTCCAGGCCAAACTGCTGAAACACCAGAGCTTTGAAGCTGAGATCTTAGCCAACCGTAACCGAGTTGACACTCTTACTAAGGTATGTGTGAAGAAGTGTTTCAGTGCACATTAATCACAGAGTATTATCTCAGTACTTTCCTATGGCTTATGACAGCTCAATACACCTTAAGATAGCATAACATAGCTCTCTGTCCTTCATGGAATCTGCAAGCTCTGAGACCAGTGTCTCGGCAGATGTTATCCACAGTACAGTTAGTTAGCAGTGACTGGTCTAGGCAAGTGTTATTGAGTCAATGTTCACCACCAGGAGGGGGAGAGAATGATAGCAGCGGGTCACTCCACTCCTGGGAAGATCAAACCGTGGCTGAAGGACCTTAACCATGGCTGGGACCTGCTCCTCAACAACTGTAAAGAGAAGAAATCTCGTCTGCAGCAGGCCTACCAGGTATTTGCACCTCATAGACGTATTGTACTAATATTTGATGATAGATACAGTAGATGATACTGTGAAAAAGAGAATGTAACTTTTATGAGATGATAAACTAAAAATCAAATCAAATTTTATTGGTCGCCTACACATACAAAAGTATGTGGATTCAGCTATTTCAGCCACACGCGCCGTTGCTGACAGGTGTATAAAATTGGGCACACACCCATGCAATCTCCTTAGGGAAACATTGGTAATAGAATGATCTTACTGAAGAGCTCAGTGACTTTTAATGTGGCCCTGTCATAGGATGTCACCTTTCCAACAAGTCAGTTCGTGAAAGTTCTGCGCAGTTAGAGCTGTCCCTGTCAAGTGTAAGTCCTGTTATTGTGAAGTGGAAATGTCTAGGAGCAACAGCAGCTCAGCTTGTGGTAGGCTACACAAGCTCACAGAACGGGACCGGCGAGTGCTGAACGAGACTGGCGAGTGCTGATGCATGTAAACAGGTAAAAATCGTCTGTGCTCGGGTTGCAATACTGCCTCTGCAAGCATTGTCAGCACAATAACTGTTTTCCGGAGCTTCGTGAAATGGGTTTCCATGGCCGAGCAGCCCCGCACAAGCCTAAGATCACCATGTGAAATTCCAAGCATTGGCTGGAGTGGTGTAATGCCCGCCGCCATTGGACTCTGGAGCAGTGGCCACACATTCTCTGGAGTGATGAATCACGCTTCACCATCTGACAATCCGACGGATGAATCTGGGTTTAGCTGATGCCAGGAGAACACTATCAACTGCGAGCCAGGCCTAACCCGCCCAACATCAGTGCCCGACCTCACTAATGCTCTTGTGGCTGAATGGAAGCAAGTCTCTGAAGCAATGTTCCTGAAGAAATGTTCCAACGTCTAGTGGAAAGCATTCCCAGAAAAGTGGAGTTTGTTATAGCAGCAAAGGGGGGTCCAACTCCATTTTAATGTCCATGATTTTGGAATGAGATGTTCGATGAGCATACTTTTGGTCATGTAGTGCATTTGCAGAGACAACATCCCCTCCAGGTAAAATAATCAAGAAATAAAGCATTCTGCTTTAAAGGCCGAATGCAGCTGTTTTTATTTCAATATCAAATCCTTTCTGGGCAACAATTAAATACCTGACTTTTATAGTTTTCCATAAAAACGGTTGAAAAGAAACAATAACAAAAGAGAGTCTAACTCCGACCACTCCAAAATGTATCAAACAAGAATTTAGCTAGGACTGTCTGGGAGTGGTCAGAGTTAGACTCTCTTTTGTTATTGGTCTATATTAACAGCAAAACCTGCTGAATAGAAGGTCTTGTGCAGATTGTACCAGCAACTATTAGGAAATAACACTGATCAAATGCCTTCATACTTTTACAGTGTTAGTTTCATCAGCTGTTGTACAATATGATATAAAACACATTTTGACTGCTTTTGGTCTTTAAGTAAAGTGTTAAGCTATAATTATTCTATGAATTTGTCATTTTCTACCACCAGGCTTTACAGTTCCAACGTTCTCTGGACGACATCGAGGAGTGGCTTGGGTCCGTAGAAGTTGAAGTAACCAACGAGGACTGTGGCACTGACCTCCCGTCAGTCAACAGGCTGCTGAAGGCTCTACAGGACCTGGAGGAGGTAGTGGATGGCTATCTGGAGAGGGTCCAGGGCCTGGTGGATACAGCCAAGGACTTCAGCTCCAAGGGCAACTTCCTGGCCCAGGAGATCCAGCAACGAGTAGGCCAAACTGTCAATAGGTAAGTTGTTGTTTTTTGTCAAAGATATATAAATAATACTGGCAAAGCATATTATGTCTTTGATTCTCCCCAACTACATTTAAATATTAGTCAGAGTAACAAAACACAGATTAACAAAACACATGTTTATTACTATGTAACAGAGCACACACACACCAATACTGCATGGCTGTGAGACTGCGCTTGTGAAAGGAATTGTAAGGGTTTTGCACAGTAGTAAGTTTTGGGACCTTTTTTTTTTACATGATCCTTCAAGACTGATTTTAACCAACTTTCGTTATTGCAGGTATAACAGTTTGGCTGAGCCATTGCAGAACCGACAGGAGACCTTAGAATCCTGGCAGCTGTTGTTCCAGTTCTACCGTGACATGGAGGATGAGCTGGTCTGGGTCCAGGACAAACTGCCCTCTGCCTCCGCCAAAGACTGGGGAACCTCCCTACAGAGTACTCAGTCTATGGTCAAAAAACATCAGGTCAGAGACAGGGATGGTCAATGTTCCAGTCTGCAGTTAAGATACTAACAACAATGTTGGGCTTGGGGTTCTGTCAAGAACTTTGTGAGAAATGTATTTGTAAAAAGTGTTATGCATGTAAGATTCCATTGGTTGATTGATTGAACCTCTGTGTGTGTGTGTGTGTGTGTGTGTGTGTGTGTGTGTGTGTGTGTGTGTGTGTGTGTGTGTGTGTGTGTGTGTGTGTGTGTGTGTGTGTGTGTGTGTGTGTGTGTGTGTGTGTGTGTGTGTGTGTGTGTGTGTGTGTGTGTAGGCTCTGGTGCAAGAGATAGCGAGCCGTACCCCTCTGGTGCAGGCTGTCCAGAATGCAGGGCAGAACCTGGTGAGGGGCAGACACTTTGCCTCGCATGAGATCAGCAAGAAGCTGGCTGGGCTCAAGAAGATTTTTGAGAGCCTGACGAGAGAGTCAGAAAACAAGGGCCGACTGCTACAGGAGGCTCTGAAAATACAGACCTTCCTCTCTGAGGTAGATAACTGTGACCACAACTTTATAGTCTCTATACATTCTCTTTGGACACAAACACAGGTTCCACAATCCACAAAAATTCTCTCCTAATCCATCTTTCTACAGTGAGGGACTTATGTGCCACCCAGATATGACGCCCACTGAAGAACCTTTTATAAGCTTACATTTCTCTTTAGGTTTCAGAACTAGAACTGTGGATGGATGAGCAGAGACCAATGTTAGAGTCAAAAGATTTTGGGAAGAGTGAGGAGGCCACCGAGGTCCTCCTGAGGAAGCTGGACTCTGTAGACCTGGACATGGAGAACCAGCGGCAGAAAGTAGAGTCTCTTCAGGAGACTGGCGCTAAACTGGAGCACTGTGGCCACCCCAACAGGTACAGCATACAAACATTACAGTATGTACATTATTCACTTTATCTGTTATCAATGTCATGAATTAACATATGTGGTCTCACAGATATATTCATATTATATATTCACATATTTAACTACATTCGCATATTTGAAATATGTACATTTAGTGATTTCTAAATCCATTTAGTTTATTTCTTAATGTTTGTCTCTCATTCCAAATGTTGTAAGCCCAATGACATGATACCATTTCTCTCATTTCACGTCAGCCATTTAGTGAGTAAGAGTCTTCCAGACGTGCTGGGTGAGTATGAGAGTCTGCTGCGTGTCTCTGGCTCGCGACGGGCAGCTCTGGAGGATCAGCTGAACCTTTATGTGTTTGAGAGAGAGGCCCGGGAGCTGCAGAACTGGCTGTGCTCCCGCAAGACCCTGGCTGAGTCAGAAGACTTTGGACAAGACCTGGAGGATGTGGAGGTATAGATGCAGAGTGGACTATTCTATTGGTTCCATTATACAGAGCAAATTAGGTGCAGCTCAAGTGTTTTTAAAAGTTTTGACCCATGTCTTGGAGGATGGGAATAGGGCCAGTATGGATAAGCCAAGTACTGGACAGTTTGTTTCAGCTTTTGGGTGTATGTAACATTTATATATTGCTGTAGCGAAAAAATAATCTTTGTGAGATTACAGTCTTTGTAAAGTACTGTAATCAGACAAGTGATGATCGATATCGAATGCATTTTAGTTTAGAGGCAGGCCACACTTTTCATAATAAAGTTACTCTCTTCCAGATGTTGCAGAAGAAGTTTGAAGACTTTGTGGCTGAGGTGAACACGCTGGGCCAGAGTAAACTCAACACTGTTCAACAACTACGACAAGAGGTGAAGTCTGCTGAAGGCCCGAGACGAGAGGCAGCGCTGCACAAATTATGGGACGACCTCAACCAGAATGTGAAGATTAGAGCGGAGGTAAAAGTCTAAGTCCAGTTCTTCTATCAATAATATTATAAGTCGCTACTTAAGTGGGACATTAAACGGTAGTGCAGAAAGGCAACGTCTACTCACAATTCTATAGTGGCCCTATTTTTTTGTTCTTTCCCTCAGCTCCTGTACCAAGCTTGATGTGCATTAAACACTCTCCTTCTAAGTATTGTTTATATATTACTGTGGGTAATCGACCTGAGACATGGTGATTTAGCAGCCATTTTGTGTGACAGAACCTGAAGTCTGCCCGAGAGGTGCACCAGTTTGACCATGACGTGGACGAGCTGAAGGGTTGGATGAGTGAGAAGGAGGTGGTGTTGGACTCTGACGACCACGATCACGATCTACTCAGTATCCAGGCACTCATCAGACAACATGAAGGACTGGAGGTAGAGTACACAACCCAAGTTCATTCAACATGTTTGACTGAGATGGTAGCAGAGCAGTTTCATTGAGGCAGACTCCATTAGCCATCCAAGGCCTGATGACTTGCTTTAGCTCCCGAAACGAATGCCTTTAACTCGGTGGGCTAACAGCCGGTTACACTAACTCACCCATCAAATAACTGTTTGTTTCCAGAGAGATTTGGCGGTCATCGAGGGAGAGGTGTCTCGGACTAAAGAGGAGGGGCGGGGCCTAACCAGGAAGTACCCCCAGGTGCAGGCCAGTCTGGGTGAGAGACTACAGGAAGTGGAGGCTAGCTGGGCTAGTCTGCATGCCAAGGCCATCCAACGCAGGAAGAGACTGGGGCAGGCTGAGGCTATGCAGAGATACCTCACAGAGTGGACAGAACTCATGTAGGTCTACTTCTTTTGATTTCATGTAATTAGGTTTGATAAGCTAAGACCCAAGATGAGACCCAATTCTATGTCACATTTATGATGTGCTTATAGATGTGTAATGTATGCTTTATGAACGTATAATTATTGAGGTGTGACCTGGATATAATTTGAACATTTTAAAGTAAATTTAAGTGCGATTACGTTTTCAATCATGAGGTTATTTTATTTTTCCCTGTGTTGCCCAGGGCATGGCTGAAAGAGACCCTGTCCCTGGTGAGAGGGGAGGGGTCAGGAGGGGAGGGTGCTGACCTGGAGCAGCTAATCAAAAGACACGAAGAGTACCATGTTCAGATTGACAAGCAGCTCAACAAATCACAAGCTGTAAAAGATGAGGGCAGATACCTCGTGGAGGAAGGCAACTTCATGTGCCAAGAGGTAATGGCACAGTACTTAACAATTAAGACATAATGTCAAAGAAACCGAAACATCAATGTAATGTTAAGATACGTAAATGTTACGTTTCTCTTTTGCTATTGAATTCTTTTCATTATTTTAAGCATTATTGTCCTTGTTTCTATTAATATGTCTTGTGCCACAATGTTAAATATTGTTATAGGAACATTGAATAAAGCTATCTATTGCTGCCAAATTGCAGTTGGAGGAGCGTCTTCTGGAGCTGCAGGAGCTGGAGACGCGGGTGCAGGAGGTCTGGGAGGAGAGGAGGGTGTTGTACCAGGAGGAACTGGAGATCCTACATCTACAGAGGGAGCTGGAGCAGGCAGAGCACTGGCTCAGTACCTACGAAGCTACTCTGAGGGTAGAGGAGTACGGGGTGAGTCTTTTAACTGGTGGGCAGCCCAATTAAAAGCCTAGGTGTTAACATAGGATTGTGGCGCAGGAGACCAGGGTTTGAACCTTGTCACTTATATAAATCATCATGCTTTCTGACAATAGTATGAAATAGTGAATATTTTCTTGAATTCCATATTTATGATGATACTGGTCATTGGTTTTAGTTCTATGTCATTTCCTTTTTGACCCACTAAGTGAAAGTTGGTTAAGCCTGGTTAAGATGCTCAGTGATGTCTCCTTTCCCAGGACTCTGTGTCAGACGTTCTGGATTTGATGAAGAAACAGGAGGACTTGGAGGCTATGATTCAAGCCCAGAGTGACAGATTTAGCACCTTACAGAAGAAGAAAACACAGGTGAGTGAAATATGAGAGGACGCTATTCACCTTTCCTGACAACTGATGTTATGGCTGTTGAATTTTGGCTAACTCCATTAAACCACACATAGTTTTATTCTATATATTTTTTAGAGAGAGCAGAGATTACAAAGCTTCCATGGTGATGATGGAGACAATTCCAGGAAGAAGCTTTCCAGGGTGACCTCCCTGAAGAGAAAACCGTCTGACCCGAAGACCCCCCGATACACTGGCCCTAAACCCCTAAAACCCACAGACTGGGTCCGCAGAACCAGCACCGGCAAAACACCTAATCCAGATTCATCTCCCTCCATCTCCAGCAGCCCCCCTCCCAGCCCCTTCCCTAGGGCCCTGACCACCCAGAACCTTGCCTCTGTGGCCCCCTCTAGATCCCCACGCTTCGCCCCTCCAGTCAACCCTCCTCCATCCCCTCCATCCTCTCCCGCTACAGAGAGCAGTAGCCACTCCTGCTACAGACCCCATAGATTGTCAGTGAAGGAAGTAGAGTTGCCTCCCACAGATAGACCATCTATCGCCCCCAAGCCAAGGCTCTCCCTCAAAAAGACGTTAGCCAGGCATGAGGAGCTGGCCCCAGAAACACCTGTGTCGGCCCCAGCCCCAACCTCACCTGAGCCAGCCTCACATGCATCTCCCCTACCCTCACCTGTATCTGCACCTGTCCTCTCTGAAAATCCTGAGCAGCCAGATAACAAACCCACCACACCCCCTAAACTCCCTCCCCTCTCCGGAGATGTCCCTCCCCCCTCCAGAGACCTGCCCCCTTCCCCTCTACTGCTACACCACAGGAAACTAGACGACCTACCAGAGGAGATGGCTACGCTGTCAGACTCAACATCTGATGTGAGATCAGATCACTAACTAACTAATTAACAAACTACACTCTGAATCTGAGTGGATAGCACATGTTTGTTTACGTTTTACACTATGTCTACTGTTTTCCATCTTGAGAACTGTGTTGTTTACATCTGTGTAGGTCAGTGGTCAAGTGCCTGCCAGAATGGATGGGATGTTGGAGATCAAGGTGAAACAAAGCGGAAACAAAGTAAGACCCTGTTTTACTTTCTCAATGTGGAGGACCGAAACAATCTGACCTAAAACAATTGTTGATGCTAGGTCATCTCCAGTGGGGGTTTTTTAATGATCAAATCATTCATGATTTACAGTAAGATAAAGCAGTAAAACTGTGAAACTGTATTGGTTTGCAGGGGTTGGAGAACTGGGATACTGTCTATGCATTACTGGAGAGGGAGACACTCAATCTTTTCAAAGACAGAGACGCAGCTACAGAGGTACTGCTTATTCATGAAGTCTACAGAACAATATTTTGAAGTTAAATTCACAGGTGCTTTTAGAGAGAATAATGACTTTTGAACATACAGTATGTCACTGCTTTTTCTTTTACAGAGGTCTTCCCTATGGCCCCCCATCAATATGGTTGGAGCAGTGTGTAAGGAAAACCCATACTATAGGAGAAAAGACCATACCTTCAAACTAACGTGAGCCTTAAACATTACTGAAAGAGAATCCATGCTTAAAGTGGGAAATCAAGCTATTTTTAAGTACTGTATAAAACATGCCATGTTAGAAGTTTGAGGACTTGTAGATAAAGTATACAAAGACTGCCTCCTCTGACAAAATGTAATTGTATGTGACCGTCTGTTCTGCTGTCTGTGTATGTCCGTTAGTCTGGATGATGGAAGTCAGTACCTGTTCGCTGCCTTTAGCCGAGAGCAGCAGCTCAAATGGGTAGAGGAACTTCAGAACTGCACCAAGTCTGGAAGCTCCTCTGACTCTGAGGATTCTGGGTAAGGCAACTGTCAAACAGAAGGTCCATTTCTTAAAATGTTGTTATTAATAAATGAATAACACATCTTTTACCAGTGCCTTTACCGGAATAGTTTGCCTAATAAACAATTTATTTGAATCCTGGTGTTTTTGAGTGTAGTTCTCATTATAAAATTGAGTGAATATAGTATCTTGATATTTGAAACATTTGCCAATTCACATTTCTTTCAGGAACTCCTCAAAGGACACAGTAGATCATCAGTACTCCAAACAGGTCAACATCAATGATGCTTCTGAGAACAAAGGGTTTCTCAGAGTTGGCTCCAGTGAAAGTGTTGGTTCCAGAGTTGGCTCCAGTGAAAGTGTTGATTCTAGAGTTGGCTCCCGTGAAAGTTTTGGTTCTAGAGTTGGCTCCAGAGAAAGTGTGGTTTCCAATGAAAGTTTTGAGAGCGATATAGGGCCACCACCAAAGCCCCCCCATACCTATTACAACAAGCACCGCTACCCTACAGGAGGGGGGACCAAAGATGAAGGTGAGACTACACATGCATTAGTTTCCCACAACTTGAAATATTACAAAAACAGCCATTTTGAAACTGAAATAAATTCCAGGTGAGACTGCATAACCAACACAATGGTTACAAACAACCATTTTGGTACACAAAGAAATTCAATTCTTCACTACATTTTTTGGCATGTTAACATTGTAATTATATTAATAAATCCTTATGAAATACTCTGAAATACTTTGATGCCTCATAACATAATGTGCGGTCTTGTTCCAGGGACTGTAATAACTCAGAGCCTGAGTTCCTTACAGGGGAGGCATCCCTCCACCGCCCAACCTCCTCTACCTCCACAAAGCCTCAATGACCCTGAGACCAAAGACAAACCCAAGAACAAGAGTGTCTTCAAGAAGCTCTTCGGAAAGTGATTTGGGATATTTCCTGTGTTATTAGAATAGAGTCATCTTAACAATTTATATCTTAATATTACCTTTACAATGGTCAAATCAAATGCCACAATCTTTCTGTTGTTAACCATTAGCAATGGTTTATGATATGTTAGCAACAATTTGTATGTTCATTTTCTCCTTGTGTTGATCTACTCAAGATGGCTGCATGCTCATGAGATTTTATGCCAGTGCCTATATAAAAAGCGAATTTATTTATTCAATAGAAATAATTACATTCAGTTTGGCCTATTTCATTTTACACATTTCAAACCACAATCATTTTCGAATCACCACATTTGGTAATTGAACTAATATCTCTTGTGTAGAAACGTATAAATAGATCATCTTTACCATGCTCAAACGAAGTTTCACGTTAATTATGCATTATGTCAATGACAGATTTGCCGATATTCGAATTATACATGTCTATTTTAAGTAAATATGTCACCGATATTTAATTATATGGATTATAGGCTGCCAATCTTGTTTTGAAAATGTGAAAATATTTTTAACAGCATATTGAGTGAGAAAGAAATACATGATATGAAGTGTATTCTTTAAATATTTTAGTCAAAAGAAATGAGAGGACATTTTTCAAAGTTAGTATAATTTTTTGCAATTAATTTTCATGCCATAACTTAATGACCTTGTGATTATGATGGGTGTACTTTTACAACTTTTACATTATACATTTAGCAAAAGTCATTCGTATTTGAATAACTTTCGGTTTAGACTGCAACTAAGAATCAACTAAATGACATATTTTAGATTGAGAATGTGTTAGTATAATAAAAGCCTGCATTCAGGTAAAATTAGGGGACAATTTTTGTCATCCAATATTCCACATGTATTACGCTTTTTTGTGTAGGCTAGTAGCCAAAATACCTTCACTTTTGATCATCTGATTAAACGGTTATGTATGTGTGTTTTGCGGATTCTGTAAAAATACATGTCTTTGATGGGAATGTTCAATTTCACTGGAATTGAGAAATGCGTAAAGAATTGTACCACAATATACAACCCTACAATAAGTGTCAGCAAAGTACATGCCACAAATGTATGATCTTTCAGCATTTTCGATCCTAGGCCTTCCGGACTATATGCCTTTATGAGTCAGCAACATTTGCTACCGCTTGATGGCGTCAGAGACAATAAAGCAACAAGACAGTCTATCCCTTGCAGTTCAAAAGTTAATTCGAGATGTTTCCATTAATTTAACATCTTGAGCTTTGTCAATTTGTGATTATTGCATTTAACTTGTTAAACAATTTGGGTAATGTGCCATGATATTTCAGGTCATGGGTTTGATTACTCATTTGGTGTCATTAGACTAGACGTGTGGGTAGAATAAAAAGCATAAAAGGGATTTCATATCTGGGCTCTTTTATTGCCTCAAACACAATGATTGTAATGTATAGAGGTTATGGGCAAGATACATTTATTTTGGTAGTTTATTTCTGGATCATTTCTGTGCGGTGGTTAGTATTTATAGTAGGTGTATTTATTACGTTTACATTAGTTTGAGGTTTTCCAGTAGGCCTAGTTAAAGGACATCGTGTTTTGAACACGGTAGTCTTGCGTTTGAATTGTAATCGAAAAGAAAAAGAAAGAAAAAAAACAGCCCAATTGTATAGTACTAATAACACATTTGACATGTTCAACAATTTAAGAAGGCCTATACAGAGATTATTTAGAAATCATTCATAAGCAAATGTCATGCTCTACCAGGTTACAGGGTGGAAAATTGTTTATTTGTCAAAGCACCAGATGTAGCCTTACAAATTCTATTGAATATTAACACAGAATATATGTGCCTGTATTTCCTGTTCTACAAAATCGCATCATTCCGCTTGCTTGCAAAAATATTTCATTGTAAACTATTTTGGTAACCCCAAGCCTATAGAATTGTCTTCATTCGATAGGTTATTTGATCAGAAGCCAGTCCCTAGTTGTTATTCGGATCACGCGTCTCCCAAAGCAGCTGCATCTGATTTAATGAATCACCACACAGCTCAAAGATTTAACAATGTTGTTCTCGGCCAGTAAAATCAGTCAAATAAATCGGAAATACATTATTCTTGAGAAACTCATTTTAAAACTCAAAATAATAGGCTATTTCCCAAAATGACAAGATTGTAAAAGGGACACGTCTCTTATCCTCAATTTTGTGTTTTGTTTCTAATTAATTCAATAGACCTATACACGATAGTAAATTAAAAACCCCTGATGTGTATTCAAATTGGCTTTATATTTACAGTTACTTCTCATCTTTAAGATTTATTGCAGGATACAAATATATGCCACACACACATACCCAATTTAAGCCTGGTTAAATTGGGCTCCCACTCCTTGAGTAAACCAATAAGGTCATAAAATAGCCGAGTGTACATTTAGGGAAAACGAAAGGCAAATAGTCTCTATTCACCTTTTGAAGTATGGTTCAAATATCCACACATTACTACAGAACACAACAGTCAAAATACTGTAGACTTGTCCGTTATATAGTCATACAGATTCACAATACCGTAACACAGCAGCACCTCTAAACGACAAACAGCATTGTAAAGGTTGCCGGTAGGTTAGGTCCATAAAATGAACCTACGCCCAGACCAATTTGGTAATCAAATGTATGATCAAATAATATCGAATAATGATTCATTATTATTTATCACGTTTATAAATAAATATACACGGTTTGCTGTGACAACAGTTGTACAGATACTTTATCTTCATACCTCAATTAGCAAATTCTTCTAAGTTGCTTATAAACTGCAGGGTGAACTTGTTTTAATGTTCATTAAAACACATGCAGACAATAGTTTGAGGTGAATTTTATTTAAAGTCCCGATCAAACATTGAATTTTCATTGAATCAATTTAATAAAAATTCCTTTCTCCAATAAACAATAAGATTCCCTCTCCGGGATACGCCTTCTTTTTAAACCAAAAGCCCTTCGCTCCTCTACCGCTAGGGGGCTCTCTGCTCTCACAGATGTGCGCCAGTTTCCATCAGTTTTATAACGGAGTTTTGCGGTATATGTCTGCTTGCCTATCGTCTTATTCCCACACAACACTATTTATTTGTGCCCTAAAGTGAATAATAATGTGTTTACATCAACGGCGTGTTTATAAATATTTTGCAGTAGCCTATGTGTCGAGCAGCCCTGTCATTGTTTTCAAACAAATCCATGCCTACACTCAATTTATTATAACGATTAAACTAGTACTTTCAATAAATTATGGTTGTCAGTCTGAGATGAAATTGTAAGCGTTTTGTTTTAGGTTTGAATCTTTTTTTATACGTGAAACATAACCTGATTGGAATTATTGATATAATTCTAGTTTTATGGCCGTAGTTGTGTTCTAAATCAAGGATGGGCAACTTTGGGGGCCACAAAAAACCACACACTCAGTCAGGGCCGGCCCAAGACTTTTGGGGGCCCTAAGCCACATTTAGTTGATGATTACAAGTTTAGATAGCTGGCCGCTAGACTAATTTACCAATCTTAGCGGACATGGGCTAATTGAGTGACTGTCAGTCACCAGGTTTACATGCAACCTTTTTATGCCTGTAAAGTAGGCTACATGTAGGATCAAAAACGACACGACAGACCTGATGGAAATTGAACATTTGTAAACTTTTCAAATGTAAAAAAAGATACTAAATACACTAGACAAGGTAGGTTCTCTTTATGAGTGTAAAATTAATTATATGAGAAATGCTTGGCTGCCTTTTGACAAATAAAAATAATCTCGCTATTGTGTCCATAATAATCTCATCATGTAGGCTATACCTTCTTGGTAAACTTTCCAAATATCGACAAAACTAAATATACTAGACAAGGTGGGATCTTTTTGTGTAGGTAAAAGGAATTATGCAAAAAAGGGCGGTGTCAACTGTTTTATGCACAAATATTGATATAATAACAATCATATTGAAGTAAAACTTGAAGTCACACGATGACATGTTGTGTGGTCCTCCCACTACCATTTGGGAAAGCATACCCTCTATTAGGCGAGAGATTAAATCAGTGGCTAGAGAACATATGCCAATACCAGAGTGGGCACACTCGCTATATTAAGCTAAATTCTCAGTGACAAACCATCAGTAGAGTTGAAAATACGATGGCATGTATTTATTTTTTGCTACATGGGAACTGAGCAGCAAAAGTTATTTTTATGTGCACTATGTAAAAATAAATAAATAAATAAAAAATGCCATTTAGCAGACGCTTTTATCCAAAGCGACTTACAGTCATGTGTGCATACATTCTACGTATGGGTGGTCCCGGGGATCGAACCCACTACCCTGGCGTTACAAGCGCCATGCTCTACCAACTGAGCTACAGAAGGACCATGTCTTCACGCAAAGACATTGACCGGCAACAAGTCAATTTGATGGAAACATCTCTGGTGTATAAATATTTTATTTATGCAGACTTTTTAATATTTGCATGAAAATCTGCCGCCAATTGGATGGAAACCTGGCTACTGACTGACATAACAAGAGAAAAACTTCTGATGCACAACCAAATTGTACCTTGTGTATTCTCCTATTCTAACTCTCAACAGTAAATTCAGACCCCAACTGAGTTCCTAATACAGTACATTCAGCATATTATATATATTAGGAACTCTGTCGGTGTCTCAACTTACTGTTGAGAGTTGAAATAGTAGAATATATAAGGTGCAATTTCGAAATTATATGTGTGTGATATATACATATTTATTTATTTATTTTCGTTTTTGGAAATTGATCCTCTGGCCTACAAAAAGGTTCGCTGCCAGTTGCCCATCCCTGTTCTAACCCATTATTATCACTATGCCATTTGTTTAATGTAGGTTCCCTTATGGAAATACGGTTTCTATAGTATAAGAATAACGTTTTATTTAAGATAGGCCTATATCACTGTAAACCCCAAGGCATGTTTTAACTCAAATACCTCTAGTAAGTTGTACTCAAAGTCAATGAAAAGTCATTATTACTTAAAACGTTAGTATCACAAACTCAAAACTAAATGATAAGTCACACCAACATTATTTTTTAAAAGATATAACAACAACAAAATTTCTGGAATTGTTATTCATATCTGTATTTTTGTATGTACATTTAGTGATTGATTGATTCAATTTTATTCTACACAAAGGTAAAACAATTAAAAACTAATCCAGTCATTTCATTTTTGCGCCTGTTACTGAAATGGGTGTTCCAGTTTAAATGGTTTAGGCTATCCAACAGTTGAACTACCCAGCACTGGCTAGATTCCAATAGGAATTACACATCACTTTGCATGCCAGCATAATGTGATCTACAGTTTCTGGTAAATTTCCCAGGTTTTCCATAAATCCTGGTTGGAAGATTAATATATATATATATATATATTTTAGGAAAGTTTGTGGAATTTTGCAAGCCTACGGCCTGATGTGGCTTGTAAACTATGACTTTCAGGCCACTGTATACCGGGAAATGATTGAAGGAGTGGCTTATAGTGGGGGCGGGAAATGTAAGAGTCCCTTACAAATAAAATGCATTTGTATTACTCATATGAAGCTAGTACTGCTCAGGTCAGCTATTTAAGTTTCTTAACTGAATTTGTTTTAGGTAATCGGTTTACTCAAAATGTTTGTGTAGCCAGAACTTATCCGGATTTACAGTGTAGGCAACCATTGTAAATCAGAGAGTAATAAAGGTGTTTTATCATGCATTAGTTGCAAGAAATGCTACTTTCCTAGTCTTGGCTATTAATCCCCAGCAGAGATTTGCTGTGCATCGGCCCTGTGCATGGGTTATTGTAGTGTGCTATGTTAGAATGTACTATATTTATATTTCTTATGATTCAGACTTGTATTATTCACTTTCAGTTGCACTCCCAAAAGTCATCGTCGTCATCAGTAGCTGCAACATCTCCAACTGTGCTAAACCCTATGATTGTGTTTATTAAAACAAATAGGCCTTCAAACATACACTCAACAAACGATTCGGCACCTAATTTGTAAAGTGTAGAATTTTGATTTGTGATGAAATCGGATGCACGTGCTTGCACACCATGGGCACAGCACATGACTATAATTGTCTTTCATCCTATATTTGAAATATATTTAAAGTATAGGTTACTACTGGTAGTTTTCTACTCATATAAATGGCATTTATTCGTTACATTTATTAAATAATTTATTGGTGGAGTGCAAACTAATTTGCTAGAACAAAATAGAGGATACAAATTGCAGAGATAATACCAGGCGCTCATGACCTTGTTTGTTAACTTGCTGAAAGAAAGCGTTGACAACCAGTCCATTCCTTTTAAGTGATGCGATAAGGCTGTTCAGGAGTATCACATTCTTTGTACAACAGCTAATCTCTGGGATAGTTGGACTCATGACCACCATGAGAATGCAAGACAAACCATCAGATTGCGCATAGATGAGATATGAGCGTTGCTAGTGCTTGTAGGCCTACACAGTCTTTTACAAACCGGAAATGAAATTACAGGACTAAATAAATCGTTTGCACTTGACAATTATTTATCTTACCAAGGGTGTTGTTGAAATTTAACTTACCGATTATATTTGGAAAAATGGGCCTACTCAAATATACTCATCATGCTTTGTCCCATGTTTTTGGCCAGTGTTTCTCCATTGACAAACTATTACATGTCTCTCCAGAAATGTGATAAAAATTAAGTGCGTTAGCATCACTATTGTTATTATTATTATTACGTAGGCTATTGTTGTGGTTATTATTATTGTGGTAATAATAGCAGCCACAAGTATCCATGGTAGCCATTCGTCATAGCACTGTCTTGAATCATCCGTGACTAACCACAAGACGACATATTGTATATCATAACAACATAATGAAATGACCAAAATAGGCTAAATAACATGCTGTTTTTTGTTTCATTGTGTTGTTAAAGGAAAACGAACTATGACTGTTATACAACTATGTGTTATTTTTGGATATCTATGCGTATATGTCATCACTATTTTAACATTTCTTAAAACACATGATGTTGGCTTGACATTTTTAACAAATGCCACTAATATTTACATGAGTGTGCATCAACAGTAGGTCGAGCCAAAAAAAGTCACCTTGTGGGAATTCACGAGGCTCTCTGTTTGTATCTCTCCTTCCCATCAGTTATTTCTCTCCTGTGCGCTTGTGCGCTCTCTGCTTGGTGAATTTGTCCCTGCGTGTGTGTGTGTGTGTGTGTGTGTGTGTGTGTGTGTGTGTGTGTGTGTGTGTGTGTGTGTGTGTGTGTGTGTGTGTGTGTGTGTGTGTGTGTGTGTGTGTGTGCGTGCGTGCGTGCGTGCGCGCGCGCGCGCGCGTGTGTGTGTCGCTCATCCTGACAAATATCCATATGAGTTTACCTTAACACACAAATACAACAACACAAATAGACAGCTATAATATAATAAACTGGCCTGACCTGGAGCTGGTCTGAGCTGAGCTATGTGAAAACCTATGATGTTCAACATTTAGGCTACTCGTTCTCGCAAAGCTGTTACGCACCTGGATTAAAGTAATACATTTGTGTTTGAATATAATATTTCAGATGAAGACAATGGAGGATGGGTTATGACAATTGACTCGAAGGTGCAAAGCTTGTTTCTTGGAGCGTTATGACCACTGGGGACACATATTTGTAGGCTAAATATACTAGTACAGTTCTCCCCTATCGATAAATTCCCACTATGACTGAGAACCCTTCGTAAAGAAAAGGTTTAAACAGTTTTTGTGTTTATAATCCCGGTAATAACGGCTCACCCTTGCTCTCTAAATTGCAACATCCCTTGTTACCTTGTTTCCCGTCATCGTGATTTACTAGTATGGTGATAATTATTCTCATTATAGGCCTAGGTATTATGTAGTAGCCTACCACCAATATGAATACTAGGCCTATAGGCTACTATACTAGGCATACAACTATTAGCAGGAAAGCCTACTACAACTGGTAGGCGAGTTATAGTAAGCCTAACAATTCTACTAATAATGATATGTTTGTGATGTTTGCAACGCCGCATAGCCTATTGGAAAAAATATATGGATTACTTGTCAAAACGGTAACTCCAAACCATTACGCACGAGCGCACGATGGAGATATTTGGCTCCAAGTAGCGGTGGGCCGAGGGTTGAATTTACTTGAGCTCTAAAAAGATGGACCGTAAACAAACATGATTAATTATGAATTAAGTATCTTTAAATACTACCTGCACATTTAATAAGGACCACTGTGCTACTGTGGAGATCTCCATATAAAAATCACAAATTAATGTCCATTCTTTAACGTCTAATCTAATATCAACATTTTAATAGTAGGCTACTTATGCTTGAGACATAAAGTAGTACCTCTCCTCGGTCGCTACAATTATGTGTCCCTCTTGTGTTTATTTCCATGGGAATGTACACAAACTTTTGAAGACGCAGAGATATGTTGAATCAGCAATCTGGAAATATCAAGAGCAGTGAAATGGATTAAGGTTAGCCATATGTGGTATATTTTCTTGGTATGATTTTTGTCCGAGAAAGAAAACCTTTGTTGATGGGGATGAGCCCATTCTGCGTTGCATTGGTGGATGTGTATCCTTGCGCACTTCAGCAACAGCTAAGAACTGCTCTGTGATTGGCTGGAAGGAGGGAGGACGCGTTAATACTTATGGTGCTGTGGTTGGCTCTCAACTGTAAAGGTTCAACCATTTTTTGTTTACATCTTAGTGTCTGTGGCTCCATAATTAATTGTAGCGATCTGTCTCCTATCGATGTGCCGTAAAGAACATGACATAGTTGTTTTTTATTAGCAGAGTTGCAGGCGTAAGAGATTGAGACACAACTGTGCTGCTGCTTGTTGTCATTTTACCTTGCGTGTGATGTTGGATATGGGAGAACGGAAAGAAGTGAAAATGATTCCTAAATCATCGTTCAGTATAAACAGTCTGGTGCCTGAAGCCGTCCAAAGTGACAACCACCACAGAACCGTCCACGAGGAAGAGGAGAAGATTCCTTTACCTACCTTGGTGCAGGACCCAAAGTCGGAGAACATTTGCACCAAAATCGAAAATTCGTCCAATGAAACGACTTGCACTGACGAGAAGGAAAAACAGGAAGAGAAGAAGGATAGCAAAGAGGGGGAGAGCGGTGGGAAAGATGGTGAAAAGAAAAACGGCAAGTACGAGAAACCACCATTTAGCTATAATGCTTTAATTATGATGGCTATTCGGCAGAGTCCGGAGAAACGACTAACTCTGAACGGTATTTACGAGTTCATTATGAAGAATTTCCCCTATTACCGGGAGAACAAGCAGGGTTGGCAGAATTCCATCAGGCATAACCTCAGCCTAAACAAATGTTTTGTTAAAGTCCCGCGGCACTATGATGACCCGGGTAAGGGGAACTACTGGATGCTTGACCCCTCGAGTGACGATGTGTTTATCGGTGGGACAACCGGCAAACTTCGTAGGAGATCGACCACATCCAGGGCAAAGTTGGCTTTTAAGCGAGGCGCTCGCCTTACTTCCACCGGGTTGACCTTTATGGATAGAGCCGGCTCTCTATATTGGCCAATGTCACCGTTTCTTTCGCTTCACCATCCGAGGGCCAGCAGCGCGTTGAGCTACAATGGGACATCGTCGCCATACCCTAGTCATCCTATGTCCTACAGTACAATGTTGACTCAAAACAGTTTGGGGAACAACCATTCTTTCCCTTCTTCCAATGGCCTGAGTGTTGACAGACTTGTGAATGGAGACATTCCCTATGCCACTCATCACCTAACGGCGGCGGCGTTGGCGGCCTCTGTGCCATGTGGTCTATCGGTGCCCTGCTCCGGGACTTACTCTTTAAACCCATGTTCGTCCATAAACCTCCTTGCAGGACAGACAAGTTACTTTTTCCCCCATGTCCCGCATCCATCAATGACCTCCCAGAGCAGCGCTTCGATGGCGGCCAGGGTTGCCTCCTCCTCCTCCTCCCCGCAGGCGCCCTCATCTCTTCCCTGTGAGTCCTTAAGGTCTTCTCTACCAAGTTTCTCTTCTGGACTTTCTGGAGGACTTTCTGATTACTTCACACATCATAATCAAGGGTCAACTTCCAATCCACTTATACACTAACAAAACATCCCACGGGAGCAAGACTGTAAGTGAACATTTTACACCCATTTACATTGTAAAATATATTAAGAAAAGCGAAATTAAACAAAGAGAAAACAAAATGAAAGCAGCCCGAACTGAAGCCCAGGTATTTTTTATTGATATTCTGCATTTATTTCTCTGTACATAATGTAATGTGTCGGGGAGTTGTTTATTATTCCACTGTCAGCAACGTGCAATGTGATACGGGAAAAAAAACGAAGAGAACGTAGTTTTTGGACTGAGGCATTACCTTAGAATGTGTATTTAAATAGTGTCTGCAGATTTGCCTAATTTTAATATTAAGAATCTTGTGATCTAATACCATCACATGAACCACCAGTCTCCATGTTTGCAGTATTATCACGTATCATGAGTGCGCTGGTGGAATATGATTGTTGCAAAGCAATTCAACACTAATTTTAATTGTTTCTTTTCAAATAAATGTGTTTTTAAAATGCAGAATAACCATACCAACCCATGGCTGTTTGTTATTTTGTCCTCTCCCATAATGAACAAAGTAGTAGGCTACTTTATACTGACATTCATTTATATATAGGCTAATATTTTCACAATGTTATACTTTATAGACCAAAGAATGGGTTTAGAAAAAAATACTCGAGAATTTCACTATTCAACACCAGAACAGATTCAGAAGGGGACAAAATGAACGAATGCCTTTTAACTTGTGTTGTGCATATTGTACTGTATGTGGTCACCACCTGGTCACATCCATCTTGTAATTAGTCAAATGTCAATATACCTATTGTAATTATAGGTTAACTTTGCGAACGTGTAACCCGTGTTGAGCAAATGCCTCATAAAAATATGGAGTGATTGTTTATGTCGTCTTTAAATTTCATGGTTGTGATATTGTGGTCTTATTCCCGTGTTTGTCGCTAAAACTGTTTATCGAACAAAATAAAATAATAGGTTACGTCCATATCTGATGAAAGCTTTGTCTTTTTTTCCATTCGTATTACAATAGTAGTACGTTTCGGTTGTTATGTTGTATGTGGTTGTTAATTGGATGGCTGCGCAGGCAACATTGTGCGGGTATAGGACCTATGCCTTTTTCGTTCAGCTTTTGGCTTTGAGAACCAACTGGCACAGAAATGTTTCAGCTTCCTTTGCCTCCCTTATTTTGACCACTTGGTACTTAATATTTGTTAGTTAAAAACAAACCAGTCCTATCCATGTTAAATAAACTACAACCACAAATGGCAAATAGTGTTCTAAAGTGATGAGTAAAAGTTGACACATCTAGTAGTAGGCCTGCATAATGCCGAGACTAATCATGGTCTCGTGCAGGCTGCTTAAGGTTTTGGATACGGTTTGAACGCTTTAACCGCTGTTGTTTGTGTGGTCTTGTATTTGGCCTCCTCCCATCTCATATCTTCTATTTGATGAGTAATGATGTATTAGCTTCGGGGGCATGACTTGTTTAAAAGTGAAGTGTTACGGATTGCAATGCAGACCAGGTCATACATGGTTTCCTTAAGGCACTGTGTTTTAATGTAGCCTACATCAATAATAAGGAAATGCATGACATGTCTACTACGACCTGTGGAATACTTTCCACTTCCTGGTTTCTTTGTTTTTGTTTTTTAAATTCCAAATGATAGTAAGGCCTAATGCAAATGAAACACAACATAAGCGTATAACTTTCAATACTGTGCGGTCAGTAATTTGTTCATTTCCTAAAGACCATCGTGTTAAATGAGTCTGAATGTAATGCAATAACCTTACTGCTTTTCACAATGGACTAGTGCAACTCAATATCTCCTCGCTAGATGTTATCGTTCAGATGTTAAATGGGGTGACCACTCAAAAGACAAAGACCGAATGAGGTAGGGTTAAATCTTGAAGAAATATATCTTCCTAAACTACGGAAATATATAGGTGCTACTAGAAATAATGATACATTTGAAGCAGAAAATGTCGTTTCTCACCCATTTCTAAAATAGTGTTTAGATGTATTCGTAATTTAATAAGACATTTAAAACAGCGAATTCTGTTAATATTCTTATTTCAAGTTTAGGCTAATCCCACAGGGAATATTTAGAATAAAATAAATTGCAACTGGCAAAATAATACTTGTTAGGTTTAAATTGAATATGATTTGTATGCTTATGATTATCACTAGGATTATTCTTTTGTATTTAACCTTTATTTAGCTCGGCAAGTCAGTAGAGTACAGTATTTGTTTATATATCAATATGCGAGTTTTTCGCTTGCCCCTGCCTTCAGTCTTCCTCCTGAGTTTCAGCCACAACAATTAGTAATCAATATACCTGAACCACAGAGGACTCATATTTATGTATTATATTTAGAACAAAGCATCAACTGAAGGATTGCGTGCCAAGCGTTGGTCTTTTATGACTGGGTTGCTTTATGCTGTACTGTGTGGATGATGTAACAGCTAATCAAGGCGGAAATATAGGCTATAGGTTACTGTCTGTCAGCAAAATAGTAGCTATTTTTAAAGTGAAGAACTTCAAGGGATTGGGTAAGGGCGTGGTTGTACCTCATAGCGATAGCATAGCGATTTGAGGACATCCTCCTGCCTTGTAATCTCCCCATATAGGCTATGGTTCAACCCAGCCACCGGCTACTGAAGAGGCCTAGGGCTACTGCAAAGCATATTACCACCGAAAGTGACAAAATGGATTACATATCTAGACCAAAATCTCGACCTTTAGGCCGTGTTAGACAAAATAAACATTTTGAAGTAACCCACAAGGCCTATGCACAATCAACTAAAGAGCCTACGACAAACACACATGTTTTTCTTCAAATGAATGATACCACTGATTTTAGAATAACGCCATATCACACGGAATGACATGGACCTCAAGACATAGAAACCCGCCGCTTAAGGTAGTTAACAAATATACATATTTACGAATATATGTTGACGCAGTCACGTAATGATAACAATTGACTGGGCATTTTTACGCACGTCTACGCACTGATGGGTATAGCGGGCATATATTTGTTGTCCAATAAGACGCTGCATGCACCAAATCCTGCTTTACTGCATGTAACTAACAGCTGTGTGGCAGGGCACGTGCAGTTCACATACTTGATCCTAACCGGCTTCAGTATACACGTAGAGGAGCAATCCCGAGGCTCAGCGCGCACGGGCCTAAACAGACACCCAACTCTCTGACCACAAACATTAACGTCATCAACATGAACAACAAGAGCAACAACAGCCATTGGTGCTGCTGCGTCAGCAGCAATACTAATAATAATAATACTTACTTTAATTGAATTAATTCATTGTCTGTGTGTGTGAAGAAAGCTCGCTTTGGCCATTGTCTAGAATACGGTGTAGGTCTACGACTCGCAGATTGAGGGCGCTAGAATCTTTTCGAAGGCTAGAGCAGATATAATATATCATGCTCTGGGTGTCTTTTTTGATAGCCACCTTAACCCTGCATGGCTAACAATGCGTGCTGTGATGTGGCGAGAAGCGTTAGGGTTATGATAGGGAAGAGCAAGGCTGGAAAAAGTGCAGGCAAAGATATTTTCAGTTATTTATGATTCCCTCCCAGTAATAAACAAAGTAGTAAGGTGCTGGTCAGAGACGTTGATGTAAAAGTCTCAATATTAAGTCAACATCTGTCCATTATATGTAGACCTGTAACATATTTTCAACACATTGGTGAAGTAATTAGTTGTAATAGTATTATTGTTTGTGTTTGTGTGTGTGTGTGTGGGGGGGGGGGGGGTGTACAGGTCGCGGTTAGTTTGTTCAAGCATGTCATGCCAAGGCCCACACCACACCAGAGCGATTAAATGTTGCGGAAAGCTGGTTCAACAAGGCACTTATTTTTTGCGGTAGTCTGGCAAACTTGTCCCCAGCTTGTGAGAAGCAACAGGCTTCCATCAAACAACTAGCCACACAAGCAATAATAAAATATTTGTTGTAGTCTCTGACTGTATTGCTTGGCTAGAGGTTCGTGTGAACGAAGTAGAAAACATTCGACAGATCGTGAATAATCGTTTTAATGAGTGTGTAAAGCGTGCGACTTTGTGCACGGAGGTGTCGGGTTAAACAAACAGCCCCCGTACCCTGACGAAATCCGATTGTGTCATTTCAATTGACGTATTCTTTCCGTAAAACTACAGATCCTACACGGGGCTCCAATCGTATGAAATAACAACTATTTCTTCAACCGATATGATCTCTATTTATTGTTATTTGTAGCCTATTCATGCTCGAACACTTTCTTTCAATAACCTATCGATAGAAAAACAAATAGCTGGCCTCGTCAAAGGGCTACTGGCCCGATTTAGATTTTATAATGCATTTCATTAGGATACAATTATTCGAGTGTGCTTTGAGAGTGCATCTCTGCATGAAAAAAACCTTGTTTTCGTATAGTTTTTTTTGTATAAAGATGAACTCTTCATTTTGCATATTCACTCAATAATGGGTCGTAATTAACGAAAAAAACGTGTGATATCATTTTGTTCCCGCAGGCTACAAGTTAGTTATAGGTTACATCAAAATACATAAATTGCGCTGGAACTTATTCCATAAACTTGACTAAATAAAGGATCGTGTGTGTGTGTGTGTGTGGTTTTGCAAAGTAATTATCTACTTGTGTAATTGACCAGTGAAATGCTGGCATAGCATATCTCAATTGCTAATATTTGTATTATTATAGACGGTTCTTATTATCTGCCTCGAGCAAATATTAAAGTTTTAGCTATAGGCCTATATAACTGCAGATGCCTACAATCATGCGAAACATTATTAGGGATATTGATAGGTGACAGTGACAGAAAGTGGCGTGTGATCACCGCTGGTAGGTTAGTATCCTGTGACCAATATGTTTGTGCACACGCCTGTATTGCTATGCACATGTTGGGGAACATAATGCTGTTGCATACAACCCAGTTTTATGAATTTGTCAACAAGCAGATTCATCCACAAACAATGAATGATTGCTTCGCTTCTGCCTTGTGGAAATTAGAACAATGGGAGGGTTCGTGTTTTGGCTAGGCTATATGTATCCCCGATCAAGCTTCACGTTTAGACTAGGGCCTACTTGACAGATTCATAAGCCTACAAAGTACCAACATTCCTGATTTTATGGTAAGTTTCAAGTTGTATTTGTCACATGCACAAGTAGAGTGAAATGCTTAACTTGCAAGCCTTTCCCAACAATGCAGTAGCCTATTCAATATCAAAATAATCAGACAAATAAAATGAAAACATGAGAAAAAAATAAATTAGAAAGGAATAAAAATGTGTAGGTCTTTAGACGAATTTACTTCAAGTTGATTCACGGTTGAAGACTGTTGGAAGCGTACTTATTGTCAATATTGAGACATTATTATGTCCTTTGATTGATCACGCCGGGCGCTCACCTGAGGCAACTTGTCACACTCATGCGCATGTTGCTGACCTGGTGCTCAAAGTTGATTGTTTAGCTTAAATTTGGCGTAGGAGGTGCATCATCGCAACTTTTATATATTAAGCTATACTAACGTCCGTTGTTGCTTTTGTTTATAACGCTGCCCTATACCCAGGCATATGCATAGACTAAACCTAAACATTTTTAGCAGTGCGACCAAATTCTAACCATAGTCTGAAACATTGGTGCTCGTCTAACTGACAGCGAATACAATGATGGACAGATTTTAAGAACAATTAAGCCTACGAAGCATGAGAGCGATTTTGGAGAACTGTTATTTTACAACTTGGCAAAGCTTGAGGTATAAGGCTATACATGGCCAGGTCCTTTGACATAATCCCGCAGAGTGGTATTCATTCAATAGAGGCCCAAAGACTATTTCAGAGAGTTTTCTTTCTACATAGACGGCATGGTTAAAACCAACATTTGTCTGTTGAACGTGGTCACAGAAGGGGGCACCACCTGGGTGAAGGCAACCAGGTGATGATTGTGTATAATAATAATCATCATAATTGTAATATAGCTTTTGGAATGATCAATGATAATGACAGAATATTTTTTAAATAATCAAATATTTGTTATTATTAGGATATTGTTTCATTTTATTTTGAGGTATTGTATTGTTATTCAATTTGTAAGTCGCTCTGGATAAGAGCGTCTGCTAAATGACTTAAATGTAAATGTAAATGTACTTCACTACTAAATATAATACTAATGTTGATAGTGGGCCATTTCTCTTCTCGCTAAATGTAACTATTATTTTTGTTTAACCCGTGCAATAGGCTACGCGTTCACACATACATTTCATTTGAAGACACCTGGGTATATAGCCTAACCATCAGAAGTGTAGCATATTCACGCGATGGCTTGGATTCCCACCTCTGGTGGTTTCATGTATATCAAACTACATCTATACACTCAGAGCCACAAACCGTTGTGGTTAGCATGGATGTTTCTAAAAATGTAGGCTACAGAAGAAAAAAACATTAAAGATATCGTCGATTTATTAGAGGCATAGTAATAGCGATAGTATGAAATATATTCACTTTATAATTCAATTTGTAGTTTTAATTTCTATATCTTATCTTTAGTTGTTTATATTTTATATTTTCGTTTTGTCAACTTCTGTGAGAGAGAATGATTTGCCTTGCCATGTTTATACTCTGTAGACTTTTAAAATTAATATTTAAAACAATCTAATAATATAGCACATATGTTTATGATGATGATGATTATTATTAGGCCTAGTATTAGTGTAATAGTATACCTATTCCTAGTGGTACTGGTAGTAGACTAGCCCTATACGTGTAATAGTACACAATAGTAGTATCGTGACAGCAGTTGTGACTGAAGCACTCGCACGTTTTGTCTGGTTTCGGTTCCTCATGCGTTGTAAGATGATATTTGGAAACGAATAGCAACTAAACCGGTTCATATGCTACCCCAACCACCGGATAGTTGATATGCCTACAATTTACGGACATTTCTGTCTATATATGCATTGTTATAAATGTCTGAATGAGCTCAGTACAACCACACCTTTACACAATACAACTACTACTGTTGTAACCTCCTCAGCTTCCGAGAACAAGAGTTCCAATTGGTGAAGATGCTTCTGAAGGGTAGGTCTGCAGCAGGCTTTATAGGCCTACTTTGAACAAATATTTTATTTCATACAGTAAAAAGTTTTAATAAACATATTTCTCGTTTTTTTATTACGGTATTTTGAACCATTAGATCCATAGGTCTTGTGTGAAAATCATAGCTTACTGACTGCACCTTTAATGAGGTAGCGGGTGTCGGTCTCTACTGCTGAACAGGCTAGCTAAAACCATTCAAGTTTGAAGTGTCTCAATTCTTTGTTCTTTAAAGTAAAAACGTTTGATATATCTCACACACACACACACACATATATATATATGACAGCGTTATATATATATATATATATATATATATATATATATATATATATATATATATATATATATATATATATATATATATATATATATATATATATATATATATATATATATATATATATACAAGATGGCTATTAAGATGACTATTAAACCCACTATATCTATTGCCACTGGCCCATTATAACGACTAGGCTACTTCATGGCCTATATTCGAGTGACTGGCGCTTTGATGCGTTCTCTATGAGCTACAATACATTTCGAATTGATATCAAGACAGGATGTGAGAGAATATTTTTGCTCTTCATTATCGATATTTAAGAAAAATCAATACATTCGGTTGAATTTCCTCTTGTATGTGTGTTCAAATAGATGTAATTTGTTAAACACTTCCATGATTTTGTTGGACATTTAAACAATGTCATATGAATCTACAGGAATTCAAATATAGGCCCTAGCGTTCGCACATTTTTTTGTTCAGATCGCTTGTGCTAATTAGTTGGAAATTAGATTGCATACAATTATTCATATCCCTTCCACATGTTCAGCGCTGCCTAATTTCCTCCCTTGTTGCGTGTAGAGAGATAGTGGAATGGATTATTCTCCGATGACAAAACAGTCTGCGCGTAATGGCAGGGATTAAATCCGCAAACAAACATAATTAGATTGCTGCTGTATTAAGTTCTAAAATATTTTTCACACATTGGACTCAGTTCTCAGCTTCTCACCCACTTTTCGTTTGACCCCTGAAAAAAGAATGAAGATTTTTTTTTAATCCCGTCTTTTAGGGGTGAGGTAGGTTGTCTGTCAGTGAGGTGTAGGCGACAGTCTGTCTACAAGCCGTAAGATGATCTGGAGAGTGCTGGAGGAAAACGGGCAAGATTCCGGGCTTGCAAGTCGAGATATCGATCTACCTCAACCGCCTAAACAAAGACTCACCTGTTTGCCTTGTTCATACTTTATTTTATGCAGTCTAATGCTTGTTTTGTTTGACTTTTCTTTTATTTCCATGGATCTGAGCTTTGATACACTTTTGGGAGTACATAAACACCGTGTTGTACCTGGACATCCCCATCTCCCGTGGAGCTCCGGTGGTTGAAAGTCAAGACCCCCCCCCCGCCCCCCTCCTCTCTCTCTCTCTCTCCCCCTCTCTCTCTCTCTCTCTCTCTCTCTCTCTCTCTCTCTCTCTCTCTCTCTCTCTCTCTCTCTCTCTCTCTTTTCTCTCGCCAGCCTCACCCACTCCTAGACCGGAACCGAAAATTACTCTTCGTTGTATTTCGAATCAGGTTGGGCATAAAAGTTTTCATTCAGCCGAATAGTGTCCAATAACATCCAACGTGAGATACAACTAACTACTCCATTATGGCCTCCAGTTAATGTTTCATAAATTGGATCCACTAAAGGGGTCGTTTATTATTTATCACCCTTCTCCTTGAGCTGCTTGTTAAACATATCAAGATTAGTTTCTGGGGCTTGTATGACTATTCAGCCCCAGTAGTGGCGCGCAGATCCCTCCATTCACCATTGACCACTCCTTTAAAACAGTTACAATATGACAGTGTTATGTGTTGTGGTGGAGTGTTTGTTCTGAATTTCATTTTTAAATAAATAATCAACAGTCAGCGATGCTCCATAAAGCAAGGATATTGCGTTTCCAAACCGTTAGAGATGGAAAGATGATCAAAAACGGTTGATAGTGCCTACCAAGACGATACATGTGAGTCTATAGTCTCAAATATGAGTCTATACTTTAAAAAAAATCATAAAATATATTGGGAGATCGCATTCCCACCTGAAGCCATTACAGAAATCACGTCTATAAATTGAAATGCGGATATCCACTCTCTTACGCACCATTACGCTCGGACTCAAATACCCACTCCAACAACATGAGGCGGGGAGTCAAAAAATCTCGATTTCTATTTTAATTTCAGCGTTCTTATGACAAACGTTGTGATTGCATGACAGATTGAATTAACCCCTGTGTTATGCAGACCTGGCATATCCTGCTGACATTTTGCACTCCCACACCGGAGTAATAGCGGGCTAACTTCTTTAGCTGCTGTGTTTTAACAGGTTGGGTCATTGCGTGCTCTGGTGATCTATAAGCCAGCATTATAGATCCGTAAAGTGGATATCACATGTAGCCTATTAGTGCCAATGGTGAGGGTAATACGTCTAGCCTTAGAATGAGGGAAAACCCTCTCCACCAAACACACTCAATTATTATTTCCTAAGTGGATTTGAACCGTAATTAATATTCTCATCAATACACGGCATGAAGTATACTGATGGCTGCATCTTGATCAAGTAGTATGCACTCTGGGTAGAGTTATAGTGGGAGTGTGTGTGTGTACGTGTACGTGTAAGTGCGTGTAAAGGGCTGTTGTGCTGTGCATGGGCATAAGTTGTGTTATGTGGAAACAGGAGTGTTTGGGGTGCCCTCTTCCTGACCTGAGCCCTTGGCGCTCTAATAGTCTGTGCATGAGCCCGTGACTCTCTGCATAGTTTTCACTACTCATCCCTCCCTGCCTGACTGAGTGCGTGCTTGAGAGAGATATATTTGGGATTTCATGTTCAATTAAAAGCATTAAAGTAATACATGCACTTATACAAACAATAAACAAGCAATTATGCAAAGAATATGGTATAATTGTCTGTACATTTGCGATGCAGGCTATAATCAAAACAAGTCACTTCATAGAACATCTATGTTATTGTTAACATCATTAGGACTTTTGTTTTGGATGAAAAAACACTGTATGAAATAAAAACATCAACTGAAATGTGTATTATTTTATTTGAACAAGTAATACAACAACTAACATATTGGCACACTGTTTCAATACTCCAGCACCCGCCCCTATCTAGGATGACTGCATTTAACCTTTTCCCAAAATGTTTTATGAGATTTAAAAACACACTTGGGAGAGATCTTAGACCATTCCTCCATCCACAATCTTTCCAGATCCTTAATATCCTTTGTCTGCGAGTTTTCAATGGTGTTCAAGTCCAGAGACTGAGATGGCCATTGCAAAATGTTGATTTTTGTGGTCAATTAACCATTTCTTTGTGGATTTTGTTGCTTGTTGGCACCCCTAAAGAAGATCCACTTGCAGCCAAGTTTCAGCCTCCTGGCAAAGGCAACCAGGTTTTGGCTAAATAGTCCTGGTACTTGGTTGAGTTCATGATGCCGTTGACCTTAACAAGGGCCGCAGGGCCAGTGGAAGCAAATCAGCCCCATAACATCAAAGATCCACCACCATGTTGCATAGTAGGTATGAGGTTCTATTCTGTATATTCATGCATCTTTTGAGGCCAAACCCACCGCTGGTGTGGGTGGCCAAATAGCTCTCTTTTTGTCTCATCTGACCATAGCACCCAGTTCCAAAACGTTCCAATACAACCTGCCAATGCCGTTTAGCAAACTCCAGTCTTTTATATTTGTTTGTTGCTCTCAATTAAAGGCTTTTTTTTATGGCAACCAAGATGACCCCAAGATACGACCAAGTTCTGTAATTCTCCCACTGTGGCCCTTGGACTTTTCTTTGCATCCTGAAACAACCATCCTCACTATGCGTGGGGACTAGATACACTTGCGTCCAATACCGGTTTTAAACGTCTTAATTGTTGCCTGAATAGTGGTAAGTGCATATTTGTTTTTGTTTTCAATCGTTTTTTTTTGTACCCATTGTCTGATTTATGAACGTCAACAACCATTTGTGTCTTTTTATTTGTGAGTTCTTTGCCTTTCCCCATGGTGATGGATGACAAAGGGATTTTACATGAGTGTTACCTCATTTTTATACCCCAGTGAAACAGGACACCATGGATGTCCACAAGACAGTTCCCTAAGCTGAGATACATTTTAACAAAGTAGAATGTTAATGCTCATATAATTTTGTCAGATTTGATTAAGTCTTTGGAGTTCCCAATAATTCAGATTTTTAGTTGTTGTTGTACTTGTTAAATAAAATATATTTCTCTGAGCTATTTTATTAGTATAAAAGGATATAATTGTTATGTTTTGTTGTTGCATATGATATAGTGTGGCATTTGTATTATTTATTTTATACAGTCTTTTTTGCTCATCTTTATCAAGGGTTCCAATATATTTGAAGGTGACTGTACACTGAATCCCCAAATGTACAGCTTCTGTCCTATTGAGAGTATGTATGCCCGGTTTGTAGTCTGCCTTATATGTTGTCTTGGGCATAAGAATATTTTGGCATCCACTGCATCTCTCTGACAGTCCAATCTGGTGAGACATGTTTTGCCAATATTAGTGGTAAAAATGTTTCCTGCTGCTAGCCATAATGCATGTCCGTTAACAACATTAATACATTCTCTGCAAATGACAAGTAGGTTTGTATGCCATCAGTATACTGTTAGAATGCCTTATATGGGTGGTATTTTCTTCTTCTATTTAAACAGAATAGTGGCCCTGTGCTCTAACAATGGCATCCCCCTGAGCTTTGTTTTAATGTTACCTTCTCCCCTGTCATTCAGGCTAGTCACTAACTAGATCTGCACTGTTGGGAAAACGACAAGAAATCCACAGATGTGCAGGTCTGTTAGTTTTGGTAACTTTACACACATGAGGCTCCTGAGGGTATCCTAAACATACACTAATGTTACCTTGACAACAATAACAACAGAGCTAGGTTATCAGTTGGGTCCTTCCAGCCATGATTCCCATAAAAATAAAGATAACCATCTCTAAACATGACAATCTCTTTTTGTTGTTGAAAAAAATAAAAAACTTCACCTAATTCTTCAAATAATGTCTCGCCAATTTGAATTACCATTCATCCACCAACATTGTGCTGCTGGATGTGCTACTGTACTGCCCTTTACAAAACACTGCAATTCAAAGTCACGTTAACATCCACATCATCATCCTGTGATTCTATTTACCTCTCCCCTTCCAAAACAATCAAATGAGGTTTTATGGTTTTGACAGTAGTCTAGTGCAGAGCCAATACAACTCCTTCGGTTTGTTATTGTCTTCCTCCCAGCCTCTCTAGTAGTGGGAGCAGCAGTAGACTGCATCCGCCCCATGATGTGTTGCTCACCCATGCTGAGAATGTTTACTGTTGTAATCAAGGTCCATGTAACTTGTTTGTGAAATGTTTTGCCTTTATGTTTTAGAGGTGCTATATAATTTGCAAATAGTGGGGCACGAAGTCACAGTTTGATTAAATTGCTGTCTGCAAAAAAACGAAAACAAAAGAAGCGTTCTACAAAGTGGAGATGTGTTTGAGAATAAAGGAATTTCCTGCTTCCGAAGACAAGCTGATCTAATATTCAGCAAATGTGAGAGTGCGAACGTGTATTTTCGTGGGTGCCATTTATATTCATATTTAAAGGAATATTATGGATACATAATGAAACACGTGATTGTTTAATGTGACTTACAGATGATTTCTCTATTCTGTTTCATTTTTTATTCAAGAAGCTATCTATTCTTTACATTCATTAACATTATACGTCAGCTTCTATAAATAATTGCACATCAATAACAATATGCCAGCTTCTGACAGTAATAAAATGAGTAGCTATCACAAATTGTACGTTTTCGAATGATACCATGTTGCATACAGAGCTTCAAACATATGTGATGTCACTATATGGTATTTAGATGATGTAACCCCTCGGAGACGTCGCATGGAGCTCCTGGGTTACTAGCTGTGTTTCCCCAACTTTTCCTCAAGTTTGCTGACAGAAAAGAGACTGTGGCTATAAACAGACTCCTCTGTGTGCTTAAAAGCTCTCAGCCCCTGGGATCCCCGAACAGTGGTTTGAGCTGTCTGAGACCTTTCCAAACATGTTCAGAGGACTAAGGGGAATAAACATTGACAAACACTTGATTATGAACCGTGTTGCTGGTATTGTAGTTAACATTTTGCATACAATCTTTTCCTCAGGTCAAGGTGGGTCTGTGGAGTTGAAGTTTGTGCGGATTCAGGTTCCAGCCCTTTGTTCTAGATGGATCTGTCTGTTTTATTAGGGTCAAAAATGCCCTCGACTTTTTGGTATTTTAAAAGTAAAAAATTGGTTGGTGCATCTGTCTTGCTCTGTGCCTTTTGACACCTTGCCAGGACTGTCTCATTTTGAATGTTGATAACAGATTCAATAAACATTTAATACACCTTCTTCTCTTTTTTTGATTTTATTTACAGTGGGTGAATCAAAACACTCCTTTTGGGGTAATTTAATTTTGTGTTTGTTTTCTCAAACGTGTTTGACCTAAATACATGTGCTATGTTTCTTTAATGCTGTCATGTTTGTTTCCGTATTTATTTCCATGGTGGATTATTTCAACTGTAATGCAAATGATGCATTGCTACTACGTCCTATCAGTAAGGCAGAATACAACGAGGCCAGGTGGTAATAGTCGAAGGGTGAGACCCCCAGCTGCAGCTCACAACAACTAATAGCTGATTGTGAAATTGGTGAACATGTTGTGTAGAGGATGATCAAATTCACATGGGATGACATTTGCTGTTTTCCCCAATACCCAGTGCAACACATTAAACCTTGTCACTGTTGTCATGTCTGCCAGTCCTCCAGTACAGCTCCCAATGTAACTTTCTTGTCAATAATGAGCTTTTCTGGAGTCCCCTCCATCTCCCCCATCTCCCTTGCTCCCCAGGTACTGCCAGGTACTGCCACCTGAAAACGCAACAACAGAAACATTTTTTTTTAGGGTTGGTGGTCTCGCTGTGAAGGTTTCTGAAATTTGTGAAAATCAAAAGGGATGTAGACCCCACCAGCTGAGTTGAACATGGAACCTGGGATGCCCCTGCCACCAATTTTACAGGCCAATTATCTACTTGGAATGGTGGGAGTTGAACAAACAAACAGCAGCCCTGCTGAGCGCTGGCAGGTCTCTGGCTGGTGGGAGACCTCTGAGCCTCTCACGGGGCTTTTACACCAGATCAATTCCCCATCACAAAGCAGAGCCAGCGCCAGCCATGATTCTCCCTGCTCATCCACCCACCCGGTCGCATGGGCTCCACGCCAACCACCAACCACTTTTCATTCATTGATCACCTCTGCGTCATCATCGTGAAGGAAGGAAGACCTGGGAAATCTATGCATGTATTTATTTACAGTATCACCGTTTTTAATAATATACTTACCACAAACTGGGGTTTGTAATGATGCTCAAATAAAGTCCTGTTTTGTTTAGTCTGTGAATCAATGTTTTCTCTTTTCTTTTTTGTTTGTTTTGGAGAGATAGAGACTGAGTGCATCAGCAAAGCGTGGTTGTAGGCTGACTGTGACAGTGACAATGGTCAATTGCAGCAGGCAGCAGCACAGACAGCTAGCTATTAGTCAGCCACAGCAGCACTACCGCAGAGTAAAATCAATGGCATCCTGATTAGACTGATGACAGCAAATTCACAGTTTCAGGCGGGAGTGTCCAGACAGAGGCGAGTTGTACAGAAAATAAGCTCTACTTGTCTGCATACAAAGAAAATCCACCCACTTTGTTTATCAGGTGTAAAGATTTGGAATGATTGCTGCGAATAGGGACATTTCAGTTGTTATTCTCCAATAGGGACATTTCAGTTGTTATTCTCCAATAGGGACATTTCAGTTGTTATTCTCCAATAGGGACATTTCAGTTGTTATTCTCCAATAGGGACATTTCTGTTTTTTTAGCTCCAACATTTCAGCACTGATCTGTTTTTCTTTTCTTGCCAGCAATTTGAATTTAATTGTGCACCATGGACTAGAGTCACACAATGCCGCTGTTATTATTATTACCTGAATATTCTGACAAACAAATTTCTCCCATCTGTCTTAGTAAAAGGCTGGGATAATGTGATGGATAGACAATGGGTTGATTATATATTGATTACGGTGATATTGAATCTGCCGTGACCAAGTGTGCATTGTTGTTAGACTATTCATGCTAATTCCTTTTTAATCATTCATTAAACTTGCATACTAAACTCCATTTCATTTACTCTCTCTGGTCATGAGTGTTAGTGTTTTATTGCTGACAATAAAGGCATATTAGTGTCAGACTTAGATATAGGCCCATTTTCTACGGTGCCCATAATAGGAAGCCCATGTATTACTGTACAGTAATCATATACTTCTAATTTATTCTCACTACCTTGCCTCCAACATAATGTTGAGATGTTTACTTTGATGCTGCTTCATTTGTTTTCAAACTCAACACTGCAACATTTCTCCAGCCTCCCACCAACCCTTTGAGTGCCTTCGATGCCGGTGCCCGCAGTCTCCTTTATATCTGAGACCAGACTGCCTTTGTGCATAAATTGCAGCAGTTACATTTGTTGTGAGAAGCTCGGAGAAAGAGAAAGGAGAATGTTGTTTTTTTCTACTCCACATCTCCAGATCAATCTGTGAGCAGTAAATGGATATTATTAAACAGCATGGGGCTGCATGGAGCGCTAGGTTAGAAAGAGGCTCATCTCTCTCTCTCTCTCTCTCTCTCTCTCTCTCTCTCTCTCTCTCTCTCTCTGCAACAGGGCAATTGTTGACACGCTTTTCCTGCCAATCTACAGCCTTCCTCCAACTGTGGCTGCCATGGCAACCTGCTCTTGCCCGTTGTGGTAGCTGGCAGCCCCACACTTACAGAGTTGTGCTGCTTCCGTGATTGACGACTCGTAAAAAAGAGAGGGGAAAAGAAGCGGGGAAAACAGGTCTCTACAATACGCATGGCTACTCAGTACCCCAATGATTTGTCTTGGTCTGGCTGGAGTACAAATAACCCTGACAAACACCATGGTGATTTGATTTCAGATCCCATACAGCGAGGAGAGGGAGAGCATGAATTTCCTTGGTCTATCAGTAGGCCTGTGTGTGTGTGTGTGTGTGCGTGTGTACGTGTGTGCGTGCGTGCGTGCGTGTGTGCATGTGTGCGTGTGTGCGTGTGTGTGCGTGCGTGCGTGTGTGCGTGTGTGCATGTGTGCCTGTGTGCGTGCGTGTGTGCGTGTGTGCGTGTGCGTGCGTGTGTGCGTGTGCGTTCATGCTGTGCAGTAACACAACACTGTGATAAAAGTATGTCTCTCTTCAGCTACACTACAGGCCAACTCTGTCAAAACTTAATTCCTGTATCAACACCAAGGCCTTGATTCCATTTGACAACCATGCAGCCTTTCCATATCTGTCACGATCTAAGATAAAAACACAAAAGGTTTCGTATTGTACTACTACAATACATAATTTTTCCACCCTCCGTGGTACAATTATTTCCCCCCTGAAAACATGAGGCTCTTGCGGCACAGCAAGTCACACCATAGTCATCTCACTATCTTAATCTGTTCCTTTCACTTGCAGTGCAGCGCAACCTGGAATGTTCTCATATGTCAACCTCCTGGCTGCATTGAGCCATCACTTCTGACTGGGGGCAAAGCTTCCCAGTGGTTCACACAGCTAGAAGGAGGAAAGGAGAGGAGCGGGGAACAGAACAGGAAGGATCTTTATCTGAACCAGATGTGATTAGATATACAGCTTCAGCCACGTGTGTATGTTTTCAGACTAATCTGTGTTTAAAGGGAAACTCAACAGGGTCCACCTTTGAGGTCATGGAAAAGTCATTGTGTAGAGAAGACCACCACACATGTTCTCAACAGATAGACGTGTCCCAAATGGCACCTTTTTCCCCTAAAGGCCCTGGTCAGAAATAGTGCTCCGTATAGGGAATAGGGTACTATTTGTGAAGCAACCAAGATTAGGAATGATACTCACTTTCGTTTGACCTTATGTAAAATTCCTTTCTTCAATACAAGGTTTGACTTTGTTTTATTGTTGAGAAGTGAGTGAGGAGCCAATGTACCAGTCTGGGACATGCACAGTATCATTATCCTTCCTCGTGATTATGATGTGCATTGTAGACTTTGTATGACCTCTATCGAAAGGTCGCTTGTACAGGTAGTGTTCTTGACAGATGAGGAATAAAGAATATGCCAAATAACCCTTTTTTGTCTTCATGGTTTATTCTTTAGTAGAGTAACAAACAGCAATACTTCTACACAAACTACATGATTGATCAGGTGCAGAATGTCCTTCTATCACATTAATACATTCCATCTACTTGGGGGTTATTAGGTATTTCTTGACAATTCACTTGACTCTGGTAGTAGGTAACCCATATGGAGAATGCTGATGCCGTTCTGAAGGCTTTGACATCTATGGAGATTGAACAGAGCAGTACATCTGACATGAAATATCTTTTTAAAGATAAATATGTTGTGCTATTTCAGAACGCCATTAGAGACATTTTGTATTGTTACGCTCCATTTTATACATCTCTGTGTGAGTGAAGAGGGCAGAGTGGAGCACACATTAACATCATTTTAGGCTTTCAGCTGTCATGAAATTGCTGCAGAGAAATGTCTTACATGCCATTGTTGAAAATCTGTAATTCTATCATGTTTCGGGAGTTATCTATCCTGTGAAATTGTTAACTGGGTGCTACAATTGGCTTGTAAGTATTAGGACAATAGCAATTCCGGAACAACTGGGGACTTTGTCAAGGGATGTTGAGTACATTTTTTCCCCCTCTAATTCTTTGAAGTACTTTAGGATTGTTTATAACCGGTTGAAGGGCATTTTAGCACATGGAAATGCTTTGGAGTCGATTTTTAAAATACAAATGTAGTCCCTCTGAGGAACTATGGAGCAAGAAAATAGGCAGGTTCGTAGTAGAATTTCATTTATGCAACTAGACAATATTCTAGTTGTAAGTGGAACTTAATTTCAATCTTGTAGTGTGTTAATTTTCTTGTGCTGCCTTCACACATTTGCCCACATTCCCAGTGATCCGGTTACTGTACCGGCTACAGCGGCTCAGCCTTTACTTAACTAAGAGTCTTTTGGTGGCTGGGAGATTGACCTATGACTCTCCTCCTCCTCCTCCTACTCCTCTCACAAATCCCTCTCTCATCCAGAGTAGGCACCAATCACGAGGGCCCTCACCACAATGGAAATACACTACATGACCAAAAGTTTGCTTGTCCAAGATGTCATTCCAAAATCACATGCATTAATAGGGAGTTGGTCCCCCCATTGCTTCTATAACAGCCTTCATCTGTGAATGCTTTCCACTAGATGTTGGAACATTACTTTGGGGACTTGCTTCCATTCAGCCAGTAGAGCATTAGTGAGGTTGGGCACTTATGTTGGGCGATAAAGATTGGTTTGCAGTCGGTGTTCCAATTCATCCCATAGGTGTTCAATGGGGTTGAGGTCAGACTCTGTGCAGGCCAGTTCTTCCACACTGATCTCAACAAACTGTATGGACCTCACTTTGTGCACAGGGGCATTGTCATGCAGAAACAGGAAAGGGCCTTCCCCAAGCTGATGCCACCAAGTTGGAAGTACAGAATCGTCTAGAATGTCATTGTACGTAAAGATTTCCCTTAACTGGAAATAAGGGGCATAGCCTGCACCATGAAAATGACACTATGCATTCGGGCAGGTAGTGTTCTCCTGGCATCCATCCAACCCATACTTGTCCGGCTGATTGCCAGATGGTGAAGCGTGATTCATCACTCCAGAGAATGCATGTATGCTGCTCCAGTGTCCAATGGCTGCAAGCTTTACACCACTCCAGCCATCGCTTGGCATTGCACATGGTAATCTTAGGCTTGTGTGCGGCTGCTCGGCCATGGAAACCCATTTCATGAAACTCCCGATGAGTAGTTCTTGTGCTGACGTTGCTTCCAGATGCAGTTTGGAACTCGGTAGTGAGTGTTGCAACTGAGGACAGACAATTTTTACGCGCTACACACTTCAGAACTCGGTGGTCCCGTTCTGTGAGCTTGTGTGGCCTACCACTTTGCGGCTGAGTCGTTGTTGTTCATAGACGTTCCACTTCACAATAACAGCTCTTATAGTTGACCGGGGAAGCTCCAGCAGGAAGACATTTGACGAACTGACTTGTTGGAAAGGTGGCATCCTATGACAGTGCCACGTTGAAAGTCACTGAGCTCCTCAGTAAGGCCACTCTACTGCTAATGTTTGTCTATGGAGATTGCATGGCGGTGTTATTGATTTTATACACCTGTCAGCAACAGGTGTGGCTGAAATAGCCGAATCCACTAACTTAAAGGGGTGTCCACATACTTTTGTTTATATAATGTACATGTCAGTGAAAGTATATGATGACGCTTTGAACCTGACAAAACATCTCAAAATATTTTATCAACCGTCTTTCCCGAAAGGCATCAAATTGTTTTAATTGTTGTAAATATGTAGTTTAAGGGTTGATAACTGTGGATTGTCAGTCTGTAAATATATGATAAGCCCCTTGTGAACCTCCCTGTGAAGTGTTGAAATTGCAGTTAACCAGCTGGTGTTCATTCTGACTTGAAGGCTATAGGGCCTACTCCTCCCTTCTTTAAACATGTACAGATCACAACCAGGTTCCTGGAAGTTAGCTAGCTGCAGAACTGATCATGTGTTTGACTGGACAACTATTTTAGCATTTTCAAGGGTTAGCAACCTAAATGATGAATGGAAGACAACGAAGAATTACGCAGCTAGGGAATTATTTTATTGTGAAGTGCAGAGAGTGGAGGAAGTCAAGGGAGCTAATAGAGGGAGAGACAAAACCCAGCTGGGTTGTGGATAAAGACAGCACCTTTACATAGCTTTTCATTAGCCAGGCATATCCCCTTTCAGACTGACATAAGCTAGCTACACTACAGACTGTATGTCTCATTCATTTCTCTCTTCTTTATCTCACTTCCTTTACCCTTAAGTGTACTGTAAGTGTTTGTTTAGAGAGTGACTCTGATAAAGTCACCTAAGAATTACTGCTATACCATAACACAGGGGTGTCCCTCCCTTGTAGATTTAAAGGCCTTTGTGTGAGCTACCGTGGTCCACTGAAGAGGATTGGGTCAGGGTGCATCCTGAAGCTTAGTCGAGGTAGAGGTGATCCAGGTCAGCCTAATGTCTTGACTAAGAGATCAGAAGTCACACCACTCGCCAGGATCTCTTTCAAGGGGGCTTAAAATGGTATCTTCCTGACTTCAAACACTGGTGAGCATCAGGGTTGGCGTCAATTCCATTTCAGTTCAGTCAATTTAGGAAGTAAACTGAAATTCCAATTGCTTTTCAGTGAGGATAACTGCTGGGCATTAGAGTTTAAACCAGCGAACAAACGTCAACCGAACCCCCAGCTCCAACAGATTTAGACTCCTCAACTTGAACTTTCCATGAAAACACAGTTGGATATTGCCAACAGGGCACACCTCGGGTCAAGCCAAGGTTTCTGTGTGTGTGTGTGTGTGTGTGTGTGTGTGTGTGTGTGTGTGTGTGTGTGTGTGTGTGTGTGTGTGTGTGTGTGTGTGTGTGTGTGTGTGTGTGTGTGTGTGTGTGTGTGTGTGTGTGTGTGTGTGTGTGTGTGTGTGTGTGTGTGTGTGTGCGCGTGTGTGTGTGTGTGTGCGCGCGCGCGCGCCCGCGTGTGTGTGGCAGTGCAGGGGTTGAAAGAGATATGGGAGGCTAGGGTGCACTGAGCAATCAGTGACATATTGCTTTCGTAATTGGTTGAACAAGTGGCTGTTGATAGAAGGGAACAGAATGTTGGTAAGAGATGTGTGTTAAGAAAGAGATGAATGGGAGAGATCCCCAGGAGGAGGATATGTAAGGGACATGGTGAGGGAATCTTACACTGGGTGAAGTGTGATACAAAACGTTTGTATGTTAGAGATTAGGTCATGATAGGAGGAAAGTTCACCATACCAGGAGAGGAGTCAACTTCATGATCTGTTCTCCAGGAAGAGACAAAATGTTGATGTTGTTATTTCAGTTTTAAAAGCCAGAAGTTCGTCATTCGTAACACAATTCGTACGCAGCCAGCCATCAACCTGATATGAAAATACTATTAGCAGTTGAACATAACGTATCTTCCCTAAACACAACGTAAGTGATTCCAAACATTCCATCTAATTGGAATGTGCGAAATGGGGATCATCAAATACATTTCATCAGGACATGACGTTCCTGCTTAAACAGTAACACTGCCATAAAAAGTTAGGATAAGACTGGTGTATGACAACATAAAATATACTGTATATATTTAGCACCTGTTCCCATCTTTCCCCTTAAGCTTCTTTCTGTCCCCAGTGAACGATTTACATCTATACACATTTCATATCACATTTCACTTCATATTTCTCCTCAAATTTAACCCAGAATCATCAGAGTATTTTCAATCAATCTCCTTAACCAAGCTGATATTAGGAGCTATGGTTCAACTCTTTACTTAACCAAACCGCACCGCATACTGACACCAATCTCACAACAGACTGTTGGTTAACGTCAGTGTGAGAGTTTTAAATGTGTGACCTAATGTACTTACCGTGTGATCCTTACCTCTTGGCCGTGATCCACGTGAACTTTCTGTGGTTGGCAATAATCAGGATTCGTTGTTCTCTTCACAGCTAGTTCACATTTGAATCCCAACCAGTAAACTGAACTTCATATCAGGATTAAATCAGGATTATACATGTAAAAACCTATAAATAGTTCCCTCAACTGGACGACTGTTTTCTGTTTGAATACAATCTGATAATGCCTATGGTATTGCATTGTAGCTACAACAAAGCAGCGTTCACCACATTCAATGATTCTTTTCTTTCGCCTGTCTGGTTTCTGGTTGTGTGTTTTGGTTAAAGTGGATGATACGTCTTCTCAATGCGTTCCTTCTTCTTTTCTCACTATATTTCTACAGCACCAATCTCCTTTATGAATTGAGACAACAGAAGCAACGTCTGAATAAATTGACACTGGTGAACAGAGCCCCCCCCCCCGATGGGAGCTGAGGATATGAGTGTGTGCTACTTTCCATTTTTGATATTTGCACACATTTTTCTCTTTGCACACAATCCCATGTACTTTACCCTCTTCCCTCTATCCCTCTCTCACTCTAATCTCTCTCTCTCTCTCTCTCTCTCTCTCTATCTCTCTCTCTCTCACTCTAATCTCTCTCTCTCTCTCTCTCTCTCTCTCTCTCTCTCTCGACTGAGGATCAGCCATGCTGCATATTAACAGTATGTCATGCCCTCACTGTGCCCCTCATCCTCCTACAAAATGACTGGGAACCAACAAGGTATATACTATTCTGTTGGAGAGGTTTTGTTGATACTATCATTAGCTACACTATATAGGCAGACAAACTGTACTGTATGTGCTCTGACTACACACACTGGAGTGCTTATTGAGACTGAGTTGAACCATAACAACACATTCTCAATTTCATTGAAGACCACAGACAGAGCTTACCTCTGTCATTCAAACACATGTTGTCTTTCAGGTCACTTAACCGCACAACATCAATTAGTCACTTGTCTCACTTGTTCGTCCTGCACTGTAGACAGGTGTTTTGGCAACATCGGTGATGCTAGCAAAGTATTGTGGAGACTGTCGTCTCCTGGGAAATATATGACCACATTGAATCACTGAAGAACCTCCCACTCTAGTAGATATTGCAAGCAGGAGCTTTGAAACCAGTGGTGGAAAAAGTCCTCAATTGTCATACTTGAGTAAAAGTATATGTACCCTCATAGAAACTTACTCAAGTAAAAGTGAAAGTCAGCTATAAAAATACTACTTGAGTAAAAGTCTAAAAGTATTTGGTTTTAAATATACTTAAAAGTATAAAAAGTAAATGGAATTGCTCAAATATACTTAAATATCAAAAGTAAAAATATAAATAATAAAAAATTCCTTGTATTAAGTAAAGCAGACGGCACCATTTTCTTTTTTTAAAATGTCTGGATAGCCAGGGCACACTCCAACACACTTATCAACAAAAGATGCATTTGTGTTTAGTGAGTCCGCCAGGCCAGCGGCAGTAGGGATGACCTGTGTTCTCTGATAAGTTTGTGAATTTGACCATTTTCCTGTCCTGCTAAGCATTCAAAATGCTTTTGGTCATGGAAAATGTAGGGGCAATGTATGGGGGAAAATGTACATTATTTTCTTTAGAATGTAGTAAAGTAAAAGTAGTCAAAAGTATAAATAATAAAGTACAGATACCCCAAAAAATACTTAAGTTGTATTTTACACTACTGTTTGAAACTCAATTTGACTTGTGTGTGAGGATTGAAAAATTAACTTGTCATTTCTTTTACACAGTGGTGCATGTTGTCAAACTTGTCGGTTACAGTACAAAGGATTAAAGAATCATTCTATGCAATCACAGGGAATATACACACATATGTACACAACAAAGGAGGCTGGTGGGAGGAACTATAGGAGTATGGGCTCATTGCAATGACTGGAATGGAATACATGGAAAGTAGTAAAACATGTGGTTTCCATATGTTTGATGTGTTTGGTACTGTTCCATTTATTCCATTCCAGCCATTAGAAAGAGTCTGTCCTCCTATAGGTCCAACCACCAGCCTCCTCTGGTATACAGTGCATTCGGAAAGTATTCAGACCCCTTAACTCTTTTCACATTTTGTGACGTTACAGCCTTATTCTAAAATTGCTTAAATTGATTTTTTTCCCCTCTTCAATCCACACACAATAGCCCATAATGACAAAGCAAAAACCGTTTTTTTAGAAATGTTTGCAAAGTTATAAAAAAAATGTCAAACTTGAAATATCACATAAGTATTCAAATCAAATCAAAAAACAAATTTATTTATATAGCCCTTCGTACATCAGCTGATATCTCAAAGTGCTGTACAGAAACCCAGCCTAAAACCCCAAACAGCAAACAATGCAGGTGTAAAAGCACGGTGGCTAGGAAAAACTCCCTAGAAAGGCCAAAACCTAGGAAGAAACCTAGAGAGGAACTGGGCTATGTGGGGTGGCCAGTCCTCTTCTGGCTGTGCCGGGTAGAGATTATAACAGAACATGACCAAGATGTTCAAATGTTCATAAATGACCAAATAATAATAAGGCAGAACAGTTGAAACTGGAGCAGCAGCACAGTCAGGTGGACTGGGGACAGCAAGGAGCCATCATGTCAGGTAGTCCTGGGGCACGGTCCTAGGGCTCAGGTCCTCCGAGAGAGAGAAAGAAAGAGAGAATTAGAGAGAGCATATGTGGGGTGGCCAGTCCTCTTCTGGCTGTGCCGGGTGGAGATTATAACAGAACGTGGCCAAGATGTTCAAATGTTCATAAATGACCAGCATGGTTGAATAATAGTAAGGCAGAACAGTTGAAACTGGAGCAGGAGCATGGCCAGGTGGACTGGGGACAGCAAGGAGTCCTCATGTCAGGTAGTCCTGGGACATGGTCCTAGGGCCCAGGCCAGTTGAAACTGGAGCAGCAGCATGGCCAGGTGGACTGGGGACAGCAAGGAGTCATCATGTCTTGTGACCGTAGCGTACGTGTAGGTATGTACGGCAGGACCAAATCAGAGAGGTAGGTAGGAGCAAGCCCACTTAATGCTTTGTAGGTTAGCAGTAAAACCTTGAAATCAGCCCTTGCTTTGACAGGAAGCCAGTGTAGAGAGGCTAGCACTGGAGTAATATGATCAAATTTTTTGGTTCTAGTCAGGATTCTAGCAGCCGTATTTAGCACTAACTGAAGTTATTCAGACCCTTTACTTTGTACTTTATTCAGACCCTCAGTACTTTGTTGAAGCACCTTTGGCAGCGATTAACGTCTCAGGTCTTCTTAGGTATGACGCTACAAGCTGGCACACCTCAAGCTCTGTCAGGTTGGAAGGGGACCGTTGCTGCACAGCTATATTCAGGTCTCTCCAGAAATGTTAGATCGGGTTCAAGTCCGGGCTCTGGCTGGGCCACTCATTCAGAGACTTGTCCCGAAGCCACTCCTGCGTTGTCTTGGCTGTGTGCTTAGGGTTGTTGTCCTAAAGGAAGGAGAATCTTCGCCCCAGTCTGAGGTCCTGAGCACTCTGGAGCAGGTTTTCATCAAGGATCTCTCTGTACTTTGCTCCGTTCATCTATCATTCGATCCTGACTAGTCTCCCAGTCCCTGCCGCTGAAAAACATCCCACAGCATGATGCTGCCACCACCATGCTTCACCGTACGGACGGTGCCTGGTTCCTCCAGACGCGACGCTTGGCATTCAGGCCAAAGAGTTCAATCTTAGTTTCATCAGACTAGAGAATCTTGTTTCTCATGCTCTGAGAGTCCTTTAGGTGCCTTTTGGCAAACTCCAAGTGGGCTGTCATGTGCCTTTTACTGAGGAGTGGCTTCTGTCTGGCCACTCTACCATAAAGGCCTTATTGATGGAGTGCTGCAGAGATGTTTGTCATTCTCTTCCCCAGATCTGTGCCTCGACACAATCCTGTCTCGGAGCTCTGCGGACAATTCCTTCAACCTCATTACTTGGTTTTTGCTCTGACATGCACTGTCAACTGTGGGACCTTATATAGACAGGTTTGTGCCTTTCCAAATCATGTCCAATCAATTGAATTTAGCACATATGGACGAAGTTGTACAAACATCTCAAGTATGGTCAATGGAAACAGGATGCACCTGAGCTCAATTTCGAATATCATAGCGAGGGGCCTGAATACATATGTAAAAAGGTATATATACAAAATTTTGCAACAACTTCTAAACACCTGTTTTCGCTTTGTCATTCTGGGGTTTTGTGTGTAGATTGATGTGAAAAAAAAGTATTCCATTTTAGAATAAAGCTGTAATATAACAAGATTTGGAAAAAGCGAAGGTGTCTGAATACTTTCCGAATGCACTGGACAAATAAAAGGTAAGGGACTTTTAGCTTGCTAACGTTCTAACTTAAAAACGAGGAATGAGCTCCAAATACAAATGAAAGCATGATGTTAGCATGAAGTGTACCATCCCTTGGTGTAGCAATCAATAAAAACATGTGCTGATCCACTGTGGGTGCTGCCGCTTCAAGCCTCGTTCACATTACCCATAATCACTCCATTACGGTGCGCTGGATTTCATGCTTTTCAATGGGGACGTCCACAACGCAGTGGAATAGCATCGCCCCCTTGCAGTTGAAGGCGGAGTCGCGAGATGGCCCCCCGTATATTTTGACATTTTCCAAACTTTGCGTTGTCTTCCATCCAGCCAGACTCCGTCGAAGAAAGTTACCAAACCACAGAAGATGATGTAAATATCTGTTTTTCAGTGATGGTTTTATGGGATAGAGCTTGCAACTTGAAAACAATGACCAATCTTCTAAGTGAGTGCTATTTTAATAGTAATGTTAAATAATACACATGGGCTATTAAAGGAATACTTTAGGTCAGATGAACTTATGGACGCCATTTTCATGTCTCTGCATGCAGTTTGAAAGAATTTGCTAACTAGGGCTAGCGCAATTGCTAACTAACAATGACTGGCAGTCTATGGGTTTCCTGACTGGAAGTCTATTGGCATCTGCTAACATGTTAGCTAGTTAGTATTGGCTCATAAAACTACCTCCAACTTCCTTCATACTGGACACAGAGACATAAAAATGGCATTTCAATGAGTTCATCTGACTCTGGGAAAGTAAATAAAGGGCCACATTGGCAAAATCACGCACTATCCCTTTAAGCAAATTGTATTATATGACTGTTGCCTCTGGTTTAAAGGTGCAATATGCAGAAAACGCTCTTACCTTCACCAGCTTGCAAAAATTCTAATAATTTACCTAATTTCAGTTAATGTGACAGAACAAGCAGTCATTGTGTAGAGAATCATTGTACCATCTAAACCGCTGTGAAATATAACCAAACATATTGTATTTTCAGCTGTTTGAAGCTGGTGTACAAATCCAAAAGTAAAAGATGCAACAAATGAAACTTAAGAACAGGAAGCATAGATCATAGATTAATCTGTAGAAACCATGAGAAAACAAAGGTTCAGAACTTTTGTGAAACGTTACAGCACATTTTAAAAATATATGGCAATTAGAAATAAAAATGGGATGGTTTTCAGATATAGATGTGTAGCTGAAGGGTGGGACTAACAACAAATAAAAACAAATAAAAAAAGACAACTAATGTAAAATATACAGTGTCTGTAAAATCTATATAGTTTGTATAGGCCTAAGTATTGTTGTCCATTATTTTACTCCAATTAGGGGAGGCATGGTAGCGTTAGGAAAATAATAAAGAAAAAATAAACAATAATAATCATAATAATTGTTTAACATTTTTTTATTTACCGCAGGTGGACTCCAATCAAGTTGTAGAAACATCTCAAGGATGATCATTGGAAACAGGATGCACCCTAACTCAATTTCGAGGCTCATAGCAAAGGGTCTGAATACTTATGTAAATAAGTTATTTCAGTTTTTTATTTTTAATACATTTGCTACAATTCTAAAAAACTGTTTTTGCTTTGTCATTATGTCCTGGGATTCTTCATGTGGGTGTAGGCACAGTGCAGTAGTGATTAACACCCCTGTGCTACTTGTACGGAAACTGGAGGGGTTTCTGTGTAAGATCACATCTCCTTTTTTAGCTGGGAAAGAACCAGCCTTTTAATGTGGGGTTCAAATTTTTAGGTACCGGGCATATGGTGGAAGATAACCAGAATATTGTGCCTTAGATGTGCCATAGATACAGTGGCAAGATAAAGTATGTGAACCCTTTGGAATTACCTGGATTTCTGAATAAATTGGTCATGAAATTTTGAAAGTCACAACAATAGACAAACATGTGTGCTTAAACTAATAACACACTAATATTGTATTTTTCTTGTCAATATTGAATACATAATTGAAACATTCACAGTGTAGGTTGGAAAAAGTATGTATGCCCCGATGCTAATGACTTCTCCAAATGCTCATTGGAGTCAGGAGGCAGCTAACCTGGAGTTCAATCAATGAGACGATATTGGAGATGTTGGTTAGAGCTGCATTGTCCTATAAAAAACACTCACAAAATTTGAGTTTGCTATTCACAAGAACCATGCCTCGAACAAAACAGATCTCAGAAGACCTCAAATTAAGAATTGTTGCCTTGCATAAAGCTGGAAAGGGATACATAATTATCTCTAAAAGCCTTGATGTTCATCAGCTCACTGTAAGAGAAATTGTCTATAAACGGAGAGTTCAGTACTGTTGCTACTACCGTTCTGCAAAGATAAATGCAAGAGCACAGCGCAGAATGCTCAATGAGGTTAAGAAGAATCCTAGAGTGTCAGCTAAAGACTTACAGAAATCTCTGGAACATACTAACATCTATGTTGACGAGTCTACGATACGTAAAACACTAAACAAGAATGGTGTTCATGGGAGAACACCACGGAAGAAGCCACTGCTGTCCAAAAAAAAAACATTGCTGCACGTCTGAAGTTTGCAAAAGTGCACCTGGATGTTCCACAGTGCTACTTGCAAATAATTCTGTGGACAGATGAAACTACAGTAGAGTTGTTTGGAAGGACCACACAACAGTATGCGTGGAGAAAAAGAGGCACAGCACACCAACATCAAAACCTCAACCCAACTGTAAAGTATGGTGGAGGGAGCATCATGGTTCGGGGCTGCTTTGCTGCCTCAGGGCCTGGACAACTTGCTATCATCGACGGAAAAATGAATTCCCAAGTTTATCAAGACATTTTGCAGGAGAATGTTAGGCTGTCTGTCTGCCAATTGAAGCTCAACAGATGTTGGGTGACGCAACAGGACAACGACCCAAAACACAGAAGTAAATCAACAACAGAATGGCTTCAACAGAAGAAAATACGCCTTCTGGAGTGGCCCAGTTAGAGTCCTGACCTCAACCCGATTGAGATGCTGTGGCATGACCTCGAGAGCAGTTCACAGCAGACATCCCAAGAATATTGCTGAACTGAAACAGTTTTGTAAAGAGGAATGGTATAAAAATTCCTCCTGACCATTGTGCAGGTCTGATCCGCAACTACGGAAAACAATTGGTTGAGGTTATTGCAGCCAAAGGAGGGTAAAACAGTTACTAAATCCAAGGGTTCACATACTTTTCCCACCCTGCACTGTGAATGTTTACACGGTGTGTTCAATAAAGACATGAAAACATATAATTGTTTGTGTGTTATTAAGCAGACTGTGTCTGTGTACTGTTGTGACCTAGATGAAGATCAGATCAAATTTTATGACCAATTTATGCAGAAATCCAGGTATTTCCAAAGGGTTCATATACTTTTTCTTGTCACTATATATGCCTTTGTTTGCCCTATCAATATGTCTCGGTTATCATATTGTCCCTATCAGTTAACAAGGATCATGTTAGCAGAACAAGTAGTTAGTCGAAGTATCGTCAAAATCAATATCTGTACGGTGAAAGATGATTGACAGCATATTAAGACCATGTTGGCTACACTCCTACACTGGTGTTCAAAAGCATGGTTTGTGTAAAATATTTAGAATCATTTTGATTATATGTTATGTCTATTTCCTTCTTGTCCTAATTGCTTCTCTATTCACTAAAGTTGGAGGTGAAACAGCTTTTAGTTTATTTGCCCCTCACCTATGGAACAATCTTTGGAATAGTCTACAGTTGGATGCATTGGTGCTTTTGGGTAATTCAGAATGTTGATACATCTTCACTGAGGAATATATATATATTTGCATGTCTTTCTTTGTGTATTTCCTAGGGCTCGTGTAATTATTTGGTCTTGTAATACAGGACTCCCTCAAAAAAGAAACCTTGGTCTCAATGGGACTCCCCTGACTAAATAAAGGTGAAACGTAAAAATATAAAACACAAATCAAACTGTTGCTCAGACATCGTAAACTCTTTTTTTGCTCCAAAAATGAGCAAAAGATTTTTACTGAGTTACAGTTAAGGAAATCATTCAATTGAAATTTAGGCCCTAATCTATGGATTTCACATGACTGGGAATACAGATATGCATCTGTTATTCACAGATAGCTTAAAAAATAGGTAGGGGCGTGGATCAGAAATCCAGTCAGTATCTTGTGTGACCACCATTTGTCTCATGCAGCGTGACACATCTCCTTTGCATCAGGCTTTTGGCCTGTAGAATGTTGTCCCACTCCTCTTCAATGGCTGTGCGAAGTTGCTGGATATTGGCAGGAACTGGAACGCACTGTCGTGCACGTCAATCCAGAGCATCCCAAACATGCTCAATGACTGGTGGCATGTCTGGTGAGTATAAAGGCCATGGAAGAACTGGGACATTTTCAGCTTCCAGGAACTGTGTACAGATCATTGGGGCCGTGCATTATCATGCTGAAACATGAGTTGATGGTGGAGAATGAATAGCACGAGAATGGACCCCAGGATCTCGTCATGTTCTCTCTGAGCATTGAAAATGCCATGGATAAAATGCAATTGTGCTCTTTGTCCGTAGCTTTGTCCGTAGCTTATGCCTGCCTATACCATAACCCCACCGCACTCTGTTCACAACGTTGACATTAGCAAGCCGCTCACCCACACAACGCCATATACATGGTCTGAGGTTGTGAGGCCAGTTGGACGTATTGCCAAATTCTCTAAAACAACGTTGAAGGCGGCTTATGGTAGAGAAATTAACATTAGATTCTCTGGCAACAGTTCTGGTGGACATTCCTGCAGTCAGAATTTCAATTTAACGCTCCCTCAAAACATGAGACATCTGTGGCATTGTGTTATGTGACAAAACTGCACATTTTAGAGTGGCCTACACCTGTCAGGTGGATGGATTATCTTGGCAAAGAAGAAATGGTCTCTAACAGGGATGTAAACAAATTTCTGCACAAAATTTGAGATAATACGCTTTTTGTGCGAATGGAACATTTCCTGGATCTTTTATGTCAGCTCATGAAACATGGGACCAACACGTTACATGTTGCGTTTACATTTTTGTTCTGTGTAAAAGAGAATTGTCTATACATTCCATATTTTCTATTGTTTGAGGGAACTCACCCATATATTTGACATTTAAAGGTTCTATGTTGTTTTTACGAGTCATACGGCATTAAAAAACAAACCTATTTATTCTACGTTTGAGAGCCTTGTATAGACTAGCTCATTATCTGTAGTGTAAACTAGAAAGGTGTTCCATCGGCTTTTTGAGAAAAGCAGGGGAAAGAAGAAGAGAGCTAATTTACACTCTTCCGCGATTCCAGTATTCCTTTCTCTGTCGGAGTGCAAAGCCAGCAATGGCTGTTGATTGTGTGAGTCTAACTGCTGGCCTTTCATGCTCTGTTAGGGCATTTCCTATGCGATTAATTGGTTTTGTTGGTAAATCTGTTCATTACTAGGTAATTGCTGTTAACTTCAGGGAATGAATGGCTTAGGAGGGCTTGACCTTCAAGTGGTAAAGGTTGGGACTGTGAATGTGTGACGTTTCATCTACCTGCATTGTCTGGGTCAGAGAGGGGTGGGAAGTGCAGCCGGGAGCTTTGTCTGCTTTGTTTGGGGGGGGGGGGGAGAGGGGACTCTAGCCGTTTGGGGCACAGAGCATCCATAGCCTCAGCCTTTCCACCCTCAACCCGGGAAGGTGAAAGGATAGTGTGATCTGAGGATGGATGCATTCAAATGAAAGCACACTTCCTTCACGGTCTGAGTGAAACGGCCTGAGGGCAACAGCCCTATCTGAGATGTCTTTCTTTTATTTCTCCCTGCTCTCGCTCATTAGCAGAAACATGTAAGTCCCCGCTCCCTTCTCCCTCTTTCTTCCAACATAGAGAGAGGGAGCTTGTCTCAATGGAAAAGAGAGAAAGAGAAGGGGATTAAAAAGAGGGGGGAAAAGTGAGTGAGAGAAAGAAGAGAGAAATAGAGAGAGAGGTATAGACCTTGTTTTACAGTTTACGGGAAATGTTTAAATCTGTTGGTCAGTAGACGCGTAGCTGTTTTGATATGTAGAACTGTTGTGGATGACCAGTGAAACGACTAATTAGGCTAATTATATCCATAAGGGAGTGAACGTTATTTATAATAAGGATTACATGGAGAAAATGGAATCTCTCTGAAATGAAAATGAATGGCTCTCCCTTCAGCAAAATATATTTGACCTAAATCCTCACTGAACACTTGGGAAAAAAACAAAAAAAAACAAAAATAACAAATGACCCTCCCCTATACCCAAAATAATAATATAAACAAACTGGATAGCAGAGAACATGTCTACTGTTTGCCCTCACTTCTTTGACAGTACAGAGCCTTAAATAAGCAGTTTTCGTAACTGTTCTTTGTCCTGCAAGCATTACATAGCAATGTAGGGATTTTGATTGCGCACAGGGCTACGGGCCAGAAGGTTGTGGGTTCGTGGACAAGAGTACGGGTGGAAAGACCTCCTTTACAGTTAAATAATTGCATGAATCTATCATCATATTTGCAGATCCAAGAAAAAAATGCCTTTCATAAACATTTCATGCAATTCTACATCATTTTACAAATTAGCAGAATATTTTTTAATACCTGTCACGATGGGCGCTGAGAGTCGGGAAGCAAGTTCAGGGAGTGAGTGTTTAAATAAATAAACAAACACAACATAATACAAAACAAGAAACCACGAATGCACAGACATGACAAAGGAACGGAAACAATAACGCTTGAGGAAGGAACCAAAGGGAGTGACATATACTGTATTAGGAAGGGAATCAGGGAGGTGAGTCTGATGACACGCAGGTGCGCGTAACGATGGGGACAGGTGTGCGCCATAACGAGCAGCCTGGTGACCTAGAGGCCGGAGAGGGAGCACTTGTTAAAATACCACACAAATTACTAAATTACAGGCTAAGAATGGACAGAGAGATGGTGTCATGACTTCCGGGTCCTCTCCCTGTTCGTGCGGTGCTCAGGGGTCAGTCGTCGCCGGTCTACTAGCTGCCACCGATCCCTTTTCTGTTCGTTTGGTTTTGTCTGTCTTGTTGTTCAGCGATGTCTAGTTTAGGTTAATTAGTGGGGTATTTAAACTCTCCCTACCCTCTGCGTTTTGTGCGGGATTGTTTGTGTAGCTGTTATTTGTTTGGGTTGCGTTTGGATTGTTCTGTTAAACAAGTGTTTTTTTCTGGACTGCTTTCCTGTTGTTTCGTGGCTGCTGTTTTGGTCCTGTGCCTCTTCTTGATGGACTTGTAAATAAACGCCCTTCTTGGTATTCGCACTCTCCTGCGCCTGACTCCACGCCCACCTCTCCTAGGGAGAACCTGACAGATAGGCCTATGTGTTCATCTTATCATATTTCTCCAATGCCGAATCAGTGTGTCTTGTTTGCAACAAAACTGTCCCTGTTTGCAAATAATTCAATCTGAGACATCATTAAGAATATGAACATGGTTCTTTCAAAAGATAGGTCTACCTTTCCACCCCACACAGAGTAGGCCAACCGAGGCAGAAAAATGTAAGCTTTAACTTTTGGCTACTCTTCTTCCGTGGCTCACGAGTGTTTCCTTAAATGCTATCTGGGTTTAAACATCTTCTATTGTACAGAAAGTGAATAGCTTAATCAATTGATAGTGAGAGAATTAGATTACTTCCCAAGCAAAGTACATTGTGTCTCCTCGGCTATAGAAGATTGTAGCTCAGCCTCTGAATATCAAAGAAACAAAACAATGATTTCCCCATATGCATCGGAGTCACTATTTTAACGCTTGTTTCTAGCGTAAAGCACCGTGGACCAAAATCTTAAATTTACAATGGGCAGGCCTGTGCTTTTTGCCATTTTCTTTAACAAAAGCTAGGCCTATGGCATACCCTCTCATACCCCCTCAATTCAAGTCTTGGTTTGAACTTAACAGCCATTCACTGACATGGAGGTAGGCTATTTAAATAGTGCATGGTAGGTGGAGGAATTGACTGACAAACTCTATGGATAAAGCAGCTTAGAGCCTCATTTTGTCTTTCAAACCTCTTATTTCTTAAATAGGAAGAATTAGGAGCCAACACAAAGCCCTCTTGTTGTTAGTAAAGTCTAATTCAAATAAATGATGTCTACTCAAATTTGCCTGCTTTTAGCACCATGAACTGTCCTACTCATCTTCGCGCTCTCCTGAAACTCATCCGAACACAGCCTATAGGCTAATCCGTCCAAGATAGGGGGTTATTTTAACTAGGCCTGAATCAAAAATAATTTTACGAAGAAGCCTTTGGCCCTCCTCCTGAACTGCCACAGTAGGCCTACACAGCACAGTCATTGGTTAAGCAGCACAAAGTTATTGATCAGCAAGAGCAGAACAGGCCGGAGCTCAGGGTTGGAATATCCATTGCAGTGTGTAATGCTGCCTAGATTTATTTACACTATCCCAGTAGCTGTCTTAGAAATAAATCACTGTTCTGCACTTCTCTGAGCATGCACTTCGTAGATCATTTGATTGAGACCACACTAAGTAGCCTATACTGTAGGTGCACTTGATATTGCTCGCCCAGCGGAGAATCAGAGATGAGGGGTGGCATCGGGCACACATCGATATATAGCCTAATAAGCAACTAATTATAAAACATTGAGAAATGTTGACATTTCATCAACTAGAAATTACATGACCACCCCCAAGACGAGATTCAACAATACTAAACCCTCCCCTTGACTGAAATTGAAAAACATGACCCTCCCCCATTTTCCTCCAGGCGACCATCCTGTAAACTTCGATCCATCCCTAACTGAACCCAAACCCACAATTCACATAAAAACATGCCTGTCTTTGCAACGTTGAAGAGTGTGTATAATATGTGTCTTGTAAAGTGATGTTAGATACATTCATGTGTAGGTAGTGCACAGTTAGATCTTCTCTAATTGAATTCATGCTATTTGACACCTGACTGTATTACATGCTATTCACAACACACCTACACTTTTCCATGCTATATGTTCTGTGTTGGTGGTTTTGGATAGATGCCTACTGCCTAGAGTAAATCCAATATTCTCTTGTTGGATGTGTATTAGCTTAGAAAAGAATCCTTAACTGTCTGTTCTCTAAAGCATTCCATTATCAGAATTTACATTACTATGCATCCCACCTGTGTTGTCTAAATATTGAGTTCAGTTTCCTAGAATTGTTCATAGGATTTATTGTTGACACTACATTTCTCATGTCAAGCAGACTGTCTCCCTCAGGTACAGTGTGGGGTTTTAGAATACACGTTTATTAGCCTTAGCCGTGACTTTGATCGAACACAACGCTGAGCCTATATCACAATATGTGGAACATAAGGGTTTCCCATCAGGCTAAATGACAGCTAGTCACATCCTTTAGGTTCTACAAGGACACACACTGCAGCCTCGGGTGTCAACTGATATGTAGCCTGTTGAATTCTGATGTTTTTATGTGTACACTGGCGGGTGTAAGAGATACTGAGGTGGGGTTGTGAGCTATACATGTAGTGGGTTAGGTTGGTGGGGGTGTTGCATGTTTTATCTTTGACAGAGGTGGCTGGCAGGCAGCTAGCTACATATTCCTGACAACCACTAACTGCCAATAATTACCCATCACTGTGCGAGAAGAGGTGTCTGTTAGGATTGGGGTTGCAAAGCTACAGGTAATTTATAATTGAATCATAAAAAAATATCTATATTCATATATAGCATACAATTTTATATGTGTCCATATTGTCCATGAGTTTCTAGTGGATAGACCATATGGTTCAAGATAATTTAATAAAATAAAACAATTAATTTCACTAGGCAAGTCAGTTAAGAACAAATGCTCTTACATGAGGGCCTCTACACCAGCCAACCCTGTGCCAAATGTGCACCGCCCTATGGGACTCCCAATCACGGCCGGTTGTGATACAGCCTTAGACCGCTGCGCCACTCGGGAAACCCAAGAGAGCTCTTCCAACCATTGTCTTTTGTTCACAACTGCCACCAGTTTGGGCACAAAACATTTACAACAAAGACAAATTGACATAGTAAAATAAATAAAAGTGTGTGTAAAATAAAAAATAAAAAAAGGATATTTAATGCTGAAACCCTCATATTAAACACCAATGGTATTCACTAAATTGCTGGTTTATAATTAGAATAATGTGTTACAGCTTCGTCACTCTAATATATATTTTCTTATAATATTATTTGATTTAAAAATGTATATTTTACATGTGATAAGGCCACACAGAGGGACAGAGATAATTACAGACACCTGGGGTTTTCTGAAGTACCCAAAAAGGCCACTAGATGACATCTGATAAAATTCCATATATTCCTTAAAAGTTATCAAAATTATTGTAGTTTACTGGTAAAATTAGAACGTTTCTAGTAATATACCCTCCCTTTGCAACCTTAATTAGGATACCTGTCAATTAGCTGTTAGTTTAGACTCTATATTAGACTCCTATCCTCTAAAGGACATCAGTATCTCGTATCCTAAGCCATAAAACATATCTCGGCTGCACCTTGACTCTAGGTCAAATTGAGCACTGTTTTCCTACAGCCAGAAAATCTCCCTATCATCATCTGTGTGGGTGACGGACTAGTGGTATCAGAAACCTTAGCATTGGTGCCATCAGATTATTTGACTGTTTTCAGGTGTTTGTGCTTTCTGAGTCTTAATTCTGTTCTGTTTGCCATTAAAGTATGTGCTCTTCAAGGTACAGAGACATTGGCGACACTAATCTTCAGCACCTGTGTTGGCAGCAGTCTCCGTAACACTCGTTTGACCTCAGACCATACAGGGATTTATTAAAGGAGGGCTTCAATACCTGCATATGGTTATTTTCTATTGACACGTTGTGAGACAGTTAATCCACAGTTTATAATGATTTTGTAGAAGCTAAAGCGAAGACAATATGTCTGCACAGATAGAGATAGAGCATTCATTTCTGCTATACAGTGATGGAAAGTAACATATATTTTACTTGGAGACGTGTATGCCCATTTATATGATTTACCAGAAACATTCAAATAGCCATCAGTTCCCAGTTAGCTGTTGCCTAATGGTTTTACAGAGAAGCAACGTGCTTTGGGAGTTATAAATTGATCTTCAACTCCGTCCCTCTCGCGAGAAGCGTTACCCTTTTTATATAAACAACAGTTTCCTGCAAAACCCTTTAAATGATTCATTCTCCTATTGAGGTGAAACTTTGAGAGGTCATTACTTAGGCCAGCGAGACGATTAAGATAATCCAATACCACCCGTGAGTGTTTGAGCCCCAGCCTGGCCCAGGCCTCTGACTAACCCCACTATTTAAGGAAAATAAACACTGCAGATGGTGTGGAATGTCATCACATTGAGGACATTTATTCATTTGTTTAGAGACTGCAAAGTGGCCAGTCAGTAAGTGAGTATGATATCTTGGAAAAGTAGCGGAGGGGAAAGTAACCCAAGAAGCTAATGATCTTCGCCATTACAAATGGCTGGGTGGGAGAGAGAGATCTGGGTGTAACAAGATCTGTCCAGAATCACCCCTCAAAGGTGCAACAGCCATTGTCCAAGGGGATAAAGAAGACAAGATGGCAGTCCTTATGAATCATTTCTTCCCCCTAGCTGTAGACAGATTGTCATGCTTCGTAGGATTTTAGCTTGTTTTGATGTACTGAAAGACAAAACATATACATATATATTGAGTATGAGTATGAGAACTAAAGTCTAATTAAATGTTAGATTCCATCATGGTACCTCTCCAAAGTTTTTCTACACTCAGAAAGCCAGTCCTTCAGCAAATAAGCTAACTAGGTCCCAGTAAAAGAGATAATAATATAAAATGCTCAAAAAATTAAGGGAACACTAAAATAACACATCCTAGATCTGAAAGAATGAAATATTCTTATTAAATACTTTTTTCTTTACATTAGTTGAATGTGCTGACAACAAAATCACACAAAAATGATCAATGGAAATCAAATTTATCAACCCATGGAGGTCTGGATTTGGAGTCACACTCAAAATTAAAGTGGAAAACCACACTACAGGCTGATCCAACTTTGATGTAATGTCCTTAAAACAAGTCAAAATGAGGCTCAGTAGTGTATGTGGCCTCCATGTGCCTGTATGACCTCCCTACAATGCCTGGGCATGCTCCTGATGAGGTGGCGGATGGTCTCCTGAGAGATCTCCTCCCAGACCTGGACTAAAGCATCCGCCAACTCCTGGACAGTCTGAGGTGCAACGTGGCGTTGGTGGATGGAGCAAGACATGATTCAGGTCTGGGGAACAGGCGGGCCAGTCCATAGCATCAATGCCTTCCTCTTGCAGGAACTGCTGACACACTCCAGCCACATGAGGTCGAGCATTGTCTTGCATTAGGAGGAACCCAGGGCCAACCGCACCAGCATATGGTCTCACAAGGGGTCTGAGGATCTCATCTCGGTACCTAATTGCAGTCAGGCTACCTCTGGCGAGCACATAAGGGCTGTGCGGCGCCCCAAAGAAATGCCACCCCACACCATGACTGACCCACCGCCAAACCGGTCATGCTGGAGGATGTTGCAGGCAGCAGAACGTTCTCCATGGCGTCTCCAGACTCTGTCACGTTTGTCGCATGTGCTCAGTGTGAACCTGCTTTCATCTGTGAAGAGCACAGAGTGTGTCCTTCATTTGTGAAGAGCACAGTGGCGAATTTGCCAATCTTGGTGTTCTCTGGCAAATGCCAAACGTCCTGCACGGTGTTGGGCTGTAAGCACAACCCCCAACTCATACCACCCTCATGGAGTCTGTTTCTGACCGTTTGAGCAGACACATGCACATTTGTGGCCTGCTGGAGGTCATTTTGCAGGGCTCTGGCAGTGCTCCTCTTGCTCCTCCTTGCACAAAGGCGGAGGTAGCAGTCCTGCTGCTGGGTTGTTGCCCTCCTACGGCCTCCTCCACATCTCCTGATGTACTGGCCTGTCTCCTGGTAGCGCCTCCATGCTCTGGACACTACGCTGACAGACACAGCAAACCTTCTTGCCACAGCTCGCATTGATGTGCCATCCTGGATGAGCTGCACTACCTGAGACACTTGTGTGGGTTGTAGACTCCGTCTCATGCTACCACTAGAGTGAAAGCACCGCCAGCATTCAAAAGTGACCAAAACATCAGCCAGGAAGCATAGGAACTGAGAAGTGGTCTGTGGTCACCACCTGCAGAACCACTCCTTTATTGGGAGTGCCTTGCTATAATTGCCTATAATTTCCACATGTTGTCTATTCCATTTGCACAACAGCATGTGAAATTTGTTGTCAATCAGTGTTGCTTCCTAAGTGGACAGTTTGATTTCACAGAAGTGTGATGGAGTTACATTGTGTTGTTTAAGTGTTCCCTTTATTTTGTTGAGCAATGTGTATGAATAATAATACAGTTAATTTGCAAGTTTCTTTTCATTGAAACATTTCATCTCAATATGCGACAGTGAGTGCATTAAAATAAATTAAAAACAAGACAAGAGAAAGGACACAACTAGACAGTGACACTTTTTACAACGACAAGTTCACAGGCGACAGATCGACATCAACAACAGTTGAACATATTTTGCAGCACAAAATGGGTACACACACACACACACACACATTTTGCAAATCCTCAAAGTCTGTACAGTTAGCTGATGCATGTTCAGGTTTTCCTTCTTGGTAACAATGGAAAAAGTCACATCTCATGCCAGCAGTGAATTGTAACCAAGTATTAACGACAGAGCAATTACCATCGTATATCAAATTAAACGAACACAACTGTTGTCTGTGTGCCGTCCTCTTCCATTTCCATTTTCCCTCTTCCTTCCTTACTATTAATATGAATCGTGACTGAGGTCAGTCGTGAAGGTACAGTGTGAATTAAGAAGTCGTTAGGACTATAACATAGAGCAGGGGTATTCAACTCTGACCCAACAAGGTCCAGAGCCTGCTGGTTTTGTGTTCTACCTGATCATTAAAAGCACATTAGGGGGGAACAATTACAAAATGAAGTGGAGCTTGCTTCAAGGTCCAGAGTTGAGTTTGAGGGACATATAGAGTCTGCTATGTAGCCTAAAAAAAAGTATCGGGATTGTGTTGCATGCCTTTTTTAGGGATTTAGAAATCATACATTGCCTTCAGAAAGTATTCACACAGCTAGGAGTGGTGGGTGCGGAGTCAGGCGCAGAGAGCCGAGGATTCATAGGAAACCGACTTTATTTCGGTAAACGGGTAAGTGGTCAACGCCAACACAACAGGCGAACAAAATATGACCGACCCAAAACAGGACACCAAAACAGTCCGAGAACATACTACAAACAACCAACCACAGACAAACAGAAAACAAGCCCGCACAAAAGCAGGCGGGCCTGCCCGGCTTAAATAGCCCTTCAACAAATCTCAAACAAGGAACAGGTGAAATCAATACAGATATAACAAACAGAAAAGGAAAAAGGGATCGTGGCAGCTAGTAGACCGGTGACGACGAGCGCCGAGCGCTGCCTGAACAGGCAGGGGAGCCTGTAAATTGAGAGTTTTTGTAACTGGCCTACACACAGTATCCCAATATGTAAAAGTGGAATTATGTTTTTTGAAATTGAAATTTTTACAAATGAATAAAGCATTTAAATCTGAAATGTCTTGAGTTAATAATTATTCAACCATTTTGTTATGGCAAGCCTAAATAAGTTCAGGAGTAAAAATGTGTTTAACAAGTCACATATAAGTTGCATGGACTCACTCTCTGTGCAATAATAGTGTTTAACATGATTGTTAAATGACTACCTCATCACATACTCTGTAAAGTCCTTCAATCGAGCAGTGAATTTGAAACACAGAATCAAAATGACACTTTGTATGGTGTATTAATACACCCAGTCACTACAAAGATAATATAGATAGAGGTGTCCTTCCTAACTCAGTGGCAGGAGAAGCAGGAAACCGCTCAGGGATTTTACCATGAGGCCAATGGTAACCTTAAAACAGTTACAGAGTTTAATGGCTGTGATAGGAGTAAACTGAAGATGAATCAACAACATTGTAGTTACTACACAATACTAAACTAATTGACAGAGTGAAAAGAAGGAAGCCTGTACATAATAAACAATATTCCAAAACATGCATCCTGTTTGCAACAAGGTACTAAATTAATACTGCAAAAAATGTGGCAAAGCATTTAACTTTAAGCCCTGAGTACAAAGTGTAATGTTTGGGGCAAATACGTCAATCTGTATACTTGGACGTTGATTGAGCTTTTCCAGTATTAGTAGCCATATTATAAGTTCAACATTTGCAAAACACCCAGTTTTCATAACACTCCATATTCTTGTATTTTTTTCCAAAAGGAAAAGGCTAGCTGTTGCACAAGGTTAGCAGCAACATTTTGCAACATACAGGGTTTCCGTAAAGCACAGCTCATTGGCTATCTAGCTAGCTTTGTTTGACCCCGATTGGTGCTTATTTGACAAAGTTACAGTCAATCAAATGAATGAAGGCTTCCCTCTCTGACCAAATTTGGTGTCCTATAGGATATACTACACTCCTAATGATAAAGTGAAGTCTGGTTACGTTCTAGGATCTCTGAGGAATAAATACGAATGTGATATGACTGGTTGAGACAACGTTTAGGATTAGATTTTCACAGATTCCTTTCTTTGCAAATTGAACGAGTGGAAATACAAAATCGATCGTGCATGCTATATGGACCATTTTAGGATATGAAAAAGGATTTTATCTAACAAAATTACACTTCATGTTATCTCTGGGACCCTTTGAATGATAAATCAGAGCAAGATTTCAGATCGTATGAATTTGTGAATTTATCAAACCCATCGCAGTGGAAAAAGTGTTTAGTTGTTAGGAGCACTCCTCAAACAATAGCATGGCATTCTTTTCGTAGTAATAGCTACTGTAAATTGGACAATGCAGTTATATTAACAAGTTTAAGCTTTCAGCCGATATAAGACACTTATATGTACAGACATTTGTTGTTTGTCTAAAATCTGCGATCGTGACACATGGTGCTGCATGATTTACAACTGTCCTGTTGACGGCATGCCTATCCCTAAGATACTTCAAGATCTATGGCAAGACCTGAAAATAGTTGTCTAGCAATGATCAACAACCAAGAATTTTGAAAATAAAACTTGACAAATATTGCAAAATTCAGATATGGAAATCTCTTAGAGACTTACACAGAAAGACTCACAGCTATAATCACTGCTGAAGGTGCCTCTACAAAATATTCAGTTAGGGGTGTAAATACTTGTGAATGAGATATTTCTGTACTTAATTTAAAATTTGCAACAATTTCTCTTAAACATGTTTTCAACTTGTCATTATGGGGTATTGTGTATAGATGGGTGAGAGAGAAAAATGTGATTTAATCCATTTTAAATTCTAGCTGTAACACAACAAAATGTGGAATTAGTCAAAGGGGTATGAATACTTTCTGAAGGCACTGTGCAGTACATCATCTCAGCAGCACCTCCATTGGAATCTGTGTTCTTTTGTGATCACAAGCTTTATAAATGCTGCTGTATTTTGAAAACCCTCTCAGAGAGCAATTGCACCAATAGTACATCTTCAGTCCGAAAAATGAACGTGTGGTGAGGTTCTCAAAGGGTTAAAAGACATCTTTTTCCCAACCTGTCCGTGGAAGAAGACTATGTCAGAGGTGTCTGGTCCACGAGAGGTGCTCTAGTTAGCTTCCCTCCACCTTTCCTCCAGTCTGAGTCTGGGGAAAACACATTTTCATGCCTGGACTAGTCCAGCCCGTCAAATGCCTGTATTATGTGTGTTTCTTCCTGTTGAGGACTTCCTATCTCAGTATCCAATTTTCTGCTCTCTCGCCGACTAAGACTCAACATCTATCCTGATACACGAGCTACATCCCTCATATATATATATGACCTTTTGCACCGTTAGTTCACAGAATAATATTCTCTACCTAACTGTATGGACTGATCAATCGTTCCTTGATTTGCAGACAACCTCACACAGGTCTCCATGATAAGCAGTGACCCCCACTAATGTTCCTTAGCATTGGTTACCAAGGTTACTTGTGGACCTATGCTGCCAACGGTCTCTGTGCTACAGGTGTGAGGTGAACTCTGTCGACCCTCTTTGACAACTCTGGCTCCTTCCCAGAAATGAGGAGGATTCCAAGAACTCTGTTCTTTGTGTTCAAATTAGACTTACAAGAGATAACACAGGTCTTACAGCTTCGATTACAATCGAGGTGCAAATGAGGATTCACCATTGATGAAAAAAGAAAGAAAGTAGAGGCAAACGAATCAACCATTTCTCTTCTTTAGCATTCCTCTCATGAAATTGGCTTCAGGTGTCATGGCAAGCTAAGGATCTGGGTGTCTTAAGTCATGTTCACAGGGCTATATCAAGCAGTCTGAAATGTCTGCCCGACAGCAATATTTCATGCGTGGGTGTCTGGTGAATGAGCACTGTGCAAACTCTGAGGCTACCTGTGTGCTTTATTGTGACTTTTGAGGACAGGTTTTCTTTGATGTTTATGAAGAAAGGTGAGACTAGCATTAGGTAGCTACCCTGGGGCCTGACACTAACTCTTTACATGAGGCAATGACTCCACGCAGAACAATGGCTCTTTACATTTGTTATTAGAAGCCATCAGTCACTTGTTTACATTGTCTCCATGCAGGTGAAACATAGCTCTTTGTCATAGCGGGAGAAACAAAGACTACAACCAGGATTCGGGATCAGTTTCTCTTCTCGCTCCCTCCGTGTGCACTCTCCATGCCATCCAGAGAGACAGATCCAAATGCAACTCCATTAGAAAACATGTCAACTTTTTTCCCTCCAAGTTTACTGACTCACCCCTTTGTTGTCTAACTTTTTTTCAGATGTAGGTTCAGTCCATACAAACATGACTTGAAAACACGTCGACTTGTGGTATTATATGTCAGCTGAAAGGATATAATTACACCCAAGGTGCTAATAGCATTTTTCTAGTCTTAGAGAAAGAACACCATTGTGGGACAAAATAATGGGTAGTGTTGTCTTCCTTTGAGCAAGCTTTGTTGCTGCAGTTGAACTTGACAAAAGATTCTGGTGAATAACAGGTGCGTCGACTGTGCTTTACTGTGCATGTGACCACATCCCCGGATCACCTAAACAAGGACCCCCCCCCCCCCCCCCCCAAAAACGACAAAGGCTGCTTTTTCTTTTTTTCATTTATTTGCTTTTCCTTTGTAAATTGCACTGTTGGGCCCAAGTCAGAAAGTGTTTTCATTAGAGAGCGAGGAGGCATATCTTCCTTTTAGTGTGATGAAAACAGAGTACTCCTCGCCGTCCTTGTCGTCCCTGGGCCCTGGAACAGAGCGCGCCCCGCCATCCTTGTCGTCCCTGGGCCCTGGGCCTGGTGAGGGGATCAGATGTTTGTTTGTTGTGCCATAACCACAGCTTTTCCCAGGGTGCACTGAGAGAGGCATCACATAAACCGTTTGTGTTTGTGTGTCTTTGGGAGGGGTTAGGATCAAAGCAGAAGACAGATTTGTGAGACATACTGTATTCTCCTTCTAAAAGTTTTACAAGCCTTGTTTTTTTGTGTTTTTTTTATTGATTTTTTAAACGATATTAAGAATGTAGTCGATAGATACATAGTTATAAATAGGTATACAAATCATAGAGGTATCCATCTTTATCTCCAAAGAACAGTCAACCATGCATTAGTGACAAATGTAAAAATGGGTGTATTTTTAAAAAAAAATAGAAAAAAACATTTGGGACTTTCTGAGCCACATTCATTTACCCTGGTCATTCAGATATACAACTTTGACCTAAATAAAGCATTCCATTCATAAGGAGGCCTTCCTCCTTAAAGTAACACCACAGCACTCACCTGCAGAAGAAGCAGTCCCATCATCTGTAGACAGGTATTTTCTGGCAGTGTTACTCTGTACATTTTTGGGCAGACGATTACATCTAGACCTGAATGAAACATCATGTTACTGATGTTATTTCCTCTTCCTTTTGCTAAAGAAAACTGTCCATGTGTCGGCAGCGCAGAGATTTGCTGTTCAGATCTGAGAGAGAGAAGAACAGGGAATATGTTGTTGGACCTGCGGAACCTTCTCGAGTTTCACGTTGTACACCAGGGATGGGCAACTTTGATGGGGGGTGGGGGCCACAACAAAATCAGAACTCATCAATGGGAGTAGCAGTGGCTCGCGGGTCTGCATACGCACATCCATACCCACACATGCAGTCAGAGCTAGCCTAGCCTAGGCTAGCTTAGCCTTTTAGGGGCCCTAAGCAACATTTAGTTTCCCCCACCTTGCGAGCAAAACATGTAGCGGTATCATTTTTTGCAATTCTTCACATTTTGCCATGGGACGTAGAGAAAAATGTGTAGTTTTACAGCTAATTTTCTGCAATTCTATACATTTTGCCATAAGGTGAAGAGAAATGTTAGCATTTTTTTATATGATATTTGAGTGAGAATGACTAACAAAATCAGTGAAAGCCCCCCTAGTCAGTAATTTGACCATGAATACTACCAGTTTTAACAGCTGACCGCTATACTAACTTACCAAGCTAAAACATTTTAGCTGGTTTAATTGAGTGACTAGTGACTGTCAGTGAGTGACATAATAAGAGAAAAACTTCTGATGCACAACCAAAATTGCACCTTGTGTATTCTCCTATTCTAACTCTCAACAGTAAGTTGACTGAGTCCCCCCCCCCCCCAAAAAAAAATATATATATCCCGTTGTGTATCAAGAATGGTGCACCACCCAAAGGACATCCAGCCAACTTGACACAACTGTGGGAAGTTTGAAGTCAACATGGGCCATCATCCCTGTAGAACGCTTTCGACACCTTGCGGAGTCCATGCCCCAACAAATTTAAGCTGTTCTGAGGGCAAAAGTGGGGGGGTGCAACTCAATATTAGGAAGGTATTCTTAATGTTTTGTAATGTTTGGTACACCCAGTGTATATGCGTATACGTGAAAAATCCAGCAGCGTTGCAGTTCTTGACACAAACCGGTGCGCCTGGAACCTACTACCATACCCCTTTCAAAGGCACTTAAATCTTTTGTCTTGCCCATTCACCCTCTGAATGACACACATACACAATCCATGTCTCAATTGTCTCAAGCCTTAAAAATCCTTCTTTAACCGACTCCTCCCCCTCATCTACAATGATTTGAAGTGGATTTAAGTGACATCAATAACGGATCATAGCTTTCACCTGGATTCACCTGGTCAGTCTATTTCATGGAAGAGCAGGTGTTCTTAATGTTTTGGAAACTGATCCATGGACCTAGAAAAGGTTGTCCATCCCTGTAGTAGACAATTCCTTTGACACGAACAAAGACTTTGTTTGTGTTTATCGAATAGGACCTGGTATTCTAAGTGTCAATTCAAAGTCAGTTGCTGTTGAACTTGGGTTTTCTTGAATAATAACACACAACTAGGGGTCATGTATCATTCACTGTTTCTGGCAATGTCTGTTTCCATGACTTTTGATTCCTTTTAAATCAAAACACAATTCTCTGTAAATGAATTAAACGCATTGTCAAATTATATTTTCCTTGACTTTTGTCTCCTATTTTACTACTGAAAAGGACTGAATGTAACTTTGCACATTGTTTTGCACATTTACTGACTTAAACAATCCTACCATGATTCTTCTACCCCAAAAGGCAATGGTGATTATTCAATAGGCCTCGCTACCACTTTCCTCTTTTCAAGAGAGGAGTCCATGTTTTTCCTAATGAGGTACCTAATTTATCTTGTCAATAAAAGCGGGACTTCTACCCAAGGTGTCAGTGAGGAATTTGGAAGTGAACACTCTCTTGCCCTTTCCCTGTAAGTAAAGCTCCTCTTCAGTTCTGTTGAGTGCTACATGATAACCCAAACTTGGCCAAAGTTTGCACACATTCCAGAGAAGCTTTTAAAAACGACGACATCGCCATTGTACACAATCAGCAAAATACCTGGTCAAATGTCAAGCTCTTCTTATGGGATGTTTTGTAAATAATGTGTGATAATGACTTTAAATACTTGCGGACAACAGTTTTACTACAAGGGTACTTTTTTTCCAGGACACAAGAGGCTGTCTGGAGTCGCCCGAGGGCTCCACTTGTCACATAGGAGTAATGGTTCTCTCAGTTCTGACTCCGCCACTTGACTTTGTTGCAGCTGCATTGAATTACAGCCCATGGACAAGTCCCTCTCTTTCTGTTGGATATTCAATCTTCTGATAAATTGTTTTGGAATTTGAGGCCTCAGTGAACAGGACGTGTTTTGAAGCAGGTTTCTGTTGCTTAGGTGGAGTGGAGCCGCCGGCATATGAGGTTCAGGAGTCTGACAGCCGAGCAGCACTCAAGTTAAGCCCCATTTAACAGACTGGGTTGAGCAACAGGGACTAAAGTTGACTTAATCCAAGCTCACTCCTAACAAATATGACATGTATGAAAAACAAACAGTGCTCGAGCAACTAGCACCAGAGGCTAAGGTGTAATGAATAACAGACTAACGCTGTGTCAAGACCACGACAAACTACCACAGGAGAGTAAACATGACAATATTATTTCTGGTTGGACTTCAGCCAGACGAGTGGGGCCACAGGGTGCGTGTGTGAGTATGTGTGAACTCAAGCACAGTTATCCCTTTTCACTTCTTCTTCGAATCCTCTGTCGCGACTGACATTTCCGTGTCATGATGTATGAAATGAAGATCCCAAAGTCTACAGCTTTATAACTCATGAAGGTTCATAACCTGTCGTGACGCGTCAAAGGGACTATGTCATTCCCTTTGACGGAATATGTGGATTTTTATGTCAAACTAATAGTACATTTCTCAATCTCTCTCTTGACCTTTCTCAGGAAAGACTAAGTCAAATAACATTTGTAAAGCTTTTTTAAATGTTATATTACAGTACTTTGTTACAGAACACGCAGAAAGAACCCCCCCCCCACACCACCAGGTTACTGTAAACGCAATAGCCAGGATCATCCTGTATTATCAGAGATTGGCGTACGATAAAGGGCTTGGGGAAGTCAGGGTCATGGATTTGGAAGGTTCAGAGGTCACCGGCAAGAGCCAGGATGATATAGCAAAGTAGAAAATGTGCAATAGGCTGCTAATGCTATCTTCATGAATCATACTATAACAAAGAGGCTGAAGAGCGTCACAGAGTGGAAACAACATGAGGTTCAGGAAGAGGTGAACTATGGCAGCCTCCAACACGAGAGAAGATGAGAACAACCAGGAAACCAGGATCCTATTCAATAGGCACCAAATGAAAGAAAGCTGACTAAAACAGGGAGGGACTACCTGGATTTGTTCAATAAGAACAGCTTGTTTCATTTTTCTACGGTGTGCCCTAATGAATACAACCCAGGGGAGAGCTGGAACACCTGCTGTGGATGTGTTTCCTACTTTGCCCCTTAGTGTCACCATAGTTCCCCATTAGCATTGAGAACTTTTATCCTGTCTCTAATCTTATAGTGTAACAATACAGTATTTCAATTTAGCTGTGAATTAAATGTAACATCCAGTGCAATGGGGTGTTGACTTAAGATTCCTCTCATTTTAGTTGAATCATTTGTTGTTTTATAAAACTCAAATGACTAGCACCAATGTCCTCTGGTATGTGTCAATATTGGAGTTTATACAATGTGAGTCTGGATGGCTGAATATCTCACTATAGTGGAAAACAGAGGAGGAAACAGAAAACAAAGGCATGACACAGTTTGCTACCCTTTTAAGCCAAGTAGACAACCTGAACTCCAAGAATTTGGGAACATTAATGCAGAGCAGACAGAGTGAAGGCGTCTGCGCCACGCCATGCATTTACAAGTCAACTTTCGCTGCTTTAGAAAAGGCTTGGCATTTACACTGGCATTTAGACTTGTTTATTTATTTTCCCAATGTGCAAAAACATTCTGCGGTAGATGCAAATTTGGTGAGTTCTTATAAAGGCATGACATTTCAAAAATGTGAAATAAATTCATATGGTCCAATTAAATTGTAACGCTTGCTTGAGAAATCCACAGTGTTCAGTCTATCCCAAATTGCTTTGTGCCTTGCATTCGGTATTTAATTACATCAGAGAGCGAAGAGTGTTCTGTGATAACAGCAGGCTTCTCTCTATATATGGCTAAGAAACAGGGAAATTATGTGAAATTGTGCCTGAGGACTGTAGACGCCGGAAGAAAGCCTTGGTATTGCTGATCGAAACACCCACAGAGCTACCTATAGGATGCAGGAGTTAAGTTCAGCGTGGTGACCCTTATTTGTGTTCCACACAGTGGTATTCATTCCAAACCGAACTAATACACATTTACTAGAATAAAAACCCCCAAAAACCATCAAGTTTTGTAATGACCTAACGATTGTCAGAGAGAAGGCATGTCAGCTATTGTATTGAGACAACAATAAACAGACTACTCCATTCTTCGAACCTTCTACCGTGATGTCACGTTTCAAAATGGAGAAGAATCTCAGATAAAATGGTTTAGGAAAATGTCCACCTGAGTTGATTTCAGCTCAGACGTGACAACTATGATTCAGCAGCCTCTACAATGCCTAATATGTGATTCAAATCGTTTCTATATAACTTCCTGAATGGTGTATATCTAAAGGGCCATTGTCATGGTCAGTCTCCAATAGCCTGCAGTACCGTAGTTGCATTAGATGAAAGAAACAAGACTTTTAGTGTGAAAGATATTTTGAACAAGATATTCTACAAGGAGAGCCTGTTGTGGGGGTAAATGCAGACTTGTCCGTCTGCTTCTCTAATAGGTTAGCATTGCTCTGGGGGAATGCTTGGTGTCTATCATCCTGAATGGCTGGAGGAAAACTAGAAAAGGAAACATGAGCACTACGTTTGAGCTACGTTTTTACATCTAAATGATCATCTGCCGGAGAGGTCTATCTCCATTTAAATACTATAAATGGATTCGGCCTGATTTGTCAACCGTTATTACAGTTGTTACAGATGATTCTTTAGTAGCTTAATATACTGTGCATGAACACCTCCAGCCCCCACACCTACTTCATAACGACAGCTGGCTATCTCACTGTTGAGCGTTTCGGGTCTATAGGCAGAAGTGGCATAACAGCGGCTGAATTATATACATTGGTTTCAAACATAGGTTTCAAACTATTCGAATCTTCTAATTACACCCGAGACAAAGAACAAATATAATTGTTGAATTATCTTTTATGCGACACAAATCTGTAAGCAAATACTTCGAGTTTCTCTCTCTCTCTCTCTCTGTAATTAGAAGACGTTTACTGTGCTATCGTGGTTTTGTCCTAAGAAAACAAATCACGATAAAATAAAGTGAGTACAGAAATATTTAGAAAACCCTTTGACACCTTTTGATTCGCTGCAGACAATCAGGATCTGAATTAATTGGCACACTTTCATGTGCTTCGTGTTTGCTTTTGCTTTCACTCTGTTATTGTGATCGTCGTAGACAGCTGGCCTGGAGACATCAGGGGAATTCATAGTTCATTTGTAAAAGGCTTCACCCAGAGGTGTATCTGTCTGGTGGAGGACGGAGAGCGGGAGGTGAGTTGTAACGCCTTGTGCTAAGAGCCGTAGCACGGTGTGTCCTCTCCTCACCCACACCAAGACATGATACCTCTGTTGAAAAATTAAGAATTACGGCTTTAACAAATGCCACGGAACCTGTCAGAGAGGAGGAGGGCTTTTTATTTTGCTTGTGGCTGACAGCAATTTTGCTACAAGCCGCTTGCATATTTGTGCTACGGCTTTCTTTGTTCCTATCAAAACAACACGACAACTCCTGTGTTCCTAGGAGACTTGTATAGAATCAGGAGCGTGCAGCAGCTCAGGGAGAAAGGGAGAAAAAAAATTACAGTCGGAGGTGATGCAAATTATATCTTCAGTGTATCTTCCCTTAAACTCCAACAAGCACAGTGACAGCTGATGCCAGGATTAAACAAAAAGATCAGGAACTTATGACTAATAGCTCAAAGCAATCATCTCTCATTATTTCAATTACATGGGTAAATGCATGCAATCATGGATCAAATTGCTCCTCTGAAGAGGGTATTTTCAAGCAAAGCATTTCTGTCAGTAAAAAAAAAGACAAAAAGTGAAAATATTTGCATTGATTTCTTTATGAAAATACACCTTTGTTAGATCAAAAAGAATCTACTCGCACCTGCAGGTGTAGTGTGTTAACAATAACAAGCTAAATAACAACAAGAGCACACACTGGCCAGTAAGACAATAAGCAGAAGGGAGTTAAATACCCTCTAGCCTGTCTGTGCAACTGAAGTTTCACAATGCTGCAGTGCAACCTGAACTAAAAGTTCAATAAATGGCAACCATTTTGCCCAATAATAGTACCTGGCTGGCTTTGAGAGGAGAGCAGCTCCACTGACCGATTCAGGGGTCTTCAGCCTCCTGGGCTGCATCCCAAATGGCACCCTATTCCCTATATAGTGCACACAGGGCTCTGGTCAAAAGTAGTGCACTATATAGGGAATGGAGTGCCATTAGGGACACAGTCTTTCTGTGATGTGATTGATGACTCGGTGACTGGAGGAAAATTGCCTCTTATAAATTATTCATCCAGCAGCTATCTATTTGCTGGTGAAGTAGCTGACAGGAAAGTTCTGACTGTCTGGGCACAATCTGCTCTCAAATCACTTAGCCTACAAGTGAGAGAATATTTAAAGAAGCCAAGCGATGTACGACGCCTAGTGGTATCAGGTTAGGTCTTTTCATAGACACATCGAGTAGAGGATCAGGGTTAGTCTATTGTCTATTATACAACGCTTTTTAGGACACTACTGCAGCTTGTAGGGTTTACATTGTTTAGAATCTGGTGAAAGAAGTGGCTGTTTCAATACATGCGCAAAGACAATGGATTAACAATACACTCTCCAAGTGGTTGAGCCAAGTGGTTCTAAGGCCATAGACAAAGGAGTGTATGCAGAGACCTGAGATGTAAAAAAAACTTCAGAGACTTTCTGGAATGTATTTTGTATTGACTTGGTCCCTCAGTAGTGGTCTGGCTGTAACTGAGCCCAACATTTTGTCGGCTGTGTCCCACAGACAGAACCCTCAGCAGCCAGCCTGAGCAGCAGATTCAAGTCCTGGGTGGGTAAGGCGGAGGCAGCAGAGATAGTGTTGGGGCGAGGGGGGAAGGAGGAGGTGGGGAGCGAGCTAAGGAGGGTGAGGGGTAGATCCAGCAACCCAATTGCGCTTCCCTTTGCATTAGCCTTTCCTGCTCAGGCTCCATCGACCTGTCACAGGCATCACAGTGATTGACTGGCTTGGCAGATGCGCTGCTATAACAGGTAACCTGATCCACCGGTCCCATCTGGCGCCCAGCCTTTCTCAATTCACACCCAGCCGAAGAATAGACATCACCAGGAGCAAAGTCTTCTTTGTGCACGAAGGAAACATTTGTCATATATGCGATATATGTATATAGCCTACGTGTAGGTGTGTGTGACTGCGTGCAAATGTGAGGGAGAACACGTTGATGGAGGGCTGAATTTGCATAGATGTGGCGCGCACACGCGCGCACACACACACAGATGGATCACCACGGCAGTCTGCTTTACAGCGTGATCTGTCTCTCTCTTTCAAAGGGATGGACGGAACACAGGCACAGATTAGAGACTTGGGGGGGTAATCATCAAATTAGCATGCTTGAGAAATGATGATTTCTTTTTTTCCTTGTGTAGCAATTGCCATGCATTGAGCCCTCGGTGCATTGCTTAATTTTTCCATGAGAAAGATTGCAATTAGAAAAAGTCTGAGAGTGAATGCATAAAGGAGTAGCTATGATGGGGCTCTCATCTCAGACAGATGGAGTGTCTAATTGCACAAAGCTTGAGAAGCTCCTCTCTTCTGGACTGGTGATGGAGGGTGGTGATGAGGGGTAGGGGGCGGTTGCCACCACCAGTTGGAGGTTTGGTTGAAGTATTGCTTTCTTTAAAATCGCTTTTTTAGGTGACCATATCCTGACACAGCGATGGACGGAGCTGAGAGGAGAGGAGGCAGGGAGCAGGGCTAGTACCGGTACCCTACTACCCACACAGCCTGATGGGCAACGTGGGGTCCCTCTCTCTTGTAAGTGCAGGCAGATCGTGTCTCCCCTGCTGCTCTGAGGAAAAACACTGTTCAGTGATCGCTTTTCCTTTAATAATGACTTCTTCCCACCAAAATATTTTGTCAAGCTTGTGTACGGGGAGTTCAAGCCTTTGAATCAACACCTCTGAAATCTATCAACAGCCAAGAATCTTCCAGGCTTTCTCCTGGTGGCGAAGTAGCTAACACTTCCCCCAATCCCTTCTCACCCAGCACCCCATACTCAAACCCAGTCACAGAGTGTGACCAAGATGCTCGGCTCGGCAGAAGGGCGCACACTGCCAATGAGTCTACGGTTCCCAGTGACAAGCAGAGGTATGAAAAGGAAATATAATGTGAGAATGCGGCACAACAAACGTCAGCTGCCTGATACGCCAGCGAGACAGAAGCGAGAGCGATGTTATTTTATGTTTCTTTAAAAATATATGTATATTTTCTCAGGCGGTCTACCGAATCTTCCAACACAATGTTGAATGAATGAATGAGCACAGTGTTTGACAAACAAATGTATTTGTTCAAGTATAAAAAAAAGAGGAAGCATAGTTGTGTCATATTGACAATGGAAATGCACAACTGTAGGCTACTTATGTGTTGGGAAAGACTTCATTTTGATCATACCAACCACATGAGTGAAAGCAAGGTGAAAATAATGCACAGCAAAACACAATGTTGGGACCTCCCCCAAGAGACTCTCCAATCTTCCTCCCCTAATAAACGTCTGGTAAAGAAACTGCCCTTAGGGCCGGCCTCCCCCAGCCTTCCTCGGCCTACCCTACCTCCCCAGCCTCCCCAGCCTCTCCCTACCTCCTCAGCCTCTCCTGACTCCCCAGCCCCTCCTAACTCCCCAGCCTCCCCCTACCTCCTCAACCTCCCCGTACCTCCTCAGCCTCCCCTGCCTCTCCTGCCTCCCCAGCCTCTCCTGACTCCCCAGCCTCCCCCTACCTCCTCAACCTCCCCGTACCTCCTCAGCCTCCCCTGCCTCTCCTGCCTCCCCAGCCTCTCCTGACTCCCCAGCCTCCCCCTACCACCTCAACCTCCCTGTACCTCCTCAGCCTCCCCTGCCTCTCCTGCCTTCCCCTGCCTCCCCTCGCCTTCCCTGCTTCCCTCTGCCTCAACAACATACACTGGAGTCTTTGACTGACATCTGCTTATGTTGTTGTTGGTGCTGCTCAAAAATATATACGGTGTATGTTCATGTGGGCAGTGTGTGAATGGCAGTACAACTCCAGGAGTCATGGGACCAGAGAGAGAGAGAGAGAGCATCCTCAGCTCAGTGCTGAGGCCTCACTCTAATGAAGAAGAAGCGACGTCTCCATTACGTACTGTAACCCTGTGGAACTGTTGCCCTTAACGCGTGCGTCCCCGACGCCACTTAGCCATATCACTGGTGTTGAGGAAGTTAGCAGCATATGCTGTTGGGTGCCCTAGGATGGATGGGAGCTGAAGTAGTGTGAAGATCTGGCATTTAAAAGCGAGGTCTAATTATAAAAACAACGGTTCACTTCTCTCTGGGTGTAAGAGAAGTGGACCTCTTGCTGGTAATGGAGATGAGGGACGCCACTTAGCTTCTTGTTTGAGGTCAGGAAGGAAATTATGGGAGAGGAAATGTGTGGCTGGCTGCATGGGCTGCTTTGGTGTAGACTTTAATAATACTATGTAATTTCTCTCCTCTAAACCTGATATGTGTGCTATCAAGTACCTAAACAACAATTCAACAACAACAAACAAAATAAGAGACAATTGTATAGTGTCTCATATGTGCTTTTATTATGAGCAAATGGCTAGAAAACCTTTCTTGCACTAAACATCATGGAAGTCAGGGGTTAGCATATATATATCACCTCAGTATCATTTGAATATATATATACAGAAATAGAATAAAGATATATACCTTTTTAATTATGTGCAGTATATAAACCATGGGTTTGTGTATCTTTCAACTCAGTATCATTTGAATATATATATATAAACCCATGGTTTATATACTGAACATAATTAAAAAGGTATATATCTTTATTCTATTTCCGTAATTACACCAATATTCCAATATACTGTATACTGAACCAATATCCTGTTTACAAAAGCCCCCTATTGACCTAAAGAGCCTCTATATTATACTACATTTTATACACGCAACTTCCTCAACCAACCAATCGACTGGAGCTATCCACACAATCTCACCTTGGAGACCTGAAATTCCACCAATCCACTTACCAGGACTGGCAGACTGATACAAAGCCTGTTCAGTGCTGCTTGTCTCAGGGAGCCCGGACCAAGCCCAGCTGTTGACTGACAGGCCGCTCCAAGTGCCAAAGGGACTAAAAGCAAGCATGGCTTTCTTCATTCCTCTATGTCAGAACCCAGAAACTCAAGTGACAGGGAACCACTATGTGTGTGAAAACAGTGGGTATTTTGACATTGAACCCACTGTAGTACTATATTTTTACAGAGGGAAAACTGACTTCTGCTTGCTGCGGGCTAAAACACCTTGTTCGTTTTTTACATCAAGTTGCTGGCATACCTGTGTAGTAAGACAGAAATGACAACATTGTTAATTCTGTACTTAAATTTGTACTTAATCCTTAGTTGCATGATAAGATCTTCAGGCATATTCCATATCACGGAAAAAGAATCTGACTAAATAGTGTCAGTAGAGTACACAATAAACTGTAAATCAATAATCTATTCACTTCCACTATGTGCATCACTCATGATGACATTTATTAAGATAGTGAGGAAAAATCAATATAAAGAAGAACAGTAGCTACAATAATAGAATTAGGTCACAACCACGTGGGAATTTTCATACTAGACTAGAGGATATTGACAGTTGGCCTCTAGCTTTCTCTTTCTCTCTCAAAAAAAAATACTAATGAAACTAAGCTGAATGCAAATATTGTTCAACTGCAACTTCCAATGGCTGCAAATAGGAGCTGGTCTGGCACAGGACTTTTTCATTTAGTTTCCAAGTTGCAAGCAGACAAGTGTAGCCCTATAATCTCTTGTGGACAGACAACATAACATAAATGGTAGCATAGATCTGCCATGATACAATAGGATGTGTAAGATAACGAGCAGCGTTAGTTTCCAGGGGGCTTTTGGACAAATCCCGATTTCGCAGGTGTTAGCATCTTTCGTATTTCATAACTGAAGGGTACATTTGGCCCACAGACTTGCAGCGATATGCAAAGAGAGAGAGAGTGGAGCTCTTCGTTTCTGTTTCCGATCTTGGTTCTCTCTCTTCTCTTAACACGTATGGACCCAGAACTTAATCGAGCATCTGGCCAACTACTCAAGACTTTAGCTACATATTGTACGCCAGATATGTGATAACTATGTTTCTATTAGTGGCCGTTACAGGTTAGCTCATTCATAATGGCGCCATAGGTGGCTCTACAAAAACCTGAGAAAACTCAGAAAGATATTAAATCCATGTTTTGCACCGCCTGAGAAGGTTCCTCGCCAACTTAGCTGCCACACATCTAGCATTTCCCGGCATCTTTGCCAGAACTAGTCCTTTCTATACGACGTGGCCACGGCCACATTTAGAAGTCGATGACAGAGTGTCACACAGTTCAACCAAAACAAAGATCTACACACATGCAAGAGGCATTTCTCACTCAACACAAAACATGGATTTAATATCTTTGAGTTTTCTCTGTTTTTCGCAGAATCACATGCAACTGGACACAGGCATTTATAAAATAATATTTTCCCCCAAATTGAGCCCAGAGAAAGTGTTGCAAAGTGCTGGTTAGTTGAAACATATACGATGGCGTGTTATACAAGTTCACCTGTTATGCCCACTAATGGAAACACGGTTATCACATATCTGGTGTACAATCTGTAGCTAGCGACACTTGAGTTCTGGGTTAACCAAGCTTAGTACACCTATGGCAACAGGAACTCATCCAAGACCGAATGTCTGCCATGGTGTGTGAAGGTAGACACTCGGGCCTCAGTCATCATTTATTTACAAAGACATCTCTTAAACAAGCAAGTGTTTTGAATAACTGTACTCAGTGCTGCTCGGGCCTAGGCTAAATGTTTCCTCCTTGAGAGTCAGGCAGACGCACACAAACACAGAGGTGTCGCTCATCACAATTTAATGTAGGGTGAGAAATGGTAGCGATGACACGGTCGCCTGTAAGGACGAATCACTCTCGAGTATTTTCTTAAACACATAAAAATGTCAGAGGAATTTGGAGAAACTCAAGCTATTGAAGACTGCCAAAGAAACATTGGCTAGTAGAACAAAAGGAGAGAGAGAGGGAGAGAGAGAGAGAGAGAGAGAGAGAGAGAGAGAGAGAGAGAGAGAGAGAGAGAGAGAGAGAGAGAGAGAGGAGGTAAGAGAGAGAGACTGTAAGAGAGAGAGAGAGAGAGAAAGAGAGAGAGAGAGTGAGAGAGAGGGACTGTAAGAGAGAGAGAAAGAGAGAGAGTGAGAGAGAGAAAGAGAGAGGGTAAGCGAGAGAGAGAGAGTAAGAGAGAGAGAGAGAGACTGTAAGAGTGAGAGAAAAAGAGAGAGCGAGAGAGAGAGAGGCCTAGAAAGACAGGCAAAGAGACCGATGTCACTTACTAAGAGGCCTTCATCCATCCCTTGAGGGGCCAGGAGAAATCTTTCAGTTGAAGGAATTGAAAAATTTCTGTCACAGACTGTGGCTGGAGCAGGCTTGAGGCTGGTGTTGTCTATGTATGTTTACAACAACTGTCATTAAAGGCACAAGAAACAAGAGGGGCTAATGTAATGGGATCCCTCCCCTTTGTTGAATATTTAATGTCAGGCTGAAGGGAAGAAAGACACACATACTCTTCCTTCCCCATCGCTTGGCTCTCTTGCCCTCCTCTAAGTGTCTCCAGGGATGGATGGGTTTCCTTGCTGGTCACCATGAGTACCCATTTGCTGTCTGATCTCTGCTCCTTATTTCCCCACTCCCTTCCTGTCTCCTGAAACCAAATTTGCTTCGTTTTAGTCACCTCAAAGTAGACTTGTGTGTGTATATATTTTCAGGGGAAATTTGATTGTCGATATGGATTTTTAAATCAGTTTTCAGATCAGGTTTTTAGAAATATGTAAACTGTTATGTTATTTTATCAGGCCCGGGCCCAGTAGTGGAACACATACCTCAGATGGGGAAGATCCAATATGGAGGAGAGATCTTTAAGCAAGACAACTCAGACATAAATGGATTAAAGAAACCATAACGGCAAAACAAGTGGCCATTTCAAGTGCAGTTGGACGAAATTTAAGACCAGGAAAGTTGCATTATAATGTGTTTTTATCAAATTGAGGATATTTTCACACTCACTGATGCCTGAAACATGAACCTATATTTTCTGTCTTTGGTTTCCTTTCTTGAAGTACCCTTAATGTGCCAAAGATGTAATACTTAAGCTCGGGTTACTGTTGTTGGTTTGTAAGTTAATGTCTAAAAAGTTCTGATTGGATTTGAATCGACCAATGTGCATTAAAACCACCGTTCTTTAAATCAAAATCATATGATCTAAAAGTGAATGTAACAAAACCTTCCCATTCTTTCAACATCCTGCTCATTTTGGCCAGTCTAATTCAGTTGTGGACTGAAGGCATACTGTCTTCTATTACAGCAGTAGACAGTTGCAGTACTTTGCAAGATGGACACATTAGCTGGCACACCTCTCTCCTCGATGTGTTACTGAACATTGCTGCACAGTCAGTGGCCTATTAGATGGACTTCTACAAAAAAAAATGAAAAAGTTTAACACACTCAACTTCCCTGTTTCATCTACGATACTGAACAGTTGACGGCAACGTGGATACACTGGCACAGAATGATTTTGATTTTGACAACATATAAGGTCATGTAAATGTTCATTTGAAGTATCCTAAGCTAAAGTAAGGTAAGTATCGATAAATGTCAGCAGAGTGGTCTCAGTATTCTTAGTACAAAATATTCAAATAAATGTATTGAATAACCTGGAATCATAGGACTGTATATCTACTGTGAAGGCATGTACCACTAGCACGGGAACACGGAGTACTGTATACCATTCATGACAGATTACTCGTTATCGTGTTAATCAGAGCTAATGTTATTCTTTTTGTCATCAGAAATACACAGAATCTGTTCAGTAGTGGATACATCAACATCATTGAACACACATTGTCATTTTCCCTGACAGAATACTGAGGACAAATACCACTGACAAAATACAAACAAATAAGATGCCAGACAAAGTAGCACTGCTTATTTCTATCATTACTTTTTAGAATAAAATAACTTGAGCCTATAGATCATTTTAAGATTGTATTGCCATTCAGAACACTTTGCCTTATGAAATCATGCTTCATCTGTGACACACTACTGAACACCAATACTGTCGTGCAGGCTGGTTAACAATCAATATTTAGAAATAAACTTTCCCCAAACAATCAATCATGACGCGTCCCAACAGCACTTCATTTTCATAATTTGACCGCCCTTGTCTTGCTCTGAAGTCAATGTTTTGGTCTCGGGGCTTGGATGGCAATATAAGTGTGTTTTCTCTCTGACAGATGGGGAGTGTATCATATTGGGAACACTTTGTGCATTAAGCACAAATTCCCCATGCAGAATTCTAAACACGGGGCCCTACAGCAGCCACAGCAAGACACTTAAACTGACACACAGGAACTTGGAGAAATTACTTAACGGATCGGTTACATCTAAAATGATTGAATCAATATCAATATTTTCCCTTGGACCCTATCTCACTGATAAGCAAAATCCGTCCCCTTAAAAGCCTTGCATTAAAATTTCATAGCGAGCAGTTTGCTTGCCGAGATGTGTAATATCTGGACAGCTGTCCTCTGGCGTGTTTGAAACTTGTTTTCTTGGCCGTTTCAGTGTCATCCACTAATTGCCTTTTCTTTAGGACACATGATCCCATTGAATTGAATCATAGGAGTATAAAACAGGAAAAGGCTTTCTGGAGGTCAGGAGAAAACAAGACGTCAGTTCTAAAGCACTTTCTTCTGTCTCTCTACATTTGTCTGTGCCATCCCCAAGTGGCTTGGTTAAGCATCTGATTTCAGCCCATCGAGGGCTGCTTGGTCGTCGGTGGGCCAAATTAGCAAGTAGAACTCCATGCCGAGTGCATGGCTGCACTGCATGGATTTAGTTCTTCATGTGCTCAGTGGCTTCTTTCTCTTGATCCCGTGAGAACATTTCTGCAAGTTTCTCTTTTTAATTCATCATAATGGGGGGGGGGGGCACTAAATCATTTTACATTCGTCTATTTTGCAAATGTACAGCAGCAAAAAGATCAACACGATGAATGTATACAGCAGTCTAACAGGGGAAATACATTCTAAAATAAATAAGTACATGTGTTGTATTCATTGTTTTGTTTTTTTTTACAACTGGAGAAAATACCGACTGCAGCCCTTCCAATCACTGTTTTCATGAAATACAATGAGAGTCTGTCAGCGCCAGAGGACCAGCTCTGGATGGAAAACACCATACATCCACTAGCTCACACAGGCAACCCAATCAGTAACTGTATTTGCTTGAAAAGCAAAACTCAAAGAGAGCTGGCTTTGCCATCTCCTTCAGGCTCAGGCCAATGAGGCCAAGCAAGCCCCTGATTTCACAAGTGCAACCCGAGCAATCACTGTAGTTCTCCTGATCCTGATTGCCTGGCCTAGCCGCCTGCATCTCCATCTCAGAGCGAGGATGCAAAGAGCCAAAGATTATCTTTCACTATGAACTTGGTCTGATTACTGACTTGGAGAGGAATACAGGATAGGCGTGTAGCATGCCCTCATCAGCTGGCTACAGTAACATGTCTGTAGTCAGAACAGAGCCCTGCATTCATAATGTACTATTTATTAAAGACAGGCTGTTCAGACAGATAAATATGTTCAATCTCTGCTTGCACTGCCTGCCAGTGTCTCTGGATCTTTGAAGGTAAGAATAGCTGACACAGTAGATATAATATAGTGGCTTGTGGTTAATATCCTGTGCTGGGCGTTTTAATGTTTGTATCTGAGCCAACATGGATTGATCCATCTGCAAGAAAAGCCTGTCAAAAATGTATTTTGCCCAGTGGAGTTGAGTCTATCAGAATGTTCACAATATTAATTATTTAACATGCTATTTGATCAGTGTTTATGGCCTAACACAGTGATCCACTGTAATTTGAGCTCGATACTTTTGCAATAACTAATAGCCTTCCGGTTGATATGTTATTATTAATACATGGCTCAATATGAAATTTAAAAAATATATATAAGTAATTTGATCACTCTTTTGTCAATGAGAACTTTCCTGCACCGCACGGTTATATTAACAGTATTGGACTTTTCAGGTAGCCTACTTTTGGCCAAATCAAATCAAATTTATTTATATAGCCCTTCTTACATCAGCTGATATCTCAAAGTGCTGTACAGAAACCCAGCCTAAAACCCAAAACAGCAAGCAATGCAGGTGTAGAAGCACGGTGGTTAGGAAAAACTCCCTAGAAAGGCCAACACCTAGGAAGAAACCTAGAGAGGAACCAGGCTATGAGGGGTGGCCAGTCCTCTTCTGGCTGTGCCGGGTGGATATTATAACAGAACATGGCCAAGATGTTCAAATGTTCATAAATGACCAGCATGGTCAAATAATAATAATCACAGTAGTTGTCGAGGGTGCAGCAAGTCAGCACCTCAGGAGTAAATGTCAGTTGGCTTTTCAAAGCCGATCATTAGGAGTATCTCTACCGCTCCTGCTGTCTCTAGTGAGTTGAAAACAGCAGGTCCGGGACAAGGTAGCACGTCCGGTGAACAGGTCAGGGTTCCATAGCCGCAGGCAGAACAGTTGAAACTGGAGCAGCAGCACGGCCAGGTGGACTGGGGACAGCAAGAAGTCATCATGCCAGGTAGTCCTGAGGCATGGTCCCAGGGCTTAGGTCCTCCGAGAGAGGGAAAGAAAGAGAGAAAGAGAGAATTAGAGAGAGCATACTTAAATTCACACTGGACACCGGATAAGACAGGAGAAGTACTCCAGATACAGTGAGGCAAAAAAGTATTTAGTCAGCCACCAATTGTGCAAGTTCTCCCACTTAAAAGGATGAGAGAGGCCTGTAATTTTCATCATAGGTACACTTCAACTATGACAGACAAAATGTGGGGAAAAAATCCAGAAAATCACGTTGTAGGATTGTTAATGAATTTATTTGCAAATTATGGTGGAAGATAAGTATTTGGTCACCTACAAACAAACAAGATTTCTGGCTCTCACAGACCTTCTTTAAGAGGCTCCTCTGTCCTCCACTCCACCTGTTTGAACTTGTTATCAGTATAAAAGATAAAAGACACCTGTCCACAACCTCAAACAGTCACACTCCAAACTCCACTATGGCCAAAACCAAAGAGCTGTCAAAGAACACCAGAAACAAAATTGTAGACCTGCACCAGGCTGGGAAGACTGAATCTGCAATAGGTAAGCAGCTTGGTTTGAAGAAATCAACTGTGTGAGCAATTATTAGGAAATGGAAGACATACAAGACCACTGATAATCTCCCTCAATCTGGGGCTGCACGCAAGATCTCACCCCATGGGGTCAAAATGATCACAAGAACGGTGAGCAAAAATCCCAGAACCACATGGGGGACCTAGTGAATGACCTGCAGAGAACTGGGACCAAAGTAACAAAGCCTACCATCAGTAACACACTATGCCGCCAGGGACTCATATCCTGCAGTGCCAGACGTGTCCCCCTGCTTAAGCCAGTACATGTCCAGGCCCGTCTGAAGTTTGCTAGAGAGCATTTGGATGATCCAGAAGAAGATTGGGAGAATGTCAAATGGTCAGATGAAACCAAAATATAACTTTTTGGTAAAAACTCAACACATCGTGTTTGGAGGACAAAGAATGCTGAGTTGCATCCAAAGAACACCATACCTACTGTGAATCATGGGGTGGAAACATCATGCTTTGGGGCTGTTTTTCTGTAAAGGGACCAGGACGACTGATCCGTGTAAAGGAAAGAAAGAATGGGGCCATGTATCGTGAGATTTTGAGTGAAAACCTCCTTCCATCAGCAAGGGCATTGAAGATGAAACGTGGCTGGGTCTTTCAGCATGACAATGATCCCAAACACACCGCCCGGGCAACGAAGGAGTGGCTTCTAAGAAGCATTTCAAGGTCCTGGAGTGGCCTAGCCAGTCTCCAGATCTCAACCCCATAGAAAGTCTTTGGAGGGAGTTGAAAGTCCGTGTTGCCCAGCAACAGCCCCAAAACATCACTGCTCTAGAGGAGATCTGCATGGAGGAATGGGCCAAAATACCAGCAACAGTGTGTGAAAACCTTTTGTAGACTTACAGAAAACGTTTGACCTCTGTCATTGCCAACAAAGGGTATATAACAAAGTATTGAGATAAACTTTTGTTATTGACCAAATACTTATTTTCCACCATAATTTGCAAATAAATCCATTAAAAATCCTACAATGTGATTTTCTGGATTTTTTCCCCCCTCATTTTGTCTGTCATAGTTGAAGTGTACCTATGATGAAAATTACAGGCCTCTCTTATCTTTTTTTAAGTGGGAGAACTTGCACAATTGGTGGCTGACTAAATATTTTTTTGCGCCACTGTATAACAAACGGACCTAGCCCCCCGACACATAAACTACTGCAGCATAAATACTGGAGGCTGAGACAGGAGAGGACAGGAGACACTGTGGCCCCATCCGATGATACCCCCAGACAGGGCCAAACAGGAAGGATATAACCCCACCCACTTTGCCAAAGCACAGCCCCCACACCACTAGAGGGATATCTTCAACCACCAACTTACCATCCTGAGACAAGGCCAAGTATAGCCCACAAAGATCTCCGCCACGGCACAACCAAAGGGGGGGCGCCAACCCAGACAGGAAGATCACGTCAGTGACTCAACCCACTCAAGTGACGCACCCCTCCTAGGGACGGCATGAAAGAGCACCAGTAAGCCAGTGACTCAGCACCTGTAATAGGGTTAGAGGCAGAGAATCCCAGTGGAGAGAGGGGAACCGGCCAGGCAGAAACAGCAAGGGCGGTTCGTTGCTCCAGATCCTTTCCATTCACCTTCACACTCCTGGGCCAGACTACACTCAATCATATGACCCACTGAAGAGATGGGTCTTCAGTAAAGACTTAAAGGTTGAGACCGAGTCTGCGTCTCTCACATGGGTGAGTGTGCGTGAGTGCTTGCTTAACCTGTCTTTCAATTCCCCAGACTGTTAACCCGTCAGGAAGAATCCCCTCGGGATCAGTAGAAGCCACAGAAGAACTAAACAGACGGGATACAGGCAGACCATCAGCCTCACTGCATGGCACTCACGGTTCCATTAAAATGGAGCTCTATAGGAGAAAGCCCTGCCTCCAGCTGTTTGCTTAGAAATTCTAGGGACAATTAGGAGGCCTGCATCTTTTGACCGTAGCGTACATGTAGGTATGTACGGCAGGACCAAATCGGAAAGATAGGTAGGAGCAAGCCCATGTAATGCTTTGTAGGTTAGCAGTAAAACCTTGAAATCAGCCCTTGCTGAGCCCTAGTAATATGATCACATTTTTGGGTTCTAGTCAGGATTCTAGCAGCCGTATTTATCACTAACTGAAGTTAATTTAGTGCTTTATCTGGGTAGCTGGAAAGTAAAGCATTGCAGTACTCTAACCTAGAAGTAACAAAAGCATGGATACATTTTTCTGTATCATTTTTGGACAGAAAGTTTCTGATTTATGCATTTTTTTTACGTAGATGGAAAAAAGCTGTGCTTGAAACAGTCTTGATATGTTCGTCAAAAGAGAGATTAGGGTCCAGAGTAACGCAAACACTTCACATGACAAGAAACGTTCCGAGGTCCTCAAATCTGAACTGGGAGATGACTACCATCTAAAAGGGCGAACATGGGAGACAGGCTTATCTAACTCTCTGAAAGGAATGGGAACCCAGAAGACCCTCAGCCCCAGAGTCTATCTACTTATGTAGCACCCGAACCGGTCCAAGGTCACAGAATCCCTCCCAGCTGCATGGGCTGTCTCAAAGCCAGAGGAGGGAGATGGTTGCTCAGTCTTTATTTGAGACGACTGTACAACCATCAAGATTAATTGTCAGATTCAACAGAAGATCTCTTTGTTTCTTGGGACCTAAAACAAGCATCTCTGTTTTGTCCGAGTTTAAAAGTAGTACGTTTGCAGCCATCCACTTCCTTATGTCTGAAACACAGGCTTCTAGCGAGGGCAATTTTGGGGCTTCACCATGTTTCATTGAAATCTACAGCTGTGTGTCATCCGCATAGCTAATAGCAGCTAATAGCATAACCACTGATCAAGCAACATTATGGATTAAACGTCATATCCTGTTTCTGCAGTATTATTTTGCCGTGACAATACTGGTCAAATGAAGATCCTACATCTGTACTGTGATTTCCCCTTAGTGGGCGAAGCTATCCATGCTCCTTAGTGGGCCATCCAGGTAACCATATTTCTTGATTACCATCGTCTTTGTTTGTACCTGACAGCTGTCTTTAATAAGGATGTTTTTCCCAGGTGTGGGAAGATTAAATGATGATTATTCCCGATAGAGAGAAGAGAGAGTGAGAGAGTTCCTATATCTACATATTTCTTGATTACCATCGTCTTTGTTTGTACCTGACAGCTGTCTTTAATAAGGATGTTTTTCCCTATTCCCGTTCCTATATCTACCTTATGGCCCTCATGGTCCTTTATAAGGTTATCGCTCTGTATCTAGCCTTTATCTGCTAAGTTTGGTTGAGAGTATAACGTTTCCCATACAGCCCAGAAATCCCCTCAGTGCAAACCTCAATGGAAGCTCAAATTGTAGTACAAATAGGTCTAATTGGTCCTAATATTTCGCCTCTATTTTGACTCTCCCCCCTCTCTCCCTTCGGAGTGGAGCTGATAGATCGCTCTCTCTACCTGTCGACTCTTGACTGCTACTCCAGCTCCAGCCAGGTATGAAGATCTTATCAGGCCTCAGTCCCATTGCCCCAGGGCCCCCTGAGAGGAGTGAGACCTGCTCTCTCTCCGGAAATATCCACTGATATGTGTCAGTGTATCAGTGTGCAGCAGGGAGGGAAAGAGACTGTTCTCAAGGCCTAGTGTTCAAATATATTTTTATCATGATATCAGTTCTGAAAGAGACAGTTATTTTATTACGAGATTGACAATGCTCTATTGTTGATTCATTAAACAATAATATATATCATAGATATATCTGAAGACTAACCATAAATATACAGCAGAAAAGGGAACTTCTTCAATGCCAGAAATTGATAAATGATCGTATTATTAATCGTATAATTAGAAATTAATTAGACATTCTAATCTTGCTTCTGTAAACATTTCCATGGTTGAGTGACTCTGCTTGTCCATAGCTTTAGGCCAAACACTCAAACTCACTCAGATTCTTGTCACAGTGGTCTTCCCAAAACTCCTGCTGCATAGCTGAGCTCACCTGCTATAACCCCAACAGGAACGCATCAATGAATCTCTCTCAGCCCAGCTCAAGTAGGAGTAATCCTCCCATTGGACTGTTTGAACGTTCCAGCTGTTAAACAAAGGGCCGGGATAATGGCTTGTTAGGAATGATCTTGTTTTGATGGAAGATCTTCAAGAGGTTTAGGCCCAAACTCCTTGTAGCTGCTATTTGTCTCTCCACATAGCCAATAATCCTGGCATTTGTCAGGCCATTAGTGCTTGATGACCATATTCAGATGCTTCAAGTGCCGGCCTCTTTCCCTCCCGTCACCTGCACTTGAGATGTGACTTTCAGTAAGCGTCTGATGATTAAGTTGTGGAGGGGTGTAGGCCCTGCCTCCTGTCATCAAGGTGTCACCCGAGTTGCAGTATAGTTAAGTACAACCCAGCTAGCTACAACAAGCAAGGTAACCCCATCTTAACCTCTCATCATGATCACAAACAGAAATGATCACATTTCCTGCAGGAGCTCTCAGGAGCTCCGTCAGAGTCAAAGGGTTTTGTTTTCAACACGCAACAATAATGTGGAATCCACCTCCTCCTCAGTCATGGCACTAGCTGCGTTGCACAGTACACTGTTGGCTGTCGGCAATTAACTGAGAGTTTAACACTTTTTTGTCTGGTGGCAAATTAGTATTCACAGTGGTTTCAATTGACATATTTCTTCTTGTCTTGGTGTGTGTGATTCTAATAGTAAATGAATGATAGAAATGAACGAAGAAGCCCCTCGGTTCTCCAGCTGTGTTTTTTAGGATATATACCAATACATGAACCCAGCCAAAGCTTTTTACTGTTAAAGCTGAGAGGCAATGAAGTAATTAAAACACCAGGGGTTCAAATATTCAATATCATTTTCCAAAATGTGTTTAATTAAAATTAATCATCAGCTGCATTACATTGCTACCTGCGGTGAAAAGTGCTACACTGGTTCTCTCTCTAGTCGAGCTGTTTCTTCCAACTCAATGTAAAGACCTTGCCAAAGAAGTCAGATTGCTGCAATCTCTCACTTTAATCCCAGAATGGGGAATTAATTCATTCAAATGCTGTACATAAAAAAAAATATGAAACGCACTTGACTTGAACCAGCACTCTCATCAAAGTTTGGCAGTACACATGATTTCTGTGGTAAATTACATTCATCATCAATGTCTTGAAATGAGGGGTTTTTAAGTCTACTTGTTTGAGCATTCTTGATAGGGTTTGAAACACTGATGTTATTTTCATGTCCTGTTTAAAATTATTTCATATTATAATATTTGTCATGGTATTGGTCCAAAAAGGACTGTCTATACCCACCCTCCCTCTCTCTCTCTCTGACACCAGACTGATTAACAACATTAAAGGAGATTGCTCTGCTTTCCTCACCTCTGCCACTGACCTCATGGGATCAACCCTTTAAAGTAGCTTTCTATCTGGAGAGTCAACCTATTGTTGAGGTCCGGTGTGTCCTGTGGTGTCCCAGACCCTGATCTGTCCCCTGCCCCCCTGCCCCTCTGCCCCCTGCCCCTCTGCCCCCTGCCCCCTGCCGCCTGCCCCTCTGCCCCCCTGCCCCCTGCCCCTCTGCCCCCTGCCCCTCTGCCCCCTGCCCCCTGCCCCTCTGCCTCCCTGCCCCTCTGCCCCCTGCTCCTCTGCCCCCTGCCCCCTGCCCTCTGCCCCCTGCCCCTGCCCCCTGCCACTCTGCCCCCCTGCCCCTCTGCCCCCTGCCCCCCTGCCCCTCTGCCCCCTGCCCCTCTGCCCCCTGCTCCTCTGCCCCCTGCCCCCCTGCCCACCTGCCCTCCTGACCCCTGCTCCTCTGCCCCCTGCCCCCTGCCCCTCTGCCCCCTGCCCCCTGACCCCTGCCCCCTGACCCTCTGCCCCTGTATGCAGTAGAGGTGCGTGGGTAAATCACTGGGGAAGCCAAGGCCCCCCCCCATATGACAATCTATGTGTTGTGATAATTGCATTTTTTTTGCTCTATAACCTGTTAATTCACATACCTTGTGACGGTGATACATTGACCAAAAGGCCGAGCCAATAAGAAGACACCGAATAAATTCAACCACACCTTCGTTTTATCACAAAACTGGATAGCAACCTCTGTCCAGTGAAGTCCACAAAGCATATTGCATTTACAGTAACAGACAGTTACAGTACATGACCTACAGAATGGTCAATAAAGTTAATGTTTCCGACATTTTCGGACCACTAAACAACTATTGATTTAGAACCACAGAGAGTTACCTCAAGTCTCAAAGAAAACAGGAGCTGCCTCCACTATTCCAGCACCATTTCAACTTCAACATTTCAACATCATCAAATCACCTCTGCTTAGTCTAATATGACAACTGAAAGATACCAAAAACGATTTGATCCAATCAATGTAAGCTAAATATGATGTGGCTGTCCATGGTTCTGATTTCTGTGTGCATTTGTGTGTGTGTGTGTGTGTGTGTGTGTGTGTGTGTGTGTGTGTGTGTGTGTGTGTGTGTGTGTGTGTGTGTGTGTGTGTGTGTGTGTGTGTGTGTGTGTGTGTGCGTGCGTGCGTGCGTGCGTGCGTGCGTGCGTGTGTGTGTGTGTGTGTGCGTACCTGTTGGTGCAAATCAGAAAAACATGTTGACTCACCCTACAGCAATTGCCATCCTCTTCTCTTTCATGTTGACGAAACGGTCTATTGCTCATACAGTACATAGAGTACAGTACCCCCTTTTATTTTTTGTTGCCCTAGGCTACCTGGCTAAGATGCTTGCTCGCTAGCCTAATTTCCAAAGTGTTTTTATTTATTTTATTTAACTGTCATACAGTACAGTACCCCCTTTTATTTTTGTTGTTGTCCTAGGCTACCTGGCTAAGATGCTTGCTCACGAGCCTAAATTCCAAAGTGTTTTTATTTATTTTATTTAACTAGGCAATTCAGTTAAGAACAAATTCTTATTTACAATGACGGCCTACCAGAAGACAAAAGGCTTCTCCTGCGGGGACGGGGGCTGGGATTACAAATTAAAATATAACACAAAACACACATCATGACAAGAGAGACACCACAACACTACATACAGAGAGACACCACAACACTACATACAGAGCGACACCACAGCACTATATACAGAGACACCACAACACTACGAGACACCACAACACTACATACAGAGACACCACAACACTACATACAGAAAGACACCACATCACTACATACAGAGAGACACCACAACACTACATACAGAGACACCGCAACACCACATACAGAGAGACACCACAACACTACACACAGAGAGACACCACCACACTTCATACAGAGAGACCTAAGACGACCACATAGCATGGCAGAAACACATGAAAACACAGCATTGTAGCAAAACAACATGACAACAACATGGAAGCAACACAACATGGCAGCAGCACAAAACATGGTACAAACATTATTGGGCACAGACAACAGCACAAAGGGCAAGAAGGTAGAGACAACAATGCATCACGCGAAACAGCCACAAACAGTCAATAAGAGTGTCCATGACTGAGAGTTTGAATGAAGAGATGAGTTACTTACTTGCCAGAAAACCACTCATCCTCCTGTTTAAAAGTCTTACTCACATCAGCTGCGGAGAATGTGATCACACAGTCTTCCGTGACAGTTGGTGCTCTCATGCATGTTTCAGTGTAACTTGCCTTGAAGCAAGCATAGAAGTAGTTTACCTCGTCTGGTAGGCTTGTGTCACTGGGCAGCTCTCGGCTGTGCTTCCCATCGTAGTCTGTTATGGTTTGCAAGCCCTGCCACATCCGTCGAGCATAAGTGCCGATGTAGTACGATTCAATCTTAGTCCTGTATTGATGCTTTGCCTGTTTGATGGTTCTACGGAGGTTCTGGTTGGGTTATGTATGTACGGCCACTGTGGGGACGACGTCATAGATGCACTTATTGATGAAGCCAATGACGGATGTGGTGTACTCCTCAATGCCATTTGAGGAATCCCGGAACATATTCCAGTCTGTGCTAGCAAAATAGTCCTGTAGTTTAGCATCTGCTTTATCTGACCACTTTTTTATTGATCAGGTCACTGCTGCTTCCTGCTTTAATTTTGGCTTGTAAGCAGGAATCAAGAGGATAGAATTATGGTCAGATTTTCCAAATGGAGGGTGAGGGAGAGCTTTGTATGCACCTCTGTGTGTGGAGTATAGGTGCTCTAGAGTTCTTTTTCCTCTGGTTGCACATTTAACATGCTGATAGAAATTTGGTGAGACGGATTTAAATTTACCTGCATTAAAGTCCCCGGCTGCTAGGAGTGCCGCCTCTGGGTGAGTGTTTTCTTGTTTGCTTATGGCGGAATACAGCTCATTCAATGCTGTCTTAGTGCCAGCCTCTGACTGTCGTGGTATGTAAACACTTACAAAGAATACAGATGAAAACTCTCTCTGTAGGTAGTGTGGTCTACAGCTTATCATGAGATACTCTACCTCAGACGAGCAATAGCTCGAGACTTGAGACTAGATATCATGCACCAGCTGCTATTTACAAAAATACATAGTCTGCTGCCCCTTGTCTTACCAGATGCTGCTGTTCTATCCTGCCGGTACATCGTGTAACCAGCCAGCTGTATGTTGATATTGTCGTTGTTCAGCCATGACTCCATGAAGCATAAGATGTTACAGTTTTTAATGTCCCGATGGTAGTTCAATCTTCCGCGTAACTCGTCAATTTTATTCCCCAAAGATTGCACGTTTGCTAGCAGAATGGAGGGAAGTGGGGGTTTATTCATAAGGCAGCCCGCCCTTCGGCCCCTCTTTCTCCGCTTCCTCTTCACGCAGATCACTGGGATCATGGCCTGTTCCCGAGGAAGCAGTTTATGTGAAAGGAAAAATAGGATTCTGCTAGTCCATGGTGAGTATGTTCAGTCCTGATGTCTAGAAGTTATTTTTGGTCATGAGAGATGGTAGAGGCAACATTATGTACACAATAGTTTTTAAAAACAAGTTACACACAACGCAAATAAACAAACAAAAAAACAATTACCTGTCTGTCTTCTCCTGCGCCATCTAATTTGAGTAGGATCTTAATTTGAGTCAGTTTGCTACAGCAGGAAAATAATCCTGCAGAAACAGGAAATGTTCATTATTATGTGGATTATAATTAATGGATTTTTTGTAGGGTTTGATACGTTTTACATTAGGGCAAATCAAGTCTGACATTTTAAAGTGGAAATTAAAAACTTTAGAAGAATTTTTAAATCTTGAATACATTACAAGTTTGCATTTCCTGCTAGGAGGACAATTCTCACAGACACCTACATCTGTTTTCTATAATATACCACTTAGCTACATAATCTAAACTGATATATGGCATGCAGCTCCATCCATCTATATGGCACATCGAACTGCCTACTAGTTTCACTTGTTGTCCCTCTATGTGCTCTTCTCTGCATTTACCTATTGCTCTCCCCCATATCCTCCTTTAGGAGCACTTTAGGAGGAATACGGAGGCATGGAACATTCCATAGCATTTTAGTTATTTAACTTTTTTAAATGTTTGTAGAGATTATAAGGTGAGATACTAACCTCGTGTTGGTTGTAAATCATGTGCTACGGTCTTTGTCCTAAATACAAAAGTATTATGAAAGGAGATTTGGTGAATGTGGAGTATAGCCGACTGTGCACTGTCATAAAGTGGCAGTAAAGCACTGAGCAGAAATCAGCACAGTTACATAGTGACTAATCTCCACAGCATCATCTCTGTATACACTGATGTCCCTGTATTCCTGACGTTGGAGGATTACAAGAGGATTTGTAGGAGAGAGGCAAGAGCGAAACAATCAACTCAAACCAACACACAACCATGAGTCAGTCGGCCAGTCAGTACTAACCTCCTATCTCACTGTGTGAACTCCTCTAAAGCAATGACAGTTGTTTTCATAGCCATACTGAGCTAAACACAAAAAGATGATGTGGTAGAGGTAGAACAAAAAATAAATAATTGATTTCCCCCACTTCCTCGCCCGCGTAGAGTCATTGACAGAGTAGAGAAAGAAAAGAGTGGCTGGCCGTTTGACCTTCTGTGTGCATTAAACAAACAGCAGATGGTAGAGATTCAGAAGCTCCATTATCTGGTGACCAGGAGTGCTGTTCCTCACAGAGCTTCCCACAGAGTCCCTCTCTCTGAAGGCAGCATACCTAGTTCCTATCCCTATTCTTTCCTTCCCTTCCCTTCCTTTTCTTTCATTTCCTTTCCTTTCTTTCCCACTGCAGGCTGCATACCTAGCTGCTTTCCTTTCCCTCCTTTCGTTTTGTTTCCTTTCCCACTGCACCCATTCACTCCCATTCATACCTGTAGTCTAACCTGGCTACCTCACCCCTTCCTTACAAACAACTATAATTGATTAATGGGGGGGGAAAGACTAATATGGTCCTAAGATATTTTGTTTAAAACAACTGGAGAGCTCAAGTAAATCATCTGAATCAAAATGAACCAATCAGAATCAGAGTCTTGAGGTTGACGAATGATAGGGGTGACATCGCCGTGATAACATTCCAGTCCTCCTCGTAATACACTTTTTCTATGACAGCCCATGTCAACCCAGACAGGAAGGAATGTGTATTTCACCTTCATTTTAGCCAGGTAAGTCATTGAGAACAAATTCTCTTTGACAAATGTTGGTGAGGTCCTGGAGATTCAGGTCCCAAGGAGAGGACTATTTCCATGCTGGGTCTCCGTTGTAAGGGCTCCAAAGGGAGAGGAAGGCCCAGGGTAGGGATGAGAATACTGGGGTATAATAGAACAGCGGGGGTGCTGCTGGGTGTGGTGAACCAGCCAAGGCCCTGGAGAGGAAGTCTTTAGCTAGCTGCCCTCAGGAAGTTACCTCTCTGCACTCAGATGTTAGATACCTTCCCTCTACGACAGCTAGTTTGCGTACGAGCCTTTTCTGTAAGAGACATTTCAAATGTACACAACAGCCATAGCAAAGTATTATAGAATAGGTGTCAATGAGCAGTCAGGAAAAAAATGACTTAAAAAAAAATCACGGTCCATGTATGTTATCCAAACTCAGTCATATTGTTAACGAGTAACTAACAGGTTGCCCGGGTAACTAGTTAATTTCCCATGACTACATGTTCTGTTTGGTAATTTCACACCTACATGAATAGTTTAACTCTGATTTATGTATAGCCCTCCTATTTCACTTTTGCTGATAAAAAGTCTGAATAAGAGCAACAAAAAAAAGATCAGCAAAGTTTCTCTGGTCCCTGTCATTAATAGCACTTTGATTTAGCCAACCTTGTCCTCACACTCTCTTTTAATTGCACAGTGACCTCTGCAACTGGCTCTCTGTGTTGTTACTTTTGGATAATAATGCAGGGATTCACTGGACATTTGAAATGGCATACTGGTAATTACAGAGCTCTAATTACACAGCGCCAGATGCCTGCCTTTCAGCGGCTACTGCAGAAAGCCTACTGACCCAGCTACAGATGTAGGAGCTTAATTTGATCACCCTGTTACAGGATAACCTTCTTGCAATGCATGACATTTGAAATGCGTCGTGTGTCTGAGGTCTAAAAAGGTTTCTGAAGTTTGTCATTTCCACTCTGACTTGATTTTCCCTTTTCCGAAAAATGTATCAACCCCGACAAAAATATCCATGAATTATAATCTACATAATAATTCACATTTCCGGTTGCTGCAGGATTATTTTCCCGCTGTAGCAAACTGGCTCAAATTAAGATCTTGTATCTGTACATACCCTTGAAACATGGACAGAGACTAAAGTGTCAGGTCTATGTGTGGCTTTAAAGTACTGTAAAGGAAGGCAAACCCCTGAGCATAATTCGAATGACTGAATAAATAATTAAGATGACACTTCTTTTTATTATTATTATTATTATTACTTCATTTAGATAGCCACCGATAGCCGAGTGGCATTTGATAGTTTGAGCATTTATCATCTGTTGGGGACAATTCAAATAATGTATTGCGGTAATTAAAGTGTATTCCATATTGATCCTCAGCTATCTTTTTCAGGTGGTCTTTTGATTAATACATTTAAATCATCGTTACCATGAAGAAGTGTTACGCAGTTCCTGGAAAGGTTGTTGTGAGGAGAAGTGATCAATGGTGATTCAGTTGGCCCGGGTTTCTGTAGAGCAACAACGGGGGTTTGATCTTTATGCGTTGCTGCAGTCCTCCATCAATCCATCAACCCTTTTCATGTTCAGAACAGTTCCCAGTAAGTCGTGATCAAAACATTACCACAATTACATTTTTTTTGTCTCTCACTCTCACCCAGCGAGAGGCTACGGCTGTCAATATCATTTTTGGCCTCCTTTATTTAAGGCAAACAGTAGGCGGTTCGTTAATTACTTCGACTTGAGTTACATCTGAAATTGTTCACTGTCTGTTATGCTGCTGATTTGGAAAATGAAAATGTGTTGCCAGTAACCCCAGAAACCAAATTTAAAGACTAAGTCTCTATGGCTGCATTTACAAAGAAAAATACCAATAATTGGGGAAAAGATCAGAATTGGGCTACCTGTGTAAACGCAGCCTATGTAATCACTACAGTGTATGCTATTTAAAAAAAAGCTATTATAAAGCACTTCTCTAAACTTCAAATCACATTATAACTTACAGGAGATTAGAACAGATGTGATCTATGGCACTGAAAATCACTCTCTTACACAACATTACCCTCTTTGAAATGAAAATGACATAATTACAGAAGTAAATATGATTTAAGGATTCTCAAAATGACCACAGGAAACCATCTACTCAAAAACATTTCCATTTATTAGGGTGATGTATCATTGTGAAAAGCAAAGCCTCCTGATTTCTCTCAGGTTTCCCCCATTTGGAGCTTGTCCATCAACAGAGTCAAATTATCCCCTAGCCCGGCCACGCTCTGTTAAAACACTATGGTGTTTACATGACTTTGGGTGCTGTTTACACTTAAAGATGCTGGAGACCCAAACATAACATAAATATATATATATATTGGTATATCCGGTGCGGTAAGAGAACCATTTCTGGATTGCGGAGCAATTGAAAGGAGCTGTGGTTTGACTGTTGTTCTACCTTTTGTGGGTGGTGATGCTGTTGCTAACCTCTTTCAAAGCAAACAGTGTCTAAATCTCTTTTTCTCTATTGCTCCAGATTCTTCCCCTGGGAAGTGGATTAGTATGGAGGAAGGTTGCACTGACGGATGGAATTGGCTTAGATAGAGTTTCTCACTGAGAGAAAGAATGGCCCTGAAAACTCAACACTTAAAACAGACGGATTACCAGCAGTAATGCTTGCCTTTCTTTTTTACTACAATTTCTAAAATGGAGCTTGATTTAAGCCCACAGAAATGTGTAAACAACATCTTTTTGAATAGTACTGTAACTGGAACATATAAAAACATTGTTTTGAATGTCTATGATGCTAGATGGACTATCTAGAACAACTCTAAAAAGCTAAGAGAGAAAATCAAATGGCACTCATATATTGACGTGTCCTCTCAATTACCCTTAACACACACTTTGGAATGATTGAGGTCACCCAGCTTGGACTATGGCCAGTATCAGTAATGATTGTGATTCTCAGATATCCTGTATTGCTTTTTAATCGGTATGTGTGATAATTGTGACCATTGAAGTACATCGTAGGTCCATCTGCTTGGCAGAGAAGTAGATCCTAAACCATCTGTGCTCCCAACACATTGCTAGGGAAGTGATATGGATAGGTATTGTCTGGGAAAGATCACCTCGGGTGGTACGTTACTACTACTCTTCTTCTGGGCTCAGACACACACACACACGCACGCACACACACACACACACACACACACACACACACACACACACACACACACACACACACACACACACACACACACACACACACACACACACACACACACACACACACACACACACACACACACACACACACACACACACACACACACACACACACACACAGTTCAGTTCAGTGAAGTCACCATTAAAAATATACACTGGAGGTGAAATATTGTAGAAAAAGAGTCTGTCAGTGTTTTCTCACTCGCCCTGATAAGACAAACAGGGACTAAAGTTATGTATTATTCATTTTCTCTGTAATAATGAACAGTCTGTTATTCTAAAATGTATATAAATGAACTAATCTGACACTCCTAAAACAGTGTTTAAATTCCTATTCAACATGTATTGATACTTTGATCATGTCACAGTAAATCAAACAAAAATGTAAACTATTTTCAATCACAGCTTGTGCAGGTATCTTCCAACAGCTGAGAGAGAGTCTTCGTTTTATTCCGGCCCTGCAGGAAACCTAGCAGCTTGAGTGGGCTGAAGCCCTCAAGGATGTTGTGATAGTAACACATACTTAATAAATAAAGAGCGTCATTAGTGATTAACATTGTGTCTATTTTAATAAATGCTTTGAGGATTTATTTTCTTAAGGATATCTAAGATGGTGTAAGTTTTGGCCGATGCGGAATGTTTGGAGAAGCACGAGCCAGCTGCTCTACAGGGATACGTAAGCACCCAGGGTTGTTTATTCACAAGGCTATAACCATTAAGCATCGGCCCTCTCAGCTTCTCCCTCCCTCCCTTCCATACAGCCATGTTTTGGAAACCCATGGTTTCTTAACCTCCCAGTAACTCTCAGCCATAATCTCTCAGTCAGTCACTACGCCCGATTCTGTCTGAAAACAGACCATAGTTTGGACATGACGGTTGAACTACTCTCCAGACTCCAACATCCTGGAGTACATCAGTAAACATAGGGTAAACGGACCTGTGATAGTGGGGGGATCTAAAAATAAAACGATCCTCCCCCCTCCTCCACCAGCTCCCTCCAGCCATTTTCCTGAAGACTAAAGACATCAAATGGATGTGCTAAAATCCCTGCTGAGCCCGGTCCTTTAGCTTTGGGTCTGATACAAAGCCTCACACCTCCCGATCTGCTCTGTGGCTCAGCGGCCCACAGTGGCTCTGGCCTGCCGGGCCCATCTCTGGCTGGCATCTCCCTCTCCTCTGACATCTGCTCGGGGTTGAGGTTTCATTCACGAGGGGGGCACGTGGAGTCAATCTGCTCTTTGGGGAGCAGAAAAGGAGGCTTGTCGTTACCTTCCAGGGTGGGGATAGGGATGATAGCTGTGCAGAAAACACCACATTGCATCCTTCTTCTTCCCTTTTTGCTGGCAGCACCACTGGGGTGCTGTATCTTCAACCTCTCAACGCACAAAACAGAAATGGAATGTTTTCTTTCATATCATCCTCCTTCCACCCCTCCTCTTCTCTCCAGATTGACAGACAGGCCTCAGACAGTTCAGGTGACGAGGAGGAGAGAGTGAGAATGGAGATCGAGAAGGTGCCATGTTGAACACTTCCTAAAGAAGGAGGCACCATGATGCTCTAGTCAGTCTCAGTGCAAAACTCTGGTCTCCCAGGCTATGTTGGCAAATCACCGGTGGTGACTATTTAAGGATATGACAGATTGTGTTAATGTGTCTATTTTGCTCATCAAACTTAAACCAGTTTTCTGAGTCTTTATTTATGTCTGTGAGGAATAACACATTTATTGATAGAGGAGAGCAACATAAATCATGTTCTTGTCATATACAAGATGATGCCTGGTTTCGGTTTGCGCAATGCCTAATGCTCTAGATTCAAATCTTGGTCCTCACACGAGGGACAAAATGTATGAATATGTTATAAGATGTTTGAATAACATTGACCATGAACCATTTATGATCATTTGTACAGTATATTTATTTTTAAAATGTAGGTACATGAATGATTGAACAAAATGCATGTTCAATAATGCAACATTTTGCACTAGTTGAAGTTCTTTTGCTCTAGATTTGAAGATATTCAAACGTCTAGCCACCGTGCTTCTACATCTGCATTGCTTGCTGTTCGGGGTGTTAGGCTGAGTTTCTGTAGAGCACTTTGTGACAAATCGGCTGATGTAAAAAGGGCTTTATATATACATTTAATTGATTGATTGATTAATATCCCCAAAATACTCTCAATAAGAGGAAATAACATCTTGGATAATGGTTTTATATAGAAGACAGTCCCTTTCTTTGTATTTCTATAATATATCAGTTCGCTTCCACAATTGACTTATCTTTTTGATGAATTCATTAAGCCTTTTTAAGTCGTTAAGTAGCTTCAGTAACTTGCTCCTCTGGGGGGGGGGGGGGGCACAGAACAAGGATTGTTTCATCCCCATGTAATTCCACTCTCAGGCACTACTTCTAACCTGAACACAAGTGGCATTATCCGTCCAGATGAAATCGCTGTGAAACATTTGTGAGGCATGTTGCAGATTACAAGTGGAAAGAGACTAAGACTTAGCGAGTGACTTTTAGGAGTTAGCTCAGCTTTCTGTTCTAACCCTACTTCTCTGGATGGAGAGAAGAGACACAAGATTATTTCGTTTTAGAATAATGTCAACTTTCATTACTGCATTATTACTGTTCTTACTTCTACTAAGAACTAAGATGTCCCCCTCCTTTTTTTCCATACAGAACATTTATTAAGACCAGAACTTTTTATTTTGAAAGCACAACTTTGTCATTTCATTTTTATCCATGTCATTTTAGGTATCCATTTCTATGATCTTGAAAAGGGTCACAATGGCAACAGAATGTCTACACAAAATGATTGAGCCCGCACAAGCTGCGATGCAGTGGTTGCACCAACGTTGCTACTTTGCCGTGGTATTACTTCATTGACGTGGCGACATCAAGACTCTTCCCTGTTAGGGTGGAAACGGCTCCGATCATCATGGTTCCACCAGCACAGCAAAGAAAACAGCCAGGCCAATCCATTAGATAAAGACAGTCGACTACTGTAGCTAATTATTCTCAAGATAGAATTATCTAGGCAACGTGTTGATTACACGGGGAAATATCTTACAACTGCATTCATTCTGATTCACTTCAAACTAATTAGATCAACGGGCACGTCAAATCCAGTTAGTCAGTACATTTGCTTCCCAGTAAATGATGTATGCTTGGGATATGCCGTTGCAGATATTTGATTTACTGCAGGGCTGTAGGCTGCAGTTTTACAATTGTTTGTTGGTGATCAAATAGAAAGAAGTACAATATAGGATAAACGTAATGATGCTTTTAACAGTACCATACTATGAGTGGTCACAATAAACGGCCATGCAGCTGCTATAGGGACACAAACAATCACAAGCAAGTCAATATAAGATTTTACATTGACATTTAAGTCAGGGACACAAACAATCACAAGCAAGTCAATATAAGATCTTCATTAATGTACAGTAGTGTATATCGACATCACCCATATACACCCTTATTTCAGTTTCTAATATACATGGATAATAATATGGAGATTTGCATGGATTCTTTTGTATTTTCAAATGGTTGTTTGTTGAATTGTTGTTGTTGTTCTCAAACTCTTTAAAAGTAAGCAAGATCCCCTCTTTGTTGAGGTGAATCGCTATATTCATATCACCCATCATATGGGGTGGCAGGGTAGCCTAGGGGTTGGGGAGTCGGACTAGTAACCGAAAGGTTGCAAGATTGAATCCCCGAGCTGACAAGGTACAAATCTGTCGTTCTGCCCCCTGAACAACCCACTGTTCCTAGGCTGTCATTGAAAATAAGAATTTGTTATTAACTGACTTGCCTAGTTAAATAAAGGTTTTTAAAAAAACATTCATATGTTGACTAAAGTGAATAACATGTCACCTCCAGAAAATCAAAGAGGCTCTATAAATATTCCTCATCAACCTCATCAAGAGACTGAGAAGGCCAAATGTAAACAGAGTTGTTAGCGCTAAATCCTCTCTCTCTCTCTCTCTCAGCAATTTTCAGTCCTTCAACAAGGTACTTACCTGGAATTGTGTTGGTAAATATCCAGCTGCGTCTAAGGAGGCATAAGTCATATTAAACATAATCAATGTACGTTTACTCAGGGCTCTGGTATTTTGAAAGCAAGTTATTTTATTTCTCTGAGATATGCCAGTTTTATATACTTTTTATATATAATTCCATTGGAACTCAATAGAGAGACATAAATTAACTGATTTTGAGGTAATTGATAATTGTATCCTTTTGTTTTGAGAATCTTAAATGGTTGTTATATTTCATTCATCACTGTCAGAATTAGACGTTCATCCATGTTTCTCAAATGTCACATTTCTAAGTTGTTGCAAACGTCAAATTTCAACGTTTTTAAAGTTAGGCATTAACTCCGGATGGGTTAAGGTTTGGGATAGGCTTAAAAATAAATCTCAAAAACAACTTTCTATCGCTGGATTCGAACAGGCAACCTTTGGTACCAGAGGCAGCTACTCTGGTAACAGAGCTCTCTGTTGCCCCTAGTGGCCAGTTCCAATATAATCTCCTGACGTCCTCAGACATGGATGGACGTTTCAAACTGACTTCAACTGGAAGCCAGTGGAGAGAGCGGAGGAGCGGGGTCGTGAGAGAACTTGGGAAGGTTGAACACTAGACGGGCTGCGGCGTTCTGGATGAGTTGTAGGGGGGACATGGATGGACGTTTCAAACTGACTTGTATCACGGGGGACCTGGCTGGTTTTCTCAGCTATACATTGTTCACCCTGAGGACTAAGACTCTTATAAGGAGATTTCATGAATCACTTGCCACGAGGAAGTGATTTTATGAATCCGTTTACATGGTCCCTAAACCACAAGATATTTGTTTTGCCCAAGAGTGCTTTTGGAAGATTAAATATTTGCTCTAATCCATCAATGATGGCTAAAGCTGACAACATAACCACACGAATGTGAAAATAAAGACACACAAGCCATGCACTCTGAAGATTAGGTCCAGCCTCCATGCAGCTACCCCTCTGGGATTATGGAGTTGTAATCAAAATACAGATTGGTTATACTGAACATATCTGCTTTTGAAGATGGAATCCGTGATGGTGAAACTGCCACGTCTGTTTGCGATATTACAACAACAAAGACGTTTCTTGTAACAACGGACAATGATTTTTTTGGCAAGTAATTTCAGTCACAATAGAACAACAATGTACTGCAACTTTTTGCATTACCTCGGTGCTCTATGCTCCTCTCTGTTTGGTCCACAAAACAAAAACAACCACAAATGTGCTGGGGGCGAACAGTGGCGCTATTTTCCCTTGTGCAGATTTCAGCACTAACACATTCATCTCACAAATGTGGCTTCTTGTTTGATCTAGGAATTAGTCTTTTTCGAAATTTGAGGTGAAACCATGGAAGTGAAAATGTCACCTCAGCATGATTAAAAAAATCTGAGGGTTTTGTGCTGGAGTATTAATTGAAGTGCTGTATCTTGTCATTAATAAGAGCAGTGTGTAGCCGCGGCGCACATCATAATTGGTTATTTTGGAGCTGCACATATAAACATGATATAGCCTCTCCTGCAGACCTCGTGGCCTCATGGGTGGAACGTTATTCATCTTTTTCATAATTCATTAAAAAAATGTTTTTTAAACACAAATCTGGTGTTTCTATGTCAAACGGTTTTGTTATGTTTCAGTCTTCTGTGATGTATATAAAGTGTAATATTGGTTTGCAAACTCAAAATGTAATACATTTCAACTCTATATCTGACATGGTACAGGTGTCTTCTCTTTTTAAGCCCAGAACCATGTGTGTGAGGGGTATTCTTGGGTTTCAAAGTAGATTTGTTTAAGACTACCAAGAAACACTCCGCGTGACCCTGATTTAGCCCACTGCAGTAAAACGTTTAAATGGCACCTTGCAAAAACAAACCTCCTAGCTTACATTTGATCCACTACCCCGACATTCATGGATCTGTCTCCACTCTCTTGTTTTAGAGAGTGAGACAGGATCCCTGTGAAATATGTACTCTTTCCTCCATGCAATATACAGTATATAAAATAAGCTGGCTAGCTCCTCTGCAGTCAGCCCGATTCAAGTCAACAATGTATTATCACTATAATCAGAACCGTTGGCATATAAGACCCACTCCAGCCTAGAACCTCATTTATCACCTGATTGACTTAACAAAAGTCACATCTCAATAGGTGGTCCAGGTGTCCTCTGACATGGCACAAGTGGGGGTGTGGGTCTTTCCTCTTTTGTCCTCAATTACTCCTCTATTTTTCCGCAAGGGGGGGGGGGACATCAGAGAGCGCCATCAGACCAACTCCTTGAATTGCCAAAAACGTGAATTTCGCAATTGTGTAAAAAAAAAAACTTATTTTGCTGCTCAAAACATATTTTTGTTGATCCTTAAGCATTTGTACTTCACTGTATTTATACTTGGAATATATTTTTTCGACCGGAAAAGTTCAGAAATACTGGAGTGGGACTTTAAACTCTACAGTATGCTCATGCTGATAGTTTTTACAGGTAGAAGACATCTACCCCTCTCGGTCTATCTTCCCATGCCTATTCCAAATCACACAGCCAGGCACCTGTTGCCCTGAGCACACAAACACTTCATTAGAACTGACAAGCCAATGGGACCCTGAGGTTTGATGGCCTGGCTTGCTACAGCTCTGGTAGTGGTATGGTAGTCTGGCCACGGCTGGGCCTATAATAGGCAGAAATTCAGCATGGTCTTGAAGAGCTACTGCCCCCTAGAGTTCATTCTGTCTCTGACGGTCAGTTATAATATTGTTCTGTTGGCCCACAAAGCAATTTTAGGTCCACTTTGATTTTACAAGATAAATTGTAAATACTTGTAGTTCACTGTTATGTGTTAATCATTACCAACTGATGTAGTAGCGCATGGAATAAACTTGAAAAAAAGGTAGGCTACGACTACAGAGTCAATGCTACTCTCGGTTCTGTGGTAGGAAGGTCTTTCTTTATTTATTAGAATCTGTACATGCAAAGCCTCAATGTACTCTTCAAGGTGTCAAAAGCGTTCCACAGGGATACTGGCCCATGTTGACTCCAATGCTTCCCAAGGTTGTGTCAAACTGGCTGGATGTCCCTTTGGGTGGTGGACTATTCTTGATATACACGGGAAACTGTTGAGCGTGAAAAACCCAGCAGCGTTGCAATTCTTGACACAAACCCACGTGCCTGGCACTTACTACCATATCCCGTTCAAAGGCACTTAAATCTTTTTCCTTGCCCATTCACCCTCTGAATGGCATTACATATACAACCCATGTCTCAATTGTCTACAGGCTTAACAATCCTTCTTTAATCTGTCTCCTCCCCTTCATCTACAGGGATTGAAGTGGATTTAAAAGGTGACATCAATAAGGGATCCTAGTTTCCACCTGGATTCACCTGGTCAGTCTATATCATCAAAATAGCAGGTGTTCTTGATGTTTTTTGTATACTCAGTATATGTAAATCGTGTTGAAGTTGAAGTGATATCTTCCTCAGGAGAAATGTTAGAAGTCTATTAATGCTTGCTCAATGAAGAATCCAATCTGATTTTCTTGAAAAACCAGAAAGAATATACAACTAAAAGTCAAATAATTTCATTTTCATGTGTAAACAACAACCAGCCAGTGCTTTGTATGTTGGGGCCCCGTGGCTGTGCTTTGCTGTGTAAGTAAAAGAAGAGGCCTTGGTGCAGATGCCAGAGGAGAGAGGTGTCAGAACAGGGGCAGGAGGAGAGGAATGGAAGCAGCCGGTCCTTGTTTAATTAGTGATGGCTCCTTTACAATTTACCAGTAGAGGATTTGCCTTGTTTATAAACCAGATCCTGTTTTTCTAATTCTCCCCTCTAATTTTGTTTCTTGGACAGGGAGTGGATCTGGCTCTTTTTGGACATTAACTAGAAAGCTCTCGCTCTTTCTCTCTCTGGGCCCTGTCTGCCTCCATGCATAGCCTTGGCCAGACTCACTGAGGCCTTTTGTATCCTAGCCCTCACTACATGTGTCTTGCGGGGATGGATAATCGGCTTGGAAGAGTGCAGTGTGATGTGGTGGGAACTGGGGCTGCTCGAGGGCCCTCTCTGAAGGTGTTTGTTGTTAAATAGAACAATTCAGCTCGCTCCTTAGAAAGCCTGACAAAAGCAAATACTCCCTGCTGAACATTTTCTTAGCCCGTCACACAAAGGCTCAAGTTTGTTTAAGAAATTGCCGCTAAAGAAAGCGTCAACCCATTAAGGTAATTATATGGAACCTGTGTCGTATAAAGGCTTAATTGATGTTAATGTTTGTCTAATTGGGGATTCAGGGAGAGCAAAGGACTAAAGGTCTTCATAGCACTTTCAGGCGAGTCTCTGAAAAGGGTCCTTCTGGTTTTCACACTTTCCACAATGGCTGCCCGTCTTTCTCACATTACGGCCTGTTTTCAGCCCCTTCCAGCATTCTGCAGTACTACTTAGAGCACAAAATAAGGGTGAAGAGCCATTGTCTAGTGCAAGCACTTCTCAAAGAGTGTTCCTGACAGGAATTGTTAAGGGACTCATGTAGGAGACAAGGGGGTGTGAGGGTGAAAGCCACTGTCATCCACTCCTGTCATGTCTCCACTGCTGCAGCAATAGGCTCCTAATTGCGGCATCAGTTTTTTCTCTCTCCCATTCCTCTATTCTTTTAAACAAATACTTCACCCAGGCCCCTCGTGTTCTTACACTCATATTGCACAAGTTATCTATTGTGTCCGCCAATGTATTTACATGTTATTGTACAATGTTCATGTGTGAGTGAACATTTGCTTAATTAATTGAATGTTTTTTCTTCTTCTTTTCTCTCCCTATCTTCTAATGGGGAATGAGATTCCTGTAATCTAACAGAACAACAAGTCACCGAGAAGAACTCTCCACACAAACCAATTATTTTCTCTGATTGTTTATTTAAGTCCGAGACATTATCTGGCATAATGTTTATCTGCCTCTAGTTTATGACTACTCCATAATTGATATACACACAGTTATAGAGTGATTAGTGGGGGTATGGTTGTTCACAAACAACATACGCATCTTCCATGTGAAATATGTTGAATAGAAAGCGTAGAGTGGGGTTAGAACCGGGAATTAGAAAGCTGAAACGGGGATAGAACCGTGAGTTTGAACCCAGAATCACAACCCAGAGTGGGGGTACAACCCATATTACACCTTACTCGTGTCTAATTAACCAGTTTCGTAGTCTGTTATGATTGACAGAGCAAAGAAAAGACAAAACAGATAAATGTTTCCCACATTTGATCCTAGCCTGTCCTCCTGATTCTGAAACACCTGCATGGCTAAGTCCAAGACGCTAGCTTTGTCTCTTTCAAATATTTCCCCTCGGTCTAATTGCTATAGCATGTGTAAAAACCAACGCATGCCTTTCTATGTTAAGCTAAAGTAGGAGCAGTGGTGAAAGGACAAGTGATTGTGCGGCTGTCAGACTCCCGCAGGAGTCTCTCTTTGCAGACGGGGAGGAAGTGTGAAGGGGAGGACAAGGAAAGGCACTTCATTTAACTTCCACCAAGCTGATTGGAGTGGAGAAGGCAATTCAGATCTTAAGTGGAGTTCCCATCACAAACCTGCCCCTCTTACCCAGCCGCACCCCTACCTCCACTCACCCCTCCCGCACCCATTTCTGCACGCACGATGTCAGTCAAAGCTCACAAGGCAACCCTGGCCATATTCAACAGTCCCTCTACCACCACCACTAGTGAGTAATGAATGGCCACCGAAAATACACTGGGTGCTTCCCAAATGGCACCCTATTTCCTACATGGTGCACTACTGTGGTCAGGGCCCACAGGGCACTGTGAAGGGAATTAGGGTGCCATTTGGGACATAACTCCTGCCATCGAGGTACAGTAACCCTAGGACCAGGCATGATGTCTCTGTTCCCCTTCCTGATTAACTCCACCCATTCGATGAAAGAAGGAGGTTGACAAGCAGCTTCCTTGACTCTGTGTGTTTGACTCTGCCCTTCCACCTCCCCCTCCCTGGCCTTGCTGCTGGGCTGGCTGGCAAAACTCCATCTCCAGCCGAGGAGGGAATTAGAGATCTCTTTGCATTGGCTGGCTGCCTCACCTGCGCCACCAACCCCTGTATTAGAAATATGTCAACTGCCTGACACCAACACAATGGCCAAATAACCACTATACCGCGGAAGAAAAATACTCTCAACTTAAAATGATTTTTTCCATCGAAAAAAGAGATTTGGTTCTTTACAAGTGTAGGTTTATAATAACAGGAACCTACTGACTATAAGTGAGTGCTATTCATGCTGTACTTTTTCATTTGTCAACAAGCAAATGGGGCACTATATCTACATGTACATGGTGAGGACAATTTCTTGCCATGAAATGAATGAAAAACATGGAATTTCATTACAAGCAGTTTGCACAGTTCTGTGACAACAATGAGCCTTCTGATAGGGGCAGGTGGTGGTTTTACATGACATATTATTAATATTCTCTGATTGATTTGAAAAGTAATATTGAGTAAGTACTTAATACGAGTACTGTAGTTCACTTCCCCACCGAAAGAGTTTCTATCAAAATGTCATCCCTGGCAACGAGGCTTAACATAATCACAGCGTTTTGTTCAGACCAATTATCTGCAAACCCGTCTACAAAGGGTCATGTTACTCATCAAAGTACTCTGAGGGTGAATAATGACCACAGTTCGCGACCCTTGACCTATCTGGATGACCTCTGAGAATACGTGAGTCAATTTCCCCCCGTCCATGCTGCTGCCTTCTCTCCTCTCTGAGCCCTGCTGCACTCCGGCAGAAAGAAACTTGACTCCACAGCAGCCCTGTAATCACTTTAGTACTGTTTTTGTTCATGGTAAGTGGACAAAATATTTGGATAATCTTAAACAAGCATAATAATTGAATATGTGATTTGGGTAGTAGCAGGTGTTTGGAACCTCAAGCTTGTCTCCACATAATGAAGCATTCGGTAAACAAAAGCAGAGTTGTTATGTTGCTTCCAGCATGCTGGGGGATATGCTCAAATAAAACAACAAATTTTGTTGATAGCATACCGTAATCATGCCGTTCTTCTACCACGCACTGTGCTGCTCTGGCTGAGTGGAGAGAAAGCATATTAATTCCTTCTCCAGCAGCTCTCATGTAAAGAGAAAGAGGGCCCTCCTTCCAGGGCTAAGCTGCTATTAATCATTATACACCAACAGGAAGGAAGTGAACAATCAAGTTGGACTGGGAAGAATGAAATTATTGTGATTATTTATTTATTATGCTCACGCCCTATATGGGTTTGTGGGGGGGGGGGGGGGGGGGGGGGTTGCAGTCCACTTTTGACTGATTTAATTCAAGGTTGGTCCAAAGGCAATATTGTGGCTATTTATTTACCATGTAATTACAATCCGAATTACAATCCGAAAAATAGCATTTATAAAACAAAGAGTGGGCTGGTGCACATTATTAGTTTAGGAACACTTAGAAAAGAAAAAAAAATCAGGGTTTTCACATTTTGCGTTTTTTTTATAACTGTTTTGTAGCTAAGTGATAATTAAATCATCTGAACATAACAAATACAACTCATTATAATGTCAGTGATTGATTTACTTACTAGGACCAAGTTACATTTTTGATATGATATCAAAAGTGCATCTTTGGATGACTGTTTTTTAACTAAGTGATAATTAAATGATCTGAACATCACAAATATAACTCACCATAACGTCAATGATTTATTTACTTACTAAGAAAAAGGTTGATTTTCTATAACTATAAGATACCATAATTTTTCATTAATCAAAGCCAGGTAGCCGAGAGTCATCTTTGAGAGATGAATGGAGTAGAGAGGGCTGATTATCTCATACTTCTACTTCTCTCCCTGTTTCCCAGTCTGTCCTCTAGTCCATAGCCGCCTTAGCAATGGAGCAAATGGAGCAGCTGCACCCCCACTTTCCAAATAGCAATGTTTTTGTGGGGGAGGTCCCCCAGACTCCCCCACCCCCACTTTCAGACAAAGTCAGGCGCCCATGCCCTATTCCCTCCCATGTCCAGTCTTCCGTTCCCCAGTCATACTGATGTCCACGGGAAGACCACAAGACAGCAGCAGAAACTATACCAGTCCCGAGAGCTACATGTCTGCCTCTTCACCTCGGCTTTAGGATGTAGTTCAGGGAGATAACAATACATCTGTGGCCACTTAGTACCTCCCTGGTCTTGCTCTTTGTCCTGCACCTGTGGAGAATGGCCCTTGTGAACCAGCGGAGGAACAAGAGTCAGGTCAAGAGTCAAAGGTTGGGTCACTGTCAAGAGGAAGTTGTCTCTCAGAATAAAGTCACTTATCATTCTCATATAATGTGACAGCCATCTGTCAATCAATGGATTTGCTCAAGCACTTGTTGCATATTTAATGTAGCTTTCTCACAATAAGATACACTTCCACATAGCTGTAATTCCCTACGTGAGCTTGACAACGTTCCATGCAACATGAAAGGATGAATGTAGTTGTTTTTGCTAATTAAAGATCCTCTTCAAACAACCATAATATATTTTTTCTAGCTAGTGTCAAATAAAATGTAATAAACGGATACAACAAAAAAAACAGCATCAATATATAATTAATGACCAATTTTCAATCCGAAGAATTGAGTTTGGAATAGGTGTCCAACAGATGACATATGTGTCAACAAAGTGTAATAGCCCATGTGGCAGGCTGTTCATCTAGATGCCCAAAATGTGATTTATTTGACCTTTAGTCTCACCAGGTAAGTTGATTGACGACAACACATTCTCTTTTAAAACAACGACCTGGGGTGTATGTGCCAGTGGAGAGGTGAGGGCTGAATCAGCCAGTCCTAAACTGGGGGATGATTAGATGTCCACGATAGTATCAGACTCCAGGTTAACAGCACCTGGCAGGCTAACTCTGGAGTTATCACCCTTTAGCTAGTACGCCTACTCTTCGCATCCAATCTTTTTGAGACTTATTGACTACTGAGGACTACCCAGAGTCAATCAGTACCTCGGTTGATCCTCAATCGCTGACGTTCGCCTGGTGTCAAATACTGTCTGAACCCAGATCTAAGGTGGAAGCTGTCCTCGGAATAAAATCCCATGTTGAGTGGAGTGCAGGCCAGTGGCAGCATGGCATAGCGTCAGGGGGGCCGTGGGAAAGCATCTGACTTGCCCACTCCCATCAGACAGCCAGTGTGACTGCTGTGACAGACAGGGGCTGAGGCTCGTTGAGGTGTGTGTGACCAGCCAGGTGTGTGCGTGACCAGTCAGGTAGACAGGAGAAGACAGATCAGCAGCTGGGCCTTCCTCCCTCCCTCTGTATTTGCTCAGGTGGCATGCTGGTGTCAGGTATCACCCTCACAATGCACCGTGTTTGGAAACAAACATGACTCTCCAGCTTCTCAAATGAACGCTCATTCAAAACAACCTCTGGTTGGGTGAGACGTGAATGTGAATCTGGGCATGCTTGTCTCGCTCTCCGTGCTTGTGAAAACCAGTGATGTGGATTCTAATACATAAATAGGACTAGAATAGTGATTTTCTATTATCTTTCAAACGTTCCATCTCACTGGGACCAAGAGACTGATAAACAGCTTCTATCTCCAGGCAACCAGACTGATAAACAGTCATCACAAGCAGGCCTTCGCCCAGTACCCTGCCCAGAACCTTACTCACTGTGCTAGCCGGCTACCACCCGGTACTCTACCAGGCACATTAGAGACTGCTGCCCTATGTACATAGTCATTGAACACTGGTCACTTTAATAATGTTTACATACTGTTTTACCAACTTCACATGTATATACTGTATTCTATTCATGGCTCATCCTATATAATTACTGCTGTACACACTGTCCATACTGTCTCTACACACCATTCATACACACACACAATATATATTTTTTTATACACACCATACAAAGACATCAATACACCCACAAACATATATTCATTACATATATACATACATACAGTACATATTTAGAATCCAGTCTCTGACATTGCACATTTAGATATTTCTTTCTGATATTATGTGTCTATTGTTATTGTATTGTTAGATATTACTGCATTGTTGGAGCTAGAAACACAAGCACCTGTGATAACATCTGAAAAACTGTGTACGCGACCAATAAACTTTGATTTGACATTGGAATGAGAGTTGAATAGTGAAATAATCTCCCTTTGCTGGCATTTTTTGAATCGTGTTTTTACCAAATGCCCCTCAATTACAAACCATTTCTGCTCTCATCTCAATACAAATAGTTGATTAAAACAGGCACTAGTGTGTTTATTATGGATGGCACCCATTGTCTGAATGTACATTCACTGTGTCTCTGGAAATCAGAGAGGGAATTACTGTGACGTGTGATAATAACATGCAGATGTGTTTTCCCTCCATGCAGTCACTAATCAGAGCATTGAGAACACAGCTCGACAGTGCACACACATACACACACACTGCATCAAAACAAGCAAATAGCTAACTAAAATTAAACAGGTGATACTTTATGTTCTTGGCTGAAAGCGTCAACATAGAAGGAGAGTGATAATGTGTTATATCATGTCACATTGTTTTCTGCTTTTAATAGATTTTCGCAAACCTTGGGTGTGACCCAAATGGCACCCTATCCCTGATTTAGTGCACTACTTTTGGCCAGGTTCCCTATATAGTGCACTAGTTTTGACCAGGGAATAGGCTGCCATTTGGGCACAAGCCTTGTCTTCCGAGGAGCACAATACAAAATTAGCCAACAGGTAAAGCAGCTCTACGTGTTTTAAATTAATTTGTCTCACACACAACAAAAAAAAAAATTCTGAGTGTCATACAAGCATTATATCTGATCCAATAATCTATTCTAGTATTTTACCATCTGATTTAATTGTTACATTAAATTCTCTATTACTCTACAAACGGGTGGGATCCGAATTGGGAGAGTGTGGTTTGGTACACCGACTCTCCCACCCATATCAGTCACCTTAAATTACAGTTCATGAGGGAATATGTGGGGGGAGATCAGGCAAACACTTGCCCCACCATTATTTCACTTTCCCTCCGTTTCTCCACTATGTTATTCCATGTGGCTTGACAGCAAATGGAAGGAGGGGTGGGAGGTGAGGGGGGGGTTGGTGGTGATGGGGGGCTTGGAGGGCTGTGACACCTGCAGCTCGTCTGAAAGGCATGCTGTTTCAGTGCACTGTGGAGCCTTCTGCAGTACATTGTGTTGAGGCGGAGAAAGGATCTGACCCCCTTTACCTGACCAGCTGAGGCATTCGGGCCGCACAGGGACCCTGCCAACAGATTGGTAATGAGCGCCCTGGCTGTATCTGGGGTTTGCTAAGGCATCGCAGGTCGTCGTCCCCCACCCCCCACCCCCCTCCTCTAAGGGGACTGTGGTCGAGGATAATGAGAGGGCTGGGACTTTCAATATGTCCATGATTCACAGAGACCATCCGTGCGGATTACCTTTCTTACCATGTACACAATGTGGACGTGGATTCCCAGGGTTAGGAACAACAGCCCGATTGGCATGGCTCAGCCCCCGCGGGGGGAGAAGGTCCTTTCCCAGAGTACAAACACACACCAGTCAGTGGGCCCATGTAGTTTGATGGTAAACCATAAATACCTGTTGGCCCACCAACATGGGATATGACAGATTCATTGGAACACAAACACAAACAGTACCTGGTAGATTAGTACAGTGGAGGGAACAATGGCATCACCTTACAAGGTGTTCACTCTCAAGTTCATTTAAAAGGATGGTGAGAAACAGTCTAGTGCAGTACGTCAACCAGCTGTTACAGGCATCCTCCTTCGTGTCTTGAAGTATTAGAAACATCGCCAGTGTCACTGTAGTGTTCATCACTCTTTTCTCACTAGCTTCTCCCACCTGATTTTATCAAAGAAGGGCCAGCAAGAAAAGCACAAGGGACTGAAGGTACAAAGGAATGTATAGGATTAAACATAACTCAATATGCCCCTTAGAACAATATGTTTAGCGTTTTGTATTTTGTAAATAGATGTTGTATTTTGTGTCATCAAGGAAATTGCTTGTGCCAATTCTGGCCTTTGTCCTCTAGCTGTTAAGAGTCATTCCTCTAGACATTGGCTGCAAATGGTCATTATGTTTGAAATAAATTGGACTGTCAACCATCCATTGCTCTCAATTATGTCCACTTTCTCTGGGCTTTCTCTGGAGTAGGTCGTGTAGATCTGTAGGAAAAAAATCTAATGTAATCCCTTTTTTGGATTGAATTTTAAGGCAGCAAAATGTGAAGACCGCAAGGGGTGTGTAGACTTCCACTTGGCAATGTAATGACCCTCCACCTTATATCGTTATGCAAGCAGTGGAAACAGAGAAAGCTATGAATAAATCTATGAATAGAATTACTTTGCATTAATCGTCAACACTTCAGATAATGACAAATATCCACAGAAAAGCACCGACCCATCTATTTATATTGAGCATATGGTTGAGAGCTATCCATATTTTAAACCTGAAAAAATATTTACCCCCCTTCTCACACCAAATATCAAAGTGGTCAGATATTCCAAGTAGTTAGAAGTATGAATGATAATAATGAATAACATTTTCTCAGATTTAGTATTGGCACATTTGTGTATGCACAATCAGTGACTATCTAATGTAACAACTTCTTTAGCCCTTCTTGAATCTGTTTAGGCAGTATATCTTATGCATAAATACAATATTTCTCACAGCATCGTTCCGTTACACCTTTTATTACGAAATAAATCAAAAGCCCCATTTATTTTTTTTTTTTTTTTTTTTTACATACTTCAGATTCAGTATGATGTGATTGCATGGTGGTTTTGGCGCTCGTTGTGACACACATTTGGTGAATGTGTAATAATTTACCAATCTACCTCAAGTAGAAAATGGACTCTTTGATTAGCACTGATTCGCACAAAAAGCACAGACAAAGGGCCAGTGTAATATTATGATGTTCAGACTACATACTCCAATCATTAAATAGCCCCTTACAAGAATGAGATTGGATTACTACCCTCCTTTCACAGTGCAAATTTCGGCCACATACAATACCTGTTTAGATCACAACACTTGGACTAACAATGATTCTATCTTGCAAGACTATCTACCAGCTCTCCTCTCGGTGCAGTTCTAACTGGACTACAATAGGTCTAGGCTAACCATTACAGCTGCTAGCTGAACTAGGAGTAGGTCTAGGCTAACCATTACAGCTACTAGCTGAACTAGGTTAACCATTACAGCTGCTAGCTGAACTAGGAGTAGGTCTAGGCTAACCATTACAGCTGCTAGCTGAACTACAATAGGTCTAGGTTAACCATTACAGCTGCTAGCTGAACTAGGAGTAGGTCTAGGCTAACCATTACAGCTGCTAGCTGAACTAGGAGTAGGTCTAGGCTAACCATTACAGCTGCTAGCTGAACTACAATAGGTCTAGGCTAACCATTACAGCTGCTAGCTGAACTAGGAGTAGGTCTAGGCTAACCATTACAGCTGCTAGCTGAACTACAATAGGTCTAGGTTAACCATTACAGCTGCTAGCTGAACTAGGAGTAGGTCTAGGCTAACCATTACAGCTGCTAGCTGAACTAGAGTAGGTCTAGGTTAACCATTACAGCTGCTAGCTGAACTAGAGTAGGTCTAGGTTAACCATTACATATGCTAGCTGAACTAGAGTAGGTCTAGGCTGACCATTACACATGCTAGCTGAACTAGAGTAGGTCTAGGTTAACCATTACAGATGCTAGCTGAACTAGAGTAGGTCTAGGTTAACCATTACAGCTGCTAGCTGAACAAGGAGTAGGTCTAGGCTAACCATTACAGCTGCTAGCTGAACTACAATAGGTCTAGGCTAGTTTCCTACTGCATGGAGAGGAGTTCTGTTGTCCCAGAATGACTTTATGAGGCAGAGGAACAGCCAGCTCCTACACGACTCTTTCTTTCTTTCTCTCTCTCTCTCTCTCTCTCTCTCTCTCTCTCTCTCTCTCTCTCTCTCTCTCTCTCTCTCTCTCTCTCTCTCTCTCCCCCTCACTCTCTCATTCTCTCTCCTTCTCGTTCTGTCTCTCCCGCCCTTTCTCTCTATCTTCTCTCCTCAGGCTGAACTCATCATGGGCCACCAGAGTGTTGTTTATCTTCTCTAGCCAGGGAGCCAGTCTCTTCATATACCTCCGCAGTCTGTTGATTAATACTGTTGGACCACTGGTATAAACAACCATGACCAAGTCAACATGCCTTGGATCAGAATATTTGTAAACAGTCGGGCGTGTAGATGACATAGTAGGTGAAATCCAGTCCAGTTGTCAGCAGCGGTGTCAGGTCACCTCTAGCTCAGTCAGCTGGGGGAGAATATGGCTGCACATTTCTCTTAGGTGAATAAAATAGCTAAAATATTTGATGTTATGCTCAGGTCAAATATACTAATTATTCAAAGATACATGAGCAAAACCTGTAATGTCTACAATGATTTGATGTTAGGTAATGTCAAATATAGCATACTTGGTTCATTATTTAAAGATGCAGAGACTAAACTGGCAATCATGTGAAATATTCCTATACCATTATCATTACAGTAGGCACATCATACCTACAACTATCAAATAAATATTTACAGACCAATAAGAGTCCATCGGAATATAACCCAGATCACTTCGAATCAAACTGGGAAACTACTACAGAGAGGTTGTCAAAGCAGTAATTTGAAAAGGTGTTTGATGTGTTGAAACAGTCACAAAGCCCTTAAGTCACAAAGTCCAAATAATGTGTTTTTCTTAGCCATGTGACGCTGCTTTAAATGAGGAACACAGAGGCTTACTTCATGTGACTGTCTAATTAGATTCCTCTAGGCAGGAGTAATGTCAGCTAGGCAAACTATTTGTGACACTTGGTTGAAAAAGAATGTGTTTCATGTAAATAGACTGAGGACAATTACTTTGGCCAATTACATTGTCCCTTAATTAATTTTCTTTTTTAAACTTTTCTCCTGAACATTAAATACAGAATGGTAATCCAGTACATAACAAGAATAGAATGAGTAGTACAAACTGTAGCTCTGTAGCTTTAGCTCCCACCAGAGTAATGTATGTCAGTGATGTAATGTAATGTATGTCAGTAATGTATGTCAGTAATGTATGTCAGTGATGTAATGTAATGTATGTCAGTAATGTAATGTATGTCAGTAATGTAATGTAATGTATGTCAGTAATGTAATGTATGTCAGTGATGTAATGTAATGTATGTCAGTAATGTAATGTATGTCAGTAATGTAATGTATGTCAGTAATGTAATGTATGTCAGTGATGTAATGTAATGTATGTCAGTAATGTAATGTATGTCAGTAATGTAATGTAATGTAATGTAATGTATGTCAGTAATGTATGTCAGTGATGTAATGTAATGTATGTCAGTAATGTAATGTAATGTATGTCAGTAATGTAATGTAATGTAATGTATGTCAGTAATGTAATGTATGTCAGTGATGTAATGTAATGTATGTCAGTAATGTAATGTATGTCAGTAATGTAATGCAATGTAATGTATGTCAGTAATGTAATGTATGTCAGTAATGTAATGTAATGTATGTCAGTAATGTAATGTATGTCAGTAATGTAATGTAATGTATGTCAGTAATGTAATGTATATCAGTAATGTAATGTAATGTATGTCAGTAATGTAATGTAATGTAATGTATGTCAGTAATGTAATGTATGTCAGTAATGTAATGTAATGTATGTCAGTAATGTAATGTATGTCAGTAATGTAAAGTAATGTATGTCAGTAATGTAATGTAATGTATGTCAGTAATGTAATGTAATGTATGTCAGTAATGTAATGTATGTCAGTGATGTAATGTAATGTATGTCAGTAATGTAATGTATGTCAGTAATGTAATGTATGTCAGTAATGTAGTGTATGTCAGTAATGTAATGTAATGTATGTCAGTAATGTAGTGTATGTCAGTAATGTAATGTAATGTATGTCAGTAATGTAATGTATGTCAGTAATGTAATGTAATGTATGTCAGTAATGTAATGTATGTCAGTAATGTAGTGTATGTCAGTAATGTAATGTAATGTATGTCAGTAATGTAGTGTATGTCAGTAATGTAATGTAATGTATGTCAGTAATGTAGTGTATGTCAGTAATGTAATGTAATGTATGTCAGTCATGTAATGTAATGTATGTCAGTCATGTAATGTATGTCAGTAATGTAATGTAATGTATGTCAGTAATGTAGTGTATGTCAGTAATGTAATGTAATGTAATGTAATGTAATGTAATGTAATGTATGTCAGTAATGTAATGTAATGTGTGCCGGCCAGCCACAGATGATCTGTAGGAACTCAAAACAGGCTAAAGAGACATGGGCTTATGGGGCTGAATAAAAAAATAGTGATTTTGTGAGGCAGACATCTCTTCTAGGAAAACACAGTATGGCTAAATAAACTAAATTCAACTGAATAGTGGCTAGCAATTTGCAAACAAGTGCACTTTTCATCCATTTCTACAAAGACAAGGTCATGTTACTAGGTTTTTGTGTACCCAAAGGCAACCTACTGGATGTTATATTGCATTTACAACCAGACCTGGTTTCAAATACTATTAAGAGTGTTTCAATTATTGTCAAAAACATTTTGAAGTAAGATTTTTGATATTTTTTCTTAAAAAAATACAAGCAGTTTGAAAGTATTCTGCTGTAATGGCCTTGGGTTAAGGTAAAAGGAAGTTGGAGATTAGTTAGTGGACAGTAGCCTCTACACCAGTGTTCTTGTCACTGTAAGGTAGATTTTGGGGCAGTAGAGTGTGCAGTGTATAGTGCCCCCTATTGGCCCCCCGCAGAAGTACACATAGATACTCCAGTAACCTTGATCCAGGCGTATAGCCTCTCCTACATTATATATAGTAATCCACATGGATGGTAAAGGACACTACAACCAGTAAGGGACAGATCCTGGAGGAGGTTCCAAAATAGGGGAGGGTTGTCAAACTCTTTTCTTTTGCTTTGGGGAGGGTTGTGTGTATTTGTTTTATTGGGCACAGGAGAGGGTAATGCGTTTTTCCCCCTGGTTTAAATTCACTCTTTTGCAGGTTTTACTATGTCATTTCTTCCATCCTAGCCAAATTCACTCATCTGCTTCATGCACCTCCTCTTTATGAAGGTGTTTTGGTACATCCCTTATGCGATTATGTCTATCCTGCACCCTATCCACCAGTCATAGTGACAATAGTGGTAGGTGGATCGTATGTATAGCTCAAAAAACTCCCCGATTGGTCTCGTTTAGAGACAAAACAATTATCCTAACTACACTAGCCTACAACACCACAATGCAATGAATAATTGCATTATTGTTCGCATAAGTGATTATATAATTCTACTCTAGGCTACAGTGAACATTTTATTTGAATACTGGTGCAGAAGCCCTTTGATATGAATGTTTCATTCCATTTGGATCCGTTGTGGGTCTATTCTGAACAGTTTGTGAAAGGCACAGTAGCAGGCCAGTCTGGCTGGATTTTTTACTTCTGATACTGAGATGCGCTGTCAGTTGCAGATCATCATTCTACTAAGTCATCCTATAATAATGTGGCCACTTGCAGTGAGCTCCAAAAGTATTGGGACAGTGCATTTTTGTTGTTGTTTTGACTCTGTACTACAGCAACTTTGGATTTGAAATGATGAGGTTGAGGATGAGGTTAAAGTGCAGGCTGTCAGCTTTAATTTGACCATTTAGAAATTACAGCACTTTTGTACCAAGTCCCCCCGTTTTAGGGGACCAAATGTGTCGGGACAAATTCACTTATATGTGTAGTCAAAAGTTTATTTGGTCCCATATTCCAAGCACACAATGATTGCATCAAGCTTGTGACCATACAAACTTGTTGGATGCATTTGCTGTCTGTTTTGGTTTTGTTTCAGATTATTTTGCGCCCAATACAACACATTAATGAGTACCATTCTCCATATTTTCAAGCATAGTGGTGGCTGCATCATGTTATGGGTATGCTTGTAAACATTAAGGACTGGGGAGTTTTTCAGGATAAAAAATAAACGGAATGGCGCTCAGCACAGGTAAAATCCTAGAGGAAAACCTGGTTCAGTCTCCTTTCCACCAGACACTGGGAGATGAATTCAGCTTTCAGCAGGACAATAACCTAAAACACAAGGCCAAATCTACACTGGAGTTGCTTACCAAGAAGACAGTGAATGTTCCTCAGGGCCGAGTTACAGTGGACTTAAAATGGTTGTCTAGCAATGATCCAGAACCAAATTGACAGCGCTTGAAGAAATGTGAAAATAATAAAATGGGCAAATGTTGCACAATCCAGGTGTGGAAAACTCTTAAAGACTCTCAGCTGCCAAAGTTGCTTCAACAAAGTATTGACTCAGGGGTGATCTTTATCTGCATTTCATTTTCAATACATTTGCAAAAATGTCTCGAAACAAGTTTTCGCTTTGGCATTATGGGGTATTGTGTGTCGATGGGTGAGAAATAGAAACATTGAATCCATTTTGAATTCAGGCTGTAACATAACAACATGTGGAATAAATCAAGGGGTGTGAATACTTTCTTAAGGCACCGTATATGTATGAAAGAAATCAATCAATCCAAACTGTGCAGCGGCCATTTGATGAATGGAAAGAGACATCTGTTACAAAACACCAACAAGTTGAATGACATTCGGAGATTGTCTAGCTAAGTCTTCGATCCTGGGTAAGTCTACAAGGTAGAGAGGTATGTCAAGATTGACATAGTCTATTTATTGTGGTGTTGAAAAATGTAAACCATGATAATGAAATGCCCGAAGTCGGTATGCTTTGTTTATTGGTTGTCTGGTGCATCGGCACAGAAACCAGTTGGTGGAAAATTCTATGCATATATTTTATATAATTATAAATAATGGCATCAAAATATTTCCCCCTAGTTGATCATTGATGACAACTGGCTCTGATCGTATAGTAATGAAACAGCCGGTGCGAGTGAGCTCGTCCATGGTGGTCGGCGAACCCTCAACCTTCTGGCCCTGGCCCATAGCCCTGCGTGACTTCACCCATGCCACAAAAGCATGCTGAAGTGGCAAAGTCAAGATCCATGTTTATAAACACAGGATTGATACAGTTATTATTACTTGTGGCCGTAAACATAATTTTGAGTTCATTCTAAGGGGGGACGGGGGTGCAATTTATTTTACAGTACAAGGGGAGGGTGAAAATATTGTAACATTGGATAAAAAAAATGTAATGACACCTTGAGTTGAACCAGCCATCAATTTATATATTTTTATTTAATCAGAAAGAGGAATCCCAATGAAATCAGTCTTGGATGACATTAGGGAAAAAAATGTTTTACATATATGTAGAATTACAGGCTGTGAGACTGCAATATGTCTTTCCTATCGAACATTTACACATTAGAGGTGATAGAATCTAAGATTAAATCACAAAATCCACTTGCTCTCAACACCTCTAAAATGTCGTGAGAATTTTCTTCTCTCTCTGATTTAGGTCAAAGTAATACTCTCTCAGTCAGAAAGTAGAACATTACAAAATCCATCATATACTGAACATTGAGATTATCATTCAGAACTATACAAGTTTGTTGCATGCTTAACAGGTATTTTACCACAAAACCTCTTTATCCAAGGGACACGTGAGAGAGAAACCAATCAAGGGACTTTATTATTTTTCCTTTAGTTCCTGTTCAAATTGAAGCTATCCTGGGGTCTCTGTAATGGACAGTTATCCAATCTCCCTCACTCTGATTGAGATGATGATGCTCATATGAAAGTAACTCTCATTTCATGCCTTTAGAACATTGGTTTGTCATAGGGGCCCTTATTAAAGCTCTGGACTCTAATTTTCCCTTTCTCACTTAGGGGTCTTTTATGATTATGGTTACCAAGGTGACGTTATACACGGCTTCAGCCTACACCACTGGTGTCACCGTAGTGAATAACAGAGAGAGCAAGGTGAGTACGACCGGGAAAATTGCATGCCATTACTGTTAATATTTACTCATTAAAAAATCCAGCGAACTGGAGGGATGCTTGCACAATTCCTAATTCTTTAAATCAACCGCTGAACATACCCTTCATTATGATCCGGCCACTCATTTTTGTATTGTCTCTCTCTCACTCTCTCCCTATATCTCTTTTTAAAGGACATTAAAAGTAAGATGGAATTCATTAAGGGAATTAAATTAGGATTTTCGTTTAAAAAAAAGAATAATTTTCCCCCATTGCTTTTCACATAGGAACAATTACTTTGATGGTGTTTTACTTGCCATCTAAATGATACAGTTTATAGGTTTTGGAAGAAGCTGGTTTAGGAGAAAATGTTCCACCCTTTTTAGGAGATGTTATTGTGAGTCTTGTGTTTGGAGTCGATGCATTACTTGACAGCACACTGTATATGTACACTATACTATAAAATAAACATTACAAACAGCTTAAATCAATGTTGTTTCAATATCATTTTTCAATGTGTTGTGACATGGAATCTATGTGGAAAATACATTGGCTTTGAAAAAAGTAATACACTTTTGTTTTGAGGGTAAAATTTCAACCACAGGATTATGTCATCATCGTAACCAGGGTTGGGGAGTAACAAAAGCCGGCGATTGTAATCCGTTACATTACTAGCAAAAAATATCGTAATCTGATTACAGATACTTTTGACAAACTATATGATTACTTGGAGGATTACTTTTCAATTCAGAAAGGATGTTTGCAAAAACAAATCTGACACTTCTCTGTTTTCTCAATGACATTCAAATCAGCATTGAAAAAATCTGAAAGTTTATGTTTGTTCCACCTGAGCGAGTTTGACAAGACAGAGACCACTATGATGACACACCAAATGTGTTTGATGGATTGCGGATAGGAGCAGGAATAGGCGTTTGTAGGCAACAGTCATTTTTTTACTAATAAATTATATTTACAGTACCAGTCAAAAACTTGGACACACCTACACATTCAAGGGGTTTTCTTCATTTTTTACTATTTTCTACATTGTAGAATAATAGTGAAGACATCAAAACTATGAAATAACACATGTGGAATCATGTAGTAACCAAAAAAGTGTTAAATAAATCAAAATATATTTGAGATTTGAGATTCTTCAAAGTAGCCACCCTTTGCCTTGATGACAGCTTTGCACACTCTTGACATTCTCTCAACCAGCTTAACCTGGAATGCTTTTACAACAGTCTAGAAGGATATGCTGAGTACTTGAGTACTATGCTAAGTACTCGTTGGATGCTTTTCCTTCACGCTGCAGTCCAACTCATCCCGAACCATCTCAATTGGGTTGAGGTCGGGTGATTGTCGAAGCCAGGTCATCTGATGCAGCAATCCATCACTCTCCTTCTTGGTCAAATAGCCCTTACACAGCCTGGAGGTATGTTGGGTCATTGTCCTATTGAAAAACAAATGATAGTCCCACTAAGCACAAACCAGATGGGATGGCATATCGCTGCAGAATGCTGTGGTAGCCATGCTGGTTAAGAGTGCCTTGAATTCTAAATAAATCACAGACAGTGTCACCAGCAAAGCACCCCCATACCATCACACCTCCTCCTCCATGCTTCATGGTGTGAACCACACATGCGGAGATCATCCGTTCACCTACCTTGTGGCTCACAAAGACACAGCAGTTGAAACCAAAAATCTCAAAACAGATTTCCACCGGTCTAATGTCCATTGCTCGTGTTTCTTGGCCCAAGCAAGTCTCTTCTTCTTATTGGTGTCCTTTAATAGTGGTTGGTTTCTTTGCAGCAATTCAACCATGAAGGCCTGATTCATGCGGTCTCCTCTGAACAGTTGATGAAGCATTTATTTGGGTTGCAATTTCTGAGGTTGGTAACTCTAAGCAACTTGTACTTTGCAGCAGAGATAACTTTGTGTCTTCCATTCCTGTGGCGGACCTCATGAGAGCCAGTTTCATCATAGCACTTGATGGTTTTTGTGACTGTAGTTGAAGAAACTTTAAAAGTTCTTGAAATGTTCCATATTGACTGACTTTCATGTCTTACAGTAATGATGGACTGTCGTTTCTCTTTGCTTATTTGAGCTGTTCTTGCCATAATATGGACTTGGTCTGTTACCAAATAGGGCTATCTTCTGTATAACACCCCTACCTTGTCACAACACAACTGATTGGCTCAAACACATTAAGGAAAGAAATTCCACAAATTAACTTTTAACAAAGTACACCTGTCAATTGAAATGCATTCCAGGTAGCGACCGCATGAAGCTGGTTGAGAGAATGCCAAGAGTGTGCAAAGCTGTCATCAAGGAAAATGATGGCTATATTTTGATTTGTTTAACACGTTTTGGGTTACTACATGATTCCATATGTGTTATTTAATAGTTTTGATGTCTTCACTATTATTCTACAATGTATAAAATAGTAAACATTAAGAAAAACCCTTGAATGAGTAGGTGTGTCCAAACTTTTGACTAGTACTAGATGTATATATCTTATAAATGCTTCAGGAGCTCAAATCGACTTTCACTCTCCATAAGAACCCAAAATATAAGTTTGTTTAACTCCAATGTTTGTAAACATTGTAAATGTAACTAAACATTGTTTAGCCTCATAATATAGCCTCATAAACAATCATGTTGATATCATGGATGGTCAGTCCTAGCTCTGTCTATTAATCTGAGAGTGGTTACATTTCTCCAGGCCCATTCCTCAGCTTTTTACCAAAACAGAGGCAGGTTGGCCATTTTGTTATGTTTCATCTGTAGACCTGCCCTTTAAAACAGCTGCATATTATCAAGATATTAAAGTGTCACTAAAAAAGGTAAACAATTGGCCTATAGCAAATGCAGCATATGGCAGTCATTTTTCACATGTAAATAGCACTTTTCAGTAGCGCTCAAAGCAATCCATTCCATGAGTGCAGTATTTATTTTCAAACTCAAATCAATGAGCCCAATCAGTCCTACATGACAACAAAATCATAATCAACAGAGTAGGGCTGGCTAAGCGGTCCTTAGTTTGGGTTTATGCTCAGGTAAAGCAATTTGGCTAATCTATACTTCCATATTTCCAAGTCCTATTCTTATATCATATCCTGTTTGGCCCTGTCCAGGGTTATCATCGGATGGGGCCACAGTGTCTTCTGACCCCTCCTGTCTCAGCCTCCAGGGGCTAGGGTCAGTCTGTTATATCTGGAGTATTTCTCCTGTCTTATCCGGTGTCCTGTGTGAATTTCAGTATGCTCTCTGTAATTCTCTCTTTCTCTCTCTCGGAGGACCTGAGCCCTAGGACCATGCTTCAGGACAACCTGGCCTGATGACTCCTTGCTGTCCCCAGTCCACCATGGCCGTGCTGCTGCTCCAGTTTCAACTGTTCTGCCTGCGGCTGTTCTGCCTTGACCTGTTCACCGGACGTGCTACCTGTCCCAGACCTGCTGTTTTCAACTCTCTAGAGACAGCAGGATGCACAGAACAAAGCAGCAAGGATTGTTTTAAGGTGGAGATATGGTTCTTCTGTTGCAGTCATGCGCAATGTTCTTGGTTGGTCATCAATCGATAAGATAATTGAAAGGAATATGCTTATTTTATTTTATAATATACATAATTTAAAACGGCCAAGTTCTATTCACAATGGTATTCAGTTGGTAAGAGACAGACATTCCGTAAATACTAGGAATAGATTGTCCACCATCTATGAGTTGTCCAGACAGAAAAGAAAAATAGGCAAAAGAACATTTAGATTTAGAGCAATAAAGAAATGTAATAAATTAACTGAGCAAACCAGAAACCTTTCAATATATACATTTAAACAAGTAAAAAAAATGTTAATAAAGTAACATTTAACATCCATATATGGCCAGCTATGTAAACTTTAACATTGACTTATCATACAATAAATGTTGTTCAATTGGTAACATATATTTTTGTCTTCTTCTAGTGCTACTTATGGGTAAAGTAATCTAAAAGTAACTGAATGAAATCAGATTACGTTACTGAGTTTAGGTAATCCAAAAGTTACGTTACTGATTAATTATTTTAACTAGTAACTACAATGGATTACATTTAGAAAGGAAGCTACCCAACCTTGATCGTAACCAATTTTCAACCTAGACAGACCTAGTATAAAATATTTTGAATTTGTACCTTTTTAAAAAATGTCAGATTTTCAACGTAATACTCACTATAAGAAATGAAAAAACAATAGGTTTGGCAGCCCCTCCTACTGAAGAGTTGATCTATCTACAAGCTATCACTGCGGTGTCCCATCCAGGATTTTAACCAAGCCCAGCCCTGCTTAGCTTTGATATGTCACTGACTATTACCAATGTGCTATCGTGAGAATAATTGTTGAGAAATCTCCACTTAATAGACTGTTGCTATCCAAGTCATTCCAAAGGACAGGTTCAACAGAACAAATGAAATGAAACCATCCTTTATCAATCATGTACAATCAATGATGCTATTTAGGCCTATATAGTATTTGGGAAGTCATCAACAGCTATTGTTTCAATTCAGCCCAGGATTCAACGAAAGAATTGACAATACATAATAAGCCTAGGGATTCAAGCTCTGGTTGATTTTAAATGGATATCTACAAGTTAATTAATAAATATGTTAGACTCACGTCTCCATCTCAAACAAAAATAAAAGTTAAACAACATGATTAAATCAAATCAAACTGTATTTAAAGTTCATTTGCAGTTTAATTTGATTCAATTGAGTCTTATTCTTTAATCGAGATTTTGGTAGAAATAGAGACGTGAATCCAACATATGAATTATTAATTTGTAGACAAACTGGAATTAAAGCCAGACTCAGTGGCACAAATAGAGCTATCAAAGAAGAACATACACACATTCGCATTCATCTCAAGTTTGAGACACAAAGGAGTTCCTCCATCTTATTTAGGTAATCACACACAGGTCAGTCAAAAGCCTGTCAAACTCAGTGGGTAGGGAGAAACTACACTAGCACTCAAGAGCAAAAAAGAATGCCTGGAAAATAAAAATGGATATGTTATTTTGTATTTTCAAAGCATTCTTATTCGACACAGGATATGACATATTTTCATTTCACTTTTGATTCTACAGATTATTCTCATGAACTCTCTTCTATAAAAGAGACATGTTCAAACGTTACGTGAACATGTGACGAAACAGAAACTGCTATCCCGCTGTACATGATAAGCTGATTGTATGTTTTTGCTTCTTTTTTTCCTTCAGACAAATTCACCGAGGTCCAGCTCTCATCAACATTCTACTGCCTGTGAAACCAAACCAGTATCTGACCTACATTCCCCGGCAACTGGCACGCAGACGGATAATTCATCCGAATAAAATAGTTCCGTGATATAACCATTGACTGACTGAGCAGGAGATAGAGAGTGGGTGGACTGACAGACAGAAACGGCACATCAGTGACACAAAGAAAGCTGCTCAGAGTGCTAAGTACGCATCTTAACATGAGCAGGCCCAGCCCAGTTAGAGTTAAGACCAATATTTACATTCCTCTCAATTGCTAATTAGAAGAATAACATGCTTTGGAGAGGAAGCATGATCAACAGACAGCACTAAGGGAAGACCCGGGTAGACCCGTGTAGCGTAGAGGAACACTAACATTGACCTGCTGTGTCCATGGATTGCCAGAGAGGAAGGTTTGTTAAAACCCTAAACCTGACTCCCCCTGCCAAGGCTGTAATCCCACTAATCTCCACCATTATTGCCCAAGAACAAGCAGAGACTCAGCAGCTAGGCATCCAATGCCTGTCTCCCTCATTCCCAGCACAATGCACCCGCTTGCTTGGTCAGTCTGGCAAACCACTCTTAACGCAAACACACAGGGACGTTGCAGTGTTGGTGTTGTGACCGCACAGAGTTTGCTGTAGTGGTGGTGGACGTTGTTGGTGGGGGCAATAAGGGAAATGCTTCCCTGCTCGACCACTTCTGCTCCTGGCCCCTTGCGTGCAAGGCAGGGTGTGCCCATTGATGCCAACTATTACATTTCAGACACAGAGGGGCTTCTCGCTCGCCCGGGTGGCTCTGCACTGGCAGCCGGAGAGAGAGAGAGAGAGAGAGAGAGAGAGAGAGAGAGAGAGAGAGAGAGAGAGAGAGAGAGAGAGAGAGAGAGAGAGAGAGAGAGAGAGAGAGAGAGAGAGAGAGAGAGAGAGAGAGAGAGAGAGAGAGAGAGAGAGAGAGAGAGAAGTGATGACTCAGAATAACTTAGTCCAACAACTTCTAGGAGAGTACGGTGGAATAATCAGGGCTTTTTTTTATCTATAGACCTATCTCTCTCTCTCTCCTAGTCAGAGTCAGACACAGAGACATTTTGCAGCAGAGTGAACGTTGAGCGATCAGCACGGAAATTCTATGTGAGCCTCTTAACTACTCTGTTACCAAACAGCTAGCAGTAACATAACAAACAATGATATGAGCATAAACAGGCAAAGTGTGAAATCCCAGGCAAACAGACCTTGAGGGAGACGGGAGAGAAAGCCTGTGAACATGCGTATGTGAATCTGTCTCAAGATGAATTGACAGGAAAATTGCTTCATGACTTCAGATTTTCTCTACCCGCACAAAGACAATAGCCTGCAGTGGATACAGACAACAGCACATTTGTGTTTGGCCTAAATAAGTTCCCATGATGCTCTCTGGCACAGTGAGGTGCAGCAAGGTTGATCCCATCCCAGCCCCTATCCCGGGACCCCGTTTTCCGCACCGGTAACTCCCTGACACTTCCATGAACCATGCACTTGAAATGTTGCACAGTAATTGATGTTGATCCTAGCATGTGTTCAGACTCCACTGCAAATTAAGACGGAAAAGGTTATCATAATATTTAGCTATCCTAATTTGTAGAACTTGAACTGCTCCCTATGGGGGCATCCAGAGGATACATTTATTGTTTTATGTTTAAGTTTTGACTAAGGGGATGGCAATATTGCTGAAATATTAAAGAGAGTAGACACTCCAACAATCATTTGGCAGCCTAGCTGTCGGGACGGAGGGCTGACCAGGATGTGGAACAAAGACTTCGGCCCTCCAACTCCAATATCTGAAGGGCTTCTCAGTGGGTGTGAAGCAAAGTGCAAGGTTCAGCTTAAAAAAAATGTGCCGTTGTGTATTGTGTGCCCCTCCCCTTACCCAACCCCATTTTAACAAACCTCAGGCTCCATCTAATGGCATTAGGTATTCCATCTGTGTATTCTACGAAGTTCTACTAATTGTAATAACTAATTGTCGTTATTAGATTAAAAACTATTTGGCACTCTTTTTCCAGAACTAGGGCATAAATTACACAAGCATTGAGAGAGTAAATGGATTCAGGGCCATTGGAGGAGTCATTTTATTTAGTTGATTCTGCTGAATAATTGGAATGAATGGAATGTTTAATTGATGTAATATATTTTGATTGAGAACATCCCGTGTGGAGTGTGTGATTTGTAAGGTTATTCATTCAATTTGTCTCAATGTCAGGTCCTTTAGTTGAGCTATTTCTGGTTTCAATTGGAACCCAATGTCTATAATACTTTAGATATGCATTTTATATATTCCTTGTGCACCACCTAGCAACATCTAGGGCTATAGTTATTGGAAAAGCATGTTTCATTTGTGAACCTTATATTAGAATATATTTCCTCTTCTGCAGACAAATAAATAAATAGGCCTATTCCATGCAAGCATGTGTGTTGTCATATTGTACTTCATATTTCAAATGCAAACAGGTTAAAACATCATGTTTTTGTTTCCCAATAAAGTGGCAATGGGTGTATTATGTATAAAGACAGATCCCTATCAAATGTCGTCATTTTCAGGAAGTTATATGCCGATGGGTATAATAAAAGCTTCATTTATTTATTTAATCTTTATTTAACTAAGTCAGTTAAGAACTATTTCTTATTTACAACGACGGCCTACCCCGGGGCCAAACGCGGACAACGCTGGGCTAATTGTGCGCAGCCCTTATGGGACTCCCAATCACGGCTGGTTGTGATACAGCCTGGAATCGAACCAGGGTCTGTAGTGACAGTTTTAGAGCCTATATCTAAATTACATAGAGTTAATAGCTGTATAGCAGACATCAACAGATGCAATCTATGACATCGGCTAATAGCACAGGCCTACAATCGTACAATAGGCATACAGTGAGCTCCAAAAGTACTGGGACAGTGGCATATTTTTGGTTGTTTTGGCTCTGTTCTTTACCCCAACAAAAGTAACTAACCTCCCGTTATTGTAATGGTAAGAGGTTAGCATGTCTTGGGGGTATGATATTTGTGAGTCTGTAACTTTCTCATTCATCATTATTCGCGATTCATTCAGGACGATCTGCAATCATGGTAGCATCCACATTAATGTAGAAGTGTTTAGAAACATAGAAACATATTCTATTCTTATTTACAATAAAAGTGACTCAAAAATGTCACAATACGTTATTTACCATTTATTTATATTGGGCTAAAGCAAATAGCAAATGCATCCAACGAGTTTGTGGTCACAAGCTTTATGTATCATTGCATGCTAGGAATATGGATCAATACTAAACGTTTGACTACTTCAATACACATAAGTGAATTTGTCCCAATACTTTTGGTCCCTAAAATTGTGTGGGGGGACGGACGGACGGACGACTACGTACAAAATCTACTGTAATTTCAAAATGGTTCACCCAATTTGGATGAAAGTCCCTTCAATTAAAGCTGACCGTCTGCACTTCAACCTCATAGTCATTGTACCATTTCAAATATAAAGTGCTGGAGTACAGGGCCAAAACATTTGCCACTGGCTCAATACTTCTGGAGCTCACTTTATGTATGTCTGGGTGCAAGTTGTTGACATGAATTAGGCCTACAAAGGAAACGAAAGAAGATGACTAAAGCTTTCATTAGGCGAAATAAAGATATTTCTTCTTTGTGATGGGCTATTTATAGCGGAGTTAGTTTCGCTTGAAAAGTTGCCTCGTGCTGTCGTTGCTCACTGGCCGGTGCAGCTACGGTTGTTGTAAGGAATGTGTTTGGATTTGCAGAGTGACGGAGGGCAGAGTACAACTGCAGGTGTACATTCTTGAGACCGCAACCTGCTATCTACTCAACACCACGCTATTCCGCGCGCTTAATGGGTTCGCTTCGTCCGCATGGGCTCATGAGCCCAGGCGCTATAGTCAAGGCGCTCATAGGGAAACAACAGATCTATAAATGTACGCGTGTTGTTGTGTCAAATAAACACCAACGGACGCATTAATGGTCACCAAGCATTCTATATTCAAAGTTGAGAAACTCTTTTCAAATGACCCTTTGGGACCGACATGGAAAGGAAAACAGTCCTGACACAAAATCAATATCAGAGGAGGAATCAAAGCCATCACTAAACGGTGCAGGGAGAGAAAGACAGACCACCTGCTGTAGTTTAGTGTAGCCTAGCCTACATGAAGAAGTGTCGTTTGGTTGGTAGGTAATGTTCTCAAAATGGACATGCCTTCCTCGTCTTGCAAATGGATGTTTTATTTGAACAATTCCACATTTGACGATAAGGACGTTTTGTGGCTATTCATTTACTCTATGCATGTAGAGTCTTTAATTTGGTTGTTTTCTGTGTGCAAACATGGAATTGGGTGGAGTAGAAGTATTTGTGTTTTCTTTATTGTCGTCTTACAGAAGTACAAAATAATGTAGATGTGGTAAACTGTTCTTACATTTGTTTTCCTATTGGTAGAATGATTTGTGCCAACAGTGACAGGATGAATAAACGAGTTACTAAGGCAACAATCCCATGTTTTCTCTGGAAACAGAACATATGGTTTATCATCAGTAGAACTTGTGATTACTCATTAGCATATCGACTACATTTCTTCTCCTGCAAATCCATCATACAACCCGCTAGAAAATAAACGTTGTCGACAGCTCTCTTCTATTTTGAATAAAATGTGACAAACCTCTGCAGTGCAAACAGAATATGCAGATGAAGCTAATACGTGACTTTTATGTGAATTTGATTGATTTGTGTGTTTTTGCAGACACGGGGCCATTACAGATGAGGGCTATTCTACGTGACATTTTCAGTCACTTGTAGGGCCTATAAATTGTTTCCGTCCTTTGCATCGTTTTTTTAATGTTTTTTTTTTACACTTTCCCGGTTTGATTTGATTATCATTATTGAGATGTCTGTTTGGTTCTCTTTTATTTGGTTTGCGCGCGCGCTGTGATTACGACTAGACAATGACACCATATTACAATTATTGTTCATTTGTGGCTTTTTCCCGCATAGAAATATAATTATCATGTTATAATTGTGAATGTAGAGATTTTTTTTGTGTATTAGGAAATCTTATTTAAAATTAATTGTATGAATATTAGGATATTTAAATAACAATAATAATAATAATAATAGTATTTTAATAACAGCAACACAAATAACATTGTTAATAATAAAGTAGCCTAATAATAATAAATACAATCAGTTATTATTTAGAAATAATATTTAGAAATAATATTTAGAAATAATAACACTAACGATAATACAGTTGCTAATAAGAACCATAGTAGACTAGTACATTAAAACATGTCATATTGAACATTTAGGCGTTTAATTAAATCCTCCGGAGACCATTGCTTGACTTGGGCAGGAGCTCACCGGAGCTGAGTACCAGCACCTCACATTTTCTACTGCTTGAGCTCCAGTTCCTCTAATAGAATATTAGCTCAAAAGTAGTGTGGCGCTCCTGAACCTAAATAAAAACAGTAACGGCACCCAAAATGAGTACCGGAACCTATTTCAGTCCAAGTCAAGCACTGCTGAGACTAAATTGTAATTTACTTTGGGTTATACAAGCGATATCGTGCATAATGCACACCCAAAGTAGGCTATAGCCTACAGCTATAACAATTGAATATCCTTCCTTTCCAAATATGTATTGCTGTATTTTCATGGGCTCTTATTGGATATAGGCTACAGTATGCTATTTGTGATATGTTTGTAATAATGTTCTTAATAAGTCAATGATCCTAATTAATAATGCGTTCAAAAGCCAACCTTATCTTATGAAGAGAAGAGGGCTGCTGCCTTTTTCTCTCTCTCGATAGGCCACATAGCTAATGATGATTTTGCAAATCTTTAATCTAATCAGGCATCTATAGCTTTCAGATGGCAAGGTGTGAAACCTCTTCCGCTATTTGGACAAATATGCGGGGGACGTGCACACAGATTGCCTACTACATTCGTTTATGTTCAACAGAAATATGAAATAAAGCAAATGAATGGCGCTGCATGGTTATCATACTCTCAAATGAATTTGGTCATTTAAGTTTATGGTAGTTTCAGTAGACCAATATTACAGAGGGATGCACTTCGCTCTTGTTGAGTTAATAATGCTGTTTCGATAGAAATATAGGCTACATGGCGTAGTGTTAGCAAATTATTTTACTTGAAGTATTCACTGCCGTTCTTAGTTTTTGCAGTTGACTATTTGAGTATAGCCTACAATGGTACGCAAATCTGGGGCAAGGCCGGTACTTGTTTTGTCAAAATATAATATTGTTTTTGTCATGCATGGATTGCATGGGGCTAATATCAACACATATTTGTTTTCATTTAGTGTATTTCTTAATTTTGTATGTTTTTCTTGTGGCCCTTGTTGTCCAAATAAACACATAATAGGTATACATGGACACTGATTCATTGGCTAAAACTGGAAACATGTTGTATTGAGCGCCATCTCCTGGTAGAATAGAAATGGTTGTACATTCAACCGTGCGTGTAACTTCTAAATGTGCCTGTATAAACCACCTACGTGTTCTTTGCCTTTGCCTCTACGGTATGAAATGGATAACTTCGATACTTGAAATAATACAAAATAACATATCTCGCTTTTTAACGTGATTATGTATCAGTCCCCTCAAATTAATCACCCAACCGACCTAGGCCTTTGTCTATACGTCAAATCAACCATCCAATTTTGATTGTCCTCCCTCTCAATCAGATAAACGCAATCTCAACATGGATCTCCAAGTGAATAATGGTTTCGCTTACATCAGCGCCATTCAGATAATGTACATATGGTTTTGTCTCACCTTTAGCTTTTACTTTCCCTTTCCAGCTTGAGTGTGTGTGTGTGTGTGTGTGTGGGGGGGGGGGGGGGTCTTATGTCCTCATCTTTCTCCATGATTCTCCCATTCTCATTCTTCATGCAGTCCCCCTAAACTACGGATGAAGATGCAGCGTGAGTACGGGTGACAAGTTTAAAATAACGTGCAATTTGTTAACAATGTTCTTAAAAACTCGTGCCCAGTATCCTAAAAATGTAGGGCAGAATAGAAGGCATTAGGCGATGAATAAGGGTGTATACTGAAGCAAACTCACAAATAATAAAAAAAAAACTGAGTTAGTAAACACTTCAATATCTGCATTGAAACATCTTTATTTAAATATGTAGCCAGAGAAAATCATTTCTTCCCTGCAGGCAATAATGCATTCAAGGCTGGTTGCAATTGCGCAAAGAGCACAAGCATACTGTACAGTAGCCACATACGATTCAACATTCAGCATCACATCATGAACAGTTTCAACACTAGACTAGAAAAGCAGCTGTTGACGAGGTCAGATGCTTACAGGTATTCTACCTTCACTGTTTCTCTGTATCCAGGCCTCGGGATTCTGCCTCCACACACATCCAGCCTACATTGGGGTATCACCCCCCTCGGTCTTTGTCTTTCCACCATCCAGCTTTACTGGTTTTCTGTGAATTTTCATCATACTTTAGTAATACTACTAGTAATAGTAGTAATAATAATAATATCCGTTCTCACTGAGTAGCACAGGTTTGTCCTGAGCTCTCTCGTTGGGTTGCACCCAATCACATAATTTAGTTTTGACTAAATCATTAGGCTTTTTTTTTTGGGGGGGGGGATTGGTTTCTGCTGTTGACTTCAAGTGGAAATTCACTCAAAAACTAGTCCCAAAATGTTTTGGATGTCAGCAGTCAAGTTTTCAAGATATTGGACATTCAAGAAGCAAAGTGTCCCCGGCCACATCATCACGAAAAATGCTTTTTTGAAGTGATTGGTTGCTGCTGTTGACTTAACATGCAGTACACCTGGGTGATCCCTCATACCCAGAGTATTACAGTATTAGTCATTAGATTCACTTACATTAAGCAGTAAGGCAATACACCTGGTTGACTGATATACAGACTATTGGAAATCAGAATCTTTGTTCATTAGGCAGTTAGTTTAAAGGCAGGGTTTCGAGCTCCTAGTTCCTGGCTGGGAGTGGAGGGGTCAGTCAGTCCGTTGTGCTGTGGTGTGTTGTGGAGGGAGTGAGCAGGCTCTTAAGGGGGCGGTAGCAGCAGTGTACAGTACTGCAGCATGCTGACTCTTAATGGGGCAGCAGCCCAGCGTTTACACTATTGACCCTGATGCTGAGGGCCGTCATGGTGTCCGCCTCCTCCGCCTCCACCCCCTCGCTGACGTCGGCGTGCGGGTTGACCAGGTGGGCAGGGTACGTCAGGCCGTGCTGTTCGGCGTGGCGTTCCCAGCGGGTGTCATCGCTCTCGTGCGTGATGTAGCGCTGGTGCATCTTCCACTCTAGGCTGCGCAGATCCAGCCACATTTGGTAGTCCTGAGAAGGACATCATTAGCAGAGGGGCACAGTAGTTAGCATTAGCCTACGGCATCAATTGTTTTCATGTGATTGTGTCAATTGGGTTTTAAATGCGACTTTTTGCAGCTGTTGGAGGACAAACTCCTTTCTCACATCTCTCTTCCTGTAGGGCATACGTGTAACCACTTGCTAAGAGACTTGTCCAAATGTATTAACTCTTCTTACTCCTTGGTGATATATACAGTACCTTTTTTTATTTTCTACATTGTCTTTTAAATCTCTCATTTAGAGATGAGCACTATCTTACCTGTAGCCACGGATGGCTTAGAGACTTGTTTACAAATCTGTAATAATGTCTGTTAAATGTCTAGTTTAGTTCAGAGTAAGGTTTACCTGTAACCATGGATGGCTGAGAGATGTGTCCACGCTGTAGCGCTTCCTCATCTTGACTTGCAGCAAGTTATTAATGAGGTCAATTGCTAGAACAACAAAGCAGGCTGTCAGAGGATAACTCATGGTGGGAAACCTGGAGGATTTAGCGCAGGCCCCTTTCAGAGCCATGTAAGGGCTAATGAGCAAAGCAAACATCATGTTAAGATTATTTCAGGGGTCATGGCTCTCTGAGCCCCAGTTGGGATTCTTGACCTTGAGGCCCTCTATAGTACCAGGGATCGCTTGGCATTATGCACATGAATAGGCAGCAACAAGAATTTATTCTCTCTCACACACACACACTATTTCTTTCACACACGCTCTCTCTCTCACACACACACACACACACACACACACACACACACACACACACACACACACACACACACACACACACACACACACACACACACACACACACACACACACACACACACACACACACACACACACACACACACACACACACACACACACACACACACACACACACACACTCTCTCTCTCTTTTTTTATTTTCTATGGTATATCTTCCACAACCCAGCCATCCCTTTGAGATCGGTTCAGTCGGCCACCCTGCAGAGGCAACTGATAAGGCAGCGGGTTTACTGGGTGACCTGCAACTGCTGGGAGAGGAGGTGGTGGAAAACCCCGGAAGTCCTGGCACAACAAACAAGAATAAAGTATCTTAGGCTGCTGGAGAGATTCCTGGAGGAGGTCCAGGAGGCACTGTCTGAGCTGGTAAGGGGGGTGTTTGAGCAGCCAAAGGGAGGGACACCAATGTTTCCGGCATTGCAGGTGACTGGGGACTGGCAAGGGGGTCTGGAGGACTTGTTAGATTTTAACACTCCGAACCTGGGGGAATTTGATGGGGTGGGAGATAAAGTCCTCTACAACCTCTGCATTAAGGTAAGGAACATTAGCAGCCTAACAGGAGTGAAGGAACAGCAGTGGCAGGTGGTATGTGGGGTGGAGAGTATGGTGTGTTTTAGATGGAGGGGGCTCTACAAACCCCCAGTACCAAAGAGGTCAGGGGACCTCCAGTGGAGGGTTCTACATGGAGCCCTGGTCATTAACAGCTGGTTGGCACGGGTTGAACCGGGAGTCGGACAGGGGTGTCCTTTCTGTTTTATGAGTGAAGCTGTGATTCATGCGTTTTCTGTGTGAGCCAGGTTAATGTCATTAATATCTGTGTGAGATGTTTAGGGGTGGGTTTTACTGTTGCGATGTTTATAATGAGATACGGGTATTCGGAGAAGGCCAAATGTGTTTTGTTGAATTTTCTGTTTGCTCAGGCAAAGTTGGCTATTTGGCTAACAAGGAGGAACAGGGTCAAAGGTGGAGGGATAACAGACCATTTACTATTATTTAATGGGATGGTCTCTGCGTGCCTTAGGGTGGAATTTGAGTTCTATAAAATGATAAACAGTGTGGAGATGTTTCAGGAGATATGGTGTTGGTGGGGGCTGTCTGTACAGCTGGGGAAGATTATTTGTATATACGGTTGTAGAAGTGGTGAGGTTTTTGGCCATTGTGATGTGAGGTGTTGTTTTGTAAGGTGAGTATGGTATGCAGTACATGAGATATTTTAGTTTTTTGTTTTTGGGGGGTGAGGTTTTAATGAAATGAGAATGTTTCATTAAAGAAAAGACAAAAAGTCAAAGAGTCTCTTTCTCTCTCTCTCATACAACTATATAAAATGTTAGTTTTACAGTAATGCAGTTATCGCAGTAATGCATGAGTCATTGCTGCTCGACAGACACCCACCTTCCTGGGACACCTTCTTCCAGGGGTTGGGTGGGTACATGAAGTCAGCGTTCTGGATCTGGTCGTGAATGTCCTCGTCCTCGTTGAATGGGAAGGTACCACTGAGGCTGACGTAGATGATGACCCCCACAGACCACATGTCCAGGGAGCGGTTGTAGCCTTTGTTCCTTAGGACCTCAGGGGCCAGGTAAGCCGGAGTGCCCACCACTGACCGACGGAAAGACTTTTCTCCAATGATGCGGGCAAAGCCAAAGTCGCACAACTTCACCTGAGACACAGATAAGTTGCGCCTCAAATGAGGTGTGTCTCTATTTGGAATAAGGTGTAGTTTGAGACACGGCCACGTTTGAAGGTCGACTACAACACAACCTCCCGCTAGTCAATCTTACGCTGCCACAGTGTTCACTCAAACACAGTGGTAATGCAGGGTTCCACACGAGAGGAACAGTACTCTAGTTGTCTAGCCAAACGTAGACTTGTGTTGGAGAAAGCTAATTCATAACATCCTGCATTTGATCCACCTACACAGTTTGTTCCAGACATTATAATGATCAGCTGGCAAGGTTTGCGCAAAAGGCAAATTATCACTGTCTGTTTTAACATGGACATGATATGGTCTACATTCGATTTACTGTTGCTACAGAATGTCATCAGAAGGTTACCAAAACAGTGACTTCGGCAAGACTGCACAAGATGGCAGTTCTTAGCAGTGTGATGATGCCAGTGATGTTGGCAGAGCATATTTTGGGAAATGAACAACAGATATACAAGAACAGACTCTTTCCTTTTCAGAAAATATTTGCTGTAAATAACACAAATGTCATATATTTTTTAATACCCATCAGATGCCTGGAAATTCCTAAAGGGCAGTGACTCAGAGTCCATTTCCACCTGGCAGGGAGGATACAGTACAGTACAGGACTATGAAGAGAAGGGGGACCATCATTGGAAGTGTATCATTAAAATCAAGAGGATAGAACACTGTAGTGGCACTGAGCGTGCAGTAGCCATAATCAGCCACTTTATCTTAGAGGAGAGATTACATCTGTTTATGTCTGTGAAATTGATGTTTCTGTTTTGGCTTGTTTGGAGGCTGAGCTGGAGGTTTTCTTACTTGTGGAAAAGCGTCAGAGGACGCCAGCAAGACGTTCTCTGGTTTGAGGTCACAGTGGACGATGTTCTTGAAGTGGAGATGATGAAGAGCCTGAAGAATCTAAAATATGAGGTGAAACTAAATTATTTCTTTGGCTTGTTATTTTTTTTATTATAAGGGATTATAAAAAATATAAAATATAATATGGTAATTTGCAATTATATACCACAAAACACCATATATATGGTATATAATTTGCAATTATATACCATATATACATTACATGTCATAATTAAATGTGCAACAACACATGATTAAACACACATTATCATCAGAAAAATACATTAAGCATTCCTGTAAGCCACATACATTATAGTCATTTATCCAAAGCAATTTACAGGAGCAATAGTGGTTAAGTGCCTTGCTCAAGGGCACGTCAACGGACTTTTCACAGTCTGCTCTGGGATTAGAATCAGCGACCTTTCAGTTATTTGCCCAACGCTCTTAACTGCTAGGCTACCTGCCGCACTTCACTGACTTTGTTTGTATACAGCATGTGTCACTGCTACTGCACGACTGTTCATTGTCTGCAAGCAACAACGCTTGTCAGCCAGGCTTACCTGTGAGACAAAGAATTTGGTGATGCGTTCAGGCAGCCTCCCCTTCTCACTGGACAGGATCATCTCCAGCATGTCTCCATGGAGCTTCTCCATGACGACGAAGACGCGCTCCGGCGTCTCAAACATGCACTCCAGGTTCACTACCCCAGGGTGATGCAGGTTCTAGTAAAGAAACACAGGAAGCATTTAATGGCAGCAGGCCGAGAGCTTGACAAGTTCTCCAAACACCCACTGTGACGGCATGATAACTACCTCATTTTTTACATTATCTACGTACTGACAAAATATCAAGAGCCTCGCTCTATTTTTGTCTTTAGGTGTTGTTTTGTCATGTGCTCCATGTAACGTGTGTCTGGCAACATCTGATAAAAATGTTTCATAGGAGCACACTGGGCCATGCATGCCGATGTGTGTTTACCTGAAGGATGGCGACCTCATTGCGTAGCTGGCTCTCCTGCTTGGTGGGGAAGCGTAACTTGTCAATGATCTTAATTGCTACATCCCGACCAGTTTTTCGGTGCTTTCCTGTGGTATGGAGACATTATATTATGGAGGAATCAAAGTCAAGTTACATGTTTATGCAGGTGTGACTTCTTATAATTAATGATTATCTCAAATACTTTTGATCTGATTAATAGCAATGTATATGTATGACTTAATACAATATACACACCTCCTTGGTCATGCAAATATTTTGTTAGGATAAGATCAGGAGAGAATTGATATCAAGGATGTGTTCCTCATTTATATATTTTTTTTACAGGTTATCGGTGTGACAAGGTGGTACAAATGCATCACCTCCATAAACAATCCCAAATTGCCCCGATCCTAGGACTTCATCCGGGAATATCTGATACACTGAGCTGATATCCTGTAGGTGTAAAAATCCAGTCAATGGTTTAAATGAAAGCTTCAAGTGTATACTGTCAGAAATAAAATACTTGTCTACAATCACTTTTATCTCTTCTCATCTGGCAACTTAATATCCACTAATCCCATACACGTCTGGAATACTTTCCCAGAAATACAATTATAACCAGTGGTACTGTGACTAATTATTGACAGTAGCTATGGCAACTGCTTCGATGAGTGGGTAATCAAAATAATCACCATTTGAGCTACTTAGGGGATGATCTCAACTCAGAAATCTAACTATGCACGAGGAGCAGACATAAACTAGATGTGGAGCCAATGTGACTATAAATGTACCTTCCATTACTGCAATATTAGACACACTAAATCTGAGTGAAAATGTAAATAAATCCAAAGGCTCGTTCAAATAACGTAAGACCAAATCCTACTTACCACGTTCTCTTGAATCTGGCAGTTGGACACTGAAATGCTGATGGAAACATCATCTGTTGGTGTAAGAGGTGTTAATCATATCTTTAAGAGTATTTTATACTATAACCTTGAGTGTTCCTCCCTAGTGGTGAGTAGGTTTGCCAAATTCTGGGAACTTTCCCAAAAATTCCCAGTCTTTGCGGAAATCCAGCTTTACTTGAGAAAGTTACCAGAATTTTGCAACCCTAGTGCTGAGTAAGACACTGTTGCTTCCATTCAAATCCATTCATTTCTATTAGCTTTAATCTATCCCAGAATCGAGTCAATTCATTCTGCTTATACATACTGTGGCTACCGTGGCGTGACCCGTGCGACAGTCCTTTTGAGATGGCGGGCATGAGGGCGTGCTGGATGGCGATCTCCCACATACGGGCGACGTCCGGCCCGACCCCACTGACCAACATACTGCCGTGGGCCGACATGCTCCCCGGGCCCTCGGGCCTCGCCAGGTTCTCCCCTACGTAGTAAACCAGACTGGCTGTAGCGATCTCAAAGCAGTGGGCGTTGGAGCCCTCAGACAGCAGGTTGAAGGTCTTGGCTGGGTCCAGAGACAACACCTCTGACAATGGAATTTCCTGCCACACAGCAGAGGTAGTATTGCTCTTTGCTGTTTGAGGTCGAGGTCAAGTTACTGTAAAGAGCTTCGTGACAACAGCGGTTGTAAAAAGGGCTTTTTGAAATAAATGTGACTGATTGATGTAGACACTTAATTAACAGTAGTGGTTAGAGTATTTATATTTCAATCTGATCAATGTGTTGATGGTCCAGGCTGCCTATTTCTTGCCACTACAAATGACATTATACCGTAAATCAATTCTCCAGCGATGTTTATATGTTTATATGCAACCTGCTTATCTGCTTATCATCTCTATTAGCTTTAATCTATCCCAGAATCTAGTCAATTCATTCTGCTTTAATCTATCCCAGAATAAAACTGCATGCGCTTGTTAATCTTGTTTTATTCATACCCATAATGACAGTAAATTTGTTTGCATTAACTTCTAGTTCTTGAATTTCACTCACTCCTAATAATAATCTATACAACATACAATTTCAATTGATCGATTTCAAAACAGTTGATTTCCAACCTTGTAGTATTTGCTTCCTGTGTCATTCTGGAAAAGCGTGATGCATTTGCTGTCCAGTCTCCAGTAGTGTCTTTTCCTCTGTAGTGGAAACAGATCGAGAGCGTTGTTAACTACCGCTGTCACAGACTGGGACAACATTCCATATGTTCATGGTGTGTTCCATCTCTGGGGGTTCCCCATCTACTATGCATCTATTATGCCGTAGGTCAGTGCCCATAGCAGATTGGAGGAACTTTTTTTGCTGGTGCTAGAGGTAAACTCATGAAAAACATGGATGCCTGGTGAAGAACAAATGGTCGAAACTTTGTATCAACAAAATCACCTGGGAGATTGAACAACAGATTGGAGAGGTGCCCATGTTCTTGTAATACAGCTGAATTTGACACTTTGCTGGTCATTATTTATCAAACAATCACACACACACGAATGGAGCATGTATTAAACATGGGCTGTTGGTTGGCACATACTGTGCAGTACTCTATAGACCTACAGTAACACAGTGTTGGCTCACAGTACAAATACTGTCTTGTGAATAACCCTGTAACAAGTACCACAGTGTTGGCTCACAGTAATAACACTGTCTTAATAACCCTATAACAAGTAACAGTGTTAGCTCACAATAATAGCACTGTCTTAATAACCCTGTAACAAGTAACAGTGTTAGCTCACAATAATATCACTGTCTTAATAACCCTATAACAAGTAACAGTGTTAGCTCACAATAATAGCACTGTCTTAATAACCCTGTAACAAGTACCACAGTGTTGGCTCACAGTAATAACACTGTCTTAATAACCCTATAACAAGTACCACAGTGTTGGCTCACAGTAATAACACTGTCTTAATAACCCTGTAACAAGTACCACAGTGTTGGCTCACAGTAATAACACTGTCTTAATAACCCTATAACAAGTAACAGTGTTAGCTCACAGTAATAACACTGTCTTAATAACCCTATAACAAGTAACAGTGTTAGCTCACAATAATAACACTGTCTTAATAACCCTGTAACAAGTACCACAGTGTTGGCTCACAGTAATAACACTGTCTTAATAACCCTATAACAAGTAACAGTGTTAGCTCACAGTAATAACACTGTCTTAATAACCCTATAACAAGTACCACAGTGTTGGCTCACAGTAATAACACTGTCTTAATAACCCTGTAACAAGTACCACAGTGTTGGCTCACAGTAATAACACTGTCTTAATAACCCTGTAACAAGTACCACAGTGTTGACTCACAGTAATAACACTGTCTTAATAACCCTGTAACAAGTACCACAGTGTTGGCTCACAGTAATAACACTGTCTTAATAACCCTGTAACAAGTACCACAGTGTTGGCTCACAGTAATAACACTGTCTTAATAACCCTATAACAAGTACCACAGTGTTGGCTCACAGTAATAACACTGTCTTAATAACCCTGTAACAAGTACCACAGTGTTGGCTCACAGTAATAACACTGTCTTAATAACTCTGTAACAAGTACCACAGTGTTGGCTCACAGTAATAACACTGTCATAATAACCCTGTAACAAGTACCACAGTGTTGGCTCACAGTAATAACACTGTCTTAATAACCCTGTAACAAACCACAGTGTTGGCTCACAGTAATAACACTGTCTTAATAACCCTGTAACAAGTACCACAGTGTTGGCTCACAGTAATAACACTGTCTTAATAACTCTGTAACAAGTACCACAGTGTTGGCTCACAGTAATATTACTGTCATAATAACCCTATAACATGTACCACAATATTGGCTCATAGTAATCTTAATAACCCTGTAACATAGGGGTTTTTAAACTTTTTTAGCCTGGGACCCAAATGTGAAATTATTTGGTTTCCTGGGACCCAAGCTTAGGACAATATGCAACTATACGTAAATATCGGTAAATTTCATTGTCCTTATGCCTAAAAAAATGCAATATAGACGAAAACAAATAACAATGAAATACCCATAAATAACTTTTCATGTTTATTTTCATCATTAAAAACACTCTTACATACCTGTCTAGGTTGAAACTGTTGCTGTTAAAATACAATAAATAATTTAATTCTGAACTGGAATAAACAGATTGATCACATCCCACAGATGTATAACAGAACACACACACACAGGCTTTTTGATCGTGCATCCCTAAGTAACAGCACAGATGGAAAAATTCTGGCCTACTGTACATCTTACTGTATAAATTATTGTTGATAGAAAGTCTAGGTTTGAACTGTTGCTGTTGAACTGTTGCTGTTAAAGTTACATTTTTTAAATTCTGAACTGGAATAAACTGATTGATCACATCACACAGATGTAGACCAGAAAACACACAATCCTAATCAGAGGTGTGTGGCTGGTTGAAGTTTTCAACAAGCAGGTCTATTCTGGGCTCAGTTTTTGATAGTGCATCACTGAGGTCATGCTCAGCATTGACACTGTTTCTGTACTTGAGAACCCTGACTTGCATAGTTATGTGGAGCCAAACTGGATCAGAACATATACTGCTTTCTCAGTCAGGCAGGAGACTGCTTCCTGCTGCAGATGAGCAACCCAGAACTGTGTGAGTGTTTGCACTTCCCCACACAAAACACATTGTGGGCGCTCCTCGTTATTTCTCAAAGTTTGTATGAAAGAGACAAAAAGTAATCACTGTATTTGCGTTTCATGACGATTGAGCTCAGTCAGAACTTGTGGCTAGCATGAGTCCAGTTCGTGACAGCGGTGAGTGATGGCGAGTGGGAATAACAAGGCAGTGGCTTGAACGACAGCGCTGCAGCATGTGGGTCGCGGAGTGATGTTCAGCAAAACTGCAGGAAAAATATCCGGTAAACCGCGAGGCACACGGGCATCTCCCTCTTCCTCTCCCACTCGCGCAGCTGCCAAACTGAGCAGACACCGCTGCTAAGCAGAGAGCGCACTGAACAGAGAGCGCAGTTGCACTTGGCCAAATAAATTCCAGTAATTAATTAAATAATTATACATTTACGTCGCCCACCCTTAACACGTCCGCAACCCACTTTGGGTACCGACCAATAGTTTATGAAACGCGTCTGTAACAAGTACCACATCGTTGGCTCACAGTACTAATACTTTTTAATAACCCTGTAACAAGTACCACGGCGTTGGCTCACAGTAATAACACTGTCTTAATAACCCTGTAACAAGTACCACAATGTTGACTCACAGTAATAACACTGTCTTAATAACCCTGTAACAAGTACCACAGTGTTGACTCACAGTAATAACACTGTCTTAATAACCCTGTAACAAGTACCACAGTGTTGACTCACAGTAATAACACTGTCTTAATAACCCTGTAACAAGTACCACAGTGTTGACTCACAGTAATAACACTGTCTTAATAACCCTGTAACAAGTACCACAGTGTTGGCTCACAGTAATAACACCGTCTTAATAACCCTGTAACAAGTACCACAGTGTTGGCTCACAGTAATAACACTGTCTTAATAACCCTATAACAAGTACCACAGTGTTGGCTCACAGTAATAACACTGTCTTAATAACCCTGTAACAAGTACCACCGTGTTGGCTCACAGTAATAACACTGTCTTAATAACCCTGTAACAAGTACCACAGTGTTGGCTCACAGTAATAACACTGTCTTAATAACCCTGTAACAAGTACCACAGTGTTGGCTCACAGTAATAACACTGTCTTAATAACCCTGTAACAAGTACCACAGTGTTGGCTCACAGTAATAACACTGTCTTAATAACCCTGTAACAAGTAAAGTCTATCATTCCAACAGCGGGAAAATTCAATCGACAATCACAAAATACACATACACAAAACATACAAGACATTAAAGAAAAACAGCACAGAAAAGATGATCAAGTCTATAAAATATTGTCAGATTAGTGTTGCAAAATTCCAGTAATTTCCCGCAAATTCTGGTTTCCAGTAATCCTGGAATTTTGCCACTCTACATAAGATTGATTAGTTGATGTGACAAAAATACATTAAGACAATCAGACTTACCAGAGTGTCTTTACTGGTGAAGTGCACTAGCCAACCTTCCTTCATGACATTACTGCTTTTCCTCTTGGTGTGTTTGACTGACTGGACCACTCGCATCAGCGGGATGTTGTTGCTAGTAGATGGGCTTTGGAATGAAGGGAGTCAAACATAAAACTCTGGCGGTGTGAATGCTTTTCTTAACATTAGGACTCAGTTAGGGTTATGGCCAATGTTCCCTTTAATTGTTTCGGCAATGAGCAAATTTCAGGTCTGATGAGCACAAGCTGTGTGTTTACTGTGAACACTGAGGCTGTACCCGCTTCAGGTTACAGTTTAACTGTGAACACTGAGGCTGTACCCGCTTCAGGTTACAGTTTAACTGTGAACACTGAGGCTGTACCCGCTTCAGGTTACAGTTTAACTGTGAACACTGAGGCTGTACCCGCTTCAGGTTACAGTTTAACTGTGAACACTGAGGCTGTACCCGCTTCAGGTTACAGTTTAACTGTGAACACTGAGGCTGTACCCGCTTTAGGTTACAGTTTTATCAGCGGCCAAGTAGGCTACTGTGGCTATTTGATCATAACGTAGGACTACCAGAGTGGCCTGCCATAAAAAACAATGGAGAAAATGCATCACATAACATTTGTCACGGATCCCCCCGGTACTGCTGCTCATTCTGTTTACCAGTTCCGGAGGTCTATGTCACCGGCCTTCTAGGCTTCACTGAACGGGATTCATTATCATCAACCCCAGACTGTCTTGTCTGATTACACACCTGGTTCCCATTTCCCCTGATTAGAATGTTATATATGTGCCCTCTGTTCCCTGTCTTTGTCGGTTATTCTTTCCATGTCCGTTGGTTCTGTGAGTACCTATGTTGGTGTAGCTGTTATGCTGCGTGCTTTATATATTGTGTATTACGGGTATCGTCCCATGTCGTTCAACAAGGTTCACCCTAGCTCTTTGTTTGGGTACAGCCCAGTGTTTTTGTATACATGTTTGTTTTTGGAGTATTAAAAACCCCTATTGTGTATTCCAGCGCCTGTTTCCAAATCCTTTATACCAGCGTGACAACATTTTAACATGGAAATGGCTGTTCTGTCATTCAGCCTACAGTAGCAGCCAATGTGTGGTGTTCAATGTAGGCCTACATTGAAAAAAACATGCAGGGTTTGACATTAAACTGTTCTTCCACTTGTCCTTCAGACAAAGAGGTGACTGAATATGTTGTGTTGTTTGATGCAAGAAACCGCTTTACAAAATAAAATGCATTTTTATTCCCATTATTACAGAGAATCAAATTATGTTACCCTCTGACTATTGGCTACTTAACACTCGAGACCTTGGGGTTAAAGGGGAACTTGGGCTCCCGAGTGGCACAGCGGTCTAAGGTAACACTTCTCAGTGCTAAAGGCATCACTACAGACCCTGGTTCGATCTCGGGCTGTATCACAACCGGCTGTGATCGGGAGTCCTATAGGGCGCCACACAACTGGTCCAGCTTCGTCCGGGTTAGGGGAGGGTTTGGCCGGGGTAGGCCGTCATTGTAAAATAATCATTTGTTCTTAACTGGCTTGCCTAGTTAAATAACGGTTAAATTATTCAAGCTTGTCTCAAAATACAACACTGCCCATTTAAGACAAAAAAAAGATTTATACCTGACTCGCTTTTCAAAGATGTTTAGAAATGTACATATTTTGTGCTATTGTAGGAAGAAATCACTCCCCTACTGCTGACTACAAATGATCTATAACTGGGCTGATAACTCACTAACTAGCAAAAGATATTAACAAAATGTGTACACATGGCTACATGCAGCTCTTGCTTTTATCTCCAAACAAACGCATCTACTCATGACCGCTCATGCTGTAAACACAGTCCAGTTAAAAGGGAATGGTGCAGCTCCATATATGGGAATGGTTTATTTGCAAATTGGCCTACTGCAGCTCTGATTGGTTATGTCACACCGGTCTGCATAGAGTACGAGTCATGTATGTCAATGCACTAAAATCCTACTCTGATGCGTTCTGCCTACAACAAAATCTCTTGCATCGTTCGTTTTGTTTCGGTATGTTGCATTGAAAGTGGCTAATATTGTGTTGATTCGATCACAATTATCACAGTAAAGAGTCAAGATCACTTTCTGAGTCAAAATGCAAGACGAGAGCTACCGCTCAGATTATTATTTTTTTTTACATTACTTAATAAACGTAAGCCTATGCAACATTAACCAATTCAAAACAGTACAGATGCAGTATTACTTATTATTGCACAGCGGTTTGAGTGAAAATGTAAATAATTAGCTTTTTATTTTACTGGGCTGATGGTGCCTGCATCTGATGATCAGTCTCAGTGGAGGGAGAGAGGAGCAGACTGAGGGTCCGTCTCTCAACATCCCTCCACTCTCCCTTCCTTCCACTGACACTGACCAAAAATGTCACGTGTCTTCCAGCTGATTGTGAAATTCGAGCTGCACCTCATTATTTCTGCCTCATGTACAAATTCATGTTGTTACTCCTATGAAAAGTGAAAGTGAAATATTCCTCAATTAAAAAAGACCCAAGCCATTTATAATAACAATGCAAACCTATCGATATTTTCCTACTCATTCATTACTGATTGTTGTAGCACGGAGTGGAAATAGGAAGAACACACATTTTATGGTTTATAAAAGTGTTGAATACAGTGTTGACATGGCTGAGTAAGAACTTACACTCAGTCATAAAAACAGCAGCTCTTTTCTTTATTCATTGACAGTCTCTAGTCATGGTTTTAAACATTTTGAAATCCCATAGTATCAACTTTTCTGTAGCTTTCTTTTATGCCTGCTAAGTTACTGCAGACACGGTAATCTGAACCATCTGATTGGCCAGCGGTAGGCCTGTAGTGCACTTGATTTGCTCTCCGGTCCCGCCTACCCGGGGCGTAGGGCAGCTGACAGCCCGAGACAAAAACATTTTTAAAGGCTTTATAGTTGGCTTTTTTACAGAAATGTTTGGAGATCAACCAGTCGATCGCGACGACCGGTTGGTTACCACTGCTCTAAAAAGTTGAGTGAACTTCAATCTCGTGCTTCTCTCTGCGAACTGACATCTCTTCTGATCGCGCACGTACACGGCAGTCACGGGGCTACTGCGCGCAGCTTAGAGGGAACATTGGTTATGGTGTGGACATGAAGCTAAGGTAAGGATAGAACCGGGATGTGGACATGAAACAAGGGTTAGGGTTGAACCGGGATGTAGACATGGTAGACATGAAGCAAGGGTTAAAATTGTGGTTGAGGCCAGGGTTGAACCGGGATGTGGACATGAAGCTAGGGTTAGAGTTGTGGTTGAGGCTAGGGTTGAACCGGGATGTGGACATGAAGCTAGGGTTAGAGTTGTGGTTGAGGCTAGGGTTGAACCGGGATGTAGTTGAAGCTAGGGTTAGAGTTGTGGTTGAGGCTAGGGTTGAACCGGGATGTGGTTGAAGCTAGGGTTAGAGTTGTGGTTGAGGCTAGGGTTGAACCGGGATGTGGTTGAAGCTAGGGTTAGAGTTGTGGTTGAGGATAGATGATTGTCCTACCACTCCTGAGAGTAAGGTACTTTCCAACGCCCATACCAACATACTAATTCCCAATACATTGCTTCATTCTAAGCAGTATGTTAGAGTAGATATTGTACGAGGAACTATGACCATTGGTGTGTCCCTCTGGCCTAATCCTAGTCCTAGGTCCAGTCAATCACCTTATAGCCCTGTTGGAGTCGTCCTCTGGGTCGTGGAGCTCTCCCATTTCCCCATGGCCAGCCTCCAGCAGGCCAGTGTCAGTCACCACGGCCTCCTCCATGTCATCCATGAGACCACTGTTCCTGTCACTGTCGTGGTCGTCACAACCCTGCCCCATCACCAAATCAGACTCCGCCCCTGGGCTCAGTAGTTCTGGAGGAGGAGGAGGAGAAAGTTGAAACACACACAAGGAATTTGAAAAAAGTTTAAATTGAAGTATGCCAACGAATACCTGTTTTTTAAAGAAGAAGAAAGAAGAAACAAAAGAGGACAATACTAAGAATATCAGAATGGTAGAGTAGAAGAGATGTAAAAAATAAAACAGTGAAGTTATTTCACAGTCATAATTTGGTCAATATTTACAAGGAACATTCTGGTACGTCCAAGAATTGAACTGGTATTCTATTTGATTGACTTTCTACAGTCTCTGACAACTGAAGTAAATGCTGCAGAATTGAAAGAAAAACATCTCAATCCTGTGACATTTCTGTTAAAAATGTATGAGATGGACCACTACTTAGTTGGAAAGATCTGCCACACTTAAAGCAAAATAATGACTATCTAAAGTGAGACTTGCCTCCATTTTTAGACACTTCTCCAAGGCAGTTGTTTGGCACTTTGGGCGCACATCGTTTATGACAGTTGAATTTGCAATCTGTAACCGTGAGAGAGAAACAGAGAGAGTGTGAGAGAATGTGTGTGTGAGAGAGAGACAGAGAGAGTGTGCAAGAGGGGGAGGGAAAGAGATAAAGGAAAGAGAGAGATAGCTGGCACATCCACATGAAACCTGTATAATAGCACTGTGACTAAAAACAACATGTTATCTGTCAGCTAGAGTACTTCATGAACGTCTCTCATATGATACTATTACACCCTGTTCTGTCGTATATATATATATATATATATATATATATATATACAGTACAGCTCTACACATACACTAACAACGGCTGCTAAAAAAAAATACAAAATCCCAGCCATCATTTCAGGGACAAATGTTTTTGGCAGCAAAATAAATGAAAGCAACATGACTGCTTGTCTACACTGTAGTAACCATAGAATTACAGTACAGAGTATCTGTGAATTATGGAATCTCTATGGTAGTAACAACACTGTTGCTGCATTTGTGATTAACATGTAATTATACAGTTACAGGGCTATCTAAAAATCAGACCATAATAGTTATTCAAGATGTCACAAATAAAGCTTGAGGGAGCAACATCTGAAAATCTGTGAGCTTTGCCAACTCTGTGACAACCAAGTCTCGACATATCCCAAAATAATACCACCTGAAACTATTGAGCCGGTAAAAGCCCACAAGTGAGTCACACACTATTACAGCATCACCATCTCCTCCACCACCAGTCAACCCCTCATGATCTCAAGTCTCTCTCTCCAGGCCCTACTGTACCTTTGCATTGCAGGCCTTGACGGAACAGACCCTTGAGTAGCTTCTTGCAGTGTTGGCAGACGGTGGGGCGTGTGTAGGAGTGGACGACAAACGTATGAGGCACCTTGACTTTGGACAGGAGGATTTTGTCTAACTCTATGGGCCGGCCGGTGTAGGAAGAGGACCTTCTCTCTCTGCCGGGAAAGATGTCTGACTGTGCCTTCTGCTGCGGAGGGTAGCAGGGCAAGGCACATGGTAGGCATGGAGGTAACAGATGACAAGCAACAACTACGTAAACTACAATTATATAATTCAATCCCCTTTCTTTGTCTTCTTTGTCTTATTTGGGCATATGACACTTTAGGGAAAAACAGAGAAAGAGTGCTTCTAGTGAGAATAGGCATATTCACACTGCAGTAGGTGATGGCTGGGTTTAATACAGGAGTAAATGGGGACAGGGTATTGGGGTACCTACCTCCATGCCGGAGTTGACAGAAGACTGAGCATGCAGCGAGGAGAGGACAGGGACACACACAGGGAGGAGAGAATTCATAGTTAAACCTAACAGATATTCACACACATGACTGACTGCTGCTTGAGTAAAGAGCTGCTCCTACAGAATTCATCACGAACACAAGCAACAGGCCTTGCAGAATCACATCAAGTCCTTTATAGTAGGAACATGACTCTCATTGTAATCCAACAATTTGTCATTGGGAGGTTGGGAATGCATAGGGCATGTAGTAATCTGTGGTGTGTGTGTGTGTGTGTGTGTATCAGCTGTCATGCCCGTGTGAGCTTGGGCATGTGTGAGTGGCTCTTCCTTATGACCCACAGTAACCAGGGGTAAACTCACCAGTAAGGCCTCGTCGGAGGTGAAAGGCGAAGGCTCATTGGACCGTGTGGTGGTCAGAGTGGTCAAGCCGGTCAGAGAGACATTGGACAACCTCCGCTTGCGTATACCACTGCAGTTATTTGGGATTTTAAACGCACAGCGCTTGTGATAGTTCAGACCACAACCTTCGGCGAAAAACAGACAGTTTTCAGAGCAAAGGTGAGTTCACGTGTACTGTGGTCATTTTATACTTGCATCAAACTGGTGAGAGACTGTCTTTATGGAACTAAGTAGGAATCATCTGATGGACCAAGTCATTCATGGATTGTTGAAACTTTGGGAGAGTTTCCTTCATGAGCTGGCCACCATTCCAGTCAGACAGAAGTACTTGCTAACTTTTATACATGCTAGGCTATTGTGTCTGCTTCCATCCACTCCATGCACTACCTATCCAACTCCTTTCCAACGACCACTTCAGCCTGACAGGAGACACATTGTTCTCAAGCAGGGGCTTTGCTGCTCACCATGAACCCTGAGGAGACCTCTTCAGACTAGGGTACACCTGGGTGGCCTGTATCTCACGTACCCTAATTCTCTCTTAAAGAGTTCCTTAACCGTGTCGGAGTGGCTGGAACTTAAAGAAATGTGTTCAAATGGGCCCAGGGTTGCATCCCAAATTGTACCCTATTACACGACAAAGTGCACTACTTTTGACCAGAGCTCTGGCACTATATAAGGAATAGGGTGCCATTCGAGATGCAGTCCTTGGCTCCTACTGTACAGTACCTACCTTCACACTTGAGGCCCTGTCTCACCAGGCCCCACAGCATCTCTCCACAGTGGTCACAGAAGGCAGGGGCCCGGTAGGAGTGGACAAACAAGGCGTGGGGACGGATTTGGAAGTCCTCCACTGTTGCAGAGGCTAGAACAGGTCAACAACAATAGTCAATGGTTCAATATCAACAGTTCCTCACATTCCCCAGATTTAATCTGTACTCAATAGCTGATTTGTATTCTGTGAATAGTGACCCATTAGTGAAGTAGTGTAGTGGTACCATGTTTACAATGGATGTAGAATACAAAAAAAAATTGGCCGTTGGCTGGTACAGTATTTGTATATTTTGAGGTAAAGGCTTTTTGCTGCAGTTAGAGTTGTGGTTTTTGGCTGATGCTGTTAGGCTGCATTGGGCAAATGGGATAGAGTGGAGAGCTCAGCATGAGACTGCCTCATCAAACTCACACATCTTCCCACCAACATGCTTGTCTCAGCACGCTGAATACATTCTGATTAGCCATTCTGCTTGGTAAATTAGTTACATTTATTCAAATGATTGTTTTGCCTGTTGTTTAAAAGCAAAACTATGGTTGGAAGTTGAACAACCTGTAACTGTCATTGCATATTTCAGAAGATGAGTGTGTGGATGTGAATGTGGCACCTAGGTAGGCTTAATCTAAATAAATACCTATGTCTAATTAGTGGTTCTAGTGACATTTCCGCTTGCTGAGTTCTGCTTTTATCGCTACACAACTTTAAACACTAAAAGAAAACAAACACGGATGAATATAAAGACACGCTGTGGTGGTAAAGACAGCTCACATGATACACAGTATCTCTGCATTCCAGCACGGCACAGTACTGATCATTTTACTGTTTCAAACGGCAAATGGTGTTAGAGTATTACATGTCAGTGTACAAACCGGTTCAGTGTACAAATCATTGGATAGAGTTAAAGTCGCCTTCCACCTCACTCCCATTATTCTGTTTACAGATTGGGGTGCACACCCGTTTTGCATCAAGTAGCATCCATCCTGTTCCAGCGTAACAAATTGACGTTGTTCACACCCTCATGCTGGTAACAGCAAAAGTGTTCTTGGCATCCTATCCACCTTCACACTCATTAAGTTGCTCCAGAAGTCGAAAAAGATCAAACGAGGAAAGACAAAATCGTGAGGTCTTTGACAGGAAGACTGGCTGGTGAAAACAACTCCCTGGGATAGTGTAACACACCGTAATGTTCATTTATCAACCATTACCATTTTTCTTTCTGTGAAGGGAATTGATGATTTTATTGATGAGTTCAGTGGAGCACAAGTGTTCTGGCATTTGGCCCCTGTGGTGAGCCTCCTATAGTAGCTGCTCTATGTTAGCACGACGCTCTCTCCACTCATACTTCCTGAGCTTATCAAGAGTCAAGAACAGAACAAGGTTATGACTTGTTTTGATCTTCTACCTCAAATGTGAGTGCTAGCATAAGCTGAGATGCACTGAACAACGAGAGTAGCACAAAATAATACTGCAGACAGACAGACAGTGTTTGCGGCATCTGTGCAGTAAGACATACCCATGTGGACCTTCACAACATGTGACCTCTTATAATGTAACACAATAGCCACACATTAGAATCCATGCAATTCTCTGTTATGATCCACTTCGCTCAGCCTCTGATGCTGAAACAGTAACAGAACTAGACAACAATTTACACACCACAGTCAACAGAGGACACAGTCTGTTCAGAGCAGCCGCCCAGTGGGAATGATCACAATTAATAATCACAGACAGTCTAGTCTTCACTGCTTCTTTCTGACAGTTGTAAGGTTCTTCCTGTGTTACTTTTGCTCTGTGCTCACTGCTCTCTCAGCTGTCGAGTGTGTCATTAAAAAGTGTCATGAGAATGTGTTCATCTGGGCATGTAAATCACTAAATCACCTGAGCCCTCTCTTTCCCAGCAAGGGGTGCAGCCAGGGGGTAGTGGAGGTGTCAATCTACCCAATGTCGTCGTCCCCCCCGTCTTTGTACCACAGCCACAACTAAATTACCTGCCATACTGTAACACACAGAGGGGGAAGAGAAAGCCTGCCAAGCGTTTGTAAAAACACTTTAGCAGTGTCAAACGCGATACTTCGATCACTTCCTACTCCTGGGCTAGGATAAGCACACCCCTGATTTTTTTGCCGGGCGCGGCAGCCAAACAACTGGAGGGGGTGGCGGGGAGCAGAAAACTGCCAAAACAAAGCAGAGCGACAACACTGGTTCAATACACAAAGATGATTAAAGATTTGTGTGACAACCTATTTGGTTATTTTAATAAATGCTTTATTACTTCACAAGAGACGGGCATCTGAGATAGAACTTACATGTAATTGGTTCATTTGCATATTGGCATAGTTCCACGTTTCCAGATCACGACTTGTGTGTTGGTGTTTCTGATTGGCAGCTAACCCTGTGGTGGTTTTAAGATATTATCTGAATGAATGATCTTTTGTAGCTGGCTATATCAGCTAGACACCAACATGCCCTCTAGCTCTGTATTTGTCATGTAGTCAGTTATCCATGTTCTTGTCTGTTGTGATGACTGAGTAAAATTAACCACACAGTATGCTATTAGCTAAGCACAAAGACAATATACACGCTTATGCCATTTAGATACTATGAAATGGAACATTACGTCCTCACTATTATCATTGTGTCGTCTGATTGGTCCATTACGCTGGGTAACATTGTATATCTCTCCTCCTTTTCAAGCTGCTATTATGGAGATGCTTTGTACTCTGTTCACCATCTGTATGAAGCTTGAACACGTTCTGCATTTAGAACAAAAACAAAAAGGAACCTTCTACTTCCTGCTATTATTCAAAATATTATTCAAAATAATAAATAATAGGGTTCATAGGAGAGTTCACCCCTCTTCCCTATATCAAATGGTATATTCTAGTGGCTACATAACTAACAGAAAAAAATTGCTGAAGAGAAGCAGTGAATGCAATAGGCCTATGTTCTATTGCATTAAAACACTGTGTGGAAAAAAAGGTCATATGAATGTATACGACATATGCAAACAGAGATTAGCCTACATGGAAACAGAACACAGGTGAACAGAACTCGCCTTCAAACAGGAGCATGTTACATATTCAAATGCCTAGGGCATGGATAGCAACACCTCAATCCAGAGGAAGACATTGTGCCATGTGTGACCTAAGGAGGGCCTGGGTCGTTTTATACCATGGCAGCCGTAACAAAATGTTTTGAAACATTTTGCAACAGAAAACCACAATTAATGTTTCTTTTTGGTCAAGTTTGGGTAGTTCGTCCCCATTTCAGTTGATTTTCTTCCGTTTGATGCCTAATGAACACAGCCCTGTTCTAGTGTGTCCTATAGTCTTACCTGATAGCACTACCTCAACCAGGCAGTGTGTAGTGTGTAACATGTAGTGTGTAGTGAGAACTGGTTTTTCCTGATAGTACCACCTCAACCAGTTAGTGTGTAGTGTGTAACATGTAGTGTGTAGTGAGCACTGGCTTTACCTGATCGCACCACCTCAACCAGGTAGTGTGTAACATGTAGTGTGTAGTGAGCACTGGTTTTACCTGATCACACCACCTCAATCAGGTAGTGTGTAACATGTAGTGTGTAGTGAGCACTGGTTTTACCTGATAGCACCACCTCAACCAGGTAGTGTGTAGTGTGTAACATGTAGTGTGTAGTGAGCACTGGCTTTACCTGATCGCACCACCTCAATCAGGTAGTGTGTAACATGTAGTGTGTAGTGAGCACTGGTTTTACCTGATAGCACCACCTCAATCAGGTAGTGTGTAACATGTAGTGTGTAGTGAGCACTGGTTTTACCTGATCGCACCACCTCAATCAGGTAATGTGTAACATGTGGTGAGTACTGGTCTTACCTGATAGCACCACCTCCACCAGGTAGTGTGTAACATGTAGTGTGTAGTGAGCACTGGTTTTACCTGATCACACCACCTCAACCAGGCAGCGTGTAACATGTGGTGAGTACTGGTCTTACCTGATAGCACCACCTCCACCAGGTCTCCCTCTGTGATGTCTGTAGCTAATTTCACCAGCTGGAGGATGTTCTCCGAGTCTGGGACATGGCGGAACAGCAGGATCTTATCATACATTCCATAGAAGCCACACTCAGGTAACTGTGTGGGAGAGAGAAAAAAAAGAGTAGCTGTCATTGGTTAACATTTGATAGGTTCTCTTGTTTGCTTGACTATAGTTCTGTCCAAAACAGATTCGCTATTCTATTGCTTGTTGATTAAGTGGAAAGAAATGTACAATCATTTCCTTTCAGACAATTTAAAACAATATCTTAATAGTCAAATTGAAGATGTCCTTCTCTGCTTTTTTTTCAGGCAACACAAGAAGAAATCTGTCTCCATTGAGACCCTTGGAGGCATCTCACACAGCAGACTAGGGCAGATTAACCTAATAACATTTAGTGGAACAATGATATTGTCTCTAAATTCAATTTACAGAGTCCAGGGTTCAACCTTTCACCAATGATGATACAGTACTGATACCCAACTGCCCATTAATAATATAGCTCCAAAGGATCTTCAGAGATATTTACAAAGCTGTTCATCACAGCCTCAATTCAGTAACAACAGTAAAGTCATATGTCTCTTCAAATTGAATTGAATTGAATTGCATTGGTGCTATGCTGATGATTAAGGAGCCCCATAATGATGCAGACAGTTATTAGCCCGTATGCTGTCTTGTTGTACAGTTGAAGTCGAAAGTTTACATACACTTAGGTTGGAGTCATTAAAACTCATTTTTCAACCACTCCACAAATGTATGGTTAACAAACTATAGTTTTGGCAAGTTGGTTAATACATCTACTTTGTGCATGGCACAAGTCATTTTTCCAACAATTGTTTAAAGACTGATTATTTCACTTATAATTCACTGTATCACAATTCCAGTGGGTCAGAAGTTTACATACACTAAGTTGACTGTGTCATGGAGCTTCTTTTTTTTGTCAATTGGAGGTGTACCTGTGGATGTATTTCAAGGCCTACCTTCAAACTTAGTGCCTCTTTGCTTGACATCATGGGAAAATAAAAAGTTATCAGAACAGACCTCAGAAAAGAAATTGTAGACTTCCACAAGTCTGGTTCATCCTTGGGAACAATTTCCAAACGCCTGAAGGTACCACGTTCATCTGTACAAACAATAGTACGCAAGTATAAACACCATGGGACCACGCAGCCGTCATACTGCTCAGGAAGGAGACTAGAGAGACTCTGTCTCCTAGAGATGAACAAACTTTGGTGCGAAAAGTGCAAATCAATCCCAGAACAACCGCAAAGGACCTTGTGAAGATGCTGGAGGAAACCGGTACATAAGTATCTATATCCACAGTAAAACGAGTCCTATATCGACATAACCTGAAAGGCCGCTCAGAAAGGAAGAAGCCACTGCACCAAAACTGCCATAAAAAAGCCAGACTACAGTTTGCAACTGCACATTGGGACAAAGATCGTACCTTTTGGAGAAATGTCCTCTGGTCTGATGAAACAAAAATATAACTGTTTGGCCATAATGACCATCGTTATGTTTGCAAGCTGAAGAACACCATCCCAACTGTGAAGCGGTTGTGGATATATTGAAGCAACATCTCAAGATATCAGTTAGGAAGAAAGCTTGGTCGCAAACTTCCAAAGATCTGGCAAAGGACAACAAAGTCAAGGTATTGAAGTGGCCATCACAAAGCCCTGACCTCAATCCTATAGAAATTTTGTGGGCAGAACTGAAAAAGTGTGTGCGAGCAAGGAGGCCGACAAACCTGACTCAGTTACACCTGCTCTGTCAGGAGGAATGGGCCAAAATTCACCTAACTTATTGTGGGATAGCTTGTGGAAGGCTACCCGAAACATTTGACCCAATTAAAAACAATTTAAAGGCAATGCTAGCAAATACTAATTAAGTGTATGTAAACTTCTGACCCACTGGGAATGTGATGAAAGAAAGAAATACTGAAATAAATCCTTCTCTCTACTATTATTCTGACATTTCACATTCTTAAAATGAAGTGGTGATCCTAACTGACCGAAAACAGGGAATTTTTAGAGGGATAAAATGTCAGGTATTGTGAAAAACTGAGTTGAAATGTATTTGGCTAAGGTGTATGTACACTTCCGATTTCAACTGTACAGTCTTTACCAAGAGGCAGAAGCCTGTAGCCTAGACACAGACTTGACAATTGTTCTTCTCTGGTAAATGTAAGGTAGGTGTTTAACCAAACAGGCAACACAGTCTGTTGCAAAAGAGCCCACATTAACAGATGCAGACTAGGGGCCAATTACTCTATTTTAATGCAGTTAGAACATGTATTGTGTTTCATTAAATTAAAGACCCAGGATACTAGAAAACAGCCCAGAGCAAAGATACAAAACAAACTTGTGGTGTATTTAGTGAGGTTAAACATTCAGAATGTTTCAGATAGAAACATTGGATAGAACAGCACATTCTGTCACGTTGCACCCATGCTATTTAGAAACAGTAAAAGGAGAATGGTCTGTTTCACCATGTTCTGTTGTAGAACATCATTGGATTTTTAACTGTCTGTTTCACGAATCTATCTAAAGTCTGAGGTCAAACTATGGTGTGCTTTAGGTCAACAAGCACAATGCCAGGGCTGGGAGAAAAAAAATGTTTTGCTATACCGGTATTGATGCATGGACCGGTTTGGATTTATGTTATACCTTACATAACAGTATTCCAATGTTTGCTTTGTTAAATTTTATAATTGAAAGATAAAACTCGAACAAGCAGAGCAGGTGCCAAAAGGACCCTAGAAATCTGCACACTGCCCCTTGAGGTGGAAGTATGAACTGCCAATAAATACATAAAAAAATACCTGCCAATTATCAGCCTGAAAACGTCATCCTGGCACGTTTAATCAAAAAGGTTAAATGTCACAGTAGCTGACTTTATCTCAATAAATTCCAGTCAATGGGAAAAGATGAGTGTCACAGGGTTGATGCCTAGGGGAATACATTGCATCAATGGGGGATGATTAGGATCACAACATGATTTTGAGCCAGAAGTGGAAATGAAGCTAGGGTTAGGGATAGGGTTGAGGCCAGGTTTAGAGTTGAGCTGGGAGTTGATATGAAACTAGGGTTAGGGATAGGGTTGAGGCTAGGTTTACGGTTGAGCCGGGAGTTGATATGAAACTAGGGTTAGGGATAGGGTTGAGGTTTAGGGTTGAACCGGGATGTGGACATGAAGCTAGGGTTAGGGATAGGGTTGAGGCTTAGGTTTGAGCCGGGATGTGGACATGAAGCTAGGGTTAGGGATAGGGTTGAGGCTAGGTTTAGCGTTGAGCTGGGAGTTGATAGGAAACTAGGGTTAGGGATAGGGTTGAGGCTAGGTTTAGGGTTGAGCCAGGAGTTGATATGAAACTAGGGTTGAGGCTAGGTTTAGGGTTGAGCCGGGAGTTGATATGGAACTAGGGTTAGGGACAGGGTTGAGGCTAGGTTTAGGGTTGAGCCGGGAGTTGATATGAAACTAGGGTTAGGGATAGGGTTGAGGCTAGGTTTAGGGTTGAGCCAGGAGTTGATATGAAACTAGGGTTGAGGCTAGGTTTAGGGTTGAGCCGGGATGTGGAAATGAAACTAGGGTTAGGGATAGGGTTGAGGCTAGGTTTAGGGTTGAGCCAGGAGTTGATATGAAACTAGGGTTGAGGCTAGGTTTAGGGTTGAGCCGGGAGTTGATATGGAACTAGGGTTAGGGACAGGGTTGAGGCTAGGTTTAGGGTTGAGCCGGGAGTTGATATGAAACTAGGGTTAGGGATAGGGTTGAGGCTAGGTTTAGGGTTGAGCCGGGATGTGGAAATGAAACTAGGGTTAGGGATAGGGTTGAGGTTTAGGTTTGAACCGGGATGTGGACATGAAGCTAGGGTTAGGGATAGGGTTGAGGCTAGGCTTAGGGTTGAGCCGGGAGTTGATATGAAAATAGGGTTAGGGATAGGGATAGGGTTGAGGTTTAGGTTTGAGCCAGGATGTGGACATGAAGCTAGGGTTAGGGATAGGGTTGAGGTTTAGGTTTGAGCCGGGATGTGGACATGAAGCTAGGGTTAGGGATAGGATGAGGTTTAGGTTTGAGCCGGGATGTGGACATGAAGCTAGGGTTAGGGATAGGGTTGAGGTTTAGGTTTGAGCCGGGATGTGGACATGAAGCTAGGGTTAGGGATAGGGTTGAGGTTTAGGTTTGAGCCGGGATGTGGACATGAAGCTAGGGTTAGGAATAGGGTTGAGGTTTAGGCTTGAGCCGGGATGTGGACATGAAGCTAGGGTTAGGGATAGGATGAGGTTTAGGTTTGAGCCGGGATGTGGACATGAAGCTAGGGTTAGGGATAGGCTTGAGGTTTAGGTTTGAGCCGGGAAGCCTGATGAAGTTCCATGGCAGAAATCAGCTAAAGAGGGGTCGGGAACCCGTTGTAAATCAGTTACGCCTCGCAACACATCAAACCAATCAAATGCCTTGCTTGGCCGGAGCTCCAAAGGTGATTACCGGATTAGTGACGAAGGAGCAGCGGTGCATGAGGAATAAAAATGTGAACAAAACAAGCATTGGTGGCGTAACATTTGATAAGGTTTTAAGATGAACTAAAGCGTCAGCAACAGGGGAGAAATGGTCTACAATGCTGGCCATATCAATATTTTTACGAGCTAATTCTCTCACAATTATAAAGCCAATTAAATGTTAATAAAAACAGCATATTACTGACCTAAAAGGTTAGCTGTGTTAGACCAGTCGCTAGCTTATCCAGGGTCTGGGATACATAGAAGCATGTACTGTCTATATATGGAAACAACTGCAATCATTTAGCATGCAACATTGCTAAAATGAATGAACTAAAATAACATTAACCTCAAAGAGTTACCTGTAATACTCTTGCAGCCTAATTGTCAACTCCTTATTTTTATGCTGTACCTAAATTACAAGGGTTGAATTGCCACTGAACCATTTTATGTCAGCAACATCTGGTATATGGTTTGCCTCGTATACATTGTCTACTGGTATAATTTTAAATGAGAACATTCAGCTCAACATGTAAACAATATGTGAGTTTAGCCATTGTCTGCTTCAGATGACAGATGCCCATAAGGCCAGTAATACCATCATACTGTAGGCCTATGGCTGTATTGGCGATGCCTGCCATATGATAAGCTGCTAAATGGATTCACATAGCTGATACACAGAGAGAGTGACAATCAAATAAAACAGATTGGACATCTTACAAATGTTCATTTACAACACAGGCACAGAGACAGAACCCCTTTCCCTCTTTATTGCAGGACTGTGATATGTGATTGATCAACATTAACACTCATCACATTTGAATAATAGTTTAACAATTAAAACAAGTTTAAACGCTTCAATTCAAATAATTAACACTTCATTACTTCAAAATGTACAAATAAGCTCATATGTAAAGATTACACTTCTTAGTCTAAACAACAATACATTTACATTTAAGTCATTTAGCAGACGCTCTTATCCAGAGCGACTTACAAATTGGTGCAATCACCTTATGACATCCAGTGGGACAGTCACTTACAATAGTGCATCTAAAACTTAGGGGGGGTGGGGTGAGAGGGATTACTTAACCTATCCTAGGTATTCCTTAAAGAGGTGGGGTTTCAGGTGTCTCCGGAAGGTGGTGATTGACTCCGCTGTCCTGGCGTCGTGAGGGAGTTTGTTCCACCATTGGGGGGGCCAGGGCAGCGAACAGTTTTGACTGGGCTGAGCGGGAGCTGTACTTCCTCAGTGGTAGGGAGGCGAGCAGGCCAGAGGTGGATGAACGCAGTGCCCTTGTTTGGGTGTAGGGCCTGATCAGAGCCTGGAGGTACTGAGGTGCCGTTCCCCTCACAGCTCCGTAGGCAAGCACCATGGTCTTGTAGCGGATGCGAGCTTCAACTGGAAGCCAGTGGAGAGAACGGAGGAGCGGGGTGACGTGAGAGAACTTGGGAAGGTTGAACACCAGACGGGCTGCGGCGTTCTGGATGAGTTGAAGGGGTTTAATGGCACAGGCAGGGAGCCCAGCCAACAGCGAGTTGCAGTAATCCAGACGGGAGATGACAAGTGCCTGGATTAGGACCTGCGCCGCTTCCTGTGTGAGGCAGGGTCGTACTCTGCGGATGTTGTAGAGCATGAACCTACAGGAACGGGCCACCGCCTTGATGTTAGTTGAGAACGACAGGGTGTTGTCCAGGATCACGCCAAGGTTCTTGGCGCTCTGGGAGGAGGACACAATGGAGTTGTCAACCGTGATGGCGAGATCATGGAACGGGCAGTCCTTCCCCGGGAGGAAGAGCAGCTCCGTCTTGAGTAGTAACTATGCTATTATTATTAAAGCATCATTTCAGGTGAAATGTGGAGCAAGGTTGCCAACCTTGCTTCACTGATCCCTGATTTACTGGGAGAGCAGACTTCTATTCCAGCACAGCAATATCACACTTGATTATCAACTGTCATGACATTGTCCTGGGGGTAGGTTTATGACAGTCATAAATACCTCTTCCCCCCCTTTTCCTCTCTCTACCCTACTGATGTTAAATTTGCAAACCCCTTGGTTAACATAGAGATTCTGGGAACATCAGAAGGTGGGGGAAATGAACTATATTCTGGTAATCCGACCAATTGAACATATGTGGTGGTACTTAATGAATATGATGTCAGTTCGGTTGTCATCTGAGACATTCTCATCAATGATAAGATGACAAACTCTACAGTGGAAAGTCTACACATTGTAACGTTGTTCGTCTGTTGTATGAAGAGAGTCAGACCGAAATGCAGCGTGTAGGTTATTCATGACTTTAATGAAGGAATTGCGGTACATGAAATAACTCAAACATACAAAAACAACAAACGGAACGAAAAAAACCTATTACAGCCTATCTGGTGACTACAACACAGAGACAGGAACAAACACCCACAAAATACAACGCGAAAGTCAGGCTGTCTAAATACGGTTCTCAATCAGAGACAACGACAAGCACCTGACTCTGATTGAGAATCGCCCCAGGCAGCCAAGCCTAACTAGACACACCCCTAATCAGCTGCAATCCCAAATAATACAAACCCCAATACGAATACAACATATAAACCCATGTCACACCCTGGCCTACCCAAACATATAACAAAAACACAAAATACAATGACCAAGGCGTGACACACTTCAGAGTTATCGGATTCACATGGAATTTTTGTTCAATTTAAATGTTTGAATATGAAATGATTCATGATGGGATGAAATGTGATTTTAGCTTCTTTAATGTGAGATTTGGGTTTTCATAAGGTTAGGGCTCTGCTCAATCAGTGGCCCGCCCCTGTGAAGGGACATGGGCTATAACACTTTTCAAACACGCCCTCCTCTCCCTTCCTATACAAAGCCTTGAAGACAATATAACCTCTTGTTTCAGAGGATGTGAGGACGACGGTCCAATGTCAGAATGGTTCAGATAATAACTACAGTACGAAGCCAACATCAGCGTGAGCTTTGGTTGCGAATGGTATGAACTTTGAACTCTTATTCACTACAGAAGTGATACCTCCTAGCCACGGAGTTAGCAACAGCAGCTGCAAACGAGGGATAGGAAGGAACAGACAGAGTAACCCGTCTATCACACAACAACGTTATTACAACGTATCCAATTGACCACCAGAGACATTCTTCAAAGGACAAAGGACTCGGTTTGGCAACACAGCCTTCCATCTACCACCAACCTACCGAAGTGCAGCTCAGAGTAAATATTTATCGCATTTTCCTGTATTTTTCCGATAGTACAGCTTCTTCCTTTGTTTCTCAGTCTTCCCGCTCTTTCACTCAAACCCAGCCCCTTATCTTTTGTGTAACAAGCTGTCATATCTGTTCCGCCCGCCAGGGACATTTTCCTTTATGACGTAATTTGTAATGAAGTTATGATTAATTCTGTGTATGTGTAATTCTGTGTGATTAGTTAAAATATTTAGTAAATAAATAATTAAACCCAATTTTGTATTGCTGATTCAACTTGTTAGCCAGGGTTCGTGAAGATAACCAAGAATTTACAACTTTCAGATGAGACTGAATTAAGGTGATGATTAATATTGACTGCTATTGATGTAAAATATTACTAGGTCTTTAAGAGTTTATTCGGAAGATAACAGCTCTATAAATATTATTTTGTGGTGCCCCGACTCTCTAGTTAATTACATTTACGTGATTAGCTCAATCAGGTCAAATTAATTACAGAGAAAGGATTTTATAGAATAGCATGTCATATCACTTAATCCGGCATAGCAAAAGACACAACATAACTCATTAGATTTGATAAGTTGAATCATGGTTGGCCTGTTCCAATTGTAATATGTTTATACATTGTGCGTCATGTTTAATTGTATTTTTGTATACAACATTTGCTAGCATACACTGCCTTCAGAAAGTATTCATACCCCTTGACTTATCCCACATTTTGTTGTGTTACAGCTTTAATTAAAAATTGATTACATCTTTTTCAACCTCACCCATCTACACACAATACCCTATAATGACAAAGTGAAGACATGTTTTCAGAAATGAAGCAGATTTCTTGAAAATGAAATACAGAAATCTAATTGACGTATGTAAGCATTTGCACCCCTAAGTCAAAACATTGTAGAAGCACCTCTGGAGGCGATTATAGCTGTGAGTCTTTCTGGGTAAGTCTCTAAGAGCTTTGCACACCTCAATTGTACAATATTTGCCCATTATACTTTAAAACATTCTTCAAGCTCTGTCTGTTGGTTGTTGATCATTGCTAGACAGCCATTTTCAAGTCTTGCCATAGATTTTCAAGCCGATTTAAGTCAAAACTGTAACTAGGCCACTCAGGAACATTCAATGTCGTCTGCCATCTTTTGTGGAACAGTCAATTCTTAACATAAAGGCTTGAAACTCGTTAAAGAGTGTCCCCGGGAGGACATACAGTACATTGAATTTCAGCTTCCTGCGATTACAGGAAGTGACTTAATTTGGGGTAATAGAGCTGGTTTTGAAGGTTTAAAAAGGTTTAATCTTCACATATTTTACATATGAGTGACCGAGGAACCCGACATATAAAATTTGAAGTCAACCAACCCAAAGCATTTTTGCCCTTGATTGGACACAATGGTCTTACAGTTCTAGAAACTAAGAGCCTTTCTATGAATTATTGAATTAATACTGAAGAGGATTGACTTGAAACTGTCTGTGTCTATCAGCCTTGCCTGTCAGCCTGTCTGTGCCTGCCTATCTGTCAACCTGTCTGTGGAAGAGAGGGAGAGATGAGAGGAGGGGGAGGCAGGGAAAAGAGGGATGGAGATTGAGGAGGGAGGAGAGAGAGAAAATGGAGAGAGTATCAAGGGGAAGAAAGGGGAAAGAGAGGTGAGAGGGTGAAGGAGGGATGGCTGAGAGAGAGTAGGTAGGGGGAGATGGTGAAGGAGGAATGGGGAGAGAGTAGAGGGAGAGAGAGTGAGAGATGAGAGGAGGTGGATGGAGGGAGAAGGGGGATAGTGAAGGAGGGGGAGAAAGGGGAAAGAGGGGAGAGGGTGAAGGAGGGATGGCTGAGAGAGTAGGGAGGGGAGATGGTGAAGGAGGAATGGGGAAAGATTAGAGGGAGAGGGAGATAGAAGAGAGGAGGTGGAGGGAGGGAAAGAAGGGGGAGAGAATGGAGGGAGAAGGGAGAGAGAAGGGGGATAGTGAGGGAGGGGGTGAGGGAGGGGGAGAGTGTAGAGAGGGTGAAATAACGGGGAGAGAGAAGAGAATGAGGGGATAAAGAGGAGGTAGAGAATGAATGACAGACATGAGATAAATTAGAAATACATCAACCCTGTGACACATCTTTTCTCATTGACTGTATTAAGAAAAACATCAGCTCCAAGGGACCATTTACCCTTTTTGCAATAACGTGCCAGGATGACGTTTTCCTATGATATCATGTTGAAAATACATGGTCATATAGGAGAAGAATTATTCTGATAAAGAAAAAGTTACCTTTTGACTAAATTAAGGCATACAAATACAAAAAACAAATGTGGCTCTTTGTGGAAATGATAACAGTGTGCAGGAGATTCAGAAATAGATGAAAATGCCCCCCCTCCAATTTCTCACATGGAATAGCCTTCATTTATCAGAACCAGAGTAGACTGACGAGTTTCAGAAGCAAGCTCTTTGTTTCTGGCCATTTTGAGCCTGTAGTCAAACCCATCAAATGCTGATGCTCCAGATACTCAACTAGTCTAAAGAAGGCTAGCTTTATTGCCTCTTTAATCAGCACAAGTTTTCAGCTGTGCTAACATAATTGCAAAAGGGTTTTCTAATGATCAATTATCCTTTTAAAATGATGAACTTGGATTAGCTAACACAACGTGCCATTGGAACACAGGAGTGATGGTTGCTGATAATGGGCCTCTGTACGCCTATGTAGATATTTAAAAATAATAATAATAATAATCTGCCGTTTCCAGCAACAATAGTCATTTACAACCTTATACAATATCTACACTGTATTTCGGATCAATTTGATGTTATTTAAAAAACGACAAAAAAAAAAAAATGTTTTTCTTTCAAAAACAAGGACATGTTTAAGTGACCCTAAACTTTTGAATGGTAAGTGTAAAATTGCCTTCAAATATGTCATACAGTCAAACATTCTAAAAAACATGTTGATATGATATTTTGGCCATATTGCCCAGCCCTAACTTGCACTATACGTCTAAACACGATGTACGTGGTTACTAAACCATTTTAGGAATAGCATCCCCCCTTATCAATCCAATGTCAAAGAAAAGAGCAACATATTGACTGACCTGTGTACTGTGGTGAGGGAACCACTGCTGTGCATCACCCGCTATTGATCTACTCTGCTGAGCTTGGTTACAACAACATGTAGCCAATCCCACTATTTCACCATCTCGTTAAGCTCACATCACACACACACACACACACCAGAAAATTGTTGGGGGAGAGAGGGGGTGCAGAAGAAGAAAGAAATTGCCCGCGCTACAGATGGCTATACCAGTCTGCTAATACAGGACTAGTAAAGGACCAGTGCAATACTTTAAAAAAACAAAAACATATATTTTTTTTATTCTGATTTTTCAGGGGGTGCTGTAATAACCTCAGCACCCCTACTTCCCGCAGGTACGCACACACACACACACACACACACACACACACACACACACACACACACACACACACACACACACACACACACACACACACACACACACACACACACACACACACACACACACACACACACACACACACACACACACACACACACACACACACACACACACGCGTTTGACATTGAACATTTTTCGTCTGTTAATCAAATTAGAACTCGTTAGTAACACTGAATTGATTTGTATAATAGTATTATTGTAATAACTCTGAGAGGTAATTCCTGGTTTTTACAAAAGGTAGCACCTGAGGAGAAGAAAGCAATAAAAACAGCTAGAGGAGGAGAAGAAGACCTAATACATTTTTTACAAATCTATGAGAATGAACAATGATAATCCCCACCAAATATTGTCTAAGGGAAAAAGAAAGCAAACTTCAAGTGGCATGGAAATGAACATAGCTCCATCAAAGCTGATGTATTGCAGTGCAGGCCTCATGTAGTTTTGCTAGCTTAGCTCTGTAATAGTCTGTCAGCAATGACTCCATCCACTAATAAATGAGACAGTAATTGATCTGTTAAGTCACATGCTCTAAATCCCCATGAGCCTTTGCTCTGCTCCATTCAGTCAATACAGATCACACATGGCGCTGTGTCTGACAGCAAATGAACACTAACACTCAGTAGGACTAATGGAGTAATTATTGCAGGAGGAAAGGTTGTCAGAGTGTCGTGGTGTTGTGGATCTGTATTTTTGTTGACATTGAGAAGGCTCAGCTCTAATTCCTATTCATTGATTGTAGTTTGTAATCAAAACATGGATGACATATTATTAGTTTGAACTGATTGTACTTTCTTTTAAAGTAAAATATTCTCACAATTGTACTATAAATCTAATATGAACTGGGTGTATGGAGCATTCCAACTGAATCCTGTGGTGAATGATACACCTTAATAGCGATGCAGTAATATGTTGGTCAAGTTGAAATTCAAACATCTCCAGGAACAGGTATATCACAATGTTCTCTTCCTAGTTAATAGCAGTAGATTTCTGCCCTGTCAGCCTCTAATGAGGTCTGTACAAAAATATATACAGACATAGGCCTAAATATGGTACTGACTCTTAGGTCACCATGACAGCAGCCCCAATGTAACAGTAGGGTTGTCATGGCAGCGGAACCCAAGGCTTTATTCCTGATTGAACGCTATTCATTTACTTGACACAACGGATGCACATATATCTGCTGAATGTCATTCCCAGCAAAAGAAAAGCAGAGAGACACTGATCCTTGTCATTTACCCCCCTATGGGGAAGATGTGCTACTTTAAAAGCACAGGAATTCCACAGGCATTAGTTACTAGTTATATTGCCTCTCTAGGGAGACTGATGAGGCACTTTCAACTAAGATGGCCTTTCAACACTTATTTTCCCCGCTATACATGTATATGTTTTTTTATGGATAAGTGCGATGTACAAAGAACATCAATTTGAAGGCCATCTTTTCCCTCAAACAATGGGCACGGTCAGTGTCGTAGCTAGCTGATGTTGTGTCATGGATGGTGTAACAAGCAACTGCTTTTAACACTGCTAGAAGCAGCTGTGGCTTGGTCCGTTGGTTGAGGGGAAAATAGCCTCTGAAAGAGCTTCAGCGTGTGTGAATCCCCGATAAAGCTGTAACTGCCGTTCTGTCCTTCCATGCCTACGCTATACATTACAATCTCGTTGTGGTGCCCTTCCTTCCTTCCGTTCTGAAACATCAACCTCTCCTTTGCTTTCGCCCCGATGGCTGCAGCATCCTCGCTGTAAAGCTCCACATTGTCAGTGATTCCTGTTTGAGTGACCCCATACTATAAGTGTCTCAGTCGAGTTCAAAGTGCAAGTTTTCTTATGGCCAGGTACCTTTATTTGAAAATGCAATACGTACGTGCCTGATAAAATGACATGAACAGAGAAACATGTCAAAACATCAGTAGCACCAGCAGCTACAGCTGAACAACAAGTGTCTTAGGGCGTTTTCACATTCGGTACCCTGGTTCGGGTTTCCCGGAGCGATTGTGAGAATTCTACAGGGTTACATTTTGCTTTCACAAGACCTGAAAATAACTGTTTCAGAGTGTGATTAGCAAGACACACATTCTACATAATGTTATCGAGCTAGATTGTTTACAAGGGGCAAAAAGGTTCAGCATGATCAGCGTCACGATACCTGGTACTCTGGTCCTGGATCTTGGACCCACTACTCAAGCAGGTCCAGGATTAGTTTCAGACAGGGTTTGATTGCATTTCACACATGCTTTATGGCGAGGATCAGGGTACCAAACACTCCAGTAGTAAAACAACGGCATACTTTCAGAGGTGGACTGAGAGAAGAATATTCTGGTTCTTTGTTGCTAGTGGGGATGTGAATTTGTTGTTTTCATAAATTCATCAGCTACATTTAGTGTTGAATGCACAAGGAATTAAAAACTATGAAAGATGAATTCCAAGGCTAACCACGGATTCACAGGAAAATGTTATTATGTTTCTTCACATACATTTTTAAACATCTTATCCACACAAAAAGGTCAACCTTGAAAGTATGTTTTGCTTCAATTAGTGTGTAGCCAGAACAGCGCTGGACAAAAATATTGTGAGATGATGGGAAATTCGTTTTTAAATTACACTGCTTGGACCATGCCTAAAGTCACATTGAAATTTTAAAAAAGTAGCAGAATTCTGCTCTAGGCCCATATCCATGCAGCCTACTTCTGCTCTAGTCCCATATCCATGCAGCCTACTTCTGCTCTAGGCCCATATCCATGTAGCCTACTTCTGCTCAAGTCCCATATCCATGCAGACTACTTCTGCTCTAGGCCCATATCCATGCAGCCTACTTCTGCTCTAGTCCCATATCCATGCAGCCTACTTCTGCTCTAGGCCCATATCCATGTAGCCTACTTCTGCTCAAGTCCCATATCCATGCAGCCTACTTCTGCTCTAGTCCCATATCCATGCAGCCTACTTCTGCTTTATTCTATATCCATGCAGCCTACTTCTGCTCTAGGCCCATATCCATGCAGCCTACTCCTGCTCTAGGCCCATATCCATGCAGCCTACTTCGGACGTAGGCCCATATCTATGCAGCCTACTTCTGCTCTAGTCCCATATCCATGCAGCCTACTTCTGACCTAGGCCCATATCCATGCAGTCTACTGACCTAGGCCCATATCCATGCAGCCTACTTCTGCTCTAGTCCCATATCCATGCAGCCTACTTCTGCTCTAGGCCCATATCCATGCAGCCTACTCCTGCTCTAGGCCCATATCCATGCAGCCTACTTCGGACGTAGGCCCATATCTATGCAGCCTACTTCTGCTCTAGTCCCATATCCATGCAGCCTACTTCTGCTCTAGTCCCATATCCATGCAGCCTACTTCTGACCTAGGCCCATATCCATGCAGTCTACTTCTGACCTAGGCCCATATCCATGCAGCCTACTTCTGACCTAGGCCCATATCCATGCAGCCTACTTCTGACCTAGGCCCATATCCATGCAGTCTACTTCTGCTCTAGGCCCATATCCATGCAGCCTTCTTCTGCTCTAGGCCCATATCCATGCAGCCTACTTCTGATCTTATTGTAAAACCAAAATTGTGCATTTCTGTCAATGAGCCTCTAGTCTCCAGCCAGGGTATTATCCCTGTGTGGTATGAGCACCGGTTTCTCACATGTCTACCACTCCAAACTGTTTCTCACAGTGCATTCTGCAGGCTGTAGCTGGCTGTGGTGTGACAGACAACCACTGGTCAATACTGTTTTATACGACCATGCTTTTGTTTCTCTGCCTCACTCTGCGCACACACGCACACACACGCACACACACACACACACATTGACTGGCGGCCATAGAAGAGCTTTTGCTGCAGCTATTGCTATTCTTGTAGCCCTCAGAACGGTATACAGTACAGTACAGATAAATGCTCACAACACACACAATTGCAAGCCGAAGGTTCTAGTCTAGACTAACCCTACCACAGTTCATATTGGTAACTTACAAAATAATGGATGTGATTTATTGAAAGTGTCAGGGATACTGGTGTATTGAATAGAGTTGCAAAATTCCGGTAACCTTCCCAAAATTCCTAGGTTTTCCAGAATTACCAGTTGGAAGATTCCTGGAATCAGGAGGGAATAAGCAGGAAATCCAGAATCCTCCAACCAGTATTTCTGGAAAACCTGTGGATTTTGGTAAAGTTAACTTAATTTTACAACCCTAGAATTGGACGCATGCATTAAAAGAGAATGTCTCGTATGAAAGCTAGAAATGATTCTTCTATTAATGAGCTGGTAAATAATTGGTACCATGGGGTATAATGTGTGGGCGTCCATGGCCAGTAAAGAAAGTAAATAATTGTTTGTGAATACTAATTACTGGAACAAAATCAATTAATTCCTAACTGTTACCATACTGTACTTGCACCTCGGTTTACAGGGAATAACCATGGTATGGAGTGCTCACTCACTTAGCTAAACAAGTACGTATACTGTATGCATACGAAACTGATCTTATGCAGTATACTGTACTCATTAACAAGCATTTGAGATATTTAACACCCGAATCTGACATTTACGGCACTCTAATGTACCGTATTCTTGACCAGCTCTCACTCTCACACCTAGAGTCGACAAAGAGAATAGGCTCTTTTTGAATAATTTGACTTGTGCATTATATTTAATTATAGTTTTATTTTAGGACTGTTAAGTTTCTCATCGTTACCTTAATAGCTGTATGTTCACACTTTATTAGAGACTATTTTGCAGCTCTTTGAGTACTGCTGGCATGCCCACACCACCCCAGTGCAGTCTCTCAGTAACTCTACTCTACACAGGCTCTGGTAGGCTCTAGTCCACAGTGTGCTAATTAAAAATGGCGGCCACAGAGGGAGGGACGTTTAAGTACTAACTGTGAAGATTTGTATAAAAATGTTCTGTACTGGAACCTTTGTATGCGTCCCAAATTCCAACCTATTACCCATATAGTGTACTACTTTTGACCAGGGCTCATAGGGTGTGTTGTGAGCAGTTGCGGTACGAAGGTAAAAAATCACTGGGGAAGCCAGAAAAGATAATAGTGTTGAAATAATTGCATTGTTTGCTCTACAAACTGTTCGCTCATATACCTTGTGACCGTGATTTATAGGCCGAAACAAAAAGAAGACACAGTGGCAGAATAAATTCAACCACAACCTCTGTCCAGTAAAGTCCACAAAACATATTGCATGTAACAGTTACAGTTGAAGTTGGAAGTTTACATACACCTTAGCCAAATACATTTCAACTCAGTTTTTCACAATTCCTGACATTTAATCCGAGTAAAGATTCCCTGTTTTAGGTCAGTTAGGATCACCACCTAATTTTAAGAAAGTGAAATGTCAGAATAATAGTAGAGAAAATAGTTGATTTCAGCTTTTATTTATTTCATCACATTCCCAGTGGGTCAGAAGTTACATCCACTCAATTAGTATTTGGTAGCATTGCCTTTAAATTGTTTAACTTGGGTCAAACGTTTCGGGTAGCCTTCCACAAGCTTCCCACAATAAGTTGGGGGAATTTTGGCCCATTCCTCCTGACCGAGCTGGTGTAACTGAGACAGGTTTGTAGGTCTCCTTGCTCGCACACGCTTTTTCAGTTCTGCCCACAAATGTTCTATAGGATTGAGGTCAGGGCTTTGTGATGGCCACTCCAATACCTTGACTTTGTTGTCCTCAAGCCATTTTGCCACAACTTTGTAAGTATGCTTGGGGTCTCCACTTGAAAGACCCATTTGCGACCAAGTTTTAACTTTAACTGATGTCTTGAGATGTTGCGTCAATATATCCACATCATTTTCCTGCCTCATGATGCCATCTATTTTGTGAAGTGCACCAGTCCCTCCTGCAGCAAAGCACAACATGATGCTGCCACCCCGTGCTTCATGGTTGGGATGGTGTTCTTCGGCTTGCAAGCATCCCCCTTTTTCCTCCAAACATAACGATGGTCATTATGGTCAAACAGTTCTATTTTTGTTTCATCAGACCAGAGGACATTTCTCCAAAAAGGTACGATCTCTGTCCCCATGTGCAGTTGCAAATCATAGTCTGGCTTTTTTATGGCGGTATTGGAGCAGTGGCTTCTTCCTTGCTGAGTGGCCTTTCAGGTTATGTCGATATAGGACTAGTTTTACTGTTTTGTACTTGTTTCCTCCAGCATTCCTCTGGGATTGATTTTCACTTTTCGCAACAAAGTACATTCATATATTATTATCTCTAGGAGACAGAACGCATCTCCTTCCTGAGAGGTATGACAGCTGCGTGGTCCCATGGTGTTTATGCTTGCGCACTTTTGTTTGTACAGATGAACGTGGTACCTTCAGGCGTTTGGAAATTGCTCCCAAAGATGAACCAGACGTGTGGAGGTCTACAATTTTCCTTCTGAGGTCTTTGCTGATTTCTTTTGATTTTCCCATGATGTCAAGCAAAGAGGCACTGAGTTTGAAGGTAGGCCATCCACATGTACACCTCAAAATAGCCTATCAGAAGCTTCTAAAACCATGACATAATTTTCTGGAATTTTCCAAGCTGTTTGAAGGCACAGTCAACTTAGTATATGTAAACCTCTGACCCACTGGAATTGTGATACAGTGAATTATAAGTGAAATAATCTGTCTGTAAACAATTGTTGGAAAAATGACTATAGTTTGTTAATAAGAAATTTGTGGAGTGGTAAAAACAAGTTTTAATGACTCCAACCAAAGTGTATATAAAGTTTGACTTCAACTGTACATGACCTACAGCCATGACCTAAAAGGGTGTTAATGTTTATGACAATTTAGGAACACTAAAAAACGACTGACTTAAAACCACAATGAGTTACCGCTAGTCGCAAAGAAAACAGGAGCTGCCTGCACTCATCCAGCACCATTTCAACATCAACATTTCAACATCAAATCACCAATGCTTAGTCTAATACAATGAAAATATTTCTGGCAGCGACTGGAACGAATTGCAAAAATCGCTGAAGTTGGAGACTTTTATTTCCCTCACCAACTTTAAACATCAACTGTCTGAGCAGCTAACCGATCGCTGTAGCTGTACATAGTCCATCTGTAAATAGCCCACCCAATTTACCTACCTCATCCCCATACTGTTTTTATTTTATTTACTTTTCTGCTCTTTTGCACACCAGTATCTATACTTGCACATCATCATCGGCTCATTTATCACTCCAGTGTTAATCTGCTAAATTATAATTATTCGCTCCTATGACCTATTTATTGCCTACCTCCTCATGCCTTTTGCACACACTGTATATAGACTTTCTTTTTTTTCTACTGTGTCATTGACTTGTTTATTGTGTTATTGGCTTGTTTATTGTTTACTCCATGTGTAACTCTGTGTTGTTGTCTGTGTCACACTGCTTTGCTTTATCTTGGTCGGGTCGCAGTTGCAAATGAGAACTTGTTCTCAACTAGCCTGGTTAAATAAAAGGTGAAATAAAAAAATTAAAAAAGATTAAAAGATACCAAAAACGATTTAGTTCAATCAACGTAAGTTAAATCTGATGTGGCTGTCCATGTTTCTGATTTCTGTGTGTGTGTGTGTGTGTGTGTGTGTGTGTGTGTGTGTGTGTGTGTGTGTGTGTGTGTGTGTGTGTGTGTGTGTGTGTGTGTGTGTGTGTGTGTGTGTGTGTGTGTGTGTGTGTGTGTGTGTGTGTGTGTGTGTGTGTGTGTGTGTGTGTGTGTGTGTGTGTGTGTGTTCGTGCAAGTAGAAATAAACATGTTGACTCACCCTACTTGTAGAGAAACGCCAATGACATCCTCCTCTCTTTCATGTTGACGAAACGGTCTGTCATATAGTACACGCTTTTATGTTTTGTTGTCCTAGGCTACCTGGCTAAAATGCTTGCCACAAGTCCAAATCCCTATCTCCATCCATGGCCAATTTAAGAAAGAGGCTATTTTAGCTAGCTAGCTAGCTAGCCAATGGAGGACAACAACACAACGAGATACAACAATTCAAGTTGTTTCTGTCAATGATGTATGCTCTCGATTCGATTTGATAGGAGTGACGCCAAATCCAGACAGGCACTTGACACTTTTTTTGGGTGCACCAGAACCATTCACTGTTGAGCTCACTCAGTTTAGCTCAATGCTGATTGGCGATTATGTTACTTTTTTAATCAAGGGAGACCAGATGCTCACTGGCTTCTCTTGCATTCAATGCTACGGGCGGCAAAAATGTCCCACTCTTTTGAACCAGTCAGCATCAGGTCATCAGGCCTTCAGAGACAGCGGGGCACTGTTTTGCTCGCTCTGATGTTTTCTCCGGTGAGATACTTTGAGCCTCTTGCAAATTGAAAGAAGATTATGAAACACAGAGAGACTAAATAAGTTATTTCATTTTTTTATTGTTCAGTTTTTGGGGTGAAGCCTGGCCCTTGGCATCCATGAATACACACCACTGATTGTGAGAATGGTGAAGAATTATAGTGCCTTCCTTCTCACAGAATGGCATACTAATGATCAACCGTAAATATGCAAAGATCACTGACATTGTAGTATAGTTTTGAATAACAAGACAATTATATACCATTACATTTGACTAAATGTGGTGATCTTTAGAAAATATCAAGGAAGTGATGAGAGTGTTATAAAATATTGACGTTATTTTTAGGGTTGCAAAGGGTCGTAAACTTTCCGGTAAATTTCCAGAATTTTTCCATGGGAAGTTAAGCCTGGGAATTTAAATTCATCAAAGAAGTTAGCTTATAACATATAACAACTATACCCAATTCAATGGAATTGCAACCCTCTGCATGCACAGTGGAGTACACTCTTCTATCACGTGTACAGCTGATTCTCAACATCTTGCACACTAACGAGACGCTATTGAGCCCACACTACTACACTGTCTAAGCCAAGGACTACATGCTTTCTGGTGAGATTTGATTACAATACTGGGTGGAGTGAATATATTTCCATGACATACATGATTTTTTGTTAATTGTTAAACCAGTAAATAGCAGCCTAAATCATTTCTAACTTGTTAACAATTTCTGCTAGTTAGTTTTTGCTACCATGTGGGGTTTCGCTTGCTTGAGCCTGCTAACTTAGTGTTAATTCACCCGTTTCCATACAGTTCTTTTTATTTATCTTACAAAGTAGTTGTTTAATCTAACTGCTTAACTATTTATCTGTACATGGAATTGTATTTTTTATTTTTTTTTACTATTATTTTTCTCATCTTTACAGGAAAATGCCACGGGCACTATCTGATGTGTGGAGACATTTCACTGCAGCTAATGTAGAAGGAAAACCTGTGTACATTTGCAATTACTGTGCCAAATCATTTGTGAAGAATGCAACAAAGGTGCAGAATCATCTGGCGAAGTGCATAAAGTTCCCTCAGTGCTCACAACAAGCAACCTCTGACAAAAGTCCCTCTCTATTCAAGGTGAAAATTATGAATCAAACACCTTATCGATAGCAACAGCACATGGTCCTCCTGGAATCAGAAGTTTTTTTTTAACTCAATGGAGAAACGTAGTCAGAGAAATGCTGAAGAATGTCTTGCTCAAGCTGTGTATGCAACTGGTTCATCTCTGATGCTCACAGGCAATGTGTATCGGACGAGATTTCTGAATGTTCTTTGCACAGGATACACCCCTCCAACCAGACATGCTTTATCTACTAATTTGCTGGATGCAGAGTTCAACAGAGTTCAAGTGAAGGTCAAGCAAATCATAGAGAAAGCAGACTATATTGCAATCATCTCTGATGGGTGGTCGAATGTTCATGGGCAAGGAATAATTAACTACATAATCTCCACCCCTCAACCAGTATTCTACAAGAGCACAGACACACCGGTCTTTACATTGCAGATGACCTGAATGCAATCATCAATGACCTTGGACCACAGAAGGTATTTTCACTGGTGACAGACAATGCTGTGAACATGAAGGCTGCTTGGTCTAAAGTGGAGGAGTCCTCCCCTCACATCACACCCATTGGCTGTGCTGCTCATGCATTCAATCTGCTACTCAAGGACATCATGGCACTGAAAATAATGGATACACTCAACAATAGAGCTAAGGAAATGGTTAGGTATGTGGGTCATGAGGGGTCATGAAGTTATAGCAGCAATCTACCTTACCAAGCAAAGTGAGGAGAATAAGAGCACCACATTGAAGCTGCCCAGCAACACCCGTTGGGTTGGTGTTGTCATCATGTTTGACAGTCTCCTGGGGGGGAAGGAGTCTCTCCAAAAAATGGCCATATCACAGTCTGCCGATATGGACAGCCCCATCAAGAGGATCCTGGATTATGTATTTTGGGAGGAAGTGGTAAGCAGCCTGAAACTCCTGAAACCTATAGCAGTAGCCATTGCACAGATTGAGGGAGACAATGCCATCCTGTCTGATGTTCAAACTCTGCTTGCAGATGTAAGAGAAGAAATCTGTACTGCCCTGCCCACTTCACTGTTGCTCCAGGCAGAGGAAACTACAGTTCTGAAATACATTTTTTTTTAAATACCTGTTGGACCCCAAGTATGCTGGCAAGAGCATCCTGTCTGGTGCAGAAATCAACCAGGCCTATGGTGTCATCACTTCCATGTCTCGCCACCTTGCCCTGGATGAGGGCAAGGTTCTTGGCAGTCTGGCGAAGAAGTACAAATCGAAGCAAGGGCTTTGGGATGGAGATGCAATATGGCAGTCGTGCATCTCATCAGCCACCTGGTGGAAGGGACTTTGTGGATCTGAGGCTCTTTCCCCTGTTACCTCCATCCTCCTCCAAATCCCACCAACATCAGCCGCCTCCGAGTGCAATTGGTCCTTGTTTGGGAACACACACACCAGAGCACGCAACAGGCTGACCAATACAAGGGTTGAAAAATTGGTGCCCATCCGGGCAAATTTCAGGCTTTTTGAGCCTGACAACGACCCATCCTCAACAAGGTTGGAAAGTGACAGTGAAGATGAAGCCTCAGAGACAAGAGGTGGACATTGATGTTCAAGAGGTGGACATTGAGGAGGTCGAGGGAGAAGACATGGAAGCCTGATAGGAAGACAACAAAAGCTTTAGTTTCTAGACTATCATTTTACAGATTTTTGGGGAGATGCGATGGGGTCATTCAATATTCACTTTCTTTTGTTGTTCAGTGAATTAATCCATGTGAAGAGTCAACTCATTTAATTAAAGTTCAATTCATAACTAAATAGTTTTATTTATATTGGAAGGATTTAATCATTTGCAATTGTGTTTACTTATGAAAAAGAAAAAGGTTTATGTTTCGGTCTCCATATGAAATGGTAAATATATCCAATGCAAAAAACATCTACATTTAAATGGTATTAATATTAATGTGCATATATTCCCGTTAATTCCCATAAATTCCTGTTAATTCCCACAGAAAGTTTCCACTTCTGAATTTTCCCCAAAATGTGCAACCCTAGTTATTATACATAATCTAGTTGTACTAACACCTAACATGTAGTACAAAAGAGGGGTTACCACAACAACAGAAGAAACACATGAATAAAAAAAGTATTATATATTTGACATTTTTTTGTATTTCCAATTAGCAATGTTTTCTTCCTATTTTTCTAATCTAAAAGAGGTTTCACCTTGATTCGTGTTTGTTTACAGCGTTTGACTTTTGCAAACAAACTTCACTTTAGATTTTTTTTTACGAGGATGTTGTTTGTGAGAAAACATTCACAGCATTGCACTGTATTTATATTTGGAATGGCATCAGTGGCAACATCATTGCCACGCAGGAAAAGATAATTGTGTTTTCAGAGCTTTTGCTTTCCACAGACATCATAATGAGCTAACCTTTCAGCTCACCACGTTAACACCGACAGAAACCACAGCAAATTTTTTTGTCGTTTCAATAATTGAGCCGTGCAGTGTTTACTTAATCACTAAAGTAATTAACAGGCAGAGGCAGATTCTTTTGTTGTCTATCTCTACCTGTTCTCTGTGGTGAGGATCAGTACAATGCTCTGTAATGAGGGCGACTCTTGCATCTCTGATAGCAACTCTTTTAAAGGGGCAATCCGGGATTGGTACATCTATTTTTGGACAAAGTCCACCCTATAGATTTATACATCCTACTAGTTGATTAGCAGATGAGACCAAAGATGGTTTTTATGGTGCTGACACTAAGGAGAGAGCACTCAGAGTGCTGGGGCAGAAAAGGGCCATGATCCTGAAAGGGAATGGTGATCCTCTACAACATTTATCTTATGCTAATGAAGGTGCATGGTGCTCTGAATGCTTTCCAAAACAGCTGGTCCACAATGGCCTATGCACATTGTACAGCATTCATCTGCCGTTCTGTTCTGCCCAAGGGTGTGTGTGTGTGTGTGTGTGTGTGTGTGTGTGTGTGTGTGTGTGTGTGTGTGTGTGTGTGTGTGTGTGTGTGTGTGTGTGTGTGTGTGTGTGTGTGTGTGTGTGTGTGTGTGTGTGTGTGTGTGTGTGTGTGTGTGTGTGTGTGTGTGTGTGTGTGTGTGTGTGTGTGTGTTAGTACGTGACCCTACCACACATGGCTCTCGTCAGGATAATGGCACTCAAATGGATACTTCACAGGCAATCACAATCAGTTGCCAAGCAACAGGGGCACCATTCTATAACTAGGAGACAAACGTTGGGGAGCAGACCACAGAATTTAATATCTAATTCATTTTTAATACCTTGGGGAGACGTACAGTAAACTATAACTTGATCATGTTTGTCTAATGTTTCTCATTTGTAAAACCGCATGGAATAAACCTTCAGAACGATCCAAACATATACCGTACACAGCCATGGCGAAAAAAGGAAATATAACTGGTTATTATCATGATATATCATTTACCATCTATACCTTCATATATCTATATATATAAAACACATTATGTCTGTTTCTGACAAAAATAAAGAAAGGATTGGTGTGAAGAAGAAGAAATGGTGGTGGAAGGATGCGGTTGGTTGAAGGACTTGTGGGATGGATGTGTAGCCTATGGCTCAGCCAGGGGAGCTATCACTGAATATCTCACTTGGTTCAAGGAGTCAAGCTGGCCATGAGCAAATGGAAAATAAATAGGAAGCGTGATATTCACGGTCCGACAGGTCACGGCCCTACAGTGGAAAAGCCCCATAAGTGATCCTAACCCTGCTCACGTCACAGCTCTACATATGGACTGACACTGACTGAACAAGGAGGTTAGCACACTCTGTGACAAACCAAAGCGTTTCCAACTGATTAATAAGGACACTTGAAAGAAAAGAGCGGTAAAGAGTGGTAATGCAAAAAGGTGGTAAAACTTCAAACAAAGGCGTCATCCTTTTAATTAGTCCTTATAACGCTTGGCTCTAATGGATTCCAATGAGATGGCCTGTTCACAGTCTGTTAGATCTGTAAAACAGCATTTTGATGGGCGCCAGGACTGTGGTTGAAGAAGTGATAAAGATGTCAAGGGGTTGACTGCACACAACCGCCTGTCCTCGTGTCATTGTCCAAAATCAGGCAAATGTATTAAAAGGACTGTTCAAAACTCATAGATACTGTACATGTCAATAGTTATGGTTAAGCTGGTTCATGGTTGCAAGATCTTATTTGGATCAGCACTTGAATGTCAAGAGGAGGATGACACGACTATCCGTTATGCATCATGCGCACATTTCCCTGCATATTGTATCGATTTGTTTAACTACAGATAACTACTGTAAATCTTTGTTCAGCATGTAATTGCGTACCTGCAATTATCACTCTACATAATTGAAAAGGCACAGTTTGACAGTATCAGCATCAGACAGAGACATCCTTCTATGTTCTATAATAAGATCCTTTCCAGGAACTCTGCCCTTTGATGATCTAATTCTCTCTTTGCCACAGTAAGATCCTCTATAAATTGGTCAGTGGCGGCGGCTGATTGGCTGAATACCCGCGAGGTGGTTGGAGTCAACAAAGCAGCATGACAGAAATATGATTCCAACTTTTCAAACTACAGGCAGTTTCTTTAAGAAGATATATGAAGTGATCTGTGCAATTGAACAGCATAAATACACCTATTTCACTTTTGTATATCAAAAACCGAATGACCACTGCTGCGCTGCACATTCTGGCACTGTTTTGAACAGATTAGATTCTACTATTTAGAACTTGCAGCCAGCTCATGAACGATCGTAAAAGGGAGAACACAACAAGCATGCAGATGCAATAAGTGAAAACATATTATCTACAGTATATCACAAAAGTGAGTACACCCCTCACATTTTTCTAAATATTTGAGTATATCTTTTCATGTGACAACACTGAAGAAATGACACTTTGCTACAATGTAAATTAGTGAGTGTACAGCTTGTATAACAGTGTAAATTTGCTGGGATGAGGTAGTTGAGTGTGATATTTACAGATTGGCTGTGTACAGGTACAGTGCTCTGACAGCTGATGCTTAAAGTTAGAGAAGGAGATATAAGTCTCCAGCTTCAGTGATTTTTGCAATTTGTTCCAGTCATTGGCAGCAGAGAACTGGAAGGAAAGGCGGCCAAAGTAAGTGTTGGCTTTGGGGATGACCAGTGAAATATACCTGCTGGAACGCGTGCTACATGTGGGTGTTGCTATGGTGACCAGCGAGCTGAGATAAGGGGGGACTTTACCTAGTAGGGTCTTGTAGATGACATGGAGCCAGTGGGTTTGGTGACGAGTATGAAGCGAGGACCAGCCAACGAGAGCGTACAGGTCGCAATGGTGGGTAGTATATGGGGCTTTGGTGACAAAACGGATTGCACTGTGATAGACTGCATCCAATTTGTTGAGTAGGGTATTGGAGGCTATTTTGTAAATGACATCGCCGAAGTCGAGGATTGGTAGGATGGTCAGTTTTACAAGGGTATGTTTGGCAGCATGAGTGAAGGATGCTTTGTTACGAAATAGGAAGCCAATTCTAGATTTAACTTTGGATTGGAGATGTTTGATATGGGTCTAGAAGGAGAGTTTACAGTCTAACCAGACAGCTAAGTATTTGTAGTTGTTCACGTATTCAAAGTCAGAGCCGTCCAGAGTAGTGATGTTGGACGGGCGGGCAGGTGCAGGTAGCGATCGGTTGAAGAGCATGCCTTTAGTTTTACTTGTATTTAAGAGCAATTGGAGGCCACGGAAGGAGAGTTGTATGGCATTGAAGCTTGCCTGGAGGGTTGTTAACACAGTGTCCAAAGAAGGGCCAGAAGTATACAGAATGGTGTCGTCTGCGTAGAGGTGGATCAGAGACTCACCAGCAGCAAGAGCAACATCATTGATGTATACAGAGAAGAGAGGTCCGGACAGCAGACCCTCCGATTTGACACACTGAACTCTATCAGAGAAGTAGTTGGTGAACCAGGCGAGGCAATCATTTGAGAAACCAAGGCTGCCGATGAGGATGTGGTGATTGACAGAGTCGAAAGCCTTGGCCAGATCAATGAATATGGCTGCACAGTAATGTTTCTTATCGTTGGCGGTTAAGATATCGTTTAGGACCTTGAGCGTGGCTGAGGTGCACCCATGACCAGCTCTGAAACCAGATTGCATAGCAGAGAAGGTATGGTAAGATTCGAAATGGTCGGTAATCTGTTTGTTGACTTGGCTTTCGAAGACCTTAGAAAGGCATGGTAGGATAGATATAGGTCTGTAGCAGTTTGGGTCAAGAGTGTGTCCCCCTTAGAAGAGGGGGATGACCGCAGCTGCTTTCCAATCTTTGGGAATCTCAGACGACAGGAAAGAGAGGTTGAACAGGCTAGTAATAGGGGTGGCAACAATTTCGGCAGATAATCTTAGAAAGAAAGGGTCCAGATTGTCTAGCCCGACTGATTTGTAGGGGTCCAGATTTTGCAGCTCTTTCAGAACATTAGCTGACTGGATTTGGGAGAAGGAGAAATGGGGAAGGCTTGGGCGAGTTGCTGTGGGGGGTGCAGTGCTGTTGACCGGGGTAGGTGTAGCCAGGTGGAAAGCATGGCCAGCCGTAGAAAAATGCTTATTGAAATTCTCAATTACGGTGGATTTATCAGTGGTGACAGTGTTTCCTATCTTCAGTGCAGTGGGCAGCTGGGAGGAGGCGTTCTTATTCTCCATGGACTTTACAGTGTCCCAGAATGTTTTTGAGTTAGTGTTGCAGGAAGCAAATTTCTGCTTGAAAAAGCTAGCCTTGGCTTTTCTAACTGCCTGTATATAATGGTTTCTAGCTTCCCTGAACAGCTGCATATCACGGGGGCTGTTTGATGCTAATGCAGAATGCCATAGGATGTTTTTGTGTTGGTTAAGGGCAGTCAGGTCTGGGGAGAACCAAGGGCTATATCTGTTCCTGGTTCTAAATTTCTTGAATGGGGCATGCTTATTTAAGATGGTTAGGAAGGCATTTAAAAAATAACCAGGCATCCTCTACTGACGGGATGAGATCAATATCCTTCCAGGATACCCCGGCCAGGTCGATTAGAAAGGCCTGTGTTTCAGGGAGCGTTTGACAGTGATGAGTGGAGGTCATTTGACCTCTGACCCATTACGGATGCAGGCAATGAGGCAGTGATCGCTGAGATCTTGGTTGAAGACAGCAGAGGTGTATTTAGAGGGCAAGTTGGTTAGGATGATATCTATGAGGGTGTTTAAGGCTTTGGGGAGGTACCTGGTAGGTTCAATTATAATTTGTGTGAGATTGAGGGCATCAAGCTTAGATTGTAGGATGGCTGGGGTGTTAAGCATGTTCCAGTTTAGGTCGCCTAGTAGCACGAGCTCTGAAGATAGATGGGGGGGCAATCACTTCACATATGGTGTCCAGAGCACAGCTGGGGGCAGAGGGTGGTCTATAGCAGGCGACAACAGTGAGAGACTTGTTTTTAGAGAGGTGGATTTTTAAAAGTAGAAGTTCAAATTGTTTGGGTACAGACCTGGATAGTAGGACAGAACTCTGCAGGCTAACACCGCCCCCTTTGGCAGTTCTATCTTGTCTGAAAATGTTGTAGTTTGGGATTAAAATTTCATAATTTTTGGTGGTCTTCCTAAGCCAGGATTCAGACAAAGCTAGAACATCCGGGTTGGCAGAGTGTGCTAAAGCAGTGAATAGAACAAACTTAGGGAGGAGGCTTCTAATGTTAACATGCATGAAACCAAGGCTATTACGGTTACAGAAGTCATCAAAAGAGAGCGCCTGGGTAATAGGAGTTGAGCTAGGCACTGCAGGGCCTGGATTCACCTCTACATCACCAGAGGAACAGAGGAGGAATAGGATAAGGGTACGGCTAAAAGCAATAAGAATTGGTCATCTAGAACGTCTGGAACAGAGAGTAAAAGGAGGTTTCTGGGGGCGATAAAATAGCTTCGAGGTAGAATGTACAGACAAATGTATGGTAGGATGTGAATACAGTGGAGGTAAACCTAGGTATTGAGTGATGAAGAGAGAGATATTGTCTCTAGAAACATCAATGAAACCAGAAGATGTCATTGCATGTGTGGGTGGTGGAACTAATAGGTTGGATAAGGTATAGTGAGCAGGACTAGAGGCTCTACAGTGAAATAAGCCAATAAATAACCAGAACAGCAATGGACAAAGCATATTGACATTAAGGAGAGGCATGCTTAGTCGAGTGATCAAAAGGGTCCAGTGAGTAGATAGGTTGGTTGGGGTCACGGCGATTTAGACAGCTAGCCGGGCCATCAGTAGCAAGCTAGCATAGGATGGAGGTCTGTTATTAGCCACCTCGTGTGTTTTCGTCGGTAGGATTAATGGGGTTCCGTGTGGTAGAGGGGATGAATCCAAATCACACAACAACAAAAAACAATAGATATAGTTATAGAGGCCCAAGAAAAAATATAATTACATTTTACTTTTATTTTTTTAATTGTCCGATATTCAGATAGTAGCCGATAAGACAGCTAACGGTTAGCGGACCTCAGATGGGCGTTCAGGTAACGTCGCGACGGAGGAGCCAGCCGGATAACTCCTTCGGGTAGATAACGTCGGTAGTCCAGTTGTGAAGGCCCGGTGGGGCTCCACGTTGGCAGTAAAATGGGTCCGGATAGGTGATTGTAGCCCAGGAGTGATTGATAGAACTCTTCAGCTGGCTAGCTCCGGAATAATTTATGTTTGCTCCGGAATCGACGAAAGCCAATAGTCACACGGATAGCAGCTAGCTAGCTGCCAGATCCAGGTATGAATGTCCAGAGTTAGTGGTTGAAATCCAGGGACATGGAGAGAAAAATAGGTCCGGTATGTTCCGTTCCGAGCCGCGCCGTACAAAACTGGCGATAGATTTTCGAGCTAAAAGATAGCTGATGACCACAAACCGTGGTCCGCTGAATACTAACGATTAGCCAGTAAAGAAGCTAACAAGCTTCTGATTAGCTTCTGATTAGCTACTGGCTAGCTTCTGGATTAGCTTCTGGTTAGCTTCTGGTTAGCTTCTATGGAGGATTACAGATTTGAGGTAAATAATACTTTTTTAAAATAAATATAAATTGGTGAGGCGGGTTGCAGGAGAGTGTTTTGAAAATGAGTTTATGGAAAATAGAAAATATATAAAAAGGTATGCGAAAAAAGTTGTAAATATATATATATATATATATATATATATATATATATATATATACGGGACACGACAAGACGAGGACAAAAGACGTCTGAACTGCTATGCCATCTTGGAACGAAGATGAATGTGAAGGATCTTGAAAGGATCTGCATAGAGGAATGGTCCAAAATTCCAAATGTGTTCCTTAACCGTGTCAAACATTACAGGAAAAGACTCCATGCTGTTATCTTTGCCAGAGGTTTCTTTATTTTTACTATTTTCTACATTGTATAATTTTCGTTTTTATTTTTTTTTTAAACAAATTTAACCTTGATTTAACTAGGCAAGTTAAGAACACATTTTTATTTTTCAATGACGGCTTACCTGCCAAACCTGGGCCAATTGTGCACCGCCCCATGGGACACTCAATCGCGGCCGGATGGGATACAGCCTGGATTCGAACCAGGGACTGTAGTGATATCTCTTGCACTAAGACCCAGGGCCTTAGACCCCTCGGGAGATTGGTAGTGAAGACATCAAAACTATAAAATAACACATATAAAATCATGTAGTAAGCAAAAAAACTGTTAAACAAATCAAAATATATATTATATATGAAATTCTTCAAAGTAGCCACCCTTTGCCATGACGACAGCTTGCACACTCTTGGCATCCTCTCAATCATGAGGTAGTCACCTGGAATGCATTTCAATTAACAGGTGTGCCTTGCTAAAAATACATTTGTGCAATTTAGTTCCTTCTTAATGAGTTTGAGCCAATCAGATGTGTTGTGACAAGGTAGGGGTGGAATTCTTGTTTGAAAATGGCGCTGGGGAGAATGGCTGCCATTTTATAGTTTCTCCTCATTATTTACAACTTATTTGGTACATATTGTTTCTGTCACCGTCTCTTATGATCAAAAAGAGCTTCTATAAATCAGCACAGCGAATACTCACCTCGTATTGAAAGAAGATTTCTTTAACGAGTCGGATGAGAGGGGATTTACTCCAGACACCCGACAAGGCCCTCATCCCGGTAATTTATGAACATTTGAACATCTTGGCCATGTTCTGTTATAACCTCCACCCGGCACAGCCAGAAGAGGACTGGCCACCCCTCATAGCCTGGTTCCTCTCTAGGTTTCTTCCTAGGTTTTGGCCTTTCTCGGGAGTTTTTCCTAGCCAACGTGCTTCAACACCTGCATTGCTTGTTGTTTTGGGTTTTAGGCTGGGTTTCTGTACAGCACTTTGAGATATCAGCTGATGTACGAAGGGCTATATAAATACATTTGATTTGATTCGCAGGAGAAAGAGACGGAGATATTGAGTGTCACATTCTGACCTTTATTTCCTTTGTTTTGTCATTATTTAGTATCGCCTGAGTTGGGGTGGGCAGTCTATGTTTGTTTTTCTATGATTTGGGGATTTCTATGTTTCGGCCTAGTATGGTTCTCAAACAGAGGCAGGTGTCATTAGTTGTCTCTGATTGAAGATCATACTTAGGTAGCCTGGGTTTCCCTGTTTGTTGGTGGGTGTTTGTTTCCGTGTTTTTCACTACACGGTACTGTTTTGGTTTTCGTTCGTTCCACATTTATTGTTTTTGTATTTCAGTCGTGTTCATGTGTAGTATTTCTTATTAAAAGAACCATGGACACTTACCACACCGCATATTGGTCCTCCGATCCTTCTCGCCTCTCCTCTTCGGAAGAAGAGGAGGAAATCCCTTACATTGAGGACGAAGGTCAGGGTGCCTTGTGAGGATCCGGTGGCGAGTGGGTAATTTTTCTTTACCATCGGTCCTATTAGCCAACGTACAATCTCTGGATAATAAAATAGACTAACTACAAGCACGCATATCCTACCAAAAGGACATTAAAAACTGTAATATCTTGTGTTTCACCGAGTCGTGGCTCAACAACGACATGAATAACATACAGCTGGCGGGTTATACACTGTATCGACAGGATAGAACAGTAGCCTCTAGTAAGACAAGGGGTGGAGGTCTATGTATATATGTAAACAACAGCTGGTGCACGATGTCTAAGGAAGTCTCAAGGTTTTGCTCACCCGAGGTAGAGAATTGCATGATAAGCTGTAGACCACACTATTTACCATTTTCATTCATAGCTGTCTATTTACCTCCCTGGAGGGAAGCCAAAGTAAGTCTGCTACCCAAGAGTGGTATAGCGGTCTTTACTGGTTTTAACAGTAGACCTATAAGCTTGCTGCCAGTTCTTAGCAAACTGTTGGATAAAATTGCGTTGATCAAATACAATGCTATTTTTCTGTAAAGAAATTAAGAACAGACATTTAGCATGCTTATAGAGAAGGGCACTCAACATGTACTGCACTGACACAAATGACTGATGATTGGTTGAAAGAAATTGATAATAAGATTGTGGGAGCTGTACTGTTAGATTTCAGTGCAGCCTTTGATATTATTGACCATAACCTGTTGTTGAAAAAACGTGTATTGCTTTTCAACCTCTGCCATATTGTGGATTCAGAGCTATCTATCTAATAGTAGTTTTCTTTAATGGCAGCTTCTCTAATGTCAAACATGTAAATTGTGGTGTAGCGCAGGGCAACTCTCTGGGCCCTCAACTCTTTTCTATTTTTAACCAATGAGCTGCCACTGGCATTAAACACAGCATGTGCGTCATGTATGCTGATGATTCAACCATATACTCATCAGCAACCACAGCTAATGAAGTCACTGAAACCCTTAACAAAGAGTTGCAGTCTGTTCTGGAATGGGTGGCCAGTGTGACAATAGTGCTAGTACGAACTTGGACCCAGGCGCAGAGAAACACAGCAGGCAGAGGTAAGGGTAAATCCAGAATATTGACTTAAGGTCTCCATAGCAAAACAACAAAGCAAGGGCACATGAAAACACTGAACAAAACATGAGACCTGAACAACTGGCCCAGTCCACAGAGGAACCAAAATAGTCATCCAGCAGGTGATCCCAATAAATCCAATTAGGGTCACCTGGATACTAGAGGAAACCCAAGGGTGCTCTCCAGTGGCAACCACAGGTCGTACACTCCAGGAAGAGTGGTCCTGAACATCTCTAAAACTGAGAGCTTTGTATTTGGTACAAATTCTTCCTTAAGTTCTAGACCTCAGCTGAATCTGGGAATGAATGTTGTGGCTGTTGAACAAGTTGAGGAGACTAAATTACTTGGCGTTACCTTAGATTGTAAACTGTCATGGTCAAAACATGTGTGTTGTCTGTTCACACTGCTATGCTTTATCTTGGCCAGGTCGCAGTTGCAAATGAGAACCTGTTCTCAACTAGCCTACCTGGTTAAATAAAGGTTAAATAAATAAATAAAAAATATATAAATTCAATGGTTATAAAGATGGGGAGAGGTCTGGCTGTAATAAAGAGATGCTCTGCTTTTTTTGACACCACACTCCAAAAAGCAATTTCTGCAGGATCTAGTTGTCTAATCTTGATTATTGTCCAGTCGTGTGGTCCAGCGCTGCAAGGAAAGACCTAGTTAAGCTGCAGCTGGCCTAGAACAGACCGGCACGTTCTGCTCTTCATTGTAATCAGAGGGCTGATATAAATAATATGCATGCCAGTCTCTCTTGGCTAAGAGTTGAGGAGAGACTGACTGCATCACTTCTTTTTATAATAAACATTGTGTTGAAAATACCTAATTGTTTGCATAGTCATCTTACACACAGATCTGACACACACACTTATCTCACCTGACATGCCACCAGGGGTCTTTTCACAGTCCCCAAATCCAGAACAAATTCAAGAAAGCGTACAGTATTATATAGAGCCCTTATTGCATGGAACTTCATTCCATCTCATATTGCTCAAATAAACAGCAAACCTGGTTTAAAAAAAAACAGATAAAGAAACACCTCACAGCACAACACCTCTCCCTTATTTGACCTATTAGATCGTTTGTGAATGCATTGATATGTAAGCTACGTGTGCCTTTTTAAAAATGTATGTAGTTTGTCCTTGAGCTGTTCTTGTCTGTATTATGTCATTATGTTTCATGTTTTGTGTGGACCCCAGGAAGAGTAGCTGCTGCTTTTGCAACAGCTAATGGGGATCCTAATAAAATACCAAAAAATAAATACCAATACCAAACCGATGCTGGAACTAAAGCCACACTCAAAGAGCTGTATTCCGCCATAAGCAAAACAGAAATGGCATTGAGGAGTACAATACAGTGTAGACATTGTTAATACTGTAAATGACTAATGTAGCTGGGAACGGCTTTTATGGAATATCTACAGTTGAAGTAAGAAGTTTACATACACCTTAGCCAAATACATTTAAACTCAGTTAAACAATTCCTGACATTTAATCCTAGTAAAATATTCCCTGTCTTAGGTCAGTTAGGATCACCACTTTATTTTAAGACTGTGAAATGTCAGAATAATAGTAGAGAGAATGACTTATTTCAGCATTTCTTTCTTTCATCACATTTCCAGTGGGTCAGAAGTTTATATACACTCAATATTTGTATAGTATTTGGTAGCATTGCCTTTAAATAGTTTAACTTGGGTAAAACGTTTCGGGCAGCCTTCCACAAGCATCCCACAATAAGTGGGGTGACTTTTGGCCAATTCCTCCTGACAGAGCTGGTGTAACTGAGTCAGGTTTGTAGGCCTCCTTGCTCGCACATGCTTTTTCAGTTCTGCCCACAAATCTTCTATAGGATTGAGGTCAGGGCTTTGTGATGTCCATTTGGAAGACCCATTTGTAACCAAGCTTTAACTTCCTGACTGATATCTTGAGAAGTTGCTTCAATATATCCACATAATTTTCCCTTACTCATGATGCCATCTATTTTGTGAAGTGAAACCAGTCCCTCCTGCAGCAAAGCACCCACACAACATGATGCTGCCACCACCGTGCTTCATGGTTGGGATGGTGTTCTTTGGCTTGCAAGCATCCCCCTTTTTCCTCCAAACATAACAATGGTCATTATGGCCAAACAGTTCTAGTTTTGTTTCATCAGACCAGAAGATATTTCTCCAAAAAGTACGATCTTTTGTCCCTATGTGCAGTTGCAAACCGTAGTCTGGATTTTTAATTGCGGTTTTGGAGCAGTGGCTTCTTCCTTGCTGAGCGGCCTTTCAGGTTATGTCGATATAGGACTCATTTAATTGTGGATGTAGATACTTTAGTACCTATTTCCTCCAGCATCTTCACATGGTCCTTCGCGGTTGTTCTGGGATTGATTTGCACTTTTCATACCAAAGTGCGTTCATCTCTAGGAGACAGAATGCGTACCCTTCCTGAGCGGTATGATGGCTGCGTGGTCCCATGGTGTTTATACTTGCGTACTATTGTTTGATGAACGTGGTACCTTCAGGCGTTTGGAAATTGCTCCCAAGGATGAACCAGACTTGTGGAGGTCCACAATGTGTTTTCTAAGGTCTTGGCTGATTTCTTTTGATTTTGCCAAGCAAAGAGGCACTGGGTTTGAAGGTAGGCCTTGAAATATACCACAGGTACACCTCCAATTGACTCAAATTATGTCAATTAGCCTATCAGAAGCTTCTAACGCTATGACAATTTTCTGGAATTTTCCAAGCTGTTTAAAGGCACAGTCAACTTACTGGGAGTGGGAGGCCCCGGTGCACAACTGAGGAAGAGGACAAGCACATTAGAGGGTCTAGTTTGAGAAACAGATGCCTCACAAGTCCTCAACTGGCAGCTGACAAACACCAGTCTGGCCATTTTGATCCTGTAATCGAACCCAAAAATGCAGATACTTCTAAAGAAGGCCGATTTTATTGCTTCTTTAAGTAGCACAAAAGTTTTCAGCTGTGCTAACATAATTGCAAAGGGGTTTACTAATGATCAATTAGTCTTTTAAAATTATAAACTTGGATTAGCTAACACAATGTGCCATTGGAACACAGGAGTGATGGTTGCTGATTATGGGCCTCTGTACGCCTATGTAGATATTCCAGCTACAATAGTAATTTACAACATTAACCATGTCTACACAGTATTTCTGATCAATTTGATGTTATTTTAATGGACCAAAAATTTGCTTTTCTTTCAAAAACGAGGATATTTCTAAGTGACCCCATACTTTTTACTGGTAGTGATTATATATACAAAGAAAAAAATCAGGACCAATCCCAAGTGTTTTTTGTTGACCAATCACAATTGGGGAGCCGTTACTAACGCCTTAATGGGCTGGCCGCCGCTGACTTTGATCTGAAACAGGAATTCTAATCAGCACAAAGAAGACCCAGAGAACTCTCAGAATAGTACTCTACACTTTGATTGGACATTGAAGCTGTCAAATGTGATGCAACTACTGCATATTTAAACAGTTAATTTAGCCTAGAAAGTGCAATCATCATGCTAGCTTTCAGTAAAGTTGCAATTAGATGACTACTCTAATTCTAGCCACTTTATCATAAGGTTTAGGGACAAATCCTAACTTCTATCAAGTTGACTCATTCCATCCAGGATATGCTGCTGTATAAATCAAACTCATTTTCTCGTCATCCTCACAGTCTAGCTGTCTCACTTTTTACACAGCATATACGCAAACAAACACACCCACGCACAAATTAAAGATTTCACTTCGTACTATTTAAAGTGTTAAGTGTTCTGAGCAGCTATACACAAGATATCCTCTCTCTGTGATAAAATGTGTCTACAAGGTGTTGAGGTATAGCCTCCTATACCTGTAGTTCATATAGGAGCTGTTCGTTACTTAATTAAGAACAATCTCATTTACCCTCACACACCAATAGGATGACAGAAGGGATGACAGAAGTGCAACCCTGGCACTTTGCATGTATCACCCAAAACGTATAATACCAATTAGAATAACCTGGGGGGGCCTGTGGAAACATGATCATGTTGAAACGGAAATAAACAAATGAAGTGAGACTATCAAGATCTTATCCCCAAATGAAACTATGAAGTTACAACATATGTAAGCCTACATAAAACTGTCTGCGATATAATTTTCCATTTTGGATTTAAGGTACCGTGTTTTTTAACCCTTGCCCCTTTCAGATATGAACAAAATTCAGTATAACGAAGACGGAAAGGTAAAGAAGACAGGTTTATGTTTAGATATGAAAGGGGTTAATATTACCTAAGACTTACATTTTGCAAATACATTTGAGTTATTTAGCAGACACTCCTATTCAGAGCAACTTACAGGCGCAATTAGGGTTTAGTGCCTTGCTCAAGGGCACAGACAGATTTTTCACCTAGTTGGCTTGGGGATTCAAACCAGTGACCTTTCGGTAACTGGCCCAACTATCCTAACTGATACGCTACCTGCCTATAGGCCACCAGCCGCAACCTAAGTGTTAGAGCATTCGGCCAGTAACCAAAAAGTCGCTAGTTCAAATACTCGAGCCCACAAGGTGAAAAATCTGTCGATGTGCCCTTGAGCAAGGCACTTACTCCTAATTTGCTCATGAGGCGCTGTACTACTATGGCTGACCCTGGAAAACAACACATTTCAGTGCACCTATCCAGTGTGTGCCAATAAAACATCAGTTTTTATTTTTTGTAGATGGTCATGCATACACTGTATAGGCTACAGGCCTGATGATTATAGGGAAAGGATGGTGTAGTTCCCATGTTGTTGATAAGTGATCAACTGCAACTTTCTTAAATATGGGGATTCTCCATTTCATTAGCTTATGTTGAACTTTTCCTTTCTCTACATGATACCATATTTGTTAGGCCTACATCTTTCCATTATCAATAAATACAGTAACTTATAGAACTGTTGTCCTGCTTGTTGGAATAAATGATTGAATGTGACATCAAGGACTTTTCTGAGTTGCTAATTGCGTGCAACAGAAAAATGGATTGAATTTTTTAGTTCATACCTAATTTACTGTATGGGTCAGACATAGCCTAATTATCAATCCCATATGGATTGTGTCACGCCATACAGTAAACTAAATTCCTAATACTCGAATGCAAACATGTGTGCAAAAGTTTATAAATCACTAAGAACTATATATGTGCTTAATTTAAACTAATTAAATGATAAGAATGGCATTACAGAAGTGATAGGATATACTGTAGTTACCTTCTGGTCCACGATGTAACATGCCATTTCCCGGACTTGAGCGAGACTGAAGTCGACAGAGTCCAACAGAACCGGCTCGCGGCTCAGCCCGATCTGGATCTGGAAAGAGATGCCATTGGACACGGAGGACAGGGGACTCGGCGGTCGGATCACCGGCGGAGCACTCATATTTATCTCTCGATAGTCAAAACAATACAGACTCGACATACTGTAATGTAGGTGAGTAAATATACTTGTCTAACCGCAAAACAGACGCCTGTTTTGAATATCAAACCACAACTTCAAATCTCCGATCGTGTCATGAATGCAAATTATGACGAGAGATTATTAGCCTAATAAAACGAATGATAGAAACCAAAGAAATGTTGAAAAATATCATATTTTGAGCGGTGAAATACGATAATGATGAAGCCATATACGTCAGTTACGCTTGAACGTTCGGATGTAATCAGAGCCCGCCTCCTGCCTGGATGGCTGATGTTATGCCGTGTTCATGTGCTAGTCGGGACTTTGAAATGTCCTACTTGCTAACTGGTGGTACACTTGCCGTGTTCCACCAGTTAGCAAGTCATACATGTTTTGAGTTTCGTAGTTCCTACTAGGACGTTAACGTGGCAATAGCTCTCATCATTGAGACAGGGTGGTGGGAGAAGAATGGACAGCTGAGCGGTGACGAGGAGCGAAATTGAGGGTAGGCCTTCCCCTCATGCTTTCTTATCGAAAGTTTATTAAGCTTGGGTACCACTGGGCTATCCTGCCAAACATCCGAAATATTGACTCAATTCAAATATAATTTTCCACCAACTATACTTCCATTCTGTTAGAGACAAATAAAGAAGTACATTTTATGGATAAGGAAATTTGACAACCTCGTTTAGGAATTCACCAAAAAGCTCAAGATTCAAAGTATGGCTAATTGAGTGTGCGTTCGTAAATTCAAACTGGCTATCTACTCCGATTTCAGAGCACTCTCGTCTGAGTGTGCCAGAGCGCAGAATAGCTGACGAATTCATGAACGCTCAACCACAGTTGAATGTGGCCGGTATCAGTAAACGTCTGGGAAAAGTGTAATTAAATTGTTGCCAGCTGCACAGTTACAGTCACCAATGCTCTAGAGAACATGAAAACAGCCTAACCAGCTCTGCTATGGGGAGTAAAATGGAGTGAGGTGTACTCATTTGCGTCTGGAAGTAGCTAGCCAACATTAGCCAGTTAGCTTGGGTGCTTGACTGCTGTTGTGAGTCAGAACCATCGGATCAACCCTACTCCTTGGCCAGAGCGTCCAGTGTGCGCTCCGAGAGCGAAACACAGAATTTACGAACGGACAATCTGACAACGCTCTGAATAGAGGAACTCCAGAGCTCACTCCAGATTGAATTTACGAACACACCCTAAACATAATTGTATACGTTTAAAAAAGTAGGCCCAAGTGATCAGAGGAGCAATTCAACATTACATTTTACGGCATTACGTTTCAATTGGTACGTAAATTTGTTAATTAATGTCCCATTCGCATCCCAATTTTGCAGTCTGCTGCATTGCACCAGATGTCATCAATTTCGGCAACAGAGTGGCATCGCTGCTCCCCCTTGGTCCGATGCTCCATTGCGAAACTGATGCAGCATACTTAGAATTTTTCCGAACTCTGCATTGTCTTCCATCTGGCCAGAGTCCATCAATAGAACAGAGTTATGCTACCACACCACAGAATGTAGCCTACTATAAATGAGTAGGCTACTTACTATTTTTAATAATAATGTTGAATAATACAACTTTGCATGTCAAGACAATTATACTATATGACTGTAGCATATGGTTTTAATTCTGAAAAGTTTATTGTGATGGTAATTATTAGATGTGGCTACAGTAACTTCCCACTGGGCACAGACGTCAATTTAACGTCTAGTCCATGTTAATGCAACGCCATTTCATTGAAATGACTTGGAAACAACGTTTCCCAGTGGGTTCAGCCTAGCTTTCAGATAGCTAGCTAACGATAGTTGCTCTGTGTAAACTAGTTTGAGTTGGGAAGGAAGTAAGCTAGGAAGTCAGACAAACAAGTTGAGGAAAAAGTAACTAAACAAAACATGTTTTATTATCACCTGAAACAATGTTTCTCATGTTTTGAATGAAAAGGTTATATCCCAAAATAAATGTGATCTCTGATGAGAGAGAGGCTCTCCCCCATCTTGCGTTACACACACTTGTCCAACCAGTAGTGGGTCAACACTGCTTAAAAAGGACATATGGCGAACAGAATTCCATCCATTTTTGTACATGGCATTAGTATGATACATTGCGTTGCATTAGGGTATATCAGGAATGGAATAGCGGTCGTATAATATCATACGAATTAAGATGTATAGTAGTAGACTATCATATGTCTTATCCTATCGGTACAATAGCATACGAATTGGATGACATAACTTATCATCAAAATCTTCAAGTTCCTCGGTGTGCCAATCCCTGATAAACTGTAATGGTCCCTTCACACAGACAGCGTGGTGAAGAAGGTGCAACAGGAGGCTGAAGTAACCTGTCTCTGGTAGAGGTCGACCGATTAATCGTAATGGCCGATTAATTAGGGCTGATTTCATGTTTTCATAACAATCGGAGATCGGTATTTTTGGGCAACGATTTCAGATTTATTTATTTATTTTTATATACCTTTTATTTAACTAGGCAAATCAGTTAAGAACACGTTCTTATTTTCAATGACTGCCTAGGAACTGTGGGTTAACTGCCTTGTTCAGGGGCAGAACGACCGATTTTCACCTTGTCAGCTCAGGGGTTCCCATCTTGCAACCGCACAGTTAACTGGTCCAACGCTCTAACCATTGCACTCCACGAGTAGCCTGCCTGTTACGCAAATGTAGTAGAAGCCAAGGTAAATTGCTTGCTAGCATTAAACTTGTCTTATAAAAAACAATCAATCATAATCACTAGTTATAACTACTGATCCAGTTTAGCAGGCAATATTAACCAGGTGAAATTGTGTAATTTATCTTGCATCATTGCACGCAAAGTCGGTATATGCAACAGTTTGGGCTGCCTGGATCATTGCGAACTAATTTGCCAGAATTTTACATAATCATGACATATATTGAAGGTTGTGCAATGTAACAAGAATATTTAGATTTAGGGATGCCAATTGATAGATAAAATACCGAACGGTTCCGTATTTCACTGAAATAATAAACGTTTTGTTTTCGAAATGATAGTTTCCAGATTCGATCATATTAATGACCAAAGGCACGTATTTCTGTGTGTTATTATGTTATAATTAAGTCAGATTTGATAGATCAGTCTGACTGAGCAGCGGCAGGCCCGTAATCATTCATTCAAACAGCACTTTCGTGCGCTTTGCCAGCAGCTCTTCGCAAGCACAGCGCTGTTTATGACTTCAAGCTTATCAGCCTAATGGCTGGTGTAACCAATGTGAAATGGCTAGCTAGTTAGCAGGGTGTGCGCTAATACTGTTTCAAACGTCACTCGCTTTTAGATTTGGAGTAGTTATTCCCCTTGCGCTGCAAGGGCCGCGGCTTTTGTGGAGCGATGGGTAACGATGCTTCGAGTGTGGCTGTTGTCTATGTGTTCCTGGTTCGAGCCCAGGTAGGGGCAAGGAGGGGGACGGAAACTATACTGTTACACTGGCAATACTATAGTGCCTATAAGAACATCCAATAGTCAAAGGTATATGAAATACAAATGGTATAGAGAGAAATAGTCCTATAAATACTATATTAACTACAATCTAAAACATATTACTTTCTTCTCCAACACTTTGTTTTTGCATTATTTAAACCAAATTGAACATGTTTCATTATTTATTTGAGGCTAGATTGATTTTATGGATGTTGTATATTAAGTTAAAATAAGTGTTAATTCAGTATTGTTGTAATTGTCATTATTACAAATAAAATATAAAATAAATCGGCCGATTAATCGGTATCGGCTTTTTGGTCCTCCAATAATCGGTATCGGCGTTGAAAAATCATAATTGGTCGACCTCTAGTAACCATACCAAACGTAAGATATACTTATTGCTGCAAGAATTTACGTAAAATACCAAACCTCTGACCTGTTCAGTCTGCAACAACACCTGTAGATGGTCTTTACGGTTCCTATATGAGTGATTGGAGAGGGGGAAACTGATCTCAGTTAACAGCATTACAGTAAAATAAAAAATACAATATATATATATAATATATTGGATGCTGCAACTATAATTAGCCACGACAGATTAGGCTACAGTGTTCAATCTTTCCCATGAAATTTCATCTACCACTAGGCTAATCATGTTTCACACAATTTATGTGATTTGTGCAATTACAAAATAAAAAAGACAGTTGTTAGTTATATCATGTTATACTGTGGGTTTCAACCCTGAAGATGACACTGCGTTGCCGAAACATTGGTTGTTAGGTTTACCCATTCAATTGTTGGGAGCATATACTGTATAGGCTAGAGTGTGAGACTTTATTTATTTTTATACTGTGGGTTTGCTAAACAGTATTCTTAGAAGAGTAAATACATTCTGTGGGTTTGCTAAACAGTATTCTTAGAAGAGTAATACATTCTGTGGGTTTGCTAAACAGAATTCTTAGGGGAGTAATACATTCTGTGGGTTTTCTAAACAGTACTCTTAGAAAAGTAATACATTATGTGGGTTTGCTAAACAGTGTTCCTAGAAGACTAATACATTCTGTGGGTTTGCTAAACAGTGTTCCTAGAAGAGTAATACATTATGTGGGTTTGCTAAACAGTACTCTTAGAAGAGTAATACATTATGTGGGTTTGCTAAACAGTATTCTTAGGAGAGTAATGCATTCTGTGGGTTTGCTAAACAGTGTTCCTAGAAGAGTAATACATTATGTGGGTTTGCTAAACAGTGTTTCTAGAAGAGTAATACATTCTGTGGGTTTGCTAAACAGTGTTTCTAGAAGAGTAATACATTCTGTGGGTTTGCTAAACAGTGTTCCTAGAAGACTAATACATTCTGTGGGTTTTCTAAACAGTACTCTTAGAAAAGTAATACATTATGTGGGTTTGCTAAACAGTGTTCCTAGAAGACTAATACATTCTGTGGGTTTGCTAAACAGTGTTCCTAGAAGAGTAATACATTCTGTGGGTTTGCTAAACAGTGTTCCTAGAAGAGTAATACATTCTGTGGGTTTGCTAAACAGTGTTTCTAGAAGAGTAATACATTCTGTGGGTTTGCTAAACAGTGTTCCTAGAAGACTAATACATTCTGTGGGTTTTCTAAACAGTACTCTTAGAAAAGTAATACATTATGTGGGTTTGCTAAACAGTGTTCCTAGAAGACTAATACATTCTGTGGGTTTGCTAAACAGTGTTCCTAGAAGAGTAATACATTCTGTGGGTTTGCTAAACAGTGTTTCTAGAAGAGTAATACATTATGTGGGTTTGCTAAACAGTACTCTTAGAAGAGTAATACATTATGTGGGTTTGCTAAACAGTATTCTTAGGAGAGTAATGCATTCTGTGGGTTTGCTAAACAGTGTTCCTAGAAGAGTAATACATTATGTGGGTTTGCTAAACAGTGTTTCTAGAAGAGTAATACATTCTGTGGGTTTGCTAAACAGTGTTTCTAGAAGAGTAATACATTCTGTGGGTTTTCTAAACAGTACTCTTAGAAAAGTAATACATTATGTGGGTTTGCTAAACAGTACTCTTAGAAGACTAATACATTCTGTGGGTTTGCTAAACAGTGTTCCTAGAAGAGTAATACATTCTGTGGGTTTGCTAAACAGTGTTCCTAGAAGAGTAATACATTCTGTGGGTTTGCTAAACAGTGTTCCTAGAAGAGTAATACATTCTGTGGGTTTGCTAAACAGTGTTTCTAGAAGAGTAATACATTCTGTGGGTTTGCTAAACAGTGTTCCTAGAAGACTAATACATTCTGTGGGTTTTCTAAACAGTACTCTTAGAAAAGTAATACATTATGTGGGTTTGCTAAACAGTGTTCCTAGAAGACTAATACATTCTGTGGGTTTGCTAAACAGTGTTCCTAGAAGAGTAATACATTCTGTGGGTTTGCTAAACAGTGTTCCTAGAAGAGTAATACATTCTGTGGGTTTGCTAAACAGTGTTTCTAGAAGAGTAATACATTCTGTGGGTTTGCTAAACAGTGTTCATAGAAGAGTAATACATTCTGTGGGTTTGCTAAACAGTGTTCCTAGAGCAGCATGTGTGCTGGCATGTTGGTATCAGGCTGGGAGTGCTCCAGACTAATGGTTGCTAGGAGAGCGAGAGGACAGCTGATGCTTTTCCTCCTACGCTTCAACCTTGTACACATTAGTGCTTCAGCTGTAATACAGTTACAACAGCAGATATCTGCTTTTACAACATATCAGCTTGAGGTATTTTGGGGACAGCTCGTACTGCACCTGATTAAGGGATAAAGAAATCACAACAGATACATTTAGTTAATTCCCATTTTTTTGTGTAGCTCTATCGGGTCTCTAAATAATGCACATTTAATCATTCTCCTATATGTTTAAAATGCCATTTGTATGGCTACAGTGGTAAAATAAAACAAATAAAAGCTTATACCAAATTAAATAAACCTTCTCACCTCTGTGTCATGTTTTTAACTTTAAAAAAAAATATTCATGTGGCTGGGGAGATGACAAGTGGGTCAGGAAGACATATCAATTAATTCGAGAGTGGAGACTGGAGACCCAATGACAATTGCCGAATGTCATTACACTTTTTGGTGTTTTGTAACAGATGTCCCTTTCTATTCAGCCCATAAAAGATGTGCACACATAGGAGGTCCTGTGAGAAAAATTTAAAAATGTCAAGGTATAATTCTCACACTTAAATCAAATCCAATTGTATTGGTCACATACACATGGTTAGCAGATGTTAATGTGAGTGTAGCGAAATGCTTGTGTTTCTGGTTCTGACAGAGCGGTAATATCTAGCAAGCAATCTAACAATTCCCCAACAACTACTTAATACACACAATTCTAAAAGGGGTGACTGTGAAGCAACCCCACACATGAATGGTCTCAGGATGCTTTCTCCGGACAAGCTTTTTTCCGGATGTCCCAAACAATCGGAAAGGGGATTCATCAGAGAAAATGTCTTCAGCAGTCCAATCCCTGTATCTTTTGCAGAATATCAGTCTGTCCCTGATGTTTTTCCTGGAGAGGAAGTGGCTTCTTGGCTGCCCTTCTTGACACCAGGCCATCCTCCAAAAGTCTTTGCCTCACTGTGCGTGCAGATGCACTCACACCTGCCTTCTGCCATTCCTGAGCAAGCTCGGTACTGGTGGTGCCCCAATCCTACAGCTGAATCAACTTTAGGAGACGGTCCTGGCGCTTGCTGGACTTTCTTGGGCACCCTGAAGCCTTCTTCACAACAATTGAACCGCTCTCCTTGAAGTTCTTGATGATCCAATAAATGGTTGATTTAGGTGCAATCTTACCTGGCAGCAATATCCTTGCCTGTGAAGCCCTTTTTGTGCAAAGCAATGATGACGGCACTTGTTTCCTTGCAGGTAACCATGGTTGACAGAGGAAGAACAATGATTCCAAGCACCACCCTCCTTTTGAAGCTTCCAGTCTGTTATTCGAACTCAATCAGCATGACAGAGTAATCTCCAGCCTTGTCCTCATCAACACTCAAACCTGTGTTAACAAGAGAATCACTGACATGATGTCAGCTGGTCCTTTTGTGGCAGGGCTGAAATGCAGTGGAAATGTTTTTGAGGGATTTAGTTCATTTGCATGGCAAAGAGGGACTTTGCAATTAATTGCAATTCATCTGATCACTCTTCATAACATTCTGGAGTATATGCAAATTGCCATCATACAAACTGAGGCAGCAGACTTTGTGAAAATTAATATTTGTGTCATTCTGGCCGTGCTGCTGCTCCAGTTTCAACTGTTCTGCCTGCAGCTATGGAATCCTGACCTGTTCACCAGACGTGCTACCTGTCCCAGACCTGCTGTTTACAACTCTCTAGAGACGGCAGGAGTGGTAGTGATCGGCTATGAAAACCCAACTGACATTTACTCCAGAGGTGCTGACTTGCTGCACCCTCGACAACTACTGTGATTATTATTATTTGACCATTTATGAACATTTGAACATCTTGGCCATGTTCTGTTATAATCTCCACCCGGGACACAGCCAGAAGAGGACTAGCCACCCCTCATAGCCTGGTTCCTCTCTCGGTTTCTTCCTAGGTTTTGGCCTTTCTAGGGAGTTTTTCCTAGCCACTGTGCTTCTACACCTGCATTGCTTGCTGTTTGGGGTTTTAGGCTGGGTTTCTGTACAGCACTTTGAGATATCAGCTGATGTACGAAGGGCTATATAAATACATTTGATTTTGATTTGATTCTCAACTTTTGGCCATGACTGTACATATGATATGAGTAATGTAAGATATGTAAACATTATTAAAGTAGCATTATTTAAATTGGCATTGTTTAAACTGACTAGTGATCCATTTGTTAAAGTGGCTAGTGATTGGGTCTCCATGTAGGCAGCAGTCTCTCTGAGTTAGTGATTGCTGTTTAGCAGTCTGATGGCCTTGAGATAGAAGCTGTTCTTCAGTCTCTCAGTCCCAGCCTTGATGCACCTGTACTGACCTCGCCTGCTGGATGGTAGCGGTGTGAACAGGCCGTGGCTCGGGTGGTTGTTTTCTTTGATATTTTTTGCCTTCCTGTGACATCTGGTGCTGTAGGTGTCATGGAGGGCAGGTAGTTTGCCCCCGGTGATGCGTTGTGCAGACCGCACCACCCTCTGGAGAGGGTCTGCACAACGCTGGGCGATATGGCCAAAATATCATATCATATGGTATTTTTCAAAATATTGATGGTATTTTATGTTTTTGATTAATAAAAGTTCTAAATTTGCTTTATGAGTAGTGTGTGACCCTAGGGTGGCAACACATATATTCTAAATTATTTCAATGGGTCCTTCTCCATTCTGATTGTTTTATATAGGTGGTCCTTCTGTAGCTCAGTTGGTAGAGCATGGTGCTTGTAACGCCAGGGTAGTGGGTTCGATTCCCCGAGACCACCCATACGTAGAATGTATGTACACATGACTGTAACTCGCTTTGGATAAAAGCGTCTGCTAAATGGCATATATTATTATTATTATGATTATACTGTTCAATTCAACTTCAACCTAAAATCATTTCCTGCATTTCCATCCATTTCTGCATTTCCTGCATTTCCATTTGAGATCATTTCCACACTGCCACGATATGGGGAAAAAAATACTAGGCCTTATTTTTAACCAAATGTTGCAATTGCGATTTAGATCAAAACACTTGGGTGAACTTTTGGAATCATGGAAATAGAATCATTCTAATTTCTATAGTTAGAATATAAATAATAGTGGGCACTTTGAATACAGTGTTTGACATGACAACGAATGAAAATGTCATGAATGAGTTATTGCGACAGGGTAGGAACCAAAGTGATGTTCAGTGTTTCCTAGGGGACCCTATAATCTTTGGCTACATTAAATTTTTATTCATGTATCCAACATATTCAAGCTTCACCTATTCCTCTTATGATTTAGAAGATACTGTTGCACAAACAACATGCTGATTTAAGCCTTCACCAGCACTGGTATCAGGCTGTTTTAGCTAGCAACCTTTTTGCCCTGACTCAGTACTTTTATTAGCTAACAAGCAATTATCATTAGTGGTTAACACGATTTAGCTTAACATGCTAAGAAAATACAAACTAGCTGTTTGCAGATGTAAGAAACACAAACTGCTATTGTAATTATAGAACGCTTGTGGATTTATATTAAGATCAATTTGGGAACAACATCTATGTCATCAACATTGTTGCATGTGCTGCATTGACCATGCAGACTGAATGAAAGTGTCTTGTGGTCAAGCAACAACAAATACGCTTCTTGAGTGACAGGGTGGAACTAGGTCGGTGTGGAAGGCGGCATGGAGAGAGAGAGCGGAGAAGGATGGATCAAGTAAGGTAGTAAAATATAAAAATGGACGTTACACACTGCGTATCACATTTAACAAACAAAACATTAAAATACCGAGAAGGTAAAGTAAAGACCCAAACCGTTCTGTGCATCAATACTGGTATATAGTAAGCTACAGTATACCGCCCAGCCCTACTGGAGAGTCTTGCGGTTGATGGAGCAGTTGCCGTACCAGACTGTGATACAGCCCGACAAGATGCTCTCGATTGTGGATCTGTAAAAGTTAGTCAAGGTTTTGGGTGACGAGCCAAATTTCTTCAGCCTCCTGAGGTTGAAGAGGCGCTCTTGCACCTTCTTCACGACACTGTCTGTGTGGGTGGACCATTTCAGTTTGTCGTTGATGTCTACACCGAGGAACTTAAAACTTTCCACTTTCCCCACTGCTGTCCTTTCGATGTGGATAGGGGGAGTGCTCCCTCTGCTGTTTCCTGAAGTCAACGATCATCTCCTTTGTTTTGTTGATGTTGAGTTCCTGACACCACACTCTGAGTGCCCTCACCTCCTCCCCGTAGGCTGTCTCGTCGTTGTTGGTAATCAAGCCCAATACTGTAGTGTCGTCTGCAAACTTGATGATTGAGTTGGAGGCGTACATGGCCCTGCAGTTGTGGGTGAACAGGGAGTACAGGAGGGGGCTGAGCACGCACCCTTGTGGGGCCACAGTGTTGAGGGTCAGAGAGGTGGAGATGTTGTTTCCTACATTCACCACCTGGGGGCGGCCCATCAGAATGTCCAGGACCCAATTGCACAGGGTGGGGTTGAGGCCCAGGGCCTCCAGCTTGATGATGAGCTTGAAGGGGTACTATGGTGTTGAATGCTGAGCTGTAGTCAATGAACAGCATTCTTACATAGGTATTCCTCTTGTCCAGATGCGATAGGGAAGTGTGCAGTGTGATGGCGATTGCATCGTCTGTGGACCTGTTAGGGCGATATGCAAACTGAAGTGGGTCTAGGGTGGCCGGTAGGGTGGAGTTGATATGATCCTTGACTAGTCTCACAAAGAACTTCATGATGACACAAGTGAGTGCTACGGGGCGATAGTAATTTTGAATGGTTATCTTTGCCTTTTGGGTACAGGAACAATGGTGACCATCTTGAAGCATGTGGGGACAGCAGACTGGGATAGGGAGAGATTGAATATGTTTGTAAACACACCAGCCAGCTGGTCTGCGCATGCTCTGAGGACTCGGCTAGGGATGCTGTCTGGGCCAGCAGCCTTGAGAGGGTTAACATGTTTAAATGTTTTACTCATGTCGGCCACGGAGAAGGGGGGGGGGTGCAGTTCTTGTTAGCGGGCGGTGACAATGGTTCTGTATAATCCTCAAAGCGGACAAAGATGGTGTTTAATTTATCTGGAAGCGGTGTCCTTTTAGTTTGTCTGGAACCGGTGTCCGCGATGTGGCTGGTTTTCTTTTTGTAGTCCGTGATTTCCTGTAGACTCTGCCACATACGTCTCGTGTCTGAGCCGTTGAATTACAACTCCACTTTGTCCCTGTACCGGCATTTCGCTTGTTTGATTGCCTTGCAGAGGGAATAACTACACTGTTTATATTCAGCCATTTTCCCAGACCTCTTTCCATGGTTAAATGCACTGGTTCATGCTTTCAGTTTTGCGCGAATGCCGCCATCCATCCACGGTTTCTGGTTAGGATAGGTTTTAATAGTCACGGTGGGTACAACATCTCCAATGCACTTCCTTATAAATTCACTCACCTCGTCAGCGTATAGATCGATGTTATTCTCTGAGGCTGACCAGAACATATCCCAGTCCACGTGATCAAAACAATTGAAGCATGGATTCCAATTGGTCAGACCAGCGTTGAATGGTTCTAATCACTGGTACATACTGTTTGAGTTTCTGCCTATAAGACGGTTGGAGCAAGATGGTGTCGTGGTCGGATTTGCCGAAGGGAGGGCTTTGTATGCATTGCGGAAGTTAGAGTAGCAGTGGTCGAGTGTATTACCCTAGTGCAATCAATATTGATTGTGTAGTGCAATCAATATGTTGATAGAATTTAGGTATAAGCGCTGTATCCACAGTCACAGTTTGAACCTCAACCCATTTTCATGGTCAAGCTGTATAGAAATTTGTAGCATTACATTTTTTAATAGCTTATATAATGCATAATATTATATAACATAAGGAGATATAACTAACTAAAGTATACACTGTACAGTATATGACAGAAGACAAAGTCCTGTTACAAAGTCCTGTTTCCACCATCATGTCAAATTTAATATGTGAAATATGTCAAATGAAAGCCCTGCTGGACTCTCATTGAGATGGATGGATAGATGAGTGGGTGGATGGGTGGGTGGGTGGATTCCATCCTTCCAGGCCTGCTCCTGACAGTGGCAGCAAATTACTCAGATTATTTTAAGCCTTTGGAAAAAATAGGAGAGAACCATTATGAATCCTTTTAGAGGATGTGTTTCTGTGTGTTTGTATGGAAGGCTGAGACGGTGTGAGACTGTCTTCTTTTTGATGGAAATATATTCTGTCAGTGTATAAATCTGCAAAGTCTGTTGCCTGTAAAGCCTATTGTCTGTCTGAATTCCAGCATCTATTTAAATGTTTAACAAAAATAGTTCACAAAAAAGGCAAAACAGGGAACAGTTAGCTAGAAAACATATTGATCTCATGCATACCTGTGTAAATATTTCAATCAACAGGTCGCTAAAGTTTGTTGCTGACAGTTTTCCTGCACAGCATGAAATGCAAACTTAGTGTATTTATGGTTTTAAAAGTTTGTATTTTACACATTAAAATGTCAGACTTGATTTGACCTAAAGACAAATGTATCAACCCCTACAAATAATGTCCATTTATTATAATCCACATAATTCACATTTCCTGTTGCTATTGGATTAATTTCCTGCTGTAGCAAACTGGCCCAAATTAAGACCCTATATCTGTACATTATGCTGACCCTGGTGTCCCTTCTTACCTGCAAAGGTCCAAAGAAAATGTCTACCTATACTCTAAAAGGGTTTTTCGGCTGTCCCTAACCCTTTGAAGTACCATTTTTAGTTCCATAGGATAACCTTTTTGTGTTCCATGTAGAACCCTCTGTTGGAAAGGGTTCTACCAGGAACCCTTTTTTCTAAGTGTACCCTGATCTAATGGAAATATTAGATAATCATTTATGCAGCTTCATAATCACAAATGTGTTTGGATTATATTTATGGATCCCCTTATTGAAATAGATTACGCCAGAAGATAGTAAAAGAGACCAGCGATCTGCTGTTATTTTTAATGTTTTTCAGCCCTTGCACTTTACACAGAGCAATCATACCTATTTCAAGAGATGGACATTTCTAATACGTTTCTATGTATAGCTGTGTGTTATTTTCGGCCATATTAACCTCTGCCAAACAGAAAAGGATCGTTGTTTTTTCTGTTTGTCTGGTGAATAAAGTTAGTTATTTATCTATAATTTTGTGGAGTTCAGTTCTATTTTCCCGTCTTTGCTCATTGATTTTTATACATTTCGTGGACATTAAACAATATATATATAATTTAGTTTTATCCAAGTAAACAACATGTTTCCATTTCAGGTGAGTAACCTTTGAAATGACTGTACATCATTTCATGTTTGACTCCAAGATTCTCTGTAATTAGCCCAACAAAGGGAAGCAAAATTATTCCACTCATAAATCCGTAAAATAACATTTTTTCAAATATGTCTAAATTACAGTAGATCAGAGTCAAAAGATTATCTTTGCATGTCACACAGGAACCAAATGCGATGTCAATCACCAACATTTGTCATAGCACCTCTCAGAGGATAATAAGGCCTCTCTAAGTATGAGATATTACAGGTCAAGACCCCCTCTTGCATGTCATGATGACTCCTAATTGCAATTTATATAATAACCAGGAGAGAGTTTTGGAAGCATGTAGAAAAGGAGAAGAAATTATTATGGCTTGTCAGGTATGACAGTTTTCAGTTTTTAAGCGCCTCCTTTTTTTCAGTGTTCTGTAGCAGTAGGACTACACTCCTCTCACTCAGCAATTAACTTGGCTCTCTCATTAATAAGCATGGTCAGAATTGACAAGGTAATCTCTACATTGTACATCGGGGGAGAGAAGACATGTACAGATGTAGGATCTTAATTTGATCAGTCTTTTGTTGCTGATAACTTTCCTGCATAGCAGGAAATGCAAACTTGAAGTGTATTTGAAGTTTAAAAAGGCTTCTAAAGTTTGACATTTCCATTTTTAAAATGTCAGACTTGATTTGCCCTTATGAAAAATGTATCAACCCCTACAAAACAAGTCCATTATTTATAATCCACATAATAATTCACATTTCCTGTTGCAAAAGGTTTATTTTCGTGCTGTAGCAAACTGGCTCAAATTAAGATCCTGTATCTGTAGCCAGTCTGCTGCTGCAAAAATCTATTGGAAAGTTTATGCCATCATTGTAGATGATGCCAACACATGCCAACATATTACAACTACAATACCGAATACAGCAACTGCCATTCATAGGCTCGGATTACTATAAGATGACAACAGTGGACAAAGTCCGAGGTAATCAGCGTTTGCCTCCTTTGGCCATGCCCTGTTATTGCAAGGCTGATGTTGAAATGACTTTAGCCTGTATGGTATGTACTGTACAGTATTGTATCCTCCTTATATGGCTACATTCTGGCTCTACTTTAAATCCCTATGGTGAAGACACATTATCTGTTATGACACATTGGTGGTAACAGCGCAAACAGTTCCTGTTTGTAAGTTATCACTGTCTGCCATTGTTATTCCTACCCTGGGTGATTTTCAAATCACAATGCGATACATGCATGTAGGTGTAAAAATGTCACAGCACTTGATGCCATGTTGTAGGAAAAATGTTTAGGGTGAAGTTTGTTTACTTTTTGTCATCAATTCACACAAGAAGCAAAGGGCAGCACAGTAGTGAGGAACACAGTACGCAATATCTGTGTATTCTCCATCTCCGATCATGGTCCCATGAAGATAACACTACTTTTGTAGCAGACTAATGCTCAACATCAACCACCCAAAAAATGAGACAGCTTTAGAGTGCTCGAGTGACTTGTGTGGGACTAGAAGCCTGATGCTTCCGTATGGTGCATATCCTTCCAGCCCAGTCACATATGTGCCTGTTTGGAACTGTTGGCTGACTTAATTTGCTGCGCTGGGAATGATTCTCTGAGATGAACCACAACAATGAATTTCTCCTCCATCCATGACTGATGCCGTATATCTCTCTTAATAACATCAGCAGTAAAACGGCATACTCAAACACTGTTTATTATTATGGCGCAAACCTGTTTGATCCACACGACTAAGGAGGTTAACGTGTTAGTGTGGAGTTAAATTGGTGGCGGTAAGAATAGAACAAGGGATGTTTAAACTTCTTATACTTATACTGGTTTCATTAACACGGTTACACTGCTCAGCTACAAAGTGGATATGTGGCTAATGTAGCTTTTTCTGAGCACAGAAATGTGTAAAAAATATTATATTAAGGGTGATATTTCCGTCATGTAAAAAAACACAGATCTGTTCAAAACTATCATAAAACTTGTCGTAACTCATTGCTATTACATGTGCAGACGTTGGTTGAGAGATTGGCTAGTGATACACAAAATTAACAAGATTCAAAATCTTCCTCTTACTTTGAGATATGTGAATAATATTACCACAATTTAACAAATTAAGGGAGCACTCTCAACCTTAATTAAGGTAAATGTACAGGAGTCCCAGATTCAAAATGAGGTTAGAAACCAACCTGCCGTTTCCTGACAGCTGACAGTGCCGTTAAAAACAGCACATAGGACCTCCCGAGTGGCGCAGTGCCACTAGAGATTCTGGGTTCGAGTCCAGGCTCTGTCACAGCCGGCCGTGACCGGGAAACCCACGGGGCGCACAATTGGCCCAGCGTCGTCTGGGTTAGGGGAGGGTTGGGCCGGCGGGAATGTCCTCGTCCCATCGCTCACTAGCGACTCCAGTGGCTGGCCGGGCACAGTGCACACTGACACGGTCGCCAGGTGAGCGGTGTTTCCTCCGACACATTTGTGCAGCTGGCTTCCGGGCTAAGTGGGCATTGTGTAAAGAAGGAGCGCGGCTTGGTTGGGTTGTGTTTATGAGGATGCACGGTTCTCGACCTTCGCCTCTCCCGAGTCCGTACGGCAGTTGCAGCGATGAGACAAGACTGTAACTACCAATTGGATACCACAAAATTGGGGAGAAAACGGGGTAAAAAAATTAATAAAGTAAAACAGCACACATATCATCTTGCTTCCGAACTACACACTATCACTGTTTACTGAATGACAGTTGTAAAACACAAGAATATTGCTATCGCATCATACTTCTGCATAGATATTTATAAACATTATGTCTTGTTTATCCCCCACCATAAACAAGTGTATGATGAAATGTGATTGGTGTAAATGTAAATAATTGCACCTCTCTCTCACATGAGGAATAACAACAAACTCTCACAATGGAAGGCAGTGAACGCTAGAAGCCTATTTTTGATACTTAAGAGGGAAATTGAATAGCAAACAGCACAAAACATATTGCAACAGTGAGTGCAGGGGCAGCCCTCATTCAACCCAAATAAAAAACAACAAAGTGCACCTTTAATTATTTTGTGTCTCCCACAAACAACTTAAATTGGGTTGGAGAAGGCAGGGGAGGGACTGCCAACGCACTGGCTTGTGTTCATTAGGGATTTTAAAGGACTGCTACTGTCCCCTAACGGGTCTTTTCTGTGACTGCATAGTCGCAGGCGGCTAATGACCCTGTTGTCACCCCTCTTGTTAGCTAAGGCCAGGCCCCAACAGGCAGGCAGACGCACTCTGCCCAGAGCTACTGAGAACATTAATTGGATGCTATGCTGCCTGGGTGTGGCTACAGGAGGGGTGTTGGTGGTGGGTGTGTGGAAGCCGCCATCAGTGCATGGGCCAGCAAACTTGATAATAGACCCCTATGGGACACGCTATATCAATCTACAGTTTCAAACCTGCTAATTGAACTCCTGTGCACTGGAGGGAGGAGGTCTCTACAGAACTTTTATAATTTAAGCCATTTATAATGCTAGCAAAGGGTTCCTTTTAGAAAGGTTGCAAGAAGTAATACACTGTCTTTTCTCTGATCTTTCCTAAACCATATAGTTACAAACATGTTGCATTGTATTCTGTCTGTCATTTTTTGTCGAGAAACAATCAACCAACTGATCCAGACACATTGAACTGAAGCATGTAGTAACGTAAATGCAAGTTGCTGTAGAGAGGATATTTACTGTGATAAACCAGCCAAATGAATGGGTTGGCAGCTGGACCATGAGTCAGGGTCTGCTTGTCCTTTGTTGATTGGATGTTGCCCTTGTGGTTGGTCCTGTTGCCATGGCAACCTGTAATAGTAACAATCAGGTGCAGTATTCCGACAGAGATTTTCTAATGGTGTTGTTAGGCCACTGGCTGCTACTGTGTCTACTCTAGCAACATAAGATAGAGGAGGTGTGCAGTGGAGAGCGAAAGCTGTCTGATCTGATGGTCTCTCAGGTGTCACTGACAGCAGTAACACATGCATCGGTCATGACTACCGTCCATGAGCCTCAGTCACTCTGATATCATATGATGTGTTGTTTCTCCTCCACTGGGCTGTCCACTTAAAGCCACAATCCTGAGTTTGTACCTCAGCTAAACGGCAGCCCCAGCCAAAGGCAAGGGGCTTGGGAAAATGTAACCGCTCTCAAATTCATAGATGGAGCTATTGATCTACTTAGAGCCCATGTGATCTAAACCGCACTGGGTCTAAGACAACAAAAACTTAACCCTTAGGTGAGACGCACACGGTTATGTATCATGTAAATTCTCCTCAATGGAAAAAGTGCCCATCTCACCACCTTCCTTCCTCCCCTCCCCTCTGTTCTGTAACCCACCTCCCTTCAAACAGCCGGCACACAAACACATATACAGTATGAGATGTATCTGATTAATTACAAATCATCTGTGATGTACACGACTGCTTCACTAATTGCTGCTGGAAGCTGTGCTCATTAGCGGTTCTCATCTGGCTTGGCGCAAAAGCTAAACAACCTGCAAACGATCCAGCAATTACTGCTATTTTACCACTCCAGCATCAGGCGAGCAAGTGTAGAATGAAAATAGCTGCAGTAAATAACAAAAGGGCGTTTGGCTTCAAATGTCTAAAAGTGCCTCGCTCCACCACCACAGAGAAAGAAGAGAAGAGGTATTTGTTTGGTTTTTAAAGGAGCCACAGTAGGGCACTCCTGTTTTTGTTTTTTTACCAAGGCTGTCTTAAGTACAGTGACAAGCCCACAGATCATTTAATGACCAAACTAAGTTCTTGTTTATCAATAAAGTGCTGCTACATTGACAATGTGTGGGTATAGAGTAACGCCATGTGAATCGAAAGACATCGGTCTCGACACACACAAACATCTCTCGGCTATACAGCTGGGTGAGAGACGGAACATGTGTTCGCAGATACTGGGCCTTACAGACGAACAAAACAGACATACGGACAGACAGGTTTGATCTCTCCACAGCTTGATCAATCACAGATACATCCTTTTTATGTCTCGAACACTATCCAGGAGGGAATAACTTACTTTTCCTGGCCTGCGTGTCTTTTACAGCTCTTTGTTTTCTTTGTTTGGCAGTTGTGTCCATTAGAGGTTTGTTAATGAGATGGTTTTGACCAATGCAAGTGCATGATGTACATTAACACCTCCGTTTGCACAGAAAGCCAGCGAGCCTACGTTGTAACACGTTAGACAACACATCTACGAGGCTTGGTGGTGCGTGGTGACTGACACTGCTGGGAGCATAGAGTGAATTAGACAAAAAAGGAGACTACTGCTCATTGATAGGGTCAAGCCATTTCAGTCATATGCGATCGGGCTAAATCGTATTCATACCAAGAAAATAGCGAAGCTAATACTGCTATGTTTACAAAATCATGGCTCACGTTTAATGCAGGGAATTATTTTTGAATGCAACTTCATAATTAAATGTTATAATTCTATACGGCCGTTGTCATTCTATGAACAAAACCAATACGGTGATCAGACTGGATGTTAGAAAACAATGAAATCAAGCCTCATGAATATTAGAGATGGGGACAACAAAAGCCTGTTTTCTTTGTAAAAGTGTATATCTAGACAGTTATTAACAAGTGTGTCATTAATATTTTTGTGTTAGAAGAAGCTCATTGGCAAAATGTCTAAACAGTCAGAGGCTTTGTACTAAAAAAACAAACAGCTCTCAAAACACATCTACCGTGCTAAGCGCGAGCGTGTACGCGCCTGTACGGGCGCGCTTAATGCTGCGTCCCTCTCTTTCCATCCCTTTCTTTCTCCATATCTCTCTCACTAGTTCTCTCACATACACACAAACTAATTTTAATGTGTTTATCTAATGTTAGCCGTTCATTTCAAAACTCTACCCCAGAGCCATTATTTCCCATTGTAAAGGGTGATGGGGGAGAAGATATTTTGTGTGGGAGGACAGCAGGCTTTTCTGTGAAATCCTCTTTTAAAAGAGATGAGAAAGAAAAGGTAAGCTGAAATTAATTTCAATAAAGGCACAGACTCTTGAGTATGGGAGTGGTGGAGGCCATTAGTGGGAATATGATTGGCAGATACAAGGATACTCTTGTACCAAAGACCAGGGTAATTATCCCAGGTGTCGCTGAGTGAGTGTGTGTGTGTGTCTGTGAGCTTGCATACAAGCCAGTATGTGTATGGTAGAGAAAGTGAAATATAGACAGACTGCCCCTCTCCTTTTTACTCTTTGGATAGGTTTGTTATCAGTTATATTCACATGTGACTATCCACATGTCCTCACCTTTAGTAATTAGAGAACATGCAACATCATTGCCCAATGAGCATGAAGTAAAAGCAGAAGACGGGGGAGTGTGGGTTGAATCCAATCATGTTGGTTCTGTTCTGGGGTCCACACCTGGGTTCAAATACTATTTGAAATCATTTAAAATAATTGAAATGTGCTGGATTGAGCTTGTCTGACTTAATGGCTCAATAGAGTAGTCCCAAAAGTGCAACCCCCGCCCATCTTGCACTCCAGGCATGCTATAGCAAACGCTCAAAGTATTTGAAAGATGAGTATTTTAACAATAATATTTTAGTATTTTAACCCAGGGCTATCTGTGGTATTGATACCATAGGCAGCCAGGCAGGAGCTAAGCTAACTAAGCCCCTAATGAAGTGCTCCAGGCACCAGGTTGGTTTTACATCACCACCACCAACAGCAGTTTTCCCACCTTTCCCTAAAACTCAGGGGAATCAATTTGAACAAATAAAGAACATATTGTAACTGGGCTCCTTGCAACGTTAATGAATGTAGCAGATGCTAAGAACACAGAGTCCCAATTACCAAGGGAACCGGCAAGAGCCCATTTGCCATTTGTTATATTAAGTATTTGGAATTAGCGCCCGTCCAGGTATAATTAAAAATTGTGCCACTTTCCCCATCAACACGTGAAAACTTGTTCATTTACAACTTTTTTTTCCCTTTTCCCCTGGTGATTTCAACAGATGGCATGAGAAAATGTGAAACTAGAGGAAGAAAAAAACATTTTTTTACAAACACGTCGCTGTTGAAGGTAATGTAATGAAGCTGGTAAATCAGGTTTTGGCAACAGTAACGTGTTTGACATAACAAGACAGGGTACCGAACGAGGATGAGAGGTCCTTCGACACTTACTGCAGTTTGTGTTGAATCAAACCAGTTTTATCCGGAAACAAGTCATTGAAGTATAGACACTTTGAGAACCTTGTTACAGCACCATCTCCTGATCATTATATTTCATGTATGACTCTGGGTGCTTGTATTTCCTGCTGTGCTTAACAGCACACTATACATAGGGTTGAGGTGCAGGTTTTTCCATTCCGGACTACTTTGGCTGGAATTCAAAGCAAGCCACCACAGCGCAATTACAGTCTCTGTATTTGTCTACAACCTACATGTGATAATCTACGATGTAGGCCTGGTTCAATAGAATTGAGCCCTTTGTATGTCCAGCAGTTGTATTTGTTGAATGGTCTATACCTGCTCAGTGCAACCTCTGGGTTTGTAAAAGGGTGATTGATGTACAGTGAGGCTCCAAAAGTATTGGGACAGTGACACTTTTGGTGTTGTTTTGGCTCAGTACTCCAGCGCTTTGGATGTGAAATGAATATTTATGCCTCTAACTTTCTCACTCATCATTATTCACAATTCATCCAAAATGATCTGTAATCATGGTAGCATCCACATTAATGTAGAAGTGTTCAGAAACATATTCTATTCTTATTTACAATAAAAGTGACTCCAAAAATACATTATTTACCATTCATTTCTATTGGGCACAAAATAACTTGAAACACAACCAAAACAAACAGCAAATGCATCCAACTAATGTGTAGAGTCACAAGCTTGATGTAGTCAGTGCGTGCTATGAATATGGGGCCAAATACAAAACCTTTTAATATTTTAATACATATTAGTGAATTTGTGCTAATACTTTTGTACAAAAAGTGCTGTAATTTCTAAACGGTTCAACCGATATGGATGAAAATAACCTCAAATTAAAGCTGACGGTCTGCACTTTAACCTCCATAGTCATTGTATAATTTCAGAAGTGCTGGAGTACAGAGCCACAACAACGTGTCACTGTCCCAATACTTTTGGAGCTCACTGTATGTGGTGATTTTAGAGTAAAACAATTCCATTGACTTTCCCCAAATTTTCAGGTTTTCTATCAATTATTTTTGGAGGATTTCCTGATTATTTCTTCCTGATTCTGGGAATCTTCCAACCACAATTTCTGGGGAAACCTTTTTGCAACCTATAGTAGATGGTTGTACGTTTGTAATGACATCAGAGTGACACTGGGACGTGATGGCAGTGCTCAGTGTTCAGTTCTTAGTGCCTTGTTCTAGGGTCATTTGGCACAGTGGGCTCTAACAGACAGACCGCTCCTCTGAAACTGTGCAGCCATCCATGAATCAGACCTGGGTTCAAATAGTTTTGGTTTTCTTAAAAAGTGTGAGTCTACCTGGAGTGCCAGATGAGTTTGGGTTTGCACTTTTGGGATTATTCCATTGGTTCCATTGCGCTAGACAAGCTCAATCAAGGACAGCTAAAGTATTTAAAAGAAAACAAATAGGACCTACTATTTGATTTGACCTACTAGGTCTCCCTGTAGAACACATTTCACCATCAATCTGTTTATAGAGATTACATTTTTCCTTTAATTTCTATCCCTGTGTACAATAAACAGTCCTCCTGTACCCCACAGATTTATTGTGTTTCAAGTTAATTTAAAAAGACGGTAGAGACATCTTGCATATACTTAAGACCATTGTTTCAAAACAGCCACACCAGCCCTCGTACATAGTAATTGTGAGGTGAGAATGGTAATGAGAGAAGTAGTTAAGTGCAAGGCATATTGGCCGGAACGTCACACATCTGTAGTGTAGACAGTAGATGATGTTCCTTAGTTCAGGCAACATAAGATTGTTTCTGACTGCTGGGTGTCAAACGTAAACGACAGGGGTGCTATGTACTGCAAATGTGGCGCTCTTGTCAAATCATCACAAATTCTACTCTGACCCTGCAGGCAGGCAGACGGCAGTAGTCTGCCTGTGTCTCTCAAAGGCTGCCTGGCCCTCTCTCTCTCTCTCTCACGGTAGTGTGTGGACTGACTGGAGTGTGTTTTCCCTCCGTTACCGTGACAACGGCTCCCTGTCTTTTAAAGGCTGTGTGTGTGTGTGTGTGTGTGTGTGGGTTCACAATATGTATGTCGTCAGTACCAAGTTTGAATGTTTAGGATCTCTCTCTCACTCTGCGCATCAGTATCCACCATGGGCACATTTACATGTTACCTAATTAGCTTGCTTAATTATTGTTTCCTTTCACAAGAGTGTGCATGTGGTATTGAGGCTTTCATGGACTTGTTAGATGAGGTAGTGTAAGATGAACTATAGCATGTCCATTCCTGCCTCCTTGATATGAATACTGACAAAATGAAGATACAGTACTGAAATTGGACTAAGTCTGTTCATCATCATACTGTAGCTACTAACTAGCAGTGGTGGAAAATGTATCCAATTGTCATACTTGAGTAAAAGTATAGTTAATAGAAAGTTACTCAAGTAAAAGTGAGTCAGCCAGTAAAATACTACTGGAATAAAAGTCTAAAAGTATTTGGTTTTAAATATACTTCAGTATCAAAAGCAAATGTAATTGCTAAAATATACCTTAGTATCAAAAGAAAGTTTAAATCATTTAAAATTCCTTATATTAAGCAAAGCAGAGGGCACCATTCTTGTTTTAGAATGTCTGGATAGCCAGGGCACACTCCCAACACAAAACATAAGATGCATTTGTGTTTAGTGAGTCCGCCAGACCAGCGGCAGTAGGGATGACCTGTGTTCTCTCGGGGCAGCAGGTAACCCAGTGGTTAGAGCATTGGACTTAATTGACTTTCCTAGTTAAATAAAGAAAAAATAAGTTTGTGAATTTGACCATTTTCCTGTCCTGCTAATCATTCAAAATGTAACGAGTACTTTTGGTTGTCAGGGAAACTGTAGGGAGTAAAAAGTACAGATACCCCAAAAAACAACTTACTAAGTAGTACTTTAAAGTATTTTTACTTAAGTACTTTACACTACTGCTAACTGGTATAGTTACACTGACTAATAAAGTTGCTTCAAAGTTGCTTCCAGTACAAAATAAGTATCAATGTGTGTAAGTCGCTCTGGATAAGAGCATCTGCTAAATAACTCAAATGTCAAATGTAAAAATGTGCATTTCTTCTGCTCAGTAGCCAGGATACACTACATGACCAGAAGTATGTGGACACATGCTTGTCGAACATCTCATTCCAAAATCATGGGCATTAATGTGGAGTTGGTCCCCCCTTTGCTGCCTCCACTCTTCTGGGAAGGCTTTCCACTAGATGCTGGAACATTGCTGCGCGAACTTGCTGCCATTCAGCCACAAGAGCATTAGTGAGGTCGGGCAATTAGACCTGGCTCGCAGTCGCCATTCCAATTCATCCCAAAGGTGTTCGATGCGGTTGAGGTCAGGCTTCTGTACAGGCCAGTCAAGTTCTTCCACACCGATCTCGACAAAACATTTCTGTATGGACCTTGCTTTGTGCACAGGGGCAGGAATGGGCCTTCCACATAGTTGGAAGCACAGAATCGTCTACAATCGTCATTGTATACTATAGCGTTAAAATTTCCCTTCACTGGAACTAAGGGGCCTAGCCTGAACCATGAACAACAGCCACAGACCATTATTCCTTCTCCACCAAGCATTACAGTTGGCACAATGCATTGGGGTAGATCACATTCTCCTGGCATCCGCCAAACGCAGATTCGTCCGTGCAACTGCCAGATGGTGAAGCGTCACTCCAGAGAACGTGTTTCCACTGCTTCAGAGTCCAATGGCAGCGAGATTTACACCACTCCAGCCGACACTTGGCATTGCGCATGGTGATCTTAGGCTGCTCGGTCATGGAAACCCATTTCATGAAGCTCCTGACGAACAGTTCTTGAGGTGACGTTGCTTCCAGAGGCAGTTTGGAACTCGGTAGTGAGTGTTGCAACTGAGGACAGACTATTTCTACGCACTATGCGTGCTCTTCAGTAAGACCATTCTACTTCCAGTGTTTGTTTATAGAGATTGCATGGCTGTGTCCTCAATGTTATACACCTTTCAGCAACTGGTGTGGTGGAAATAGCCAAATCCACTCATTTGAAGGGGTGTCCACATACTTTTGTATATATAGTGTATCTCAACCCAGTATTTGACTTGGCCTTACCTTAATTCATACTGCAAGCTGCATCCCTTTTTATCCCTCAGTCTTCCCTCCATCAGTCTACTTTACAACTCACTTCTTGCCCTAAAGCAACTTCCATGGGCTTTTCATTCAGATGACACAATCGGGGGAAATAGAGCAACTTAATTACTGTCTAAAATGTATGAGCCGATGTCTGAAAATGTAAGAGTAGCTGTCTAGTAGGGCCTGAGTCTGAGTCTAGTAGGGGCTGAGTCTGAGTCTAGTAGAGGCTGAGTCTGAGTCTAGTAGAGGCTGAGTCTGAGTCTAGTATTGGCTGAGTCTGAGTCTAGTAGGGGCTGAGTCTGAGTCTAGTAGGGGCTGAGTCTGAGTCTAGTAGGGGCTGAGTCTGAGTCTAGTAGGGGCTGAGTCTGAGTCTAGTAGGGGCTGAGTCTGAGTCTAGTAGGGGCTGAGTCTGAGTCTAGTAGGGGCTGAGTCTGAGTTTAGTAGGGGCTGAGTCTGAGTTTAGTAGGGGCTGAGTCTGAGTCTAGTAGGGGCTGAGTCTGAGTCTAGTAGAGGCTGAGTCTAGTAAGGGCTGGGTCTGAGGCAGGGAAAGACTTATGACTGACTGCACACTGCTCATGAAAACCACTGACCCTTGGCTTTGTGTATCATTTCCAGTTTCATTCCAGTATTTGCGTATTCAACCATAAATAGTTACGCCTAGATAAGCCATGCACGATACAGTGGTATTAGGTAGCCTATGTAGCTTTGTTCAAGCCATAGAATTAGAATGAATTCTATTTATATGCTTCTGTGAAAGCTCCATCCACAGAGCAGACAGGATTTGAAGGTTCAGTCATCCAGCCATTAGTGACTCACGCCACACAACTAAAATGGGTATTTTGGGGACATTTTCACCTGAGTTAATCATCTGAACTTGTTTACCATCTATACTTCCACCACACTGTGATAGACAGATGTTACTTAGAAGATAACCACATTTAAATGAGTCTCTAGTTCCCTTTTAGATGTTCCAGTTCTTATTCCACTCAGTGATAATAGAAAGTAATTAATCAAATGAATGGGGGAAATTATTTAATTAATTCATGTGTTTTTAATAATAATAATAATATATGCCATTTAGCAGACGCTTTTATCCAAAGCGACTTACAGTCATGTGTGCATACATTCTACGTCCTTTTGTCGTTGCAAATCATTTTGTTTGATTTTGTATCCTTAAATATATATATATATATATATATATATATATATATATATATATATATATATATATATATATATATATATATATATATAAGCCGTAGTGAATGACTGTCGCTCAATTTGTGTTCTGCACTGCCACCTACAGTCTGTTGTAGAGCACATACACTACTGTGGGTTTCGTTCTATCATTCCTCTGGTAATAATATGTGCCATTTAGTAGACGCTTTTATCCAAAGCGACTTAGTCATGCGTGCATAAGACATTTTACGCGTGGGTGGTGCAAACCCTCTATCTTGTCGTTGCAAGCGTTACGCTCTACCAACTGAGCTACAGAGGACCACTGGTGATGTCTACATACGAAACTAGTCGTACCTAAATACTTAATTCCTCATTTTGCACAAAAACAGATGAATATCATTTGGACGTTATCCTCCTGTAGGTCTAGTGTAAAAACAATAATAATACATTGTTTTAGAAATCAGATAGTTGGCTAAACTGGTTTGTTGACAGTTTAGACGTTGAATATGCTTATTTAGCATGATTACGTAATTGTTATATTTTGTCTAGGAGAAGTAGAGACCAAAAGCAATATCCATTATCCAAAAAGCCCAAACCTCTTCTGACAGTTCTCTCACTGTGGCTCTGCTCTGAGGCATCCTCTCCAACAGGGGGCACTGTTTGTCTAGTTCATTTAAAGGCTCTGTTTTTTTGGTTGGAAGCTGCCATTTACTTATTCATTCCAAAGCAAACTACAGTGAACAATCAATTGGTGAATGCTCTTTTACAGTGTGTATGTTGAAGGTTGTAGAGATGTTTAATCAGCATGTCCAACAAAAATAGGCAAGGCTTCATACATGTTTGGCACATTGATAGTCTGGTCAAAACTGTAGAGGAATCTAGAGATGATATAAGTTGTGTGGTTTGCATAGCATTTATAATCATGTGGCCATACATTGTTATATACACCATATTGTCTCTCAACCTATGTGACTTTTTTTTTTTAGGTTGGAGACCATTTGAAATTTAGCCCGCATCCTACACCTCAAGATACCATCCGTTAGACACAGCTGTCACAGCTCTGCCCTTTATGTAGGAAACAAAAATTATTGTATAGAAATATATATGTGAAAAAAACATGATACATGTGAAAACCCACATGTGAAAAACACAATTCCCTTTGTCAGGTCCTGTGAAGTCCCTGTGGCAAAATGTGACAATGTGCAGGTGTCTAGGAAGAAGGGCAATTCCATGGTTCCTGGAATTGCGCTGAGATGGAAGTATAGCGCAAAACAAACAAAAAATATTTCAACTTTGTGCATAGAATTGTATGGTTTGATTTCAATGACTTCTTTTAAAAAATACTAGAGAACTAGAGTGGAGCCCATGGAAACACAGACACTAACAAGACAGAAATGTCTTATTATTAGACAATTATTCATTGTTAACCATTAATATTAAATAAGCCAGGTAAATATGTAATTTTTCTATCACAGGTTACAATCTATACTATCATACCAACTAGAATGAAGCACAGGACATGCTTTCTAATAGCTATGCTAGTGAGGATATTAGAGCCATTGCTTACATGCCTGCCATGTTAGCATGTCAACAGGACTCATGCCCTGAGGATTGGCAGCTCAGGTCAGGTGGGTGCCTGTTTAGAATGTGGACAGCAACCATCAGCCACTCAGTCTCTGGAGGGTGTTCCGCCGTGGGACAGCAGCTGACACACACCCAGGCCCACGCGCACATGCATGAACTGGACAAAGGCACGCATGCACATACATACACACACACACACACTGTACGAAGGCATGCATGCACACACTCACGTACTGTACGAAGGCACGCATACACACATGCACGTACTGAATGAAGACATGCATGCACACACACAGCGTAACCCACCAGGCAACCGAGAGTCAGCCACAGTTAGAGCCACAGCCACCCATACACTGTAAGATCATATCACTCTGACAAGGGTTGACCCAACAACACACAATGTATAAGAAATTGCAGTACTGTACACAGCACGGTACATTTACAATGGTTCAAGTAGAATATTTGGTTGACCTGTATAGCCAACTGTTATTATGTAAACATGTGCAGTATAAAAAAAGGAAACGATTTGGAATTACAATATACAGTGGATGCCTGATAAAAACCACCGGTTGGTTTCAGTCCTTGCTGATTTTTGATCATGGCATAGAGTTGAACTTTATGGCATTATTTCTAAGCAGCACAATTTCTCACCCACTAAATGGCTTATGTGATTAACAGAGCAAAAGTGCTTCCAGCCAGAGTCAACTTACAAGCCCTTAACCAACAACCAGCTTAAAAGAGGGGGGGGGGTCAATGAAAATAGTCTGGGTAGCCATTTGATTAGCTGTTCAGGAGTCTTATGGCTTGGGGGTAGAAGCTGTTGAGAAGCCTCTTGGACCTAGACGTGGCTCTCCGGTATGGCTTGCTGTGTGGTAGCATAGAGAACAGTCTATGTCTAAGGTGGCTGGAGTCTGACTATTTTTAGGGCCTTCCTCTGACACCTCCTAGTATAGAGGTCCTTCATGGCAGGAAGCTTGTCTCCGGTGATGTACTGGGCAGTACACACTACCCTCTGTAGTGCCTTGCGGAGGCCGAGCAGTTGCCATACCAGTCAGGATGCTCTCGATAGTGCAGCTGTAGAACTTTTGAGGATCTGAGGGCCCATGTCAAATCTTTTCAGTCTCCTGTGGGGGAATAGGTTTTGTCGTGCCCTCTTCACAACTGTCTTGGTGTGCTTGGATCATGATAGTTTGTTGGTGATGTGGACACCAAGGAACTTGAAGCTCTCAACCTGCTCCACTACAGCCCCGTCCATGAGAATGGGGGCGTGCTCTGTCCTCCTTTTCCTGTAGTCCACAATCATCTCCTTTGTCTTGATCACGCTGAGGGAGAGGTTGTTGTCCTGGCACCACACGGCCAGGTCTCTGACCTCCTCCCTATACACAGACCCTATTGTCATCTTTCTCTGCTAGTTGATGGTAGATCGACACATCAGGATCGACACATCTTTGCTTTCCTGGGGAGCTTTTCAACTGTCAACAGCTCTGAAATGGCACACTATTCCATATAAAATGCACTATATTTGTGAACTTATGTTATCGAGAATAAGGTTCCATTTTGGACACACACTGGTTTGGGATTGGAAACTCTTTATTGTATATAATAAATCAAGCTTTGAATTGGATTTGACATCTTAAAGATTCTGCCTTTTGATTTGTGATCAGTGTGTACTGCAAGTCCCCCAGTAATGAGAAAAGGAAATGAAACAGCAGATCACAAAAGTCCAGCTGTGAGCCTCTAGAATCAGAACCAGGAAAACGCTGAAGATGGAAAAAGATCTTTAAAGGAGAATGTGTCAGAGTGTCAAGATTTTAGATTTCCATTTGAATCACTACATCTACAATAACGCACACACACACACAAAGCCTCTTTTTCTAGTTTGTAAAATGATTATTTTAATGAACTTATTCCCTGGTTATTTATTTATTTATTGATGTTGTATATCTTGTACTGTGAATGACAGACTGAATGAAAACAGGCACAGAAACAGCAGGTGGTGCCTTGGATAGATAGAGCTACAGCACTGAGCACACAGGCACATTCATGTCCCATAATACACTCTGCTTCCTGTTGCTTCCTGGGGGAAATATCCAACAACAGGAGAGCAGGAAGTTCCTTTTGGGGGGATTTTAACCTCCAATAAAAAATACATAAAAAATGTAAAAACTGTGAAAACATGGCTTAGCTTATTATTTTTTTTGATATACAGTATGTTGTCTTTGATTTGTATTCTGTTGCGTGCCAAATACATTTTGATATGAGATATTTTATGGCTTGATTCAATCCATATCTCGTAAGATCTGCTCTATAGCGCAATTGAAATTTAAAGGCAATGATCCCATGTTCGCATAAAATGCATTCACAGTAAACACGGCACATGTCGGCTCAATTGGAAATTACCTTTACATTTGAATCGCGCTACACTTCCACGAAACAGATTTAATTGAGCCTTTATAGTATGCTTATTGATTCATTCATTAAAAGTGGATGCCTTTATCGGCATGCATTCCACAATGGGAATTCAGCTATTGACCTTGTGAAAGTTTGGGAGGAGTACGGTTATTATGGTGACATGATGGATTACAGTCCTAATTCCACTCCAAAAGGTATGTCTTTGTTTCCATTCATACAGTAGCGTATATGTGTGTGTGTGAGAAAGAGAGAGCTTTCGTTTCGTTGGACAGAGAGATGGTCAAACTGGGGGATAGAGCCGGAAGAGGGGAGGATGTTTGGCCTTTCACCAGGACCTGGCTGGCAGTGATGACTGACCCTAGGCCCAGAGTGATGCATCATGCAATTTGGACCCTCCAATAGGTTATGTGGAGTGTGAATTTCTCTCCGCTCCATCACTCACATAAATCCACTCCAGTAGGCCATATGACCCACCAGGAACATACCATGGAAAAGCCTTTTTAATATCAGTAGATGACTAAGATATTTGCCCTTAAAGACAGTATGTGTATGCATTACATTAAAGCACAAATATAGCACCAAAATCTCCCAATTTGACCACTTTGACTTCAGATTCTGCCACATATCCACGTTTATCCAAACGTCAAATTTCGAAGTGTTTTTAAGTTAAGGTTTCGGATAGGGTTAAAACATTAAAGAGCCTGGCTCTGCCACGGCATATAGTCATGGCTATATTAACAACATTACTTTTGTCATAAACATTTTCCAAACCACAAGCTAGAACGAGCGCATTTTCATTTCACTGGTAGAATCGAGAAGTTTCGACTTCCTGTGTATTAGGCAGCTCACAGCTCAACAGGGTCCGGCACTCATAGTAAATGCCGATACCACCCTGATAGCTAGATGGGGCGTGCTCACAACTTGGAAGCTGGCGACCAACACTCAGTAATCTCAGATCTTCTCTAGACACAATCTTTTTTGAAAACATTTGTTTTCACTAGCGTTTGTCATCATGTCCATGTGGTGTTCTGTGTCTGGCTGTGTTGATTACGAACAAGCGTGAAAATTAGTTTTCTTTCACCGTTCTACCTACCAGAAATTTACCCCGATGCTGCCAATGACTTGCGGCTACTAAGAATTATGCTCACAGTGACCAAATGTTATCAGAGGGATTTTCCAGCTGAGCTGATGGGGAATCTATTTCAACGACAGCTGGGAAGTGATGCGATACCATTGTTTTATTTCCCCTTCAAATCAAAACGAAAGATTCTCTATTAGACAGAACATAACATTAGCTACCTTAGCTGGACTAGGTACATTTGCTAGCTAGCTAATGTTACAGTACTGTATAGAACTCTAAATGCCATCAGCTAAATCATATTTTAGATACACACTGTCAATCAAGTTTGACCTATGCCATTGTAGTCACTGCTAGACTGGTACCTTCAGCAGCTAAGCTAATGTTAGCAAATAAGAGTAGCTCAATCAGATAGCCATCTATTCCACCCTTGTCTGGAAAACCCTCCGTTACTAAAAATAGAATTGCCGATATAGCGTACTCGCTCTCTGTGTGTTGGCAGCAATGATGAGTGTGTATAAATCTATGGCTGGTTAGTTGGTTCTCAGCTGGCTAGCAATCTTGCTGCCAATTTAGTGACGCTAGCTAACAGCAAGCTGACAATCTTGAAATGACCACGTTAGGTGTGCAAAGCTAGCCAGTCTAATAGAGATCAATACAATTAGTGTGTTGTGTGTTTTGTTGTAGGTGGTACAGAATCTGATTCCCCTGGCATGTGCTTCCAAACCCTAGCTCTGCACAAGGTGAAGGTAAGTTGGCAAAAATATTTACAAGATGATGCCTAAGATAGCTGAATTTACAGTAAGCATGGCATAAACATAAACATGAACTGGGTAGTGTTTGTATGGGTTTATGTCTGTGTTTAAGGGCCACAAGAGTACCTCCTTTAATGTACCCCTTTTCTCTTGGTAAAACTCAGGTGATCTGGAGACCTTCCACAGTGCCCTGCTGAAAAATACCCCATAACGGTAGGGTCTTTGTTCGAAACATCGTCATCTATTTGTTCAAAACATCGTCATCGTCATCAATTTGTTCGAAACATCGTCATCTATTTGTTCGAAACATCGTCATCTCCTGGCAGCATTTACCCTCCAGCTTCACAAGCTTGAAAACCACATTTGTTTTGGAGTCTCAGAGTTTCAGTATAGTTTGTTTTTCAAAACAAGTGTGAATTATTTTATTTCAGTTTTCAAAATAGTTTTTTTCATGATTTGTTTTTCTTTTTAGTTTCAATTTCGGGTTTACTAATAACCTTGACATATTACACTAACCATAAATGGACCTCTTCAATTTGGTGCCAAAATAAAAACAGCATTACGTTATCTCCTTCTTATGTCCAGAGGGCTTGTGAAACTCGGAGACGACTGAATCCCACCTTTCTTCCTCGGTCTAGTGTAGTTTTAGGCTACCCTTGAAAAAGCAACTGATTGTGTCTCCCTTCCCTTTCTCTCATACCCCATTTGTCAGTTGGGCAATTTCTGTGCCTCAGTCTAGCAGCAGGGGACGTATGGATGGAAGCGATGGAACCTTGGGTGTCAAACCCTGTTTACAACAGGGCTTGCTGTGTTTAGTCTCTTCATTCCAGAATGCCTTCCATCATTCTTTGGAATTTACTGTACCTTTTTGTTGTTACAGTATATTTTATGCTGCCATTTGCAATACTATGTAAAAGTTCTGAGTGAGTCCCTAATATATTCAGTCATTGGTAAGCCTGCAATCTGCTTTCTCTTTGTTTGCTTGATAGTGATGTTATTGCCACTACACATACCTAGACATAATGTACTGATCTTCAACATCTCATATTATTTCTGCTTCTTACAATAAATCCTTGTGACATGCTATTAAAAAATGGCTCATGATTCTTTAACCTCAAGACCTTTCCTAACGTGTCATAAGGCTTATCCTCCAAAAGCCGTATGGTAGATTTTTCAGTTATATACCGATGTGATATCCAAAGATACTGTTTATATATATTACTGACCTGACAATGGTTGTGGGTGGGCTGTACATTGTAAATGCAAATTACTCTCATGGAATGTATTTTTGCTGCTTGTGGAGTGCTTGAACCAAGTTCAAATGTTGAGAAGACAAATACATTTTTTTTGGACTAATTTGTCTTTGTCCCACAGACCTGAATCTACAACTCCAACCCTGAAGCCTCTGAGAACATGATCATATATTTGAAATGACGTTATATTAAAGCGTTGAAATTGCATTCCATGACATCAAACGCACTAATGTATGTGCTTTTACCATTACTACTCTTAAGCAACAGAGTATTTATTGTCCATATGGAGGTTGTCTATGAATATAGAGCGAGCTGAGCACCCACCCAACCCTCTGGAGGAGCCATGACGTGATGTCACTGCCATGTGCCATGAGGCCAGGTGTGGTGGTCACATAGATCGAGACAACCGGAGACTGTGAGAAAAGTGGCCTGGGGTGTCAAGGATTAAATGGAGACAGAAATGCTCTGTCAAATGAAATGACTAATTATAACCTTCCCCTCCCAATTTGATTTCCCACTGTATGGAGAACTGATGGTCCGCCTGTAAATGGGACTCAGACCCAGGGCCATAATGAGGGAGAAGAGTGCCTAAAAAAGGGTAGTCTCTCGTTGAGTGACACCTTTGATGCAGAAAACCAATTAGATTGAGCAGAATGGGTGCTGGAGGACTTGGCTCCCATGCACTTTCTAGTTGATTATATTCTGTCACAGACACAGGACTTGATTTGTCAATTCCATATCAGGTTGTAAAGCAAAGGGGGGGACACAGGGATTGATGGAGTGGGGGGTGGAGGGTGGAGAGCCAGAGAGAACAAATGACTGTCTGATAATGGGCATTCCGCACACGGTGTGACATTTCCTACCCAGCTGTCCATCCGTGGGGCTGTCTGGCATTTAAGAACGAGGGGTCTTTGTTTGGCCCTGGTCTGAAAGGAGGCCCTGAGCAGTTTCCCAGAGAGGAAACTGAGAGGCTAATAGACTAAGTGAGATGTGTTGCCAGGTTCTTTCATTATGTCTGTGTATTCCAGGAAGGCCGTGTTAACGAGCCTCAGCCTCAGGTTGAGTGTAACAAGCTGTCTGTCACACCACAGAGAAAGGGCCTGTCGCTAATGAGGGACAGAAGCACGATTGACATCCCCCTCCCATCATTCCATGGTGGGACTCTCGAGGAGAAGGAGGAGGAGTGAGAGGAAGGAGTGGTGATGAATGAGGTTGTGGCCGAACACAGTTTTATCTTACATAGCCTACACACTGTGCCATGTCAAGGTTTCAGCCACTTTCTTTCTACAGATTAATTAAATTGACCATTTTGCCACTTGGACATGGATAGACAGTAAGGGCTTAATCCTATGTTTAATTCAAGACAATTTGGGTACAAATGATGCGCTGGTATCAATGAGATAATTTCACAAAAAATATGTTATCACAAACCTTTATTTAACAAGGCAAGTCAGTTAATAAAAAATCGTATTTACAATGACGGCCTACGCCGGCCAAACCCCGATGACGCTGGGCCAATTGTGCGCCGCCCTATGGGACTCACAATCATGGCCGGTTGTGATACAGCCTGGAATCGAACCAGGGTGTCTGTAGTGACGCCTCAAGCACCGAGATGCAGTGCCTTAGACTGCTGCTCCACTCGGGAGACCGTAACTGCATGCCTATCAATTGCAAATCCAGGAAGACTCTGAAAAAATACACTGAGTGTAAAAAACATTAGGAACAGCTTCCTAATATGGAGTTGCACCCACATTTTTGCCCTCAGAACAGCCCCACTTGGTCTGGGCATGGACTCTACAAGGTGTCAAGTGTTCCTAAAGGATGCTGGCCCATGTTGACTCCAAAGCTTTCCGCAGCTGTGTCAAGTTGGCTGGATATCTTTTGGGTGGTGGACCATTCTTGGTCACACTATTGAGCGTGAAAAACCCCAGCATCGTTGCAGTTCTTGACACACCCAACCCGGTGTGCCTAGCACCTACTACCATACCTGTTAAAAAGCACTTAAATCTTTTGTCTTGCCCATTCACCCTCTGAGGGGCACACATACACAATCAATGTCTCAAGGCTTAAAAATCCTTCTTTAACCTGTCTCCCCTTCATCTACACTGATTGAAGTGGATTTAACAAGTAATAAGGGATCATAGCTTTCACCTGGTCAGTCTGTCATGGAAAGAGCAGATGTTCCTAATGATTTGTATATTCAGTGTATATTATAAACCACCTAGATGTATTTTTCCCCTGAATGGAAACGACACGTCTGTGATTTTTAAGAGTTTTTCCTTGTAGTTGTGTAATTTTAATTTGGTATGTTGATCTCTTCTCAGGTGAGCCGGTGAATTCACCCAGAAGAGTCCATATTACTTTCTCCACTCTCCTCTCAGATGGTTTAAAGGGGCTGGTTCAAGCCAAAGGACGTTTCTAACAGTAATTCAGCCATGTAGTATTGAAGAGACTCATACTTCAGATGCTAATGGTTTTTGTGCATTGCCTATATGAATTATGGAAAAGCATATCAGAATTCTCTCTGTCCAACACTGGCCTTCTTTCCCCAGATTGACATCTAGCTAGGCTGCTTTTGGGTTAACAATGTAAAATGCAAATGATAAAATAAAATTAAAATATTTAAATATAATCTATGTGTTTCTGAACATATTATAAAAGTAGTTATGTCAGCTTACATTTTAGCCATGAATTAAACAATTTCACCTTTTCCAATTTACGGGTCTCCCTGACATAATTGTTACCGTCAACAAAAACCAAAACAGTCCCATTTCAGCGCAAACTAAGCTGAACTCCGTGCCCCCACCCCCTCCACCCAGTGTGTCACCAACAGGCCACTGTCCAGGCCGTCTTAGCAGTGCCCTCATCCATCATTGTCCTTAACAAAACAGACAAAATGAGCCTGTGAAAAGTAGTAGCTACTGTAGTGTGTGTCTGGATCCCCTTACAGAGCTACACAGTGTTGATGTTGTAAAAGGAACCAGAAGCAGCCAAACTGGCATTGATTTTCAGGTCAGGTCATTCATCCATTCAGAGGGAGCCGGGCGGCCGCTCTCCCCATGCTCTCTGCTCTCCCTCCTGCCTGGCCTAACCGACTGGGTGGGTGGTGAGGCACTGAGGGAGCACAAAACCCAGGACAGCCCACAATACCACCAAACAAAACTCACAACTATCAAATCAGAATACAGACTTGAACAGGAAATCATTCGGTGTGAAGATGATATAGCTGTGGCGGATAAACTGGCTGGATGTAGCCGCTGTGTGACTTTGGGGATAGATTATTAATTGTACTGTACATCATTGGAAAATGGATTGTGTGCTGGTTGGCAAATCAACAGTTTTTGGTTAGGCCTGTGTCCATCATTTCTATAAGAGGGAAAGTAAAATAGGTAGGGGACTCAGATTACCTTTAGTTTTGAAACAATGAGTTTTCACAAGCACAATGTCTTAAATATCAACCCATGCTTTTCTCTAAAACAACGAATCTTTGACCTTGTGCTTCATCTTAATCATTATTATAATAACTGAAAATCTGAACACAACTGACAATTTTATGCATGTAGAGTCGTATGCAAAAACATTTAACCCAAAACAAGTGTTTTGTGACCCCTCGGAGCAGGTGACAAACACTGGCTAAATATTCACAGTGTTGGGGAGTAGTGAACTACATGTAGTTTAACTAGTCATTTAACAACATTCTGCAGTAGCTTGGTGGAAGTTGAACTAAATGCAAATCTAGGTAGTGTTTTCAGTAGTTATTTGCTTTTTTTGCCATTTAGTGGTGTAGCTAACTACTCGAACTACACACTACTTTTTGTGCAAAAATAAAATGAGTGAAGTAACCAATAATTTCCTCTCTTTTTCAGTGTCAGACCTTCTTAATTCTCAAATTACACATTCGGTTAACATTTGACTCCAGATTGATCTGTTCTTGCAATTTGTAGTCTGACATTTTAGAAATGATAATTGATCACTAAGTTGTTTAAACTACCTATTCAAAGTAACTGTAGTTAAGTCAAACATATTTTATTTTTCTTAAGGGTAGCTTTAGTGTAGCTTACCTTCTTCCAGTGTGAAGTAATCAGTAGCTTGGTAAACTATATTTTCAGAGTAGCTTCCCCAAAACTGCTAATTTGTATTGCTCATCACGCCTTAATATTTTAACTTTTAACCTCCATTACGTTCTCTCTTTGTATGGCCACAGCCTCCAACTCACATTAAATCACATCAAACATGAACACTTAAACTAACACATCCCCCCGTGCACTGAGACAACACTTGCGATGACAATCTGCCACAGTTGGGTAACCCACGTCAACTGTAGCTACTGTTGAGGAACACTTTTAACAGAGACAATACAGCATCTAAAATCATTTAAAATCATCACTTTTATTCAAAATGAATTTAAAAATGATCAACTGAGATAAGTAGTACACTCCTTTGTTTACATTATACTGAACAAAAATAAACAACATGCAACAATTTCAAAGATTTAACTAAGTTACAGTTCATATGAAGAAATCATTCAACTGAAATAAATGTATTAGGACGCTAATCTATGGATTTCATATTACTTTTTTTTTAAAGGTAGGGGCGTGGATCAGAAAACCAGTCCGTATCTGGTGTGACCACCATTTGCCTCATGCAGCGCAACACATCTCCTTCACATAGAGTTGATCCGGCTGTTGACTCTGGAATGTTGTCCCACTCCTCTCCAATTGCTGTGCGAAGTTTCTGGATATTGGCGGGAACTGGAACACGCTGTCGTACACGTCAATCCAGAGCATCCCAAACATGCTCAACGGGTGGCATGTCTCGTGACAATGGGCCTTGGGATCTCGTCACTGTATCTCTGTGCATTCAAATTGGCATCGATAAAACGCAATTGTGTTCAGTGTCCATAGCTTATGCATGCCCATACCACAACCCCACCACCACCATGGGGCACTCTGTTCACAACTTTGACGTCAGCAAGCCACTCGCCCTCACAACACGTGGTCTGTGGTTGTGAGGCCGGTTTGACATACTGCCAAATTCTCTAAAAATTACTTTGAGGCACCTTATGGTAGAGACATGAACATTCAATTTTCTGGCAACAGTTCTGGCAGACATTCCTGCAGTCAGGATGCCAATTGCATGCTCCCTCAAAACTTGAGACATTTGTGGCATTGAGTTGTGTGACAAAACTGCACATTTTAGAGTGGCCTTTTATTGTCCCCAGTACAAGGTGCACCTGTGTAATGATCATGCTGTTTATTCAGCTTCTTGATATGCCACACCTGTCACGTGGATGGATGATCTTGACAAAGGAGAACGGCTCACTAATGGGGCTGTAAACACAACATTTGAGAGAAATAAGCTTTTTGTGCGTATGGACAATTTTGGGGATCTTTTATTTCAGCTCATGAAACATGGGACCAACACTTTACATGTGTTTATATTTTTGTTCAGTATCGTTTGATGCACTACATTCTAGAGAAAATATTGAAAACTAGAGGAATCTTTGCTACTTATTGGATCCCTCTTTTGAATCCATTTCATCTCCTGTGCACACAAAAATGTCTGTCACTGTATGAGTGTACAGGACTACTCAATGACATTCAAACCTCAATGCCCTAGCCCTATCCCAAGTGACTAGTCTGTAGTCTCCGTCACCAACTTGACGATCAGTTTCAGGTTGTATAAATAAATCCAGGAACAACCAAACCACATGGGTGTTTCACCCCACATGGCCATACCCTCCTCACCTCCTTCCCTAAACAGCATGATGCCAGATTTAGGGGCTCTAAGGGGGGCTGTAGGTGGGTCACACGCCATGCTCCCTCTCCCCTGACCTTTTAGAATCTCCGTCCTTGTCACAGCACATTTCCTCTGGGCTATGACCTAATAAACTAATTGCTCCATCTCCCGTCCCCATCCTCCCCTCCATCCCCTGTCTCAGGCAGGCTCTCTCTCTCTCTCTGCAGCGACCATGCCGGGAAGATCAGGCCAGGCAACACAATACCCAACACACACGCACACTTGGCATGGATGGAATTAAGGCTCCTAGTGTATTTGGGGCAAAGTTCGTCCTCTCTATGTATCTCAACATGGAGCATGTATCGAGGAGGGGTCAGGTCAATAAATACCTCAGTTAGGGTTAACGGTCTAAGACCCAGGGCCACCATGTTAAAACAGTCTATCCTCAACTGCAAATGGTAGGTTTTTGATTATAAAGATGGCCTGAAAATGTGTTTGATGACATATTTCTTTACTCCCTGTAGAGAGGAATTAGGATTTTTAAAGCATGATCTGGGTATATACAGTACATATGAGGTTATTACATCCCTACTTGATACTATTTCCATAATTGTATGCATAAGTACTCATAGATGGGGACAGTTGTTTTGGGGGTTTTCTTTGGGGGGGGGTGTATTTCCAGCATTGTCCACTAGGTTTGCTGCAGGTAGAAAATCCTTGGAAACGTTATTTTAATTGACACAAGCTGTCTCCAATCAAATAATCAGTTGGGGGGGGTCGCCTAAGCCAGGGGAGGTGTCGATCTACGAATCTTAATTGCATAAAGCTTATTATTTGGCAGGGAATACCATTTTTTCTTAACTGCATTGTTGGTTAAGGGATTGAAGTATGGCATAGAGGTCTGGTATAGAGGTCCTGGACGGCAGGAAGGTTGGCCCCAGTGATGTACTGGGCAGAACGCACTACACTCTGTAGTGCCCTGCTGTCGGAGGCCGAGCATTTGCCATACCATTCCCTGCCCAATAATATGTTTAGTGTGATTAAGATTCCTAGAGCTACGCCTCCCATGGCTTAGGCAATCCTCCCACCCAAACACTCACCAGACATAGATTGATTTATTGGAGAGAGCTTGTGTAAATGAAATAACATTTCCTAGGAATTTCTACTTGCAGCAAACCTAGTGGATAATGCTGGAAATACAATTAAAAGAAATAAAAACAATTGTCCCTAGTTATACAAATGGTCCTTCTGTAGCTCAGTTGGTAGAGCATGGCGCTTGTAACGCCAGGGTAGTGGGTTTGATCCCCGGGACCACCCATACGTAGAATGTATGCACACATGACTGTAAGTCGCTTTGGATAAAAGCGTCTGCTAAATGGCATATATATATATAAAACAAGTAAACAAAAACAAAAAACACTGTACTGCACTCAAAAAAGGACGATATCTCTTTCCCTTTAAAAGTGAAGTTTCCCTTTACATTTCCAGACATCATAAATACATCATCCTCATGGTAGACTTAGAATGGTCATTCAACATCCTGGCAACACAGTCAGTCGTACTGTAGAGTTAGGTCCCACATGGATCCCTATTCCCTACAACCTGCATTACTTTTGACCAGACCCCTATGGGCCCTAGTCGAAAGTCTTGCACTACATAGGGAATAGGGTGTAACTTGGGACACAGAGTGAAACTGCTCTCATAACCATCATCTGTGCTGCAGTGAGAGTTCAGGAGGTCGTAGTGCTGTAGGGATTGTGTCACAACAGTAACTTTAGGAAAGTAAACATACATTCATGGTTATCTACATGTAAATTATACACAAGTAACTCTAGTCATGTGTACAGTAAGAACATGTTCAGAGTGTATGTGTTTAACTCATACAGTATGATCCGTGTGTAGATTTGTCTCAGACAATGTAAACTAGAGTTTCTAAATAGAAATATGATACACCTGTACCCAAAATACCATAAACATTGATCTTAAATGGCCCCCAAAAATAGCACTATAGACTGTACATTATCCAAAATGGTTTCACTATAGATCATACATATTGAAGATGTGTCCATAAAATTACACACAATTCTAGTACTCATAGAACCTCATTCACCATTGAAATACATACCAGGCTAACTGCAGCTCCCAGATTGTGCTGTTCCAGTTTATGGGCAATTTTCACTGTTACCAAATCAATCTATGATGCTTTAACCAAATGTATATGTGCAATATTACAAACATAAACATTCAACAGTAGTCAATGGACATATTTATTTTACCTTTATTTAAACAGGTAGGCAAGTTGAGAACAAGTTCTCATTTACAACTGTGACCTGACCAAGATAAAGCAGAGCAGTGTGACAAAAACAACTACACAGAGTTACACATGAGGTAAACAAACATACAGTCACTAACACAATAGGAAAAATCTGTATACAGTGTGTGCAAATGAAGTAAGGCGGTAAGGCAATAAATAAGCCAATGGTGGCAAAGTAATTAGAATTTAGCAATTTGATGTATGTGCAGATGAGGATGTGCAAGTAGAAATACTGGTGTGCAAAAGAGCAGAAAAACAAATATGGGGATGAGGTAGGTAGTTGGTTGGATGGCTATTTACAGAAGGGCTGTGTACAGCTGCAGCGATCTGTAAGCTGCTCTGACAGCTGACGCTTAAAGTTAGTGAGGGAGATATAAGTCTCCAACTTCAGTGATTTTTTGCAATTCGTTCCAGTCATAGGCAGCATAGAAGGAAAGGCGGCCAAACGAGGTGTTGGCTTTGGGGATGACCAGTGAAATATACCTGCTGGAGTGTGTGCTACGGGTGGGTGTCGCTATGGTGACCTGTGAGCTGAGATAAGGCGGAGCTTTACCTAGCAAAGACTTATAGATGTCCCTGCGCCTGTGGGTTTGGCGAATAAATATGTAGTGAGGACCAGCCGACTAGAGCGTACAGGTCGCAGTGATGGGTAGTATATGGGGCGTTGGTGACAAAACGGACGGCACTGCGATAGACTGCATCCAATTTGTTGTGTAGAGTGTTGGAGGCTATTTTGTAAATTACATCGCCAAAGTCCAGGATCGGTAGGATAGTCAGTTTTACAAGGGTATGTTTTACATTTACATTTAAGTCATTTAGCAGACGCTCTTATCCAGAGCGACTTACAAATTGGTGCATTCACCTTATGACATCCAGTGGAACAACCACTTTACAATAGTGCATCTAAATATTTTAAGGGGGGAGGGGGTGAGAAGGATTACTTTATCCTATCCTAGGTATTCCTTAAAGAGGTGGGGTTTCAGGTGTCTCCGGAAGGTGGTGATTGACTCCGCTGTCCTGGCGTCGTGAGGGAGTTTGTTCCACCATTGGGGAGCCAGAGCAGCGAACAGTTTTGACTGAGCTGAGCGGGAACTGTACTTCCTCAGTGGTAGGGAGGCGAGCAGGCCAGAGGTGGATGAACGCAGTGCCCTTATTTGGGTGTAGGGCCTGATCAGAGCCTGGAGGTACTGAGGTGCCGTTCCCCTCACAGCTCCGTAGGCAAGCACCATGGTCTTGTAGCGGATGCGAGCTTCAACTGGAAGCCAGTGGAGAGAGCGGAGGAGCGGGGTGACGTGAGAGAACTTGGGAAGGTTGAACACTAGACGGGCTGCGGCGTTCTGGATGAGTTGTAGGGGTTTAATGGCACAGGCAGGGAGCCCAGCCAACAGCGAGTTGCAGTAATCCAGACGGGAGATGACAAGTGCCTGGATTAGGACCTGCGCCGCTTCCTGTGTGAGGCAGGGTCGTACTCTGCGTACTCTGTTTTGGCAGCATGAGTGAAGGAGGCTTTGTTGCGAAATAGGAAGCCAATTCTAGATTTAACTTTGGATTGGAGATGCTTAATGTGGAAGGAGAGTTTACAGTCTAGCCAGACACCTAGGTAGTTGTAGTTGTCCACATATTCTAAGTCAGAACCATCCAGAGTAGTGATGCTAGTCGGGCGGGCGGGTGTGGGCAGCGATCGTTTGAAGAGCATGCATTTCGTTTTACTAGCATTTAAGAGCAGTTGGAGGCCACGGCAGGAGTGTTGTATGGCGTTCAAGCTCGTTTGGAGGTTTGTTAACACAAATAGATCAGGGTGAATCATACCTGGTGTAGCATATAGAGTAAATATACTACTGAGTGATACAATTCCTGCGCTATAGCCAGCTCCTACAGTCTCTCAGAGCCATCCTCCTCTCCAGCCTCCCTCTCTCTATGAATGGCAACCTAGTGATAAAGCATGCAGCCAGGCTCCTGCAGCTCTGGGTCTTCCCTGTGCTCTGCTTTGCTTTTTTTCATTCTGTCAGAGTTTGCGTGCCGTTTTATAATGTTTTCATTGATGTCAAGACCTTGGTATAAAACATGAATAGCACTGCACTAATTCCCCTCGCTGTGTCCTATCCTACCTTCTTCCATCAGCCACTGACATAGCTGCAGGACTATTTACTCGACGCCTTATTTCCCCTTTATCTTAGATGTCCCAGGATGTCAAAGGCTGTGAATTGAATATTGATTTCATAAAGTACTTTTACTGTAACATGTCCGTTTGGATTAGGCTCAAGAGGCAGCCAGGCTCACGCAGTGAGCTGGGTTTGCACGCAATGTGGCTGTGCCTGCCCTCATGGAGTGGCTAGCTGGAGCGAGCGCTTTATTTATTGAAGTGACAGTCTGCTGTGAAAGCAGGGACAGCACACAGCTCCCAGCTATCACCGTGTCTTGTGTACACAACGTTCGTGTTCTCTGTATACATTATACTATGAGACGAGAGTGGATTGGAGAGATGTATCATTTGCTGATATGTAAACAGACATGAGTTTATAGATTGTATTAAACCCCAGTGGCTCTATGTGGACTGGCGATGGAAACAGGGGCCATGCAGGGTGGCTTGCTGTGTGACCTGGGCCCCAGTGCCTCCCCCTCGTCAGCCCCTTTGTGAGCTGTTGGAGTGGGGGGATATTGTGTGTGGCAGCCATCACGTCCCCACACCCCTGATATAGACTGATGTCTATTGGTGGGGAAGGCTGCTTGTTACACCACTGACCATACAGTATCAACACACCCTCATATCCAAAACAAACATGATATCCCCTGGGCTCACAGACCAAAAAGGTTATCTGGGATTCACAACTACACATTCCTATTGCTACAGTACAGTACCTTCAATGCTGCATGCAGTAGTTATTGGAATCAAGCTAAATGATAACTGAGCGAGCATAACTAGAAATATACATTGATACTCTTAATATAAGGTGTCACAAACTTTTTCAGGATTTGTAAGTCTGTAACAGTCGATTTGACACCAAAAAATATATAAAAAGACTAACACAGCTAGGCTCATATGACTGGCTGTTCGCTAATTGCTGGTGGTGTTTGCCCACCCATTAAGTGAGCTTTCCTCTGCCAAGTCCAAAGATATTTCTGGGAATCTAGGTTGAGGAAAAGGCGGTAAGAGGCAGCTTACTAGGCCGTACTGCCACCAGCCAACACTTTTAAAATCATATTTTAGATATATTTAAGACAAACAGACAATTTCTTCATAATCTAACGTAAACCAGGATGGGAAAATAATAAGTAAATGTTCAGTTGTTCAAAAGTCTAAGATGCAGTGTTTTACAAGGGATGAAAAAAAGGATAGAAGATAGAATAACATGCCAACATGCATAATGGGGTTGAGGATGACAGTGTTGCCAGAAAATCCTCCCTCAGCCACCTCTGGCCCTAAACACAAACACTGAGAATGCATGCTAATGAAATATGCTGAATTTATTGCATTTAAGATGCAGCCCAGTTTATACACAGCAGCTGTCCCCGGGACTCAGATAGCAAACATCCTATACAGAGGCTGCATGGGAGATGGTTGACATCCTGCACTCTAGCTATCAGGGCACAAATACCAAGCCAGAACTCTCAAAAGCTTTCTATTCAATTGGCAGTTGTTCTTAACCAAATTGAGATTTTTTTAAAGGAGCCCTCGTCTTGTGTCCCTACCTCTTTAAAGGCTACATGATATTCAAAAACGAATAAAGAATAGTTTGTCAATTTTCTGACAGAGAGAAAATACTGCATAGCTCTGTCTAGTCTAAGATGCAGTGTTGCATATTTGGAGGGAGGAGGACCTATACCCACATTGCGAGCCATACAACTCTCCAAGCTCTTCCTGGAGGAAATATTGATTGACAGACACCATCAAAACTAAACTAATGGTGTTTTCTAAAGCAAGAAATTGATATCTGAACCTTTCACCTATTACTACCTGTCAGGGCAATGAGATTGAGACTGTAACTTCATATAAATATCTTGAACATTAATTGAAATTGCATATTCAACAACTTACATTTTTTTTTAAACTGAAGTTGGGATTGTATTTTAGGAATAAGGCATGTTTTTCTTTTGAAGCCAGAAGGAGGCTAGTATCAGCTACATTTAGGATTTTACTTCCGCTCAGTGTTTGAGATCAATTGACACTCTTTACCATGGCGCATTGAGATTTATTTTAAACTGTAAAACCCTTACGCACCACTGCACATTGTATACCAGGGTTGGCTGGCCTCTAGTCACTCGTAGGCTCAGTCACTGGTATACTTTTATTTACAAAGCCATTTTGTTTGTGATTGGCTTGAAGGGCATTCTAGAGCGTGCATTATTTCCCTATAACGCACGGTATAGGACTTGTGTTCTTTGCCCCGTTCAATTGAATTCCTCTGTATTATTAATTTTAGGAGATTTCTGAACCACAGCCTTATCATGTGCAATGTTAGTAAATTCACCTGCAAAAACATGCCAACCCTGGGCCCCAGAGCTCAGTACTGTGCTTTTAATATAACTTGACATCAATAGCTCTGAGCTGTGGTTGAGGAGCAGACTTGGTGCAAACAGGGATGTTTTTTTGAATGGTTTGGTTCAGGCAACATATCACAGTGCAGGCGTTTCTCAACAGTGAGGGATTCTGTCAACGGGGGAGCGTCTGCGTCGGCCCTCTTAATTGTTTTAATGAAATATAGAGGGTTGTGGTGGGACCATCGAGCATCCGGGGCACTCGGGGTCTCGTCAAACATGGGGGGGGGTCCAGTATAGTGGGTAAGCAGGGTTGTATTGATTGGGGCACAACGTAGAGAAACAAGCGCTTCTTATTGGACATGTCCAGGTAGTCCCTCTGTTTTCAGTCCATTTTCTTCCGTTTAGTGCCTAATAAATACAACCCAGGTATTCTGGAGTCTAACCCGAATCACACTGCAGTTGCACCAACCAGCATACACAGCTGCTCCTCCTGCACTGAAATGAAACATACGGATGCATAACCAAATCTGATTTGACACTTAAACAATTTGTTGTACATGCATTACCGTTACTGTTGTTATGAAACGTGTTGGAATCCATAAGGGCTCTGGGGGAGAATATGTAGAGAATCTCTCTCTCTATCTTCTGGATGAAAAGACATGCTCATTAATAAACTGACCATGAGGGCCCCTGACAGGATGGAGCCCAGGTCTTAACCTGGCAGGGGGCCTGCAGGTGGACTAATTTGTTCTGCCAGGTCAGGTTCTGCAGGCCTGAATTGGTGCTAATGATGGGAAGAACACGGATCAGAGCTCTGCCAGCAAGTGTACGAACCTCAACCGCTCTGCCCAATCTGTCTAATGCTCTGCTGGAATTCCTCTCTGGATTAAAAACGTCATGACTTCCAAATCTTATTAGGCTGGGCTGGCCTTCTCTCCCCCTGGCCTCTCCCTGCCTCCCCTCCTCTCCTCTTGCCTGCCTCAACCGGTCTCACCTGCCTCCACCTCACTGCCATTTCCTCCCCTGCCCTATCACTGCTATCTCCCCTGCCTGCAATGGGACATTCATGGCTGAGCAGACCACAGAGCGGTTTTGGCTGCAGCTTAATGAAGCATGGATATGAGCAGAGACGCAGGACTCAACTACTCTGAACTCCCTCCTACTACAAATTGACACTTTAGAGAACAAACAGTAGAGGGAGAGAGCAAGAGGACATATTTATTTTCTCTTTCCTCTCTTTGATTTATTAAAATGGCACCGGGGGGGGATGGCTGCCTTTTTACGGGCTCCTAACCAATTGTGCTATTTTGTGTGTTTTCTCGCATTGTTTAACTTATTTTGAACATAATGTTGATGCTACCATATCTTATGATCGAAAAGAGCTTCTGGATATCAGAACAGCGATTACTCACCTTGAACTGGACGAAAATGTTTTCTTTAATGAGTCCGAAGCAAAGAATATAATGTTGCTCTCAGACAAGACCCAATTCCCGTCATTCGCATAAAAAAAATTATGAAAAACAGGGCGCGGAGATTAGGGTGCCTTGTAAGAATTTTTGGGCGAGTCGGTAACCCGCTCAGTGCTATTGGGCAATGTGCAATCACTGGAGAATAAACTGGAGGTGCTCCGTTCGAGACTATCCTTCCAACGGGACATTAAAAACTGTAATATCTTATGTTTCACCGAGTCGTGGCTGAAAGACGACACGGATAATGTACAGTTGGCTGGGCATTGGTAGGACAACACATTTTCCCCCTCAGGAGACTTGAATGGGTCTCCAGATCCTCAAAAAGTTCTACAGCTGCACCATCGAGAGCACCCTAACCGGTTGCATCACCACTTGGTATGGCAACTTCTCTGCATCCGACTGTAAGGCGCTAGAGGGTAGTGCGTACGGCCCAGTACATCATTGGGGCCAAGCTTCCTGCTATCCAGGACCTGTACAAAGTGGTGTCAGAGGAAGGCCCAAAAAATTGTCAGACTCCAATCACCCAAGTCATAGTCTGTTCTCTCTAATATCGCACGTCAAGCGGTACCGGAGCGCCAGGTCTAGGTCCATAAGGCTCCTTAACAGCTTCTACCCCCAAGCCATAAGACTGCTGAACAATTAATCAAATGACCACCTTTCCATTTGCATTGGCACCACCAAACCTCTATGTTTTTACACTGCTGCTGCTCGCTGTTTATTATCTATGCATTGTCACTTTACCCCTACCTATATGTACATATTACCTTAACTAACCTGAACCCCCACACACTGACTCAGTATCGGTACCCCCTGTATATAGCCTCAGTATTGTTATTTTGTGTTAAAAAAAATTTAACTTGAGTTTATTTAGTAAATATTTTCTCAACTCTATTTTCTTAAAGTAACATTGTTCTTAAGGGCTTGTAAGCATTTCACTGTAAGCTCTACCTGTTGTATTCGGCACGTGAAAAATCAAATGTTTTTTTATTTGAGAGGAGGAAGGGGAATATTTAATTCCATTACAGTAGTGGTGATCCAGCTGTGATTCAGACCGTCATTTCTCACACGCATGACGCTCATGATTTCCTTAGCTCCTCTCTGAAGAGTTTTTGACATAACTGGTTACATAAAAGGTATTGATGTCCAAAACAATTCGAAAGAAATTAGAAATATGGTATATAGATCCAACACAATTCTCTAGATTTGACCCATTGTTTTTGTAGATACAGTATTTGAAAAGGAATGATATTGGTATTGGAAACAGAATCTCAAATATGTGTTTCCCTATGCCAGTCCATTCCATCCCAGTGGATGAGATTACATAAAAATAAAGGTATTACCATTTCACTGTAAACGTTTATAATCTTCCTGTTGAGCGTGACCCCAGAGAACTGTAAATTGTAATTGTGTGGCATTGTTTTCCACTGGTGGGCATCTAGCCTAAGCTGTGGGTGTTGCTAGTTTTCCAATGTTGTCAATAAACACATAATGCCTTATTCTGACAGCCCAGATAATCCAGGGAATTGCTTGCCAACTAACAGGCCAAAGTGGAGTGAATTTAACCTAACCCCGCCACTTCCCTCTAAGCACCTTGCTTCACCCAGCTGTGTGGAAGAGGGAACGCTTGGAAGACAGAACCCTGGTTAATTATGCATTGCTATGTTGGTACTGTATTTATAGAGCATTTACGCGAATGGAAAGCAGAGAGTGCGAGAGAGATGCAGTGAGCCTTTTGTCTCTAAGTGTTTTAAGTTTATAATGAACAGGCTCTGGTTCGAGAGAGAGACAATTTTCCTGGCTGGGGCACATTCCACTTTGCCCTATTTAAAACATTTTTTAACCTTTATTTAACTCTGCAGGTCAGTTACGAACAAATTCTTATTTTCAGTGATGGCCTAGGAACAGTGGGTTAACTGCCTTGTTCAGGGGCAGAATGACGGATTTTTACCTTGTCAGCTCGGGGCTTCAATCTTGCAACCTTTCAGTTACTAGTCCAATGCTCTAACCACGAGCCTACATGCCACCCCGATTGATTAGGTGGCTGAGCGATGGAGGGCTAGGCTAATGGGGGTGCAGCTATCTGTTTAGTTAAAGAATTACATTCTGATTGGTGCTCCTCGAAAAATGCTAGTCTCAAACAATGACCTTGGAATTACCTCAATCTAGGAATATAGCAAAGCTTCTGATAGGGTAATTGACATCATTTGAGTCAATTGGAGGTGTACCTGTGGGTGTATTTCAAGGCCTACCTTCAAACTCAGGGCCTCTTTGCTTCATATCATGGGAAAATCAAAAGAAATTAGCCAAGAAAAATTGTAGATCTCCACAAGTCTGGTTCATCCTTGGGAGCAATTTCCAAACGCCTGAAGGTACCACATTCATCTGTACAAACAATAGTACGCAAATATAAACACCTTGGGACCACGCAGCCATCATACTGCTCAGGAAGGAGACACGTTCTGTCTCCTAGAGATGAACATACTTTGTTGCGAAAAATGCAAATCAATCCCAAAGCAACAGCAAAGGACCTTGTGAAGATGCTGGAGGAAACAGGTACAAAAGTATCTATATCCATCTATATCCTATAGTATCTATATCCACCGTAAAACAAGTCCTATATCGACATAACCTGAATGTCCCTTCACAGAAGAGTGCAAACTGGCTCTAACCAGAATAGAAAGGAGTGGGAGGCCCTGGTGCACAACTGAGCAAGAGGCAAGCACATTAGAGTGTCTAGTTAGAGAAACTGAGTGCTCCTCACAAGTGCTCAACTGGCAGCTTCATTAAATAGTACCCACAAAACACCCGTCTCAATGTCAACGGTGAAGAGGCAACTCCGGGATGCTGTCCTTCTAGGCAGAGTTCATTTGTCCAATATCTATGTTCTTTTGCCGTTTTAATCTTTTATTTTTATTGGCCAGTCTGAGATATGGCTTTTTCTTTGAAACTCTGCCTAGGAGGCCAGCATGCCGGAGTCACCTCTACACTGTTGACGTTGAGACTGGTGTTTTGCGGGTACTATTTAATGAATCTGTGGTCCTTCTGTAGCTCAGTTGGTAGAGCATGGCGCTTGTAACGCCAGGGTAGTGGGTTCGATTCCCGGGACCACCCATACGTAGAATGTATGCACACATGACTGTAAGTCGCTTTGGATAAAAGCGTCTGCTAAATGGCATATATTATATTATTATAGAGTCAGGAGTCAGACCTGAGCCTACTCTCCCTGTTAATTGTGAGGAGCAGCAATATGAGGACTTCTGGTCTTGGGAGATGATATTAGACGGAAAAGGACCCTGGGCGCAGCCGGGAGAATATCGCCGTCCCAAGGAGGAAATAGAAGTAGCTAAAGCGGAGAGGCGCGAGTATGAGGAGGCAGCACTGCGACGCGGTTGGAAACCGGAAAGTCACCCCAAAAAATGTATTGGGGGGGGGCTAAAAGGGAGAATAGTTATGCCAGGTAGGAAACCTGCGCATACTCCCTGTGGGCTAGAGAGACCGGGCAGGCACCGTGTTATGCTATGGAGCACATGGTGTTTCCAGTGCGGGTGCAGAGCCAGCTGCGACTCATACCAGCCCTTCCTATTGGCCGGGCTAGAGTGGGCATCGAGCCAGGTAAGCTTGGGCAGGCTCGGTGCTCAAGAGCTCCAGTGCGCCTGCACGGTCCGGTCTATCCAGAGCCACCTCTACACACCAGTCCTCCGGTAGCAGCTCCCCGCACCAGGCTTCCTGTGCGTGTCCTCGCGCCAGTACCACCAGTTCCAGCACCACGCACCAGGCCTCCAGTGCACCTCGCCTGTTCAGCACAGCCAGCGCTTTTCTCCCCTCCTGTGCTATCGGAGTCTCCAGCCTGTTTAGCGCAGCCAGAGCCTTTCTCCTCTCCTGTGCTGCCGGAGTCTCCTGTCTGTCCAGCGCCACCAGTGCTACCAGTCGGCCCAGCGAGTCCAGTGCGCCTCACCTGTTCAGCGCAGCCAGAGCCTTTCTCCTCTCCTGCGCTGTTGGAGTCTCCCGCCTGTTTAGCGCAGCCAGAGCCTTTCTCCTCTCCTGCGCTGCCGGAGTCTCCTGTCTGCCCAGCGCCGCCAGTCGGCCCAGCGTCACCAGTCTGCCAGGATCCGCCAGAAGTGCCAGTCTGCCAAGATCTTCTAGATCGGCCAGACAACCTGAATCATCCAGGTCCACCAGCCAGCCAGGATTTACCGGAGCCTACTACCTGCCTGAGCTTCCTCTCAGTACTGCGCTTCCTCTCTGTACCGGGCTCCCTCTCTGTACCGGGCTCCCTCTCTGTACCGGGCTCCCTCTCTGTACCCGGCTCCCTCTCTGTACCGGGCTCCCTCTCTGTACCGGGCTCCCTCTCTGTACCGGGCTTCCCCTCAGTACTGGGCTGCTTCGGTCCCGGGCTGCCCCTCTGTCCCGAGCTGCCCCTCTGTCCCGAGTTGCCCCTCTGTCCCGAGCTGCCCCTCGGTCCCGAGCTGCCCCTCGGTACCGAGCTGCCCCTCAGTTATGTGGGGATCAGGGTGAGGACTATTAGGCCATGGTCGGCGGAGAAGGTGGATTATCCTAGGACGCGACGGGGAGGAACTAGGACATTTATGGAGTGGGGTCCACGTCCCGAGCCAGAACCGCCACCATGGACAGACGCCCACCCGGACCCTCCCTATGCTCTTGAGGTGCGTCCCGGAGTCCGCACCTTAGGGGGGGGGTTCTGTCACGCCTTGGTCATTGTATCTTGTGTTTTTGTTAATTATTTGGGTAGGCCAGGGTGTGACATGGGTTTATATGTTGTATTTCGTATTGGGGTTTGTATTAATTGGGAGTGTGTATTATTAGGGGTGTGTCTAGTTAGGCTTGGCTGCCTGAGGCGATTCCTAATTGGAGTCTGCTGATTCTCGTTGTCTCAGATTGGGAACCGTACTTAGGCAGCCTGAGTGCGCGTTGTATTTCGTGGGTGATTGTACCTGTCTCTGTGTTAGTCACCAGATAGGGTGTAATTAGTTTCACTCGTTTGTTGTTTTTGTATTTTCAGTTATTTCATGTACATCATTTTCTTCATTAAAAGTCATGAGTAACCTACACGCTGCATTTCGGTCTGACTCTCTTCAAACAACAGACGAACCTCGTTACATATATTAGGGGATTCAAATGATGCAGACAATTACATTGATGGAAGCTACAATCTATCCACAATATTAAAGCTGATCTAAAAAAAAATATTTAAAAAATACTGCTAGAGTCAACCAATTAAGCTCAACACACTATCACAGCTTATTGTGAAATAGACAAATTACTTATTAGAAATTTTGTGTGTTACACGATTTTCCTTCTTCATAGCACATTCGTGTACATTGCACAAATTCAGATTTGTGGCAAACATTAGCTGGGGCGGCACAGTAGCCTAGTGGTTAGAGTGTTAGAGTGTTGGGCTAGTAACTGACAGGTTGCAAGTTCAAAGTTCAATCCCTGAGCTGACAAAGTTCAAATATGTCGTTCTGCTCCTGAACAGGCAGTTAACCCATTGTTCCCCAGTAGGCTGCCATTGAAAATAAGAATTTCTTCTTAACTGACTTACCTAGTTAAATAAAATAGCTAGACTAGCTAGGTGGCTAATGTTAGCTGGGGTTAAGGTTAGTTAACATGCTAGATAAGTAGTTAAAGGGTTAGCTAATATGCTATGTAGTTACAAAGTAGCGAAAATGCTATTCATGATGAGATTCGAACCCATAACTTTTGTGTAGCTTGATGTTCGCATTATCCCCGACCAACTACTGTCCTTATCTGTGATTGAAATGCACTGTATAGAAAATTGTGTACTGCAAACATGTACTCGTCACAAATTTCCAATAAATTATTATTATTTCACAATAATCTGTGATATTGGGTTGTTGATTCTATAGATAAAGTATGACCTTTAAATAAAAGAGAAATGTTGCCCATGTTAATAACTTTAAGTTCAATAATTTAACCAAACATTCAATGTGGAATAAAGACATGCTTTTCTTTCCAATTGATTTCCTTTATTCATTTTGTCTCTCCCTCCCTCTCACAACAATATGACTATGCATTCTGTACGAGTAGGATTGAGCATAATAGCTACGTGGCAAGAACAATCCATTAAATAAAAATGTACATAAAATATACAATATTGCTTTTGTTGGGACTTACACAATGCTGTGCCTCACAAAAGTAAGATATTGTCAAAAGACAAAAATAATACACAATAGCTGGGAAATATTTTGCTGTTGCCAATGGTTACCTTCAACAGTTCAAACAGGGGCACATTGGGTTTCTCATTCCTCCATTAGTTTCTAGGCAACATATTGCTTCACTTCCTCTTTCATACGGTCACACTGACACTCTAGTAAGGCAACACAAATAAACATCCTGTTTCTCAAAGAGACTACTGAACAAAAATATAAATGCAACATGTAGTGTTGGTCCCATGCTGAAATAAAAGATCCCAGCAATTTTCCATACACACAAAAAGCTTATTTCTGTCAAATTGTGCACAAATTTGTTTAGTGAGCATTTAGTGAGAATTTCTCCTTTGCCAAGAAAATAAATCCACCTGACAGGTGTGGGATATCAAGAAGCTGATAAAACAGGATGATCATCACACAGGTGCACCTTGTACTTGGGACAATAAAAGGTCACAAAAATGTGCAGTTCTCACACAACTCAATGCCACAGTTATCTCAAGTTGAGGTAGCGTGCAATTTGCATGCTCACTGCAGGAATGGCCACCTGAGCAGTTGCCAGAGAATTGAATGTTAATTTCTCTACCATAAGCCGCCTCAACGTAATTTTAGAGAATTTGGCAGTACATCCGGCCGGCATCTCAACTGCAGACCACGTGTATCCACACCAGCCCATGACCTCCACATCCGGCTTCTTCACCTGCTGGATGATCTGACCAGCTAATGAGTGTTTCGGTGTGTAATAAAGCCTTTTGTGGGGAAAAACTCATTCTGATTGGGCGCAGCAATGGGTGGGCCTGGGAGGGCATAGGCCCACCCACTTGGGAGCCAGGCCCACCCATTGCTGCGCCCATGCCCAGTCATTTGAAATCCATAGATTAGGGCCTAATGAATTTATTTCAATTGACTGATTTCCTTATAGGAACTGTAACTCAGTAAAATCGTTGAAATCAAATCAAATCCAATTTTATTTGTCACATACACATGGTTAGCAGATGTTAATGCGAGTGTAGCGAAATGCTTGTGCATGAGGCTGTTCATATTTTTGTTTAGTATATTATTACAATAGTTACTATATGCCTGACATCCTTGGATTGATTACACAGTATTGCATACATTTCAGTAAATATTAGTAAGTATTGTATTGACTTAAATATGGTCACACTGTCAACAACGCTACATGTAGCTGTTCAAAATGTATTAGTGTAACAGCTCCATTTGTCAATGTCGTTGAAATGACCATATCAATACATTACTTATCAATACTGTATGTCATTGTTCAAACAGCTAAAACAAAGTCTGCTAAAATGACAGGATTTTACTGTACATCTGTGGGTAAAGGAAAACATCTGCAACGCTGAAAATCTCCCCACAGAAGGCACTGCCGTGAAAGCAACCGTTATAACAGTCATGTCATTATGACATAACATAAGCCTAACAATTACAATGGGGGGTTGAAAATCAGCTTTATTTATGGCAGACAATTCCTTGTTTTTCCCCACAGTTGGATATGAAACTATGTTCTTAAGGAACTAAGTTATTGTCGAAAAATCCCACTGTGCTCCAAGATAAACACGAAGGGAGGACTTCTGAAACAAAGGCTGTGCCATGGCTCCATCAAACATTGATGTCGAACTATATTGTACGTCTCAGCTACAGCATTCTTGTTGCTTGTTATATAAACGTACAAATATTGACCTCAAAACAGAAAATCAACAGTGTTCCTGATATTATATTGAGCAAAATATTGGTACTGCCAGATTGTCCTGTCCAACTTCATGATTTGCTGTGGGGCAGACAGGCAGGCAGAATTGTAATCACATTAACCAGGTGAAGCTTTATCAATAGGGATAAGGATTGTCCTGCTGGTTCAAGTGCAGGCCATGTGCTGATCTCCTTGTGGATGTCAAATATGGGGCCAAATGCTCAAGGAGTCATTCCCCTGATCCAAAGGGGGCTTAACTAGTAGCACATGGTAACCGGAGTTAACGCCACCTGGGTTAAGCAGGTGGCGTGCAGTACCGTAGGATCACAAGGTCTGGACGGTTGTAGTCCGTCTGTGGATGTTTGGCAGTTATGAATGAATGATAAACACTCATGCATGGGGATAGTAGATTACAGTCAGTGGTGTAGAGGAGGGCAGACACACTGAAAATATGTTGAAACTATAGGGAGCGTTACTTTATTCATTGCGAACAGCGATCACCCAACTATTTTAACACCACTACATCACTGACACTGCACATAGTCTGGAGATATGCGTGTCCTGATTTCCAGGTCTACTGTATTGCGAAAGACCGCCTGCAAACCTTAAATTAAAATACATCTATAAAACAGGGTCACCAACCCGTGAAGATGACCCATCCTACGGTTGGATGAGGAGTCTGGAGTTGTCACGCCAACCAACCCCCCCCCCCCAGGGGGAAGATGTACACCGTGGTGAAGTTCAAGACCCTTTTGACTCAGACTAAACTGCTATTCCAAATGTCTTCCCCATTGGCCAATCCAGACCCAGCTCCCCGCTGCAGAGCAAGTGTGTTACACAGCAATCCCACGACTAATCCCCTGGATATCTAAAATGTGGGCAAATGATTGACTAACACTGTCTTATGGTGCCTGTGTAGTGCGCACGGTCGTGCTCTGCACTCTCCTCTTGTCGCCAGACAGCAGGTTCAGCTAGCACAACAACATGGATGGATATACTACAGACGGCCCCACAGCTGCTTCCTATCCAGAATGAAAGCACTGGGCATATTATGTTTTTTGAGCCACTGCAGTTCAGTCTAACTTTTGAGAGCTGATTTGTTTCACGATTCATGCTGTTAAATTAATAATATGTTAACCATTTGACACTTTAAAGACGTTGACAATGATATATTACAGCTTTGAATATTAATTTGGGGTCCTTAGAAAGTGTTTCACTCCTTTGTCTTTTGGGATTGCATAGGTGTTAACATATATGGCTAATTGACAAGCTGAACCAATTAAGACTCGGCAGAAATGAATAGTAGCCTAATACATTATTCAAATGACTGCTATACCTGCAGCGCTGCATATGTGATGTTTAAGTGTGCAGAGAGGCACACCAATTATCTGCATCGAAATACTTTTTTCTTTACCTAATCACAGTCTAAAGATGTCATGTACCTTTACTAACTTAAAAGTTCTAGCTGCTATCATTAAGGGGACTGTTATCACAATTCCTTACTGCCAAGAGGACCTGGTCTTAGTGAGTGTTAAAGCTTCAATAAATATTTTTCAATATGCAAGGTTTGCCTATTGTTTTTAACTGCTCTCTTTTTGACATCTTTGTCTTATTCCATTTTCACACTATGGAGCCAACCAGGACAGTACTGTGCTGGCTCCAGCAACTATGCTGGATGAGTAACTAGGCCAGCTCAGTACAGCTCCGCTTGGCCTGCCTCAGCTTGGCTAAGTAATGTGAAAAGGACATTACAGTCCTGACTGTATCCAAGCCTGACCCTGTTTGCCCCCAAACCCACCAATCCCAGCCCAGCTCCTCCCTCGGCCTGGCTCGGAGCGGTTGCTATGAAACAATCTTGCATAATTAATTTACCCAACTGCATGCAAATATGTGGACAATTAACCCCTTTTGTTTGCATAATAAATTTGGATATTTAATGGGAGCTCATCTGCACGCACACTGCTGGCAGGAACAACACAAAGCAGCGGCATTGTGTAAGAGAGGCGGAACACACACCCCTTCCCCATCCTCTCTCTCTGCAATCATTCCCCCCCAATACCTGAGAGACGCGCCAGATAGAGACTGTAAATTACCCCTAGCACTGCCACACTACTGTAATTACAACCCTGCGTGATGCACCAAGAGGCCCATTGATGTGCAGATGAAGATGGACTATGTGTGTTGCGCTGAAAGAACCCATGTTTTGGTTTTGCTCTGTCAAAAGAACAGCTGGGTTGCCATTTTCTCTCAAATTAGATTTCCACTGAAGCACTGTGCTGTTAAATTCAAAGGCGCATTACAGAAATGTTCCCTTAATTTAATTCAAAGAAGAGTCATGAGGGCAGAGTGACAAGTCAATCTCGAGCGATTCAAATTGGCAAAAAGAGGGAGAAGCTATATCCTCTTTATAATAAAGTTGAAAGGTTGAAAAGGTAAATGGTGGCTTCTATAAGTTTCCCGTCATACACAAAGCAGCTGGTATGACTCTCGCGATTTGGACCTGAACTGAAAACGATATTAGTTTGAAGTGAACTAGTACATAGCTGGGTAAATTATTTAAAAAATAACCATGAACGACAAATGTAAAACCTACTGCTAACATATTCAATTGCTATTCTTCAATGTGAGGAACAAACACCACAAACTGATTAACTGCCAAACCATTAACTAATCAAATGTTCTCCATTGAGATGACATACTTGAATCCCCTCACACTATCTCAAACCATACAAAAATACCTAAACAGAGGACATTTAGATTTTTTTGCTTCACAACTGAGTAAGTAGTGAGTGATAGTGTAAAGCACAGGTGAAGGTAGTACCTCTCTGCAGTATCCTGGGCTCTCAGCAGCCTGTGCAGCTCCTCTCCTTCGCTCTGTTTGTTTTCATATGGCAGTTTTTAAAAAAGAGGGTGTTTCTCCTTTGTGGGGAAACAGTGGTCAGTGATACCCCTGCCATGTGGAGAGACACTGGAGAGCCCAAACATAGGCTCCGCCCTCCTTGGAACTCAGTGCCCTGAGGATGACATGCAGGGTTAGGGCTAAGGGAGAGCCCATCCGGGCCATCCCAGTACCAACCCTGCCTGTCACCCAACCCTCACATCCAATCATAACATCACAGTGATCTATAGAACCCTGGATGCGTGTAGTACAGTCCTTCACTTCCAATCATAAGACAGTCATCTACCTAATACTAATGTGTGTCTAATTACTTGTTTATTAGGCTACATATATGGAGGTCTGGCGTGAGCTTTCAACCCGACTTCAGAGTGCGGTATAACCTTTACTAAAAGAAATAAGAACTTTATCATTCACAGTATCTGTGTGACCCTGGGTGATCGAATATCTGTGGAGAGGATTTTGCTATGGGAAAATACATGTATATCTCATAAAGTGGTACAGTAGATGTTTCTGGAACAATTATCAAAACTAGTTACTGTTATTTTAACAATGCTACCTTATTGTCTTGTGATTAACCAAAGGTATATGCACAGATATGCCTACATGACAGAAACCATAGACAGGTTGTAATAAGAGTTGAGTTTTGAAAGGAGAGTCAAACAGTGTGACTGCCTTTAGACTAGTGTGATTTAGATTTATTCAGTGGAAATAAAGAGAGCGAGAGAGTGGCTGTGCCAAACAACCTGGCTTATTTGACTGCCTCTGTCTCAGGGCTCAGAGCCTTTTCACATTTCTGATTAGCAGTCACATTTTATCACTCTGTAGACAACTCAATTTTCGTTGAGGGGAGAGGGAGGGGGTGAGGAGGCAGGCAGGGCTGGAGAGATGACATGGGGACCCTAGTGAGCCGAGAGCTGAAGCTGATAATTAGACTCGGGGTCAAAGAGACAGAATTATTTGGCTTGTGTAGACAGCAATTTCCTCAAGCCACATGAGATGAGATATCACAAGCTGTTACAAATGTGCACCGGGAAGCCATGCGAGTGGGGTCAAAGTCAATCTTATATTCCCCACAGCAATCCGAATATTGAAAGCACCAACTAACTAGGGACCGAATCATTTAATTTGACTCCTTACAAAAGGGAAGGACTGTCCCCTCAGTCTCAGCTTTCAATTTCAGGGGCTGGTTGAGTTCACAGCTCTGACATAGCCTGATAATCACGTCTGAATACTTCTCTCTTTATTTTAGACGAGAGAGAGAGTTGGATTCGGGGTTAAGGTTGGTGGTCATATGACTGTCTTGTCCTTCTAACTCATCAAACGTGGTAGAATTTAATGATGGGTTTGAGGTCTCCTGTGTATGCCCTCCCACTTGGCTCATAAAAAGTGCATCTCAGTGAGCTATGCCTTTAGACTACAGTATGTGTATATGAGTGGAGCCCTGTGTCCATGCAAACTCGGAACCGACTAATAGATTATGGAATCACAAGTATAGTGCATTCGAAAAGTTTTCAGACCCCTTGACTTCTTCCCCATTTGTTACGTTATAGCTTTTTCTAAATATATTTTTTCCCATCAGTATACACACAATACACCATAATGACAAAGGAAAAACAGGATACTTAGACATTTTTGTAAATGTATTAAAAATGTTAAAAACTGAAATATCAAATTTATATAAATATTCAGACCTTTTACTCAGTACTTTGTTGAATCACCTTTGGCAGTGATTACAGCTTCGAGTCTTCTTGGGTATGACTCTGCAAGCTTGTCACACCTGTATTTGGGGAGTCTCAAGCTCTGTCAGGTCGGATGGGGAGCGTCACTGCACAGCTATTTTAAGGTCTCTCCAGAGATGTTCGTTCGGGTTCAAATCTGGGCTCTGGCTGGGCCACTCAAGGACATTCAGAGACTTGTCCCAAAGCCACTCCTGCGTTGTCTTGGGTGTGTGCTTAGGGTCGTTGTCCTGTTGGAAGGTGAACCTACACCCCAGTCTGAGGTCCTGAGCGTTCTGGAGCAGGTTTTCATCAAGGACTCTCTGTACTTAGCTCTGTTCATCTTTGCCTTGATCCTGACTAGTCTCCCAGTCCCTGCCGCTGAAAAACATTCCCACAGCAAGATGCTGCCACCACTATGCGTCACCGTAGGGATGGTGTCATGTTTCCTCCAGATGTGACGCTTGGCGTTCAGGCCAAAGAGTTCAATCTTGGTTTCATCAGAGCAGAGAATCTTGTTTCTCATGGTCTGAGAGTCTTTAGTTTCCTTTTGGCAAACTCCAAACAGGCTGTCATGTGCCTTTTACTGAGGAGTGGCTTCCGTCTGGCCACTCTACCATAAAGGCCTGATTGGTGGAGTGCTGCAGAGATGGTTGTCCTTCTGGAAGGTTCTCCCATCTCAACAGAGGAACTCTGGAGCTCTGTCAGAGTGACCATTGGGTTCTTGGTCACCTCCCTGATCAAGGCTCTTCTCCACGGATTGCTCAGTTTGGCCGGGCGGTCAGCTCTAGGAAGAGTCTTGGTGGATCCAAACTTCTTCCATTTAAGAATGATGGAGGCCACTGTGTTCTTGGGGACCTTCAATGCTGCAGAAGTGTTTTGGTACCCTTCCCCAGATCCGTGCCTCGACAGAATCCGGTCTTGGAGCTCTACAGACAATTCCTTCAACCTCATCGTTTGTTTTTTTGCTCTGACATGCACTGTCAACTGTGGGATCTTACATAGACAGGTGTGTGCCTTTTCAAATCATGTCCAATCAATTGAATTTACCACAGGTAGACTCCAATCAAGTTGTAGAATCATCTCAAGGATGATCAACGGAAATAGGATGCACTGGAGCTCAATTTGAAGTCTCGTAGCAAAAGGATTTGATTACTTATGC